>NW_024063533.1:5822500-10622500 GCF_006381635.1 Hibiscus syriacus | reverse complement strand
TCATATCAGATTTCCAGCTCTCCCAGATTTCTCGTAGTCCCTGCAGATCATTTTTCTTTATACTGATTGAAGCGATCTCTGGTATCACTGATATGTACTCTTTAGTTAGACTATTCTCCTTCTTCCTCTGAATTTCTTTAGACCATGACCTCACTTCTGCATTCTTTATTTCATTGTTATGAAAACTCTTTTCCATTTTATGATCACTTTCTACTCTGATGCCCACTTTGTGAACCAACACCTTCTTTAATGAATGATCATGCAATGCAACAGTATAAAAAAATAGAGACAAAAAATAAAACTATGTCAGTATATATAATGAACAACCAAATAATCAAGAAAATATATCATAAACATCACCCTCGTGTTTATATTTGGCTAATAAATCCTAACCATATTTTTTTAGTTCGCAAGCTTCGCATAGAGATATAAAACCTAGCCTCATAATTTTCTAGTTCTCATGCTTCTTGCAAAAATAAATAAGTAGATTCATGGAAAAGGTTAGAATGGATTTCACCTCTGTGAGTTTTGAAGAACCTCAGACATAATGTAACACCCATCTCCGGTATACCTTTACGTATACAAGCTATAGATATCACATCACTTTTAAAATAGTTTCTCATTTGAAAATCCGTACAATTATGTTTCATTTTATAAAACCATTAGAATTTATTTATAATTAGAACATGCATTAACTTACATATACACATAAAAAGAGATGTTCCACATTTTACCATTTTAGAGTAGTTCAATTCAAAGGTTTTATTGAGAATTTTTACTAAACTTATTACATGCCAACTAAAATATATCAAAAGTAGACAGGTATGTTATACGGTTACTGATTAGGTGACTCTAACTTTATGTCCGATGATCTCCTTACTCAGCTGGTATTCAACCTACGCGTGAAATGAACACACGTTAAGTATTACTTAGTGAGGCATACATAATCATAAGCAACTTATAAATATAATATAGGGTAACAATTCTAATATCGAATAACTCTTCACAATTTATTGTAAACCTTATAACTTTGAACCATTGATTCTATTATGGTCCTTTACCCCCTTTCTATTCATGTTTATTTATTAGAATGCACAATTAGTGCCTATACGGGAATTCATCAACTCATGATGAATTTCGTGGGATGCACACATAGTGCCTGTACGGTGATTCATCAACTCATGATGAATTTCTTGAATATGCACACGAAGTGTCTGTACAATGATTCATCAACTCGTAATGAATTTCGTGGATTGCACATATAGTGCATGTACGGTGATTCATCAACTCATGATGAATTTCGTGGATTACACATATAGTGCATGTACGGTGATTCATCAACTCATGATGAATTTCGTGAATATGCACATGAAGTGCCTGTAAGGTGATTCATCAAATCATGATGAATTTTGTGGATTTACACACAAGGTGCATGTACGGTGATTCATCAACTCATGATGAATTCCGTAAATATGCACACGAAGTGCCTGTACGGTGATTCATCAACTCATGATGAATTATGTGGATTTGCACACAAGGTGTCTGTAGTACACATAGTTCTGATATATCACTGCAATATATGTATTTTAACAACATATCTTTATAACTCTTAATGTACAACATAAATGCACTCAACTAACTTTCCTCGCTATGTAACCAAATATAGTACTGATTACTCCGGTACTTTGCCTTTGCCCTTAGTTTTACTTGTTTCAGGAGCTTGGTTCCGATCTGTGGAGCAATGGAGAAAAGCTTGACCACGTGAAAGAAGAAGAAGAAAGAAATAAAGCTTTTCTCTCATTCTTCCCATTTTACTTAATTAAATACCTAAATAAAATAATTATTAAATTTACCTCCCCTTTAAAGGACTAAAATACCCTCTCTATTCATCTATAATTGTAATATAGTCTAAAATACTATTCCAATCATTTACCATCTTTTATCATTTAATCACTTAAATCCTCCATTTCTAAATCTTTTCAATAAAGTCCTTAATTCAAAAGGTTGGGTATTACAATTCTCCCCCATAATAAAATTCGTCCTCAAATTTAAAGAAGTACCTTAAGCAAAGAGATGTGGAAACTACTTTATCATATCCTCCTCTCTTTCCCAAGTAGCCTCTTCAACCTTATGATTATGCGAAAGCATTTTAACCAACAGAATCCGTTTGTTACGCAATTCCTTGGTTTCTTTAGCCAAGATCCGTACTGGTTCTTCCTCATAAGTCAAATCTGGTCGGATGTCTATTTCTTTAGGAGTTATAACATGCGAAGGATCTGATCTGTACATCCTAAGCATCGATACGTGAAAAACATTATGGATCTTGTCCATGTCTGGAGACAAAGCTAACTTATAAGCTACAAGTCCAACCCTTTTTAATATCTCATACGGTCCAATGAACCTTAGACTCAACTTTCCTTTTCGCCCAAAATGTAACACCTTTTTCCAAGGCGATACTCTCAAAAATACTTTGTCTCCCTTCTGGTATTCTATTTATTTTCTTCTCAAATATGCATAGGACTTCTGTCGATCTGAGGCTATCTTTAGATTGCTCTGAATAATCTTTACTTTATCCTCCATATCTTTCATCAAATCTGAACCAACCAATTCTCGAGCTTTCAATTAAAACCAATTTAATGGTGTTCTGTATTTTCTCCCATATAGAGCTTCATACGGGGCCATCTTAATACTAGATTGATAACTATTATTATACGCAAATTTTTGTTAAAGGCAAATACCTTTCCCACGAACCTATAAATTCAATCACACATACCTTAAGCATATCCTCCAATATCTAAATAGCTCACTCTGACTGCCCATCTTTCTGGGGATGAAAAGTTATACTAATGTTCAATCGAGTACCCAATGCCTCATGCAAAGACTTCTAAAATCTTGAAGTAAACTAGGGGTCTCGATCGAACACTATCGATATCATTACTCCATGCAGTCTAACTATCTCTTTTATATACAGCTCAGCATACTTATTCATTGAGTAGTCTACTCGAACTGGAATGAAGTGAGTCGTCTTAGTCAATCTGTCTAAAATTACCCAGATCGAGTCCTTTTTACCCGGTGACAATGGTAGCCCTGAAACAAAATCTATAGTGACTCACTCCCACTTCCACTCAGGAATGGATATTAGCTGTAGTAACCTAGATGGCACTTGATGTTCAGCTTTCACTTGCTGACATGTCAAACATTTTGCAACAAACTCTGTGATAGCTCCTTTCATGCTAGCCCACCAGTAACGACTTTTCAAATCCTGATACATCTTATTTCCACCTAGGTACATCATCAAAGGATTATAATGTGCTTCACCAAGAATATCTTTCCTCAAATCATCATCATCGGGAATGTAAAGTCTTCCCTAGTAATATAAGCATCCATTATCCAAAATTTTGAATTCTTTGGCTTCTCCTTTTTCCACTTGCGCCAATCTCATTAAGAATTTCTTATCTCTATCTTGTAGCTCTTTAACCCGATCCAAAAACATCAGCCTTAACTTTAATTCGACAATCAAAGCACCATCTTCTTTTAAATACATACGTGCATCTAAAGCCCTTAAAGCTGTAAAAGTCTTTCGAGTGAGCGCATCTGCTACCACATTAGCTTTTCCTATATGATAGTCAATAACCAAATCATAATCCTTTAGGAGCTCAATCCATCTTCTCTACCTTAAGTTCAGTTATTTCTGAGTCAACAAATACTTTAGACTTTTATGGTCTGCGTAAATATGGTAACGCTCACCGTATAGATAATGTCACCATATTTTCAAAGCTAACACTACGGCTTCAAATTCCAAATCATATGTTGGGTAACTTCTTTCATGATTCTTTAGATGTCTTGAGGCATAAGCCACTACTTTCCCCTCTTGCATCAGCACACATCCCAATTCATTATGAGATGCATCATTGAAAATGACATAATCCTTACCCGACTCAGGTTGCACAAGAACGGGAGCCTCTGTTACTATTTTCTTGAGCATATCAAAACTTTCCTGTCATCTTTCCATCCAAACAAAAGGCATATCTTTTTGCAATAACTTAGTTAGTGGCAGAGCTAACATCAATTTTTTTCACAAAACGCCTATAGTAAGCAACAAACCCCAAGAAACTTTAAACTTTAGAAACTTTCTTTGGGGGCTGCCAATCCACTATAGCTTGAATCTTTTTGGGATCCACTCTTATGCCTTCTGTAGAGACTATATGATCGAGGAAAGCAATCTCTGCTAACCAAAATTCATATTTGGACCCGTTGGAGCCATTCTATACGGAGCCATAGAAACAGGTTCGGTACCCGGGTAAACCTCAATTCTAAATTCTACTTCATAATCCGGAGGTAAACTCAGTAACTCTTCAGGAAAATCCTTTGGAAACTCCCTAACTGTGGGGATATCCTGCAATCTCGTTTCTGGCTTTCGAGTGTCTACCACATTATCTAGAAAAGCTACGTATCCTTTTGACATCATTCTCTTTGAAGTCAAAGTCGATATCACATTGGACTGGGAGTTTGCCTTCTCAACTACTACCACAATTTCGGAGCCTTCCGCATCCTTTAACAATAGTCGTTTTCGACGAAAATTTACCCATCCATGATGTGGACACAACCAATCAATGCCCAAAATGATTTCAAACTCATCAAAGGGCAACTCCATTAAGTTTGCCAAGAAGACAACCAGTGAATCCTAATTGGACACTTTCTACACACCCGTTTTACCCTTGCAGTAGGACCCATAGGGTTTATCGCTACCATTTCACTACAAATTGGTTCTAAGGAAATTCCTCTAGTTCTAACCAACTTTGTACTAATATATGAGTACGTAGAACTCGGGTCAACTAGAATAAAAACATGCTCATCAAATAGGTGAAATGTACATGTTATGATCTTTGGATCATCCCTGTCTTCACTAGTCTTTATATTATAAACTTGGGCCACTCCTCAAGTCTCTTATCTCTGACTAGACTCATGTTAAACTCCTTATCTCCCACTTCATCTATTTCTACTTGGTGCAGCTACCAATCTTTCAGTTTGTACTGGTCTATCCCCGGACTTTTACGGACAATTCCGAGTATAATGACTCACTTCGCCACAAATGAAACAAGCGCCAGAAAGTACTCTACATGTTCCTTGATGAAATCTACCACAAATTTAACATTGATTACTCTTTTCTCCAAAAAGCTCTACCTGAGCTCCTAGCAAAAGCATAGGACTATTTAGACTTCTGTGCAGCTGTAGTAGTATCCGCTCTATTAGTATATCGGAAACCTAAGACTTTGTCTCTCTTATCATGAGACGTAGATAAAGACATTCCAATCCTTTTTCCTAACTGTACACTCTGCTTTGATGCCAATGTCTCCTATTGAGCTCTTTCAATCGCCTTATCTCTATTTATCACTTTCTGTAAACTAGGCAAACTCAAGGCCAACATCATCTCTTTCAAATTTGGCCTTAGTCCCTCAATAAACTAATATGGTCGAGTTTTGTCATTAGGGACCACCTCAGTAGCATAGCGGCTAAGCTTGTTGTATTCATCTTCATATTCATGCACCGATCGATCGCCTTGTTTTAGGTTGAGAAACTTCAACAATATTGATCTCATGAATTGCTCCTTGATATACTTGTTTTTAAACTCTCTTGAAAGAACTGCCAGTTCACTTGCTCGGGCGATGCATACATTTTAGTGTTTGCCCACCATACTCGAGCTGATCCTCCGAGTAATGATACAGCTCCACCCAACTTCTCATGATCAGAGCACTGAATGCTTTCTAACATCATCATCATATAGTTCAACCATAAATCTACATCCATAGGACTTTCACTTTCTTATCCTCTGAACTCAGAAGCTCCCAAACTTCTTAACTCCTTCAGAATTAGTATTCGTGGTACTGGAGGAGCAGGGGAGGTGGAGGAGGTTGAAACCTTTTCAAAATAGTGTTTGCTATTCTCTTCATAGCTTTCACTACCCGATTCGTCTATACTCTCTTGACTAACTACTCTTCTTGAATTCGTAGAAATCGACATCTATCATATCATTCGTAAAATAGTAATTATGTTAGTAAGGAGAGACATCTTTCATATTCATTCTATACCATATCAGTAACCTTTACATCTTAGTGGCATGTAAACTCTTTTTACATAAAAATATTACGCTTGATTCGGCCGAGAATCGACTAAACCTATAGCTCTGATACTAATAAATTTAACACACATCTCCCGTATACCTTTATGTATACGAGCTTCAGATGTCATATCATTTTAATACAGTTTCTCATTTCAAAATTTGTACAATTTTGTTTCATTTTATAAAACCATTAGAATTTATTTATAATTAGAACATGCATTAACTTACATATACACATAAAAAGAGATGTTCCACATTTTACCGTTTTACAGTAGTTCAATTCAAATGATTTACAAAGCATTTTTACTAAACCTATTACATGCCAACTAAATTATATCAAAAGTAGACAGGTATGTCATACTGTTACTGATTAGGTGACTCTGACTTGATGTCCAATGATCTCCTTACTCAGCTGGTATTCAACCTACGCGTGAAATGAACACACGTTAAGTATTACTTAGTGAGGCATACATAATCATAAGCAGCTTATAAATATAATATATGGTAACAATTCTAATATAGAGTAACTCTTTACAATTTATTGTAAACCTTATAACTTTGCACCATTGGTTCTATTATGGTCCTTTACCCCATTTATATTCATGTTTATTTATTAGAATGCACAATTAGTGCCTATACGGGAATTCATCAACACATGATAAATTCCGTGGGCTCCACACATAGTTCCTGTACGGTGATTCATCAACTCATGATGAATTCTGTGAATATACACACGAAGTGCCTGTACGGTGATTCATCAACTCATGATGAATTCCGTGAATATGCACACGAAGTTCCTGTACGGTGATTCATCAACTCATGATGAATTCCGTGAAGATGCACACAAAGTGCATGTACGGTGATTCATCAACTTATAATGAATTCAGTGGATTTGCACACAAGGTGCCTGTACGGTGGTTCATCAACTCATGATGAATTCTGTGAATATGCACACGAAGTGCCTGTACGGTGATTCATCAACTCATGATGAATTCTGTGGATTTGCACACAATGTTCATGTAGTACACATAGTACTGATATATCAATCCAATATATATATATATATATATATTAACAACATATCTTTATAACTCTTAATTTACAACATAAATGCACTCACCTGACATTCCTTGCAATGTAACCAAATGTAGTGTTGATTACTCTGGCACTTTGCCTTTACCCTTAGTTTTACTTGTTTCGGGAGCTTGGTTCCGATCTTTGGAGCTATAGAGAAAATCTTGACCACGTGAAACAAGAAGAATAAAGAAATAAAGCTTTTTCTCATTCTTCCCATTTTACTTAATTAAATACCTAAATAAAATAATTATTAAATTTTTTCCCCTTTAATGGACTAAAATGCCATCTCTATTCATCTATAATTACAATCTACTCTAAAATACTATTCCAATCATTTACCCATCTTTTATCATTTAATCACTTAAATCCTCCATTTTTAAATCTTTTCAATAAAGTCCTTAATTCAATAAATGGGGTATTACACATAAATTTAGTATAAAACGTCCAGAAATTTGGCACTACTAACAGGGTACTCAAATTGTACTTTAATGGTACCCCCTTGAGCCTGCAAGACCCTCGATCCTCACCCATTATAGGTTTAAATGGATTGAGTTCAATTAGATAGGATGAATTTCTCCATGTCCATGCGAGGAAACTCGATGTCTCACTCATAAACATGAGGCATATGTATCCTAGAGGTTACTTGCTAAAGCTCATGCAGAGAAAAATAATTTTTCTCATGGAAGCGTAGCGTTCACCCCTACCTAACGGGAAAGAGAATAGTTAAAGGTCTAAATATCAAACGGTTATAGTGTGTGTGAGGGGAAACTCACAATCATTTGCCTCGATCTAAGAACAATCAAACCAAAAAATGTTAGAAATCTGAAACACGTAAACCAATCACATTAGTATGATTAATAAAAAAAATGCAATGTGATGCAAACAAAACTTAATTATCAAAATTTAAATATCATTCATATTTGCTATTTTCAACTAAAAAGATGACGTATAATCGATTACAGCTTGACTCTCTAAAAAAAAAGTCCCAGTGGATCCGCCAAGTTGTCGAAATGGTCCTTTTTAGATTTTTAGGGCTATTGTAGGGATCGTTCCAACTTAATTTTGGGAAAAGGTTGGATTTTAAAATAAATGTGAAAATAAATAAATTTGGAGTCACCATCGGCCTTTGAGTTAGGTAAGTCAAATATCTAAAAATACATTTTAAAATAATTTAAAGAAAAATAATTTTAAAAGATAAAAAATTGATCTGCGTTTAACCAGAAATTCATTTTGTAAAAGGGTTCGGGGGTCAATTACATGTGAGGAAGGATTAGCACCCCCACAACGCCTAAAATTGGTACCTAAGCGATTATATGTCATATAAATATTGAAATTTACAAATTCGAATAACATTTAAATTATGATACTTTTTTAGAAAAATAAAAAGGGATATTATTTTATACAAATAATCATTGAAAATAACTCCCTAGTCAATAAAGAGGGTATTTTTATGGATTCCTCGTACAAAATAGTATTACCCTAAATTTTAGATACAATAAATATATAAAAATAGATAAAAATAAAATCATAAAAATATTATTTTATTTGAGGAATCCTTAGAAACACACTCCTTGTTAGTTAAGGGGTATTTCTTTAAATTACTCGTATAAAATAATATATGAAAATTTTATTTTAGTAATAAATTTATAAATATGTACATTATTCAAAATTAAAATTTGAGGATTAAATTGTAAAGAAACAAAAATTATGGCCATAAATAAGACTAACATGCAAAATAAGTATTGAAATTGTAATTTAACCCTTATCACTATTAATGATTAAAATAGAAACCACTAAAATAATAGGGACTAAATCAGATATTTACCCAAAAATGCGTATGAATAAAATCAATGATTAAATCATAAATATGGAAAAATAAAAGCTTAGAACAGAAAGATAAAATTTTAATTTAATGACTAAAACACAAAGTTATAAAGCTCTAGGGACCTAAAACGTAATTAACCCACATGCAGAAAATTACTCTCATATCCCTTGCTAAACAGCGTCGTTTAGCCCAAGGTATAAATACCCATTGAACCGACCTTTTGGCCCCTAACCTCTCATTTTTCTCTTTTCCATCTTTCTCCCTATTTTCGAGAGAGAAAAATTATCTCCCTTCTCTCCTGACTCTTCCTCTAGCCAGTTATGGCAAACTTGGCCGGCAGTCGTACATTAACACCGGCGACCACCGCCGGCCACCGTCCATGGTGGCCAAAAACTGGAAAAATTACCCAAAATGATCCCTGGCCTTTTCTCTACCCAAATCTGAACACCACTCACCTTAAAAATAACCCCCACTGTCCTACATCTAAAGGAAAACGAAGGGTTACCTTCGGTTTTCTATAGCTTTTTTCAATTTTTCTCGTGGTTGTTTGGTTGTTGTTGTTGTGCTTGTTTTAGTTGTTGTTTATGGTTATTTTTTGTTTGTTTTTGTTTGTATCTCTTGTTGGTTGTTCATGTCTCTTGCTTGTTGGTAGGGATTCCTTTTATAGGACCCCCTAATTCTTCGTTAGGACCGATAGAAGGGAGGAGCCCTCTGAGTTATCGGGGCTATGGCGATAGCTGTCTTATGGTTAGCACCGATTTTAGGTAGTTGGGCCATTTAATGCCTCAGATTTGTGTGATTTAGCCGGTGATAACGGCAGTGGCGGCTCGGGTTAAGACAAAACCCTTGCATCTTTCAATATGGACCGTTGGATTGGTCTAGGTCTGACAGTCCAGATTTGTGCGGCGGCGACGAACTGTTGAGGGTTTAAGAAACCCTAAATAAGATCTCATATGAGTCATCAGATTGGCCACAAAGCCAACAGTTCAGATCTTCTGGCAGCTTGGAGAATGATACAAAACCCTAACGGGTTTTCTTGGGCTAGCTGTTGATTCCCCAAATGGGATCACTTGCTAGGTCAGGTTTGTGAGTCCGGTTGGGCTTGGATACTTACCAGACTTGAATTTTGACCCTGAGCAACCGAATCTGTACTTTTGATTTTGGACCCGAACCTTCAAATTAAAATTCAAATAAATATATAATAATAATAATATATTTATTTTCAAATTATATTATATATGTTTTCTAAAACTATACTATATATATATATTTTCAAAATTATATTTTTTCTTAATATATATATATTATATATATATATATATTATATATATATATATAATATATATATATATATATATATATATATATATATATATATATATATATTTAAAACTATACTAAACTATATATATATTTCAAAATTATTTTCAAAACTATACTTATATATTTTCCAAAATAATATTTTTAAAACTATATATAAATATATATATTTCAAAATTATTTCCAAAACTATACTATATATACATATTTTTCAAAATTATATATTTTTAACCAAAATGAAAACAAAACAAAAATAAACAAAACAATAGGAAACTCTAGGATGAAAAAATATGTCTACACTTTCTAATTGGTGAAACGTCATTACTTTTTTTTTATTAAATTAAATTAAAACTAGGACCAACTTGATAGGATTTATAATTATTGAGGACCAAATATATAATTATATCAATTTTATTAACTATCACATCATAACTTTTGTTAAATGTAAAAGATAGGCGACTTGATTAGATATAATTAAATAGTTAAGTGCTCTGATTGACAAAATTAAAAAATCGATAATAAAATAAAAGGACTAAACAATTAAATGGTCAATAATATAATTTACCTAAAAAATTATTAATCTAACGTTAAAATCGTATATGTTTTAAAAATTTATAACAATTTAATAATAAAAACTCAAACATCTATATGATCTGTATAATGCTCGAACTTGATTTGAGTTTGTTTCGTGCTTGTCTCAAAATCTTGACTGCATTAAATGTGGAATGGGAAGCAATGGCAAATAGTCTTTGGTGGGGACGCCCCATCCATCATCCGTCATTTCTTTCTTTCCTTTTTCCTTATTATTTTTCAAACATTAATTTAATGTGCTTAAATTTACGGGAAATTATTTTATGAAATTTTCTTACCATGTAACATATGAATTCAACAAATAAAATTAAAATATGTCAAAAAAAATTAATCATCATTAAATTTAAGCTTAATTTTTAATTATTTCTTTCTTTCCATATCAACATTAAATTCCCATCTTCTTCAACCTCTTAACTCTTCCCTCCCTATTACCCTTTCTTCGTTAACCATATACACCATAGCTACAGTCACTAAAATAATTTCTCCATGCAATTGATAACCATGGAGACTCAAAACTTACAAGGATGAAGTCAAGTTCAGAAAAGAGATGACTGCAACATCAGACATATCTACAAAATCAAGCCCAAGGTATCTTAATTTGGTTAAGCCTGTTACAAGCATGTCAAAATCTTGGCCATCAAATATAAATGCGGAGAAAGAATAAGAGGAAAGCTCAAGTGAAACCATGCTTAACAAAAGACTGATTTGATTTGGGATTTGGCCAGAGAATCCATAAAATGTGAGATTAAGGTGAGTTAAACTCACCAATTGAGTAAATAACTTTGATGGGATTGTTCCATCGAAATTGTTGTAAGCGATGTTGAGACGTTGAAGTTCATGCGAGTGAAACATGCTGCTAAGAGAGCCATCGATGCTGTTGGGGCTCAGGTCAAGCCACTGAAGTCTGTCAAGGCGAAAGAGGCTATTATTTGCCCCTCCAAAGAGAGAACCGATAAGGCAGCTGTGACCAAGATCGATGCGGATTACATGGCCGATCAACTCGTCACATTTGACTCCCTCCCATGAAAATCAACCAATGCTTTTGTAGGTTATGGTGACTACGGTTAACAAAGAGCGAGGGGAGAGTTAAGAGATTGAATAAGATGGAGATTTAATGCTGATATGGAAAGGAAGAAATAATTAAAAAATTAAATCTAAATCTAATGATGATTAATAAAAAAAATTGCTGACATGTTGTAATTTTATAGGTTGAGTTCGTTTCTCTATATACGAATTCGACTAGGAGTCGTGTTTAGAAAGAATTCCTCTTATTAATAATTTGGGATAATTATAAAAGGGTAAACGGGTGGTCCTTATATTTTTGGTTTGTCTGATTTTGATCGTCGGTTTAGAAAAATAGTTTTGGTTCTTTAAGTTATTGATTCGTTCGATTTAGTCAATCGATTGTTAACTTTCCTTAATTCATTAACCAAAGTCTGAGTTGGTAATTAAAACAAAAAAAAAAAAGTCACGTTTGCTCTTCTTCTACTACTTCTTCTTCCATAACCTGTAAATTATTGTTTGAATTTAACTACTGAGCAAGATTCGTAACCTATAGATTATTGTTTGAATC
This sequence comes from Hibiscus syriacus, assembly GCF_006381635.1. NCBI lineage: Eukaryota > Viridiplantae > Streptophyta > Magnoliopsida > Malvales > Malvaceae > Hibiscus > Hibiscus syriacus. Next base: position 10,609,993 of record NW_024063533.1, on the reverse strand, counting down.
TAAATATAAAGTTGTCGTAGGGGCGGAACTAGGCAGGAACTTTGATCTCTGCCAATTAATTTTTTGAATGTCAATTAATACTAAAAACTTTATATTTCTGGAAAATAAATAAAATACGTTTTGTTGGTTGTTGAGTGAATGATGTAAGCTCACGTGAATGAAGAGTGTGCTTGTGTAATGCCATGCATGTCATACATGGGAGCAGGATTATAGCTGATGGATATAGCTTGCATACCTGTCAAGTATGTTAGGAAACTATTCTAGAAGTTGTTAGTTTGTTAAAGTTTGTTATGAATTTACTATAAGTAATTAGCTTAGGTGATGTATAATTCAAGCTTAATGAAAATACTTATGATACTCTGTTTGATTCAAGCTTTATTTTCTGCAATACTCAACATGGTATCATTCGTCAAACGATCCTGACTTTGTTTTTCTTCCGCTGCATGGAGTTGTGGCGAACGAAAATGCAAAGGAGAAGATCTCGAAGATCGCCAATGGCATCTCCTACGCCAGAGGAAATCCAATCTCCTCGTCATGGCCAGGACAAGTTTATCCAGGTCGAAGGCGGTTTCGCCTGTGCCCTTGATCTGGTTAAACATATTAGAGCTAAATATGGTGACTACTTTGGCATAACGGTTGCCGGTTATCCAGAGGCTCATCCCGATGCTATAAGAGTTAACGGTGTAGCAACAACAAAAGCTCATCAGAACGATCTTGTTTACTTGAAGAGAAAGGTTGATGCAGGAGCTGATCTGATTGTTACTCAACTGTTTTAGGATAAGATTACTGTTGCCTTAGAGCCTATCAAGGACAGCGATGAAGCTGTCAAAGCCTATGGGATTCACCTTGGAACAGAAATGTGCGGCAAAATTTTTGCTAATGGGGTTAAGACGTTACACCTTTACTCGTTAAACATGGAGCAAGATCACATCTTGAAAGCTAATGGTATGGTCAATTGTTAAGAGTTTTTTGAATAGTTTGTTTACATTTAGAGTTTGCCGGGAGTTTAATTTCTTGCAGTCATTGGAAACAAATTTGTAATAAGTATGATAATATAGTCCTTTAAAAAAAATGTCAAGGAATCTTGTATAAGAGGATGAAGAAGGAAGAAATGAAGGTGAATAAGAAGAACGAAAGAATGCATCGCACTTCCGATTCAAGTCGAACGGAAGGAAGCATCGGCACTTCCGATTCAAGTCGAACGGAGGGAAGCATCGGCACTTCCGATTCAAGTCGAACGCAGGGAAGCATCGGCACTTCCGATTCAAGTCGAACGGAAGGAAACATCAGCACTTCCGATTCACAATAAAAAATTATACTTTTGGAAAATAAAAAATATTTTGATCTCTTTTAATAAATTTCTAGTTTTGCTGCTACGTAAAGAAATGACTATTTGAACTTAGATCTACAATTTTGAAGGCTTGGATGACTGCAAATACGTGGGGGGTTTGGTAAGTAACGGCATTATCATTTTGCTGGCCAGATCATTACATCTCTTGCTATGTACAAGTGTATTCTATTGTTTTCTTCAGTTTCACATGCATCCTATTTGAATATTAATACTGGAAAAAGAAGGAAATGATTTATTTTTTAATAATCAAGAGTTAGAAGTGTTGGACTTTGATTTAATGTCTGCTCTGTTGTTGCAGACAGTGGAGATAAAAGTGAAGATGGACTGCGAGAGGAGGTTGAAGAAATCAGTGGAGGGCATGAAAGGGGTGACGAAAGTGGAAGTGGAACCTAAGCAAAGCAAGCTTATGGTGGTCGGCTACGGGGATCCCAACAAGGTCTTGGAGTCGGTCCGGTATCGAACGGGAAAGAAATTTGAGTTCTGGCCTTACGAAAAGAAAGCATGGTTGGGACAGCGACAAATCCATAAATTTTTTTTCAGGCTGTACATATATATTAATAATAAAAATATTTCGTATGAAGTTGAGACAAATAAAATTTCAGGATTGATACCATTAGTAAAATAAACAATTAATATAAAAAAATTTTGAATTTCAGAGTGAATACGTACCTACGAAGACGTACACATTGATTCGCCACTGCCTTGGGTATGTTCTGAATGTGGTCCAAGATCCGGAAGCTGGTGAACTTAGCAGGGCCACTTGTTTGAAGTCCAGTTTTGTGCCAGTTACTAATTACAGAACTTGTGCACCAACTGTTGTAGATGAATGTCTAGATGAGCCATATATTCAGCATTCGCAGAGCTTCTTGCATGCATTTGATGATTCAATGCCATCAACAACAAGAATAGGATTTATTTTGTATGGTCGTACATTATAAGTCTATGACTTTCCGGAGGAATCCGTAGCATCTGTTGATGTGATTCCAGGTGGCAATTCACCAACTCAGGAGTCATTGAAAGGAGAAATTATTAGATGGATTTGGTTCACCATGTCATCTATAGTCTCAGCTAATAAGATTTATTTATCTCAAAGTAATTTTTAAATAACTACTCACTCCTTATTTACATGTAGGAAAGAGGTGAAGATTCACGTTGGAAGAAAAATGAGATGAATGAATTTTATTATTTTGGTCTATAGATGACATGGTGAGCCGAGTACATCTAATAATTTTTTCCTTGGAGGTTTGATTTATGAAACCGGTATTTACTTGTCACCAATGCATGCTTCAAAAGAGATTGCACATCTAATATTCTTTCATTAAGGCCATACAAGTTGAATGTTCCTGGAGAAGAAGGACACATACGTAGATTTCTTTTATTTTCTAATTACCACGTAATATTTCTGTTAATGGGTTAACGAAAGTTAACGATCTAGGGACTAAACCGAATTGTTTGATAACGTAAGAGGCTAAAGCTACTCTTTTTTTAACTGGTGACCAAAATTGAACGGACGGAAAACATAAAAGACCATTTGTATAGTTTACCCTTATAAAAATTCTAATTTATGTAATTATATATTATTAATTATATTTTGAAAAAATATATGTAAAAAATTAATATATAAAGTATTAAAATATTTAGTATATTAAAATTATTTTAATTTATATTATTAAATTTAATAAATTAATATTTTATTTAATTACTTTTTTATTTCAATAAAAAATAAAATTGAATTATATCAAAATTAGATTTCTATTAATATTTTAAGTCAAGTGAAAATATTTTAAATTTGAAATTAAATTAAAATCAAATATAATTAATATAATATTAAATTGAATTTGAATCCACCAAAAATTTAATTTTTTTATAGATATAAGCCACTAGATTTATTAAAATTAGGATATATTCAGAATTACAACGAAGATTTACAATTATAATTGTAAACAAAACACAATTTCTTATAATCTGAACACAAGAAACTAGTCACTTAAGATCACACAAGGACGATATAAGGAAAATATTAAAAAAACCTAATCAAATAAATTAAAAAAAAGATAGATGCGAGTACATCTAATCACATCAGCAAACGAACCATAAAAGGGAATCAAGCTATTGAAAGATCACCGACAAACTGCTAATAAGAGTCGAGCGACGTGAAAAAATTATCTACGAATGCAAATCATGTATCTAAATAAAATCCATTGGTTAAGTGACATCTTAATATGTTGTGAAGATGTCAAATCCAACCCTGATAAAAATGATAAACAAAAAAATGATTAAATTACCGAAAATGTACCAAAAGATATAAAAAACGTATCATAAAAGTAGAGAAAAATATGTCATAAAGGAAGAGTTATTAAAAACTAAAAAAACCCAAAGGAAAATCAAAGATGTGATATAAGAAAATAAATAAAAGATAAAAAAATATCAGTGTCGGTAATCAGCACTAAAACTAGTGCCACCGCCTATCAATCAAAGATGAAGAAAAGTTAATATACTATTAGAGTTTTATAGGTAAAAGATTATTAGGGTTTTTATATTAATGATAATTAAACATTATTAGGCATTATGAAAGAAAAATAATTTTGATAATATATGAAAGATAATACCAATAAGATATAAAAAAATTGTTGTTAGAATTCAAATTTGATGGATCTCATCAACAATAAAGTGGAAATATCTAGAAAACGTGGCAAGTAAGCATAATTGGAAACTTTAATAAGTGAAGAATGAAGAACGAAGATGAAAAACGAAAATATCATGTGTTAAAATGGTAGCAAATACACTTTGTGAATGAAGAATGAAGCAGCTTAACCACGGCAGTAGCTTTAATGAGTTGGCAACAATATAAAGAATTGAGGTGGCATCAAACATTTCAGAAATGACAAGCAAATGGCAACACAAATTAATCACAACTAGAAAAGGAATGGCGGCAAGAAGAATGTAGATCATATTATAGGCGACTTATTATACCTATATATATATATATATATATATGGGTTGTTGTTTAGTTTGTATGAACTATGAGAAAAAGTAGAGAGATTAAGAGAGCTACAAATTGTAGCGGGGTTGTGTTTGTGAACTAGTCGCAGCTAGTGTTTGTATAGTATTTTGTTCGTATAAATAATACTGTGAGTTATAAATATATTGATTGCCCATTCACACTTCTAACAAGTGGTGTCAGAGCTTGGTTCGAGTTCAACCACAAATTCATGTGTGTTGATTTATGAGAATTTCTTCTACGAACTGCTCGTTCCTTACTTATGTCTAGATTTGAGTCTTTAAGGCATGACAAATTTGATTGTGGAAGGATGAACAAAGGAAGAATAAGGATTGATGTCGACAAGAGTTATGAATTTGAACTATTGTATGCTTGAGGACAAGCATTGGTTTAAGTGTGGGGGAATTTGATAAGATGCATATTAGAGATATATTCTATGATATTTTCCTCATATTTGAATAACTAAAATTGATTAAATTATAGATTTCGATTATATTTCGTATTTTATGGATTAGGTTGAAGATTTGGATAAAACAAGTTCAAAATCTTATGATTAACTTGATTTTCACAAAATCCCCGAATTAAGGAGGAAAAATCGAAATTCAAGAAGCTAGCAAGACCAGAAGAGGTTTTCGCGTAAGGCGTGGGCATGACTTATTCATCCTGAACTACCGCAGAATAAGTCTTCAGTTAAGGCGTGGGCGCGCCTTACCAGTCCGTACAACCCTAAATTAGGGTTACAAATTTACAAGGGAAAAAGTGTTTAATGACAGCTGGAAGACTTTTGAATTATTCTTATCTTTAGAAAAAGATGAGGGTATTTAAAACTCCTATTTTTGTGGGATTTTCTTTAAGGGAAACTTCTTTATCTAGAATAGGAAAATCCTTATAAAAGGGGTGCTAGGGCCATTAGTTTTACATCAAGTTTTACATTAAGTTTTCTTTATTTTCTTTTGGTTTTCTTTCAATTATGAGTAGCTAAATACTTTTGTTCCAACTGGAGGATAATTGAAGCTTTGGTTCTTCAAGGATTGTGAGATCTAAATAATTTTCATTGTTCTTTTACTTCTTTGCTATTTATATATCTTCTGTTTTTATCAAGAATTATTGTCTTCATTGATTGTGCAAAGGATTCGTTGTTTAATTATCAAGTTGATAAATTGTCATTTAGAACTTTAAATCCGTAATTGTTTAAACGTTCTAATATTAGTGGTAAAGTGACATGGTTGATTATGATTATGTTATGAAGGTATATAACCTTGTCTAAATGAATCGAGCTTGTGTATTCATTTGCTAGAATTGGTGGTCCCTCCAGTGATTAATGTTGTTGGTGGATTAAATCTTAAGAGTTTGTCTAGGGTTGTTCATTAACTAGGGAAATAATCACAGAGCTTCTCTTGATTATCGAGAAATTAAGGAGAGACAGGTTGTTAGAGCTTCTCAATAACCATAACCAATTTAGTGAAAAGTAGAAGATTTTATCATTGCATCTATGATCAATTCTCTGAACCAATTCTGAAATTACACCTTTAGTTGGATATTTACTTAATATCAATTTCTCTAAATTCTTAGTTAATTATAATTGCTTTTTCTTTTTATCTTTCTCAATTTTAAAACCCCTTTTCTTTGCTTTAATTTTCATTAAAATAAATCTACCCAATCCCTGTGGATTCGACCTTGCTTATCGCTACTACAATTTTATATTTCCAAAAGCAAGTATTATTATTTGTTGGATTCGAAACCCACCAAATTTTTGGTGCCGTTGTCGGGGATTGGTGTTATTTAGATTTATTTTGATGCCACGTTCTTCTCGTGCAGGTGAACTCCAATACGATCCTGAAATCGAGAAGACCGCTCACAAGTTAAGAAAAGAAACTAACTTGCGCAACAAACAAACTTCTTATTCTTCATCCCCCGAATCGGAATCTGCAGTCAACTTGGTTGATTCATCCAGCGATTCTGAAATAGAAGGAACAATGGCCAATAAAGAAAGAACTCTAAGAGAATTGGCTGCACCAAATGTGAATCAACAACCGCTCTGCATTGACTACCCAGTTTTGGAGGTAGCTTTTGAATTAAAATCTGGTTTGATTCATTTGTTGCCTACTTTTCATGGACTTTAGAATGAAGATCCTCACAAGCATTTGAAGGAATTTCATGTGGGATGTTCAAGTATGAGACCGCAAGGAGTGACTGAAGAGCAGATAAAATTGCGCACTTTTCCGTTCTCGCTAACCGATAGAGCTAAAGATTGGCTCTTCTATTTACCCCCTGGTTTTGTAAATACTTGGGTCGAGATGGTGAGGATGTTTCTTGATAAATTTTTCCCTTCTTCAAGAGTCGTTGGCATTCGAAGGGAGATATGTGAAATAAAACAAAAAGATACTAAGACCCTTCACGAGTATTGGGAACGATTCAAACGACTGTGTGCCAGCTGCCCTCAACATGGGATTTCTGAGCAACTTCTCATCCAATATTTCTATGAAGGATTACTACCCATGGAGAGGAAGATGATGGAAGCAGCTAGTGGAGGTGCCATAATGAATAAGACTTCTCACGATGCTAGAGAATTGATCTCCATAATGGCCGCCAATTCACAACAATTTGGCTTTAGACAAGGCACATCTTCAAGAAAGGTGAATGAGGTAGGTTCATCCTCCATTGAACATCAATTATCGCATCTCACCTGCCTTGTTCAACAACTAGTTGTAGGAAAAATGCAACAAGTGAAAACTTGTGGGATATGTGTTGCGATCGGTCACCCAACTGACATGTGCCCTATACTTCAAGATGATTCTCATGAGTATGCCAATGCAGTTGGAAGGTTTCCAGATCCACCACAAAGGAAGTATGATCCTTACTCAAATACCTATAATCCAGGATGGAGGGATCATCCTAACCTTAACTATGAACTAAGACCATCACAATTCCAGCGTTTTCCACCTGAGCAGTCTTCTTCAAAGCCAGGTATGTCCCTAGAAGAAATTGTCAAATCACTTACAACTAATACACAACAATTTCATCAAGAGACAAGAACAAGCATACAAAATTTGGAGAATCAAATGAGTCAATTGGCATCCTCCGTGAGTCGGTTAGAATCCCAAGGTAAGTTACCTTCACAAACCATTGTTAATCCAAAGCAAAATGTTAGTGCAATCACATTGAGAAGTGGAAAGGAGTTGAAGGAACCTAGTCCATTGGCACATGGGAGAGCCTTAGAGGAAGAAACTGAAAAGGAAGTTGTTGCTCCTCAAGCTCAGAAAGACCAACCTAAAGGAATCAAAAGCGAAAAATCGAAGGAATTTGTCATAGAACCTCATTTTCCCTCTAGATTCGCTAAATCCAAGAAAGAAGCAGAAGAGAACGAAATTCTTGAGACATTTCACAAGATTGAGGTAAATATTCCTTTACTTGATGCAATTAAACAAGTACCTCGATATGCTAAAGTTCTTAAAGAATTGTGCACCAACAAGAGAAAGCTCAAGGGTAATGAAAAGGTAAGTATGGGGGAAAATGTTTCAGCTGTCCTCCAGAAAAAACTACCCCCCAAGTGCAAAGAAACAGGTATGTTTACTATCCCTTGTAAACTCGGTAATGTTAGGATTGAGAGAGCAATGTTATATCTAGGATCCTCAATAAATATCATGCCTCTTTCTATTTACTCATCTCTGAATGTTGGTCCTTTAAAAGAAACATGAGTGATTCTTCAACTTGCTGATAGATCTAATGTATATCCTCAGGGAGGTTTAGAGGATGTTTTGGTGCAAGTTAATGAATTGGTTTTTCCTGCATATTTTTATGTGCTTGATATGCAAGAACATGATTATTCTAAGTCAACATCAATTTTGTTAGGAATACCATTTTTGAAAACAGCTAGGATAATAATTGATGTAGATGATGGTACACTTACCATGGAATTTGATGGTGAAGTTATTAAATTCAATATTTATGATGCCATGAGATTTCCTAGTGATGTGTCCTCTATTTTTTTCATGGATGTTATTGACCCTTTGGCGTATGAAACATTTAATAAAAATGAAGATGACAAGTTGAAAGATACACTCAACATGAATTTCACTTCTGAAGGATTGCAGGGAATCATGAAAAAGTTTGTGTTGGATCTTGATTTACAAGATACAATCCAAGAACTAAAATCACTCAAACCCATGAGGTATGATGTATCTTATATTGAGTCACTTCTTTCTCACACCAAGCTTCTTCCTTCTCTTGTGCAGACACCAAAATTAGAAACGAAGCCTTTTCCAAATCATCTAAAGCATGTATATTTAGGAGAAGAGGAAACTATTCCGGTGATCATTCCCAACAAACTCTCTTGCTTAGAAGACGAAAAGTTGATTCGAATGCTTAGAGAGTACAAGGAAGCTATTGGGTGGAGAAAAATTTATCTATTGTTGAAACACAAAGTTTGGATACAGGTCAAATGTTTAAGGTCAACGATCATCGATTGAAACCTTTTTATTAAGCTATTGTAGTACCCAACTTAGGATGATTGAGAAGCTACAGCGTCTAGCCAAAGACGTTAAAGAAATGCACTCTTGGGAGACAACCCAATTTTTCCTTTTTCAATTTTTATTTTCGTTGTTTTTATTTTTAATTTTATTTTTATTTTTTTCCTTGACTTATTAGAGTACAATTAATCTTGTTTTCCTCTTTAGGTCAGAACATGAATTTTTGCAACCCGTGGGCACGCCTTACAAAAATAGAATTATTTCTAAAGTCTCTCACTATCCAGAAGATGTTTTTGTATAAGACGTGCCCACGTCTAAACTCAAACAACTTCTGGTTCAGGAAACAAGATTCAAATATTTTTTTATATATAAATGTGCCTTATTTTTTCTTGATTTTCTGTGCTCCTTCAGAAAAATGCGCATCACAAACTGTCCATCGCGCTCTACCCAACCCATATCTCCGCTCAGACCGATAACCAACCCAGCCAACGAACAACACCTTCACCCCCAGCTCATGACAGATATTATGGTTGATGCTCAACATTTTCAGGGTAGTTTTCTGCTCTTATTCTTTTATGGTTTTTGAGCATCTACTTTTGATACATTGAGGACAATGTATGGATTAAGTGTGGGGGAGAGTATTTCATACATTGTTTTTCTCTGAACATAATGTTGCTTCAATTTTTTTTTAAATAAGTATGCTTTAGTTTTTTTTTGTGATTTTTCTCTTCAAAATTCTAGATTCTTTCGATGTTTATCCTTACATGATTTAGATTGTTGTGAATTATCGAATTAAGTTGAAGCATAATAGGGGATTAGTTTGAGTAGTTGAATTCTCATTTCCTACACAATGGTTGATTACTCTTGATGACTGATTGAATGAAAATGTGCGGGAGTTAATACATGTTTACCCTTTTTGCGCGTTTTTGGGCCAATGAGCACTCATTTTCAGCATGCTCTATTTCTTGATTGAGTGATTGCCATACATAGTTAATTTTTCTAGAACTTGCTTTACTATACATGTCGAAGACCACATTTTAGAATTGGATGCATCAAGAATGATAAGGGCATTTAGGTGAAACCACTTTTAGCTTTTGTAAAGAGCCTACCCTAATTATCATCCTTAGAAAGCCAATTTTGAGCCTGAGCCTTTTTGTTTGAAATTAACCATGGTACAAGCAAACATCAAATCCTTTTTTTAATTTCCCCTCTTTTGAACCTTGAATTGGAGGATTGTATGAGCTTCTTCATATAAGAATTAAAATTATCTTAAGAAGATCGGAAGATGTTGGAATATAATGATTCAAGTTGCAATCTCTTTCATAAAAAAAGAGAAGCGAAAGTGTGCAAATGAAATAAAGAAAGAGAGATTGTGCAATGAAAAAAAGTTTATGGCTTGAAGAGAACATTTGAAGATTGAGTTCCATGTGGATAAGTTTGTATGACTCCTTCAATAAAACAACTCAAATTCCCCTCTTACCAAACCTCACCTAAGCCCCATTACACCATGTTTAAGACCCTTAGGTTTTTATGCATTCAATTCATTGACTAGTGGTGGGGATGTGATAGGTTAGCAAGCCTATGGTAAATATTTTCTATGTTTTGGCTTGAGAGTTTGTTGACACCCTTAAACACTTTGAGCATATTGAGTGAATCCAATGTGAGGGTATTAGATCCCACTGCATTTTGATTTCGAAAAGATTGATGGAGTGATTATTCATGTGTGTTGGTATATGAGAATTTCTTCTACAAATTGCTCGTTCCTTACTTATGTCTAGATTTGAGTCTTTAAGGCATGAGAATTTTGATTGTGGAAGGATGAACAAAGGAAGAAGAGGGATTGATGTCGACAAGAGTTATGAATTTGAACTATTGTATGCTTTAGGACAAGCATTGGTTTAAGTGTGGGGGAATTTGATAAGATGCATATTAGACATATATTCTATGATATTTTTCTCATATTTGAATAACTAAAATTGATTAAATTAAAGATTTCGATTATATTTCGTATTTTATGGATTAGGTTGAAGATTTGGATAAAACAAGTTCAAAATCTTATGATGAACTTGATCTTCACAAAATCCACGAATTAAGGAGGAAAAATCAGAATTCAAGAAGCTAGCAAGACCAGAAGAGGTTTTCGCGTAAGGCGTGGGCACAGCTTATTCATCCTGAACTACTGCAGAAGAAGTCTTCAGTTAAGGCGTGGGCGCGCCTTACCAGTCCGTATTACCCTAAATTAGGGTTATGAATTTACAAGGGAAAAAGAGTTTAATAATAGTTGTAAGACTCCTTTGAATTATTCTTATCTTTAGAAAAAGATGAGGGCATTTAAAACTCCTATTTTTGTGGAATTTTCTTTATGGGAAACTTCTTTATCTAGAATAAGAAAATCCTTATAAAAGGGGAGCTAGGGACATTAGTTTTACATCAAGTTTTACATTAAGTTTTCTTTATTTTCTTTTGGTTTTCTTTCAATTATGAGTAACTAAATACTTTTGTTCCAACTGGAGGATAATTGAAGCTTTTGTTCTTCAAGGATTGTGAGATCTAAATAATTTTCATTGTTCTTTTACTTCTTTGCTATTTATATATCTAATGTTTTTATCAAGAATTATTTTCTTGATTGATTGTGCAAAGGATCTGTTGTTCAATTATCAAGTTGATAAATTTCCATTTAGAACTTTAAATCCGTAATTGTTTAAACGTTCTAATATTAGTAGTAAAGTAACATGGTTGATTATGATTATGTTATGAAGGTATATAACCTAGTCTAAATGAATCGAGCTTGTGTATTCGTTGGCTAGAATTGGTGGTCCCTCCAGTGATTAATGCTGTTGGTGGATTAAATCTTAAGAGCTTGTCTATGGTTGTTCATTAACTAGGGAAATAATCAAAGAGCTTCTCTTGATTATCGAGAAACTAAGGAGAGACATGTTGTTAGAACTTCTTAATAACCATAACCAATTTAGTGAAAAGTAGAAGATTTTATCATTGCATCTATGATCAATTCTCTGAACCAATTCTGAAATTACACCTTTAGTTGGATATTTACTTAATATCAATTTCTCTAAATTATTAGTTAATTATAATTGCTTTTTCTTTTTATCTTTCTCAATTTTAAAACCCCTTTTCTTTGCTTTAATTTTCATTAAAATAAATCTACCCAATCCTTGTGGATTCGACCTTGCTTTTCGCTACTACAATTTTATATTTCCAAAAGCAAGTATTATTATTTGTTGGATTCGACACCCACCAAAGCGGTAGTAAATGAAATGAAGAGAAATGGTGAATCGCTCAACGAGGTTAGAGTGATGGAAAAATTTTACAGTCGTAGACATGAAAAATCAACTATGAGGACATGGCAATCGAAGAATCAAAAGATTATCTAAATATTGATCAATAATTTTTTGGGTTTACTTCAAGTCCATGAGCAGAAGATGAAACAAAATGAAGATACTAAAAATTTAGAGCAAGCCTTGCAAAGCAAGATGAATGTCAACGAAGATGAAGCCAGTAGCAGCTACACACGAGGCCGAAGAAATCGTGGTGGTTATCATGGAAGAAATAGAGGTGGAAGAGGTACATAAGGACATGGTGGTCGATCATATGACATGAATCAAATGAGTGAAAACTATCAAACATCAGGTTATGGACGAATATTCAGAGGCTGATATCAACAAGGAAATAAAATTCCAAGTACAATAATATAATTGCAACAAGTATGCCCACTTTAGTTACTAGTGCAGATCAACTCCTAAACAAGAATACAGAAATCATGTTGTAGCAGTTGGAGAAGAAACAATGGAAAAATCATAGGTATTCCTCACTTACAAAGGAAATTAAGAGTTTAATAAAAAAATTGGGTATCTCGATAATTGTGTAGCAACCTTATATGTGGCAGAAAGGAACTATTCGTGAAGTTAGATGAAACAATCTATGGACGAGTAACATTTGGTGATGACTCGTTGATCGCTTGTAAATTTATATGCTAATGCAAGCAATTCTGTGCAAGTATACAAAATCGAATCAAGTAATATAGGGTAAGTGAGTTATCATCTCCTCAGGGATTGGTCTATTCTTTTTAAGTTTCACCACAACCAGAACTAGACGTCACAAGCTAATTCCTGAAATCTTGTCTAACTAGAAAGCTATTAATAATAAAGCAAAAGGAGAAAATATTATAAAGTATAGTTGTAGAAAAGTTTGGTCGAAACAAAATAGATACGCAAAACTATCGAATTAAAATAAAGCAAAGGCAAACGTTGATTCAAATATATTCAAAACAACCTCACATATTCAGACTTATCACATAGCACTCATGCTAATCTTTTGTATTGATAAGCAATTATTCTAAGTCAAGAATGATTTGTTATGACAAGCTTAAGAAGCCCGATAGGATTACTGAGTATTCTTAAACGGTTGTTACAGTAATACTACTCAGCGTTAACTACAACCCTTGGTTTTCAGACTATTGTTGTAGCAATACCTCTCGACGTAAACTATAATTGTTGTTTATATTACTCTAGCGTCTATCCCTTTTAGTCGATTAAAACCCTCTCCTTATCTCTAAGGTAGACAAGTTAGAACATCACCATCCTGAATCCATTCTATTGTTCACGTAGACCTATCTTAATTCTCTCGAATCTAATAGTCAATATCTAGACAACCGACAATCTCTCAACGCTCTTACATTGTCAAGACTTGTTTCACCAAGACCCCAGACAATCTCTCGAAGCTCTAAGTCAGGGCAAAATGTTTAAACAATGAACAAAACAATCATGAACAAAATCATAATTCATCATTCATAAAGAAGAAAATAATTGTTTAGGCAAAATAATGATTAACACCAAGTAAAATAGTTCATGATGTTATAAAAAATTCAACCAAAGTATCACCGTTTTAATACAACCCCAAACAATGTAAGGAAATTAAGAACAAAGGAAGAACGACTCCCAAAACTGGGGCTCTGTCGAGACAATTCTGATCAACACCACGCCTACCCTGGCGGCCAACCTCTCTCGAGGCCTGACCGCCGCTCTGCTACAGCCTATCTATGGAGGACACCAAGGACGGTCGGTCGGGAAACAGTGGGGAATCACTGTAGTTTGCTCGCTCACACTTCAGTTAAAGCTCTTCTAACTTCCTTGCCCCTTTTTTGGCGGTTATGGTTGGGTATTTATAAAGGGAATTCTCTTAGGGTTTCGTGTAAGTGGAGATTCCCTAAATAGTCATTATTGTCTTGTTCAAGCTAAAAAAGGAAAGGCGACTGGTTGTTGTCAGGAGGGCTTCCTTGCACGTGAGGGTAGTCATGCAACTGGCATGTGACATAAGCAATTTCATCATATCCGCTTCAGACTTGCAATATAAATCTTACCCTGGCGAGATAAATTTTCTCCTCATTGTATTTAACTTCTCTATTCCACTGGCCCTTACGAAATACTTTGCCGCGACTGAAATGTTATTCCTTAGGAAATTTCCTGCACATACACAATCCATACAAGACCTTTCTCCTCGACAACATTAGTCAAACCAAATAAATTTTGTTGAAGAAAAACTTATCCACCACAAACAAATATAACCTAAATGCAACTAATATGATGTGTATACTTTGTTTAGACGGGCAATAACTTAAGTAAAACGACTAGAAATATAGTACTTTTATGGAGTTATCACACCCCTAAACTTATGCTATTGCTTGTCCTCAAGCAATGGACAGTAGCTAAAAGAAATTTTAAGATTGTCATGGCAAAGCAGTATTATGAAAATCATGTGGTTTGAAATTTCAACCCTCAGCAAAATTTTGACCTCAACATGTTTAACTATAATAACAGTCAAGTACCTTCCCTAGTCAGGATTCCTTGCTATCATGTGTGTGTGATTGTAATCATTCTATGCCTTAAAGTAATTAGAAAACTTCAAGTAAGTACTTCAGTTTTGTCAAGGTGTTAAATTATTTGTCAGCCTCAGTTTCCACTCCTAGTTATTTATCAACTTTTTTTATGGGGAGTCAGCTCATCACACCTACCCTCCCACACTCTAGGTGAAAAGGAGCATACCTTCCACCCTCAAACTAGTTGGATAGGGTCATCCTGTGACTATTTTCATTCACTCATATGCCTTGGCAGCTCTTAATTTTTATGGAGTTTTCTGGTTATTCCATTACATAAAGGAGTGTCCCTTTTATTCTTCAAGTTTTAAATACTAGGGACTTTGACCTTAACCTTAAAATTCTTAGATTTCTCGGCAATAAGAGAGTTCTTTCCTAAAAGTTTTACTAATTACCTTAAGTAGAGATAGCTTTCAATCATGTTTATAGGTTTTTCAAAGAATCAGACCTAAGGTTGGTTCTCTTCTTTCGACAGTCTTAAAGATAATTATGGCCTAGGCACTTAAATTATGCATTCATCATCGGGCATCCATAATCCATTCCAAAAAATAGACTTAACATGCTTATATCATGACAACCAAAATTTTAAATCAACTATCATCAATTACTTTTTAACAAAGTCTGTGTACTACAATGCCTCCCCCAAACTTGAGGGATGCATTGTCATCAATGCATGAAAGACTAAACTACATGCATCTATATGCAAATGCTAAGATAAAACAAAAAAAATTAAAATGTGATCTTATTGTGGTGGTTTGGCTTAATTGGACACACGCGTTCTGCGTCGTTTGGGAGGAGGAGGACTCTCTGATCCTGAATCTTCTGCTGTAATCACCGAGAGAGATGGCCGAAGGACACGACCTACTGTTCGCGTAATGCGTCACTTAGTGCTCAGGGCTCGTGCTGGTGTTTGTTGTTCTTCAACGGGAGTGGGTTGTGTAGGAACTGGAGTTTGGCTTTGAGATATTTCAGGAATTGGCGTTGCTTGACAAACGAGGAATTGTTCTAGTATTTATTCAGGTTGAGTAGGTGTTTTCAGAAGTAGAGAAGGAAGAGGAGCTGAGGAATTCATCTGTGTCGACGTGGCCTTCTTCTGGTATGAACGAGACATGAGTGGCCAGTGGAGGAACGTCTGTGGGTACTTATGGGGGAACATTCTATGTCAAGGTATTGAATGTACTGCCGCTAGCAGTGTGTTTCAGGATAACATTGGAGAAGGGTGGTAGGTCTTCATTGGTGATTGGGAGCAGCTCCTTGAAGAATGCGTTGAGTTGTGCATCCCTTGCCTTGACGTACCCAAAGAAGATCTCCATATTATTTTCCAAATGCTCGATCTTCTCACGATTTTCTCGCGTGTGTGTGACAATTGCTGCCATTCGGACCATGACAACAGATTTTGCTCCTCTCTCCAGACCTTCATGTGGGGCATTGTCATCAAAGCTTATTAATTCTGGCACTTTCTTCTTAGTGATTCCCTCCTTGGATTTGATGAAATCCTCAAATGGTTCTTCAAGGACCTTTTTTTCTTGCACAGAGCAGTTATCAAGTTAGGAAATAAGATATTACTTTGGTTTCTTTTGGCGTATTCATGGATTTGCTCGAAGATAAGTTCTCCAACATTAATTGCTCGGCCATAGATTATTGAGTGTAACATCATTAGTCTTTTCACTAGCACGGTCGTGTTGTGGGAGGTTGGCATTAGCTTTCACTTGAGAAAGTGATTTCACAACTTCACCACTAGTTTAAGGGCTCGACGATCGACCCATTTCTTTATTGGCTCGTTTCCCTCGAATTTAGCCCATCCAAAACAGAGGTCCTCAAGTACTCCACTGTAAGTCTCTTGGTATGCCTCAGCCACAAACTTCTTATGTTGATCCTCCACTTTTCCCAACTTGAAATATCAGTTGAGTGCTGCAGGAGAAAACTGAATGGTTTTCCCTCTCACATAAACGGTGTGGTGAGATGGGTCTTCAAGATCGACGTAAAATTCTCGAACCATTGTTGGCGCTACAACTTTAGGATGCCTAGTAAATTTCTCCCATTTGTGTTTTCGAACCACATCCATCACTTCTGGTCCGAATGGGTCTTCGTTTTCTAAGAAAAAATGAAACCATCCTCAAAATATACTTGTCATTTTAGAGGTTCTTGAATCGTGCCTCAGCTTCATCCATCTGGAGACTCTCAAAGCCTGGTGTTGGGGATTGATTTTTCTTTGATCTGGCCATGATACTTGTTGGTACAGTGTGTTTTGCGGCGGCGATGGGGGAAATTTTTTAAGGAAAAAATTTTTAAAGGAGAGAAAGTAATGCATGATGAGGAAGGTGGACTGTAAGTTGGTTTTTTTGGAAAGTTAATGGGTGGTTTCTTCGGGGTAATTTGGTCAAAACGAGAGGGGAAAATATATTGCATTAACGGTTCAATATTTGATTTGACATAAAATGGGGAAAATACTTTCCCTTTTACAATTACCGTCAAAACCTCATTTGCTCTAGGGTTTCTCTTCCTTTCATGCGTCAGTTCTCACCTCATACTGCTACGTGTACCTTGCTGGCCTACAATAAATAAAAAATAGAAATAAAGTAAAACAGATAACTAGTTCATAAAATAACTTAATATATTTATGTACAAAATTCAGATTTTCGTTGCCTAAGCAACAAATATTATTCAGGTAAGTAAGGCAAACTCTTGGGCATCGTGTGTTGTTGATGTCTGTTTATCGCGCATGACTGGTTCTCCTTTGTATTTATTTAGTCTCTATCCATTCACCTTGAAAATGGATCCATCATCTTAGTTCTTTATTTCTATTGCTCTATTGTTATGGACTTGATGTACGATGAATGGTCATGACCATCTTGATTTTAGCTTGCCGGGAAATAATTTGAGTCGTGAATTATAGAGCAGCACTAGTTGTCCGGAATAAAATTGCCTATGCAAAATTTTTCTATCATGCCATCTTTTTGTTTTTTCTTTATATAGACGGATATTTTTATAAGCGTGAACTCTGAATTCATCCATTTCATTTAGTTCTAAGAGTCTTGTTTCTCCAGCAAGCTGATCATCCATGTTCAATTTCTTGATGGCCCAATAAGCGTTATGTTCGAGTTCCACATGCAAATGGCATTCCTTACTATAAACGAGTTTGAATGAGGACATTCCTAGCGGTGTCTTACACGCTGTGCGATAAGCCCATAATGCTTCGTTTAGCTTTGGCAACCAGTCCTTTCAGCCTGGGTTGATCACTTTTTCAAGGATCTGTTTTATTTCCCGATTAGAGACTTCGGCTTGTCCATTAGTCCGAGGGTGATATACCATAACTATCCGATGTCGCACTCCATATCGTTTTAGCGCCTTGGCAATTAATTTGTTGTCAAAGTGTGTTCCTTCATTACTGATGATAGCTCGTGATGTTCTAAAACATGTGAATATGTTCTTATGCAAAAACTTCAGCACAGTCTTGGAATCATTTTTAGGTGTCGTGATGGCATCCTCCCATTTGGACACATAATCTACTGCCAAGAGAATGTATAGATCACCAAAAGATGTGGGAAAGGGTCCCGTGAAATATATCCCCCATACGTCGAAAAGTTAAACTTCCAGAATGTTTTGCCATGGCATCTCATGTCTCTTTGATATGTTCCCTGTTTGTTGGAATCTATCACATGATTTGTAGAATTTGTGTGCATCTTTGAACAAGGTTGGCCAATAGAAACCGGATTGAAAAACCTTTACCGCTATCCTCCATACGGTGTTGAGTGACAATGAAGTAGAATTTATTTGTGCTCTTCTTCTGGGACACATCTTCTTATTATTTAGTCTCCACATTGCTTGAATAGGAATGATTCATCCCAATAATAATGTCGCACATCATGTCTAAACTTTTTTCGGCCTTGGCTAGATAAATCTGGAGGCACAATACCACTAACAAGAAAGTTAACTATGTCAGCATACCACGGTGCAGCCGTGACAAATAATAATTTCTCATCAGTGAAATCCTCTTGAATATCATTCATGTCATGAAAATTAATTTCGTTATCTAGTTTAGATAAATGAACTGTTGCTTGGTTTTCCATACCATTTCTATCATTGAACTCTAAATCGAACTCTTGTAGTAATAATATATATCTGATTAGCCTAGGTTTTGCATCTTTTTATTGATCAATTACTTAATGGAAGAGTGATCTGTATGCACAATGACTTTAGTTCCTATGAGATATGGCCTAAACTTATCGAATGTAAATACTACTGCAAGAAGTTCTTTTTCAGTGGTGGTATAGTTTACCTGTGCATCATTAAGAGTACGGCTAGCATAGTAGATAACATGAAAGAGTTTACTTTTATGTTGCCCTATTATTTCCCCAACTGCTCACTAGCATTACACATGAGCTCGAAAGGTTCGTTCTAGTTCGGTGGAACAACAATTAGTACTGCTGAAAGTTTTTTCTTCAAATATATAAAAGCATTTTAACAATCATCATTAAATACAAATGGTTGATTTTGTTGAACTAAAAGGCACAAGGGTTTTGAGATATGAGAAAATCTTTTATGAACCGCATGTAAAATCCTATATGTCCAAGGAAATTGTGTACGCCTCTCACGGTGGTGGGTGGGGGTAGGGTTGCGATTACTTCCACCTTGGCTTTATCGAATTCAATGCCTTGACAAGAAATTTTGTGACCCAACATTATTCCCTCGGTCACCATAAAATGACATTTCTCCCAATTTAGTATTAGATTGGCTTCTTCACATCATTTCAGAACTTTATATAAGTTGTTGAGGCATCGGTTAAAATCGTCGCCTGAGACGGAGAAGTCATCCATAAATATTTCCATGCAATCTTCCACCATATCCGAAAAAATGGCTATCATACATCTCAGAAAGGTAGATAGAGCGTTACATAGCCCGAACGACATTCGTCTAAATGCATAGGTATCGTATGGGCATGTGAAAGTAGTATTCTCTTGATCCTCTAGTGCTATGGCTATTTGATTGTATTCTAAGTACCCATCAATGAAGTAGTAAAATGCTTTTGCTTCTAGCTTGTCAAGCATTTGGTCAATAAAGGGAAGGGGAAAATGGTCTTTCTTTGTGGCTTTATTGAGCTTTATATAGTCCATACATATGTGCCAACCCGTGACTGTTCTAGTAGTTAAAAGCTCATCATTTTTATTTTTGACCACGGTCACACTACCCCTTCTTTGGCATACACTGCACCGGATTGACCCATGAGCTATCAGATATTGGATAAATCACTCCCGCATCCAGCCATTTTATGATTTCCTTCATGACTACATTTTTCATGATCAGGTTTAGTCTTATTTGTGGTTCCACTGAAGTGTTATGACTCTTCTAAGTTGATCTTGTGCATGCATATGGTAGGGTTGATTCCCTTCAAGTCTTCCATGGTCCACCCGAGAGCTTTTTTGTGTTGTGACAAAACATTTAACAAACTATTCTCCTGCTCGAAGGTTAGATTGGCAAATATTATCACTGGTAGAGTCTCACCACTAACTAGATATGCATATTTGAAATGCGATGGCAAAGTTTTAAGTTCCAATTTGGGTACATACTGTATAGATGATTCTGGGGGGCTAACTTCATTAAAATCTAAGGGTTCAAATTTAATACATGATCTAGTATGAAGGAAACTAGATTGTTCCTTTGATTCTTCTTTATAATCCACATTAGTGTCATTGGCAGGGAACCCGTTTAATGCTTTAGTCAAACAACTGTTGCCAAGGCCATAATTATCATAATTGTCTTCTGAAAATTTTTCGCTTGGGCTATGATTTTCATTTTTATTCATCAAGTACGTCGAGTTGTGCAACAAACTAATATATTCATCTATCTTTAAAAATTCACCGTGGCCAAGAATTATCTTTTCCTCTTCTTCCATTGAGTCATCTCTCTAATGCATTGGCTTTCTTATGAATCATCCACATATCTCATGGGGTTGAAGACATTAATTGTGACGCTTTGTTCTCCCACTCGAATCATGAATTCTCCCATCTCTCTATCTATTAAGATTCATCCAGTAGCCAAAAAGGGTCGTCCAAGGATGATAAGTGTGTTTTCATCGGCTTCGCAGTCCAAGATGAGGAAATCAACTGGAAAAATGAATTTTTCCACCTTCACAATGACATATTCTATTATACCCTCAGGACGCACATAAGACTGATCAGCTAGTTGTAGAATAACTGTAGTTGGGCAAGCATTCTAGTTTTAAAAATATAGACTTTGGTATCAAATTTACGCTCGACCCTAAGTCAACAAGAGCTCACCCTGTAAAGTTGTTATCGATTGAGCATGGTTTCACAAAACTACCAGGGTCTTTTTTGTTTTGGTGGGAGTTTGCTTACTGCATATCATATTTCGGTTGCCGTAGCAATTTTTTCTACCTTCCTCTTTTTGTGACAATCTCTTTTAAGAACTTAGCATAGGAAGGCATCTACTCGATGGCTTCAAGTAAAGGTACGTTGATATACAACTGATCCATAACATCAACAAATTTCTTGAATTGGATATCATCATTATGTTTCTTCAATCGTTGAGGAAATTGTGGTGGGGGTCTCACGTCATCTGCTATTGGTGCTGAGGAATTTCTGGCATTGGCCATAAATTTCCCATTATCTGGTTGATGATTTTCGGAGCCTTTATCCTTTTCCTTCTCTTCGGACAATTCATCATGTTTCACATCTTCAGCTTAATCTTCTGGTTGTGTAATGCCTTGGTGAGAATTTTCCAGTTGTCCTCCCCTAAACTTGTCATTCTGGTTAATGTGTGCTTCACTCCTTAGTGTAAGTACACTGCATTGTTCTTTTCCATGATGTTTAGTGATTTTAATATGACTTGGGAGATTTCCTTGTGGCTGAGAATATAATGTCGTAGCAATTTGACCCACTTGGTTCTCCAATGCTTTCAGGGATGAGTGCTCATGCATCAAAGTCTTTATTGAAGCCATGAAATCTTTTATCGAGGCCATGAATTCCTGCGATGAAGCTCCAAGGAGTTAGAATTGGAGTTGGTATTACAGGAAAAAGTTGTATCTTTAGTGTTTTGTTAGGGCGTCTGATGATGTTGATTCTGAAAATGTTGATGGTCCAATTTACTCTGTTGTGGCCTATTATAATTTTCTGCCTGATTGTTGTCGGTCCCTTGATTACCCCATGAGAAATTCAGATGTTGTCTCCACCCAGGATTGTATGTATTTGAGTAGGGGTTATTGTTGCTTCTATTGTAGTTGCCCACAAAATTGGTAGACTCGTTATTTTCTAGACATTGACTCTCATAATGGTTGCCGTGATAAAATATGCATGCATTACTGGTTGCTTTGACTTCTCTCACCTCATTAAGACACTGTAAATTTTTCAACATATTAGTTATGGCAGAAAGTTTAGTAGCTACTGAATCCTTACCCTCAATTTCATATGCTCCAGATGCTTTTCTACCGGTTCCCAGCCTTGTAGTCGGGAATTGATAGTCATTATTTGCTATCATGTCGAGGATATCAAAGGCTTCCTCGTGTGATTTGTCGAGTAAAGTACCATTTATTGAGGCATCTAACATCATTCGAGTGGGTGCATTAACTCCGTTTTAAAACATCACAACTTGAGTCTAATCATGAAATACATGCTTCACACATTGCGAAGTAGACTTTTATACCTATCCCAACATTAATACATTGATTCATCATCTCCCTGGTGAAAACTGGTAATATGATTGTGTAGCTATGTATTCATATTGGGTGGATTGTATCGAAGTTGGAAACTCTCGCATAAATCTACCCAAGATTCCATTGAGCCTGAAGGAACTCCACTAGCCAAGCTCCCGCTCTATCGCGTAGGGAATAAGGGAAAATTCTACGTTTAAGCACATCTTCATGTACTTCTTGTTGTCGGAATGAATTACAGACCTTAAGAAAGGCTCTAATATGCTGCCTAGCGTCCTCATTAGGTGAACCACCAAATTGATTGATGGAGTTTAGAATGTTGAACATCATCGGTTTAAGCTCAAAATGGGTTGCTTGTATTTCAGGTGCCACGATGCCATGATTTAGATCGTTAAGAATTAGGTTCAAGTGATCTCGTATTGCTCGTGGCCTTACAACTTCTTACTGAAGATTAATTGTCGCATCAGATCTGCCTGATCTCCTATATTGTTGCCTTGAAATTGTAGTTGATTTATATATTCTCTGGTTTGTTGGTTACATCGCCTTTGTTTGAACGACTATTTAATTTCAGGGTCGAATGGTTCTAATGGTTTACCAACAGATCTCATGGTCATGCAACGATAAATCCTTCAAAATAAAAAGAAAAGAAAATAAGTTAACTATGTTAATAAAAGGTGACAATAAAAACTTGTTATAGTGAAAAATAAAAATTTCGTCTGTTACCAATCCCCATCAACGATGCCAAAATTTGATCGCTTGTAAATGTATATGCTAAGGCAAGCAATTCTGTGTAAGTATACACAATCAAATCAAGTAATACATGGTAAGTGAGTTATCATCTCCTTAGGGATTCGTCAATTATTTTTAAGTTTCACCACTACCAAAACTAGATGTCACAAGTTAATTCCTAGAATCTTGTCAAACTAGAAAACTATTAATAATAAAGTAAAACAAGAAAATATTATAAAGCATGGTTGTAGAAAAGTTTGGTCGAAACAAAATAGAAATGCAAAACTATCAAATTAAAATAAAGCAAAGGTAAAAGTTGATTCAAATATATTAAAAACAACCTCACATATTCAAACTTATGACAGAGCACTCATGCTAATCTTTTGTATTGACAATCACTTATTCTATGTCAAGAATGATTTCTTATTACATCTTTAAGTTGTCTAATAGGATTATTGAGTATTCTTAGACAGTTTTTACTGTAATACTACTCAGCATTAACTACAACCCTTGGTTTGTCACACTGTGGTTGTGGTAATACCTCTCAGCATAAACTATAATCGTTGTCTATCCTACTCTAGCGTCTATCCCTTTTAGTCGATTGAAACCTCTCCTTATCTCTAAGGTAGACAAGTTAGAACATCACCATCCCGAATCCATTCCATTGTTCACGTAGACCTATCTTAATTCTATGGAATCTAAGAGTCAATATCTAGACAACCGATAATCTCTTGATGTTCTTACATTGTCAAGACGTGTTTCACCAATACCCCAGGCAATCTCTCGAAGCTCTTACAGTGTCAGGGAAAATGTTTAAACAATGAACAAAACAGTCATGAGAAAAATAATAATTCATCATTCATAAAGCAGAAAATAATTGTTTAGGCAAAACAAAGATTAACACCAAGTAAGACAGTTTATGGTTATACAAAAGTCAACCAAAGTACCATCGTTTGAATACAACCCCAAATAACGTAAAGAAATTAAGAACAAAGGAATAACGAATCCCAAAATCGGGGGCTCTATCATTACAATTCTGATCAACACCGCGCCTGCCCTGGGGGCTAACCTCTCTCGAGGCCTGACCGTCGCTCTCCTACAGCCTGGCTATGGAAGACTCCAAGGATGGTCGGTCGAGAAAAGGTGGGGAAGCAGTGCAGTTTGCTTGCTCACACTTCAGTTAAAGCTCTTTTAACTTCCTTGCCCCTTTTTTGACGGTTGTGGCTAGGTATTTATAAAGGGAATTCTCTTAGTGTTTCGCGTAAGTGGAGATTCCCTAAATAGTTGTTATTGTCTTGTCCAGGCTAAAAAAGTAAAGGCGACTGGTTGTTGTCAGAATCTTGAGGGCTTCCTTGCACATGAGGGTATTCATACAGCTGGCATGTGACATAAGCCATTTCATCATATCTGCTTCAGACTTGTAAGATAAATCTTTCCTTGGAGAGATAAATATGCTCCTCACTGTCTTTAACTTCTCTATTCCACTGGTCCTTACAAAATACTTTGTCTCGACTGAAATGTTCTTCCTTAGGAAATTTCTTGCACATACTCGACAACATTAGTCAAACCAAATAAACTTTGCCGAAATAAAAATTATCCACCACAAACAAATATAACCTAAATGCAACTAATATGATGTGCATACTTTGTTTAGACGGGCAATAACTTAAGTAAAATGACTCTAAATAGAGTACTTTTATGGAGTTATCACTCACATACGGAAGTTAAAGGCAAAGGTGAATTCATGATTATATAGAAAATGGTGAAAAGAACTACATCTCAAATGTTTATTATATATCTACTTTGAAAAGTTATATCATCAACATTGATCAGCTCCTGGAAAAATGATACGAATTGGAGATGATGAATCCCCTCTCACCATAAAAAATAAAGATGGATAATTAATTGTCAAGGTTGATATGACTCGAAATCATCTTTTTTCCATCGACATCGAGTCATAAGAAGTGAGGAGCATGAAGACTGCAATCAAAGATGATTCATGGTTGTGGCATATATGATATGGACATCTTGGTTTTTTGGTCTTAAAGTTATTATCGAAGGAAAATATGGTTAATGGATTGTCATATATCAATCCTCCAAATCAATTATGTGAGGCATGTATCAAAGGAAAACAACATAGACAAAGCTTTGAAGTTGGCATATCCTAGCGAGCCCGAACGCCTTTCGAGATTATGCACAGTAACATAGTTGGTCCTTTTGACATCCCATCACTTGGAGGTAACAGGTACTACCTAACTTTTATTGATGATTTTAGTAAAAAAAGTTGGATTTTTACCTTAAAAGAAAAGTCAGAAGCGTTAGAAAAATTAAAAGCATTTAAAGTAATGGTAGAAAATCAAAGCGACCAATGTTTGAAGCTACTTAGATCATATAGAATAGGCATATATACATCAAATTTATTTGAAGACTTCTACAAAGAGCATGGAATTATTCATCAGTTAACAAAAAGATACATAGCATAACAAAATCGAGTTACAAAAAAAATACACAATTCTTGACATGGCGAGAAGTATGATAAAATGTAAGAATCTACCAAAAAATTTCCAAGCTGAAGTTGTTCGTTGTGCACTTTACCTATTGAATTGATGTCCAACAAAAAGTGTTAAATATATGATGCCAAATGAAGTATGGAACGATCAGAAACCAGGAGTTGGACACCTTAAGATTTTTGGGTGACTCACATACGCCCATGTTCTAGAACATACAAGAAAGAAGCTTGATGACAAAGGAGAAAAATATATTTTTATTACCTACGATGAAAGAAGTAAAGCCAAAAAACTCTATAATCCTCTTACTATGAAGGTAATAATTTCAAGAGATATTGAGTTTGATGTGGAAGAATACTGGAGATTGAGCAAAGAAGAAAAAAAAAGTTGAAAGACTATTTTTTAATGAAGATAAAGATGGTGATGATCTTTTCAGACAAAATGAACAAGATAATAATCAAGGTCCTCAACAAAATCCAATTACATCAATGTCATCAAGCTGCAATAGTGGTAGCAACATAACAGAACATCCTATAGTACCTCCCACGAAAATTCGAAGATCTACAAGAGAGAGAAATATACTAGAAAATTATAATGATTATGAATTACAAAATGTTTCACTTTTTTGCTTACTTGCAAACAATGATCCAATAACATATGAAAAAGTGATCGAAAATGAAAAGTGGAATAATGCAATGGATGAAGAAATTGCATCAATAAAAATGAATGAAACATGGAAGCTAACAAGCCGACCAGAAGGTCACAACCTAATTGGAGTCAAGTTGGTGTACAAGAAAAAATCAACAAAGAAGGAAAAGTTGAGAAATAAAAAGCAAGACTAGTTGTCAAAGCCTACAAACAAAGACAATGAATAGAATATGATGAAGTATTTACTCCAGTAAAAGGATCTAGACCATCAGACTTCTCACAACAATTGCAACACAAAACAAATGGAAGATTTACTAGATGGATGTGAAGTCAACATTTCTTAATGGATATCTAGAAGAAGTTTATATCGAGCAACCACCTGGGTACATTAAAAAAAAAGCATGAACATAAAGTTTACCAATTGAAGAAAGCTCTATATGGGCTAAAGCAAGATGCAAAAGCGTGGAACACGAGAATAAATGAATACTTCATGAAGAGCCCATACGAGCATGCCTTATACACGAAGAAAAATGAAGATGGCGATATCATGGTCGTGTGCTTATATATGGACGACATGATTTTCATGAGGAATAATCCAGGTATGTTTAATGATTTTAAGAAAGCTATGACTAAAGAATTTGAAAAGACAAATATTGGTGAAATGGCATACTTCTTTGGAGTGGAGGTAAAGAAAATGCAATATGAAACATTTATATCACAAAAAAAGTACGTGTAGCATATTTTAAGTAAATTTAAAATGGAAGATTGGAAGTCAGTAACCACTCTAGTAGAACCAGTCATGAAATTAAGTGTGAATTCAACAAAATAACCAGTGAATCTGAAGTTGTTTAAAAGCATCATTGAAAGTTTAAGGTATCTGACTATCAAAAAACCAGACATAACATACGTTGTGGGATTGGTGAGAAAATTCATGGAGAACCAAAAACGAGATCATTAGATTACAGCAAAGACAATTTTGAGATATAAGAAAGGTACAATGGATCATGGTTTATTCTATACATGTTCAAGAATTTCCAAATTGATCGGTTATTCTGAGAGTGATTACATGGGAGACTTAGATGACCGAAAAAGTACTTCTGGATATCTATTTGATATTGGCTCAACAACATTTTCATGGTCCTCAAAGAAGCAACAAATGGTAGCTCTTTTAATATGTTAAACATAATATTTACCTGCAACATCATGCACTTGTCGAGTAATATGGTTAAAGAATATTCTGAATTACATGAACTTAGCACAAGAATAACCGACTACAATTTATGTTAACAACAAGTTTATAATATCCCTTGCCAAAAATTCAATCTCTCATAGTCGAAGCAAGCACATTGATAAAAAAATATTATTTTATAAGAGAGCAAGTGAAGAAAAGAAACGTGGAATTAATCTACTGCAAACTAAAGATCAACTTGCAGATATTTTTACGAAGCCATTGAAATGATATGTATTCTACATACTCAATGTAACATCCCCATCATCGAGTCAGTGATCAAAATGTAAGAACTCAAAATTTAGTAGTTTAATTAGAATAATTTGAAAATTCAAGGACTTATTGTGGAAATTTCTTGTTAGGATTTGATATTAAATTAGATTAATGGAAGGGCATTATGGTCTTTTTACCTGAGAGATTTTTATCTTTTCTCTTTTAAGGGATAGAAAATGTGAAATGAGGGAGACAAAAAAAGAGAAAAGTTAGGATTTGGTTCTGATCTTTTTCATAGTGTCGTGAGCTCCATTACAAATATAAGTTTATGTAAATTGTTGGTTCCTTCAATTTTTGGGTTGGTGTTCATAGCTTGGGTGTTATTAAAACTTAAGGAAAGCTTATAATGGTTTAAAACAACAAGTTGAGTGAGTTAGAAATGGATTTGTAAAATGGGTTTTAAAATGAATTTTTGATATGGTGTAGTTTTGGAGTTCTATGGCTAAATTTGACTTGTCAAAGGGCTATTGAAAGAGATAGAAAGTTTAGAATGGATTAAGAGTGTGATTGAAAACATTGTATAATTTTTAGAAGTAAGTGTTCTAGTGAAATTTTGTATGTTAAGGAGTAGTAAATAGAGAAAAGTTGGTTTGAATGAAGGAAGTTTAGTTTAAAGGCATAAAATGAGATCAAAGTAGGATATTTAGGTAAGTTTTGGGTAAATTTCGAAATGGGAATGGAAATTCTGGGATTGGCGTATCGGTATTGGAAGAACAGTACCGATACTTCAAGGCAAAATGAGTTGAATTTGAAGAGTAGTATCGGTATTGGTTGTGGAAGGTATCGATACTGAAATGGGAGTATCGATACCAAGGGTATAGTATCGATACCATTTTTCAAGATAAAATTCCAGAATGTTAAAATGGGATCGGTGCCGTAGGGGGTATCGATACCATTGAAGGGAAGTATCGGTACAGTAGTGGGAGTGTCGATACTATTGAACATGAAATGAAAAATTAAGTGTTTATTTCAGTTTAAGTTATTATGATTGGATATAAGCGATTTGAATTCCGGTATTTATTTTTGATTGTTTGGTGTAGGCCTTGATCAAAGTCAACTTCCGGTCAACTCGATGTTATAAGTATAGATACAAAGCGTTAAGGTTTCATTTAGGACTCTGTGAGGGAAAGGTGAGTGCAACTTCTTCGTTTTGTATTAGAATTGAAGAAGGCTTACGATAAGCCAACCTCAGTGTTTTCGATCAAAAACCTTTAAATTTCTTTTATGTTATATATTTATAATATTTTATTCAAGTTCTATTATTTAAGCTGTGATTTATGATTATGAGTATATGATTATGAAAATGTGATATGTGAACATGGGTATACAAAAATTCTCAATGTGAAAAATACCTATGTGAATAGGAGATACTACGAATAATGAATGATATATAATTATGTGGTTAAAAGCCCAATGTATATGTATGAGGATTAGAGGTATAGTTGGCATGCCAAGAGTTGAGGGTTCTATGTGGTCCTTCGTGACAATTATATGGCACTTCGGTGCAAATCTATATTGTCATTCGGGATAATTATGTGGCACTTTGGTGCAAATTATGAGCTGTGGTGACAGTATTAGTGCACAACTTCAATGTACTAAAATACCTAGAGTTCTCAGTAGTATATGTTGGGCATTTGGAAACAAATCTATATAAAACGAATAATATACAAAAGTATACCTTCTTGTTATGGAAAATAATTTGGAATTCTTTATAAAATGTTTCAATAAAATAAATAAAGATTTCATCTATAAAGTTTAGTACTCTTTAGTTTTTGCCTCAATAAGTCATCAACTTATCGTGTGATTTTCTCACACGTAGATTTGAAGAAATTAGAAGGTTGAAGTTGTTGAGGATATCATACTCACGTGAAGATCAAATCAAGACAAATTGAATGTAGGTTTTATTTTTTAAAGTTTGTAAATGGCATGTACTATACGTTTAATTTGAAATGCTCTGATCTATTTTTTGTAAGCTCATACTTTTGTACTTATGTAAATTATTAAAGCTTTTATGTAAGTATGAATGGGAATTTTATTATCTTATTTTAAATTAAGGGTTTCCACCTTTTTATTTTGGGTAAAAATTTAATTTGTCCTTATTTGTTAATAATCTTTGATTTGAAAAGTAAATGTGATAACTCAGATTTGTATCTGGGTCGGGTACGGGTTAGGGGTGTTACATTTAATTATATCAGAGCTATGGTTTAATTGTTTTTAAGTTCGAAATAAAGTCATTTTTTTAAAAAGCGTACATGTCAACTTTTAGTTAAGTCTTTCTGATCTGATAAGGTGATTAGTATGATATCCTTACTAATAAAGTAATGAATTGATCTTATTATATTTCGGATTTTGAGGGCTCCCGAAGAGAAGCGGGAGATAGGAATAAAGGAAGTAGCAACTCACCTGCCCCGAGCAAGCAGGATTAGGAACAGGCACATCAGGGGGTGCTGCACAAGATCAGGGAACCTTCTTCTAAACGTTGGACGTGATTCTGACGCGTTTCCAACCGTCGACTCCCTTGGCTCTTAAGATGAATGTTGCTAAGGAGCTTAGAAGCCTAGGACCACCTGAATTTAGAGGAGAATCATATGAAGGTCCGGTTGACGTCTATCTATGGCTTAATGATCTTAAGATAATGCTAGAGAACCTCTACTGTTCTGAAATGGAGAAACTGGATGGTGTAGTTTCGTTACTGCGAGGTCAAGCCAGAATATGGTGGTCTAATGTGATGATGCGAGCTTCAAGGGACAATGTGACTTGGTCATTCTTTCTAGAAGAGTTTAAGAAAAAATATATCGGGGATCAATTCATTCGTCAGATGAAGCAAGAATTCATGAGCTTAAAGCAAGGGAATCGCATTGTATATGAGTTTGAGTGCAAATTCAAAAAGGTGAGTCGATTTGTAGTAAAGTTGGTCCTTACAGAGAATGACTTATGTGATTGGTTTGTACAGGGTTTACGTCCCTGACTGAAAAAGTTATTGTTGGCACTCAACCTCTTTTTATTCCAAGAGGTAGTGAACATAGCCAAAGCCCTTGTGCGAGCTCAAAATGAGAGGTTTGTGTAGAAAAGGACACAATGGAAGAAAAGAGTTAGTGTGTCGTCGAGTGCCTCTCAATCAAAGAAAAGTCAATGTTCAAGTTTTTAACCTCAGACCAGATCAGAGTCAGCTGCATCTTCAGGTAGAGGATCAAATCCTAGAAGAGCCAGACATATTCGTTAAGTCGAATCAGGAGTGGATAAGCCAAATCTATGTCAGCACCGCGGGAAGAATCATAGTAGCGTATACCGAAGAGTCTCTGGAGCTTGCTTTAAGTGCAGAGAGGCAAGACACTTTATTCGAGACTGCCCATTGATGTCAGGAGAGCCTGCCCAAATAGAGAGATCCATTTTTGGATCGATGGGAGGTAAAGGTCGAGGTAGAGGAAGGAATCAGTCTGAGTCCACCACTCAACCTGAAGTGTGCTCCACTGTTCGAGTGTATAATTTAAAGACCAGTGAAGATTGTAATGATCCTGAAATCGTTGCGGGTACTTTTCAGATATATGGTAAATCTATTTTAGTTCTGATTGATCAAGGATCAAATTATTCTTATGTTAGTAGTAAGATGGTGAAAGACTTGAGAATTCCGTTAGAACCTATTAGTAGTGAGGTAATTATGACAAATCCATTAGGACATAGTGTTCGGGTGAGATAAATCTATCGAGGGTGTCCTATATGGATTCAGGGAATTGAATTCTCTGCTAATCTAATGAAATTACCCTTTGACGAGTTCGAGGTTATCCTTGGTATGGATTAGCTTTATCATTATCATGCCAATGTGGTTTATCGACTTAAACTAGTGATGTTGAAAAGTCTTGATAGATTAAAGTTAGTGTGGTCAATGAGAGAATCAATCCCTAAGCTAATGTGATATCGATGATGTCAGCTCAGAATTTAATACTACAAGGATGTCAAGCTTATATCGTTAATGTGATCGATGTTAGAGAAAAAGAAAGAAAGATTGAAGATATTCTGACAGTCAAATAATTTCCAGAAGTATTTCCGAAAGAATTGTCGGGATTATGATCATTTATAAATGTATATGCTAAGGTAATCAATTTTGTGCAAGTATACACAATCAAATCAAGTAATATAGGGTAAGTGAGTTATCGTCTCCTCAAGTATTGGTCTAGAAATTTACTCTTCACCACAACTAGAACTAGTTGCCACAAGCTAATTCCTACTATCTTATCAAACTAAAAACTAGCAATAATAAAACAATAAAGTGCTATAATGTATGAGTTCAAAAAAGTTTGGTTGAGACAAAATAAATATGCAGACTAATAAAACAAAGTAATGACAATTGTTGATTTAAATATAATTCAAACAACCTCACATATTCAAACTTATCACAGAACACTTATGCTAATCTTTTGCATTGACAATAATTACTCTAAGTCTAAAATGAATTATTATGACTTGCTTAAGCTGCCCGACAGGGTTACTAAGTATTCTTAGACGGTTTCTATGGCAATATTACTCAATGTTAACTACAACCCTTGGTTTGTCAAACTGTTGTTGTAGCAATACCTCTCAGCGTGAACTATAGGCATTGTCTATCCTTATCTCTAAGGTAGACAAGTTAGAACATCAACATCCCAGATCCATTCCCTTGTTCACGTAGATCTATCTTAATTCTCTCGAATCTAAGGATCATTATCTAGAAAAAAGGCGATCTCTCGATGCTCTTACATTGCTAAGACATGTTTTACCAAAACCCCAGGCAATCTCTCGATGCTCTTACAGTGTCAAAGTAAAATATTTAAACAATAAACAAAAGAGTTATGAGCAAAATCAAAATTCATCATTCATAAAATAGAAAACAATTGTCTAGCCAAAACAAAGATTAACACCAAGTAAGACAGTCATGGTGCTATCAAAAAGTCACCCAAGTATCATTGTTTAATACAACCCTAAATATATAAAGAAATTAAGAACAAATAAAGAACGACTCCCAAAACTGGGGGCTCTGTCTTGACAATTCTGATCAGCATCGTGCCTGCCTTGGTGATCAGCCTCTCTCGATACCTGATCACCATTCTGCTACAGTCTTTGGAGGACACCAAGGAAGGTTAGTTGGTAAACAGTGGGAAATCATTGCAATTGCTCGCTCATGACTTAAATAAAGCTCTTATCTCTTCTTTCTTGCCTCCTATCTTTGGCGGCTACGGCTGGTTATTTATAGGGAATAATCTCATAGGGTTTCCCATGATTGGAGATTCCTTAAATAACCATTGCTATCTTGTCCAAACTTAAAAAGGAAAGGCGACTGGCAGCTGTTAGAATATTTAAGGCTTACTTGCACGTGAAGGAGGTCATCCAGCTGGCGTGTGACATAGGAGGTTTCATCATACCCGCTTCAGATTCTTTAGATAAACCTTGACTCGGCGAGATAAATCTGCTCCTCACGTTCTTCTCTCTTCTATTGGCCCTTGCAAATTACGTTGTCACAACTAAAATGTTCTTCTTCTGTAAGTTTCCTGCACATACACAATCCATATAAACCCTTTCTCCTCAGCAGCATCAGTTAAACCAAATAAATCTTGCTGAATCAAAACTTATCCACCATAAGCAAATATAACCAAAATGCAACTAAAATGATGTGCATACTTTGTTTAGACGAGCAATAACTTAAGTGAAACGACTACAAATTGAGTCTTTTTACAGAGTTATCACACCCCCAAACTTAAGCTATTTCTTATCCTCAAGCATTGTACAATAGCTAGAAGAAAATTAAAATGGTCATGGCAAAGCAGTGTTAAGAAAATCATATGGTTTGAAATTTCAACCCTCAGCAAAAATAGTTGGCCTCAACAAGTTCGACTATCATATCAGTTAAGTCCCTTCCCTAGTCAGGATTCCTTGCTATTTTGTGTGCGTGATTGTAACCAGTCTATGCATAAAGGTAATTAGAAAACTTAAAGTAAGCGCTTCTGGTTTGTCAAGGCATCAAATTATTTGTAAGGCTTAGTTTATACTCCTAGTTATTTATCAATTTTTTCTCTTTTTTTTGGGAGTCAGCTCATCACACGTATCGTCCCACACTCTAGGTGAAAGGGAGAATACCTTCCACCCCCAAGCTAGTCAGACAGAGTCATCCCGTGACTACTTTCATTCACTCATATGCCTCGGCAACTCTTAATTTCTTATGGATTTTTTCTGTTTATGCCTTTGCATAGAGGAGTGTCCCTTTTATTTTTCAAGTTTTAAACACTAGGGAGTTCCACCTTAACCATAAAATATTTTTGAAGTCTCGGTAATCAAAAAGTTCTTTCCTAAAAATTTTACATATTACCTTAAGCAGGGACAACCTACTATCGTGTTTGTAAAATTCAAAAAATCAGGCCTAGGGTTGGTTCTCTTCTTTAGATAGTTTTAACAATAATTATGGCCTAGGCAATTAAATTATGCATTCATCATTGGGGATCCCTAATTTATCACAAACAATAATCTTAACCTTCTTATGTCATGATAACTAAAATTTTCAACCAAATATCACCAATTGCTTTTTTAACAAAGTATGGCAAAATATGGCACAATACCTCCCCCTAACTTGAGGGATGCATTATCCTCAATGCATGAGAACTAAAACTACATGATGCTATATGCATATGCGAAAGTAAAAAAAAAACTAAAATGTAAACTTACTGTGATGGGGTGGCTTGACTGGACGCCCTCGTTTGGCGTCGCTTGGGAGGAGAATGACTCTCTGGTCCTGAGTCTACTGTTGCTCTCGTCGAAGGTGATGGCTGAAGGATACAACATGACGCTCGTGCTGGATTTGGTTGCTCGACAGTAGGAATCAGTTGTGCAGGAACTGGTGCTGGACTTTGAGTTGCTTTCGGGACTGGTGTTGCTTGACAGATAGGGGACTATATGGGATCTCGCTCGGGTTGCTTCGGGGCTGGGGTGAAATCTTCATCGGAGAAGAAGTTGGGTGGGGTCTCTTGACTGCTCTCGGAGGTTAAGAAAGATGAGGAGTTAAGAAACTCGTCTGTGTCACCATGGCCATCTTCTGGTATAGGCGAGACATGGGTTGCCAGTGCTGGCACGTCTGTGGGTACTTCTGGTAGGCTTTTGGGAGGACATTCGATGTCAAAGCATGGAATGTGATCCCCCTAGTAGTGTATTTAAGGTTGACACTGGGGGAAGGGTGGCAGATTGTCGGTTGTGATCGGGAACAACTCCTTGAAAAAGGTGTTGAGTTGCGTGTCCCTTGCCTTGACATACTTGAAAAAGATATCCATGTTATCCTCTAGGTGCCCTATCTTCTCACGTGTTTCTCACGTGTACGTAATCAATGCGGCCATTCAGGCCACGGCAACAGATTTTGCTCCCCTCTCCAAACCTTCATGAGGGGCGTTGTCATCAAAACTCATAAGCTCAAGTACTTTCTTTTTAGTGATACCCTTCTTGGATTTAATGAAATCCTCAAAGGGCTCCTCAAGTACCTTATTTTTCCTGCACAGAGTGGTTATCAAGTTAGGAAACAATAAATTACCCCAGTTTCTTTTGGCGCACTCGTGGATTTGCTCGAAGATGAGTTCTCCAACATCGATCTTCCTCCCATATATTATCGAGTGTAAGAGCATCAATCTTTTCATGAGCACAGTTGTGTTGTGAGATGTTGGCATAAGCTTGCCCTTGAGAAAATGGTTTCATAACTTAACTATCAGTTTAAGGGCTCGACGATCGACTCTCTTCTTCGTTGGGGCATTCCCTTCGAACTTGGCCCACCCGAAAGATAGATCTTCAAGAACTCCGCTGTATGTTTCCTAGTCTGCTTCAGCCACAAACTTCTTGTGTTTCTCCTTCACTTTCCCCAACTTGAAGTATCTATTGAGTGCTGAAGGGGAAAATCGAATGAGCTTCCCTCGGACATACACCATGTGGTTGGACGGGTCTTCGAGATGGGCGTATAACTCCCTTACCATCGCTGGTGCTACTGATTTGGGATAGTGAATTAACTTCTCCCAATTGTTCTTATTAATCATATCCATGACCACTGGTCCAAATGGCTCTTCATCTTTCTATAGAAATATAAACTCA
This sequence comes from Hibiscus syriacus, assembly GCF_006381635.1. Taxonomy (NCBI): domain Eukaryota; kingdom Viridiplantae; phylum Streptophyta; class Magnoliopsida; order Malvales; family Malvaceae; genus Hibiscus; species Hibiscus syriacus. The sequence continues at coordinate 10,574,140 of NW_024063533.1, read as the reverse complement.
TCTTCCAAATACACTTATCGTTTTTGGAGGACTTTGAAGTGTGCTTCGACTTTGGCTATTTGGAAACGCTCAAAGCTTGGTGTTGTGGCTGGGTTTTTCTTCGATCTGGCCATGATACTTGGTTAGTGCAGTGAAGTTAGAGGCAACGATGGGGAAAATTTTATTGAAAGAAAGAAAAATATTCTTGCTTGGTAGAGAGAGTGAGGCACGATGATGAAGAAGAAGGAGTTGGGCAGTTTTTTCTGGAAAGTAATGGGTGGTTTTAGGGTAAATTGGTCTTTACACGAGGGGAAAAGATTTGGCATTGAATGTGTGATATTTGATTGGACGTAAAGTAGGGGGAAAGATTGTTTTCCCTCTTTAATTTTGTCTCCTAAACCTCTTACCCTAGGGTTTCCTTTCTTTTCTTGCATGCGCTATCTCCCCATACTGTCACGTATACTCTGCATGCCCACAATAAATAAAGAAAATAAAACAAAGCAAAACAGATAATGAAACCAGAAAATAACATAATTTATTTATGTAGAGAATTCAAATTTTCGTTACCTAGGTAATGAATATTTGTTCAAGTAAGTAAGGCAAACTCATGGGCATCATGTGCCATTGATGCAGATTTATCGCGCATGACTGGGGCTCCTTTGTACTCCTTTAGCCTCTTCCCATTCACCTTGAAGATGGAACCATCATCTTGGTTCTGGATTTATATTGCTCAATTGTTATGAACTTGGTGTACGATGAACGGTCCTGGCCATCGTGACTTTAGCTTGCTTGGGAACAACTTAAGACGTGAATTGTAGAGCAGTACTTGTTGTCCAGAATAAAATTGCCTACGCAATATTTTTCTGGGATGCCATCGTTTTGTTTTCTCTTTGTACTTACGGGTATTTTCATATGTGTGTGCTCTGAATTCATCCATCCCGTTGAGCTCCAAGAGTCTTATTTCTCCAGCAAGATGAGCATCCATGTTTAACTTTTTTATGGCTTGGTGGGCTCTATGTTCAAGTTCCACAGGTAGATGGCATTCTTTTCCGTAGAACCATTTAAACGGGGACATTCCCAGCGGTGTCTTGAATGTTGTGCGATAAGCCCATAGTGCTTCATCTAGCTTTAGCGATAAGTCCTGGTGACTTGGGTTGACCACCTTCTCAAGGATCTATTTGATTTTTTGATTAGACACTTCGACTTATTAATAGTCTAAGGGTGATATGCCATAGCGATCCTATGTCGCACTCTATATCTTTTCAATGCCTTGGCAATCAATTTGTTGTCAAAATGTGTGCCCTCATCGCTAATGATGGCTCATGGTATTCAAAAACGTGTGAATATATTTTTGTGCAAAAATTTTAACACTGTCTTAGAATCATTTTTAGGTGTTGTGATGCCTTCAACCCATTTGGATACATAATCCACTACCAAGAGAATGTATAAATCTCCAAATGATGTGGGAAAGGGTCACATGAAGTCTATTTCCCAAACGTCGAAAAGTTAAATCTCCAGAATATTTTGCCATGGATCTCATGTCATTTTGATATGTTTCCTGTTCGTTGGCATCTATCACATGACTTATAGAATTCATGCGCATCTTTGAACAAGGTTGGCCAATAGAATCCGGACTGAAGTACTTTCATCGCTGTTCTCATTCCACCAAAGTGACCTCCATACGGTGATAAGTGACATTGGAGTAGAATATCTTTCTGCTCTTCTTCTAGAACGCATCTTCGGATTATTTGATCTCCACATTGCTTGAAAAGAAACGGTTCATCCCAGTAACAGTGTCACACATCATGTTGAAACTTCTTTCGACCCTGGTTAGACAAATCAAGAGGGACAATACCACTAACAAGAAAGTTAACTATGTCAGCATACCACGACGCAGCCATGACAAATAATATTTTCTCATCAGTGAAATCCTCTTGAATTTCTATTGTGTCAAGGCAATAAGATTTGTTACCTAGTCTAGACAAATGGTATGCCAATTGATTTTCTGTACCCTTTCTATCCTTGATCTCTAAATCGAACTTTTGCAGTAATAATATCCATCGAATTAGCCTAGGCTTTGCATCTTTTTTATTGATCAAATATTTAATGGCAGAATGATTTGTATGCACAATTACCTTAGTGCCTATTAGATATGGTCTAAACTTATCGAATGCAAATACTACTGCTAAAAGTTCTTTTTTAGTGGTGGTATAGTTTACTTGTGCATCATTAAGAGTACAGCTCGCATAGTAGATAACATGAAAGATTTTACTTTTTCGTTGCCCTAGCATTGCTCCGACTGCATAATCACTAGCATTGCACATGAGCTCAAAAGGTTCGTTCCAGTCCGGTAGGATAACGATTGGTGTTGCCCCAAGTTTCTTCTTTAAATCTGTAAAGGCATTCAAACAATCATTAGTAAATTCGAATGGATGATTTTGTTGAAGTGAAAGACACAAGGGTTTAGAGATTTGAGAAAAATCTTTTATAAACGCCTGTAGAAGCCTGCATATCCAAGGAAACTGCGTACACCTCTCATGTTGGTGGGTGGGGGAAGGTTTGCAATTACTTCCACCTTGGCTTTATCGACTTCAATGCCTCGGCATGAAATTTTGTGACCCAACACTGTTCCCTCGGTTACCATAAAATGGCATTTCTAGGTTGGATTCTTCACATCGTTTCAGTATCTTGGATAAATTGTTGAGACATCGGTCAAAATCATCACCTGAGACGAAGAAGTCATCCATAAATATTTACATACATTCTTCCACTATATCTAAAAAGATTGCCATCATGCATCTTTGGAAGGTAGCTGCAGCGTTACACAGCCCAAACGACATTCGACTAAATGCATAGGTACCATATGGGCATGTGAAAGTAGTTTTCTCTTGATCCTCCGGTGCTATGGCTATTTGATTATATCCTGAGTATCCATCAAAGAAGCAATAAAATGTTTTTCCCGCTAACATATCAAGCATTTGGTCAATAAAAATGAGGGGAAAATGGTCTTTCTTTGTGGCTTTATTAAGCTTCCTATAATCCATACATATGTACCAACCCGTGACTGTTCTAGTGGTGAGGAGTCGTCATGTTTGATTTTAACCATGGTCACACCCTTTTTTGGCATACACTGTACCTGGCTGACCCATGAACTATCGGATATAGGATAAATAACTCTCGCATCCAACCATTTAATAATTTCCTTCATGACTACCTTCTTTATGATCGGGTTGAGCCTTCTTTGGGGTTCCACCAAAGTACTATGGCTATCTTCTAAATTGATCTTGTGCATATTCATATGGTAGGACTAATTCCCTTCAAGTCTTTCATTGTCCATCCTAGAGCCATTTTGTGTTGTGATAAAACATTCAACAAACTATTCTCCTGTTCGGAGGTTAGATTGGCAAAGATTATTATTGGTAAAGTTTCATCAATTCCTAGATATACATACTTTAAATGTGATGGCAAAGTTTTAAGCTCCAATTTTGGTGCATGTTGTAAAGATGATTCTAGAGAATTAACTTCATTATAATCTAAGGGTTTGAATTTCATACCTGATTTAATATGAAGAAGTCTCGATTGATCCTTTGTCTTTCCTTCGTATCCTGCAATGGTGTCATTTTCAGGGCACCCATTGTGTGCTTTATTCAAATTTATGTTGTCAGGGCCATAATTTTCAGAATCATCTTCTGAAAATAATTTGCATTGGCCAAAGTTTTCTTGTTTGTGCATCTCAGTTGTAAGGTCATGGTACAAAGCGTTGTATTCATCGAGCCTTAGAGATTCACTACGTCCAAGGATTGTCTTTTCTTCTACTTTTCTAATGCATTGGCATTCCTCTGAGTCATCCACATATTTCATGGAGTTGAATACATTGATGGTGACGCTTTGCTCTCCTACTCGCATTGTGAACTCTCCCTTTTCACAATCTATTAGGATTCTTCCAGTGGCTAAAAAGGGTCATCCCAGAATGAACGGTGCATTTTCATCGGCTTCACAATCCAAGATGAGGAAATCAACTGGAAATACGAATTTATCCACCTTTACTATAATGTCTTATATTCTGCCCTCGGGCCGCACATAAGATCGATCGGTTAGCTGTAGGATGACTGTGGTTGGATAAGCATGATATCCTTCAAGTTTCATAAATATGGACTTTGGTATCAAGTTTACACTTGATCCCAAATCAACGAGAGCTCATCTTACAAAGTCATTACTAATTGAATATGGTATTATAAAATTGTCGGTTCTTTTTGTTTTGGTGGGAGTTTGCTTACTGCAGAACAGATTTATGTTGCCATGGCAACGTGTTTTACCTTCATTTTCTTCGTAACGATGTCCTTAAGAAACTTGGCATATGAAGGCATTTGCTCGATGACTTCAAGTAAGGACACATTGATATACAACTGGTCCAGAACATCAACGAATTTCGTGAATCGGATGTCATCATTATTCTTCTTGAATCGTTGAGGGAATGGTGGTGGAGGTCTCAATTTATCTGCTGTTAGTACTGAGGAATCTCTGGCCTTGGCCATGAATTTCTCATTATTTGAACGATGTTTTTCTGAGCCTTTATTCATTTCTTTCTCTTTAGGTGATTCATCTCGTTTCTCATTTTTAGCTCGATCATTTGGTTGTGTTATGCCATGGCGAGGACTCTTTAGGTGTTTTCCCCCAAACTTGTCGTTTTGGTTGACCTGCGTTCCACCCTTAGTGTAAGTACACTGCATTGCTCTTTTCCATGATGTTTAGAGATCTCAGTATCACTAGGGAGATTTCCTTGTGGGCAAGAATGTAATGATGTAACAATTTGGCCTACTTGATTCTCCAATGCTCTTAGAGATGAACTATGGCTTTGCAAAAGTGTGGCTTGGCTTTGTAGCAAATTTCCTTAATTTTTAATTGTTGCAGAATGCTCGTGCATCAAGGTCTTTGTTGAGGCCATGAAATCTTTTGTCGAGGCCATAAATTCATGCAATGATAATTCCAATGAGTTAGTATTAGAATTAGTGTTCGAGGAAGAAGCTATTCCTTTTTTATTTTGTAAGGACTGCTGCTGATGATGATTCTAAAAATGTTGATGGTCTGAATTATTCTGTTGTGGCCTGTAATTTGCTGCTTGACTATTACTGTTCCCTTGATTGCTCCATGAAAAATTTGGGTGTTGTCTCTAACCAGGATTGTATGTGTTTGAATAGGGGTTATTATTGCTCTGATTATAATTATTGACTCATGGTTTTCTGAATATTCACTCTCATTGTGGTTTCCATGACAAAATATGCAAGCGTTATTGGTCACCTTGACTTCTCTTACCTCATTAGGACATTGCAAATTTTTCAACATATTAGTTATGGCAGAAAGTTGAACAACTACCTAATCCTTAGCCTCTAATTCATATGCTCCATATGTTCTTCTGCCTGTTCCCAATCTTGTATTTGGGAATTGATAATCACTATTTGTTATCCTGTCGAGGATGTCAAAGGATTCCTTGGGTGGTTTGTCCAATAAGGTGCCATTTGTTGAGGCATCTAACATCATTCGAGTTGGTGCATTAACTCCGTTGTAAAACATCACTACTTGCGTCCAGTCATGAAATCCATGGTTGATATATTTGCAAAGTAGACTTTTGTACCTATCCCAACATTCGTACATTGATTCATCATCTCCTTGGTGAAAACTTGTAATGTCATTGCGAAGCTGTGTATTCATATTGGGCGGATTATATTGAAGTAGGAAACTCTTGCATAAATCTTCCCATGACTCCATTGAGCCGGAAGGAACTCCACTGAGCCAGGCTCTCGCTCTATCGCGTAGGGAATAAGGGAAGTTTTAGTTTAAGTACTCCTTCATGTACTCCTTGTTGTCGAAACGAGTCACAAACTTCAAGGAAAGCACGAACATGTTGTCTAGCATCTTCATTGGGTAAACCACCAAATTGGACAATAGAGTTTAGCATATTAAACATCACTGGTTTAAGTTCAAAATGAGTTGCTTTTATTTCAGGTGCCATTATGACTGGGTTGAGGCCATCTAGAATTGGGTTCAAATGTTCTCGTATCGCTCTTGGTCTTGATACTTGAAGATTAATTGTTGCATCAGGAGCTTTGAGATCTTCCATGTTGTTATCTTGCAATTGAAGTTGGTTTAAATGTTTTTTGGTTCTTTGGGCACGTAGCCTTTGTTTGAATGATTGTTCAACTTCAGGGTCAAATGGTTCCAATGGTTTACTAGCAAATCTTAGGGTCATGCAATAATAAAAACCTATAAAAGAAAATAATAAACTACCTTAGACTAGATAAATATAAAGTGGCAAGAAAAACTTGTCATGGTGAATAAAAATTTTGTCAGTTGTCAATCCCAGGCAACGGTGCCAAAAACTTGATCGCTTGTAAATATATATGCTAAGGTAAGCAATTGTGTGCAAGTATACAAAATCGAATCAAGTAATATAGGGTAAGTGAGTTATCGTCTCCTTAGGGATTGGTATGGAAATTTACTCTTCACCACAACTATAACTAGTTGTCACAAGCTAATTCCTACTATCTTGTCAAACTAAAAAATAGCAATAATAAAATAATAAAGTAATATAATGTATTAGTTCAAAAAAAGTTGGTTGAGACAAAATAAATACGTAGACTAATAAAAGAAAGTAAAGACAAGTGTTGATTTAAATATAATTCAAACAACCTCACATATTCAGACTTATCACAGAGCACTTATGCTAATCTTTTGCATTGACAGCAATTACTCTAAGTCTAGAATGAATTATTATGACTTGCTTAAGCTGCCCGACAGGATTACTAAGAATTCTTAGACAGTTGATATGGTAATACTACTCAGCGTTAACTACAACCCTTGGTTTTTCAGACTGTTGTTGTAGCAATACCTCTCAGCGTGAACTATAGGCATTTGTTATCCTACTCTAGCATCTATCCCTTTTAGTCGATTGAAACCCACTCCTTATCTCTAAGGTAGACAAGTTAGAACATCACCATCTTGGATCCATTCCCTTGTTCACGTAGATCTATCTTAATTCTCTCGAATCTAAGGATCATTATCTAGACAAAAGGCGATCTCTCGATGCTCTTACATTGCCAAGACATGTTTTACCAAAACCCCAGGCAATCTCTCGATGCTCTTACAGTGTCAAGGTAAAATATTTAAACAATGAACAAAACAGTCATGAGCAAAATCATAATTCATCATTCATAATAGAAAATAATTGTCTAGGTAAAACAAAGATTAACACCAAATAAGGTAGTCATGGTGCTATCAAAAAGTCATCCAAGTATCATCGTTTAATACAACCCTAAATATATAAAAAAAATAAAACAAAGGAAGAACGACTCCCAAAACCGGGGACTCTATCGTGATAATTCTAATCAGCACAGCGCCTGCCTTGGTGATCAGCCTCTCTTGAGACCTGATCACCGCTCAGCTACAGTCTGGCTATGGAGGAAACCAAGAAAGGTTGGTTGGTAAACGGTGGGAAAGCACTGCAGTTGCTCGCTCACGTCTTAAGTAAAGCTATTCTCTTTTCTTTCTTGCCTCCTCTCTTTGACGGCTACGGTTGGTTATTTATAGGGAAGAATCTACTAGGGTTTCACATGATTGGAGATTCCTTAAATAACCGTTGTTATCTTGTCCATACTTAAAAAGGAAAAGCGGCTGGTGACTGGCATAATATTTAAGGCTTGCTTGCACGTGAAGGAGGTCATCCAACTGGTGTGTGACATAGGCGGTTTCATCATACCCTCTTTAGACTCTTCAGATAAACCTTGCATCGGCGAGATAAATATACTCCTCACGTTCTTCTCTCTTCCATTGGCCCTTTCAAATTATGTTTTCACGAATGAAATGTTCTTCCTCTGTAAGTTTCCTGCACATACACAATCCACACAAACCCTTTCTCCTCAGCATCATCAGTTAAACCAAATAAATCTTGCCGAAGCAAAACTTATCCACTACAAGCAAATATAACCTAAATGCAACTAAATGCAATTAAAATGTTGTGCATACTTTGTTTAGATGAGAAATAACTTAAGTGAAAAGACTAGAAATTGAGTCTTTTTACGGAGTTATCAAATTACCTCCAGCTAAGGAGGTTGAGTTTTATATTTAAGTGATGTCGGGATCAGTACCAATTTCAATGGCTCCTTATAGGATGACTCCAAAGGAATTGAAAGAGTTAAATATTTAGTTGCAAGAGCTTTTAGATAAGGGATTTATTAGACCCAACATGTCATCTTGGGGTGCTCCAGTGTTATTCATAAAGAATAAAGACGGTTTGATGCGTCTTTGTATTGATTATCGACAACTCAACAAGGTGACCATAAAGAACAAGTATCATATTCCAAGGATCGATGATTTATTTGATCAACTCAAGGGAGCTGTAATGTTTTCTAAAATTGATTTACGCTCAGGGTATCATCAGTTGAAGATACAAGGAAAAAATGTTCCAAAGAGGATATTTAAAACTCGATATGGTCATTACGAATTTGTAGTAATGCAATTCAGGTTAACTACGCACCTGCGGCGTTTATGGATATTATAAACAGAGTTTTCCAATCGTATATTGATAAGTTTTTTGTCGTTTTCATTGATGACATTTTAGTATATTCAAAGTTAATGGAAGAGCATGACGTCCATCTTCGTGTGATTCTTCAAACATTAAATGACAACAAACTTTATGCAAAATTCTATAAGTGCGAGTTTTGGTTAATGAAAGTGGCCTTCCTTGGACACGTGGTTTTTGCAGAGGGAATCCGGGTAGATCCTTAGAAATTTAAAGTTGTGTTAGAGTGGGAAATTCTGAAGAATGTGTACGAAGTTCAGAGTTTCTTGTGTCTCACAGGTTATTATCGAAGGTTTGTCAAAAACTTTTCGATGATATCTCTGCCTTTAATCAAATTGTTAAGATATGATGTGTCTTTTGATTGGACTCTTGATTGTCAAAAGAATTTTGAAGCATTGAAGAAAGTTTTGACAGAATCTCTGGTGTTAGTGTAACCAGAATCGAACAAGGATTTCACGATTTTTAGCGACGCTTCCCAGAGTGGTTTGGGTTGTGTATTAATACAATATGGAAAGGTAGTCGATTATGATTAAAGACAACTAAAGCCCCATGATAAGAATTATCTGACGCATGACCTTAAGTTAGTTGCGGTAGTCTTTGCATTGAAAATTTGGCGCCACTATTTATATAGTTAGCATTGTTACATTTTCACTGATCACAAAAGTTTGAAGTATTTATTAAAGCAAAATGAGCTAAATTTAAGGCATAGAATATGGATTGAGTTTCTAAATTACTACGATGTGATTATAGATTATTATCCTGGGAAAGCCAATGTAGTAGCTGACGTTCTTAGTCGGAAGACTTTTGCCGCTTTACGTAGATTGGATGCTCGAATCGTGTTAAAGGAAAATGATGCATTGATGGTTGATTTAATGTTGAAATAGTTACCTTCTTTCAAAAAAAATGTTGAAATAGTTATTGTTAGAGCATATTAAGGAGTTGCAAAAGAATGATGATAAGTGTTTAGCCTGATTTGAACAAATAGAAAATGGTGAACTCAAGGACTTTAGTGTAAAATCGAATGGGTGTTTATACTTCAAAAATCGAGTGTATATTCCTAATGATGATGAGTTGAGAAGAGAGATCATGTATGAGGCAGATTATAGTCCCTTAACTATACACCCAGGAGGAAACAAGATGTATCAAAATTTGAAAGGACGTTTTTGGTGGCCAGGCATGAAAAGAGACATTACAGAGTTTGTATCAAAGTGTCTTAATTGTCAACAAGTAAAAGTTGAACACCAAGTGCCTTCAAGATTATTACAACCAATTTCTAGTCCTCAGTGGAAATGGGAAAGAATTACGATGGATTTCGTAACAGGTTTGGCTTCATCACCAAACAAAAAAGGATTCAATTTTTGTAATTATGGATCGCCTCACAAAGACTGCGCATTTCATTCCTGTACGAACGGATTTCTCAATGGAAAGATATGTTGAATTGTATATCAAGGAGATAGTACGACTACATGGTGTTCCAAATTCAATAGATTCATATCGAGATCCCATATTTACTTCAAGATTTTGGAAGTCCTTGCAAAGAGCTTTGGGTACTCGATTGAATTTTAGCACAGCTTTTCATCCTCAAACTGATGGCCAATCATAACAAATGATTTAGATTCTGGAAGATATGTTGAGAGCGTGTGTGATTGATTTTTTTGGATCATGAGAAAAGTATTTGCCACTTACGAAATTTGCATATAATAACAGTTATCAATCAATTATCAAGATGGCACCGTATGAAGCATTGTATGGAAAGAAGTGTCGAACGCCACTTAATTGGTATGAATTGAAAGATCGGGAGGTTCATGGCCCAGACTAATTAAAGAAGTTGAAGAAAATGTTCAGGTGATCCAGCATAATCTTAAAGTGACATCAGACAGACAAAAGTCATACGCGGATTTGAAAATAAAAGAAATTGAATTTCAAGTAGGTGACAAAGTGTTTCTTAAAATATCACCTTGGAATAAAGTACTTCGTTTTGGGCATAAAGGAAAACTCAGTCCTAGGTTCATTGGACCCTATGAAGTTCTGAAAAGAGTTAGACCAGTGGCATATCAATTAGCGTTGCCACCATAGATGGAAAAGATTCGCAATATCTTCCATGTGTCTATGCTTCAGAGATATCGATCAGATCCTAGTGCACATCATAACTCCAGACGAAATAGAAGTTCAATGTGACTTAACTTAAGAGGAAGAACCAATTCAAATATTAGTGTATTAAATCAAGTAGTTACGGAACAAGACGATTCTGCTAGTTAAGGTTCTTTGGAGAAACCATAAAGTGAAATAAGCTACTTGGGAGCATGAATAAGATATGAGTAAGCAATATCCCCACCTCTTTGTGCAATGAAAATTTGAAGAAAATTTTCCTATGGGGGGAAGAATTGTAACATCCCATTCATCGGGTCAGTGACCAAAATGTAAGAAATCAAAATTTAGTGGTTTAATTAGAATAATTTAAAAAGTTAAGGACTTATTGTGGAAATTTTTGGTTAGGATTTGATATTAAATTGGATTAGTGGAAGGGCAGTATGGTCTTTCCATTTGAGAGATATTTATCATTTCTCTTTTAAGGGATAGAAAATGTGGAAGGATGGAGACAAAAAGAAGACAAAAGTCAGTAGTTGGTTCTTATCTTCTTAGCTCCATTACAAAGGTAAGTTTATGTAAATTGTTGGTTCCTTCAATTTTTGGGTTGGTGTTGATAGCTTGGGTGTTATAAAAGCTTAACGAAAGCTTATAATGGATTAAAACAACAAGAGGAGTGAGTTAGAAATGGATTTGTAAGATGAGTTTTGAAATGAATTTTTTATATGGTGTAGTTTTTGGACTTTTATGGCTAAATTTGACTTGTAAATGGGCTATTAAAGGAGATATAAAGTTTAGAATGGATTAAGAGTATGATTAAAAACATGGTATGATTTTTCAAAGTAAGTGTTCTAGTGATATTTTTGTATGTTATGGAGTAGTAAATGGAGAAAAGTTGGTTTGAATGAAGGAAGTTTAGTTTAAAGGCATAAAAAGATATCAAAGTAGGAGATTTAGGTAAGTTTTGGGTAAATTTTGAAATAGGAATGGCAATTCTGGGATTGGCGTATCGATACTGGAAGAACAGTACCGATACTTCAAGGCAAAATCAGTTGAATTTGAAGAGTAGTATCGGTACTAGTTGTGGAAGGTATTGATATTGAAATGGGAGAATCGATACCATTTTTCAAGATAAATTTCTAGAATGTCAAAATGGTATCGGTACTGTAAGGGGTATCAATACCATTGAAGGGAAGTATCGGTACTGTAGTGGGAGTACCGATACTATTGAACATGAAATGAGAAATTAAGGGTTTCTTTCAGTTTAAGTTATTATGATTGGATATAAGCTCTTTGAATTCTGGTATTTATTTTCTATTGTTTGGTGTAGGCGTTGATCAAAGTCAACTTCCAGTCAACTCGACGTTATAAGTATCGATCCAAAAGCGTTAAGGTTTCGTTTAGGACTCAGTGAGGCAAAAGTGAGTGCAACTTCTTTGTTTTGTATTAGAATTGAGGAAGGCTTGCGATAAGCCAACCTCAGTGTTTTCGATCGAAAATCTTTAAATTTCTTTTATGTTATATCTTTATAATGTTTTATTCAAGTTCTATTATTTAAGCTGTGATTTATGATTAAGAGTATATGATTATGGAAATGTGATATGTGAACATGGGAATACGAAAATTCTCAATGTGAAAGTGCCTATGTGAATAAGAAATACTTCGAATAATTAATGATAAATAATTATGTGGTAAAAGCCCAAGGTATATGTATGTGTATTAGAGGTATAATTGGCATGCCAAGAGTCGAGGGTTCTATGTGGTCCTTCGGCAAAATTATGTGGCACTTCCGTGCAAACCTATGTGGTCCTTCGGGATAATCATATGGCACTTCAGTGTAAATTACGAGTTGTGGTGATAATATTAGTGCACAACCTCAATGTACTCAAATACATAGAGTTCTCAGTAGATACGTTGGGCATTTGGAAACAAAGCTATATAAAATGAATAATATACATAAGTATACCTTCTTGTTATGGAAAATAATTTGGAATTCTTTATGAAATGTTTCGATAAAATAAATAAAGATTTCATCTATAAAGTTTAGTACTCTTTAGTTTTTTCCTCACTAAGTCATCGACTTAGCGTGTGATTTCCTCACGCGTAGGTTTGAAGAAATCGGAAGGTTGAAGTTTTTGAGGATAGCATACTCAAGTGAAGATCAAATCAAGACAAATTGAATGTTGTTTTTATTTTTGAAAGTTTGAAAACTATTGGCATGTACTACACGTTTAATTTGAAATGCTCTGATCTATTTTTTTTGTAAACTCATACTTTTGTACTTATATAAATTATTAAAGCTTTTATGTAAGTATGAATGGGAATTTTATTATCTTATTTTAAATTAAGGGTTTCCACCTTTTTATTTTGAGTAAAAATTTAATTTGTCCTTATTTATTAATAATCTTTGATTTGAAAAGTAAATTTGACACCTCGGATTCATATTTGGGTCGGGTACAAGTTAGGAGTGTTATATTCAAGGCAAAACTTGGTATGAAAAATCAAGTTTGAGTGGGAGTGTTAGAATTCAAACCAGATGGATGTCAGCAACAATAAAATGGAAGTATCCGGAAAACATGGCAAGTACGTATAGCTGGAAACTTCATGAAATATTTCGAAATTAAGGAAATGATAATATCATGTGTTAAAATGCCAGCAAAAACACTTGGTGAATGAAGAATAAAGCAGATTAATCACGACAACATGTTAAATGAGTTGGCAGCAATATAAAGAATTTAGGTGGCATCAAACATTTAAGAAAGGGCAAGCAAATGGAAACACAAATTAATCACGACAAGCAAAGGAATGATGGCAAGAAGAATGTAAAGCTTATTATAGGCGACATATTATACCTATATATATATATATATATATATATATATATATATATATATATATATGTGTGTGTGTTAGAATTTGTAAGCGGATAAATAATCAAAGCGATATCAGAATAAAATAATACATGCACATGAGACGAGATTTAACGTGGTTTGGCATTGTCTACCTTCATAGGAAAGATGAACAATAATATATTATAGATGTAGAGAACACGAAGAGTAAAAGTACATGGTATAACATGTATACCAAAATCCGGTGTATCGCAAAAAATATTTCAATCCCTACAAAACTATATCTGTAACATATACCCCAAAAGTTACAGAGATCCTAAAAAAGATTATATCTCTCCAAAATAATTCTCTCTCATTAGGTTAAGATTTCATCTCTCCCGTTGTTGTTGTCATCGTCATCGAAGATGTAAAATTTGTCAAACAATATACACAAATTCATCAAAGATGTTAAAGCAAGGAAGGTTATTAAGGTTGAAGCTATTAACTCTCTCTGATACATTAAACAAATCCTATTTATGGGAAGAGAGAATTTTTTTCTTACTAAGTATTAAACCCGCAACCTAAGGGTGAAAGGACGTATCAACTGAGAATTGTTAACTGCGTGCTCTAGATATTGTTGACACAATCAAAATGATAGCGTGAATTATATTTTTATCTTCAATTGATCACACAATCGAAGTGACATGAAAATTTAGTTAATTAAGTTAAATCAAGAATAGTTTGTTACGTTTTGGTCGTTTGGACTTTTTTGGTTTAATTCTCTAAAAATTTAATTTAACGACGTCTCAGCTGATTAATATGGCACTTATTTTTTATCTTGTTGATCTTTCATGTTTTGGACCCTTGGATTGGATTTGGATACATGATTTGCGTTCAGAAATAGTTTGTCACAATGCTCGACTCTAATTTATGATTTCCAGTGGTCTTTCAATAGTTTGATCCCTTGTTGTGGTTTATTTGTTGATATAGTCATATTTGTTCGTATATATCTTTTATTCGAGTTTTTTAGATGAGATTTTTTTACCTTTTCTTTGTATGGTCCTTATATGATCTCAAATGGCTAGTCTTATGTTACTGATTATAGGAATATGTCTTAGTTATATATTCATTGTAATGTTGGATATTATCTTCTTTTTTAATAAAAATAGTTACTTCCATTTTCATAAAAAATAATAGATATAAAAAATTTAATCAATAAAAATGTTATACTTTATTTGAATGCGTAATATTATTTAGAAAAGATATATCATCATTTTAATGATAATAACTAACTACGTTGGTTTAAACTTGCTATTAAAATTTAAAATGTTAAATATAAAAGAATAAAATTATAAAATATTAAATATGAAGAAATAAAATTATGTTGAATTAAAATTTTTAGATTAATCAACAACTAGTTGGTTTAATAGGATGACAGACTAGAATCATTAGATCCTTAAAGCAAAGCGAGGGGTTCGGATCCTAATATTGTGAACGAAAAAAATTAGGTTGGAAGGGTTATCTTCATAATGGGCCTCTATAATATTTGATATGGATTAATCAATCAATAGAATTATACCCAGAGTTATATTAAAAATAATCAGGTTAAATTATAAATTTTAACATAAAAATACGCTTAAACACACAATTAGACTAATATTAATTTAGTTATAAAACTTTAAATCAAAATTTTAACATAGTGGTGAAGATGGCCGAATTGAGTTCGAATCCCTTTCTTGACATTATTAAATTTTTAATTCTTTCATTTTTTTTAATTTAGTTTGAGCCCGTGGAGGGCGGGAACACTTCACCAACTTTTAGGCCCTTATTTCATTAAACTTGACAGTGGACCATATAGATAGTGTAAGTCAAAATGGGCTAAAATATCAATAAAACTTCTTCAAGTATTTTTCTCTTTAAAAAATATGTTTTGGGTCAACTATGTGTTTAGTACCTAAACTTTTCTCTTTTTCAAAATCATACTTATGTTTAGTTTTTGTTTCATTTTAATACGCAACTGTTAAAAACTTAACGAACAGGCTGACGTGGCATAGTTCTGGTGGACGGACGACTAATCCAAACAGTGGACCACGAGAGAATGATGAGTTGACCAACATAATCCAGTTTCAAGCCCGTCGAAGGATGGACCATAGATATCGAATGATGAAGAAATCGAAGAGTCCATCGTCGATTTGGGGAGATTGAGGAGTTTCTCGATGAAACGGATGTTGGAATTGCGTTCAAGGGGTCGAAAAAGGTGTGGGCTGGAAAGTTTAGGCTTCATCAGTCGACGGATGCGACAATCGAATACTATAGACACGGTAGCGGATGAGCTCATCCGTTAAGTTTTTAACAGAGGTGAATCAAAATGAAATAAAAATTAAATGTTAGGTATGATTTAAAAAAATAAAAATTTAGGTACTAAAACGGACCAAAACTGATAGTTTAGATACTAAATACGTAGTTTACCCATATGTTTTTTATTGAGCTAAAAGAGCCCCTATTCTATAATTTGTACTCAAATAAGTTTTGGTTTCAATTGAAACGTCGTTGTTCGCTCATATATAAATTAAAGGTTCAAATCTTATTAGTATAAATAAAATATTGGAGTTTTCTAGAATAGGAGGTTAAAAGCTTTAAATTGATATCTCTTTTCTCTAAGTTCAATACCTATTAAAAACGAATTTCTCTTCCCTCCCTTTAGGTAGGAATTGTTCAAAAAGAAATTTAGGTTAAGGAGTCTTAATTAAATTGGTATAGTTTTTGTTGTAATATTTAAGACGATGTGAGTTTAAATGCGCATATATATATATATATATATATATATATATATATTATCTTTTAATTTAAGAGTTTAAGAAAAAAATAGTTTATATATTATATAATATAATAATAATAATAATAATAATAATATAACAATATTACAACTTTAGGTAAAGTTAACAAATTTAGAAGGTTTTTAAAATGTTATGTCGTAATCGTCCTTCGGGTGGTCCCAGAATCGGGTTTTGACTTAATTTGATGTGATGGAGTCACCACCAATCATTTTAAATTAGGTTGATCAGACACCTTAACTTTACATTTATCTAATCTAAGATTTACCAGAAATTAGTCGAATTCAGGAGTCAATTACAGTCAAGGAAGGATTAGCACCATCGTACTGCCCTTTCGGTACCAATTTGATTTCCCTATTGTCTTAATTACGAAAGTTACAATTGAAATAAAAATTTAAATATTCGATCCGAGTTACTTACCTTTAACCAATTTAAAATTGCCTAAAAAAGTAAAATTAATGTTAAACAATAAAGTAAATAAAAATGTATTAAATTAAAAAAAATAAATATTAAAGAGGATTAAATTGAAAAGAATTAAAGAATTTGGGGTCAAATTGATGTTAAATGAAAGTTGCAAGGAGAAAATAAAAAGGTGAGGGGACCACTTTGCAAAATTTAATAAATATAAAAAGGAATTAAATTGAATTAATTCAAAATTTGAGGGCAAAATTATAACAGGTGATCAAAATGAATTACGCATCAAACTTTAGGGACTGTGGAAATAATTTAAGAATTTGCTAATTACACAGAGGTCTCCTATAAATATCCCTTAAATAACATATTCCACTCATTTTCAACCATTTATCAAAATCAACACCCCTCAAACTCTCTCAATTCTCTCCCCACCTAGCTAGCCGGCCACAGCCGGTACCTAAAGCCACCATCGACCGCCGCTCCAGTCACCACTACCAGTGGCTGAAAAACTCAAACTTACCCGAAAATATTCCTCTCGATGTCCCGAACCCAAAACTGACACTTAAACGTCCAAACAATGCCACTATCGAAGAAGATCTAGGCCTAAAGTTTCAATTTTTTACCTTTTTCGATGAACCTTTTCAACTTCGTCGACCGGTGCCTTTTCGAGCCAAAGCTACTGTTAACTTTGATTTTCCTATGATCTTCCGATGGGTATTCGGATGTTATTTTCGCATTTTGCTTGATTGCTTCGATTTTTCGTTTGATTGCATTTTTGTTGTATATTGCTTTACTTCTCTTAGTGCTATTTGATGGCTTTCTCAGGGTGAATATAACCCCCCGCCGGTGGTTGTTTCCGAGTATCTCGGGATGGTGCAGTCTTAATTTGTACGTTCAGCGTTCGTTGTTGAAGTTGACCCAAAAATCGGGGAAATATTTTCCCTTTTGCTTCTGTTTCGCTCCGAAAAGCTTAGCCAGTTGGTGACCTTGTTGGCGCGTGACTTGCATGCGTCGTTGGTTAGTGATCTGATGCATTTTCAGTCATTGGATCAAAAGTCTAGATCTAACGGCCCTGTTGATTGTGGCATCGATGCTAAGTATAAAATCTTAATCTATTGGGTCAGGCATATGGGCTTAGTTGGGTCTCTGGATTTGTTTGCTGAGTCAGGCTAGTATTACCCGGTTGGGCTTCATTTTGTATCTGAATTTACCCTTGGACTCTTTTATTGGACCCTGGATGAAAATGGGTGTCTACAGCTTCCCCTATTTGCCTATTTTCATGCAACGAGAATAGGGCAAAGATAAAAGACACTATTTTCGTTCACCACAGATGAGTCTCTGATTCCAATATCCTCCATTGTGGAGTTGAAATTTGACTTGAAGATTTCAGTTAGAAATAACTCCCTGCTATTAAGTTGAATTATGGATGACTCCTTTTTCGTGAAGTTGTGTCGACTTTGAGATGTCTTTGAGCACGATATCCTTCGTCATGAAGCTGAAATCGTGGTTGATCCTAAGACTTCTTCTAGTCTAATATCCTTCTTTGTGAAGTTGAAATTCGACTTGTAGACCTTAGTTCGTCGTTGAATTGAACTAGTTTGCAAATGACTCATTCGCCGTGAAGTTGAGTCGATTTTTGATGGCTTGAGCAAAATATCCTTTGTCATGAAGTTGAAATTAAGCTCGAAATCTGCACTGGAATGTGGCTTCTCGTTGTTAAGTTGAACTACTTTGAGTTGATTTTGGATTTCTTGAAATTTAACTTGAAGATCTCACAAATAGCTCATTTCTGTTGAGTTGATCTATACAGCAGATAATTCCTTCGTAGTGAAGTTGAGTTGATCTTGAGTATTTCGGGCATGATATTCTTCGTCATGAAGTTGAAATCGTGGGAGACTCCTTCGTCGTGAAGTTGAGTCAAGATTAAATATTCTTATGAGTAGTATGATATTCTTCGTCGTGAAGTTGAAATCGACTCTGACGAAAATCTGTAAAATTGTACACATGTGCAATGTTATAGATGCGATGTTCTTATGCCTAAAATGCATATGCAAAATATGTTATTTTAGGATATGTCTTAGAGAGAAATCTCAATCTCTTCCTGTCATTCTTGATTTCTCTGACGTTTCTTGATTCTTATCAATCTTGATTTTCTGATTCTTGATTTTATGATCCTCAATGGGTTTTGAATTGATACCCTCTTTGGGATCTTTTATCACAGAAAGATGTTTTGCTTCTAATCTTAATCTTTAATCAATGTCTTTTCTACTCCTCAGTGAGTTTTGTACTAGTATATGTGTCATTCTTTTGAGTATTGTGTTAGAACTTCTATCAGCTTCCAAGCACATGTACTTTTCAAAAAATCTTTGTGCAGTAATACACAACTATAGTTTTCAAGGTTAATAAATCATTCTTACTCAAATTCAATCCAAGATGCTAAGAAATTGGGTTCTCAAAAAATGACCATATTTATTTAAGAGGAAAAATTAAATATATGGTAAATGTTCTGAAAAGAGAAGATATTCAAAAAGACAAATAGGTGCCCTAAATATAAATAATGTGGACGCCTTTGAACTAGCACACCGTTAGATGACTTTGAGTGTAGCTTTTGTCAATGGGACTTTGAAGATTGTGACAATGTTTGAAATGGTGCAAAGTTTCTACCAAATTATTAAGTCTCCGAAGAGTTGGATGCCAAGATGCTTTATTGCCTTGATTAAGGATCTCCCCGTGAGCGAATCATGGACCATTACCCAAGCTGCCCTTTCGGGTTTTCAACTTGGATCCTCCCTTGTTTTCAAGATCCCCTTTGTGGGTTTTCATCTTGGACACACGATTTATTTTTTCTTTTTGTTTTTTATCTTTTTCGATTTATAGCGTCCTTTCGAGTTTTCACTCTAAACATTTTCCTTTTTTTGATTATTAGATTTAGGGCACCCTTTCAGGTTTTCACCCTAAGCGAAATATCTTTTAATTGTATCAGAGTTAACTGGGTTAGGTAGTTATGGCCCATCCATTTAAGTCAAGATTAGTGCTCCTTCGGAAAAGGCCTTTTCACGACATAAGGTCTTTCCCACTTCGGCATCCATTTTCCTCTGAAGTCTTTTTGAATTAGCCAAATCGTTTTTAGCACGAGATCTCCTTCATGGAATACTCTTAGGTGCACCTTCTTGTTGTGAGCTCGAATCATTTGTTTTTTTATATAACCGACCATGGTGAATAACTCTCAACCTCTTTTTCTCTATTAAATTCAATTGATCATATCGAGTTTGCGCCCATTCCGCATTATCCAACTTTACTTCTGACAAAACTTGGAGTGATGGGATTTCCACGTCAATGGGCAACACTGCCTCTATCCCGTAAGCTAGTGAAAATAAGGTTGTCCCAATCGAATTCTGCATCGAAGTTCGATAGGCAAACAAGGCGAAAAGTAACTTCTTATGCCAGACTTTGTAAGTTTCAGTCATTTTCTTCACTATCTTCTTGATATTCTTGTTTACTGCCTCATTCATCTTTGGTCGATAAGTAGTAGAGTTGTGATGCTTTATGTTGAATTGTTCATATGCAGCGTCCATCATTTTGTTATTTAAATTGGTTGCATTAACGATAATGATCCTTTCTGGTAAACCATACCGACATATTATTTCATTTTTCAATAATTTACAAATAATGGACTGAGTGACATTAGCATATGATGCAGCTTCCACCCATATGGTAAAGTAGTATATTGCCACAAGGATAAATCGATGATCGTTTGAATCTTTTGGATAGATTTATCCGATAACATCCATGCCCCACATAGAAAAAGGTAATGGAGTCGTCATCACATGAAGAGGACGAAGCAGGAAATTTATTGTTTCTCTATAGACTTGGCACTTATGACATCGCCTGGCATAATTGATGGAGTCACTCTTTAATGTGGGCCAAAAGTGTCTGCATCTCATGGCTTGTCTTGCCATCATATGCCCATTCGTATGAGTTCCACACAATCCATCATGCACTTCTTCCAAGATCATTTTTGCCTCTTCTGCATCCACACATCTTAACAAGACTTGATCATGACTTTTCTTGTATATGACTTCTCCATCAAAAACATATCCTTTTGCCATTCTTCTAATTATTCTTTTATCATTTTCAGTAGCTTTCTCTGGATAGCTTTGATTTTTGATGTAATAAAAAATGTCATGATACCATGGGTTTTCATCTTTTCCTTCTTCGATGTGATAACAATGAGTCAGAGTCGATTGGCATCATGTCGGATTCCCCACCATCCTTGAATGATGCTGCCAAGGTAGTTAAATTATCTTCTATCTGATTCTCTTCTCTAGGCACGTAATGGAAAGTGACTTCATCAAACTCTTTAAGTAAATCCAAAATGAGCTTTCTGTATTCTACCAGTTTGGAATCTTTTGTTTCCCACTCTCCTCGGAGCTGATAAATCACTAAGGCAGGATCTCCATACACCCTCAAAGTCTTTATGTTATGTCCAATAGCAACTTGAATTCCCAAAACACAAGCTTCATATTCTGCCACGTTGTTAGTGCAATCAAAGTTCAATCTGTTAATGAGCGGGTAATGGTTTCCTTTAGGTGAGACCAAGATAACACCAATATTGTGTCCCAACGTTTTTGATGCACTATCAAAGTGCATTTTATAGGAACCACATGTGGATGTACTTGCTTCTTCTAAAGATATGGCCATCAAGTCTTCATCTTGGAAATTAAAGTTCAATGGTTCATAGTTTTTGGAAGCTCTGCTTGCTATGAAGTCTAATAGACACTTCCTTTTATAGCCTTTTGACTCACTTACTTAATGTCGAAGTATGATAAAAGCATCTACCATCGGGCTAACCTTCCAGAGAGAGTTGGTATACCCATCATAAATTTTAATGGGTCCAACATGGAAATTAACCAGGTAGTATGTTATAGCATGTATTGCCTGAGTCTTCGTGTAGCTTAGACTAGAGCAAATCAAACTTTCTCAATTGGGGAATATATGGCCTCGCAATCAGTAAATATCTTGCTAAGGTAGTGAATGGATCTTTCCTTCCTTCCAGTCTCATCATGTTGTCCCAAGACACATCTTATTGAATTTTCAAAGATTGATAGGTAGAGAAATAAAGGTTTTCCTGGAATTGACGACATCAGAATTGGAGTATGAGACAAATACTCTTTTACTTTATCGAATGCAATCTAGTAGTCATCATCCAATGTTCCAAAATTATTCTTTCTAAGGAGACAAAATATTGGGTCGCACTTATTTGTCAATTGAGATAGGAACCAAGCAATACAGTTCAATCTACCAAGAAAACCTTAAACTTCTTTTTATGTATATAGGGGCTGCAAATTATGGATTGCTTTGACTTTATATTGAACAATCTCAATCCCTCTTTTACTAACAAAGAAACCTAATAGGTTTCCAAAAGTTACTTCGAAGGTGCACTTGTTTGGATTCAACTTTAATTAAAACTTCCTCATTTTTTGAAAAAGCTTACTCATATTTTTTATGTGTTCATCTTCAGTTTGGGCTTTGATAATAATTTCATCAACATAGACTTTAATATCTTTATGCATCATGTCATGAAACAAGGTCACCATAGCTCTTTGGTATGTTGCCCCAACATTCTTTAGTCCGAAGGGCATCACCTTATAGCCAAAGGTTCCCTACATTGTTACAAATGTAGTCTTTTCCATGTCGTCGGGATGCATCTTAATCTAGTTGTATCCCGAGAAATCGTCCATGAACGAGAAGAAAGAATTTTCAGCCATGTTATCCACCAGGGTATCTATGTGTGAAAATGTGAAATTGTCTTTAGGGCTTGCTCTGTTGAGGTCTCTATAGGAAATGCACGTGTGCACTTTTCCATCTTTTTTTTGCACCAGCTCTATGTTAGCCACCCACTCTGGATACTTGGTTACCTGGAGAAAACCATCATCAAACTATTTCTTGACTTCTTCTTTTATCTTAAGAGCATTTCAGGCCTCGTCCTCCTAAGTTTTTACTTATCGGTTTGCATTCTGGCTTAATTGGTATTTTATGGACTACCATATCCATGTCTAGTCCAGGCATATCTTGGTACGACCATGCAAACATGTCTTTGTTACAAATGTAGTCTTTTCCATGTCGTCGGGATGCATCTTAATCTAGTTGTATCCCGAGAAATCGTCCATGAACGAGAAGAAAGAATTTTCAGCCATGTTATCCACCAGGGTATCTATGTGTGAAAATGGGAAATTATCTTTAGGGCTTGCTCTGTTGAGGTCTCTATAGGAAATGCACATGTGCACTTTTCCATCTTTTTTTTGCACCAGCTCTATGTTAGCCACCCAGTCTGGATACTTGGTTACCTGGAGAAAACCATCATCAAACTATTTCTTGACTTCTTCTTTTATCTTAAAAGCATTTCAGGCCTCGTCCTCCTAAGTTTTTACTTATCGGTTTGCATTCTGGCTTAATTGGTATTTTATAGACTACCATATCCATGTCTAGTCCAGGCATATCTTGGTACGACCATGCAAACATGTCTTTGTACTATTGGAATAAGTCTATTAAATTTTTTCTCGCTTCAGACAAAAGTATTGTGTCAATTTTAACTTCCTTCTTCTTTCTTCAGTTCCCAAATTTAAATTTTCAATTTTTTCTTCATGGTGTAATATCTACTTGTCATCTCTTTCCACCATTCTTAATAACTCGGAAAGTAAGTTGCACTCTCCTTCGTTTTCACATTCATCGATTTTCCCAAGACTCTTGAGTTGTTCAAAATCCACCTCCAGGTCAGAATCATCATTATACACATCATTAACCAAAGACCTGAAAAAAAAAGAAGGGGAAATATATATATGCGAGAGGAAAATATCCCACATAAAACGTAGAAAAAATGTATTATATATATATATATATGAAAAAAAGAAGTGAAAGAAAAATATGTTTTCCAAAAATGGAGATTGCATCTTTTATTGAAATATAAATAAAAACGGGTCATCAACCCTTACAAAAGATCACCTATTGCCCCAAGTATAGGCAAATAGGGAAAGTTTGAACATTACTCTAAAAGAGATTTGAAAACCATAGGTAGTTCTTCAGCAGTCCAGTTGTTAAGCACAAACCCCGATGGTAATGGATAGATTCCATATTTATCAACATCCACAGTGTCATATGTTGTTCTTGCATTGATACTCAAGTCTTCCAGGGCTTTCTCCAAATTCGACAAGGTCATCGTTGCTTCTCCCTCAAACACATAGCCACCAGACCCCGAATATATCATAAAGATGAGAAAAAACCATTGGATCCCATTGAACCTCCTCTCCAGTCACTCTCGCCCTTCTTCTTTCCTTACACTTCTGAATTTCCTTCCTTCTTTATTGATGATTGGGCTGATATCCAAGCCCAAACTGATCTAGCTTGGCAACAAGAAAAATGGGGCTGATTTTTCCTTGTAGAAAGCTCTTGAACCCTTTTCCTATCATTGCACATTTCTCGAAGGCTTGCTTGATTTCCATCTTGATGCATTCTGAAAGTATGGGTTTGGAAGTCTTACCCCTTTAAGCCATAAATATGGCATTGACAAATTCTAATGAGCAAAATGAGCATTCCAGGGCTTCCTCGTCTACATTAATATACGAGGCATCGGTGGTCACGCTTACCACTATGTCTTCTTCATCATTGATGATTATAAGAGTCTCGTAAATAAAAAACTTAACTTTGTGGTGGAGTGTTGATGGTACTTTCCCAACTTGATAAATACATGGCCTTTCTAAAAGACAATTATATGAAGGTATAATGTCAATCACCAAGAACTCTATGTTATAAGTGGCAGGCCTAATGGTTAATGGTACTTTAATTTTTCCAAGCACCTACCTTTTCGTCCCATCAAATGCTCGAACCACACTTTGGCATGTTCTCATGTGGGAGGTATCAATTGGTAGCCTTTTAAGGGTGACCAAAGGCATTACATTAAGGGTGGAACCATTGTCGATTAGTACACTTGGTAAAGCATTCCCCTTACAATGAATGGTAATGTGTAATAATTTGGCCCAACCTCTTTCCCCGGACAGAATCTCATTCTTAAAAAATGAGATAAAATTATCAGCTTGGATGTTATTAACCATTCGGTCCAGCTTATTGACTGGTGCGTCCTTTGGCACAAATGTTTAATTCAAAACCTTCAGTAATGCCTCCCTTTGTGCCTCTGAACTTGGTAGTAAACATTAAAATGCGAGCTAGCAAGCTATGAAATTATTCCACAACATTGTATTCATTGTGTTTTAAAAACTTCAAGAACTCCACAGTTTCTTCTTCTTTAATTGGCTCATTAACTATTGGTTCATCTCCTTCAAATGGCTCAAGTGTCCTCTGGGGTAGGTTAGACTTCTGAGGGTAGCATCTACCATTTCTAGTAGAATGCTCCACTTTATTGAAATCTTCTTTTATAGCACTCACATAGCATTCGTACTTCCAGGGTACTTGCTTACTATCTTTTTAAGGGAAAGGTCTTGGTGCCACTATCACTATTTTAGCTTGTACCTTATCTGCCATCTTTGCTTTTGGGGTAATTACCAAAGGGCGGTCCACACCGTATCCCTTTTCAGATGCATCTCCAGTTGCACAAACATCCATTTCTAGAGTGTCCTTGCTTTCCTCGTAAAATTCCAACTCTTTTCTATTCATCATTAGCTGGATCAAGGCTCTAAATTCAGCACATTTTTGCACGGGATGTTTGTCCTCATTGTGATAACGGCAATGACTGCCACCTTCGTATTCTGATGTGCTATAATGAGGTGTAAGAAACCCCTCTTTTACTATCTGCTTCCATGCCCAAGCCAGAGGATATTTCACTTCTACAACACTGGACTTGACCCTCTTGTTTTTTTCCTCGGTAATTGCATTAACCTCATTCTCTTGGTTATTAGGCTGAGAATACTGTGCAACATTAGATGATTATGAATTATTGAAGTGAATCCAGTTCTTATTGCGCATTCTTTGAACAATCCTCTTAAAGGCGAGGCAATTTTTAATAGCATGCCACGGGACACCGCCATGATATTCACAATGTGTATTTTCATCATACCACATGGGGTATGGGGGATTTAGAGGTTCCACTGGATATAGTGACATCACATACGTATCAAAAAAATGTTGATAAAACTCCTTATATGTCATGGGAATAGGATTGAAATGCTCTTTTTTTCTTTCTCTCCTTGGTTCCCTCGAATCTTATTTAGAAGTACCTGATGGTATAACTATAGTTGGTTTTGATTTAGAGATCGTAACACTTTTGCTGGTGTTGTAAGTGTTGACGTTGTTGATCCCTCATTCTCTCTTCTTCACGGGAGGTCTTCTGCTTGACTCACCCCCTTCTATCTTCCCTTGCTTAATAGTCGTCTCCACTATTTCTCCAGCCATAACTAGATCAGAAAAGTTCATGGATGTAATTGCAACCAGAAGCCTAAAGAAAAGAGCATTCAAAGTATGTACGAAGAGCTTTCTTTTTTCTTTTTCATCCAAAGGTGGATGAACTTGCACGGCTAAATCCCTCCACCGCTGTGCATATTGCCTGAAACTTTCGTTAAGTTTTTTCTCCATACTTTGCAATATAACACGATATGGCCTCATGTCATTCATGTGTTTGTATTGTTCCAAGAATGATTTGGCAAGATCTTTTAATATATTGATGTGAGAACGATTCAACTGATTATACCACTAGATGATGGAACCCGCCAGACTCTCCTGAAAATAGTGAATTAGGAGCTGGTCATTCCCAACATATCATGTCATCTTTTGACAGAACATGGTAATGTGAGCTGAGAGGCAATTGTTGCCATCAAACTTCTAGAAATTTGGAACATTAAACTTGGGGGAAGAACCAAATATGGGACCAGACTTAATTCCAGGGCATCGACTCCAAAATAAATGTATTATCCTTTAACCGCCTTTATTTGGTCTTCCAACTGCTAGATCTTTTCCTCCATATTTTTCATTTTGACCTCCTCATCAAAGTATGGAATATGATAATTGTCTGGATTATTTTGAGGGTTGGTTATATAAGCTTGTGCTTTTGCAGCAGATGAGTCCCCTTGAAGTCCTAGTAAGATTCTAGGTGAAATAACCAACTGTATAGTAGGTGGTACAACTACCCCATCAGATGCCCCTACCCTAGGAGAACTCATTTGATTCAGGCTAGACAATCTTGCAACAATTTGGTCAACCAATGAATCCTGGTTCCTAGTAATAGAATCCAAGGTATTCTGAAGATTCTGACTGATTTTATCCTCAAGTTCTCTTTGCAGTCTCATCATATTTTTCTCAAGTTAACCGATCTTAGCTTCCATTTTCTCCTTCTTTGAGCAATTATTGTAAGGATGAGGTGTGTCCAGTGCTTGTTCCTTAGTTTGATTAGACATTTTCTGTTAATTAATTTGAATGTAAAGAAATGATAATGCAAAATATGTAAAAATGCAAGATGCATGAAATTTCTGAGGCATCGATCCAAAACATGTTTGTTATTATAAATAGTCTTTATTGAGACAAAAATGTCATTTCTAAGAGACCAAAAATAAATTCAAAGTTACATTCTAGCTAGATCTTCTAGATCCTGAATGGCTTCAAATAGGTTGACAAGTCTTGTAGCTTCATCTGTCACTGGCTGAATGCCTTGTCGAACCACCCCAATTTCTCTTGCCAAACCATCAAGTGACAGGATGCTTTATATACCTGCTCTAAGAAATCTTTAATGATTGCTTCCCTAGCCTTCACCCTTTGCTGATCCTGTTCCCAATGGAAACACCATTGGAGTCCTCCATCAAAATGAACTATTTGGAGTTCATTTGCCTGCTTCTTGAATTTTTCCACAATGATCTCCAATTCGGCTATAGTTTTACTATCTTGCTCCAATTGCCTTTGAAGGGACCTCTCCAGATCAGTTACCTTAGTCTTCAAACGCTTATTCTGGTGTTCGCTTTCTGATAACTGTATTTGGGAAGTCCTTAACTGGTTTTTCAGTGCTTCCCTATCATATTGTCCTTCAAATTTCCTCTTCCAGCTACCGACTTCATCTTTCCAATAATCGGAAAATCTTTTCAACATAGAATTTTTTTAACCTTCTCTTGATACCCTTTTCTCAAATCTTCCATGTAACACCCATTTCTTGTATACGTCCCCGTACACGAGTCACAAATGTCACATGACTTTTACAACATTTTCTTACTTGAAAACCAGTAAAATTATTTTTCTTTAAATAAGCAATTTAATGGTTGTCCCTTTTTCCCATATATATAGGGTAAGGGGGAGGTAAGATAGTAAGCTACCCCCAACACCAGGTTGAGAGTAGCTTCCGTAAGAGACCCCCGAATTATGAAATGCCCTTTGTGGGACTCGATCCCACGACCTCAAGGTTAAGAACCTTGTGCTCTACCAACTGAGCTGGATGGTCATTTCTTAAATAAGAAATTTAATGATATAGTTTATAAAACGTTATTCAAATAAATAAACCATTTAATAATATAGTTTATAAAACGTTCTTCAAATACATATATATATATAATAATGTTTAAAATCCATCATACAATAGTTTAAGTTCAAACTTAATATAATACTACAATCAAATACCAAGTATCTTATCAGAGCATCACAACGTAACTAAGTACATGCCAACTAGTAATATCAAAATAAACATCTAGAGATGTCATACTGTTACAAGTGAGGCACCCTTGAAAAATGATATATGTTGCACTCCTCACTCTGATTCGTACACTAAACCTATGCATGAAAACATCACACGCTAAGTATTCACTTAGTGAGGCATGATAAAACAAATAAGGCATTTTAAAAACATGAGTAAACCATTATAAGATCAAAATACGATTTATTGTATTAAATACATAAACACATAAAAACTGACTTGATAAGCCAAGTTTCCGTCAAACAACCTACGAAGCAATATTTAGTATGCCCAGCATATCTATCAATCGATATATTCAAAAGTATTCATTCATAGCCCAATGTATGTCAAATGAGAATGCAAGGTACATGAATTGCACATAAGTGCTAAACGAAAGTATAGGTGCAGTAGTAACAGTGACACTATACTAATATATCGAAATGGTAATTCACAAACACAGTACGAATACCATGAATACACACATAGTGTCGAAAGTACACAGGGTGTTGATACAAAAATGCAATATATGCATTAAACAAAATCAATCGATAACAAGCGCTCATTATGAACACCATCAATGCACACATAGTGCCAAAAGTACACAAAGGTACTGATACGAAAATGCAATATATGCATTAAACAAAATCGATCGATAACCATCATACTCCAAGTATGTCAAAATGCACCTATGACTCTCAATGCACATACAATGTCTTTAAATCAAATTCGCAGATTAAACATTTATTCTGAATCAGCGATAGCTGTTAAAATAAAATAAAAGTCCATTCATCTATTTTAGTGCAGTTCATACCCTAAAATCACCATAAACCATTTTCATAAACCTTATGAAAATATTTCAAAATATGATAAACATTCTTCTAAAAAAATATTCGAAGTTGACTCAACGCAAGTCGTCCTCATATCATATAAGTACATAATAAATGCACTCACCTTGTATTCCTCACTATTATGCCTTACTGACAAAGTCCAACTATTCTTAATCTTTTTCCTTGCTTTTTGGTTTTCTTATATCACGAATTTGATCACTATCTACACAGGCATCCATAATCACATATACAAAGATGAAATTCAATGTTAGTATCCTTACTAACATTTTTACAAAATAATAATACTAAAAAGTATTATTATTTTCGAATTCTTTTAATTTTCATATTAACTTTTCTTTTTTATTTATAATGGGCCCTTGTCATAAATTCTTCAATTCAAGCCCAAATAAGCCCAATAATTTCCTAGTATTTAATTTCCAGCCCAATACCTCAATAATGCCATATTTACCACTTAAGTCACTAATTTTCCCAATATTTTTCATTTTGTACTTAAACTTTGCCAAATTTCTAAAATGGCTAACTTTCACATTTTGACTTCAATTTCAGCTCTCAAACATTAATTTCCAGCAATTTACGTTAATTATTGAGTAATTACACATTCAACCCATAACTTTTCAAAATTTCCAAATAGGTCCCTCAACTTTTAAAAAACCAAAAAAAAATATAAGGCTTGTAGAACCTTCCAAATATCATTTCTAAGCCATGGGATTTTTTCCACTATTTTTCCCAACCTATTTTCTCAAGGTCGAATGGTATGTAGTTTAGGGTTCAAGATTTTCGCTAGGTTCGAACATGAAATCAACCTCGACTCAACGCTTCAAGACCTATAAAATCAAAGCCCTAATCATGAAAACTCTTATTTCCCCTAAAGCTAGGGTTTGGTCGAATTCAACAGGTGCTTATGTAGCCATGTACGAGTGATTTTAATCATCAATCATGCTTGCATATGATTCTACAACCTCAAAAACATCAAAATTCTTCATCAATTCCATAACTCCTAATGTGAACACAAACCCTAAAATTTGGGATATTTCAACACAAACCAAATTAGCAAGCAATAAAGGTACCAAATGATATCATTTTTCGAATAGAACAATTTTCTATTTCACGGCATGATCGAGAATCCAAAGGAAATTGCTCAAAAATTGAAAAACAATTCTTACCTTAGGTCATGCGGAGCACGAAATGGGGCTGAAAATGGCCTAAGTTTCATGAAATTTTCATGTAATTTTATGTTAATTTAACATTTATTTATGCTTAAATGAATAAAATATTCCTTTAATAAGAAATATTCATTTTTCTATTAATGAAACTTGATATTTACAATAATACCAAGCCACATAACCTTATCATTTTTCCCAAGTCAAAGATGAACAAAATATTTTACCCATTTCCAATTTTTCCAAGCAACTTTTCAAAAATAACAATTTTGCCACTTTGATCCAACGATCCAAAGATCCAAATTAAACATAAAAATAAATCTTCAAATCCAATGATCCATATTATTTTTCATAATTTTAACACGTGAAAATAATATTTTTAAGCCTAATTTATCATCCTTCAATTTTTCCCGAAATTTTTATTCGATCCGATTAACCAATTTCTTATCTGACTTTAACCCTTTCTAATTTTCAACATAAATTCCAGATAAAAAATATGATTTCAATAAAACACCACTCTCAAAATTAAACTATCTATTTATTGAATAAAAATATTTTGGGAAAATTACCTTTTAGGTCCCTAAAATTTTCTAAATTTTATACTTTGGCCAATAAACTTTTAAAACTTACATTTTGGTCACTAAACTTTTAAAACTTACATTTTGGTCACTAACCAAAATTTGGGGTATTACATTCCAACTCAAATAAGACTTTCTTCTGTTCCTTTTCCAATATGTTTGCTCGGTCCTTTTGAGTATCGGCGTACATCTTCCACTAGATCTTTTCAGCTTCTAACTCTCTCAATCTTTGCTTCAATTCCTCTTTTTCAGCTTCAACTTCCTTCTTTACTATCTCCAGCTCAGAGGGAACTGGTTTAAGATGCTCTTCCATTGTCCGGGTGTCTTCATGATCTGCTATGGGAACAGTGTCATTCTTCCCCAACTTCTTCCATTCCATATAGTCTGGAGTATGATGTCTTTGGCAACAAACAACATCTGTACAGAATATCTTCTTCCATGATTCAGCAACGTCTTTGACTTTCTTCTTGTAATCATCTCATGATATGCGAACTCGGATCCATATATCTTATGTGTGACTGGGACAAACTGACGTGCCCCCATACTGCCGAAGTGCTCCCATACTGCCGAAGTGCTAAAAGCAGAGAATAGCCTACTCCTCCCTATAGACTAAGTAACATTACTACTCCTGAATCTCCACACCGGTAAATAATGTCACTATGAGTTAGCCAAGGGGCTCTCCACACAATGTCTTTGTTTTGTAGGTGCGTAAATACTTTCGCCTATTTTTCCTTTGTAACGTCTTCTTGCCATTTTTGTGTAAGGAATTCCTCCAAAGGAGAATATGACATACTGAACTGACGATAGGAAATCCCATCAATTTTCCAAAAATGACTATGAATCCAAACCTGAAATAGTTGTGTGCATCTTATAAAAGTGTCCTTCACCAGTCCTTCTACAGTGGTTTAAAGAACGAAATGTCTCAGCTAGGATTGTTGGCATAGGGTTCACTCTTTTAGGCAATTGTTCGAATAATTCCACAACAACTGCCTCAATGTATCCCAAGGTTTTAGGGAAGATAACCATGCCGTAGATACCCGTTACGAAAAGAACAATCACTTTCCATTTATCGGGATGATTCTTCATTAATTGCTTGATGTGAGTTCAAAAAATTCCTTCTCCTTTGCATTTATGTTGAATTAAATTACCCAATTTTCATCAACCCTGCCTTTGCCAACCCATTCTTTAAATGTTGACTTTTGATGTATTTGATGAAGATCTGGTTCATTATGATTCCCTCACAATGTAATAGGGTAATGTACTCGTCAATTGTGGACACCATGTCTTCTTGATTGAATGTAAAGCAGTTGTACCCCAGATTCCAAAATTGCACTAAGGCTCAAATAATAGGTTCGTCTATCTTAACATAGAGCATGTGTACGATATCACCGTATCGCTGGCAAAACCTCTATTTCCTGTTATTTTTCAAACTGTCCCAAATGTTTCGCAACTCCTGAGTATCATTCTATTTGAGGCTGATAGAAGCATAGCCAACCATGTCTGACACATAGTTATCTTGCAGATTGTCTCCTTTTTCCTTCTGAGTCTTTTCTGACCATAGTCGTACTTCTGCATTTTTTACCTCTTTCATTATAACCCATTTGTCAATTAATGCAAACTATTTGAGTTTTAAAGAACAATTTGCATATCAACACCTCATTTAAAAGATGCAAATGATAATAAGAAAATAAAACAAAAATGAAAGGAAAAATTTAGTAAAATAAGAATAATAATGAAAACATAAATTTCTACCCAACATGATATTTACCCACATGCTTTTTATTCCTACCCGGACATGATCTACATCCTGCATGTTATTTTCTTAAACAAATCCTAGCCGCATGCACTTTTAATTCGCATGCTTTGAACATTAAAAATAAAGCAAGAAATAAATCAAGCATACTAGGTTTTGAATGAAGTTTTGGGGTGGGCTCTAATTCCTTGTAGCATCACGGGTTGGTTCTAAAAGAGGTACCCGAGTTTTCTTTGCTAGTGCCCCCTTGGACTTGTCAGACCCTCAGCCCTAAACCCATCACTGGCTCATGTGGACCAAGTTAAACTCGAAAGGATACATTCCCTTATGTATGTACGTAGAATAAATTCACACGAAGACGTAAGGTATATGAATCCTGAAGGTTACTTTCTAGACCTATACGGAGAATAAATTCCCACGAAAGCATCGCTTTCATCCCCACTTAAAATGGTTTGGATCTCAGTAATAGAGCCTGAGATGAATGATTTTTTTTTAAAAAAAGCTGAAATCATTAGAAAACTATCAGTGCAACTATTTATTTGAAAAATAATAATCAAAGGTATATAACAAGGATTGAAAAGATAAATTATAATCCCCAGCGGAATTATTTGGCGACTTTCACTTAGGAAGACAATCGAGAATCGTTTTGGCCTAACTTTCTTACCTGAGTCCTCAGCGGAGTCGCCAAATTGTCATAACCATCCTTCAATTGGTCCCAAAACAGGGTTTCGACTTAATTTGATGTGATCGAGTCACCACCGATCATTTTAAATTAGGTTGATCGGACACCTTAACTTACCATGTATCTTATCTACGATTTACCAGAAATTTGTCGGATTCAGGAGTCGATTACAATCAAGAAATGATTAGCATTCTCGTACTGCCCTTTCGGTACCAATTTGATTTCTCGCTTGTCTTAATTGCAAAAGTTACAATTGAAATTAAAATTTAAATATTCGATATGATTAACCAATTTAAAATTGCCTAAAAAAATAAAATTAATGTTAAACAATAAAATAAAATAAATAAAAAGATATAAAATTAAAAAATTAAAGAATATTAAATTGAAAATAATTAAAGAATTTGGGGGTCAAATTGATGCTAAATGAAATTTGCAAGGAGAAAATAAAAAAGTTAGGGGTCAATTTGCAAAATGTAAGAAATATAAACAGGGATTAAATTTCGAGGGCAAAATTACAATAGGTGACCAAAATGAATTATGTATCAAAACTTTAAGGATTGTGGAAATAATTTAAGAATTTGCTAATTACATAGAGGTCCCCTATAAATATCCCTTAAATCACATATTCCACTCATTTTCAACCATTTCTCAAAATCTACACCCCCCAAACTCTCTAATTCTCTCCTCACCTGGCTAACCGGCCACCCAGTAGCGCCTAAAGCCATCGTCGACCGCCACTCCGGCCACCACCGCTGGTGGCTGAAAAACTCAAACTTACTCAAAAATATTCCTCCCGATGTCCCGAACCCAAAATCGACCCCTAAACATCCAAACAATTCCCCTATTTAAGTATATCTAGGCCTAAAAATTTAATTTTTTACCTTTTCTAGCAAACATTTTCAACTTTCGTTAACCAATGCCTTTTCGAGCCAAAGTTGCTGTTAACCTATATTTTCCTTTGATTTTTTGATCGATATCAGGATGTTATTTTCGTATTTCGCTTGGCTGCTTCGATTTTTCGTTCGATTGCTTTTTTTTGCTATATATTGCTTTGTTTCTCTTGGTGTACTTTGATAGCCTTTTCGAGGTGTATATAACCCCCAGTCGATGGTTGTTTATGAGTATCTTGAGATGGTGCAGTATTGATTTGCACATTTTACATTTGTTGCTGAAGTTGACCGAAAAATAATCGGGGAAATATTTTTCCTTTTGCTTTTGTTTTGCTCTGAAAATCTTGGTCGGTTGGTGACCTTGCTGGCGTGTGACTTCCACAATGGCCCTAGTTAATTGCGGCACTTATGCTAAGTATAAACCCTAATCCATTAGGTCAGGCAGATGGGCTTAGCTGGGTCTCCGGGTTTGCTTGTTGGGTCAGGCTTGTATTACCCGGTTGGACTTCATTTTGGACCCGAAGGGACCCTTGAACTAATTTATTAGACCCCGGACGAAAATGGGTGTCTACATGTTATAATAACAATTTTAACCCCAATATTTATTCCTTTTGAATCTTCTTCTTTTGTTTCTTTTTTTAGACTTCAAAATGTAGTTAAATTGTTTTTTCTTTTTTTTTTTCTTTTTACATAAGAGCATTTGGGATTAAATAAAGTGTTATAAGAACTAAAAGAAAATAATATAATAATTTTGAATTAAATAAAATGTTATATTAAATATAATATACTAATTTTATTCTATATAGCATTAACTAATTTAAATTTAATTTAAATTTTAAATTATAAAATTTAGAAACAAATTATAATCAATTTTGGATTAGATAAAATGTTATGAGAACTAAAAGAAAAGGAATAAAAGTTTTTATATTTAACATGTAAATCACCCAACATATTCTAATTTTTAAAAAAAGGGTAAACTATGCAAATGCTCACTAAAATTTAAGTAAATTTTGGTTATCCCCATTGGAGTTTCAACAGTAATGAATTGATCACTAGTGTTATTGATTTATAACAAATTAGTCACTCGCTGTTAATGATCATTAAGGAGGGTGATAGAATGATGATGTGGCATGTTACAATTAGGGATTGACATGGTTCAGATTGGGTCGAGTTTCCATCCAGTCCGACTCGAACAAAAAATTTTATGTCCTCCAATCGAAACCTAACCCGACCCGACTTTAGGATAATTTCACCTGACCCAAAACCAGACCCGACTTTTGAGATAAAACCCGACTTCGACTTTAACCCGACCCAAAATAAAATAAAAAATAATATAAAAGAAGTATTATTACAATTATCCCTAAATATATAATATATAATTATGTTATTTTTTTGATCAATCGGATATTTTTCATCTTAAACCTGAACCAAACTTTTCTTCTAAAAAATTTTGGACAGATAATAGCCATGCTACGAGAATTGTTCGTTATCTTGGGCTCTTATGCATTGCAAAAATATGAATTCTTTAAAAAGTTTATATACTTCAATGTGAAATAAAATCTAATACGAATATTCACCGACAACACAAACTAGTAAATAAAAATTATATTCACAACAAACAAAAATTAAAAAAGTTTTAAACAAGATTCAATAGAATCTCTGACTAAATAATGTTAAAACCACGTAATTTTATTTATAT
Organism: Hibiscus syriacus; assembly: GCF_006381635.1. Classification (NCBI taxonomy): domain Eukaryota; kingdom Viridiplantae; phylum Streptophyta; class Magnoliopsida; order Malvales; family Malvaceae; genus Hibiscus; species Hibiscus syriacus. The sequence continues at coordinate 10,538,156 of NW_024063533.1, read as the reverse complement.
AACGAGTATTAATTAATCAATAAACTAATAATTCATTTATTTATAAAGATTTTTTAATTCAACGAACCACATTATTTTTAATAAAAACAACATATGCATTGTATTAATTAATTAAATGATATTCATATACAATTTAATATAATTTATATCCCTAACAATGATACATACTCAGAAATCTAAAAGTTTAGAAGAATTTGTAATGTTATTAAAAATCCTATTAAGGATGAAATTAATTTTTTTTGTTATAGTGTAGAAATGTAATTCCGAAAATTTTATATACAATAAAAAATTAAAGATAAAATACAATTAGATTTAAATTTAAAAAGAATCAAATAACAATAAAATCATATTTTATTAAATTATTCTAATGATATAAAATTATTAATTTTTAAATATTAAACGAATCATAAATTTATCCAAAGGTATTTCGAAAAATTATTATCTTATTAATTTATCAAAATTATTAATTTAAGTCTTAAATCCAAATCGAGATAAAAAATATTATTTCAACGAAGTCATTAATTTATTGAGTTTTAAATTATAAAAATTCCATTGTACTACCTTATAATTATTCTATTAAAAAAATAAATTATACATTTAATACCTAAATGATCATTTTTATTTTATTTTAATACCTAAACTTTATTTTTTTTAAATAATAACTATCTAATTTAAGTTTCAATTTAATATCATACCGTTAAAAAAATAACAGAATCACTGACATGATTTTTTCTAGTGATATTTATCAATGTTATCAAAATCAGACCGGATCGGCCAATTCGACCGGTTGAATAGAGAACCAGTTGCCTATCCGGTTCAATCAGTCTCCAAAACCAGTTTTACAATAAACTACTAAAGAACCGATAGAACCGGTTGGGAACCAGTGTGAACCAACGGTTCAAACAGTTCACACGGTTCTATTTTTTTAAAATTAAACCAAACGACATCATTTGTAAGCGATGAACTCTATCCCTTTGATTTTTTTTTCAACCCCAAATTTATTTTATGATTTTGCATCTAAATTAAACCCCAAACTTATAATATTTTTATACCTTTTAATATTGTGAACTTAAAAAAAAAATTATATATATATATTAATATTACTTTGAATATTATGTAAAACTTTTAAAAAATATTATTTTATATAAACCGATTCAACCACGGTTGAATCAACGAATCAATACCTTCACCGGTTTAAAATCCGGTCCGGTTTTAAAAACATTGATATTTATGATGATACGTTAACATCACTGTTATACTTTTTAAAATAAAATATCAGTTTAAAATTTAAATTAACTAAACATTAAACATGATTTTGAAAATAAAAATATTAAAATAAAAAAAGTGATAATTTGAATATTAAACATGTATTTTACCCCCAAAAAAAACATTCCCAAGCTCTAGAAATTAAGCAAACTTTAATGCGGTCGGATAGATTTCATTCATAAAACTCTAGAAATTAAGCAAGCAGCTTTAATGTCTGCGAGATAAAAGTACCACTAAGCACCACAAGAATATGAGACAAACCAAACCAAACTTATTCAACCAAAAGCCCACAACACATAGAGGCCAACCCAACTTTTCTAGAAAATAAGCTTCAGATAACCACTCCCTTAACCAAGGCAATGTTAAACCACTGACATCAAGTACAAGTACCAAGTTTTTAATCTATATATGCAAGCCCTGGTCGTAGGAAATAACAAGGACGCTCCTACGGAATTTCCAACAAGTTTTATGTAACCTTACCAGCTCAGCCTTCCTACATTTCCGCCGCTCATCATTCGGTCCTGCTACATCACTAAGGGCATCAAGTATGGGACGAAAAAGGATAGAAAGGCAGAGAAGAAATGAAACTGTTTGAAAACCAAACCTTGATTACGATCCGCAGGGAATTTTAGGGAATTGCAAGCAGAAGCGGTACCTACGAAAGCTCGAGCTCTGGTGCAGGCTTTGCTGTTGACCCCCATCATATCCTGCACCGTCAATGGGGTAGAGTTGATTGATTGCTATTCTGAATCATCATATGCTTCTTCATCAGAAAATTCATCAAACGATCTCATGTCCAGTTGGTATCGAAGTATGCCTCCAATACCGCCAAACCCACGGCAAAACTGAGAACCCTCTTGTGATTTGTTAGTAACGAACTCCAGAGTACAACCAAATCGCCTGTACTCATTTGCAAACCACTCTAAAAGCGACATCTTCTCTATAACCTCTAAATCAGTGGAACTGGATGGATCACGGAAGTTGTTCGCATTAGCTTCCTGCTCCTTGTTCAAATGTTTTATGACAACTTCACCAGTAGTGCTATTCTTCAGCTGATACCTATTTATGTCCAGATTTTCCCACACAATAAGTATCTCAACAGCTCCCACCTCCAATGCTTTCAGTGTGTCATCCACACCAAAAACATACTTCCCTGTATCTTGACTAATCTCCTCAAAGTATTTCCCTATCAATCGCTTCTCTTGTATGAATTTCACATTTGACAGAATTTCTGAGGAAAGCTCAATTGCCTGGTTGAAACCATTCTCTCCTCCATAACAGACATCAACCACATTCAGAATCTTAACCTGAAGCCGCTGATCAAACATATCCGATTGACTCAGCTCAGTTTTGAAGTCAGCTGATCCAGCAAGTATTAATCCAGATACATTAGGCTGGCTGGTGGCAGGATTGATAAAAAATTGTGTGGCAAGTTCAGCAGTCTTCCTCACATAGTTGTGGCGCTTTTCCATTCGAAGTCGAGCAAAACGAAGGGCAGATTGTCCTCCTCTCCCATGCTTCTTAGGAAGATCGACACTGAACTTATGAAGTACCTCTCTGGAGTTACCACTTAATGTCCCAAAAAGAGTCCCGTTACCATCCATCACAATGAAGCCAAACTTATCATCAGACTCCAAAAGTTCATTCAGTGCCTCTGTGTGAAACTTGTTGTCACAAAGATAAAGAGAAGCATTTATAGGCCTGAAAGGCTCAAAATCAATCGTGACTTTCTTTTCCTTCCCATCTTCGGTCACAATTGTTCCTGTGTAGAGCACCAGACCATTGGGAGGAACCTTACTGTAAAGTTTGAGCCTCTGCTGAGCAGATGTGATTGCACCTAACACAGATTGACGGTTGACTCTGCTTTTGATGTTTGAAGCAGTTCCAAATTCATCTCCAAGCATCTTGGTAACCCTAGAGATCTGATCACGTGGAGGCATTATGAGGGATATCATGCTGGTGCCGTTGCCTCTAGCAGCCTCAAGTGCTTTAATCAGCTTCTTGATCTTCCATATCTCAATATTTTTGTCACTCTCATGACCGTCCGCCATCGCCAGGTGAAGTAGAGATTTCCAAGAACAACAGCAGGCTACAAAATTACCCAAATTGTTAAGAACTATAATTCGAATCAATTACAAAAAGAATCATTAAATGTCAACGTTATCAAAAGAAAGATCCACTCAAATCAAATCATAATCCCCATCAAGTACAGGTAAAACCAAACATCAAAAGAAATTATATATATACCTTCACTTGTACCATGTCAAGTTATTTATACAAAATGATCTAAAATAATTGAAACAAATTATTAGAGGCTGACGCAGTAATTCTTCAAAGAGCCATCAAAATTCACAAAATTTAAATAAACTAATAGGCATAAAAGCATGATATACTAGAGATAATACAAACAAGTCAAATCTAAGAACAAAGACGTTAAATACACCACATAACAGGAAGAAATACTTCGGTAAGATAACTAATATTTCCGATTAAAAATTATCAAAAACAAAAACTTTCTATCAACATAATTATTTCAACGGATTCTCCTTACAAATATCACATAGAATAATATAAGTTCGTAATATCATATTTTTCTTAAAAAAATGAAAACAACGGACATATTATACACAAAATTACATACAAAAATAAAGAAAAATTAAAAGAAATTAAACCGAAGCGATTTCCAAAATTCCTTCGTCGATCAAAATAGAGTTTACATGAAGAATCAACTGGGCGAACAAAAAAAAATAGATAGAGATGAAAAGCATGAACCTGCAAATTTGCAAGAGCCGAGCGCAGCCGATAATAACAATTTTCTAATCTGGACGGCACGCAAGTTTCCTTATATAGACACGAAGCTGCGGCCCTAGAACCTTGTATGGTAGGATTGTAATTTTATATTATTCTTACAAGAAAAAAAGAAAATGTTTTATACGGAAGGTGGGAAAGAAAAATAAATAAATATCTTCGCTCTCTGACCAATAAATAAATGGGTAAAGTATAGTAATGGTTATTGAATTTTTCTAAATCTTTCATTTAGGTCCCCTAACTTTTAAAACATGCAATACAATCCCCCAACATTTAGTCTGTTTGTAATATGGTCCCCCAACAGTTACGTCAGGGACCATATTGCAAACGGACTAATGAGGGATCATATTGAAAATGGACTAAATGTTGAGAGACCATATTGTAAGTTTTAAAAGTTGGGGACCTAAATGAAAGCTTTAGAAACGTTCAGTGACCATTACTATATTTTACCCTAGATTTTATTAGAGGAATCTGTACTGAAGTCAACTCTAAGGCATAGTATAGATCTTTGACTTTGGATTGATCCATTTTCTAATAAGGCATGAAAAACAAATTAGGTTGCATGAATAATTTTTGCAAGCTGCCTCGTGCATGGAATGATTGTCATTAGAAATAAAATGTTGGGTAATCTTTCTAGCATCAGGAAACATTAGATCTGTCATAATCTGTCAAACAAAAGATAGCCCATCGAAAATTAATACAAAACTGTTAGTAAAAATCAATATGCAGAAATAGGTGCAGTGGTATGATTCTTGCATATGGTACGAGAGGTCCCAAGTTATATGACCATAAAACTGGGAATTAAGTCAACTCCAAAAGTGGAATAATATAGAAGCTTAACTTGAGATCTGTTTGTTTTCTGACAAGAATCATTTACAATTAGTAAGAAAAAATGGATCGTTCTATTTTCCAAAAGTTAATTTTTGGGCCTCTAATCTTAGTCATAAAGGAATTGAGATATGCAACAAAAAATCAAACTTCCAAACTATACTAGCTGGGGCTAGCAGTCGCATGGCCACAATATCCACTCCCTTTACCCTATTCTGAAGGTAGGACTTGGTCCTCCATCTTTATGCAAAAAGCTTTTCTATTCAGTTTGCAATGCAGAGCCCCCAAAAGACAAGGTTACAGGGGCAGAACATTGATTGAGTAGTCACTAACTGCCTAATTGTCCAATAACATCTTCCTTAAACCATTCTTGTACAACATTCAACTCACCAACAACTAAGCATATAGCCATATAACCATCCAAATTTATCAGATTCTTGAAGAAAAGAGCTAATGATTGAAAAGAAATCATGTTAAACATCAAAGATTGGGTACTTCAGCTAGTAGTATAATTCCACTAGCATTCATCTAGAAAACAAGTTAGCAGAGAGAATCCAATCAAAATTCACAGGGACTTGAAGAAAAATAGTTAACAAATAAAAACACATTCTATTAAACATCAATCATTGAACATGTTATCTAGTCGTATGATTCTCTATTCAAGTATGAGACCTACTAACTTCAACTCCCTAAATGCACCAAACCCTTTCTTTTTCCATTTCCAAAATTTACAACTGGAAATCAAATAATTGATCATCATAATTCAGCTCCAAGTCAACTTTAAATTAAGAGTATATTGATATAGAAATTCAAGTATGGCTGGGTGGATGGGACTCTTTTTCTATCATAATATACAAAATCCAAGAGCTAACTTAACCCTAGGCTCGAAGCGATTGGAAAAAAAATCAAAGAATGCTCGTGAAACACTAAAATATATATTTAGAAATTGAGAAATCATCAGTCGAAAACATCCACTTACCTTGAACAAAAACCACGAGAAATTAGTAAACAGTATAATAGAACAAATAACACAAGAAGTCGTCAAGCTCCATATAGCAGCAACTAATAAGCGGTTACTGGTTAGTTTATGAGGAGTTGGGCGGCCCATTTAAATGACTGGAAAATAGAGGAAGAATGAAGGGAAAGCTTTAAGTGGTTAATTTCCATGGTTTTCGTCGACAAGGAAAGGGAGTCAAGTAGAAAGAAGTGAATTCAGGAACCATATTGCAAATGGGCTAAATGTTGAGGGACCATATTGCAAACGGACTAAATGTTGGGGGATTATATTATAAGTTTTAAAAGTTGGGGGACCTAAATGAAAGCTTTAGAAAAGTTCAGTGACCATTACTATACTTTACTCTAAATAAATATCTTCACCGAAGCTGAAAATGAGTTGAGTTGAGTTTGTTTAAATATTGTTAAGTAAATTTGATTTAAAAAATTTAAAGTCAAGCTCGACTGGAACTGAAAATTTAAAATTGAAGCTCGACTCAACTCAAAAGCTCGCAAGCTTAAAATTTTCAAGCTTAACTCGAAATAAAAAATTAAAACTCGACTCGAACTCAAAAAACTTTAACTCAAAATATTCTCAGATTTAGCTCAATTGAAGCTCAAACTCGAACTTGAACTTTAAGTACATAAATGTTTTATATTGTATTAAAAAACATATAAATATTAATATTATTAATAATTTAATTTAAAAATAAAAAATTAATATATTATTTTTTAGTTGCTCGCGAACTTTTGAAGTCGTGTATCAAGTAGCTCGCTTCAGCTCGTTAAAGAACTCTACTCCATTCTATTCAAGTGTTTATCGAACTTTGATCAAATCGAACTCGAGTAGCTCGCGATCTATCTCGTTTCATTTACAACCCTAGTTTTCACTCCATCTTGAGTACCTATATCAATTCTAGTTTCGATATCTATAGAAATAATTAGATAGTGATTCTATCATGCCGATAACGATACCACCCTCATGAATATTGATATTTACATTGAGAATCGATACCAAAATCAATCTCAAAGTTTGAATAAATCCCTTCGACTCGATATCGATAACTTATGAATAATATTGATACCTTGATAAATTGTATTGATACTCAAGACTAAACTTACCAATATCTCTACACTCATTCAACATGTATGAATACTACAGGAATAGTACCAATATCAAAACTCAAAAAAAAAAAAGACTTGTAAAATATGAGAACCACTTTCAAATCACTTCTATATGTCACCGTTTAAACAAAATGTTATTTATAAAGTTTAAAGGCGTCCTAAGATCATTTAGCATCTAAATATCATACGTTAAACACTCAATTAAATATTTTAAGCCATGATTATGCATAATACACAACATGTGTTTTCAAGCTAAATTCTATTATAAGGTATTATCTTTCTGATAGTCATAATACTACATTAAAGATATACTATCTTATGCAAAATCAATCAAAGAAGGTTCTTTGCTCATGATTCACTAAACTTTATTTTGCCTCTAAGTTTAGAGGGTTCTCTTTTCTGATAGATGATTCACATTTGAAAAAAATTAAGATGGGGATTAAAGAGTTTTGGGAGTGAGAGAGAAGTAGGGGGAAAAAGCAAATTTGATTTAGGGAAAAGTTGGTGAAAAATGGAGCATTTTTCCACTGATATTGGATGGTGACATATAGGAAAACAACCCAAATTAACCCTTTTTTACAATGGATTATTTATACTCTTGGTCCCTCAGCCATTAAACTCTCATAAAAATTATCTTTTTCTATTCCCTATTGAGCCTAGTTAAGGGTTAATTTGTCTCAATCAACCAATAAGATTCTAAACCGGCTTGAGGCTATCCTAGGTCAACTCCATATGTTGATTCATAAATTTGGGCTATTACGTTTTTCCTCTACTTAGACGGTGCCAAGTGTCACTTTTTGATTAGAGTCATATCATTATCGAAAAATAAATTAAATTAAATAATAAAAAACTGTCCAATCAGGTGGTGTTGTGTGTCGTGACACATGTCACTATTGATATATGTCACCATCTGATTTGAGGATTATTATTTTTAATTAAGTAAATATTATGATCAAATTGATAGAATGTATAAATAATAATAACAAAATGTGTAATTATACTAATTTTATTAACTGCCACGTAATTTCATTAGCTATTAACGACGAATGGCTTGATTGACAACATTTAAATAGTTAACTAGTATGGATAATTAAATTAAAAGATTGATGGTCAAAATAAAATTTATCCATAGTTAAGTGGTCGTGGCATAATTCACCCTTAGTTTCATATAGACAATGGAATTGCTACTATTAATCCTCTTTCGGAATTCAGTCTATATATCTTCAATTTTGAATACTTCCAAAAGGATAAAATAATAATATAATTACTTTAGTTGATTATTATTAAAAAAAAGGGTGAAAATCAAGTGTGATAAAAATGTTATCAGAAAATATAACATTTTAGGTTGAAAATAGCGAGATTAAGGTGAATATCTCCATTCAAATATTAAAGACTCTCAAAAGATGATAACATACTTGTGACTATGTGTATCTGCTCAGCCCCCATAATATCGGCAATTCGGACAAATAAAGACTCGAGTTTCTTTTCCGTTTTGGCTCAATTTCAATCAAATATTGTTAGTTTTCGAAGTTTTCCTTGTATATGATACCTTCCATTGGTTGAATGTTGGCTACTGACGAATCACCAATAATCTTTGCAAGAACAAGAGCCATCATCGAATGAGTGAAAGCGACTTCGATCTCTAACCACGAGTTTTAACCTGTAAACTTTAGAGATCAACTTCATGACAGTATGACAGTCTCTGCATATTCTCAGATTCTTTACTACTCTTATGACCTTTTCCTTAGATAGCCTTGACATCCCGAAAGCTACAGCAAGCTTCTCACTGTGTTTGGATAATAACTCTTCCTTTTCTTCCTCATCTACATCGTGCAATACACTTGCAACTTCAGGAACATAACCTCCCTCAACCCTAAGCCTTGACATTATCTCCTTCAGCTTCTTGTAAGCCTCTTCTGTCGCCTTATTCGATTTTTCCCTTGCCACGAACCTATACATGGTCCGGTCAACTTCAATCATACTCCAACCAGGTATTTTCTTTATCTTCTGATCCTCCATCAACCGCCTCACAGTGGCAACATCCTTCCATTTCCCCGCAACTGCATAAATATTTGACAGTAGCACGTTATCACTGGAGTCGTCAGGTTCTAGCTCAAAAAGTCTAGCCTTTGCTAGCTCCGCCAACTCGATATTCCCATGAATGCTGCAAGCACCCAGAAGAGTCCGCCAAATTATAGCATTTGGTGATATTGGCATTTGAGATACAAAGTCATAAGCCTTCTGCAGGTAACCAGCTCGACCGTACAAATCAACCATGCAGCCATAGTGCTCAACCGTAGGTTCGATATCATACACATCCTTCATCCTAGAAAATAAGCTACATCCTTGTTCAATTAACCCAGCATGACTACATGCATATAGGAGAGAAACAAACGTAATCTGATCTGGCCTAATTCCACATCCTTCCATCTCATTGAAAACCAGTATCGCCTCCTCTGCATGACCATGCATTGCAAGCCCTTCTATCATCGAAGTCCAAGAAACAATGCTCTTATATGGCATACTCCGAAAAACTAATCCAGCCATCCCTACACTCCCACACCTTGCATACATATCCACAAGTGCATTGTTTACAGTAGTAATCCAACTAACCCCAGATTTCTCAATAAAACCATGCAAGGTTTTACCAAGCTCAACCGCCCCAGCTTGGGAACAGCCTGAAAGCACCCCAGTCAAGCTAACCTCATTGGGTCTCAACCCCACCATTAGCAACTCCCTAAAATATGCAAAAGCTTCATCAAACCACCCATTATGAGCAAATCCTACAATGATGGTACTCCAAGAAACATCATTCTTCACTTTCATCTCCCAAAACAATTTACTAGCAAGCTCCATCTCCCCAGCTTTTGCATACCCTGCAAGCATTACATTCATTGAAGTTGAATTCTTAAAAGGCATCATATAAAAAATTTCTCGAGCACTTGTTATATCCCCACACCTAAAGCAAGCCGTGAAAACCGAATTCCAAGCAACAAGATTTGGCTCACGCATTTCGTCGAACAGTTTCTTAGCGAAACCGACAGAGCCGCATTCTCCATACATGCTTACCAAAGTCGTCCCAACAAACAAATGGGTATCGAACCCATGAATCAGAGCTTGACAATGCAGCTGGATCCCAGCTCTCAGTGACCCATAATTCGCCGCCGCCTTAAGAACAAATGCAAAAGAGAAGCTATCAGGAAGAACCATTGATTTCCTACGCATATCAACGAAAGTATATATTGAATTTTGAGGGATAGCCGATTCCAAGAACCCTCGAATAAGCGTGTTATACATGAACGCATCCGGGTTTGGAAAATGATGCAAGAGACGGCGAGCGTAGTGGAGAGCATCGGAGACCGTTACTGCGTAATGGAGAATTAGTTTACCGGCGAAAAAAGGGTCTGAGTGGTAGCCGGTTTTGACAAGGGAAGCGTGGATTTGTTTGAGGGTCTTGAAGGTTTTGCAGCTGGTGAACAAAGAGATGCAATGGTGAGGTGTGCTGTTCATTTCTCAGTTATCTTCATATCCATGCATGCTCCATGGCTCTACTTTTTCGTTGCCAAATTGTTTAGGCAATGGTCAGTTTATTAAAAATAGGGTAACCTGTGTAAATGATCACTAATCTTCTAAGTATGTTTTTGTTTTTGTCACTAACGATTTTGATTATTCCCTGATCTTTTACTTTGAAAATGTTCACTCATTTCAAATAAATAATCATTTTGGGGTCATAATTTAAATTCATATATTTTTGCTGTTAAAACAACTCCTAATTAATTAAGTACAGACTTCAGATGCCATAAAGTGTTAATCCTTTTATTCTCGAACCCAATATAATTTTAAAGTGCTTACTATAAAAATATCTTTTTAGAAAAGATTTTTTTAATTTTATTTTAAAATTATATTTTATATGTTGGATCATACAGCACCCTAAATCACTGGTGATGACTTTATTTTCATTCAACTCTTAACGCGTTTAAATCATTTTTAAAATAAAAAAATGGAAACGTCACGACATATATAATTATACCTATAAATTTTAGATTTTAATATATATATATATATATATATTAAATTTTGCTTTTCATTTTATTTATATATGTAAAATATAAATTTAAAAATAATATTATGTTAATTAAAGTATTAATACTTAATAGTATGTAAAAACTATTATGAATTTAGGGTTTTTGCCTTGTGGTTTTCTCTTGGTCGTTGGCTATTCCCAAGGCTTTTGCCTTTGTTTTCACTAATCATTGTGGCTATTTTTAGTTAACGATTGAGTAACAATAAATCAGATTACATCATAATCAAGGATATGACAGATTTGGATCGTACGTTGGAAGAGCTAAACATAGGTATTACTTGGAAGAGGCTATACCAATCGAGCGAAAAAAAGTGGAGGATGGATTATCGTTTGAAAACTGCCCGGTGGGGATGCTCTTAACTTCCAGTCTGGTAAATTTCAACGCAATGAAAACAATGCTAGCTAATGTTTGGCGACCAATATGAGGGATTTCCATCACTAAGTTGGGCGAGAGTCGATACCTATTTCGATTTTATCATGTAATCGACCTTTAACAGAATCACAAACGAAGGGTTATGGTACTTTAATTCACACATATTAGTATTTCATCGATTACAAAAAGGTGAGAATTTGGGGAAGTTCCTCTACACATTGTGGATTTTTTGGGGAAGTTCCTCTACACATTGTGGATTTTTGGTGTACATAAACGACTTACCGACGGGTTATATCTCGGAATAGATGGCAAGACAATTGGGTAATTTTTTGGGAAAATTTTTATCATTAGGGTATCGAGGAAGCATACGAGCGAGGGTTAGATTGGATGTCAGGTTCCCACTGAAAAGAAGGAAAAAAACTAGCTTTACCAAATAAGAAGTTCGTTTATGCATCGTTTCAATACAAGAAACTGAGGTTGTTCTGCTACCTGTGTGGAAAACTAGGGCACGGAGAGGGTTTTTGCCCGCTATGACTAGTTAAAGACTTCAAAAAATCAAACCTGCAGTGGGATGCTTTTCTAAAGGCATCTACAAGACAACGATTGGGTTAGACAAGTCCTTGGTTACGGGAGGATGGACCAACAGATTACACCAGGAAGGCAAGGAGGTAAGGCAGATGGAAGTGGAGAAGGGGGCAAAATTACAAAACCAAACTAAAGACCAAGCAAATGTAGGAGAAAGCCAAAGGACCCTGGGGAAAAGTGTAACATCATGTTGGTTAAACTCGTTTATTAGAAAACTCTACCCGCATAATAGGGATGTTCTGGAAAGAGACCAGGCAAATGATGTAGTGATGGTTGGAGTATAGAGGAACTGCCTTAGGAAAAAGGGGAATGACTAAAAAGACAACGACATTCGTACTCGACGGTTTCAAGTTTATCACAACAAGATTCCAAGAATCTTCCTGAAAAATATATTGGCAGGCCCGAGGATCCAAGCCAGCCGGACACAATGAAACTCTTATGTTGGAACGTCCAAGGTTTGGGTAACCCCCAGGCGGTTAAACTCCGACACATCTTGAGAGACATTAACCTAACTGTGGTTTTCTTGTCTGAAACAAAACTACAGAGTTCACAGATGACAACCATAAGAAGATCTTTGGGGTTTTCAAATGGTTTAGAAGTAGAGGTGAGAGGAAGTAGTGGAAGATTATGTCTGGCATAGAGGGATACAAGTGACGTTTCCCTTAGATCTTTTTCAATGTCTCATATTGACGTTATCATCACAGAGTTAGCTGAGAAAGTAAGATGGAGATGCACAGACTTTTATGGAGCGCCAAAGGAAAATAGAAAGAATGACTCATGGGACTTATTGAGGAGTCTAAATGATGAATCTAAACTCCCCTGGTTGGTAATAAGGAATTTTAATGAGAGATTGTTTTCTTATACTCGAGAGAAACGAATAACAAATGAATGAGTTCCAAAGGGCCTTAGAGGATTGCCAATTAGAAGATGTGGGCTACCAAGGCCCCTGGTTTACATGGAAAAGAGGAAGAAGGGCCGAGAATAATATAAGGGAGAAATTCGATAGAGGAGTGGCAAATAATGCATGGTGGTTAAAGTTTCCATTATATAAGTTGTCACACCTAACACACTCGATCTCAGATCACTGCCCATTACTCTTAGACACGATGGGAGAAAAAAAAGAGAAACGACATTAGCACTTTAAGTTCGAAGCAGCATGGCTTATAGAGGAATCACGTAAAAAAGAGTTTGAACAGTTATGGAAAGATAGCTCAGAATTGGTTCCATAAAAACTCAATAGAATTAGGGAGGGCTTAGACAAAGGAATCAGCAAGGATAAAAAAATAACAAAAAGTGAGCTAAAAAACAGGCTGAGCGACCTAATGGATATAGATCCCACTGAGGACAACCTGGGAGAAATCATGGATGTAAAATTAAGACTGAACATGGAGGTAGACAAAGCAGAAGTCTACTGGGAACAAAGAGCAAGGGCACATTGGCTTCGAAATGGGAACAAAGAGCAAGGACAATAACAACATTAAGATGTTAGAAAATGAAGAGGGGGTCAAATGCGAAGATGAGAGCATCATTCAAAATCTAGCAAAAAGTTATATTGAAAATCTGTTCACATCGTAACAAGGAGCGATAAATGAAAAGATCATAAATGAGGTTTCTTCCAGTATTACAGAAAGCACGAATGCAGTTCGTCTCCGGACCATTCACATATAAGGAGGTGACAAGAGCAGTTAATTTAATGGTATCTTTAAAAGCATCAGGAGAGAATGGTTTAGGAGCAAACTTTTACCAACGATTCTAGCACATAGTAGGAAAAGAGGTAGCCAGATATTGCATTGGACTACTCAACGACTCTCAGGACATTGAACCAATAAATCAAACTCATATCGTTCTAATCCCCAAAATTTGCAACCCATCTCAGTTAGCACAGTACAGACCCATCATCATGTGCAATGTTATTTACAAGATAATATCTAAGATGTTGGTGCACCGTATGCAAGACTTTCTCTATTTATACATTGACGAATCATAAAGTCGTTCCAGGGCGCTTAATCACATATATCATAATCATGGCCTAGAACTATTGCACTCATTCATGAATGTCGGACACCATCTTACCTGATTTGCGTTTTTACCAGAAATGTGTCGGGTTCGGGAGTCGGTTACGGTCAAGGAATGATTAGCACCCTTGAACCACCCTTTCGGTACCAATTAATTTGCCGGTTGTCTTAAATTAAGAAAATTGTAATTTAAAATTAAAATGTAAAAATACGATCACAATTACTTACCTTAGATAGTTTTAAAGGTATGTCCTTAAGAATGTTAAAAAACCATCAACAACAACAACAACAAAACCCAATTCCCATATGTATGGGGTAAGGGGGAGGTAGGGTAGTAGGCTGCCCCCAACGCCAGGTTGAGAATAGCTTCCGTGGTAGACCTCCGGCAGTCAGAAAATTAAAAATATAGATAAAATGCAATGCATGTATAAATAATTACATAAATACATAGCTAAACAGTATTCATATGCAGTCATTAATATCATATGTGCTTCTTTAATGGGGAGTAATCCCTGCAAAATAATCCCTGCGAAAGAATCTCTGCATATAGACAGAAACATAAGACCCGACTAAATTTAATAGAGGAAACATGACGAGAATGATACACAAAAGTCAACGATAGCAAGCCCAGTTCTAATCTTTCATAAATACCAATAACATAAAAGTATAAGAAGTAAAAGTCATGGAAATTACTACAAATGCATTAAAAGAAGACAGAGATGATACACCCTATAGATGTGACCCACACTACTCGACTACCCTAGTCACAAGCCTCCATAATTTCCTATCATAGGTCATGTCTTCGGTAAGGCCTAAATCCATCAAATCAGATCTCAAGCAGTCTTCCCACTTCCGCATTGGTCGTCCTTTCCTTCTGGCACCGTCGACTGTAATCGACTCTACCCTCCTGACCGCATCCGACGGTAGTCGCCTAAGGACATGCCCAAACCACCGTAGTCTTCCCTCCATCAATTTTTCGGAAACAGACACCACCCCCAAGGACATCCTAATAGCAGAGTTTGTCGTCATATCCCACAGAGTCCTACCACATGTCCATCGAAGCATTCTCATTTCTGCGGCCTCTATCCTCCTTACGTGATCCTTCTTGGTTGCCCAACATTATGATCCATACAACAGCGCTGGTCTTATTGCCATTCTATAAAATTTTCCATTAAGTTTTAGAGGCACCTTCTTGTCACACAAAACTCCAGTAGCGGCCCTCCACTTTAGCCATCCCGCCTTTATACGGTGTGTAACGTCATCATCTACACCCCCATCTTTATGTATCATAGACCCTAAGTACTTGAAACAATCCTATGAGGGAAGAAAGTGTCCTTCTATGCATACTTCTACATCTTCATCGTTTTGGTTCCCATTGAAGTTTGAACATAAATACTCTGTCTTTTCAATATTGATCCTTAAACCTTTTTCTTCCAAAGCAGTCTTCCAGGTAGCCAGTCTACTATTCAACTCAGATTTTGTTTCAGCAACTAGGACAATGTCGTCAGCGAAAAGCATACACCAAGGTACACTGTCTGGTGTCGCACAATAGATGTCGTCCATAATCAAGGCGAAGATGTAAGGGCTAAGAGCCGACCCCTGGTGGAGTCCGATTTCCACCGGGAATGCCTCGGTGTCGCCAACTGTAGTCCTGACGTAAGTAGTAGATCTACAGTACATATCACGAATCACCCGGATATAAGCAGTTGGGATCCGTCTCGTTTCCAAAGTCTTCCAGATCGTATCGCGAGGAACGCTATCATAAGCCTTCTCAAGGTCAATGAACGCCATGTGAAGATCTCTCAACTTTTCCCTATATTTCTCCATAAGCCTTCGAAGTAGATGAATCGCCTCAGTGGTAGACCTGATTGGCATAAAGCCAAATTGGTTTTCCGAAACCCTAGTAACTTGTCTCAACCTAGCCTCTATCACCCTTTCCCATAGCTTCATGGTATGGCTGAGTAGTTTAATACATATGTAGTTACCACAACGTTGGGGATCTCCTTTATTTTTATAAATTGGTATCACCGTAGACTCTCTCCACTCCTCTGGCATCTTGGCAGTCTCTAAAATAATATTAAAGATATTAGTCAACCACTTAACTCCCTCTTCTCCTAAGGCTAACCACACAGTGCTAGGAATTTGATCAGGACCGACAGCTTTCTCCCTTCCCATCTTTCTAAGAGCCATTTTGACTTCCTCAAACCCAATCTTACTTGTAGGGCAGTCATTGGCCGTAGTATGATGGTCGGCTGACCCATCAACGATACTATCTCTACATGGAGAGGCACCTTTATTAAATAAGCCAAAGAAGTAACTACCCCAAACCCTCTTAATATCATGATCTTTCGTTAAAAGAACACCATTGTTGTCCTTAAAAAACCATGTTAGATAAAAAGGTAAGAAATAAATAAATAAATTAAATTAAAATGAAGAAAAAAAACAAATTAAATAAAAGATAAGATAAAGAAAGTAAAGATAAAATAGATAGTAAAATAAATATAAAAAAATAAAGAAAAAAGAAGAAAAATATATATAAATAAAACAAATAAATAAAATAATAATAATAAAGTAAAAATAATATATATATATAATAAATAAATAATAAAAAAATAGTAAATATATATATATATAAATTAATAAAACTGATAATAAAATAATAATATATATATATATATATAATCTAAAAAATAAAAATATACACTAAAGCAAAAAAGAAAATGGATAAAATGTAAAAAAATATTACATGGAAAAAAAGAAAAGAAAAATAAAAAAAACAATTAAATAAAATGAGTAACAAGGGAAATGTGCGTATAAATAAAGTTAAATAAATAAAATAATAATAATTAAAACGTAAATGTAAGAGACCGAATCAAAAGTAAAAAAGATGCTACCTTTTATTTCCTTTTCGAATCGTTTACAATAGATTTGCCTTTGTATTTTCCGTGCTTTCCTCTGTATTTTGTATGTAAATCGTGTGTTACAAATGGGGAGGATTACATGTATTTATAGTGAAAAAAACTAACTATTTTTATAATCCTATTAACAATAGAATCCTAATGCAACTAGACTCCTTGCTCGGTTGTTGCACGTTTGTTGGTGTGGTTGTTGCTTTAAAATATATAGTGGTGAAAGAGTCCTCCTAGGAGAGAAACTCTTGCTAGTTCTATCTTTTAAGAAAATGGGTGTCTATAGCTGCCCCTCTTTGTCCTTTTTCGTGGAACGAAAAATAGGACAAAGATAAAAAGACACAAATTTTTCGTTCAGTGGAGTTGAAGAATAACTCCTTGTCGAATTGAATTGCGGATGACTCCTCCGTCGCGAAGTCGAGTCCATCTTGAAATGATTTGAATCAGAATTTGGCTTCTCATTGTAGTCCACTTTAGTCTTCTTCTCGGTTTAAAGACCTTGGCTAAAAATTCGACTGGAAAGTAATCTATTGACTCCAAAATGTGGTTGATATGCCCTCGAGCTGAATGAAACCGAACTCGAAAAGTCTTCGCTGACATATAGCTTTTCTCGACTTAAGCTATCCTGGCGGAAAAAGGCTTCTTGCTACTAAGGCACGGCTAACCCAAACATTCTTCTCGGTTTGAAAAACCTCGATTGCAGCCGGACAATAGTGTGATTGAGGTGTCATCGAGCTGAATAGAATCAAACTCGACAATTTTATTGACATATAGCCCTTCTTGCCTTGAGTTATGTTGTAAATAATGTGCCCTAGAGCTGAGCATAGTCAAACTCGAAGGTCTTTTGATGACATATAACCCTTCTAGCCTTGAGTTATGCTGTAAATGATGTGCCTCAAAGCTGAGTGTAATCGAACTCGAGGGTTTGGTGTTTCAAGAGAAACATTTTCAAAGGTTTTGTGTGTGTGTGTTTCAAGAGAAACAATTTCGAGGGTTTTTTTTTGTGTTTCAAGAGAAACTGTCTCAAGAGGGACAAAATTTGTTTCAAAAGAAACTGTCTCAAGAGAGACAAAACTTAGTTCTAAAAGAAACTGTCTCAGGGGAGACGAAATTTGTTTCAAGGAAAAGATATTCAAAGATTTTGTTTCAAGGGAAACTGTCTCAAGAGAGACAAAATTTGTTTCAAGGGAAACTGTCTCAAGAGAGACAAGATTTTGTTTCAAGGGAAACTGTCTCAAAACTCGGTTTAAGGGGAACTGATTTAAGTATTTTGTGTTTCAAGGGAAACGTTTTCAAGGTTTATGTTTCAAGAGAAATTATCTCAAGGGAGACAAAATATTGTTTCAAGGGAAACTATCTCAAGAGAGACAAAATTAATTTCAAAGGAAATGTTTTTCAATGTTTATGTTTCAAGAGAAACTGTCTCAAGGGAGACAAAATTTTGTTTCAAGGGAAACTACCCCAAGCGAGATAAAATTTATTTCATGGGAAATGTTTTCAATGTTTATGTTTCAAGGGAGATAAAATTTCGTTTTAAGGGAAACTATCTCAATCGAGATAAAATTCATTTCAAGGGAAATGTTTTCAATGTTTATGTTTCAAGGGAGACAATTTCGTTTCAAGGGAAACTATCTCAATCGAAATAAAATTCATTTCAAGGGAAATGTTTTCAATGTTTATGTTTCAAGAGAAACTGCCTCAAGGGAGACAAAATTTAGTTTCAAAAGAAAATATCTCAAGGGAGACGAAATTAGTTTCAATGAAAATAGATTCAAATATTTTGTTTCAAGGGAAACTTGGAAATTATCTCAAGAGAGACAATGGTGAGCACGATTCCCTTCGTCATGACGTTGAAATCGTGGATGACCCCTTCGTTGTGAAGTTGATCCTTGGAATCGGATATCCTTCGTCGTGAAGTTGAAATCCAAGTAAGTTGTATTGTTCCGAGTCCAATATCCTCCGCCGTGAAGTTAAAATTGGCTCTGGAACTAAGAAATTGTTTGTTGACAGCCAGCCGCCCCTTCACTGTGAAGTTGAGCTTGTGCTGTCTCGAGTCCAATATCATTCGCTGTGAAGTTGAAATTGGCTTCAAAATTGGGAAATTGTTTGTTGACAACCAGCCGTCCTTTCGTTGTGAAGTTGAACTTGTGTTGTCTCGAGTCCAATATCCTTCGATGTGAAGTTGAAATTGGCTTTGAAATTGGGAAATTATTTGTTGACAACCAGCCGTCCCTTCGTTATGGAGTTAAACTTGTGTTGTCTCGAGTGCCACGATATCCTCCGTCGTGGAGTTGAAATCGCAAGTGGCCCTTTCGTCGTGAAGTTGAGTCTTGACTTGGATATCCTTCGTTGTGAAGTTGAAATCCAAGTATTGTATGTTGCGGGTGGACATGATTCCCTTCGCCGTGAAGTCGAAACCGTAGATGACCCCTTTATTGTAAAGTTTGGCTTTGAGCTAGATATCTTTAGTCGTGAAGTTGAAATCTACTCTCGAGCGAATTGTGTCGCTTTGAGTTCAATATCCTTCACCGTGAAGTTGAAATTGACTCTGACTGAAACTGGAAAGTTGTTTTGTTGTCAGACAGTCGCCCCTTTGCTATGAGGTAGAGCAACCACCATATGTTTTTGAATCGAGCATCCTTCATCTTGAAGTTGAAACTTGACTCTAAAAGCTGCAAAAACTTATGTATACAAAAAATGATAAATGCGATACTCTTAAGTATGTCTAAGATACATGTAACATGAATTAGTTCTGTTTTATCCATGGATGGAGTCTCGTGCTTTGTGTACTTGTTTATACATATGGAGAAAATGCCTTCAAAAGGTCTGATAATTTGCATCAGAATGTTGAATTCCCAAAGATGCCCCAATATTCGATGTTGAATCTAAAAAAATGCCCCAACATTTGATGTTAAATCTAAAAAAAATACCCTAACATTTGATGTTGAATCTTCAAAGATGCCTTCATTGTTCTTGATTTCTTTCTTCAGCATTGATTCTAAGCATGAGTTTTGTGTTTGAGAGCCACATGTCATTTACCAAGATCTACTCTAGAGAGATTGTCATGTTTTGAAAAAAAATGTTTTTCTTTTTTTTTTATTTTCAAAGTTCTGAAAATATCAAAAAAGAGTTTCGAAAAATGTTTAACCAAAAGTTTTGAAAATATTGCCCCTTTCACGGTTTTACAATTGAGACAAATCATAAAACTAGAGTTCATTGGATATCAAAGAATTAATTACATTGTTAATCCTTCAATAAATTATAGCCGTTTGACACGTGCCAAGATCAAATCTATTTTTGGGAAATGGTTAAGTAAGGAAAGGATAAAAATGTCTCAGGTTATTGTGTTTGGTCAAAGGTTTGGCATTTTTTTATTTGATGCTCAAAGGTTTGATGGGGTATCTTGCATGCTCCTCTATTGGAAGTGTTCTCCGATTCCCAGCTTTCATGGTCAAGCTCGGATTGTGCGATGCCTTATCAAGGAATTCGTGTGATCGCCCCAGCTGCCCAATTTTTGTATTCGAGCCACCTTTTTAGGTTTTCAACTCGAATCTTCCTTTGGTTTCAAGACGTCATTCGTAATGTATGTATTGAACCCCCTTTTGTTATTTTTCTCTATCATTCATTAATTACACTATTTTTTGAGAATAAAGATCAATCCTGATGGGCGGGATGAAATCTAAAGATAGTCTCTTCTGTTTAGAAATCCATGTATGATTAGAATGGACTTTTAAGGCACGTAATATAGGTCATGGTTCATGGTTATGAAAGAAATGGATAAAAGGCTCAAACAAGTGTTTAAG
Source organism: Hibiscus syriacus (assembly GCF_006381635.1). Taxonomy (NCBI): domain Eukaryota; kingdom Viridiplantae; phylum Streptophyta; class Magnoliopsida; order Malvales; family Malvaceae; genus Hibiscus; species Hibiscus syriacus. The sequence goes on along the minus strand of NW_024063533.1, from coordinate 10,517,367 downwards.
GGTGATTGAACCGACGATCAATTCATTCTGATGTCTTCGATCATATCTTGCTCAGTTTGAATATGCTCGTATGTGTCTCTCTCTTGATGATCCATGATCTTCGAGTGGAGTGATTCAGTAATTCAGAAATGATTGTGCTTGACCGATCTCATTTGATGCCCTATGATCTTCGAGTGGAGTGGTTCAGTGATTCGGAAATGATTGTGCTTGATCAATCTCATAGTTTGAATCTCGATGCGTCATTTGAATCGAGAGAATCTTTGCATATGCATCTTGTCTTCTTTTTTTCTTCAATTTTCCTTTGTTTTTTCTCTTTTTATTTTCTCTTTGTTTTTTTTTTATCTTTTTGCTTTGATTAAATCTTTGCACTTGGCATTTGGTTCACTTTTCAGTATCTAATCTGAATCAATGTGTTCACTCATGCGAGCAGAGTTTCTCCACCTTGTCCCCCAGTGTGGAGGGTGATCCATGGTTATGGTTGAATCAGAAGAAAAATACTATAGGCTCGAAAGGGGACACAAGTGATATATATTTTCTCCTGTTGTGAAGGGATGAAGAAAGAAAGTTGTTCATCATTTCATACATGGAAATCCTCATAGAAGAGGTATCCCCATGGGGATAGATTTTCAGGATTATTTTTATTCACATGAAAACTGTGCAATTAATGCATGGTAGAATTATTCCGAGTGAATTCTTCTTTCTGCTTCTTGCCCCCAACATGTCTCAATGTTCATGCTCCTTGCGAGATGCCACAAGTTGTGTCTTAGAAGAATGCTCATGTTCAAATGAATAACTCAATGCCTTGGGTTTTAGTGGCATAAAAATGTCAATTTTGAGTCTAAAAAGACAATGATGTGACTTTATTTGACTCAAAGAAAGGTATGGGTGTATCAAAAGATAAAGGCCATGTTCAAAAGTTTCAAAAGGAGGTAATGTCAAAATTTGGTATTTTTGGTAATGACCATGAGTTATTTTGGGTAAAGAATCAAGGTATTTTATTTTGGAGTTCGAGACAGGATAAGAAAGGTCTAATCTTGCCATATGTCAAAAATCTATAATTCTTGAAGAATTAAAAGAATCCTTAATTCATTTAATATTCGAAGAACTAAAGATTAAAATTTGTTCATTTGCTCCACCTTAGAAAGTAGCATAAATTCAATTGTTTAAAAGATTAAGCAAACATGAAAGATCAAAGGCGTGTTCAAACAAAACAATCCTCTAAATGCAAATGATATATGCAATGTCCCCTTCTTCGGCTGTCCATGCCCCTGAATCTATCAGGTTTTGGATCTCGCGCTTCAGCGCCTTATAGTTCTCAGATGAATGTATGGAGCATCCTATGTGGCAACTGCAAACAACTTCAACATCGTAGCCCTTAGGATATGTAGACTCTTTTCTCAGATCATCCCGGCAGGCTTAGTCGTACAACCAGCTAATCGGGATCATTCGTTGTGATTTCAGTTTTTTCTTTTGATGTTACAATATTGCTTCCATGTGGTGTCATGTGGTTAAAATCACTTCATCGAATTCTCCATGAAAAAATTTCATGTTTATGAAAATGCTTAAAAAATGAAATGTAGATGCAAAATGCAAAAATGCATGAAATGTTCGAGGCATTGATCCAAAAACATGTCTGTTATTATAAATAATCTTTATTTGGACAAAAATGTATTATCTTTTAAGAGACAATAAACATATTTAAAGGTACATCCAGACTAAATCCTCTAGACCCTAAAGCAAGTTGACTAGTCTTCTGCCTTCGTCTGTCACCGGTCGAATACCCTGCCGAACCGCTCCGGCTTCTCTGGCTAAATCGTGCAAGTGATGAGCTATTTTTTGTACTTGTTCTCAGAAGTATCGAATGACTGCATCTCTGGCTTTCATCCTTTGCTGAACCTGTTCTATAACGGAAACATCATTGAAATCCTCCATCAAAGGGATTATATGAAGTTCATTGAATTTGTCGACAATGGATTCCAATTCAGCTATCGTTTTGTCATCTTGTTCTTGTTGTCTTTGAAAGAACTCTCGAGGTCAGTAACATTTTCTCGTCTTGCCCTTGCCACCTTTGTCAACCCATTTTAGAAAAGTTAACTTTTGATCTATTTGATTGTGGGCACCATGTCTTCTTGATCGAATGTGACACATAGTTGTCTTCCAGATTATCCTCATTTTCTTTCTGATTCTTTTCTGACCATAGCCGGACCCCTGCGTTTTTCACCTCTTGTATTACAACCCCTTTGTCCATTAATACAGATCATTCATGTTTTAACAAACACTTTTTTGGTGGATCAACACCTCTTTTAAATTATGCAAATGATAAAAACAAAATAAAAGAGAACAAAAGTAAAATAGAGTTAGTGAGGTAAATCAAAACAATAATAAAAACGAAAAATCATACCCCACCTGCTTTAATTCCTACCCGGACATGATCTCTATCCTGCATGCTAATTCCACACAAATCCTAACCGCATATTTTTCTAGTTCGCATGTTTTGAACAGAAAATAAAGCATGAAACAAAACAGCCTAAGGTTTGGAATGAGATTTTGGGGTGGGCTCTAATTCTCCATAGCCTCCCAGTTTAAGTTCTAAAAAATGGTACCCGAGTTCTCCTTGCCGGTGCCCCTTGGGCTTACCAGACCCTTAGTCCTAAGCCCATTACAAGCTTATGTGGACTAAGTTAAACTCAATAGGAAACGTTCCCTTATGCCCATACGGAGAATAAATTCACACGAAGACATAAGGTATATGACTCCCGAAGGTTACTTGCTAGGCCCATACGATGAATAAATTCACACGAAGACGTCGCTTTCACCCCCACTTAAAAGGGTTCGGAGCTCGTGTATAGAGTCAGAGATGAAAACTTTTTCAAAAATCTGAAATCATTGAAAAAACGTCAGTACAACTATTTACTTGAAAAAATAATCAAAGATAAATAATTAGAATCGAATAAATAAATTAAAATTTAAACTTGTAATTTTCGACAAAAAAAGACAACCGAAAATTAATTTCGGCCTGACTCACTTTCCTGTCCCCAGCGGAATCGCCAAGTTGTTGTAACTGTCTTTCGGTTGGACCCGAAATTAGGCTTCGACTTGAAATAATTGGGTTGGGAGTCGCCACCGTCTACCTTAAAACGAATTTAGGTGGCTCGGACACCATCTTACCTGATCTGCGTTTTTACTAGAAATATGTCGGGTTCGGGAGTCGGTTACGGTCAAAGAAGGATTAGCACCCTTGAACCACCCTTTCGGTACCAATTAATTTGCCGGTTGTCTTAAATTAAGAAAATTGTAATTTAAAATTAAAAAGGTAAAAATACGATCACAATTACTTACCTTAGATAGTTTTAAAGGTGTGGCCTTAATAAGGTCAAAAAACCACGTTAGATAAAAAGGTAAGAAATTAATTAAATTAAAATGAAGAAAAAAATAAATTAAATAAAAGATAAGATAAAGAAAGTAAAGATAAAATAGTAAGTAAAATAAATATAAAGAAAAAGAAGAAAAAATATATAAATAAAACAAATAAATAAAATAATAATAAAAAAGTAAAAATAATATATATATATATATATATGAAATAAATAAAAAAATAGTAAATATATATATAAATTAATAAAACTGATAATAAAAAAATAATATATATATATAATATATATAAAAAAATAAAAATATATACTAAAGTAAAAAAGAAAATGCATAAAATGTAAAAAAAATATTACATGAAAAAAAAGAAAAGAAAAATAACAAAACAATTAAATAAAATGTGTAACAAGGAAATGTGTGTATAAATAAAGTTAAATAAATAAAATAATAAATAATTAAAACGTAAATGTAAGAGACCGAATCCAAATTAAAAAAGATGCTACCTTTTATTTCCTTTTCGAATCGTTTACAATAGCTTTGCCTTTGTATTTTCCGTGCTTTCCTCTGTATTTTGTATGTAAATCGTGTGTTAAAATGGGGAGGATTACATGTATTTATAGTAAAAAAAACTAACTATTTTTATAATCCTATTAACAATATAATCCTAATGCAACTAGACTCCTTGCTCGGTTGTTGCACGTTTGTTGGTGTGGTTGTTGCTTTAAAAGATATGGTGGTGGAAGAGTCCTCCTAGGAGAGAAACTCTTGCTAGTTCTATCTTTTAAGAAAATAAGTGTCTACAATGAAAAAAAGGGAGGGCCGAAAAGTATATTTTGCTCTAAAACTAGACATAAGTAAAGCTTATGATAGAGTAGAATGGTCATTCATATGGTGCATGATGGAACAAATGGGGTTACCGAGTAAGTGGATATATAACTAATATCCAGATACGTCACCATGGTTGTAATACCCTAAAATTTCAGCTATTGACCAAAATGAAAATTTTGAAAGTTTAGTGGTTAAAGTATAAACTTAGGAAAAGTTTAGGGACCAAAGTATAATTTTAAAAAGTTATGTAATTTGGTCCCGTAAATGAATAGTTCATCCCCATGAATGAAGTTTCTATGGGAATAAGAATTTTCATACGAATTTTATATTAAAAGTTGTAAAGCAATAAAGTTTGGGAAAAATTCAGATAAGCGAATCGAATCAAATTTTTGAGATATTTTGAAGGATGATAAAACAGGGATATTAATGTCATTTCCATGACTTAAATTTTAAGGATTTAATATGGATCATTATTTTAAGATGATTTTTTACATGTTAAATATGAATCGTTGGATTTCAGTAGCAAGATTGTAATTTTAGAGAAAGTTCAAAGGCAAAATTGGAAGATTAGAAATTATTTGTTCATGTTTGACTGTGATAAAGTAAGGGATGATTAAAGCATGGTAATTTAGTAATTATCATGAAAATCCAAGGGTAAATTGGTAAATATATTTAAATTTCAAGGGTAAATTGGTAAATTGACATTTAATAAATTTATAATTCATTTATTTAATAAGGATGAAGAATTTTTAAGATACTTGCTCATCTTCATCCTCCCATTTTCGTGAGTCCATACCAAGGTAAGAAAAAAATTACTTTGATTTTTCAAGCCAATTTATTAGGAATTAGGATGAAAACATGAAATACAAATTTTATCTATATGAAATTCTCTATTATTTGGTACCATTAGTTTATGATTTTCATGCTTTAAACCCCAATTTCTTGAATTGAATGGATGAAGGGGATGTTAAGTTTTGATGATTTCAAGCTTTAATATGATGTGTGGTTGATGTTGTTGAATCATTTCCATGCTTGTATGATGATCAAAACCACCTAAAAATGCTTTTAATATATTCGACCATGTTTGGGTTTATGACGAAATTGGTTGTTTGAATTGAAATTTATAGGGATTTGATTGTAAATGATTGTTAATGATGTTTAGGAGTTGAATTCATGCTTGAATCAAGTTAGAAATCAAGTCCAATAAGATATGGTATATTCGGCCATGATGAATTTAATAGGGGAAAATTTTGTGAAAAATTATTTTGAGGTTAGACATGATGAATGGATGATTATGCAAGATTTAGAAAGTTGTTTGGACCAAGTTTAAAGTTTATAAAGGTTAAGGGATCAAATCGTAAAAAGAAGGAAATGTTGGTTTAAAAAGGAAATTGGTATGAAATTGAAGAGTAATGTTTAAAATTATGATTATAATGCTTGATTTTGTTTTTTGAATGCTTGGATTTGAAGATTAAATGGAAATGGACTCTTTTGAATAAATTGGAAATGTTAAGGTGAATTCTAAAAGAATTAATTTTAATGGTTATGTGGTGGAATTTGAAATGATTAATTGAGCTATGAGTTTACATAAGTATTGGGAGGATTGAAGTTATAATTTATGTGTTATGGTTAGCATTGATGTTTTTAACTAGATTTAGAATCGAATAATTATTGATATAATTTTTTTATATAGATTATACCTATAATAATTGGATACTAATATATGCTTTGAAATGCATGTGATGTATAAATGACGAACATGAAGATCGTGATCAAAATCGAGATCAAAGAAAGCTTAAAGCTAAAGAAAAAGTTCAGGAGTAAAGCTTGAAAACACTAAGGTTACTAGTGAGACATTTCCAGGTGAGTGCATTTTACTTATACTATTATAAGTAAGACATGACAAAGACTTACGATGAGTCAAACTCGAATTATTTGAAAAGAAAATGATTTCAATTTGTTTTATTATATTTCATATTATTTTTTTAATGATTTCTTATGAGTAATTTCGAGTATGAACTGCTCAATGTATTTTTATATGATATTTTGATATGTTCGTATTTATGAATACTTTGATATTTAAATGATATGGGATTTTGATTGAGAAGCCTATCGTATGTACATTGAGAAATATATTATACGATACTTTATTTTGTTATTTAAAAAGATTATTATATGTAAATGGTATATGATACTTGATTGTGATGATGTTTGAAAATATTCTAATAAGTGAATGATAAATGATTTAATGAAAATTCACATTTTAAATGCATTGAGAGTCATAAGTATAATTGGCATGCTATAGAGGTTGAGCATTTAGCACGTGTCTGACGTCACTTGTGTGATAGTGGTGCTACTATATGGTACTTAGCACGTGTCTGTCGCCTGTGTGACGGTAGTGCTAAAGTACATCAGGAATACATTTTATGGGACGTATATAACATGGTGGTTGCACGTATGTGATGATAGTGCGATGTATTCCTTATTATTGGCACATTAATATTGTTTTCTACAGTACTTGTGCATTATATGTATATGCTCGTATGACTCGCATACCTTGCATTGTCGGTGGTTTACATTGGCTATGAAATGAAAAAGTGAATGGAACATGTTATGAAATGAAAAAAATGAATAATACATGCTATAAAATGAATAAAGTGAAAGGTACAGGTCTGATACGAAATGGTAATGTACTAGTTGATTTATTTGATTGAAAATGAGTAATATGGCACTAAATGTGCAAATTGTTTACAAGGCAGTTAAACTGCATATAATACACTTGTATGTGATTCATGTGCTATATATATTTTCATTTATCATACATTGAACTGTGATATGAAATGATATGTGAGCATACAGGTTTGACTGAATTAATAATAATACTATTATTGAGAATTTGATTTGACATTGAATACCTTATATATGGTTTGTTGAATTACAAATTAGCTTTATATATAATGCTTTTATATATTATATATGTATGATATGTTTTATTGTACATATGTTTTACTTTTGCTATTATTATAATTATAATGTCTCACTAAGTGTATACTTAACGTGTGATGATTTTCACACGTAGATAAAGAAGAGCGTTTTAAGTAAGGAGCTAGGTCAATATCGACTTTTGAAGATTAGATCCGCTCCAGAATCAGTATGGCATCTTTTTAAATGTTGATATTACTAGTTGGCATGTATACTACGTGGATATGATACTTAGAAATAGTTATGTTCGAATCTGATTTATAATGAATAGTACTTGCTATTACTGGTTTATAATCGAAGCAATGTGTTAGGGTATGCTGCCACCATAATGTTTCATTCCTTGCTCATTAAATATGTTCCAACATTCATCCATGAATTCTTGTCTTGTTCCCTCGATAACGCCAATAAAATAACATTCAACATTGTCATCGCATTGCATAATATTAAATGCAATCTAGTGATAATTTAGTCGCAATGTGAGTTCCCCCTTATGGACATCAATTAGTGCTCGTGTTGTAACAAGTAAAGGTCTACCTAGTATTATCTACACATCCTTTTCGGCTACATAGTCCAAGATAATGAAGTCGACTTGAAAGATGAATTTGTCCATTTGTACTAGCACATTGTCTATTTTGCCTTCGAGATGGGAAACATATTGGTTAACAAATTGTAATGTCACAGTTGTGGGTGCTGGTACATCAATTCCAAATTTCTTGAAAATAGAAAAAGGCATTAGGTTAATGTTGGAACCTAAATCACACAATGTTGTAGCAATGTATTGATTTCCAATAGTGCACGGAATAGTAAATCTCCCTAGATCCTTCAAGTTTGGTGGCAATATGCTCATGACCATGGCGCTACACCCTTCAGTGAGTGCAACGGTTTCGAACTCGCCAATGCTATTTTTTTAAATCATTTCTTTCATGAATTTGGCATAGTTTAGCATTTGTTCTAAGACATCAATCAATGGAATATTAATCTTCAATTGCCTCAGCACATCAAGGACTTTCTTGTATTGTTGGTCCTCCTTGGTGTTTTGGATGGTGGTGGGGGTCTTGGATTTTGTTGATGCAGCATTGGCGGTGACATCATATGCATTAAAGGTGGTAATGCCGTTAGCATTGTTGTTGACAACGTTCTAGGATTACTACATTGTCTTGTATCTTTCGCGGTGGCATCCACTATAGATGCCTCCTTGTCTATTTCCGATTCCTTGTCTTTAACTTGCTGTTCAAACCTCTCATCATCTTTCTTCTTATTTTCTTCATTAGGTTTTCCAAGTTGGAGTTCACTTCGTGTTGTGATATCTTTTCAATATTCATTACAATGAGCCTTCCCATGAGCCTTCCCATGAGCCTTAGGAACTTCAGTATCGTTGGGCAGCGTCTCTGGTTGCCTATTGCTTAAAACATTGGTCAGCAGTTCAACTTGGTTCTCTAGTGCCCTCAATGATGCTGATTGGATCGACATGTATTCCTTCATTAAAGCTTCAAGAAAGGTCAGGTTGGTTGCTTGGTTGGAATTTTGCCCTTTGTATTTATGCCTTTGTTATGGTTGCACTGGTTGCTGATGATGTGGCATTATTGGTTGTTGAATGTAATGTTGATACTGATTGCCAAAATTAGTTTGCACAGCAATGGGATTGGGAACATTTTGACTCCTCCAAGATAAATTGAGATGGGTTCTGTAGTTGGCATTGTATGAATTCCCATAATGATTGGAATTATCACCCCTATTAAAATTTCTCACAAAACAAATAGACTCGGGGATTTTGTGGACATTCTTCATAATTATTTGCATCTACACAATAAACACAATAGGGGGTAGAAACCTTTTTAACCTCATACATGCCACCCAACCTTTGTAATTTCTTTACTATATCAGTCAATGTTGTGATTTGTGATGCCATTGAGTTCATAGCATCAGTGTCTGTTGCTATAGCATTGTGTTTACCAAACATGTTCATTGTATTGGGGTATTGGTAATCGTTATTAGAAATCCTATCCAATATATCATATTCTTCATTTTATGTCTTGTCCAGTAGTACTTCATTTGCTGAAACATCGAACCACCATGCGAGTATGCATGTTCAACCCATTATAAAACATCTTCATTTATGTCCAATGGGAAAATTCGTGCATCGTGCACTTTCGTAGGAACTTTTTAAAACGCTCCCAAGCTTCATATAAATTTTTATCTTCTAGTTTCTTAAAGGAGGTAAGGTCAATTCCTTAGCTTCACATTAATATTGGGCAGATTAAAGCGTAGCAAAAGTTTTTGTGCTAACTCATTCCGGGATGCTATAGCACCTGGTGGCAGTGAATTGAGTCACGCTCTAGCCTTATCCCACAGCGAATAAGAGAACAACTTCATTTTCAATGCTTTCTTAGGAACTCCTTGCTGTACAAAAGAGTTACACACCTCCATGAATGGTCTAAGGTGTGCTTTCGAATCTTCGGTAAATGAGCTACTATATTGCCCCATGGATTGTAACATTTGAAACATCATTGGATTCAATTGAAAGTTGGCAACTTGGATGCTTGGTCCTACAATTACAGGGTGTAAGTCATCCAGCGTAGAGACAACAAGCTCCCTAATAGGTCGATTGCGATCATTCATGTTGAAGTACGATTGTTGCTTAACTATAATGCCATGCAACATTTCTCCTTCTCCAGCATGTTCTAATGGTGGCAAGGCATTGTGACCTTATGCTTGGTCACCCTTATTTACTCGATTACATTTGGCTTTTCTTCGATGACGGCATAAAGTTTTTTCGATTTCAGGATCTAACAACACTAGTTCATCGATATCGGACATAAAACACTAAGCTCAAAACGAAAGAAATTACATACAAAACAAAAGAAACAAAGTTAGTAAATAAAAACAATAATGCAAACAATTGCTCCTCAGCAATAGTGCCGAAAACTTGATGCTGATAATAATGCTACAACAAAGTGAAAGCATACACTATCGTATCAAATTAATAAAATGGAACGTGTTAGCTTCAGATGTTGAACCACATAGATCTAATGTATTACACTAAAATTGTTGTTGCAAATATAAAAGAGGTGTATTGCTGTTGAAATGAGAAGGTAATGAAAATATAGCAAAATGATAAATGACAGACAGTGTAGTAGCATTCAATATAGCAATCAGAGCAATTGACCAATAAATATTGCTATCATTTGGTAGCCATCAGTATGATATTGCTGTGACAATATAGTTATCCGTCTTGCAATGATTAACACCCTAATCCTATTTCAAGAATTAAACACTTGACCAAATAAAATTACTTCTCAACAAAACAATTGATCAAGTAGTTAACATAACAAAGACAATCGACAACATACCTCTCCATATGTTTAAGTTCATTTTCACAAACATCAATGTTGTAAATAAAGTAGCATGCAATCTCAAAAATTTTCATTTCTAAAAACAATCAAGTTTAACATATATAAATATATTTTCATTTCTAAAAATACCCAATAAAGATCCAACACATAAATGTAGTGTTCAAGAAAAAAACCATAAATAAGCATTTCATCAAACACTTTATGTTCAAACCCAAATAACATCAATAAAATAAATCATCCAAACTAAATAAAGTATATTCCCTCTTTCAAGTAAAGAAACCAAAATAAAACTTGAACCCTAATCAATCACCGCTGCTACACGACTGCTGCTACACTCCCCAAAGGTGATTTTAAGCTACCATGATTGTTGTCATGGATGAGAAAATAAAGAAAGAGACTAAGGAATTAATAGAGAAGAAGAGAGGATGTGAAAAATGTGAAGGCTAGCCCTGTTATATGCACCTTCCAATAGGAAAAATATGATTTTTCCTTTATTTTCCATCCATTTTACAACTAGAACAAATAGTTGTTCGATTTCAGAAAATTCTATAATTGTCTGCCGAGTCACCAGTTGTTGCAGCTTCGGCTCAGGAATCTAATACAACATCATCTCACAACAACGTCTACAACATCAACAATGCCAAGGGTACCAAATCACAACAAAATGTCATAAAATAGCCCAAAAGATATAAATTCACTCCAAATACACAAATGATGCAAAATATGATAAAATAAACCTAAAATGATCCTAATGATGCTAAAGCTCAAGCTCAACCTAAGTGTAAAGGTCATAAATAATAACTCTTTTGGAGTGTTATCAACTCGGTCCTTATCTTTTCCTATTGTGCAGTGAAGGGTTATCAACCATTCTTTGAGAAACTGAAGCAGAGGGCGCATTGAAAGGCGTTAAAATAAATTGATATGCCCCCACGGTAACTCACCTATTGTTCGCGGATGACTGCTTAATATTTGGAGAGGCAACAACGAGGATTGCAGGTGAATTAAAAGAGTTGATTGGCACATATGACAGAAGTTCGGGACAAGTGATAAATTTTGAGAAGTCTCGATTATTCTTTAGCACCAATGTCATCGATTCAAATGTAAGGGGCATTATACAAATTTTGGAAGTAACAAGCACGAACGACCCTGAGAAGTATCTAGGATTACCAGTCATTTTAGGACGATACAAGAAACAAGCGTTTGTGTTAATGAAGGAGAAATTACAAGCCATAATCAATACATGGAGCACCAGAGTACTCTCGCAAGGAGGTAAGGAAATTTTCAACAAATTTATGCTACAAGCTCTACCCCTATTTGCTATGAATTTCTTCTTACTGCCATAGACTTTGTGTGTTAATTTAGAGCAAATAATAGCAAAATTTTGGTGGCAAAAGAAAGAAAAGAGGAGGAATTCATTGGTGTACATGGGAATAACTCAGTAAGTTAAAAGAAGGCGGAATGGGATTTCGCGATCTAGCAAAATTTATTATCGCACTGTTGGCAAAACAAGGTTGGCGAATACTAAACCAGCCAACTTCATTAGTGAGTAGAGTGCTTCGTGCAAAGTATTTTCCTACAACAGATTTCTTGAGTGCAAGATTGGGATCTTTACCATCATATATTTGGCAAAGCATATGGAGCGCGCGAGGTTTAATTGAAAAAGGAATTCGATGGAAGGTCGGCAGGGGAAAACAATCTCAATCTGGAGCAATTACTGGCTCCCAGAAACTCAACCAAGAAGAATAAAGACGCTAAGAAGAGAATGAATAGAGTGGGTAGCAGATTTAATCGACCCAAACACTACGCGATGAAGGGAGGATCTAATAGACACGGTATTCTCAAGCTCAGAAACAGAACAAATTAAGGCCATACCACTCTCAGGATTTGATCAATCGTATGTGCAAGTGTGGAGTGAAGAAAATAAAAGAATATACACAGTGCGAAGTGGATATTGACTACTGAAAAGAACGGTAGCAAACATGGAATCAGACTCTATAACACTAAAGAAAATCTGGGATTGAGACTGTCAACGAAAGATCAAAATACAGATATGGAAACATTATCACAATTATGTCCCAACCAAGCAAACTCTTTTCAACATACATGTTATAAATGAACCATACTGTACAATATGCCCTAATCAAATAGAATCAAACATCCACATTATCAGAGACTGTACCTTAGTTAGAGGAGTATGGCATAGTCTACATTACAGATGGTCATGGTAGAACTCACAATGGAATTTCAAAGAGTAGCTAAGTTGGATACTGGAAAATAGCCCTAAGAAAAACACAACAAAATATTATTATGCATATGGGCTTTATGGTTTGCAAGTAACAAGAGAATACACATCGGAGAGGTAATGAACAGAGAATAGCTAATTACCTTGATTCACAGGCAATATCGAGATTACGCACTAACAACCAACAAGCTACAGGGGCCTAGACAAAACGCGAACGTGAAATGGTCCCCCTCCTCCAGACAGAGTCAAGGTAAACAACGATGATTGTTTCAAAAATGAAGAAAAGAAAGGTTGGTCAAGAGTCATAATAAAAAAACAATGAAGGGTATGAAATGGGGGCTTGCAGAAGGCAAGTACTCAAAGTTACCTCACCGATCACTACAAAAGCAAGTACTCAAAGTATTGAGAGCGCAACAAAGTAGCACATCTGTTGGCTATGGAATCAAGAGGACAAGCATACGATTTATTCTGGGTTAAAGAGATCCTAGAACGACCGGCGAGAAAAGCGGTAGAGGATAGGAGCTGGCTGGATCCACCATAAATCTCCACAAATAGCAAAGGTTCTTAAGGCTCGATTAGAGTTTTTTCTTGGCTTCTAACAGGAGCTTCACCATTTCCATCTCAGAGAAAGCAAAAAGTGGAATGGTCGGACGATAAAGAGTAGTTTATAGTTTTTGAGATTATGATTTTATTTTTTTCGTTCTTTGTTTTTCCTTTAGATCAGTTTCCCATAAATGTTGAGTTGTTTTAGGAAGAGTGGTAGATAGTTGTTCAAACTTTTTAATTGTTTAATAGTATCTGACGGTTTAATTTAAAAATATATATGTAAAAACTAAAATAAAATATAAACTTTTATATATAATATACAAAATTAATTTTTTTAATAATTTTAAATAATTATAAAATATTATTTATTTATATATTTTTTAATTTATTGACAATATACCTACGTTATAAATATAATTATTTGATATCAAATCTTTTGAGAAAAATAATTTTCTCTATAATCATTAGATACATCAAATTGCAGGTTATATATTAAGAGTCAATTTAACATTTGTGTTTATTCTTATGAAGTTATTATAAATTTTAATATTGATATTTAATAAGTAAATATGATCTAATTAGAGGTAAATGTTCGACCGAGTCGAGTGATGATGATAATAATGCTACAACAAAGTGCAAACATACACTATCGTATCAGAGTAATAAAGTGCAAGCATCACACTAGACTTGTTGTTTCAAATATATAAAAAAAAGTGTATTGTTTTTTAAATGAGAAGGTAATCAAAAGATAGTGAAATAATGAAAATAGAATGAGAAATGAAAGGCAGTGCATTAGCATTCAGTAGAGCAAACAGACCAATAGACCAATAAATGTTGTTGTCATTTGGTAGTTGTCAGTATGATATTGTTGTGACAATACAATTATGCATCTTGCAATGATTAACACCTTAATTCCCTTCAAATAATTAAATACTTAATCAAATGGAATTAATTCACAACAAAACCATCGATCAAGAAATTACATAGCAAAGACAATTGTCAACATACATCCCCATATATTTAAGTTCACTCTCACAAACACTGATGTTGTAAATAAAGTAGCAAGCAATCTTAATAATATTCATTTCTAAAAACGATCAAGATTAACATACATAAAGATATTTTCATCTCTAAAAATACCCAATAAATATCAACACATAAAAGTGGTGTTTATGCAAAAACTATAATAAGTATTTTATCAAACACTTTATGTTCAAATACAAATAATATTAATAAAATAAATCATCCAAACTAAATAAAGTATATTCCCTCTTTCAAACAAAGAAACCAAAATAAAGCTTGAACCCCGATCGATTACTGCTGCTCCACGACTGCTGTTACACTTCCCAAAAGTGATTTTAAGCTACCATGGTTGTTGCCATGGAAGAGAATATAAAAAGGACGCTAGGGAAATTGATGGAGAATAAGAGATGATGTGAAAAATGTGAAGGTTAGCCCTTTTATAAGCTCAAAAGGTCAAAGCATCCTCCAATAGAAAAAATAAGAATTTTCCTTTATTTTTCAACCATTTTACAGATGGAATGGACAAATGTCCAATTCCATAAAATTTTCACAGCAAAATGTTATAAAATAGCCCAAAAGATATAAATTCACTCTCATTGCACAAATGATGCAAAATATGATAAAATAATCCTAAAATGATCCTAATGATACTAAAGTTTAAGCTTAACCTAAGTGAAAATATCATAAATAATAACTCTTTTGAAGAGTTATCACACCCCCAAACCTATGTATTTACTTGTCATCAGGCAACTATAATACAAATAATGCAAATATGCTAAACAGTGCTGCCAAGCCAATTCAAATTTTTTTACTCATTTTTCGGTTCTTAAAAGTTTTCATTACTGCCACAGATGTGATAGTATTAACTGATCTCAAATTAAGGAATGCATTATTAACTCGCCAAAATTAGAATTTATAGAGTGTTGTAGTGTGCAAGCAAGATGTATTCAATCAATACTTAGCTAAATTATAAAAAATTGTTCATACTCACTTATTTAAACTTTTAATGTTTTAGCAACATCTTCTAGCTTTATTCATTGTTGAAGCTAGTGTTGGGCATCTCCAGTATTTTCTTGTATAATGTTGAAGCCAGTGTTGGGCACCTTCAACATTCATTTGTTTCCATTTCATTGCTAGAGCTAGTGATGGACACCTCTAACAGATTGGAAAATCATCATTTTTTCATTTCTTTTTTTAGAGCCAGTTTCATGCACCTATAACATTCTAAAATTTCAATGTTTTCTACAATATTTACTAATGTTGTGAGATTTACAGGGTTCAACTATTTCTAATATCTCTAAGTATTGAGAACATACATCTATTGTGTAAAAATTTTCCATAATTCCTAACTCTAATAAGAATTAAACACATTCCTTTAACATTTCACAACATAATTTTTTTATCATAAAACTTTATCAAAAAGAGTTCTATAAACTTCATTAACTAAGGTAATATCCCATCCTAAATGCAGTAACAATATATGAACAACAATGCATAATAAAAATAACACATGCAATATGAACAAATACAAAACATACATGAACAACACCATTGAACAACATACCCCCAAACCTAAAATGTGCATTGTCCTAAATACATGCAAACAAAAATAATAAAAACTAAAAATTAAATAAAACATGGGAAATGGGACAACAATACTCCCCTAATGATGTGAAAATGATGTGCAACAATGACAATCTGGAATTCCAGAGAATGATGTGCAGCAATGACTGTTTGTAACTCAAGTTGATGTTATGAAGAAAAAACAATATGTGATGATTGATTGTGTGATGATCAATGTGGTAGCAAGACCTAAAAATAAAATAAAATAAAGAAAAGGAAAATAATCAAAAGAGAACATTGTTAAAGAAAACTAATAAAATAAAATAAATATAAGTAAATGAACTAATCAAGCTTGATTTCATAAAACCAAATCAAAGAAATGTGTTGGGGTATATTGCCACTATAGTGTTTCATTATTTGCTCATTAGACATGCTCTAGCATTCATTCAAGGGTTCTTGCTTTATTCCATCGATAATGATAACAACATAGCATTCAGCATTGTTATCGCATTGGATAATATTGAATATAATATGCTAGTCATTATGTCGTATTGTGAGTTCTCCCTTGTAGACATCAATCAGTGCTCGTGCTATAGCAAAGAAAGGTTTACCTAATATTATTGGCATATCATTGTCAGCTACACAGTCCAAGACAATGAAGTCGATTGGAAAAATGAATATGTCCAGTTGTACTAGCACATTGTCTATTTTGCCTTTGAGATGGGAAATAGATTGGTCACCAAATTGTAATGTAATAGTTGTTGGTGTTGTTGCACCAGTCCCAAATTTCCTGAAAATAGACAAAGGCATTAGGTTAATGCTAAAACCTAAATCACATAATGTTGTAGCAATGTATTGATTACCAATAGTGCAAAGAATAATAAATCTTCTTGGATCCTTCAAGTTTGGTGGCAATTTGGTCATGAACATGGATCTACACCCTTTAGTGAGTGCAGTGGTTTTGAACTCGCCAATGTTGTGTTTCTTTTAAAGCACTTTTTCATGAATTTGGCATAGTTTGACATTTGTTCCAATGCATCAATCAATGGAATGTTGATCTTCAATTGCCTCAACACATTAATGACTTTCTTACATTACTGGTCCTCAATCAATGGAGGTCTTGGATTTTGTTGATGCAACATTGGTTGTGGCATCACAGATATGAAATGAGGTACTGTTTGAGGTGATGTTGCTGGCATTGACCCAGAATTACTACACTATTAATAACCGTCGTTTTGTTATCAAAATAATTATGGCTTCTTAATTAAATAGAAAGGAAAAGGTAGTATAGAGAAGCAGGGTCGATCCACAGGGACTATTGTTTTTATGATTTAGTAAAACTGTTTCTTGATTTTAGAAAGAGATAAAGTTCTACGTAAAGTTGAAAATATTTAATAAAATAAAATAGATAATAATAAATAAAAAGAAAAATAATAAAATAATAAATATTAATAGTAATAAATAAAAAGGGGTTTTAAATTATTTAAAGAATTATGATGAAATAAAAATTAAATAAACAAATAAATAAAATAACTAAATTAGGATAAAGAAAACTTATTGTGAAAGCACCCTCAGACTTCAGCTTTGCATCAAATTCCTCGGATCATCGAAATATATTTTTACTTCAAGATTCACGTCGGCTTACAAGGACAATTCTTCGCTGTCAACTCGGATTATGTCGTTTCAACAATAACTGATTTTGTTCTCAGTTTTCTCTTAGCAAACAATTTTGCTAAGTGTGTTCTCGGGAAGTCGAATATGTTTCAATAAGCAAATCCTTCTTCAAACGTTAACCATAACAATATCCGGACCAATGTCAAAATCGTTTTGATTTGAAAAGTAAGCTCAAAAAACAAAGAGAAAAATCTGAAGTGATTTAAGTACCTTACAATTCTCACGTTTGAAATTGAGCCATTGCTTTAGTCGTCGGCTTGAAAGAAAATTAGCTAAGCATGACCAATGTCATACTTAGCATAATTGAAAACGAAATTCTAAAAGAAAATAAAGGAGTATGCAAAAATAGAGAGAAAGCTAGAGAGAAAAAGAAGATTTTATTCTCAGATGAGAGAGATATGTTTCTAGGCTTACCCTGAGAGAGTATTTATAGCTTTCAAATTCCTGAAAATAAGCTAAAACATCATGAATCATAATTAAAACACTTAAAACTATTTAAACTAAAATACCTAAAAATAATATTTTAAAATAATATTCTAAATCCTAAAACCTATTTAAACTAAAATACCTAAAACAATGATAAAATATAAAAATAATATCCTAAAACTTAATTAAAATACTAAAACCTATTTAAACTAAAATACAAAGATAAAATAAATGTTTAAAATATTATCCTAAACTTGAGTTTAATTCAAATCTAAATTTCAGCCAGCTTTGATTCCGAAAATAAAAAAAACTGTAGAATTACGTCATTTTTGTCCAATTTCCAGAATCTGACGTCCTGCACAGAAAATGAATCAAAACGAACAATTAAGGCATAAAAACCAATGATTAAGGATGTTGAAAACATTTTGATATTTCGATATAACAAATTAAGTTAAATGAATTTTAAGATTTTCCAAATAATTTTTCTAAGTATATTCGATAGAATTATTCGAATATCAAAACATTACTCCAAATCTTTCAAAGAGCATTTTTAATCCTTACTCAAAGTGTAAAATTAAGTTTTAAACTTAAAAAAATTTCAAAATAATTTTACAAAGTATTTCGAACCATTTCAAAGCCAAAAATTCCAGATTGCTCAAAGGGAACCGATTCCCCCCCAAGGGGGTACCGATTCCCCCTGAATGATTTGGCTCTGAGAATTCCAGTATGCTCGGAGGGAACCGATTCCCCCCCAGGGGGTACCGATTCCCCCCTTTTATAACGGTCGAAATATTTAAATTTTACACTTAGGGAACCGATTCCCCATAGGGGGTACCGATTCCCCCCACGCTCCAAACTGTTTTATTAATTGTTTTCACACTAAAACGGCTATATTATTTTCTCTAATCATCCTCAACGTTCATAAGTGATTCAAGGTGTATTTAAGCAAGCTTAGAAGCTATTGATCAATAACAAGAAACATCAAGCAATTAGAATCAAGAGAGAATCAAATAGAAAGCATCAAACCTCAAGTTTGAGCATTTCAAGCCTATTTTTCATTCAATATTCATTTTGCTTTCAAGAAAACTTATTGTGCTCAATTGTATTTATTCTTGAGTGTTATTTCTTTGTTCTAGAATTGTGCAAACATATTTTCCTTGTGAGGTTTTTCTTGTAAGTTTGCAAATTTGTATTTCTCTTTGAGAAAAGAGTGTTCTCAAGAATTGGGGTATATTCTTGAGGGAGTTGTAAGGTTATCTCTTTGGCCTCAAAAGAAAGAACAAATTAGTGAATTTGTTGGAAAATCCTTAGTGTGGATAGCTAAGGTAGTGGACATAGACTTTGGTTGATAAAGTCGAACCACTCTAAATCGCTGTGCAATTTCTTTTAATTTTCTGCAAAAGCTTCCACCAAAATTTTTATTACCAATTCACCCCCCTCTTGGCCGATTCAGTCAATCGATTAACTCAACAATTGGCATCAGAGCCTAACTCATTTGAAGGTTTAATCGCCTCTTGAGTCGATTCGGGAAGAATTAAATCGATAATCAAAGTCATCAATGGCCTCCGCTTCAAACTTTGACTCCGGTCTCGATTCGATGCCCGTCAACAAGCCTCATTTCTTCAATGGAGCTAACTATGCTTATTGGAAGAATAGAATGATGTACTTCATTCAAGCAAGTGAAATGGGAGCATGGAATGCTGTAGAAGAAGGATACATCAAACCTCTCACTCATCCAAGGTTGTGGAGTGAAGGAGAGACAAGAATGTTCCAGCTCAACTCTAAAGCCATCCATATCATTTTTTGTGCTCTTGGACCAGATGAATACGGAAGAGTTTCATCGTGTACAACCGCCAAAGAAATATGGGACAAACTTCAAGTCACTTATGAAGGTACCGATGAGGTAAAGAAATCTAAAATTAGTATTCTAACGCATAGCTATGAAAATTTCAGGATGAAACCAAATGAAGATATCAAAGCTATGACGGATAGATTTCAACGATTGTCAATGGTCTCAAATCATATGGAGAGATCATTTCAAATGAAAAGCTTGTGAGGAAGTTAGTCTACTCCCTCCCAAAATCGTGGCAATCAAAGAAGACGGCAATCATCGAGTCTAAGGACTTAACATCCTTAACTCTTGAAGAGCTAATTGGGTCACTCCTCACTCATGAAATGATGCTCGAAGATGAGGTGGACCTCGACAAGATTGACGAGACACCAAAGGAGAAGGAGAAGAAGAAAAACATTGGAGTTGCTCTCAAATCCACAAAAGATGAGAGTGATTCGAATGACGATGACGAGGAAATGGCATTGTTTGCCAAACGGTTCAGAAAATGATGAGACCTTATCGAGGAAGAAAATTCAAACGAAATGAAGGCCTCAAAAATGAACCGAAAGAAAAGGACCCAATCATTTGCTACGAATGCAAAAAGCCAGGGCATGTCAAATATGATTGCCCACAATTAAAGAAAAAAGGTCAATCAAAGAATAAGCACAGAGCTCATGTGGCTACATGGAGCGATGAAGAAAGTTCCGATGAAGAGGAACAAGAAGTAGCTAACTTGTGCTTGATGGCATTTGGGGAAGATTCTAAGGTAACCTCTAACTCATCCGATTTTGATGATTTATCCTATGATGAGTTATTAGAGGAATATAATGGGTTGGCTTCAGATTATGAGAAATTATTTTTAAAATATAAAAATGATATTTCAAAATTGAAAAATGAAAACAAACTCATATCCAAAACCAACAACGATCTTGAAAGTAAAATCAAAGATTTGCAAATCAAACTAGAAGAGTTTGAAAAGAAAAAATTAGATTTGCAAAATTTACTTTCAAAGATCAATGATGATCATCAAAAGAAAATTGATGATCTTAAAACTTCTTTTGATAAAGTTGGAACAAAACATTTTGAAAAAGGTGGAAATTCAAAATCCAACTTTGTTAGAAAAAGTTTTAGAAACTACAATCATAGAGGTCCCCAAAGAACCTCTAATGGAAAAATCGTTAGAAGTATGTGGGTTCCTAAAGAACTCATTACTACCAAAGATAAAAATATCCTACACAAATGGATACCTAAGGGGACTAGGATTTTGGAAACTAATGAATATGGACCCAAAAGAATTTGGGTACCAAAAATCAAAAATTAATCTATGTTTGTAGGGAAAGGAGCAATGCTACAAGGCACGGGAAACAAATTCAAATTCATGGTACCTTGATAGTGGATGCTCAAGACACATGACCGGAGATAAAAGCCGGTTCATTGAGCTTAACGCCAAAAATGGAGGAGAAGTGACTTTTGGAGATAATTCAAAAGGTCACATTGAAGGTATTGGTACAATAGGTAATACCTCTTCCATACAAATTAAAAATGTTTTATATGTGAATGGATTAAAGCATAATCTATTGAGTATTAGTCAATTATGCGATAAAGGATTCAATGTCTTATTTGAAATTAATGGTTGTAAAGTCATTGACATTGCATCTAATCGGATTATGCTTGTTGGTCATAGAATAGGAAACATATACATGGTGCATTTAGATTCTTTTGATATGAATAATTTATGCCTAGTTGCTAAGGATGAACATGATAGTTGGTTATGGCATAGGAGACTAGGACATGCTAGTATGAGTGTTTTGCAACGGTTAATTCAAGGAGACCTAGTAAGAGGGCTGCCTAAGCTTAAATTTGATAATGATAAAATCTGTGATGCTTGTGCTAAAGGAAAACAAAAGTGAGTTTCTTTTAAATCCATTAATGATGTATCAACTAGTAGAGTTTTACAATTGATCCATTTAGATCTTTTTGGGCCAACTAGAACTACTAGCTTGGGTGGAAAACAATATGCATTTGTCTTGGTAGATGACTATTCTAGATATATTTGGGTTCTATTTTTAAGTACTAAAGATGAAGCATTAGAACAATTCATCACATTTTCAAAAGTAATCCAAAATGAAAAAGGTTACTCTATAACTAGTGTTAGGAGTGATCATGGAACTGAATTTGAAAATCTTGGATTTACTGAATTTTGTAACTCTAACGGTATTAGCCATAATTTTTCAGCACCTAGAACCCCTCAACAAAATGGAGTTTTTGAGAGGAAAAATTGAACTTTAGAAGAAATGGCTAGAACCATGCTTTGTGAAAATAATTTGCCAAAATATTTTTGGCCGGAAGCCACAAATACCACTTGTTATGTTGTAAATCGAGTAATGATTAGGCCAATTTTAAAGAAAACTCCATATGAAATTTTCAAAAATAAAAAGCCTAACATTAGTTATTTCATCCTTTTGGATGTAAATGTTTTGTTTTAAACAACGGTAAAGAAAACCTTGGCAAATTTGATGCTAAAAGTGATGAAGGAATTTTTCTGGGTTATTCCTTAAATTCTAAAGCCTATCGTGTATTTAATAAAAGAACTTTAGTTGTAGAAGAGTCTATACATGTTGTTTTCGATGATAATCCCCTTCCGAGGAAGGATTCTTGTGTGAATGATGATGTAGGTGTTATAGATACAAATGACGTTAGACATGACGTTGGAGAACCATCATCAAAGGAAGAAACGAAAAATGAAGAAACTCATGATCCTCTTGAGAATCCAACCATTGAAGAAAGGGAAGTATCTCATCCAAGAGAGTACAACTATGTCAAGGATGGTGAAATTATAGGTGATCCATCAAAAGGGGTAACAACTCGATCTTCTCTTAGAAATATTTGTAATTATGTTGCATTTATCTCATGCATAGAGCCTAAGAATATTAAAGAAGCATTAAATGATGAACATTGGATTATGGCTATGCAAGAAGAGTTAAATCAATTTGAGAGAAGTAAAGTATGAACATTAGTTGAAAGGCCTAGTAATAAATCTACTGTAGGTACTAGATGGG
Source organism: Hibiscus syriacus (assembly GCF_006381635.1). Lineage (NCBI taxonomy): Eukaryota > Viridiplantae > Streptophyta > Magnoliopsida > Malvales > Malvaceae > Hibiscus > Hibiscus syriacus. The sequence goes on along the minus strand of NW_024063533.1, from coordinate 10,494,471 downwards.
TATTTAGGAATAAGCTTGATGAGAGTGGTAATATAGTGAGAAACAAGGCTAGACTTATTGCTCAAGGGTATACTCAAGAAGAGGGCATAGACTATGATGAAACATACGCTTCCGTAGCTAGGATGGAAGCAATTAGAATGTTATTAGCATTTGCATGTTTCAATGAATTTAAATTATATCAAATGGATGTTAAAAGTGCATTTTTAAATGGTTTTATAAAAGAAGAAGTGTATGTGGAACAACCTCCAGGTTTTGAAGATTCAAATTTTCTGGATCATGTTTTAAAATTGACAAAAGCTCTTTATGGTTTAAAGCAAGCTCCTAGAGCTTGGTATGAAAGATTGTCAAATTTTTTAATTGAAAAAGGTTTTTCAAAAGGGAAGGTTGACACTACATTGTTTTTGAAGCATAAAGGTAAAAATTTATTAGTAGTTCAAATTTTTGTTGATGATATAATATTTGGTTTTACTAATGATGTTCTTTGCCAAGAATTTTCTAAGCTAATGCAAAGTGAGTTTGAGATGAGCATGATGGGGGAGCTCTCATTTTTCTTGGGACTCCAAATCAAGCAAAGAAAAGATGACATCTTCATCAATCAAGCTAAGTACGTCAAAGATATGCTCAAGAAGTTTGGACTGGAAAATGGGAAACCTCATGACACTCCAATGAGCTCTTCAACAAAGCTTGACTTAGATGAAGGATGTAAATGTGTAGATGTCAAATTATATAGGTTAATGATTGGATCTCTACTTTATCTAATTGCAAGTAGACCGTATATTATGTTTAGTGTTTGCTTATGTGCTAGATTTCAATCATGTCCTAAGGAATCACATTTACTAGCTGTTAAGAGAATCTTTAGATACCTTAAAGACACTCCTAGTCTAGGACTTTGGTATCCTAAAGACTCTAGCTTTAGCTTGCATGCTTTTTCTGATGCAGATTATGGAGGATGCAAATTAGATAGGAAAAACACCTCCGGTACTTGCCAATTCCTTGGAAATATGCTAATTTCTTGGTTTTCAAAGAAACAAAATTGTGTTGCATTATCTACCACTGAAGCTGAATACATTTCAGCTGGTAGTTGCTGTGCACAAGTTTTATGGATGAAACAACAACTTTTTGATTATGGAATTGAAGTAGGAACCATTTCTATCAAGTGTGACAATACTAGTGCTATTTGTCTCACTAAAAATCCCATCCAATACTCTAGAACTAAGCACATTGAAATAAGACATCACTTCATTAGAGACCATGTCACTAAGGAAGATGTAGTTCTAGAATTTGTTGATACTTTGCACCAATTAGCGGATATCTTTACAAAACCTTTAGACAAGGAACAATTTTGGACACTTAGGAGAGAATTAGGTTTGAACAATCTATCTTCACTGAGTGTTTAAATTAATTTTAGCACATTTAATAATAAATGAAAAATGCTTATAATAGCAATTTTTGATTGCATTCATTGCTATTAGTTAGGGGGAGTTTATGATTCTTGATGAAAAATTAATTTTATGTTCAAATATCGTTTAAAGATTAATTGAATTGTTTGAACATGATTAATTTTCAATATATGTGTTGCCAATACCACTAGAGGAAATTAATTTAGCATTTTGGGTGTTTAAAATCGGATTCTAGCATTTTGGTGCAGAGGGAATTGATCCCCTCTTGAGGGAACCGATTCCCCCTTTGAAGGGGAACCGATTCCCCCCACAGGGGAATCGATACCCCCCTGGGGTTCTGGTTAAACACGGGCAGAACCCTTATTTTTGTTCAAAACCCCTTCTTTCTTCCGTCGTTTCTCTCTTTCTAAGTACTCAAATCTCCATTTTTGCCTCAAATCAACATTTTTAATCGAAATTCACTTCAAATATCATCCTCTAAACCTGTTGGAATCATCAAAAATGTGCAAACTTCATCTAATCTCACTCAAATCCGAAATCATTCAAGGTATTTTTCCAAAACTTCTTTTTATCAATTTATGAACATAGAACTAGTTTTAATTAGTTCTAGGTTGAATTTTTGATCGGGCATTGATTATTTAGTGATTAGAAACTAGATATTACAACTAATTTCATCAAAAACACAAGATTTTTTCAAAATTTTCTAAATTTTCGAAATAAAAAAAATTAATTTTCAAATTATTGAGTTTTGATTAAATTATGTTGTTATTATGAAAACTATACATATATTGTTTCTCAAAACCATATTTTTCAAAAGTTTTTTCAAAAACTTTGCCCATTAGGATTGATTTAGAGAACCTTAAAATATTGAGGACTCAATTGAGTTTTGGGATTGATTGAATTGCATACATGTGTTTTCTAAATTGCAGGTTATCAATTCTATTTCGATTTCCTAAACTATGTCCAATCCTAAACGTGCTAGGTCTTCATCTAGTCGTTCACACCGTCAACCAAATCCACCTCCAAATCCTCCTTCTATTCCAATTTCTAATCCTAATCCCATTGATCCTAACTTGACTATCCAAAATTCGTGTTTCAATCATCCTGGTCCTAGAAATCATCGTTTTTGGTATTATCAATATTTTGACTTACAAAATCCAAGAAGAACGTATTCCTTCTCGTTAAGCTATGTTAGCTATCAATTTTAAATATCTTCCTCTTTTACAAGAGTGGAAATTTGATAAACTCTTTGACCTTGAACCCATCGTTTACCATCAACTTGTTCGTATTTTCTATTCTAATGCCGTTTGAGTTAAAAACCAAACTGAAACCGAAACCATAGGAATTCGTTCCTACCTTCTAGGACAATTCTTATATATTGACTCGTCTTACATAGCCAATACATTCGGATTAGATAATGATGGTATTTCAAATGAAAAACAGGTTTTAGGATCTCGTTATAAAAGAAGGGATAGTGCAAGTGTCCTAGACCTTCATGAACGTTTTCTTCATCTAATGATTTCTTGGTGTTTCGACCATCCGGAGGTCGTTATTCTACTCTTAGAGCCTTAGATCTTTGGTGGTTACATTGTTTCGAAAAAATATTAAAATCAACCTACCTCAGATTATTTTTGCTGAAATTGTTGAAACCGTAAATCTTGTTCCTAACAAAAAAACTATGTTCATCTCTTGTTTACGGTTTCATTTTAAGTAATCTGTTTTCCAAAGCTGGGCTTAGAGTCGGTCTAGATGCCGTTTTCCCCCTTAAGAAACAAATTAACCTTCTTTCCTTAACGAGAGCGGGATGGATTAAGGATAAGGAAACCGGTGAATGGGTTCGATCTTCTGCAAATACTCCGGGAGCTAGTTCTTCACAAGCTCCACCCGAAGCTGACGAAGATCTTGAGCTTATGCAATTAATGCGAGACATCGATGAAGCCGAAGATGAGCCTGAGCAGCCCGAGGAGCAGCCCGAAGAGCAAGCACAACAAACGCATCCAATGCCTCCATATTTCCAATCCTTTATGGAGACATTCGATTTTCGATACACTACTATGGATTCGCGCTTTACTTCTATAGAGTCCCATTTATCTACAATGGGAGCTCAACAATTAGAAATTCTTAGGGAAATGCGTGCAAATAATGAAGTAACCAACGCACGTATTAATGACCTCACTAACGAAATGGCCGCTATGCGAGCTCGTTTTTTTCCTCCTGATCCGGATATGTGATTCTATGTTTTGCTTTGAACTTCAAACTTATTGTTTTAATATTTTGAATATTTTGGAATGTTTGAATTTGTGGATTGATTGACTTTGAATTTGTTTGGATTTATGAATGGTTAGAAATTATCTATTTGGTGTGATTAAATTTATTCATTATTGCATCATTTACTTCATGATTAGATATATGACCAATTTTGCCATTTCACATTAATTATGAATATTGATTATGAAACTAATGGCTAACGTTTCTCTTGCTTGTGATCTTAGCAGCTTATATTATATATAATCAATTGGCTAAATGATTTCAAAAACCTTGTTTAAATTCTTTAAAATGTCTTTTTGATTTAACAAAAAGGGGGAGAAGTTAAAAATGATAAATGAGAGAAGTGTTAGTGTTAAAGTAAGGGGGAGTAATTTCAAAACTTGACTTCAAAATCTTAAAATTACTAAAATGTTTTGTTATATCAAAAAAGGGGAGATTGTTGAAAACATTTTGATATTTCGATATAGCAAATTAAGTTAAATGAATTTTAAGATTTTCCAAATAATTTTTCTAAGTATATTCGATAGAATTATTCGAATATCAAAACATTACTCCAAATCTTTCAAAGATCATTTTTAATCCTTACTCAAAGTGTAAAATTAAGTTTTAAACTTAAAACAATTTCAAAATAATTTTACAAAGTATTTCGAACCATTTCAAAGCCAAAAATTCCAGATTGCTCAGAGGGAACCAATTCCCCCCCAAGGGGGTACCGATTCCCCCTGAATGGTTTGGCTCCGAGAATTTCAGTATGCTCGGAGGGAACTGATTCCCCCCAGGGGGTACCAATTCCCCCCTTTTATAACGGTCAAAATATTTAAATTTTACACTTAGGGAATCGATTCCCCATAGGGGGTACCGATTCCCCCTACGCTCCAAACTGTTTTATTAATTGTTTTCACACTAAAACGGCTATATTATTTTCTCTAATCATCCCCAACGTTCAGAAGTGATTCAAGGTGTATTTAAGCAAGCTTAGAAGCCATTGATCAATAACAAGAAACATCAAGCAATTAGAATCAAGAGAGAATCAAAGAGAAAGCATCAAACCTCAAGTTTGAGCATTTCAAGCCTATTTTTCATTCAATATTCATTTTGCTTTCAAGAACACTTATTGTGCTCAATTGTATTTATTCTTGAGTGTTCTTTCTTTGTTCTAGAATTGTGCAAACATATTTTCCTTGTGAGGTTTTCTTGTAAGTTTGCAAATTTGTATTTCTCTTTGAGAAAAGAGTGTTCTCAAGAATTGGGGTATATTCTTGAGGGAGTTGTAAGGTTATCTCTTTGGCCTCAAAAGAAAGAACAAATTAGTGAATTTGTTGGAAAATCCTTAGTGTGGATAGCTAAGGTAGTGGACGTAGACTTTGGTTGATAAACTCGAACCACTCTAAATCGCTGTGCAATTTCTTTCAATTTTCTGTAAAAGCTTCCACCAAAATTTTTATTGCCAATTCACCCCCCTCTTGGCCGATTCAGTCAATCGATTAACTCAACAAAGGAGTAATTTAAAAGCAAAATATTAACTAAATTAAGTATCAAATTTCCCTTCACTTATTCAATGCTTGTCCACAAGCATTCATCAATTAATACATCCAAATCACAAGTTGCCATCTTCAATTTCAATTTATTCCTCAAGCTTCCAATCGAACTAAGTCCATGATATTTGTCGAATTCAAGTAACAATGAAGCAAAGGTACAACCAAGAAAATTTAAAGTAAGCAAGATATCTCAATTAATTGCTAACTTCAATGAAACATGACTCAATACCTCACAAAGATTCACACATATCCGCTCAAAGTGTTTAGGGTAAATGAAATCACTCAAGCCGAAACTAACCAAAATATTACCAAAGTCTTGGAATCCAATCAAGTCTCTAATACGAAAAATGAACATAATGCAATAATCAATGGGTCTTTAAACAAGGTGTAACAGAGCTTAAGTTAGGGTAAATAAAAGGCTGAAATAAAGGTTTAAAATACCGAAACAATATATCAAAATAATTAATAACAATCCACGAATTAACATAAAGCGCAATGAAGAACAATCATTTTTTCTTTATTCATGGAACAAGAGTGATACAAGATCTCAAGTCTCGGTAAGGGTGTGAAAAGAGAGGAAAAATAAAAAGAAAGGCTTCGGGTTTAATTATGAGGTGTAAAACAAAGAAAGAGAAATAGGCTCAAATTTGATTCACTAGTGAATATCCTAATTAGTTTGGCAATCGTAAGTCAAACAATTAGCAAGAAAGAAAATGTATGCTCGTTAGGATCAAATCTCACAAGAAAAGTTTATGTGCATTGAGTCAAGTTCATCTCTATCGACAAAAACATGAAATATCAATAGTCAACAAAAAATTCACCAACTATACCAATCACCAATCATGCAAATTAAATTCGATAAAAAAACATGGTCATAATCCAAAAGGAAGAAAGAGTATAAAGCCAAATTCAAGACTAGCAACCAACGATCCGAACATATCAACATCAAAATAAATCAATTTCAAACAATTAAACAAGTCAAGGAAAATTTTGACACATGCTTATCCTTCCCCCCTCACTTATTCCATTTTGACCCAAAACGTATGTCGAATTTAAAAAAAAAGAGAGGAAAAAGGAATACTCCCCAATCTAGTGGCGACCACGGCCACGGTCATATCGAGACGATCTCGGGCGAAGGTAAGAAACATTCAATCAAAATTCGAATATGTTCAGCGAAAAATAAAATAAAATTAAACATCTGATAAAATAAAATAAAATAAATGGAATGAAATGAAATGAAATGAAATGAAAGAAATTTTACTAAAAATAAAACAAAATTAAAATGAAAATAAAACAAAACAAAAGGGGTTGCCTCCCATTAAGCGCTTTTTTTAACGTCGTTAGCTCGATGACCTAATGCAGACTACATGTTCTAAGAGAAATACTTATTCCACTTCATACACATTTTCCAACTAAGAATTTTCTTATGAGAAATTCTACGATTGTATAATTCTTTTATTTTCTCCTTGTTGAATTTGACATTCTCATAGGTTATTCTTCGGATCTTTTTTAGCTTTGACAGCTTATCCGAAATAACCGGTGGAGTAGCATTTCTCCTAAAAAGGCACTCTTTAAGTTTTTCAACATTTGTTTCAGTTCTATCTCAGGTGCCTGCAAAACAGAAGACAGAACATTAAATTTAGTAGGAATCAATTTTAGATCGGCACAATCTGAAAATATTTTTTTTAACTTCCTGATTTCCTCATCATGGTCTTCTAACTCCCTGCATAGATTAAAAGAAAAATTAGTTTCAACAAATTCATTTTTCAAAGGATCAATAATACCAACATAATTTATGCTCGCCACTTTGTCTAGGTGTTTTATTTTCTTATACACATCAAATTTAGCAATCTCACCATCAAACTCCATGGTTAAAGTTCCGCTTCTTACGTCAATCTTTGTGTGTTCAGTACTTAGAAAAGGACGCCCCAATAGAATATCGAAAGAAGTGTTGGTGCGATCATTCTCCATGTAAATTACATAAAAATTAGTGAGAAATATTAAATCGTTCACCTCTACCAGCACATTTTCCAAGAGTCCTTCCGGGTAATTGACAGATCTGTCGGCAAGCTAAATTGATATTTTTGTATCCTTCAAGGGTTCATTAGTAATCATATTGTAAACAGAGAGAGGCATTACATTAATAGAGGCTCCAAGATCACACATGGCTCGTTTTATCCCAACTTTACCAATTTTACAAAGTATTGCGAACATACCTTGGTCTTTCAGTTTTGGTGGTAACTTTTGTTGGAATACATCTGAGACATGTTCTCCTAGATTTACCTTCTTATTCCCGGTAAGCTTCCTCTTTATTGTACAAAGGTCCTTCAAAAATCGGGAATATCTTGGAACCTTTCGGATAACCTCAAGGAGAGGTATATTGATTTCCACCTTCCGAAATACATCTAGTATTTCCTTTTCCTCAGTTTGTTTATCCTTTTTTACTAACCTCGATGGAAAATATGGTGGAATGTCATAGGAAGATGGTGTTAGATCTGTTTGTACTTTGTCACTCTTATTCTAGGATCCTGAATCTACAATATTCTTCCCTTTTTGGATTGCTTCATCTTTTGGAATAGGTGGTGCCACTATTGTACCACTCCGAAGGGTGATGGCGCTGACATTCTCCCTTGGATTTACCTCATTTGAGAATGTAGTCTTTCTTGTGATTCCAATTTCCCCATAGTTTGAAATAGTCGGGTCACTTGGTTATCCAACTTTTGAAGATGTGTCTCGGTTCGACTTTGGAACTTTTCCTGGATGTAACCAGTTTTTCTTGTGAAATTGCTAACTTTCCTATGAGTTCCTCCAATGATGAGTTTTGCGTTTGCTATTGAGGACGAGGCCTTGGTTGATAAGTTGGTCTTTGATTTGTCGCATAGCTGAAGTTTGGGTGGTCTCGCCATCCTGGATTGTAAGTATTACTGTATGGGTTGTATTGTCTTTGTAGAGGACCTGGAAAGTTCCCTACTGCATTGATTTCTGCATTGCCTCCTTTTGTATTAGTGGGCAGTAATCCGTCGGATGGTCTAACTTAGTTCTAAAAGAAACTGTCTCAAGGGAGACGAAATTTGTTTCAAGGAAAAAATATTAAAAGATTTTGTTTCAAGGGAAACTGTCTCAAGAGAGACAAAATTTGTTTCAAGGGAAACTGTCTCAAGAGAGACAAGATTTTGTTTCAAGGGAAACTGTCTCAAAACTCGTTTTAAGGGGAACTGATTTAAATATATTATGTTTCAAGGGAAACGTTTTCAAGGTTTATATTTCAAGAGAAATTATCTCAAGGGAGACAAAATTTTGTTTCAAGGGAAACTATCTCAAGAGAGACAAAATTAATTTCAAAGGAAATGTTTTCAATGTTTATGTTTTAAGAGAAATTGTTTCAAGAGAAACTGTCTCAAGGGAGACAAAATTTTGTTTCAAGGGAAACTACCCCAAGCGAGATAAAATTTATTTCAAGGGAAATGTTTTCAATGTTATCTCAATCGAGATAAAATTCATTTCAAGGGAAATGTTTTCAATGTTTATGTTTCAAAGGAGACAAAATTTCGTTTCAAGGGAAACTATCTCAATCGAGATAAAATTCATTTCAAGGGAAATGTTTTCAATGTTTATGTTTCAGGAGAAACTGTCTCAAGGGAGACAAAATTTAGTTCCAAAAGAAAATGTCTCAAGGGAGATGAAATTAGTTTCAATGAAACCAGATTCAAATATTTTATTTCAAGGGAAACTTGGAAACTGTCTCAAGAGAGACAATGGTGAGCACGATTCCCTTCGTCATGAAGTTGAAATCATGGATGACCCCTTCGTTTTGAAGTTGAGCCTTGGAATTGGATATCATTCGTCGTGAAGTTGAAATCCAAGTAAGTTGTATTGTTCCGAGTCCAATATCCTCCGCCGTGAAGTTAAAATTGGCTCTAGAACTAAGAAATTGTTTGTTGACAGCCAGCCGCCCCTTCGCTATGAAGTTGAGCTTAAGTTGTCTCGAGTCCAATATCCTTCGCTGTGAAGTTGAAATTGGCTCCGAAATTGGGAAATTGTTTGTTGACTACCAGTCGTCCCTTCGTTGTGAAGTTGAACTTGTGTTGTCTCGAGTCCAATATCCTTCGATGTGAAGTTAAAATTGGCTCTAAAATTGAGAAATTGTTTGTTGACAACCAGTCATCCCTTCATTGTGGAGTTGAACTTGTGTTGTCTCGAGTGGCACGATATCCTCTGTCGTGGAGTTGAAATCGCAGGTGGCCCTTTCGTCGTGAAGTTGAGCCTTGACTTGGATATCCTTCGTTGTGAAGTTGAAATCCAAGTATTGCATGTTGCGGGTGGACACGATTCCCTTTGCCAAGAAGTTGAAACCGTGGATGACCCCTTTATTGTAAAGTTTGGCTTCGAGCTAGATATCTTTAGTCGTGAAGTTGAAATCTACTCTCGAGCGAATTATGTCGCTTTGAGTTCAATATCCTTCACTGTGAAGTTGAAATTGACTCTGACTGAAACTGGAAAGTTGTTTTGTTGTCAGACAGTCGCCCCTTCGCTGTAAGGTAGAGCAACCACCATGTGTTTTTGAATCGAGCATCCTTCATCTTGAAGTTGAAACTTGACTCTAAAAGCTGTAAAAACTTATGTATACAAAAAATGATAAATGCGATGCTCTTAAGTATGTCTAAGATGCATGTAACATGAATTAGTTCTGTTTTATCCCTGGATGGAGTCTCGTGCTTTGTTTACTTGTTCCTGCATATGGAGGAAATCCCTTCAAATGGTCTGATAATTTGCATCAGGATGTTGAATTCCCAAAGATGTCCCAATATTCGATGTTGAATATAAAAAAATGTCCCAACATTTGATGTTAAATTTTAAAAAATACCCCAACATTTGATGTTGAATCTTCAAAGATGACCTCATTGTTCCTGATTTCTTGCTTCAATATTGATTCTAAGCATGAGTTTTGTGTTTGAGGGCCACATGTCATTTACCAAGATCCACTCTAGAGAGATTGTCTTGTTTTGAAAAAAAATGTTTTTATTTCTTTTTTATTTTCAAAGTTCTGAAAATATCAAAAAAAGGTTTCGAAAAATGTTTAACCAAAAGTTTTGAAAATATTACCCCTTTCACGGTTTTACAATTGAGACAAATCATAAAACTAGAGTTCATTGGATATCAAAGAATTAATTACATTGTTAATCCTTCAATAAATTATAGCCGTTTGACACGTGCCAAGATCAAATCTATTTTTGGGAAATGGTTAAGTAAGAAAAGGATAAAAATGTCTCAGGTTATTGTGTTTGGTTAAAGGTTTGGTATTTTTGTTTATTTGATGCTCAAAGGTTTGATGGGGTATCTTACATGCTCCTCTATTGGAAGTGTTCTCCGATTCCCAGCTTTCATGGTCAAGCTTGGATTGTGCGATACCTTATCAAGGAATTCGTGCGATCGCCTCAGCTGCCCAATTTTTGTATTCGAGCCATCTTTTCAGGTTTTCAACTCAAATCCTCCTTTGGTTTCATGACATCATTCGTAATTTATGTCTTGAACCCCCTTTTATTTGTTTTCTTTATCATGCATTAATTACACTATTTTTTGCAAATAAAGATTAATTCTGATGGGCGGGATGAAATCTGAAGATAGTCTCTTCTATTTAGAAATCCATGTATGATTAGAATGGACTTTTAAGGCACGTAACGTAGGTCATGGTTCATGGTTATGAAAGAAAGGGATAAAAGGCTCAAACAAGTGTTTAAGGGTGATTGAACCAAGGATAAATTCATTGTGATGTCTTCGATCATATCTTGCTCAATTTGAATCTGCTCGTATGTGTCTCTCTCTTGATGCTCCATGATCTTCGAGTGGAGTGATTCAGTAATTTAGAAATGATTGTGCTTGATCGATCTCATTTGATGCTCTATGATCTTCGAGTGAAGTGGTTCAGTGATTCAGAAATGATTGTGCTTGATCAATCTCATAGTTTGAATCTCGATGCGTCATTTGAATCGAGAGAATCTTTGCATATGCATATTTTCTTCTTTTTTCTTCAATTTTCCTTTGTTTTTTCTCTTTTTATTTTCTCTTTGTTTTTTTCTCTTTATGCTTTGATTAAATCTTTGCACTTGGCATTTGGTTCACTTTTCAGTATCTCATTTGAATCAATGTCTTCACTCATGCGAGCAGAGTTTCTCCACCTTGCCCCCAGTGTGGAGGGTGATCCATGGTTAGGGTTGAATCAGAAGAAAAATACTATATGCTCGAAAGGGGACACAAGGGATATATATTTTCTCCTGTTGTGAAGGGATGAAGAAAGAAAGTCGTTCATCATTTCATACATGGAAATCCTCACAGAAGAGGTATCCCCAGGGGGATAGATTTTCATGATTGTTTTTATTCACATGAAAATTGTGCAATTAATGCATTGTAGAATTATTTCGAGTGAATTCTTCTTTCTGCTTCTTGCCCCCAACATGTCTCAATGTTCATGCTCCCTGCAAGATGCCCCAAGTTGTGTCTTAGAAGAAGGCTCATGTTCAAATGAACAACTCAATGCCTTGGGTTTTAATGGCATAAAAATGTCAATTTTGAGTCTAACTTTATTTGACTCAAAGAAAGGTATGGGTGTATCAAAAGATAAAGGCAATGTTCAAAAGTTTCCAAGGGAGGTAATGTCAAAATTTGGTCTTTTTGGTAATGACCATGAGTTATTTTGGGTAAAGAATCAAGGTATTTTATTTTGGGGTTTGAGACAGGATAAGAAAGGTCTAATCTTGCCATATGTCAAAAATATATAATTCTTGAAGAATTAAAAGAATCCTTAATTCATTTAATATTCGAAGAACAAAAGATTAAAATTTGTTCAATTGCTCAACCTTAGAAAGTAGCATAAATTCAATTGTTTAAAAGATTAAGCAAACATGAAAGATCAAAGATGTGTTCAAACAAAACAATCCTCTAAGTGCAAATGATATATGCAATGTCCCCTTCTTCGGCTGTCCATGCCCCTGAATCCATCAGGTTTTGGATCTCGCGCTTCAGCGCGTTATAGTTCTCAGAGGAATGTATGGAGCATCCTATGTGGCAACTGCAAACAGCTTCAACATCGTAGCCCTTAGGATATGTGGACTCTTTTCTCAGATCATCCTGGCAGGCTTAGTCGTACAACCAACTGATCGGGCTCATTCGTTGTGATTTCATTTTTTTTCTTTTGATGTTACGATCTTGCTTCCATGTGGTTAAAACCACTTCATCGAATTCTCCATGAAGAAATTTCATGTTTATGAAAATGCTTAAAAAATGAAATGTAGATGCAAAATGTAAAAATGCATGAAATGTTTGAGACATTGATCCAAAAACATGTCTATTATTATAAATAATCTTTATTTGGACAAAAGTGTTTTATCTTTTAAGAGACAATAAACATATTTAAAGGTACATCCAGACTAAATCCTCTGGACCCTAAAATAAGTTGACTAGTCTTCTGCCTTCGTCTGTCACCGGTCGAATATCTTGTCGAACCGCTCTGGCTTCCCTGGCTAAATCGTGCAAGTGACGAGCTGTTTTTTGTACTTGTTCCCAGAAGTATTGAATAACTGCATCTATGGCTTTCATCCTTTGTTGAACCTGTTCTATAACGGAAACATCATTGAAATCCTCCATCAAAGGGATTATCTGAAGTTCATTGAATTTGTCGACAATGGCTTCCAATTCAGCTATCGTTTTGTCATCTTGTTCTTGTTGCCTTTGAAGGGATTCTCGAGGTCAGTAACCTTTTTCTCGTCTTGCCCCTGCCACCTTTATCAACCCATTTTTGAAAAGTTGACTTTTGATCTATTTGATTGTGGGCACCATGTCTTCTTGATCGAATGTGACACATAGTTTTCTTCCAGATTATCCTCATTTTCTTTCTGATTCTTTTCTGACCATAGTCGGACCCCTGCGTTTTTCACCTCTTGTATTACAACCCCTTTGCCCATTAATACAGATCATTCATGTTTTAACAAACACTTTTTTGGTAGATCAACACCTCTTTTAAATTATGCAAATGATGAAAACAAAATAAAAGAGAACAAAAGTAAAATAGAGTTAGTGAGGTAAATCAAAACAATAATAAAAATGAAAAATCATACCCCACATGCTTTAATTCCTACCCGGCCATGATCTCTACCTTGCATGCTAATTCCACACAAATCCTAACTGCATATTTGTGTAGTTCGCATGCTTTGATCAGAAAGTAAAGCATGAAACAAAACAACCTAGAGTTTGGAATGAGATTTTGGGGTGGGCTCTAATTCTCCATAGCCTCTCGGTTTAGGTTCTAAAAAACGGTACCCGAGTTCTCCTTGCCTGTGCCCCCTTGGGCTTACCAGACCCTTAGTCCTAAGCCCATTACAAGCTTATGTGGACTAAGTTAAACTCAAGAGGAAACATTCTCTTATGCCCATACGGAGAATAAATTCACACGAAGACATAAGGTATATGAATCCCGAAGGTTACTTGCTAGGCCCATACGGTGAATAAATTCACACGAAGATATCGTTTTCACCCCCACTTAAAAGGGTTCGGAGCTCAGGTATAGAGTCAGAGATGGAAACTTTTTCAAAAATCTGAAATCATTGAAAAAACGTCAGTACAACTATTTACTTGAAAAAATAATCAAAGATAAATAATTGGAATCGAATAAATAAATTAAAATTTAAACTTGTAATTTTCGCTAAAAATATACAACCGAAAATTAATTTCGACCTGACTCACTTACCAGTCCCTAGAGGAGTCGCCAAGCTGTCGTAACCGTCTTTCGGTTGGACCCGGAATTGGGCTTCGACTTGAAATAATTGGGTTGGGAGTCGCCACCGACTACTTTAAAATGAATTTAGGTGGGTAGGACACCATCTTACCTGATCTGTGTTTTTACCAGAAATGTGTTGGGTTCAGGAGTCGGTTACGGTCAATGAAGGATTAGCACCCTTGAACCACCCTTTCGGTACCAATTAATTTGCCGGTTGTCTTAAATTAAGAAAATTGTAATTTAAAATGAAAAGGTAAAAATACGATCACAATTACTTACCTTAGATAGTTTTAAAGGTGTGGTTTTAAGGTCAAAAAACCATGTTAGATAAAAGGTAAGAAATAAATAAATAAATTAAATTAAAATGAAGAAAAAACAAATTAAATAAAAGATAAGATAAAGAAAGTAAAGATAAAATAGTAAGTAAAATAAATATAAAAAAATAAAGAAAAAGAAGAAAAAATATATAAATAAAACAAATAAATAAAATAATAATAAAAAAGTAAAAATAATATATATATAATAAATAAAAAAATAAAAAAAATAGTAAATATATATATATATATATAAATTAATAAAATTGATAATAAAAAAATAATATATATATATAATCTAAAAAAAATAAAAAAATATACTAAAGTAAAAAAGAAAATGCATAAAATGTAAACAAATATTACATGAAAAAAAAAGAAAAGAAAAATAACAAAACAATTAAATAAAATGAGTAACAAGGGAAATGTGCGTATAAATAAAGTTAAATAAATAAAATAATAATAATTAAAACATAAATGTAAGAGACCGAATCAAAAGTAAAAAAGATGCTACCTTTTATTTCCATTTCAAATCGTTTACAATAGCTTTGCCTTTGTATTTTCCGTGCTTTCCTCTGTATTTTGTATGTAAATCGTGTGTTACAAATGGGGAGGATTACATGTATTTATAGTGAAAAAAACTAACTATTTTTAGAATCCTATTAACAATAGAATCCTAATGCAACTAAACTCCTTGCTTGGTTGTTGCACGTTTGTTGGTGTGGTTGTTGCTTTAAAAGATATGGTGGTGGAAGAGTCCTCCTAGGAGAGAAACTCTTGCTAGTTTTATCTTTTAAGAAAATGGGTGTCTACAATGAAAAAAAGGGAGGGCTGAAAAGTATATTTTGCTCTAAAACTAGACATAAGTAAAGCTCATGATAGAGTAGAATGGCCGTTCATATGGTACATGATGGAACAGATGGGGTTATCGAGTAAGTGGATACAACTAATATCCAGATGTGTCACCACAGTTGAAATACCCTAAAATTTCAACTATTGACCAAAATGAAAATTTTAAAAGTTTAGTGGCTAAAGTATAAACTTTAGAAAAGTTTAGGGACCAAAGTATAATTTTAAAAAGTTATGTAATTTGGTCCCGTAAATGAATAGTTCATCCCCATGAATGAAGTTTCTATGGGAATAAGATTTTTCATACGGATTTTATATTAAAAGTTATAAAGCAATAAAGTTTGGGAAAAATTCGGATAAGCGAATCGAATCAAATTTTTGAGATATTTTGAAGGATGATAAAACAAGGATATTAATGTCATTTCCATGACTTAAATTTGAAGGATTTAATATGGATCATTGGTTTTAAGATGATTTTTTACATGTTAAATATGAATCGTTGGATTTCAATAGCAAGATTGTAATTTTGGAGAAAGTTCAAAGGCAAAATTGGAAGATAAGAAATTATTTGTTCATGTTTGACTATGATGAAGTAAGGGATGATGAAATCATGGTAATTTAGTAATTATCATGAAAATCCAAGGGTAAATTGGTAAATATATTTAAATTTTAAGGGTAAATTGACATTTAATGAATTTATAATTCATTTATTTAATAAGGATGAAGAATTTTTAAGATACTTGCTCATTTTCATCCTCCCATTTTCGTGAGTCCATACCAAGGTAAGAAAAAAAAATTACTTTGATTTTTCAAGCCAATTTATTAGGAATTAGGATGAAAACATGAAATACAAATTTTATCTATATGAAATTCTCTATTATTTGGTACCATTAGTTTATGATTTTCATGCTTTAAACCCTAATTTCTTGAATTGGATGGATAAAGGTGATGTTAAGTTTTGATGATTTCAGGCTTTAATATGATGTAGTTGATGTTGTTGAATCATTTCCATGCTTGTATGATGATCAAACCCACCTAAAAATGCTTATAACATATTCGACCATGTTTGGGTTTATGATGAAATTGGTTGTTTGAATTGAAATTTATAGGGATTTGATTGAAAATGATTGTTAATGATGTTTAGGAGTTGAATTCATGCTTGAATCAAGTTAGAAATCAAGTGCAATAAGATATGGTATATTCAGCCATGATTAATTTAATAGGGGAAAATTTTGTGAAAAATTATTTTGAGGTTAGACATGATGAATGGATGATTATGCAAGATTTAGAAAGTTGTTTGGACCAAGTTTAAAGTTTATAATTGTTAAGGGATCAAATCATAAAAAGAAGAAAATGTTGGTTTAAATTGGTATGAAATTGAAGAGTAATGTTTAAAATTATGATTATAATACTTGATTTTGTTTTTTGAATGATTGGATTTGAAGATTAAATGGAAATGGACTCTTCTGAATAAATTGGAAATGTTAAGGTGAATTCTAAAAGAATTCATTTTAATGGTTATGTGGTGGAATTTGAAATGATTAATTGAGCTATGAGTTTACATAAGTATTGGGAGGATTGAAGTTATAATTTATGTGTTATGGTTAGCATTGATGTTTTGAACTAGATTTAGAATCAAATAATTATTGATATAATTTTTTTATATAGATTATACCTATAATAATTGGATACTAATATATGCTTTGAAATGCATGTGATGTATAAATGACGAACATGAAGATCGTGATCAAAATCGAGATCAAAGAAAGCTTAAAGCTAAAGAAAAAGTTTAGGAGTAAAGCTTGAAAACACTAAGGTTACTAATGAGACATTTCCAAGTGAGTGCATTTTACTTATACTATTATAAGTAAGACATGACGAAGACTTACGATGAGTCATCCTCGAATTATTTGAAAAGAAAATGATTTCAATTTGTTTTATTATATTTCATATTATTTTTTAATGATTTCTTATGAGTAATTTCGAGTATGAACTGCTCAATGCATTTTTATATGATACTTTGATATGTTCTTATTTATGAATACTTTGATATTTAAATGATATGGGATTTTGATGGAGAAGCCTATTGTATGTACATTGATAAATATATTATATGATACTTTATTTTGTTAATATTTAAAAAGATTATTATATGATACTTGATTGTGATGATGTTTGAAAATATTCTAATAAGTGAATGATAAACGATTTAATGAAAATTCACATTTTAAATGCATTGAGAGTCATAAGTATAATTGGCATGCTATAGAGGTGGAGCATTTAGCACGTGTCTGACGTCACTTATGTGATAGTGGTGCTACTATATGGTACTTAGCACGTGTCTGTCGCCTGTATGACGGTAGTGCTAAAGTACATCAGGAATACATTTTATGGGACGTATATAACATGGTGCTTGCACGTATGTGATGATAGTGCGATGTATTCCTTATTATTGGCACATTAATATTGTTTTCTACAGTACTTGTGCATTATATGTATATGCTCGTATGACTCGCATACCTTGCATTGTCGGTGGTTTACATTGGCTATGAAATGAAAAAGTGAATGGAACATGTTATGAAATGAAAAAGTGAATAGTACATGCTATAAAATGAATAAAGTGAAAGGTACAGGTCTGATACGAAATGCTAATGTACTAGTTGATTTATTTGTTTGAAAATGAGTAATATGGCACTAAATGTGCAAATTGTTTACAAGGAAGTTAAACTACATATAATACACTTGTATGTGATTCATGTGCTATATATTTTCATTTATCATACACTGAATTGTGATAGGAAATGATATGTGAGCATACATGTTTGATTGAATTAATAATAATACTATTATTGAGAATTTGATTTGACATTGAATACATTATATATGGTTTGTTGAATTACAAATTAGCTTTATATAATGCTTTTATATATTATATATGTATGATATGTTTTATTGTACATATGTTTTACTTTTGATATTATTATAATTATAATATCTCACTAAGTGTATACTTAACGTGTGATGATTTTCACACGTAGATAAAGAATAGCGTTTTAAGTAAGGAGCTAGGTCAGTATCGACTTTTGAAGATTAGATCCTCTCCAGAATCAGTATGGCATCTTTTTGAATGTTGATATTACTAGTTGGCATGTATACTACGTGGATATGATACTTAGAAATAGTTATGTTGGAATCTGATTTATAATGAATAGTACTAGCTATTACTGGTTTATAATCGAAGTAATGTGTTAGGGTATGATGCCACTATAATGTTTCATTACTTGCTCATTAAATATGTTCCAACATTCATCCATGAATTCTTGTCTTGTTCCCTCGATAACGCCAATAAAATAACATTCAACATTGTCATCGCATTGCATAATATTAAATGCAATCTAGTGATCATTTAGTCGCAATGTGAGTTCCCCCTTATGGACATCAATTATTGCTCGTGTTGTAAAAATGAAAGGTCTACCTAGTATTATCTACACATCCTTTTCGGCTACATAGTCCAAGACAATGAAGTAGACTTGAAAGATGAATTTGTCCATTTGTACTAGCACATTGTCTATTTTGCCTTCGAGATAGGAAACATATTTGTCAACAAATTATAATGTCACAGTTGTGGGTGTTGGTACATCAATTCCAAATTTCTTGAAAATAGAAAAAGGCATTAGGTTAATGTTGGAACCAAAATCACACAATGTTGTAGCAATGTATTGATTTCCAATAGTGCACGGAATAGTAAATCTCCCTAGATCCTTCAAGTTTGGTGGCAATATGCTCATGACCATAGCGCTACACCCTTCAGTGAGTGCAATAGTTTCGAACTCACCAATGCTATTTTTTTAAATCATTTCTTTCATGAATTTGGCATAGTTTAGAATTTGTTCTAAGACATCAATCAATGGAATATTAATCTTCAATTGCCTCAGCACATCAAGGACTTTCTTGTATTGTTGGTCTTCCTTGGTGTTTTGGATGGTGGTGGGGGTCTTGGATTTTGCTGATGCAGCATTGGTGGTGACATCACATGGATTAAAGGTGGTAATGTCGTTAGCATTGTTGTTGACAACGTTCTAGGATTACTACATTGCCTTGTATCTTTCGTGGTGGCATCCACTATAGGTGCCTCCTTGTCTATTTCCGATTCCTTGTCTTTAACTTGCTATCCAAACTTCTCATCATCTTTCTTCTTATTTTCTTCATTAGGCTTTCCAAGTTGGAGTTCACTTCGTGTTGTGATATCTTTTCAATATTCATTACAATGAGCCTTCCCATGAGCCTTAGGAACTTCAGTATCATTGGGCAGCGTCTCTGGTTGCCTATTGCTTAAAGCATTGGTCAGCAATTCAACTTGGTTCTCTAGTGCCCTTAATTATTCTGATTGGATCGCCATGTATTCCTTCATTAAAGCTTCAAGAAAGGTCAGGTTGGTTGCTTGGTTGGAATTTTGCCCTTTGTAATTATGCCTTTGTTATGGTTGCACTGGTTGCTGATGATGTGGCATCATTGGTTGTTGAATGTAATGTTGTTACTGATTGCCAAAATTAGATTGCACAGCAATGGGATTGGGAACATTTTGACTCCTCCAGGATAAATTGAGATGGTTTCTGTAGTTGGCATTGTATGAATTCCCATAATGATTGGAATTATCACCCCTATTAAAATTTCTCACAAAACAAATAGGCTCGGGGATTTTGTGGACAATCTTCATAATTATATGCATCTACACAATAATCACAATAAGAGTAGAAACCTTTTTACCTCATACATGCCACCCAACCTTTGTAATTTCTTTACCATATCAGTCAATGTTGTGATTTGTGATGCCATTGAGTTCATAGCATCAGTGTCTGTTGCTGTAGCATTGTGTTTACCAAACATGTTCGTTGTATTGGGATATTGGTAATCGTTATTAGAAATCCTATCCAATATATCATATTCTTCATTTTATGACTTGTCCAGTAGTACTTCATTTGCTGAAGCATCGAACCACCATGCGAGTATGCATGTTCAACCCATTATAAAACATCTTCATTTATGTCCAATGGGAAAATTCGTGCATCGTGCACTTTCGTAGGAACTTCTTAAAACGCTCCCAAGCTTCATATAAATTTTTATCTTCTAGTTTCTTAAAGGAGGTAAGGTCAATTCCTTAGCTTCACATTAATATTGGGTAGATTAAAGCGTAGCAAAAGTTTTTGTGCTAACTCATTCCGGGATACTATAGCACCTGTTGGCAGTGAATTGAGTCACGCTCTAGCTTTATCCCATAACGAATAAGGGAACAACTTCATTTTCAATGCTTTCTTAGGAACTCCTTACTGTACAAAAGAGTTACACACCTCCATGAATAGTCTAAGGTGTGCTTTCGAATATTTGGTAAATGAGCCACTATATTACCCCATGGATTGTAACATTTGAAACATCATCGGATTCAATTGAAAGTTAGCAACTTGGATGCTTGGTCCCATAATTACAGGGTGTAAGTCATCCAGCGTTGAGATAACATGCTCCCTAATAGGTCGATTGCGATCATTCATGTTGAAGTACGATTGTTGCTTAACTCTAATGCCATGCAACATTTCTCTTTCTCCAGCATGTTCTAATGGTGGCAAGGCATTGTGACCTTATGCTTGGTCACCCTTATTTACTCGATTACATTTGGCTTTTCTTCGATGACGGCATAAAGTTTTTTCGATTTTAGGATCTAAGGACACTAGTTCATTGATATCGGACATAAAACACTAAGCTCAAAACGAAAGAAATTGCCTACAAAAGAAAAGAAACAAAGTAAATAAAAAAATAATGCAAACAGTTGCTCCTCAGCAATAGTGCCAAAAACTTGATGCTGATAATAATGCTACAACAAAGTGAAAGCATACACTATCGTATCAGATTAATAAAATGGAATGTGTTAGCTTCAGATGTTGAACCACAGAGAGCTAATGTATTACACTAAAATTGTTGTTGCAAATATAAAAGAGGTGTATTGCTGTTGAAATGAGAAGGTAATGAAAATATAGAAAAATGATAAATGACAGACAGTGTAGTAGCATTCAATAGAGCAATCAGAGCAAATGACCAATAAATATTGCTATCATTTGGTAGCCATCAGTATGATATTGCTGTGACAATATAGTTATGCGTCTTGCAATGATTAACACCCTAATCCTATTTCAAGAATTAAACACTTGACCAAATAGAATTACTTCTCAACAAAACAATTGATCAAGTAGTTAACATAACAAAGACAGTCGACAACATACCTCTCCATATGTTTAAGTTCATATTTACAAACATCGATGTTGTAAATAAAGTAGCATGCAATCTCAAAAATTTTCATTTCTAAAAACAATCAAGTTTAACATATATAAAGATATTTTCATTTCTAAAAATACCCAATAAAGATCCAACACATAAATGTAGTGTTCAAGAAAAAACCATAAATAAGCATTTCATCAAACACTTTATGTTCAAACCCAAATAACATCAATAAAATAAATCATCCAAACTAAATAAAGTATATTCCCTCTTTCAAGCAAAGAAACCAAAATAAAACTTGAACCCTAATCAATCACCGCTGCTACACGACTGCTGCTACACTCCCCAAAGGTGATTTTAAGCTACCATGGTTGTTGGCGTGCATAAGAAAATAAAGAAATAGACTAAGGAATTAATAGAGAAGAAGAGAGGATGTGAAAAATGTGAAGGCTATCCCTGTTATACATACCCTCCAATAGGAAAAATATGATTTTTCCTTTATTTTCCATCTATTTTACAACTAGAGCAAATAACTGTTCGATTTCAGAAAATTCTATAATTGTCTGCTGAGTCACCAGTTGTTGCAGCTTCGGCTCAGGAATCTAATACAACATCATCTCACAACAACGTCTACAAAATCAACAATGCCAAGGGTACCAAATCACAACAAAATATCATAAAATAGCTTAAACGATATAAATTCACTCCCAATACACAAATGATGCAAAATATGGTAAAATAAACCTAAAATGATCATAATGATGCTAAAGCTCAAGCTCAACCTAAGTGTAAAGGTCATAAATAATAACTCTTTTGGAGAGTTATCAACTCGGTCCTTATCTTTTCCTATTGTGTATTGAAGGGTTATCAACCATTCTTTGAGAAACTGAAGCAGAGGGCGCATTGAAAGACGTTAAAATAAATTGATATGCCCCACGATAACACACCTATTGTTCGCGGATGACTGCTTAATATTTGGAGAGGCAACAACGAGGATTGCAGGTGAATTAAAAGAGTTGATTGGCATATATGACAGAAGTTCAGGACAAGTGATAAATTTTGAGAAGTCTCGATTATTCTTTAGCACCAATGTCATCGATTCAAATGTAAGGGGCATTATACAAATTTTGGAAGTAACAAGCACGAACGACCCTGAGAAGTATCTAGGATTACCAGTCATTTTAGGACGATACAAGAAACAAGCGTTTGTGTTAATGAAGGAGAAATTACTAGACATAATTAATACATGGAGAAATTACTAGTCAGTGATAAGTGCCCTAATTTAGTTCAATTTCATTCCATGAGAGCGCAACAAAGTAGCACATATGTTGGCTATGGAATCAAGAGGAGAAGCATACGATTTATTCTGGGTTAAAGAGATCCTAGAACGACCGACGAGAAAAGCGGTAGAGGATAGGAGCTGGCTGGATCCACCATAAATCTCCACAAATAGCAAAGTTTCTTAAGGCTCGATTAGAGTTTTTTCTTGGCTTCTTACAGGAGCTTCACCATTTCCATCTCAGAGAAAGCAAAAAGTGGAATGGTCGGATGATAAAGAGTAGTTTCTAGTTTTTGAGATTATGATTTCATTTTTTTCGTTCTTTGTTTCCTTTAGATCAGTTTCCCATAAATGTTGAGTTGTTTTAGGAAGAGTGGTAGATAGTTGTTTCAAACTTTTTAATTGTTTAATAGTATCTGATGGTTTATTTTAAAAATATATATGTAAAAACTAAAATAAAATATAAACTTTTATATATAATATACAAAATTAATTTTTTAATAATTTTTTAATAATTATAAAATATTATTTATTTATAATTGTTTTTAATTTATTGACAATATACCTACGTTATAAATATAATTATTTGATATAAAATCTTTTGAGAAAAATAATTTTCTCTATAATCATTAGATACATCAAATTGCAGGTTATATATTAATAGTCAATTTAACATTTGTGTTTATTCTTATGAAATTATTATAAATTTTAATATTGATATTTAATAAGTAAATATGATCTAATTAGAGGTAAATGTTTGACCGAGTCGAGTGATGATGATACTAATTCTACAACAAAGTGCAAGCATACACTATCGCATCAGAGTAATAAAGTGCAAGAATCACACTAGAATTGTTGTTTCAAATATATAAAAAAAAAGTGTATTGCTTTGGAAATGAGAAGGTAATCAAAAGATAGTGAAATAATGAAAATAGAATGAGAAATGGCAGGCAGTGCATTAGCATTCAGTAGAGCAAATAGACCAATAGACCAATAAATGTTGTTGTCATTTGGTAGTTGTCAGTATGATATTGTTGTGACAATACAATTATGCATCTTGCAATGATTAACACCTTAATCCCCTTCAAATAATTAAATACTTAATCAAATGGAATTAATTCACAACAAAACCATCGATCAAGAAATTACATAGCAAAGACAATTGTCAACATACATCCCCATATATTTAAGTTCACTCTCACAAACACCGATGTTGTAAATAAAGTTGCAAGCAATCTGAATAGTATTCATTTCTAAAAACGATCAAGATTAACATACATAAAGATATTTTCATCTCTAAAAATACCCAATAAATATCCAACACATAAAAGTGGTGTTTAAGCAAAAACTATAATAAGTATTTTATAAAACACTTTATGTTCAAATACAAATGACATTAATAAAATAAATCATCCAAACTAAATAAAGTATATTCCCTCTTTCAAACAAAGAAACCAAAATAAAGCTTAAACCTCGATCGGTTACTGCTGCTCCACGATAGTTGTTACACTTCCCAAAAGTGATTTTAAGCTACCATGGTTGTTGCCATTGAAGAGAAAATAAAAAGGACGCTAGGGAAATTGATGGAGAATAATAGATGATGTGAAAAATGTGAAGGTTAGCCCTTTTATAAGCCCAAAAGGTCAAAGAATCCTCCAATAGAAAAAAAATAAGAATTTTCCTTTATTTTCCAGCCATTTTACAAATGGAATGGACAAATGTCCAATTCCATAAAATTTTCACAGCAAAATGTCATAAAATAGCCCAAAAGATATAAATTCACTCTCATTGCACAAATGATGCAAAATATGATAAAATAATCCTAAAATGATCCTAATGATACTAACGTTTAAGCTTAACCTAAGTGAAAATATCATAAATAATAACTCTTTTGAAGAGTTATCACACCCCCAAACCTATGTATTTACTTGTCATTAAGCAACTATAATAAAAATAATGCAAATATGCTAAACAGTGCTGGCAAGCCAATTCAGATTTTTTTACTCATTTTTCGGTTCTCAAAATTTTTCATTACTGCCACAGATGTGATAGTATTAACTGATCTCAAATTAAGGAATGCATTATCAACTCGCCAAAATTAGAATTTATAGAGTGTTGTAGTGTGCAAGCAAGATGTATTCAATCAATACTTAGCTAAATTATAAAAAATTGTTCATACTCACTTATTTAAACTTTTAATGTTTTAGCAACATCTTCTAGCTTTATTCATTGTTGAAGCTAGTGTTGGGCATCTCTAGTATTTTCTTGTATAATGTTGAAGCCAGTGTTGGGCACCTTCAACATTCATTTGTTTCCATTTCATTGCTAGAGCTAGTGATGGACACCTCTAACAGATTGGAAAATCATCATTTTTTCATTTCATTTTTTAGAGCCAGTTTCATGCACCTCTAATATTCTAAAATTTCAATGTTTTCAACAATATTTACTAATGTTGTGAGATTTACAGTGTTCAACTATTTTTAATGTCTCTAAGTATTGAGAACATACATCTATTGTGTAAAAATTTTCCATAAATCCTAACTCTAATAAGAATTAAACACATTCCTTTAACATTTCACAACATAATTTTTTTATCATAAAACTTCATCAAAAAGAGTTCTATAAACTTCATTAACTAAGGTAATATCCAAATCTAAATGCAGTAACAATATATGAAAAACAATGCATAATAAAAATAACACATGCAATATGAACAAATGCAAAACATACATGAACAACACCATTGAACAACATACCCCCAAACCTAAAATGTGCATTGTCCTCAATGCATGCAAACAAAAATAATAAAAACCAAAAATTAAATAAAACATGGGAAAGGGGACAACAATACTCCCTTAATGATGTGAAAATGATGTGCAACAATGACAATCTGGAATTCCAGAGAATGATGTGCAGCAATGACTGTTTGTAACTCAAGTTGATGTTGTGAAGAAAAAACAATATATGATGATTGATTGTGTGATGATCAATGTGGTAGCAAGACCTAAAAATAAAATAAAATAAAGAAAAGGAAAATAATCAAAAGAGAACATTGTTAAAGAAAACTAATAAAATAAAATAAATATAATTAAATGAACTAATCGAGCTTGATTTCATAAAACCAAATCAAAGAAATGTGTTGGGGTATATTGCCACTATAGTGTCTCATTATTTGCTCATTAGACATGCTCTAGCAGTCATTCAAGGGTTCTTGCTTTATTCCATCGATAATGACAACAACATAGCATTCAGCATTGTCATCGCATTAGATAATATTGAATATAATATGCTAGTCATTTTGTCGTATTATGAGTTCTCACTTGTAGACATCAATCAGTGCTCGTGATATAGCAAAGAAAGGTTTACCTAATATTATTGGCACATCCTTGTCAGCTACACAGTCCAAGATAATGAAGTCGATTAGAAAAATGAATATGTCCAGTTGTACTAGCACATTGTCTATTTTGCCTTTGAGATGGGCAATAGATTGGTCACCAAATTGTAATGTAATAGTTATAGGAGTTGTTGCACCAGTCCCAAATTTCATGAAAATAGACAAAGGCATTAGGTTAATGCTAAAACCTAAATCACATAATGTTGTAGCAATGTATTGATTACCAATAGTGCAAAGAATAGTAAATCTTCTTGGATCCTTCAAGTTTAGTGGCAATCTGGTCATGACCATGGATCTACACCCTTTAGTGAGTGCAGTGGTTTTGAACTCGCCAATGTTGTGTTTCTTTTAAAGCACTTTTTCATGAATTTGGTATAGTTCGACATTTGTTCCAATGTATCAATCAATGGAATGTTGATCTTCAATTGCCTCAACACATCAATGACTTTCTTGCATTACTGATCCTCTTTAATATTTTAGAATCTTTGAGGAAATGGTGGTGGAGGTCTTGGATTTTGTTGATGCAGCATTGGTGGTGGCATCACAGACATGAAAGGAGGTACTGCTTAAGCTGACGTTGCTGGCATTGACCCAGAATTACTACACTATTAATTACCATCGTTTTGTTATCAAAATAATTCTGGCTTCTTAATTAAATAGAAAGGAAAAGATAGTATAGAGAAGCAGAGTCAATCCACAGGGACTATGGTTTTTGTGATTTAGTAAAATTGTTTTTTGATTTTAGGAAGAGATAAAGTTCCACGTAAAGTTGAAAATATTTAATAAAATAAAATAGATAATATTAAATAAAAAGAAAAATAATAAAATAATAAATATTAATAGTAATAAATAAAAAAAGGGGGTTTTAAATTATTTAAAGAATTATGATGAAATAAAAATTAAATAAAAAAATAAATAAAATAACTAAATTGGGATAAAGAAAACTTATTGTGAAAGCACCCTCAGACTTCAGCTTTGCCTCAAATTCCTCGGATCATCGAAACATATTTTACTTCAAGATTCACATCGGCTTACAAGGACAATTCTTCGCTGCCAACTCGGATTATGTCGTTTCAACAATAACTGATTTTGATCTCAGTTTTCTCTTAGCAAACAATTTTGCTAAGTGTGTTCTCGGAAAGTCTAATATGCTTCAATAAGCAAATCCTTCTTCAAACGTTAACCATAACAATATCCGAACCAATGTCAAAATCGTTTTGATTTGAAAAGTAAGCTCAGAAAACAAAGAGAAAAATCTGAAGTGATTTAAGTACCTTACAATTCTCATGTTTGGAATTGACCCATCGCTTTAGCCTTCGACTTGAAAGAAAATTAGCTAAGCATGACCAATGTCATACTTAGCAAAATTGAAAACGGAATTATAAAAGAAAATAAAGGAGTATGCAAAAATAGAGAGAAAGATGGAGAGAAAAAGAAGATTTTATTCTCAGATGAGAGAGATATGATTCTAGGCTTACCCTGAGAGAGTATTTATAGCCTTCAAATTCCTGAAAACAAGCTAAAACATCTTAAATCATAATTAAAACACTTAAAACTATTTAAACTAAAATACCTAAAAAATAATATTTTAAAATAATATTCTAAATCCTAATTAAAATACTAAAACCTATTTAAACTAAAATACCTAAAACAACGATAAAATATAAAAATAATATCCTAAAACTTAATTAAAATACTAAAACCTATTTAAACTAAAATACAAAGATAAAATAAATGTTTAAAATATTATCCTAAACTTGAGTTTAATTCAAATCCGAATTCCAACCAGCTTTGATTCCAAAAATAAAAAAACTGTAGAATTCCGTCCTTTTTGTCCAATTTCTAGAATATAACGTCCTGCACAGAAAATGAATCAAAACGAACAATTAAGCCACAAAAACCAATGATTAAGGAGTAATTTAAAAGCAAAATAATAACTAAATTAAGCACTTATCAAATTCCCCTTCACTTATTCAATGCTTGTCCTCAAGCATTCATCAATTAATACATCCAAATCACAAGTTGCCATCTTCAATTTCAATTTATTCCTCAAGCTTCCAATCGAACTAAGTCCATGATATTTGTCGAATTCAAGTAACAATGAAGCAAAGGTACAACCAAGAAAATTTAAAGTAAGCAAGATATCTTAATTAATTGCTAACTTCAATGAAACATGACTCAATACCTCACAAAGATTCACACATATCCGCTCAAAGTGTTTAGGGTAAATGAAATCACTCAAGCCAAAACTAACCAAAATATTACCATAGTCTTAGAATCCAATCAAGTCTCCAATACGAAAAATGAACATAATGCAATAATCAATGGGTCTTTAAACAAGGTGTAACAGAGCTTAAGTTAGGGTAAAGAAAAGGCCAAAAAGAAAGGTTTAAAATACCGAAACAATAGATCAAAATAATTAAGAACAATCCATGAATTAACATGAAGCGCAATGAAGAACAAAACAAGGAAAAAAATAGATGGAAGACAATTGAAACGATCGATTTTTCCTTCCCTTTTTTTCGAACAATGGTCTATTTTTTTCTGTTCGAAACAGTGAATAGTTTGCTATTTTTTTTTATTTTTTTGAAACAATGAATTTTTTCATTTTTTCTTTATTCGTGGAACAAGATTGATACAAGATCTCAAGTCTCGGTAAGGATGTGAAAAGAGAGGAAAAATAAAAAGAATGGCTTCGGGTTTAATTTTGAGGTGTAAAACAAAGAAAGAGAAATATGCTCAAATTTGGTTCACTAGTGAATATCCTAATTAGTTTGGCAATCGTAAGTCAAACAATGAGCAAGAAAGAAAATGTATGCTCGTTAGGATCAAATCTCACAAGAAAAGTTTATGTGCATTGAGTCAAGTTCATCTCTATCGACAAAAGCATGAAATATCAATACTCAACAAAAAAATCACTAACTATACTAATAACCAATCATGCAAATTAAATTCGATCAAAAACATGGTCATAATCCAAAAGGAAGCAAGAGTATAAAGCGAAATTCAAGACTAGCAACCAACAATCCCAACATATCAACATCAGAATAACTCAATTTCAAACAATTAAACAAGTCAAGGAAAATTTTGACACATGCTTATCCTTTCCCCCTCACTTAATCCATTTTGACCCAAAACGTATGTCGAATTTAAAAATAAAGAGAGGGAAAAGGAATACTCCCCAATCTAGTGGCAACCACGACCACAGTCATATCGAGACGAGCCCGGGCGAAGGTAAGAAATATTCAATCGGAATTCGAATCTGTTCAGAGAAAAATAAAATAAAATTAAACATCTGATAAAATAAAATAAAATAAATGGAATGAAATAAATTTTACTAAAAATAAAACAAAATTAAAATGAAAATAAAATAAAACAAAAGGGGTTGCCTCCCATCAAGCGTTTTTTTTAACGTCGTTAGCTTGTTTTTAGGAATTTGAAGGCTATAAATACCCTCACAGGGTAAGTCTAGAAACATATCTCTCTCATCTAAGAATAAAATCTTCTTTTTCTCTCTATTTTTGCATACTACTTTATTTTCTTTTAGAATTTCATTTTCAATTATGCTAAGTATGACATTGGTCATGCTTAGCTAATTTTCTTTCAAGTCGAAGACTAAAACGAAGGCTCAATTCAAAGCGTGAGAATTGTACGGTACTTAAATCGCTTCGGATTTTCTCTTTATTTTATGAGCTTACTTTTCAAATCAAGACGATTTCAACATTAGTCCGGATATTGTTATGGTTAACGTTTGAAGAAGGATTTGCTTATTGAAGCATATTCGAATTCTCGAGAACACACTTAGAAAAATTGTTTGCTAAGAGAAAACTGAGATCAGAATCAGTTATTGTTGAAACGACATAATCCGAGTTGGCAGCGAAGAATTGTCCTTGTAAGCCGACGTGAATCTTGAAGTAAAAATCTGTTTCGATGATCCGAGGAATTTGAGGCAAAGCTGAAGTCTGTGGGTTCTTTCACAATAAGTTTTCTTTATCCCAATTTAGTTATTTTATGTATTTGTTTTTTTAAATTTTTATTTCATCATACTTCTTTAAATAATTCAAAACCCCTTTTTTATTTATTACTATTTATATTTATTATTTTATTATTTCTCTTTTTATTTATTATTATATATTTTATTTTATTAAATCTTTTCAACTTTACCTGGAACTCTATCTCTTCCTAAAATCAAGAAACAATTTTAATAAAGCACAAAAACCATAGTCCCTGTGGATTGGCGTTGCTTCTCCATACTACCTTTTCCTTTCTATTTAATTAAGAAGTCGTAATTATTTTGATAACAAAACGACGGTTATCAAATTTGCGTCGTTGTCGGGGACTAATGGCAAGTACTGATTTACATATTATTTGCATTATGACCAAATTTTGCCATGTCACATTAATTATGAATATTGATTATGGAACTAATGGCTAACATTTCTCTTGATTGTGATCTTAGCAGCTTAAGCTATATTTATTCAATTGGCTATATGATTTAAAAACCTTGTTTAAAATCTTTTACAAGTCTTTTTGATTTAACAAAAAGGGGGAGAAGTGTTAAGTGTTTTAAAGGGGGAGAAGTGTTAAAGTAAGGGGGAGTAATTTTTCAAAAACGTGTCGTTTTTTATTTCAAAATCTTAAAATTACTAAAATGTTTTGTTATATAAAAAAGGGGGAGATTGTTGAAAACATTTTGATATTTCGATATAACAAATTAAGTTAAATGAATTTTAAGATTTTCCAAAAAGGTTTTCTAAGTATATTCGATATAATTATTCAAATATCAAAATATTACTCCAAATCTTTCAAATGTCATTTTTAATCCTTACTCAAGTGTAAAATTAAGTTTTAATCTTAAAATAATTTCAAAACGATTTTACAAAATATTTCGAACCATCTCAAAGCCAAAAATTCCAGATTGCTCAGAGGGAACCGATTCCCCCCCAGGGGGTACCGATCCCCCCTGTGTAACGGTCAAAATATTTAAATTTTACACTTAGGGAACCGATTCCCCTTAAGGGGTACCGATTCCCCCCACGCTCCAAGCTGTTGTATTAATGGTTTTCACACTTAAACGGCTCCATTGACTCCACTAATCATCCCCAACGTTCAGAATCAATTGAGGGAGTATTTAAACAAGTTCTGAAGCCTTTGATCAACATGAAATTATAGAGAAACAAGAGAGAAAGCATCAAACACAAAGTTTGTGCAAATCAAGCCAATTATCCTTTCAATATTCATTTTGCTTTCAAGAACACCATTTGTGCTCATTTGTAATTATTTTTTAGTGTTCTTTTCTTGTTCTAGAATTGTGCAAACATCTTACCTTGTGAGGTTTTCCTTGTAAGTTTGCAAATTTGTGTATTTCTCTTTGAAAAAGAGTGTGCTCAAGAATTTGGGGTATAATTCTTGAGGGAGTTGTAAGGTTAATCTTTGTCCTCAAAAGAAAGAAGAAATTAGTGAATTTGTTGGAAAATCCTTAGTGTGGATAGCTAAGGTAGTGGACGTAGACTTTGGTTGATAAAGTCAAACCACTCTAAATCGCTGTGCAATTACTTTCAATTTTCTGCAAGAGCTTCCACAAAATTTTAAATTACCAATTCACCCCCCTCTTGGCCGATTTCGTCAATCGATTAACTCAACACTATACCCTCTTCTTGAGTATACCCTTGAGCAACAAGTCTAGCCTTGTTTCTCACTATATTACCACTCTCATCAAGCTTATTCCTAAATACCCATCTAGTACCTACAGTAGATTTATTACTAGGCCTTTCAACTAATGTCCATACTTTACTTCTCTCAAATTGATTTAATTCTTCTTGCATAGCCATAATCCAATGTTCATCATTTAATGCTTCTTTAATATTTTTAGGCTCTATGCATGAAATAAATGCAACATAATTACAAATATTTCTAAGAGAAGATCGAGTTGTTACCCTTTGGATAGATCACCTATAATCTCACCATCCTTGACATAGTTGTACTCTCTTGGATAAGATACTTCCCTTTCTTCAATGGTTGGATTATCGAGGGGATCATGAGTTTCCTCATCTTTCGTTTCTTCTTTTGATGATGATTCTCCAACGTCATGTGTATTTATAATACCTACATCATCATTAACACAAGAATCCTTCCTCGGAAGGGGATTATCATCGAAAACAACATGTATAGACTCTTCTACAACTAAAGTTCTTTTATTAAATACTCGATATGCTTTAGAATTTAAGGAATAACCCAGAAAAATTCCTTCATCACTTTCAGCATCAAATTTGCCAAGGTTTTCTTTACCGTTGTTCAAAACAAAACATTTACATCCAAAAGGATGAAAATAGCTAATGTTAGGCTTTTTATTTTTGAAATTTTCATATGTAGTTTTCTTTAAAATTGGCCTAATCATTACTCTATTTACAACATAACAAGCGGTATTTGTGGCTTCCGCCCAAAAATATTTTGGTAAATTATTTTCACAAAGCATGGTTCTAGCCATTTCTTCTAAAGTTTGATTTTTCCTCTCAATAACTCCATTTTGTTGAGGGGTTCTAGGTGCTGAAAAATTGTGACTAATACCATTAGAATTACAAAACTCAGTAAATCCAAGATTTTCAAATTCAGTGCCATGATCACTCTTAACACTAGTTATAGAGTAACCTTTATCGCTTTGGATTACTTTTGAAAACGTGATGAATTTTTATAATGCTTCATCTTTAGTACTTAAGAATAGAACCCAAGTATATCTAGAATAGTCATCTACCAAGACAAATGCATATTGTTTTCCACCCAAGCTAGTAGTCCTAGTTGGCCCAAAAAGATCTATATGGATCAATTGTAATACTCTACTAGTTGATACGTCATTAATGGATTTAAAAGAAACTCGCTTTTGTTTTCCTTTAGCACAAGCATCATAGATTTTATCATTATCAAATTTAAGCTTAGGCAACCCTCGAACTAAATCACCTTGAGTTAGCCGTTGCAAAACACTCATACTAGCATGTCCTAGTCTCCTATGCCATAACCAACTATCATGATCATCTTTAGCAACTAGGCATAAATTAGTCATATTGATAGAATCTAAATGCACCATGTAAATGTTTCCTACTCTATGACCAACAAGCATAATCAAAGTAGATGCAATGTCAATCAATTTTGCAAACACTTAATTTAAAAATAAGACATTGTATCTTTTGTCAAATTAATCTAATTAGATTATGCTTTAATCCATTCACATACAAAACATTATGCAATGTTGATAATCGAGATTAAGAGCACATGCATAAAGTTTTTGAAAATGTTATGCATTAAAACTTTATAAAAAAAATCTATGCATAATCATTAAGAAAAATTTAAGGTCAAAATTTTGCAAAACCAAAGTTCTTGAAAAATTGATATCAATTGTTAAAGAGATATCAATTACATTTTAAAAAAAATTGACCAAAAATTAATATGATGAACTAGAGTTTATAAAACATTACCAAAAATTATTATGTTCATCATACAATATTTTTCAACATACATGAGACAAAACATAATCATTTAGAATTATTTAACATTTAAAACCTCATGCATGCATAAACTAAATGAGCAACCAAATAAAAAAACATTAAGTTTAGAGGTTACCCATTCCTTTTTCATGTGTGGCTAGAGCATCTTGAATATCATCATCTTTATCACCATAGCTCTCACACACCTACAAGATACATTTAAGTAGATTTTGGTATCCAAATTGCTTTGGATCCTTGAACATTAGTTTCAATGCCTCTTGTTCCTTTTGGAACCCATACTTGTCTAATTTTAAATAGTTTTCCTTTCTTTAAAGGACAAATATGTTCCTTATGACCATGATAATGACAATGTGAACATATTGTCATTATTGAACTAGATGAAATATTTAGAATGATCTCTTTTTCTCTTGTTAAACATTCAAGCTTATCTTTCAAATTGAAATTTTCTTTTTCGATACTTTCAAATTTCATTTTTGAGAGTTCTAAATCATTCTTCAAGATTTCATTTTGATTTTCAAAATCTATTTTCATTTCTAGAAGAAGTTTGTTTAATTTGAAAATTTCTTTTTCAAAGTTTTCAGATTTTATTTTTGAAAGCTCTAACTCCTTTCTCAACATTTCATTTTGATTTTCCAAGTCTGTTTTAGCTTTCAAAAGAATATCATTTTTAGCAATAAATTTAGAAATCAATTTATTGTATTTGGAGTTCATGGTCTCAAACTCCAAAAATAATTTATCATAAGCATCTTGTAACTCATTAAAAGATTTTGAATTTGATATATTTGAGTTAGAAGATACCTTTGGCTATGTGAGAGCTATTAGAGACATCACTTTTATTGGTTCTTCTTCTTCCTTGTCTCTATAGATCTCCTCAAGCTTATCCCACATTTCCTTGGCACTTGAACAAGAAGAAACTCCTTTATATACATTAGGATCAATTGCACAACACAACATGTGCATAGCCTTTGAGTTTTGTTGAGCTTCATTCCGTTCTTGAACACTCCACTTCTTTGCCTTCTTAGTAGGAGAGGAATATCCTTTCTTGATTATCATCCAAGCTTCCATATCAAATGCTTTGATGAATATTATCATACACCTCTTTCAATGACGATAATTTGTTCCATTGAAGTGTGTAGGAACGTCAATAGGTCTGGATTCTTCCATTGAGAATGAACCGGAAGTAAACGTCATATTGATTTAACTCTTCCCGGATCGACTCAAGAGGCGATTAAACCTTCAAATGAGTTAGGCTCTGATGCCAATTGTTTAGTTAATCGATTGACGGAATCGGCCAAGAGGGGGGTGAATTGGCAATTTAAAATTTTGTGAAAGTCTACGTCCACTAACTTAGTTATCCACACTAAGGATTTTCCAAAAAATTCACTAATTTGTTCTTTCTTTTGAGGACAAAGAGTAACCTTATAACTCCCTCAAGAATTATACCTCAAATTCTTGAGCACACTCTTTTTCAAAGAGAAATACACAAATTTGCAAATTTACAAGGAAAACCTCACAAGGTAAGATGTTTGCACAATTCTAGAACAAGAAAAGAACACTAAAAAATAATTACAAATGAGCACAAATGGTGTTCTTGAAAGCAAAATGAATATTGAAAGGAAAATTGGCTTGATTTGCACAAACTTGGTGTTTGATGCTTTCTCTCTTGTTTCTCTATAATTTCTTGTTAATCAAAGGCTTCAGAACTTGTTTAAATACTCTCTCAATTGATTCTGAAAGTTGGGGATGATTAGTGGAGTCAATAGAGCCGTTTAAGTGTGAAAACCATTAATACAACAGCTTGGAGCTTGGGGGGAATCGGTTCCCTAAGTGAAAAATTCAAATATTTCAACCGTTACACAGGGGGAATCGGTACCCCCTGGGGGGAATCGGTTCCCTCCGAGCATACTGGAATTCTCGGAGCCAAACCATTCAGGGGGAATCGGTACCCCCTTGGGGGGGAATCGGTTCCCTCTGAGCAATCTGGAATTTTTGGCTTTGAGATGGTTCGAAATATTTTGTAAAATCATTTTGAAATTATTTTAAGATTAAAACTTAATTTTACACTTGAGTAAGGATTAAAAATGACATTTGAAAGATTTGGAGTAATATTTTGATATTCGAATAATTATATCGAATATACTTAGAAAACCTTTTTGGAAAATCTTAAAATTCATTTAACTTAATTTGTTATATCGAAATATCAAAATGTTTTCAACACATAGACTATGATAAAACATACGCTCTCGTAGCTAGGCTGGAAGCAATTAGAATGTTATTAGCATTTTCATGTTTTCATTAATTTAAACTATATCAAATAGATGTTAAAAGTGAATTTTTAAATGGTTTTATAAAAGAAGAAGTGTATGTGGAACAACCTCCAGGTTTTGAAGATTCAAAATTTCCGGATTATGTTATTAAATTGACAAAAGTACTTTATGGTTTAAAACAAGCTCCTAGAGCTTGGTATGAAAGATTGTCAAACTTTTTAATTGAAAAAGGTTTTTCAAAAGGGAAGGTTGACACTACATTGTTTTTAAAGCATAAAGGTAAATATTTATTAGTAGTTTAAATTTATGTTTGGTTCTACTAATGATGTTCTTTGCCAAGAATTTTCTAAGCTAATGCAAAGCGAATTCGAAATGAGCATGATGGGGGAGCTCTCATTTTTCTTGGGACTCCAAATCAAGCAAAGAAAAGATGGCATATTTATCAATCAAGCTAAGTACGTCAAAGATATGCTCAAGAAGTTTGGACTGGAAAATGGGAAACCTCATGACACTCCAATGAGCTCTTCTACAAAGCTTGACTTGGATGAAGGAGGTAAATGTGTGGATGTTAAATTATATAGGTCAATGATTGGTTCTTTTCTTTATCTAACTGCAAGTAGACCAGACATTATGTTTAGTGTTTGCTTATGTGCTAGATTTCAATCATGCCCTAAGCAATCACATTTACTAGCTGTCAAGAGAATCTTTAGATACCTTAAGGACACTCCTAGTTTAGGACTTTGGTATCCTAGAGACTCTAGCTTTAGCTTGCATGCTTTTTCTGATGCGGATTATGGAGGATGCAAATTAGATAGGAAAAGCACCTCCGATACTTGCCAATTCCATGGAAATATGTTGATTTCTTGGTTTTCAAAGAAACAAAATTGTGTTGCATTATCTACCACTGAAGTTGAATACATTTCAGCTGGTAGTTGTTGTGCACAAGTTTTATGGATGAAACAATAACTTTTTGATTATGGAATTGAAGTAGGTACCATTCCTATCAAGTGTGACAATACTAGTGTTATTTGTCTCACAAAAAATCCCATCCAACACTCTAGAGCTAAGCACATTGAAATAAGACATCACTTTATTAGAGACCATATCACTAAGGAAGATGTAGTTCTAGAATTTGTTGATACTTTGCATCAATTAGCGGATATCTTTACAAAACCTTTAGATAATGAAAGATTTTGGACACTTAGGAGAGAATTAGGTTTAACTGACCTATCTTCAGTTAGTGTTTAAAAATAA
Source organism: Hibiscus syriacus (assembly GCF_006381635.1). Classification (NCBI taxonomy): domain Eukaryota; kingdom Viridiplantae; phylum Streptophyta; class Magnoliopsida; order Malvales; family Malvaceae; genus Hibiscus; species Hibiscus syriacus. Next base: position 10,457,375 of record NW_024063533.1, on the reverse strand, counting down.
TTTTTAGCACTTTTAAGAATAAATGAAAAATGCTTAAAATAATATTTTTGATTGCATTCTTGCTATTAGTTAGGGGGAGTTTATGATTCTTGATGAAAATTAATTTTATGTTCAAATAAATATTAATTTGATTGATTGAACATGATTAATTTTTAATGTATAAGTTGCCAATACCACTAGAGCTAATTAATTTAGCATTTTGAGTATTAAAATAGATTTTTGACTTTTTGTGCTTCATGCACCGATGCACTTAACAATGCATCGATGTATCCCTTTAATGCACCGATGCACGCCTTGAATGTGTATCGATGCATAGGGTCAGGCATCGATGCATCCGTCGGGTTTTGGGGTTTTAAAGGCTTATTTTTCTCATTTATCTCAAACCCTAAAAACTATTCTCTCTAGCCATTCGTCCCTCTCACTCTAAAAATATTCTCTCTAGTCGTTCGTTCCTCTCACTCTAAAAATATTCATTCTTGCTCAAAATTAATGATTTTTCATCGGAATCTTCAAGCTTTTCAACTTTCAAACCTACTTCAATCATTAAATCGTGCAAAACAACTCCTCATCCCTCTCAATCTGAATTTTCAAGATATTTTTCTAAAAACCTCAATTTTACAAATTTTTGATTTTAGAACTAGTTTTAATTAGTTCTAGAATGTACATTATATCGGGCATTAATTGATTGTTGATTCTAAACAAGTTTTAACAACCAATTTCATCAAAAACACACAATTTTTCAAAATTGATTTGAATTTCGAAATTAAAAAAATCGAAATTTGAAAATCAGAAATATTTTTGATTTAATTGTTTTTGTCATAAAAACTATATTATAATCAAATATTGTTTTCAAATAGTTTTTCAAAACATGCCTATTAGGATATGGTTTAGAGAACCTTGAATTATTGAGGACTCATTTGAGTTTTGGGATTGATTGTGCATACATGTGTTTCAAATTGCAGGTGATATTCCTTATTCCGATTTCTTTTAAACGATGCCAAATCCTAAACGACCTAGAACTTCATCGAGTCATTCTCGTTCAAACCAACCTTCTAATCTGGTTCCTCCTCCACCTTCATCTCTATTAGGATCTTGTTTTAACATGCCTGAGCGTCGTAGAGATGAATTGTACTCTAGGTACAAAAATTCTTTCCAAACTTATAGAATTCGCGAAGAGCGTATTCATTCGCTTCAAACCATAGTTGACATTGATTTCGAATACCTTCCGACTCTTAAAGCTTGGAAGTTTGATAAATTGTTTCAGCTTAAACCTATCGTCTATCAATAATTGGTCTGCATTTTATATTCCAATGCGGTGAGTATTCAAAATGAAACTCAATGTGGAACTATAGCCATTAGATCCTATCTTTTAGGCCAATATACTAATATTGACCCCGAGACTATAGCTTTTCGATTTGGGTTAGATGATAGTGGTGTATATAATGAGAATGAAAATGTGGAATATCCCTATGTTCCAAACTCCAGTGTTAGTACTCTACGATCTCATCATGACCGTTTTCTCCATTTGATGATCTCTTGGTGGTTTAGACCATCCAGAGGTAGGTACTCCACACTTCGTGCTAGGGATTTATGGTGGATGTATTATATTAAAAATAAAATAAAAATAAATCTGCCCCACATTATATTCAGTCAACTAGTGGATATCGTAAACATTATTCCTTCAAAACATGTTGAAACATTTATTTATGGATGTCTTCTTAGTAATCTCTTTATAAAACTTGGTCTAGAAGTCTCTCTCGACAATCCTATCCCACTCCAAAATCAAATCAATCTCACATCCTTGAAGAAAGTGGATTGGAAACAAGACGAGGTAATCAGTCAATGGGTTTTTAGACCCGGCAATAAAACTCCGGGAGCTAGTTCCTCACGAACTGCTCCTAGCTCCTCTCGTGCTCCTCCTCCTCCGGCTCCGGTTTATGATGATGATCCTGAATTTCAACAACTTATGCAAGACATCAATGATCACGTACCTGATGACGAGCCTGCATCGGAACCAGCTCCACAAGAAGATTAAATGTCTCCGTATTTTCGTTCATTTTTGGAGACATTTGATTTACGGTATGCGTCCATGGATTCGCGCTTCACATTCATTGAGTCCCAACTCTCTACCTTGGGAGCTCGAAAACAAGATATGAATGATCGTTTGGATGTACTCTCGCTTGAGGTGAGAGCTCGTTACCCTCCTCCTCCTCCCGACCCTTCAATGGATGAATAGATTTATCTTGCTTTGATTGTTTTTGGGTTGAACTTGAATTTAAATTGTTAAAACATTTTGGATTGTCTTTCTTTGATTGTTGGATGACTGTTTGATGGATATTTGAAATTTTAGTTCATATATATTTTGGTTTGTTACAATATATGCATCATTTACTTTTTAGTTGAAATATGACCAATTTACCATTTCACATTTTATTATGAATATTGATTATAAAACTAATGGCTAATATCTCTTTTAATTGTGATCTTAGCAGCTTAAGCTATATATATATATATTTAATCAATTGGCTATGTTTTTCAAAACATTGTTTAAATCGATTTTAAGTCTTTTTGATTTAACAAAAAGGGGGAGAAGTGTTAAATGGTGTTAAAAGTTTTAAAGGGGAGAAGTGTTATAGTAAGGGGGAGTAATTTGGAGTAATGTTCAAAATTGATTACAAAACTTATTTTCAAAATATTAAAATTATTCAAGAGTTTTGTTATATCAAAAAGTGGGAGATTGTTGAAAACATTTTGATGTTTCGATATAACAAATTAAGTTAAATGAATTTTAAGATTTTACAAATGATTTTCTAAAAGTATATTCGATTTAATTACTCGAATATCAAATTATTACTCCAAGTCTTTTAAGATCAATTTCAAACCTTACTAAATGTGTAAAATTGTGTTTTATACTTAATATATTTTTGAAACAATTTTCACAAAGTATTTGAACCAAAATCAAGCCTAAAATCAAATTTTCAGAGTGATACACCGATGCACCAATCCATGCATCGATGCACCATGAATTAAATTGAACATCGAATATATTTCATGCATCGATGCACATACCATGCACCGATGCACTGAGGATGTTATGAAAACATCGAATGCATTTGATGCATCGATGCATCGATGCACCAGCCATGCATCGATGCACTCTGGCTATTTTAAAACATCAAATGCACTTGATTGATAAAATATAGTGTAATCCTTAACTTTTTTTACACTCAATGTGACTCTTAAACTGAAAAAAAAATTAATCTAACTCTTTGATCGATAAAATTAAATGTTGAATGTCATGACACTTACATGACAATTCACGAAACTTATATGACAATTTACAATATTGATGTAACAGTTCATGATACTATTATGACAGTACACAATGAACAATGATATGATAGATGACCCTAGTTGATTTTCTAGCTAAGTTCAAGGTATAATTGATTTTTTTTAGAAAATTTGGTTACTTATTTAACTTTTTATAAAAAATAAAAAAAAATTAAATATAAAATATAAAAATTAATAATATATTCAATACATTAAATATAAAAATATTTTAAAATTAATTTATTAAAAATTAATTTAAAGATCACATTGAGTGTAAAAAAGTTCATGGACTACATTAACTTTTTTGTAAAAGTTTGAGGATTTCATATAATATTAAGTCAAAAATTATTGTTAAAAAATATTGAACTCGTGTAAGTTAAATTAAAAATCTAAATCACATATTTTTTTTATTTTTTAAATTTTCAAAACAATTTTAATGAAAATACTAAAAATATTTTTTTATGTTTTCATATTTTCCCTTATTTTTGTTTTTATTTTTTAAAAATCATTTTTTAAATTTACAATCAAATATATTTTATTGAATGTTTTTTATTTTCTAAGAAAATAAAAATAAAAATATATTATATTATATTTTTTAAATCATAAATTTTAATTTTTTTTAATCTGAGTCGAGTTTTACTCGACCTAAATCCAATATTAATAGAATAAAACAAATCAATAAACCACAGCGTAGTGGGCATTTATTTTCGGTAGCACGTACTGGGGATTTGATAAAAGAAAATGAAGCTATAAATCCTCTTTTTCTACCAAAGATTCTAAATCAAAATCTGCTTCACTGACGCCAAACCTTCTAGGGTTTGAGATTTTAGCATTCTGCAATGGCAGAGAAAGCGCCATCGCCGGAGCCCAAACCACCAACTGAAGCCATGGATGTCGAAACCCTTGATTCATCCGCCCAAAACCCCAATGCCAAGGACGACGTCAACGGTGACTCTAAATCGAAGCGCGAGAGAGAAGAAGACGGCGAAGAAATCGACGATGCATCCAAAAAGCAGAAGCTGGAGAAGTCCGTAGAGGAGGAAAGGCTTGAGAAGAAGTCGGACTTACCCGAGTCGAGTCCTGTCCGTCTCGGTCCGAAAGAGTTCGGGACATCGGCGGAAATGTTTGGTTACTTTGTCTATTTGCTTCATCATTGGGGTACTCAACTGAACTTCAACAAGGTACTGATTAAAATGGCATATTTTTGGTTTCGCTACAACTTTTCTTTATGTAGAGGAAGATTTATTTAAAAAAATATTTGCAGCTTTCATTATGAATGAAGAAAGTAATTGATTGCATAGAAGTGTAAACTTTTTAGTTACATGAAGCTTGAGTTGTAAAGGGTTTATTTTCATTTTTCATTAGAAACCAAGTATACCATTACTGGCATGTTGGTGTCTATGTTTTCGTGGTAATGAGATTTTTTTAAGGAGTTATTTTTTTTTTAAATAGGACAGTGGAACAATATGGAAATACAGGTTAAATTGCGGCCGTGATCCCGCTATTGGTGTAGTTCTGCTTCACACCGCCGTTCTATGCAATAATGGTTTTGAATGCTGTCTCATCACTATATAGCGGCCGCTATTTGAATCCTTGTGAATGACACTTGTATGACCCTCCAAGTACAGCAAAATATGGAGGGGGAATACTCATGTGGGATGCCTAACATAATCTGATATGTTGTTGCTATTAGCACTTGTTAGATTGTGGAAAAATTGTTTATAGGAATGAGAGAAGATGCACATAAAATTCATTGCCTCAATCTATCATTGTCAAATTTGATCCTTAGGCACTGAAATATTTGAATTTTTTTGTTTCATATTACATTTATCTTTGATTTTCTGTTGCAGTATGAACATATGGTATTGCTGGACTTGCTTAGAAAAGGCCATCTAGAGCCTGAGAGAAAGATTGGTGGAGGCATCAAAGCTTTCCAAATCCGAAATCATCCTGTGTGGAATAGTAAATGTTTCTTTGTGATTAGGGAGGATGAAACTGTTGATGATTTTAGCTTCCGGAAATGTATTGATCACATACTCCCCTTACCTGATGATATGAAGATAAAACACAACGCAGACAGTGCACCACAAGGTGGTGGTTGGAAAGGACGTGGTGGAAAAGGAGTTGGACGAGGCCGTGGGAAAGGTGGTAAGCCTAGACACTAAGGCAATAGTTGTTAAAATGAAATTGAATTTGGATTAAAGACTTTTATTTGATCAAAACTGCTTTGTTTTGATTTTATATCTGACCTTAGGTTGTTGATGTTTTCTGAAAGTTATGGATATTGATGTTATCTTCTGCCGTATTTATCGCTTATATATTTATATATATATATATTTGTGTTGCATTTTTAAGCAATGCTTTGGGGTATAGTGGAGTTTAGATTCACCCTTGTGTATTAGTATCGGATGACAGAAGAGATGAGTGCCATATTGCAGTCGACTCTTTGAAACTTCTTATTTTAAGTGTATCATCTCCTTGAAAATAGGGATGTTCCCCAACTTAGTATTTGTTGGAGAATTCAGGTTGTATCATCTCCGGCCACCCATCCATAGTTGAACAACTATTCATTCGTCGTCGGTTACCCACTGATCGGCCATCATCCTTGCTTTCATCTCAAAATCCAAAATTCTCAAATCCCTAAACTTAAATCCTTAATTCTTACAATCTCAAATACATAATCCCTAAACCCTAATAATAATCGTCGATCACCTCTAATCTGGAATACAAGATTGCCCACCTTCTTCGGCAACCCTTCCATTTGTTGTTTCAGTCGATTGGGATTTTGGGGAGGGAGAGTTTCAATCGGTTGGGGTTTTGGGACGGAGGGAGGGCTGTTTTGTTGTGGTGGGCTAGGGGGAATTAATTTTTTTAAATGTTTTTTTTAAATTAAAATTTTATATTTTTAAAAAAAAATCAAATTTTCAAAACAAATATAAATAAGAAATGTCACATAATAGATTTTTTAACGGTTTTTGTGACTAAGACACTTAAAATGATAATATTGGTAACATTTGATACTTACATAAATTAAAAAAAAGTTTAGGTACCTATATATATATATAGTTTAATCACTTTTTGTATTAAACCTAAAATAAATTTAAACATAAAGATTGTCTTCATAATTAGACTTTATAACATTTGATTTGTGTATTAATTACTTAATGAATCGAATAATAAATATTATATTATGAGGATGAGTCTAGAGTGGGTGATACACACTTATGTACACCATAATGATGTGCATCGATATGCATCACTAATATAAAAAATGGTAAAAATTCATAAATGGTCACTAAATTTATTAAAATGATTTCAATTGTCATTTAATTTTTAAAGACTTTAAACTTCGAATTTTATTAAAAGATAGATAGTAACCTTGAAATATTGTTAAGGAGTGATGTGTCATGCTAAATTAATATAAAATATTTTATTTGGCCCCTCAATTATAATTAAAATATCATTTTATACATTTTTCAATATTATTAAGTAATAATTTCAAAAAGAAATCATAAAATTTAGAACTTTTTAAAAAATATGAAAATAATTTATTTTTAAAATTAAAATTTATTTTTTTGAATTCATCAAATTATTTTATTATTTATTAGTTATGATTGTATTTGTAAAATTAAAAATCTATACTTTTTGAGATCTAAATTATTAAATAATGTAATTATTTTTTATTAAATGATGTGATTTAAGCACTTGACTTTTGTTTAAGAATTTTAAATACAATTTTAAAAAAATACGTTCAGAAAAATAGTATCATATTAATAAGAAAAATACATAAATAAAAATATCGAACCAATCCTTAACTTTTAATAATGTACCAGTAATCTATTATAAGTTCAATATTTATAATATGAAAACAAAATAATATTTAATTTATTATATCCATTTTGTTTTCAATTCAATGAGTATAATAAAATTATTTTAATAAAAAATAATTGTAATATAAAATTTTAGTTACAATTAAGGAGTCAAATAAGATTTTTTTATTAATTTAACATGTCACATCGTATCTTTAATGATAGATAACGGCGTTGTGCCCATTTTGTAACAAAATCTAAAGTTTAATATCTTTTATATAAATTTTGAAAGCTTGACATCTAAAAAGATCATTTTGATATAATTTAACGTCCATTTATGTATTTAAAAAAATGTTCATTTATGAACTTTACCTTATAAAATTAGCGGTGGATACTAATGTTTGACATAAATTTTAAAATTTTCCTATATTATAAATATTATATTTGTTTCTAGAATGTAGTTATTTCATTTTCATTATATGTATATAATACCAACCACAACTCCGGGCCACTAAAAACTGTTTCAGAAGAGGGGGAAAAAAGCATGAAAACTCATATATGATTTTCAAAATAATGAAGGGGGAAAAAGCAAGAAAGCTCATATGCAGTCACTTCAGGTGAGTAATATTAAGTGAGAATTATAGTGTAAATGAATTATGTTTCTTTTGTTCAATGCATATATTCTTTTTTCCTTTTCAGGGAATAATATTCTAATGAACTTTACTATGAATTGTAATTTAGTTTTTGAGTAAACTATACCAATGACCACCTAACTATTACATCTTTTCATTTTAACCACCATATTTTTATTTTTGTCAATCAGGTCACCTAACTATTTAAATACATTCAATCAAGTCACATGCCGTTAACATTTGACGGAAGTACTGACGTGATAATTAATAAAATTGGTATAATTACACATTTGATCTTCAATACTTATATATTCTATCAATTTAATCATAACTTTTATTTAATTCAATAAATTTAATCATCTAATCAAATAGTGACAATTTTTGGTTAATTTGATATATTTAATTTAATTGTTTTTTGTTCCAACCATGTCACTATCTGGTTGGATGGAAAACAAATTAGAGGAAAATACAAAATAATGTCTAAACCCACCGATTTGGAAAACTCACCGATTTGGAGGGGACTCAAACCCAAGTTCCTAGGAGTGATACAGGCGCCTTTACCACTCAGTCTGCCTTATCATGTAGGATATTAAATACAAAATAATGTCTATATTATATATTCTATTTAATGGATTCCATGTGAAAAACAGAACTCATAAAGGGCCGGTAAGTCGGTGGTCTAAACCGGATTGTCTCCGGAAATGCCGGTTAATATACGGTTAATATACGGTATTACCGGATACATTAAAAGATATTTAATAAATTCGGTTTAGCGCTACCTATTATGTTGACAGACTAATAATGTTTTAGGTAGAAAACATGAAAAACTACTAAAAAAATTGGTAACCGGTAAACTTTGGTTATCGGTAAGTATCTATCATTTTTATAAAAGTGTTCATACTTTCAACATATCAGGTAAATTTTATCGGTTTTGTCATAATGAAACTGGTTTTGTCATATTTTTACCTCTTATATTGTAAAGTATCTATCCTTTTTATAAAAGTGTCCATTCTTTTTTCACTGTGGAAAACATTAATATAAGGTTATCTTTTGTGTGAGTTTTAAGATATTAATTTAGTAATTATAGGCGTCTAATGATTTATTTTTTACGTTACGGTATATATTATTATTAAATTAAAAACAATAAAAATATATATTACTTATTTATTATTATCTTTGGTTAATATTGTTAAATTTAAATTCTAAATAATATTTTATAAAATATCAAAACATTCAAATAATTTTTTGTGTAAATGAAATTATTAAATTAATATTGTAGGTGGAAAACATGAAACACCATTAAAAAAAATTGAAACATAAATTACATAACTTTTAAAAAAGTATCGATCCTTTTTATAAAAAGTATGGACACTTTCAATATAATAGATAAAAATATGATGTAATAGGTAGCACTTATATAATGTAATAGGTAGCGTTTATATAATGTAATAGGTAGTGCTTATATTGTAAAATATCTATCATTTTTATAAAAGTGTCCATACTTTTTTCACTGTGGAAAACATTAATTTAAGGTTATCTTTTGAGTGAGTTTTAAGATATTAATTTAGTAATTATAGGCGTCTAATGATTTATTTTTTACGTTACGGTATATATTATTATTAAATTAAAAAAAATAAACATATATATTACATATTTATTATTATCTTTGGTTAATATTGTTAAATTTAAATTCTAAATAATATTTTATAAAATATCAAAACAATCAAATAATTTTTTGTGTAAATGAAATTATTAAATTAATATTGTAGGTGAAAAACATGAAACATTATTAAAAAAATTGAAACATAAATTACATAACTTTAAAAAAAGTATCGATCCTTTTTATAAAAAGTATGGACACTTTCAATATAATAGGTAAAAATATGATGTAATAGGTAGCGCTTATATAATGTAATAGGTAACGCTTATATAATGTAATAGGTAGTGTTTAAATTGTAAAGTATCTATCATTTTTATAAAAGTGTCCATACTTTTTTCACTGTGGAAAACATTAATTTAAGGTTATCTTTTGAGTGAGTTTTAAGATATTAATTTAGTAATTATAGACGTCTAATGATTTATTTTTTACGTTACGATATATTATTATTAAATTAAAAACAAAAAATATATATATATCATATTTATTATTATCTTTGGTTAATATTGTTAAATTTAAATTCTAAATTTTATAAAATATCAAAACAATTAAATAATTTTTTGTGCAAATGAAATTATTAAATTAATATTGTAGGTGGAAAACATGAAACACTATTAAAAAATTGAAACATAAATTACATAACTTTAAAATAAGTATCGATCATTTTTATAAAAAGTATGAACACTTTCAATATAATAGGTAAAAATATGATGTAATAGGTAGCACTTATATAATGTAATAGGTAGCGTTTATATAATGTAATAGGTAGTGCTTATATTGTAAAGTATCTATCCTTTTTATAAAAGTGTCCATACTTTTTTCACTGTGGAAAACATTAATTTAAGGTTATCTTTTGAGTGAGTTTTAAGATATTAATTTAGTAATTATAGACGTCTAATGATTTATTTTTTACGTTACGATATATTATTATTAAATTAAAAACAAAAAATATATATATTTCATATTTATTATTATCTTTGGTTAATATTGTTAAATTTAAATTCTAAATTTTATAAAATATCAAAATAATTAAATAAATTTTTGTGCAAATGAAATTATTAAATTAATATTGTAGGTGGAAAACATGAAACACTATTAAAAAATTGAAACATAAATTACATAACTTTAAAATAAGTATCGATCATTTTTATAAAAAGTATGAACACTTTCAATATAATAGGTAAAAATATGATGTAATAGGTAGCGCTTATATAATGTAATAGGTAGCGTTTATATAATGTAATAGGTAGTGCTTATATTATAAAGTATCTATCCTTTTTTATAAAAGTGTCCATACTTTTTTCACTGTGGAAAACATTAATTTAAGGTTATCTTTGGAGTGAGTTTTAAGATATTAATTTAGTAATTATAGGCGTCTAATGATTTATTTTTTACGTTACGGTATATATTATTATTAAATTAAAAACAATAAACATATATATTACATATTTATTATTATCTTTGGTTAATATTGTTAAATTTAAATTCTAAATAATATTTTATAAAATATCAAAACAATCAAATAATTTTTTGTGTAAATGAAATTATTAAATTAATATTGTAGGTGGAAAATATGAAACACTATTAAAAAAATTGAAACATAAATTACATAACTTTAAAAAAAGTATCGATCATTTTTATAAAAAGTATGAACATTTTCAATATAATAGGTAAAAATATGATGTAATAGGTAGCGCTTATATAATGTAATAGGTAGCGTTTATATAATGTAATAGGTAGTGCTTATATTGTAAAGTATCATCCTTTTTATAAAAGTGTCCATACTTTTTTCACTGTGGAAAACATTAATTTAAGGTTATATTTTGAGTGAATTTTAAGATATTAATTTAGTAATTATAGGCGTCTAATGATTTATTTTTTACGTTACGGTATATATTATTATTAAATTAAAAACAATAAACATATATATTACATATTTATTATTATCTTTGGTTAATATTGTTAAATTTAAATTTTAAATAATATTTTATAAAATATCAAAACAATCAAATAATGTTTTGTGTAAATGAAATTATTAAATTAATATTGTAGGTGGAAAACATGAAACACTATTAAAAAAATTGAAACATAAATTACATAACTTTAAAAAAAGTATCGATCATTTTTATAAAAAGTATGAACACTTTCAATATAATAGGTAAAAATATGATGTAATAGGTAGCACTTATATAATGTAATAGGTAGCGTTTATATAATGTAATAGGTAGTGCTTATATTGTAAAGTATCTATCATTTTTATAAAAGTGTCCATACTTTTTTCACTATGGAAAACATTAATTTAAGATTATCTTTTGAGTGAGTTTTAAGATATTAATTTAGTAATTATAGGCGTTTAATGATTTATTTTTTACGTTACGGTATATATTATTATTAAATTAAAAAAAATAAACATATATATTACATATTTATTATTATCTTTGGTTAATATTGTTAAATTTAAATTCTAAATAATATTTTATAAAATATCAAAACAATCAAATAATTTTTTGTGTAAATGAAATTATTAAATTAATATTGTAGGTGAAAAACATGAAACATTATTAAAAAAAATTGAAACATAAATTACATAACTTTAAAAAAGAGTATCGATCCTTTTTATAAAAAGTATGGACACTTTCAATATAATAGGTAAAAATATGATGTAATAGGTAGCGCTTATATAATGTAATAGGTAGCGCTTATATAATGTAATAGGTAGTGTTTAAATTGTAAAGTATCTATCATTTTTATAAAAGTGTCCATACTTTTTTCACTGTGGAAAACATTAATTTAAGGTTATCTTTTGAGTGAGTTTTAAGATATTAATTTAGTAATTATAGACGTCTAATGATTTATTTTTTACGTTACGATATATTATTATTAAATTAAAAACAAAAAATATATATATTTCATATTTATTATTATCTTTGGTTAATATTGTTAAATTTAAATTCTAAATTTTATAAAATATCAAAACAATTAAATAATTTTTTGTGCAAATGAAATTATTAAATTAATATTGTAGGTGGAAAACATGAAACACTATTAAAAAATTGAAACATAAATTACATAACTTTAAAAAAGTATCGATCCTTTTTATAAAAAAGTATGGACACTTTCAACATATTATAATGTAATAGGTAAATTTGTAATGTTATCGGTATATATATACCGGTTTACTTATAAAATAGGTCAATATAAGCGCTACCTATTACATTATATAAGCGCTACCTAATATGTTATTGTACTTTATAATATTTCTGGTTAAATAATATAACATAATCGATCTAAATTTTAACCGGTCACTTGTTTAACCGGTCACACCGTATATTAACCGTTTTTTAGGCGCCGCACACCGCAAAACTAACCGTCTAAATCACTTGATGGAACAATCAAGGTCTAAACCACTTGATGGAACAATCAAGGTCTAAACACTGGAGAAGCAGCAGTAGGAGTGGTTACTCAGGAAGGTTGTGGCTGGAGTTACCCGCAAACTTTGTGGACCACACAGTCGAATCAACAGAGGTTGCTGCCTTCACCGGGGGATTGCGACTGGCGATCGAACAGGAATGGGAACAAGTTAATAGTTGACGGATATGTCATCTCAATCGTTAATAGACTTGCTAACCCTCAAATGGACATTTCGGTGATTAGATTGTTACTTAACAGGGCACGGGATATTCTCACGAAATCTGCGAATATTGAAGTGCAGTACGTATATCGTGAGGCAAATCGATTTGTGTATATACTGAGGCCTTGTCGATAACAAATAATTTTTTGTTTTTATTTGATGAACCCAAATATATCAAAGACGTTGTAATTCTTGACGCCATTACATTTAATGAATGATTTCCTTTAAAAAGAAGTCGGACCGCAATTTGGTTCTACAAAAATCCATGCCGTGCTGAATTTGACTCAGTGCAACCCATTTCACTTATGTGTAAATTACTCTTATATTGTAATTGGATTTTTTTTTCAAAATATAGTAAACCATATTTTATTTTTCAATATATTGTACTTTCAACAGTAAATTGAAAGATGGTTTTAATTCAATCCGTCTTCACTGTTCATTTATTTTTTTTGAATAAAAAATTAAAGATGGTTGGTATACAATCCATCACTATTCACTAAAAAAACTATAGTGAAGACGGTGGGATTACAACCCGTCTTCACTATTTACAAAAAAAAAATACAATCAAGACGGTAGGATTACAACCCGTCTTCACTGTTCACAAAAAAAAACTTTCAATTGTTTATACACTGTTAACTGGGGAAAAAACTTACATGAGTCAGCCTCAGCGGGAGCAGTCAACAGTAAGGGCCAGGTATGGTATTTACTGTTCAAAGAAAAAAAACTTTCAATTCCACTGTTTATAAAAAACTGTCAGCCGGAGCATGCAGCAGCAGGGGTAGGCAGCAGTCATCAAAAATTTGAAAAGCTGGTGTAGAATGATTGTGGATTGATGGATGGATAAATATGCGGTTGAAATTTAAAATTTTTGTATTAAATAGGAGAAATTGATTGAAGTTAATTTAAAAAGAAGAAGAAGTAATAAGTAGAAATTAAGTAATATTATATTGTTAATTTTGTTTTCATTTTTAAAATTATATATTTTAGTTAATTTGATTGTTGATGATGAATGTTACTAAAATTTTAATAATATTATGCATTTAATTTGAGAAGAAGGAAAAGTTTGTAAAAGAAGAAGAAAAAGGAAGAGAAGAAGGAAGAAGAAAAGGAAGAGAAGAAGGAAGAAGAAGGAAGAAGAAGGAAGAAGAAAGAGAAATTTCTATTAGTAAGTAGATGTATATTTTTTTAATTAACTTTTAATTTTTAAATGATTATTATAGTTAATTTGATTGTTGAGAAATGTTAATATAATTTTAACATTTTGCATGTAATTTGAGAAGAATGAAAATTAGTAAAAAAAGAAGAAGAAGGAGAAGAAGAAGGAAGAAGTAGAAAATATTAGTAAGTAGATGTATATTTTAATTTTTTAATTAAGTAATATATCATTATTTTTTAATTTTTAAATTATATATTATAGTTAATTTGATTGTTGATGAATGTTAATATAATTTTAATATTATGTATGTAATTTGAGAATAAGGAAAAAATTGTAAAAGAAGAAGAAGAAGGAAGAAGAATGAGAAAATAATAGCAAGTAGATGTATATTTTATTTTTTTAACTAATTAATATTATATCATTAATTTTTTTAATTTTTAAATGATTATTATAGTTAATTTGATTGTTGAGAAATGTTAATATAATTTTAATATTATGCATGTAATTTGAGAAGATTTGGAGCAAAAAGAAAGAAGAGTAAGGAAAATTTACAACAATTTTGGTGAAAGTTTTTTGTGCAAACTGTAAGTGGATTAAATATTTAAGTTTTTTTAGTAAATTGTATTAATGTAGAAAATTTTGCATGTTATAATTTTGGTGAATTTTTAGTTATATATATATATATTTATGATATAGCAGTGTATTTTTTAAATTTATTATTAAAGTAATTTATTTTTTTTATTCTAATATAATACAAGTAATTTTGAGAAGATATAGAGAAAAAGGGAGATGTAAGATTTAAAACAAATTTTGGCTAACATAAAAAAGTTAATTTATATAATTTGAATTTAAATTTTAAATTTCTTAAAAAGATAGAGCAACAAAATTAAATTTAAATAAAAAATTATCTATATTTTTTTAATTTCAACTTACTTATAATTAGATTATTAGACCATTAAAAATAAAAGGTATATAAGATAAGATAATATATAGATAATTTTTTTTTTGTATTTAAAATGTAACGGAGGAAGATTAATTTTTATTTTATTAAACCTTTAGGGATTAAGTGTGTACTTTAGTTCACTTTTTCCGAATATATATAATAAATTACATGCTAATTTTTTTTTTTTAAATTTAGATTCGATTATTATATTCTCATTTGTAATAAAAGAAGTTCTAGAATTTAAATTTAAATTGCATGTTATAGAATTGTTTAAAATTAAAAGTGATTTATTAATTAATGATGGTTAATTAATATAATTTAGAGCGAAAAAAGAAGGGAGATTTAAAGCAAATTTGATGAAATTATTTGTAGCAAAAAATTGTCAATTAGTAAATTAAATTTTTAATATTTTAATTTAAGTAATATAAATATTTATAATTTGAATAAAATATGTTATAATTAATTAATTAATTAAACCCTTTTTATTTTGATTATTATAAATATTTGTTATTTATTGCTAATATTTTATAAAAATATTGATATTTGTAATGTAGAGTTAGAAGCAGACCAACCTCCTCTATTGAAGTTACAAAAATAAACACATCAGTAATCTTATATCAAATGAACTGGTATACTTTTTTTGTTTATTTATTTATTAAGAAATAAATTGTGTAGTTTTATGTCTCATACGATCTTATTTAAGGTTGTTTGTATTCATTGCAGGATATTATGGAAATATTTCGACATCGAGGGATAGGAAATAATCACATACACAAGCTTATTGTTCCATTTTTGGATATGGTAGGATTTTATCATGCCACATTTATTCGTGGCTACAAATTAATGCTTGGATTGATTACTGCATTAATTGAAAGGTGGAGACCGGAAACACATACTTTTTATTTGTCATGTGGAGAATGCACAGTTACTCTAGAAGACGTGGTCATGCAAATCAGGGGTCCCGGTAAATGGGAAGCCATTGATTGCTCATATTGATCTTAATGCTCAGGAGCTTTTTTAAAATATCTAGGGAAGGTACTATATGAGAGAGATATAAAAGGTTATCGTATAAAAATGACTTGGTTGGAGAAAATATTTAACATCACCGATTATAGTATGGGAGATAAGATTAAGCTTGGAGCTTGAGCATATCTTATGCAACTCATTGGAAGAATATTGATGCCATATAATTCTAGTAATATGGTTCATACACAGTATCTCTAATTTATGAATGAGTTTTTGGAAACTACCAGTTATAGTTGGGGATCGGCAATATTAGCGTTTTTGTATCGTGAGTTGTGCAAGGCCTCTTTGTTAGAAAATGGTCAAAAGAGAATGGGAGCTAATGGATGCCTACTGTTATTGCAAGTGTGGGCTTGGCAGCGATTGCCATTTTTTACACCGATTATCCGAAGTTTGATTCGTTTTCCTCTTATTGGAAGGTGATGTTTTGATTTTAATTTAAAATTTATTTACTTTATTTTAAAATATTCTTCATCTATATAAAATAAATGTTTGTTTCATATATTATTTGTTTGCAGATGGTGTGAGAAAAAAGAAGGTACGAAGTTAGTGCATAACAATGTCAGAGTATTTAGATCGATGATTGATTTGTATTGCAAAGATCATGTATATGAATGAAAAGTTATTTTCACATATTATTTATTTATAGATTACTTTGATTTGTAATCATTTATATCTATTTTTTACAGTTTATTTGGAGGCCATACAACAATGATGACATATTGGCAGATGTACCAGATTATTTGATGGTGGATTCTAATTTATCGTGTACTGTTACACCAATGATTCACTTTTGTGTTGTCGAGTTCTAGTTTGGAGATAGGGTGTTGAGGTAGTTTGGCTTCCATAAATTCCATGCAATCATGATTATCTCTATGATATATATGGACGGGGTAGGTCCGATGATAATCCACAAAGAACATCTTAAAACCAAAGGAAGGATTTGAGTTGAAAATCCTCTTGATAGCCTGATATTTTGAGAGAATCTTCACATCTACAAACATTCTAGCAACATTTGAAATCCTTCAAACATAATCTCAACTCAATGCTCCAAGTTGTATCAAGTGGATTGGCTCAGGAACGCTCATGCTAGTGATCCATGGGGGCATCTGACTTTTATTTCTAAATTTCCACCATTTCTATGATTGTCATAACTTTGTAAATTCAAATTTTTGTCAGTAAATTCCAAGTTTATTATTTTAAGCCCCAATTCTATTAATTTTTTACATATATATAAATATATTATAAGACGATTGACATAACATTAAAAAGAAAACAAAATATTTCTTGGTATTACTTTGAACTAATATTTCCAGTGCAAGAGTCCAAAGTAAGCCAAGACCTTAACACTCATGTTCATAGTTGAAAAGTGTACGGTAAAGCATGACTAAGGAAAATGCTGACATTTCAGTTTGTGCCAAGATAGAGTTTTTTAGGAAATTATTTACCTGATAAAGATGAATATTTCAAAAAGGAATCAGAAAAAGTGGTCGTTCGAGAATAAGAGGAGCAAGAACCTACAGAGAATAATCCAAGCAAGATATGGAGTATAGACGAAAGATAAAATGAAATATTTGAAATGAAGATTCACAATACAGCAGAGCTCACAATATTAAAATGACATCATGCATACATCAGTAGAAATCCACAAATAGGAGCATGCTCACCCATTCATATTCATTAAAATGTTTTGAATATTTCAACATGAATTTAGAGAGAGTCAATAATGACTTTGATGCACCACAGGAGAAGGCAAATTGCATTTCCAAAAGAGTTCATAATGTGAAGAACTAACCTCTTTCGTAACTATCCTTCAGGTGGATCTAGAATTAGGCTTAGACTTAAATAAGTGTGTTAGAGTTGCCACTGATCATTTATTTTTAAAAATAAAATTAGGTTGATCGGACACCTCAGTTTATTCTCTTACTTGATCCACATCTGACCAAAAATATGTCGGGTTCAGGAGTCAATCAAGGAAGGATTAGCACCCTTGTATTGTCCTTTCGATACTAATTTAATTTCCAGTCGTCTTAATTGCGAAAAATAAAAGTTAAATTAAAACTAAGAATCTGATCCAAATTACTTACCTTTAATCGATTTAAAGTACCCCTAAAAAAGTTAAAAAGAGGTTAGATTGTAAAAATAAACTATTGAGTGATTCAAAAGGAAGAATTAACAAAAAAAATTAATACTTTAAATAAAGAAAAAATACATATGTACATACATGCAAAAAAAGAAAAAAAATAAATGGACATAAAATTAACAGAAGGAAATGCCAAAAATAAATGAAACAAATTCATGCCATATAATAGAGTAGATCACACAGATTAAAAAACACGAAGTGATGAAGAATACGAGACAAAGAAAAAAGTTAATTAAATTAAAATAAAAATAAAATGTCAATTGCAAGATCAAATACAAACAAGGAAAAATAAAAATTAATTAAATAAAAATTAAAATAAAAAACAAAAAAAACGATTATTATCGGA
Organism: Hibiscus syriacus; assembly: GCF_006381635.1. Classification (NCBI taxonomy): domain Eukaryota; kingdom Viridiplantae; phylum Streptophyta; class Magnoliopsida; order Malvales; family Malvaceae; genus Hibiscus; species Hibiscus syriacus. Next base: position 10,438,705 of record NW_024063533.1, on the reverse strand, counting down.
TCAAGAACTCGTAAAGTGTAGTGGCCTTTTAAAAACAATCAAATGAAAACATGTAATAAATAAAGAAAAGATCAAATTGCAAAAATAAAATAAAGTGTGGGGCTAAAAAAATAAAAAACGTAGTAGTATAACAAATGGAATTTGAATAAAACTTTAAGGGGCTGAATATACAATTAGACCCTACCCACGACAAAACACGCGGATCCTCAAAAGATCTGAGTGGGTTTTCGGGTCAACTATAAAACCCAAAATAAAGAAACAAACTTCATTTCTCCTCTCTCCCTCAAAACTGACCAAAACAATTTTTTTTAAAAAAACCTATGAAATGTTCTTCGCAAATGAAGAACACTCGGTCGGTGTTCATAGAGAACCCATATTCTGGCCGTGCTCCGCCTCGTCGACTAGTGCCGGTCCTCATCGGCGGTGAAACCCTCATCTTTTTACACCATTTGAAAGCCCTTCTCTTCCTCTTTCCAAATATCCCCACCGTTTTTATAAAACAACCTCAAGGAGGGCTAGATCTAAGAAAGATCTTTCGCATGTCCCTTATCCAATCATCGATTTCTTCTTTCTATGGGGGTTTTTCGAGCCAAAAAGAAAAATAAACAACAAAAACCCAAAGTCGAAACCAAAAATACCTCAAGAATCGAACCAAGAAAGGTAAAAATAATACATTTTTATTGGTTTTTTTGTTCAAGATTACAAGTGCCTTTCTTACTTCGATCTAACCTCCTTTTTTCTCTTTGACTTTGCAGAGATTTATAGACTTAATACTCCCTTCTTTTTATTTGGTTTAGAGTCCTAGTTAGGTTAGATTCATTTAGGCTTTTGGTCGTTGGCTTGATTCTCCGAAAATAGTTTCCTACTAGGGGATAACTTCTTCAAAACCGACCAAAAAATTGGTGGTTGTGGAGCCGAGTCCCTCATTACTAGGTGGTTTCACGGATTGAGGGTTGTTAGGTTTAGAAACCTATAAAATTGATCTTTGTTTTAGACTGTTGGATCTCATCTTGATCCAATGGCAAAGACACTGGCGGCTGGGAGCAAAAGCCAAGAGGCAGCGGTTGGCTCTCTAGGGTTTCAGAAACCCTAGGGTATTGACTGGGCCGGGTCGGATCTGCTCTGGTTGTAGCTGGGTTATCCTGTTATCTGTAAGCCGGTCGGGCTTCAATTGGGTTCTGGGTCAGTTATTTGGGTCTTGAAACACTGGGCTTGTGTTGTAATTGTTTTCGGGTTGTGTTGTACCTAACAAAGAACAAAATAATTATAAATATTAATTTAATAAAATAATAGTAATATATAATAATGTATTATATAATAAAAATATACTATGTAATAAATAAGTATATATACTATACAATATAAATATATAGCTACATATTATATAATATAACATATATATGTATGTTATACCATATAATAAATGCATGTTTATAATATATAATATAGATATACTATAGGATATAATAATATACTATATACACAAGATCGGACGCAAATGTGTGTCTACAGCTGCCCCTTTTGCCCATAGTCGTGTAACGAGAATAGGGCAAAGATTAAAAGACACTATTTTCGTCCATCATGAATGGATAACCAGGTGTAACATCCTCCGTTATGAGGGTTGATTTCCATGTTATCGAATATCCTCTATCACAGAGTTGAAATTCGATGTTATGATTGGTTTATTAACTTGGACTGAACTACGGATGAGTGTGGCTTGCATGATATCTGTCATCATAACGTTAAAATCATGGTTGACTCATTCGCTGTGAAGTTGAGTTGAACTCAAATATCTTGAGTATGGTATCATTCGTTGTGAAGTTGAAATCGTGGACCTCTTGAGCATGATAACCTTCATTGTGAAGTTGAAACCGAGCTCAAAGTATTAGAAAATAGCTCCTGAATCGTCTTCTAGCCCAATATTCTTCATCGTGAAGCTGAAATTTGACTTGAAGACTTTGATATCAAAATGTTTTTTCATTGTCGTGTTACAGATGACTCCTTCATCGTGAAGTTGGGTCAATCTTTTGGGTACGATATCCTTCGTTATGAAGTCAAAATCATGGGCGACTGCTTTGTTGTGAAGTTGAGTCCAGATGAATTTGCCTTGAGCTAGATATCCTTCATTGTGAAGTTGAAATCCTAACTTGAATTGGCTGTATTGTTTTTAATTTCGAGCTTCCTTTGAATCCGGTATTCTTGAAATTGACTCTGACAAGAATCTGCAAAATTATGCACGTATGTGTTGCTATGGACGCAATGTCCTTATATATGCTTAAAATGTATATGGAACATGTTATTTTAGGGTTTAGAGAGAAATCTCAATCTCCTGGTGTTGGTCTTGATGACTTTCGACTTTTGACAAACTTGATTTTCTGATTCTTGATTTCTGATCTTTGATTTGACACCTACTCTGGTAGCTTTGTAAAATATGCTTTAACTCTAGTTTTGATTAACCAACGTCGATTCAATAAACTAGAACCCATTATCTCAAATGTGGTATAACAACCTTTATCGGCTTCCGGCCACCTGTACCTTCTGAAAAATCTTTGCACAATAATACGTGGTTATCTTTTTGAAAAGTGAATAAATCATTCTTATTTAAATTCAATCTAAGATGTCTGAAGGGAATTGTCTTAAAGAAATGGCCATATTTATTTATAAGGGAAAAGGAACAAAGAGTACATGACAAACATTCTAGAAAGTCAATACATAAAAAGAAATATAAGTAGATGCCTTAGATCTTAACAATGTGAGCGCTTTTGAACTAATACAATGTTAGATGAATTTTGAGTACAACCTTTGTCAAGGGAACTTCGAAAATTTGATAATGTTTGGGAGAGTGCAACATTCCTCCGAATCATGAAGTATACAAAAGATTTGGATGTTGTGATGATTTACTGTCTTAATCTGGGACTTTTCTTGAATCATTATCCAAATTTCCCTTTGTGGGTTTTCATCTTGGACTCACTTTATTTTTCTTGTTTTTTTTAATTTAGGGCGCCCTTTCGGGTTTTCACCCTAAATGTTCTTTTTTTTACTTCAACTTAGGACGCCTTCCCTGGTTTTCATCCTAAGCAAATTATTTTTTGACTGCATCCGAATTAACGAGATTAGGTAGTTCCGGCCCGTCCATTTCAGTTAGGACAAGTACTCCTTCGGAGAAGGCCTTTTTTATGACATAAGGCCCCTCCCAATTTGGCATCCATTTTCCTCTGAAGTCTTTTTGAATTGGCCAAATCATCTTTAGCACCAGATCTCTTTCGCGGAATACTCTTGGGCGCAACTTCTTATTATGTGCTCGAATAATTCGCTTTTGATAGAGTTGACCATGATGAATGGCTTTCAACCTCTTTTCTTCTATTAGGTTCAACTGGTCATATCGAGTTTGTACCCATTCTACATCATCTAGTTTAACTTTTGACAAAACCTAGATTGACGAAATCTCCACCTCAATGGGCAATACTACCTCTATCCCAAATGCTAAAGAAAATGGGGTTGCCCCAGTCGAAGTTCGTATCGAAGTTCGGTAAGAAAACAAAGCAAAAGACAATTTCTTGTGCCAATCCTTGTATGTCTCAATTGTTTTCTCCACTATTTTCTTGATTTTTTGTTTGTTGGTTCTATTGCTCCAATCATCTTTGGTCTATAGGAAGTAGAGTTGTGATGCTTTATGTTAAATTATTCACAAGCAACGTCCATCATCTTATTGTTCAAGTTCATAGCATTATCGGTAATGATTCTTTCGGGAAAACCATACCGACATATGATCTCCTTTTTTAAGAACTTGCAAATGGTGGACTGAGTGACACTGGCATAGGACGCAGCCTCCACCCACTTGGTAAAATAGTCAATTACTACAAGAATGAACCGATGACCATTTGAAGCCTTCGGATGGATTTGCCTGATAACATCCATGCTCACATAGAAAAGAGCCATGGTGTCGTCATCACATGAAGAGGTTTAGGTGGAACATTTATTTTATCCCTGTAGATTTGGCATTTATGACATCTTCGAGCATAGTTGGTGCTGTCGCATTCTAATGTGGACCAAAAATATCCGCATCTCATAATTTGCCTTAACATCATATGTCCATTCGCATGCGTTTCGCAAACTCTGTCATGTACATATTCTAATATCATCTTTTCCTCTCCTACATCTACACATCTCAATAGGATTTGATCATGGCTTTTCTTGTATAAGACTTCCCCATCAAGAACATATTCAGCCTCCATTCTTCTAATAGTTTTTTTATCAGTTTTGGTAGTTTCCTCTAGATAACTTTGGTTTTTGATGTATTGCAGAATGTCATGGTACCAGGGCTTAGTGTCTTTTACTTCTTCGATTTGGTAACAATGAGTCGGGTACTCATACGAATGCATGTCAATTGGCATCATGTCAGACTCCCAGCCAACCTTGAATGTTGCTACCAAGGTAGCTAAGGCATCAGCCATTTGATTCTCTTTTCTAGGCACGTAATGGAAGGTGACTTCATCAAACTCTTCGAGTAGATCCAATATTTCGATAATCCACCAGTTTTACATCTTTTTTCTTCCATTCTCCTCGGACCTGATAGATTACTAAGGCCGAATCTCCATATATCCGCATGGTCTTTATATTCTGTCCAATAGCAGCCCGAATCCTCAAAACACAAGCTTTATACTCTGTCATGTTGTTGGTGTAATCAAAGTTCAATCTGCTAGTGAACGGGTAATGACTTCCCTCCGGTGAGACTAATATAGCCACAATACCAAGTCCTAATGCATTTGATGCAATATCAAAATGCATTTTCTAGGAATCACATGTAGAATTACTTTCTTCTTCTAGAGACATGGCCATCAAGTTTTCATCTGGGAAGTCAAAGTCCAGTGACTCATAATTTTCAGCTGCTCTGCTTGCCAGAAAGTCAGATATGACACTTCCCTTTATAGCCTTTTGGCTCACGTATTCAATGTCAAATTCAGATAATAACAATTTCTATTTTGGATAACCTTCCGGAGAGAGAAGGCACACCCATCATGTACTTTAGTGGATCTAACTTAGAAATCAACCAAGTAGTGTGGTACAACATGTACTATCTGAGTCTACGTGTAGCACATACCAAAGCACAATAAGTTTTTCAATGGGTGAATATCTAACTTCGTAATCAGTGAAATTCTTGCTTAGGTAGTAAATAGCTCTTTCCTTCTTTCCGGATTCATCATGTTGGCCCAAGACACATCCCATTAAATTCTCAAAGATAGAAAAATACATGAATAAAAGTTTGCCCGGAATAAGAGACATTAAAACATGAGTGCGTGATAGATACTCTTTTATTCTCTTGAATACATTATGGCAATCCACATCCCATATTCCAGAGCTATTTTTTTCGAAGAAGGCAAAAAATTGGGTCACACTTGTCGATCAATTGAGATGTGAACCGTGTAATATAATTCAATATGCCCAGAAAACCTCAAACTTCTTTTTGTGATTACGGGGGAGGTAAATTCTAGATGGCCTTGACTTTATCTGGATCAACTTTGATGTCTTTCCTGCTAACCATAAAGCCTAACAACTTTCCAGATGTTACTCTAAAGGTAAACTTGTTGGGGTTTAGTCTCAACTGGAACTTTCTTAATCTTTAGAAGAGCTTTCTCAGATTCTCGACATGTTCGTTTTTGATTTGAGCCTTGATAATCATGTCGTCGACATAAACTTCAATTTCCTTGTGTATCATATCATGAAACAAAGTCACCATAGCTCTTTGATACGTTACCCCAACGTTCATTAATCCGAAAGGCATCACCTTGTAGCAGAAAGTTCCCTACATTGTGACGAATAGGGTCTTTTCCATGTTATCAAGATGCATTTTAATCTGGTTATATCCTAAGAATCTGTCCATAAACGAGAAGAAAGTGTTCCTTGCTGTATTATCCACCAAAGTGTCTATGTGCGAAAGGGGAAAGTTATCTTTAGGACTTGCTTTGTTAAGGTCTCGATAGTCGACACACATACATAATTTCCCGTCTTTCTTTGGATCTGGCACTATGTTAGCCACCCACTTCGGATACTTGGTCACTTAAAGGAAGCCAGCATCGAACTTCTTCTTTTATTTTAAGGAGCATTTCAAGTCTCATTTTTCTTAGCTTTTACTGTACAGGTTTACATTATGGTTTGATAGGTAGTTTGTGGACTACCATATCTGTATCTAGCCTAGAGATGTCTTGATACGACCATGCAAACACATCTTTGTATTCTTGAAGTAAGTTTATCAAGTTTTGTCTTGCTTCACCAGAGAGAATTGTACCAATTTTAACTTCCTTTCTTTCCTCTATTGTTCCCAGATTCAAGACCTCAATTTCCTCTTCATGTGGCAGTATTTGTTTATCCTCTCTTTCTACCATCCTTAATAATTCGGAAGGCAAGTTACACTCTTCTTCATTGTCGTATTCATCAATTTCCCCAAGATAATAGAACTGTTCAAAATCCACCTATGGGTTAGGATCAGCAATGCCCACATCATTAACATCTGGGGACCTGAAAGAGGGAGGATAAAAGAAATGTGTATATACGAGTGGTAAACATCCCACACAAAATGAAAGAAAATTAAATTAAAACGGAGATGAAATGAAGTATAGAATGAAAGGAAATTAAATTCAAAAGGAAATGAAGTAAGAAGAAATGTTTGTCGTGAAAGAACTGCATATTTTATTGAATAACAATAAAAACCATTTATTCACCCTTATAAAATATCACCTATTGCCCCGGGTATAAGCGAATAGGGAGAGTTTGAGTATTACTCTTAAAGATATTTGAAAACCACAGGTAGTTCTTCAACTGTCCAGTTATTGAGCACAAACCCAAGTGGAAATTGACAGATTCTAGATATATCCAAATATTTAGCATTCTCTGTGATTATGGCGTTGATACTCAAATCTTTCAAAGTAACTTCCCAATATGGTAAGGTGGTCTCAAACACATAGCCACTAGATTTAAATGTGTCGTAAAAGGTGGGAAAACCATGGGCTCCCATTGAAATTCATTCTCGTTTAATCTGGCCAACCTTCTTTCTCGGCCCTTCTGAATTTCCTTCTTCCTCTGTTGTCGACTGGGCTAAAAACCAAGCCCGAACTGGTCTAACTTTGTTATAGGAAGAACGGGGTTGATCCTTCTGATAGCTCCATAAAAGACTATATTTCTAGTATTTTTACTTAAGTTATTGCTCGTCTAAACAAAGTGTTCACAGTATATTAGTCGCATTTAGCTTATAATTGCATGTGGTGGATAAGTTTTGCTTAGGTAATATTTATTAGGTTTAACTAATGCTGCTGAGGAGAAAGGGCTTGTGTGGAATATGTTTGTGCAGGAAATTAACTAAGGAAGAACATTTCAGTCGCTACAAGGTATTTTGCAAGGGCCAGTGGAATATAGAAGATAAAGACAGTGAGGAGCAGATTTATCTCTCCAAGGCAAGGTTTATCTTGCAAGTCTGAAGCAGATATGACGAATTGCCTATGTCACATGCCAGCTGTACGACTACCCTCACGTGCAATAAATCCCTCAAGATTCTGACAACAGCTATCCACCTTTCCTTTTTTTAGCCTGGACAAGAAAACAACGGGTATTTAGGGAATCTTCACTTGTGAAAAACCCTAGGATATTTCCCTCTATATATACCCAGTCACAACCGCCAAAAAAAAGGGGAGGCAAGGAAGCAAGAAGAGCTTTAACTGAAGCGTGAGCGAGCAACTACAGTGCTTTCCCACCTTTTTCCAACCTGACCTTCCTTGGTGTTCTCCATGGCCAGGCTATAGTAGAGCGGTGGTCAGGCCTCGAGAGAGGCTGGCCGCCAGGACAGGCGCAGTGTTGATCAGAGATGTCACGAAAGATCCCCTAGTTTTGGGAGTCATTCTTCCTTTATTCTTAATTTTTTTACTTTGCTTGGGGTTGTATTAAAACGATGATACTTTGGTTAACTTTTTGACAACACCGTGAACTACTTTACTTGGTGTTAGTCTTTGTTTTGCCGAGACAATTACTTTCTGTTTCATGAATGATGAATTATGATTTTGCTCATGTCCGTTTTGTTCATTGTTTAAATTTTTTCCTTAACACTGTAAGAGCTTTGAGAGATTGCTTGGAGTCACGGTGAAACACGTCTTGACACTTTAAGAGCTTTGAGAGATTGTCATTTGTCTATATATTGATTCTTAGATTCGAGAGAATTAAGATAGATCTACGTGAACAATTGAATGGATCCGGGATGGTGATGTTCTAACATGCTTACCTTAGAGATAAGGAGAGGATTTCAATAGACTAAAAGGGATGGACACTAGAGTAGGATAGACAACTATTATAGTTCACGATGAGATGCATTACTACAATAACAGTCTGACAAACCAAGGGTTGTAGTTAACGATGAGTAGTATTGCCATAACAACCGTCTAAGAATACTCAATAATCCTGTCGGGAAGCTTAAGCATATCATAACAAATCATTCTAGAATTAGAATAATTGCTTGTCATAACAAAATATTAGCATGAGTGCTCTGTGAAAAGTATGAATATGTGAGGTTGTTTTGAATATATTTTAATCAACGTTTGTTTTTGCCTTTTTATTTTATTTCGATAGTTTTGCATATTTGTTTTACCTCGACCAAACTTTTCCACAACCATACTTTATTATATATTCTTGCTTTATTTTGTTTAAGTTATTATTAATAACAGTTTTCTAGTTTGACAAGACTTTAGGAATTAGTTCATGACAACTAGTTCTAGTTATGGTGAAACTTAAAAGAGCCGACCAATCCCTGATAAAACGATAACTCACTTACCCTTTATTACTTGATTCGACTGTGTATACTTTCATAGATTTGATTGCATTAGCATATACATTTACAAACGATCACCTTTCTTACAACAGACTCCCAAATCCTTTTCCTACCTTGGCACCTCTTCCCAAAGTTTGCTTGACCTCTATTTTAGTGCATTCAAAGAGCCTGGGTTTGGACATATTTCCTCCTTCAGCCACAAATATGGCATTCACAAACTCCAAAAAGCGAAACAAACATTCTATCACTTCATCACTCACTTCTATGTAAGGGGAATCAGTAGTCACACTCGATACTATATCTTCGTCGGCATTAACAATTACAAGAGCCCCGTCAATGACAAACTTGACTTTCTGGTACAACGTAGACGGTACTGCTCCAGCTTGATGGATCTAAGGCCTTCCCAAAAGGCAATTGTAGGAAGACATAATATCCATCACCAAGAATTCGATATTGTAAGTAGCAAGTACAATGGTTAAGGGTACCTCAATCTTGCCGATTACTTTCCTCTTGGTTCCGTCAAATACTCAGACCACACTCTGGCATGCTCTCATATGGGAAGTATCCATTGGTAGCCTTTTCAAATTAATCAAAGGTATCATATTTAGGGTAGAACCATTTTTGATTAACACACTCGGAAAGACGTGTCATTTGCAATGGGTAGTGATGTGTAATGCATTCGACCTCTTTCATCAGACGAAATCTCATCGTTAGAAAATGAGATGAGATTATCAGCTTGAATGTTGTTAATCAGTAGATCCATTTGGCTGACTGGTATGTCTTGCGGCAAAAATGTCTGGTTTTTAGGACCTTTAGAAGTGCTTCCATGTGTGCCTCTGAACTTAGGAGCAGTGTCAACATTGAAATACATGCTTGCATGTTATGTAATTGTTTCATGATACTGTACTCGCTGTGTTTTAAAAATTTCAGGAACTCTATAGCTTCTTCTTTCTTTATTTGCTCATTTATTGCCAGCATGTCCCCTTTGATTGGTTCAAGTGGTCTCTGGGGGGACTTAGCCTCTTGGGAGTAGTATTTCCCCCACGGTATACCCCATTTTATTGTCATCTTCCTTCTTTATTGGCTCGTTTGTTTTCATTGTAGGAAAAAGGTCTGGGTGTTGTGATCACCACCTTTACTTGTGCTTTATCTACTATCCTTACTTCAGGGGTAATTACCAAAGGATAACCCCTACCATATCCACTTTTGGGTGAATCTCCAGTGGCACAAACAGCTGCTTATGGAGAGTTTTGGACTTCTTCATAGAATTCCAGCTCTTCCTATCCATCATGAGCTGGATCGAAGCTTGAAACTCTGAACAATCTTGCACATAATGCCCTTCTTCACTATGGTAACAACAGTTGTTACCATATTTACACCTTGATGTATCAGAATGTGGTGCAAGAAATCCTGCTTTCACCACCTGTCTCCATACCCAAGCCAAAGGAGACTTTATTTCAGAAACATCAATTTTAAATTTCCTGTATTTTTCTTTAATGACTGCATTAATCCCAGTTTCTTGAAGATTAGGAAAAGGATTTTGTGAAACATTTGGTGCTCCTGAGTTGAAATGGATCTAATTCTTATTGCATATTCTTTGCACGATCCTCTTGAATGCGAGGCAATTCTCAATAGTGTACCCCGAAACACCACAATGATATTCGTAGTGAGTGTTCTCATCATACTACCTAGAGTATAGGGGCTTCATAGGTTCCACCAGGTATGGTGACACTACATGAGTATCAAAAAGTTGTTGATAAAGTTCTTTGTACGTCATGAGAATATGATCGAAATGTTCATTTCTCTTTCTTTCCTAGGTTCCCTTAGATTTTGTCTAGAAGTACCTGATGGTAGAGTTGTAGTTGTTTTTGAGTTGGAGATTGTAACACCTTTATTGGCATTGTAGGTGTTGATGTTATTAATATTTGTATCCTTATTCTTCATATGAGGTTTCTTGTTTGACTCTCCTACTTTAATCTTGCCTTATTTTATGGTAATTTCTATAATCTCCCCGGCCATAACTAAGTAAAAAAAATACAGATGTGATTGGAACCAGGCGCCCGAAGTAAGGAGCCTTCAGTGTTTGCACGAAGAGCTTTCTGGTTTCTTTCTCATCCAATGGTGGATGAACTTGTACAGCTAAATCCCTCCATCTCTGTGCATATTGTCCGAAACTTTCGTTATGATTCTTCTCCATACTTTGCAGCAGAACTCGATCTGGCCTCATATCATTTACTTGTTTGTATTGTTCCAAGAATGACTTGGCTAGATCTTTTCAGGTCTTGATATGAGATTGGTTTAGCTTATTGTACCACCGGATGGCTGAACCAGACATACACTCCTGGAAGTTATGAATCGAGAGTTGGTCGTTTCCCACATATCATGTCATCTTTTGATAGAACATGGTAATGTAAGCTGAAGGGCAACTGTTCCCATTGAATTTCTCGAACTCAGTGACCTTGAATTTTGGTGAAAACACCAAATTTGGGACCAAACTTAGCTCTAAGGCATCGACTCCATGGTAATAATGGTCCCCCTTAACCATGTTCATTTGGTCCTCCAGCAGCTTGATTTTTTCTTCAATTTTCTTTTCCTTGTCTTCTTCATCAAAATCCGAAATATGGTAATCATCCGGATTATTCTCAGGGTTGGATAGAGAAGTCTGTACCTTTACAGTAGACGAGGCCTTCGCGTTTGCAGCGGATGAGTCCCCTTGCAGTCTTGGTAAAATTCCAGGTGAGATAACCACCTACAGGGTAGGTGGCATAGCTATCCCTTCAGATGACCCCGCCCCAGGTGCACTTGCTTGATTTAAGCCAGATAACTTGGCAACAATTTGGTCAACCAAAGACTCTTGACTTTTAGTGATCGTTTCTAGAGTACTTTGATTATTCTGACTTATTTTTTCTTCCAACTCCCTTTGCATCCTCAACATGTTCTCTTCGAGCTGAGCAATTTTATCTTCTATTTATCTTTTCTTTGTATGGGTGTTGTGAGGATGATGCGTGTCCAAAGCTTGTGGAGGTATACCCGATGTTTGTTCCCTCTTCTGATGAGACATGTTCTGTTAGTTAATGTGAATGTAAGAACATGGAAAATAAAAATAAAATGCAAAGTATAAAAAAATGCATGATGCATGAGAATTAGAGGCATTGATCCAAAAATGTGTTTGTTATTATAAATAATCTTTATTGAGACAAAAGTGTTATTTTTTTAAGAGACAAAAACATCTTAAAAGTACATTTTGACTAAGTTCTCTAAACCCTAAACAACTTCTAACAGGTTGACAAGTCTTCTTCATTCATCTGTCACTGGTTGAATACCTTGTCGGACCACTCCAGCTTCTCTCGCTAAACCGTGCAAGTGACGAGCTACTTTTTTTTACTTTTCTAAGAAATCTCGATTGACTGCATCTCTAGCTTTCACCCTTTGTTGGGCCTGTTTCTAACGAAAATGCCACTGAAATCCTCCATCAAAGGGAAGAGATTTCTTGAGGATTGCTAGGCAACTGCACGAATTGAGGGTTGTTAGGTTTAGAAATCTATGAAATTGATATTTGTTTTAGGCCATTGGATCCCATCTTGATCCAACGGAAGAGACACTGGCAGCAAAAGCTAAGAGGTAACGGTTGGCTCTATAGGATTTTAGAAACCCTAGGGTATTGACTGGGTCGGGTCAGATCTATTATGGGTTGTAGTTGGGTTGTAATGTTATCTATAAGCGGTCGGGCTTCAATTGGGTCCTGGTCAGCTATTTGGAAACGATGGGCCTGTGTTGTAATTATTTTCGGGTTGGGTTGTACCTAACAAAGAACAAAAGAATTATAAATATTAATTTAATAAAATAATAATAGTAATATATAATAATGTACTATATAATAAAAATATACTATGTATATATATATGTATATATATATCGCTACGTATTATATAATATAATAATATATGTTTATAATAATAATATAGATACACAATAGAATATAATAATATACTATGTTGAGTTAATCGATTGACGAAATCGGCCAAGAGGGGGGTGAATTGGCAATAAAAATTTTGGTGGAAGCTTTTGCAGAAAATTGAAAGAAATTGCACAGCGATTTAGAGTGGTTCGACTTTCTCAACCAAAGTCTACGTCCACTAACTTAGCTATCCACAATAAGGATTTTCCACAAATTCACTAATTTGTCTTTCTTTTGAGGACAAAGAGTAACCTTACAAACCCTCAAGAATTATACCCCAAATTCTTGAGAACACTCTCTCCCAAAGAGAACAATACAAATTTGCAAACTTATAAGGAAATCCTCACAAGGTAGATTGTTTGCACAATTCTAGAACAAAGAAAAGAACACTCAAGAATGAATACAATTGAGCACAATAAGTGTTCTTGAAAGCAAAATGAATATTGAATGAAAAATAGGCTTGAAATGCTTAAACATGAGGTTTGATGCTTTCTCTTTGATTCTCTCTTGATTCTAGTTGCTTGATATTTCTTGTTATTGATCAATGGCTTCTAAGCTTGCTTAAATACACCTTGAATCACTTCTGAACGTTGGGGATCATTAATGAAGATAATATAGCTGTTTTAGTGTGAAATCAATTAATAAAACAGTTTGGAGCGTGGGGGGAATCGGTACCCCTTAAGGGGAATCGGTTCCCTAAGTGTAAAATTCAAATATTTCGACCGTTAAACAGGGGGGGAATCGGTACCCCCTGGGGGGGAATCGGTTCCCTCCGAGCATACTGGAATTCTCGGAGCCAAACCGTTCAGGGGGAATCGGTACCCCCTTCGGGGGGAATCGGTTCCCTCTGAGCAATCTGGAATTTTTGGCTTTGAGATGGTTCGAAATATTTTGTAAAATCGTTTTGAAATTATTTTAAGATTAAAACTTAATTTTACACTTGAGTAAGGATTAAAAATGACATTTGAAAGATTTGGAGTAATATTTTGATATTCGAATAATTATATCGAATATACTTAGAAAATCTTTTTAGAAAATCTTAAAATTCATTTAACTTAATTTGTTATATCAAAATATCAAAATGTTTTCAACAATCTCCCCCTTTTTGATATAACAAAATATTTTAGCAATTTTAAGATTTTGAAATCAATTTTTGAAATTACTCCCCCTAACTTTAACACTTCTCCCATTTAAAACACTTAACACTTCTCCCCCTTTTTGTTAAATCAAAAAGACATTTTAAAAGAATTTAAACAAGGTTTTCAAATCATTTAGCCAATTATATATAGTTTAAGCTGCTAAGATCACAAGCAAGAGAAACGTTAGCCATTAGTTTCATAATCAATATTCATAGTTAATGTGACATGGCAAAATTAGTCATATATCTAACATGATGTAAATGATGCAATAATGAATAAATTTAACCACACAATATATAAGTTCAAACATCCAAACAAATCCAAAGTCTAACAATCCAAAAAATCAAACATTCCAAAATATTCAAAATGTTGAAATAATAATCTTTTAGTTCAAAGTTCTAAAGCTAAACGCAGAATCAAACATCCGGATCGGGAGGAGGAAAACAAGCTCGCATAGCAGCCATCTCATGTGAGAGTGCATCAATACGTTCATTCATCGAAGCGTTGTTTGTGCACATCTCTCAGAGAATTTCTAATTGTTGAGCTCCCATTGTGGATAAATGGGACTCTATAGAAGTAAAGCGCGAATCCATGGTAGCATATCTGAAATCAAATGTCTCCATAAAAGATTGAAAATATGGAGGCATTTGATGCGTTTGTTGTGCTTGCTCCTCGGGATATTTAGGCTCATCTTCGGCTTCATCGATGTCTCGCATTAATTGTTCAAGCTCGGGATCGTTGTCAGCTTCTGGTGGAGCTCGTGAAGAACTAGCTGTCAGAAGATCGAACCCATTCACCGGTTTACTTATCCTTTATCCATCCCGCTCTCGTTAAGGAAAGAAGATTAATTTGTTTCTTTAGAGGAAAGGAGGCATCTAGACCTAGTCTAAGCCCGGCTTTAGAAAATAGATTACTCAAAATGCAACCGTAAACTAGAGATGAACAAAGTTTCTTGTTAGGAACAAGATTTACGGTTTCAACAATTTCAGCAAAAATGATCTGAGGTAGGTTAATTTTAATATTGTTTTTGAAAAAATGTAACCACCAAAGATCCAAGGCTCTAAGAGTTGAATAACGACCTCTGGATGGTCGAAACCACCAAGAAATCATTAGGTGAAGAAAACGTTCATGAAGGTCTAAGACACTCGTACTATCCCTTCTTTTATAATGAGAACCTAAAATTTGTTTTTCATTTGAAATACCATCGTTATCTAATCCTAATGCCTTGTCTATGTAAGCTTAGTTAATATGTAAGAATTGTCCTAGGAGGTAGGAACGAACTTCCATGGTCTCAGTTTGAGCTCAGTTTTTGACACAAACGGCATTAGAATAAAAGATTCGAACAAGTTGATGGTAAACTATAGGTTCATGGTCACAAAGTTTATCGAATTTCCACTCTTGTAAAAGAGGAAGATATTTAAAATTAATATCTAACATAGTTTGACGAGAAGGGATATGTTCTTCTCTAATTTTGTAAGAGTTGAAATATTGATAATACCAAAAACGATGATTTATGGGACCAGGATGATTGAAGCATGAATTTTGGATAGTTAAATTGGGATCAACTGGATTAGGATTAGGAATTGAAATTTCAGGAATAGGAGGAGGATTTGGAGGTGGATTTGGTTGACGGTGTGAGCGACTAGATGATGACCTAACACGTTTAGGATTGGACATGGTTTAGGAAATCGGAATAGATGGATAACCTGCAATTTAGAAAACATATGTATGCAATTCAATCAATCCCAAAACTCAATTGAGTCCTCAATATTTCAAGGTTCTCTAAATCAATCCTAATGGGCAAAGTTTTTTTGAAAACTATTGAAAAATAATATTTTGAAAAATAATATATGTATAGTTTTCATAACAACAACATAATTCAAATTAAAACACAATAATTTGAAAAACACATTTTTTTTATTTCGAAAATTTCAAATTTTTTTTGGAAAATTCTTGTGTTTTTGATGAAATTAGTTGTAATATCTAGTTTCTAATCACTAAACAATTAATACCCGATCACTATTTCTATCTAGAACTAATTAAAACTAGTCCTATGTTTAAAATCAATGAAATAGAGAGTTTAGAAAAATTTACCTTGAAATATGAGATTTAGTGGATTTTTGATGTTGTTTGCACGATTTTAATGATTCTAGCAGGTTTAGAAGATGATATTTGAAGTGAATTTCGATTAAAATCGTTCATTTGAGGCAAAATGGAGATATAGGGTGATAGTGGAGAGGAGAACGGCGTGAATAAGGAGAAAAGAGAGTTTGAGGCAAAGAAAGCGTTCTGGGCGTGATATAACCAGAACCCTCAGGGGGTATCGATTCTCCTAGGGGGAATCGGTTCCCCTTCAAAGGGGGAATCGGTTCCCTCATGGGGGTATCGATTCCCTCTGCACCAAAATGCTAAAATCCGATTTTAAACACACAAAATGCTAAATTAATTTTCTCTAGTGGTATTGGCAACTCATATATTGAAAATTAATCATGTTCAAACAATTAAATTAATCCTTAAACGATATTTGAACATAAAATTAATTTTTCATCAAGAATCATAAACTCCCCCTAACTAATAGCAATGAATGCAATCAAAAATTACTATTCCAAGCATTTTTCATTTGGTCTTTAAAAGTGCTAAAATTATTTTAAACACTAAGTGAAGATAGGTTGGTCAAACCTAATTCTCTCCTAAGTGTCCAAAATATTTCCTTGTCTAAAGGTTTTGTAAAGATATCCGCTAATTGGTGCAAAGTATCAATAAATTCTAGAACTACATGTTCCTTAGTGACATGGTCTCTAATGAAGTGATGTCTTATTTCAATGTGCTTAGTTCTAGAGTGTTGGATGGGATTTTTAGTGAGACAAATTACACTAGTATTGTCACACTTGATAGGAATGGTACCAACTTCAATTCCATAATCAAAAAGTTATTGTTTCATCCATAAAACTTGTGCACAACAACTACCAGCTGAAATGTATTCGGCTTCAGTGGTAGATAATGCAACACAATATTGTTTCTTTGAAAACCAAGAAATCAGCATATTTCCAAGGAATTGGCAAGTACCGGAGGTGCTTTTCCTATCTAATTTGCATCCTCCATAATCCGCATCAGAAAAAGCATGCAAGCTAAAGCTAGAGTCTCTAGGATACCAAAGTCCTAAACTAGGAGTGTTCTTAAGGTATCTAAAGATTCTCTTAACAGCTAGTAAATGTGATTCCTTAGGGCATGATTGAAATCTAGCACATAAGCAAACACTAAACATAATATATGGTCTACTTACAGTTAGATAAAGTAGAGATCCAATCATTGATCTATATAATTTAACATCTACACATTTACCTTCTTCATCTAAGTCAAGCTTTGTTGAAGAGCTCATTGGAGTGTCATGCGGTTTGCCATTTTCCAGTCCAAACTTTTTGAGCATGTCTTTGACGTATTTAGCTTGATTGATGAAGATGCCATATTTTCTTTGCTTGATTTGGAGTCCCAAGAAAAATGAGAGCTCCCCCATCATGCTCATTTCGAATTCACTTTGCATTAGCTTAGAAAATTCTTGGCAAAGAACATCATTAGTATAACCAAATATTATATCATCAACATAAATTTGAACTACTAATAAATCTTTACCTTTATGCTTTAAAAACAATGTAGTGTCAACCTTCCCTTTTGAAAAACCTTTTTCAATTAAAAAATTTGACAATCTTTCATACCAAGCTCTAGGAGCTTGTTTTAAACTATAAAGTGCTTTTGACAATTTAAGAACATAATCCAGAAATTTTGAATCTTCAAAACCTAGAGGTTGTTCCACATACACTTCTTCCTTTATAAAACCATTTAAAAATGCACTTTTAACATCCATTTGATATAATTTAAATTCATGAAAACATGCAAATGCTAATAATATTCTAATTGCTTCCATCCTAGCTACGGGAGCGTATGTTTCATCATAGTCTATGCCCTCTTCTTGAGTATACCCTTGAGCAACAAGTCTAGCCTTGTTTCTCACTATATTACCACTCTCATCAAGCTTATTCCTAAACACCCATCTAGTACCTACAGTAGATTTATTACTAGGCCTTTCAACTAATTTCCATACTTTACTTCTCTCAAATTGATTTAATTCTTCTTGCATAGCCATAATCCACTGTTCATCTTTTAATGCTTCTTTAATATTCTTAGGCTCTATGCATGAAATGAATGCAACATAATTACAAATATTTCTAAGAGAAGATCGAATTGTTACCCCTTTGGATGGATCACCTATAATCTCACCATCCTTGACATAATTGTACTCTCTTGGATAAGATACTTCCTTTTCTTCAATGGTTGGATTCTCGAGGGGATCATGAGTTTCCTCATATTTCGTTTCTTCATTTGATGATGATTCTCCAACGTCATGTCTAACGTCATTTATATTTATAATTCCTACATCATCGTTAACACAAGAATCCTTCATCGGAAGGGGATTATCATCGAAAACAACATGTATAGACTCTTCTACAACTAAAGTTCTTTTATTAAATACTCGATAAGCTTTAGAATTTAAGGAATAACCCAAAAAAATTCCTTCATCACTTTTAGCATCAAATTTGCCAAGGTTTTCTTTACCGTTGTTCAAAACAAAACATTTACATCCAAAAGGATGAAAATAGCTAATGTTAGGCTTTTTATTTTTGAAAATTTCATACGGAGTTTTCTTTAAAATTGGCCTAATCATTACTCGATTTACAACATAACAAGCGGTATGTGTGGCTTCCGCCCAAAAATATTTTGGCAAATTATGTTCACAAAGCATGGTTCTAGCCATTTCTTCTAAAGTTCGATTTTTCCTCTCAACAACTCCATTTTGTTGAGGGGTTCTAGGTGCTGAAAAATTGTGACTAATACCATTAGAATTACAAAACTCAGTAAATTCAAGATTTTCAAATTCAGTGCCATGATCACTCCTAACACTAGTTATAGAGTAACCTTTATCGTTTTGGATTACTTTTGAAAATGTGATGAATTTTTCTAATGCTTCATCTTTAGTACTTAAGAATAGAACCCAAGTCTATCTAGAATAGTCATCTACCAAGACAAATGCATATTGTTTTCCACCCAAGCTAGTAGTCCTAGTTGGCCCAAAAAGATCTATATGGATCAATTGTAATACTCTACTAGTTGATACGTCATTAATGGATTTAAAAGAAACTCGCTTTTGTTTTCCTTTAGCACAAGCATCACAGATTTTATCATTATCAAATTTAAGCTTAGGCAACCCTCGAACTAAATCACCTTGAAGTAGCCGTTGCAAAACACTCATACTAGCATGTCCTAGTCTCCTATGCTATAACCAACTATCATGTTCATCCTTAGCAACTAGGCACAAATTAGTCATATCAATATAATCTAAGTGCACCACGTATATGTTTCCTATTCTATGACCAACAAGCATAATCCGATTAGATGCAATGTCAATGACTTTACAACCATTAATATCAAACATGACATTGAATCCCTTATCACAAAATTGACTAATACTCAATAGATTATGCTTTAATCCATTCACATGTAAAACATTCTTAATTTGTATGGAAGAGGTATTACCAATAGTACCAATACCTTCAATGTGACCTTTTGAATCATCACCAAAAGTCACTTCTCCTCCATTTTTGGCGTTAAGCTCAATGAACCAGTTTTTGTCTCCGGTCATGTGTCTTGAGCATCCACTATGAAGGTACCATGAATTTGGATTTGTTTCCCGTTCCTTGTAACAATGCTTCTTTTCCTACAAACATAGATTAATTTCTAATTTTTGGTACCCAAATTCTTTTGGGTCCATATTCATTAGTTTCCAAAATCCTAGTCCCCTTAGGTATCTATTTGTGTAGGATATCCTTATCTTTAGTAGTAATGAGCTCTTTAGGAACCCATATACTTCTAATAATTTTTCCATTAGAGGTTCTTTGGGGACCTCTATGATTGTAGTTTTTTAAAACTTTTTCTAACAAAGTTGGATTTTGAATTTTCTCTATTTTCAAAATGTTTTGTTCCAACTTTATCAAAAGAGGTTTTAAGATCATTAATTTTCTTTTGATGATCATCATTGACCTTTAAAAGTAAATTTTGCAAATCCAAAATTTTCTTTTCAAACTCTTCTAGTTTGATTTGCAAATCTTTGATTTTACTTTCAAGATCGTTGTTGGTTTTGGATATGAGTTTATTTTCATTTTTCAATTTTGAAACATCATTTTTATATTTTAAAAACAATTTCTCATAATCCATAGCCAACCCATTATATTCCTCTAATAACTCATCATAGGATAAATCATCAAAATCAGATGAGTTAGAGGTTACCTTAGAATCTTCCCTGAATGCCATCAAGCACAAGTTTGCTACTTCTTGTTCCTCTTCATCGGAACCTTCTTCATCGCTCCATGTAGCCACATGAGCCTTGTGCTTATTCTTTGATTGACCCTTTCTCTTCAGTTGTGGGCAATCATATTTGACATGCCCCGGTTTTTTGCATTCATAGCAAATGATCGGTCCTTCTCTTTTGGTTCATTTTTTAGGAATCCATTTCGTTTGAATTTTCTTCCTCGGTAAGGTCTCATCATTTTTCTGAATCATTTGGTAAACAATGCCATTTCCTCGTCATCGTCATATTCATCCGAATCACTCTCATTTTTTGTGGATTTGAGAGCAACTCCAATGTTTTTCTTCTTCTCCTTCTCTTTTGGTGTCTCTTCAATCTTATCAAGGTCCACCTTATCTTCAACCATCATTTCATGAGTGAGGAGTGAACCGATTAGTTCTTCAAGAGTTAAGGATGTTAGATCCTTAGACTCAATGATTGTCGTCTTCTTTGATTGCCACGATTTTGGGAGGGAGTAGACTAACTTCCTCATAAGCTTTTCATTTGAAATGATCTCTCCATATGATTTGAGACCATTGACAATCGTTGAGAATCTATCTGTCATAGCTTTAATATCTTCATTTGGTTTCATCCTGAAATTTTCATAGCTATGCGTTAGAATACTAATTTTAGATTTCTTTACCTCATCGGTACCTTCATGAGTGACTTGAAGTTTGTCCCATATTTCTTTGGCGGTTGTACAAGATGAAACTCTTCCGTATTCATCTGGTCCAAGAGCACAAAATATGATATGGATGGCTTTGGAGTTGAGCTGGAACATTTTTGTCTATCTTTCACTCCATAATCTTGGATGAGTGAGAGGCTTGAAGTATCATTCTTCTACGACATTCCATGCTCCCATGTCACTTTCTTGAATGAAGTACATCATCCTATTTTTCCAATAGGCATAATTAACCCCATTGAAGAAAGGAGGCTTGTTGACGGCATCGAATCGACACCAGAGTCGAAGTTTAAAGTAGAGGCCATTGATGACTTTGATTATCGATATAACTCTTCCCAAATCGACTCAAGAGGTGATTAAACCTTCAAATGAGTTAGGCTCTGATACTAATTGTTAAGTTAATCGATTGACAGAATCGGCCAAGAGGGGGTGAATTGGCAATAAAAATTTTGGTGGAAGCTTTTGCAGAAAATTGAAAGAAATTGCACAGCGATTTAGAGTGGTTCGACTTTCTCAACCAAAGTCTACGTCCACTACCTTAGCTATCCACACTAAGGATTTTCCATAAATTCACTAATTTGTCTTTCTTTTGTGGACAAAGAGTAACCTTACAAACCCTCAAGAATTATACCCCAAATTCTTGAGAACACTCTCTCCCAAAGAGAATAATACAAATTTGCAAACTTACAAGGAAATCCTCACAAGGTAGATTGTTTGCACAATTCTAGAACAAAGAAAAGAACACTCAAGAATGAATACAATTGAGCACAATAAGTGTTCTTGAAAGCAAAATGAATATTGAATAAAAAATAGGCTTGAAATACTCAAACTTGAGGTTTGATGCTTTCTCTTTGATTCTCTCTTGATTCTAGTTGCTTGATGTTTCTTGTTATTGATCTATGGCTTCTAAGCTTACTTAAATACACCTTGAATCACTTCTGAACGTTGGGGATCATTAATGAAAATAATATAGCCGTTTTAGTGTGAAATCAATTAATAAATCAGTTTGGAGCATGGGTGGAATCGGTACCCCTTAAGGGGAATCAATTCCCTAAGTGTAAAATTCAAATATTTCGACCGTTAAATAGGGGGAACCGGTACCCCTTGGGGGAGGAATCGGTTCCCTCCGAGTATACTGGAATTCTCAGAGCCAAACCATTCAGGGGGAATCGGTACCCCATTGGGGGGGAATCGGTTCCCTCTGAGCAATCTGGAATTTTTGACTTTGAGATGGTTCGAAATATTTTGTAAAATCACTTTGAAATTATTTTAAGATTAAAACTTAATTTTACACTTGCGTAAGGATTAAAAATGACATTTGAAAGATTTGGAGTAATATTTTGATATTTGAATAATTATATCGAATATACTTAGAAAATCTTTTTGGAAAATCTTAAAATTCATTTAACTTAATTTGTTATATCGAAATATCAAAATGTTTTCAACATATTATATACAAAAGATCGGACGAAAATGTGTGTCTACAACCTCAAAAGAGAAAATTCAAAATGAGAAGAATTTAGCCCTTTAAAATTCATTGCAAAATGAGGTGGATCGACTGTCATAACCATTTTTCGGCGGAATAATTATTTAATTGTTTAAAAACAATTACAACTTTAATTTTGGAAAATTTAATGATTTTGAATTAACTTGAATAAAATTGAAAAGGGGTCGCCATCAACCTTTGGGTTAGGTAGGTCGAATACCTAAAAACGTGTTAAAAATAATTTTAAGAAAAATCATTTTTAAGACAAAAATTGGTCTGTGTTTACCAGAGATTCGATTAAAATAGTTTCGGGAGTCGGTTACGCGTGGGGAATGATTAGCACCCCCATACCGCCCAAAATTGGTACTGTGTCGCTTACACGTTATCGTAAATGGTGGAAATTATGAATCAACGTCAATAATTAAAGTGTGATCCTTTTATTAAAGTTAATTTCATTTACTTCGAATTATTAATTTAAATGAGAAAATTCAAAGGACTGAAATGAAAAATAATAAATATTATAAACTAAAATATAAATAAGCAAAAATAAATATTTAAGCTTATAAAAACCAAAAAAAAAACTTAAAGGATCAAAATATCAAAAAAAATAAAGTTAAAGGACTAAAATAGCAAAAATAGAAACTTAAGGGACTAAAATGGTAACTATAGAAACTTAAAGTCCCAAAATGATAATTATAAAAACTTAAGTACCAAAATAGCAAAAATAATAAAGTTAAAGGACTAAACTGGTATTAACATAAACTAAAAAGGCTAAATAAACAAATATGAACAAATAAGAGCCTCAAATCGCAACTATTAAAAACTACATGCTCCAGAAATGTAAATAACCCATAAATAAAGCATGGGACTAAAATGAACTAAACATAAAAGCAACACACATTAATTAAACCAAATCACACAGTGACTAAAATAAAAAACTTACAAGTAACATGATCCAATTAAAATGTCAAAGGAAGTACACAACATCTAAAATCAATGACTAAAATGGAACAATTATAAATATTATGACCAAATTATAACATCAATATAATCATTACAAAATAAATAGATTGTGACTTAAAAGGAAGTAATGAAAAATATAAGCTCAAAAATAAAATATCATAAATTTAATTAATGGCTAAATTAAAAATTTACATAACATGAGGTACCTAAAATGTAATTGACCCAAAAGTTAAAAATGCGCAGAAGGTCCTTGACAAAATGGCGTCGTTTTGTATCTAATATAAAAGGACCAACACAAGCCATTTTTTTCATCTCCCCCTCATTTCTCTCCATTTCAGAAAATGAATGAGAGAGAGTTCTGAAACTCTCTCAAAAATTCCTTCACCGAAGAGCAAAAATCGCCCCTATCGGCGGCACCAACGGTGGCCCATGGCAGTCGGCACAATGGCGTACAGCGACTGTAGGGACCAAACGATCCCAAAAGTTTCCTCTCGCCCTCAACACCCTATATATCGACTTTGTTTAGCCTAAAAACAACCCTAAATTCCTAGATCTATGCATTTATACCTTTCAAATATGGTGAAAATCGGTGACAACTGGCTTTCCTCACTAGTTGCCATCCTCTGGTAAGTTTCTACTCTTTTATCTTTCCTTTTCCTCGGTATTTTCTGATTTTGTTCGATATGGTTTCTTCCCCTCTTTCGGTCGAATGGTTGCCTCCATTTATAATGGATCTTAGTTGTTGTGTATTGGATTTTCCACTGATGTCTGAATAGTGGTAGGGCATGATACCGATTTTTCAGGATTTTAGTTATATAAAAAATGTTTAGTGGGTTTGGTCTGATTTTGTTTTGACTTGTGAGGATTTGGTTGTTGTTGAAGATGTTCGGTGGCTCGTCGGTGATGGCTTCGTTCAGTGGCTCGATACCAGTGTGGTTGAATGATGATGCATGCACACCGATGGAATCTGGAAGGACTGTTGGCAGCTTGATTGTTGGAGGTGGCTTAGTGTTTTAGGGTTTAAAAACCCTAATTATTATTGGGTTGCATAGTTGGGCTGAATTTGGGCCGGGTTACTGGGCCACTTGTAATTATTTGGGGCATGTAATCTGGGCTGCAAGGTTGTTGGGCTTGAGTAGCATGTACAAAATGTAAAATTGTTTAATTAATAATAATAATATAATATTTTTTTAAAAGCCCAGTCAAAAAATGGGTGTCTACAGCTGCCCCTCTTTGCTCATTCTCGTGTTAACAAGAATAGGGCAAAGATGTAAAAGACAACCAGTTTTTTGTCTGGTCCTCTTTTTTATTTTGAGACTTGATAGCTTTTTATTTGGATATCCTTCTTTGTTAGATTGAACAAGTTCTTCTCATTATGAACTTCTTCTCTCTTGTTGGATGAGTTCTTCTCATTATGAACTCTCTACTGGAAATGTTGATCCACCTCCTTCTGTGATGGAATCGAACCAAGGTTGAACAAGTTCTTCTCATTATGAACTTCTCCTCCCTCATTGGATGACTTCTTCTCATTATGAACTCTCCACTGAAAATGTTGATCCACCTCCTTCTGTGATGGAATCAAACCAATGTTGAACAAGTTCTTCTCATTATGAACTTCTCCTCCCTCATTAGATGAGTTCTTCTCATTATGAACTCTCCACTGAAAATGTTGATTCACTTCCTTCTGCGGTGGACTTGAAAGGAACAAGTTCTTCTCATTATGAACTTTCTCCTTTAAGACGAGTTCTTCTCATTATGAACTCTTCTGGAAATGTTGGTTCACCTCCTACTGCGGTGGACTTGAAAGGAACAAGTTATTCTCATTATGAACTTTCTCCTTTAGGACGAGTTCTTCTCATTATCAACTCTTCTGGAAATGTTGGTTCACCTCCTTCTGCGGTGGACTTGAAAGGAACAAGTTCTTCTCATTATGAACTTTATCCTTTAGGACGAGTTCTTCTCATTATGAACTCTTCTGGAAATGTTGGTTCACCTCCTTCTACGGTGGATCATAGCATTCAAAACATTTCAATGAATATGAATAGGTGAGCATGCTCCTATTTATAGATGCCTACTGATGTATGTATGATGTCGTTTTAATATTGTGAGCTCTGTGGTCCTGTAAATCTTCATTTCAAATGCGTCATTTGACCTTTCGTTTGCACTCCACACTTTTCTTGGGCTATTTTATGCAAATTCTCTTGTTCCCATACAAATACTTTTCTTATTCCTTTTGAATTGCTCATCTTTGTCAGGTAGATAATTTCCTGATAAGATTTTGTCTTAGCATACCAAAATATCAATGTTTTCAATGTGTTTTTTTCTCAACTCACATGCATTTTCTTTGGTCATGTCTTACCTTACTCTCTTCGAGTATTAGGGTTAGAATCTCTGCTGTGGAAGTATTAGTTCAGAGTAATACCAAGAACTCTTTTATTTTTTAATCTCATGTCAATCTACTTATAAGAAGAATGAATATAATTGGGACTTGAAATAACAAACTTCGAATTCACTGACAAGGAATTGAATTTACAAAGTTATGGCAATCACATAAATAGTGGAAATTTATAACCACATGTCAGATGTCCATATGGATCACTAGCATGAGTGTTCCTGAACCAATCCACTTAATATAACTTGGAGCATTGAGTTGAGCTTCTGTCTGGAGGACTTCAAGGGTTGCCAAAATGTCTGTAGACGTGAAGTTTCTCTCAAAATATCAGACTCTCGAGAGGATTTAGCTGCCTGATGCCTAATCTCAAAATGTCTTTAAGCCGCATTTTCAGGTTTTCAACTCAAAGTCTTCCTTTCGTTTCAAGATTTTCTTTGTGGATTTTCATCTCGAACCCTTCTTTTTTTCTTCATTTTTCATTTCTTTTTTCATCTTTTTCTTTTTTTATTTTTATTTTCCTTTTTTCATCTGTTTATTTTTTTCCTTTTTCTTCAAGCATAGTACTTCTTGACAGAGTCTGAGTTTACCGGATTTCTCAGTTTTTCTCCATCCAACTCTGCCAAAATCAACGCTCCCCTAGAGAAGGCCTTATTGACAACATATGGACCTTCCCAAATCCATTTTCCTCGAAAATCTTTATGAATTGGCAAGATCTTTTTTAGCACCAGATCACCCTCTCGAAATTCTCTTGGATGAACCTTCTTATCATGAGCTATCATCATCCGTTTCTGATACATTTGACCGTGGAAAACAACTTTTAATCTCTTTTCTTTAATGAGATTCAACTGGTCAAACCGAGCCTGAACCCATTCAGCTTCATCCAACTTCACCTCTTTCAAAATTCTAAGTGATGGGATTTCTACTTCCACTGGCAGGACTGCCTCCATCTCGTAGACTAAAGAGAAAGGTGTTGCCCCTGTCGAAGTTTGCACTGTAGTTCGATATGCATACAAAGCAAAGGGTAATTTGTCGTGCCAATCTCTGCAAGTATCAATGGTCTTTGTGATGATATTTTTAATATTTTTATTTGCTGCTTCCACTGCTCCATTCATCATTGGACGGTAGGTCACTGAATTAGAATGTTTTATCTTGAACCGAGTACAAAGTTATACCATCATCTTGTTATTCAAATTGGTGGCATTATTTGTGATGATTCTTTCTGGCAGCCCATACCGGAAAATTATCTCTTTCTTTATGAATTTGCAAACTGTAGATCTCATGATATTTGCATATGAGGTAGCCTCAACCCACTTAGTGAAGTAATCAATTGCCATAAGTATGAAGTGATGCCCATTCGAAGCCTTTTGTGTAATTGCCCCAATGACATCCATGCCCTACATAGAAAACGGCCATGGTGCAGTCATCACGTGCAAATATGACGGAGATATATGGATCTTATCTCCATAAATTTGACATTTATGACATTTTCTTGCATAATCAACGTAGTCTGAATGCATAGTGGCCCAATAGTATCCGTATCTCATGATCTTTCTGGACATAGAAAGCCCATTTGCATGTGTTCCACATATCCCTTTATGCACCTCTTCAAGTATACTTCTTGCTTCTCGGGCATCCACGCATCTCATCAAAACTTGATCACTACTTTTTCTGTATAGAACTTCCCCATCTAATACATATCCGACAACCATTCTCCTTATTGTTTTTTTATCAATCTCAGACGCATGTTGTGGGTAAGTTTGATGTTTGATGTATTGCAAAATGTCATAATACCATGGACGACCATCTACCTCTTCTTTTATGTTATAACAGTGTGTCGGGGTTTTATATATTTGCATTTTAATTGGCATCATGTCAGTTCTTCTATTTACTTGGAACATTGCAGTAAGTGTGACCAAAGCATCTTCCATTTGATTATCTTCTCGAGGGAGATTATTGAAAGTGACATCTTCAAATTCTTTTATCAATTCAAGGATTAATCTTCGGTATTGCACTAGGTTTGGATCATTTGTCTCTCATTCTCCTCACAATTGATACACCACTAGTGAGGAGTCCCATATACTTGGAGCATTTTAATTTTTCTTTCTATAGCTTCTCTTAACCCCATGGCACAAGCCTCATACTCTGCCATATTGTTGGTGCAAAATAACTCCAATCTTCTTGTAAAAGGATAACATACATTTTCGAAGGAAATCAATACTGCTCTAATTCCTTGTCCTAAAGCATTGGATGCCCCATAAAAATACAACCTCTAATATTTATCTTCTAAAATTGTTTCCCCCTTGGTTGCGACGCACATCAAATTCTCGTCTGGAAAATTAAAGTTTAAGGACTCATAATCATTTGAGGAACGACTTGCAAGGAAATCTACTATGGCACTCCCTTTGATTGCTTTTTGGTTTACATATACAATGCCAAATTCTGATAACAGCATCTGCAATCTAGCCAATCTACCAGTTAAAGCCGGTGATTCCATTAAATATTTCAATGGGTGATAACTCCGTTAAAAGACTCAATTTTTAGTCTTTTCACTTAAGTTATTGCTCGTCTAAACAAAGTATGCACAACATTTTAGTTGCATTTAGTTTCATGTAGATTATATTTTCTTATGGTGGATAAGTTTTGCTTAGGCAAAATTTATTTGGTTTGACTGGTGCTGTTGAGGAAAAAGGGTTGTATGGATTGTGTTTGTGCAGGAAACTTACATAGGAAGAACATTTCAGTCGCGATAATGAAATTTGTAAGGGCCAGTGGAACAGATAAGAACGTGAGGAGTAGATTTATCTCACTGATGCAAGGTTTATCTGAGGAGTCTGAAGCGGGTATGACGAAACTGCCTATGTCACACGCCAGCTGGATGACTACTTCATGTGCAAGCAAGCCTTAATTATTCTGACATCCGCCAGCCTCCTTTCCTTTCTAAACCTGGTAATATTGCAACGGCTATTTAAGGAATCTCTAAAGCATGAGAAGCCCTTGGAGATTCTTCTCTATAAATAACCAGTCGTAGCCACCAAAAGAGAAGGCAAGAAATAAGACTGAAAAGCTTTACCCAAGGCGTGAGCGAGCAACTGTAGTGCTTTCTCACTGTTTACCAACCAACATTCCTTAGTGTCCTCCATAACTAGGCTGTAGCAGAGCGGTGATCAGGTCTCATGAGAGGCTGATCACCAAGGCTGGCGCGGTAATGATCAGAATTGTCGCGACAGAGCCCCTGGTTTTTTGGAGTCGTTCTTCCTTTGTTCTTAAATTCTTTATATATTTGAGGTTGTATTAAACGTTGAATCTTGGATGATGTTTTATAGCACCATGACTATCTTACTTGGTGTTAAACTTTGTTTTGCCTAAACAATTACTTTATATTTTATGAATGATGAATTATGTTTTTGCTCATGACTGTTTTGTTCATTGTTTGAATATTTTTCCTTAACATTGTAAGAGCATCGAGAGATCGCCTGGGGTTTTGGTAAAACATGTCTTGGCAATGTAAGAGCATCGAGAGATAGCCTTTTGTCTAGATAGTGATTCTTATATTCGAGAGAATTAAGATAGATCTACGTGAATAATGAAATGAATCCGGGATGGTGAAGTTCTAACTTGTTTACCTTAGAGATAAGGAGAGAGTTTCAATCGAATAAAAGGCATAGACGCTAGAGTTTGATAGACAACGCCTATAGTTTACGCTGAAAGGTATTGCTACAACAACAGTCTGACAAACCAAGGGTTGTAGTTAACGCTGAGGAGTATTTCCATAACAACCGTCTAAGAATACCTAGTAATCCTATCGGGCAGCGTAAGCAAGTCATAAGAATTCATTCTAGACTTAGAATAATTGTTGTCAATACTAAAGTTTAGCATAAGTGCTCTGTGATAAGTCTGAATATGTGAGGTTGTTGCATTATATTTAAATCAACACTTGTTTTATTTTATTCCAGCATTCTGCATACCTATTTTGTATCGACCAAGCTATTCTGCAATCATTATATCACTTCTTTGTCTTATTAATATTAGTTCTTAAGTTGACAACCTAGTAGGAATTAGTTTGTGACACTAGTTCTAGTTGTGGTGAAGATAAATTTCTCGACCAATCCCTCTGGAGACGATAACTCACTTACCCTATATTACTTGATTCGATTGTGTATACTTGCACATAATTGCTTACCTTAGCATATACATTTACAAGCGATCAATGGGTTAAGTTTAGATATCAACCAAGTAGTGTGGTATAGGATGTATTGCCTAAGCCTTCGAGTAGCCCATACCAGAGCACAATATAGCTTTTGAATTGGAGGGTATCAGATCTCGCAATCGGTGAACTTTTTGCTTAGATAATAGATGACTCTCTCTTTCTTTCCAGATTCGTCGTGCTACCCCAATACGCATCCCATTAAATTTTCAAATACCGTTAGATAAAGGATTAATGGTCTACCAGGGACGGTGATACCAGAATTGGAGCATTAGAAAAATATCCCTTGATTATCTCCAAAGCCTTTTGGCACTCGTCATTCCAAACTTCGGGGTTGTTCTTTTGAAGCAGTTTGAAAAAATGGGTGACATTTTTCAGTTAATTGTGAAATGAATCGAGATATATAATTTAACCTTCTTAGGAAACCACGAACTTCATTCTGTGCATGATACAATGAAAGATCTTGAATGGCCTTTACTTTATCTGGATCGATCTCAATTCCTCTTTGACTAACCATGAAATCCAATAGTTTCCCTGACGTTACCCCGAAGGTGCATTTAGTTGAATTGAGTTTCAATTTATATTTTCTCAATCTTTGGAAAAACTTCCTCAAGTTTTGAATGTGTTAGCCTTCAGTCCTTAATTTGAAAATCATGTCATCCACATACACTTCGATCTCTTTATGCATCATGTCATGGAAAAGAGTTACCATAGCTCTTTGGTAAGTTACCCCAACATTTTTCAAACCAAATGGTATCACTTTATAGCAAAATATGCCCCACATAGTCACAAATGTGGTTTTTTTCATGTCTTCAATGTTCATTTTTATTTGGTTATAAACCGAGAAGCCATCCATAAAAGAAAACCACGAATGACCAATAGTGTTATCCACTAAAGTATCTATTTAAGGAAATGGAAAATTGTCTTTTGGGCTTGCTCTATTGAGATACCTGTAATCCATAAACATGCAGACTTTCCTATTTTTCTTTGGCATGGGGACTATGTTGGCAACCCATTCCGAATACTTTGTTTCCTGAAGAAACCCTGCATCAATATATTTCATCACTTCCTCTTTAATTTTTAACAACATTTATGGCTTCATTCTTCTGAACTTTTGCTGAACTGGCTTACACTCAGGCTTTATCGGAAGCTTGTGCACTACTATGTCTGTACTCAGCCCTGGCATATCTTGGTAAGACCACACAAAGATGTCCTTGAATTCTTGGAGTAGATCTATCAAGTCTTGCCTTATCTCAACAGAAAGTGCGCTGTCGATATGTACTTCTCTCTTTTCATCATCAGTTCCCAAGTTTATAATCTCAGTTTCTTCCTGGTGAGGTAAGATCGGTTTGTCCTCATTTTCTACCAATCTTAATAGTTCGTTAGGAACATCACATTCTACCTCATCCTAACACTCATTGATTTCTTCTATACATATGGACTACTCAAAGTTTATCTCAGTATTAAATTCAGAAACATTCATGCTATTAATATTGTGACACCTGCA
The DNA here is from genome assembly GCF_006381635.1 of Hibiscus syriacus. Classification (NCBI taxonomy): domain Eukaryota; kingdom Viridiplantae; phylum Streptophyta; class Magnoliopsida; order Malvales; family Malvaceae; genus Hibiscus; species Hibiscus syriacus. The sequence goes on along the minus strand of NW_024063533.1, from coordinate 10,407,168 downwards.
AAGGGAAAATTGAATCAAATATATATATTTGGAACGAGACCAAAATTTATGAAATAAATGTAAAGAAAAAAGAATGAAGAATGAAAATGTAAATAATGATGACCTTTTGAGAAACAAAAGACTATGTCTTTTATTGAAAGCAAGTAGAGTTAACATAGCTGCCCTTACGAAAATTCCTTAATACTTGTGGGCACAAGTATAAGGATTAATATTGGGTATTACTCTGAATTAATCTTAAAAACTACAGGGAGATCCTCTACAATCCAATTTTTCAGCATTTCCCCTGGGAAGCAAGGACGGATTCCAGCAAAATATTTTCCCGCTTTATCATCCCCTATTATCATGTTAATAACCAAACCCTCCATGGCTTCGTTGAACAAGTCTTTGTCTTTCATCTGCTCCCATTAATCAATTGCTCGAGCTAACTGTTGCTCTATATCATACACTCCTCCAAACTTGAAAGAGCTCTCCAGGGGAGGGAAAGACATACGCTCCCACGGAATGTCCTCTCCTTTCAGTCAGCTCTTCTTACTTCACCTCTCTTTTTCAATTCAATTCTTTCTTTCTTTGCTAAAAATCAGGCTTAAACCCCAGCCCAAAACGATCGCTCTTCATCATGACAAATTTGGGATATAAAATCCCCTGCAAGCATTTACTGAGACCCTTTCCTATCTTGGCTCCTTTTCCTAGAGTCTCTCGTACATCCATCTTAGTGCAATCAGATAAACGCGGACGAGGAATCTTTTTTCCTTTAGCAATGAAAGTAATATTGACAAATTCTAAGGTTCTGAAGTACCACTCTAGGGCATTCTCATTCACCTCAATATATGGGGCGTTAGTCGTCACGGGAGAATAATCTCTTCCTCTGCCCCAATACTAATCAACTGACCATCTATACAAATTTCAATTTTTGGTGCAAGGACGAAGGGACTGCCCCTGCAGAATGAATCCATGGCCTCCCAAGCAAGAAATTATATGAGGGGTTGATGTCCATTACCACAAAATCAATATTGTAGATAGTTGGTCCAATCAACAGTGGTACCTCTATCTTTCCAAGCACATCCCGATGGGTTCTATCAATGGCTCTAACAATGTTTTGGTAGGCCCTTATATGTGAGCTGTCCACCGGTAACCTTCGTAATGTCGCCATAGGCATAACAATGAGTGTCGACCCATTGTCAATCAAAACACCTGGTAAGACATGACCATGACAGTGAGTTGTGATATTGAGGGCTTTTACCAATCCCATTCCACCATCAGGAATTTCATCATCAGTGAAAGTTATGTAGTTGTGAGCAACTATGTGCCCTACAATTCTATCCAACTTGTTCACTGGTATATCCTCATGCACAAATGTTTGATTGAGCACTCTTACTAGAGCATTCCGATGTACTTCTGAATTCATTAACAAATCCATAATCAAAATTCGTGCTTGTTACTTGTGTAGCTGCTCAACTACACTATACTCACTATGTTTTAAAAATTTCAATAATTCTTGTGCTTGTGTTTTAGTTACCGGCTCATTGATTAATGGTGGGGGTCAATCATTAAATATCTTTTGCGGTACCACTGTAACTTTTCCTTTTGCTTTCACTTTGTCTATTTTTTTTTATATCTCAGGAGAATAGCACCTCCGACTTCTTGTGAAGTGCCCGACTTCACTCACTATTTCAGTCATCAAGTTGCCTCTTGGTGCTACCTCTTCAACTACTTTTATTTTCTCTAGCGAACCAGATTCCCTTATCAATGAAACATTGGCAGTATAGTTCCAAGGCACCTTGCGGGTGTCTTTAAATGGAAATGGTGAAAGGGTTGTGATTACAACTTTTGGTGTTATTGGCCCAAAATTTATTGATGATGGTTTCACAGTGATGACCACTGGCTTGTTTGTTCTATGAATAGGCTCAGAATTTTCTGTTGTGAAGACATATTCTTCTCTTTTTTCCTCATCTTTCTCAAAGAATTCTATCTCCTTATTATCCTTCAACTTTTGTATTAACCCCCTGAATTCAAGGCAAAGATGAATTTTGTGTCCTTCTTCTTGGTGATATTTACAATAATGTCCACACTCATTTGCCTTTGGCTCAGGATCTTGTCAAATCATGCCATCCTGATAGAGTTGTTGGAATACCCAACTGAAGGGAGATTTGATTTCATGAATATCTGTCTTTGCCTTCCTCCCATTCTCCTCATGGATTGCGTTTACCCTTTTACCTCTATGATTCGGTAGTGGGTGTGTCGATACATCTAGCGAGTCAAACTGTAATCCTCCTGTGTTAATCATATTTTTCACTACCTTTTTGAAGGCTGAATAATTCTCAATAGAGCGACCAACAATTCCATCGTGATAATCACAATATGTGTTTGCGTCATACCAATGAGGGTATGGTGGGTGAAGTGGAGTCAAACGGTAGGAGCATACCACATATACCTTTAATACCGAGGCGTATATCTCTGAATAAGGTATAGGTAGTGGTGCGGAGGACAACCTCTCTCTCTCTCCTTGCGAGGTCCCCTGGAATCATTTATGGTGGTTTTCATGTCATTTCTCTCAGCCCTTGATTGGGTTATTGTGACACTATTTGCAGTATTCTTGTGGTAGACACTTGCATTATTAACTTTATTTTCCTTTTTTGGTACACGGGTTTTTGGAGCTAGACCCCTCAGCTACTTCAATCTTGCCACTTTTTATAGTATTTTCGATGAGCTCACCAGAAATGATCAAATCAACAAAATTTTTTGTGGTATTTCCAAGAAAATGCCCCAAGTACGGAGCTTTCAAAGTATTGACAAAAATTACAGTAACCTTCTTTTCGAGTAAAGGGGGTTGGACCTGTGCGGTGACATCAAGCCACTTTTGGGCATATTGTCGGAAAGTCTCATTACTTCTTTTTTCCATATTTTAAAGAGTCCACCTATTAGGAACCATATATGTAACATAATGATACTATTCTAGGAATGCCCATGCCAAATCCCTTCATGATTTGATTTGGGATCTGGTGAACTGATTATACCATTTGTTTACCAATCCAATTAGATTGTCTTAGAAACAGTGAATCAACAGCTTTTCATCATTCACATGGCCAACCATCCTCCGGCAAAATATATTAATATGAGATGAAGGGCAAGTGGATCCATTGTATTTTTCAAAGTCTAGTGCTTTGAACTTATGGGACAATATTAGACCGGGAACCAAACTTAGCTCCCTTACGTCCATTCCGCAGAATGGCTCCACCTCTACTGATCTTACCCTTTCCTCCAGGTTTTTCAACTGCTGGGTTATTTCACTGTTAACCTTTCCTTTTTCTGATACTTCCTAACAGTCAGGTGGCAACTCCTCCATGACTGATTCAACAAGTCTTACCCTAGCATCTGATGGGTAATTGGTTTGAAATGCGGGCTCAGTATGATTCTGTTGATTTATCATGTAGACTCCTGGGCGAACTTCCTGTAGAGCTAGTGTGCACTGGGGTGAAACTGGGAGGATGTAGAGGGTCTGGTGTAAACCCTGGTGGGTGCTAGGGATCAGATATAAACCCAGAAGTATGCGATGCTCTTGGTCCAAACCCTGGAGGATACGAGGGATCTTGCTCGGATGACGTTAGTTGGTCATCTGCAGCTTTTCTACCTGTAACATGTTTCTTAAACATCTTTTAGATCCTTTGTAGTAGACCGACTTGCGAGTTTGTAATTTCTGCTTCCATCTTACTTAGTCTATCTCTCATTTCTTCTTGAGCTTGTCTTTGGTCTTGTTCAAGTTGGGTCATTCTTGCTTCCATTTTTTGGTTGTTTTACGAGTCCCGTACAGGTGTGAGGTGAATACCAGAATAACTACAAATGGTTGGAAATTATATTTTATATTATTTTTGGTGTTTTAATTAATGAATGCATGTCTTAATGCAAATAAATGCAATGAAGAATGAATGTATGCAAAATGTATTGATCTCAAAAAGTTAATTGTCATAGAACAACTTCCATTGGAACACAAAGTTTGCATTACACAATAGTTCACTTCTACATATACGGCTTAGCTCTCCGATTAAGCTCTACAACTTTATTAATCAACCAAGACATCTTCTTCCCAAACTTAGAAGTCAGATTGATCTGATGCTTGGTTACTTTTACTTCAACAGCTAATTCCCCAATGTATCTAGCAACTTCACTCATCTGTATTATGGCCTTGACTACCATGCTGCTTTTATATGCATTCTGTTCTTCATAGAAATCATTCGATGTTTGCCACTATTCAAAAGTTCCTTGGAGAGTTCGCTCTAGTTTAGTGATTTGCACTTGACAACTCCGCAGTGCACTTTCCAGACTTTGAATTCACTTTCGTAGTAAGGTATTCTCGTCATGACTTTCTTGAAGGTTATTCTATCCCAGAAGAACTCTTTCTCGGAACAAGGATTCTTCGAGTTGCAGGATGTAATCACTGAATTATATGTTTTTAGCTCGACATTGAGCTAGATCCTCTTCAAGTCTCGTTTTTGTTTCCTGCATCCTTTGATTGAGACTCTGAACTTGTATATTTTTGTCTCCACACCCTTTCATCCAGCTATTGGTTATCTCTTGCCTTGCTTCAAGCCTAGTATTGAAGTGTTTCTTTTCTAATTCCTTCATTTTCCTTTTAATATCGAATTCTTCAATTTTTTGTCCTCTAATATCAAGTTTGACAAGCATGTTATTCATTTCAGATTCAAACCCCCTGAACATGATGGTCTTCTTAGCCTCAAACCCCTCGAGAATGCTATTCTTTTCAGCTTCCAATTCTTTGACATGATCTTTCTCCCTTTTTAGTTCTTTCATAGCTTCACGACTCTCTACCTTATATCTTATGATCTGCTCCCTCTTATCAAGCTCAAGCTCTTCTATTTTTTCCTTCTCTTTCTCTATGCTATTGAGTAGATGATCATTTTTAGCCTTCAAATCTTTGATTCGATGTTTCTCTGCGTTTAACTCTTTGGTTAACTATACCAATGCTCTGCTTGGCCCAACTGTTATCCTAGATTTTTGCAACTTGTAGTAACCCTTTTTCAGATTTTTCAACTCCGAATCTACTTTTTATTTTCTCTTTCTTAGCATTTCAAATTGTGCGGAATGAAAGTCAACATCGATACTCAATATGAATTTGTCTTGTAGCATCTCTTCTAACTCTTTAACCAACCTTCTTTCTCAGCTTTAAACTCCTCTCTTAAGATCTCTATTTCCGACAGGACTATCCAAATTCGTTCCTCCATAGTGATATCCTTATTTTGGTCAGGTGGAGGAATATTTTCATTCTTTCTAACAGACCTCTACTCCTCATAATTTGGCGTCAACATTACCTTGGTTGCATCAGCTCTAGAACGGAAAGTCTTCTTCCATCCTCTAATTGCATCCAAGATGTTTTTCTTGTAGTTGTTTCTCTGAAACACAAACTCAGATGAGTGCAGTCCAGCAATGACTGGATAAATTGACGGCCACCATATTGCCTCATAACTAAAAGTGGTGCGTACCCAATTCCTCCCTATAAACCGAGCAACATCACCTAATTATAGTCACCACACTTATAGAGGAACTCACTTTGTATTTTCCAAGGGGTGCACCAAACGATATCCTTGTCTTGTATATTCTTAAGGGCACCTATCCATATGTCTTTAGTGACTCCTTTTGGCCAATCTTGCTCTAGAAATTATATCAAAGGCGAGTAACTGGTACTAAACCGATGATATGATTTTTTTTCAATTTTCCAGAAGTGGCTATGGATCCAAACATATAGTAATTGTGCACATCCAGAAAACCGAACACCTCCAAGCCTTCGACAGGCATTCAAAAATCAAAAAGTCTCTGCTAAAATCATAGGAGCAGGGTTGACCTTTTTTGTAATTGCTCGAATAAATCCGCAACTACAGCCTCGATATATCCCAAGGCCTTCGGGAAAATGACTAAGCCATAAATACTCAGTGCAAAGAGGTCAAATCGCACCTTTTTATTAGGATGACTTTGAATGATTTCTTTAATAGTAGTCCAAGAAATGCCTTCGCTTTCACCTTTTTATTTGGTACGAGCAACCACCCATTCCTCACGCACTCTTGCGATTTTTGCCAATTTGATTCTAAAGGGTTGAGTTTTGATGGACTTGGAATAAATCTGATTCTCTTGAGTCTCCTCTATGTGCAACAAGGCAATATATTCTTTAATGGTAGGGACCATGTCTTCTTGATTGAAAGTGAAACATTTATACCCTGGATTCCAAAATTGAATCAAGGCTTCGATCAACTCATCATCTATATCAACATATAGGAAATTTCCCCATAACACTGGCAAAACTACTGTTTCTTACTCGACTCTCATTTCTCCCAAATGTCTCGTAAGTCCTGGATGTCATTTCTTTTAAGAGAAACGGAAGCATAACCCGCTAAATCTGACACATGATCAGCTTGAAAACTATCCTCTTCCTGTCTTTGCAGTGCTTCAGACCACTGTCGTACCTCAGAATTTTGAACTACTTGATTCAAATACTTTTTGTCCATTATTGAAAGCTTTCTAATTTGACGATTAACTGAAGATCAACACCCTCAATCTTGAATGATGCAATGCAGATAATAAAATAAAAAAAATCACAAAAAAGAAAATGAGTTAGTACAAGTAATGAATTTTGGAAAAAACACCTACCTCATCATGATAGCTACCCAAACATGTTTTTTATTAAATAGCAATCCTACCCAAACATGATTTCTAACACATCTACTTTAAGTAAGATGATAAACTTTAAATCGCATAATTTTTTTAATTCACATGCATTTACAAAAAAAAGGATAATATTTTAAAAATGAGGGTTAGAGTTCATTTTCCCTTTGTGTACACTTATTTGGATACTTATGGACAGAATTTCGACATGGTCTTAGATAGGGTGGGTTCCTACGATTTATTATATGCAAGGTCTCAGTTATAGGAGTAAAGGTACTCGAATTGTCCTTGTCAGCGCCCCCTTGAGCGAGTCAGACCCTCAATCCTCACCCATTATAGGCTTAAGCGGATCGAGTTCAATTCGAGAGGGCACATTTTCTTATGTCTGACACGGAGAATAAATCCTCACGAAGACATAGGGAATCTGAACCTCGGAAGCTACTTGCTAGGTCTGACACGGAGAATAAATTCTCACGAAGACGTCGCTTTCACTCCCACTTAAAGGGAAAAGAGCTCGAGTATAGAGCTTATGTTATGCAATGTACGTGTTGTGTGTGAGGAGAAATTCTCAAACCTTTTGATTCAAAAGGAAAGAGAAACCACTTGACAAAAACTTGAATAAATCTGAAAGCAAAGATTCAAATGTTAGTATGACAAAAAATGAAGCAATTAAAAAAACTTCAATAAATGAATCATAAGTTATCTAAAGACTTGAACTCATAATTTCCACCAAACGACAAGGTGTAAATGACTAACAGTCTGACTCTCTAAAAAAATCCCCAGCGGAGTCGCCAAGTTGTCATAACCGTTTTTTAGTGGAACAATTATTTAATTGTTTAAAAACAGTTACGACTTTAATTTTGGAAAATTTAATGATTTTGAATTAATTTGAATAAAATTGAAAAGGAGTCGCCATCAACCTTTGGGTTAGGTAGGTCGAATACCTAAAAACGTCTTAAAAATAATTTTAAGAAAAAACATTTTTTTTAAGATAAAAATTGGTCTGTGTTTACTAGAGATTCGATTAAAATAGGTTCAGGAGTCGGTTACGCGTGGGGAATGATTAGCACCCCCACAGCGCCCAAAATTGGTATTCTGTCGCTTACACGTTATCGTAAATGGTAGAAAAATTATGAATCAACATCAACAATTAAAGTGTGATCCTTTTATTAAAGTTAATTTAGTTTGCTTTGAATTATTAATTTAAGGAGAAAATTCAAAGGACTGAAATTAAAACAAATAAATATTATAAACTGAAATATAAATAAGCAAAAATAAATATTTAAGCTTATAAAAACCAAAATTAAAAAACAAAAACTTAAAGGATTAAAATATCAAAAACATAAAGTTAAAGGACTAAAATAGTAAAAATGGAAACTTAAGGGACTAAAATGGTAATTATAGAAACTTAAAGTCCCAAAATGATAATTATAAAAACTTAAAGTACCAAAATAGAAAAGATAATAAAGTTAAAGGACTAAACTGGTATTAACATAAACTAAAAAGGCTAAATAAACAAATATGAACAAATAAGGCCTCAAATCGCAACTATTAAATACTACATGCACCAGAAATGTAAATAACCCATAAATAAAGCATTGGACTAAAATGAACTAAACATAAAAGCAACACACATTAATTAAACCAAATCACACATTACTAAAATAAAAAACTTACAAGTAACATGATCCAATTAAAATGTCAAAGGAAGTACACAACATCTAAAATCAATGACTAAAATGGAACATTTATAAATATTATGACCAAATTATAACATCAATATAATCATTACAAAATAAATATATTATTAGTGACTTAAAAGGAAGTAATGAAAAATATAAGCTCAAAATAAAATATCATAAATTTAATTAATGGCTAAAATAAAAATTTACATAACAGGATGGACCTAAAATGTAATTAATCCAAAAGTTAAAAATGCGTAGAGGGTCATTGGCAAAACGGCGTCATTTTGCGTCTAATATAAAAGGCCCAACACAAGCCATTTTTTCAGCTCCCTTTCATTTCTCTCCATTTTAGAAAATGAAGGAGAGAGAGTTCTGAAACTCTCTCAAAAATTCCTTCGCCAGAAAGCAAAAATCGCCCCTATCGGCGGCGTACAACGGCCGTAGGGACCAAAGGGTCCCAAAAGTTTCCTCTCGCCCTCAACACCCTATATACCGACTTTATTTAGTTTAAAAACAACCCCAAATTCCTAGATCTATGCATTTATACCTTTCGAATATGGTGAAAATCGGCGACCGCTAGCTTTCCTCACTATTTCGATTCTCTAGTAAGTTTCTACTCTTTTATCTTTCCTTTTCCTCGGTATTTTCTGATTTTTTTCGATATGATTTCTTCCCCTCTTTCTGTCGAATGGTTGCCCCCATTTATAATGGATCTTAGTTGTTGTGTAGTGGATTTTCCACTGATATCTGAATAGTGGTAGGCATGATATCGATTTTTCAGGATTTTAGTTATATAAAAAATGTTTAGTGGGTTTGGTCTGATTTTGTTTTAACTTGTGAGGATTTGGTTGCTATTAAAGATGTTTGGTGGCCTGATGGTTCGTCGGTGATGGCTTCATTCGGTGGCTCGATGCCGGTGGGACTGAATAGTGATGCATGCACACCGATGGAATCTGGAAGGACAGTTGGCGGCTTGATTGTTGAAGACGGCTTAGTGTTTTAGAGTTTAGAAACCCTAATTATTATTGGGTTGCTAAGTTGGGTCGAGTTTGGGTCGAGTTACTAGGCTACTTGTAATTATTTGGGGCATGTAATATGGGCTACAAGGTTGCTGGGCTTGAGTAGCCTGCACAAAATGTAAAACTGTTTAATTAATAATAATAATAATAATAATAATATAATATTTTTTTAAAGCCCAGTCAAAAAATGGGTGTCTACATCAACATTCCCCGAAGAGTTCATAATGAGAAGAACTCACCCCAAGGAGAAAAAGTTCATAATGAGAAGAACTTATTCGGTTCATTTTGAATCCATCGCAGATGAAAGTGGATCGACATTTCCAGAAGAGTTCATGATGAGAAGAACTCACCCCGATGAGAAAACGTTCATAATGAGAATAACTTATTCGATTCCTTTCAAATTCATCATAGAATAAGGTGAGTCGACATTTAGGAAGAGTTCATAAGGAGAAGAACTGGTCCGAAGAATAGTGAAAAATTCAAAATGAGAAAAACTTTGAGCTTATAACTTGTTGGTAATCCGGTTAAATAAAAATAGGTTATTCATATCTTTGCTCTATTCCTGTTTCACAGCAAAATGAGAAGAGGGGCAACTGCAATCACTATATTTTACCCTACCTTATTTGTTGAACTATATTTTGATATAACAATTTATGGAAAAATGTTTTTGGACTTGAATTGAATTTATTCAAAGTTTTCAAAAATAATTCAAAGTCCATTTAACTTTGAATTGAGCACAAAATGTTTCTGGACAAGAAGTATTGATATTGTTCTTACAGTATCGATACCTCATGAACAGTATCGATATTGTTCTTATGGTACTGATACCAAAGGTAAGGGAAGTATCGATACTCACTAGGTAGTATCGATACTACCAACATTGCTCAAATTCCAGAATGCAAAAATGGTATCGATACTCAATGGGGTACCGATACTACTTTATATAGTAGTATCGATACCATAGCCTTTGTATCGATACCGTCAGGCCCAATGGCTAGTTTTATTTAAAAATATAAAGGAAGTACCGATACTCCCTATAGTAGTATTGATACCCTCTGTTCTGGGCAATTTTGTTTTGCAGAGAAAAACATCCCCAATGGCTCTAAAACACTCCCAAAGACTAGAAACGACCACAATTTCATTCCAACATATAAATACAAGTTGAGAACACTTGAAGAAGGGTTATAAAATCTATCCAAGTATTCAAACACAATAGAAGAGTTTTTCATTCCTATTTTACTTTCTCTTGTAAATATTTTGTTCTTGTGAGCTTTAACTTGTAACACCTTACGCTTAAGAGGTTTTATTTGTTTACTTCTTTTTACCTTTTGTAAAGGGGATTGGTTTTAGTTTAGCCAAGTGAAAAACTAGGGAGTGTAAATGTTATCTCTTTATCCTTGAAAAAGAAAGAACAAATTAGTGTATTTGTTAGAAAATCCTAATTGAGGAGCTTAGGTAGTGGAGGTAGACTTAGTTGAGAAGTCAAACCACTATAAATCGCTATGTCAATTTCTCTATCTTTCATTCTCCTTACTTCCTAAACAAGTTTTTTACCATTTCATCCCCTTCTGCATTTTTTTGTTGTTCAATTGAGCCTCTTAGATCATAACAATTGGTATCAAAGTTTGACTCATTAGAAAACTTAACCACTTTGAGACGATTCTCAAAGAAGCTCTATCAATTCCCGACGCAACTGACAAAGAGATGACTTCAGCCTCCGGTACTTATTACATTGAAGATTCTCAACTGGTCAACAAGCCATCCTACTTAAATGGATCTAATTATGCCTATTGGAATAATAAGATGATGCTCTTCATTCAAGCAAATGATCTAGGAGCTTGGAACTCAATCATGAAGGGTTACTCCACTCCACCCGGTGAGATGGATGATTGGAGTGATGGAGAGAAGAAGAAGTTCCAACCATGCTAAGGCTATGCACATCCTCTTTTGTGCATTAGGCTCGGATAAATATGGAAGAGTCTCATCTTGTTCCAATGCCAACGAGATATGAGAAAAGCTCTAAGTCACTCATTAAGGAACCGATGAAGTGATGGAAACCAAGATAAGTCTTCTCAACCACAACTATGAGAATTTCAAGATAAAACCCGATGAAGACATCAAAGCTATAACGGATAGATTTTTCGTGACTGTCAATGGTCTCAAGGGATTTGGAGAAGTAATCTCTAATGAGAAGCTTATGAGGAAGATGATCTACTCTCTTCCAAAGTCTTGGCAATCGAAGAAGACGACGGTCATTGAGGCTAAGAATCTAAAGTCTCTCATTCTCAATGAGTTAATTGGTTCTCTTCTCACATGTGAGTTAATGGTGAAGGAAGAGGAATAAGATGAAGAAAAGCAAAACAAGAAGAAGAATTAGGTAGGCATTGCCTTCAAGTCCACCAATGAGAGCTATCAAGATTCAAATGAAAAGGTAGATGAAGACGATGATGAAGAAGAAGAGATGGTCAAGCTCTTCAAAAGGTTCAAAAGATTCATGACTTCCAAGGAAGTGAAGTATGAATTGAGCAAGAAGAGTCATCCCTCGATGTGCTTTAAGTGTCAAAGAACGAGGCATGTCAAGTATTAATGTCCCCTCCTAAAGAAGAAGGGATCAAGTAAGAAAAATGCATTTGCGGCAGCTTGGAGTGATGAAGATGACTCAAATGATAAAGATGAAGTAGCTAACCTATGCCACATGGCCATCGGAGAAAATTCAATGGTAATATCTAACTCAAATGAATTTGATTCTTATTATTTTGATGAGTTACAAGTTGCTTACAATGAGTTGTATTTGGAATTTGAGACCATGAATTCCAAATATAAGAAATTAATTTCAAAACTTAAAGTTGAAAATGATTTGGTTTAGAAAGAAAAAATTGATTTTGGAAAACAAAATGAATCTTTGAAAAATGATTTAGAGCTTTTAAAAGTCAAAATCAATGATTTAGAAAAAGAAAATTTTGATTTGAAAGTTAAGCTTGAGATCTTAACAAAAGAAAAAGAATTAATTTCTAAAAACAACTCATTTTGTTTAAAAATGGCAAAATGCTCACATTGCCATGTAAATGGTCATTTGGAACATACTTATCCTTTAAATAAAGGAAAACGTTTTAAAATTATACAAGTATGGGTTCCTAAGGGAACAGGGGCATTGAAACTAACATTCAAGGATCCAAAGCAATTTGGATACCAAAATCTACCTAAATGTCTCTTGTAGGTGTGTGGGAGCAATTGTGATGAAAGTGAAGATATTAGAATGCTCTAGCCACACTTGAAAAGGAATGGGGAACCTCTAAGCTTAATGCTTTTATTTTGATCAATTGGTTGCCTATTTGTGTTAAGCATGCATGAGTTTTGATCTTAAATGATTATGCATTGTTCTTCATCTCATGTATCTTGAAAAAGTTTTATGATGAATATTTTAAAGTTTTAATATTTTTCATAATTTTTTAGTTCATCATAATGAATTTTGGTTAAAATTAGTTTTAAATGCAAATGATATATTTCTAACAATTGATATCAATTTTTCAAATGCTTTGATTTAAAAAATTTAAGTTTTTGACCTAAATTTAAATGTTTATGCATGTAATTTAAAAATGCAAATGATATATCTCTAACAATTGATATCAAAATTTTCAAATGCATAACATTTTTGGAAGGCTTTATGCATAATCACTTATTTTCAATAATTGGTATTGCATAAAGTATTTTAGACTTGAATTTCATGTGCTACTAACATGTTTCTTATTCTTTGTTGAAATTCAATTTTGTTTAACTGTCAAGGTTTTAAAGTTAAATTTTTGTTTGGAATGCACTTTTTGAGGGAGAGCTTTGATTTTTTTTCAAATGTTTTTATTGTCAAGTTTTTCATTTACTCTCCAAAGTTATTTTAGAACTTTAAAGTTGAATTATTTTTTATATAACAAAAAAGGGGAGAAATATGGTTTGAAAAAAATTAATTTCTTAATGAAAAAGAGGATGTGAACATTTCCATATTTTTTTCCAGTAATTGGTATCTTTTTCGTTAAATATTTTATTAAGAGAGTTTTGTTAAAAATAATTTTTCAAATATTTTGTTATATAAAAAAGAGGGAGATTGTTGAACTATATTTTGATATAACAATTTATGGCACAATGTTTTTGGACTTGAATTGAATTTATTCAAAGTTTTTAGAGTTTTCAAAAATAATTCAAAGTCCATTTAACTTGGAATTGAGCACATAATGTTTTTCTTGACAAGAAGTATCGATATTGTTCTTACAATATCGATACCTCATGAACAATACCGATATTGTTCATATGGTACCGATACCAAAGGTAAGCGAAGTATCGATACTCACTAAGTAGTATCGATACTACCAACATTGCTTAAATTCTAGAATACAAAAATGGTGCCGATACCCAATGGGGTACCGATACTACTTTATATAGTAGTATCGATACCATAAGCCTAGTATCAATACCGTCAGGTCCAACAGCTAGTTAACGACTATTTTCATTTAAAAATATAAAGGAAGTACCGATACACCCTATAGGAGTACATATACCCTCTGTTCTTGGCAGATTTGTTTTGCAGAGAAAAACATCCCCAACGTCTAGAAACGACCACAACTTCATTCCAACATATAAATACAAGTTGAGAACACTTAAAGAAGGGTTAGAACATATATCCAAGCATTCCAACACAAGAGAAGAGTTTTTCATTCTCATTTTACTTTCTCTTGTAAATATTTTGTTCTTGTGAGCTTTTATTTGTAAACACCCTACCTTTAGAGGTTTTATTTGTTTACTTATTTTTACCTTTTGTAAAGGGGATTGGTTCTAGTTTAGCCAAGTGAAAAACTAGGGAGTGTAAAGGTTATCTTTTTTTCCTTGAAAAAGAAAGAACAAATTAGTGAATTTGTTAGAAAATCCTAAGTGAGGAGCTTAGGTAGTGGCGGTAGACTTAGTTGAGAAGTCGAACCATTATATATCACTGTGCCAATTTCTCTATCTTATATTATCCTTACTCCCTAAACAAGTTTTTACCATTTCACCGCTTTTGCATTTTTCTGTTGTTTAATTGAACATCTTCGATCCTAATATTATTACTACTATTTAAGTAATATTATTACCTAATATTAGTACTATTATTAATATTATATTAGGATTATTATTATTATACTATTATATCTGTTATTATTATTATTATACTATTACTTATTATTATCGCTCATTTTTATATTAGTATTAAGATTTTGTTATTTATTAAGCATTATCATTATACTATTATTATTATCTATTATTATTATTATTATTATCATCATCATCATCATCATTATAAACTAATATTAAAATAAATAAAGCCAAATCCATGAGTAAAAAAGTCTAATCTACAAAGCCCAAATATTACAAATTCAACAAGCCCAACAAGTGAAGGCCCACATGGAAATTAGGGTTTCATATTATTACTTCCAACTATATGGTGTCCCAACCTTCAGATCTAAACCTATCCAACGGTCCATATCAATGTACAATTAGGGTTTCAAGAACCCTAAATAAAATACATCATAAAGCCTCCAGCTTGTACCGTCGTCACCGCTCCCTCCTTAAAACAAGCCAATCGTTGAGCCGATGCAAAACCGAGCTGGGAAGAAATTACAATAGATCTGGGTCATTTATGGTCATGTCAGGAATTTGTACTCCCCGTCATCGACTGTTCAGGCAAAAAAATCAGTAGACATTAAGGGGAAAGCAAAAAGGGAAACCTTTTCATGTTTGTTCATCATCCAACCTGTAAAGGGGTATATAACCCAAAAAAACAAAAGTGTAACATTTTTACCGATGAATAAAACACATATTTGAAGCAATAAAAAAACAATGTATTCAAAAATCCAACCCAAAAGAAAAATCAAGATGTATTTTTGGAGCTTTTTGACCTTGCTATCACTCTTTCTTTGAGTATACGTGAAAGAAAGTAATAGTGAGGGGGATAAGAATAGACTTTAACAAAAGTTAGAGCCCTCTCCGAAGAGCGGGTCGTGTGGCCACCGGTGGCCATTTCGGTTGGGCATGGGGGATGAATTTTGTTTCGATTTTAGGCTCGATTTAGGCCTTTTTTTGTGAGCGCTAAGAGGGGTTGTTTTATTTAGTTGTAGGTCCTAGTTTGGTTTAGGTTGCCACCATGGGCGGTGGTCGTTGGGAGGCCACCGTTTATGGCGATTAAAGGCGAGGCCTTTTCGGCCAAAAGAAAGAAAGAAAAGGGAGTTGAGAAAGGGGGCTCTCCCTTGGTTCTTTTGGGATGGCCTCGTGCCATGGTTGGTTTTGAGGTAAGAGTGGGCTATCATGGTGGTAGCCGGAGTAGCCCTGGAGGTACGAGTTGGGGGGTGCCAGCTGGTTGAGTTTGAGAGGGAATGGTTGGAGAAGATGATATGTTTGGGGGGTTTATTTTTTTAGGGTTAGTATATTATCCCACCCTTGAAACTTCGACACCTCGGAACTTGCAACCTTAGTCGCCTTCTTTGTGATTACGGCTAAGTAAGCTTGAAAACAACCCAAGCAAAGATGCTTAGATTCCTAACGTAAGCAAAAATAAGAGAACTAGCACAAAGCAAGATAAGAGAAGAAGTTTAAGAGAATGCTATTTGATTTCTCAAATGAATGAGTGAGTACAAATGAGGAGGGGAGGCCTCTATTTATAGTTGAAGCTCCCCTAAATGAACGACTAAGATCTAATTACATCGATGGCCTAGATTGAAAGCACTTTACCTAATCCCACCAATCAAGGGATTGTGTTTTCTATACAAAATTAAATCCCACCAATCAAGGGATTGTGGTTGTAAAGTCTTTGTGGGTCTGAGAAGATTCAAAACACCACTTAAGTAGTTTTGGGCTACTTCTCATTGGCTGACCTTAGTTATGGGCTCGTGGTCCGTGACATTCTCCCCCACTGGTTCTGGTGATGCCCTCATCACTCATCTGGCATGAAATTAGTCTATTTTGTTCTTGAATTGCCAAAGTCCCTCGACATGCTCCTAACTCCCTTCATACTCTGGTTGTCCCTTCCACAAAACAAATTACTCATGCCTCAGGTGATGTCTTGGTCGTCGAATAACTCTTTTCGCCTGTATATCTTAGATCTCCTTGTCATAGGATATCGCTACTCCAACTGGCGCTCGGTGGGACTTGCCTCGATTCGGATCCTCTACATTCTGATAGTACGGTTTGAGTATACTAATATGGATCACGGGATGCGCTCGGATGGTTGTAGGCCATTGTGCCTACCTGCTTCACAACTCGGAACAGACCCTCGTACCTTCGCACAAGCCCCTTATGCATATCTACATGGCACAAAATGTTGGCCAATTTTGTAAGGATAAGATCGCCAACTTCAAAGTTCACGTCCTTACACTTTCAGTCGGCCTACTTCTTGGTCTGTTTCCCCGCTTTGTGCAAACAAGCTCGGGCTAAGTCATGTTGCTCATGCCACTCCTTGGCAACATTGTGTGCCAATGGATTTGGCCCCTCATACTTGGTAACAACCATGTTGGGTGTCAACGGTTGCTGCCCAATCACGATCTCGAACGGATTTTGGTTTGTCACATCGCTCCATTGCAAGTTGTAGGAAAATTGGGCCACATCCAGCAACTTTGGCCAATCACGTTGGTTGGAACTCACATAGTGCCTCAGATAAATCTCCAACAAAGAATTCACTCGTTCGGTTTGTCCATCGATTTGTGGATGAATTACAGTGGAAAAGTTCAAGCTTGATCTCATCAACTTGAACAACTCCATCCAAAATATTTTTATAAACCGTGTGTCTCGGTCACTAATGATGGTTTTTTGCATCCCCCAATACTTTAACATATGCTTGAGGAAAAGTCGAGTCACCTCCACGGCTGGACACACCTTAGGTGCTGGTATGAACGTCGCATACTTCGAAAACCTGTCAACCACAACCATTATGCTAGAAAGTCCATCAGTCTTGGGTAAACCTATGATAAAATCCATGGAAATACTCTCCCATGGGTGCTCAGGAATGGGCAAAGGTTGCAGCAGTCCCACCAGTTTCTTTGCCTCGATTTTGTCTTATTGGCACATAAGACAAGTCTTCACGTAGGCCTGCACATCTTCAGACATGTATGGCCAATAATACTACTCTGAAAGTAGGGCCAAAGTCTGATTAACTCCCGGATGTCCCTCCCATTTGGAATCATGACATTCCATCATGAGTTCCTTGTGCAACTTTTCATATCGAGGCACAAAAAGACGATGTCCTCAATAATAAAGCAATTTTCCCTTGAGTCAAAACTCCCTAGTTCTCCCCTGCTTAGCTCCCTCAATG
Source organism: Hibiscus syriacus (assembly GCF_006381635.1). Taxonomy (NCBI): domain Eukaryota; kingdom Viridiplantae; phylum Streptophyta; class Magnoliopsida; order Malvales; family Malvaceae; genus Hibiscus; species Hibiscus syriacus. The sequence continues at coordinate 10,389,472 of NW_024063533.1, read as the reverse complement.
ATTCGTTTGGCCACAAGATCATAGGGCAACCCTTCTTTGATCCTTTCGAGCAAAGTTCCTTCCACAGTCTCGATGGCATAATTTCAGCTTAAGCCATCTGCAACACATTTCACCTTCCATGGCTTGTACTCCATGGAAAAGTCGAACTCGGCAAGGAACTCTTACCAACGAGCCTGCTTGGGAGATAGCTTCTTTTAGGTGAAGAAGTAATTGTTGGCAACATTGTCGGTAAACACCATGAACTTGGACCCAAGCAAATAATGTCGCCATGTGCACAAATAGTACACAACAGCAATAGTCTCTTTCTCATGGACCGTGTATCTCCTCTCGGTCTTATTGAGCTTCCAGCTTTCGTAAGAAACCGGATGTCCCTTTTGCATTATGACCCCACCAATAGCAACGTCAAATGCGTCAGTGAATACTTTAAATGATTTGGTGTGATCTGGCAACACCAAAACATGCTCGCTTATCATAGCAAGCTTGATTTCGTCAAAGGTACTTTGGTACTTCGGGCTCCAATTTCACCCCTTATCTTTATTTAATAACTCAGTTAAGGGAGTGGCGATTTTTGAGTAGCCTTTGGTAAATCTCCGGTAATAGTTGGTTAACCCTAGGAATGACCTCAGTTCTGTCACCTTGGTTGGCATTCGTTAATGGCTCGAATCTTGTCCTTATCCATCCAGATTTTGCCACTTCCAATAATGTGGCCAAGGAAATAAACCTCCGTTTGGGCAAATGAGCACTTCTCTTCTTTAACAAAGAGCTCATTTTCTCGCAACACCAGAAACACTTACTTCAAGTGTTCATCATGCTCCTCCAACGTCTTGTTATAGATGACGATGACGTCTAGGTAGACTACAAGGAATCGATCTAGAAAGGGTTGCAACACCTTATTCATCAGGGTGTAGAAAGTGGCTGGAGTATTCGTGAGGCCAGAAGGTAACACAAGGTATTCATAAGAACACTACCTAGTCACACAGGCTATCTTTGATTTATCTCCCTCAACTATTCTGACTTGGTAATAGCCCGATCGTAAATCTAACTTGGTGAACCACCTTGCACCACCAAGCTGATCGAACAAGTCTGCGATGAGAGGAATTGGGTACTTGTTCTTCACTATGAGCTTATTTAATGCTCTATAGTCGATGCACATTAGGAGGAAGCCATCATGTTTCTTCTGGAATAGCACTGGTGCACTAAAGGGTACCTTCAACGGTCAGATATACCCCGTATCTATGAGCTTAGTCAATTGTCTACGAAGTTCCTTTAACTGGCTGGTGGCTTTGCATTTGCAATTAGCTCGATCTTGTGATCTATCTCTCTCTTTGGAGGTAACTTCTTAGGCAACTCGGCAGACATCACATCTTTGAATTCTGCCAAAAAGTGACTCACCACATCGGGAACTTCCTTGGTTGTGGCTGGCTCATCATACACCAAGACAACTAAGAGGTAGGTTCCTTTTTGCGTACTACCTTCGAGAATTGAATTGCAGATAAAACTTTAGCCCATACTCTGGGCCCTCGACTCACTAGAACAATGCATTGTTGCTTTGGATCCAGGATGTACAAGCAATCGACAAAAGGTATGGGGAAAGCATTGATCCGGTCCAAGAAACTTAACCCAAGCACAAAGTCGAAGTCATCAAGAGGAATTACCTTGATGACTTCTCTTCTGGACTAACCTCCAATGGTTAACTCAATTCCTTTTGCGACCCCCGCAATCGAGACTTCTTCGACATTCATTATTTTGATGGAACCACTTGCCTTTTTCACATGAAGGCCTAGTGTCTTGGCAATTTGTTCGGACATGAACAACTCCGAGGCACTAGTGTCCACTAGTGCACTCAATTTCTGGCCAGCAACATTGACGTCAACGAACATCAACCCCTTCTTCTTTCAACCCTTCTTGACCTCCATGGTGCTAAGGATGGAGCCAAGTTTGGGAGTCTCGCTCTCCTCTCCAACATTCTCCTTGATGGTGAAAACTTTCACAAGTTAAGGATAATCTCTCTTCACGTGATTTCCTCCACAACTGAAACATGATAATTCACCTTTCTTCTCCTAAGGATTGAAGAGCTTTTTGGGTCAATCATTATGCTTCCCATTGCCCTCTGTTGTCTTGTAGAAGTCCCCTTTGGCATTCTTTTCCCCACCAATACCTTCGGGTTTTAGCTTTTATTTAAGAGAGTCGGCCTTCTTTACTTCAAACGGGGCAATGGCCTCGGCTGCATCCAATACCTTGGAGAGTTCAGTTACTCCTCTCCTCTGGGTCACCATGTTGACCCAACGTTGTGGTCCATCCACGAATGCAAAGAACCATTCTGACTCACCTAAGTCTGGGATTTGTATCTTGATCTCAATGAAGTTCTTGACATACTCCAAGATGGTACGATCATGTTTCAACTGTTTTAGTTTTGCTTGAGCCTCGAGCGGAACATTCTTCGGATAGAAATGCTCTTTGAGTTCACCCACGAATTCTTCCCATGTCCTGACTGGATTTGCTCTATTGGAACACCTACGTCGTCACCATAATATAGCAACATCAATAAAATAATTTAAAGCAATATTTACCTCGGTAGTATCACCCTTGATACCCATGCCACGGAAGAATTACTCCATGCCCTAAATGAAATTCTTCACATCTTGGGCAGTTCGACTCCCCTTGAATTCCTTCGGCTTAGGGACGTCGATCCTGGGTCTTGGTGCTTGCGCCTCCTCAATCACCCCATTCAACACGGTAACCTTGTAGACAAGCAGCTCACCCTTGAGCTCCTTTACCTCTCGCATCATTTCGACCCTCATGGCTAAGTACATGCTCTCGAGACATCTGGTATGCTCATCAATCTTATCTGTCGTATCGTCGATGAGTGCTTGAGTTTCATGGCCAAATCCTTCCTCCACAGACTCCAGCTTCTCCAAGCAAGATTCAATCGAGTCATGAGTCTCCTTGACTTCATTATATCGATCTTCAAGCCTACTAACTCTTTGATCAAATGATATCACGACATCCTTCGAGCTTCCACGCTTCTTTGCCACAACAACACGAGTCTCCATCGCTTCACTGGCTGTTGGGATATCGTCTTGGTTGTGTTGTGTCATTTCTCATAAAATTAGCTCTGATACCATTAGTCACGCCTTTGGAATATAGACGCCTCAGAACGTGCGATCTTAGTCGTCTTCATTATGATTGCGGCTAAGTTAGCCTAAAAACAACCCAAGCAAAGATGCTTATATTCCTAATAGAAATAAAAATAAGAGAACTAGCACAAAACAAGATAAGAGAAGAAGTTTGAGAGAATTCTATATGATTTCTCAAATGAAGGAGTGAGTATAAATGAGGAAGGGATGCCTCTATTTATAGTTGAAGCTCCCCTTAATGAACGAGTAAGATCTAATTACATCGACGACCTAGATTGAAAGAACTTTACCTAATCCCACCAATCAAGGGATTGTGTTTTCTATACAAAATGAAATCCCACCAATCAATGGATTATGGTTGTAAAGTCTTCGTGGATCCGAGAAGATTCAAAACACCACTTAAGTAGTCTTGGGCTACTTCTTATGGGCTGACCTTGGTTGTGGGTTTGTGGTCCGTGATAATATCATATTATAAAAAAGGCAAAAGAAGTTTTTTATAAGAGTTTTAGGGTTAATCACCCATAGACCCTCCTTATTTTAGCATGTATTGACTTTTTGATAACTAGTGTTAGGGTCAAATTTCTTGCTAGTCACTAGACTCCTAGTATCTCTTTACATTCCTGTCACTAGTTTTAGGGCTAATCACCCTTAGGTCCTCCATAGTTTAGAGCCTTTTTACATTCCAATCATTAAATTAGGGGAAAATCATGCAATAGTCTCCCTACAGATTGGTCACTAAAGTTCCTTATTTTAATTTGCTTCGAATTTAAGTACTGATTTTATTTTGTTGCATTTTAACCACTGTTATTTAATTATTTTGTTGCACTAATATTCAAATCGACCTTGTGGTGACCCGAATCGAGGTATGATCCGCATTATTATGATCCAGACTCGATTAACTCCTAACGTTTCTAACCTCTAACTACTAACCGCTACTTTTCTAATTTTATGTTTGAATTATGGTACAACCTTGCGACAACCCGTCCTGGGGTATGACTCGCGTTATTTACGATCCGAGTTAAATATTAAAATTAAAACTAACATTTTATTTTTATTGCTCTTTTATTTTTTTTATTTAATTTTTATGCACCTTTTAATTTGTGTCCTTTATTTTCCTTTATTTTATTTTAGTCCATAAAATTCCATTTATTTTAATTTTCTGCCCTTTATTTTTCAGTAATTTAATTTCGATCCTTTAGTTATTGCATTTTATTTTCTGTTTACTTTATTTTAGTCTCATGAGCATATATATAGATATATTTCACATTTTTATTGTATTGGATGCCTTATTCTGTTATTGTGCATTTTAGTCCTTATGCCATTTATGATTTTATTCCATTTCATCACCCATACTGTATGATATTTATTTTTATCCTTTGCTTTCATCATGTTTATATTTTTGCCACTAAGTTGATTTTTTTTTTTATCATTTAGCATGCTTAATTAAATTTGTTTAAATATTTCTTCACCTTGTCTAGCATATTTAAGTTCTAGAATTGTTAAATGTATGTCAATGCCTACTTTAGTTAATTTCCCATATTAAGTAGATGGTAATATATCCCTTAATTTATCGAGATTAATTTTTCCCTTTTATATGTAAGTTTGTTTGTGCATTTAGGCCTAGATATCTTTAATATGCATGATAACATCATAAGCATAACTTGACCGATTTCATAATTGGATTAAAATATACTATTTATTTATTTTAAAATATTAAGAAAGGGTTATCTTAAGATAACTAGATGTCATATTCTGATATTTTAAAATAAATAAATACCCTAGTAGTAAAACCTAAAAATCAAGTATGCTTAAAATTAATCAGGATTAAAAGGAAAAGGAAATGTTCTTTTATTTAAACTTGTCGAGACAATTAGTCTAATTTTTATTAGGGATTTGGTCTCGATCTTTTTAAATAATTGAACATCCCTTATCTTTTCTAATTAAATAGGTAACTCGGATTAATTGGCTTAATTTTTTTATTTTGGTTGGGTCAAATTATTTAATAACAAGTTCTTGGGAGAAATTACTATATTCTTTTTTGTTTCAGTTGGAAAGAGAAATATTTGTCCTAAAGCACTTTAAGGATTATTTTCTCTTCGATTAGAAATAATAAAATATTTTCTCTTTCTCCTTAGAATTTTCCGTTAAATAAAATTGCATGATTGAATTTGGAATAAGAGGATCGTAATTTAAATTTATATTTGAATTCTTAGACTCTCACTATTAGAGATAATTTATTTTTGAGTTAATCGATTGACGAAATCGGCCAAGAGGGGGGTGAATTGGCAATTAAAATTTTGGTGGAAGCTTTTGCAGAAAATTGAAAGTAATTGCACAGCAATTTAGAGTGGTTCGACTTTCTCAACCAAAGTCTACGTCTACTACCTTAGCTATCCACACTAAGGATTTTCCAACAAATTCACTAATTTGTTCTTTCTTTTGAGGACAAAGAGTAACCTTACAACTCCCTCAAGAATTATACCCCAAATTCTTGAGCACACTCTTTTTCAAAGAGAAATACACAAATTTGCAAACTTACAAGGAAAACCTCACAAGGTAAGATGTTTGCACAATTCTAAAACAAGAAAAGAACACTAAAAAATAATCACAAATGAGCACAAATGGTGTTCTTGAAAGCAAAATGAACATTGAAAGGAAAATTGGCTTGATTTGCACAAACTTGGTGTTTGATGCTTTCTCTCTTGTTTCTCTATGATTTCTTGTTGATCAAAGGCTTCAGAACTTGTTTAAATACTCCCTCAATTGATTCTGAACGTTGGGGATGATTAGTTGAGTCAATGGAGCCGTTTAAGTGTGAAAACCATTAATACAACAGCTTGGAGCGTGGGGGAATCGGTACCCCTCATGGGGAATCGGTTCACTAAGTGTAAAATTCAAATATTTCGACCATTAAACAGGGGGGAATCGGTACCCCCTGTGTGGGAATCGGTTCCCTCCGAGCATACTGGAATTCTCGGAGCCAAACCATTCAGGGGGGAATCGGTACCCCCTTGGGGGGAATCGATACCCTCTGAGCAATCTGGAATTTTTGGCTTTGAAATGGTTCGAAATATTTTGTAAAATTGTTTTGAAATTATTTTAAGACTAAAACTTAATTTTACACTTGAGTAAGGATTAAAAAATGACTTTTAAAAGATTTGGAGTAATATTTTGATATTCGAATAATTATATCGAATATACTTAGAAAACCTTATTGGAAACTCTTAAAATTCATTTATCTTAATTTGTTATATCGAAATATCAAAATATTTTCAACAATCTCCCCCTTTTTGATATAACAAAACATTTTAGTAATTTTAAGATTTTGAAATCAAAAACGACGTTTTTGAAAAATTACTCCCCCTTACTTTAACACTTCTCCCCTTTAAACACTTCTCCCATTTTTTGTTAAATCAAAAAGACCTTTAAAATATTTTAAACAAGTTTTTTTTAAAAAAAATCAGCCAATTGATAACTAAATATAGCGTAAGCTGCTAAGATCATAATCAAGAGAAAGATTAGCCATTAGTTCCATAATCCAATATTCATAAACAATGTGAAATGACAAAAATTGGTCATAATGCAACTAATATGTAAATGATGCAAAAATAAACATTAAGCTCAAAATGAAAGTGAAAATCAAACCAAATATATAAGCATGTAAGTTCAAATATCCAATTATTCAACAAATTCAAACACCCAAAATAAAACAATCCATGAACATCAAAATGTTTCACAATTAAAAGTTCTAAGTTCAGGACGATAAACCATTAACCCAAAGACCGAGTTTGATAAACAAATTACTAAGGAGACAACCATAAACCAAGGTTTTTATATTCTTAGAAGGAACAATGTTTATGGAAACTCACTAAAGATGATCTGTGGCAGATTAATCTTCTTTTTATGTTGGATACAATATATCCACCATATATCTATGTTCCTAAGGGAGGAGTACCTATCTCCTGATGGTCTAAACCACCAAGAGATCAAATAATGAAGGAATCTATCACAATGAGTTCTTAGGGTACTCTCACTATCCTTAGACTTACAGGGTGAATCCACAGTCTCTTTTTCATTAAACCTGAGTTATCTAGTCCAAAATGGGTAGCGATTGTGCCGGAGTCAAAATGAATTGTCCTAAAAGATAAGATTGAATTCCTATTGTTTCAGATCAGAGCTCGTTTTGGACACATACCACGTTAGAATAGAAAAATGTGGACTAATTGATGATAAACCAAAGGTTTGAGTTTAAAGAGTTTATCAAACTCCTAGGATTTAAGAGCAGGAATATATTGGAAGTCCATATCTTCTATAGCTTAGATCGAAGGGATACACTCTTCCCAAATTTTATATGACTCAAAACAAGTATGATACATATGGTATAGATCTTGTCCATAACCAGGTAAGTTGAAACAAGAGTTCATAATGGTCATATTTGGGTTATTTGGATTGGGTGGAGGAATAAGAAGTCGATTTTGACTTGAGCTACTAGACAATATCCTAGGTCGTTTAGGATTTGACATGGTTTAAGAATCAGAATAGAATATGTAACCTGTAAATTTAAACACATATATGCAATATAATCAAACCCAAAACTCAAATGAGTCCTCAATATTTCAAGTTTCTCTAAACCGAATACTAAAGGGCAATATTTTGAAAAACTATTTGGAAAATAATATTTGAAAATCATAATACGTATAGTTTTTATGAAAACAACATAATTGAATCAAAAACATCAATTAAAGCAACAATTTTTTATTTTTTTTAAATTAAAAGATAATTTTGAAAAATTGAGTGTTTTTGACGAAATTGGTTGTAAAATCATCATATAACCAATGCCCGATGTAATGTTCATCTTAGAACTAATCAAAACTAGTCCTAAGTTCAAAAATCAATGAAATAGAGGATTTTGAAATATTATCTTGAAAATTTGGATTTTATGAGAATGTGATGTTGTTTGCAAGGATTAGAAGTTGAAGAAATATCTAATTTCGACCTGTATTTGATGATTTTGGCAAAAATGGAGATTTAGAGAGAAAAAGAGGATGAATGACGTTTAAGAAATAAGAGAGGGTTTGAGCAAATATTGGGTTCTGCCCGTGTTAAAACCAAAACCCCATTGGGGTATCGATTCCCCTACAGGGGGAATCGATTCCCATTCAAAGGGGGAATCGGTTCCCTCATGGGGGTATCGATATTCTTTGCACCAAAATGCTAAAATCCGATTTTAAACACACAAAATGCTAAATTAATTTTCTCTAGTGGTATTGGCAACTCATATATTGAAAATTAATCATATTCAAACAATCAAATTATTCTTTAAATGATATTTGAACATAAAATTAATTTTTCATCAAGAATCATAAACTCCCCCTAACTAATAGCAATAAATGCAATAAAAAATTAGCATTTTTCATTTAGTCTTAAAAGTGCTAAAATTATTTTAAACACTAAGTGAAGATAGGTTGGTCAAACCTAATTCTCTCCTAAGTGTCCAAAATCTTTCCTTGTCTAAAGGTTTTGTAAAGATATCCGCTAATTGGTGCAAATCATCAACAAATTCTAGAACTACATCTTCCTTAGTGACATGGTCTCTAATGGAGTGATGTCTTATTTCAATGTGCTTAGTTCTAGAGTGTTGGATGGGATTTTTAGTGAGACAAATAGCACTAGTATTGTCACACTTGATAGGAATGGTACCAACTTCAATTCCATAATCAAAAAGTTGTTGTTTCATCCATAAAACTTGTGCACAACAACTACCAGCTGAAATGTATTCGGCTTCAGTGGTAGATAATGCAACACAATTTTGTTTCTTTGAAAACCAAGAAATCAGCATATTTCCAAGGAATTGGAAAGTACCAGAGGTGCTTTTCCTATCTAATTTGTATCCTCCATAATCCGCAACAGAAAATGCATGCAAGCTAAAGCTAGAGTCTCTAGGATACCAAAGTCATAACTAGGAGTGTCCTTAAGGTATCTAAAGATTCTCTTAACAGCTAGTAAATGTGATTCCTTAGGACATGATTGAAATCTAGCACATAAGCAAACACTAAACATAATGTCCGATCTACTTGCAGTTAGATAAAGCAAAGAGTCAATCATTGACCTATATAATTTAACATCTACCCATTTACCTCCTTCATCTAAGTCAAGCTTTGTTGAAGAGCTCATTGGAGTGTCGTGAGGTTTGCCATTTTTCAGTCCAAACTTTTTGAGCATATCTTTGACGTACTTAGCTTGATTGATGAAGATGCCATCTTTTCTTTGCTTGATTTAGAGTCCCAAGAAAAATGAGAGCTCCCCCATCATGCTCATCTCAAACTCACTTTGCATTAGCTTAGAAAATTCTTGGCAAAGAACATCATTAGTAGAACCAAATATTATATCATCAACATAAATTTGAACTACTAATAAATCTTTACCTTTATGCTTTAAAAACAATGTAGTATCAACCTTCCCTTTTGAAAAATATTTTTCAATTAAAAAGTTTGACAATCTTTCATACCAAGCTCTAGGAGCTTGTTTTAAACCATAAAGCGCTTTTGCCAATTTAAGAACATGATCCGGAAATTTTGAATCTTCAAAACCTAGAGGTTGTTCCACATACACTTCTTCCTTTATAAAACCATTTAAAAATGCACTTTTAACATCCATTTGATATAATTTGAATTCATGAAAACATGCAAATGCTAATAATATTCTAATTGCTTCCATCCTAGCTATGGGAGCATATGTTTCATCATAGTCTATGCCTTCTTCTTGAGTATACCCTTGAGCAACAAGTCTAGCCTTGTTTCTCACTATATTACCACTCTCATCAAGCTTATTCCTAAATACCCATCTAGTACCTACAGTAGATTTATTACTAGGCCTTTCAACTAATGTCCATACTTTACTTCTCTCAAATTGATTTAATTCTTCTTGCATAGCCATAATCCAATTTTCATCTTTTAATGCTTCTTTAATACTCTTCGGCTCTATGCATGAAATAAATGCAACATAATTACAAATATTTTTAAGAGAAGATCGAGTTGTTACCCTTGGGATGGATCACCTATAATCTCACCATCCTTGACATAGTTGTACTCTCTTGGATAAGATACTTCCCTGTCTTCAATGGTTGGATTCTCGAGGGGATCATGAGTTTCCTCATCTTTCGTTTCTTCTTTTGATGATGATTCTCCAACGTCATGTTTAACGTCATTTGTATTTATAATACTTACATCATCATTAACACAAGAATCCTTCCTCGGAAGGGGATTATCATCGAAAACAACATGTATAGACTCTTCTACAACTAAAGTTATTTTATTAAATACTCGATAAGCTTTAGAATTTAAGGAATAACCCAGAAAAATTCCTTCATCACTTTTAGCATCAAATTTGCCAAGGTTTTCTTTACTGTTGTTCAAAACAAAACATTTACATCCAAAAGGATGAAAATAGCTAACGTTAGGCTTTTTATTTTTGAAAATTTCATATGGAGTTTTCTTTAAAATTGGCCTAATCATTACTCGATTTACAACATAACAAGCGGTATTTGTGGCTTCCGCCCAAAAATATTTTGGCAAATTATTTTCACAAAGCATGGTTCTAGCCATTTCTTCTAAAGTTCGTTTTTTCCTCTCAACAACTTAATTTTGTTGAGGGGTTCTAGGTGCTGAAAAATTGTGACTAATACCATTAGAATTACAAAACTCAATAAATCCAAGATTTTCAAATTCAGTGCCATGATCACTCCTAACACTAGTTATAGAGTAACCTTTATCGTTTTGGATTACTTTTGAAAACGTGATGAATTTTTCTAATGCTTCATCTTTAGTACTTAAGAATAGAACCCAAGTATATCTAGAATAATCATCTACCAAGACAAATACATAGTGTTTTCCTCCCAAGCTAGTAGTCCTAGTTGGCCCAAAAAGATCTATATGGATCAATTGTAATACTCTACTAGTTGATACGTCATTAATGGATTTAAAAGAAACTCGCTTTTGTTTTCCTTTAGCACAAGCATCACAGATTTTATCATTATCAAATTTAAGCTTAGGCAACCCTCGAACCAATTCTCCTTGAACTAACCATTGCAAAACACTCATACTAGCATGTCCTAGTCTCCTATGCCATAACAAATTATCATGCTCATCCCTAGCAACTAGGCACAAAATAGTCATATCAATAAAATCTAAATGCATTATGTATATATCCCTATTTTATGACCAACAAGCATAATCGAAAATAGATGCAATGTCAATCAATTTTGCAATCATTTAAAATAAAACATTGTATCTTTTATCAAATTTATTTTTCAAAAGATTATGCTTTTAACCCATTCACATATAAAACATTATGCAATGTTTATTATAGAGATTAAAAGTACATGCATACAGTTTTTGAAAATGTTATGCATTAAAACTTTATAATATTTAAACAAAAATCTATGCATAAATATTAAGAAAAATTTCAGGTCAAAATTTTGCAAAACCAAAGTTCTTGAAAAATCGATATCAATTGTTAAAGAGATATCAATTACATTTTAAAAACAATTTTGACCAAAAAATAATATGATGAACTAGAGTTTATAAAACATTACAAAAAATTACCATGTTCATCATACAATATTTTTTTTAACATACATGAGATAAAACATAATTCAATATTTTAAAACCTCATGCATGCATAAACTAAATAAGCAACCAAACAATAAAAACATTAAGTTTAGAGGTTACCCATTCCCTTTTTATGTGTGGCTAGAGCATCTTGAATATCATCATATTTATCACCATTGCTCTCACACACCTACAAGATACATTTAAGTAGATTTTGGTATCCAAATTGCTTTGGATCCTTGAACATTAGTTTCAATGCCTCTTGTTCCTTTTGGAACCCATACTTGTCTAATTTTAAATCGTTTTCCTTTCTTTAAAGGACAAGTATGTTCCTTATGACCATGATAATGACAATGTGAACATATTGTCATTATTGAACTAGATGAATTATTTAGAATGATCTCTTTTTCTCTTGTTAAACATTCAAGCTTATCTTTCAAATTGAAATTTTCTTTTTTAATACTTTCAAATTTCATTTTTGAGAGTTCTAAATCCTTCTTTAATATTTCATTTTGATTTTCAAAATCAATTTTCATTTCTAGAAGAAGTTTGTTTAATTTGAAAATTTCTTTTTCAAAGTTTTCAGATTTTATTTTTGAAAGCTCTAACTCCTTTCTCAACATTTCATTTTGATTTTCCAAGTCTGTTTTAGCTTTCAAAAGAAGATCATTTTTAGCAATAAATTTAGAAATTAATTTATTATATTTGGAGTTCATGGTCTCAAACTCCGAAAATAATTTATTATAAGCATCTTGTAACTCATTAAAAGATTTTGAATTTGATATATTTGAGTTAGAAGATACCTTTGGCTCTGTGAGAGCTAATAGAAACATTACTTTTATTGGTTCTTCTTCTTCCTTGTCTCTATAGATCTCAAGCTTATCCCACATTTCCTTGGCACTTGAACAAGAAGAAACTCCTTTATATACATTAGGATCAATTGCACAACACATGTGCATAGCCTTTAAGTTTTGTTGAGCTTCATTCCGTTCTTGAACACTCCACTTCTTTGCCTTCTTAGTAGGAGAGTAATATCATTTCTTGATTATCATCCAAGCTTCCATATCAAATGCTTTGATGAATATCATCATACACCTCTTCCAATGACAATAATTTGTTCTATTGAAGTGTGGAGGCACATCAATAGGTCTGGATTCTTCCATGGAGAATGAACAGGAAGTAGACGCCATCTTTATCGATTTAACTCTTCCCGGATTGACTCAAGAGGCGATTAAACCTTCAAATGAGTGAGGCTCTGATGCTAATTGTTGAGTTAATTGATTGACGAAATCGGCCAAGAGGGGGTGAATTGGCAATTAAAAGTTTGGTGGAAGCTTTTGCAGAAAATTGAAAGTAATTGCACAACGATTTAGAGTGGTTCGACTTTCTCAACCAAAGTCTACGTCCACTACCTTAGCTATCCACACTAAGGATTTTCCAACAAATTCACTAATTTGTTCTTTCTTTTGAGGACAAAGAGTAACCTTACAACTCCCTCAAGAATTATACCCCAAATTCTTGAGCACACTCTTTTTCAAAGAGAAATACACAAATTTGCAAACTTACAAGGAAAACCTCACAAGGTAAGATGTTTTCACAATTCTAGAACAAGAAAAGAACACTAAAAAATAATCACAAATGAGCACAAATGGTGTTCTTGAAAGCAAAATGAATATTGAAAGGAAAATTGGTTTGATTTGCACAAACTTGGTGTTTGATGCTTTCTCTCTTGTTTCTCTATGATTTCTTGTTGATCAAAGGCTTCAAAACTTGTTTAAATACTCCCTCAATTGATTCTGAACGTTGGGGATGATTAGTGGAGTCAATGGAGTAGTATAAGTGTGAAAACTATTAATACAACAGCTTGGAGCGTGGGGGGAATCAGTACCCCTCATGGGGAATCGGTTCCCCTCATGGGGAATCGGTTCCCTAAGTGTAAAATTCAAATATTTCGACCGTTAAACAGGGGGAATCAGTTCCCTCCGAGCATACTGGAATTCTCGGAGCCAAACCATTCAGGGGGGAATCGGTACCCCCTTGGGGGGAATCGATACCCTCTGAGCAATCTGGAATTTTTGGCTTTGAAATGGTTCGAAATATTTTGTAAAATTGTTTTGATATTATTTTAAGACTAAAACTTAATTTTACACTTGAGTAAGGATTAAAAAATGACTTTTAAAAGATTTGGAGTAATATTTTGATATTCGAATAATTATATCGAATATAATTAGAAAACCTTATTGGAAAATCTTAAAATTCATTTATCTTAATTTGTTATATCAAAATATCAAAATGTTTTCAACATTTATAATCGATGAGGTACCAATTTTTGGACGTTTTAGGGGTGTTTATCCTTTCCCACACGCAATCGACCCCCGAACCCTTTTTTAAAATAAAAAAAATGAATTCTTGATTACACATAGACTGATCTTATCTTTTAAAATGACGTTTTTAAACCTCTTTTAAAAGGAGAATTTTTAGGTATTCAACCTACCTAACCCGAAAGATCGATGGCGACTCTAAAACATTTCTTTTACAAAAAATCAATTTTTTCACAAAATAAGTTGAGACTCTTTCTGAGCTTAAGGACCGTTCCGACAGGTCACTTTTGCCCCTGTAGTAGACTAAATTTATCATTTTCGTCTCTATTATATTTTCGCATCAATTTAGCCTTTAAAGTTGTTTAATTGCACCATTCTATATCCTACTCCTAATATAAAATCCTAAATTGATAACCCTAAATCATAACCCCATAACCTCTAAAAGATTGATAAGAAAATGATAAATTGATGCGAAAATACGATAGAGGCGAAAAATGATAAATTGAGTATATTACAGGGAAAAAATGACCGCCAAATAAATTTTATAAAATTCGTTCTAAAAAATTAATTAATAAATCAATGATGATTAAATAAAAGATTATAAACTTACCATGATGAAGATAATGCTCCTCTCATAATTAAAAATCGAATATGATTTAATCAAATCATTATACTGTTGTTAGTCAAAAGAAAATCTCTTTACCGTAACCACATTTTCATTTATATTGCATAATAATAATCGACGATTAGCAATGTTTGTTTTTTTTCTTTTGTCAGTTCAAATGTTTAAAAACTTTGCCTAATGGAGACAAGTAGATCTTTTCTTGAACAATACATGTGAATTTTTATTTTATTTTTGTTTTCAATTAATTTTATTTTTATTATCGATTTTAAAAATATTATATTTTGATTATATATTTTATCAATTCATTATATTTTAATCATTAAATTGCTAACTCTTGTTAGTTTGATGATATATCATGCTATTAAAATGACTAAATTTGAATTTGATCCATGAATTTTAGATAGTGTGTTAATTTAATCCTAAATTTTAGATATTAATTTAACCCACAAACTTTAGATAAAATAACAATGTAACCCTTAAATCCAATCAAAGTTCATGTCGTCGGCTTCCGTTCATCATCGTTGTCGGTCATTATTGATTTTCGACACCGGCTATTGTACACACTAATAATCATTAGATTCTATAATTCGATCCTATATTGGCATCCTAAACGCAAATTTAATATATGTTTCACCAAAAAATATCTTAAACTTTATAAACTTAATCTAAAATCTTTCAAATTCCTTTAAAAATAAATCGTAATAATATTATTGTAATTTGTGCAAGTACACACGTCAACTAATGTAATGAAATGACCCAAAATGTAAGATGTCGAACCCATAGAAATAAAAATATATGATTTGATTAGCTATTGCATTAGTGCAAGAATTATTGTAGTGTAAAGTATTAAATATCTAAAAACGAACTCTCTTTTGAAAGCTAGCTCTAGGAATACTTTCTCTTGAAGTCTCTATATGTCTATCGGCTTTTGGTTTAGTGTGGTTGATAAAACCCAAGTGCAAGGTTTAGTCTCTATGCCTAGAGTAAACGCACAGAATCTATTGAGTTCCTACTTCCATTATCCAACTACGAATGACCTCCCTTAATCCTGTCGGAATTAAGAACCTTAGTACGATCCCGTTAGGCTGTATTTCTCTTAAAATTTATTTATTTTTCTCTCTAAAGGTGACACGTGACAACTTTTAATTTGATTGAAAAATTATTAAATTAATTATATTAAAAATAAAAAATTCTAATTAGGTGGTGACACATGTAAGTATCTAATTGGAGAATTAAATTTATTGAACTTAATTAAATTTAAGATTAAATAGATTAAATGCGTAAATAATAAAAATCAAATGTGTAAATATATTTTTTTAACTATCACATTAATTCTTCCATTAAATATTAACGACACGATACGTGATTTGATTGAAACACTTAAATAACTAAGTAATTCAATTGATAAAACTAAAAAATCGATGGTAAAAAAAAAGACAATAATTAAATATTCATATATATATATATATATATATAATTTATTAAAAAAAATTAAACTCCTAGACCTAAAGTTAACCTGATTAGAGTTTAGGTCAAATACTTCTCCTTTGATTAAAAAGAATATTTAAAAACTTCACTACTCACATTAAAAAGGAAAAAAAAATCCTGCATTACTCGATAATCGGCTCTTCAGCCTAGGAATCATCGGATAAAGCAAGCGATGGCCGGAGATTTTGCGGCGAAAGCCAAAACCTATGCGGTGCCTGTGGTTCTCTTCTCTCTCTCCATGTTATATCAGCTCGTTCTTCTCCCTCGTGCCTTCCCCCCTTCTCATTACGATGGTGAGTCCCAACTCTTTGTATACATATATTCGTATTTCTATCCATATATTTTACTTAGGAAAATACTTTCTGAAATTTTTTAATTTAAGAAGTATAGTGATCTTTTCTTCTTTAACTCGTGGTAGCTTTGGGAATAAAGACCTATAGTTCAATTGAAGAAGTCAAAGAGGCGTACCAGTATCTTGAATCCAAATGGTAATTCTTCCTTTCTTTATGCTTAATTCCCCCCCCCTCCCAAATTTTCACATTAAAGGAGTAGATTAAGAAGATAGCCTTTTGATTGTCTAAAATTTTAGTATAAAAATTCATATAAAATATAATGCCATCACAGAATATACGAACATTACATAGATGTACGAATTGCTGGACTTTGTTCGTTTTTTTTAAGTTAGCATTTCTTGTTTCAGGAATTCAGGACTGGAGGTTCCTACAACCATGGAGTTTATCAAGGTTGGTTAGTTAATCTTCATCCTTTTTAACTTTTAGCTTCTGGAAAAAGGAAAAAGAGTTGTTTTTTTTGTAGTAAATTTATTGCTCCTAGCATTTTGACTTATAATGGTTAAGCTACTTTCTTTGCTGCTTCACTAGCTTTTGCTTTTGGAAGTAAAAAACCAATTACTATGATTTTACTTTCATCCATTTGCTTCTAAGTAGCTTTTTCTAAGGCGTAGAAAACAAGCAGATAAAGCAACAATTGTATATAGTGTGATGTTGCTCTATTGAAATTAGATGAAGTCACATTTAGCCTTAGCTAATGAACATGGTAGGCTGTTTTGAAGATGCTCAGCTCAAATCATATTAATCCCATCAGTATGGTGTTTATCTCATTTCAGATTCGGTATGCTTATGAGCTTTTGACAAATCCCACATGGAAAAGGAATTATGACGTGTTTAGAATTAATGAGCAAGATGTAAGTATTTTACTGCAAACTACTTTCTGTCTATAGTTTTATCTCCTTGTCACAACTCTGTGTGTGTGTGAGAGAGAGCTCTATTTTGGGTTTTGGGCTGTTTAATTGAAGGGTTTTACTCCTGTGGCCTGCAGCATGTTCTGGAGAAACTCAGGCAGCAATATGCTGGGGAAAAGTTCTATAATGTAGAGCTGCCATTACTGAATGCTGACGCTTCTGGTATTGAAGTTTCAAATTTTTACCATTTTTTCCATGTATGTGAAGCTTTAAAAAGTTAACACGAGGTCAATGAATGTGTACTTCCTGCAGATACCGGAGATTATGCTTTTAATGTTATTACTTCCGAGGCGTTTCAGTCTATGTTTCAAGACTCCAAACCATGGTTACTTCAGGTACATACAACCATCAACTGACATGTTTGCATGGAATTTCTACTTTAACCAGATTTTCCTATTCCATGTCTACAATTTCTTTTCCTTTTCATAATAAAACTTTCCAAAAATGTTTTACATAATAAAAATATCACTGTTGAGGTTGTCAAATATTCAATACTCTGGTAGACCTTACTGCTCAAATCCAAAAAGCTAGTTTAAACAATCTCCTTGTTCATGGAGGTAGCTAAGAGTTCAAATTCAGCAGCTCAAACATTAAAGAGAAAGAGAGAGAGAGAGAGATGCTAAGCTGGGACTTACCAATGTTGGATTGTTCACTTGGCAATTCAACAACTTAATGTTTTGGTTTTTTATTTGTTTTGTTTATTGGTGATCTCAACCTAACTCCTTGAAACTCTCTAACTTATATTCTTTTAGTACCATGTTTAATTTGGGTTGACTCAAGCTCTCAGCTAACTCTTATTCCTAGATAAAGTGTTGATCATGTTAACTATGTGCTCCTAAAATTTAAACACTTTTCTGTATCAATAATACATTCTCTGCTTTGTAAACAAAACGTTAATACATTGACGTGTCATCATTAGAGATTTGGTTTGCACCTAGATATGTGAAATTCACTAGCTGGTTTGATACTACCAGAGCAGTACTACCTCATTCATACAAGTTATGTACGTTATCTTTCCATACGTACACTTGCTCAAATAGTTATCAGCCCTTCGGAAAGGCAAAGAACCTTCTTCATCCAATATTTCCATTATTTTGAGCTTTAGTGCAGAAAAATCCTTTCTTTCTCCATAGTCTACTATGGTATGTGTCACATTCAGGGAATGATATGTCCTTGACATATTACCAGCCATAAACCATAGAATTGGTTATTCGGCCTTCACGCATGTGAATATGCGTTCTATTTGCTTTTGGATTATGGACTAGATTTATTATTACCTGTAAGTGCCTATGCAATTTTTTCATGGATTTTTTCAAGTGTTTTTCTTTTAATGATATTTGCATTTAGGTATATTCATCTGGCAGCAATCGCTCCGCTCAATTTGCTAATTCTTGGAAAAAAATCGGTATGTTCTTTTGCTGAAAGCCTGGGGTCATGTGAAGAATATTTATTTGCTCATTACAATGTGGATTTACTGTTGTTAGTTAACTATGCACTTTGGTAAAGATATAGATTGTAGCATGATTACATATATTGATTTTCAACTCAGATACTAAGATAATATGATTCTTCTAATTTCATCTTCTTTCATCTCCCTGTTTCTCTAAATAGGTGTAAAAAAAGATATTTCAATGAAAATAAGAATTAGAATTCAGTAGTATAATTTGTGTAGGTTGTTGCTTTCTCAGGTAGCAGAATTGTTTAGAGATTGTTGTTCAAAGCATGGTTATTTCTTTAATATTTTAATGAATTAATGCCTTCTCTTCATATTCAGGTGCTTTATTGAATGGGGTTGCGAACATTGGTATGGTTGAGCTTGGTGAGATTCAAATTGCAGCCTACCTTGCTGAGAGAAAACCAATGGGCCAGTTTTTCTTCAGGAATGGTTAGTGGTGTTTTATTTACAAATATGACCAGCTGATATATAACTCCCCTCCTGACACTGTTTTTTCTATGAACTCTTTCTTTTTGGCCACATGCTATTTTCTCTTTAAAATGATTTCTAGAATATAAAGAGAATTCCCGGAAAGACTTTGTGCAATTTTCTTCTGTGAAGACTATGAACTTATTTATATTTAAGTTTTTTTTTTGATAAAAGTTGGAGGTCTCATTAAAAACTCCCTTCGTATTCGTCCACATACTAAGAAGTATGTTAACGAACATTGGAAGGAAGAAAAGAGTACCTCATAGTTTATTGAATATAACACCCAATACATATGAAAACACGGAATACCATCATATGGGATATACACAATTGCAAAAAAAGAATCACCTAAAACTCTCACATCCTCAACCACAAAACCCCAGAGACAACCACCATATTTCTAAGTTACACTTCCAGTAACAGGGAAAAAAACAACGCAAAAGGACATAACAGAAAAGAAAACCAACACCTACAACTATTAAAACTAAATCAAACGCTTCTGAATAGAACACTAATTGGACCATCAATTAATCTGTCCTTGCAACTTTATTGAAAACTCATCTCTTTTGCTTGCATTTCTTAACCACACGATTTCTTCTAAGTTTCCCAGGGGGAGGGGGCACTTTTGAAGTACCTTCCTATAGTTGTATTGCGTCCCCGGATATACCATTAGAAGGGAAAAGACTTATAATAAGAACATCTTCCGAGGCATGGGGGTTGACTCCATCAAAGTGGTCAATTGATTTATCAATTGGGTGCTTCACAAAATTTATGTTTGAATGATCCAAAGCCTCCGTTGAATGAAACCCTAAATCTAGTTTTTATTCGAATTCTCAACATCTTTGGCACACTTCAGTAATGAAACTTTTTCAAGGTTGGTTGCTTCAATGTCAACATCTTCTTCGGACCATCAATTAATCTGTCCTTGCAACTTTATTGAAAACTCATCTCTTTTGCTTGCATTTCTTAACCACACGATTTCTTCTAAGTTTCCCAGGGGGAGGGGGCACTTTTGAAGTACCTTCCTATAGTTGTATTGCGTCCCCAGATATACCATTAGAAGGGAAAAGACTTATAATAAGAACATCTTCCGAGGCATGGGGGTTGACTCCATCAAAGTGGTCAACTGATTTATCAATTGGGTGCTTCACAAAATTTATGTTTGAATGATCCAAAGCCTCCGTTGAATGAAACCCTAAATCTAGTTTTTATTCGAATTCTCAACATCTTTGGCACACTTCAGTAATGAAACTTTTTCAAGGTTGGTTGCTTCAATGTCAACATCTTCTTCGGAGCATTTTAAACCTGAGGAGTACACCGACAACCTTGATTGAGAATTGTCCGGTGAAGCCCCAATTGAAGAAACAAGATCTAATGAGTTACCGACTTCGTCAGGGACTCAAGACTTTGGTTTGAAGGAAGGCTCAATTTCATGCACCATGATTTTGAAGAAATTAGCACCGATCTTCAACTCCAACGACTCATCAATTCTCACATGAGCCTTTGTGAGGATTTGAATTTTTGTTCGATCAAAAGATGATGGAAACTGGCAGCTTTCGTCGATTGCTAATAATTTACCCCACTTATCTGCAATGCTTTTGAAAGTATCCCAATTCCAAGCGTGAAAAGGAACCCCTCGCAAGCTAACCACACTCGACGGCACTCCAACACACGACTCTCTGACCAAGCTTCAACTCTGGAAAACCACTTTGCAAGAGTCTCTACTTTATCGTTTTTCACACTTCTCAACGAAGCAAAATCTTCAAAAGTCATTAGAACTACATTTTCAACATCTCTCATTAACGAGAAACCAGCGAGGCCTTTGGCTTGTATTTGACTAGCAAGATTACCGATTTTGATAGAGTTCTTGCACCATCCCACTAGACATTTACTTAACACGTGAAGTTTATCTTCGTCCACCACACCTTCAACTTCACAGTGATTATTCCTCGAAATAAACTTCCATCTCAGACTTACAGTGAACAGCTGTCGAGTACTTTCTCAAATAAGACTGTCGAGGTTTGAATTTAGCCAAAGAAACACAAATTTTGCTGCCGTCAATATAAGAACCATTCAGTTTTGAGATCGCTTTCCTTGCTTCTTCGATTGTTGCAAAACGAATGAACCCAAAACGAACCCAAAATAAATCCCTTTTGAATTTCTTTTGTTTGGAATGAAAGCATCAATTACCCGACCGTGGGTGCAAAATAAAGATCCAAACCTCTTCCAATGGATCTTCTCTGGTATGTTTTCAATAAATAACGTGTAGCATCCAATTTTGTACCCATTACTGGTTTTTGGATGGCCTTCCTTCCACCAATTATTAAACTCGATTCTCCCATTTTTTGCTACTTTTTTTTATAAAAAGTGTAGGCCTTATTAAAAACCCCATTCATGATTAATGAATCACAATGTGCTCCTTAATTAGCGGAAGGAGGAAAAAAGTGCCTTAGAATTCATTAATAACCGAAAGTTAAATAATGTTTAAAAAAGCAAACATACACACTCCCTTTACAATGACCAACCCCTAGTTTAAAAAATATCCTTAACAAAACAGTGAAACTAACCAATACCAGCCTTAGCTAAGCAATCAACCTCAATATTGGCTGACCTAGCAACCCATCTAATAACACCCTGCAAATCCCTTGAGTAAGCAACAATGTCTTTCACTAAATCTATATAGAAATAGGAACAACAATCGTAATTCTTAACTCAATCCATTGTTTACTGTCACTTTCAACAATCAAACATTCCTTGAACCGCTGTTGGAACGAATCAAAGAAGATTAAACCCTTCTTAATTGCCTTAAGCTCTATCAAAATAGGAGGACCTGGACCAGCAGTCTCTTGGAAAGAACCCATCACCGAGCCATCCTCAACTCTTAGTAAGCCACCAACACCACTTTTCCTCCAATCTCCACTCACAGCTGCATCCACATTTAGTTTTATAAAACCCTTTGGAAAAACCCCCTTCATGATTAATGAATCACAATGTGCTCCTTAATCAGCGGAAGGAGGAAAAGAGTGCCTTAGAATTCATTAATAACCGAAAGTTACATAATGTTTAAAAAAGCAAACATACACACTCCCTTTACAATGACCAACCCCTAGTATAAAAAATATCCTTAACAAAACAGTGAAACTAACCAATACCAGCCTTAGCTAAGCAATCAACCTCAATATTGGCTGACCTAGCAACCCATCTAATAACACCCTGCAAATCCCTTGAGTAAGCAACAATGTCTTTCACTAAATCTATATAGACATAGGGACAACAATCGTAATTCTTAACCCAATCCATTGTTTACTGTCACTTTCAACAATCAAACATTCCTTGAACCGCTGTTGGAACGAATCAAAGAAGATTAAACCCTTCTTAATTGCCTTAAGCTCTATCAAAATAGGAGGACCTGGACCAGCAGCCTCTTGGAAAGAACCCATCACCGAGCCATCCTCAACTCTTAGTAAGCCACCAACACCACTTTTCCTCCAATCTCCACTCACAGCTGCATACATTTAGTTTTATAAAACCTTTTGGAGGAGGAGACAAAGACACAATTTTGATAATTGAATTCCTGAAAGGAGAGCAATAATCCCCTAAGAGAGGGATCAGTAATGAGAAAATCCTTCGAAATAGACACATCCTTGAACTTGGCTAAGAACCAAGTTGCGAGTCTAAATCTTGCCATAAAGAATAGATCAATCTGATCTAATCTTCCCCCTTCAAACACAATGGCATTCCTAAATTTCCAAATGATCCAAAGAACCACTCCCGGAATGAGAGACCAAATAGACGAGTAAGGAACCATATCCTCCCAAGCTAAAATAAAATTTTGAGCATTGCTATGTAGAACCGAACTAAGTTTCCAAAATCTCAGAAATTTATTCCATAGGGACCACGCCACGAAGCAAGTGAAAAATAGATGTGATGAAGATTCAATCTCCATTTTACAAAAAGGACATGCAAAGTCTACAATAGCCGACACCCCTCTCCTTTGTAATTCTTGTTTTACTGGCAATCTCTGATACACCACCTGCCACATAAAGATTTCCACTCTAGCAGGTACCAAGCCCTTCCAAATGTTTTTCATCCAAAAGGACTCGGCTGTCGAAGCAGGGCAGCATAACTTCACACACGATTTAACAGAATAAATACCTTCCCCATTCCCTCTCCATATCAAACCATTTGTCAGCTCATAGGAGAGACTAATATTATGAATTATAGCCATTAGATCAAAAAATTGATCTAGTTCCCAATCACTCAAATTCCTTCTCATATTGATACGCCAAGACCAACCTGATGACCGAAACTCACCAAAATCCTTTAACTTCCCATTCTTGTTTAATGAAAGAACAAACAATCTCGGGAAGACAACTTTAAGAGTAGAATCTAACGCCCAACTATCAACCCAAAATCTGATACTCTCTCCATTACCCACTCGGACTTTAAACATGCTTCGAAACTTAGCACCGAACTGATCTTCTTTAAAATGACTTTTGACTACTGATTTCCATATCCAAGAAGCATGCGCAGGAAGTTTGCTCTTGAATAGCAACAGTCTAGGGTCCAGATTATATTTGTTGCAAATCACCTTCTTCCACACAGTCTCCCTATCATTAGCAAACCTCCAAGATCATTTCCCTAGTAGAGCTATATTCATGTAACTGAGGTCCAAAACTCCAAGACCACCAGCAGTTTTATCAGTACATAGTCGACCAATTCACCCAGTGAATTTTTTTAACCTCTACCCCTCTTCGCCACAAAAATCTGGCCATGATGGAATTGAGTTTAACAATCACCGAAGTAGGAATCTTGAACAGCGACATGAATTAGGTAGGTAACAAGCACAAAACTGCCTTCAATAAGACCAATCTCCCTTCCATTGAAAGTGTTTTAGCCTTCCAGCCGGCTAATTTTTTATAAAATTTTTGCACAACCGGATCCCACAAAGCTGAAGAATTTCTCTTAGCACCAAGCGGCAACCCAAGATATTTCGAAGGGAAATGACCTACTGAACAACCAATAGTGCTCGCCCACTGCATTACCTCTTTATCACCGATGTTAATGCCAAATAATTTACTTTTAATGAGATTCAGTTGTAGGCCAGACATTACTTCGAATACTCGTAGAACTCTCTTCACATTTAGAATATGTCTTTGATGCATTGCAAAAAATAATGAGATCATCTGCAAATTGCAGGTGAGATAAATTAAAAGAAACCTCATCTTTGCCTAACACCAAACCACAAAACAGTCCCGAAGAAACCGCCTTAAGAAGCAATAGGTTTAGCAGCTCTCTAACGAAATTAAACAGCAGTGGGCGAGCACTGACACCGAAGCTGTTGAAACACATTTCCGAATCCAGCTGCACCATTTACTTCCGAACCCCATTTTCACCATCACTTTAAAGAGAATATCCCAATCTATCGTATCATAAGCCTTCTTGAAATCCACCTTGAACACACAACCTTTGAGTCCTTTCTTTCTCCACAAGTCAATTCCTTCATTAGCAATAAAAGCGCAGTCCAAAATTTATCTTCCAGGAATGAAAGCAAATTGCGAATCACTGATAATATCGTTGATGCAACCTCTCAACCTTCTCGGAATAAGAGTTATGAAAGAGTGATTAATACCATGCTCCCAATCTCTTCCCAAGAAAAATTGTGAAAAAATTTCAGAATATCAACTTTCAAGTAAGACCAAAATCTTTTAAAAAATCCCATATTCAACCCATCTGGCCCAGGAGCTTTGTTACTATCACACGAGTTTAATGTATCCCAAATCTCTTTTTCCGTAAACTCCTTTTCTAACATAAGGCTCTGCTCCATATATATTCTTGAAAAATTCAGCTTAATATCCTCCACTTTCAAAGTTGTTCGGCAATTATAAGCTTCAAAGAAATGATCTCTTACACTTGTCTTGATAAGAACTGGATCTTTAATAATTTTACCTTTAAAATTGAGAGCATTAAAAGAATTCGTCCTCCTAATTGTAGCACGTGTGAAAAAATTTTGAATTCCGGTCTCCATCTTTAACCCACTTCTCTCTTGATTTTTGGAACCAGATTTGCTCCTCAATTCTGTAAAGTCTCCACAGTTCATTTCTCAACGGCCTCAACTCTGCTACACTGTCACATGCATTGGAAATTTGCTTCTGCTGAATCCTGTTTTCTAATTGGTGTATCTTCTCTTCTAAGACAGAAATTACATCGCGTGGAAAATGATTTCTTTTTCCAGACCAGCTTTTAATAGAAAATTTCGTGTTCCTTAGAATGTTCAAAATTCCAACTCCTCTCTTGTCCTTCTTGTACTCCTTGATAGACTCTACAACCTTCTCCTCAAAACCTTCCTCATTCATTAAATAATTAAACAGCCTTAAATGTCTCTTGCCCCAATTATCTCCCCCACTCTAAAAAATAATTGCATTATGATCAGAAATAGATTTAGGAAGTAGAGATTGAGTGGTAACAGGAAAAGCATATGAGAAACTAACGTCCACCAAGAACCTGTCCAATCTAACAACAGTTGGATTAACCGATTGCTGCTCCATGTAAAATTTCCCCCAATCAAAGGCATATCAATCAGCCCCGTTTGCAGAATAAAGAGCCTAAAAATTTCCATAGAATTCCTGTTTTGAGCTCACCTTCCTTTTCACCCTCTTGTAAATAAGCATTGAAGTCCCCTCCCATACAACAAGGTATACTATACCCATTTAAAAGCAAACCCAACTCCTTAAAAAAACCAGCTTTCTCTTCTTCCACAGATGGGCCATAAACGTTGATGAAGCCACACCTAAATTGATTGGATTTAATTTTTCGGAAAATGGTAACAAACCTCCTTTGAATATGGTGATCTTCTAACTCAAAAATACTATCATCCCAACAACTTAAGATACCCCTTGAAGAACCTGTTGTTGGTGAATAAACGAAACCTTGCATCTTACTCAAACCACTGCTCCTCAAAAAGGAACTTGGAATAATCTCTAGTTTTGTTTCTTGCAGAAAAAGGAACGTTAGTTTCTTCTCAGAAATTATTTTTGTACAGCTCGTTTTTCTTTTTTACCCAATCTCCTAATATTCAAGGACATAATGACTAGCTTTGGCATCATATTTAGTTCAATAATACCAAACAGTCCCCGGAGTTACTTGCCAACTCAGCTAACCCTACTCAAACCTTTCTCCAAATTCATTATTTTTTTCCAGAAAAGCCTTCTTTCCTTCCTTGAAAGATATACCCAATATCTTGCTAATTTCCAGGTAGCAATAGCTTCCTCCAACAACAAAGGAAAAGCTGAGGAGGATATTGTAGAAATGCTAACTTGATCTAAAGCATCCCTAATGAGGGATCTTTTGAATCTCCTCCTACTTGAACCATCACTATCCTCTTCTTCAGTAACAGCAGCCTCTGGAATTTCAGAATGACATCCTCTTGAGATTAAAGCACTTCCCATCTTTTTTCTCAATTCCCCCTCTGATACATCATTAAAACCCTTCACATTCGGAAGCCAAATATTCCTCTCCCTAGACATGTTGTATACTCTCTTATAACTTCTGATCAACCTTCTTCCAACCGAGGCACTCTTCATGGACAATGAGCTTACAGAATGAATTTGCGAACCACCTCTTCAGCTTATCACCTGAAAACCTTCAACGGATCCCACTGCATCTTCATTCCTTGTTGGATCCTTTAATCAACCTCTACTATTAAATCATGTTGACTTTCCGAACCTTTACCCTCTTCCCCTGATCTGCTGGAAAAATTCTGATTTATTTTTTGACTAGCATGATCGAGGCTAATAAGGTTTACTGCTAGACCATGCAAGAATTATTTTCTTTGTGGAAGATACGGGTTCACTGCTCCCCAATGACTGGGCCTAAATGCTACCTTTTGAATTCTCTTTGTTTCTAATGCCCAGCCCAGCAAACTCCCTTTTCACTACTCCCAAAGCTGGGAAAATCTGTCACCCCTTCATTAATGCCTTGACTTTCCAATCTACTTTTTGAAAAATGGTATCCTTTACCAACTCCAACAAATCCTGAAGAAAGTCCCCGATCAATCCACCTTTTGACGAGCTTCCTGAACAAGCCGAACAGGACCTGACTTGTCAGAAGAGTGTATACTGTCATCTTCCTCCGACGACGACTCTATGACAGTGACTCTTTCATCGGAATCATTCTCCGGCGTGTTGCCAAGAAAAAAATTTGAAACCGTAGAAGTCGATCTCAACTTAGTGCTCACCTTGAAAGATCTTCCATACAACCCTAAAGTTATCACTTCTGGGACGTCAAACGGACTAGCCACCCTTAACAACATTTTCACCGTCGTGAGATCTTCCCTGGTTTTTGTTGATTTCTGAATGCTATCCATTATCCCCCACCTCCCTGCTAACTTCTCCAGAAAATTTTCTTGCCAACATAACAAAGGAACACCATACAACTCAACCAGACAGAAAGCCATTGGCACTCCAGCTTCGTTCAACAAAGTTGCCATTCGGTCAAACCAGAACCATAACTCCTCTCTTTTATTCAACCATGCCTCCATATTTTCCTCAGATTTGAACATAACAACACAAGAATTCCAGACGTACCCCCAGCTCGCAATTTGAACTTCAAAACCTTCATTTGCCAGGGCTCTTTGAACCAGCTCCAAATCGAAAGATTGTTTGACAATACCCGTTAGAGATCTTTTCACCCAGGTTGAGCTTTCAGTAGGAATGTGCATCTCCCAAATATTTTTCATACCTCTCCCCTTGTCCAAACTATCATATCTATATTCCTTCTGCTCCAAATCCCTCCTCTGCGTACTGCTCGTCATCAAGGCATCCATATATGATCTGTCATCCCTTATACTTCTCGGAAACTCAGCCTTCTCACATGGCTTAGATTTTCCATCTGTAAAATTTTCCAAAACATCAAATAGTGACCGAGATGTACCTGCAACCCTTGGTCGATCCTGATATTTTGCAACTCCAACAAATACTTTCCTCCCATCTATCCACAACCTGTTTATATTTTCGACTGCATTTCTCACTCCTTTTTCATTACCAAACTGAACAAAAGCAAAAGTGGAAGATTTATACTTTGGTTTATTCGTCTCATGTGGTTTGAAGACTCTCACCACATGACCCTGATCTAGACATAGATTCCTTAACTCTCTTCTAGAGACTCTTACTTAGGTTATCAACGAATACAGTCCAACTCTCTTCTAGAGACTCTCTTACTTCACCAGACTTGTCATCACAACACCCCTTTGTGGTGAACTCCTTGGTTCCATCGTGGACAACATCTGCGGCAGATTGAGCTGGTGATGCCTCCAATAAAGATAGCTTCCCAATCCCATATTCCCCTCCTTGTGAAGGTGGCAAACCTTCAGGCCTAGATTCATTATCCACCATTTTTCTCGCAAAAAAATGTTTCCTTATTCGCCGACGAAGCCTCCAATCAGTATCTCATATGCATATCCTTACTCGGCCTCAACTTCATTTGACCCCGGCTACCTCCACCGCTCAACGGCTGCTTCCGATTACCACGAGAACCACCTTTGTCAGTTTCCTTCGCAACAGGTGGATCCCTCCATACACGGCCCTCGGCGAGGGCTTGGATACAATCACGATAAATACTCGCGGCATTTGTGTTATACTTGGTAACGATATCGGTTTCTTTAGGAACACCATATTGTGCCTAAAAAGCGTTGAGCTTCTCGTTACCACCGGTTTCCATTTTCTTGACATCAATGTCGGACCACGAATCCATGGTAACGGATCGAACGAACGATATCTGGATACCTAAGCCTTGGTGTTTGTCGGAGCACTATAGACACATGAAAACACCGTAGGAAACCGAAGCACACTGAGGATTCTTTTGGTTACAATCGATGCAAGTTTTGTTTCCCGGCTGTGATTGGAGAACCCGTAGTCGCCTCCTAGCCGCCATCTTTGAGTCAGATCTCTCGTGCGGAGCCATTAACCATAGTCTGGCCTCTCCGCTGGCTAATCCCAAAGGTGAGAAGGCATAATATAACCCCGGGAGCAATCTACCTCGGATCCGAGACGATCCAACGGCTGTCGAAGGAGATCGAAACATTCCAAGCCGAAATGATCTCGGTCGGAATCACTCAGAGACAGCGGCAAAAAAACCAGTGTTGGAAATGGTTGACCACGCGCCGGCGCTTGAAGGAGTGAACGAACCTTGTGGCTGCGCGTGAACTCCACGCGCATGGTGTTTGGTGACCGGTCTTTCCAGATCAGCCAATCGTCGCACGGAGTACCTCTTGGTGCTGGCGGTGTCGAGAGAATGGCCTCCAAAAGTCACAGGGGAAAATTAAAAAATCGACTTTCAATCTGCACCGATTGAAGGATTTTTTTGGCAAAACTATGTTCGAAATTAGAATCACAGTGACGAGATGAACTTCCCTGAGAAAAACGACGGCGAATGATGTTCGGAGTGTGGCGGCTGACGGCGGTGAACGATGATCGGCGGCGGCGGATGACGGCAGATAATCGCCTAAGAACTGGCGATAACACCAAAAACACCTAACCTTCTAGATTATTTATCAAAATTCAAAATTTGTTTTAAAATCTAAATCTATATTATTTATATTTAAGTTATCGGTTACTTTAATATCAGTAGTACTTATCTTCTCCCTCCAATTAGATGCTATGCCACTAGAAACTGCATTTTTTTATTTTCTTTTTTTTGAATTTTTTAAACTTCAGCACGACCTGTCTAACTTAATAATGCATATAGGTCTTCCTTCAGTGGTTGCTTTCCCACCAGGGTGTAAAACTTCAGACTGTCTTATCAGGTAAGTTGCATTTGAGGTTTGATTTTTTTTTTTTTAAAAAGATAAATACTAATAAAACAAATGCAACACATGAAGCACAGTTTTTTTTATACATAGAGAAAATAAATATATTTGTTTTTATGTGTACATTGGGTATTTTACTGTTCTCCGGGTATTGCATTTGAATGTCTTCTGTACTTGTTACATTTTTTGTGCTGTGCTGATATCTTTAATTGATAATAATTTACAGGTTTGAGGGAGTGCTCTCTGTTGATGCAGTTACAGATTGGTTTGCAATGGCTGTACTTAACTTTCCTCGCATCTTTTATTATACGAAGGAATCATTGGTAATGTGTATCATCTCTTTGCGTCATCATCTGTCTTTTTGTTCTTAATATATATATTTTTAAAATATTGGTAAATACAATTCTAAATCATTATTCAAATTTGATATTCATTGAAGTGTTCTTGACTAAATATGTTTTCTGATTTCTTTTTTTTGATAGGAATAGAAGGCCTCATTAAAAACCTCCCTCATAGTTGCCTCTTGTAAAGAGACAAATAGCGGAAGGAGGAAAAGAGTGCCTTAATATATTAATAATCCATAATATGTTTTCTGATTTCACTGGCAAAATAAGTTCCTATGCGGAAAAAAACAATTTTTATCTTTTTGGAGTTTAATCTGTTCTAGTGGAATGCATCAGTAAGATGAACCGTCTATTGTCTTTGTTGTTCGTTTGAGACACTTGACTTCATAGTCATAACATTAGTAACACATTGTTTGGTGTCACTTTCATGTGCCACTTTTGTTCTTAAATAAATATTGGAATGGATTCTTAATCTTGTCCATTTGAAGTCTATGAAAAGAATTATTTTGAAATTATGCATTTGTTTTGAGTTCATTACGGTCAGTGTTATACTTGGCATACTGGAACTTGATGGCCTGCCATATCTCAGGTCAACAAACTCCTTTCACTGTCAAAACAATAGTGTTTATCCTTTTCTTTTCTATTTCTCTGTGTTTGAATGAGACCGAGATTTTTGCATTTCATGTTATATTTTGCCTTTTGAGTTCTGTTTAACATTGTCTTCTTTGTCTCCTACTGCTTTTTGTTTACTATTGGATAAAATCTATGTTTTTTTTCTTTATCATAACAGGGGCCAAGGTTTCTGGCAAAAAGCAGTCCCCATAAGGTATGATTTTTCCTTCTTTTGTCTGGTTTCATTGTTCTTTATTCTCTATTTTTTTCTTCCAACTTCTTCTGGTTATTGTAATAGCTTGTGTTTTGTGACTTTAAACAGTTTATTGCTTTCTTAGTTTGTTATTTGGTGCATACCAAAGTAGTTTGGGCTTCAGTTATTTAGTAAGATCATTTGCAAATTGCAGTTTTATCTTCATAGAGGACCTAAAAATCTTGGAGAATTTTTGCAGTTCACCACATTTTCTTATTCAAATTGTTCTAGTGGTTTGTGTCTGTATGTGTAAGGTTTTTCCATTCAATACTCTTTATTGAAAAACTATCCATGTAATTCCTGTTTTACCTCTTTGCTATATCATATTAATCTTACACCTTAATTATCTGGTAGAAAGAAAATTTTCAAACAAAAAGGAAAGGATAAATATCCTAGTTCATTCTTGGATTTGATATTCTATAAGAACAAGAAGGAACCTGATAATCATGTATGTAGTGAAGCAATGCTAGAGTACTTACATATCGATAATTAAGGTGTCTTGAATAGACAAATTATACACAAGTTTCTGCCAGAGAAGGTTCTAGGTGTATGAGTTGTTCCTTTTTGTATTATGTATTCTTCCATTATGTTTTAGCTTTTATTTGAAGGCTATCTATAAGTTTTTGGTGATCCGGTAACATTAATCGGGATATCATTTCATTATTTTCTTCAGAGCCTTTTTTAGAAGTCTATTAGAATAGCATAAATTTATATGCTATAATTATTGATATATGTTACTAGTCATGTGTTATGTATATTTCACAGCCGATGTTCATGATGTGTAATGTAAGATATCGACAATGTCACTCTTATTCTTCCTCCCAACCCCCTCTTAATATAAATGTTATCAACATCTAAACATTTTGAATATTGAATACTTCCATTTTGTTAATTTGCCTTTCATTTGCATGTGTTCCTTTGTGACAATTGATTGTTCTATGTTTCTGACTTGTAGGTAAAAGTAATTTTCTTCTCAAAAACAGGGGAGCGTGCAACTCCGATAATTCGTCAAGCTGCAAAGGATTATTGGAACTATGCTACTTTTGCTTGTGTCCTATGGCGTAAAGAGGAATTTTCTGTTTGGTGGACTGCGTATGTAGTTTTGGTTTCTCTTTTGCACTTGATTTGTATATAAATTAGAGATGAAGCCTGTATACAGTTAACTATATCTTTGTTTGTGTATTTTTTAATGCAATATGTAGTGTTAGTCTTCTTTCATTTTCTATGATAGCATCTCTCTTGACAGATTTTTATAAACTAATAACAGGTTTGGAGTAGAGTCTGCCCCTGCAGTCGTGTTCTTGAAAGATCCAGGTCTAAAACCTCTTGTGTATCATGGTATGTTAATGCACGTTTATTCTATTTCTTATCAGTTTTTTATGCCAGTAGAAGTTCAATTTAATTACTTGAATCAGGTATGAAGCTTGAGCTATGAGTTCTCTTTGCAGGATCAATGAATGATTCATGGTTTTTGGATGTCTTGGAACAGAACAAACAGCAAGGTATACTTGAGCATTACTTATACTAGGAAGACGTGTATTTCGATATATAAAAACAAACATTTTGAAGAATTAAAAAATAGTTTTTTTTATAATTTTTTCATAACATGCATGCATTTATTTCTCAATAAAAAATATAAAACTGACTCCTCTTATATAAGTAAAATGAATATTCTGAATGGTATCTTAAAGATTTCTTTTAATCTTAATAGCAAGAACTCGAGACACCATTAACTCGCAGTCTGAGAAGGAGTGAAGGCATTCCGAAATCTATTTTCTATTTGTTATAATATTTAGTTTTTGTAATATCCAAGCATATTATCCTATATACATCATCTAAGGACCACAAGCCAGTAGTTTTAGATTGCACGGTGGTGTAACTGGTCCACGCTGGATTGCCGAGTAGGGGATTGCATAGTTAAATAAATTTGAGCAATAGTTTAATAGAAACTTACTTTGCAACAGTTTATAAAATTGCATGTAGTTCTATATGTTAGGAAATTAATGGGTCCATTTAAAATGATAAATGGATAGCCAAGTAGTAGATTGCACAGTTACATAAATTTGAGCAATTGTTTATATAGAAACTTACTTTGCAATAGGTTCTAAAATTGCATGTAGTTCTACATTTTAGGAAATTAATGGGTCCATTTAAAGTGCTAAATGGATGAAAGGGCTGCTTGGTTTAATTACTTAAATAGATTATGTTAAGACCATTATTCCGTTGAACTATGATGGTAAAATCAGAATATAAATGGCTGTTTTCTGCTATTACTTAGCAGATCTAATGTTTCAGATAGATATCATCTAGGAAATGATGTTCATTATAATTCTAAGCATGTAATGAAATGTTGGAGTTTTTCCATGCTTAGCATGGAATATTATATTACTGAAGTTAGTTTGTAAATGGTAAGGAAAACAAATTTAGCTATCTTTTCAGATAGACACCGGTTTACTTGGTGTGAAATTCAGAAAAAGAAGACTGATCTTAGCAGTACTTTCCAAGATTCTATTTAGCTATCTTTTAATTCTTCCCCGCCCCCTCTTAAGGGCTTTATATATTTTTCTTTTATTATTTCAGAGCTTCCTCAATTAAGGAGTTTGACTTCAGAGGGACTAGGTTGTGATGCTCGTGGCTATTCTCGTGCTGGACATGATACTTTGACCTGGTATTGTGCTATCTTAGCTGGAAGGCTGGGTCCAGAACTTGATAACATGCGAGAAGTAAGCTTCTTTGCACTCATGTTGCATCATCTGCCTCAGCATTTTTTCAACTTCTTTATTACAGTTCTAACTTCGTAGAATTGAGTTTTTCTGTATTTAATTTATACATGTTTTCTTCCTGTGGAAGGAAATAAATCAACTTTGTAGGATATGATATGACATCATTTTTCTTAGAAAATAGGATTAGCTGTTCGTCTTTCATTTATTCTATATATTCAAGTGACACTCTGGTTATTGTTACTCAATTGGGTTGTGTATCTATTTTCAATGTAATACAATGATATATAATCGTATTTAGCATTTCAGAGGAGAATAATATGATGACCAGCTTCTCTTTGATTTTAGGAAATGGGGTTGAACTAATTTAGATTATAGACCATACGCAGGGTTCAAGACACATTATCAAAATCTAGCGAGTTGAATGCAGCTACAGCAGATGAGCACTCTATAACAGCTTCTGTTGCTCTAAAAAGCAAGCGATTGACATTAAGCTGGCTTGATGGGGAAATGCAAAAGGTGTGTTTTTATTATTATTACTATTTTCAAAAAAGAATCCCTGAGAACTTAAAAGGGCTTATAATAAGTTCTAAATTTAGATGGCAATCCTTGTGATGGCTGACCCAAGCCTGGGTTCAAATACAGTTATTTGTATCAAAATTTGAAAGCAAGCCTGGAAAAGCTGAAACTATATTAATTATTAGAGATAGCCAACCTTTCTTTTACCAAAGCTTTAGACAATGAGTTATCGAACTGACATTGTAACTCATATCACTCTCCCTAATTTACATGAGCAAGCCCATTGGGGTTTGCAATTGATACAAGCTTAAACCATCACTTTATTTTGCTGGAATTAATTCTTAACATGAAAATGGATGCCAGATTTCAAAAGTTCGACTGGTTGGCCATGTGGGCTCTCATACCATGATAGTTAGTCATTATATCTTAGAATGTCCACATCAGTATTTTCTCTCCTAAGCATTAAGTATTTTTCTTTTGTGCAGACTATTATTCTCATTTTATATATTTCTAACCTCTAATTTGTTTGTGTTATCCAGAACTATTGTTTTTTCTACCTTAATTCTGAAAGTAGTGTTGAAACATGTGGACCAAGGAGAGTTCCAACTGATGTCCCCCGGTTATTCATTATCCGCTACGAAAGGAATGCTACTGAAGATACTTTTAAGGCTGAGAATAAAGCAAAAAGCATATGGGAATTCCACCAACAAGAAGTTGATCCTGCTGCACAGCTTTCAGTAACTTACAATGGTTCAGCTGAAGTTTCCGAGGTATAAGCATTATCTCATGTTTATCTACGGTGTCAGATGCTTTCATCCTTCAGTTGTAAGAGATGAGAGATATTCGAACCCTATGAAAGCCAATATAGCTATTTCCTAATTGTTCTTCAATGTTGTTTGCCACATTTGCACAGATCATCAGGTGGATATCAAATATAATTAAGGATGGTGATTCCAGGAAACTCCCATTCTATGTAAGCACCATACTGTTTCTTTGAGAAAGCTTTATATTTGTGCATATCCTTCGTTTCATTTCTTTTATGTCAACTCTTATTTCCATTTCTTTGTATGAACTTATGGTTTTGGGCAAAATCTACCCTATAGGT
The DNA here is from genome assembly GCF_006381635.1 of Hibiscus syriacus. Classification (NCBI taxonomy): domain Eukaryota; kingdom Viridiplantae; phylum Streptophyta; class Magnoliopsida; order Malvales; family Malvaceae; genus Hibiscus; species Hibiscus syriacus. The sequence goes on along the minus strand of NW_024063533.1, from coordinate 10,353,750 downwards.
AACCTTTACATTATTTTAGTAATCAATGTTTCTCGGGCCATTCAGAAAATTTCAGCAAGTTATATTTCCTATAACAAATCTGTTCGTGAAATGTTTTAGAGAGACAATTTGCTTTCCCAGCATACAGTTGCGCTATCAATCGCCTTTGAAACTTTGAAGTTACCACTTGAGCACTAAGATTAATTCCATTGCAGAGGGTGAAAACACCAGAGCTAGTTCCTGAGGATGAAGAGCCTTTCTGGTCAAGGGCTCCACAAGGAATAATTTCCAAAAGCATGGGAGCTAAGCAAAAAGTCCAAAGCATTATAATCCACATATATGATTATCTTGGTGATCCGAGGATTGGTCCGGCATTGCTTCTGGGATCCTTGATGTCCTATGGTACCATTTGGTTGATGAAGAATCAACAGAATCATAAGGTTAAGTCAAGTCGACCAAGCCAAGCAGAGAACAATGTAAGTGATATTTAAGAATGCATCTCTTTTACAGTCTTGAAGTAATGCTGGCTGTTTCATGCCCCTAACTGGAATCCATAATAATGACCCTTAACATATATGTTACCTAGTCGGATACACATCAATCTGATGCGGTCTCAAATTTTCATGTTTGCTTATCATACCCCAAAGCATCGAGTAAACTGATTTCTAAAAATCATAGTACCGACTACATTTCATTTTTATAAGGTCTTCATTAAATTTTTGCTGATTAGTTCTACTTTGTTGATCCAAATACATGATTGTTTAGAAAAGAGAATAGGAAGATGTTTAGTTCATTGTATATTTTTCTTTTAGCAGATAAAGTATCCCTTTTCTTGTAACTATATCTTCCCTATATGCTTTTTCAGGATAAATTGAGACCGGTAGAGAGACGCCGCCGTGAAAGAAATGTACCAAAACACAATCTACCTCCTTCAGTTACTGATTTCGAACCAAGAGATTCATACCAGATGCCATTGTCGGACTCGGATTAAGTAGCTTCAGAAAAAATGCAGCTTATAAGTTAAAAAAACATGCAATAGAACAGCCATCAATAATAGAGATTGTTGAGCTGTCATACCAATCTAGTTTTATACTTGATTAAATGTCCATGCATTGACCACTGGTAGCCATTGCACCTTGAAACTGTTTTGGGTTATATATATATTGTGATGAGAAAGTAAATTAGGGTTCATATGTTTCAAATATTTTTGACTTTCGAAAACTGGACTTCTGCTTGTTTGAAAGATAATACTTGGCCAAAAAAAATCTGAATCTGGTCAAATATCGAGGTTTCTACTAATATTGTCTCATGCAAATCGAAAAATTTAAAATACAACTTAATATAAGGTTATAAAAAAAATCGATTGCAATTGAAGATCTCATTAAAACCGTAACTTTTTAACATGGACAAGGTAGTGTTTTATGCTGAAATCGGAAATGTTATCTTCTTCGTAATACTTTTTATTGTAATTTAAAATGTTATAAATTTATCTATCTTTTAAACTGAATATGATAACATTTTAAATTAAAATCTGTATTAAATAAATTAATTTATATAAAACAGTTCAACTCTTAAAAGGCTGGTGTGGTATCTAAAGTTTGTACCGTACACATGACTTAAAGGTAAGCTAAGTGAATTTATTTCCGCGTATACCTTTCCAAATGCTTCCCATTTTGTTGGCAATTCGCACGCCTTTTTTTTTTTGAGAATTTTATGGGTACGGTACGATAAAATGCGGTTGAAAGGACAGACAATCGCTATCCATATTTATGTGGCAGAATGATTAAGAAAATGTTATTGGGAAAAAGAATTTTCAAAATAATTCAACTCGGGATTATTTCTTTATTTAGGGTGAATTTTACAATAATCATATAAAGACGTCAGGTGTTCCACGCGTCTTCAGAAATTCCTGAGATTGTATGATATTTTCAAGTCAAATTTGAAGACCTCACGACTTCATGGCGTGTTCATACCAATGAAGAAGACTCCAAGAGAGCACGATGTCTTCAGGCCAGTGGAGAAGGCTCCGAGACTGCATGGCGTCTTCCCAACGCCCTCTGCATGCATGGCACTGATTCTGAAGCCAAGGTGAAGGTCGGTTAAACAATTCATTCCCTATGCAACTTATTCTTCTTCTTTCCCATGCAACATTCTCGTTTAATAAAAAAGTTCAATATTTTCAGCTATATATGTTTATGAGTTGGGGTAGAACAAACTGATTGAAACACACAAAAAAGAGCAGATTGAGAAGAGAGCAATTAGAAGAGGGAGCATCCAAGAAAAGTATTTCAGAAAATTTTGTTCAAAATTTTCTTTCACTATTTTGAGTAAGTATTATTCAAAAAACTTATATAAAATTTCTCAGCTTTATCTTGTATTATTTAATTTAAAAATATTATTTTTAATATGTTGTGTTCTTTTGCATGTAAAGATTGAGTAAGAAGTTTTGAAATATTTTTTTTTAAATCAAGTTGTCGGAAGAAACTCTTAAGTAAGTGTGAAAATATTTTATTTAAAGTATTTTATGATTTATTGTTATGTAAATATCAGTTTAATAATATTCTTAGTTACATTTTCCTTACGAATCATTATTATAATTTTAACAGTATTGATTTAGTATTTGTAGTAGAAATATTAAAATAATTAGATCATTAATAGTTATAAAAAATATTGTTAATAAATTTTATCATAAGTCAGTTCACATGACGATGAACATATTTAAAAAATGACGAACAATTTGAAATTGAAGAATAACTTTTTAATAGTATCTATTATAATAAATAATATTTTTAGTAATTATTTTATTTTAAGTTTAATCATAACTTTGATTTAATATATATAACATTTTTAGTTACATTTTACCTATGAATCATTATTATAATTTTAACAGTATTGATTTAGTATTTGTAATAGAAATGTTAAAAAATATTATTAATAAATTTAATCATAACTTTAATAGTATTTATTTTTAGTAATAACTTTAATAGTATTTATTATAGTTAATAATATTTTTATTAATCATAAATTTAACAGTATTTGTAGTACAAATGTTAAAAAATATTATTAAATAATAAATTTAATAGTATTTATTGTATTAATAATATTTTTAGTAATTATTTTATTTTTATTTTAATCATAAATTTAATTTAATATATAAAATATGTCACAAATTTTCTTATTTATTTATTTTATTTTTTATTTATTCTGAATATATATTTTTTATATGTAGAGAAAATGAGCAATAACTTTTTCATAATTGTCCATTATAATGGACAGATTATGAAAAATGAGGTCGGAGTTATTTTTCAGTCTAAAAGACATATAAATATAATGTTTAAAAGGGACATCACATTTGCATAAATGAAGGAGAGGATAGAAAGAAAAATCTGAGCTACAATTGATGGTTTGAGGTACACGTTTATGATATGTCTCAATCCAGTCAAGTATGCTGCAGTACCACTTGAAGAAGATGATGATATTACAACTATGATTGAATTACATGACTCAACAAATATTCCAATTATTGAGTTATTTGTTGAGGTGTGTAACATATTTGATGTTCCTGGGTCATCAAGAAATGTGGTTGGAACTTCATCTCAAATGACTTTCGAAAGTGAGTTTGAGAACCCGATATATAGGTCGATAAACAATTTTGTGACGATGTTGGAAAGTGCAAATGAAGTCGTTGGAACATCTGCAACAGCAGAGTATGGGGCAAGAAGATACATCATCCGCAATCGACTATTGATGTTGGCGCTAAAAACCACTGAGGAGAAATACATTATGATTCTAGCGAAGATGAAGAAACTGGGGAACCCGTTTTGGCTGATGATGGTGATATTTTCGGTGGTGATAAACTTGATATGATCATTGATGAATATCCGACACTGTATCAACCTACCCCTCACATGTACGAGATAAATTATGAGGCGATGAGGGCAACTGAATTCCCAGAGATGCCACATGACTGAATCATCCGAAAATTCTAGTGAGTTATCAGTTGGGAAGCAATTTAGAGGAAAAAAATAAGCTACATTGGCAATTAAAGAGTATTGTATAAAAGGCCTATAGATTGCAAGGTTGTAGAGTCCATCCAGAAAACTATATATGCGAAGTGTGTTAAATATGAACCCGAGTGTAAGTGACTGATCAGAGTGTCCAAAATGTAGAGGCAAGAAGTTTGGGTCATCACAAAGTCCAATGCTCCACACACATGTTTGCGAAACTCTATCGAACAAGACCACCGATAATTAGACTCCGATGTAATATGTCAATATGTGAAGGAGTTGGTTGAAAAAAATCCATGGATCCCTTGTCCAGTGTTAGCTACATCTATTAGAGACCAGTTCAGATAAAATGTAAAATACATACCGGTTTGGCATGCAAAAGAAAAGGCAAAGAGGTTGATATATGGCGATTGGGATACACCATACAATGAGCTACCTGATTTGTTACAAGCTATGAAACAATTCATACCAGGAACCATAGTGAAGTCTCAAACCATGCATGCATACAACCTAGAAGGTAAACTTCTTCAAGGGAAGAGAATATTCCATAGACTCTTTTGGGCATTCAAGTCATGCATAGAATGATTTCCATTTTACAAACGTATGGTCCAAGTAGATGGTACGTTGTTGTACGGTCAATATAAACATATATTATTGTTAGCAGTTTCACAATATGGTCAACGAAATATATTACCGATTGCATTTGTCATTATTGAAGGAGAGACGACAAAGGCTTGAGATTTCTTTTTGACTAATCTACGTAAGTACGTCGTCCGATAAGATGGAGTTTGCTTGATATTTGATCGAGGAAAAAAATGTTTTGGCAGCAATTGAACGATTAGGAAGTCATTGGACACCTCCGTACACATATCCCGCATATTGTATCTGCCATATTGGTAAGAATTGTATTGAGAAGTTTTATAACGACCGTATTCATAGTGAGATAGTCAGCATGAGTACGTTTTATTTTCAACATGTGTATCAATTTATGTGTTTTTTTTAATTGACGTTAACACAATATATATTATGAAACAAGATATGAACTACGCTAACCAAATTTTGATAAGAGATTATAAAATTTGAAGGTCACAGATGAGCGAGTTTGGAAGTGGGCTTTGAAAATCGAGTGGGAAAAATGGTCACAAGCATACGATGGTGGTCGACGATACGAACACATGATAACAAACCTTGATGAGGCCATTAATTAAGTACTAAAAGGTACATGTCATCTCCCAAAAATGACTGTGGTGAAAGAGATGTACTTTAAGTTGGCTAAAGTTTGGTCTGATAAAGGGAAAGAGATTGAGTGTCTGATAAATTGAGGTAAAATCTGGACTGAGACAGCGGTGGAAGCAACGAAAGCAAATGAGTGATTGGCAAGCTAAATGTTTGTTCATGACTTCGATTGAATTGGACATACTTTTGTTGTCATTGCATGAATACGTCGCAACGAATGAGGAGAACGAGAAACATTTAGATTTAATTTACATCAAAGATGGTGTGATTGTGGTTGCTTTCAGGCATGGAGATATTCATGTACTCATACAGTCACTGCATGTATGCATACTGGAACAAACACATACACTTATGTTGATGAGTGCTTTCTCTTGCAGAAGATATTAAATGTCTAAAACCATGAGTTCAGACAGATCCCAAATGAATCATATAGGTTGAAAAAGGATCATGATAAATGATTGTAAAATCCAATTCTTAATAGAAATCCAATGGGTTGCTTGAGTCCACTCATATTCATACCAGTATGAATATCCATATAACACCCCAAACCTGTATTCAACCCGAATACGAGTCCAAGGTGTCACATTGACTTTTTAAAACATTTACTTGTATAAAATAGTGAATAATTTAAAATTTTTATAACATATAACTTATTCAAAACATTTACAGAACTATTCAGAGCTTATACAATATATTATTTTGAATACATGCCAACTAGAACTTTATATATTAAAATAAATATTATTCACCTTTCTTATGATCTGAAATTCGGTAAGGAGAACTGACCTGTCTTACTCCATATTGCTCTTTACTCTTCTCACTTCTGCAACCTACGTGTGAAACAATCACACGCTAAGTTTATGACTTAGTGAGGCATAAAAAAACATCTTATGAAATTCATGTCCACTAATCATGCATGACTATTTTATGCCACCAAATCATATAACTCATATATTTTTCTACATATAACAATTACATACTTGTGCACATACATGTCATCATTTATATTTTGATTATACTCTTATACTATTATACTTCATATCTTTTATTTCTTGTTCATATGATCTTTTACGTTCATATTCTATATATTATACAAAATCTTATATCATCATATAAGTCATTTATACTCATTCACATATACATCCACATATATTCATGTATATTATGTAACAGATGCAATCACCCATATCACACATATATCATGTCATACAATTCATACCACACATCATATACATATATTACAGACATTGCTTTCACAATTATATCTTTATTAGCCCATGTACACATGTGAGAACTATAGATATGTGAGTCTATAGAGGTTGTGCACTAATGCTATCACCACAGCTCGTATAAATGCACCGAAGTGCCACGTAGAATTGCACTGTAGTGCCGCATAGAAATGCACCGAAGTGCTATATAAGATTGTCCCTAAGGACCACATAGAAAATTCCTTAAGAATCATATACATATGCCAAGGATCAAGTATGTGTCTCAAAAGACCTCACACATGTTCCAAAGAATACATATATGTCCCGAAGGACCGCGTAGACCCTCGACTCTTGGCATGCCAACTATACCTCTAGCTCTCATGTCACACAACATGGGCATTAATATTTATGTTATCATACATTCACATATACACATAGTCTCATAGTTCTTTCACATAGCTCATTGTCATATAAATCACATATCACATATACATATAGACACATAGTTCACTTACGCGTAGAACATTTTCATATTATTCACATATCACAAAGCTTATCACATATAATTGTATTCTTTTTCATATAATCACATAGTCATATAATATTTCATATGACATATACTTTCTCTTTCATATATCTCATGTCACGTATCATATCTTGTGATCATGTAATCATGTTACTTATGATCACATAGCTTCTACTCATAGGGTTCAGCATCGTTAAACTTAGCTCTCTTTCCATATTATCATTCATTTATATAATCTTATATGTCCTATCATTAACCTATAAACTTACTCATATACTCATATATACTCTTTAATATAATTTGTATAGTAATGTTGTATAATTGTATCATATACTGAGTTTACCTAAGTCTTCCTTTATAAAGTTTATACTACCAGTTCAAATAGTCTCATTATATCCTATACATAGTTTCTACTTATCTTATCTCACTTCCCCTTTCACTCACATAAATCATCTATATACTAGTTTTATCTATTTATTTAATTCAATTTCCATGACTTCTATAATACTTTTTCAGAAAGTTTTGTAATTCTTCACTTTATAACTCATAACTCGTAGTTTCCTTTAAGTATATAAATCTTCCATATATAACTTATGTATCATTACTTATGTTTATTCCCTCAAATTTATACTATCCTCATAGAGTCTCTTAACCTTTCTCGTGTAATCACGTATACCATATAATATTACTTATATTTGGTTATCTTATGTTCACACACACACACACATATATATATATGGATATATATATATATCAATGGTTCATTAACTTATAGCCCATATTAATATTTTTAACAAAGGCGTAACAACGTGTGTGTATATATATATATATATATATATATATGATATGTTTGTTTTGCACGGTGTTTGATATGCATGGTTATAGCCCTTGTTCAATTTACAATGGTTTATTTTGAAATATGGTCTGCGAGCAGTGCCTTTCTATATCTCTGTTGTATTTCTCTTCTCATCTTACTCCCTCATATGTAAAACGAGTTTCTTTTAAAATTGTAAACCTATGAAGATTCACAAGGAGCAGAAGAATGGCGAGAAGATGCCTAGAGAGTAGTCTTAGGCTTTAGGGTTCTTGGTTGTCCTATTGGCTTGGGATGGGCCACCTTAGTTATTATTTTGGGCTATAACCATTGCATCTTATTTATTGCTATATTTGATATGTATGCAATGGATCAAATGATAAAATAAGAATAAATATTGATGAGATCAATAAGGGCCTAATATTAAAACGAATAATGATGAGATAATTACACAAATCCCTCTTTATAATCTAAGTTAACTTAACCGTCCGATATTTACCCTCGTTAAGGCTTTGATCGATATTGTGTGGGCTCTACCAAAGCATTGGCCCATAAATCTATCTTGGTTAAACGCAAAGAATAAGCAAGTGATATTCACCGGTTGAAATATTGGTAATAACTTAGCTAGGTTAAATATTTGGACAAGTCATGAGATGACTTGAACAAAAGTTGTTCACCAAAATGAGGAGTTACATAAGATGTAACTAGTAAAGTGTTACTTACCTAAATAATCATTATCCTAAAAGAAAAGCCAAAGCTGATTTAGGAAATTGATGTATTATGGATCCTCACCCACTAGAAAAAATTTCGTTGAATTTTTCCGAAATTAAAACATATAGGGTTTTTAATTTTGAATAAAATAGTGGGAGTAATTTTTAAATAAAGTCCTATTTATAAATTTTAATTCGGTAAATTCACTTACTTTAATATTTCCATTGTTGTAGATTTAATGACAAACAACACTTTATCACTGCGATCACTCATTGAGAAGGATAAACTTAATGGCATAAACTTCCTTGACTGGTTTCGTAATTTGAAAATTGTTCTCAAACATGAAAGAAAGGAATATGTCATTGAGGAACCTGCACCTGATGAACCGACAGCTAATGCTTCAAAAGCTGACAATGACAAATTCAAGAAACATATGGATGATATGTTAGATGTTGGATGTCTAATGCTTGCCACCATGACTCCTGAGCTTCAAAAGCAACATGAGGACATGGTTGCATATGAGATGATTCAAAATCTCAAAGAAATATATGAAGGGCAAGCACGTTAAGAGAGATATGAGACCTCTAAAGCTCTATTTCAATACAAAATGGAAGAGAGAACTCCTGTAGGAGCTCATGTCATCAAGATGATGGGGTACATCCAAACGTTGGAAAAGATGGGATTTCCTCTAAAAGTTGAATTGGCTACCGATGTTATCCTGCAATCGTTGCCAGATAGCTTTAGCCAATTTGTCCTTAATTTCAACATGAATGAAATTAACAAGACTTTGCCACAGTTACTTGGCATATTACGAACTGCTGAAAGTAACATGAAAAAGGTTGGACCGAAGACCATTTTGATGGTCCACAAGGGCAAAGGAAAGGGAAAGAAAAAGGTAGTGGCAAAGTCCAGACACTATAAGAGAAACTACCCTGTTTACCTTGAAGAGGTCAAGAAGGCAAAAGCAAACGGAATGTTTGTTTCAGGTATTTATGTTATTGATGTTAATTTGCCAACATCTATTTCTTGGGTATTAGATATCGGTTGTGGTTCTCATATTTGTACTTTTGTACAGGGATTGAAAAAGAGAAGGAATTTGGCTAAAGGAGACGTGGACCTACGAGTGGGAAATGGAGCAAGAGTTACTGCATTAGCTATAGGGACATATGTTTTATCTTTGCCTAGTGGACTTGATTTAAATTTAGAGGATTGTTATTATGTTCCTAGTTTGACTAAGAACACTATTTATATTTCTTGTTTGGACAAGATTGGTTTTGAGATTATTATTAAGAATAATTGTTGTTCTTTTTATCTCGATAGTGTTTTTTATGGTTCGGCACAATTGGTTAATGGTCTCTATATTTTGGATCAAAAAAACAACATTTATAACATAAATACTAATAGATCAAAAAAAATGACTCGAATCAAACTTATCTTTGGCATTGTCGTTTAGGCCATATAAGTGAGAAACGCATATCAAAACTCCATAAAGATGGATTCTTAGATTCATTTGTTTTCGAATAATATGATGTATGTGAATCTTGCTTGTTGGGAAAAATGACTAAAGCTCTTTTTAATAGTAAATGTGAGTGAGCAAGTGATTTATTTAGGTTAATACATAGTGATATATGTGGACCAATGAATACACAAGCCATAGGTTGATTCCATTACTTTATTACTTTTACCGATGACTTCAGTCGGTATGGGTATATTTATCTTATGCGCCATAAATCTGAAGCCCTTGAAAAGTTTAAGGAATTTAAAAATGAAGTACAAAATCAATTAGGCAAAAGTATTAAGGCACTTCGATCAGATCGAGGTGGAGAATACTTAAGCATAGAGTTTGATGAACTCCTAAAAGAATATGGGATTGTCTCACAGCTTACACCACCTGGTACACCACAGTGGAATGGAGTTTCTGAAAGAAGGAATCAAACATTGTTAGACATGGTTCGATCGATGATGAGTCATAGTGATCTTTCGACTTCTTTTTTGGGGACATGCACTTGAGACAGCCTCTTTCACACTAAATCGTGTTCCATCTAAATCAGTTCAAAAGACACCATACGAGATATGGACTGGGAAATGTCTCAGTATGTTTTTTATGAATATTTGGGGTTGTGAAGCTTATGTAAAACATCAGATGTCTACAAAGCTCGAACCTAAATCTCATAAGTGTATATTTGTTGGATATCCTAAAGAAACTAAGGGATATTATTTCTTCAACCCTAACGAGAACAAAGTGTTTGTTGCTCGAACAAGAGTTTTTCTCGAAAGAGAATTTCTCTCAAAGAAAGGGAAGGGTAGAAATATTGAACTTGGAGAAGTTCAAGAGCAACAAATAAATAAACCTGAAGTTGAGCATGTTTCACAAGTTGTTGAGGAGCATTCAACAGATTTAGAAACACAATCACTGTGTAGATCCACAAGAGAACATCGTGCACATGAGAGATTTGGATTTCTCGTTACGACACATGGAGATGTTCTTCTTATGGATCAAGATGAGCCCATGACTTATCAAGAGGCAGTGTCTAGCCCAGACTTTGAGAAATGGCTTGAAGCCATGAGATCTGAGATGGATTCCATGTCAGTAAACCAAGTGTGGACTTTGGTTGAACCACCTGAAGGGGTTAAACCTATAGGGTGTAAATGGGGTTTCAAGAAGAAAACCGACATAGATGGTAATATACAAACATGCAAGGGGAGATTAGTCGCTAAAGGTTTTCGACAAGTTCATGGTGTAGACTATTATGAAACATTCTCCCCTGTAGCTATGTTTAAGTCCATCCGGATCTTGCTCGCAATAGCTACATTCCATGATTATGAAATCTGGCAAATGGACGTCAAAACCGCCTTCCTTAATGGAAAACTTGAAGAGGATGTGTATATGACACAACCGTAAGGTTTTGTCTTTCCAGGAAATACTGGAAAGGTTTGTAAGCTACAGAGGTCTATTTATGGACTAAAGCAAGCTTCTCGAAGCTGGAATCTTTGTTTCAATGATGCAATCAAAAAGTTTGGTTTTATCAGAAATGAAGAAGAGCCTTGTGTTTATAAGAAGGCTAGTGGGACCATTGTTTCTTTCCTAATCTTGTATGTAGACGACATACTCATCATAGGAAATGATATACCTACTTTACAGTCTGTTAAGACTTGGTTAAGTAGTTGTTTTTCTACGAAAGAATTGGGTGAGGCAGCGTACATCTTAGGAGTTAAGATCTATAGAGATAGATGAAGACGACTTTTAGGTCTAAGTCAAAGTACATATATAGACAAAGTGTTGAAAAGATTTAGTATAAAAGAATCCAAGAAAGGATTTTTGCCTATGAGACATGGCATTTCTCTTTCGAAGGAAATGTGTCCTTCAACTCCACAAGAAAGAGAACAAATGAATAAGATTCCATATGCTTCGGCAATTGGTTTTATCATGTATGTCATGATATGTACTCGACTAGATATATCGTATGCTTTAAGCATCACGAGTCGATATCAAGTGAACCCTGGTGAAAATCATTGAGTTGCGGTTAAAAATATCCTTAAGTACTTAAGAAGAACTAAGGATAAATTTCTTGTCTATGGAGGGGAGGAAGAGCTTGGTATTAAAGGTTATACTGATGCCAGCTTCCAAACTGACAAGGATGACTCACGATCGCAATCAGGTTTTGTGTTTTGTCTTAATGGAGGTGTTGTGAGCTGGAAAAGTTCGAAGCAAGACACAGTAGTTGATTCTACAATAGAGGCTGAATACATTGCAGCCAATAAAGCAGAAAAAGAGGTTGTTTGGATCAAGAAATTTATAATGGAATTAGGGGTTGTTCCCAGTATATCAGATGTTGTAGAACTCCGTTGTGACAATAATGGAGCCATTGCACAAGCAGAGGAACCCAGATCTCATCAACGATCCAAACATATTCTTAGGCACTTTCATCTCATTCAAGAGATCATTGATCGAGGAGATGTGGAAATATGTAGAGTACACAAGGATGACAATATTATTGATCCCTTGACAAAGCCTCTTACACAACAGAGGCATGATCGTCACACTGAGTCACTCGGTATTAAATATGTGAGTGATTGGTCTTAGTGCTAGTGGGAGATTGTTAGAGTATGCCCAAAGACCAATCATATGATGATTGTAATAATACTTTTATTTACCGATTTTATTGAATAAAGGCATTTCCACTATTATTTTCAGTTATATATATGTGTTTAACATAAACTAGAAGATAATAAAGTCCATGTAATGACATAATTGTTATTATTAAAAGATCCCTAGTCAAGTATTATTATGGGCATGGACAATAATAATACGCTTAAGACTAACATGTTATTGATTGATGACAATGAGTTGTCATTGACATAGAGATGTCAGAATTGATACATGATTATATTGTTAGAGAACAATGTATTGGATTGACCCACCATGAGCATATGTCTTGGATTATTATGTGACAGTCATAACATTGCTCATGGTGATAACTATATGTATGATCCTCAGACTTGAGATCAATATTATCCCAACATATATTGTTGTATGTTTTGATGCAGTTAAACAAGCTCCGTAACTGGTTTCTCTATAAAGACTTTTATTGAATATATCTCAATGTATGTAGTGGGTGTGTATGATTAAGATATGATTTGTCATTCCTACATAATAAGAAATATATCACAGGCCACTTAATTGAGTGAGACTAGAAACGCATGGCCATGCTTGAATAAGTTGATATGAGATATCATAAACTATTCGTTAATTAAAGTTTACTCTAGATATCAAGAAACAATAGATGGGCTATACAAGTGTGACTATTCCAAGACTTGTGCCTATTCTAGATATAAAGGACATAAGGATGTAATACATAAAAGAGTTAATCACCAAGATGATATGTCGAATCATATTTTCTTGTAACTTAGGTGACAATGATATATTGCTAGATGTCACTCATTGTATGTAATTTTAGAATTGTTCTAATAATTACTACTAACGTTACAAGAACCTATAGGGTCACACCCTAGGATTGAAATGAGCAAAGATGTACAATTTGTTGTACGTTACTAAAATATATCTAAAGTTAAGATATGTATATTTGATATACATATGAATTTAATTATCCCGAATATATTAAGTAAGCATTAAAAGAATGTAATTTATATTACAACTCTTTTAATTGATATATATATATATAATTCGAAATAATTAAATAAATGTTTTAAGTAAACATTAAAGATTGTAATTCTGATTATAAGTCTTTAATGTATATTTAAGTTGAATTAATTAAATAATATTTTATTTAATAATTCAAAACAACTTTAAAAAACCCTAAGATGTTAGGGTAATGGATATAAAAGGGTGTGTTAGGTCTAGCAGCCATTTCGTAACACACACACAAACTCTTCAGCCGTTTTCTCTCAAAACAATTTTGGGGAAAACAAATATTGCTCTCAATCGGGTGAACTGAGTAGAGGTCGAGACGTGATTTCGTGAAGGCTTTCGATTCGAATCGATCTACACCATCAGTATTCACTACTGTTCTTGCTGTTTTTTAAGGAAACCGCTGTAAGTATTCGCATCCTTTCCTCCTGATTTCGATTTTTCGTACTTGGATTGCTGGTGAGACCGTCGAGTTTTGTTTCCGCCGCGCCATGGGATGCGTCGACGGTCCTAACAGTCTTATCCTGAAAACAACTCAAAATATTAAATTTCTATACATTTTCCATCATATAATCTTGGTAAGTTAACGGTAATTCTTTCCATCTAAAATCAAACCCTTATTTTATCCATATCATTATATCTTTTAACTTTCTTATGGTGACACTTGTTCACCATATTCTATCTTATCCACGAAATAATAAGAATACTTCATATCACTTTTCTGATTCAAATCAGTGAAAACCTTCTATCACTATTCTAATATGATTTCAACTTTCTGAAATCAGTCTTTGATCTTATGAGGCACTTCTTGAGGTGTCCGCTCTTCCTCCTGCCTGGCCAGGGCAGGTGAATTGCCATCACAATCAGGAATATCAGCCTTTCACTTCACTTCGAACTATTATAATCAAACTTCTACTATATCACACTAATATTATTCTATTAGCAAGACAATACACTTCTTACACTTATCAGATCAAAAATTATTGACTTGGTGTTGGCATGTACACATTTTACAACTCATTTAACTTCGGTTTAAGCCTAGAATCGGCTAAACCTTAGCTCTCATACCATTAAATGTAACACCCAAACCCGTATTCAACCTGAATACGAGTCCGAGGTGTCACATTGAATTTTCAAAACATTTACTTATATAAAATAGTGAATAATTTAAAAATTTTATAACATATAACTTATTCAAAATATTTACAGAAATATTCAGAGCTTATACAATATATTATCTTGAATACATTCCAACTAGGACTTTATATATTAAAATACATATTATTCACCTTTCTTCTGATCTGACCTTCAATAAGGAGAACTGACTTGTCTTGCTCCACATTGCTCTTTACTCTTCTCACTTCTTTAACCTACGTGTGAAACAATCACACGCTAAGTCTATGACTTAGTGAGGCATAAAAAAACAAATCTAATGAAATTCATGTCCACTAATCATGCATGACTGTTTTATGCTACCAAATCATACAACTCATATATTTTTCTACATATAACAATTACATACTTGTGCACATACATGTCATCATTTATATTTTGATCATACTCTTATATTATTATACTTCATATCTCTTATTTCTTGTTCATATGATCTTTTACGTTCATATTCTATATCTTATACAAATTCTTATATCATCATATAAGTCATTTATACTCATTCACATATACATCCAAATATATTCATGTATATTATGTAACAGATGCAATCACCCATATCACACATATATCATGTCATACAATTCATATCACACATCATATACATATATTACAGACATTGTTTTCACAATTATCTCTTTATTAGCCTATGTACATATGTGAGAACTATAGATATGTGAGTCTATAGAGGTTGTGCACTAATGTTGTCACCACAGCTCAAATAAATGCACCGAAGTGCCACGTAGAATTGCACTGTAGTGCCGCATAGAAATGCACCGAAGTGCTATATAAGGTTGTCCCTAAGGACCACGTAGAAAATTCCTTAAGAATCATATACATATACCAAGGATCAAATATGTGTCTCAAAATACCTCACACATGTTCCAAAGAATACATATATGTCCCGAAGGACCGCGTAGACCCTCGACTCTTGGCATGCCAACTATACCTCTAGCTCTCATGTCACACAACATGGGCATTAATATTTATGTTATCATACATTCACATATACACATAGTCTTATAGTTCTTTCACATAGCTCATTTTTATATAAATCACATATCACATATACATATAGACACATGGTTCACTTATGCGTAGAACATTTTCATATGATTCACATATCACAAAGCTTATCACATATAATTGTATTCTTTTTCATATAATCACATAGTCATATAATATTTCATATGACATATACTTTCTCTTTCATAAATCTCATGTCACATATCATATCTTGTGATCATGTTACTTATAATCACATAACTTCTACTCATAGGGTTCAACATCATTAAACTTAGTTCCCTTTCCATATTATCATTCATTTATATAATCTTATATGTCCTATCATTAACCTTTAAACTTACTCATATACTCATATATACTCTTTAATATAATTTGTATAGTAATGTTGTATATTTGTATCATATACTGAGTTTACCTAAGTCTTTCTTTATAAAGTTTATATTACCAGTTCAAATAGTCTCATTCTATCCTATACATAGTTTCTACTTATCTTATCTCACTTCCCCTTTCACTCACATAAATCATCTATATACTAGTTTTATCTATTTATTTAATTCAATTTCCATGACTTCTATAATACTCTTTCAGAAAGTTTTATAATTCTTCACTTTATAACTCATAACCCGTAGTTTACTTTAAGTATATAAATCTTCCATATATAACTTATGTATCATTACTTATGTTTATGCCCTCAAATTTATACTATCCTCATAGAGTCACTTAACCTTTCTCGTGTAATCACTTATACCATATAATATTACTTATACTTTGTTATCTTATGCTCACACACACACACACACACACACATATATATATATATATATATATCAATAGTTCATTAACTTATAGCTTATGTCACATGTTCATTTCATTCTTTATGTCTTTATCATATAACTTATTTCATGTTCTTCCATTATTACATAATAATGTTTTACACAAATCATATAGCATATACAAAGCATATCAATATCTTTAGTCATGCATACATACAATTAATGTAATACATATAATCACATATAATCATAACAACCACATAATCATGTTCATGACTTCATGCATATTACTTTAGGAAATAGACTCATCGCAAGTCTTATTTCCATTAAACATTACAGGTCACTAGTATTCACTCACCTTGGCCTCACTACGTTTCAATCCACTTTTATGATTTCCTCTATTTCGATCGAATCGTAACTTGATAATCGTTTCAGAACTTGTTCGTGCTCGATATCTATATAATCATACATTGATACATATCAGTATCCAATTGATGTAACCAAAAGAAAGGTATAATTCTATTTTCCCCTTGAAGTGCATTGATATATTCTACAGTGTATCGATGAATTCTTTAACATGTGCATCGATGCACTATCCATGCATCGATACACAAATCACCTTCGATGTTTTCATTTTAAGGGGAGTGCATCGATGCACTCCGTGTGCATCGATGCACTAATTGCATTCGATGTTCATTTATTTGAGAGTGCATCGGTACACAATGAATGTGCATCGATGCACATAACCCAGAAATTCCAGTTAGAGCACGAAATTCACTTTCTTTTTAGCTCAACTCTTCATATTTCCTCCCTTTTTATATTCTTAACTCACATACACATATTCAAACTCATTTCTATTCATTCATCGCCTCTTTATCATCAAAATCCTATTCTCCATATGTAATTCAAGAATTACACTAAAGTTTCAACATGTTCCAAATTCAATTCTATTGTTTCTAACTTCTTAAATAGACCCTTGACAAGTAAAATTTGGTCTGGAAATCTCATAAATGACTTTCTACCAAGATTTCATTTATTCACTTACTTCCTTTAATCATTTCTATACCTTTCCTCTTATTGTTTTGTGGCAAATTAAGCTTCCCTTAAGCTTAAGAGTCACTTGATAATCAAAACCAAACTTAAAATTCAACAAGAAATCAATTAACCAGAAACTCACCTTTGCTTTTTGGCTTCCACGTGAAGAAGAAAATAAAAAAGAAGAATAGAACTCTGGAGAAATCTCTCCCTTTCCACGTGGTTCCCTTATCTTATAAAGGAAAATAAAATTATTACTTGTCAATTGACCATTTTACCCTTTAATTCATTCAATAATTACTAAAAAACCTTCAACTATATTTCCTATAAGTCATTGAACTATTTGACTATTCTACTTTTATCACCAAATTTCAAAAATTCTCATTTTAGTCACTAGCCGGATTTTGGGATATTACAATCCATATTAGAGAGAAAAGCCTACCGAAGAGATGTGAATTATGTAGAGGTGAAGGTCATTTAAAAAATATTGTCCAAACCTACCATGGTACAAGGCTCAGTAATAATCTTATTTCTATTTGAACGAATATTTGAATTTCTTACATATTTTTATTTTAATGAATGTATAGTTTTGTCTATTTATTTTTTGAATGAATGTGATGGATAACCATATTTGAATGAATGCGATTAATATCCATATTTGAATGAATGTGATGGATAGCCATATTTTAATGAATGTGATTAATATCCATATTTAAATGAACGTGATGGATATTTGTTGAACTTATATTTCGATATTACAAATAAGAGAAAAACATTTTTGAACTTAATTGAATTTATTCAAAAAAAAATCAAAGGCCATAAAACTTATAAAATGGTTTCCAAATGTTTTTGACTTGATCTACATCTTAAAATATATTTGTCAAAAATGGCTAAAAATGAATTTAATAATTTCAAATCAACATAATTATACTTCAATCTCAGTTTCAACTTAGAATTTATCAATTTAAACATATAAACCGTCATTTGAAGAAATATTTATTTAATATTAATTTTCTTACAAAAATAAGAAAGCGTTTACAACTCCTGTCAGTGCCAGGGTATTGTTGAATGATAATACCGAGGCGCAGTTTGGTTTCCTTGTAGCCGTTGCAATTGCTCAAGTTTGTTCATCATAATCAACCTTCTCATTGATCGAGGGCATATGATCCGGTGTTGTAAATACATGCATACTACCACTTAGCTCTCCTATCTCTGGTGGAAACATAGGATGACAGATACTCGTATTTTACATCATAGATGTCATGTGATCAAAATCATATTTTGGTCCAAACATGGGAGAGTACATGGGTGATTGATGAGGAATAAGCTTTGGTATGTAGGTCGTAACATCAGAATCACCAAACACTTTATGAAATGATCTTGTACTACAAAAGGTTCTGATGGGCTATTATTCATCGACGCTTGTTCTGATTCATGGTGAGATGAACTCTCATTCCCACTCAGTCTTGATTTTTCTGCTTTACCAAATTTTTTCTTTTATTGTATAAATTGTCATCTTTATATGTTCGTTGTGAAGAACGACTTTCCATTTTCTCAATAATAATTCAAGTAATCCAATTTCTGAAAATCAATTTCATCCTCTTGACTGGGAGTGAGAGTTGGAAATGATGAAGCCCTGTTGTTCCAAAGATTGATATAGTTGGCATGACTCATAGCCCAATCCTCACTGCGCCTACCATGTCCATTTAATCTATGGAGAGCGTCATGATTCTCTGGAATCTATGGAATAGGTTGGTGGAAGCCGAACTGCCTCAACACGTTATCAAAAAATTGGAACTCAACAAAAGCGAAATGGATCAATGGTGTAACAACACACCAATATTGAAACCCTCCCAAACATGTTGTGGAATACACAATATAATTTTTCCATCATCATACGACCTCCAAATAAACTATAAAACAAAATTATATAATTATAAATTAATTAAATAGATATAAAATTCAACTAAATAAATAAACAATCTAAGAGACTAAAACTTCATCAATAATATTATATACCTTAACTTTGCATTTAATGTTCATCTTAAATCTAAACTCTTTCACATTATTGTGCACCAACCCCGTTCCTTATATTTTATGCCTCAATTTGTATACCAATCAAAATAAAATTTGTTAATTATTTTTCCTATAAAAATATTCGTTAATTAATTTAAGATAAAAAGATTTTAAATCAAAATATTACCTTCCGACAAGAGGAAAGTTAAATGCAGTTCGGTTAATCGGTGTTAACCATGGAAGTTTGTGCCAAGCACATGATTGTAATAACATCAGTAATCCACCAATTTCCAACGTACACGTAATATATACAAGTAATGACACCTTACACATCTCGCGGTACAAGAACGTCAATATTGCTGATCCCAACTATATTGACGTGTATTCAAAAAGTTATCCAAAAACGAAAGATATTGTATATGAACAATATTACCGGATTTATCCAACATTAAGACTCACCCGATCAACTATAATATATATACTCGATTTGCATATAATGTCTTGTTCAATACTATAACGATCGAGCTTAAACTCATTCGCTAACCATGATAACCTCAAACGTGACCCTTTGGTAAATGTTTTTTCTAGTGCTTTCCCAAGGTACACCTCGTAAATTTCAATCACTTTATGATCATTTTTCTCCACCACTGTCATCCCATTTGTTGGGACCTCGAGTTGCAAAGCCACATCCTCTAAAGTGATTGTGCATTCTCCGCATGAAAGATGAAATGTATGAGTTTATGGTCTCTATGTTCAATTAATGCACTGATCAAATTGGGGACCAACTTATATTTTCTTACAAATGTTATATTGTAAAAGCTAGCCATTGGCAAATTATGGACAATAAGATAATGCAGCTTATCACAAATGTTCACTTGACTACGAAGGACTCGTTATTCGTCATCCTGCAATTAATTAATCCATGGAATTAGAATTAATTCATCGTTCTCAAATAAAATATATTATTCAATAATAATACCAGTGCTCCTAAATGACTAGAAATATGTCGATCATCTAATATTAAAATAACATTTCGTTCTGTCATGTTTCAACAAATTTGTAAAAAAATATTTTAATTTATAATATTAATAATAATAATTAAAAATTAAACAAAATAATCTCTAAAATCAAAATAAATAGTCTAATTAATTTTAAATTTAAAATTAAACATTAAATGAAACAATAAAATTTAAACTAAACTTTCCAGACCACTCAAATACGATTTAATATGTAAAATCAAAATAAATAGTCTAATAATTTATATTTAAAATAAAAAATAAACAATACAATTTAAACTAAACTTACCAGACCACCCAAATATGATTTGATATGTAAAATCAAAACAAATAGTCTAATAATATATATTTAAAATAAAAAAAATAAACTAAACTTACTAAATCACTCGAAAAGTTTTATCTATAAAATCAAAAAAAAAATCTAATTAATTTATATTTAAAATAAAAAGTAAAAATAAAACCCTAAAATTTACACTAAACTTACTAGACAACTCAGTACGGTTTCTTTCTTCCTTCGTTCGAACTTTTTCTCGGCTGCTCCCCAAAATTCTTTCTCACCTCACCATGTTGCTCCCCAAAACCCTTTATTTCTTTTTCTATTTTTTCTCCCGGCTGCTCCCAAAATTATCTCATCTCACCATGCTACTCCCCAAAACCCAATTCTCACATTTTATAAACCCCAACCATGCTACATTATTAGTGCAAAATAATGGCACCATTATTAGTACCTAATAATGTAAGCATTATTGCTCCTCTTCCCCGTGTTGTTAGTCTTCCCCTATTCCCGTGTTGAAGCTACTTTGGCGTCAATGGTGCTACCATGTAAGGACATGCAGAGGGTGATGGGAAGACGCCATGTAGTCCTGGAACCTTCTCCCATTTGTCTACAGATACTATGCTCTCCTAAAGTCTACTCCATTGGCCTGAAGACGTTATGCAGTCGTGGGGTCTTCAAATTTAGTTTGAAGACGCCATGCAGTCCCAAGGGCTTCTAATGACGCGTGGAACACCTAGAGTCTTTGCGTGATTACTGTAGAATTCACCTTAGATGGAAAAATAATCCCCGAGTTAGATTATTTTGAGAATTCTTTTTCCCAATAACATTTTCTCAGCCATTTGTGTTAATTTTTTTATACTACTATATTTTTATGGGATGAAATAAAAAATATTAGGGGCTTATTTTAAATTTCATAAAAGAAAAAAAAAGGACCATTTTTAATAGTTTTACCCTTTATATTAACTATGCATAATAAAGAAGCTTATCATTTAAGAAATTGAAATCTAAAGAACTTTATCAAGTAATTGGTACGCAAACTCTTCAGTTCCAGAAATTTCAATTATGGTCACTGGCAGCAACCATAATTAGTTGGAGAACTTCCCCTCTAATCTAAGCAGTAAACAAGCCAGGACGGACGTAAAATTTTATGTTAAGCGATGAACTTTAAAAATTTGGAAAAGGACAGAACTTATAAAATTCTAGGTGAGGGAAAAATATATTTTCAGTAGAAAATACATAAAAATAAATATATGATAATTTTATATTTTCAAGGGGAGCAACTATCCCCACCGGTCCTCCCTCGATTCATCTCTGGCTTCGAAGTCAGAGAGCCGGAAAATTCACCCGCCAAACAGTCAATCTCTAATCACAAACTCATTCTACTGTCCTTATTAACTGTATAGTTAGGTTGTTTTTGGTCACCTAGATTCCTCTGAAATGCTAGATCCTCAGAGCATCTTAGAGCTGATCCCAAGTCTCCAATCTCTTGATATCCCCTGGCTATGATAATGTTGATGGCAATGCTTGGCATGACTCCCATCTTTATCATATCTGCGTGCAACATCATCACATCGATCATATGCTTTGCTCGAAAATGGCCCTCTAACATGACAATGTACGCGGTTGCATCTACCATCAAACCGCTGCATCTCAAATCTGAGAAAATTTTACTTGCTTCAAATACCTGTCCCTCCTTGCACATTGCCTGAATCAAGCTTGTATACATCACATGATTTGGGGAGCAAAACAAGCCATCAGTTTCGTTTTCGCTGATACCAGCTCTAGTCTTCTCCAACAAAAAGCTGAAAGCCTCCGAAACTCTTCCATCCTTGCAAAGGCCGTCGATTAAACTACTTAACGTGAAAGAATTGGGCATTAATCCTGATTCCAGCATGTCCTTAAACACCCGGAATGCCTCCTTAATAATACCATTTTTACAATATCCATTAATCAAAGCTGTGTACACCACCACATCCGGAACAAGACCTTTGATAATCATTTCGGAGTAAAAACCCATGGCAGCTTCCATGTTTCCAGTCTTGCAATAACCGTCAATCAATGTAGAGAAAGTTATGACATTCGGTTCTATACCATTTTCAGTCATTTGAGAGCATATCTGCAAAGCTTTCTCCATGTTCCCTACTTTGCAGTACCCATCAATCAGGGAATTGTAAGTCACAGAATTAGCTAAAACTCCACCTTTCTTCATTTTCTGCAATAAAAAGCTCGCTTCGTCCACTTTTCCAACACTACAAAGACCCTTAATTAGTATACTATATGTAAAAACATCAGGCAAAATTTTCATCTTCTCCATTTCTGAGATCAACTCCACTGCTTCAGATACATTGTCTGCCCTACAGTAGCCATCAATCAAGCAATTGTATGCAAAAATGTTGGGCAAAACACCATACTTAAGCATACAAACCAAATAACTCCTTGCTACTATCAATTCATCCATCTTGCAAAGTCCATCAATCAGGATACCGTAAGTAACAATATTTGGCACCAAACCATCAGTAATCATCGTCTGGTATATTTCAAAGGCTCGTTTGACGTTGTTCATCTTGAAATATCCATTCATCAAAACATTATAAGTGTACAAATTTGGAAGGGAATGCCACTCTTTCACCAATCTAAACATGCATTCTGCCTCCAGCATCTTACCTTCATTACAAATAAACTTTATGACAGTCGTGTAGATGACAACATTGGGTGGAAATCCTTTCATCAACAGATCGTAAAACAAGTCGCGTGCCTTCAAAACATCACCTTGATAACAACAACAATTTATCAACACCCCATAAGTGCCAACATTAGGCAAAAACCCCCGTGAAAGAAATTCCTTATAAAGATCCCACATCGAGTTAAACCTGCCCAACTTAACTAATCCATGTAAAAGTGCATTACAAGCCTGCATTTGAGGGAAAGTTTTGATATTTCTATAAACCCACAATGCATCGTCGATTAAACCCATCTGGGAAAATGCAATGATTATGGATCCAAACACATTGGGAGTGAATTTTGAGGTTTGTAATCTGTTAAGGGCGTTGAAAATCAAGGGGCAAGCACGGTAGGGTTTCAAAGAGCTTTGGAGGGCTTCGAGTAGGAATTTTATCAAACACCTGGCGTCCGCGTAAAGTCCAGCACCAGTCAAGACATGAATCATGGCTGAATAAGGCTCGAGATTCTTCAAAGGGTTTAAGAGATTGGCATTAGAATTGAAAAGCTTGAGAGCTTGTTGAGGGTTTCGGGTATTGAGGATATCCTTTGTCAGATTCAGACGATGAGATGATGATGATGAGAATGATGGTATTTTACAAAGATTTGAAGGGTATTTGGTGCAAAGACATGACGATTGTTTACGCTGGAATAGCTTCAACATTGTTCAATAAATTTAAATGGCAAAAATCCTAGCAGTGGAATTGGTATTTTACATGACGCATTGGGAATCCAGGACCTGCCGCAGCTGATAGGGTTATGCGCGAAGCCGTTGAATGTGCACCAACTTCAAATTCACTTTATTTTACATTGAAAAATATTTTTTAAAAGCGCTGTTAGAAAATATTTTGAAAAGTGATTATATAAAGTTTAGTTTAAAATTTGGTAAACTACTTGAATGAAACCTAATTATGGGATTAGTATTGAAATAACCACCATTAGAAAAATTTCGTCAAATGACCACTTAACTAATTAATTGAGTTCAATATAGCCACCTGCTATTAATATTTGAAGTGCTGAAGTGATTAGGGATGAGCATGAGAATTGAACTTGACGGGTTTCGATCCGACCCGATCGGGTCAGATTCTTTTTTAAAAAATTGAGTTCGGGTTGAGTTGGGTTCGAATTTTATCTCAAAACGTCGGGTTCGGTGGAGGGTGTATATTTTCTGGTCGGGTCGGGTCGGGTCGGGTGGAGGATATATAATTTTTGAGTCAGGTCGGGTCGGGTCAGTCAACTCGACCTATGCTCGCCCCTAGACGTGACAGTTAATAAAATTGGTATAATTATAGAGTTGGTCCTTAATACTTACATATTATATCAATTTAGTCCTAATTTTAATTTAATCAAAAAATTAACCCCAATCAAGATGTGTCATGTGTCAAATGATTATTACGACATAATTTAATAATAACATATTTCACCACCTGATTGGATGAATCAAACTTGAGACCTAGGATTGAGGGTGGGCACGACTAAATCATTAAGGTAAACCCAATGTTTATTATTTATTTGTCAAAACTTTTATATATCTTGTTTTAAATTATACATAAAAAGGAAATAATAATATTCTAATAAATAAATTATTAGTTAATGCAATTGTAACACCCCAAACCGATGCGGGTAGCCCGATCCGATTCGGGAAGTCACATTAGGGCCACCGGAGCGACCCACCGTAAAAATAGCGGAAATTTTAAAACTTTTTATCAGAACATGTAAACTTATAAAATCATTTATCACTATTTAAAAATAAAACAGATTTCCAAACTCGTATATAAATCAAAATACAATTACATGCCCCCTAATCACAAGTACCATACTCTGCAACCACGCCGGAAGAACTCCCTTACTGAAGTCGATAGATGCACTGGTACAATTGTTTTAACCTGAAAAGGTGAGTAATAGAGTGAGCTTTGGAAAGATCAGTAATACAGAACTACCAGATGATGCTACATGACATGTAGATAAATGGAAAGCCATATAATTTCCTTATTGAATCATACGTATACCAGCTTGCAGAATAATTTGGGGTTCCCTTAGAAGTTCATCGAGTAGAAGCCATGAATCTCAGTTCATAAGAAACCTTTCAAAGTATGACATTTTCAGGAGATCGAATAGGATGTCTAGTGTGTTCCAACAGTATAATAAAATCATAATAGATACAAATCATAGTCTAGTAAATCTCACAATTTCGTAAAAGAGTTTAACTTTTGAAAATCATAGTTTAAACCCTTTTCTGGTACACCATCAGTAGTTCCCAAAAATTATTTTCCATATAGCTTACTTTATGCACATAGCAAAAAGAAAGCCGACTTAAGGATAGGCTATGAAGCTTGTATCCTTAAGCCCAAGTCAATAAGTCCATATAGCTTACCCTAAGCACACAGCAAAGGAAAGCCGACCTAATGAAACATCTTGGGGCCCTCAAGAGTCACATTAGGCCCATTTAGCTTGATCAGAGCTATTCCATCGTAATTCAATTCCAAAATTCAATTGCACCGTGACATAAATTCCATAAATCCAAAAACATGGTAATCATATACCATTTCAAAACAAAAATTAGATAGCAGCCATATTCCATAAATTGTCACATTAAATTGGTGCATCCATAAAACAATAACCAATGAATTCGGTGTACCACATATTAAAACCAATAAAACAGTTCAGTAATAAGTAGGGAACACACTAGAGAATCCAAGTATTTCCAGAGGCCATTGTAGTTATCATTTTGGATAACATGAAACTTATGAAATTTGAATGAATTCCTAGAACAAGGTCCTATTGAGGAGAATCGATTACTAACCGATCTAGCCAGACATTTAATGTTGATACATTAGAATCCCACTATATTTTCGTGTGCTTTAGGAAAACGTTCAGGAACCTTTATACATAATAATTCTAAATTCAGATTTACTGCGAGTGATTCCATTACCCAAACAATCAGGGGTATTCAGGAATATACTTTAAATTCATAGGATTTCAGCCCAATTGAACCAAATGAGATATTCAGAATCTTTTCCATCTGCGTTACTTGTTTTTTTTTCAAACATGACCGAATTGATTTTAGATGAAATATAGAATTGAAGATTCAAGTCATTTACAATCTACGACTATCGATCATATTATTAAACAACTCGAGTTACACAACTCTCAAACTGATGCATGTCAACAAGTCAATTCATTATCCTTCCAGTGTATTCACTCTTTAATACCATAGTACAGATCCATAGATCATCCCCATAATCATCACTGAATAAATCTTCCAACGGTCTTTATTTCATTTCCACGTTTCAACAATATCAGGAAATACTGACGTACTTGATCCATGGCTCATAACCCATAATGACAATTCATCATGTAAGTTCAACAGTGTTTCCAAACTCATCAAATCACCTATTTAATCCTTAGTCATTGATGTTACTTAGTTCGTTTAGTAAGAAAGTCTATCCCGATTACTTTAATGTTTTCCAGAATAATTCAGACGTTTCTGAATTTCAAATACACGTTGTACTTCATTTCATTTCAATTTATTCATATAATAAAGTCATTCTGGTATTCATGGTTGATTTGACTAACGACTACCCACTTATTAGTACTGTATGTGCTCTAGAGTTGAGCTGCGCCAAGTACTTCCAGAATTATCATCGATCCAAATTTGAGAAGATGAACAAACATTCAAGTGATACTTATATCATTCAGGTAATGATATAGTACTAACGTTGGTTAATCACTTAAGTTACGTTCCACAACTTTTACTGGTAGTACAACATCCATGTTTATTTGGATTTCTTAATTAATCCAAGACATTTACTTATTCTAGGTCATAAGGGCATTTTGGTCATTTTGGTGCTTAACATTTTTTTCTATTCATTTCAAAGCTTGAGTATATCCATTCATTCCTGAGCTTGGTGACATTCTTGAGTCATTTCCATTCCAGGGGTAATTTGGTCATTTTGTAATTCTAGAATATTTCAATCATTTCCTTCCATCCAGTCTTACTATTTAATTCAATCTTATCATTGTTGAGTTAATCGATCGACGGAATCGGCCAAGAGGGGGGTGAATTGGCAATTAAAAATTTCGTGGAAGCTTTTGCAGAAAAATTGAAAGTAATTGCACAACGATTTACAGTGGTTCGACTTTCTCAAACAAAGTCTACGTCCACTACCTTAGCTATCCACAGTAAGGATTTTCCAACAAATTCACTAATTTGTTCTTTCTTTTGAGGCCAAAGAGATAACCTTACAAAATCCCTCAAGAGTATACCCCAACTCTTGAGAACACTCTTTTTCCCAAAGAGAAGATTACAAATTTGCAAACTTACAAGAAAACCTCACAAGGTAAGATGTTTGCACAATTCTAGAACAAGAAAAGAACACTCAAAGATAATTACAAATGAGCACAAATGGTGTTCTTGAAAGCAAAATGAATATTGAAAGGAAAATTGGCTTAATTTGCACAAACTTGGTATTTGATGCTTTCTCTCTTGTTTCTCTATGATTTCTTTTTGATCAAGGGCTTCAGAACTTGTTTAAATACACCTTGAATCTCTTCTGAACGTTGGGGATGATTAGTGAAGATCATATAGCCGTTTTAGTGTGAAAACAATTAATAAAACAGTTTGGAGCGTGGGGGGAATCGGTACCCCCTATGGGGAATCGGTTCCCTAAGTGTAAAATTCAAATATTTCGACCGTTGAACAGGGGGGAATCGGTACCCCCCTATGGGGGAATCGGTTCCCTCTGAGCATTCTGGAAATCTCAGAGCCAAACCATTTAGGGTGGAATCGGTACCCCCTTGGGGGGGAATCGGTTCCCTCTGAGCAATATGGAATTTTTGGCTTTGAAATGGTTCGAAATACTTTGAAAGATTATTTTGAAATTGTTTTAAGATTAAAACTTAATTTTACACTTAAGTAAGGATTAAAAATGATTTTTGAAATATTTTGAGTAATGTTTTGATATTCGAATAATTATATCGAATATACTTAGAAATTCATTTTGGAAAATCTTAAAATTCATTTAACTTAATTTGTTCTATCAAAATGTTTTCAATAATCTCCCCCTTTTTGATATAACAAAACATTTTAGTAATTTTAAGATTTTGAAATCAAGTTTTGAAATTACTCCCCCTTACTTTAACACTTCTCCCATTTATCATTTTAAAAACACACTTAAAACACACTTCTCCCCCTTTTTGTTAAATCAAAAAGATTCAAATAAACGTGAAAAATATTAAGCCAATTGATTAGGTATATGTATGCATAAGCTGCTAAGATCACAATTAAGAGAAACGTTAGCCATTAGTTCCGTAATCAATATTCATAAATAATGTGATATGGCAAAATTGGTCATATTGCTAATAATGATGTAAATGATGCAATAATAAATAAATCACACCAAACATATAAGTTCAAACCATCCATAAATCCAAACAAATTCACAATCCTCAAATTCAAACATCCCAAAATATTCAAAATGTTAAAACAATAAGTTTAGAAAACAAAGTAAAACATTTAATCATATATCCGGATCAGGAGGAGGAAAACGAGCTCGCATAGCGGCCATTTTGTTAGTGAGGTCATTAATACGTGCATTGGTTGCTTCATTATTTGCACACATTTCCCGAAGAATTTCTAATTGTTGAGCTCCCATTGTGGATAAATGGGACTCTATCGGTAATCAAATGTCTCCATAAAAGATTGAAAATATGGAGGCATTTGAGTCGATTGTTGTGCTTGCTCTTCGGGCTGCTCCTCGGCCTGCTCAGGTTCATCTTCAGCTTCATCGATGTCTCGCATTAGTTGCTCAAGCTCGAGATCTTCGTCAGCTTCGGGTGGAGCTTGTGAAGAACTAGCTCCCGGAGTAGTTGCAGAAGATCGAACCCATTCCCCGGTTTCCTTATCCTTAATCCATCCCGCTCTCGTTAAGGAAAGAAGGTTAATTTGTTTCTTAAGAGGAAAAACGACATCTAGACCGACTCTAAGCCCAGCTTTGGAAAATAGATTACTCAAAATACAACCGTAAACAAGAGATGAACAAAGTTTTTTATTAGGAACAAGATTTACGGTTTCAACAATTTCAGCAAAAATAATCTGAGGTAGGTTGATTTTAATATTGTTTTCGAAACAATGTAACCACCAAAGATCTAAGGCTCTAAGAGTAGAATAACGACCTCCAGATGGTTGAAACCACCAAGAAATCATTAGATGAAGAAAACGTTCATGAAGGTCTAGGACACTTGCACTATCCCTTCTTTTATAACGAGATCCTAAAACCTGTTTTTCATTTGAAATCCCTTCATTATCTAATCTGAATGTATTGGCTATGTAAGCCGAGTCAATATATAAGAATTGTCCTAGAAGGTAGGAATGAATTCCTATGGTTTCGGTTTCAGTTTGGTCTTTAACACAAACGGCATTAGAATAGAAAATACGAACAAGTTGATGGTAAACGATGGGTTCAATGTCAAAGAGTTTATCAAATTTCCACTCTTGTAAAAGAGGAAGATATTTAAAATTGATAGCTAACATAGCTTGACGAGAAGGAATACGTTCTTCCCGGATTTTGTAAGAGTCGAAATATTGATAATACCAAAAACGATGATTTCTAGGACCAGGATGATTGAAACAAGAATTTTGGATAGTCAAATTAGGATCAATAGGATTAGGATTAGAAATTGGAATAGGTGGAGGATTTGGAGGTGGATTTGGTTGTCGGTGTGAACGACTAGATGAAGACCTAGCACGTTTAGGATTAGACATGGTGAAGGAAATCGGAATAGATTGGATAACCTGCAATTTTAAAATCAAATGTATGCAATTTAATTAATCCCAAAACTCAATTGAGTCCTCAATATTTCAAGGTTCTCTAAATCAATCCTAATGGGCAAAGTTTTTGAAAAACTTTTGAAAAATATGGTTTTGAGAAATAATATATGTATAGTTTTCATAACAACAACATAATTTAATCAAAACACAATGATTTGAAAAACAACAAATTTTTTTTTTAATTTTTGGAAAATTCTTGTGTTTTTGATGAAATTAGTTGTAACATCTAGTTTCTAATCACTAAACAATCAATGCCCGATCACTATTTCAACCTAGAACTAATTAAAACTAATCCTATGTTCAAAAATAATGAAATAGAGAGTTTAGAAAAATTTACCTTGAAAGATGAAGATTGAGGGGATTTAGATGTTGTTTGCATGATTTTAATGATGATTGCAAGTTTAGGAGATGATATTTGAAGTGATTTCCGATTAAAATCAATGATTTGAGGCAAGAATGGAGATTTGAGTGTTTGAGGGAGAGAAATGGCGGAATAGGTTTTGGGGTTTTGGGTTTTGGGTGTTCTTGCCCGATTTTAACAGAACCCCAGGGGGGTATCGATTCCCCTGTGGGGGGAATCGGTTCCCCTTCAAAGGGGGAATCGGTTCCCTCATGGGGGGATCGATTCCCTCTGCACCAAAATGCTAAAATCCGACTTTTAAGCACATAAAATGCTAAATTAATCTTCTCTAGTGGTATAGGCAACTCATATATTGAAAAATAATTATGTTCAAACAATTAAATTAATCTTTAAACATTATTTGAACATAAAATTAATTTTCACTAAGAATCATAAACTCCCCCTAACTAATAGCAAGAATGCAATCAAAAATTATTCTTATAAGCATTTTTCAGTATTTATTAAAAGTGCTAAATTATTTTAAACACTAAGTGAAGATAGGTTAGTTAAACCTAATTCTCTTCTAAGTGTCCAAAACCTTTCCTTGTCTAAGGGTTTTGTAAAGATATCCGCTAATTGATGCAAAGTATCAACATATTCTAGAACTACATCTTCCTTAGTGACATGGTCTCTAATGAAGTGATGTCTTATTTCAATGTGCTTAGTTCTAGAGTGTTGGATGGGATTTTTAGTGAGACAAATAGCACTAGTATTGTCACACTTGATAGGAATGGTACCTACTTCAATTCCATAATCAAAAAGTTGTTGTTTCATCCATAAAACTTGTGCACAACAACTACCAGCTGAAATGTATTCCGCTTCAGTGGTAGATAATGCAACACAATTTTGTTTCTTTGAAAACCAAGAAATCAGCATATTTCCAAGGAATTGGCAAGAACCGGAGGTGCTTTTCCTATCTAATTTGCATCCTCCATAATCCGCATCAGAAAAGGCATGCAAGCTAAAGCTAGAGTCTCTAGGATACCAAAGTCCTAAACTAGGAGTGTCCTTAAGGTATCTAAAGATTCTCTTAACAGCTAGTAAATGTGATTCTTTAGGACATGATTGAAACCTAGCACACAAGCAAACACTAAACATAATATCCGGTCTACTTGCGGTTAGATAAAGCAAAGAGCCAATCATTGACCTATATAATTTAACATCTACACATTTACCTCCTTCATCTAAGTCAAGCTTTGTTGAAGAGCTCATTGGAGTGTTATGAGGTTTCCCATTTTCCAGTCCAAACTTCTTGAGCATATCTTTGACGTACTTAGCTTGATTAATGAAGATGCCATCTTTTCTTTGCTTGATTTGGAGTCCCAAGAAAAATGAGAGCTCCCCCATCATGCTCATCTCAAACTCACTTTGCATTAGCTTAGAAAATTCTTGGCAAAGAACATCATTAGTAGAACCAAATATTATATCATCAACATATATTTGAACTACTAATAAATCTTTACCTTTTCTCTTTAAAAACAATGTAGTGTCAACCTTTCCTTTTAAAAAACCTTTTTCAATTAAAAAATTTGACAATCTTTCATACCAAGCTCTAGGAGCTTGTTTTAAACCATAAAGAGCTTTTGTCAATTTTAAAACATGATCCGGAAAATTTGAATCTTCAAAACCTGGAGGTTGTTCCACGTACACTTCTTCTTTTATAAAACCATTTAAAAATGCACTTTTAACATCCATTTGATATAATTTAAATTCATTGAAACATGCAAATGCTAATAACATTCTAATTGCTTCCATCCTAGCTACGGGAGCGTATGTTTCATCATAGTCTATGCCCTCTTCTTGAGTATAGACTTGAGCAACAAGTCTAGCCTTGTTTCTCACTATATTACCACTTTTATCAAGTTTATTTCTAAAAACCCATCTAGTACCTACAGTAGATTTATTACTAGGCCTTTCAACTAATGTTCATACTTTACTTCTCTCAAATTGATTTAATTCTTCTTGCATAGCCATAATCCAATGTTCATCTTTTAATGCTTCTTTGATGTTGTTAGGCTCTATGCATGAAATAAATGCAACATAATTACAGATATTTCTAAGAGAAGATCGAGTAGTTATCCCTTTTGATGGATCACCTATAATTTCACCATCCTTGACATAGTTGTACTCTCTTGGAAAAGATACTTCCCTTTCTTCATTGGTTGGATTCTCGAGGGGATCATGAGTTTCCTCATCTTTTGTTTCTTCCTTTGATGATGATTCTCCAACGTCATGTCTAACGTCATTTGCTTGTACAATACCTACATCATCATTAACAGAAGAATCCTTCCTCGGAAGGGGATTATCATCGAAAACAACATGTATAGACTCTTCTACAACTAAAGTTCTTTTATTAAATACATGATAAGCTTTAGAATTTAAGGAATAACCCAAAAAAATTCCTTCATCACTTTTAGCATCAAATTTGCCAAGGTTTTCTTTACCGTTGTTTAAAACAAAACATTTACATCCAAAAGGATGAAAATAGCTAATGTTAGGCTTTTTATTTTTGAGAATTTCATATGGAGTTTTCTTTAAAATTGGCCTAATCATTACTCGATTTACAACATAACAAGCGGTATTTGTGGCTTTCGCCCAAAAATATTTTGGCAAATTATTTTCACAAAGCATGGTTCTAGCCATTTCTTCTAAAGTTCGATTTTTCCTCTCAACAACTCCATTTTGTTGAGGGGTTCTAGGTGCTGAAAAATTATGGCTAATACCATTAGAATTACAAAACTCAATAAATCCAAGATTTTCAAATTCAGTTCCATGATCACTTCTAACACTAGTGATAGAGTAACCTTTTTCATTTTGGATTATTTTTGAAAATGTGATGAAATTTTCTAATGCTTCATCTTTAGTACTTAAGAATAGAACCCAAGTGTATCTAGAATAGTCATCTACCAAGACAAATGCATATTGTTTTCCTCCCAAGCTAGTAGTTCTAGTTGGCCCAAAAAGATCTAAATGGATCAATTGTAATACTCTACTAGTTGATACATCATTAATAGATTTAAAAGAAACTCGCTTTTGTTTTCCTTTAGCACATGCATCACAGATTTATCATTATCAAATTTAAGCTTAGGCAACCCTCTTACTAAGTCTCCTTGAATTAACCGTTGCAAAACACTCATACTAGCATGACCTAGTCTCCTATGCCATAACCAACTATCATGCTCATCCTTAGCAACTAGGCATAAATTAGTCATATCAATAGAATATAAATGCACCATGTAAATGTTTCCTATTCTATGACCAACAAGCATAATCCGATTAGATGCAATGTCAATGACTTTACAACCATTAATTTCAAATAAGACATTGAATCCTTTATCGCATAATTGACTAATACTCAATAGATTATGCTTTAATTCATTCACATATAAAACATTCTTAATTTGTATGGAAGAGGTATTACCTATTGTACCAATACCTTCAATGTGACCTTTTGAATTGTCTCCAAAAGTCACTTCTCCTCCATTTTTGGCGTTAAGCTCAATGAACTGGCTTTTGTCTCCGGTCATATGTCTTGAGCATCCACTATCAAGGTACCATGAATTTGAATTTGTTTCCCGTGCCTTGTAGCAATGCTCCTTTCCCTACAAACATAGATTAATTTTTGATTTTTGGTACCCAAATTCTTTTGGGTCCATATTCATTAGTTTCCAAAATCCTAGTCCCCTTAGGTATCCATTTGTGTAGGATATTTTTATCTTTAGTAGTAATGAGTTCTTTAAGAACCCACATACTTCTAATGATTTTTCCATTAGAGGTTCTTTGGGGACCTCTATGATTGTAGTTTCTAAAACTTTTTCTAACAAAGTTGGATTTTGAATTTCCACATTTTTCAAAATGTTTTGTTCCAACTTTATCAAAAGAAGTTTTAAGATCATCAATTTTCTTTTGATGATCATCATTGATCTTTGAAAGTAAATTTTTCAAATCTAAATTTTTCTTTTCAAACTCTTCTAGTTTGATTTGCAAATCTTTGATTTTACTTTCAAGATCGTTGTTGGTTTTGGATATGAGTTTGTTTTCATTTTTCAATTTTGAAACATCATTTTTATATTTTAAAAACAATTTCTCATAATCCGAAGCCAACCCATTGTACTCCTCAAATAACTCATCATAAGATAAATCATCAAAATCGGATGAGTTAGAGGTTACCTTAGAATCTTCCCCGAATTCCATCAAGCACAAGTTTGTTACTTCTTGTTACTCTTCATCGGAACTTTCTTCATCGCTCCATGTAGCCACATGAGCCTTGTGCTTATTCTTTGATTGACCCTTTTTCTTTAATTATGGGCAATCATATTTGACATGCCCCGTCTTTTTGCATTCATAGCAAATGATTGGGTCCATCTCTTTTGGTTCATTTTTGAGGCCTTCGTTTTGTTTGAATTTTCTTCCTTGGTAAGGTCTCATCATTTTTCTGAACCGTTTGGCAAACAATGCCATTTCCTCGTCATCATCATCATTATTAGAATCACTCTCATCTTTTATGGATTTGAGAGCAACTTCAATATTTTTCTTCTTCTCCTTTTCCTTTGGTGTCTCTTCAACTTTATCAAGGTTCACCTCATCTTCAAGCATCATCTCATGAGTGAGGAGTGAACCGATAAGTTCTTCAAGAGTTAAGGACGATAGGTCCTTAGACTCGATGATTGTCGTCTTCTTTGATTGCCATGATTTTGGGAGGGAGTAGACTAACTTCCTCACAAGCTTTTCATTTGAGATGATCTCTCCATATGATTTGAGACCATTGACAATCGTTGAAAATCTATCCGTCATAGCTTTGATGTCTTCATTTGGTTTCATCCTGAAATTTTCATAGCTATGCGTTAGAATACTAATTTTTGATTTCTTTACCTCATCTGTACCTTCATGTGTGACTTGAAGCTTGTCCCATATTTCTTTGGCGGTTGTACACGATGAAACTCTTCCGTATTCATCTGGTCTAAGAGCACAAAAAATAATATGGATGCTTTGGAGTTGAGCTGGAACATTCTTGTCTCTCATTCACTCCACAACATTGGATGAGTGAGAGGTTTGATGTATCCTTCTTCTACAGTATTCCATGCTCCCATGTCACTTGCTTGAATGAAGTACATCATTCTATTCTTCCAATAGGCATAGTTAGCTCCATTGAAGAAAGGAGGCTTGTTGACGGGCATCGAATCGAGACCAGAGTCGAAGTTTGAATCGGAGGCCATTGATGACTTTAATAATCGATATAACTCTTCCCGAATCGACTCAAGAGGCGATTAAACCTTCAAATGAGTTAGGCTCTGATGCCAATTGTTGAGTTAATCGATCGACGGAATCGGCCAAGAGGGGGTGAATTGGCAATTAAAAATTTCGTGGAAGCTTTTGCAGAAAAATTGAAAGTAATTGCATAGCGATTTACAGTGGTTCGACTTTCTCAAACAAAGTCTACGTCCACTACCTTAGCTATCCACACTAAGGATTTTCTAACAAATTCACTAATTTGTTCTTTCTTTTGAGGCCAAAGAGATAACCTTACAAAATCCCTCAAGAGTATACCCCAACTCTTGAGAACACTCTTTTTCCCAAAGAGAAGATTACAAATTTGCAAACTTACAAGAAAACCTCATAAGGTAAGATGTTTGCACAATTCTAGAACAAGAAAAGAACACTCAAAGATAATTACAAATGAGCACAAATGGTGTTCTTGAAAGCAAAATGAATATTGAAAGGAAAATTGGCTTGATTTGCACAAACTTGGTGTTTGATGCTTTCTCTCTTGTTTCTCTATGATTTCTTTTTGATCAAGGGCTTCAGAACTTGTTTAAATACACCTTGAATCTCTTCTGAACGTTGGGGATGATTAGTGAAGATCATATAGCCGTTTTAGTGTGAAAACAATTAATAAAACAATTTGGAGCATGGGGGAATCGGTACCCCCTATGGGGAATCGGGTCCCTAAGTGTAAAATTCAAATATTTCGACCGTTGAACAGGGGGGAATCGGTACCCCCTATGGGGGAATCGGTTCCCTCCGAGCATTCTGGAAATCTCGGAGCCAAACCATTCAGGGGGGAATCGGTACCCCCTTGGGGGGGAATCGGTTCCCTATTAGCAATCTGGAATTTTTGGCTTTGAAATGGTTCGAAATACTTTGAAAGATTATTTTGAAATTTTTTTAAGATTAAAACTTAATTTTACACTTAAGTAAGGATTAAAAATGATTTTTGAAATATTTTGAGTAATGTTTTGATATTCGAATAATTATATCGAATATACTTAGAAAATCATTTTGGAAAATCTTAAAATTCATTTAACTTAATTTGTTATATCGAAATATCAAAATGTTTTCAACAATTTACTTCAGTCCTTTCAAACAATTCTGTCAGCAGAATACCTCCGATAAATTACTCTTCAAGTATTTACTCCTTATTCGAATATTTTCGGGTCAAGTGTCTTCTCAGATTTTACAAACGGAATATTACAAATTTTTTCTGTACAAAGACAGTATCGTAACAATTAAATTCATACTTAATCGAGTTAAGTACAAATCCTCAAAGTACTCTCTCATTCAGGGTTAATTCAGACTATTTTATCTCTCAAGGGCATTTTCGTAATTTCTTAACCAGGTAATTTCAATATTAGCTCTTAACGAAAATAAT
Organism: Hibiscus syriacus; assembly: GCF_006381635.1. Classification (NCBI taxonomy): domain Eukaryota; kingdom Viridiplantae; phylum Streptophyta; class Magnoliopsida; order Malvales; family Malvaceae; genus Hibiscus; species Hibiscus syriacus. The sequence goes on along the minus strand of NW_024063533.1, from coordinate 10,316,211 downwards.
TATAATTTAGAGATCCTATGATCAATTGCTTTCCCGAACATTCTTTGATTTTGAAATGATTCATTCACAAACTCTCATAGGATTAAAACCGGTTATCCATAATTTCCAAATAAAAATAACATTTCTTATGCACATCAGTAGTTATATCGGATCAATATGTCTTTTCAGAGTTATTAACCAACTTCCAGTGGCAATTCTTATCATTTTCCAACATAAGGGTAATTTCGTAATTTTACCATATCGGAGTATTCTCATAATTTTTCATCCAAGTATCTTTAACATTTAACCCTTGATGATATAAAATATAAGTTACAAATCCAGAGCTAATTTCTTTATCACCAATCACAAACTTGTAATTTAATTCTAACAATTATCAATCTCTTATCTTAGTCATTCGATCCGTATTCAGTTACAGAATTTCTACCACATTCATATCGAGTGAATAAATTATTCAACTCCACAAAAGTGACCAACATTATCTTATTCATGCATTTACCAATATCAACATGTTCCATAAAGAATAAAGAGGTAGTAAAGTATTACCTCAATTTCCGTGCAATACCGATCGACCAAAAAAATTCCACTCGAATGCCTTTGATCTTCAATTCAACTTCAAATAATTCCTCAGATACATATCAACATAAATTATATCAGAAACGGAGCTTAATTACGATAAACGGATCAAATCGGGTGATAAATCAGTGAAAGATGGCTTACCGGGTTCGAATTTAGCGAAACGGACTTCAGATTCGGATTCAGGACGTCGAAAGCATAAAATGTAACTTTTCGGAAATTTGGAATTTTAGGTCAAAATTAAAGTCAACGGGTTTGACCGGAAATTTCGAGGCCTTCGAGTTTAAATTTCGAAAAACAAACAGCGGAATCGGATTTGGAACGTCGAAAAATGTTAGGATAGGTATACTCGGTCGAAGTCAAAGATCGTTTAATGCCCGGTCAAAGCCAGTCAAAGTTTTGGTCAACATTGCTCAATGACGGTCAACGGGTCAACGGTCAACGGGTCGAGTCAACGGGTCGGGTCGGGTCAACGGGTCGGGTCAACGGGTCAGGTCGGGTTGTGACCGGTCAAACCGGTCAACTATGCACCAAAACCGGTTAAACCGGTCATTTTTTTCTTCCCCACGCGCAGTGGCAGCGCGTGGGGGCGCGTGAACAGTGCTAAAATCCCGGAAAAATTTCTAAAAATTATTTTGAGCGATTTCGAGATACTTACAAAGCTCGGTTCACAATTTTGAACGGCAGAGAGCTCGATTTCAACAAATCGGAAACTTTGACCGCTTCATCTCCTCACGCTCCGCCGTTGACGGAGACCAAGGATGACACCGGCAATCTCGGAACGATGCAACGAACACGATGGTGCGGGAGGTGTCGTAAACAGATGACCCGATCGTCGTGAATCGATGAAAAACCAACTAAAATCGAGTTATTACCGACGATACTTCCGACTGAAATTCACGACGAACGGTGATGATTCACGACGAAAGGTTTGAGGGGTTTTATTCCTCGATTGACAACAAACACGATGGTGGTTTCGGCTCGTCGTTTGGAGGTCGGACGGCGAGTAGATCGGAGTTGGAAGTTGGGTTGTTGGAGAAGGGAAATCTGGAAAATATGAAACCTGCGCACGGGGAGGAGCTTATAATTCATCATATATAAGAAATGGTTAAATCATGGGTTTAGCCACTGAATTTCCTGTACTTTATAAAATGGTCTGCCAACTTTAAAACTTTACAATTTAATCCCCAATATTTCTTTCAAAATATCAATTAAATCCGCCACTTTATAATTTCTTAATTTTAGCCCCTAAATTGGGGTGTTACAATTCTCCCCTCCTTAAAAGAATTTCGTCCTCGAAATTCATTCATGTCACATAATTGTAGAAATGAAACTTTCATCAACTCTTCCATATCTTCGAGTAGCTTTTTATAGAAATACGGATTCTCCACTAATCCTTAACCAGTTGAGTATACATTCTCATCAGACCTCTCTCTCATTTCAATAAAAGAATCCGAACGAAAATTTCCTCGAGTAATCAATCTCATCAAAATTCTCCCTCAGTCCAAGTAAATAATCAAAACAACTTTATCCTTGTGAAATCAATTCAGCCTTGGTTACGTGAATAGGCTCATAGAGCAGCAGCATATCCCAATTTCATTTCCGGAGTCAAGTCAGAATTTTTCAAATAAATAACTCTTACATGGATCGTGAGGTACTTCACAACGTTTAGACAGATGTTACTGATATTCCTTTTTGTATAAGAATAACCTTAACAGATAGAAATTTTGGTTTACTCATTACAGATAGGGACTCAACCCTGGAGTTCCGGCTCAGAGAGGTACGATTGCAGTCTAGGGCATGTACTGATCAGACATATTTTGACATTCGACCGGCCGGTCTATCTTGAAAAATTTTGACTTAAACCATAGCTCTGATACCACTAAATGTAACACCCCAAACCGATGCGGGTAGCCCGATCCGATTCGGGAAGTCACATTAGGGCCACCGGAGCGACCCACCGTAAAAATAGCGGAAATTTTAAAACTTTTTATCAGAACATGTAAACTTATAAAATCATTTATCACTATTTAAAAATAAAATAGATTTCCAAACTCGTATATAAATCAAAATACAATTACATGCCCCCTAATTACAAGTACCATACTCTGCAACCACGCCGGAAGAACTCCCTTACTGAAGTCGATAGATGCACTGGTACAATTGTTTTAACCTGAAAAGGTGAGTAATAGAGTGAGCTTTGGAAAGTTCAGTAATACAGAACTACCAGATGATGCTACATGACATGTAGATAAATGGAAAGCCATATAATTTCCTTATTGAATCATACGTATACCAGCTTGCAGAATAATTTGGGGTTCCCTTAGAAGTTCATCGAGTGAAGCCATGAATCTCAGTTCATAAGAAACCTTTCAAAGTATGACATTTTCAGGAGATCGAATAGGATGTCTAGTGTGTTCCAATAGTATAATAAAATCATAATAGGTACAAATCATAGTCCAGTAAATCTCACAATTTCGTAAAAGAGTTTAACTTTTGAAAATCATAGTTTAAACCCTTTTCTGGTACACCATCAGTAGTTCCCAAAAATTATTTTCCATATAGCTTACTTTATGCACATAGCAAAAAGAAAGCCGACTTAAGGATAGGCTATGAAGCTTGTATCCTTAAGCCCAAGTCAATAAGTCCATATAGCTTACCCTAAGCACACAGCAAAGGAAAGCTGACCTAATGAAACATCTTGGGGCCCTCAAGAGTCACATTAGGCCCATTTAGCTTGATCAGAGCTATTCCATCGTAATTCAATTCCAAAATTCAATTGCACCGTGACATAAATTCCATAAATCCAAAAACATGGTAATCATATACCATTTCAAAACAAAAATTAGATAGCAGCCATATTCCATAAATTGTCACATTAAATTGGTGCATCCATAAAACAATAACCAATGAATTCGGTGTACCACATATTAAAACCAATAAAACAGTTCAGTAATAAGTAGGGAACACACTAGAGAATCCAAGTATTTCCAGAGGCCATTGTAGTTATCATTTTGGATAACATGAAACTTATGAAATTTGAACGAATTCCTGGAACAAGGTCCTATTGAGGAGAATCGATTACTAATCGATCTAGCCAGACATTTAATGTTGATACATTAGAATCCCACTATATTTTCGTGTGCTTTAGGAAAACGTTCAGGAACCTTTATACATAATAATTCTAAATTCAGATTTACTGCGAGTGATTCTATTACCCAAACAATCAGGGGTATTCAGGAATATACTTTAAATTCATAGGATTTCAGCCCAATTGAACCAAATGAGATATTCAGAATCTTTTCCATCTGCGTTACTTGTTTTTTTTTTCAAACATGATCGAATTGATTTTAGATGAAATATAGAATTGAAGATTCAAGTCATTTACAATCTACGACTATCGATCATATTATTAAACAACTCGAGTTACACAACTCTCAAACTGATGCATGTCAACAAGTCAATTCATTATCCTTCCAGTGTATTCACTCTTTAATACCATAGTGCAGATCCATAGATCATCCCCATAATCATCACTGAATAAATCTTCCAACGGTCTTTATTTCATTTCCACGTGATAACAATATCAGGAAATACTGACGTACTTGATCCATGGCTCATAACCCATAATGACAATTCATCATGTAAGTTCAACAGTGTTTTCAAACTCATCAAATCACCTATTTAATCCTTAGTCATTGATGTTACTTAGTTTGTTTAGTAAGCAAGTCTATCCCGATTACTTTAAAGTTTTCCAGAATAATTCAGACGTTTCTGAATTTCAAATACACGTTGTACTTCATTTCATTTCAATTTATTCATATAATAAAGTCATTCTGGTATTCGTGGTTGATTTGACTAATGACTACCCACTTATTAGTACTGTATGCGCTCTAGAGTTGAGCTGCGCCAAGTACTTCCAGAATTATCATCGATCCAAATTTGAGAAGATGAACAAACATTCAAGTGATACTTATATCATTCAGGTAATGATATAGTACTAACGTTGGTTAATCACTTAAGTTGCGTTCCACAACTTTTACTGGTAGTACAACATCCATGTTTATTTGGATTTCTTAATTAATCCAAGACATTTACTTATTCTAGGTCATAAGGGCATTTTGGTCATTTTGGTGCTTAACATTTTTTTCTATTCATTTCAAAGCTTGAGTATATCCATTCATTCCTGAGCTTGGTGACATTCTTGAGTCATTTCCATTCCAGGGGTAATTTGGTCATTTTGTAATTCTAGAATATTTCAATCATTTCCTTCCATCCGGTCTTATTATTTAATTCAATCTTATCATTTACTTCAGTCATTTCGAACAATTCTGTCAGCAGAATACCTCTGATAAATTACTCTTCAAGTATTTACTCCTTATTCGAATATTTTCGGGTCAAGTGTCTTCTCAGATTTTACAAACGGAATATTATAAATTTTTTCTATACAAAGACAGGATCTTAACAATTAAATTCATACTTAATCGAGTTAAGTACAAATCCTCAAAGTACTCTCTCATTCAGGGTCAATTCAGACTATTTTATCTCTCAAGGGCATTTTCATAATTTCTTAACCAGGTAATTTCAATATTAGCTCTTAACGAAAATAATTATAATTTAGAGATCCTATGATCAATTACTTTCCCGAACATTCTTTGATTTTGAAATGATTCCTTCACAATCTCTCATAGGATTAAAACCGGTTATCCATAATTTCCAAATAAAACTAACATTTCTTATGCACATCAGTAGTTATATCGGATCAATATGTCTTTTCAGAGTTATTAACCAACTTCCAGTGGCAATTCTTATCATTTTCCAACATAAGGGTAATTTCGTAATTTTACCATATCGGAGTATTCTCATAATTTTTCATCCAAGTATCTTTAACATTTAACCCTTGATGATATAAAATATAAGTTACAAATCCAGAGCTGATTTCTTTATCACCAATCACAAACTTGTAATTTAATTCTAACAATTATCAATCTCTTATCTTAGTCATTCGATCCGTATTCAGTTACAGAATTTCTACCACATTCATATCGAGTGAATAAATGATTCAACTCCACAAAAGTGACCAACATTATCTTATTCATGCATTTACCAATATCAACATGTTCCATAAAGTATAAAGAGGTAGTAAAGTATTACCTCGATTTCCGTGCAATACCGATCGACCATAAAAATTCCATTCGAATGCCTTTGATCTTCAATTCAACTTCAAATAATTCATCAGATACATATCAACATAAATTATATCAGAAACGGAGCTTAATTACGATAAACGGATCAAATCGGGTGATAAATCAGTGAAAGACGGCTTACCGGGTTCGAATTTGGCGAAACGGACTTCGGATTCGGATTCAGGACGTCGAAAGCATAAAATGTGACTTTTCAGAAATTTGGAATTTTAGGTCAAAATCAAAGTCAACGGGTTTGACCGGCAATTTCGAGGCCTTCGGGTTCAAATTTCAAAAAACGGACAGCAGAATCGGATTGGGAACGTCGAAAAATGTCAGGATAGGTATACTCGGTCGAAGTCGAAGATCGTTTAATGCCCGGTCAAAGTCAGTCAAAGTTTTGGTCAACAGTGGTCAACGACGGTCAACGGGTCAACTGGTCGAGTCAACGGGTCGGGTTGGGTAAACGGGTCGGGTCAACGGGTCGGGTCGGGTCAACGGGTGATGTCGGGTTGTGACCGGTCAAACCGGTCAACTATGCACCAAAACCGGTCAAATCGGTCATTTTTTTCTTCCCCACGCGTAGTGGCGGCGCGTGGGGGCGCGTGAATAGTGCTAAAATCCCAGAAAAATTTCTAGAAATTATTTTGAGCGATTTCGAGATACTTACAAAGTTCGGTTCACAATTTTGAACGACGGAGAGCTCGATTTCAACAAATCGGAAACTTTGACCGCTTCATCTCCTCACGCTCCGCCGTCGACGGAGACCAAGGATGACACCGGCAAACTCGGAACGATGCAACGAACACGATGGTGTGGGAGGTGTCGTAAACAGATGACCCGATCGTCGTGAATCGATGAAAAACTAACTAAAATCGAGTTATTACCGATGATACTTCCGACTGAAATTCACGACGAACGGTGATGATTCACGATGAAAGGTTTGAGGGGTTTTGTTCCTCGATTGACAACAAACACGATGGTGGTTTCGGCTCGTCGTTTGGAGGTCGGACGGCGAGTAGATCGGAGTTGGAAGTTGGGTTGTTGGAGAAGGGAAATCTGGAAAATATGAAACCTGCGCACGGGGAGGAGCTTATAATTCATCATATATAAGAAATGGTTAAATCATGGGTTTAGCCACTGAATTTCCTGCACTTTATAAAACGGTCTGCCAACTTTAAAACTTTACAATTTAATCCCCAATATTTCTTTCAAAATATCAATTAAATCCGCCACTTTATAATTTCTTAATTTTAGCCCCTAAATTGGGGTGTTACAGCAATGTTTAAAAATAAAAATGATTTTAATTTTTTATATTTTTAAATTAAATTATTTTTTCTTTTTTGTAATTATTTTTAAATGAGTTTAAATTATTTTTTTATTTTTTACAATGTTTGTTATTCATTTATCATTTAAAAATAATTGTAAAACAGAAAAATAGTTTAATTAATTATTAGAATTTCTGAGTTATTTAAAATAATTGTAAAAAGTAATTTAATTTATTTATTAAAAATTTTGAATCATTTAAAAGTAATTGTAAAAATGTATTTAGTTTATTTATTGAAATATTATTATTTCTTTTTTTTATGTGTAATGTAAAACAAGATATATAAAAGTTTTGACAAATAAATAAAAAACATTGGGTTTGCCTTAGTGGTTGAGGTGTGCCCACCTTGAATCCTATGTCCCAAGTTTGATTCCCCTAGCATCAATATTTTGTATTTTCCCTTTAAACAAGTGATGACCGTCTCGCCACATGATTGGTAGGAAAATTCATTTAGTTAAAATATTAAAATTAATTAAAAAACTTTCCAACCAAGTTATGACACATGTCACTATCAAAATATGTCTCAATAAACGGTTGACACATGATATATCCTGATTGAAGGGTTAATTTTTGAATTAAATTAAAATTAGGACTAAATTGATAAAATATGTAAGCACTAAGGACCAACTGTATAATTATACCAATTTATTAACTGTCATGTCAGTACTTCCATCAAATATTTACGGCAGGTGGCTATATTGAACCTAATTAGTTAAGTGGTCATATTGACGAAATTTTGAAAATGGTGGTCATTTCGACACCTACCCACAGTTAAGTGTTCATTCAAGTAATTTATCCTTTAGAATTTTGGTGTTTAGTATTGTTATTAAAAAAATACTTTTGAAAGGTTAAAATATTCATTTTAAACATGATATTTTAAATTAATAAGAAATTAACTTCTCAATAATCTCTAGAATAAGTGTCTAAAAACTATAAGTTGACACCTCTTCTCCCCCTAGATTCTAGGTTCAATACCACTAGAAGCAAAATTCCCCTTCCTCAAAAAAAAAAACGTATGTGATATATAAAATAAATCAAGTTAAATTATAATAAAGTATTAAAAAATTAACACATTTCATTAATAACTGTTAATATAAAATATAAATTTTAAATATTTCTAGGTATTTAATATGAATATGGATATAAATGAAGAATTAGTCTTTAATTTTTTTTTATTTTTTGCGCGAATTTAATATGTTTAAATATTTCTAAGTAATTAAAATGTCTTGGACTATAAATTATGCTTGCATAATATTTAATCGCAACAAATTAAATAATTTGGGATAGAAATATAATTGTAGTCCAAAAATGATTTTTGACAGCAAAAGCTAAAATTTTTAGCTTACACGGTTGGGTGGAAAATCACTTTTCTAACCATGACTTTATGACTAACCTGGGTCTTTGACATAAACTTAAGGGTGGAAAAACACTTTTAACACCCATAAACATCTTCAAATACTACCTTTCAACCATAACATTAACAACTTAAAATACACACATCATCCATTATCTATTAATAAAAATTCATATTCATTAAATTCATTGAGTGATCTTAGTAGTAATAAAGAGTTATTTTTCATAAAGATTTTGAGTTTAAACAATTGCCTCCGCAGAGTGTTCGTTGTTAATACCTAAGAAAAATTTTCAACAAATATTATCTTATAATCATGAATATTTTAAAAGAAATATTATCTACTCTTTTTTCAATTTTTAGTCAACTAGTAAAAATTGAAATAAATAATATTGAGTCCAATCTTTTCTAACTTAATTCTTAAACATTTTAAAATTGATTGTATAATAGATCTAAAATTATTATTCATATTTTAAATTAATAATAGAAAAATTACTTTTTGGTGTTAGAGTTCAAATCCATAAGTTTCAAAACCCAGCTTTAAAGCTTATCTATTGCACCAAACTATTAAATTGTTAAATGATTGAATATATATATACATAACTTAAAATAAAGTTGAAATTAATTACATTAAATTTATAAAAAAATATATATTAATTATAATATAATTTATAAAATTAGTTAAATATATTAAAAATATAATTTATTTTATACATATAATGAAAATGATAAATAGTAATAATACAAATGTATGCGTCCTAAAAAAGATATCGTTCTCCTTGTTCTTTTAATTTTTCTAACTTAAAATATATAAGTATATTTTTTAAAAATTAAGATATTTGAATTAATGAAAACTAATGTTGTAATTAACATGTTTTTTTTATAAAATTAATGTAATTTATTTATTTTATATTAAACAAACCAAATTAATGGTAAAGCTTTGAATGTGGACTTTGTAGCTATCAAATTAGGATGAGGCCATAGTTGAGGGATTTATTGACATATGAACAGACTTTAACATATGTCATGGCAATTAAACCATATTTTTGTCCAAAATATGTCCGTAATATTTTTGGAGGTGCTCTTCGAAAATCGTTAATTCATCGTCAATCAATATCTTTGCATAAATTCATTCGTTTACTGGAGTTTCCAAGGAACTCATACCCTTCGAGAATATGATTATCATAGTTCCTGATTTACCTAAAGTACACAAACAAGATACTCTGACAAGTTCACATAATCTATCAAAATAAAAACTAAGAATCTTACAACCAGATCTATTTAGTATGTTGGCCTAGGAGTAGTCATAATGGCCCTACGTCTAGCATCATCAACTAGAGTCACAATAAATATCTCTCATTCACGATTGAGGGGGAGATCCGTCTCCACTTTTTCCTCATTCACTCGGATAGTCTCCTTTATGTCTTCATCTTTTCCATGGAAAACAACCAACCAATGGTCGTCCCTTTATCGATTGCGGCTCTCCGCCCAAATAAGAAGGAATGAATTGTCAACGACAGATGCAACTTATTTGTTCTCATTAAAAATTGACGCGATGAGCGTGGACTATCCCATTAGAGGAGAATCAGTCGCATTGAATTTTTTAAATCAGTCATTCTCTAAATCCATTAAAGAGCTACATCAAAACACAAACATCCTAGTATATTATGAAGCCTTTTTGGCCTTTTATGACACCTTTGATCACCCTTGTAAATATTTTCCTCAACCAAAATACCAACAAAACTCTGATTCTGGTAAGCCTCACAACTGAGAGAATCAATCGAGATTTACCCTAAAAATCAAAACAACCATCCTTAGCTTTCATCTTCTTCCCAAAATATCCAAAATGCACTTGACTTCTCTGGTCAGTCCATTTAAGAGGGTTAGACAAGCATATGATGGAGAGAAGAAAAGGAAAAAAGAGATAATACGAGTGATATTGTCTGTCCCTTTTACCAAGACCCCTCTTCAAATGAGTGTTCCAGCTCAGACCTAGCACACCTATGCATGTCCAGAGGTCCGAGTATATGAATAGAGAGTCTGTGTTGCTACAAAGCATGTCATCCAAGAAGTGACTGATGTTGTCTCATTTGAGAATCAATAAAGTGTCAAGGGAACGCCATTGGAAGCACAAGGAGACACACCTCGAAAGACGAAATCTAGTTGAGGGCAACATGGGAAAGCATGGAAAGCTTCTACAACGACCCTCCTCATCACCTCAAGAGCATCGTCTTACAAGAAGGTAACAATAATAATTTCTAACTAACTAGTTCTAGCAGAAATACCCCCCACAAAAAACTGTCAAGGTACTTCTAGCCCAGGTACTAATAAAAACCTCATATTAAAACAACATGCAATATTTGAACATCTAATACATGCATGTATTGATTTTTTTGATACATTCACTTTAACAAGTTTTCGTTATCCTTCAATGTGTTGCCACAACATGAGATGCCTCCTCTGTGTTGTTATAGTATGAACGCCTCTCTTTTTGGCTAAGACCGTTGAGCTACCTCCTCTCCGAGTGTTAAGGTGTCTTCACTCTCCCATGTACTTAAATATGGTTGTCACTAGTGACTGGCAAAAAATGTTTAGATACCTCCGAAGGCGGATAAGACTTCATCTGTTAAATGTAAAATTGTTGATTTACCTTTGAAGTTATGTGAATTGCCTATAAGGGTGTTGAGTTACCTTTACCATAGCTTACGGCTATAGATTTACCCAAGGGGTTAAGATGCCTCCACTTTGGTGTGAGATGCCTTTGCCAAGACAAAGATGCGTTAGTTCTACCTGCTATGAATGGTAGACATTGAGATGCCTCCACCTCCACCATAATGCATTTCTGTACACTATTTTGTCTTCTCTACCTAATTGAAGAGCGTTAAAATGCCTCAATTCTACCTGCTATGAATGGTAGACATTGAGATGCCTCCACCCCCACCATAGTGCATTTTTGTAGACTAATTTGTCTTCTCTACCTGATCAAAGAGTGTTGAGATGCCTCAGTTCTACCTGTTCTGAATGGTAGACATTGAGATGCCTCCACCCCTACCATAGTGCATTTTTGTAGACTAAGTTTCCTTCTCTACCTGATCGAAGAACTTTGAGATGCCTCATGCTTTTCTGTTGGATTACATCCTATAAACCAGCCATAAGAGTTAAGATCCTCCACTCTAACTAATGTTGAGATGGCCCAACCCTAAATCTATTTAGATGCCTCTAGAAGCCCGATTGATGTAGGGACACCTATCAATCTTACCGATATAGCTCGAAGTTACCTTCAAAGATTGTTGAGATGCCTCTGTTGCGATTTCAAGATACCTTTGCCCAGGTAAGGGGAGAGTTGGCTTTTCCCCTTATTTTCACCATGAAAAAGATGTCTCTACCCATCAATTGGACCTCCCCGAGGCTGTTTAGTTACCTCCTCTCTCACTAAAGGTTTAGAGAAACCTCTACCCTAATCCTTTTTATAGTAATGGTCAATAAAAGAGTTGAGAAGCCTCAGCTTCCTCTCTGCAGCATATAGTTATTGGTATGTTCTCTCGAATCCTATACGTGAAACATCATCCTTTATAAGACATAATTGATACATCCACGAGAGGCATGTTAGACAAAATATTAATCCGAGATAAAAATAATAACGATAAATAAATATTATTACATAATCGAATGAAACAAATAAATAAAGAATTAAAATAAAGGAACGTGATTTGTTTACTCGTATGTAAACACTGAATTAGATGAGTAAAGTAAGATAAATTGATGAAGGATTTTTTGTTAAGGTTTGTATGAACAATTTCCTTAAGATACATTCGTCCTCTCCTAGGTACTTTGAGTAACGTTGGACGTCGGTCTCCCAGGATACAACAACAAACAATCACAACAATAAACACAACCGTAGTGATCAGTCAAACATAATTTTGTCTTTCTTTATCATAGGAAAGAATGAATTTGGAAGGAATTTTCTAAGTGTCTTCCTAATTCAACATTGTGAATTGTTCTAGGATTTGTGCCTTAACTAGCCTGTTTATAGAGGAGGAAATGGATTTAAGGATTAAGACCTTTCGATGAAAGGACTTAACCTTTTGATTACATGACTTATCTTTTTAATGAAATGGCTTAACCTTTTCATGAAATGATTTAATCTTTTCAAGATGAGAATTGTTAAATAAGTATGATTGAATGGATGCAAATTTAAACAAAAAATTAAGTTCATCCACCAAGTGACATGACTTATTATTAATTAGTTATAAATAGCATCAACCCATTCAATTATTTTTCCAACAATCCCCCACATGAATGAACTTGATGGTTCAAAAACTGAATCGATATGATGATAGATTCTACGTTTGATATTTGCATAGGATAAGTAGGCGTCCTCCTTTGAACCTTCCCTTGTGAAAATTTGTTTACCTTACTGGTTGTCCAGTAGATGTTATGTCCTTGAACTATCATGTCGTTGGTGTAAGCAATGACATACCTCACACAAATATCTCACTGACAAGAATTTGATTCTCATGGTTATGTCCATATAGTCGTGGACATCTCCTGGTTCTGCAAGAGTTTAGAGAACTATTCCCCAATTGTCTCTTTGACGCGACTCCACTTCACTCTCACTTATGTTGTTTGGCTCACCGATACATATAGTGTTCAATAAAATAATTTCTTAACCTTTTCCACATTTTAGTCATTGTTTTTATTATAGGAATGAATTTGGGATAAAAACCCCACAATGACCTCACAAGGTATATGCCAGTAGGTTGTCCCATTGAACCTAGATCTTGGAATCTTAAGCCAACTAAGTTGGGGTTTCCTTCACATAGCACCTTGCGTATTTTTGGGCTTTAGTCACATTCTTTTCGATGTTTCATCAACTTGATATCGATTCAACCCTTTGGTTAATGGATCCGCAATATTATCTTTTGATCTTACAAAATCAATAGAGATAACTCCGATTGAGATTAATTGTCTAATTATATTATGTCGACGACTCATGTGTATTGACTTGTCATTATACATTATATATAAGACACCCCTACACTTTTATGTAATTGTAAGAATGTTTTCTACCTTTCCATAATTCATATGGTGTCTTTTCCTTTTTCTTGTGGAGTACCTTATAAAACAGCTCCTCCCACATGTCCTGTGACAACTTAGAACATGATTAAATATAATCTTAAATATGACAATAACGTCTTTCTCATCCTCTATATTAATAAGAGGATCATTCTATATTTGACCATATTCAACATAATTAAATATGATATATTATTTCTCTATGTCTTGAAATTATATCCATAGAATTTCACATGCTTCTCGTTATGGCTCCCGACCATTGACTCATTGAATTTTATTCAGAGTTTGAACAGGAGCCAACATTTCAAATCACGAATTAGGTGAATCAGTGGGGTTACCATTGTTTAAACAAAACAATGGTAACCAGAATTTGTAAATATTCCAACAATAAATTGAAAATTAATTCAATTTATTTTACCATTTGGTTTTGTAAAACATCAGGATTTAGTAAAACCAAAATCCAAAGTAAAACCAACTTCTATTGAATAACAAGATTAAAACCCAAAACAGATCCAATTTATGTTGAACGACGAGAATTTAATAAATTAAATCTCGAAACAAAACCAACTTCTGTTAAACGATGGGAATTTAGTAAATTAAAATCCGAACATAAGTACAATATTTAGCACAAAATATTATTGAAAATGAAATACTGAAGATATCATTTACCGATTAATTTCTTAATCATAGTCATTTGAACTAACATGTGGGTTCAAAGTGCGCCCCGCAAGTCAAGAATCCATAAGACGGATACTTGAATTTCTTTATCAACATTGTGTCTTTCTTATCACGCTTATCACATGGTAATTCTACATAAAAAAACTTGCAGACAAATTAAAATATAAATGTCTCATCACAAATAAAGGTTGGTGGGAACCCAATATTGTGTCCAACTTGCTTTGAACACATCAAACAACTTTTGGAATCAATTGATAATTTTACTTTGGCATGGGTTCCTCATTTTTGGTGGTTTTCCAATGATGCTTCATTAGTACATAGTTAGGATTAAACTCAAAGAAACGATTTCCTCTAGGATTTAAAAAATTAAGAAATAATTTTTCTTAAGATTGTTAGACAAAATGTTAATCCGAAATAATAATAATTATAATAATAAGTAAATATTATTATATAATCGAATGAAACAAATAAATAAAGAATTAAAATATAGGAACGTGATTTGTTTACTTGTCTGTAGACATTGAATCGGATTAGTAGAGTAAGATAAATCGAAGAATGATTTTTTGTTGAGGCTTGCATGAACAATTTCCTTAAGACATATTCGTCCTCTCCTACGTGCTTTGAGTAATGTTGGAAGTCGGTCTCCCGGGATACATCAACAAATGATCACAACAGTAAGCACAATCGTAGTGATCAGTCGAACTCAATCTTAGGTTTCTCTATCACCGGAAAGAATGAATTTGAAAGGAATTTTCTAAGTGTTTTCCTAATTCAACATTGTGAATTGTGTCTCAAAGTTGTGTCTAGGATTCGTGCCTTAACTAGCCTATCTATAGAGAAGGAAATGGATTGAAGGGTTAAGACCTTTCGATGAAAGGACTTAACCTTTTGATTAAATGACTTATCCTTTTGATGAAAGGGCTTAACCTTTTCATGAAATGATTTAATCTTTTTATGAAGATAATTGTTGAATAGGTATGATTGAATGAATGTAACTTTAAACTAAAAATTAAGTTCATTCACCAAGTGACATGACATTATTAATTAGTTATAAATAACATCAATTCATTCAATTATTTTTCCAACAATACATTATAGACACCTCTGCATATAGCGTTAGTGAATTTGTGCGAAGAAGCCTCCGTGCCACGACATGACGGAGATGCTTCCACTCTTCCATAGCATTGAGATTTGATGATAAGTAATACAACGTGGAAAGATCTCCTCTTATATTTATATCTATGAATCAAATTAATTTTAGTTACATCTTCATTTTAAGCATTGAGATTCTCTACCTTAAGACATCTTAACATAGAGATGCCTCCACATACAGTGAAATCATTCTTTTTTTTTATTACATCTCTGTTTTAAACATTGATGTTCTCTACCTAAAAATTTCCTAAGGTAAAACCACTTCCTCGAGCGTGAATAAATTTCGCTATTAATATTAAACAAATAAAATATCACTCTGCACTCACCAGAACGTCAAGGATAGCTTCACATCAAGCATTGAGACCTTCCAAACATAACAAAATCTATGCATTTAAGCGTTGAGATAACATTAATCTTTTCATTACACCATTTTGTTGGAACCGTTGGCACACACCGTGAAACAATAGAAAAATTAATCTAACGATCACCTCTAGAGACCTAAGTGTGAGGAATGAATTAGGGAGAACGAATTTAAATATTATCTTATTTCATCCGAGAACATTTAATATGAAACAATATAATTTTATTGTGAATCTGATTTCTTAGACACAATACGACCTCTACGCAGTCCAGCTAGTTGAAATGAACAATTCTAAATCTTTAACTGTTAGAGAGTTTAACACATAAGGTATAATTTGGTTGTTAAACTTTATGTGTTTATATAGCCTTCAAAAACCTAAATTAGACTTTATCATATATATATTATTTGAAACTGAATATTATATTTTAAAAGAGTTTGATATTTACAATATTTATCTCTTTTTTCTATCAAATATATATATATATATATATGTATTAAAAGAGTTTTAAAATTGAAATAATTATCTCACTTTTATATACATATACATATACATATACATATAATAAAATTTATAATTATAATAATTATAACAATTTCTTTTTTGTTAAAACATTATATGTATCAAATACATATAGTAATACATATATTAATTTTAACTAAGTATCTTCTTTGGCTCAAGTTTATACACATATAATTCAATTACAATTGTTCGTTTTAATCATAGTGTGTGATTCTTGCACGTTTATAAGAAATTAACTGTAATATCTAGAACAAATAAAATATTACAAATAACAAGTGACATCTAGTAATGCATCATTTCTACCTAAATTACAAGAAATCGTGGTTCAACATAACCTTTTTATGATTAACTTTTATGTAATAAATCTTTTTTTTCTTTGTATCTATATTGAACAAAAGTCATGGATCAATCACACTTGATTAGTTCATCTAATATTTCTTGATATCTTGAGAATATTATACAAGCGAATAACTATGATATCTCATATAAATTTATTCGAACATGACCATTCATTTTATAATCCCATTTAATCAAACAACATAAGATATTTCTCACATTATTTATGAGGGATAAATCCTATGTTATTCAATCATATCCAACCGCATAGATCGTGAAATGTCCAACATCAATCTTTATAGTGCAACAAGTTACGACTCACGTTTGACTGTTTAAAAACATGCACCTGACAATATTGAAAAACGATGATCTCAAATCTGATGATCATATATTTAGCAATCACTATGAGTAATGTTGTGACTATCACATAATGATCCAGAAATATACTCATAACGAGTCAGTCCAATATGTTTTTCTCCAGAAACAAACATATGTATTGATTTCAACATCTTTATATCAATGAGAACACTTTATCATCAATCAACTACACATTAGTCCCAATGCATTATTGTTGTCGAAGCCTACAGTAATAATTGATTAAAGACTTTTAAAAATAATCATATTATTCTTAAGACTTTATTATAGTTCAATTTATGTATATACATATAATAATAACTGAAAAAATAATGACAATGTATCATATTAATGTAGACACATATTTTCGTCCCACACACTTAATTAGATTGGTTTATTATATTATATAGTGTTAATAAACATGTTATATATACATAAATATATTATACTATATATTATAAGATTACACATATATTACATATCAGTATTAATTGATTTTTTTACAGGGCCCAATACACAGCAGGCCCGTTTACAAAACCAACAGCCCAGCAACAGGCAAATCCGCGAACTGGGTCCAAATCCAAACACCCAAATTGGTTAGGGTTTGTGAAACCCTAACCTCATCTCACGTTCAACGCCGCAAGTGAAGACCCCATCGACGAATGCTTCTCAACTAAACGCGTCAACCGTCGCTCTTCTCGGCCACCAACAAATGTGTATACACGGGGCTCAACCTCAACCAACAAACAAAAGTGATTGAATCATATCAGAGGTCTAAAAATAGAATTTGTTTTTTCTATAAATAAATGTAACCCACACGATTAGAGGGGGACACACACAAACACACAAGATACACGATTACACTAGCAAATACGAGAAATCGAAGCAAATCTTGTAAACCTTCGAAAGTAAATAAATAAAAAGGTAATATTTTTTTACCTTTGGTTTGATTTTCACTTGCATGCGTGCTGTTCATATTCTTTTTTGGTTGATTCGAAACAAGAAGCCAATGACAGAGGAGGAGGGGATTTTTCGAACCTTCGTTCGTAGATCTACTCTCCTCAAGGCTTGATCTCAAAAAATTATTTGGATTTTCGAAACGAGGGGAAAAGCTTTTAGAAAATATTTTATTTTCGTGTTTTGTCACCGATGAACGGCGACCGACGAGGCGGCGCCACCGTGTGCTGGGTTTTGCTGTGGTGGTTATTCTTCAGAACGAAGAACAAGCAAGAACAATGGAGAGAATTTGTCTCTCTCTCATTTGATCCGTATGGGGGAAAATGGAAATGAAATCTATTTATGGTCTTTGGCATTTATAGCGAGCCCATGGAGCGACCCACAACCCGACCCACAACACGCACGACCCGCGTGTTTTTGAAATAAAGTGTGTGAATTTTGTTTTCGGCCCCTCTGAGTTTTCAGGAACTTATTTTGCCCCCAAAATCCAGTTTTTGCTTTGGAATCCTCCTAATTTGGCCACCTAACTTTCTTTTTAATTCACTTTGATCCTTATATTATTATTTTTATTATTATTTTATATTATTTATTTTGTTACATATACATATATTTTTTTTTAATATTTTATTTATATACCTACTATTAATATATATATATATTAATTATTTTTATTTGATTATTTCTTTATTTAAGTACTATATCTTATAATTATATATTATATATGTATATTTTACCTTTATTATTATTATTATTACTTTATATATATATATATATTATTTATTTTTATCTTTTTTATACTATTTATTATTATTATTATTATTATTTCTTCTCCTAACGTTTTATGTATATATATATATACATATATACATATATATTATTTTATTTGTTTTATCCTATCAAACTTTTCTCTGACATTTTTTCTTCCTGGCCCCACTCCTTTTTTTTCTCACATTGACCCATTATTCATCACTTTTTGGTGAAAAAATGTGGTAGGTTAGGATTACTTTATTTATTATTTTTTTCTTTTTTCTTTTCTCCTTTTTTGGTTTTTTTAAAAATAGTTATATTTATACATGTATTCTATTATTATTTTCTTTCTTTTTACTTTTTTCTCTCTCTTTATTTTATTTCTATTTTTTATATTCTTTATTTTTACTTTTTTAACCTTTATATTTATTTTATTCCTTTATTTATTTTTATTTTTATTTTTTATTCTTGTTCTCATTTATTTATTTATGGTATATATTATTATTATTTTCTTATATTATTATTATTATTTTTATGTTATTTTTTATCTTTATTTTATTTATTTTATTTGCTTCCCTATCTTAACTTTATCTTTTTTTTCCTTTACCATATTTTCTTTATTTTTTTTATTTTTTTCATTTTTTATCTAATATTTATATCTTTTTTTAGGGTATTTTAAATCAATCAGAAGTAAGTAATTTGGATCTTATTTTTACCTTTAACTTTAACTTACAATTTTTTTAATTAAAGACAACTGGAAATTACGTAGTACCGAAAGGGCAGTTCAAGGGTGATAATCCTTCATTGACTGTAACCGACTCCCGAATCTGACACATCTTTGGTAAGACGCATATCAGGTAAGAAATAAGGTATCCGATCAACTCATTTTTAAAAAAAAATAAATGATCGGTGGTGACTCTAATACATTTTCATTCAAGTCGAAGCCCAATTCCGAGCTCAATCGAAAGGCGGCCGCGACAGCTTGGCGACTCCGCTGGGGACACCTTAGGTAAGTGAGTCAGGCTAAGGTAATTTCCAGTTGTTTTTTTAATGAAAATAGTAAGTTTAAATTTTAAGGTAATTTTTTGATCCTTATTATTTACTTTTGATTATTTTTTCCAAATAAATAGTTATACTGACGGTTTTCTCAATGATTTCAGCCCTTAAAGTCTTTTTCATCTAAGGCTCTATACCTGAGCTCCAAACCCTATTTTTTAAGTGGGGGTAAAAGCGACACCTTCGTGAGAATTTATTATCCGCACATGCCTAGCAAGTAGCCTTCGGGATTCATATACCTTATGTCTTCGTGTGAATTTATTCACCGTATAGACATAAGTGAATGTTTCCTCTCGAGTTTAACTTAGTCCTCACAAGCTTGTAATAGGCTTAGGACTAAGGGTCTGGCAAGCGCAAGGGGCACCAGCAAGGAGAACTCGGGTACCGTTTTTTAGAACCTAAACCGGGAGACGATAGAGAATTAGAGCCTACCTCGAAACCCCATTTCAAACCCTAGGATGTTTTTACCCTAACCATGCTGCTTGATTTTTCTTTTTACCTTTTCTACTTTCATTAATATTTTTCTTATTTTACTAACTTTTTGCTTTCATGTTTATTTTTTTATCATTCACATTATTCAAAAGAGGTATTGATCCACCAAAACGAGTTTGTTAAACGTAAATAATCTGCATTAATGAAAAATGGGGTTATAATACAAGAGATGAAAAGCTCAGAAGCCCAGCTATGGTCAGAAAAGAAGCGGAATGGATCGTGATTACACCAAGCACGTCAAAAGTTAATTTATCCAAAACGGGATGGAAAAAGTTGCAGGGGCAAGACAAGAAAAATGTTACTGGCCTAGAGAGTCATTCTGAAGACTACGAGAACAAGATAGTGAAACCCTAGCTGAGTTGGAGGCCATTGTGGATGAATTCAAGAAACATGCCAATGTTCGATAGAGGGCTCCAATGACGGTTTCATTAGGGAACATGTTCAGCATATGATGAAAGCCATAGATGCAATCATTCGAGACTTCTTGGAGAAAATACAAAAAGCAGCTCGTCACTTGCACGGTTTAGCCAGAGAAACCGGAACGGTTCGATAGGGTATTCAACCGGTGACAGAAAAAAGAAGGAAGACGAATCAACTTGTCAGAGGCTGTTTGGGATCTATTCCATAAAAATATTTTTTGTCTCTTAAAGATATAACACTTTTGTCCCCAATAAGGATTATTTATAATAGCAGGCACATTTTTTGGATCAATGCCTCGAACATTTCATGCATCATGCATTCTTGCATATTTCGCATTATTTTTATTTTCTTTTCCATTTTTTTCATTTCATCCACATTAACTAACAAGATATGTCTCATAAAAAAGGAACAAACAAACTTTGAAAGCAAATTGAAGATTACCTGAAGCGTGTCTGAAGATCCACAGCGATGAATGAGATACTAGCGCGTGTTACCAAGATCGAGAAAATTCAAGAGCAACTCATAAAAACCCAACGAGAGATGATTGATCAAACAAGAAGATTTCAGGATGAATGAAGAGAACAAATGACCAAGTTAATGGATATGATAAATGTTGTGATCCATGGAGAGAAGCCACTAGTGGATTCTATGAATGCTGGTGCTGAAACTAAAACGATAATGACCAGAGGACCTGTTAAAGAGCCAGATATTTCAGGTCTGCCCCAAAAACCAAATGTGGTTATAGAAGGTTCCACTAGGACAACCATGGAGGAGGAGCTTTCCCTTGTGAGAGATAAACTTCACTCAAAGAAGAGGGTCATAAAATATGACTGAATGTTGACCAAAAAAGCCAAGAAGGATCAACCTCACATGATTACAGGTTCTACCCCTTTTTAATCATCAAGACATGACACTCAAGTTCTATCTATGAAGTCAGTGCCAATTAGTCTCTCGTCATGGGGACTAAATGAGAAGAAAAATAAAGTGCAGGGTTTTCAGTTCCCACCATTCTACTTTTCGCTTGAAAAATTACGTTCAGAAATGCTCACAGCTGGATTGATTACACCGGAATATATCCAGCCACAGTGGCCCCCGAATGAGAAATGGACCTACACAGAGATTCCTTAGGTAAACTAGGATAGAACCCCAATTCGTTCAGCTAAGGTTCTTGGCAACCTTGAGGATCCTTTAGAACAAGCAATCCAGGAGTGCAAGGTAAAAGAGAAAAAGATCAAGCTCCAAAACTCGGAAGCCGTTACTGTAGCAGAAAACTCATGGGAAGAACATAATGTGCAAAAGGGTGAAAAAGGAAATTCGAGCATGAAGGCTTCTATGAATGTAATCCAAGACTGGCCCGTAGGTTTGAGAATTGATGAGGTAGGTGTAACCAAGAAGACACCTCAAACTACTTCAACAGAAGATTCCTGCGAAAAACCTAAGGCGCAAGAGGATTGGAAAGGAAGTCCGAGTAAAAGAGCTTCTATGGATGTAGTTCGAGACTGGCCCGTGGGTTTAAGAATTAGTGGGGTAGATGTAGCTTCGAAGACACCTCAAACACCTATATAAGATTTCCTAAAGGTAAGAGGGATTCTGGGCAGCTCAGGAGGCTTGAGAATATTACACCAATCACAGCTGCAATATGCGTTCAAGATCTGACCAAAACTATCACCACCGAGGAAAATCGTTTTGGATCTAAATTTGGGCCCAATTTCCAAAAACCAGGAAATGAAATGCTGATAAATCGCAAGGAAGCGGGATCTTCCCAAAAAGCTGCTTTGGAGGAAACAGAAATTGATGCGTCTGAGGGTACATCAAAAGGAACCCCGGCCAGTGAAACAAATGAGGAAGGGGGAGCCAGTGCAGATAAAAGCCCTAATCCAACTAGTGGGGCACCCAAATGAGGCCTTATTCCATTTGATGGCATCCTTTTTAATATTTATTTTTCTCATATTTCTCTTTACTTGCTTTTGAACATTCTTTTTATTAGGATATTTAAATGAATTTGTGTTGAGCATTTAATCAAATTTACAACTGGGAATTCTTTGAATATCAACTGAATTCAAAAACTCTGTAAATGATCGGAGTTACAAATCTTTGACATTATGACTAAAAAATAATGACATTTTTACCCCAAAGACACACTCGAACACCATACCCTTTTCTTGCAAATAACCAATATAGCCTTCTCCTCTTATGAGAGAATAAAAAAGAGGCTTGGTATTTAGATGTGCATAGGTGCGGACAACATGGGGCATCTTTTGCATATTACATTTCTATACTTTTTGTTTAAGACGT
This sequence comes from Hibiscus syriacus, assembly GCF_006381635.1. NCBI lineage: Eukaryota > Viridiplantae > Streptophyta > Magnoliopsida > Malvales > Malvaceae > Hibiscus > Hibiscus syriacus. The sequence continues at coordinate 10,293,333 of NW_024063533.1, read as the reverse complement.
TTGGTGATGATAATAATCTTCACAGATGGAATAGTCAAGTAGGCAAATCTAGTTTAGGTCAGTTACTTGAAAATTGAACTCTAAAAATGAGGTTCATTGACTTTCAAAAACACCCAGACTATAAAAGATTATTCTTGACAAACTTAAGAAATTGGATCCGAATACCCAAATTATAATATTATATATATACAATAAAGCTTTAGTTATCCCTCTAGAGCAATTGGTTAAACACCTCGGCTTTATGGATAATATTCAACTAGCCTAATAAAGGTGATTATACTATACAATAAAGCTTGAGCTATCCCTCTAAGGCAATTGGTTAAACGCCCCGGCTTTATGGATAAGATTCAGCTAACCTGATAAATGTGTTTACATATTGAGTTGTCCATCTATAGCAATTGGTTAAACACCCCGGCTTTATGGATTCAGCTAGCCAGACAATGGCGAATTAAATTTATTTAAATAAGGATTTTCGGTAAAAGTATACTAAGGGAGTTAAGGAACACCTGTTATAGTCAATTTCACACGAGTACTCAAGAATTTCATTTTTAGACCGATATTTTACACTGATTTTGTTAGAGGAGCCTACAAAGCTTGAACAAATGGAAGATTTCAGAGAAAAGGTCTAGTAATTGATCATGCTAGTTGCGTCATTTTTTCCGCATCCAATTAAAATGCCAAGCCAAAAAAGGGGCATGTTGCAACGACAATAAAATGACATTTTTTGGCTGAAACCTTAGAAAATAGGAGGTCAACCTAAAACCAACTCATTAATTTTGAACATTTGTCAAAGAGCTATAACTCTAAAAGCGATAAAGAACTATTGATTCCTTTGATATTCTTTGAACTCATGTTTATAATTTGATTCGATTTGATTACGAGCCTGAATTAAGAGGCAATGTTTTACAGAATTATTCTATTTTCATATCTTTTTTTGTTTCCCTCCTGAATAAGAGAAAGAAAAAAATATTTTCAAACATGACAGTCTCAAATGTGAAAGGTCCTGGAAGGTACTAAGGCTCATTTTGCCTCTATTGAAGAAAGAACGAATAATGCCAAATTTTGAGCATTTTATAAGACAATCAGTTCTAGAGATCGGATATAACTCGTTACATTACCAATAACCTGAGAAGAAAATGGGGCATGGTTGATTCAAAGGACAAGACCAGCAGACAAAAATGAGGCTCTATCCAAGGGATAAAACATAATTAATTCATGTTTCATGCATCTTAGACATACTTAAGAGCATCACATTTATCATTTTTAGCATACATAATTTTTTGCAGCTTTTTGAGTCAAATTTCAACTTCAAGATGAAAGATACTCGATTCAAAAGCACATTTAAAAGTTGATTGTGGTTGCTCGACCTCACAGCGAAGAGGTGACTGTCTGACAAAAAAACAACTTTCCCAGTTTCATTCAGAGCCAATTTCAAGTTCACGGTGAATGATATTGGACTCGAAGCAACATTCATTGGATTTCAACTTCACGACGAAGGATGTCCAATTCCACGGCTCAACTTCACAACGAAGGGGTCATCCACGGTTTCAACTTCATGACGAAGGAAAACGTGCACACAAGTAGCATCCATCTCTAGATTGGATTTCAACTTCACGACGAAAGATATCCAACTCAAAGAAGGAGTGTCTGTCAATAAAATTTCTAGTTTCAGAGCCAATTTTAACTTCACGATGAAGGATATTGGACTCGAAACAGCACAACTTACATTGGATCTCAACTTCACGATGAAGGATATCCAATTCCAGGCTCAACTTCACAGCGAAGGAGCCATCCACGATTTCAACTTCACGAAGAAGGATATCGTGCCCGATGAAGTGATTTAGAGTCACAACAAACATGCCATCCACAGATTTGACTTCCTTAAGTCAACGATTAGAGCTTCTGAAAAGATTTCTTTAACATATAGGAACAAGCAGATTATCGATTGCCTTTGAGATTGTTTCTCTCGAAACAAGGGGTCGTCTCGCTTGAGACTAATTTACTCAAAACAAATTTTGTCTCTCTTGAGATAGTTTCCCTTGAAACATATTTTGCCTCTCTTGAGACAGTTTCCCTTGAAACAAAATCTTTGAATATGTTTTCCTTGAAACAAATTTCGTGTCCCTTGAGACAATTTATTTTGGAACTAAGTTTTGTCTCTCTTGAAACAAATTTTGTCTCTCTTGAGATAGTTTTCCTTGAAACAAAGTTTTGTCTCTCTTGAGACAGTTTCTCTTGAAACACCAACCTTTGAATATGTTTCTCTTGAAACAAAATTTTGCCTCCGTGGAGACAGCTTCTCTTGAAACACAAAAACACCTTTGAAATCGTTTCTCTTGAAACACAAAAAACCTTTGAAATCGTTTATCTTGAAACACAAAAAAAACCTTTGAAAATGTTTCTCTTGAAACACAAATACCTTCGAGTTCGACTACACTCAGCTTCGAGGGCACATCATTTGTAGCATAACTCAAGGCTAGAAGGGTTATCTGCCAAAGACCTTAGAATTCGATTTCATTCAGCTTAAAGGCGCATCATTTGCAGCATAGCTTAAGGCAAGAAGGGCTATCTGCCAAAGACCCTCGAGTTCGATTACACTCAGTTTCAAGGGCACATCATTTGCAACATAACTCAAGGCTAGAAGGGTTATCTGCCAGAGACCTTAGAGTTTGATTCCATTCATCTCAAAGGAGCATCATTTGCAGCATAACTCAAGGCTAGAAGGGTTATCTGCCAACCAAAGACCTTCGGGTTAGACTACGCTTAGCTGAAAGGCACATCATTTATAGTATAGCTTAAGTCGAGATGGGTTATCTGCCAACCAAAGACCTTCGAGTTCGATTACACTCAGCTCAGAGGCAAATCAAATTTACAACATAACTCAAGGCAAGAAGGGCTATCTGTCAACAAAATTGTCGAGTTCGGTTCCAGTCAGCTCGATGACACCTCAATCACACTACTGTCTAGCTGCAATCGAGGTTTTCAAGTCGAGAAGAAGACCTGGGTTAATTGTTTCTTAGTGATAAAAAACTGCTTTCCGACAGCATAGCTTAAGTCGAGAAAAGCTATCAGTCAACGAAGGCCTTTCGAGTTCGATTTCATTCAGCTCGATGGCCTATCTACCATATGGTGGAGTCAAGGAACTACTTTCCAGTCAAATTTTTAGCCAAGGTCTTTAAATCGAGAAAAAGATCGAAGTGGACTACAATTTGGCAATAAGAAGTCACATTCTGATTCAAATTCCGAACTATGGCTTCAATTCCATATCATTTCAAGATGGACTCGACCTCACGACGAAGGAGCCATCCGCAACACAATTCGACAGGGAGTTATTCTTCAACTCCACTGAACAAAAATTTGTGTCTTTTTATCTTTGTCCTATTTTTCGTTCCATGAAAAAAGACAAAGAGGGACAGCTGTAGACAAATATTTTCGTCCCACACACTTAATTAGTTTGGTTTATTATATTATATAGTGTTAATAAACATGTTATATATACATAAATATATTATACTATATATTATAAGATTACACATATATTACATATAAGTATTAAATGATTTTTTTTCGTTTACAGGGCCCAATACACAGCAGGTCCATTTACAAAACCAACAGCCCATCAACAGGCATACCTGCGAACCGGGTCCAAATCCAAACACCCTAACCTCATCTCACGTTCAACGCCGCAAGTGAAAACCCCAGTGCCACATGTTTCTCAACCAAACACGTCAACCGCCGCTCTTCTCGGCCACCAACAAACATGTATACACGGGGCTCAACCTCAACCAACAAACAACAGAGATTGAATCATATTAGGGGTCTAAAAATAGCATTTGTTTTTTCTATAAATAAATGTAACCCACACGATTAGAGGGGGACACACACAAGCACACAAGATACACGATTACACTAGAAAATACGAGAAATCGAAGCAAATCTTGTAAACCTTCGAAAGTAAATAAATAAAAAGGTAATATATTTTTTACCTTCGGTTTGATTCTCACTTTCATGCGTGTTGTTCATATTCTTTTTTGGTTGATTCGAAACAAGAAGCCAATGACAGAGGGGGAGGGGATTTTTCGAACCTTCGTTCGTAGATCTACTCTCCTCGATGCTTGATCCCAAAAAATTATTTGGATTTTCGAAACGAGGAGGGGAAAAGCTTTTAGAAAATAAATTTTTTCGTGTTTTGCCGCTGATGACCGGTGGCCGGCGACCGGCGCCGATCAACGGTTGCGGTAAGACAGTGCCACCGTGTGCTGGGTTTTGCTGCGATGGTTGTTCTTCAGAACGAAGAATAAACAAGAACAATTGAGAGAGTTTGTCTCTCTCTCATTTGATCCATATGGGGGGAAAGGGAAATGAAATATGTTTATGGTCTTATAGCGAGCCCATGGAGCGACCCACAACCCGACCCGACCCGCAACATGCACGACCCGCGTGTTTCTGAAATAAAGTGGGTGAATTTTGTTTTCGGTCCCTTTGAGTTTTCTGGAACTTATTTTGCCCCCAAAATTCGATTTTTGCTTTGGAATCCTCCTAATTTGGCCACCTAACTTGTTTTTTAATTCACTTTGATCCTTATATTATTATTTTTATTATTATTTTATATTATTTATTTTGTTACATATATGTATATTTTTTAATATTTTATTTATATACCTATTATTAATATATATATATATTTTAATTATTTTTATTTGATTATTTCTTTTTTAAGTACTATATCTTATAATTACATATATATATATATATATATATATATATATGTATATTTTACCTTTTTTTATTATTAATATTATTACTTTTTATATATTTATATATTTATTTATTTATTTTATTTATTTTTATCTTTTTTTACTATTTTCTTTTTTATTATTATCATTTCTTCTCCTAACGTTTTATGTACATATATATGTATTTTATTTTATTTTATTTTATTTTATTTGTTTTATCCTATCAAACTTTTCTCTGACATTTTTTCTTCCTGGCCCCCTCCTTTTTCTTTTTTCTCTCCTTGACCCAATGTTCATCACTTTTCGGTGAAAAGATGTGATAGATTAGGATTACTTTATTTATTATTTTTTTCCTTTTTCCTTTTCTCCTTTTTTGGTTTTTTAAATAATTATATTTATACATGTATTCTACTATTATTATCTTTCTTTTTACTTTTTTTTTCTCTCTCTCTTTATTTTATTTATATTTTTATATTTTTATATTTTTACTTTTTTTTAGCCTTTATATTTATTTTATTCCTTTATTTATTTTTATTTTTTATTCTTGTTCTCATTTATTTATTTATGGTATATATTATTATTATTTTCTTATATTATATTATATTATTATTTTTTATTTTTTATTTTTATTTTTATGTCATTTTTATCTTTATTTTATTTATTTTATTTGTTTCCCTATCTTAACTTTATCTTTTTTTCCTTTACCATATTTTCTTTATTTTCTAATTTTTCATTTTTTATCAATATTTTTATCTTTTGAGGGTATTTTCAATCAATCAGAGGTAAGTAATTTGGATCTTATTTTTACCTTTTACTTTAACTGACAATTTTCTTAATTAAAGGCAACTAGAAATTACGTAGTACTGAAAGGGCAGTTCAAAGGTCCTAATCATTCCTTGACTGTAACCGACTCCCGAATCCTACACATCTTTGGTAAGACGCGAATCAGGTAAGAAATAAGGTATCCGATCAACCTATTTTTTTTTTTTTTTAAATGATCGGTGGCGACTCCAATACATTTTCATTTAAGTCGAAGCCAAATTTCAGACCCAATCGAAAGGCGGCCGCGACAATTAATAAACAAGGTAAAAACAAATATGTCACTATAATCATCTCATTATTGGTTATTTGGGAATACTATAACACATTTAAGCATTGAAAATCCTCTACGAGGTATATATATGAGGGCGTAGAGATAACTCTACCCGAATTTAAAATTTTTGATATGCATGTACCAAGACATATACATCCACAACAATATGAGCGTTGGCATACATCCGCCCACTTAACTGATTAAACACTCTACGAATAAAGATATGGCTTAAAGACTTGCTCAAACAACAAATTTTGAAAATAACAACCAAACAAATTGGACTGAAAAAACAAAAAGGGTGACCACAAAAAGGGCTAAAATTTCATTAAGCTAAAAGAGTCTGTACAAAAAAAAACTAAAATTTTCCGTTAGAAAGAAATTTACATTGAAGGATCTTCAACAAGAACTTCTAGATAAACTCTTTGATCTAGGGGTGTTCAAAATTCTTTTTTAACCGAATTAATTGACCGAACCGAATTAGTTTAGTTAATTCGGTCGGCCGCCGAATTAGTTCGGTCGAGGAACGGTTAAGGATTTTTTTGGAATTCGGTTAACGGTTAATTCGGTTCGAAATCGGTTAATTAACCTTTAAATATAATTATATTAAGATGCCCAATCCATTTAAAACTCATTTAAAACCCATATCAATATTAATTAAAATAATCTCAAAACTAAATGCAAAATGTTTGAATCAAAGTAATTATATATTATTTATAATTAGATATTATTCAAATTAATTGTAAATTGTTTTTTAAATTAAAAAATATTATATTCTAAAATTCTAAAAAAATTAGGTTAATTCGAAAATTAACTGAATTAACCGAAATTTATTCGGTTCGTTTAATACTTTCAAAAAAAGTTCGGTTCGATTAACAGTTAAAGAAAACAAAGTTCGGTTAATTCGGTTAAGGGTATTTCAATTTGGTCGGCCATCGTTTTAATCGAATGAACACCCCTACTTTGACCTCCTAAAACAACCTCTAGAATAGAAGAGAAGACATCCTTTTAAGATGACTTCACATCTGACTGAGAGCTAGATCTTGTATCATCACCATAAAAAAAGATAAGGCTTAATGCCCTTCTTGAACTTTTCTTATTTCTAGGGATGTAAATGAACAGAGCGTTCGGTGAACCATTCATTTAACGTTCATTTATGTTCGCTCATTAAGCTAAATAAACGAGTATGAAAAAAATGTTATGTTCGTTTAATAAATAAACGAACACGAACAGAGGTGTGTTCGGTTCGTTTATGTTCACGAACATGCTTATTTATTAACTTGTCCGTTTATGTTCATGAACAATCTCATTTATTAACTCGTTTGTTTATGTTCATTAACAATCTTGTTTAGAAGCTCGTTTAGCATCTCGTTTAATTTTATTACATTTTAAATATCAGTGAAGGTACATAATAAATTGAATATATGATAAAATTTAGAGTTTAAACTATGAACCCTAAAAAGTTTAAGCAGTAGTTATGTAGTTTTACCATTTACTCCTAATTATAACATCAAAAACTATTGTATCCTCTTTTCCCTTCCAGCCCATCGTTCGTCTCAAAAAGCATCATTTTCTCCGTTTTTCCCCTAGATTTATCAAACCCTAGATCATCTTTTGTCAAGTCGTGTTTTATATCGCTAGTGTCTTTGTGCCCTCACCTCGTCTCGATCATAGCGGTTGTAAGAAGTTGGTGTTCGCCATCTACTTAAGGAGAATTCAGAAATCAAAATCTTTATTAAAGAAAAAACAAGTTTATTTTTTTTTACATGCTATTTTGATAAAGTTACCGTTCCAAATAGTCTTTGTTTATTTGACTGCATTTTCCTGTATGTTTAAAGTCCAATAGGGCAAGAGCAAGACAGAGGTGAATATAAGATTTTAATGTTAAATAATATGCTTTGATGTGATTTAAGATGTCTTGATGTAATGGAATATTGATTTCATGTGTTTGAGGTCATTGGAGTGTTAAAGACTAATTTTTAAGGCTAAAGATGCTTTTCAAAGTAAGTTGTATAGGTTTATGAATTTTTTACTTTTTTCATAACAGTCATATAAGTAGAAAAGCCAATACAAGTGTTTGTGGTTTTCTTAATAATACACGTAGGGCTGATTGCCAAATCATATAATCAGAAAGGCTAATACAAGTAGGAATTTAAAGAAGAAAACTTAAGGTTCCTAATTAAAAACTATCAAACTTCACCTGAATCCTCCTTTTACGTTAATTACAGATTTAGTAGCTGATGTCATGTTGAAAACTATTGACCACTTGATTTTAGGATGAAATAAATGCCGAAGGTTAGGAGAAAATCAATTTTATTTCATTCGTGATTTGTTTAGGAAAAAATATGGGTTAATTTGGTAACTTTAAATGCTTCTTCTCTGCGTTAGTTGAATAATGTGTTTTTATGGTGTTGTGAATTTGGTAAGAATAGAACTGTTGACTATTTACTACTTGAGAACATTGCCATGAACACCAGCAAATACAAAAATTGGAATGCCACAAGGAATTTGTATCAAGTATGTACAAAATAATTTCATAGCAAAACAATAGAGATGTTCCCGCATTTGACAACTTTGCAGTAATATGTTACTATTACTGTCAATCAACCAATCATCTATATACTTTGTATAAATTTTCTAGTGACAAGCCAAGCGATTTTTTTTTTTTTTTGTAGCTGCAATGTCCATTCGCTGTTTTTATGATGGCAATAAGCATTATGCAAAAAGCAGATGCACACATTAATTTATGAAATAATTTATTTGAAATTTTAAATTTTTGCAGTATATATGATTTATTTTTTTTGTTCGAATTCTCTTTATGTTCTGCTAATTTTGTTTTACCATTCTTGATGTTTGATTTTATCTCTTAGGTTCTGCATGTGATTTAACGTTTTAGGCGGGGTATTTTGGTTGTGCTTGTCATTTTATTTTGTTGTTTTGACTGTGTTGTTTGATATGTGATGGTCATGCTTTGCTGAGTTGTTGTCACTTGCTGCTCGTATGCTTGCTCCTAGTTAAGGTGATGTATTTTGGGTGTTGCTAATTTCATTTTGTTGATTTTGATGGGATTGACGCATTTGTTACAGTAATCTCACTACAACAAAATAGAGTTTTAGCGGCGTTTTTTAGTCCTATAGCGGCTTTATAAGCGTCGCTAAAAGCATTTGCGGCGATTGGAAATACGCCGCAAGAAGTGCTGGCTATACCAGCGCCGCTAAAGGTCGATATCTATAGCGGCATTTTGGAACTAATGCTACAAAAGTTCAAGATATATAGCAGCATTTTTGGGACAAACGCCACAAAAGGTTGAGATCTATAGTGGCGTTTTTGGAACAAACATCACAAAAGGTCATATCTATAGCGGCGGTTTTGGAACAAACACCGCAAATGGTTGAGATCTATAGCGGTGTTTTTGGAACAAACGCCGTAAAAGGTCATATTTATAGCAACGTTTTTGGAACAAACGCCGCAAAAGGTCATATCTATAGCGGCGTTTTTAGATACAAACGCCGCTAATTACCTTTATTTAGCTAAGATTAATTGATTTTGCATATTTCATTTCTTCTCTACATCACCTAAATTTAATATCATGTAACTTTATTTAATTAACAACAACCAAACATTTTAATTAAGACACAAGTTATGCAGAAAAATAATTAAAAACAAAATAACTTAAAATTTATAAACATTAAAATTAAATGTAATGTAGTTTGACATTGTTCTCTAGGATTTATCTAGGTTCTTTCACTTTCAATTAAAAAAAGTATTGTTCACTATAATTTAGTCTTCATTGCTCTTTCAATTAAATCCACTAGCTCCGATTCAGTATCTACTTAACAGAAAGAGAAGCTGTTGTGCCAAAAATGGCCTCATCGCGAGCTGCTTTCAGTTGCTCCTCCCTCCTTGCCTACATATAAACACAACACCAGTTATGCTAGAGCAAACAATCTAATTGTCTCCCACAAAACACAAATAACATACATACAACATAACATGTATGCATGAACATCAATTGGAATTTGAAGCAAGGACAGATGAAAAGGAATGATGCATCACCTCTATGGCAGAAAATCGAAAGCTCCAGCTAATATGCTTCACTAATGATGCATCATCTTCAGCAACTGCCAACAATGAGGCACATGAAGTAAGTTCTAGTACACCTTTGTTGATTCCAGGATTACAAATATTTCAAGCTAAAGGTTTCAAAGTGAGCTCGAATATATTAATTTATAAGTGAAGTACATATTCAATGATAATCATTGATTATTATAAACCAATAGATTCCCCTAAATAATTGAACATTGTTAGTTTTCAGATTATTATACAAAATCAAGACATTACTTGAGAAACGAGGATACTTTAGTTTGTTCCTAAAATAAGCATTCAATTCAATGTAGGTAAAAGATCAATAGTTTGATTTACAAATTTCTTAACTTCCCCTTAAAGCTTTAAACAAAAGCAAGGGAGTTACAAGAATACAAAACAGTAGAGGGAAGAGAACCGAGTGCAGAGAGGCCTTACATGCTTGTAGGATTTACGATTTGGGAGGGCCTAAAACAATAGATGGTTGACCAGCAAGAAAGAGTCTAATAGAAGTGAAAGCAACTTTAGCCTCTATAAAACTTGAGGGAAAACCAGTAAACTTCATTTTTATGTCCAGCCTTTATTAAATCTCGACAGCAAGTATATATGAATTATGATTTACCTAGATCAAATGCCTGATACTAATACTCATCATTACTTATGAGGTTTAACATCTAATACCTGTTAAATTTTATATTAAACAGCTAAATGGGGAAACACAAAACTATGTTTCCACAGGCTAAAGTATCACGTGACACTGATAGATTCTAATTGCTTTTCAGATACAGTTATGAGATGATATGGATAGATATTTAACCTTCAACTTCCTCATCATCAAGTGGGGCATCTTTGTCGAACTCGAACCGTTCCCAGCCAGGGCTTTTTGTTGGATCCTTTTCAGCTGCATGTAAAATTTAATTCTTACACACAAACCAGAAGGAAACCATCTAGTTTAGCAAGATAATTGAGGACTTACAGCCACTACCTTTCATAATTAACAGTACTGTCAGATAACATTACTGCAAATGAAATTACAATTTCATAAACCCGGCAACAGGATGGCAAAGATAATACAATAGAGAACAGTTAACTGAATCATAGTTTTACGCTTAGAAGCTCACAAATATACCTAGTAGGTCAATACATTTTGGTCTGACCAATTATTCATCTAATGAGAGCAACTCAGCAAATGAATGAAGATAATTGACCTTGAAGATACGAAACTTACTATATTCAGATTACCAATAAACTACTATTATCAAGATAAAATTAAATCAATCGTACATGTCCAGCTTCTTTGTTGAACTATAACATGAAACACTCCCCATAGATAATAAGCTGCACATATTTCCTAATGTTAAAATTGTAAATAAGATCATGTAAAATAAATAGTCACCTACCATTTATGCAGTTATATCCTTTGCCGTTACACCACCATTCACTTTGACACTTTGAAGAAGGGATTTGTCCCTGCATTGCATATCAGGTGGAGCTTCCTTTTGCGCTTGCATTGTAACTAAATCAAAATCAACCAGTGTACTAGAATTTATTCTGAATCAAATAATGAGTAGAGATAGAACCAGTAAAATATAAAGTAAAATACATTTAATTTAGTGTACCCAGAACTTCACATGTGGATCGAGGCAAGACGACCCATTGTAAATCAATACTTTTTTGGATTTGTTTCACCTGAAAACAAAACCAATTGTAACTCAAAAAGGCAACGTACAACATCAATTTGAGACTTAAACCATAAAAATCAATGCTTTTCAGGTTCGAAATGTTGATCCATTCGTTATTCCTGATTTTGTTCATCAACCAAACTTAGGCGTACGGTGTCGCATTATTTAAGCGTAAGAAGATCATGATAAATCAAAGATCAAAGTTTCTTGGAACTTCATATGAAACTCTTGCATACTAATACTTAACTCCTGCATGAGAGCCTGTTTTATCACCACTTCTAAAATGAGATATCTTAAAAGAAGAAACACACACAGTTTAAATTATTAAATATATCCTAAAAGATATAATAATTTTAGGTCAAGCATGTGGATAGTGAGGACAATTAGCCTAAACAAAGCTTTTAAAGCTGATGAAATGATTAGCTTCAAGCATTGAGAAAAATGCAGCCTAATTCTAATAATTGAGTCGATCAATTAAAACGAAACAAAGGGTTCCTTAGATTCATTTAAAAAGCAGATATTCCCTAGCAGTAGGATAATGGATGAAGATGAACCCTTAATTCTAGACATAAAGCACAAAGTGGTTCTTAAAAAATGGAGAAAAAGCAACACAATGTCAAGATTCTTACAGTGATTTGAGACAGTGGGACACATAAAATAACATTAAAAAAATGTCATGATAGAGAAAAAAAGATTAAAGAAGAAAGAACAAGTGGAATAACTTGATGTGTATGGGACATCTATGGTGTTGAAGATGCAGGGCTGATGGGAAGCAGTTTGAGATGTGAACATGGTCGAATGAGTTCATGCCTTTCAGCTTATTTTGATAATATTAATGGGGAAGAAACAAAGTAACATGTTTTCACACACTAATAACATGCTTACAGAGTGCGAAAACAAGATGTTGGCTGGTCTGATAATGATTATGTCCATGAAAATGACGATGATGTGGTGGAAGATAGTAATAACAAAGCTTGCACAAAGGTGGAGAAAGAAACTGTTTTTTTAACCCAGCCAATATTATATTTATTACTCGACTAATTCGAATAAATCTTGTAGAAGTCTATCACAAGGACAATCAACTTAATCTAATTTTCTTCAATCACAACAACAAGATTCAAATCTCTAATACTTAAGACTTAACGTCTCATCCTGCTAGATGCCGATAATTCATTTAAAAAGTTCTCTAAAACACCGGTTTCCCTTTCTATTGGTTACAAACACTTATTAGTAGATGTAGTGAAATGAGACATTAGGTCTGGATCAAGGGTTCAAATATTGACTTCTGCATTAAATCTTTCTCCGGTGAATCCTAAAGTTTTCAGGCTCCCTCTACTAACACGTGACACGATCTTATTCACAAGTTCGTAACATCATGATTCCCATGTGAACATATCTAGAATGAAAGCTGGACAATCCAACCAGCAATTTAGGTTTACTATAGGTCAAATACTTCATACAAATTTAACCCCCAAAGGTACTGCAATCTCAATATCATTGGAAATACAGCTTCAGAAGCTATATTTTCAATGAACTTAAGCATACTCTCAATGCATACCCATGCAAAACTCAAAATCATGTTCCAGTGCACTGAATCTCCCTCCAATGAGTCCTGAAGCTTCAGTGTCCCTTTGTAGGCGATCGATCTCGACTTCTCTGACAATAGCCCTATATAGCGAATCAAAAAATCTAGAAAGAAAGCTTAGACAATCCTCCCCATAACATCACAACGCCGAACACTGCCTGCGATCACAAAATGGTTTATATTAAACCAAGCAAACATAAAAAACTATTCCACATGAAAAATGAAAATGAAAATGATTAATTACATTGCAACTTTACATAAAAATAAAAGCACAAACTAAACCTACATTGTCAAATACAATAATCCATAATGCATGCAAAATAGAAACATAGTTGAATCTCGAGCTTAGTTAAAGAAGAAGGAGAAGGAAATAAGTTCTGACCAACAAAGATTGAAACTATAGTACGCCCACACATAATTTGCTCATAGACAATGAATCTAAAAGAGTTCGAAAATCTGCTAAAATGTTCAAATGAAAAAGAAAAAACAAGAGAAAAATACAGTACACACACATATATATGATTTGCTTACAGAAAGAGTGAATCTAGAAGAGATTGGCGATCAGATTTAAGAAGGTGATAATTTACTTCGACAACAAAGGAGAAAAACAAGAAACATATGCAATAAAGGGGGGGATTGAATGAGAAACGACGCACCTTTGTGGATCAAGGAAAGGTCAAAGCGTCCAAAGTAAATAGCAGATCTTCAGCAAAAGAACAGCGAAATTTTTTAGGAAAGCGAAAACAAAAACCTCTTCAAGTCAATGGAATTTTTAGAATTTGTAGCGTCGATGGTGACAATTTTCCTACATATTCAGAGAAAGAATATTCTTGTTTATTTTAGGTGAGAGGATATTCTATTACGAGACGAGAAATAAGAGGGAAATGGGCAAGAAAATGGTGGGAAATGAGCAAGCTTTACCTTGGAGGGAGAGGGGGTTTGAAATTTTAGAAAATCTGAGTTGCTTCCGCTCTTTTTGCAGTATATTTGAAGTTGGTATTTTCTCCTTCCATTCAAAAACCCTAAAATAGAAGATACAAAGAGAAAGCTTTGTAGTGTGTGAGTTCTTAAAACCCTTGTTGGGAGGGTTTCTGTAACCCTCAGACTGATGTGGATAGCCCGATCCGATCCGATCCGGGGTGTCACATTAAGGTCACCAGAGCGACCCATCGTAAAAATAGCGAAAAATTTAAAACCTTTATTAAACATGTAAAATCATAAAATCATTTATGAATACAAAATAAAATTTATTAGTATTCGAAATTAAAACAGATTTTCAGACTCAGATATAAAATCAAAATACAAGTTACATGCCCTCTAATCACATGTACCATACTCTGCAAGTAACGCCGGAAGAACTCCCTTAGTGATGTCGACAACTGCACTGGTACAATTCTTTTAACCTACAATGGTGAGTAATAGAGTGAGCTTCGGAAAGCTCAGTAATACAAAACTACCAGATGATGCTACAAGACATGCATATAAATGGAAAACCATATAATTTCCTTATTGAATCAGACGTATATCGATTTTTGGGAAAATCTGGGGTTCCACTGGTAGTTTATCAATTAGAAGCCATGAAGATCTTAGGTCATAGGAAGCATTAATCGTATGACATTTTCAGGAGATCGAATAGGATGTCTAGTGTGTTCCAACAATACGATAAAATCATAATAGGTACACTGATCAAATAATAGTTCAGTAAAATCTCATAAATCATAATGTAGTTTAGCTTTTTAAACTCGTAGTTTAAACCCATTGTATAAAGAGTTAACCTAAGGGAACATCTTAGGGCCTGAGAGCATACCCAAGAAAGTTTTGGGGCTACGGGGCCTACCTAAGAACACATCTTACGGCCACAAGGCCTACCCGAGAATAATCCCAGGGCCGCAAAGCCTACCTAAGAGTCACATTATGTCCATAAAAATTTTCTAGCTTGATCAGAGCTGTACTTTACAAATCAGTATCTCCAAGATATAATTTATACGGTGATACAATTCCATAAGCCATCACCATTAAGTCGGTGCATCCATAAAATAGTAACCATAGATTTTAGTGTACCACATGTTAAAACAATAAAACAGTTTATTAATTTATAAGGAACACACTAGAGCATCCAAGTATTTTTCAGAGGCATTTTGTAGTTATCATTATAGCTAACATGAAACCGATGAGAGAGAATGAAGATTCAGGACATTTACACTCTGTGTCGATCAATCGGTTTATCAAACAACTCGTGAACAACTCCAGAACTAATGTATATCGACCTATCAATTTGTTGCCTTTACAGGGTATTTACTCTTTAATACTAACAACTCTTGTTCATAGATCATCTTTAGAATCATCGTTGAATATACATTAAGGAATCGAACATATATCTCAGTAATCTTTGCTTCCTTTCCACATTACAACAATATCAACAATTATCGACGTATTTGATTATTGGTTCATAACCCATAGGAACCGTACATCATACACGTTCATTGGTGTTCCCTAAACTCTTCCAAATCATTTATTTAATCCTCAGTCTTTGAGGTTACTTACTTCATTTAGCAATATAGTCTATCCCGGTTACCTCATAGTTTTCTATAGTAATTCAGACGTTTCTGAATTTCAGATACATATTGTACTTCCTTTCAGTTCAATTTAGTCACATAATAAGTCATTCTGGTCTTCGTGGATGATTTGTCTCACGAATATCCACTTCTTAGTATTGAATGCGCTCTAGAGTTGAGCTGAGCTAAGTACTTCCAGAATTATCATCGATCCAAACTTGAGAAGACGAACACGTATTCAAGTGATATCTATGTCATTCAGGTATTGACATAGCATTAGGGTAGATCTACTCACTTAAATTGTGTTTCATTACTTTTAAGGGTAGTACAACACCTATGTTTATTTGGATTCCTTAATTAATCCAAGACATTTACTTATTATAGACCATAAGGATATTTTCGTCATTTTGGTGCTCAATTTTATTCCATTCATTTCATAGCTTGATGATATCAAATAATTCCTAGGCTTGGTGATATTTTTGGGTCATTTTTTTCATTTTATAGATCTAGTGTGTTACAATCATTTTCTAGACCTTTCAAACAATTTTGATAAAAGAGCATCCTCGATAATTTATTCTTAACTCGGAGATTTTCAGGTCAATTTCCTTCTCAGAAGTTACAAACAGGTTATTAGGAATTTTTCTGTACAAAGACAAAATTTTAACAATTAAATCCGTCATTTATCGAGTTAAGTACGAATACTCAAAGTACTTTCTCATTCAGGGTCAACTCGGACTATTTTTACCTCTCAAGGGCATTTTCATAATTTCTTAACCTGATAATTTCTGTATTGAATCTTAACAAAAATAATTATAATTTAGAGATCCTATGGTTAATTGCTTTCCCGAACATTCTCTGATCTTGAAATGATTCCTTAACAGACTTATAGTATCTTGCACAAACCCTCTTGGGGTTAAAAACCGATTATCCAAATTTTCTAAACAAAACTAGCATTTCTTATGTAGATCTGTAGTTTTATCAGATCAATATGTCTTTTCAGAGTTATTAATCAACTTTCAGGGACAATTCTTATCATTTTACAATATAAGGGTATTTTCTTAATTTTACCAAACTGGAGTATTCTCATAATTTCTCATCCAAGTACCTTTAGCATTTAACCTTTGACGATATAAATTATAAGTTACATCTAGGGCTGATTCCTTTATCATTAATCACATAACTTGTAATTTAATTCTAACAATCCCTCAATTTCTTATATTAGTCATCCGAGCCGTATTCAGTTACCGAATTTTTACTACATTCATGTCGAGTGTATGAATTAATTAAATACCCAAATGAGACCAAACATGTTCATTCATGCATTTACTAATACCAACATGTTCCATAAAGTATGAAACGGTAGTAATGTATTACCTTGATTTTTGTGTAATACTGATCGACCATTTAAACTCCATTCGAACGTCCTCGATCTTGAAATCAACTTCCAATAATTCCTCGAATACATATCAACATAAATTTCATTAAAAACATAACTTAATTGCGTAAAATGGATCGAATCTAGTGATAAATCAGTGAAAACAACTTACCGGATTTGAATTTGACGAAACGGACTTCGGATTCAGAACGTAAAAAAACATAAAATATGACTTTTCAAAAATTTTGACTTTCTGGTCAAAGTTAACGGATTTTACTGACAATTTTGAGGCTTTCGGATTCGATTTTGGAGAAACGGACTTCGGAATCGGACTCGGGACGTCAAATAACATAAAATATGACTTTTCGAAAAATTTGACTTTTTGGTCAAAGTCAACGGTCAACGGTCGATCAAAAATCAATGAGTCGGGCTGGTCAACGGTCAGGTCGGGTCAGATCGGACCGGGTTGGGTCAATTCGGGGCAAACGGGTCGGGTCAACTTCCCCAACTGTTTTCGAACCCCCCACTCGCAAGGGCGGCGCGTGGGGCACGTGAACAGTGCTACGGTGTCCGAAAAATTCTTGAAAATTTTCTAAAAAATATTTTATGGCATTTTGAGACATTTACCAAGCTCGGTTCACAATTTTGAACGGTGGAGAGCTCGATTCTAAAACGTCAAAAACTTTGACTTCCTCACCCCTCCATGCGCCGGCAACGACGGAGACATGGAGGACACCGATGGACTCGGAATGATGCAAGGATCACGATGATGTGGGAGGTGTCGAAAACAGGTGGCTGGATCGACTTGAATAGATGAAAAACCAACGAAAATTGAATTAAAACCGACGATACTTTCGATTAAGATTTATGAAAAACGACGCTAATTCATGATGAGAGGTTTAAGGGGTATTGTTCATCGGTCGATAACAAACATGATGGTGGTTTTGGTTCGTCGAACGGTGGCCGAACGGTGAGTAGATCGGAGCTCAAAGAAGAGTTGAGGGTAAGAGAAAATGGGAACATTTTCTGGAAACTGATCGTGGAAATGAGTATATATTTTCAACATATAATAAAAATGGTTAAATTCAGGACTAGGTCACTGAATTTCCTGAACTTCCTAAAATGATCTGTCAACTTTGAAATTTCTCAATTTAATCCTCAATTTCTTCCAAAATACCATTTAAAATTAATACTTTAAAATTCCTAAAATTTAGCCCATAAATTAGGGTGTTACAATTCTCCTCTCCTTAAAAGAATTTCGTCCTTGAAATTCATTCATGTCACATAATTACAGAAATGAAACTTCCACCAGTTCTTTCATATCTTCAAATAACTTTTACAGAAGTATGAGTTCTTTACTAATCCTTAACCACCTAAGTATACATTCTCATCAGAACTCTCTCTCTTTCCACTAAAATAATCGGAACAAATTTATTCTTGTAAAATCAATTCAGCCTTGGTTACAAGAATAGGCTCATAGAGTGGTAACATATCCCAATTTCATTTCTGGAGTTGAATCAGAATTTATCATATGAGTAACTTTCACATGGCTCATGAGATACTTTACAGAATTTAGACAAATGTTACTGATATTCCTTTATACAATGGTAGAATCCTAATAGATAAAACTTAGGTTTGCTCGTTATAGATAGAGACTCAACCTTGGAGTTCTGCCTCAGAGAAGAACGATTATAGTCTAGGGGCATGTACTGATAAGACATCTTTTAAAATTCGACCGGCCGGTCTATCATGAAAATTTTGACTCAAACCAAAGCTCTGATACCACTAAATGTAACCCCCTCAGACCAGTGCGGATAGGCCGATCCTATCCGGCGTGTCACATTAAGGCTACCGGAGCGACCCACCATAAAAATAGCGGAAAATTTAAAACCTTTATTAAACATGTAAAATCATAAAATCATTTTTGAATACAAAATAAAATTTATTAGTAATCGAAGTTAAAACAGATTTTCAAACTTAGATATAAAAATAAAATACAAGTTACATGCCTCCTAATCACATGTATCATACTCCGCAAGTAACGCCGGAAGAACTCCCTTAGTGATGTCGATAGCTACACTGGTACAATTCTTTTAACCTGCAATGGTTAGTAATAGAATGAGCTTTGAAAAGTTCAGTAATAAAAAACTACCAGATGATGCTACAGGACATACAGATAAATAGAAAACCATATAATTTCCTTATTGAATCAGACGTATTCCAATTTTTGGGAAAATCTGGAGTTCCACTGGTAGTTCATCAATTAGAAGCCATGAAGATCTTAGTTCATAGGAAGCATTCATCGTATGACATTTCCAGGAGATCGAATAAGATGTCTAGTGTGTTCCAATAGTACGATAAAATCATAATAGGTACACTGATCAAATAATAGTTCAGTAAAATCTCATAAATCATAATGTAGTTTAGCTTTTTAAACTCGTAGTTTAAACCCATTGTATAAAGAGTTAACCTAAGGGAACATCTTAGGGCCTGAGAGCCTACCTAAGAAAGTTTCGGGGCTACGAGGCCTACCTAAGAACACATCTTAGGGCCGCAGGGCCTACCCGAGAATAATCTCAAGGCCGCAGAGCCTACCTAAGAGTCTCATTAGGTCCATAAAAATTTTCCAGCTTGATCAAAGCTGTACTTTACAAATCAGTATCTCTAAGATACAATTTATACAGTGATACAATTCCATAAGCCATCACCATTAAGTTGGTGCATCCATAAAAGAGTAACAATAGATTTCAGTGTACCACACGTTAAAACAATAAAATAGTTTATTAATATATAAGGAACACACTAGAGAATCCAAGTATTTTTCATAGGAATTTTGTAGTTATCAGGTATAGATAACATGAAACCGATGAGAGATAACAAAGATTCATGACATTTACATTTTGTCGATCAATCAGATTATCAAATAACTAGAGCTGAACAACTCCCAGAACTAATGCATATCGACCCATCAATTTGTTACCTTTCCAGGGTATTTACTCTTTAATACTAACAACTCTTGTTCATAGATGATCTTCAGAATCATCGCTAAATATACCTTAAGGAATCGAACAGATATCCCAGTAATCTTTACTTCCTTTCCACATTACAACAATATCAACAATTATCGACGTATTTGATTCTTGGTTTATAACCCATAGGAACCGTACATCATACACGTTCATTAGTGTTCCCTAAACTCTTCCAAATCATTTATTTAATCCTCAGTCTTTGAGATTACTTAGTTCATTTAGCAATCAAGTCTATCCCGGTTACTTCAGTGTTTTCCATAGTAATTCAGATGTTTCTGAATTTCAGATACATATTGTACTTCCTTTCAGTTCAATTTAGTCATATAATAAAGTCATTCTAGTATTCGTGGTTGATTTGTCTCACGAATATCCACTTCTTAGTACCAAATGCGCTCTAGAGTTGAGCTGAGCTAAGTACTTCTGGAATTATCATCGATCCAAACTTGAGAAGACGAACACGCATTCAAGTGATATCTATGCCATTCAGGTATTGACATAGCATTAAGGTTGATCTACTCACTTAAATTGTGTTTCATTACTTTTAAGGGTAGTACAACACCT
This sequence comes from Hibiscus syriacus, assembly GCF_006381635.1. NCBI lineage: Eukaryota > Viridiplantae > Streptophyta > Magnoliopsida > Malvales > Malvaceae > Hibiscus > Hibiscus syriacus. Next base: position 10,272,637 of record NW_024063533.1, on the reverse strand, counting down.
ATGTTTATTTGGATTCCTTAATTAATCCAAGACATTTACTTATTATAGACCATAAGGATATTTTCATCATTTTGGTGCTCAATTTTATTCCATTCATTTCATAGCTTGATGATATCCAATCATTCCTGGGCTTGGTGATATTCTTGGGTCATTTCCATTCCAGGGGTATTTTTTTCATTTTATAGATCTAGTGTGTTACAATCATTTCCTTCCGTCCGATCTTATTAAATTTAAACGTATCATCATTTCCAGACCTTTTGAACAATTCTGAAAAAAGAGCACCCTCGATAATTTTATTCTTAACTTGGAGATTTTTAGGTCAATTTCCTTCTCAGAAGTTACAAACAGGTTATCAGGAATTTTTTTGTACAAATACAAAATCTTAACAATTAAATCCGTAATTTATCGAGTTAAGTACGAATCCTCAAAGTACTTTCTCATTCAGGGTCAACTCGGACAATTTTTACCTCTCAAGGGCATTTTCATAATTTCTTAACCAGATAATTTCATTTTTAACTCTGAACGAAAATAATTATAATTTAGAGATCTTATGGTTAATTGCTTTCTCGAACATTCTCTGATCTTGAAATGATTCCTTAACAGACTTATAGTATCTTGCACAAACCCTCTTGGGGTTAAAAACCGATTATTCAAATTTTCTAAGCAAAACTAGCATTTCTTATGCACATCTGTAGCATTATCATATCAATATGTCTTTTCAGAGTAATTAATCAACTTTCAGGGACAATTCTTGTCATTTTACAACATAAGGGTATTTTTGTAATTTTACCAAACCGAAATATTCTCATAATTTCTCATCCAAGTAACTTTAGCATTTAACCTTTGATGATATAAATTATAAGTTATATCCAGGGTTGATTCATTTATCATTAATCACAGAACTTGTAATTTAATTCTAACAATCCCTCAATTTCTTATATTAGTCATCCAAGCCGTATTTAGTTACCGAATTTTTACCACATTCATGTCGAGTGTATGAATGAATTAAATACCCAAATGAGACCAAACATGTTCATTCATGCATTTACCAATACCAAATGTTCCTTGATTTTCGTGCCATACTGATCGACCATTTAAACTCCATTCGAATGTCCTCGATATTGAAATCAACTTCCAATAATTCCTCGAATACATATCAACAAAAATTTCATTAAAAACAGAGCTTAATTACGTAAAACAGATTGAATCTGGTGATAAATCAGTGAAAACCAGCTTACCGAATTTGAATTTGACGAAACGGACTTCGGATTCGGATTCAGATTCAGGACGTCGAAAAACATAAAATAAGAGTTTTCAAAAATTTTAACTTTTTGGTCAAAGTCAAGTCAACGGGTTTGACTGACAATTTCGAGGCTTTCAGGTTGGATTTTGGAAAAACGAACTTCTGAATCAGACTCGGGACGTCGAAAAACATAAAATATAATATTTTGAAAAATTTAACTTTTTGGTTAAAGTCAACAGTCAATGATCGGTCAAAGTCAACGATCAACGGGTCGGGTCTGATCAACGGTCGGGTCAGACTGGACCGGGTCGGGTCAATCCGGGTCAGGTCAATCCGGGTCGAGTAAAACCAGGTCAACTGCTCCAACTATTTTTCGAATCTCCCCCACTCGTAGGGGCGGTACGTGGGGGCACATGAACAGTGCTACGGTGTCCGAAAAATTCCCAAAAAATTTCTAAAAAATATTTTATGGCATTTTAAGAAACTTACCAAGTTCGGTTCACAATTATGAACGGTGGAGAGCTCGATTATGAAACGTCAGAAACTTTGACTTCCTTACCCCCCCACGCGCCGGCGATGATAGAGACATGGAGGACACCAGTGGACTCGGAACGATGCAAGGAACACGATGGTGCGGGAGATGTCGAAAACGGGTGGCCGGATCGACGTGAATCGACGTAAAACCAAAGGAAATTGAGTTAAAACCGACGATACTTCCGATTAAGATTTACGAAAAACGACGGTGATTCACGACGAGAGGTTTGAGGGGTTTTGTTCATCGGTCGATAACGAACACGATGGTGGTTTTGGTTCGTCGAACGGTGGCCAGATGGTGAGTAGATCAGAGGTCAAAGAAGGGTTGAGGGTAAGAGGAAATGGGAACATTTTCTGGAAACTGATCGTGGAAATGAGTATATATTTTCAACATATAAGAAAAATGGTTAAATTCAAGACTAGGTCATTAAATTTCCTGAACTTCCTAAAGTGGTCTGCCAATTTTGAAATTTCTCAATTTAATCCTCAATTTCTTCCAAAATACCATTTAAAATTAATACTTTAAAATTCCTAAAATTTAGCCCCTAAATTGGGGTATTACAGTTTCTATTGGCTATGCATATATAGTGGTGTTTTTTTACACAAATACCACTATATATCAGGCTATCCCGATGTTTTTTTTATATAAACGTCTCTAAACTACGCGTGTTTAGAGGCATTTTCTGAAAACAACGCCATTATAGATTAACTCTATTGCGGTGTTTGTATGAAAACGCCGCTAAAGTACTACTCTGTTGCGACGTTTGTTGAAAAATGCCACTATATATGAACCCTATTACGATGTTTGTATAAAAAAACTGTTAAAGTAATACTCTTTTGCAGCGTTTGTTGAAAAAATGTCACTATAGATGAACCCTATTACGTCATTTTTATACAAACGCCGCTAAAGTACTTTTCTTTCACGGTGTTTGTTGAGAAACGCCACTATGGATGAACCTATTGTGTCGTTTGTATAGAAACGCCGCTAAAGTACTACTCTGTTACGGTGTTTGTTGAAAAAATGCCACTATAAATGAACCCAATTGCGGCGTTTTTATATATACGCTGCTAAAGTACTACGCAATCGCGGCGTTTTGTCTAAAAACGCATCTAAAGTTACCATTTTGTGGCGTTTGGAATGTAAACGCCGCTATATGTTTAATGTTAGTGGCGTTTATTCTCAAAACATTGTTAAAAACGTCGCTGTATAACAGTTTTGTTGTAGTGTCTATTCGTTCTGATTTGGTTGTTCCATTTTATTTTCAAGTATGTTTTAAGATGGAAATGTTTATGGATGTTTCTAAATACTGCTAGTATGTTTTAAGATTGTATTTTGTTATTGTAAATGTTATATAAGTTTTATTAAGTGATTTTTAATTTGTTCTTTTCTATTTATTTGTGACATTTTTGAATATATATAAATGAACATGTTTACGAACGCTAAATGAACACTAACCAAATGCTAAACGAACATATTCACGAAAATGTTCATGACAAGTATTTTTAATTTTTAGCATTCTAATATACCTAAAAGTCTTTGTTTTGACAAGTATTTGATATTTTAGGTATTTAGATGGCTAAAGGACAATACATGTATAAAAAAAGTAGAGTTTTAGTCGAATTTGGATACTTTAGAATTTTGACAAGCCTTAACAAGAATTTAAGAAAGAATAATCATAATCAAATAGGTGACATTGGGTTGAATTAGTTTTTTACCGACCCGAAAATGGAGATGAACATTCGAATTCCCGAGGGATTATATAATCTCATCCGAACCCGACCTAAACCGAAATTAGCTTTACATATCTGATTCGACCCGACTCGACTCGATCAAACAACATTTTTTTAATTCTATGAATGTCTCAAATTTTCACTTGAATTTCATTTTTCTGTGGGACACAATTGTTATAAAATAATTTTTGTTAATCTGCTCTATTTCGTTTACAATAGAAATACAAACATTTGCAAGATGTTAATTAACTATTATGTTCTTGCTTATATAACACAATTATATAAATTGTCTTACAAATAGTCTAATACGTTTAATATAGCCTAATAATATGTAACGTTTTGAATCATAATTCAAAATCAATGCATCCTTCTCAAGAATTAAACTTTATATAACATTACTTTCTACAAGCATACAGACAAACAATTGCAAAAACAAAAGTAAAAAAAAGAAATAACTAAGACAAACACACTACAACACTCCTAACCATATGCTATCAAGATTCAAGAACCATGCATAAATTTTGTATTTGAATTAAAACAAGCAGAGTGGTTTAAAAATTAAAGTGGTTCAAACATAAAGACGATTAAAATCACAAGTTCACATAAAACGAGTTTGGACATAAGGATGATTAAAATCACAAGTTCACATAAAATGAGTTCAAACGTAAAATTAAATTAAGTTCATCAACATCCACATAAAGAAAATCCTCCACACTTTGGCTTCACATTGCCCAATCTTCTCTAACCACACAAATCCTATAAATAAATTCATAAAATCAATATATATATAAACAATAGTATAGTAAAACTAATAAATATGAAATTACTCATTATCGTTATCTATTATTACGTGGTTGCTTCAACGTTTTCATTGAAGGAGTTTGCTTCATTTGAAATTGAATCTAAAACAATATCAATGAAAATAAAATTTAATAGGAAAATAATATCTAACAATATAAGGAAAAATAATAATAAAAATACACAATAAATATCATTTTATCTTATTCGATGTAAAACCAATTTTGATAACATGTCAGAATGGATGAAGTCTATTACGTTGTATATTCACCAATCTTCCTCCCGTACTAAAAGTAGATTCCAAAGCAACTGTATACACCACTATATGAAAATAGCTTGTAAGATAGGAAGAGGTTCACTTGTATTCCATCAGTTCAATATATCAAAGTTTGGCTTTCTAGGAATGACATCTACTTCTAAATAGCGATCTAGCTCGAATTTGACTTTTAATTTCCTTTGTTTATTCCTTCAAACATAAGCATCATAACCACCTATTTTCACTAAATCAACCACACCACCAACTAAGTAGTGTTAAAAGATTTTCACTTTCCAACTATGTCATTTTTTCTTGATACTCTTTTACCAAATCTCAATATAGTTGCACAATTCTTTCAACTTCATATTCCACAACAACCCCATAATTATCCTCAAAGTAATACTCCAACAATGTTGTTTTATACTTTGGGTCTAAAAATGTAGCAATACCCATTATACCATGTACAACATTCCAATAGTTCTCAAATTTCTCTAACATACGCTTTGTTATGCTCGAAATAGTGTTATCATCACTAACAATCCATTTATTCAACAACACTCTAATTGAGCAAATACTCGGAAAATAAAGATTTGTAGTTGTATATTTTGTTCCTGAAAATCCTTCGATGATATCATTGAAAAACTTTAACTTCTAACATATCTTTATTGTAAAGGTCCGATCATCTTCAGTTGGCAAGTATTTATACGAATGATCACGAAGTAATTGCACACAATGAGAATAAATATCCTTGTAAGATAAAGTTGTTTGAAGCCCAAAAAATGTTGAATTTTATCTTGTTTTAACATCAGTACATAACTATTTTGAAGTCAAAACACGGAATTGTCTTGCAGCCTCTTCAAAAAATTTTAATCTTTTTGGAGTAGCAGTAGTGTATCATTTTTGATCCCAAACACACTCAATTCATCTTTAGCAATTAAGTTTAATATGTGCGCACAATATCGAATGTGAAAGAAAGCTCCATTAAGCAATAGTGTATCATTTTTGAGTCTAGCAACTAATAATTCAATGACACCATCATTCACACTACAATTATTAACGGTGATGGACATGAGTTTCCTATCAATATTCCAATCCAAAAATATTTTATCAAACTTGAACCAATGACATCCTTAGTATGTGGGGTTGGCACGTATTCAAATCTAAACCAACAATGATAAAACAACATACATTAACAAAGAAAGCGTGATTTGTGGAGAAAAATAATAAGCATGTTCGAACATGAAAAAACATATCTTATGATCCGCTTTTTTAAAGTCCAATAGTCATCTATATATTGAGTAGTAAGAGTCATGTATCCCTTGTTTTGGTGATTCGCAGTCCACGTGTCAATCGGGATGGCAATTCTACCTTGGTTAGCATCTAACTTGGACATTGTTTGTACCTTCCCCTCTCCAAACATATCCATGAGTTCATTCTTTATAGTGCTACAAGAAAGCATATCAAACATGGGTTGCAGGTTAAAATAATACTTTCTGAATTTACATGATCAACCATTGATAACAGATACCCATGCTTGACTATCATTTTGGCAAGCTTCCTCCTTGCAACATCTTGATTAAATGGGATAACTTGTAATGTCAATTTTCCATCCGACTTCCTTTGATTAGCTAGTAGAGCTTGTTTTCGACTGTCTACTTGACCTTTCTTGTTGCACCTTGTTAGATGATCACGTAAATGACTCGTTCCATTCTTAGAATTGTCATTAAACTTTTTTTTTTTTGTACCGCTGACATATTGTCTTCCACTCATTTTTTATCTTTTATTTCTTAAAATGCTCTCATATTGGAGATTTTAACTTCAACGGGTTGCATTCAATTGATTCATCATTATGAACCACAATTTTAGTTTGACTTAACGAGAGAATTGCGTCTCTCTCAGAACTTGGAACTGGACTTTCATCGATTAGTGATTGAGAATAGTTACAAACAGGAGATGTTGAATAAATATTATTCTCTCTTATATTGGAAATTTTCCTATATGAAAAATACAAAACAGAATAGTTAAATATGAAAAAACACAATTCCAAAAATACTCTTATTTTCAACATTAATATCATTTTTTTAAATGTCATTTTGCTAATCATATATATGAACTATAGAGCAAATATGAATAATAAAATAAAATCTAATGACATAAGCTAACCAAATATTACATAGAACCAAGATTAACTGTTGAAGGCAACTAATATTTAATCATATATATACTCTTAAATCAAATGTTACAAGGAACCAAAGTCAAATAATATAAGCGAGTAACATATACACTCTTAAATTAAAATCTAATGTCATTTTTGGATAAACTCTTTGGCACTATTCTTCTGCTATATAACAATTATAATTCAAATTAATTCATCATCTTTGTTGCGGTCGTCTTTCGGGTGGGTCCGAAATTGGGCTTCGACTTGAATAAATGAGTTAGAGTCACCATCGATCATTTATTTTTAAAAATAAAAATTAGGTTGATCGGACATCATCTTACCTGATCTGCGTTTTACCATAAATATGTAGGATTTGGGAGTCGGTTACAGTCAATGAAGGATTATCATCCTTGTATTGTCCTTTCGATACTAATTTAATTTCCAGTTGTCTTAATTAAGAAAATTGCAAGTTAAATTAAAAAGTAAAAATTCGATCCAAATTACTTACCCCGATTGATTTAAAAGAGTACCCCTAAAAGATCAGAAAAACATTAGATTTGTAAAATAAAAATACTGAATTAGAAGAAAAGATAAATATTAATTTATGATTCACTAAAATGAAAAGGGAAAAAGTATATACACGCCGAGAAGTAGAAATAAACATAATGGGGAACATAAATAAATAGAATAAAGACAGATCATACATATCGAAAAAACAAAGTAATAGAAAAAAATAATGTAAAGACAAGAGTCAATTAAATTAAGAATAAAAAGGAATTTCAATTGCGAAATTAATTACAAATAAAGACACAAAACTGAATAAAATAAAAATAACATAAATAAAATTATATATATATATAAACCCAAAAATTATCTAAATTGGAAAGAAAAGAAATTAAATAAAAATAAATAAAAGACATAAAAAACAAATAAAAAAACAAAAGAATGTCAGATTAAGAACTTCAAAAATACAATAACCTTAGAAATATAATTAAATAATCGTGAATTGAAAAAAAACAAATTATAAAGAAATAAAATGAGTAGTGAAAATAAGAGAAAACCCCAATAATTCCCAAACAATTTTCATTTTCTTCCTCCCCTCAAAAACAGATCAAAACACAAAGCCCCATTTTCTCTCAACTGTTCTTCACATGCGAAGAACACTAGGGCGAGGTTTATAGAAATCCAGTTTTCGGCCACGCTCCGCCTCGCCGATCACCGTAGATCAGCGATGAAAAAATACTTTTTTTTTCTTTTGAAGGCCTTTTTTATCTTCTCTTCAAATCTCTTGTTCTTTTCCATAAAAAGGCCTTGGGGAGGGTCAGATCTAAGAAAAGATCTTTCGAATAAAACCCCCTTTTCGGTCATTGGCTTTTTTAATTTGTGAGTTTTCTTTAATTCAAAAAAGAGAAAAAATAAACCCAAACAAATATGCAAAACAAACATGCAAAGGCCGAATCTATAGGTAAAAAATAACCTTTTTATTGACTTATTTTCTAGTTTACAAGTATGGTTTTTCTCTCGATTTCTCCTATCTTTTCTAACATATTTTTGCCTTGTTTTTGTAGGAATTTATAGCCTAAAAAATCTTTTTTTTGTTTGGTTTGGAGTCCTAGTTAGATTAGAGTCCTATTGGTTATTGGTTGTGGTTTGATTTTTTGAAATTAGTTTCCCACTAGGGGATAAGTTCTTCAAAATCGGTAGAAAAATTTGGGATTGTGAGGCAATATCCACCATTGTTATGCGACTATATAATTTGAGGTTGTTAAAAACCCTAAAGTTAATATATTTTGTGGATCGTTGGATCTCATCTTGATCCAACGGTGGAGATGCCGTCGGCTGGGGGCAAAAGGCAGAAACCCTAGCCTTGTTGGGTCTGCACACATAGGTTGCGGAATGGCCTTCGGGTTTGGGCCTAACATAAAACCAAAACAACACTAATATATATCATATAACAAATATATAATACTATATACTATACACATAATATTATATAATATAAATATAAATACGATGTATACAATGGTATAATGTATGCATAATATATAATGTAAGTAACATCATAAATATTCAATACGTATATACCATATAACATAAGTATACATCATAAATATGTGATATGTATATACCATATAATATAAATAAGTCACATTATAAATATCATATAACATTTTTATATTATATAAACGATATATCATATAAACAAGGTCGGACGAAAATGTGTGTCTATAACTGCCCTCTTTTCCCATAATCGTGTAACGGGAATATGACAAAGATTAAAAGACACTTTTCTCGTCCATCATGAATGTATCACTGAGTTTAACATCCTTTATTATGGGGATTGATCCTTATCTTATCGAATATCCTCCGTCATAGAGTTGAAATCTGATGTTATGATTGGTTTGTTATAGTTAATTTGGACTGAATTACGGATGGCTCCCTTGCCGTGATGTTGAATATATCTTGAAATGAATGCTTGCACGATATTCGTTGTCATAACGTTGAAATCATGGTTGACTCTTTCGATGTGAAGTTAAGCTGAACTGAAAAAATCTTGAGCACGATACCCTTCGTCGTGAAGTTGAAATCGTGGACCTCTTGAGCGTGATAACCTTCATTGTGACCTTGAAATCGAGCTTAAAGTATTGGAAAGTAGCTCTTAGATCGTCTTCTAGCCCAATATACTTCATTGTAAAGATGAAATTTGACATGAAGACCTTGGTATGAAATTGGTTTTTCATTGTTGTATTACAGATGACTCATTGTTCGTGAAGTTGGGTCAATCTTTTGGGTACAACATCCTTCGTTGTGAAGTCAAAATCGTAGGTGGCTCACTCATTGTGAAGTTGAGCTTTAAATTGGAAGTCCTTCATTGTGAAGTTGAAATCCAATCTTGTAAATTGAATCGCTTTGAGAATAATATCTTTCACTGTGAAGTTGAAATTGTGGATGGCTCCTTTGCTGTGAAGTTGAGCTTTGAATTGGATGTCCTTCATTGCGAAGTTGAAATCCACTCTTGTAAATTGTATCGCTTTCGAGTTCAATATCTTTCATTGTGAAGTTGAAATTGACTCTATCAAGAATAATCTGTAAAAATTATGCATATATGTTATGCCATGGATACAATGTTCTTATGTGTGCCTAAAATGCATATATGAAATATGTTATTTTAGGATTTGGGGGGAAATCTTCAATCTCTGGTTGTCAGTCCTGATGACTCTTGATTCTGGAATCTTGAATTTCTGATCTTGATCTTAGATTCTTCACCATGTTTAAATCCGACGTATATAATTTTATTTCTAGTCTTGGTTTGGGCAATGCCTTTCAGTTATCTCAAGTATAGTGCATAAGCCCTGATTAACTTCTGAATATTTGTACCTTTCAGGAAAATCTTTGTACAATAGTACCCAATTATATTTTCAAGAGTGAATAAATCATTAAGTTTAAATTCAATCCAAGATGCTTAAAATGAATTTACTTAGAGAAATTGCCGTATTTATTTATAAGGAAAAAGGAACAAAGTATATGCCAAACATTTTGGAAAGTCATAAGGAAATATAGGTAGATGCCTTAGATCTCGATAATGTGGGCGCCTTTGAACCAATATGTTGTTAGATAACTTTTGAGTACAACCTTTGCCAAGCGGACCTTGAAAAGGTGACAATGTTTGGAAGTGCCACATTTCCTTGAATTGTTAAGTCTGCAGAAGATGTGGATGTCATTACACATAACATTCCCTAAATCCTCATCCAAATTTCCCTTTTGGGTTTTCAACTTGATTTTATCCTTGGTCTCAAGACGCTATTTGTGGGTTTTCATCTTGGACCAACCTTTTTTAAGGCGCCCTTTCGGGTTTTGACCTTAAAACATTTTTTTCAACCTAGGGTGCCCTTTCGGGTTTTCACCCTAAGCAAACTATTTTTTGACTACATATGAATTAATAGAATTTGGCAGTTCCGGTCCATCCATTTCAGTCAAAATCAGTGCTCCTCCGGAGAAAGCTTTCTTTACGATATAAAGTTCTTCCTAATTTGGCATCCAATTGGCCAAATTCTCTTTAGTACAAGATCCCCTTCATGGAAAATCCTTGGGCGTACCTTTTTATTATGTGCTTGAATCATTCATTTTTGGTAGAGTTGAACATGGTGAATGGCTTTCAACCTCTTTTCCACTATTAGGTTCAACTGATCATATCGAGTTTGGATCCATTCTGCATCATCTAGTTTAACTTCTGACAGGACCCACAATGATGAAATCTCTACCTTAATGGGTAGTACTGCTTTTATCCCATATGCTAATGAGAATGGGGTTTCCCCAGTTGAAGTTCGTACAGAGGTTCGGTAAGCAAACAGAGGAAAAGGTAATTTCTCATGTCAATCTTTGTATGTTTTAGTTGTTTTCGCCACTATCTTCTTGATGTTCTTATTTGCTGCTTCAACTACTCAATTCATCTTCGGTCTATAAACGGTAGAGTTGTGATGCTTTATGTTAAATTGTTCACAAGAAACATTCATCATCTTATTATTTAGGTTCGTGGCATTATCGGTAATGATTCTTTCAGGTAGACCATATCGACACATGATCTATCTTTTCAAAAACTTACAAATAGTAGACTGAATGATGCTGGCATATGATGCAGCCACTACCCATTTCATGAAATAGTCGATTGCCACAAGAATGAAACGATGACCATTTAAAGCCTTCGGATAAATTTTCCTGATAATATCTATGCCCCACATAGAGATTGGCCATGGTGCAGTCATTATATGAAGAGGTTGAGGTGGAACATTGATTTTATCCCCATAGATTTGACATTTGTGACATCTTTTAGCATAATTGATGCAATCGCTTTCTAATGTAGACTTGATATATCCGCATCTCATAATTTTCATTGACATCATATGTCCATTCGCATGCCACAAACTCTGTTATGTACATCTTCTAATATCATCTTTGTCTCTTCTGTATCTACATATCTCAACAAAATCTGATCATGACTTTTCTTGTACAAGACCTCTCCATCAAGAATATATCCAGCTGTCATCCTTCTAATAGTTCTTTTATCAGTTTCAGTGGCTTCCTTTGGATAACTTTGGTTTTTTATATATTGCAAAACGTCATGATATCAGGGCTTAATTTCTTTTACTTCCTCGATTTGATAACAATGAGTTGGATACTCATATGACTGCATGTCAATTGACATCATATCAAGCTCCCCTTCCACCTTGAATACAACTGCCAAGGTAGCTTTAACATCAGCCATTTGGTTTTCTTATCTAGGCATATAATGGAAGGAGACTTCATCAAATTATTCGAGTAGATCCAATATTAGTTTTTGTTATTCCACCAGCTTTACATCCTTTGTTTCCCATTCTCTGCGGAGCTGATAGATCACTAAAGCCAAATCTTCATAGACCGATAAGGTCTTTATATTTTGTCCAATAGCAGCTCAAATCCCCAAGACACAAGCCTCATACTCTGCCTTGTTGTTGGTGCAATCAAAATTTAGTCTGCTAGTGAATGAGTAATGATTTCCTTCAGGGGAGATCAGTATTGCCCCAATGTCATGTCCTAGTGCATTTGATGCACCATCAAAATGTATTTTCCAGGAATCGCATGTGGAAGTACTTGCTTCCTCTAAGGATATGGCCATCAAGTCTTCGTCTGGGAAGTCAAAGTCCAGCGGCTCATAATTTTCAGTAGTTCTGCTTGCCAAAAAATTGGATATGACACTTACCTTTATAGTTTTTTGGCTCACGTACTCGATGTCAAATTTAGACAACAACATCTGTCATCGGGTTAACCTTCTAAAGAGAGCAGGTACACCCATCATATATTTTAGTGAGCCTAACTTGGAAATCAGCCAAGTGGTGTGATACATCATGTATTGTATGAGTATATGTGTAGCCTAGACAAAAGCACAACAAACCTTTTTGATAGGAGGATATCTAACCTCACAATCAGTGAACATTTTACTCAGGTAATAAATTGCCCTTTCTTTTCTCTTGGATTCATCATGTTGACCCAGAACACATCCCATTGAATTCTCAAATATGGATAAATACAAGAAAAGAGGTTTGCCCTGGATGAGAGACATTAAGATAGGGGTGCGAGATAAATATTCTTTTATCTTCTCGAATGCAATCTGACAATCCTCATCCCATGTTACAGAGTTGTTCTTTTTAAGACGGCAAGAAATTATATCGCATTTGTCGGTCAATTGAGATATGAACTGCGCTATGTAATTTAACCTACCCATAAAACCTCGAACCTCTTTATGTGTTTATGGGGGAGGTAAATTTTGGATGGCTTTGACTTTATTTGGATCGACTTTGATACCTCTCCTACTGACCACGAAGCCTAACAGCTTTCCTGATGTTACCTCGAAGGTACATTTCTTGGCGTTTCAGTTTCAGCTAGAACTTTCTTAATCTTTGAAGGAGTTTTCTCATATTCTTGACATGTTCATCTTTGGTTTGTGCTTTGATAAACATGTCATCGACATAAACCTCAATTGCTTTGTGCATCATGTCATAAAAGAAGGTCACCATGGGTTTTTGATATGTTGCCCCGACATTCTTTAATCTGAAGGGCATCACCTTGTAGAAAAAAGTTCCCCACATTATGACTAATGTAGTCTTTTCCATGTCCTCAAGATGCATCTTAATCTAGTTATATCCTGAGAATCCATCCATGAATGAGAAGAAAGCATTCCCTACAGTATTATCCACCAGAGTGTCTATGTATGACAGAGGAAAATTATCTTTGGGGCTTGTCTTGTTAAGGTCTCGGTAATCGACACACATGCGTACTTTCTTGTCTTTCTTTGGAACTGGTACTATGTTAGCTACCCATTTTGGATGCTTGGCCACTTGAAGGAAACCAACATCGAACTATTTCTTGACTTCTTCCTTGATCTTAAGGAGCATTTCAGGTCTAATTCTCCTTAGCTTTTGTTGCACAGGTTTGGATTAGGGCTTGATAGGTAGTTTGTGGACTACCATATTTGTATCCAGCATTGACATGTCTTGATACGACCATGCAAACACATCTTTGTATTCTTGAAGTAAGAATATTAAGTTTTGTCTTCCTTCAGTCGAGAGAGTTATGCCAATTTTGACTTCCTTTCTTTCCTCTTCTGTACCTAGATTAAGGACTTCAATTTTCTATTCATGTGGTAATATTTACTTGTATTCTCTTTCTATCATCCTTAACAATTCAAAGGGTAAACTGTACTCATCTTCATTATCACAGTCATAAACTTCCCCATGGCAAACGAACTGTTTAAAATCCACTTCCAGGTCATTATCATTAGCGCCTGCATTATCATTATCTTGGGACCTGAAGGAGAAATGAAATGTGTATGTGTGAGAGGAAAATATCCCACACGAAAAGACCAAAGATTAAATTTCAAAGAGGATAAAATGAAGTACTGAACGAAAGAAAGTTGAGTTTAAAAGAAAAGTATTGAATGAAAGAAAATTGAGTTCAAAAGAAATAATAAAAATGCTTGTCGTGAGAGAAACTGCATCTTTTATTGAACTTAAAAAACATTTATTCACCCTTACAAAAGATCACTTATTGCCCCAGGTGTAAGAGAATAGAGATAGTTTGAGTATTACTCTGAATGAAATTTGAAAACCACAGGTAATTCTTCAACCGTCCAGTTTCTAAGCACCGATCTAGGTGGCAAAGGGAAGATTCCTGATCCGTCCATATTTTTGGCATTCTCTATGGTTATAGCTTTAATACTCCAATATTTCAAAGCAACCTCCAAATCTGGTGAGGTTTTCCCAAACTCATAACCACCAGATTTAAACGTTTCTTAAATAGGTGGAAAAACCATGGGTTCCCGTTGAAAAATATTTCTCGTTTAATCTGGCCAACCTTCTATCTCGGCCTTTTTTTGATTTCCTTCCTCTTCTGTTGTTGATTGGGCTGAAAACCCAGCCCATGCTGGTATAATTTTTTTTATAGGAAGAACATGCCTGATCCTTCCTTGCAACAAATTCCCAAATCCTCTTCCTATCTTGGCATATTTCCCAAGGTCTGCTTGATCTCCATTTTAGTGCATTCGGAGAGCCGTGGTTTGAAAATCCTTCTTTCTTTAGCCACAAATGTGGCATTCACAATATCTAAGGAAAATAATGAACATTCTATCGCTTCATCAGTTACTTCTATGTATGGGGCGTCAGTAGTCACATTTGACGCAATAAATTTTTCAGCATTAACAATTACCAGAGCCCCATCAATGACAAACTTGACTTTTTGATGCAGGGTAGACAGTACTGCTCCAGCTTGATGGATGCAAGGCTATCCCAAAAGGCAGTTGTAGGAAAGCATGATATCCATTACCAAGAATTCAACATTATAAGTAGCATGTATAATGGTTAAAGACACTTCAATCTTGCCGATTACCTCTCTCTTGGTCCCGTCAAATGCTCGGACCACACTCTGGCATGTTCTTATATGGGAAACATCTATTGGAAGCCTTTTCAACGTAACCAAAGGCATCACATTTAGGGCTGAGCCATTGTCAATTAACACAATCGGTAAGGCATGTCCCTTACAATGAGTGTTGGTGTGTAATGCCTTAGCTTGACCTCATCCTCCAAACGGAATCTCATCATCAGAAAATGAAATGAGATTACCAGCTTGAATATTATTAACTAGTCGATCCATCTTGCTGACCAGTATGTCTTGTGGCACAAACGTCTAATCTTCAAAAGTGCTTCCATGTGTGCCTCTGAACTTAACATCAGTGCCAACATTGAAACACGTGTCGAAAGGCTATATAATTGGTCTACGATGGTGTACTCGTCGTGCTTTAAAAATTTCAGGAAACTTATAGCTTTTTTCTCCTTTATTGGCTCATTTAATGTCAGCACATCACCTTTGAAGGCTCAAGTGGTCTCTAAGGGAACTTAGCCTCTTGGAAGTAGCGTTTCTCCATGATATGCCCCACTTTGTTGTCATCTTCTTTTAGGGTTCTTATTTAGAATTCATACTTATAAGGCACTTGTTGACTGTCCTTGTAGAAAAAAGGTCGAGGTGCTGTGATCACCACCTTTGCTTGTATTTTCTCTACAGTCACTTTAGGGGTAATTACCAAAGGACGACCCCAGCCATATCAGCTTTTGGATGATTCTTCGGTTGCACAAACATATGTTTTTGGAGAGTCTTGGATTTCGTCATAGAATTCCAGCTCCTTCATATCCATCATGAGCTATATTAAATCCTTAAACTCTGATAAATCTTGTACTTCATGTCCTTCTTCATTGTGGTAACAACAATGATTACCATCTTCACTTTTTGATGTATCGAAATATGGTAAAAAAACTATGCTTTCTCCATTTGTCTCCATCCCAAGCCAAATGAGACTTTATTTTAGAAATATCAATCTTAACTGTTCTGTCTTTATATGTAGTAACTGCATTAATCCCAACATCTTGATGGTTAGGTAAAGGATTTTGTACAAAATTCAGTGCTCGTGAGTCGAAGTGGATCCAATTCTTATTACGCATTCTTTGCATGATCCCTTGAATATGAAGCAATTCTAAATAGTATGCCCCGACACACCACCATGATATTCGTAGTGAGCGTTCTCATCATACCATCTGGGGTATGGGGGCTTTATAGGTTCCATTGGATATGGTGACACTACATGAGTGTCAAAGAGTTTTTTATACAGTTCCTTATACGTCATGGGAATAGGATTGAAATGCTCATTTTCTCTTTCTTTCCTAGGTTTCCTTGGATTTTGACTAGAAGTACCTGATGGTACATCTACAATTGTTTTTGAGTTGGAGATTGTAACACCTTTATTGGTGTTGTAGGTGTTGATATAATTAATCTCTCCCCCTTTCTTCTTTATAGGGGGTTTCTTGCTTGATTCCCCCTCGATTTTACCATGTTTTATGGTCATTTCAATCATTTCCTCGGCCATAACTAAGTCAGGAAAATTGGATGATGTGATTGCAACTAGGTGCTCGAAGTAAGGAGTCTTTAGGGTTTACACGAAGAGTTTCCTGGTTTCTTGTTCATCCAAGGGTGGATGAACTTGCATAGCTAGATCCCTCCATCTTTGTGCATACTGTTTGAAACTTAGTTATGCTTCTTCTCCATGCTTTGCAGCATGACTCGATCTGGTCTCATATCATTTATATGCTTGTATTGTTCCAAGAATGAGACCGATTCAACTGATTGTACCACTGAATGGATGAACTGGATAGACTCTCCTAGAAACAATGAATCAAGAGTTGATCATTTCCTACATATCCTGTCATCTTCCGACAAAACACGACAATGTGAGCTGAAGGGAAACTGTTCCCATCAAATTTCTCAAACTTGGGAACTTTGAATTTTGGTGGGAGCACCAAATCTGGGACTAAGCTCAGCTCTAGAGCATCGACTCCATAATAATCATGGTCCCCCTTAATCACCTTCATTCGATCTTTCAGTAGTTTGATTTTTCTTCCATTTTATTTGCCTTGTCTTCTTTATTAAAATTCAGTATGTGGTAATCATTCGGATTATTCTCAGGGTTGGACACAAAAGTTTGTATCTTCACAGTAAACAGAGTTTTTGCTTTTGTAGTGGATGAGTCCCCTTGTAGTCCTGGTAGGATTCCAGGTGAGATAACCAAAGACTCTTGGCTTTTAGTGATATTTTCTCCCTCTGCAACCTTAACATGTTATCTTCGAGTTGGGCAATTTTAACTTCCATTTGTCTTTTCTTTGTGCGGGTGTTGTAAGGATGATGTGTGTCCAAGGTTTGTGGATATATCCGATGTTTGTTCTCTTTTCTGATGAGTCATTTTCCATTAATTAATGAAAATGTAAAGAAATTAAAATAAAAAAAATGCAAAATATGTCTAAATGCATGATGCATGAAATGTTCGAGGCATTAATCCAAAAACATGTATGTTATTATGAATAATTTTTATTGGGACAAAAGTTTTATTTCTTAAGAGACAAAAAACCCCTAAAGGTGCATTCCGACTAAGTTTTCTAGACCCCGAACAACTTCTAACAGGTTGACTAGTCTTCTGCCTTCATCTGTCACTGGTTGAATACCCTGTCGAATTATTCTGGCTTCTCTAGCTAAACCGTGCAAGTATCGAGCTGCTCTTTGTACTTGTTCCAAGAAGTCTCGAATGGCAGCATCTCTGGCTTTCACTCTCTTTTGAGTCTGCTCCCTAACGAAAATGCCATTATAGCCCTCAATCGATAGGAACTATCTGAAGTTCATTTGCTTGTTTCTTGAATTCGTCAACAACAACCTCCAATTTCAACTATCATTTTTCCCTCTTGTTCTTGTTGTCTTTGAAGGGACCTCTCCAGGTTAGTAACCTTTTTCTCATCTGCCCCTGTAACCTTTGTTAACCCATTTTTAAAAAGTTTACTTTGATGACTTGGTGTAAGCCTGGTCCATTCTGATTCCTTCACAGTGCAACAAAGTGGTACATTATTCGATTATGGGCACCACGTATGTGACACATGGTTACCTTGCAGATTATCTCCCTTTTCTTTCTGAGTTTTTTGGGACCATAGTCGTACCTCGACGTTTTTCAGCTATTGTATTACAACCCCTTTATCTATTAGTACAAATTATTTATGTTTAAAGAACACGTTTTTTTGGATCAACACCTCTTTTGAATGATGTAAATAATAAAAAATAAAGTAAAAGAAAACAAAAATGAAAGGAAAAGAAAAAAGTTAGTGAGATAAAGATAATAAACAAAATAATAATGAAAATAAAAAGTCTTACCCCACATGATATCTAGCCCACATGCTTATTATTCCTACCCGGACATGATCTCTATCATACATGTTAATTTTGAACAAGTCCTAACCACATATCTTTCTTTTTCACATGCTCTGAACATAAAGTAAAGCAGGAAATAATTCAAGCATCCTAGGTTTTGAAATGGAGTTTCGGGGTGGGCTCTAATTCCCTGTAGTCTCCTGATTTAAGTTCTAAAAGGTACCCAAGTTCTCATTGTTGGTGCCCCCTTGGGCTCGGCAGACTCTCTGTCCTAAGCCCATTACAAGCCTATGTGGACCAAGTTAATCTCGAGATGATACATTCCCTTATATTTATACGGAGAATAAATTCACACGAAGATACAAGATATATGAATCCCGAAGGTTACTTGCTAGGCCTATACGAAGAGTAAATTCCCACGAAGGCATCGCTTTCACCTCCACTTAAAAAGGTTTGGAGCTCAGGTATAGAGTCTGGGATGAAAATTTTAAAAATATGAAATTATTGAAAAAAATGTGAGTACAACTATTTATCTGAAAAATAATCAAAGATTAAAAATTAAACTTGTTATTTTCGCTTAAAAAGAAAACCAAAAATTAATTCTGGCCTGACTCACTTACTTGTCCCTAGCAGAGTCGCCAAGATGTCGCGGCCGTCTTTCGGGTAGGCCCAGAATTAGGCTTCAACTTGAATAAATGAGTTAGAGTAGCCATCGATCATTTATTTTAAAAAATAAAAATTAGGTTGATCGGACACCATCTTACTTGATCTGCGTTTTACTATAAATATGTAGGATTCGGGAGTCGGTTACAATCAAGGAAGGATTAGCACCCTTGTACTGCCCTTTCGATACTAATTTAATTTTCAGTTGTCTTAATTATGAAAATTACAAATTAAATTAAAAAGTAAAAATTCAATCCAAATTACTTACCCCGATTGATTTAAAAGAGTACCCCTAAAAGATCAGAAAAAACATTAGATTTGTAAAATAAAAATATTGAATTAGAAGAAAAGATAAAGATTAATTTATGATTCATTAAACAAAAAAGGGGGAAAAAGTATATACATGCCGAGAAGTAGAAATTAACAGAATTGGGAACATAAATAAATAGAATAAAGACAAATCATACATATTGAAAACACAAAGTAATAGAAAAAAATAATGTAAAGAAAAGAGTCAATTAAATTAAGAATAAAAAGAAATGTCAATTGTGAAATTAATTTCAAACAAAGACACAAAAATGACTAAAATTAAAATTAAAATAACAATATATATATATATATATATATTAAACCCAAAAATTAGCTAAATTGGAAAAAAGAGAAATTAAATAAATAAAAAAAATAAAAAAACAAAAGAATATCGAATTAAGAACTTCAAAAATACAATAGAATTAGAAATATAATTAAATATTCGTGAATTGAAAAAAGGACCAAACTAAAAAGAAATAAAATGAGTGGTGAAAATAAGAGAAAAAACGTAATTAAAATTGAATTAAAGGGAGAAATTGATTTTAGAAATAATTTAAGGACCAACCTTGTAATTTGACCATGGTATCCGAGTGGGTTTTCGGGTCACTATAAAACCCAATATTTCCCAAACAATTTTCATTTTCCTCATTCCCTCAAAAATAGATCAAAACATATAGCCCCATTTTCTCTCAACTATTCTTCACATGCGAAAAATACTCGACCGGGGTTTATTGAAACCCAATTTCCGGCCACGCTTTGCATCACCGGCCGCCGTTCATCAGCGATGAAAAATTCCTTTTTTTCGTTCGAAAGCCTTTTTTATCCTCTCTTCAAAACACTTGTTCTTTCTCACAAAAAAGCCTCGAAGAGGGCCAGATCTAAGAAAAGATCTTTTGAATAAACCCCCTTTTCGATCATTGACTTTTTTGGTTTGTGAGGTTTCTTTGATTAAAAAAAGAGAAAAATAAACCCAAACAAATATGCAAAACAAACATGCAAAGGCCGAATCAATAGGTAAAAAAATATCTTTTTATTGCTTCTTTTCAAGTTTACAAGTATGGTTTTTCTCGATTTCTCCTCTCTTTTCTAACATATTTTTTTCCTTGTTTTTGTATGAATTTATACCTAAAAATCCCTTTTTCATTCGGTTTAAAGTCCTAGATAGATTAGAGTCCTCTATGTTGTTGGTTGTTGTTTGATTTTCTCAAATTAGTTCCCATTAGGGGATAACTTCTTCAAAACCGGCCGAAAAATTTGGGATTGTGAGGCCAAATCCACCACTGTTAGATAGTTGTGTGATTTGGGGTTGTTAGAAACCCCAAAGTTGATCTCTATTATGGACCGTTGGATCTCATCTTGATCCAACGGTGGATATGCAGGTGGCTAGAGGTAATAGGCATAAACCCTAGCCTTGTTGGGTCTGCACGCATGGGTTGCGGGCTGGCCTTCGGGTTTGGGTCTAACATAAAACCAAAACAACACTAATAAATATCATATAATAAATATATAATACTATATACTATACGCATAATATTATATAATGTAAATATAAATACAATGTATATAATGGTATAATGTATGTATACTATATAATGTAAGTAACATCATAAATATGCAATATGTATATACCATATAACATAAGTCACATAATAAATATCATATAACATTTTTATATTATATAAACGATATATCATGTAAACAAGGTCGTACGAAAATGTGTGTCTACAATATGCAATATGATTTTAAAACTAAAAATGTTACAATGATCAAGATCAAATGTTACAGGCAGGAAATTTTGATCAAGTATTACTTAAATATGAAATATATTACATCATAAATAACATAATTTCTCAACATAAACCATAAAGTATGAACTATGCCCTAAAATTAGTTAGGATACTATAAGTATAAAAATTCATAAGCATACTGTGACTTAAACTTCTTAAAGCACTTGTATAATTATATTCAAAACTTAACAAAGACACTGAAAGTTTGAAAATAAAGTTCCCTCTAATTTTAGTACATTAAATTTATTTTGCATTATCCATTGTGTAGATAGTAGTTTTTGTCCTACTTATTATATTATTATTATTATTATATTATTATTATTAAATAATAATTATCAAACAGATAAAATAGCCCAAAAAATAGGCCCATATTACAAAGTTGACCCAAAGGCCCAGTTACAGTAAAGCCTAGACCCAAACCAGGCCCAACAGCCAACCCGATCTAGGCCCAAATGCAGCTAGGGTTTTACACTCAGCTTCCAACATCGCTCCTTCTCAGTCGTTGGATCTATGAGAGATCCAATGGTCCAGATGATGATCCAGAAACCCTAGGGTTTCATCATAACCCTAGGGTTTCATCATAACCCTAGGGTTATGAGTTGCCGCTTCCTTAGCCCAAAGATAAGTCAGTCTCCACCTCCAGCGTAAGATATTCCACTCAGCCACCGCCACACAATCACCGCCTCACCGGCCAAATCAAAGAAAATCAGGGTGCATTTAATGCACCCAGCCAACTCACCAGCTAAAAATCGATGTCGACCCTATATTTCCACAGCCATAACCCGGTGACTCAGAGGGAGCCTATCCCTTTGACCAGTCTGAACGGCGTACCTCGGGGCCTATAAAAGGACCATCAAACCTGCAAGAAAAAAGAAAAAAAGATACCAACAGCAGCCATTGGAAAGAAGAGGGAACTAACAACCACATACAAAAAGAACGGGGAAAACCAAAAAAAAAATAACCAATAGCATCCATTCGAAAGCAAAAAGAAAGAAAACAAGAAAGTGAAATGAAGCTTACCCTCGTCAGAGCCTCCATGCGTCGTTGAACCGCTAAATTTTTAGTAGGTAAAAATGTAGATCTTGGCCGATTAACTAGTTTTTAGGACAAGGAAAGGTCGAAGTTGTGTTTAGGGGCCGAAAAGGAACGTTGTGGGTATTTTTAAGTTGTCGACCACCATCGACGGTGGCCGAAATCATCGGTGAACGGTAGCCGGCAGTGGCTGGCCTTCCCTCCGGCGAGGGATTTTAGAGAGATGTCAGAGCATCTCACTCTTCTATCTTTTTAGTGAGAGAAAGAAAATGAGAAAATGGAGGGGAAGTCCCTTAAAGGCCAATTTAAAGGGGTATTTATACCCAACCCGAAACGACGTCGTTTTAGGGCAGGGTATCTGCGTATTTTGAGCATGGGAAATCATTCATGCAGTCCCTCATACTTTGTAACTTTACAATTTAGTCACTAAAATTAAGCTTCATGTATTTTATTTTTGATCTTGGATTTTATTTTGTTTATATTTTAGTCACTAACCGTATTTATACATGTTTTGTGTAAAATATCTGATATAGTCCTTTTAATTTTAAAAGTTTTCATTTATATCTCGAATAGTTATTAGGGTTAAATTATGCTTCCAGTACCTCAATTTCGTGATGTTTATGTCATGGTCATTACTTTTGTTTGTTTTGTATTTTAATCCTCGAATTTTAATATTTTTAATTCTAAATAGTATTATTGGTTTATTTACAATTATAGTATCTATAAAATTATTATTTGCAATTGTGGCCTTGATCTTTTGTAATTTTATTATTTAATCCCTAAATTTATCATAGTTATTATTTTAATCCATTATTTACATATTTGTTAATATTTGTTAATTGTAATATTTTTAAGTGTTATTTTACTTGAGTAATTTATAGAATCACACCTTAACTAACAAGGAGTGTATTTCTAAGGATTATTTGCATAAAATAATATCCCATTTTTATTTTTTTCTAAAAAGTATCATAATATAAATATCATTCGAATTTGCCAATTTTAATATTTAGATGACGTATAATTGTTTAAGTACCAATTGTGGCCGTTGTGGGGATGTTAATCATTCCATACACGTAACTGACTCTTGAACCCTTTTCTAAAATAAATCTCTAGTCAATTGCATATCAATTTTTTATCTTTTAAAATTATTTTTTAAAATTATTTTAAAATATATTTTTAGATATTAGACCTACCTAACCTAAACGTCAATGACGACTCTAAATTTTTCTATTTATATATCTATTTTAAAACCTGACATATCCTCAAAATTAAGTTGGATTGATTCCTGAAAAAGCCTTTAAAAGTCGACGGGGATTGTTTCGACAACTTGGCGACTCCACTGGGGACCTTTTTTTTAAAGAGTCAAGTTGTAATCGATTATACATCATCTTTTTAGTTGAAAATGGAAAATACAAATGATATTTTGTTTACATCACATCACTTTTTTTTAGTCATACTAATGTGATTAGTTTTGGTGTTTTAGATTTCTAATTTTTTTGGTTTGATTGTTCTAGGATTGAGGTAAGGGCTTGTGAGTTTCACCTCACACACTATAGATGTTTGATAGTTAGAGCCTTTTAATTGTGCTCTGTCCCATTAGGTAGGGGTGAATGCTACGCTTACGTGAGAAAAATTATTTTTCTCCGCATGTGCTTTAGCAAGTAACTTCTAGGATACATATGCCTCATGTTTACGAGTGAAACATTGAGTTTCCTCGAATGGACATGGGGAATGAATACTCTCGAATTGAACTCAATCCATTAAAGCCTATAATGGGTAAGGATCGAGCGTCTGGAAGGCTCAAGGGGACATCAAGAAAGGACAATTCGAGTACCCTGTTAGTAGTTCTAAACTTTTTCCCATTTTTACTAAATTTCTATATGTAGAGGAAACTCATTGTAACCTTTTCCTATAATCTATTTATTTATTTTAAAAAAACATGAGAACTAGAAGAGTGTGCAGTTATGTTCATTTTTTCGAACAAGCATGCAAAGCATGAGGTTAAGATTTATATGTTGAACAAAGCATGGAGGTAGAAAACATGTATGTATAGGATTTCTATTTAATAAAAGCATGTTAGGGTAGATACCATGTTGGGTAGAATCTTTTCTTTCTATAAAATTGATTGGTACTAACCATTCCTCTTATTTTATTTTTCATTGTTTATTATTCGTCTTAGCATTTTTTTTAGCTTATTAATTTATTTATTGTGTTAGTTTGTACTAACTTGTTTATGTTACTTCTTTTTACTTGCATTACATGATCATGGCATAATCAAAAGGTGCTGATTTGTGAGTGATCATCAAAGTAAAGGTTTTCATAATAGACAATGGGTTTCATGATCAAGTAAACTGTAACACAGCTATGAAATGGCATCTTGAGGAAGATCTGAAAATAGTGGAGAGTTATGCACCCAAAGATCTTATTTGCGATGAATACCAAAAGGAAATACGAGAGATAAAAGGGTAAATGTCCAAAATGATGGATAGAATATCTACTTTGTCCAAAGGAAAAGAGACTTTTGCACAAAAAGAGAAAGAGCTCGATGAAGATAATCCTACGATATCAGATATACAAGAGACTATTGATCCTAGCCAATCTGAGGAATTATGCACAGTCACTATAAGTATTAACAAGTTATCTGGAAATACCAAAGAAATTGTGACAACTGTAGAAGTTCCCAAAGATAATAAGAAGTTATGCAATCAAAACTCGTCGGTAATTAAGAGTATACTCCCAAATTCGGAGACTCGGGTTTAATCCAAGATGATAAGTGGCTCTCATTTTGATTTTATCCCTATATCATATAAGTAGTTATATGAAAGGCTACTAGAAACATGAGAGGTGGCTCCGCATTATGTAAAAGTTTGGAAACCTCCGTATCCAAATTGGTATGATATCAATATTCGTTGTGAGTATCATACCGAAGCTCAAGGACATTTCATTCAAAATTGCACCGCTTTCAAGCATCGAGTCCAATATCTTTTGGATCATGGAATTTTAGAGTTCGAGATAAAAGATCAACCTAGTTTAGTAACTGATTATCCTATTAGATTGATACCAAAAGTGTTAAAAGCTAAGGGTATCAGTGGGGGCATTCAGAAGAAAGAAGATTTGCTAAAGTATGAAGTGCAAATTCGTCATTTGAAGATTGAACACAATAAACTGATTGCAGAGATGGAAGCCATGCGTAATGGTTTTCAAAGGATTAATCAAATCTTTAAAAATGCTGGTATACAAAACACCCCGAAAGAATGGAAACATGGGTCATTAAACTGAAAATTGATACTGAACATTGGAAGAAGAATTACAAGACACATGAAGGACGAGTCAAGAAGTTATCTTATGATTTACATATTACAGAAGAAAGGCACAATACAGCCGTCATCAATTTGGGAAGATGTTAAGCCAAAAATTAGATGTTGAATAAAGTTATAGCCAACATGGAAGCTTCATATCAGCACCACAAGCATGAGAATGATGTTGAACTAGAAGCCAATACATTGATGAAGATTATATCTAATTATGAAGATCTTGTACAAGGACTTCTTGACCACAAAGGCTTTCTTATAAGGGAAAATGAACAACATTGTTAACAGCTCTGAGAATTGACATGTAAGATGTTGACAAAAAACAATGTCATAAAGGAAGCTTCTACCCAAGAAAACAATGTGGCTCATAAATTGGTTGACTTAGGTGGATTTAAAAGAGAATTGAAGAAGATTGACGATTTAATACCTGAGCATGAGTGAAAGTTAACTTGGCTTTTGAGAGAAATAGAGAAATTAGGAGTTAAAGCTATACCTTATATGTAAAGTTTGTTTAATTTATCGAAACCTTTTGTGTTTAATGAAAGTTGTTTTAAGATGATCACTCTTGAATAACACCTTTTTCATACATGCATTTGTATCGCACATTTTGCATTCCCATTTCTCTATTTTTGCATTTGCATTTTTTCATTTTTACATTCACATCTATACGTCATACATTGTATAAGAATATTAACATGCGTCAATCATGAAAACGTGAGAGTAATTTTTGAATGATATTATGGCAAAAGTTCTGAAAGAAAATTAAAGTCACATAGGGCGTGTCTCTAAAAAGATCGAAAGCAATGAATGAAATATTAGCAAATATTAGTAGGATCGAGAGAATCCAGGAGCAATTTGTAAAGACTAAAAAAGAAATGTTTAATTAAGTAAGAAAGATCCAAGTTGAGTCCAAGGAACAAATATCCAAGATGATGAGGATGATGAGTATGATGATTACAGTAATATATGGGGAGAAAACATTAGAGGACTATATTGTGCAAGAAGAGATGAAAACTTCGAGTGAGAAACTGAATATTAGTGATGCAGCCAATGTAATGATAACGAATGACCAAGAACTTGTTGAGGAATGTAGTAATCCAATTAAACTTCAAAAATCGGGTATCTTTTAGAGAATGTGACAGAGATCATGATGGAAAAAGCAAAAATTGAGGGTAAAACTTCTAACACAAAAGTTGAGCTTGAATCAAAGAAGAGAAACATGGAAGAGGTTTAAATGCCATTAAAGAAGGTTAAACATCTCGGTAATCAGTCATAAAGTCTTAAATATGGTCATAATAATGGAAAGAAGAAAACGAGGTCAAAAGAGCTTTTACCCAATTTTCCTTTATTTTCGTACAACAAGTTATATCCCAAGTTGCTCCAAGCTCAGTTGATTGCTCCACGTTTGGATAAGCATACGCTGCCCCTTATTTGAGTTGGTATAATGAGAAAGTTAATTGTGAATATCACGTCGGAGCTTGAGGACACTTGATTAAGAATTGTAGCAACTTTAAATAACAAGTCCAAGATCTTTTGGCTCATGGATTTATAGAGGTGGATGATAACAACCAGTCTATTTTGGTTAGACAATGGGTATTCAATCCCCAAAATAGAGTTGATGACGTCAAAATGAGTGAATTGCATACGAAAAAGGACATTGAAAGGGGAAGGGCAAAATCAAGGAAAGCAAGGTATGTGAGATAGAGATAAAAGATTCATCTCTCGATACCTCTTTGATGCTAAAAAATGATGAGAAAGAAGTGAAAGGAGAGGTAATTCAGAACTGGTCGTAAAAGAAGTCTTGGAAAAATATGACCCTCAAGGTTTTCAAGTGCCTATTTCTGACTTGCTATACCCTTTAATCAAGAGTTAGTACCTCATTCCAAGACCTTTAAAAGAGAGGACTAGCCAATCTGCTTATGACTATGACCCGAATAGTGCTTGTGATTTTTATATAGGGCCATTGGGTCATCCCACTGATAAGTGCATACCCTTGTGAAAAAAATTAAAAAGCTCGTTGACAAGGGATTCTTGACACAAGAAATGATCAATAGATGTGGAGGAAATGAGGAAAAAGACCCAGGTCTAATTACGCATCTTCTAGAAGTAATGGGGCATTATAGATGAACAAGTGGAGGTTGTTATCCACCACAGTTGTACCTTACATTTACAGTATCTTGTTCAAATCTATTTTTTTATCTTTTCTTAGCCTTTTTGTAAGGTTATTTAAATAAATCTATGCTACTTTAAAGATGGTGAACATTGAAACAAATTTACAGTCTTACAATTCTTTAAATATCAACTGAATTAAAAACTCTTTTAAGTGATTAGAGTTATAAATCTTTAACAAAGTGACAAGGTTGAAAACTGATAAAACAGAGACCCTTGACCTTACCCCAGATGATACACTCAAGTACCATACCCTTCTCTTACAAATATAGCATTCTCCTCTCGCAATGAAATGAACAAAAGTCTTGATATTCATATATGTATAGAAGCGAATAATATGGGGCATCTCTTGTGTATGACATTGCAAAACTGACTAGACTACTCTTCTGTTGAGGACGTTCAATGATGATCATAATCTTCACATATGGAATAGTCATGTAGGTGATTCCAGTTTAGGTCAGTTGCTTGGAAATTGAAATCTAAATATGATACTTTTTTACTTTCAACAACACCTAGACTATAACAGGTTATTCTTAACAAGCTTAAGAAATTGACTCCATATACCCATAATATAATATTATATGTATACAATAAAGCTTGAGTTGTCCCTCTAGAGCAATTGGTTAAACGCCCCGACTTTATGGATAATATTCAGCTAGCCTAATAAAGGTGATTATAATATATACAATAAAGCTTGAGTTGTCGCTCTAGAGCAATTGGTTAAACGCCCTGGCTTTATGGATAGCATTTAGCTAGCCTGATAAAGGTGATTATAATATATATACAATAAACCTGAATTCAGCTAGCCAAACAATGGCCCATTAGATTGAATTTACTAAATAAAGAGTTTCAGTAAAGATGGACTAAGGGAGTTAAGGAACACCTGTTATAGTCAATTTCACACAAGCACTTAGGAATTTCGTTTTTAGACCAATATTTCTGCACTGCCTTTGCTAGAGGAGTCTACAAATCTTGAAAAAATGGAAGATTTCAGAGAATTGAAATAGAAGTGTTCTAGAAAGTCTAGTAATTGATTATTCTAGTTGTGTCATTTTGTCCGCATCCGGTTAAAATACCAAGCTAAGAAAGTGGGGGCATGTGGTAATGTTCACAAAGATCGAGAAAGAAATAACATCTTTGATGACTAAAACCTTAGAAAATAGGAAGGCCAACCTAAAGCCAACCCATCAATTTTGACACTTGTCAAAGAGTTATAACTTTGAAAATATTAAAAGAGCTATTGATTCTTTTGATATTCCTTGAACTCATGTTTATAATTTGATTCAATTGTGAGCCTGATTTAAGGAGTAATACTTTACAAAATTCTTTCATTCTTTGGTTTTTAAAAAAAAATAAAAGAAAGGAGAAAAACATTTTCGAACAAGACGATCTATATGGAGTAGATCTTGGTAGATGATGCACATCTATCAGATACAAAGTTCATGCTTAGATTTACTGTTGGATTAAGAAATGATTAATGTTGGGGCATTTTGAAGGCTAATATCATACTAGAATATAAGATCATTTATTTGAGAAGACATTTATTTTGACATAAGGGTGTGAAGAATGAAAATGTTGAAACAGGGACAGTGGAGTTTACAACGGATGATCATTTTATCCATCATACAGTTACATTATTCTGGTAATTTCACATGCATTAATGTTGGCAAGCTGAAGTGTCCCACTTATATTTCCACCGAGTTTTGGTGTGCTTTTAATATCATACAAAAGCTCTGAACACCCTGGTTGAGAAATCTAGGCAGAAGACATATGAAAGGTTGAATGTGTTGTCAAATGTTTTAAGAACCAGTGGCTATGGTGCTAAAACAATGTTATGATCATATGGTGTTTCTATTTTATTTTACTCAAGATGAAGGTTGTCTTCTAAAACTCCTAAGGTTTTGGGTAAGAAATGGTAAAGATTTTTTCCACGGAAGGGGCGCTGGAATTTTTAACAGCAAGAAACTAGTGGAGCCAACTAAGATTGAATGATGGGTTGTTGTTATACCTCTCGGCATGATGTGATAAAAATATATTTGTTCGAGATCTGACTATATGTGGAGACATGAAAGGAATTAGGAAAAATCCTCATTTTGATGTGTTTCAAGAGTCAAATTAGAACATATGTTTCTCTCCTATTAATCTTTGTTGAGTTTGGCATAGTCACATACACAGTCTCCAAAGATGGTAGATCCTCATTTCAAAGATAATAACTTTATTGGATTTCTACACGAGTTCAAATAAAGAAAGCCAATCTTATCAGGGGGAAGAATTTGTTGGGGATAAGAAGAAATTGACATAATTCAAGAATTGCAAGAGTGCACGTTGATGCAAACGAAAAAGTGAATATGACTTAATCAGAAAAAGAATGAATATTGCTTTTTTAGTTATTTCCTTCATGGATCAATAAAATATGCATTCATACATAATATATAAATTTGTATCATTGCATCATACATCATTTCATATATACTTTTTCTTCATAATAATAATGCATAATCTGTTTTAAGAAAATTTTTATCTATCTTAAGATAGTTTCCTTAGAGATTTCAATCATGGCTTTCTGGGAATATGTTTCTTAAGAAACTCAAATTTTTTATTTAAAACTTCAATACTTGACTTCCTCGTCCTTGACTTTCTCTTGAAGAGAAGTCAATATTTGTTATCCCTAACTCCCTACAAAAGTTAATCCTTGTTATTATTGACTTCCTCGTGAAAAAAAAAAGTCAATTTTTTTATTCTTGACTTCTTCATGAAGAGAAGTCAATCTTTTTTATTCTTAACTTCCTAGTAGAATCAATCTTTGACTTCCTCGTCAAGAGAAGTCAATCTTTGTTATCCCTGACTCCCCAAATGAGTCAATCCTTTTTATTCTTGACTTCCTTATAAAAATAAGTTAATTTGTTTATCCCTGACTCCCCAAAAGAGTTCATCCTTATTATTATTGACTTTCCCACGAAAAGAATTCAATCCTTGACTTTCTCGTGAAGAGAAGTCAATCTTTCCGATTTGATATTCATGAATAGTAATAAAGCAAATTAGGTTCGATTTGGTCTTCTTGAAGAAGCAGTGAATGAAATCAACCTTGAGTTTGATCACCACGGAAGAGTAGTGGAGTATATTCTTCTTATTTCATATTTGGTCTTCCTGAGGAAGCAACGAATCAAATCAACTTTGAGTCTGATCACCATGGAAGAGTAGAGGAATAAACTCTTCTTATTTCAGATTTGGTCTTCCCGAAAGAGTAGCAAAACAAATCAATCCCGAGTCTGATCTCCACGAAAGAGTAGTGGAACATATTCTTCTTATTTCAAATTTGGTCTTCCTAAAGAAGCAGCGAATCAAATCAACCTTGAGTCTGATCACCATTGAAGAATAGTGGAGTAGATTCTTCTTATTTTAGATTTGGTCTTCCTGAAGAAGCAGCGAATCAAATCAACCTTGAGTATGATCATCATGGAAGAGTAAAGGAACATATTCTTCCTATTTCAGAATTGGTCTTCCCGAAAGAGTAACGAAGCAAATCAATCTCGAGTCTGATCTCCCTGAGAGTAGAGGAACATATTATTCTTATTTCAGATAACCAATCTTTGCTCCATTTTTAAAGCTGCATATGTTATTTGGGTTGTAAGGTCAAATGGATGATTGGGTATGCTCAATGGTTTGTTCGAACCCCATCATGAACTATGATATATTTGGTGGGGTTTATTCGATGGATACTTGAAACTTTATTTTAATGGTGATGAATGTTTATCTTTTGTTTGTACTTGTTTTGTTTATATGTGCCTCATCTTATAAGATTATAGAAGGAACGAGAGTGCCAATTTCTTAGATGAAGACTAGATGTTCGAGAGAAATCTAGTCACTAATTCTTATGTATTTGAGAGAAACTTAAGTATGCTTAACATAAGAAATGGGGTATAGTTAATCACTATAGCCTAATGTCTTATTACATGAGAGAGACTAAGCTAGGATTTCAATGACTAAGAGTGGTAGTGCGTCTTCAATAGCGTATGTTGCCATAGTCGAGACTGAAAGGAGATACCGTGACATTTTATTCTATTAGATGCTTAGACTAGAGATAGAAAGAACACTTTTAGAAAACTCCGTCGAACAAGTAAAGCATTAGAAGACTAGATTAGCTAGAAAGATAAGTTTTAAGCTCCTTAAGTGACTCCCCGCCATTTATTCCCGAAGTAGTTTCCCGTATGTGGATTGTCAAGCTATTCCATTTGTTTGCTATTTTTCCATTTTACATTGCCTTGACATTTTCATCATTTCTCAT
This sequence comes from Hibiscus syriacus, assembly GCF_006381635.1. NCBI lineage: Eukaryota > Viridiplantae > Streptophyta > Magnoliopsida > Malvales > Malvaceae > Hibiscus > Hibiscus syriacus. The sequence goes on along the minus strand of NW_024063533.1, from coordinate 10,240,595 downwards.
TATCAATTGTTCTCTTGCCACGACACAATATATTCCTTTACCATCATTTTATTCACCCCCACATCTACATTGCCGAAGCATCATCAGTGTATATATCATTTTTATACTTGGATAAATTAGTGTAGTGTTATGATTAAACTCATAATTTCCACCAATCCTAGAGGATGATACTCACTAATCATTATATTATTTATTATGATATGTATACTTGCACATCATTTGCGTATAATTTATTAATACTCACAACAAGCAACAGACATCACGCACCAGCTCTATATCAAAGTGGATGAGGCTTTAATTTGAGCCTTGGTTTAATTCTGGACCTCAGGATACATTTGTGTTGCCATAAAAAATGAGGAATATGACACCCATTATCAATGAATGTACGAATTTGTTATACTATGAAAGAGTTTAGGTGGCTCAATCTCATTTCAAACCTGACAAAGATTGCGAGAGTTGGTCAATTCAAATAAAAAGACAAGGTGAAAGAGGTCTCCCCAAAAGCATAATGAACAATGAAGCATTGAATGTGAAACCTTTAGAAAATCATGGAAGGATATAAGAAAAGGTAAGTAAGCTCCAGATAATCTCTTACGATGGAGGACACCAATGGCATTTCCAATGGGAACAAGCTCAACAGAAAGTGAAGATGAGAGATGCTTCTAAAGAAAGTGCAGAAGACAACCCAAAACGTGTGTGGTTTAGCAAGAGAAGTTAGGGTAGTCAAACAGGGTATTTAGCCGATAATTGACAAAGAAAGAAGACTTTTCAACCTGCTAGAAGTTGTCCAGGGTTTAGAAGATCTAGCTCAAGTGTACCTCTAAAAAGTTTTCGGTCTCATTGTAATAACACTTTTATCCCAATGAAGGCTATTTATTATGACATGTACTTTTGGGATCAACACCTCGCCTTTGTATCTTACATTTTGCATTTTAATTTATGAATAACATTAATCATTTTACATACATTTATCATGAAAACATTGTGAATGACTTATGAAAATTTTATTAAGATCTGGAGATCAAACCCAATAAAGATGGATCCCATGAACGAGATAATAGTGGGAATCAATAAAATAGAAAGGCTTCAAGAATATTTGGCCAGCATCCAACACGAAAAATGTCTTGAACAAATACGACCCTCAAGATGTTCCAAGTGCCTATTTCATAATTGCTTCCACATTTGATCAAAGGTCAATACCTTAACATTGGGGCATCTGATCATACTACTAAAAAATGTATATCACCCATAGAAGAAATAGAAAAGCTCGTCATTAGTGGAGTGATAACTTATGAATTATTTGATAAATGGGGTGCAATTTCAATGGGGCATCATGAGATGAGACAAGAAAAATCATCATCAACTCACCATAGAGTTGTGCTACATAAGGAATGATGTATTATTTAAATTTGTTTCATATATGCTTCAAATTTTTTGATGTTTTCAATAATTGAATAAATTTTATAGCAATGGATCATTTTTTTTAAATTTAGTGAATATAAAATATAATGAAATACACATTTTGATAATTGAGGTTATAGCCTTTTGGACATATGACGATATCAAGTTCCCTAAAAAAGATCCATTTACCATTGATTTGTCATAATGCGCTAAAATATAAATTAAATCTCTTTACCCAAAGAAATAAAAGTAACATTCTCCTCACACGATAAATCCATCAAATGCTTAGGTAAGTATGGTAGCGAACAAGATGGGGCATCCTTAATGTATGATATTGCAAGACTGATTAGTTTGTATATCTATTGAGGACGCCCGGTAACGATCCATAATTTTCACAAATGGAATGGTTGAATAGATGAATTTAACTTAGGTCAGTTTCTTGGAAATTGAACTCTAAATATGAAATTTCCTTACCTTCAATGAAACTCAGACTATAACAGGTTCTTCTTGATGATCTTAAAAAATCTTGAAATTGGATGCTCAGGGAGGTTAACAAGATATTAATGCAAGGTAATTGTAATGCTACTAGGGGCATTTTGCTAAAAGAAGTGAGTAGATAATCTTCGGAGATAAGTTGAAGCAACTATAGAGGTAAGTCTGAGCTTTATGAAGTGAGTAAGTACCATTAAAGTTGTCAAGTTAAAGACTTTATAACACTTGAATCATTTAATTAGAGTTATTCCACTAAAGTAATGGGCCAATGAGGTAATGATGAGAGCCCTAACTTTATGAATAAAATTATATTCAGATCATGACACTAATAGGTCACTCGACAATCGTTAGGATAAAGGCCTTGTGTTGAGATAATTTCCCAAAAAAATCAAAGCAAATATGATAACATTGTTTTTTTTTTACAAAAAGATGAGAACAATGAGTTTATGAAATAAAGGCGGTAAGTCATAAAGTTTGAATTGAGAATGAGTTTCGATAGAAGATGAACTAAGGGAGTTAACAAATATTTGTTATAGTCACTATACACAACACTCGGGAATTCTATTTTTATACTGCTATTTTTGCATTGTCTCTGCTAAAGGAGTATAAAACTTGAACAAATGGAAGATTTCTAAGAACTGAAACAGAAATGCACCCTAATAGGCCTAACAATGAAATGTACTAGTTGTGCTATTATGCCCGCATCCTATTTGTAGGTCATTTCAAAAACATTCACAAGGTCAAGGAGTTAATGGACATCTCAATGATGAAAACCTAAAACATGAGATAAAACTACACCAAATTACATTGCCCACACAAATTAACCCATCGATCTTGAAATTTGTCAAAGGGCTATAATTTTGAAAAATCAAAATGTGTGATTTATTTATTTGATATTCAGTGAACTAATATTTTGCTTCAATTGTGAGCCTAATGGGCATGATTTTGTCTTGCAAATATTTACATCAAACTTTTCAACACTTTGAAGAAAATATATTTTTAAACAAGACAAATTTTCTCAAATATTGACTTAAGAACTTGAAATAATGAGGAGAAGCTCCTGAATCTCTTCATCTTCTACCAATGTTTCTCCCGATGTGGTTTCAATTAGAATTTAACAAAGAAAAAGAGTGCACAAGTCCTCACGAGGAAAAGCAAGCTTTATGACATTGAATCAATTAAAGAGCTTTGTCTCATCAATAAAACAAGGTTGAATTGGTGTTTCAAGATCTGAAGATAAAATTCAGCCCATACGACCAAGAGGAGAAGATTTATGGATTGATATTTTCTAAGAAGTAATGACATGACGACTGTGTTAGCATTGGGGCAAGATTGGCTCCAAGAATGATGGCCGATGAAAGAATATTAAAGATTTATTTTCACAACTTATCTCAACTCGCAACGAGGAGCTAATTATTACATTTTAGGAATACATAAGAACATCACACTCATAACATTACAAACATATGAATAATTTTGTAGATGTTTTAGAGTCAATTTCAACTTCATGATGAAGGATATTGAACTCAAATGACACTTGAGATCGAAACTACTTCATGACGAATGAGTCATCCAAAATAAAGCTCAACGACGAGGAGCTAATTTCAAACCAAGGTCTTTAAGTCGAATTTCAACTTTACGACGAATGATATTGGACTAAAAGAAAACCCAAAATCAATTGCAAATTAGCTTAACTCAACAATCATAAGCTACTTCCTAGTCTAGATTTCGAGCTAGATTTCAACTTCACAACAAAGGATATCATGCTCAAGTCATCTGTGATCGACTCAACTTCATGACGAATGAGTCATCCATAATTTAGCTTAACTCAACAACGATGAGCTATTTTTCAACCTAGGTCTTCAAGTCGAATTTCAACTTCACGACGAAGGATATTGGACTAAAAGAATACTCAAAATAAACTGTGATTTAGCTTAATTCAACAACGAGGAGTTATTTCCCAGTCCAGATTTCGAGCTAGATTTTAACTTCACGATAAAGGATATCAAGCTCGAGTCATCCAAGATCGATTCAACATCACGCCGAATGAGTCAACAACAATTTAGCTTAACTCAACAATGAGGAGTTATTTTTCATCATAGACTTTGAGCTAGATTTCAACTTCACGACAAAGGTTATCATGTTCAAGTCATCCAAGATCAACTCAACTTGACGAGGAATGAGTCAACCTCAATTTAGCTTAACTCAACAACTATGAGCTATTTTTTAACCTATATTTTGAGTCAGATTTTAACTTCACGATGAAGGATATCAAGATTGAGTCATCCGAGATTGACTCAACTTCACGATGAATGAGTCATCCAAAACATAGAATAACTCAACAACGAGGAGTTATTTTCATCCAACTTAACCCGTAGAGGGTTTACAAATTTTTCTTGAGTCAAATTTTAAATTCATGATGAAGAATATTGGACTCAAAGAGCATTCAAGTTTGACTTAACTCACAATAGAGGAGTCAACCTCAACTTCTCCTCCTCGAGAATATGAACCAATCATATTTACTAACTTTAAATATTCACAGACACACTAACCAATGGGTACGTTGACTTTTGCAAATTCAATTACTTTGGGACCAAGACAAAGTAGACAATTATTTTCCAACTCATTTACTTGAAGATGTAGAACACGAAGACAAACCCTCAGAATGGACTCTAAAAGGCCCAATTATTCTTGAAGATGTAGAAAAGTGGAAGACATTTTAAATGAAAGTTAAAAGAAAGAGAAAACACCATGGAACAAAGCTGTAATACTTTATTTTTGTCTGGTTTATTTTTTCCAAATCCGAAATTTTTTTTTTGAAACCTAATACATCATCCAACTTGCAATGATTTTTTGGACAAGATCCATACATCTTTAAGACATGATATCTTCTTGAAACTGAACCTTCTTTTAGTTATCTTTCCAATGCATTTTAAAATTCATCAATCGAACATCGGGACATCAAAATATACTTATTCGCAAAGAAAACGCGTGTAAAAAATCAGATATGAGCCATATACGATGATTTTAATATATAACAAATTTGAATTATTTTATTGAATATTTGTAATTAAATTCAGCTTCATACTTTCTATAGTTTATTTAGGATAATTTAGGATTTTTTCATTATTTTAAAATTATTTATCTTTTAATTAGTATATTTATCATTAATGAAAAATGTTAGGATTTTTTCCTTTTAGGGGTTTTGGGAGCCTATAAATAGGCCCTCTTATTTTGTAATGATACTTAGAAAGAAAGAGATGAAAGAAGAGAGAAAAGAATCACCCATTGTAGTTCAAAGAACAAGAGCAACGAAAGTGAGTTTTTTGAGTTAATTCATTTTTATTATTATTTTATTATTATTGTCTTTGTTGTTTTAGTCGACTTCGTCTTTTTTCCCTAAAAAAACTCTATCGAATGAGAGAAAACCAATGAACAATGAAAAGACTACTGAATAGCTTTCCCTAAATCTATCATTCCTTGAGGTTTCTCAGTGAAAACTGACGATTTTCTTTTTTATAATTTTATTACTTTTTTATTTATTGCGTCGACCTTGATTTTGTTTGAAAATCCCATCGAATGAGAGAAACAATGAATAAGGAAAAAGCCTTTCAATTAGATCTTCATAAATCAAGCATTCTTTAAGGTTTCTCAATGAAAATTTGTGGTGGATCTTGAATGAAAAGTTTATTATTTATTTTAGAATTCTTGAAAGAAAACAACTACACAAAAATGGTCACTGTTGAATCATGTTTATAATAATTTGTTAAAACAAATTAAGGCTAAATGTTTTTGGACTTGATTGAATTTGCTCAAAGTTTTCAAAAAAATAATATTTATTTTTACCCCTAAATTATTGCTAAAACATCAAATAGGTCCTTGAACAATGATTTTATATCCAATTTACCCAAAACTAGTTTCCAATTTTTCCTAGGTCCCAAAAACTAAAAAAACATTAGAAAACTTGATAATTATCCTTGTTCTTGAACTCTTCAAGGCTCAAATCAATAAACTCAGTGTGTGAGATGAAAAATTGTCATGGAAGTCTATGAGGGGCTAGTAGTGCATGACCGAATCGAGCCTATTGATCCATGAAACTTGGGCAAATGAGATGAAAGAAAAATAATTGTCCTTGTTCTTGAACTCTTCAAGGCTCAAATCAATAAACTCAATGTGTTAGACGAAGAGTTGCCATGTATGTCTATGAGGGGCTAGTGGCCAGGGATTTAAATAGCGGTCCACGAACATAATAGCGTCCACGATATAGAAGTAGCGGTGTCGTCCGGTACCGCTATTGTATAATCGTGATTCCTGAAATCATCATAATAGCGCTCACTATGTCCGCAATCGCAATAAACGCAATAAAACCAAAAATGCGACCACGGTTACTATTTAAATCTCTGGTAGTGGCTATAGTTGACATCGATGAAGTTTCAAAATGCTTTTCTTATCTGGGAGTGGATTTAACTTAATGTGCTGGATATCCTCTATAGTAGATGAACCTTATTATTGAAGGATGGGAAAAGAAATGACTTAATTCTTACACAGATGATCTAGGATTTTCCATGACAAAATGGAAAAAGAAAATGAAGAAGAACAAAGATAATGAACTTAATCAAGAATAGAATGGGGCGTGTCTTATGACTTCGGCTCTGTTATTCTAGAGTTATATTTGTTGAGTTTTACGATTGGAGGAGATGAAAAGTCCGATTTAACGATCGCTTGGGATTGTGCAGTTATATGAAGACATCAACGAAGGTGGTTTGGAGGGACGATGAGTGGCAACTTTGTGGTAGGGAGTACGATGTTCGTGAGCAGTGGCGGATGTAAGTGTACTTTAGGGTAGGCACGTCTTCATCCTGAAATTCAATTTTTTTTTTGTTTTAGTTGTTCATTTTACTGAAAATGCCCATCTTACAATTTTATTTGTTCTTATCTCATACAAAAATTTTATATTATTAATACTTGTGTGCCCGTAAAATATTTCTGGATCCGCACTATTTGCGAGGTTAGAAATATGACATGGATGGCGGTGGCAGTGGCAACATAGTGTAGGTTTAAGTTGGGGATTAGGAAAGCTACAACCCTTTTCTATATTGGTCGTAAAAAAACATGAATGTGCTATAAACATACCACGAAGAGTCCATTGAAGAGAAGCTGTTGAGGTTTTAGGTTTTCAAGGATAATTTAAAGCACAATGACAATAGGAATAAGGGAATCAGTGGTTTTACTGGCTCCGGTTGAATGAGTTGCTGGTTTGAGCCAGGAAGAGTTCAAGAACAACGATAATTGTCTAGTTTTCTAATGTTTTTCTTTGTGAAGTTTTTGAGATCTAAGAAAAATTGGAAATTAGAATTTTTTGGGTAAATTAAATATAAAATCATTGTTCAAGAACCTGTTTGATGTTTTAATAATAATTTAGGAGTAAAAGTAAATATTAACCTTTTTATTATTATTGTCACATCATCAATTTGACGAGGATGACAATAGAGTGATCATTTTATTACAAATCGACAACGTTAGTGACTAATTTGTTATTTTTGAAATTTTAGTGGGGAAAACAAAAAGTTACTCAAACATTAATGATTAAATTTCTAATTTACCCTAAATAATATTTACAAAATTTTAATAAAACTTGCTCGAAAAATCTTTTTTGAAGAAGTTTTAATTTTTTAAATTCTAAATATCTATTTTTTCCCACACAAACAATACATTATTTTCCACAACTTATATATATTATAACGTGTTAAATAGTTCTACTATCTGTAAACAAAAAAAAAAGCCATGTCAGCATGAATGAATCGAGGAGGACGATAACATAACTAGAAATTTAAAAAGAGGGATTCAAAATTTTAATATTATTTTCTTAAATGGATATACAATTATTTTCTTTTTTCCTTTAACACATTAAATTAAATTTAACCATTTTTTCAAAATAATGATGATGCATTTAGCTCTTAAGGGACTTCGTGCATACACCCCTGGAGGAAGGTCTTAGGGTGTGGTCGCATCTCTTAAAATTTTAAATTTTTATATTTTATATTAATTATTTAATTTTATATCTCTAAAATTTTAAAATTTCACTACCTAACTTTTTAATATAATTTCCGCATTTATCCGTGATTATCGCCCTTATCGACTAGTAATATTATATCCCTCACGTGTTTCACTGTTCGACCAATGGAAGTACATGCAGGTGTAGGCCTGTAAACGAACCGAACGCACACGAACGGAGGTATGTTCATGTTCGTTCATTTAATAAATAAATGAACATAAACGAACACGAACATAAACGAACAAAATTTTTTTTGTTCATGTTCGTTTATTAAGGAATATAACTTGTTCATGTTCGTTCATTTAATAAATAAACGAACATAAACGAACACAAACATAAACGAACACGAACATAAACGAACACGAACATAAATGAACACGAACATAAACGAACATAAACGCTGGAGACCCTACCTTCCATTGTTCTTTCATGAAAAATAGTCGACAATGCAAATCAACCAAATCTACAGTGATAAATAGCGTAAGAGCTGATTAGCAGTGATGAAATGTTTGAAGATATCAAATATTTCGATCGATCTTTTAAAGATATTAAATGATTCACACGACTTTAATTTAACGCTATAACATTTATCTTAGTGGTCCATGATTACATATGAACAATCATTTTCCACTACGTTATTCTAATAAATTCGCTGGCTAAAAGTTTTGTGACATCAATGTCATACTTTAGTGAGGTTTGTTAATAATGGTCATTTCCGTTGGCATAGTAAAAAATTTAACAGCATAAAGATTTCGAACAGTACAAATTGGACTACAAGGCAATAACATAGATCCGAAATCCATTCGATGCTATATATTGTAACTGATATTATTGCTAAACCACCATTCAAAATTTTAACGTACTTAAAGTCTACTCTACAACTAAATGTCACACAAGAACTATGAAAACAAAAGTTCATTGTCAAAATGTATTTTCTACTTATTAATGGGTTCTTCCTGGAAAACCCATTACTTCCGCTGTTACACTCTTTTTCAGAAATTGCATAGAAACATTTGTTTTGTTTTATAGCAAATTCTATATATTTTTCTCTTTACTGATGCTCATGTACTTCCGATTATTACATTTATCTTCCCATCTATTTCTAGAAAGAAGTATGATGTTTTCTTGAGTTTTAGATGTGAAGATACCCACAATAACTTTACATGTCAACTATTAAGCCGAATTAAACAAAGAAAGAGATGAAAACAGACCTGTAAAACTTCAGATTGCACTATAATATAACTTGTTTTGAAGCTTCCAGCGATCGTCTCTACTCTCCAGTGAACACTAAAGTTTGGGGAAAAAGGGGAAAAATGAATATAGGAACATAAATTGGTCATCAAAATATCAGATTAATTAATATTTTTAAGATACTTACAAATTGGTCACCAAAATTGATTTAAGAATATTGGGTTAAACATAAATGAATGAACATAAACGAACATAACCGAACGAACATAAACGAACATAACCGATCGTTCACGAACGTAAATGAACGAACGATACCTATGTTCATGTTCGTTCATTTAATTAAACGAACACAAAATCTTGTTCATGTTCGTTCATTTAATAAATAAACGCACATAAACGAACTTCCCGCCGCACGGTTCATGAACGGTTCGTTGAACGTTCAGTTCATTTACAGGCCTATGCAGGTGTGGAAGTTGTTTGGTGCTGATGAAAGCATCCAAGAGTCATTGATGTGGTGGTCCAATCATCGAATTCGTGCACAACGGAAATTGATTTTAGTATATTTTTCTTCTTCTTTGTATCATATTATGCTTTTATTAAAATTATCAATATCTAATACGATTTTAATATTTATTATAAAAAGCTTCTAGTTATATAAATTGTTATGATTATCGAAACAATTAATAACAAATAGATGCTGTAGATAGAAAAATAAAATACCAATATTTATATAAAAAATCTCCAAAAAAATATGTGCAGAAGAGAAGTTTTTTTTGGTTATGTTGGAAAGTACTATATTTATCACAATTATTATACCTTAAAACTCTAATCCCTACTATTTTAATTGTAATTTCATGCCTTAGTCCATGAAAAGATTGAGTCATTACTCTAACATAAATAATTTCTCAAAAATCTCATTTCTTTAATTTCCACCGATTTGATCACTTGTATCCTTTAATATAGGATTTTGGTAAAGTACACAAGTGATCACTTGACTATTCATATATCCAAACTCGTCATTTTCGCGAAAAACATTGGCAACAATTTGAGTTGGATGTTAACATGTGGAATGAGATATATGTTGACAGTGGTTTTCGTCCTGGGTATTATTATTATTATTATTATTATTATTATTATTATAATATTATCATTTACAGACCCGATGGCAATTGGCCCAATCTAGTTAAAAATCTAAGACCAGGATCAAGCCCATCAACCCAAAGCCAAAACCCAAGTGTGGCCCAAACCCGACTAGGGTTTCTAACTCATCTTCAGCTGCCTCCAACTCACAGCCATTGGATCTCAGATCTACCAGGATCATGCCTTATCCAGTCGTCGCTCAACATCTCCAACCATTGGATCTGGTTTAAATCCAACGACCTTATTACACCTCTCTAGGGTTTATGCTGAAACCTCCAGCACCGCACATCCATGGCCACACGATCTCAACCCATCCAACGGTCCAGATCGTCCATCGAAACTAGGGCTTGGTTCTCACTAGCTATCACCGCCGCGTGTCCTTGTCACTACGCCTTGTCATTGTTAAGACAGAGGACAAGCCCCTTGTCCTCTGCCACTGCAAGAGATGGCTTCCCATCTCTCCATACGAATACTCAGAGCCTCCCGTGCACGCATCAACAACAAAAAATGAAATTAAAAGGGGATTAACCTCATAACAAAGAGACCATTAGCAGAAAACAGAGGAAAAATACAAAAAAGTAAAAGGAAAGAAAAAAGAAACGAAAAGAAAAAAGAAAAGGAAACAACCGAACATAAAAAAGTATTTACCTTTAGCATGATTCAACCATTGTTCACCTTACCGGAGCTTATAAACCTTGTTATCCAAGGTAAAGCTCTGATCTATTGGGTTTAGGGGTCTCGGTTTTAGGTTTTAAGGGGTGGGTAGCTTAAAGTTTGGGTTTTTTGAAGGTTTGAGGGGAGTATAGGAGAATAGTGGGTTGGTTTACTCGTTTTCAGTGCTGATATACAATGGTCTCGTGTTTTTCTTTCTTTTCGCGGCGGATGAGAAGGATAAGGGTAGAGAATTTTAGTGTTAACAAAAGAAGGGGAAGGGAGAAATGAGGAAAGAATGGTCGGTTGGCTTTTGTTTTCCCCTTTTTAATCGAATGTAAAATGATGTCGTTTAGGGAAGGGATGAGCATGTAAATCTTTGCAGGGGATAATATCACCTTTAGTCCTTTAGGTTTTGTAATCTCTTATTTTGGCTATTTATTGAAATTTTGTAATTTATTGAAATTTTGTAATTTATATTGTTTTGGCTTCTGTTTTACAATGTTTATGATTAAGTCACTGTCCTAAATGTTATGTTGCTTTTGCTGATATTTGATTTTGGTCGATATATTTGCAAATATTACATTTTAGTCACTATTTTTACATGGATGTCTTTACGTAAAATGACCGATTACCCCCTAATTTTTGTTTGTTTTAATTTATGTTTTAAAATTTTCATGTATTCTATTTAGTCCTTCCCTGCTTGTTATTTTTTTTTTATGATTATTTTAATTTGAATGCCTTACTTTAATAATTTCTATTTTTTGTCATGGATGATTGAAATTGGTTTATTTACAATTGTAGTGACTAACATGTAAAACATTTGTAATGGTTGCCTTGATTTCTTTTTGGTTTTATAGTTTAATCCCTATAGTTGCCATATTTATTATTTTATTACTTCATTTACATGTTCATAAATTTATTGTTAATTGTAATATTTTCAAATATTACTTTACACTAGGAATTTATGGAAACACGCCTTAACTAACAAGGAGTGTGCTTCCAAGAATTGCTCGAACAAAATAATACCTTTTATTTTTTGAATGAATTTGTTTTTTATGTATTTAATATATGATTTTATCTAAAAATTAGGTAATATTATTTTGTATGAGGAATCCATGGAAATACCCCCTTAACTGAATAGGAAGGTATTTTCGAAGATTGTTCGTACAAAATAATATCCCTTATATTTTCCAAGATTATGTTAGACCGCTCCCCGAAATAGCCCCAAAAAGCTTAAGGGGACCGTTTCGACAGCTTGGCAACTCCAATGGAGACATTAAAGAGTCAGGCCATAATCGATTATTCATCTTTTTTTAGTTGAAAATGGTAAATAGGAATAATATTTAAATTTTGATCCTTATGTTTTGTTTGCAGTACATTGCATCATACATCTTTTATTTATTTATTAGTTGTACTAATGTGATTGGTTTACTTGTTTCAGATTTCTGACCTTTTTTAGTTTGATTGTTCTTGGATCGAGGTAAATGATTGTGAGTTCCCCCCCACCCGCGCTATAACTGTTTGATATTTAGAGCCTTCTAATTGTGCTCTATCTCATTAGGTAGGGGTGAACGCTACGCTTACGTGAGAAAAATTATTATTCTCCATATGGTCTTTAGCAAGTAACCTCTGGGGTGTATATGCCTCATGTTTAGGAGTGAAACATTGAGTTTCCTCGCATGGACATGGGGAAATGCATCCTCTCAAATTGAACTAGATCCATTTAATCCTATAATGGGTGAGGATCAATAGTCTGGCAAGCCCAAGAAGGCATCAGTAAAGGACAATTCGAGTACCTTGTTAGTAATACTGAATTATTGCATATTTCATATTGAATCTCTGTCCGCGATTCTACAAAAGTCACAAAGGGGAAACTCACTCTAACCTTTTCCTCAAATCTATTTATTTATTATACAAAAATCATGAGAACTAGAAAAATATGTGGTTAGGTTTCATATTTTTGTACCAAACATGTGAACTAGAAAAAAATGTGGTTAGGATTTAGTTGCCAAATAAAAGCGTATGAGTAAATATCATGTTGGGTAGATTACATGTGGGTAAAGTTTGTGATATATTTTCTTGTTATTCGATTATTCATTGTATATACTGACATAATTTGTTTTTTTTTTGTTTTTTTTTTTTGCACTGTTGCACTGTATGATCATTTATTAAGAAAGGTGTTGGTTCACGAAGTGGTCATTAAAGTAGAAGGTGGTCATAAAATGGGCAAGAGTTTTCATAACAAGGAAATATAAAATGAAGAAGTGAGGTCATGGTCTGAAGAAACTTAGAGGTCGCTCTAGTCAGTCTAAAGCAAAATGATCTGCAAGGGCTACGTGAAATCTGGGAGAGTTGGAAATTTTATACGAGGCATACATTCTGGCAAAACTATTGTGACATAGCTCTTTTGTTGTTTGTGAAGGTATATGAGCCATTGATCAAGGCTCTGATCCAGTTTTGGAATCTGGCATATAGTTGTTTCACTTTCAAGAAAGAGGACATAACTCCCATACTGGAGGAATATACCTCTATGTTTCATTTCGAAACGATACACTTAGATAGAATCTACTTGAAGGTGACCAGATTATAACCCTTCAAAAGTAAGCTCGTAAATATTTCTGAAATGGGGGAGAAATGGGTAGCTGACTGCATCCAAAAGAAATGAGAGTATGGCTATTTTCCATGCCATGCATTAAAGAACTAATTGTCAAACACAATGATATTGAGAATAGCATGGAAATGTTCAATTTGGGAATTTATGGCTTAGTGATTTTCTCAAAAGTTCTTTGCCATATAGATCTGCCGTCTTAGCTGAGACATTCATATCACTTAACAGTTGCAAAAGAGTAGAGAGTAGCCGCATCACTCGGTGTGTCCAATTGTTTACCATGTGGAATCTGTAGGCACTTCTGGAAGATTGATCGAGAATACAGTCGTTGATTCTCTAGTGCCTATTCACCCTTGAAAGATTTCCTCACCAAAGAATGGCCAGAGCATCTCATGAGAAAAGATTGGGTTTTATTTTTAAGGAATTTACAAAATCACAATATAGTGTGGCACGTCCCCTAGTTAGCCTTTGTCGATTGTACAAATGTGGAGATTCTTATTGGGTAACTCTGTTAGAGTTATGGGGTAGTGTAGGTTATGTTCCACTAATGGTGTTAAGGGAATATGGGGTATGCTAGTTCGTCCCATCCAGCTCAGGCCTAAGTAAGTTTGAATTTGTGTACCATGGAGATCACTACAAGAAAACTGCTCGTTTAATGTCATATGCTTGGAAGTTAACCTTTTGAACCGATGTGGCGGTAGACAATGTCATGTTAACACCTGATTATGTGACTTAGAGGGTTGTAAGAAAGAATAACATCATTTCCTTACCTAATCATGATCTAGTTATTCCTTTAGAGGAGCAGTTCAGATATGTGTCGTCTGAGCTGGAAATACCAAGGAATAAATGTGAAGCCAAAATTGACAGTAAGGAAAAAGAGTGTGTAGGTCTTAGGCAATAGAATTTCATGTTGGACCTCGACATTGGCTTCTATAGCAGACAATTTGAGCTTATGTGAAAAATAAAAGATAAGGTTGAGGATAGTTTTGCGGATTTACAAAAAAGATTACCAAAAGATGAATCGGGCCTGGGAAATTGCTAGATTAGGAAAGACTTCAAAACAGTGGAAGTTGGAACACAAGGTTGAAAAAGATCATCGAGTTAAGAACGTTAGAGCTGAATGAGAACATCAGGTTAGAGAACTACAGGTAGAAAAGAAGAAAAAAGGTCAAAAGCTAAAAATAGAGAAGAAGTCATGGGCTCGTGCACTGAGCGGTGAAAGAAAAGAAGACAAGGAATTGAGACAAAGCCACAACCTAAGCAAGAAACGAGAAGAGGACTCACTTTTGAAGTACAGGGGTTGCAAACGGAGATTGTGGGGCTCAAAGTTGAAAATCAGAGCAGATTAAGCGAGCTAGAAGAGAAGCGAAGAGTCGAAGAGTTAGAAGTTGAGAAAAGTAATATGTTTAAAGGGTTCAGAATGGATGTGAATAGCATGCTGAGTAAACTTGAAACACCCCAGCACGTATCCGACCCGAATCCGAGTCTGAGGTGTCACATTGACTTTTCAAACAGTTTTCTTTAAAAATTGATTAAAATTTAAATTCATAATTCAAGAAAATGAATACTTTACATTAATTAAAGAAATTTGATTTTACAAAGCCTATCAGAGCATATCCAATACAAATCTCTTGGTACATCCCAACTACATTTGATATAACAACATACATAAAATTTAAAACTCTTTTCTGATCTGAACTTCGTAAAGGAGAGGCTGACATGTCTTGCTCCTCTTTGCTCCTTAACCTTCTCAAAACCTACGTATGAAACATTCACATGCTAAGTCGATGACTTAGTGAGGCGATAAACTTATAAAGGAAACTCTAACTACTTAACCATACATGAACATATCATACCATGTTATCACACTAAACAATATAACATTACATATAATCAAATGTACACATATATAAATATTGTCATTATTTTATTACTTCATATGATTCATTCATGTCTTTTAGTTATCTATTCTTACAATTAACCTTCTTAACTATCATATGATTCATTTAACTAAACAACACATTCCATATCATAAAACATATACATCACATATATTGTATTTGTTGTTATCTCTTTATTAGCCCATGTACACATGTGAGAACTAAAGATATGCGAGTACATAGAGGTTGTGCACACATATGCTGTCACCACAGCTCGTATAAGAATCCACTGAGTGTCATTGAAATCTATGTCCCGAAGGACGTCATCTATGTCCCAAAGGACGTCATCTATGTCTCGAAGGACATATGTAACCCTCGACTCTTGGCATGCCAACTATACCTATAGCTCTCATATCACATAACATGGGCACTATCATTATGCTTCATATATTCATGTATTTATATCCTTTATCTTATCATCACATATTTCTTCTCTTCTGTCATATATCACATGTATGTGTAACCATCAATCTCATATCATATAACGTATGTTATTTAAGTACATTCACATAAATCAAATAGCATGTATCAAATCATATAAACATATATAACTCATGCATGTGTCTATAATGATCATAACATATGCATGTTCATAACTATTATACCATGAAAACTAATATAGGAAATAGACTTATCACAAGTCTTATTTCCATTGAATTATACCTATAGTATGCACTCACCTGGCCTCGCTATTCAATATAGATCTCTTATCCTTTTCTCTATGACTATTACTTGTCAACTTGTCCGGACTTTGCTCTCGATCGATGTCTACACGAATACACAATTCAATAAATATCGAAATTCGAATTACTTGCAAAGATTCTTATCGAAGCAAACTGAATAAAGCACTAATTTCCACTTTCCAACTTAAGTAGTATCGGTACTACCAGCACATACCGATACTTATATGCTATGGTACCGATACCCCCTCCAGTATCGATACCAATATTAGATTTGATGTTACCTGGTATCGATACCCTTAACATGATATCGATACTACTATACTATGATACATAAACCTCCTCATTGATATCGATACTCTATGAACAATTATATGAATTTTTGCCTTAGGGTATCAATACTCATTCAACCAGTAAAGATACCCCTACCTCAATTACTACTTCTTTTCTCTTTGAAGTTTCGATACTGAACGAACAACACCGATACCCTAGTCTAGATTTTACTTGTTTCACCCGAAAATTTTCTATAACTTATTAAATTTCCACTCTATTAACTTATATTGCTTCATCAAACTCAAATATACCTACTCAAACCATCCTATATCACTTTAACTCATCAACTCATCTAATATCTCATTAGAACCCTTGAATTTAAAAATCTTACCAATTATTCAACATGTTCTTAATTCACTTCTATTGTTTCTAACTTCTTAATTAGATCATTGACAAGTCAAATATGATTTAAAAATTCGTTTATAACTTATTCCTCATCAATCCACTTAAAAACTCTTAATATTTAATCTTTCATAACTTATCCACCTTGGAGTTTCAACACACCTTAATCTCTCATTAAGCTTTATTAACACTCCAAGAATCAAAACTAAGCTTAAAACTCAAGAAATGATCAACTTACCAATACTCACCTTTGAAATAGAGATCATGGCCACGATGTAGAAAAAGAGAACCAAGTATCCAGACCTTTCTTTCATTTTTTTCTATTTTCATGTGTTTATATCATTCATAAAGGGATAATAAAAATCTTTCCTTTAATAGTCCAATTTACCCTTACTTCAATCAATATTTACAAAACAATCCTTCACAAAATATTCCCAAATAAGTCCCTAAACTTATATTCCCAAATATTCCCAAAACAATCCTTCAAAATTTTCAAAATCAGACCTTAAAGTTTCAAAACTTATATTTTAGTCATTAGCCCTGATTTTGAGATATTACAGAACTTGAGATCAAATGACGAAGAATAGAGGAGCTTGAAGTTGAAAAGAGGTAAAGCAATGAAGAGTTGAAATTAGAAAGGCATCATCGAGATCATGTGCTCCATGGAGAGCAGGATGAAGTTTTCCTTTGGATACAATGATGTAGGACAAAAAATGAGCAAATAGAGGTCCTCAATCAAGAGATTCAAGAGATAGAAGTAAGGCACGAGGAAGAGTTAGCTCAAGCTCAGGCTAAGAATAAAGAGTATAATGCTTACATTTTGCAGCTCAAAAATTTCTTATTTATGGAGAATGGTCAGCGTAGACTGACAGATCTAAGGGTTAGCCTTGAAGAGAATACCACTTTGCGAAGAAAGGTTCGTGACTTATAGGATGCTCTACGAAGTTTTCAAGTACATATCAATGGACTTGAGCGTATTATCCGAAGCCCAAACAGTAGTGGCAGAATGTGAGTGATCACTTTGAGGGCTGGAAAACAAATGTGAATCGTGTAATCATCGAAACCATGAATCAATTAAGTGGTGCAAGGCAGTTAGGAGATATGGATATCCAAGTAGGAGTCATCCAGAGTTACACAAATTCAACATCATATTTGGGAAAATGGGTTACTTGGCTTGTCAATGAGATAATGGAGCTGAATAATGGGGCTAGGCCTTTTCTGTAATGGATTCGTCTTGTAACGATGATGCTTTTGTCCTTAAATGAAAGTTGTTCTAAGGCTGATCACATTTTATAGTTTTTTGTAGATATGAATTAATCCCTTTCTATATGCATTTTCACTTTATTTACCGCTCAAGTTTTGTTTTCTGCACTATATTTTTACTTTTATATTTTTTTAGCATTTTACTTCTTTATAATTTATATTCATCATCAAAACATTGAAATTAACAATAAAGGGTACAATATAGAATATTGGAAACTTTTAAGCACTCGTATAATACCCGAAACAAGGCAATGGATAAGAGAATCGCTTAGATCGAGACAGCCCAGCTTGAAATGCAAGAGAGCTTCAGGAAAGCTCAAGAGGAAATGCAGGAAAAAATGTTGAAATCCCAAAATGATCTGATAGAGAAGTTAGCAAGCATACTACAAGGGAGAAATATAAATAGAGAAGAGATTCCAACTGTCGGTGCTACTGTCGATGAACCTCTATACCCCCAGGTTTCGCACCACGAGCAGACCGTGGAAAGGATTTCGCTATTGGTGTTGCTATTGAGGAACTCCTATACCCTCTAGGCTTTACACTGCCTCATATTAGTATACAACAAGGAGCGACTGCTCAGCCGGGAAGGGTGCACATAAATTGAGCTGACACCTTCGTAAATCAACAACAAACTGAAGACGTCCCAGATTTTGACGAAGAGGACAGAAAAGAAATGAACAAACAATTAGAAAAAATGGAAACAACTTGAAGAATAAATTTGGGCTATTAAGGAGGGTAATAGCATGCATGGGATTGATGCTAAAGAGTTATGTTTGGTTCCCAATCTAGTGTTACCTCCCAAATTCAAAATTCTAGAGTTTCAAAAATTTGATGGCACAATATGTCCTTGTACACACATTACGATGTTTTGTATAAAAATGATGGGTATATAGGGGATGATCAACTATTAATCCACTGCTTTCAAGAGAGACTGACAGGATCAACCATCTAGTGGTACAATCAGTTGAGTAGGGCTCAAATTAAATATTTGAAGGACTTGGCTAAAGCTTTTCTAGAATAGTATAAGCCTATAAAAGAAGTAAGGCCTAATCGAATCATGTTATAGAGTATGGAGAGAAAGTATAATGAAAACTTTAAGCAATACGCCCAAAGGTGGGTGGATATGGTTGTACAAGTTCATCCACCGCTGAAGGAAGAATAAACTAACATGTTCTTCGTGAATACTCTGAAAGTCCCATTCTTTGGCCACCTTTTAGGAAATTCATCCAAGAGTTTTGCTAATATGGTCACGGTAGAGGAAATGATCGAGATGGCGATTAAGAGTGGGAACCTTGATGGAGGAGAATCTAGCAGAAAGCCATTAGCGAAAAGAAAGGACAATGAGATTAATAATGTGTGGAAGTATGAATTCAACAATATTATTGTATCTCGACCTCAAGCCTCCGGGTCATATGAACAGAACCCTGCTAGACAAGGTATTCAAAGAGAATTGTCTTGCTTTCAAAAAGATCATTCAAAGACTAAAGCAGAGGAATGTCATCAACTTTGGTGACAGTGGACAACCCAATATGGCCCAAAATCTACTGTCGAACCATGTTGGGGTAGGTGTTAATGCGATTATCCAGGAGAGAAGAAAAATATTATAATCGAGGTGAATGATGTGATGTTACTCATGCATTGGGTATGGAGGCAGATTATCAAGGCGAGCTTGCTAGTCTCAAACATGGTTGACAGGAGTAAGCATGCATGCCCATACTACAACTGACATGATCATACCATATAAGATTGTCTTGATTTTTGTTCCATGGTGAAAAGGCTGATAAATAACAAGGAAATAAAATTTTACCTAGAAATCGCTGATAAGGAAGGAGCAGAGATTTGCGCATCTGAGGGTCCATCCAAGGGAGTCTATAATGCTAACTACCCTCTGGTTATCACACCAAAATCCGGGTGGTAGAGAGGGTAATCCCTAAACAAGTGATCGCACCCTCGTCTTATTTCCCTTATAAGGATAATAAACAAGTCCCCTGGAGATATGAGTGTCGGTTGGATGATGAGGGTGTTTCAGAGGCCACCAAAGGGGAAGTGGATGAGGTGGTCACTTCACCAGAAGTAGGAAATGTTATTCTCCTAATCAAATCAATGAACATGAGAAAAGAGCTGCTGCTGATAAAGGAAAGAGGGTCGAGATTGTACTCAAGGATGATGAGTCAGTCATTAATGAGCCTATAATGGAAAATGAGGTTGTAGAGTTATTGAAATTTTTAAAGCATGGTGAGTACAATATCGTGGAGCAGTTGCACAAGTTGTTAGCTCGTATCTCGATCCTGACTCTT
Source organism: Hibiscus syriacus (assembly GCF_006381635.1). Taxonomy (NCBI): domain Eukaryota; kingdom Viridiplantae; phylum Streptophyta; class Magnoliopsida; order Malvales; family Malvaceae; genus Hibiscus; species Hibiscus syriacus. The sequence goes on along the minus strand of NW_024063533.1, from coordinate 10,220,199 downwards.
CTGTTAAGATCGAAGGCACACAAAAATGCTTTGTTAAAAGTCTTAAATCAAATTTTCATACCAAAAGATGCGTTAGTAGAAAAGATAAATCAGCTAGTTGTGAACATCCAAGTTGATAATTTCATATCTTTCTCCAATGACGAAATCCCGTCCGGGATGGTTGACAATACCAAGGACCTGAACATTACCATCAGGTGCAAAAGGAATGTGTTATCCCAGGTGCTAATCGACAATGGCTTGGTGCTAAATGTAATTCCTTTGGTAACCTTGAAAAAGTTATCGATCGATAACACACACATAAAAAAGAGAGAGATGCTAGGGAATATTGATATCCCTTTGACCATAGGCCCATTAACTTACGAGGTCAAATTCCTCGTCATGGATATCATGCCAACCTACAATTGCCTATTAGGAAGGTCGTGGATCCACCAAGCTAAAGCAGTGCCATCAATACTGTATTAGAAGCTTAAGTTTTTGATAGAAGGGAGGTTGATATGTATCAATACTGAAGAGGATATTATCGCTTCTATTTATACAATTACTCCTTACGTGGAGGTAGATGAGGATGTCGTCGAATGCTCTTTCAGATCCTTGGAATTCTTCAATTCCACATTTGTAGCTTAAGGGAGAAATATATCTAAGCCCAGGTTGTCTAATTTCACCCAAATGGGATTAAAGCTGACTTTAGGAAGAGGGGCTAAGGTTGGGAAGGGGCTAGGAAGCCGCCTATAGAGATCCATCAGTCCAGTTTATCTTGTCATCAAGAGGGACTGTTTTTGCCTGAGATACCACCCGACCTTGAAGGAAAAGCTAAAAGGTATTCAAAAGAGCCAGGAGATGAGGAAAACCAGATTAGTCGGGGAGGACATTAAATGAGAGCCTTTGACTTTTCTATCATTGGGTGACACCTTCTTATCCGGGGGCCATATTTTTCAGGGTGACCAGTAATCTCAAAATCCATTTATTGAGAAGGCCTTAAGAGATTTAGGCATAAATGTGATATCCGCGGATGAGATTGAAGAAGGAAGAGTTGTGGGAATTTATCATGCACCATCAGGTTTCGTGCTAAACAATTAGACTGCAGAAGAATTGCCTGTAGTTTACAAAACTTTTTCAGAGTAATGCACAAAAACTTTCACTATTGTCTAAAAATTTAGGGCAATAGATGATCTTTTGTAAAGGGTTAATCTATTTGTTTTAAAATATTTAATGAAAGATGCATTCCTCTTAATTCACCATGTGACAAACATTCTCCCGAGCATATTATTATTTCATTCTTTATTTATTATTTATTATTATTTCATTCTATTTTGATATAGGATAAGTTTCTCCTATATGTGTATATGTATATATATCATTTCATTTGTTATTATTTTAGGACCTCCGATGTCAATATTATGAATTCTGATGACTCTGACCCAGAGATAGATTTTGAGCTGCCCATATGTTAGGGGGAACTCAAGGATTTTGATAATGATAAGGAATATGACTTACCCTCTGAACTGCTAAAAATGATGAAAATGGAGGATAAGCAAATTCTGCCTCATGAAGAACCCATTAAAATCTTGAATCTAGGATCGGATGAAAATAAGAAAGAGATTGATACCATCATATCTGCTGAGGGACGATAAAGTCTGATTGAGCTGCTTCAAGAGTACAAAAATGTATTTTCTTGGTCATATGAGGATATGACAGGCTTATATATTGAGTTAATGGTACACAAATTACTGATAAAACCATAATGTAAATCGGTACAATAAAAACTCAAAAGGATAAGACTCGAAAAACTAATGAAAATCAAAGAAGAAATAAAGAAGCAATTCGATGTTGGGTTCCTAAAAGTAGCCAAGTATCAGAAATGGGTACATCGTTCCAGTACTCAAGAAGGATGGGAAACTTTTCACGTGTGTTGATTACAGAGATCTTAATAGGCCAACCTGAAAGATAATTTCCCTCTGTCGTACATAGACACCATGATAGACAATACTGTTGGAAATTCCATATTTTCATTCCTGGATGGGTTTTCATGTTACAATTAAATAAATATGCATTCAGAAGATTTGGAAAAAAAACTACTTTTGCCACCATGTGGGGCACGTTTTTCTACAAGGTGATGTCGTTCAGGCTAAAGAACGCAGAGGCAACTTTCCAAAGAGCCATGGTAACACTGTTCCATGACATGATGCACAAAGAAATAGAAGTCGTTGTTAACGATATGATTATTAAAGCCAAAATGGAGGAAGAACACGTAGATAATCTGAGAAAATTTTTCCAACCATTAAGAAAATGCCAGTTGAAACTCAATCCAAGTAAGTGTACTTTTGGGGTAATATTTGGGAAGCTTTTGGGGTTTATAGTTAGCAAGAAAGAGATTGAAATATATCCGAACAAAGTCAAATCTATTCAGGATTTACCACCCCCACAAATACAACAAGAAGTTCGATGATTCTTAGAAAGATTAAACTACATCACCTGTTTACTTCACAATTAACCGAGAAGTGTGATTTCATCTTTCGCATTCTCTGTAAAAATAACACAGGGATATGGAATGATAATTGCCAAAGATATTTTGAAACAATAAAGAGATATTTGTCGAATGATCCGGTCTTAATGCCACCAATCTCAGGCAAACCATTAATTTTTACTTGTTAATCTTTGAGAATTCGATGGGGTATGTATTAGGGCAGCATTACCAAATCGAGAAAAAAGAAAGAGCAATTTACTACCTCAGTAAAAAGTTCACTGATTACGAGGCAAGATACTCACTGATCAAAAAGTTGTGTTGTGCTTTAGTTTGGACTACTATAAGGCTTAGGCAATATATATTGTATCGCACTACTTGGTTGATCTCTAGACTTGATCCTCTGAAATATCTAATGGGTGTACCCTACCTTATATGGGATATTGGCTCGTTGGCAGATCTTATTGTCTGAGTTTGACAAACAATATTTATGCCAAAAAGTAGTTAAAGAGAGCGCTATAGCTGATTTCATTACAAGCAAGGCTTAAGAATAATATGAATCACTGAACTTTGATTTCCCGGACAAAGATTTGATGGTTATCTCAATTAAAAAGGCAACTTCCTCTATTGATGAACATTGGAAGATGAATTTTGATAGTGCCTCGAATGCCTTGGGACACAAGATTGGGGTAATTTTGGTATCACCTAGTGGAGAACACTATCTTTTCACCAGTCGGCTGAACTTTGATTGCACAAACAATATGGTTGAATATGAAGCATGTATTCTGGGTCTTAGAGTTGCCATTGAACGTAAAGTAAAAACACTCAAAGTGTATGGGGATTCAGCTCTAGTAATTTATCAACTTAGAATGGGAAACGAAAGACTCCAAGTTGGTGGAATATCGTAAGTTGGTGGAATATCATAAGTTGGTCCTGGAGCTTATGAAATAGTTTGAGGAAGTGACATTCCATTACCTCCCTAGAGAAGATAATCAAATGGCGGATGTTCTAGCCACTTTGGTAGCAGCCTTCAAAGTTAATGAACATTCAAGCATGATGTCTATCGAGATACAAGCTTATAAGTATCCAACCCACTATTATATTATAGAATAGGAACAGGATGAAAATCCCTGGTATTATGATATCCTGCAGTAAATCAGATGTCAAAGCTACCCTGAGAAGGTAACTTAGAATGAAAAAAACTATTAAAATAATGGTTGCAAGATATGTACTTGATGGCGAGATCTTGTACTAGAAAAGTTATGATCAAATTTTGTTGAGGTGTGTGGATGCCAAAGAAACTAAAACGATCATCGAAGAAGTACATGAGGGAGTATGTGGTACCCATACTAATGGAAATGCAATGGCCAAACAAATAATGAGATTTGGGTATTATAGTCAACCATGGAAACTGATTGTATCAATTACGCTAAAAATACCACAAATGCCAGATTTTTGGAGACAAGATCCATATCCCTCCTCATATATTGCACGTAATGACTGCTCGGTGGCCATTCTCTATGTGGGGCATGGATGTCATTGGGAAAATTTTGCGCAAAGCTTCAAATGGTCATCGTTTCATATTGGTGGAATAGACTACTTCACTAAATGGGTAGAAGCGGCTTCCTATGCAAATGTCACTCAGTCAACAGTCTGCAAAATTCCTAAAAAAGAGATTACTGCCAGTATAGGTTACCCGAAAGGATCATTACCGATAATGCCTTGAATTTAAACATCAAGCTAATGGATTCTATATGTAAAAAGTTACAAATAAAATATCATAATTCCACCACTTATCGCCCAAAGATGAATGAGGCAGTTGAGGTAGCTAATAAGAACATCAAAAGGCTCATAGAGAAAATGAATGAGACTTATAAAGACTAGCATGAGAAGTTACCATTTGCTTTGTTTGCCTATTGAACTTCAGTGAGGACGTCAACTAGTGTAACTCCATTTTCTTTAGCTTATGGGATAAAAGCTATGTTACCCATTGAGGTTGGAATTTTGTCACTTCAGGTGTTATCAAAGGTTAAGATAGATGAAGTAGAATGGATACAAGCTCGTTATGACCAGCTGAATCTGATGCAGGAGAAAATGTTAAAAGCTATCTGTCATGGGAAATGCACAAAAAACTTATGATGAGGGCACATAACAAGAAAGTTCGCCCACGAGAGTTTCAGGAAGAATATTTGGTACTTAGAAAGATTTTTCTAATTCATAAAGGCTTTTGAGGTTAATGGATGTCGAATTGGGAATGACCTTATGTTATAAATAAGGCCTTTTCCGGAGGATCTTTGATCCTCACCAAAATGGATGGACCAAAATTACATAACCTTATGATTTCTGATGTTGTCAAGAAGTACTTCTCCCGAAGAAAAAGAAAAAAGAAAAAGAAAAAGAAAATAAAAGAAATAAATAAAATAAATAGAAAAGAAGAAAATAAATAATGGAAAAAAAGAAAAAAAGAATAAATAAAAGAGGGTTCAAGATGAAAACCCAAAAAGGGCGTCTTGGAACCAAATGAGGTCTCAAGATGAAAACCTGTAAAGGGCGGCTTGAGAATTATTCAAATTCAGAATTTCATGCATGGTGAAGGTTCTGAATTAGTTTTGAAGACTTGAGCAGTGACATCAAATAAGGGACAGGGTTAGGACTGGAAATCGAAAAGGTATGATATTCAAATATTGGTTTAAGGCATCCAACATTCGAAAATTTGGTAGTAAAGGGGAACTTCACACCCTTGCGTATTGTCACCGTCCTCAAGATTCTTTTGACAGAAGCTACACTCGAATCGTTCTGCGGCGTGTCAGTTCAAAAGCATTCGTACTATTGACATCTGAGGACGCCTATTATATTTTCTTTTGATTATTCCAGTTAAAAGTTTGCCATGTTTTACCCAAAAACTCTTTATTTATATAAATAAAAAGAGGTATTTTCCTTGTTAAAACCATGTTACAAGCATCCTAATTGAAAATAAAAACATGTAAATTAACTCATAAAACATGAGATCATAATGTATTATTGTGCAAAAAAGTTTCAAAAAAGTGGATATATTCTAAAGCTAAAAATGACTTTAGCATGAGGCTTACATAATGTTATGCTATAGAAAGTTAGAGCCTTCGGATTACACATAAAAGCTCAGCAAGGTGGGATAATCCAAGAGGTTTGTCACTGATCAAGTAGCTGGCCATGAGTAATATCTGGGTTCAAGAGTAAAGAGAATCAGAGTCACGTTCAACCAAAAGTGTCTGACTAGGGTTATCAGTCCTGGTGGACTGTTGTTGATTTCTCGTGCCCAAAGCTCAACAAATTTTAAGGCTATCAACAAAAGAAAGCTCTCGTTTAAAAAAATACCTTAAAAAGAAATGCACCATTGCACACAATTTAAGCATAAATAGGACCATGACATAAAATGCATGATAATGATAAATGCAATTAACTACTTATAGATTCTCCAAAAGGAAATGATGGAGGTGTAAGGACCCAACATAAAAGTAACCAAGTCAGAACTCCATGTTCGCTGGGCAAGAAAAGCTCTCCCAAGAGAAATCACTTTTCAAAGATTATTCTCCCAAGACTTTCAGGTATGATGTTTTTGAATCCTCAAACACATAATAAAAAGGGTTAATGTTTAATTTTTAGATTTAATATTCCTAAGGACAAGAAAAACAAATCAAACTTGATTCAATTTTCCTTGATGAACAGTGGAATGAATCAATGTCCCCATATATGTTTTTCCCTCAAGAAGAAGCGAAACAGATCATTTTCTTTCAAGATTTGATATTCCCTGAGTGACAGTGGAAAAAGTCTAAATCGATTCAATCTTCTCCGAAGAATAGTGGAATGAATTAAAGTCCCCAGTTATGATTTTCCCTCAAGAAGAAGCAGAACATATCATTCTCTTTCAAGATTTGATATTCCCTGAGTGAAAGCGGAACAAGTCTAACTCAATTCAATCTTCCCTGAAGAACAGTAGAATGAATCAAAGTCCAAATATCTTATTTTCCTTCAAGAATAAGCGGAACAAATCCTTCTCTTTCAAGACTTGATATTCCCTGAGTGACAGTGGAACAAATCTACCCCGGTTCGATCTTCCCTGAAGAACAGTGGAATGAGTCAACATTTCTTGATATAATCTACTGATAGCATGGAAAAGTATATGCTAAGGCAAGCAAATCTGTGCAAGTATACACAGTCGAATCAAGTAATAAAGGGTAAGTGAGTTATCATCTCCTTAGGGATTGGTAGGACTTTAGATATTTCACCACAACTAGAGTTAGGTGTCACGAGCTAGTTCCTAAATTCTTATCAAACTAAAAAAAACAATTAATAATAGATTAAACAAAATAAAGCAAGAAAATATGATTGTATAAAAGTCTGGTCGAGGCAAAATAAATATGTAAAACTAACGAATTAAACTAAACAAGGCAAAGAAAAACATTGATTCAAATATATTCAAAACAACCTCACATATTCAGACTTTTCACAGAGCACTCATGTTAGTCTTTTTCTATGACAATAAATTATACTAAGTCTGGAATGATTTTTTATGATATAATTAAGTTGCTCGACAAGATTAACGGGTATTCTTATACGACTGTTATGACAATACTACTTAGCGTTAACAATAATCCTTGGTTTGTCAAACTGTTGTTGTAGCAATACCCCTCAGCATAAACTATAATCGTTGTCTATCCTACTCAAGCGTCTATCCCTTTTAGTTGATTAAAACCCTCTCTGTAGGCAGGTTAGAACATCACCATCCCAGATACATTCCATTGTTCACGTAAACTTGTATTAATTCTCTCGAATCTAAGAATCAATTTCTAGACAAACGATAATCTCTCGAAGCTCTAACAATGTCTAAGCATGTTTCACCTAGACCCCAAGCAATCTCTCGAAGCTCTTACAGTGTCAAGGCAAAATATTTAAACAATGAACAAAATAGACATGACAAAATCATAATGCGTTATTCATAGAACATAAAATAATTGTCTGAGCAAAACAAAAACTAACACCAAGTAAAGCAGTTCATGTTGTTTAAAAATTCATCTAAAGTTATCATCGTTTAATAAAACCTCAAAGTAAAGTAAAGAAATTAAGAACAAAGGAAGAACGACTCTCAAACAGGGGGCTCTGTCGTGACATCTCTGACAACACCGCATTTACCCTGGCGGCCAGCCTCTCTCGAGGCCTGACCACCACTCTGCTATAGTCTGGCTATGGAGGACACTAAGGACAGTTGGGTTGGAGAAAAGTGGAAAAGCACTGTAGTTGCTCACTCCACGCTTTAGTTAGAGCACTTCTTGCTTCCTTTCCCTCTCTTTTTGGTGGCTCTGATTGGGCATTCGTTAAGGGAAATCTCCTAAGGTGTCACATAATTAAAGATTACATAAATACACGTGTTTTATTGTCCAAGCTAAAAAAGGAAAGGCGGCTGGTCGTTGTCAAAATCTTGGGGGCTTGATTACATATTAGGGTAGTCGTACTGCTGGCATGTGACACAAGCAATTTGTCAAATCTGCTTCAGACTTACAACATAAACCTTGCCTTGGCAAGATAAATATGTTCCTCACTGTCTTTGTCTTCTTTGTTCCACTGGCCCTCGCAAAATATATTGTCATGACTGAAATGTTCCTCCTAAGTTAATTTCCTGCGCACACACAATCCACACAAGCCCTTTCTCCTCAGTAGCATCAATCAAACCAAATAAATATTACCTGGGAAAAACTTATCCACCACATACAATTATAACTTAAATACAACTAATATGCTATGACCACTTTGTTTAGACGAGAAATAACTTACGTAAAAAGACTAGAAATATAGTCTTACTATGGAGTTATCACACCCACAAACTTAAGCTATTTCTTGTCCTCAAGCAATGGATAATAGTTAGAAAAAAAATTAAAATTGTCATAGTAAAGTAATATTAAGACAATCATGTGGTTTTAAAATTTCAGCCCTCAACAAAAAGTTTGACCTAAACATGCTTGACTGTCGTATAATTCAAGTACCTTCATGAGTCAGGAATCCTTGCTAGTGTATGTGCGTGATTGTAATCAGTCTATGCATTAACGTAATTAGAAAACTTCAAGTAAGTACTTCTGTTTTGTTAAGGCATAAAATTATTTGTCAAGCACAGTTTCCACTCCTATTTATACATTTTTTAACGGCTCATCACACCTACCATTTCCACACTCTAGGTGAAAGGGAACATACCTTCCACCCTTGAGCTAGTTGGGTGTAGTCATCATGTGACTACTTTCATTCACTCATATGCCTAGGTAACCTTTAATTTTTATGGAGTTTTCCGGTTATGCCATTACATAGATGAATGTCCCTTTTATTCTACATATTTTAAGCACTAAGTAAGGAGTTCAACTTAAGCCTTACAATTCTTTGATGTCTCGGCATACAGAGAGTTCTTTCCTAAAAAGTTACTAATCACCTTAAGTAGAGACAACATACATTCATGTTTATAAGTTTGTAAAGAATCAAGCCTAAGGTTGGTTCTCTCCTTTCCACAGTCTTGTAAAATAATTCTGGCCTAGGCAATATATTATGCTCTCATCATCTGGAATCCTCAATTTATTCCAAACAATATACTTAACATACTCATATCATGACAACCAAAATTTTTAACCAATTATCCTCAATTGCTATTAACAAAGTGTGAGACGCAATACCTCCCCCAAACTTGAGGGATGCATTGTCCTTAATGCATGAAAAATAAAACTACATGAAACAAAACGCAAATGCAGGAAAAAAAAAGAAAAATATGAACTTACTGTGGTGGGGTAGCTTGACTGAACGCGCGTGTTCTGCGTTGTTTTAGAGGAGGGGGACTCTCGGATCCCGCATCTTCTGATGTAATCTACGAGGGAGAGGATAGAAGAACCTGACCTATTGTTTGCCTAATACGTCGATTAGTGATCGGGGCGCGTGCTGGTGTTTGTTGTTCTGCAGTGTGGGTGGGTTTTGCATGTGTTGCTTGAGTTTGGCTTTGGTTTGGTTCAGGAACTGGTGTTATGTGATGAACGGGGTATTGTTCAGTTGCTTGCTCGGTTGTAGGATGATAGGGGATTAGAATGAAATCTTCATCGGTAAAGAATTCGGGTAGAATTTCTTGGGTACTTTCGGAGAAAGAGAATGAGAAGCTCATATATTCATCTGTTTAGTCGTGGTCTTTTTTAGGTACAGGTGAAACATGTGTGGCAAGTGGAGGGACATCTGTAGGGAACTCTGGGGGAGCATTTTGTGCCGAGGCATTGAATGTGCTACCATCTACAGTGTGTTTCACAATTTTATTAGGGAATGGAGGTAGATCATCATTGGTAATTGAAAGAAACTTTCCAAGCACTCGATCCTCTAGCATATATGTGACCATGGCTGCCATTCTGGCCACGACAACAGATTTGGTCCTTAAATAATCAAGTGCATCAGTATCGACCTCGGTTCCTCTTTACGCAGTCATGGATTTGCTCGAAGATGATTTCTCTAACATTGATTGCTCGACCATAAATAATCAAGAGCAGCAGCATTAACCTCTTCACTAATACAGTTGTGTTGTGTGAGGTTAACATCGACTTTCCCTTTAGGAAGTGATTCCACAGCTTTACCTCTGGCTTGAGGGCTCGACGATCTGCTCGGTTGCGCGTTGGCACGTTACCTTCAAATTTGGCTCATCCGAAGCAGAGGTCTTTGAGGACTCTATCGTAGGTTTCTTGATCTGCCTCAGCCACAAATTTTTTATGTTGTTCTTCCACCTTACCAAACTTAAAATAGCGGTTGAGGGCTGATGGGAAGAACCGAATGAGTTTCCCTCTCACATAGACAGTATGTTGAGATGGGTCTCCGAGATGGGCATAAAATTCACGAACCATCGTCGGCACCATATCCTTAGGATGACGACAAAATTTCTCCCATTTATGCTTTCTAACCACGTCCATTACTTTTGGTCCGAATGGCTCATCACTTTCTGCTGGAAAAACAAAACCATCCTCCAAATGGACTTGCCATTTTTGGAGGTTTTTAAACCGTGCTTCGGCTTCAGCAGTTTGAAAACGCTCAAATACTAATGTTGGGGCTGAGTTTTCTTTGATCTGGCCATTATTTTGCTAGTATAGGGTGTTTCGTGGCAGCGATGAGGAGAAAATATTTAAGGGAAAATTTAAAGGAAAGAGACTCTGGGAATGATAAGGAATATAGAGTTTAAGTTGGATTTTTAGGGAAGATAATGGGTAGTTTAATTGGGGCAAAAGGTCAAAATGAGGAGGAAAAAGATTTGGAATTAATGACACAATATTTGATTTGACATAAATTAAGAAAATATATGTTTTCTCTTTATAATTACCGCCAAAACCTCTTATATTAAGGTTTCTCTTCCTCCCATGCGTGAATTTTCACCCCATGTTGCCACGTGTACCTTGCATGCCAAAAAGAAACAAAAAAAAAATAAAATAAAATAAATAACTTGTGCATAAAATAACTTAATTTATTTATGGACAAAATTCAAATTTTTGTTTCCTAGACAACGAAAAGTGTTCAGAAAAATAAAAGAAACTCTTGGGCATCGTGTGGTGTTGATGTCGGTTTATCGCGCATGACTGGTGCTCCTTTGTATTCCTTTAGTCTCTAACCAATCACCTTGAAGATGGATCCATCATCTTGGTTCTTGATTTCTATTGCTCCGTTGTTATGGACTTGGTGTACGATGAACGGTCTTGACCATCTAGATTTTAGCTTGCTTGGAAACAATTTGAGTCGTGAATTGTAGAGCAACACTTGTTGTCCAGAATAAAATTTCCTTGGAAAAAATTTTCTATCATGCCATCATTTCATTTTTTCTTTATATAGGCAGATATTTTTTGTAAGCGTGAGCTTTGAACTCATCCATTTCGTTCAGTTCCAAAAGTCTTGTTTTCTCCAACAAGCTGGGCATCCATGTTTAATTTCTTGATGGCCCAATATGCTTTATGTTCAAGTTCCATAAGAAAATGGCACTCCTTACCATAGACTAGTTTGAATAGGGACATTCCTAGCGGTGTCTTGAATGTTGTGCGATAGGCACATAGTGCTTCATCTAGCTTTGGCGACCAGTCCTTTCGGTTTGGGTTGACCACTTTCTCGAGGATCTATTTGATTTCCCTATTAGAGACTTCGTCTTGCCTATTGGTCTGTGGGTGATATGCCATGGCTATTCGATGTCGCACTCCGTATCTTTTTAGCGCTATGGCAATTAATTTGTTGTCAAAGTGTGTGCCTTTATCACTGATAATAGCTCGCGATGTTCTAAAACACGTGAATATGTTCTTGTGTAAGAATTTCAATGCGATTTAGAGTCATTCTTAGGTTTTGCTACTGCTTCTACCCACTCGGACACATAGTCCACTGCTAAGAGAATGTATAGGTCACCAAAAGATGTGGGAAAGGGTCCCATAAAATCTATCCCCCATACGTCGAAAAGTTCAACCTCTAAAATATTTTAGCATGGCATCTCATGTCTCTTCGATATGTTCCCTATGCACTGGCATCTATCACACGTCTTGTAAAATTCATGTGCATATTTTAACAAGGTGGGCTAATAGAAATCGGATTGAAGAACCTTCGTCGCTGTCATTATTCCACCAAAATGTCCTCTGTACGGTGATGGGTGGCAATGAAATAGAATTTTTTTGTGTTTTTCTTATGGGATACATCTCTTGATTATTTGGTCGCCACATTGCTTGAATAGGAATATTTCATCCTAGTAATAGTATCGCACATCATGTCTGAATTTTTTTCGGCCTTGGTTAGATAAATCTGGAGGTATAATACCGCTAACAAGAAAGTTGACTATGTCAGCATACCACAAGACAGCCGTGACAAATAAAATTTTCTTATCAGGAAAATCCTCCTGGATGTTCTTCAAGTCATGACAAATGATTTTGTTTTCCAATCTAGACAAGTGATTCGCTACTTGGTTTTTAGTACCCTTTCTATCATTCACCTCTAAATCAAACTCTTGTAGTAATAATATCCATCTGATGAGCCTAGTCTTTTCATCGTTTTATTGATTAAATATTTAATGGCAGAGTGATCAGTATGCACAATAACTTTAGTTCCTATGAGATATGGTCTTAACTATTCGAATGCAAATACCACTTCAAGAAGTTCTTTTTCAGTTGTGGTATAATTTAATTGTCCATCAATAAGGGTACGACTAGGATATTAGATAACATGAAAGAGTTTACTGTTTCATTGTCCAAGCACTGCCCCAACTGCATAGTCACTAGCATCACACATGAGCTCGAAAGTTGCTTTCCAATCTGGTGGAACGACGATTGGTACCGATGAGAGTTTTTTCTTTAAATCTGTAAAAGCATTTAAACAGTCATTATGAAACACAAACGGTTGATTTTCTTGAAGCAAAAGACACAAAGGTTTTGAGATTTGAGAAAAATCCTTTATGAATCGCCTATAAAAGCCTGCATGTCCTAGGAAACTACGTATGCCTTTTACATTGGTGGGTGGAGGTAGATTCTCAATTACTTCCACCTTTGCCCTATCGAATTCAATGCCTTGACAAAAAATCTTGTGTCCCAACACTCTTTCCTCGGTTACCATAAAATGGTATTTCTCTCAATTTAGCACTACTTCACATTACTTCAACACTTTAGATAAGTTGTCGAGGCATCGGTTGAAGTCATCGCCCGAGACTGAGAATTCGTCCATAAGTATTTCCATGCAATCTTCCACCATATCTGAAAAAATCACCATCATACATCTTTGAAAGGTTGTTGGAGCGTTACATAGTCCAAACGACATTTGTCTAAACGTATAGGTATTTTATGGGCATGTGAAATTAGTCTTTTCTTGATCCTCCAGTGCTATGGCTATCTGATTGTATCATGAATATCATCAAGGGAGCAGCAAAATGCTTTTCCTACTAACCTATAAAACATTTGATCAATAAAAGGAAGGGGAAAGTAGTCTTTCTTTGTGGCTTTATTTAGCTTCCTGTAGTCCATACATATTCGCCAGCCCATGACGGTTCTCGTAGTTAAAAGCTCATCATTTTCATTCTTGACCAAGGTCACACCACCTTTCTTTGGCATGCACTGCACTGGACTGACCCATGAGCTATCGGATATTGGATAAATTACTCCAGTATCCAGCCATTTTATGATTTCCTTCATTACTACTTTCTTCATGATTCGGTAGAGTCTTCTTTGTGGTTCTACCAAATTGCTATTATTGTCTTCTAAGTTGATCTTGTGCATGCATATGGTAAGGCTAATTCCCTTCAAGTCTGTCATAGTCCACCCGAGAGCTTTTTTGTTCAGTGATAAAACTTTTAACAAATTGTTCTCCTGTTCGGAGGTTAGACTGGCAGAAATTATCACCGGTAAAGTCTCATTACTACCTAAATAAGCGCATTTCAAATGCGATGGCAAAGTTTTAAGTTCTAATATGGGTGCATGTTGTAATGATGATTTTGGGGGACTGACTTCATTAAAATATAAGGGTTCAAATTTCATGCCTGGTCTGACGTGAAGGAAATTAGATTATTCCTCATATTTACCTTCATCATCTACTTTGTTGTCATTATCAGTGAATCTGTCAATTGTTTTATTCGAACAACTGTTTCAGAGGCACATTTTATCAAAATCCTCTTTTAACACCTTTTCGCCTGAGCCACAGTTTTCGTGTTCATACGTCAGAGAAATCAAGTCTTGGCACAAAGTGTTGTATTCATTGACTTGTAAAAATTCGTATTGGCCAATGATTTTCTGCACCCTCTTCCTCCATTGATTTCATGTCTCTAATGCATTGGCATTCTTCTGAATCGTCAAAATATTTCATGGAGTTAAAGACATTGATTGTGAAACTTTGATCTTATACCCACATCGTGAATTCTCACTTCTCGCAATCTATTCAGATTCGTCTAGTGGCTAAAAAGGGTTACCCAAGAATGATGGGTGCATTTTCATCGACTTCGCAGTCCAATATGAGGAAACCAACTGGAAAAACAAATTTGTCCACCTTTACAATGACATCTTCAATTCTTCCCTCAAGATGAACATATGATCGGTCAGATAAATGTAAGATAATTTTGGTTGGGTAGGCACTACACATTTCTAGTTTTTAAAATATGGACCTGAGCATCAAATTAACGCTTGACCCTAAGTCAACAAGAGCTCATCCTAAAAAGTTGTCACCGATTGAACATGGTATCACAAAATTGCCAGGATCTTTTTCCTTTGGTGGGAGTTTGCTTACTGCAGAGTAGATTTCTTTTACCGCGACAACATTTTCTACCTTTCTCTTTTTTGTGACAATGTCTTTTAGAAACTTAGCATAGGAAGGCATTTGCTCGATGGCTTCAAGTAAAGGTACATTGATATACAACTGATCCAGAACATCAACAAATTTCTTGAACTGTATTTCGTCATTGTGTTTCTTCAATCGTTAAGGAAAGGGTGGTGGAGATCTCACTTCATCTGCTATAAGTGGTGAGGAAATTCTAGCCTTGGCTATAAGTTTCCCATTATCTATTTGACGAGCTTCTGAACCTTCATCCTTTTCCTTCTCCTCGGGCAATCCCTCCTGCTCAACAATTTCAGCTCGATCCTCAGGTTGTGTAATGCCTTGGCTAGAATCTTTTGATTTCATCCCACCAAGCTTATCATTCTGGTTAATCTGGATACCACTCCTCAGTGTAAGTACACTACACTTCTCTTTTCCATGATGTTTAATGACTTCATTATCACTAGGGAGACTTTCTTATGGGCGAGAATATAATGATGTGGTGATTTGATCCACTTGATTTTCTAATGCTCTCAAGGATGAACTATGGCTTTGCAAAAGAGTCGCTTCACTTTATAACAAATTACCTTCATTTTTTATTGTTGGTGAATGCTCGTGTATCAAATTCTTTATTGAATCCATGAAATCTTTTGTCGAGGCAATAAATTCTTGTAGTGAAACTTCCAAGGAGTTATAATTAAAGTTTCTATTAGAGGAAGAAGTTGTACCTTTAGTGTGGTGTTAGGGCATCTGCTGATGTTGATTCTAAAAATTTTGATGTTCCGAATTACTTTGATGTGGTCTATTGTAATTTCCTACTTGATTGTTGTTGTTGGTCACTTGATTACCACATGAAAAATTTGGATGTTTTCACCATCCAGGATTGTATGTATTCAAGTAGAGGTTGTTATTGCTTCGGTTGTAGTTGCCACAAAATTGATAGAATCTTGGTTTTTTGGACATTCACTCTCATGATGGTTGCCATGACAGAAAATGCATGCAGTTTTGGTTACCTTGACTTCTCTCACCTCATTATGATGCTGCAAATTTTTCAACATATTAGTTATGGCAGCAAGTTGAGCAGCTACTGAATCCTTACCCTCAATTTCATATGCTATAGACATTTTTCTATGGTTCCCAGCCTTGTAGCTGGGAATTGATATTATTCGCTATCTTGTCAAGGATATCGAAGGCATCCTCGGGTGATTTATCAAGCAAAGTACCATTTGTTAAGGCATCCAACATCATTCAAGTAGGTTCATTAACTTAATTATAAAACATCACGACTTGAGTCCAGTCATGAAATCCGAGGTTTACACACTTGCGAAGTAGACTTTTATTTCTATCCCAACACTCATACATGATTCATCATCGTCTTGTCAAAAACTTGCCATGTCATTACGTATTTGTGTGTTCATACTAGGTGGATTGTATCGAAGTAGGAAACTTTTACATAAATCCGCCCAAGATTCCATTGAGCCAGAAGGAACTCCACTGAGCCAAGCTCTCGCTCTGTCACATAGGGAATAAGGGAAAAGTTTAAGCTTTAGCATATCTTCATGCACTCCTTGTTGCCAGAATGAATCACACGCTTCGAGAAAGGCACGGATATGTTGTCTA
Source organism: Hibiscus syriacus (assembly GCF_006381635.1). NCBI lineage: Eukaryota > Viridiplantae > Streptophyta > Magnoliopsida > Malvales > Malvaceae > Hibiscus > Hibiscus syriacus. Next base: position 10,203,827 of record NW_024063533.1, on the reverse strand, counting down.
GCATCCTCATTAGGCGAGCCACCAAATTGACCGATAGAGTTTAGCATGTTAAACATCACCGGTTTAAGCTCAAAATGGGTTGTCTGTATTTCAGGAACCACGATGCCTGGATTGATATCATCAAGAATTGTATTCAAGTGGTCTCATATTGCTCGTGGTCTTGCAACTTCTCTAGGAAAATTATTTGCTGCTACATCAAGATCTGTCTGATCTCCTATATTGTTATTACCTTAACACTGTAGTTGGTTCACATGCTCTCTGGCTCGTTGGTTACGTCGCCTTTGTCTAAACAACTGTTCAATTTCAGGGTCAAATGGCTCTAATGGTTTACCAGTAGATCTCAGGGTCATAAAAACCTTCAAAATAAAATAAATAATAATTAAACGAGTTAAACTAACTATGTAAAAGGTTACAAAAAACTGTTATGGCAAAAATTTTCAAAAATTCCTTCAGTTGCCAATCTCTGACAGCGACGTTAGGAAATGTATATGCTATCTCTGACAGCGACGTTAGGAAATGTATATGCTAAGGCAAGCAAACTATGCAAGTATACACAGTCGAATCAAGTAATAAAGGGTAAGTGAGTTATCGACTCCTTAGGGATTGGTAGGACTTTTGATATTTCACCACAACTAGAGCTAGGTGTCACGAGATATGTAATATCCCAAATATTAGACCAGTGACTATATCGAAAAGATTGGAAAATTTAAGATTTAAATTGAATAAGTGGTAAAAGATGAGAAAAAGGATTTGGAATAGTCTTTGGACTAAATTGTATCAATAGATAAGTTAATAGGGCATTTTAGTCTTTTAAGATGAAATGAAATTAAAAATAGATAGGGATTTTAAATAGGAAGAAAGAGGAAAGTAAGGTATTTTTCTACACTTATTCTTCTTCTTATTCATGTGGGTGCTCTCTCCTCCCTATCATAAGGTAAATTCTCATTAGCTAGTGTTTTCTTTAAATTATGGGTTGCTTTGATATCATTAAGTGATATATGTGCATAAGAAATGATTAGATGGGATTAAAATGAAGAGATAAAGGAAATAATGGGAATTTTATAAAATGGGTTTTGAAAGGATATGTTAATATAGGAGTGATTATGGATGTTTTATGGTAAATTTGACTTGTTCTAGAGGCAAATGAGAGATTAGAAGCATTGGATATGATTAAAAACACATTAGAAAAAGTGGTGTGATTCTTAGAACTTAATGTTCTTTATAGATGTTAGATGTTTTATGAAATAAAATGAAGGAAAATTTGTATGGACAAGTATAGAAGAGTTAAATAGCATTTTTGGGTATAAATATAAATAAATTTGGCACTATTTGGTTAATAATCAGGTTATAAACTAGAAAATCTGGACAAGGGTATCGATACTGATAGAACAGTACCGATACTATAGTCAAAAATGAGATGAATTTACTGGATAATATCGATACTGATTCAATTAGTATCAATACCGTTGAGGTAGTATCGATTCTATTATAAGGGTATCGATACCAAACAAACATCGAATCTAATTTTAGTATCGATTTCGTAAGGGAGTATCGGTACCATAGTATGGTAGTATCGATACCAAGAAACATCGAACCTAATTTTGGTATCGATACCCGGAGGAAGTATCAGTACCATAGTATTGAAGTATCGGTACCATGGTACTGAAGTATCGATACTAGGGTAGTAGTATCGATACTAATGAGCTTGGAACGACCAATTAGGTTGTAATTGTTAAAGAAATTGAGATAATGATATTTTGAATATTCTTAAGGTACAAGGTTAAAGAGTATACTAACATTGGTTGGTTATGTGTACTAAATGGATAATGGTGTAGATCGGAATCAAGCTCCTGAATCAAGTAAAGTAAAAGGTAAAGGCCAAGTTCTGGAGTAGCAGTTGGTGAGTTTTGGATATCAAAGCAAAGCAAGTCAAGTGAGTACATTTATTGTATGCAATCTAGATGAAATGATTAGAAATTATTCAAGATGTAATATTTAAATGTTAATGTATATTTTACCGTAATTACTATGTTTTATTGAATACCTAGAAATGATATTGTGAATGAGTTTTAGAGTATGAACTGCTCTAAAACGAATGAAAATAATAATGCATATGGGTGCATTATCGGCATGAAAGGATGCCATAGTTGAAATGCATATGGGTGCATTATCAATAGAAAAGTATGCCATAGTTGAAATGCATATGGGTGCATTATCAACAGAAAAGTATGCTATAGTTAAAATGCATATGGGTGCATTATCAACAGGAAAGTATGATATAGTTGAAATATGTATGGGTGCATTATCAATAGAAAAATATGCTATAGTTAAAATGTATATGGGTGAATTGCCAACAGAAAAGTATGTTATAGTTAAAAATGCATAATGGTACATTATAAACATGAATGGAGGTTACAAATGAAAAGAAAAAAATAATGACCAATGATCATGATAATTGTGAATAAAATACTTATGTATACATAAGAGTTATTTTACAATATTATAACTCACTAATAAATAATTAACATGTGTGTTTCTACGCGTAGGTAACAACAGAGAATAATCAAGTAAGGAGTGCAGTAGTAGCAGCAGATATCATCCACTAAGGTTGACTCATCAGTAACATTAGGACAATAGTAATCATTTTGGAAACTTGTTTGGCGTGTAATTAAATTTAACAAAATATTTTGTAATATGTCTTAATGAATACTTGTTTATTATGTTTATCTATGTGGAATTAAATTTGCAAAAAAATTTAAAGACTTTTCAAAATGAGTAAATAGTTTTTAAAGTAATGTGACATTGTATTTGTATATGTAAACCTATATAGAATATGAGTGTTACATTTATTGGTATCAGAGCTACAAGTTTAGCTGATTCTCAACCAAATCTAGTTCTATTTTAAAATAGAAAAAAGATTACATACCAATAAGGTTGTCAATGTTATTGAGATGAAGTCATTTGGGGTGATTGATAATACTCCTTACTAATGGTATTATTATTATTATTATTATTATTAATGTTTTATTAGATGTCAGAATCCTTGAACTCGCAAAGAGTGGAGGAACAAGAAACACAAGAGGAAACGGGGAGTGAAAGTTATGAGGATAATAGTGCACATCCTCTTCCTTATGAAAATGCAAGTGTACCTGCACCTCAAGGGATTACGACGCCTGATTTTGGAACTTTCAAGCAAGCCCTTGATGCTATACTGACTTGGTTTCAAACTCCCCCTGCTCCTCCAGTACCTAAAATTTTGATCCCAAATGAACTGAAGTGTTTGGGAGTTCCAGAGTTCTAAGGAGATGAAGGTGAGGGTCTTATGGAGGCCGATATGTGGTTAAATGATGTGATGTTAATTCTTGAAAGCCTACAATGCTCAAATCAAGAAAAGTTGGGAGGAGTTGCATCTTTGCTTAGAGGATTATCTCGAGTATGATGATCCAACACTACGATGTATGCACCACCGGAGCAAGTCACCTGGCAATTTTTCTAGGAAGAATTTAAAAACAAGTATGTGGGTGAACAGTTCAAATGAGAAATGTTGTTGAAGTTCCTTAATTTAAAGCAAGGTGATCGAGCCGTTCATGAATTTTTGGCTGAGTACAACAAGTTGAGCCATTTTTCCACTGAAGTTGTGCCAAATGACAAGGTAAGACGTGATTGGTTTATAGAGGGTTTGAGGCCGAAGCTGAAAGAGATGATGTTGGACTTAAACTTTCTGAGTCTACAAGAAGTTATAAATAGAGCCAAAGCTATTAAAAGATCTCAGGAGAAAACATTAGCGGTAGAGCAGAGTGTTCAAGCGGGAAAAGAGTGGGAGTACCTTCCACTCCCCATCATGCTAAAAGAGGAAAAGGCTCGAGTTCCAGATTCTTTGAGAGAGAGAGTTTTTTAGCAACATCACGGAAGAGTATACCATCCCAATCTTTTGTTGTTGGCTCGTGTAGAGCTTCTGCTGAAAGGAATCCATGTCAAACCTATGGTAAATTGTACCGAGGAGTATGTAGATTTATCAGTGGAGCTTGTTTCATATGTAGCGATATGGGTTACTTTGCCATAAAATGCCCTAAGAAATCTGGGGATGATTCAACACAGTCTGAAAGATCGGTGGAAGTCTCAAATAGAAGCAGAGGAAAGGGTAGATCCAGGGGATAAACGGATTCAATGTTGAGACAAAAGACTCAGGGAGTCGCTAGAATTTACAACATTAAAACCACTGAGGATCGGAATGACCCTGAAATCATAATAGGTATTTTTTATCTTTTTGATGAACATGTACTTGTTTTAGTTGACACTGGTTCTACACATTCATACATTAGTGCAAAGTTGGTTAGAGCTAGAGGAATTCCTTTAGAACCAATTGTGAGTGAGATGATAGACATAAATCCTATGGGTCACATAGCGAGAGTATCTAGAGTATGTAGCAAATTCCATATAAAGATCCAAGGGATTGTGTTTTTGGCCAACTTAATGGAATTGCCCTTCGATGAATTTGAAATTATTTTAGGCATGGATTGGTTGTTTTTACATTATTGATTGGTCGATTGTCGTAAGAAACATTTTTTTTAAAGAATGTTGAAGGTTCAGAAATTGTAGTAATCGGTTAAAGATCGAAATCACCCTCGAATGTGATATCGGCCATGACTGCGAAGAAGATGATGTCGAAAGGATGTATATCTTTTCTAGCCAATGTGATAGATATTAGAATTCTGGAAGTTAGAATAAATGATATTTCCACGGTTAGAGAATTTTCGGATGTATTTCCTGAGGATTTACCGGGATTGCCTCCAGAACGCGAGGTATAATTCAAGATTGAGATTTATCCGGGTACAGAACCTATTTTTATTGCTCCGTATAGAATGGATCCTACTGAACTGTGACAATTAAAAGCTCAACTTTAAGAATTACTCGATAAGGGGTTTGTAAGACCTAGTGTTTCTCCTTAGGGAGCACCTATTCTATTTGTGAAAAAGAAGGACGGGTCTATGCGATTATGTATTGATTACCGTCAGTTGAATAAAGTCACAATAACGAACAAATATCCTCTTCCAAGGATTGACGATTTGTTTGACCAATTGAAAGGAGCATCAGTGTTTTGTAAGATAGACTTAAGGTTGGGGTACTATTAGTTGAAAATCAAAGACGATGATATTTCAAATACACCTTTTCGAACTTGGTATGGTCATTATGAATTTGTAATGATGCCATTTGGTTTGACTAATGCACCAGTGACATTCATGGACTTGATGAATCAAGTATTCCAATCTTATTTGGATCAATTCGTGGTGATATTCATAGATGATATCTTGGTATATTACAAGTCAAGAGAAGAACATGATGTTCATCTTCGAGTAGTTCTTCAGATGCTTCGCGAGAAGAAATTGTATGCCAAATTGTCAAAGTGCAAATTTTGGTTAGCCGAAGTTGCTTTCCTTGGTCACATAGTTTCCACAGAAGGCAACGAGTAGATCCGAGAAAGATCCAAGCTATAGTGGATTGTCAATCTCCAAGGAATGTTTCTGAGGTTCGAAGTTTCTTGGGACTTGTCAGTTATTATATACAGTTTGTGAAGAACTTCTCAATGTTAGCCTTGTCGCTAACTAAGCTGTTGCGAAAGGACGTGCCTTTTGTTTGGAAGGAAAAGTGTCAAGAAAGTTTTGAAGGCTCAAGAGAATATTGATAGAGGCCCTTGTACTGGTACAACCTGAGTACGGAAAAGACTATGTTGTGTTTAGTGATGTATCTCATAATGGACTAGGTTGTGTGTTGATGCAAGAAGGTAAGGTGGTGGCTTATGCTTCCAGACAGTTGAAGAATCATGAGAAAAACTATCGTCATTATTTGTATGGGGAACGTTGCCATATCTATATTGATCATAAGAGTTTGAAGTATTTATTGACTCAGAGAGAATTGAATTTGAGGCAAAGAAAGTGGATTGAGCTTCTAAAGGATTATGATATAATTATTTATTATCATCCTAGAAAGATGAATGTTGTCGCAGATGCGCTAAGCCGGAAGATTTTTGTATCTTTACAGGCAATGGATGCGCAAATGTCATTGAAGAAAGATGGTGCCTTAATTGCAGAGCTTAAGTTAAATCAGATGTTCTTGGATCGGATAAAAGAGCTACAAAGTAAAGATAAGAAATGATTGTTGAGAATGGAACAAATCGAAAAGAATGATATTAAAGACTTCGAAGTAAGAGATAATGGATGTATTTATTTTAGGGAAAGACTTTGTATTCCGGATAATGATGATTTGAAGAAATATATTCTTTATGAAGCACATTATAGTCTTTTGACGATAGATCCCGGAGGTAATAAGTTGTACCAAGATTTAAAAAGTCGATATTGGTTTCCTGGTATGAAAAACGCTATATCGAAGTTTATGGTGAGATGTTTGACATGTCAGCAAGTGAAAGCTGAACATCAAGTACCTTCTGGATTACTTCAATCGATATTCATTCTGGAGTGGAAGTGGAAGCGAGATACCATGGATTTTGTTTCAGGGCTACCTTTATCGCCTATTAAAAATGATTCAATATTGGTTATTGTAGATCGATTTTGTTCCATTTCGAGTAGATTACTCGATGGATAAGTATGTGGAGTTGTAAATTAAAGAAATAGTCAGACAGCATGGAGTACCTATATCAATAGTGTCTGATCGAGATCCAAGGTTTACTTTAAGGTTATGGAAGTCATTGCATGAGGCATTAGGTACTCGATTGAACTTCAGCACAGTTTTTCATCCGCATACAGATGGGCAGTCAGAGCGAGTCATTCAAATACTTGAGGATATGCTAAGGGCATGTGTGATTGACTTTAAAGGAGCATGGGAAAGGTATTTGCCTTTAGCTGAATTTACGTATAATAATAGTTATCAGTCAAGTATTAAGATGGCCCCGTATGAAGCATTATATGGAAGAAAGTGTTGTACACCATTAAATTGGTTTTAATTGAAAGACTGAGACATAATTGGGCCGGAGTTGATTGAAGAGATGGAGGAGAAAGTAAAGATTATTCAAGGGAATCTTAAAATAGCCTCCGATCGGCAGAAATCATATGTTGATTTGAAAAGAAGAGAAATCTAATTCCAAAAGGGAGATAAAGTGTTCTTAAAGGTTTCGACTTGAAAGAAAGTCTTGAGATTTGGGAGAAAATGAAAGCTGAGTCCGAGATTTATTGGAACTTATGAAATTTTGAAAAGAGTCAGACCAATAGCATATCAGCTAGCCTTGCCTCCAGATATGGACAAAATTCACAATGTTTTTCATTTATCGATGCTCAGAAGATATCGATATGATCCATCCCACGTTATTAATCCGGAGAAAATAGAGGTTCGAACGGATTTAACTTATGAAGAAGAACAAGTGCGGATCTTGGCTAGAGAAATCAAAGAATTGCATAACAAACGAATTCCGATAGTTAAGGTACTCTGGCAAAATCATAAGGTGGAAGAGGCTACTTGGAAAAAAGATGAGGACATGAGAATGCAGTTTCCCTATCTTTTTGCTTCAGGTATTTACCTAAATTAGAGGACGAATTTTCTTAAGGGGGAATTGTAATATCCCATGTATTAGACCAAGGACTATATCGAAAAGATTGGAAAATTTAAGATGTAAATTGAATAAGTGGTAAAAGACGAGAAAAAGGATTTGGAATAGTGTTTAGACTAAATTGTATGAGTAGATAAGTTAATAGGGCATTTCATTCTTTTAAGAGGAAATGAAATTAAAAATAGATAGGGATTTTAAATAGGAAGAAAGAGGAAAGTAAGGTATTTTTCTACACTTCTTCTTCTTATTCACGTGGGAGTTTTCTCCTCCCTAATATAAGGCAAATTCTCATTAGCTAGTATTTTCTTTAAATTATGGGTCACTTTGGTATCATTAAGTGATATATGTGCATAAGGAATGATTAGATGGCATTAAAATGAAGAGATAAAGGAAATAATAGGAATTTTATAAAATGGGTTTTGAAAGGATATGTTAATATAGGAGTGCTTAAGGATGTTTTATGGTAAATTTGACTTGTTATAGAGGCAAATAAGAGATTAGAAGCATTGGATAGGAATAAAAACACATTAGAAAAAGTGGTGTGATTCTTAGAACTTAATGTTCTTTATAGATGTTAGATGTTTTATGAAACAAGATGAAGGAAAATTTGTATGGATAAGTAGAGAATAGTTAAATAGTATTGTTGGGTGTAAATATAAAGAAATTTGGCACCATTTGGCTAATAATAGGGTTAAAAACTGGAAAATCTGGGCAAGGGTTTGGGTACTGATAGAATAGTGCCGATACTATAAGCAAAAAGGAGATGAATTGCTAGATTGTATCGATACTAATTCTATCAGTATTGATACCATTGAGGCAGTATCGATACCATTGTAAGGGTATCGATACCAAGCAAACATCGAATCTAATTTTGGTATCGATACTGTAAGGGGGTATCAGTACCATAGTATGGTAGTATCGATACCATGGTAAGGGTATCGATACCAGGCAACATCGAACCTAATTTTGGTATCGATACCTGAAGGAAGTATCGGTACCATGGTATTTGAAGTATCGATACTATGGTAGTAGTATCAATACTACTAAGTTTGGAACGACCAATTAGGTTGTAATTGTTAGAGAAATTGAGATAATGATATTTTGAATATTTTTAAGGTACAAGGTTAAAGAGTATACTAATATTGGTATGTTATGTGTACTTAATGGATAATGGTGTAGATCGGAATCAAGCTCCTAAATCAAGTAAAGTAAAAGGCAAAGGCCAAGTTCTGGAGTAACAGTGGGTGAGTTTTGGATATCAATGCAAGGCAAGCTAGCTGAGTACATTTATTGCATGCAATCTAGATGAAAATGATTAGAAATTATTCAAGATGTAATATTTAAATATTAATGTATGTTTTACCATAATTACTATGTTTTATTGAATACCTGGAAATGATATTGTGAATGAGTTTTAGAGTATGAACTGCTCTAAAACGAATGAAAATAATAATGCATATGGGTGCATTATCGTCTTGAAAGGATGTCATAGTTGGAATGAATATGGGTGCATTATCAACAGAAAAATATGCTATAGTTGAAATGCATATGGGTGCATTATCTACAGAAAAGTATGCTATAGTTGAAATGCATATGGGTGCATTATCAACAGAAAAGTATGCTATAGTTGAAATGCATATGGGTGCATTATCAACAGAAAAGTATGCTATAGTTGAAATGCATATGGGTGCATTGTTAACAGAAAAGTATGCTATAGTTAAAAATGCATAATGGTGCATTATAAACATGAATGGAGGTTACAAATGAAAAGAAATAATAATGACCAATGATCATGATAATTGTGAATAAAATACTTATGTATACATAAGGGTTATTTTACAATATTATGACTCACTAAGAAATACTTAACGTGTGTGTTTCCACTCGTAGGTAACAGCAGAGAATAATCAAGTAAGAAGTGCAACCGTAGCAGCAGATATCATCCACCAAGGTTGACTCACCAGTAACATTAGGACAATAGTAATCATTTTGGAAACTTGTTTGGCATGTAATTAAATTTAACAAAATATTTTGTAATATGTCTTAATAAATACTTTTTTTATTATGTTTATCTATGTGGAATTAAATTTGCAACAAAATTTTAAAGACTTTTCAAAATGAGTAAACAGTTTTTAAAGTAATGTGACATTATATTTGTATACGTAAACGTATATAGAATATGGGTTTACAAGCTAGTTCCTGAATCTTATCAAACTAAAAAAATTAATAATAGATTAAACAAAATAAAGCAAGAAAATATGATTGTATAAAAGTTTGGTCAAGACAAAGTAAATATGCAAAACTAACAAATTAAATTAAACAAGGCAAACACAAACGTTGAATCAAATATATTCAAATCAACCTCTCATGTTTAGACTTTTCACAGAGCACTCATGTTAGTCTTTTGCTATGACAAGAAATTATCCTAAGTATGGAATGGTTTGTTATAATATGCTTAAGATGCCTGACAAGATTACTTAGTGTTCTTAGACGGTTGTTATGGCAATACAACTCAGCATTAACTACAACCCTTGGTTTGTCAGACAGTTGTAGCAATACCCCTCAGAGTAAACTACAATCGTTGTCTATCCTACTCAAGCGTCTATCACTTTTAGTTGATTGAAACCCTCTCCTTATCTCTAAGATAGGTATGATAGAACATCACCATCCCGGATTCATTCCATTGTTCACGTAGATCTATCTTAATTCTCTCGAATCTAAGAATCAATTTCTAGACAAAAGGCAATCTCTTGAAGCTCTTACAATGTCTAGACGTGTTTTACCTAGACCCCAGGCAATCTCTGAAAGCTCTTACAGTGTCAAGGCAAAATATTTAAACAATGAACAAAACAGACATGAGCAAAATCATAATGCATCACTCATAGAACATAAAATAATTGTCTCGGCAAAACAAAAACTAACACCAAGTAAAGCAGTTCATGATGTTGTCAAAAAGTCATCCAAAGTTATCATCTTTTAATACAACCACAAAAAAAGTAAAGAAATTAAGAACAAAGAAAGAACGACTTCCAAACAGGGGGCTCTGTCGTGACATCTCTGACCAGCACCACGTCTGCCCTGGCGGTTAACCTCTCTCGAGGCCTGACCGCCGCTCTGTAGTTTCTCACTCCACGTTTCAGTTAGAGCTCTTCTTTCTTCATTGCCCCTTCTTTTTGGCTGCTATGACTGGGTATTTATTAAGGGAAATCTCCTAGGGTTTCACATAATTAAATATTCCCTAAATACTTGTGTTTTCTTGTGCAATCTAAAAAAGGAAAGGCGACTGGCTGTTGTCAAAATCTTGGGGCTTGATTACACGTGAGGGTAGTCGTACAGTTGGCATGTGACATAAGCAATTCATCATATCCGCTTCAGAATTGCAAGATAAACCGTGCCTTGGCAAGATAAATATGTTCCTCATTGTATTTATCTTTTGTGTTCCACTGGTCCTCGCGAAATATATTGTCACGACTAAAATGTTCTTCCTAAGTTAATTTCCTGCATACACACAATCCACACAAGCCCTTTCTCCTCAGTAACATCAGTCAAACCAAATAAATCTTGCCTAGGCAAAACTTATCCACCACATGCAATTATAACCTAAATGCAACTAACTGTGACTAATATGCTATGACCACTTTGTTTAGACGAACAATAACTTAAGTAAAAAGACTAGAAATAGAGTCTTTTTATGGAGTTATCATCTACCTCGGAGAAACAATGGAGAAGGTTTCTCATCAGAATACAAAGCATGGAGTCGACCGGACGAAAACTCATTGTATATTCGTCTTTGCCTTATTCTTGTTAACAGAAGAATGGGCAAAGAGGGGCAGTTGTTGATAGTGGTTTCCATCCTAAGTATTATTATTATTATTATTATTATTATTATTATTATTATTATTTTATTGAATGATTACATTTCATTTACATGCCCGCTGGCAATTGGCCCAATCCAGTTACAAATCTAGGCCCATGACCAAGCCAAGCAACCCGAAGCCCAAATCTCCAGTAGCCTCTAGCTCACAGCCGTTGGATCTGAGATCATATCCAACGGTCTATATTTCCCATCAACTAGGATTTTATCCTAATGCCTTATCCAGCCGCCACTCATCATCTCTACCTATTGGATCTGGTTTAGATCCAACGGCTCTCACGACCCCTCTTAGGGTTTTGCTGAAACCTCCAGTGCGATCCGAACTTATCCAACGGTCTAGACCGATAATTGAAACTAGGGCTCGATTCTCACCAGTTGTCGCAACTGCTTATCCCTTTCACCACCCCTTTTCACTGTCGAGACAAAAGACAAGCCTCTTATCCTCTTCCACTGCAGGAGATGGCTTTCCCTCCCTCCGTACAAATGCTCAGAGCCTCTCGTGTACGCATCAACAACAAAAATGAAATTAAAAGGGGATTAACCCCATAACCAAGAGACCATTAGCAAAAAACAGAGAAACTATACAAAAAAGAAAAAAAAGAAAAAAGAAACGAAAAAAAGAGAACGACTGAACATAAAAAAGGATTTACCTTTAACAAGATTCGGTCATTGTTCACCTCACCAGAGTCTATGAACCTTGTTATCGAAGGTAAAACTCTGATTTTTTGGGTTTTAGGGTCTTGATTTTAGGTTTTACGGGGTGGGTAGCTTAAAGTTTTGGTTTTTTGAAGGTTTGAGGGGAATATAGGATAATATTGGGTTGGTTTGCTCGTTTACACTATTGATCTACGACAGTCTCATGGTTTTCTTTCTTTTCGCAACGGATAAGAATGATAAGGGGAGAGAGTTTTAGGGTTAACAAAAAGAGGGGGAGAGAAATGAGGAAAGAATAGTCGGTTGGCCTTTATTTTCCCCTTTTTAATTGAATGTAAAACGACGTCGTTTAAGGAAGGGCTCAGCGTGTAAATCTTTGCAGGGGATAATATCACCTTTATTCCTTTAGGTTTTGTAATTTCTTATTTTGGCTATTGATTGAAATTTTGTAATATATATTGTTTTGAGCTTCTGTTTTTCCATGTTTATGATTAAGTAATTATCCTAAATATTATGTTGATTTTGCTGATATTCGATTTTGGTTGATGTATTTGCAAATATTACATTTTAGTCACTATTTTTACATGGATGTCTTTAGTTAAAATGATCGATTACCCCCTAATTTTTTCTTGTTTTAATTTGTGTTTTAAATTTTTCCCGTATTATATTTTAGTATTTCCCTGCTTGTTATATTATTTTTATGATTATTTTAATTTGAATGCCTTACTTTAGTAATTTCTATTTTTGCCCTGGATGATTGAAACTGATTTATTTACAATTGTAGTGCCGAACATGTAAAATATTAGCAATGATTGCCTTGATTTCTTTTTGGTTTTATAGTTTAATCCCTAAAGTTATCATATTTATTATTTTAATCCTTCATTTACATGTTCGTAAATTTCTTGCTATTTGTAATATTTTCAAATATTATTTTACACGAGAAATTTATGGAAATGCGCCTTAACTGACAATGAGTGTATTTCCAAGAATTGATCGAACAAAATAATACCTTTTATTTTCGAATGAATTTGTTTTTTTATATATTTAATATATTTATTTTATCTAAAAATTAGGGTAATATTATTTTGTGTGAGGAATCCATGGAAATGCTCCCTTAACTGACTAGGAAGGTATTTTCGAGGATTGTTCGTATAAAATAATATCCCTTATATTTTTTAAAAGAATGATCATAATTTAAATATATTTTTGAATTTGTCAATTTCAATATTTAGATGACGTATAATCGCTTAGGTTCCGATTTCGGGCATTGTGGGTGTGCTTATCATTCCCCAAGCGTAAACGACTCCCGAACCCTTTTTCAAAACGGATTTCTGGTTAAAAGCATATTATTTTTTTATCTTCTAAAATTATTTTTCTTAAAATTATTTTAAAATGTATTTTTAGGTATTCGACCTACCTAACCCAAAGGTCGGTTGCGACTCCAAATTTATTTATTTATACATTTATTTTAAAACCTAACCTTTTTCAAGATTAAGTTTGATCAATCCCCGAAATAACCTCAAAAAGCTTAAAGGTCGTTCTGACAATATGATAAAATCTAATCCCATAACCATTGAAGTTGTATTTTATGAATTTACTCTCTATTTACATTATATTATCTAATTAAATAATTATTTTATAATTTTTAATAATAAATATACTTAACAAAATAATAACTTATAATATGATACTATCTAATCGAATAATTATTTTATAATTAAAGCTTTACCGACTCGTATTGCCTTGCAATTGGCCTTTCCCATCTTATCCTTTCGCTTTCTCTTTCACTTTTCTTTCTATGCTGTGTCACTTTTTACCACGTCATAATCTCTCTAACCAATCCTACTACGCGCACTACGCACTCCTCTTCCATACATATATATATATATATATATATATTGTCCTCCATCTTAAAATTTTACTTTAATTAATTTAAATCAACTTAAATCGTATATTTAATTTTAATGAATAAAATTTTTAATAATAACTTTTAACACACATAATAATTTAAATTAAAATTTATTTAATCGATATCAAATTATTTAATTCTTTAAACCAACTCGTTACTATACATTCCCTTTCGATCAACGCTCCAAATTCATTTCCCTTATCCGGTTCAAGGGACTACAGTATCCCCCAATTATATCATCTAAAAATTGTCTGAAAAATAAGATACAAAAGAACCCAAAGCAAAACCGTAATTCAGAAACCCTCTCCCTTTGGCGTTATGTTAATCTGTATCAGATCCTTGGTGAGCTTTAGTCTGAGCCGTTGATGGCTATCGCGTCGTCATCACCGCACCGTCAGATTGGGTCCACTTGAGCTTTTGCTTGCCGTTTATGGAAAGGGATTCAATAAAAAAAATGAGGAAATATAGTAGCTTTGACTAGCAGCAACCTTTGTGTTTTATCAGGTTTGAGTGTACGGACAGGTGGAAAGGGATTCAATCTGAAGATGGTGTCTGCAAAATTGGAAACCTCGACCCCAATTTTGTCGCCAATTCGGATTGTTGGAGAGAAGAGTGCTATCTTTGGGTTTCTCTAGTACATATCCTTTTTTTCCCTAAATTTTTTAATTTAGAGAAAGGGAGTTTCTTGGAAATAGAAAAAAAAAAAGTGATTTTTTCTGGGTTTAGGAAATATGGAGAGCAAAGAGCTGAATTTGAATAAAGAGTGTAAAGCTGAAGGATCCGGAAATGGGTTTATAGATAGGAGCAAAGTGAGGATTTTGCTATGTGACAATGATACCAAGAGTTGTGAGGAAGTTTTTTCACTTCTTTTGAATTGTTCTTATCAGGGTATATTTCACTCCTGTTATTTCTTATTTTTCTTTTCATCTCTTATTGAATTGTATGTTTTGTTTCTTTATTTAAACTTTTTTATGTTGATATTCTTGTTGTTGTTGGTTTGTGTGTTGGATATTGGGTATTTGGAATCAAATTCTATGTTTTGTATCTATAGAGTGTTTTGCATTAATTTATTTGTTGCTTTGGTTTTGTAATTGTGTGATCTAAATGGTTTTTGAAGTGAAGTGGATGGTACTGGTTGAATTTTAATAGAAATTTGAACACAAGTTCATTTTTTCCCCCTGATTATGCTACTTTTGCTTACTGAATCTAGTCTTCTGTTTTGACTTGCTTTGCTCCTGGGAAGCTTAGTTTTCGTCACTTGATAGAAAGGATATTTGGGCTAATTGCTTTGTATGGTCGTTTCTTTGCTCCTGGGAAGCTTAGTTTTCGTCACTTGATAGAAAGAATATTTGGGCTAATTGCCTTGTATGGTCGTCTTCTATATCCTTGATTCTCATGCTTGCCTTGAAAATAAAGAACCGTGTACAGCCTCAGTGAGAAATTTTTGTAGGATGTGGATAAGAAATCAATCCACTTGTGAGGAATCACCATTCACCAGTTAAAGAGAAATTGGGAATTGTTATGTTTGTTTGGACCAGGGTCAAGTATGTTATATCTAGAACCTTGTGATGCATATAAAATAATAAGGGTAGAAGAAGATGGGAAATCACATGGGTGACGTTATCAATTGATTTTTATTCCCTTAGTGACAATCCGCTGATCTAAATAAGTATTTTCATAAATCTTAGAGCACTTTATCGTGTCCTGGTTTAGGTTGCTTCTACATTTTGTAGTAATCAACTATTTAGCTATCTTCCATGACTATATATTGTGTTTAGGAGTGTTTTTCGTATGTTTACTTTTAGAAGTAACGAGTCAGCTTTATGATTGTGTTTCTTTTTATTCACAGTGACTTCAGTAAGGTCTGCCAGACAGGTTATTGATGCACTGAATGCTGAGGGGCCTGAAATTGATGTCATACTTACTGAAGTTGATCTCCCAATGACCAAAGGAATGAAGTTGTTAAAGTACATTATGCGGAATAAGGAACTGTGCCGCATTCCTGTTATTAGTAAGTTTGTCATGTGCCTTCTTTTCTTCAGCCATCCAACTTTCATGATAGTGAATTTTCCTTTTTCGTGTTTGTGGTCTAATATTTTTTATATATTTTTCTTTCTTTGCTATGATAAGTGATGTCGGCCCAGGATGAGGTCTCTATTGTTGTTAAGTGCTTGAGGCTCGGTGCTGCTGACTACCTTGTCAAGCCTTTACGAACTAATGAATTATTGAACTTGTGGACACACATGTGGAGAAGGCGGCGCCAGGTTTGTGGTCCTTGTTTTTCCTATATTATAAAATTAGATCCATTGCACTTGATAGACATAAGAGTATAATTTGAATGAAAATTTAGATATAGGGAACTGATATTCCACCAACAACCATTCCTTCACAGGGTTATTTTGTATTATAGGGATGTGAACCAAAAACCATTTATTTTAACTAAGATGTTTTCTCTGGCAGCTTGGTCTGGCGGAAAAGAACATCTTAAACTGTGAATTTGATCTAGTGGCATCAGACCCTAGTGATGCCAATACAAACAGTACTACTTTGTTCTCGGATGACACAGATGACAGGTCCCGAAAGAGCTCTAATCCAGAGATGGGAGTTTCAACTCATCAAGGAGATGAAGTGAGTATGATGCTGGATTGCTAAAAATGTGTTATTATGCATTTAAAATTCGGGAAAAGCATGTTTTGACTGTGCAGTATGAGATGCTGAACTCTTATACTCTAGTAAATGACATTGTGAATTGCAATTGATTATGTGGGCATGAGAGCTTGATTCCATTATAAGTTCTAATTTCTCTAAAAAGAATTATATCCATATGTCTGATTTCTGCATACTATATATTAGTTGAAGATGCTGAATTAGTTATTCAACTTGCTTAGTTACAGAGAAGTGATTGTATCTTCCAAGAATGAATGGAATAACTACAGCCAAACCCCCTCCCCAAAAAAAGGGGGGAGGTGACAAGTAAAATACCGAGTCATGTCCCGTGGATTTTCAATTATAAGTTCTAATTGCTCTAAAAAAATTATATCCATATGTCTGATTTCTGCACACGATATATTAGTTGAAGACGCTGAATTAGTTATTCAACTTGCTTAGTTGCAGAGAAGTAATTGTATCTTCCAAGAATGAATGGAATAACTACAGCCAACCACCCTCCACAAAAAAAAGGGGGGGGGTGGGAGGTGATAAAGTAAAATACTCAGTCATGTCCCGTGGATTTTCAATACTGGTATATAGCCATGGTATTCTCTCTTATGTCATATGGGCTGCCAACAATGCCTCCCCAACCATCCTTACTAAACTGATTTGAAGGGATACTTCAGTTGCTTCATATCAATCATATGCTATTCAGAAAAAAAAAAATGTAGCTCCATATATTATATTTTACCTTGGATTTTGAACTCCATAAACATTGTTTCAACCTTACTTTTCTGAGGCTGTTGATACCCTATTCTCTACTTTGAGAGGTTTAAGACATGGAGCCTTTTTAGTTGCTTGATTTTCGTAGTGATTTGATATTTAATCATTTACCATATAGAATTAACTGAACTGTAGAGAGCAACTTATGTACCAAAAAGTAGAGGAAATATGTTCATTGTTTGAATGAGAATTTAAGAAATAACCTTCTTGATATATGATGGTATTCCTATGTTCATTATATCAAACCAACTGTGCCTGAGTTATTATTGGTATTCGGAACCTGTAAATCACAAGACATGAATTTGATCTTTGCATAATTTTAAATTATAGACATGTTAGGGGGTGCAAGAAATTACTGTCTGGAAAGGGAAAAGAAGAATAAAAAACTAGCCTTGACCAAATTTTATCCAACATCTAAAACTTGAAGTGTCAAGTGTTTATGTTTTATATGTGAATGCTTTTGTCATGAATATGTGTGTTTAATATGAGCGATGAAGTAACAAACTAAACTTGAGAAATAAATCAATTATTGTGGTCAACCTTTGGGGCATATAACTTGAGAGATTCTGTACTAAAAGAAGTAACTGGTGTACCAAATTGAAATTAAAGGGAAAATGAAAGTGGAAATTTTCAGATTTGCAAATGCCTCAACAATTTGGTCCTCCAGAAAGATATATATGAGTATTTAAATATGAAGAACTATTATCAAGCATGCTGTTTGATGCTTTCTGCAAAGCCCAGAGGCAATGTTTGTGCATGTCAGATCTCAGTGTGTACTTAAATGTTGGAAATGTATGGTGCATCTATAATGTTACATATTGAATGTATGGTTTGTTTTCATACAAGTATTTTCCTCTTTCAGACTGCTGCTGTTACTGCCGAGCCTCCTCAGACTGATTCACCAGAATGTCGTCCAGATGTTCCAGGAATACGTGATCGCAGAACAGGTTGACTTCTCTTAAGCTGCTTCTTGCATCAAACTTGTTCGTTGCCCCTTGAACACAACTTGTCTTATTTTGTTAAGCTTACAGAATTTTCTTCTATCAATGCATAAGCTATTCTTAGGAATAGTGTGATATGACATCATTTTGTCTGTCTATTTTAATGTTCTATCAAAAAAAGCAAAGTCTTTAGTTTGAAATGAATTCGCTTAATGTTTTGTCTATGAATGCACATGATATTATCATGTTCTACCATTAATCAAATCAGACTGTTTTTCTTTATCTTTGAACCGAAATTAGCTTTCTAAAGAAGGAGTACTGACTTCATGAGATTCTCTGAAGTTTTGATACGGGATATAATTGAAGTTTATTCGATGGCTAGATTTTTGTCTCACATTTCTGTTTATTTTATAACACTGCATGGATGCTTTTGCATACGAGGCTTCACAAACGGATATTGGCTTGTTCGTTTACATGCTTGTACCAGACTTATTGCTGAATAATCTGTTTTTTCTTGAATTTATAGTTCGTTATAATGTGAGTATTGTTTATCATGTGATAACAATGCAATTCAGGAAAAGCATGACTTCGATTCTTTTCTGGTTTCCAACCTTTTCATTCTTGGATATCTCTAACTATAGAGTTGGAATGTTCATATTTTACAGGACAATTTTCATCTGTCCCGAATAAGAGTGAGCTAAGGATTGGTGAGTCATCAGCCTTCTTTACTTATGTGAAGTCAAGTGCAGTAAAAAATAGCAGTACTCAAGTGGCCTCCTCTAATAATGAAAACGCTGCTCAAAATAAGAGCATTGAAGTGAATCTTCCGCAATCAGGTCAACAAGTGGTTAATGACACCCTACCTGAGAACGGTGAAGCATGGGAAAACAACTCTCAAGGTGACGACTTTCGTAGCAGCAGTAGTATTCCAGATTCCCTTTCCTTGGAGAGGTCCTCTACTCCCGTGTTGGTGGAATTCAAGGAAGACAAGTTTTCTCAGGTACTCGTGCCTCCAAGAAGTGAACCTCAACATGATGTATCAGGGTTACCTGCACAAAATGTCTGTCTACACTACATGTCTGGAGTTTTAAATCAAGATATGATGCCCTCATCGACCCAGTTGTTTCAGAACAATCTCCACGACCTTCATAATCATACAAGCTCTGCTATGGTGCCTCAATATAATCATCTTCAGCAATACCTTCCCCATCCTCATGTAAGCGGGATGGCATCGTTTCCATACTATCCGGTTAATATGTACGTGCAGCCTGGTCATCCACCAACTGGTCACTTGTGGCCATCGTTTGGAAATTCATCTTCCAATGAAGTGAAACCTAGTAAGGTTGACAGAAGAGAGGCAGCATTAATCAAATTTCGGCAGAAAAGGAAGGAGCGGTGTTTTGATAAGAAGATCAGATATGTTAATAGAAAGAGGCTAGCTGAAAGGAGGCCTCGAGTGAGGGGACAATTTGTGAGGAAGAACGGTGTAACTGTTGATCTTAAAGGCCAACCTGCTTCTGCTGATTATGATGAGGATGAAGAAGAAGAGCAAGCATCAAGGGATTCGTCACCTGAAGATGATACTTCTGGATGTTGATGTTTACTATTATACACATTCACCTTGTTTTTGTTTGTGCTTGTACCTCTTCCGGTTTTCTCCATGGATAAATGAGAACCAGCTGCAGTGTACCATTGAATATAATCTAAAACACCAGTATATCGGGTGAAGAAGACCGAAGATCCATCATATGCATCACCAAATATGAAGCAGGTGAAACCTGGCGGTTGGATCAGGGTGCTTAAGTTAACCCCTGCTCACCTTAATGATAGTGGAACCGGGCAGGTTACAATGAAATGCAAAGCATTGAAGCAATTTCTATGTATTTATTTGTATTGGTGCTTCTCTTAATTCCTGTTCCAATTGCATCCAAGTGCAGAGTTGGTGATTATTTACACGATTCAACGTGAAAAAAAAATAGCACAAACAAGAAACGAACCCTTGTAATTTTTCTATGTTGGTGGCAGTTTGAATTTGAATTTCAAAACATATTTAGGAATATAACATGGAAGGATTACTTTTCAAATCCTTAAATTTGATAGATATTTATGTCGAAGTGATCTTTTAGTTTATTTTTAAATTTGAAAATTCTAAAACTTTATACTTTTCTAACTATATATTATAGGTGGTTAAATTATACTCAAAATTTATTATATGCGGCTAAAGAATTTTTCGCTCATTATGCCTAAGATTTTTTTTATGTACTTTTAGTTGCATGGGCTGAACGGCCATTAAATTCAATTATTAATTGACACGTGGTGCCCTTATATATTTTTTTTTTGAAACTTTTATTTAGAAAAAATCCATGTATTACAAAAATATCAAAATGACCCCTAAGATTTTCAAATCCATTTAACTTCACCAAACCAGGCTGATGTCATCGTCGATCAGCTTTCTCCAGTCGTCTGTGGTGTGTACCGTTACCATTGTTGGTATCGTCGTCGTCTCACAGCCAAACCCCGATCATCCATTCAACCTCATCGACCGTCGTTCGTTAGAAATTGTGACTGACTGCTCGATTCACCCCATCTCCGATCTCAGCCATTGTCAACTTGTGACTGTCACTGTCGACGACATTTGAAACCTCTTCTTTCTCTGGTCAAAACCCTGCTGACCACACCCTGTGAATCGTTGTCGAACATAGTGGAGAACATCGCAAAGTTTCGTCCAAGGTTGAAACTTGAACATGATTTTTTTTCTCTAAAAACTGGTTGTTTTTTAATAATAATATTTTAATTTTTTTAAAAAAAATTAAAATTTTATAAGTTTGACACATGTCAAATAATGATCGAATTTGACAGCCAGACACGTAAAGTGTAACAGAGAAAGCGTTAAGTAACTATTTTTAATGAAAAATTCTTTAGGCACAAAAAGTCAATTTTAAGTATAGTTTAGGCTCTTATTTTTGTATTAAGCCTATATTACATTGAATCTTAATTAATTAAATAATTAATTTTATATCATCTATTTTCACTCATCCAATAATCTTAAATATGTATAAAACTAAAAGAGTTTTATATTGTGTAGATTATGATCCACTTACAATATGTAAAATAGAAGTATTGGATGAGTGAAAATAAATAACTAAAATTAACTCTTTTTTTAATGAATATCTTCTGATATATAATATTCTTATCATTTTATATCAGATGGAAGTCACATTTAAATCTTTAAATTCTTATTGTTCTTGTATTAAAATTGAATCCATGCGTTGCAATCTTTCTTTTTATGGGGTTTTGATTTGTATTTGTATAGTTTATTTTTATTTAGGTTTTAATAATGGGATTCGGCTCTTTAGAGACGAAATGTATTTTTATTTTGTTACTTAAATATCATTAATTTTTTTAAAATTTTGTATCTATTTAAAATGAATTTTTTTAACTCCTTTTAGTCTATTTCGTTTTTTTAATTCTAATGTTCTGTCACAACTTTGGCTCTGAAAATGTGAAAATTAAGACGAAAGAAAATCAAGAACAAAAAAAAGGTTGAAGTAGAAGAAAAGACGTTGAAAATTTCATTGATAAGATTCATCTCTCCTTTTATATCATTTTTAGGAAAAAGTATCAAAATTATATTGTTTTTTTAAAGTTGTGCCTATTTTTTTTCGGTCAATCAAGATGTTTAACATTACGAACGTTATCACTTAGATGTTTCGGCCGTAACAGCTGTTAAATTTTTTTTAAGTGATAAATTTCGCATTTAGGTAATTTCTAAATTTTTTATTTAAAAAACTTAAAAATATTATTAATTAAAAGACCTAAACTTTTTTGAAAATATAGAAAAAAACCCCAAAACCCTAAAATATATTTAAGATTTTTATTTGAAGTAAATTTTTTAAAATTATATGAACGCGACATGTGTCATTTAATGAATTATTTTTAACAATCATTATTGTTGTGACACCAAAAATAATAACGTTTATAATATTAAACACTTGAATTTACAAAAAGAAAATTAAACATCACTTAAAAAAAAGTATAATTTGGACCTTTTTCAAAGTAAAGCCTCATTTTATTATATTATTTAATTACAACAACATTAATTTTATTTGTGAACAGTTGTTCAAGGAATCGCCTTCTCAACAAACTTATAATCTTTACTCACTTGAATTCATTCGGATCATGGCATTGGGCTACTTTTGAATGCTACCATCGGGCCAATATCCTATGCTTGCTTCAACTCATATGACTCGTGTGTTTTGGGCTCTACTTCATCTTTTAAAGTGTTATTCTTTCATAATTGAGTCTTTTATAATGTTTGTCCCATACTTTCTCCTTTCACAACTTTTTTTCTTTTTTCTTTTTCAATCTGGAATCCCTTGCCATCAAACCCTAATTTTTTTTCTATTATCATGACTATATCCCCTCTTGCACTTGATTCTTGTTCCCAAGGATTGAAATTTGAAAAATATGATTTTAGTACACTATAATCTTTTGAGTGACATTTTTAACTCTCAAAATTGACCACTGTATCAATAATTAAGTGACGACTTTATTTTTTTTCATTTTAACATCCTTTTTCAATTATGAAGGATAATGGAGGTAACGCCTTTTCTTCCTATTTTTTCCATGACTAAACTCACAAGAAAAACATGAAGAATCTTTGAATGCTCAGGTAATTCTAATTGATAAGCTACTAACCCAATTCATTTGTTCACTTTGTAGGATCCATAGTATCTGGAATGTAACTTTAGATTCTTTCTAATTGCCAATGATGTCTATTTGCAAGGTTACAACTTCAGGTAAATTTCATCCCCTTCTTCAAATTCTCTTCCACTTCTTCTTTGTCTGTATATTGCTTAATTCTCTAGTGAGCCTTGTTGAGTTGCTCTGTAAGTAGTTTGTTTAATTACTTCTTGTCTTTCATAATTTTCTGGACATTGCTTAATATTGATTCTAGATCTCAATATATAGTTGGGTAATAAGTAATGCTAAACATGGTAGTATTACCAATCTACTTCATTAGCTCCTTGCAAAAGAGACGTGTAAAAGTCCTGTCTCTATTAGACATGACTATTTTTGGTTGCTCATGTAGTTTTTATAAAGAATCTAGACAAATTATTCTAATTTCCATAACAATAAAAGGATGGTATAATGTCAAGAAATGGCCATATTTAGTATACTTATGCACTACCATCGGAATGCAATTAACTTTCATAGATTGATGTAGTCCTTCTATGAAATTCATATAAGATATTAAGATTATACCATAGCCTTTAACCTTGACCAGTAGTAGGATTCAAGTCCTTGATAAGTAGCTTGAGTGACCTTCGTGGGGAGAATCATGCAACATTTCTAACATGTACCATCTCAAATTCCTCTTTTTTCCCTCATAAAATTTATTTTTGAATTTGAGACACTATTAGAGAAATTCTAAAAATAAAACCTCTTTCCTTGTCACTAAAACTGTGATAGTTTCTTGTACTAAGAATACCCTTCATAGTTTTTTTTTTTCTATCTCCTAAACCCATCCTCAAGTGGTAATTGTAGCTTCCATTTGTAATGAATTAGAATCTTCTTCATATTATCTTGATAGAGCATCTACTAACACATTATACTTTCCTTTTTTGTATCAAATCAAATATTCTAACTCAACAATTTAAACAACCCTTTCTTTTGTATAGTAGTAGAGAGCTTATGTTATAAAAAATGTTTTAAGGGTTCATGATCTTCTTTGATAAATAAAATGAACACTTTCAAAATAATGTCTTCACTAATATAATGCAATTAGAATTGTAACATCCCTAAATTTCTGAATTAATTTTTTTTCTAAATTTGATTATTGAAAAGTCATATTATATATTAAAGTATTAATTTTTCAGGGGTGCCTAGGAAAGGGCTTTTGGACCCTTAAACTTTATTTTTCTTGTGGATTGATTTGAACAAATTAGATGTTAAACATGCATGAAAATGATGTATTTTGACCCATTTGACTTACATAAGCTTTAAATATCACCTTAGGGCTTTAAATAAGTGTTTTAGATGAGTAAGAGAGAAATTTTCATGAAAACATGGCATTTATGAGTTTAAGTATTGATACCAGTCATCTGGTGTCGATAATGTTCATATGTAGGCTAAAAAAAGATTTTGTGAGGGAAGTATGAATACCATATTCATAGGGTATCAATAATGTTCTTATGGTATCAATACCGAGGGTAAGGATATCGATATCAAGCTTAATATTTAAACCTTGAGACTTAAATCATTATCAATACTCAAGAGTGGTACCGATACCAATAAGGTTAGTATCGATACTCATGTAGAGGTATTGGTACTGGGATAAATTAATTCAACATCGAAGATTAATCCAATATCAATACTTGAGGGAGGTATTGATACCCTTGAGGGTAGTATCGATACCTTAGTAGGGGTATCGACCCTGGGGTAATTGTTGAAACTTTGAACCAAGTTTTGGTATCGGTAATCAAGAAGAGTATCAATATCCCATAGCTAGGTATCCATACCTAGGATAGATATCGATACCATTAGGAAGGAAAAGGTTAGTGAACCTTGCTTTGATATATAACTCTGGTAAGGAATCTAAGATTGTTGAAATTGATTAATAATAAGCTTGAAAGATGAAACTTGTTGAAATTGATTAATAATAAGCTTGAAAGATGAAACTTGTTTAAATGTGATTGTTAAGCATAAGAAATTGATGTGATATTCTATAAGACTTATGTCTTGTTTGACACTTGGGAAACAATGCGGACACTTGAATTACTTGTATATGACGATCGTCTATTATGTTTGATGGATTATCCAAATATTCTAAGACTTGTGTCATGGCACTTAAAGTTGATAGTTGGATGTTGCTCTAAAGCTATTGCAACCTAGACTCATCTATATACTCTAGAGGAGTAGGTTAGCCGGGTGTACGTTCTTGATGCATGTGTGACTTAGGTCTCACTCAGAGTATTTGGCAGTGTGGGCCATTGGATGTAATTCCTGATGCATGTGTGAATAAAATCTCATCCAAAGTACTCACATCATATACTAGAGGGAAGTGAGTCACATGATGCTATAGTAACTCCTGACTACATCATGATGACGACATGTTTTATGATTTGTGATGCATTGATGGTTGCTTCTTGACTATAATTGTTGGTATGCCCTTATAATGAATGCATGTAGTATAGTAGGATTATTTGTGTGAAATTGAGCTTGTTAGTTCAATGTTTGAAATGTGTTTCAGTTCATAGGTTCTTAGGTGGATATCAGGGAGCATATCATTGGATTAGCATTCCAACCATTCAAGCTATCAATTGTCTTGGATATTTGTAAAGGGCATGTATTATTCAGTGAATTTATGTAATTTCAATCGTAACTCTGTTTTGATAAACATGTTATTTGCACTTGATTTGTGATATTTGTAACTTCTTATTTTGTAAACCTAAATTATATTATTATTTTGATATATAATGATGGTCATGGTTATTGGATTTTTGAGTATATGATTCAAATAAATGGCTTGTTACTTCGGTGATTCTGTGTGATACTCAAATCCTCTAGATTTGAGATGAATCATATTAGAATTTTATGACTATTGTATGCAATTTTAAATATGTTAGTTATGATAATTTTTATTTTTATCATGTTTTACTAACATTTGATGTAAAATGATAAAAATATCCTTATATTCTTAATTGATTGTTTCTCATAAAAACCAAACATGTTCTAGGTTTGTTTCTAACATGATGATTGATTTTGTTTCTATTGAATCCTAATTGAGTTTAACTGAATAATATTTTTTTACTCATGTTTTGATAAACCCTTAAATGGTCATGTGTACATAAATAACCTTTGTGACTAATATGATATATGATATTTAAGTGGGCCATCTCGCAAGTACTGAGTGTTACACATCATCTAGTAACATTAACTCAATGTTAGTGCTCATCTTTGTGTCTATTTCTTGACACAGTATCCTTCCTCTAGATAAGAGTTGTTGCAACACAAGAGGTTTCAATTCTTCAAACCTTTATTGTTATTCTTCCACTAAGTTCTTTTGCACCAACTTATTAAACTATTCAAAATATCATTAGAGGTTATATATATATATATATATATAAACAACTATAACATAAGTTAATCGCAAATTCATGTCGAGTAACCTTTTACTTTTGCATGATATGTCAATCAAATCATATCTTATTCTTTCTCATTAAATACATATAAGTCATCTCCAAAATTTTCATATATAACAAAATTTGAAAAATATTTTTGACATTTCTTTATCCATCCTCTCGGATTATTTTTATCAAAGGTTTGAAGTTCTATTTTAGGTCTAGGAACAAATGTCCATGTATTTTTAAGAAAAAATATTTTGGGTATGTTTCTCAAGCATGCAATACTCGTAAAAAAAAATAGAGGGTTTATTAGGGTCCGTTTGGTTTCATGAAATATAGGCTATTTTTATTTTCATTTTCTTATAAAATAGAAAACGTTGAAGAAAATGCATTTGGTGGTAAATTTAGAAAATTATCTGTAGAAAATGAAAACAAAAATAAGTGAAAATTTGAAAACATATAAAATGGTGTTTTCAATGTTTTCTTAGAAAATTGTTTTTAAAATTTTGAAAAAAAAATTTATGGATTTCATGTTTTAACTTACAGAGCAAAGAAAGCATTCATGTTCATCTCTACAATTAATCAAAAGAACATCAATGCTTTGCAAAATCTAGACTTCAATGACAGAATCAAATCTAAAACCTTCAAAACTTGTGTTCCTCTTGTCACTCACAACTCGTACTTTGAGAATTTTTCTACAATACCGATGTTTATATATGTTTTGCTAAAATTTATGATATAATTAGAGAATCTTTCTACAATTCTTACTTTAAGGTAATGCTCTTCTCAAAAAAAAATATTTATATGTTTTAATCGTTATAGTCATACTAGACTTAAACAATGATCAAACTTGTAAAATTGTTCTTTGCATCGGAAACAACTACCATCTTTCATGGTCACTAACACTTGATTTAAAAAACAAATTGAAAGATTTTCTTCCTATTAATTGTTCTTTTCATCGAATGGAATTAAAATCTTTGTATAACTACTTTTTAATTTAATTTAATTATATGGGTTAAAGTTCTAATAATATCTTTCGATTTAATTCACGTTTAATTATTTTACTGTAGTACAACTTCTAATCTTAATAAAAATATATTTTTCTAGTTACTTTTTAACCTTTTCTTTTAGTATTTAGATATCAACTATCTTAAAGCTTATAAATTGCAAATTAGATGTTGATCTGATGGTTTTATATTTGCCAGGTAAATAACTTCATATGAAATTTATTATTATTCTTATGTCACTTTTTGTTTAATGTTAATGCTTGTAACTTGTATCTTCTATTTGTCATTGGTTTTTGAATTTGACTATATTCAATTATAGATTGATTTCTATTTGAATATCTGTTAGTATATCTTTGTGTTTGAAGCAATGACACAGATAGTGAGATTCTAACTAAGGTGCTTGCCGGTTGAAAACTATTTTTAAACTCCATGTTAGTCCTTAGTTCATCCATGACCTTTGAGAATTTCTGGAAGGGGTTTAAGCAAAAAAAATCATATGTAATTAATTTATATAAATTAGACTTATAGTTATATAAAGTCTTATTTTTACCTAAAACAATATTTGTTTAGAATAATTTTATAGTTTCACTTATTTTGGATTTGTATGTTACATAGTAATTCAACTTTTAGTTGGAAAAGTCAGAGAAGGAAAGTTGCAATCATCTACTTTTAAAAAATAAGTGTGGGTTGAAATTAATAATGAGATGTGTGATGCAGTCAAAGTAGATTATGATATTGATAGATTAAAGGTAAGTTCAATCGCTTACGTATGAAGTATCGTTATTTTTTTGAGTTGATTGGACATACTGGAGTTAAATGGGAGGTGACATCAAATACTATTCATGCATCACAAGAAATTTGGGAAGGATTTTTTTATGGTAAGTTTATTTTTATTTTCTCTTTAATATTTTAGAACCTAATTAATGTTTACTGTTCTAATGTATATTTTTTTATGTTACAGAAAAATAAATAGTTCAAAAAGGTTGAAAAACAAGGTTGTGAAGATTATGAATTACTTGGTGAAATATTCAATACAACAACTGCAATCGGAAAACTTCAATAATTATTTACCGAAGATCCACTATCTCCTAATGAAGAGAGGCGTTTGGAGGAAGAGTTTTTACATGTTTACTTGGTAGGTAATAGTTCAGAAGGTGAAGGATCCAGAAAAGGTAAAAAAAAAAAACATAAAATTGATTCGGTTCCAAAAGAGCGTCGATCTAACAAAGTGAATAAAATAAATAAGATGGAAGTATTTTTGGATAAGTTGGCATCTACACAAGTGCCAAAAAAGAAGCTGCTAAAGCAAAAGTCGAGAAATACAAGTTATCAATTCCTGATCCTACAAGTTGTGTTAATAGATACTTTAGATGTAGCATGATGATTGACTCCAGAGTTTTGTTGTTCATGCTCCCCTTCTTTCTTGGACGACAAATTTAGTATCCTCTCCATATAGTCCTGGCTTTCATCGAATCTAGCTTCCAGGGTTACTCGGTCTACTTTCTAAACTTCTCTTTTAATCTTTCCATCGTTGAGGGATGGTAGTTGATTTCATAATTTGCTTTGTATAGTTTATGTGCTCTTGTATAGCAATTAAACTAGTGTTTTATGAACGTCTCCCGGGGGAATCCGTTGGACTTAAAAAATGGTTTTTGTTCGGGGAAGGTGATGAAATATGATTTGGAAAACGGTTTAATTTTGAGTCGCCTCCAACCATTAAGCTAGGTAGGTTGGAAATCTTAAATGATAAAAAATGGTATGCGTTTTACCAAAGATTCGTTTTTAAGAGTTTGGAAGTCGGTTACGTGTGGGGAAGGGTTAGTACCCCCACAACGCCCAAATTTTGGTACCTAAACGATTATATGTTGTTTATATATGTTTGTAAATTATGATCATTTTATTCATTTGATTTTATTTAAAAAAATGTCAATTTTCGGATAACTAACGCCTTTTTGTGTGAACAATTTTCGGGAAAAGCACTTCCTTTGTAGTTAGGAGACTTTCTCATAGATTCCCCTTACAAAAGACATTATATCGCAATTTTCGTAAAGATAAAATAACATAAATAAAACGAAATAAAAAGTTAAAAGTGGTGAAAAATAATCGAAATAAATAAACGTGGAACAAGAAAAATTATCGAATATAAAATACATATTTATGCGAAAAATCCTCGAAAAGATACATTCTCATTAGTTGGTAGATATCTTCGTAGATTTCCCTCACATTGCAACTTTTCCATTTTCGTATATTAAAACAATGATGATTGGAAACATGCGAAATAAAAACATTTACAATAAATAGAGATAAGCATATTTATTTACATATGATACAAATGAATACAATACATACAAATATATACATACGGATTGAAATAAATACAAACGAATATTGCAACCCAAAATATATTGGTCAAAAAGTAAATATTTAAAATTACAAAGACCAAAATGAGAAAATAGCAACTTAAAGGATCAAAATAGCAAAAAATTGAAACTTAAAGGACTAAAATAGCAAAAATCGAAGCTTAAAGGACTAAAATGGAACAAATTGAAACTTAAAGGGCTAAGACAGTAAAAATAGAAACTTAAGGGTCTAAAATGATAATAACATAAACTAAAAAGGATAAACATTAATTACAAAATAAACCAGAGCCCAAATCGAAAATATTAAATAATACATACACCAAAAATATAAATAACCCAAAAATAACTTACAATACTAAAATAAAATAACCAGAAATATGGAGGATTAAGTAATAATTAAACCTATGCATTCATACCAAATCAGTGACCAAAACAAAAGATGCACAAATCTGAGGATCAAATTCAAATACCAGTCAAAATACATAACACCTAACATCAGTGACAAATGAAAACTTTAAAAATTATTTTCTCAAAGTAAAATATTAGCATACATATATTTAACATACAAAATAGGATGAAAATACAATGAAAAATAAACATGAGGCCCAAAGTCAAAGAGTTCAAAATTTCATTAATGACCAGTTACAGAACATTACAAACGTGGGGACTAAACGTGCTATTTTCCCCTTTATGCTTGAAGAACACGGTGAAAAGGGACCCAAAACGATAGCATTTTGATCTTAATATATATATATATATATATGATTTCAAAGCCAAAATGGCTTAAGCTTATCATTTGTTCCCAACTCAAAAAAAAATGAGAAGGAGAGAGAGTACCTGAACTCTCTCAATTGAAGAGAGAACGGTCGGCGGGATCCACGGCGGGGCCCATAGTGGTCGGAGAATGCCAAATGACCCCCAAACTATTCCTCTCTTTACACTCAACCCTAAACTTGAACCCTTTTAACCCAAAAATCTCTCAAGAACCCTAGATCTAAATTATTACCTTTCGAAAACCAAAAGATCTGGCAACCTCTTGTCTTCCACGGTTTCGAACAGAGGTAAGAACCTTCTCTATTTTGTTGTTTTTCTCTTTTTTTCTTTTGGTCTGGTTCTTGGTATTTCTCTTCTTTTTTCGAAACTGGTTCTCTATCTTTTTTTCTCTCGGATTTTCTTCTCTTTTTTTCTCTCCCTCTCTTTTCTGAAAACCTAAATGGTCTTCTTTGTCTTCCCTCCTTCTCTTTATCGTGATGGCTTCTGATGATTTCTTTGATGGATTTGAGTCCTCAAAATAGGGTAATAATATCCTATATTTCTAGGATAATTATCTTCTGATTTTCTAACTTGGATAGGCTCTGGGTCACTGTTTGATGGATTGGTGGGTCACTGTTGGTGCAGGGGAGGACGACAGTAATGGTAGGCGGCGGTAAAAGCTAGGTTTTGATGTATTTAGGGTTTAAAACCCCTAATTTTAATCCAGGTTACTGAACGGGTCGGGTTTTCTTCTCGTCGGGTCGACCATTGAGCTTGGATCAGGTTGTAGCTTATAATGGTGGGCTACTGGGCAAGGTTGAATGTAATATGTTGGGCCAACTTGTAATGGGCTTGAGTTAGTGTAATGGGTTGGCCTGCAAACATGTAATTAATAATAATAATAATAATAATAATAATATAGTATTTTTGGTAGACTCGGACAAAAACGGGTGTCTACAGCTGCCCCTCTTTGCACATTCTTGTGTTAACAATAATAGGGCAAACACGAAAAGACAACCAGTTTTTGTCCGGTTCTCACTTTTTGGTTTTGAGATTTGATAAGTGTTTGATATTGGGGACGACACGACTCATATGCGATGAAGAGGTCTGGTCGTCTAAGGGTGACACGGATCCTACATGATGAGGAGATCTAGTCGGTGGATGACACGACTCATATGTGATGTAGAGTTCTTGCCATCTTTAGGAAGGGTGATAACACGGTTCCTACGCGATGAGGACGGCTGGTTATCTAGGGGTGACACGGCTCTTACGTGATGAGGAGGTCTGGTCGGGGGATGACATGGTTCCTACGTGATGAGGATGGTAGGCTATCTTTAGGGATGATAATAGGGTTCCTATGTGATGAGGATGGTAGGCTATCTTTAGGGATGATAATAGGGTTCCTACGTGATGAGGATGACTAGTCATGAGGACATCAAGTCATCTTTAGGAATAATAACACGGTTCCTACGTGATGAGGATGGCTAGTTATCAGGGGTGACGCGGCTCCTACGTGATGAGGAAGTCTGGTCAGAGGATGACATGGTTCCTACGCGATGAGGATGGCTGTCTATCTTTAGGTATAATGGTTTCAAGAAACCGATTCACATATGATGCTTCAAGAGAAGTTGTTTCAAGAGAGACAAAATTTGTTTCAAGGGAAATGACTCAAAGATAGGTGCTTTGTTTCATGGGAAACATATTCAAAGATAGGTATTCTCAAAAGAAATTGTCTCGAGAGACAAAATTTGTTTCAAGGACGAAAATTTGTTTCCAGAGAAACATACTCAAAGATTTTTTTTAAAGAAACTATCTCGAGAGACAAAATTTGTTTCAAGAGAAATAACTCAAAGGATATTGATAATCTGCTTGTTCTTGCTGGTGGAGGAAAAACCTTAAGAAGATCTGATCGTTCACATCAGGATGTTGAATCCCCAAAGATGCCCCAACATTTGATATTGAATCTCCAAAGATGCCCCATCATTCATTGTTTCTTGCTTCATCACTGATTCTAAGCATGAGTTTTGTGTCTGAGAGCCACATGTCAACTACCAAGATCTACTCCAGAGAGATTGTCTTGTTTGCAAACGCTTTTCTTCTTATTGTATTTTTAAAAGTCTGAAAATATCAATTAAAAAAGTTTCGAAAAATGTTTAACCAAAAGTTTGAAAATCTTGCCCCTTTCGAGGTTTTACAATTGACAAATCATAAAACAAGAGTTCATTGGATATCAAAGAATTAATTAAACTATTAATCTTTCAATAAATTATAGCTATTTTACAAGTGTTCTCTGACTCCCAACTCTCATGTTCTCATTCATGTTGTGTGATGCCTTATCAAGGGATTTGTGCGATCGCCTCTTATGCAATAGTTGCACAGTCTTCATTTTCCACCAGAGTGTACTCTTGCAAACCTCAACCTGAGACAAGTTGTTTCCTTGCCCCCATCAAATTTTATCCCAAAAATTGGTTTCCCTTGTCCCAGCTTCGATCTTGAGCTTCAGAGATATATTTGTTGAATTCCAAGATACATCCGGAGAACTTATCTTGTTTGAAAATATTTTTTTATTCTTTTGATTTTCAAAATTTTTAAAAATATCAAAAGAGTTTTGAAAAAGTATTGCCTCCTTCTAGGTTTCACAATTGAAGCAAATCATAAAACAAGAGTTCATTGGATATCAAAAGAATCAAATGCTCTTTTAATCTTTGATAGCTGCAAATCTTTGACAAATATCAAGATCAAAAAGTTAATTTCGAGGTTAGCTACCTAAACTCAAAGGTTTGTTTCATAGATTCGATCACCTTGAAGATCATGGCATACCCCTCTTTCTTGGTTTGGCATTTTGATCGGATGCGGACAAAATGTCACAACTAGCATAGTTAATTGTTAGACTCTTTAGAACACATTTTGTTTCAGTTCTCTGAAATCTTCCATTTTTTCAAGCTTCGTAGACTGCTCTAGTCAAGGCAGTGCAGAAATATCGGTCTAAAAATGAAATTTATGAGTGCTCGTGTGAAGTTAACTATAAAGGTGTTCATCGACTCCCTTAGTCCATATTCATCGAAACTCCTTATTTAGTAAATTTGATTTTACTTACCATTGTTTGGCTAGTTGAATTTATCTTTATTGTACATATATTTTATAATGGCCTTTATCAGGCTAGCTAAAGGATTCATGTCGTCACAAAGTCTTCGACTTGAAAACCACGTAGAGAAAACACCGAATTGCCAAGTACCCGATCAATGTCCTGGTTTGAATGTAATCTATTCATAAAACCAGGGCTTTCGAGTTTCCTCTATAACCAATTGCTTTAGCGGAATAGCTCTGCTTTATTGTATATATATATATATATACTAGGTATACGGATTCTATTTCTTAAGCTCGTTGAAGAAAACCTGTTATAGTCTATGTGTTTGTTGTAGGTCAGAAAATCTAATCTTTAGAGTTCAATTCCCAAGAAACCAGCCTAACTAGATTCACCTACTTAACCATTCCATCTGAGAAGATCATGATCATCATTGAACGTCATTAACAGATGTAGAACCAATTAGCTTTGCAATTTCATGTGCTAGTTTCCCATTTTGTTCACTCCTAACATATACCTGAATGACAAACCCTTTGCTTGGCTCTTCATGTGAAGAGAAAACTAGCTCGGTCCCTGCAAGAGAAAGGTATATATATTTTGGTGTATCTCTGGAGTAGGATCAAGGGGTCCTTGTTTTGCAAGGTTCAATCTTGTCATTTGTCAAAGATTTACAACCTCAATTATTAAAAAGCTTTTAATTAAAATGATATTCAAAGAATTCAATATTAAAATTTACTCATTGTTCATTTCCTCATAAGGAAGTATTTTATTTAAAATGTTCGAACGTCAAGCGACTTACAAACATTTAAAAATAAGAACAAAAGAAAAACAAATTCAAACAAGATGATATGCATGAGAATGCAACAAAATTCTTGGTGAATGCCCCAGCCGATTCCTGATCAGAATGCCCCCATTACACATTGAATGTCAATGCCCCTGAATCGTTCAGATCTTGGACCTTGCGCTTCAATGCCCCATAGTTCTCAGTGGTGTGCCCTGAGCTTCCAATGTGATAGCTGCATATGGCGTTAATATCATGGCCTTCAGGATATGGGGCTTCTCTTGGTTTGGATTGAACTGAAGTCACTAGGTTCTTCTCAACTAGCGTTGGGAGTAATTCCTCATATGTCATTGTAATTGGATTGATACGAGATGCTCCACATTGTTAATTCTGGTAGGAAGGTTCATGTTCAAGTGAACATCTTGTACTTAATGTCTTAAGGTTTTATTGGTAGAAAAATGTTGGTTTGGCATCTAAGAATATAATGGTGACTTTATTGGCTCAACGAAAGGTATGGGTGCAACTTTTGTGTCTAAAAAGGACAAAGTCAATGTTTTAAGGTCTCAAAGAGAGGGAATATCAAAATTTGGTTCTTTGGTAGTGACCGTGAATTATTTCAGGTACAAAGTCGAGAGATTATATTTTGGGATTTTAGACAGGATAAGAAAGGTCTAATCTTGACATATGTCAAAAATCCATAATCCTTGAAAAATTAAGAGAATTCGTAATTCATTTGATATTCAAAGAACTAAAGATTAAAACTCATTCAATTATTCAACCTTAGAAGGTAGCATAAGTTCAATCATTAAAAGATTAAGAAAATATGAAAGACAGAAAAAAATGAGTTCAAACAAAATAATTCTCTCAATGCAAATGGTAAATGCAATGCCCCCATCCTTCTTTGATTGTTCATGCCCCTGAATCCATCAGGTTCTAGATTTTGCGCTTCAGTGCTTTACAGTTCTTAGTGGAATGTCTGGAGCTTCTTATATGATAATTGCATATGGCTTCAACATCATAAACCTCAAGATATGGGGACTCTTTTTTCTCAAATCAACTTGTAAGGCTCAGTCCGACAACCAGAAAATAGCTCACACCGTACTGATTACAAATTCTTCCTTTAATTTGTTCGTATCTTGTTTTTATTCTCAATATGATGTCACGTGATTAGAATCACTTCCATCGAATTCTCTATGGATTAATATCATGTATTCATGAATGATGCATGTGAAAATGCTTAAATGAATGCCATGCAGAATACAAATGTAAAAGGTATTGATTTCCAAAAGTAATCATTCTTAGAAAGAGTTATATTCATCCAAAAGAGTATTCATATTTACAAGAAAGATCGATCTACAAATGTGTTTTGGCCCTTTTATTTAGCTCCATGATTTCAATCATGATCCCAACAACTTTCTCGTATTTCTAGAAATGACTCCTTTATTGTTGGTGTCCAATCTTATCTATTGAAAGTGAGGACGCTGTACACGGGATTCCAAAATCGGAATAGAGCTTTAAGCAATGGTTCATCTATCTTTGCATAGAGGGGATGAGTCATGTCACCATATTTCTTGTGAAAATTCTCTTTGGTAGCTACTCTCCAATTCTGCCAAATCTCTATCAGCTTTTGTATATCATTTTGCTTGAAATTGACATTAGCATCTGTGGACATCTGTGATATATAATCTCCAGGCAAATTGTCTCCTTTCGCCCTTTGTTTCTTCATATCAAGCTCGAACCGTCAGATCGATTTCTTCCTTGTTATGAAACCTCTTTTTCATATTAATGATCGTTCTTCTACTCTGATGATTACTTGGTTAATCAACACCTTTATTTTATTTATGATGATCATGTAGAATGCAAAGATGCAAATACAGATGCAAAAGTGATGATCCTCTGAAATGCAATGCAAAGAATGATTAAAAATGACACAAACAAAAGAAACAAAATCAGTTAGTATGGGCAAAATAATCAATAAAATTAAAAGTTGTTAGTTAAAGATAAATATAACACCTACCCAAACATAATATCTACCTGAGCATGCTTTTATTAGATAGCGATCCTACCCAAACATGTTTTTTACCCAAAATAATTATTTTCAATGAAATGATCCTAATTGCATGGTATCTAGTTCGCATGCTTTTGTTCAACAAAATTTAAAGCAAAATGAAAGGTTCAGAAAAACTCCTCTTTTATGTACACTTAATTTGGGTACCTACTGACAGACAAAGGTTCTGTATGACTATACCTAGGGTGACCGTTCCATGGTTCACTATATGCATGGTTTCGGCTCTAACAGGAAAAGGGTACCCAAATTGTCCTTGTTCGTGCCTCCTTAGGCTGCCAAACCCTCAATACTGGCCCATTACAAGCTCGTACGGATCAAGTTCAATTCTAGAGGATACATTGCCTTATGTCTATATGGAGAAACAATTTATCTCACGTATACATAAGGTATATGAACCCCAAAAGTTACTTGCTAAAACCCGTGCGGAAAAATAATTTATCTCACATAGGCTAAGCTTTCACCTCAACTTAAAAGGGACAAAGCTCGTAAGTGAGCTTACGATATGAAAATGTACATATTTTGTATGAGGAAAAACTCACAAACCTTCAAAAATAAGACAGAAGACATAAATTTTTTACGAGCTTAGAAACCTGTTCAATTTTGAAAAATCAATAAAATCAAAAACCCATTAGTTTAAAAAAATATGCATGGTATGCTGAAACTCAAAAAAAATAAAAGGATCGTAAATTAAAAACACTTTAAATTTATAATTCCCAAAAATTTAAAAAAAACGTATAATTGTTCATGGCCTGACTCTCAAAGTCCCCAACAGAGTCGCCAAGATGTCATAACGTCTTCCCGGGGGAATCCGTTAGACTTAAAAATGGTTTTTGTTCGGGAAAAGTAATGAAATATGATTTGGAAAACGATTTAATTTTGAGTCACCACCAACCATTAAGTTAGGTAGGTTGGAAACCTTAAATGATAAAAAAATGGTCTGCATTTTACCAAAGATTCGTTTTTAAGAGTTTGGAAGTCGGTTACGTGTGGGGAAGGGTTAGTACCCCCACAAGGCCCAAATTTTGGTACCTAAACGATTATATGTTGTTTAAATATTAGGAATTACAAACTTAAAAAATGTTTGTAAATTATTATCCATTTATTCATTTGATTTTATTTTAAAAAAAATGTCAATTTTCGGATAACTAACGCCTTTTTGTGTGAAAAATTTTCAGGAAAAGCATTTCCTTTATAGTTAGGAGACTTTCCCATAGATTCCCCTCACAAAAGACATTATATCGCAATTTCCGTAAAGATAAAATAACATAAATAAAACGAAATAAAAAGTTGAAAGTGGTGAAAAATACTCGAAATAAATAAAAGTGGAACAAGGAAAATTATAGAATATAAAATACATATTTATGCAAAAAATCCTCGAAAAGATACCTTCCCATTAGTTGGGAGATATCTTCATAGATTTCTCTCACATTGCAACTTTTCCATTTTCGTATATTAAAACAATGATGATTGGAAACATGTGAAATAAAAACATTTACAATAAATAAAGATAAGCATATTTATTTACATATGATACAAATGAATACAATACATACAAATATATACATACGGATTGAAATAAATACAAATGAATAGTGCAAACCAAAATATAATGGTCAAAAAGTAAATATTTAAAATTACTAGGACCAAAATGAGAAAATAGTAACTTAAAGGACCAAAATAGCAAAAACCCATAACTTAAAGGACTAAAAGAGTAAAAACTAAAGCTTAAAGGACTAAAATGGCACAAACAAAAATTTAAAGGGCTAAAATAGTAAAAACATAAACTTAAGGGTCTAAAATAATATTAATAGAAACTAAAAGGGCTAAACATTAATTACAAAATAAACCAGAGCCCAAATCAAAAATATTAAATAATATAGGCACCAAAAATATAAATAACCCAAAAATAACTTACAAGACTAAAATAAAATAACCATAAATATGGAGGATTAAGTAATAATTAAACATATGCATTCATACCCAATCAGTGACCAAAACAAAATATGCACAAATCTGAGGATCAAATTCGAATACCAGCCAAAATATAAAACACCTAACATCAGTGACTAAAATAAAAACTTTAAAAATTATGTTCTCAAAGTAAAATATCAACATACACATATTTAACATACAAACTAGGACGAAAATACAATGAAAAATAAGCATGTTGCCCGAAGTCAAAGAGTTCAAAATTTCATTAATGACCAATTACAGAACATTACAAACGTGGGAGACCAAACGTGTTATTTTCCCCTTTATGCTTGAAGAACACTATGAAAGGGAGCCTAAAATGGCAATGTTTTGATCCTAATATATATATATATATATGATTTCAAAGCCAAAATGGCTTAAGCTTATCATTTGTTCTCAACTCAGAAAAAAAAGGAGAGAGAGAATACATGAACTCTCTCAACTCTCTCAACTGAAGAGAAAATGGCCAAGGCGCCTGGCGGGATCCACGGTGGGACCCATAAAGACGCACGACGACCAGAGAATGCCAAACGACCCCCAAAATATTTCTCTCTTCACACTCAACCCTAAACCCAAACCCTTTTAGCCCAAAAATCTCTCAAGAACCCTAGATCTAAATTACCTTTCGAAAACCAAGAGATCTGGCGACCGCTCGTCTTCCACGGTTTCGAGCAGAGGTAAGAACCTTCTCTCTTTTGTTACTTTTTCTCTTTTTTCTTTCGGTTTGGTTCTTTTTCTTGGTATTTCTCTTCTTTTTTTTTGAAACTGGTTCTCTATCTTTTTTTTCTCTCCCTCTCTTTTCTGAAAACCCGAATGGTCTTCTTTGTCTACCCTCCTTCTCTTTATCTTGATGGCTTCTGATGATTTCTTTAATGGATTTGAGTCCTCAAAATAGGGTAATAATATCCTATATTTCTAGGATAATTATCTTTTGATTTTCTGACTTGAATAGGCTCTGGGTCATTGTTTGATGGATTGGTGGGTCACTGTTGGCTCAGGGGAGGACAACGGCGGCAACGACAATGACAGGCGGCGAAAGAATGTAGGTTCTGATGCATTTAGGATGCGTTTGGTTCACGGAATGTAAGATTACCAGTGAGAATAAAAGATTACCAGGGAATAGGATTACTGGGAATGTTGTATTTTGTGTTTGGTTGGTTTAGTAGGAATATAAGATTACCGTGTTTGGTTAAAGGAATAAAAGATTATTGGAATGCATATTTGACCAAATTGTCCTTATTATATATTTGTATAATATTACAAATTGCAAAATATTTATATATTTTCTTTAAAAATTAAATTCATAATATTTATATTTTTTTTACAAAATTAAAAATATAAAAAAGGTATAATGAAAGGGTAAAAAAAATTTAACCCCTGAACTTCATATAAAATTTTAATTATAGACATTTTTTAAATCTAAAATAATTTAAGGATAAATTTGTAATTTAATCTTCGTAGAATTTTTATTATTCAATGACAGAAGAATGATATTTTTGAAAAAAATAAAAATTTAAGGGCATTTTAGTCCAAAACGCTGGTAATGTTACAATACCTAAGGGAAGAGAGGTAATGACATTCCCGGTAATATACCCAAAAAAATCTACTGTTGGTAGTAAAACATTACCGGGAATGAGATTCCCGGCCAACCAAACATGGGAATGTGGGATTCCCATCCCATGAGAATCCCACAATCCTTGAACCAAATACCCCCTTAGGGTTTAGAAACCCAAATTTCAATATGGGTTACTGAACGGGGCGGGTTTTCTTCTAGTTGGGTCGGCCATTGAGTTTGGACCGGGTTGTAGCTTGTAATGGTGGGCTACTGGGCAGGGTTGAATGTAATCTACTGGGCCAACTTGTAATTGGCTTGAGTTAGTGTAATGGGTTGGCCTGCAAACATGTAATTAAATATAATTAATAAAATAATAATAATAATATAATAATAGTATTTTTGGTAGATCCGGACAAAAACGGGTGTCTACAATGTCACTAACTAACTTTTCTTTTGCCTTCCCAGGTTGATTGTGGATCAATTATCCTTGATTTTCACTATAAATTTTCATAGTTTGATTTAAAAAAAATAAGGAAATTAAGAAGTGGATAAGAAAAATAGAAGAAGAAGGAGAAGAAAGAAAGGAAAAAGAAGTTAAAATTTCCACAGATAAGATTCAAATCTGTCCTTTTGCATCATTTCCATTATCTTGGCTAATTACAAGAAAACTAACAAGTTATTTTTTAATAGTCGTTTAGGTAATTGTCCTTTTGCAACAAACTTCTTACTGTTACTTCTTAGTCATGCTTGAATTTGTTCGGATCATGGTATTGAGCTACTTCTCGAATGTTGTCATTGGCCCAATCTCCTATGCTTGCTTCATCCCATATAACTCGCATGTTTTAATAGTCGTTTTTTCTATACTTTCACAACCAATCCATTGTCATGATATTTTTATGTTTGAAATCGAAGGTTTATCATCTTTTGTTGAATCAATGATGCTTTTCTCTTTCTTTAGCTTTCTTATCCATGTTTTTTATTTTGATCCTCGCTTTCTTGTTACAAACAAAGAACCAAATGCACAAGCAGAACCATTAACACTGTAGAGGAGATCATTTAAAGATATTGTAAAATCATTTAGTGGGATTTTATTTTATTTATATCCAAAAATATTAGTATAAATAAGTTAGGATGACCAAGGGACGGGGAGAGGATGTGTGTTAAACCTTTGGTTGCAGCTAAATTATTCTCTAGGTTCAGTGCTCCTTGTTGAAACCTTTCTTATCCCCCTTTCTCTATTTATTCTACTGTTATCATTTGAAATTGCAGGAAAGTTCATTACATTGGTGCTTTCATTGAGAGATATTAAACCATGATGAACAACATTAAATCAATCGAATTTTAGGATATTAGTTCACATCATGAGTAACTATTGGATTCTCTTCAATTTGGTATAAATGAGCATCGACAATCCCCGGAAAATTACAAGTTGTCGCTCCAAAATGTGCTTAGGCAGATATCGCTTTTGACAATCCAAATGGGTCAGATCAATAAGGTTCAAGGTGAGGGCGATTTATCGGGGGAAGTTGTAGCTAATCAAGGCCAAAATCAAGTCAAAGAGAAGACAGAAGAGGATTTTCTTTTTCCTTCAAGACCCACTCATGTGGAATTGCCATTGTTTACTGGGAAAGATCCAGAGGAGTGGATTAACTCAGCTCAATATTTTTTTGAAATTTATAGAATAGAGGAACATTATTGAGTTACAATGGCATCTTTTCGGATGGAAGAGATGGCTAAAAATGTTTTTTGTGGATGAAAATATGGAAACATGTGGGCTGATGGAATCATTTAATTGATGCCTTTCGAAAATGATTTGTTCCCACAGAGATGGAGACAATGGTAACTAAATTTTAAGAGAATTTCAATTGGAAAATTAAATCGATGGACTCTTTTCAATTCATGACCAATGTACAACAACATCTCATGACCGACATGAAGTATCAGTTGGAAGCTGTGAGTATCAACTTAGTCCACTAGAGCATCTGATTAATGGAAAAACAGAGATATCATCTCCTATAAAGGCGTGTCCCATTATTGATACTTTATTCCAAAAAAAGTTGAGATGAATGGATTCAAGGAATGAAAGATTACAAACAACATTGGAGTATAATTTCCATAGCTCACAAAGCGATGGTGACATTGTTAGATTTG
The DNA here is from genome assembly GCF_006381635.1 of Hibiscus syriacus. NCBI lineage: Eukaryota > Viridiplantae > Streptophyta > Magnoliopsida > Malvales > Malvaceae > Hibiscus > Hibiscus syriacus. The sequence continues at coordinate 10,161,602 of NW_024063533.1, read as the reverse complement.
TCTAGAAATTAAGTTGACAAGTTGGAAATTTCATCTTGGTTGGTGGCCAAACTTTGAACATGTGAATTTCATATTTGGTGGCTAACTTGTATACATTGGAAAGTTCTTTAGTAGGTGGCCAAACTTTGAACATATTGTTCTTGAAACTCAACTATAAATAGGCCTAAGTATTTCCATTAGAAATCATCCCAAAAATAAGTTTTCTCTTCCTCTTATATTCTTCATTCTCCCACTTTGGGAATTCTAAAGAATACCATTTGTTGTAATATTGGCGATATAGTGAAGTTATCATCCGGTGTGGTGCCCGATGAGTAGACGATATTCTTGTCGAACCTCGTAAATTTAGTATGTTCTCTCCTTTATTGTTTTTTATTCGGTTCTTTTCCATTGTGTTTCAATATTCAATAGTTTGATAGGTTTATCCGCTGTGCAACCTTTGGTGGTTTTAATCTTGATATTTTAGGTCAATTTTAAAACTACGTTCGTGTGGAAAATAACTTGTTTTCCCTAACAATTGGTATCAGAGCTTCGGTTGAGGTTATCCTGGTGGTTCCATTGCTGAAAATATACAATTCGTGATATTGAATATTGTTCGTTAGAATTAAAATGCCAAAATACAGATCAGTTGAGACATCAAACTCTTCATCTGGACCGGTGAGGAGGGTGATGTCAAATGCAAATTTCTCGGTGGAGTTGTTCGATGGATCCTTTCATTTTGGTATGCAGCAAGGCGAGGTGTTAGACGCTTTATTCCAACAAGGTCTAGACATCGCCATTGAGGAAGAAAAGCCCGAATATATGGAGGAGAAAGAATGAGGAATAATCAATCGTTTGGCGTGCAGCACGATTCGATCTTGTCTTTCCAGGGAGCAGAAGTATGGCTACAAGAATGAGACTTCTGCAAGTAAGATGTGGAAAGCTTTGGAGGAAAAATTCCTGAAGAAAAGCTCTCAGAATCGTCTTCACATGAAGAAAAGATTGTTCAGATTTGATTATCAACCAGACACCAGTATGAATGAACACATCACTGCGTTCAATGAGCTAGTGGAAGACTTATTGGGCATGGAAGAAACCTTCAAAGATGAAGATTTGGCTTTGATGTTGTTGTCATCTCTTCCAGATGAATTTGAGCACCTTGAGACAACGTTACTTCATGGTAAGGATAATGTTACCCTTAAAGATGTAACTGATGCTTTGTATAGTTATGAACTCTGGAAGAAAACCAAGAAGGAGAGCAAGTATGAAGCAGCGGAGGCCATGGTGGCAAGAGGTCGCTCGAAAAGTCAAAAGCCAAAGTGGAGAGGGAGATCAAAGTCGAAGTCCAGACTGGGAAAAGATGAATGTGCCTTTTGTCATGAGAAAGGCCATTGGAAGAAAGATTGTCCGAAGCTGAAGAAAAAAGGAAAAGCTGCTCCAGATGCATGTGTTGCAGAGCATGATGCACATGACTCTGACATATCATTGGTTGCTTCATCAACAACATTCCATTCCGATTAGTGGATATTAGATTCGGGCTGCACCTATCATATGTCCCCTAATCGGGAGTGGTTCTCCGATTTAGTGGAACTAAATGTAGGAGTTGTTTATATGGGCAATGACAATGCCTGTAAAACTGTTGGGATAGGTTCAATTCGATTGAAGAATCAAGATGGATCAACCAGAGTTCTGACGGATGTCCGATACGTGCCCAGTTTGAAGAAAAATCTCATCTCGTTGGGAGCCTTAGAATCCAAAGGTTCAGTAGTCACTATGAGAGATGGAGTTTTAAAAGTCAAATATGGCGCACTTGTGATGATGAAAGGCATCAGGAAAAATAATTTGTATTACTACCAAGGTAGTACAATTATTGGAGTAGTTGCAGCAGCTTCCGGAGGTGATGATTTGGACGCAACCCAGTTATGGCATATGCGGTTGGGACATGCTGGAGAGAAATCCTTGCAAATTCTGGCAAAGAAAGGATTGTTGAAAGGTGCAAAGGCTTGCAAATTGAACTTTTGTGAGCATTGTGTTCTGGGAAAGCAGAAGAGAGTGAAGTTTGGCACCACTATACATAATACAAAAGGTATTGTAGATTATATTCACTCAGATGTATGGGGTCCTTCAAAGACATCGTCTTTGGAAGAAACCATTATTTTGTAACTTTTGTAGATGACTTTTCCAGAAGAGTTTGGGTGTATCCGATGAAGTCTAAAGATGAAGTGCTTCAAATTTTCCTGAAATGGAAAAATATGATCGAGAACCAGACTGGTAGAAAGATCAAACGTCTTAGGATGGACAATGGAGGTGAATATAAAAGTGACCCATTCTTTGACGTTTGCCATGAGTATGATATTGTTCGACACTTCACTGTTAGACATACACCACAACAGAATGGGGTGGCAGAGCATATGAATCGAACACTATTGGAGAAAGTTCGATGTATGTTGTCTAATGCTAGGTTAGGCAAGGCATTTTGGGCTGAGGCTGTGACATATGCTGACCATCTCATTAATCGTCTGCCGTCATCAGCGATAGGAGGAAAAACACCATTGGAGGTATGGTCTGGAAAACCTGCTACTGATTATGATTCCTTACATTTATTTGGATCCGCTGCATATTATCATGTGAAGGAATCCAAGCTTGATCCGAGAGCAAAGAAGTCTTTCTTTATGGGAATCACCCATGGAGTGAAGGGATTCTGCCTTTGGTGTTTAGACACCAAGAAGATAATTTGTAACAGAGATGTTACCTTTGATGAATCTGCCCTAGTAAAGAAGGTAACAAGTGAAGCTGTCCAGACAAGTAGTACTCCGCAGCAGGTGGAGCATACTCCAAAACAGGTGGAGTTTCAGCAGATGATGATCCCAGAAGTTGATGCAGCTGATTCTTCAACTCCAATAGAAGAATCAGAAGATGAAGAGGTTTAAACCCAAGAACCATTGGAGACACCAGAAACACTTGCAGTTACAAGGTCAATGAGAGAAATTCGTAGACCTGCTCGATTTGTTGATATGGTGGCCTATGCTCTTCCATTTGTTGATGATGATATCCCTATCACTTACCAAGAAGCAATACAAATCTTGGAAAGTGATAAGTGGAAAAGTACCATGGATGAAGAAATGCAATCTCTCCAAAAGAACGACACTTGGAAACTGGCACAATTACCGAAAGGTAAAAGAGCCATTGGATGCAAGTGAGTATTTGTAAAGAAAGATGGATCTCATAACAAGAAAGATGTTCGCTACAAGGCACGGTTGGTAGCTAAAGGCTACGCTCAAAAGGAGAGAATCGACTACAATGAAGTATTTTCCCCTGTTGTGAAGCATTCCTCCATTAGAATATTGTTGGCCTTGGTAGCACAGTTGAATTTGGAGCTAGCTCAACTTGATGTAAAGACAGCTTTCTTGCACGGTGATTTAGAAGAGGAGATCTATATAACACAACCAGAAGGATACAAAGATGGTGGTTGTGAGAAATGGGTTTGTAAGCTGAACAAATCGCTATATGGATTGAAGCAATTTCCGAGGTAGTGGTACAAGCGATTTGATAGCTTTATGAGGAGGCAAAAGTATACTAGAAGCAAATATGATCATTGTGTGTATTTGCAAAAGCTCAAAGATGGATCTTTCATTTATCTTCTTTTGTACGTTGACGATATGTTAATCGCTTCGAAGAGTCAAAAGGAGATAGACAAATTAAAGGCTCAGTTGAATCAAGAGTTTGAGATGAAAGATCTAGGTGAGGCCAAGAAGATTCTTGGTATGGAGATAAGCAGAGATAGACAGAGAGGGAAGCTTTGTTTAACACAGAAGCAGTATCTGAGAAAGGTATTACAATGTTTTGGCATGAATGAAAATACCAAACATGTAAGTATCCCATTGGCTTCTCATTTGAAACTTAGTTCTCAATTATCTCCTAAAACTAACGAAAAACGAGTGTATATGAAAAAAGTTCCATATGCTAATGCAGTTGAGAGCTTGATGTATGCAATGGTGTGTACGCGTCCTGACATTTCACAAGCAGTTGGAGTTGTGAGCAGGTACATGCATGATCCTGGAGAAGGACATTGGCAAGCTGTGAAATGGATTCTACGGTATCTCCAACAAACCGTGGATGTTGGTTTAGTTTTTGAACAGGATGAAGCACTTGGTCAGTGTATGGTTGGATATGTTGATTCCGATTATGCTGGTGATTTGGATAAGCGTCGATCAACTACTGGGTATTTGTTTACTCTTGCTAAAGCCCCAGTAAGTTGGAAGTCTACATTGCAATCTACGGTGGCCTTGTCTACTACAGAGGCAGAATACATGGCAGTTTCAGAGGCTGTAAAGGAAGCAATTTGGCTTAACGGGTTGATGGAAGACTTGGGAGTTGTTCAAAGTCACATTAGTCTCTATTGTGACAGTCAGAGCGCTATTCACTTAGCAAAAAATCAAGTCTACCATTCAAGGACTAAGCATATCGACGTGAGGTATCACTTTGTGCGGGAGATCTTTGAAGAAGGAAAGATTCTACTTCAGAAAACTGCGACATCAGAAAATCCTGCAGATATGATGACCAAGGTGGTAACAGTAATCAAGTTCAATCATTGTTTGAACTTGATTAACATCCTGAAAGTATGAACACCTTCGGGTGTGTGGCACTTGTGAGCGCAATTAGAGGCACTACAAATTTGGGGAGTTGAAGAAGTTGAGTAGGCTTGGTAATTTCAAGCCAAGGTGGAGATTTGTTAGATTTGTCTAGAAATTAAGTTGACAAGTTGGAAATTTCATCTTGGTTGGTGGCCAACTTATTGGAAATTTCATCTTGGTTGGTGGCCAAACTTTGAACATGTGAATTTCATATTTGGTGGCTAACTTGTACACATTGGAAAATTCTTTGGTAGGTGGCCAAACTTTGAACATGTTGTTCTTGAAACTCAACTGTAAATAGGCCTAAGTATTTCCATTAGAAATCATCCCAAAAACAAGTTCTCTCTTCCTCTTGTATTCTTCATTCTCCCACTTTGGGAATTCTAAAGAATTCCATTTGTTGTAATATTGGCGATATAGTGAAGTTATCATCCGGTGTGGTGCCCGAGGAGTAGATGATATTCTTGTCGAACCTCGTAAATTGGGTGTGTGCTCTCCTTTATTGTTTTTTATTCGGTTTTTTTCTATTGTGTTTCAATATTCAATAGTTTGACAGGTTTATCCGCTGTGCAACCTTTGGTGGTTTTAATCTTGACATTTTAGGTAATTTTAAAACTACGTTCGTGTGGGAAATAACCCGTTTTCCCCAACAGACATTTTATAGGAGCAACCGTCTTAAATTGTAAATCCGATTGAAATGCGCCCATATAAGGAAGAAGAGACACACCCAATTGTTATGGACTCTCTGAACCAACTTTCAATGGTGAAGAAATGAACGGTGAAACATTGCTGGACAAGATTACTGGGAGACGTATGATGTTTGCATTTAATGGTAACTGTCATGTTGAAAAATTACCAAACACTTGTCAGGCGTACCATGAGAAACACGATATTAGTCATTTCTATAAGTTGACATGTCCCTTCATCGTTGAAAAGAATTGCAAGTTTGAAATAAACAAGTTAAACGAGGTTACATATAAGATTTGAGGATGGAATTGTTGTCAAAATTATAGATATATGTTCCTTAAGGATTGCCCTCGCTTGCACTAATGGATATGGTAAACCAATGCTTAAAAATATTAACGAGTTTATAGATGTGCAAGACCCTTGTGACTTTAGGTCGTTGCTAATGGAAAATTATTGTTTCATTCTCTTGGAATTATTAGGGTTATGGTAACAGGTGTAATTCTAAAGATGTGGACAATTTCGAGAGAGACATGGTTCAAGGGATTCTTATTGAGCCAACAATTAATATTTGTAATTATTTGATGACTTGGGATGCAAGAAAGAGGGGGTGGAAAGGTCACTTTTATTTTTCTTTCATTTTGCTCTTGTTTTTTGGGCTTTTAGAGGGAGGGTGTATTGGGAAAAATCACCATGGATCATGCTGCAAATGCTCAAAGGACTGATTTGATGACCATAACTCGTTTCATGTTGAAAGAGCAATCCAAACATCTCAAGTCTCATGGAGATTTCACCATCTTGCTCAGTCACATCGTTCTTGGTTTCACGTTCATTTGTATTTTTGTTAGCAAGGTTGGTCTAGCCAAACTCATTGGACTTATTGGGGAAGAGAAATAGAAACTGGATGAGCTTACAAATGAAGTCTTTATCATGGGTTTAGTGAGCAGTGGTAGAACTTGCAACCTTGTATCAAAAGAAGATGAGGCAATCATTATGGAGCACTCGAAGCATGGAAGGTACTGCGTATTTTATGATCTACTCCTCCAACATTGATTGTGGTGTTTCCATCGAAACAATTTTTGGGATTTACATTGCAAAGAATAACCATGACCCAACTCTAAATGATGTGTTGCATCCCAAGAAGCAAATTGTAGTCTCTGGCTATTGCATGTACAGAAGTTCTTACACGCTTGTGTTAAGCATTGGGAACCAAGTTAATGGATTCACCTTTGATCCATCTCTAAGAGCATTCCCAACTCATCCAGACATCAAGATTCTGAAGAAAGGAAAGATCTATTCAATTAATGAAGGAAAGACCAAGAATTGTGATGTTCCAACGTCCAAGTACGTGGAAAAATTCAAGTTTCCTAAGGATTCTTCCTCTTCAAAGTCTCTGGGATATATCATAAACATGGTAGCCGATGTCCATTACATGTTACTCTATGGGGGAACTTTTATGTACCCTGCTGATAAGAAGAGATGGGAATCAATATTAGAAGAAGGTAGATGGACCTTTTAGCATTTGCTACTGTATCAATAATTTTCTTTGCTGTTTTCCTCCATAAAAGTTGAGTTCTGAGTTTTTTAGACCATATCAAAGGGTTGGAGAGGTTGCCAACAAGTTGGATTTGCCAACATCAACACGAATCCCTTCCATTTTTTCACATTTCTGGTTGAAACTTGTTAGCTCTATGGATAAACCAAAAAATCACCAAGAGGAGGGTGAATTGACTTTTGGATAAATTGATGGAAGCTTGAACAAAAAATTAAAATTTTTGACACAATCGATTTAGAGTGATTCGACTTTCTCAACCAAAGTCTATATCCACTACCTTAGCTTTTCAGCACTAAGGATTTCTTAATTCGCTCACTTGAATTGAATCTTTCAAGGACACAGTTTAACCTTTATAACATTATTTTTTCAGATCTTAGATAGAAACTTAGGCTCACAAATAATGAATACAAAGATATTCAATAATGCTCAATACACTATGTACAAGAGAAAATAAAGGAATTAAGAATGAAAACTCTTTTTCTCTGGATCTTTAAGCTTGGATAGGTGTAGTAACCTTCTTCAAGTGTCTTTGGATTATTTGTATAGTGTGGAATTAGTTTCTAACTATTTATGACCGTTGGAGATGAGTTATAACCATTGGTGGAAATTTTATGCAATAAATGCTACCCAAACATTGGAGTATCAATATTGCATGCTTGAGTATCAATACTACCTGCATTAAATACAAAAATATAATCGTTGGGCAAGGGAAATATTGGTACTTTATCGAGTAGTATCGGTACTCTAAGGAGTATTAATATTGTTTTTGCATATTGAAAAATCCAAAGTTCGAAACCATTAGGTAGTATCGGTACTACCATGAAAGTATCAGTACTTCTATTATATGTGGTATCGATATAACACGAACAATATTGATATTGTTCATACAATATTGATACTTCATGAGGAAGTATCAGTACTTCACACCCAAAAAAGTGTTTTGTTCAAACTTAAGTTTTATGGACTTTGAAGTCTCATCTCATAAGTGAGTAAGAAGCTAATAAGTTCATCAAGAGTAATAGCCTCCAAATCTTTGGCTTCTTCAATGATAGTTCTTTTTACTTCACAAAACATTGGTAAGCAAGAGAGCATATTTCTTACTGTCTTTTCATTAGGATATGTCTTCCCAAAAGTCTTCAGCCTATTGATGATGGTAATGAATCGATCAAACATCGTCTTTATGTCTTCATAAGGTTTCATCTTGAAGTTTTCATAGTTGAAAGTGATAATGTCAAATTTAGACTTATTCACTTGACTTGTTCCTTCATATGTCAACTCCAACTTGTCCTAAATATTTTTGGTATTTGAACATGATGAAATTCTAATATATTCATCCGATCCAAGTGCACAAAAAATAACGTGCACAACTTTGACATTCAGTTTGACTTTTCTCCTATCTTTATCATTCCACTCTGGTTTGATCTTTAGTAGAAATAACTTTCCTTATTTTTTTAGAGAAATTGATAGACCATCAAGCACAATGTCCCAAATCGCCAAATTGGTTACTTGAATAAATAACATCATTCTATTCTTCTAATAAGAATAATTTGCACCATTGAAATTTGGAAATCTTGTGATGGATTGAGAATCTTCAAGATAGTAAGAAAAAGAAGTTGAAGTCATCTTCAAGGTTGATGTATAAATAGATAAAGCTATTCTAGGAACTTCTCAAGGTTGTTAAGATGTCGATAAAGACCCGCTTTAACATCAATTGTTAGTTTTATGAATCAATCAAAATACCACCAAAAGGGATGAATTGGCTTTTGGATAAATTGATGGAAGCTTGGATATAAAATTAAAACTTTTGACACAATCGGTTTAAAGTAAATAAAAGAATTAAGAATGGAAACTATTTTCTCTTGAACTTTAAGCTTGGATAGGTGTAGTAATCTTATTCAAGTGTCCTTGGATTATTTTTATAGTGTGGAATTAGTTTCTAACTGTTGAAAGTCAAAAATAGATGGCATCAAATGGGGCAGTTGATGGCAACAAATGGGGCGGCTGATTTGGTCAAAATTAGGCAACATGTTTTTGTTGAAATTGGCAAGGGAAAATTACCCAATTTAGTCCATGTACTTTAAGGTATTTACAATATTAGTCTTTAAGCTTCAACTATAAATACCCTAACCCATTTAGCTTCAAAACCATCCCAAATCATTCTAGTTTTCTCCCAATACTAGAGAATTTAGAGAGTTTTCTTGAGAGTTATTTTCTCTTTTTTATCAAGAGATAATTGTCATTGTTTTCTCCTTGTTAGATCGAGAGAAGTTGTAATTCCTATATTTTCTCATAGTGAAATTCTTCTACCATTGCCCGTGGTTTTTACCCTATATTATTTAGGGGTTTTCCACGTAAAATTTGTGTCTTCTTTATCTTCATTTTTATTTTCTCAAATTATCAGTTACGATTTTGCTCTATCTGATAGCCATATTCCGCAACACTAACCGGTTATGGTTGTTGGGGATGAGTTACAACCATTGGGGGAAATTTTTTCTACAATAAAGGTTACCCAAATGCTTAGAGTATCGATATTGTATACTACCTATATTAAATATAAAAATATAGTCGTTATGCAAGGGAAGTGTCGAGACTATACCAATTAGTATCGATACTATTGTTAAGAGTGATATTGTACTGTCTTTGCATACTGAAAATTCTAGAGTTTGAAACCATTAGGTAGTATCACTACTACCGTGGGATTGTTAATACTTCTATTATATATAGTATCAATACAACATGGAGAGTATCGATACTGTTTATACATTATCGATACTTCTTGAGAAAGTATATGTACTTCACACCCAAAAAACCATTTTGTTCAAACTCAAGTTTTATAGAATTTGAATTATTGTTGAAATATTTGAACAAATTCAATTAAGTCCAAATTTTTATTTATTTATTTATTTATTTATTATATCAAAATATTAGAAATCAAACTTCAACAAAGCTATATCGAGAACATCTACCGCAACAAATTACTCTTCCGACATTACTAGAGATCCTCAAGGACAAGATTCTTTTTCCAGGGGATTGTATTGTTATAAACAAAGAACCAAATGCGCTAACAAAATTGTTACAGTTGTGAAGGATATTATTTTGAAGATATTGTTGAATCATTTTGTAGGATTTTATTTTAATTATATTGCAGAAAAATTAGTATAAATAAGTTAAGATGAGGAGAGGATATTTGTTAAACCCTTGTATACTCTTCTTTAAGTTCAGCGTTTCTTGCTGAAACCTTTCTCATCTTTTTTATCCTCCTTTTTCTATTTCACTGATATTATTGGAATCGAAGCAAAGTTCATTACATTTCTCCCCTGGATATTTTGATTCTGTTCTTAGATTTTAATGTTTACAATTTTTTTTATAAATCTGATATGAATACAATATAATATATGTTTCAAGATTCTCAACCATTTGACAATAATCGCTCATACCACTATATATGCAGTGCTCAAATCCGAGACCTTAAACGGCTTTAACAAATCCCTTTAACATTAAAGTCGCTTAGTTCATACTAATATTTACTGTTTTAAATATCGACCAATGATAGAAATTCAGATATAGGTATGCCTTTTTAAATATATTTGTAGAATATAATGAAGATCATATTCATGTCCTTGTATGTCAAACACATCTACCACAAATCCTGTTTTGTTTGTGAACATAGAAATGGATGAAATCATGACATCCGTAGGTATTCAAAAGTTCACCCCTTCATGCGTGAGCCTATAAGAATCCTCAACTAAAGTGAATCATCCATCACCAACACAAATTTCTAAGCTTCTATATGCAAATTTCAAGCATATAAAATTATTACAATGAAAATAACAAAGTCTTGCCTTGTTTCCATCCTATATTGCTCTGATTTCTTCTTTCCTTGAAATATATCCGATAGACCGATATACTTTGGCTATGAAAATGTATCCCTTCAAGGACCCTTCAGGGGGGGGGGGGATGAACATAACATACTTGTACTCGAGTCTGAGTAACATAAAATGAACACAACATACTTGTACTCGAGTCTCGAGTAACATAGTCTTTATCATCTACTAATTGTTTTACAGAACAAAGAGGCACAGCAAAAACAGAAAAAAGAAGCTAATGTGGAAAAATGTGATGTGCAACTTGCAATATAGACATGGATTCCCTAAGTTTCATTCCATTCAATACCAAACAAAGAGAAATTCAAGACAAGGGAAATCGATTCCCATATGCAGTAAAAGAACGCAAAAAGAGATGAAGTAATATCATTGACTATTAAATTTCTTTCATAAACCACTCAAATTGAAAGTTAATAAAAGAATTCAAATATCTTGTTCTCAACAGGCACAGTGACAACAGATCATCAAAACTTAAACATAAACTGATATCAAATTGAAATGGCTTTTCAACAGCAGGAATCACATTACCTACACATTATAACACAGTAAATATGTTTCAATCATTGGCTCAGCGATTCAGTTTTCCCTTGCCCCGAACGACGAATATCGAGCTGATCAACAATCTCCAAAGGAGTCACAGTCTCGTTCCTGATCCTCTTAATATTGGGGCCTAACAATCCCCTATGTCTAAACCCGTACAGTTTAAGTACCTGATTATCTGCAAAGTTGAATGCCCTTTGCATGCTGCGCAAGCACCTCTCGACAGGGTAATCTCCATAACTCCCACACGGCTTGCAACCAACAAAATGAGTCACAAATGGCCACCTCTCGTCTCCCAGGCCCGCATGATATTTCTCCATCATTTCCTCATACCCATCAACCAACCCTGCCCAATAACCATGCAAATAATATTGATTCTCAAGAAACACTTTATTCATCCACGTTTCCTTTTGCGAAAGCAACAAGTAAATCAAAGCCGACTGATCATCGGCTTCAAATGCTGGCCTTCCTTTCAAGTTAGCTGTCAAAATTTTCCCGGCCTCCTCGCGAATAGGACCCTTTGGCCCCATTGGCGCCCAAGCATCGAGCAAATCCAACGACCATTGGCAATTCCTAAACAAAAAACTTCCCGTATTCAAAGCAATCCATGACTTCTGCTCAAACATTAGATCGGGGTAACCATGAACAACCAAATTATATTTGTCATACTTGGACAAAGGAATCTCAAACACCATATCTGTAAAAAAAGCATCACTATCCATCCACCAAATCCACTCAACTTCAGGATGAGACAACATTAACCTCCTAATCAAAGGCAATTTCGCCCAATACCCAGCAAGCTCCCTATCTAAATGAGCCATATTATAAACAATTTCAATACCATGAAGCCGACAATAATCAATCTTATTCTTTATCGCTTTCAACAAATAATGATCTCCTATAGCATTATCACATGGGTTAGGGGGCGACCCAGTAACGAGCAAGATTCGAGCTTTTCCATTAACAAAATTAGGGAATTCAGGATTTTTCGAAAGCCAAACCTTACGCTGCTGATCCCAGTCCGATATTTTGGGCCCGAGCGTGTAGGTAGCATTAGGGTTGAACTCAGTTTCGGAAGGTTCGTCCGGGTCGTTTGGGTCGGAATCGGAGCGGATCTCAGCAAGGATCCGGTTGGTTTCTTCGATTAGGTTTTGGTTGACTGCTTCGGCTTCGGAGCTTCCCAAATTGCCAACGCCGATTGTGCCCCGTAGAACGAGTATGGTAACGAAGCCGCAGAGGATTGTGATTTTAATGTTGTTGAAGGTCTTGTGGATCTGCCTCCCACGCGGCATTCCGGCTAACATACGAGCTCGTCCGCCACCTGCAGCAGCGTTGTTGGTGGTGGGTAAGCCGCCACCGCCAATGGAAGATCTCTTTTGGGGAGTGAAACTGTCTTGACCCATAAGGGTTGTTATGTAAAAAGAAGCAAAAACAGAGCAGGAAAAGAGATCCAAGTGATGTATAAAAAATTCTTTAAATGTTTATCACTGTGTAAACTAAACTAAGCTCTCATCAATGGCGTTTGCAACTGGCATCCCATGTATGGGTAGATTTCAAGGTGGAGCGATCTGAGAGTGAATTTAAAACTAAGAGATTGACTTGAAGTAGGAGAGACGGAAAGTGGGAAAGATTGGATTCAGACAGCGAGATTGCTGAAAACATGTTTTTGTCCTAACAGCTCATGTATTTCTTTTGTATTTATTTTATAGATATCAACTCAATATTATTAGGTAAGGGTATATTTTATATATTTTTTATTAATTAGAGGGGTATTATTTTTCTAGGTTTAATACACTTTTAAGTGTCTAAACTAAACTTTGAATTATGTTTTGGTGCTTAAATTTTTTTTAGTAATAATAGATGCCTAACGTTATAATAGATACCTTTTTAGGTGATCGGGCTATAACAATTGCTAAATTTGATCATTAAGTGACACATGTCATGATATGATAATTTCAAAAAACATATTAAAAACTAAAAGATTTATTAAATTTATAAAAAAAATTAAAATTATAAAAGTAACCTCAAAATCCTAAAATATCTAATTTCAGTCACATTTTCAACTGTCGTCGGTCATCACCGATCACAGTCAACGGTGTTGGATGATTTTTACAGTCAAAATCCTAAAATATCTAATTTTTATATGTTTCAAGCTATGATTATACATATACTAATTCATGAAAATGGAAAAAGTCCAATTATGTATTTGTATGAAAATGTGTATCAAGTATAGGAAAATGAAAATAGATACATGCATGTTGAAGTTCAAGAGTAATGTTAGGAAGTCTCGAAATATAGATATATGATGAAAATGATTATGTTGCTAATAAGGAAAAATATAAGATAAACATGCTTAATTAATGCTTTGAACAATTGATGGATGATATTATATGAACAATGAAGCCATGACATACTAATAAATTTCTCCTTGCATGTAAAGTGGATTATAGTGATATTGATTGTAACATCTCAAAAATTGGTTCAATATTTTTTTCTATTTTTGATGATAAAAAATAAGTTCTCGGGATGTAATTTATTATTTTAAGTGCTTGACTGCATGAATTGTACGAAAAAATTGGCTTGGTTAAATTAGGGTTTGATTATAATTTTACATTGAAGACTAAAATATAATTATTGAAAGTTTAGGGATTAAATTATAAATATTGTAAAATTAATTGTTTAAGAGAAATAAGGAGGAAATGAAGGATATAATAGTGGGTTTCCCCTCTATATTCATCGTTTGATATATGAAGAAAGATGGATAATTCCATTTTCCCAAGTATAGCTATGTAATTCAATACCAATTGATTATCATCTTAGCTTGTGTTTGAGATTATGTAGTTTGTTTTTCAATGTGTGTTCCTTGAGTATGGCTTTGTGGTGGATATATTATACTGTGTTTTTAACGTTTCGACTTGAAAGGTACACTATTTTTCCTTCATCCTAGGTTTAGGAAGGTTTTTTTTAATGAGACCCTTTCATTGTCGTTTTTGTATGTGTTTTTCTATAATACATACAAATCCCCTTTTTAAAAAATTAAGTGTAACCCTTATTTTGATTTAATTTAAGATTTTATGGTGATTAGAATTTATATGTGAATATGTACATGTGTGATGATTGTTTCCTAAAATTTGTGTTTTGATTTTGATAGAAAATGAGTTTGGTGGAAATTCCTAAAGTTATGGACTCAAGTGTTTGTGCTTGTGATTATGTATTTCAATTTGAATGTGTAGGTATTTGAAATATATGTATTGACTAAACTAGAGCATTTCGAATGACATTATTTTGATTTTATTAAGTTTCGACAAGCTATAATGATGTTTCGACAAGCTATAATGATGTTTCGTAATATTGATTTTGTGTATACATTGTTCGGATTGTGATGTGGTCATATGCTTTGTAAATTTAGTGTTCAATATGAGTAATTAGACTAAATAAAGTTATGAACTCTTATCATACGATAAAATGATTTATGAGAAAGTCGTGTATGAATAGGATTTGGATTATACTTTGAAACGTGATAATTAAGCCCTAAGATACTTGGTTAGGTCCTCCGATACAATTGGCATGTTCTAAAGGTTATCACTGAATTCATTTTCAAATGTTTGACATGTCTACAATTTAAGGCTAAACGTCAAGTTCCTACTACACTAATTCAGCTTATCTATTTACTTTAGTGGAAATAGGATACGATCACAATGGATTTCGTAATTAGTTTGCCTTTATCTCCAAAGAAGAATGACCAAATCTACTCATTTTTTTTCTAATCCGAACTATTTTAATTAAGAGAAGTTTACCAATCCCTATATTATAGAGGTAGTAAGATTGTATGGTGTTCATATTCTATGATTTCCAGTCGACAACATCAGTTTACATCTCGATTTTATATGTCACTTCAGGAAGCTTTGGGTACTATTAGTACATCTTGTCGTCATCGACCTTATTTGATTTTTGATTTAATTCAATTAATTTGATTAAGTTGCTTTAGAGTCGTCATCGACCTTTAGGTTACTTAGATCTAATACCTAAAAAACACTTTTTAAAATAATTTTAAGAAATATTATTTAAAAGATAAAAGTTGGTATGCATTTACTAAAAATTCATTTTTAAGGATTTAGGAGTTGATTACGCATAGGGAAGGGTAAGTACCCCCATAGTGCTTAAAATTGGTACCTAGTCGCTTATATGTTGTCATAGCAGTAGAGATTGTAAATTTGTATCTAAAGTAAAGTATGATCCATTTTATTAAACATTTGAATAATTTATTTCGAATTATTTATTAGTGGACATCACCTATTTTGAGAAGAAATCACAAGCTATAAAAGAAATCAAACGAATATATTATCATATATTTAAATATCAAATAGACTCAATTTATTTCAAGTTCACTTCTTGTTTGAATGTCGTATCGAATCGTACACAATAAGTCCTCCCAAAAATCAATCACACAACCTTGCAATATATCCTCAAGAATCTGAATTACTCGCTCAGATTAACCATCAATTTGCGGGTGGAAAGCTATACTGAAATTAAGCTTAGTACCCAAAGCCTCATGTAGTGCTTCCCAGAATCTCGAAGTAAATCTCAGACCTCGATCATAAATGATAGATAGCATAACACCATGCAATCTGACGATGTCTAAGATATACAATATAGCCAGCTTGTCCAAAGAAAATTTTACCCGCACCAGAATAAAATGAGCCGACTTTGTAAGTCTATCGACAAACACCCAGACAGAGTCCCTTTTTTTATGAGTCAAAGGCAACCCAGTAACAAAATCCATAGTAATATGTTCCCATTTTCATTCGGGGATCATGATAGGCTGTAACAGACTCGACGGATGCTAGTGCTCTGCCTTAACTTGCTGACAAGTCAAACATCTAGCCATAAAATTAGAGATGTCATTCTTCATGCCGACCCAATGGCACCTCTCTCTGAGATTTTAGTACATCTTATCTCCACCAAGGTGCATAGTATAAGGGTTATTGTAAGCCTCACTGAGGATAGCCTGTCTTAATGCTGCATCATTGGGCACACAATATCGACCATTGAAACATAAAAATCCATCCTGGTCGAAAGCATAATCTGAGGTAGTGCCCTGCTCTACTTGCTCAAAGATGGGTGTGAAGTAACTATCAAGAGGTTGATTGGCCTTGATCTCCTCAGCTAAGGTCGGCTTAACCTGTAATTCTGCTAACAGAATGACATTGTCATATAACTTCATACTGGTAACAAGGACCTCAGATCAGTTATCGTCTTCTGGCTCAAAGCATCAGCAATGATATTAGCTTTACTCAGATAGTAGTCAATCTCGCAATCATAATCCTTGAAGCTCAAGCCAACGATGATGCCTCAGATTAAGCTTCTTCTGGGTCAGAATATACTTCAAACTCTTATGATCAGTAAAAATATAACACTTCTCTCCATAAAGATAGTGTCTCAAGATCTTTAAAGCAAAGATCACAGCTGCCAACTCCAAATCATAGGTTGGGTAATTGCACTCATGCGACCTCAACTGATAGGATGCATAAGCAATTACCCTCCCCTCTTGCATCAGAACACAACCAAGTCTAGAGTGTAAATCGTCACTATACACCGTAAAATCCTTCTTGGGCTCAGGTTGAGTCAAAACTAGAGCTTGAGTCAAGGTCGTCTTCAATGTCTCAAAACTCTCTTATTGTGCGTCGCCCTAGTCAAATGAAATATTCTTCCTCAACAATTTCGTTAAAGGGGCGGCAATGATCGAGAAGGCCTCAACAAAACATCGATAATACCCGACTAAGCCCAAGAAACTACGGATCTCGGAGGCATTCATGGGTTGCTTCCCACTCACAACAACAATAACAACAACAACAACAATAAAACCCTATTCTCATATGCAATGGGGTAAGGGGGAGGTGGGGTAGTAGGCTGCCCCCAACGCCAGGTTGTTTGCTTCCCACTCACAATAGCCTTAATTTTACTTGGATCGACCTAAATACCCTTTGCCAAAATAATATGCCCAAGAAATGATACATCCCGAAGCTAAAATTCACACTTGCTCAGCTTAGCATATAGACGATGCTCTCTCAGAGTCCGCAGAACAATCTTCAAATGGTCATCATACTCTACTTAGATCCGAGAATAGACCAAAATATCATCAATGAAAACCACTATGAACTGATCTAAATAGGGTCGAACACATGGTTCATCATATCCATGAAAGTTGCGGAAGTATTTTTCAGACCAAAAAGTATCACCAGGAACTCATAATGCTCATATTTAATGTAGATGGCAATCTTCGCAACATCTGACCCCTTAACATTCAACTGATAGTACCTCGAGTGAAGATCAATCTTTGATAATACAATAGATCCTCGTAATTGATCGAATAAGTCATCAATCATGGGTAGTGGGTATATATTCTTAACCGTCAACTTATTCAACTTCCGTTATTTAATACATAGCCTAAGTGATACATCATTCTTTTTCACGAACAGGATCGGAGCTCCATAGGGTGAAGTACTATGTCTGATGAAACTTTGATTAAGTAATTCCTGTAACTAAACCTTCAACTTCTTAAGTTCTTTTGGGGCCATATGATATGGTGCCATAGAAATAGGTACATAACCAGGATAAGTTTAAATCTTGAACTCTACCTCTCTATCTGGAGGTACTCTTGGCAACTCCTTAGGAAAGACAACGAGAAATTTGTTAACTGTATGAATCTCCTCAATCTTGGACAAAGAGCCTTTAGTATTTAAGATACAGGCAATGAAAGTCTCATACCCCTTTTGGATCATCCGATCAACAACCAACATTGATACTATATTAGAAAGATAGCCTCGTCGCTCACCAACTAGCACAATAGTCTGACCATCAAAAGTCTTCAGAGTATCTCTCCTGTACTAGCAATCCAGATTGACCCGATGCTAATTCAACCAATCAATCCCCCAGAATTATATCAAACTCATCTAAAGTAAGCTACATAAGATCGGCGAGGAAAATTTCACCTTGAACCTCCAGAGGACAATGGTTAAATACCTTATGCACAATCACTGACTGTCCTGCTAGAGTCATAATAGTAACAACACTCTCGGTGTCCTTTATCAGAACTTAAAGGTCTTGGGATATCGAACTCGAAACATAGGAGTGGCTTGATCCATTGTCTAATAATGCAAAGTATGGAACATAATAAATAGTAAATGTACCAGCGATAACCTCAGGCTTATCTTTGTCATCCCGACGTCTGGTAGCATACACTAGAGCTGGCTGTTTGGCCTCTGATATTGGTCGCCCTCTGCTCTGCTGGGATCAGGCTCTACTATCTCCTCTGGAAACTATTTTGAGAGTCTTTCCCTAGCTACGACCTCTAGATGGGATTTGAACTGAAGCCTGTAAATGTGCAAGATTCTGGGTAGTTGTCTGCTCTGACGAAGCTAGTTGTGGACAGTCTTTCTGATAATGACCACTGGATTCACAATGGCAACATGCAGCCGCCTTCTTACGACACTCTCATTCGTGTCGATTTCTATAAAACTCATAAACGGACACCTAGGGAAGACTTGATGAACCACCTCGACTAACAGCTGAGGGTGAAGGTGTTGTAAGCCTAGAACTGGTATTACTCTTCTGGGGGACAATGTACGAGTCCTCTTCTCAGGACATTCCAAAGAATCGGTCAGGTCGGAAGACCTCCTAGGTCGCTCTCGATCTACTCGATCACTAACCAAAGCCAAGGCCTCCACCTCTTCAGCATCCTTCGCTCTACCCACCAATACATCAAAAATCTCATCCTGATGGGTCATAACCTGTCTACGCAACTCATATCTGAGTCCTAAAGTAAACTTGCAGCATCTTTCCCTCTCAGTGGGAACCAAACTAGAATCATACTTCAGCAGCTTCAAAAATTCCATCTCATACTTGGAGACTGACATATCTACCTATACCAAGTCTTGAAACTATTTTTTCCTCTTAGCTAAATAACGTTCTCCAAATAAACGCTTCCTGAAACGCTCATTGAAGAAAACCCACGTCAGACGATCAGCAGGAACACTACTCACAACTGACTCCCACCAGGTGTGGGCATTCCCATTTAACATTGAAACAGCTTCTAGAAACCTCTTCAATGAATCTAAACCCAACGGATCTATACGTCTCTCTGTATCATAGAACCAGTCTTCAACTTCAGTAGAATATTCGCTAGTCAGACCTCTAAAAGTTTTGACCCTATTGACAATCAGGTCTGAGTAATCTAGACTCCAGGTATTGCACCAACAACTCTGACCGTACCTTGAATCAGCTGAAGAAACTGCCTACCGAGAGTCTCATTTAACACCACTCTCGTAGGCTCAGCACCAGCAGCTGGTGCTCCCCTAACAAGTGTTGTTATATCTATACCAAGGGCAGGCGATGGATCCACCATCGGATCATCGATCGGGTCAGTGATGCTATCATCTCGACCTCACCCACAGCTAGACCGACAACCACGTCTAGCACTCATAGAGAAATATCTCAGGGCTCACTATACAAGAGTTTAAACTTAGGGTTAATTAGGCACTTGAAGTACTGAACACAGTTAAACTCGTAAAACCTAGTGACATGGCCTTACAGAAAAATTGTAAAACATTTTCAAAATAATTTTTTTATTTATTTAGGACCATTCACAGTCCGGGGTTTAAAAAACCAAGGGCTCTGATACCAATTAAATATAACCCCCTAGACCCAGCCTATGCATTACGATTAGGTCTAACGAATTACATTAAAATTTCCAAAATATTTTTGATAATTTAAAATCGTATTATAAACAATTCCTAACAAAAAGGACGCATAGTTAATATCAATAAAAATCAAACGAGTAAATATAAAACCGTAAGTGATTAAGTAAGATAAAATACATCATAATCCATATCGCATAAAAAATTATAAACATAAGTATTTCAAAATAAAGGCACATGCCACTGTAAGTAAAAACAGTTCGGAAGATAGAAACATTACAACAAAAGGTTCTGTAAAAATGTGTCGATCCTCCAAATGCCTGGTTCGGGTGCCTATCCAAAAGTATATGAAAGGGGAAAATAGTTTGAAAAGAGTGAGTAGAGAGCTCGGTGTGTCCCAATAGTAAAAATAAACATGATAGGTAAAATAATCCTGAGTGTTTTAGTAAAGTATCATAAACAGTCATCGATAAGTTGAATTTAAAACTCGTAATTACCCTCATCTCGTACACCATAATGCAATTCCCCCAGAACTGCATCCACAAGGGCTTACCTTATACCCATTGGGTATAGGAGCTAACCTAAGGAAACACCTTGGGGCCTGAGAGCCTACCCAAGAAAATTCTTGGGGCCTCGGAGCCTACCCAAGGGTCGCCTTAGGTCCGTAAGGTATTACCAGCTTGATCAGAGTTGAACCTCTATACTCCAGTATCATACCCAAAAACATATCTCAATAAAACAGTTCACATAGTAAGCAGTAATTTTCATGAATCCGTAATTCATCATAATCATATTTCTAGTGTAAACAAGTAACCATATAACATATATCAAACAGTCATAGTTCATAAACAGTTGTACAATCAATCAGTAAATCAGTTCGGAAATCATATTTTAAAGCATGCAAAACAATTATATGGCACATAAGGAACACACCTCACAAAATGGGGTCGGTCAGGGTGTCTATTGAGCATCTGCTTCACCATGCTATGTATCAGTGCTCGAACCTTCTTTATAATAAAACTAGGTTAATATCGACGTATGATTTTAACCTAGGTATTCATAGGGTTTGCGAGTCATACGAGTAATCACTGCTCACGAGGTCGAACGAATCGAGAGAAGTTAGGTCGAGCTATCGAAAGGTCGGAAGAGTCTCATGTACCTTTAATAACAATATCTATGATCAGTCATTAACCTTAGTTTTAATTATTCATAAATAAAACACTTAAGTACAATTCATATTTGAGTTTGACGGTTAAGTCGAACGATTTTGGGTTCGAATTTGGCAAAACATACTTCGAAATCAGACTTAGAATATCGAAAAACATGAAATATGACTTATCAAAAATTTTGACTTTTTGGGTCAACTGTTAACGGTCGACGATCAACTCTGGTCAAAGTTAACGGTCAGTCAAAGTCAACAAGTTAACTCTGTTCAAGTTGACTCGGCTGAATTGACTCGGCGAGTTCACTCAATGAGTTGACTCAACTCGACCTGATTCGATCTGATTGGACCGGTTCCAGAAGGCCCCTAGACCGACGAACGAATACCAAGTACAATGTCGGTGTGTGGCGGTGTGTACAAAGGCAACAGGAAGGCAACAAGGATCAATTTGGATGGCCGAACTCTCCCCGATCAACTACACACTTAAATTTAACCACAATCAACCCAATTTCACAACAATACTCACCAAAACTCATCGAAAATCGTTCAAAACTTACCCCGATGGAAAACAACAGAAAACAGAGATAATACAAAGACCCACCATTTGGGTTTTGAGCACACGACGTCAGAGAAGGAAACAGAGGTGGCGGTGAGACATGGGGGTGGTTTGATTGGTGGTAAATGAGGGAAAATCGAGTGTGTTGAAACCATTTTTGATGTTTCGATATAACAAATTAAGTTAAATGAATTTTAAGATTTTACAAATGATTTTCTTAGTATATTCGATTTAATTATTGGAATATCAAAATATTACTCCAAGTATTTCAAGATCAAATTCAAACCTTACTAAATGTGTAAAATTGTGTTTTATGCTTAATATATTTTTGAAACAATTTTCACAAAGTATTTTGAACCAAAATCAAGCCTAAAATCAATTTTTTCAAAGTGATGCACCGATGCACCAATCCATGCATCGCTGCACCATGGATTAAATTGAACATCGAATGCATTTTATGCATCGATACACATACCATGCATCGATGCACTCAGTGCATTTGATGCATCGATGTTCAAACCATGCATCGATGCACTCAGTACATTTGATGCATCGATGCGCAAACCATGCATCGATGCACTCTGGCTATTTTGAAACATCGAATGTATTTTATGCATCGATGCACTCTTAGTGCACCGATGCACTAAGGGTCCAACGATCAAAATATTTGAATTTTACACTTGATGCACCGATGCACCATGGGTATACATCGATGCACTGACGCTCCCAACTGCTTTAATTAATTGTTTTCACATTTAAACGGCTCTATTGACTCCACTAACCATCCCCAACATTCAGAATCATTTCAATGAGTATTTAAACAAGTTTAGAAGCCATTGATCAACAACAATCAAGAAGAAATCATAGAGAAACAAGAGAGAAAGCATCAAACACCAAGTTTGTACAATTCAAGCCAATTTTCCTTTCAATATTCATTTTGCTTTCAAGATCACCATTTGTGCTCATTTGTAATTATTTTTTAGTATTCTTTTCTTGTTCTATAATTATGCAAACATCTTACCTTGTGAGGATTTCCTTGTAAATTTGCAAATTTGTGTATTTCTCTTTGAAAAACAGTGTGCTCAAGAATTGGGGTATAATTCTTGAGGGAATTGTAAGGTTACTCTTTGTCCTAAAAAGAAAGGAAAAATTAGTGAATTTGTTGGAAAATCCTTAGTGTAGATAGCTAAGGTAGTGGACATATACTTTGGTTGAGAAAGTCGAACCACTCTAAATCGCTGTGCAATTACTTTCAATTTTGTGCAAAAGTTTCCACCAAATTTTTAATTGCCAATTCACCCCTTCTTGGCCGATTCCATCAATCGATTAACTCAACAATTGGTATCAGAGCCTCACTCATTTGAAGGTTTAATCGCCTCTTGAGTCGATTCGGGAAGAGTTACATCGATAATAAAGTCATCAATGGCCTCCACTTTAAACATTGACTTCGATCTTAATTCGATGCCCGCCAATAAGCCTCCTTTCTTCAATGGAGCTAACTATGCCTATTGGAAGAATAATATGATGCATTTCATCCAAGCAAGTGACATGGGAGCATGGAATGTTGTAGAAGACAAATATATCAAACCTCTCACTCATATAAGATTGTGGAGTGAAGGAGAGACAAGAATGTTCCAGCTCAACTCCAAAGCCATTCATATCATATTTTGTGCTCTTGGACTAGATGAATATGGGAGAGTTTCATCTTGTACAATCGCCAAAGAAATATGGGATAAACTACAAGTCACTCATGAAGGAACCGACGAGGTAAAATAATTTAAAATTAGTCTTCTAACACATAGCTATGAAAATTTCAGGATGAAACCAAATGAAGATATCAAAGCTATGACGAATAGATTCTCAATAATTGTCAATGGTCTCAAATCATATGGAGTGATAATTCCAAACGAAAAGCTTGTGAGGAAGTTAGTTCATTCACTTCCAAAATCATGGCAATCCAAGAAGACGACAATTATCAAGGCTAAGAACCTAAAATCCTTAACTCTTGAAGAACTAATTGGTTCCCTCCTCACTCATGAAATGATGCTTGAAGATGAGGTGGACCTTGATAAGATTGACGAGACACCAAAGGAGAAGAAGAAGAAGAAAAACATTGGAGTTGCTCTCAAATCCACAAAAGATGAGAGTGATTCAGATGAAGATGACGATGACGATGAAATTTTATTGTTTGCCAAACGGTTCAGAAAGATGATGAGACCTTACCGAGGAAGAAAATTCAAACGAAATGAAGGCCTCAAAAATAAATCAAAAGAGAAGGACCTAATCATTTGCTATGAATGCAAAAAGCTGGGGCATGTCAAATATGATTGCCCATAATTAAAGAGAAAGGGTCAATCAAAGAATAAACACAAGGCTCATGTGGAGCGATGAAGAAGGTTCCGATGAAGAGGAATAAGAAGTAGCAAACTTGTGTTTGATGGCATTCAGGGAAGATTCTAAGGTAACCTTTAACACATTTGATTTAGATGATTTATCTTATGATGAGTTATTAGAGGAATATAATGGGTTGGCTTTGAATTATGAGAAATTGTTTTTAAAATATAAAAATGATATTTCAAAATTGAAAAATAAAAATAAACTCATATCCAAAGCCAACAACGATCTTGAAAGTAAAATCAAAGATTTCCAAATCAAATTAGAAGAGTTTGAAAAGAAAAATTCGGATTTGCAAAATTTACTTTCAAAGGTCAATGATGACCATCAAAACAAAATTGATGATCTTAAAGCTTCTTTTGATAAAGTTGGAACAAAACATTTTGAAATTGGAGAAAATTCAAAATCTAACTTTGTTAGAAAAAGTTTTAAAAACTACAATCATAGAGGTCCTCGAAGAACCTCTAATTGAAAAATCGTTAGAAGTATATGGGTTCTTAAAGGACTCGTTAGTACTAAAGATAAGGATATCCTACACAAATTGATACCTAAGGGGACTAGGATTTTGAAAACTAATGAATATGGACCCAAAAGAATTTGGGTACCAAATATTAGAAATTAATCTATGTTTGTAGGAAAAGGAGCATTGCTACAAGGCACGGGAAACAAATTCAAACTCATGGTACTTTGATAGTGGATGCTCAAGACACATGACCGGGTACAAAAGTCGGTTCATAGAGCTTAATGCCAAAAATGGAGGAGAAGTGACTTTTGGTGATAATTCAAAAGGTCACATCGAAGGTATAGGTACCATAGGTAATACCTCTTCCATACAAATTAAAAATGTTTTATATGTGAATGGATTAAAGCATAATCTCTTGAGTATTAGTGAATTATGTGATAAGAGATTAAATGTCATGTTTGAAACTAATGGTTGTAAAGTTATTGACATTGCATCTAATCGGATTATGCTTTTTGGTCATAGAATAGGAAACATTTACATGGTGCATTTAGACTCTATTGATATGACTAATTTATGCCTAGTTGCTAAGGATGAGCATGATAGTTGGTTATGGCATAGGAGACTAGGACATGCTAGTATGAGTGTTTTGCAACGGCCAATTCAAGAAGATTTAGTTCGAGGGTTGCCTAAACTAAAATTTGATAATGATAAAATCAGTGATGCTTGTGCTAAAGGAAAAAAAAGCGAATTTCTTTTAAATCCATTAATGATGTATCCACTAGTAGAGTATTACAATTGATCCATTTAGATCTTTTTGGGCCAACTAGGACTACAAGCTTGGGTGGAAAACAATATGCATTTGTCTTGGTAGATGACTATTCTAGATATACTTGGGTTCTATTCTTAAGTACTAAAGATGAAGCATTAGAAAAATTCATCACGTTTTCAAAAGTAATCCAAAACGAAAACGTTACTCTATAACTAGTGTAAGGAGTGATCATGGAACTGAATTTGAAAACCTTGGATTTACTGATTTTTGTAATTCTAATGGTATTAGCCATAATTTTTCAGCACCTAGAACCCCTCAACAAAATGGAGTTTTTGAGAGGAAAAATCGAACTTTAGAAGAAATGGCTAGAACCATGCTTTGTGAAAATAATTTGCCAAAATATTTTTGGGCGGAAGCCACAAATACCGCTTGTTATGTTATTAATCGTGTAATGATTAGGCCTATTTTGAAGAAAACTCCATATGAACTATTTAAAAATAAAAAGCCTAACATTAGTTACTTTCATCCTTTTGGATGTAAATGTTTTGTTTTAAACAACGATAAAGACAATGTTGGCAAATTTGATGCTAAAAGTAATGAAGGAATTTTTCTGGGTTATTCCTTAAATTCTAAAGCTTATCGAGTATTTAATAAAAGAACTTTAGTTGTAGAAGAGTCATACATGTTGTTTTCGATGATAATCCCCTTCCGAGGAAGGATTCTTGTTTGAATGATGATGTAGGTATTATAAATATAAATGACGTTGAACATGATGTTGAACATGACGTTGGAGAACCATCATCAAAGGAAGAAACGAAAGATGAGGAAACTCAAGATCCTCTCGAGAATCCAACCATTGAAGAAAGGGAAGTATCTTACCCAAGAGAATACAACTATGTCAAGGATGGTGAGATTATATGAGATCTATCCAAAGGGGTAACAACTCGATCTTCTCTTAGAAATATTTGTAATTATGTTGCATGTATCTCATGCATAGAGCCTAAGAATATTAAAGACGCATTAAATGATGAACATTGGATTATGGCTATGCAAGAAGAGTTAAATCAATTTGAGAGAAGTAAAGTATGGACATTAGTTGAAAGGCCTAGTAATAAATCTACTGTAGGTACTAGATGGGTATTTAGGAATAAGCTTGATGAGAGTGGTAATATAGTGAGAAACAAGGCTAGACTTGTTACTTAAGGATATACTCAAGAAGAAGGCATAGACTATGATGAAACATACGCTCCCGTAGCTAGGATGTAAGCAATTAGAATGTTATTAGCATTTGCATGTTTTCATGAATTTAAATTATATCAAATGGATGTTAAAAGTGCATTTTTAAATGGTTTTATAAAGGAAGAAGTGTATGTGGAACAACCTCTTAGTTTTGAACATTTAAAATTTCCAAATCATGTTCTTAAATTGATAAAATCACTTTATGGCTTAAAACAAGCTCCTAGAGCTTGGTATGAAAGATTGTCAAACTTTTTAATTGAAAAAGGTTTTTCCAAAGGGAAGGTTGGCACTACATTGTTTTTAATGCATAAAGGTAAAGATTTATTAGTAGTTCAAATTTATGTTGATGATATAATATTTGGTTCTACTAATGATGTTCTTTCCCAAGAATTTTCTAAGCTAATGCAAAGTGAATTTGAGATGAGCATGATGGGGGAGCTCCCATTTTTCTTGGGACTCCAAATCAAGCAAAGAAAAGATGACATCTTCATCAATCAAGCTAAGTACATAAAAGACATGCTCAAGAAGTTTGGAATGGAAAATGGGAAACCTCATGACACTCCAATGAGCTCATCAACAAAGCTTGACATAGATGAATGAGGTAAATGTGTGGATGTTAAATTATATAGGTCAATTATTGGCTCTTTGATTTATCTAACTGCAAGTAGACCGGACATTATGTTTAGTGTTTGCTTATGTGCTAGATTTTAATCATGCCATAAGGAATCACATTTACTAGTTGTTAAGAGAATCTTTAGTTACCTTAAGGACACTCCTAGTTTAGGACTTTGGTATCCTAGAGACTCTAGCTTTAGCTTGCATGCCTTCTCTGATGCAGATTATGGAGGATGCAAATTAGATAGGAAAAGCACCTCCGGTACTTGCCAATTCCTTGGAAATATGCTAATTTCTTGGTTTTCAAAGAAACAAAATTGTGTAGCATTATCTACCACTGAAGTGGTATACATTTCAGCTGGTAGTTGTTGTGGACAAGTTTTATGGATGAAACAACAACTTTTTGACTATGGAATTGAAGTAGGTACCATTCCTATCAAGTGTGACAATACTAGTGCTATTTGTCTCACTAAAAATCCCATCCAACACTCTAGAACTAAGCATATTGAAATTAGACATCACTTCATTAGAGACCATGTCACTAAGGAAGATGTAGTTCTAGAATTTGTTGATACTTTGCATCAATTAGCAGATATCTTTACAAAACCTTTAGACAAAGAAAGATTTTGGACAGTTAGGAGAGAATTAGGTTTAACTAACCTATCTTCACTTAGTGTTTAAAATATTTTTAGCACTTTTAAGAATAAATGAAAAATGCTTATAATAATAATTTTTGATTGCATTCTTTGATATTAGTTAGGGGGAGTTTATGTTCTTTGGTGAAAATTAATTTTATGTTCAAAAGTAGTTTAAGGATAAATTTAATTGATTGAACATGATTAATTTTCATTATATGAGTTGTCAATACCATTAGAACCAATTAATTTAGCATTTTGAGTGTTTAAAATGGATTTTTGACATTTTTGTGCTTAATGCATCGATACACCTAACAGTGCATCGATGCATCCTTGAATGTGCATCGATACACCATGAAGGTGCACCGATGCACGCCTTGAATGTGCATCGATGCACAAGGCCATGCATCGATGCATCCGTCGAGTTTTGGTTAAAAACCTTGATTCTCTTATTTATCTCTTCAAAAACACTCCCTTGCCGCCTCTCTCTCTCTCTAAATTCTCTTTTTACTCAAAATCAACAAAAATTTGTCGGAATCTTTGACCTTTTCATCTCTATATCCTGCTACTATCATTAAATCGTGCAACACAACATCTCATTCTCATCAATCCGAAATTTTCAAGGTATTTTTCTAAAAACCTCTATTTTATCATATTTTGATTTTAAAACTAGTTTATATTAGTTCTAGGATGAACATTATATCGGGCATTGATTGTTTGATGATTTTAAACTAGATTTTACAACCAATTTCATCAA
The DNA here is from genome assembly GCF_006381635.1 of Hibiscus syriacus. Taxonomy (NCBI): domain Eukaryota; kingdom Viridiplantae; phylum Streptophyta; class Magnoliopsida; order Malvales; family Malvaceae; genus Hibiscus; species Hibiscus syriacus. The sequence continues at coordinate 10,133,043 of NW_024063533.1, read as the reverse complement.
AAACTCACAAATTTTCAAAGAATTTTTGAATTTTCGAAATAAAAAAAATCAAAAATCTAAATTTCATTTTTAAATTTGATGTTTTTGATTTAATTATGTTGTTTTCATGAAAAACTATACATATTATAATTTTCAAACATTAGTTTCTAAATAGTTTTTCAAAACTATGCCCATTAGGATTCGGTTTAGAGAACCTTGAATTATTGCGGACTCAATTGAGTTTTGGGATTGATTATTGTGCATACATGTGTTTCAAATTGCAGGTTTCATTCTTTATTCTGATTCTTTAAACCATGTCAAATCCAAAACGACCTAGGACTTCTTCTAATCGTTCTACCCGACCTCCAAATCCCGTTCCTCCACCACCTAATAGTCTTATAGAATCCTGTTTTAATATGCCTGAACGTTGTAGAGACGAATTGTACTCTAGGTACAGAAATTCTTTCTAATCTTATAGAATCAGGGAAGAGCGTATTCATTCTCTTCAAGCCATGATAGATATTGACTTCGAATACCTTCTAATTCTTAAAACTTGGAAGTTTTATAAAATGTTTCAGCTCAAACCTATCGTCTATCAACAGTTAGTCCGCATTTTCTACTCCAATGCGGTATGCATTCAAAACGAAACTCAATGTGGGACTATAGCAATTAGATCCTATCTTTTAGCCCAATATATTAATATTGACCCCGAGACTATAGCTTTCTGTTTTGGGTTAGATGATGATGGGTTATACAATGAGAATGAAACTGTGGAATATCCTTATGTTCCAAACTCTAGTGTTAGTACTCTACGATCTCATCACGATCGTTTTCTTCATTTGATGATCTCTTGGTGGTTTAGACCATCTGGAGGTAGGTACTCCACTCTTCGTACTAGGGATTTATGGTGGATGCACTGTATCAAGAATAAAATCAAAATAAATCTGCCCCATATTATATTTAGTCTACTAATGGATATCATAAACATTGTTCCCTCAAAACATGTTGAAACATTGATTTATGGATGTATTCTTAGTAACCTTTTTATCAAACTCGGTCTAAACGTCTCTCTCGTCAATCCTATCTCTCTCCAAAATCAAATCAATCTCACTTCGTTGAAGAAAGCGGATTGGAAACAAGACGAGGAAACCGGTCTTTGGGTCTTTCGACCCGGTAAGCAAACTCCGGGAGTGAGTTCTTCACGAGCTGCTCCTAGCTCTTCTCGTGTTCCTCCTCCTCCGGCACCGGCTGCTGACGATGATCCTGAGTTTCAACAACTTATGCAAGATATCGACGATCACGTACCAGACGATGAGCCTGTATCGGAACCAGCACGACACGAAGATCAAATGCCATCATATTTTCGATCTTTCTTAGAGTCGTTTGATCTGAGGTTTGCCTCCGTGGAGTCTCAGATTACTGAGTTTCAGCGGGAGATGCGTGAACGTATGGACGCTCTCACTCTTAAAGTTCGAGCTCATTATCCTCCTCCTCCCGATCCTCCGATGGAGTAAATTTGTTTCCTTATTATGTTTTCTTGATTTTTAACTTAGATTGATTTTGATGTTTCTGGATTGTTTGTTTTGGATTGTTAAATGTTTGAATTTGTTATGGTTTGGATGATTGGATTTTGAACTTAATATATATATATATATATATATATATATATATATATTTGGTTTGGTTGAATTTTCTTATTTTTTGCATCATTAGACATATATGACCAATTATGTCATTTCACATTTAATTATGAATATTGATTATGGAACTAATGGCTAATCTCTCTTTTGATTGTGATCTTAGCAACTTAAGATATATATATATATATATATATATATATATATATATATATATATATATATATATAATCAATTGGCTATGCTTTTTAAAACCTTGTTTAAAACGTTTTAGAGTTTTTTTGATTTAACAAAAAGGGGGAGAAGTGTAAAAGTGTTAAAGGGGAGAAGTGTTAGAGTAAGGGGAGTAAAATTTTCAAACTTGATTTCAAAACTTAATTTTCAAAGAAAATCTTAAAATTACAAAAATGTTTTGTTATATCAAAAAGGGGTAGATTGTCGAAAACATTTTTGATGTTTCGATATAACAAATTAAGTTAAACGAATTTTAAGATTTTACAAATGATTTTCTTAGTATATTTAATTTAATTATTTGAATATCAGAATATTACTCCAAGTATTTCAAGATCAAATTCAAACCTTACTAAATGTGTAAAATTGTGTTTTATGCTTAATATATTTTTGAAACAATTTTCACAAAGTATTTTGAACCAAAATCAAGCCTAAAATCAATTTTTCAAAGTGATGCACCGATGCACCAATCCATGCATCGATGTACCATGGATTAAATTGAACATCGAATGCATTTTATGCATCGATACACATACCATGCATCGATGCACTCAGTGCATTTGATGCATCGATGCGCAAACCATGCATCGATGCACTCTGGCTATTTTGAAACATCAAATGCATTTTATGCATCGATGCACTCTTAGTGCACCGATGCACTAAGGGTCCAACGGTCAAAATATTTGAATTTTATACTTGATGCATCGATGCACCATGGGTATACATCGATGCAATGATGCTCTCAACTGCTTTAATTAATTGTTTTCACACTTAAACGACTCTATTGACTCCACTAATCATCCCCAACGTTCAGAATCATTTGAAGGAGTAGTTAAACAAGTTTAGAAGCCATTGATCAACAACAATCAAGAAGAAATCATAGAGAAACAAGAGAGAAAGCATCAAACACCAAGTTTGTGCAATTCAAGCCAATTTTTCTTTCAATATTCATTTTGCTTTCAAGAACACCATTTGTGCTCATTTGTAATTATGTTTTAGTGTTCTTTTCTTGTTCTAGAATTGTGTAAACATCTTACCTTGTGAGGATTTCCTTGTAAGTTTGCAAATTTGTGTATTTCTCTTTGAAAAAGAGTGTGCTCAAGAATTGGGGTATAATTCTTGAGGGAATTGTAAGATTACTCTTTGTCCTCAAAAGAAAGAACAAATTAGTGAATTTGTTGGAAAATCCTTAGTGTGGATAGCTAAGGTAGTGGACGTAGACTTTGGTTGAGAAAGTCGAACCACTCTAAATCGCTGTGCAATTACTTTCAATTTTCTGTAAAAGCTTCCACCAATTTTTTAATTGCCAATTCACCCCCTCTTGGCCGATTCCATCGATCGATTAACTCAACAAAGTGTGATTTGGGTTTTTTTGGCGAAGCTTCTTCTTCTTTTTTGCGTCGATCGACGATGATTCACGGTGCAGTGGGGCTTGGGTTTTGGTCAGACCGAGGTGGCAGTTCGAATGGAGGTGGTAACGACAGCTATGGAGGTTGAACGATGGTGGATTTGATAAAGGCCGGCGGGGGTGCATTTTGAGGTTAAGAATTTGGGAAATTGAGATTTTGGGGTGTTTTTAATCGAGCCTTGGGTAGTATATTTGCCTAAAAAATCAACAACAATACCTAATCTAAATGGCTTAGGCATGGGTAGCCTTATCAGTGGTCAAGGGTTCAAATTCCCGCAGCCACCTAACCCACTTCTTTTTATTTTTTTCTCTGACTACATAAAATGGGAAAATTCAAGGTTAAGTCCCTAAACTTCCTACAACTTTCTAAAATAAGATGCAAGTTCCTAAAACTTGCAACTTGGTCCCTAAATTAATTAAATTAATTTAAATATTTGTTTTTATTTATTTATTAACTAGGGTTGTGACATTTCTATTTTTTTTTTGTTTTTTGGTTGCTAAAACTCCCCTGGTTTTTTTCTTTTTTGTAAGGAAAGCTTGCCTTTTCTCTGATTTTTTGTTCGTGGCAGATTCCTCTTTTTTGAATTTTTTTGTTGCTTGAAAATGAATTCTTTTTTTTTGCTTGGATTTTTTGCTTGGTTCAAATGATGCTAATGGTTTTTTTTGGTTCGAGTGGCGTTTTTGTTTGATGCTTCATTTTTCTTTTGGGTTTTTGTTGCTGTTGAATGTTGATGATGTAAAAATGGTTTTTTCTCTGATTTTTGTTTTTTTCGTTACTATTGATGATGGTTGTCGATAATCCCCTCTAGAAGATATGCTTCAATCCCGTGTGATAGATATTCTTTGTTGACTCTAGAAGAATTTTCATATAATAACAATTATAAATCTTCAATTCAAATGGCTCCATTTGAAGTCTTATACGACCAAAAGTTTAAAACTACGATTTAATGGTTTAAATTGAGTAAAAATAAATATTTAAGCTCTGATATGATTAGGGAGACCGAGGGGAAAATAGCTCTAATTTTAGATCGTTTGAATGTAACATTCGACCAAAAAGAATCCTACGCAGATTGAAACATAGGCACATTGAATACAAAGTTGGAGAGAAAGTGTTTCTGGAAGTTTCTTCGTGGAAGAACGCTCACATACTTGGTTAGAAAATGAAATTAAGTGTATGATTCATTGGTCCCTATTATGTGATCGAGAGAATCGGACCTGTACGTTTCATATCAATTAGCTCTACCTCTTGAGCTACGTCTAATTCATATTATTTTTCATGTCTCAATGATTCAAAAATATTGATCTAACCCAATTCATATTATTAGACCGGAATATGTGAAAATTAGACCGAATTTGTCATATGAAGAGGAACATGTCTGGCTCGAGAGATTAAAGAATTATGCGAGAAATTTGTTAATTAAAGTTCTTTGGAGAACTTATAAGTCTAAAGAGGCCACCAGAAAATTTAATGAGAAATCAATATCCTCAGTTGTGTATTTCAGGTAGACTTTGAGGTCAAATTTTCTAACTCTCCGATAATTTGGTTCAAAATTTTCCTAATGTTTGACGTGTGATGATCATAAAGTAAGTTACGTGGATTTAATTTATTATTTTAAGTCCTTAAATGCATAAATTTTATAAATAAAATGGCTTGGTTAAATTAGGGTTTGAATAGAATTTTAATTAAAGGATTAAATTATAATTATTAAAAATTTAAGGATTCAATTGTAAACATTGAAAAGTCAATTGTTTAAGTGAAACAAGGATAGAAATGAATGATTTAATAATAGACTTCCCCTTATATCAACCGGTTGATATAGGAAGAATGATGGAGAATTTCATCATTTTCTTCCATTTCCTCAAATACAACATTTAAAAGAGTTTTGAACCTTAAAGCTTTTCTGGAGATAGAAACCTCTGTTATACCCTACATTCTCTCTATAAATTCCAAACTAAATGCAAAATTGAGAAGTCCAAGTCTAGATCTCTCATTTAGTATTAACTGATTCATCATCAAAATAGTATAAGTGTAACCCTCATTTTAATTTAATTTAGGATTTTATGAAAATTAGAGTTCATATGTTATTATACACCTGGTGATTATTATTTCCTTAAATTTTTGTTTTGATTTTTCTAGAGAATAAAGGTTTGATGGAAAGCCTTAAAATCAAAGGAAAAAAGATAAAGTTACAGATTTAATTCATTGAACTTTATGCATTTTGAAAGCTCAAATTAGGCGAGTGTAGTAATAATCAAGTCTTTGTGTAAGTGATTATGTATTTTGGTTTGAATGTGTCGGTTGTTATGTGAAATCTCTGTGTATTGGTTCAATTAGAGGAGTTTGTATGACATTATTGAGGTTCTACTATGCTCTGATAAGTTATTTCGGTGTTTCGTAATATTGGTTTTGTTTATACTTTATTCCAATTGTAACAGTGATCATATGCTTTTTTGAATTTAGTGTTTGATAAGAGAAATTAGAGTAAACAAAATTATGAACTCTAATTATATGATACAACGATCCTTAAGAAATCCTTGTATAAATAGGCTTTAGATTATGCTTTAAAATGTGATAATTCCATGAAGTCCATAATGTTTGTATATGGGTTTGTATATAGACTTTGGTCTTAGGCAAGGCAGAAAGATGTTCTGCATTTGGACTATGGTCCTGAGATGCAAAGACAATGATCTCTATGTGATATCGATGATTAGGTGAGATTCGAGTATTCATATGTCACTAAATTAATATCAGGCAAAATTTTAATATGCTTTTCTAATTTATGATGCACTATGCCATAATATGAATTTATGTTTTATAAGTATGAAAGTTTGTTAATTATAATTATATAAAGACAATTGCCATGTTTAGTACAATTTCACTTTGAGAACTGAATTGTCATCTTTTGATATCATTTGCATAAGTTTGACTATCCCACTAAATGATATAAACTTACTTCGTGTGTTATGTTTGTTTTTATATGAAATCAATCTTATTATATTGTTCATAATTTCATTTTGAGGGTTGCTAGTCAATTCTAAGTCAAAGTAATATAAATATTCTTAGTTTTAAACTCCTAGAATGGTGACTATGCAAACATATTTAGTTTTATGTTTTGGTTAGTGAAAGTTATGTTTGATCATGAAAATATATGTTTTGTATAACTTTAAATGCATGTTTATGTTTGCATTTGGCCCTATGATGTTTTGTGGTGCTATCACGGTTTGTAAAGCTATAACTTGAATTGAATTATATGGTTGAAGTGTGTTAGAATCTTGTTAAAATGAGAATGTTAAATTATGTCGATTGAATTACGACTAATGTTTGATTTTCTAGAGGTATGTTCAATTGATGCCATAGGCCTTGCTTGTTGGAAATTGGATTCATATTGTGTGAATTTTATCGTTTAAAACATGTATGAAAGCTGCTCGTTGTTTCAGATGTTAAATAGGTTTCTTTGAGACTTCATATAATCAAATTTTATGTGTCGGAAAAATCTAAAAATATTTTTCAATGTGAGCACATATATATTAATAATAGAACATTTTCATTTAAGACAGACACAAATAAAATTACAAGGTAGTTATAATTAATAAAACGAATAACTAATATAAAAAATTTGAATTTTCAGATGAGCACATATCTATTTTAGTGCATACATAGATCCGTCAGTGACACAAAGTTTTGAAACTTAGAAGAAAGTTTTAATGTATCGAGCCTATAAAAATTTAAGTTTTGATGTATTTGATATACCTATTAATTTGAGAGTAATAATTTTATAAAATTTTAATATATAAAATTATATTTTATTATAAATGAAATTTTGAATTGAAAAAAATTATAGTTGGTGGAGAAAAACAGTGTCGGCGCTCCACGGACTAAGTTTTGCGCATCACAGCATCGCTAGCTCCAGCGCGCTGATTTCCAGGATCCAGCTTGTCCCCGACGCCATTAAAATAATTGCAAAATCATATTCCCTAAAGAATTAACTTGACAAACGCAATTAAAAGAGCGTGGGTTGCACGTTCCACTGGTGTTCACTGTTGCCATTACATTTCGAGGACAGCTCACCCATTAAACATTAAATATTTTAATATTAGTTAAAAAAAATTTTATGTTTATTAGGAATATTATTATATGTGCATTTATTACATATACCGGTGAACCAATAAATTTGAAAATATTGTAGATGGATTTTTTATAAAAAAAATACATGTGTTAAAAAATTATTTTAAGTTTTAGATCATTTGTTACAATATATTATATGTGGAATTTAAAAAATAGAACTCGTCATATGAATTAAAAAATTATAAAAAACTCGTCATACTCTCATAAAAAATTTTAATTATTTATTATATTTTATGGAATTCGTCATTTTCTTAGTACGAATTTCACAAATACTGTAACAAATAATTTAAAGATCAAATTAATTCTCAAACACTCATATTTCTCTATTTTTTTTTTCGTTTAGATTATGGCCAACAAATTCTCAGTAAAACCCATCTGGCCTTCAAATTTCAGATAACATGTGTAATCTGCAGAACATGTTAGTATGACAAAAATTGACATGTCAAACTGATTGAGAACTGATCTACTTTAAATGAGACAATTTTTTTAAAAGGAGGATGGCTAATAAGGTGAGGTGAATAATTAAATAGTCATTTTGATTTATTTTTAGAATATTTTGGTCTCAAATATTTTATTACAAGATAAAAATATTCTATAACGTTTAATTAAATAGTCACTTTGTCTCTTATTCTTTTATTTTGAAGTATTTGTATTCACAACTTTTCATTTTAGGGCAAAAAGACCATTGTTTTGGAGCGTTAATCGTTTGGTGACTAACAATTTTCATCTATATATGAATCTTTTTGCCCCAAAATAAAATGTTGAGGCTTAAATACTCTAAAAAATAATAATGATTAAAGTGACTATTTAATCAAACATTAAAGATATTTTTTGACAAATGCGTTTTATTTTTCGGACAATGAATTTAAAACATTTATGCTAATAGTTTATTTTGTTTAGTCATGTCTTATTATATGTGATTATCATGTTATCTTTTTAATATATTTATAATAAATTATATAAATAGCATATGTGATACATTTTAAATAGTGATGAATCTATAAATATTTTTGAGGGTGAGCATATATTTATTAACAACACAATTTTTAAACGGGATATGTACAAATAAAATTTCAGGATGAGCACCATCAGTAAAATAGGTAATTAACCAAAGAAAATTCGGATTTCATGGTATGCACACATAAAATTTCAAGGCAAAATAGATACCTAACCAAAAAAGAAAAAGATTTCAGAATGGACACGTGCCTAACCTCAACCCTCAATGAATCCGCCACTTACTCTAGACGTTTTTACCTATATCTTACAACTGTCTTAAGCAAAAAGGAAAAAAATTCCTAAAAATGTTCTCTCCTTCCCTAAACGTCACTGCCCATGTTTTCTTCTTAATCTTTTCTTATCGATGATGAAAATAATCATGTGTTAATCATTGATTGCAATCTATATGTTCTCTTTTCTTCACATTGCCATCTTTATTCTTACTTTTCCTTGTCTCCTTGCTCCCTCTCCCCACCCCTTTATGCATTTATAGCTCGTTTAGTAGTCTCGAGTCGCTTATTATTTGCCACCGTTTCTTCCTCCTCATCTTCGACTTTTCGCTGTTTTTGCCTTCCGTCAACTTTATTGTTTTTTAAGTTAAAGCCCACAAATGGTTTTCTGATTACAATATATTGTTTTGTTGAGTCTTTTAACGATTGAAAGTAATAATAAAATGATCCTTCAACTATATGATATTATTTTGTTGAATCCTCTAACTATTAAAAGTTACAAAATGATCACCTAACTATTCATATATTTTAAACTCGTCATTTTTCTTTAAAAATTTGACAACCATCTGAGCTGTGCGTTAACATGTTAATTGAGATATAATAAAATTATATTTTAATGATGTCTACTGGCACCGTTGTTGCTTTCAAACACTGTCTCGACGACATAATGTTTCACGCACTGTCAATTTTTTAACGGAAAAATATGAGTTTGCAATATATATGAATAGTTGAGTGACCAATATGTAACTTTTTATAGTCGGATGACTCAACAAAACAATACCCTATAATCGAGGGATAATTTTATAATTATTAATAGTCGAGGGACTCAATAAAATAATTTCCTATAATCGAAGAATCATTTGTAAATTTGCCCTTTTCTATTTGCCACTTTTAGTCTTTTTTTTAGGTCCCTCATTGGTGCCACATTTCCTTATTTCATTTTCGTTTGCTCGACTTCTTCCTTGGATCTCGAACGAATATTCTGTTTAGATTGTCTTATCCTCTTTTCTCATGTTTATATTTTTTTAGTGAAAGCCCATTTGTTAAAATACCTACTGTCATAATCATTTTTTTGATAAAGTAATTAAATATTATTTTTTTAAAATAATTATGACTTTAATTTGGAAAATTGGTGATTTAGAATTAATTGGATGAAATTGGATAGGAGTCGTCATCGACCTTTGGGTTAAGTAGGTTGAATACCTAAAAACGTCTTTTAAAACAATTTTAAGAAAAATCGTTTTTAAGACAAAAAGTGGTATGCGTTTACCAAAACTCGATTTTACGAGCTCGGGAGTCGATTACGCATGGGGAAAGATTAGCACCCCACATCGCCCAAAATTGGTATTCAACTGCTTACACGTTGTCATAAATGGTGGAAATCATAAATGAATATAAAGTTAAAATATGATCTATTTATTAAGGCTTAATTAATTTGCTCCGAATTGATTAATTAAAGAAAATCCTTTAACTCGATAAGAAATCTTGAAATTTACAATCCTCCGTCAGGAAAGCTATCTCAATTATTTCTCATTCGTAAAAGAATATTCCCTCATTGATTTGAAAACGTGAATCGAAAATAAATTAAAAAAACGTCGTTTACATTTACATAAAATAAAATAACTTGTTACTTAAAACAGCACACATTGCATCATTTGAACCAATTAATTATTAAAATATATTTGATTTATTTCAAGTTCTTATGTCGTTAAAATGTCATATCAGATCGCACCACTTCGACCAAGTGGTGTTTTCCACGCTCATTTTACGCATACGTGTTCTTGAAAATAAAAATCGAACATCTTATCCATAGATAAAAATACAATGGAAATAAATGTAATTAGAAATACAAAATAAAATATTTACATTAAATGAAACTAAGAACATTATTTACATAATACAAATAACCACAGAATATGTAAAATACATTCATACATAAATGACTAAAATAAAAACAAGTGAACATTACAAACCAAAATGAAATCACCAAAATATAAGTATTTCAAGGACTAAAATAAAATTAACAGAAATTTAAAGGACTGAACAGTAAATATAAATAAACGAGATTTACAAGATCAAAAATATTAAAAGCACAGGTACTAGAAGTGAAAATAACCCATAAATAAAGCTTATGACTAAAATGTATTAAAACAGAAACATGAAGGTCGAATAACAATTAAACCAAATGTAAAACAATGACTAAAATAATAGATTTACAAATATCATTCCCAAAGTTAAACATTAACAAAAATAATATAACATATAATAACAAGACTAAAACATAAATAATGAAACATAAGTGCTCAAAATCAAATAAAATATAACTTCATTAAATACTTCAATATGAGATTACAAAACCTGGGGACCTAAACGTCTATTATACCCAAGCCCGAAAACATGCCGAAGGACCCCAAAGGCCAGCTCCTCATTTTGTTTGATTTGAAACCGAGAGAAGAGGGAGACTAAGAGATTAGTTCTCTCAATTCTCTTATCAGGGAGGGAATAGTTGTCGTCGTCGCCGGCACTCACGGCGGTCCACGGTGGTCGAAGAGACCTAAACAGCCCTAAAAGCTTCCCCCTTTCACTCTAAGCCCCGATCTAAAGTTATCTTCCCCGAAAACCAACCAGAAAATCCTAGATCTAGGATAATACCTCTCGGGAAAATACGGCTCCGGTGACCTTTGGTGTTCTAGACTTCGAACGGAGGTATTTGTTTCCCTTTTCCTTTCTTTTTTCTTTCGGTGTTTGGTTTGAATGGGATGTAAGTTTTTTCTCTCCTTTTTTTCGAATGGTTCTTTGTTTTTCTAATATTTTTTCACTAAATGTTCTCTGTTTTTGTATTTTCTCCTCCATTTTTTTCTTTTTCTGGCTCTTGTCCTCGTTTTTCTTCTCCTCTTATTTTATGTTAGCCTCCGTGATTTGAGGGAAGAGGGTATCATTAACCTATATCTATTTCTTGATTGACAACCCCAATATGTTTTGGGATTTCATTGAGATTTTCTTGGATTTTTCTGTTTTTCTCTATTTTTTCACTGTTTGATATTGATTTTTGACTGATTGGCGGTCACTATAGGTACGGCTTGATGACAACGGTGGCTTGGGTGTGCTCGATGGTGGCTCACGCTACGGGGGGACTAAGCGTTGATATTTTAGGATTGGTTGTTGGCTGTTGATATTTTAGGATTTCAAAACCATAGTTGAATCGGGTCGGTTTCGGATTCGAGTCGATCTTGTGACTGCTGAGTGGGCTACTAGATTTGGTCGGTTGTTGGGTTGGGTCGGATCGACTGCTGGTAGGCTGCTGAGCCAGGTCTAGGTTAGATCTTGGTTGTGACTAGGTTGGGCTTGAGTGTAATATGGGCTCAGGGTTTGTGTTGTAATTGGGCTGCAAAAACATTGTAATTAAAATAATAGTAATAATAATACTAATAATAATAATAACAATTTTTTAGACTCGGACAAAAAATGGGTGTCTACAGCTGCCTCTCTTTGCACATTCTTGTGTTAACAAAAATAGGGAAAAGACAAAGAAGACAACAAGTTTTTGTCCGGTTCTCTTTTTTCTGGAAATTTGATATGTTTGTTGTTGGGAACGACACTGCTCATACCTGATGAAGAGTTCATGTCATCTAAGGGTGACATGGTTCCTACATGATGAGGAGATCTGGTTGATGGAAGACACAACTCCTACGCGATGAGGATGACATGCCATCTTTAGGGAGGGTGCTAACACGATTCCTACACGATGAGGATAACTCGTTATCTAGGGGTGACACGGTTCCTACGTGACGAGGAGGTCTGGTCGGTGGATGACACGGTTCCTATACAATGAGGATGGCTGACCATATTTAGGGATCAGAAAGCGGTTCCTACGTGATGAGGATAGTTGGTTATCTAAGGGTGACACAACTCTTACGTGATGAGGAGGTCTGGTCGGGGGATGACATAGTTTCTACGCGATGAGGACGGCTGGCCATCTTTATGGATTTATTTCAAGGGAAACAGACTCAAAGATGATGTTTCAAGAGAAATTGTCTCAAGGGAGACAAAATTCGTTTCAAGAGAAACAAGCTAAAAGACTTTTGTTTTAAGAGAAACTGTCTCAAGAGAGACAAAACTTTGTTTCAAAGGAAACAAACTCAAAGGTTGATGTTTCAAGGGAAACCGTCATAAGGGAGACAAAACTTTGTTTCAAGAGAAACAATTTCAAAGTTTGTCTCAAGGAATACTGTCTCAAGTGAGACAATGTTTGTTTTGAGAAAAACAATCTCAAGTGAGATCAACTTTGTTTCAAGTGAAACAAACTCGAAATTTGTATCTCAAAGGAAAAATATCTCAAGCGAGAAGAAATTTATTTTGAGATAAATTGTCTCAAGAGAGACAAAATTTGTTTTTAAGAAAACTTGTCTCAAGCGAGACGACCCTTTGTTTCGAGAGAAACAATCTCAAAGGCGATCAATAGTCTTCTTGTTCCTGTATGTGGAGGAAAGGCCTTCAGAAGATCGTATCGTTCACTTTGGGATGCTGAATCTCCAAAGATGCCCCAACATTCATCATTTCTTGCTTCAACACTGATTCTAAGCATGAACTTTGTGTTTGAGAGCCACATGTCAACTACCAAGATCTACTCCAGAGAGATTGTCTTGTTCAAAAAAAGTTTTTCTTCTTCTTTTATTTTCAAAAGTTTGAAAATATCAACTAAACGGTTATTGAAAATGTTTAATCAAAGATTTTGAAAATATTGCCCCTTTCTAGGTCTTACAATTGAGGTAAATCATAAAACAAGAGCTCATTGGATATCAAAGAATTAATTACACTTTTAATCCTTCAAAAAATTATAGCTATTTGACAAGTTTCAATATTAATGCTATCTTTGAGGTAGGGTTAAGTAAGGATATGATAAAATGTCTCAGGTTGTTATATTTAGTCAAAAGTTTGGTATTCTTATTTCTTTGATTTTCACTAATCTGATGGGGTAGCATGTATGCTCTTCTACTGGAAGTGTTCTCTGACCCCCAGCTCTCATGATTACACTCAAGTTGTGCGATGCCTTATTAAGGGATTTTTGCGATCACCTCCTATACAGCAGATGTACAATCTTTATATTCGAGCCATCATTTCAGGTTTTCAACTCGAATTCTCCTTTGGTTTCAAGACGTTATTAAGAATTTACGTCTTGAACCCTCCTTTGTTATTTTTTTTTTATTTTTTTCCATCTATCATGCATTAAAGATTTTAAAAAACATTTTGTAAATAAAAGATTAATCTTGATGGGCGGGATGAAATCTGAAGATAGTCTCTTCTGTTTAGAATTCCATATATGATTAGAAGGGACTTTTTAGGCATGTAATGTAGATTGTGGTTCATGGTTATGAAAGAAAGGGATAAAAGGCCCAAACAAGTGTTTAAGGGTAATTGAACCAAGGATCAATTCATTTTGATGTCTTCAATCTTGTCTTCCTCAATTTGGATCTGATCGTATGAGTCCCTTATTTTCTCTTGATGTTTCATGATCTTCTGGTGAACTGATTTTGGAATGATTTTGCTTGATCAAAATCATAGTTTGAAGCTTGATGCGCCATTTGACATGAGAGACTTTTTTGCATGTGCTTCTTGTCCATTTTTCTTTGTTTATTTTCTCTTTTCTTCTTTTCCTTTTCTTTCTTTTTTTGTTTTTTCTATTTTTTTTTATTTCTTTTCTCCTTTCTTTGCTTTTTCTCTTTGCTTTGATTTGATCTTTACATTTTTCATTTGGTTTGATGTTCTTCACTCATGCGAGCAGATTTTCTTCGCTTTGCCCCCCAGTGTAGAGGGTGATCCAAGGTTAGGGTTGAATCAAAAGAAAACATAATTTAGGCTTAAAGAGGACACAAAGGATATATTTTCTCCTTTTGTGACGGGATAATGAAAGAAAACCATTCATCATTTCATACACGAAAGTCTTTGCAGAAGAGGTATCCCCAGGGGGATAGATTTTCAGGATTAATTTTTATTCACATGAAAACAATGTATTTAATGCATGATAGATTATTTCGAATTAATTTTTCTTTTTTTCTTGCTTCTTGCTTCTAGCATATCTTACTGTTCATGCTCATTTTTCAGAAAATTGAGGCGAGATGCTCTATCTTGTGTCTTCTTGTAGGAAAGTTCATGTTCAAGTGAACATCTTGTACTCAATGCCTTCAGGTTTTATTGGTAGAAAAAATGTCAGTTTTTCATCTAAGAAGATGATGGTGATTTTATTGGCTCAGCAAAATGTAAGGGTATGACTTTTTTTTGTATTGAAAAGATAAAGGCAATGTTTCAGTGTCTCAAAGAGGGGTAATGTCAAAATTTGGTCTTTTGGTTGTGACTATGAATTATTTCAGGTAAAAAATTGAGAGATTTTATTTTGGGGTTTTAGACAGGATAAGAAAGGTGTAATCTTGCCATGTATAAAAAATCTATAGTTCTTGAAGAATTAAAAGAATTTGTAATTCATTCGATATTCGAAGAATTACAAGATTAAAACTCCTTCAATTATTCAACCTTAGAAGGTAGCATAAGTTCAATCATTAGAAGGTTTAAAAATATTTAAGAAAATATTAAAGAAAAAACAAAAACGGGTAAACAAAACAATGCTCTCAATGCAAGTGGTAGATGCAATACCCCATTATTCTTCGATTGTTCATGCCCCTGAATCCATCAGGTTCTGGATCTTGCGCTTCAGTGCCTTACAATTCTCAGCGAAATGTCTGGAGCTTTTTATGTGGTAAATGCACACAACTTCAACATAATAAACCTCAGAATATAGGGACTCTTTTCTCATATCATCCTGGAAGGCTCAACCCTACAACCAGCTGAACAAGCTCACACCGTTCTAATATCAGCTTCTTCTTTTAATTGTTCAAATCTTGCTTCTATTATCAATGTGGTTAGGACCACTTCCATCGAATTGTCCATGAATTAATTCCAAGTTTTCATGAATGATTCATGTGAAATGCTTAAAAAAATAAAATGCAGATGCAAAATGCAAAGATGTAAATGCAGATGCAAAAATGTTGATCCCAACAATGAATATCATAGAATAATTTTCACCAAAGATAAAAGCCTTCACATTAAAAGCCAGTCCACTTTACAAACATGCCTTCACTTAGATGTTGAGTCTGAAGTGGGTCGATACTTCATATCGGATCTTCATCCTTGAAAATGATGCCCCTCAAGCATTCTGTAATATAACTTCGCTAATGCTCCATGCGGTGCTGAAGTCAGCGCGTCACTCCTTGGTGGCTAGCAATGGAACGATCGTATATAAGACTCTACTGCTGGATTACTCCTCATATCATTGGATCATCATTTCAATCTTGAATGTTGCATGATCTCGAGCAAGTCTCATTCTTGGACTCTCTGAACTTCTTTTAGCCTTCGGTGCATGTTTGTGTATGCGATCGCTCGATTGAAAACTTTTACCTCTTTTTGTGAAAATTTTCTCTCGAATATCCCCTTGTGGATCAATACTTTTCGTATTATGTCATGACAATGCAATGCAATGCAAAGAATGATGAAAAATGACACAAACCAAAGAAAAGAAATAAGTTAGTACAAGTAAGATAATCAATAGAATTAAAAGATGCTATTTACAGGTAAATATAACACCTACCCAATCATGATATCTACCTGAACATGCTTTTATTAAATACCATTCCTACCTGGACATGTTTTCTACCCAAAATGATTAATTTTCAAGAAAATAATCCTAACCGCATGGTATCTAGTTCGCATGCTATTATTCAACAAAAATAAATATGTTCTACGAACTTAAAGTAAAAGGTAAAGGTTTAGAAATGCTCCTCCTCTGTGTACACCTAATTTGGAACCTACTAACAGATAGAGGCTCCCTTGCTATACCTAGGGTGACCGTTCTACGGTTCACTATAAGTATGGTTTCGGCTCTAACAAGAAAAGGGTATTGGAATTGTCCTTGATGTCGGTGCCCCCTTGGGCTGCCAAACCCTCGATCCTCACCCATTATAGGTTTCGAACGGAACGAGTTCAATTCGAGAGGATTCACTACCTTATACCCATATGATGAATAAATCCCTACGAATGTATAAGGTATATATCCCATTGGTTATTTGCTAAAACTCATATGAATATTAATTCTTACGAGAGTAAAGCATTCACCTCGATTTACTTAGAACGAAGCTCGGGCCTAGAGCTTATGTCATGCAAATGCACGTGATATGTGTGAGGAGGAGAATACAAACCATTGACTCAAAACAAATGAAGAAAAACTTGATAAAAAACTTTGACGAAGCTGAAAACATAAATTGAAGCGTTAGTAAGATAATTTAAAGAAATAAAGAAACTAAAAAGCTTAAATAAATGGATCATAAGTTAACTATAGACTCGAACTCATAATTTCCACCGCAACGACAATGTATAAGCGACTTACAGCCTAACTCTAAAAAAGGTCTCTAGCGGAGTCGTCAAGCCGTCATACCATTTTTTATAAAACAATTAAACATTATTTTTTTAAAAACAATATGACTTTAATTTGGAGAATCGGTGATTTGGAATTAATTGGATGAAATTGGATAAGAGTCGCCATCGACCTTTGGGTTAGGTAGGTCGAATACCTAAAAATGTCTTTAAAACAATTTTAAGAAAAATTGTTTTTTAAGAAAAAATGTGGTTTGCGTTTACCAAAACTCAATTTTATGGGTTTGTGAGTCAATTGCCCGTGGGGAAGGATTAGCACCCCCACAACGCCCAAAATTGGTACTCAACTTCTTACACGTTGTCATAAATGGTAGAAATCATAAATCGAATATAAAGTTAAAATATGATCTATTTATTAAGGCTTAATTAATTTGCTCTGAATTTATTAATTAAAGAAAATCCTTTAACTCGATAAGAAATCTTGATATTTGCAATCCTCTGTCGGGAAAGCTATCTAAACTATTTTGCATTCGTAAAATAATATTCCCTCATTGATTTGAAAACATGAATCGGAAATAAATTAAAAAAATGATGTTTACATTTACATAAAATAAAATAACTTGTTATTTAAAACAACGCACATTGCATCATTTGAACAAATTAATTAGTAAAATATACTCGATTTATTTCAAGTTCCTATGTCGTTAAAATGTCGCACCGGATTGCACCACTTCAACCAAGTGGTGCTTTCCACGCTCATTTTACGCATACGTGTTCTTGAAAATAAAAATCGAATATCTCATCTATAGATAAAAACACAATGGAAATAAATGTAATTGGAAATACAAAATAAAATATTTACATTAAATGGAACTAAGAACATTATTTACATAATGCAAATAATCACATAATATGTAAAATACATTCATACCTAAATGACTAAAATAAAAATAAGTGAACATTACAAACCAAAACGATATCACCAAAATATAAGTATTTACAAGACTAAAATAAAATTAACAGAAATTTAAAGGGTTGAACAGTAAATATAAATAAACCAGATTTACAAGATCGAAAATGTAAAATAGCACAGGTTCTAGAAGTGACAATAATCCATAAGTAAAGCTTAGGACTAAAATGTATTAAAACATAAACATGAAGGTCGAATAACAATTAAACCAAATGTAAAACAGTGACTAAAATAATATATTTACAAATATCATTCCCAAAGTCAAACATTAACAAAAATAATATAACATATAATAACACGACTAAAACATAAATAATGAAACATACGTGCTCAAAATCAAATAAAATATAACTTCATTAAATACTTCAATATAAGATTACAAAACCTGGGGGACCTAAACGACTATTATACCCAAGCCCAAAAACAAGTTGAAGGACCGCCTTAAACGACGTCGTTTCAGTTAGTGTATATATATATATATATATATATATATATATATATATATATATATATATATATATATATATATATATATATATATATATAACCATGCCAAAACAAGGCCATCTCCTCATTTTGTTTGATTTGAAACTGAGAGAAAAGAGAGAATGAGATATTAGTTCTCTCAATTCTCTCATCGGGGAGGGAATGGTCGCCGGTGCACGACAGCCGAAGATGCCCAAACAGTCCTAAAAGCCTCCCCCTTTCACTCTGAGACCCAATCCAAAGTTCCCTTCCCCGAAAACTAACCAAAAAATCCTATATCTAGTATAATACCTCTCGGGAAAAGACGGCTCCGATGACTTTTGGTGTTCTAGGCTTCAAACGGAAGTATTTTCTTTCCTTTTCCTTTCTTTTTTCTTTTGGTGTTTGGTTCGAATGGGATGCAAGTTTTTTCTCTCCTTTCTTTAGAATGGTTTTTTTTTTTCTGATACTTTATTCACCAAATGCTCTCTATTTTTGTTTTTTCTCCTCCCTTTTTTTTGGCTCATGTCCCCAATTTTTCTTCTCCTCTGATTTTATGTTAGCTTCCGTTATTTGAGGGAAGAAGGTATCATTACCCTATATTTGTTGCTTGATTAACAACCCCAATCTGTCTTAGGATTTCATTAAGATTTGCTTGCATTTTTTTTATTTTCTCTATTTTTCACTGTTTGATATTGATTTTTGACTGATTGGTGGCCATTGTATGTACGGCTTGATGAAAACGGTGGCTCAGGCATGCTCGAAGGTGGCTCACGCGACGAGGGGACTGAGTGGTGAAGTCCACGCGCCAGTGAGAAGTTGAACGGTTGCTGGCTGCGGTGACTGACTGTTGATATTTTAGGGTTTTAAAACCCTAGTTGAGCCAGGTCGAGTTTCAAATATGGGTCGGATCTTGGGGTTATTGAGTGGGCTGTTGGATTTGGTTGATTGTTGGGTCGGGTCGGATCGGTTGCTGGTGGGCTACTGAGCCAGGTCTGGGTTAGATCTTGGTTGTAACTGGGTTGGGCTTGAGTGTAATATGGGCTCAAGGTTTGTGTTGTAATTGGGCTGCAAAAACAAGTAATTAAAATAATATTAATACTACTACTAATAATAATAATAATAATAACCCGGACAAAAACGAGTGTCTATACCTACAAGTGTATTTTTTAAATGGATAAACTACAACCAAGGTCACTTAATTTTGAGTTTGGTAGCAAATATCATTTTTTAAGGTACAAATATTATTATAAACATGCCACATTGTTATGAAAATTGAAATGATCGTCTAATGTGGTATGACATAATAATATTTTTCGTCCCTAAAATTTATATATTCTATCAATTTTTTCTTAATTTAAAACAACTTAATGAATTTAACCTTTCATATTTAAAATTTCTATCAATTTAATTTTTATTTGTGATATTATTAAACCAAACGAGCCAATCATATCAAAACATTAGTTGGATAATTGCATTTTACCATAAAGCAACAATAAGTTACTGTTAAATTGTTATTATACTAGGAAATTGATATAATATTTTTTTGATAAGAACAAGTAATTTAGGAGAAGAAAAAAAAAGATTAAAATGATGGATTTTTTAAATATGAAAGTTCAATTTATAATAATAACCAATTTGATATATTGTATAAATTTTAAGGAGTAAAATTGTTATTATACTAGGTCATATCGTTATTCCATCTAATATTTAACAATTTGTAATAATATTTTAACTAAGTGACATGTTAGGAAATTTAAAAAAAATGACAAGTTTATTACCAAACCCATAATTAAATGACTTAAGGTGTAGTTTACCCTTTTAAAATTATATTTCTAAGGAAAATAAATGAGAAAAGAGATGAACATTTGTTTCCTTAAAAAGATAGGCAAAATCACCTCCTAAATAATGAGGTGAAAATATGTTCTTCAAATAAGGATCATTAATGTTTTTTTTAAATAGGGTATTCTTAAAGGTAAATCGAGAAAGACGCATGAACCACCCGACATCTTCATAAAGATGCATGGACGACCCAACGTCTTCCCCATGCATCGCTCTGGGTGCGTAAATGGTGATGCCATTTGTTGGTGTTCTTGAACTGACAGAAGAACTGATCGGATATGGCGGAGGAGCATGCACCATTGATAAAGCTTGGGATTGTTGATATCCTTGAGCTAGCAAAGAAGCTGATCGGAGATGATGGAGGAGCAAGCGCCATTGATGAAGATTAAAAAGGCAAAGAAGACAAATACAAGACATGATAGGGGAAGACGTTGCGTCTTTCAAGCGTCTTCTAGAAGACGCCAAGTGATTCCAACGATTTCCAATTGACACAACACTGTAACATTCACTCTATTTAAAAATAATAATTTTATCAAACACCCTATATTATAAAATTCATTTCCCCACAACATTATTCCAAAAAAATTGCCGGCAAATTAGACAATGTTTTGGATAAATAATATGATTTCCAGCATTCTCTTCATTTCTGTGAAAGAAATCTTGCTACTTTATGTATCACTCGAGTACCATTAACATTATACATACACTCATAGGCTAGTTTATGACATAAACATGACACAAAGATATACAAATATCACATGAATATGACCTTAGTAACATGTAATTTTTTATATATACTATCATAATACAATTATGATATGAACCAATGATCATAAACAAGGTGGCTCTCAGAACCAATTACTATGAACCGATACATTCTGGGGTCAAACTTGATCAGCAGAAAGGAGCAAGGATGTGAGAAAAAAAAAAGGGAAGGGAAAAGAATCAGCCAAGGTACACAGAAGCATGCACCTATTACGTCATGTTGTAGTTTATGACTACTTTTGTGCAGTAGCTTTGGCTCAAGGTTGTTAACGGCTTGCTTTGATGGACACGGAGGTCAACTTATCGCTTTTGCACTCGAGAAACAAGCTTCTTCCAGGAGTTCGACATGAGAGTATTTGAAGATTATTTCCCAAGATTTTTAACTGCAATGCAAATTATTGATCAATAATGTTAGCCAGTGTAATCTTGTTCAACAACATGAAATTATCAAAAAAGAAAAAGAAAAAAGAAAAACAACTCAGTAAGGAGAATGGTTTGCTGGTATGCACAGCTTTCTTCATTAACCAAATTCAATTGTATGGCTACTTTATATAGTATTTAGGTCATCAAGTTAAGAAGTAAAATGGCATTAATAGTAGTTATCTATGTTGCTCTGATGCTTTATTTTTCTCTAAAATACTCGTATCAACATCCGTATACGCACATTTGAACATGGATGTACGGGTATAATTCTCCATATTTCTGTATTTGACACACATCCTCAAGTCCAAATAGCCTCCCCCTGTCCCCCAACACACATAGTTAATTCCCTCACACTTTCTTCGTTTAATGTACTGACTTCAATACTCAATCATACATTAATGTTCAGGAATTGACAAAGCTGACAAACTACAAGGGCAAAAGGGCATACTTTCAAGGCTGGTAACAGTAATAGTCTATAAAAAAAAAAGATGCTTTATATAGTTGTTTCTGTTGTTATTACTGTACCTCTTTGAAACCACGATTTCCGAATTGCTTGGCGGATATGTCGCTCATGTCGTTCCAAAAGTTCATCAACTCTATGAGACTGAGACAACAAAGGCCCTGAAAACTCAACCTTGTTCCCTTCATCTTGGTAATCCTGTTGAAACAACAATATATATGACTTGTTCAATAGAACTCGTTTCATTTTTTTCTTTATTTGCATCTAGTTTTAACACAAAATAAACAGGACTACATATAAAAAAGGGACATATTTATCTCCCTCTCTCTCACTGCTGGGTATGAAAGGCACACTATAGAAGACAGATTTTTGCTATGTTGCTCCGACTCTTGAGTTCTCAAGTACCCATATGCAACACCCATCCAGGCAATGGATATGAGGATATCATCCTCCAATACATGGAAAAAAACTTATGTCAGGCACATATCTGTGTCCAACACTCACACCCTAGTTTTACATTTTCTGTTTCATTTCAGAAAGGAAGTTGTAAGGAAATTCAAGCTTTAGGTTTTTTTAATACGAACGAAATCAGTTTAAATCTGAAGAATATCCATAATTCTTCATGCAAAACTAAATTAAAACTCATTTACGGATGTCATATGATATATAAAGAAAACTTAAATTAGATGACAAGACAATTTCATAGATTTTGGTTTAATTCCGACATACTA
This sequence comes from Hibiscus syriacus, assembly GCF_006381635.1. Taxonomy (NCBI): domain Eukaryota; kingdom Viridiplantae; phylum Streptophyta; class Magnoliopsida; order Malvales; family Malvaceae; genus Hibiscus; species Hibiscus syriacus. The sequence goes on along the minus strand of NW_024063533.1, from coordinate 10,110,359 downwards.
AATTATTTCTCTTGGCCAACATTCCCTCCCTTTTATAAAGTGCCAACGATAGCTCTTGTGAGTGGTATTCGTCAGAAGCATCAAATGAATCTGGGTGTTCAAACTGGCTCCATTGTTTCTGCATAGAACGCTCGGCAGCTTCATACGAATCATGTCCTCTAGAATCGGTTCGACCTACATATATTACAACCACATTTTCTTGGTGATTTTGAATCAATGTTATCTTTTGTATGTAATTGAGAAGGATCTAAAGAATTGTAAATGTGACCTCTTGAGATAGATCTACTAAGTGATCTTACGGATGCATCATCTTTTCGTCTTTTGGCTCACGCAAAGCCACTGATGAAGAAACTTGTAATGGACCAGAAAAGAGAATATCGCCTTGGGATTCATGCTTTACATGAAAAGTCTCTTCTGGTACATCAGTAGAAGTATTTGGCACTCCCTCATTGATATGATTCTGTGCTTAGAGATTTTGATATGATTACAATTAATTTTCCGAGAACCTTGAATTTCTGCAGCAGCAGCAGTATCCTGTATCTAAAGGAAGTATAGAAAATTGGCTTTCTTGGTAGCCAAAAATAGAGATAGAGGGGAACAAGGAAGAGAGAGAGAGAGAGAGACCTCAACCAGTGCCGATTTACTTATTCCATGGGGTTTTCTTACAGGCTTTCTAGTTTCAGGCACACGAACTCTTCCACTTATTGTTTTCCTGAGAAGCCATTGAAACAAGTTCATTGAAGATTATACCATACACCATAAAGTCACATATAAGTGTGTATATGTTAGAATTTGCAGGTGATCGGCATTGGGTAAGTACTGCAACATGCACACCTTTCATGACAAACTCATCGAAGATGTTATCAAAGGTGTTAAGTTGTGTATATGTGTGCATATGGTAGATTTTTGCAGATGATCATCATCACTCATCAGGTAGTACAATAACATGCGTAAGTTGGCTACAGATTCTCTGAAACCTTGGAAAAAGAAAAATACCACACGCAAACATCAAGAATGAAATCAACCTATTTCTGTAGAGATTTATGATAACTGGGGTAGCGGTCTTAGAAACTAAATGATACTACATTCTGTTAGATGCTTAATCTAGAACATGAGGATACTGGTCGACACAAGGTTCAGTCTCATGCATTTAAGTGAGATGACACCTTATAAAACAAAGAATAATTGGACATCTAACTGAATAGGCAAAAATGGGGAAAATATAGTGAACATAACATCCCACGGTTAATTAAAATTCGATGCAGATGGACTTAAATTGGAAAAGAATGAAAATAAAAGAAACATGGTTTCAGAAGGCAGAAAGTAACCTAAACTAATGTCTCGGTACACATATTTTCAACCGAAGTTCTCACCTTTTTGATTCTTCATGATATTTTGCATCTCTCTTTGCTAAGTGGATTTATCGTCAAGCTTGATGGATCACATGCATAAGGCTTTGTTGTGAAATACTGAAAATTTTAGATTAAGAATCAGAATCATTGCAAAAGATGGAAAAGGTTATGTTGGGATTTGCGGAAGCTCGAATCGACAACCGAAACGGTTTGCAAAGAGGGGTCGGAACGGTTTTTGTGTTTAGGGAGTAAGGAGATTGAAAGATAGAAAATTTGCACAGCGATTTATAGTGGTTCGACTTCTCAACCAAGTCTACATCCACTACCTTAGCTCATCACCAAGGATTTTCCAAAAATTCACTAATTTGTTCTTTATTTTTCAAGGACAAAGAGATAACCTTTACAAACTCCTTAATTTTTCACAGGCTAAACTAGAACCTTTATCTAGCTTTTAGTAGGCTAAGCTAGAACTAAAACCCATTTACAATGAAAGGAAATGTAAACAAGAAAATCTCTCTAAGGTATGTGTTTACAAGAATTAAGCTCATAAGAACAAAAATATTTACAAGAGAAAGAAGAAATAAGAATGAAAAACTCTTCTCTTGTGTTTGATTGCTTGGATTGTTGTTCTATTACTTCTTCACTAGTCCTCAGCTTGTATTTATAGCTTGGAATGTGTTTGAAGTCGTATCTAGCCGTTGGGGATGTTTTAGAGCCGTTTTGGATGATTTTTATACAAAAATAGGCTGCCCATAATAGGGTATATCAGTACACTATCAAGGTGTATCGGTACCCTTCATTAAATTCAAATAAACTAGTCGTTACTAGCCGTTGCAGCTAGGGTGTATGAATACACTACAGGGTGTATCGATACACTAGTGTATGGATACACTCATAGGTGTATCAGTACACTATTTGCATTCGGTGTTTGAACAGTCATAGGTGTATGGATACACCTGTAGGTTGTATTGATACACTAGTGTATGGATACACTGCAGGGTGTATGGATACACTACAGGGTGTATGGATACACTACATGGTGTATGGATACCCTTTGACACCGCATTTTTTCTCAAATCTGAATTTAATGGACTTTGAATTATTTTTGAAACCTTTTTAAAATATTGAATAAATTCAATTCAAGTCCAAAAAACGTTTTGCCTTAAATTTGTTATATCGAAACATAATTCAACAATCTCCCCCTTTTTGATATAACAAAACATTTAAAAAATTGTTTTTGGCAAAACTCCCCCTTAATAAAATGTTTAATAAAAAAAGATATCAATTGTTAAAAATTGTTGAAAAATATATGAAAATGTTAAGCTCCTCCTTTTCATTAAGAAATTGAATTTTTCAAACCAAACTTCTCCCCCTTTTTGTTATATAAAAAATAATTCAATATTTGAAGTTCAAAATAACTTTGGAGAGTAAGTAGTAAATTTTACATTTAAAAATCATTTGAAAAATCAAAGCTCCCCCTCAATAAATGTATTCCAAACAAAATTAAGCTTTTAGAGTTTGACACTTAAACAAAGTTGAATTTCAACATATAATAACAAACGTGTTAGTAGCTCATGAAATTCAATATATCCAAGTCTAAAATACTTTATGCAATATCAATTGTTGAAATTAAGTGCATATGCATAAAGCTTTTCAAAAATGTTATGCATTTGAAAAAAAATTGATATCAATTATTAGAGAGATATCATTTTCATTTAAACCACATGCATAAACATATAAATTTAGGTAACAAATTTAAAATTTATAAAATCAAAGTATTTGAAAAGTTGATATCAATTGTTAGAATGATATCATTTGCATTTAAAACCAATTTTGACCAAAATTTATTAAGATGAACAAAAATTATGAAAAATAATTAAAACTTTAAAATGTTCATCATATCAATTGTTTTCAACATACATGAGATTAAAAAATAATACATAATTATTTAAAATCAAAACACATACATGGTTAAACTAAAATGAGCAACCAAATAATTAAAATCAAAACCTTTAAGCTTAGAGGTTACCCATTCCTTTTTCATATATGGGTAGAGCATCTTGATTTCGTCATCTTCATCACCATTGCTCCCGCACACCTACAAGAGACATTTAAGTAGATTTTGGTATCCAAATTGCTTTGGATCCTTGAACGTTAGTTTCAATGCCCCTTGTTCCTTTCGGAACCCATACTTGTCTAATTTTAAAACGTTTTCCTTTCTTCAAAGGACAAGTATGTTCCTTATGACCATGATAATGGCAATGTGAGCATTTTGCCATTTTAAAACATTATAGGTTGTTTTTATAAATTAATTCTTTTTCTTTTGTTAAGTTTTCAAGCTTAACTTTTAAATCAAAATTTTCTTTTTCTAAATCATTTATTTTGATTTTTGAAAGCTCTAAATCATTTTTCAAAATTTCATTTTGATTTTCAAAATCAACTCTAGCTTTCAAAATCGATTTATTTTCAATTTTGAGTTTTGAAATTAATTTTGTATAATTGGAATTAATGGTCTCAAATCCCAAATACAACCTATTATAAGCATCTTGTAACTCATCAAAAGTAAATGAATTAAATTCATTTGAGTTAGAAGATACCTCGAATTCTTCTTGAGTGGCCATGAGGCATAGGTTGACTACTTCATCTTCATCATTGGAATCATCTTCATCACTCCAAGATGCAACAAATGTCTTTTTCTTCCTTGACCCCTTTTTATTTAGAAGATGACATTCATATTTGACATTCATATTTGATATGCCTTTTTCTTTGACAATTGAAGCACACCAGGGGACTCTTTTTCTTGGTTGATTCATGTTTCACTTCCTTGGAAGTCATGAATCTCTTTAACTCTTTTTTGACAATCTCATCTTCTTGTTCATCGACTTCTTCATCCACCTCATCACTTGAATCTTGATAGCTTTCATTGGTGGATTAGAAGGCAATGCCTACCTTCTTCTTCTTCTTCTTGTTTTTCTTCTCTTCATTTTCTTTCTCTTCCTTCAACATCATCTCATGAGTGAGAAGAGAATCAATCAATTCATCGAGAGTGAGAGACTTTAGGTCTTTAGCTTCGATAATGACGGTCTTCTTCGATTGCCACGAACTTGAAAGAGAGTAGATCATCTTCCTTACAAGCTTTTCATTAGGGATTACTTCTCTAAATCCCCTGAGACCATTGACAATCACAGAAAATCTATCTGTCATACCTTTAATGTCTTCATCGGGTTTCATCTTGAAGTTCTCATAGCTATAATTGAGAAGATTTTTCTTTGTTTCTCTCACTTCGTCGGCTCCTTCATTAGTGACTTGGAGCTTAACCCAAATCTCTTTGGCACTAGAACAATATGAGATTCTTCCATATTCATTTGGGCCTAAAGCACACAAGAGAATATGTATAGCCTTAGAATTAAGCTGGAACTTTTTCTTCTTTTCATTACTCTAATCGTCGTATTCACCAGGTGGAATGGAGTAACCCCTCATGATTAAGTTCCAACTCCTAGACCGTAGGCTTGAATAAAGTACATCATCTTATTCTTTTGATGTGCATAATTTGCTCTATTGAAGAAGGGTGGCTTGTTGACCGATTACGAATCCACAATAGGTGAATCTTCAATATAATAGGCACCAGAGGTTGAAGCCATTTCTTTGTAGGTTACGTCGGGAATCGGTAGAGCTTCTTCGAGGATTGTCTCAATGATGTTAAGGCTTCTATCGAGTCAAGCTCTGATACCAATTTTTGGGATTTTCGGAAGCTCGAATCGACAACCGAAACGGTTTACAAAGAGGGGTCGGAACGGTTTTTATGTTTAGGGAGTAAGGAGAATGAAAGATAGAAAATTTGCACAGCGATTTATAGTGGTTTGACTTCTCAACCAAGTCTACATCCACTATCTTAGTTCATCACCAAGGATTTTCCAACAAATTCACTAATTTGTTCTTTCTTTTTCAAGGAAAAATAGATAACCTTTACAAACTCCCTAGTTTTTCACGGGCTAAACTAGAACATTTCCCTAGCTTTTAGTAGGCTAAGCTATAACCAAAACCCCTTTACAATGAAAGGAAATGTAAACAAGAAAACCTATCTAAGGTAAGTGTTTACAACAATTAAGCTCACAAGAAAAAAATATTTACAAGAGAAAGATGAAATAAGAATGAAAAATTCTTCTCTTGTGTTTGATTGCTTGGATAGTTTTTATATTACTTCTTCAATTATCCTCAGCTTGTATTTATAGCTTGGAATGTGTTTGAAGTCGTATCTAGCCGTTGGGGATGTTTTGGAGCCGTTTAGGGATAATTTTTCTATAAAAAAATAGGCTGCCCATAACAGGGTGTATAGGTACACTATCAAGGTGTATCGGTACCCCTTCATTAAATTCAAATAAACTAGCCGTTGCAGCCAGGGTATATAGATACACTAGTGTATATCGATACACTAGTGTATAGATACACTCATAGGTGTATCGGTTCACTATTTGCATTCGGTGTTTGAGCAGTAATAGGTGTATGGATATACCTACAGGGTGTATCGATACACCAGTGTATGGATATACTGCAGGGTGTATGGATACCCTTTGACACCCTTTAGCATTTTTGCTTAAATCCAAATTTATTGGACTTTGAATTATTTAAAACCTTTTTAAAACTTTGAATAAATTCAATTCAAGTCCAAAAAATATTTTGCCTTAAATTTGTTATATCGAAACATAATTCAACAGGTTATCAAAAGCGTTAATGTAACACTGATTAATGTTTTTGTAATGTTATTCTAAAGAAAATGCTAGCTCATATATGAGAACAACAAAGACACATTGAGACAACTTCAAAACAAAAAGGAAGCAAAATAGAACCTGAAGTTTGGATCAGTTGATGTATTGTGGATAAAGGTTACTGACAAGGTACACAAACAAAAAGACACACTATGTTACAAAAGATCATAAGCCCAAGTACCCAATCTAATTCCCTTATTTCATTCCTCCCAAATGAAATTTTCCATGCAAACAGTTGACACTCTCACACCAATAAATTCCTCTCTGCGATACTCTCACTCTATCACGAGTAAGCTCTCTTTATCATGTACCTATTTGAGTCAATACATCTTCCCTCATCAGGATCTTTTCTATTCTAATACACATCAAACCAGATTAGGGTATCTTCAGTCAGAGACAATTACCACATAGACACAAAGGGGGGTATCATGTAGCCCTGCTTCAAAGTTATCCCATCTATTTGTTGATAACTTGTTTATTGGTCCAACTTTTTTATCCATGCATAGGCCATTTGTTTCATTGGTTAGCACCAAACCAAAAAATTCAAGGGTGTTTAGTAGTGTTATCTAGATTTTACTTAAATTTGGTGTTTGAGATGACCTTATATTCAAGTTGGAGAACGACACTAATAGTCAATTACTATCAGATTAGATACTTAACAAGGGTGAATAAAAAACTATAATTTCAGTGAAGAAATGATATGATTACCTCCGATGTAAGAGCAGACGAAGTAGTCCCACGCTTGTATGGCTCCACTGAAAGCAAAGTTTCTACCAGGTTAACAGCAGTTGCTGGTAAACCTTTAAAAGTCTCCCGAAGACAACTATTGTAAGGTTGTTGTGGTTTTTTTTTCTTTTTTTGATAAATAGCGAGACCTCATTAAAAAACCCCTTCATAACCATTGTTGTACAAAAGTTCATCAACGAACATTGGAAGGAGGAAAAGAGTGCCTCAAATGTCATTCCATAAAAGAGTACATTACACACAACATCAGGCTATTATAACCCCCCCCCCACTTAAAACTAAACTCTGAAACTCCCCACTATCCAGAAAAAACTACCCTATCCCCGCCTTAGCCAAGCTGTCAGCCTCCCAATTCACGGACCTTTTGATAAACCTAAGGATGACACTATTCTTAATAACAACATTAACAATATCCTTTACTAGATAAGAAAGCACTGAAGGACACAATTATGGGTTCTTAATCCAATCACCTACATTCGCTAAATCAGACTCAACAATTAGCTTACCCTTGCCACACCACTCTAAAACCTCAAACAAAGCTAAACCAGATTGGATGGCCTTCAATTTAGCTAAAACCAAGGGGCTAGAACCAACTGAAGCCGAGAAGGAGCCCAAACTTTGCTCTCTACATCTCGTAGTAAACCCTAAATACCACTATTTTCCTAATCTCTTTAAACAGCCACATCCACATTAACTTTGAAGAAACCCATGGGAGTGGGACTCCAAAAGACCGGTGAAGGATTAGCTTTCTTGGACGGGATAAAAGAATCAGCCAGCTTTGGGTCACCAAGTAAGCAATCAAAGAGGACTAGACAATGAGGATATTTCATCGAAAAACACTTCACCACTATGTATCTCGATAAAAAGAACAAATGATTAAAATCACATATTCCCCTCTCGAAAATCAAATTGTTCATGCACTTCCAAGCAGACCATAAAAAATCTTCCGGAATAAAATTCTAGATTATAAACTTGGGAGCAAGACTTTCTCAAGATGATAAAAAGATGTTGGGATGCTCAAAAAGGACCGAAGATAAATTCCACAATCTTAAGAAACACCCCCAAAGACCCATGCAATCGAGCAAGAAAAGAATAGATGAGATATCGTCTCTTGATGCACACCACATAACGGACATAGATCGTTCTCTATCCCACTAACACCACGCTTTATAAGTTCCGATTTGACTGCCACTTTTCGATACATGACCTACCACAGAAACACCTCCACTCTAGGAGTAACAAAACTAGTCCAAACCAGTTCCAACCAAATCGGATCTTCGGCAGCCCCTTATGTCAGTAATTTAACATAAGAATTAACCGAATAGATGCCTTCCCCATTACCCGTCCAAACACATTGATCACTCGCATCAATCCGAATACTAACATTACCTAGAACCGATATTAGTTCTATCCACTGCTCTACCTCCCAGTCTAGTAAATTTCTTCGAAACTGTATGTTCCAGCACCAAACCCCATTGTTATAAAAACCAAACTCATATATTCTCTCATCCTTATTCACAGATAGAGAGAACAATCTCGAAAATTTCATTTTAAGCGAAACATTGCAAATCCACCTATCAGACCAAAATAACAAAACATTTCCCTTTCCAACTCTTAAAAGAATATGATTCCTAAAACAATTGTCGAAAGCATCATTCAACCCACAATTAAAAATCGCTCCTCTCCAAATCCAAGATGACATATAGGAGACCTCATTGTCCATTCCATCAAACTAAATGTGTTATCCAAATTATATTTACAACAAACCACTTTCTTCCATCATGACTCTTTTTCTGTTGCAAATTTCCATATACATTTCCCCAATAGAGCCTTATTCATAGAAGTTAGATCAATAATACACATACCCTTTTGACCTTTGGATTTGCACACAGTCTAACAGTTCACCCAATAAATCATGTTCTTTTGAGAAGAGCCACCCCATAAAAAGTTTACCATAATGGAATTTAGTTTCTTCAGGATCTTATTAGGCATTCTGAACAACGACATAAAATAAATTGGCAATGTGCTTACGACCGACTTTACCAACACAACCCTCCCTTCCAAATAAAGAGTATTCGCTTTTCATTCTGTCAATTTCTTTTGACATCTATAAATTATTAGTTCCCACAATGAAACTGAGTTTTTCGGTGCACCTAGAGGAAGACCAAGGTACTATGTTGGGAAGTTTCCAACCGAGCACCCAAATTAATCTGCCCACACTTTGATACAAGAATCCTCCGCATTAATCCCTAAAATTCTACTTTTTGACAAATTTAGTTGAAGCCCCGAACACAATTCAAATATAGCCAAAGCTCTCTTCACATTCTTCAATTGCCCTTCTGATGCACCACAAAAAAATAACAGATCATCGACGAACTGCAAATGAGACAGCGGAAAAGCTGTATCCGTGCTTCCTATCTAAATCCCACTATAAAGGCCCATCTTCACCGCCTTGGACAACATCAAACTTAGCATTTCACCTACAAGGTTAAACAACAAAGGTGATAACGAACACCCTTGTCGTAACCCCCTTGACATCTTAAATTTTTCAGTCGGGGAGCCATTAACCAAGACAAATATAGAAGCTGAAGATAAACACTTATGGATCCAAGAATGCCACCGCTGCCCAAACCCCATGTATTCCATAACCCGCACCAAAATCGATCAATCTGTTGAGTCATAAGCTCTCCTAAAGTCCACTTTAAAGGCCACACTTCTCAAACATTTTCTTCTCCAAAAATCGATCCCTTCATTTGCTACAAATGAGCAATCCAGAATCTGCCTCCCTAGTACAAATGCAAATTGAGTCGGACCAATCAAAGAGTCTATGCAAGACCTCAGTCTTTTCGAAATAACCTTCGACAGAATTTTTTAAAGACCACCTACTAAATTATTGTCCCGATAGTCATCTAAACACTTTGGATTCAATTTTTTTGGAATCAATGTTATAAAGGAATGATTGACCTCTTTCTCCCATCTCTTCCCTGAATAAAAATCCGAAAAAAAACTTTAGAATTTCATCCTTCAAAACCAGCCAGAACCTTTTAAAAGCCCAAATTTAACCCATCCGGTCTCGATGCCTTGTTGCTATCTGAGGAAGCAATTGCTTCCCAAATTTCCTCCTCCGAAAAGGACCTTTCCATCATTAAGCTCTGCGTTTCCGATAATCTTGCAAATTCAAGATCCATTTTTTCCACTTCAATAGTAGGATTCCTTTTATAAGCATCCTTGAAAAAAATTAAAAACACTCACTTTAATCTTATCAGGTTCAGAAATCCAATCACCCTTCACTTTCATAGTCTTCAACATATTTATTGTCCCCCTATTCGCTGCACACTGATGAAAATACTTGGAGTTACGGTCACTGTTTGAAATCCATTTTTGTCGAGACTTTTGGAACCATATTAATTCCTTTTTTTGTACAATTCCCATAATTCCCTCTTAGCCTTGGCAATGTCATCCCACGAAACAGAATTCAGCCCCGTTGTATAACATCCTCCATTTCTCCAATAGCCTTCTCAAGCTCTAAAATCCTTCCCGACAACAAACTATGCCTATTGTTCAACCAATTCTTGATAATATTCTTTCACTTAGTCAACATTTGCGCAATCCCTCTCCTTTTTTGGTCCTTCTTCATCTCTTCGAAAGCTGAAACCATCATTTTCTGAAAACCCTGTTCTTCCATAAGATAATTAAAAAATTTAAACAGTTTTGGACTCCAATTTGCCATACTCTTTTCAAGTAGAATTGCATTATGATATGATAATGATTTTGGGAGAATAGTTTCGACCACATCCGGATAAATACTAAAAACCTATAATCCACTAGAAACCGATCAAGTTTGACAAAGGCGGGGTATTCCCTGTTACTACACCACGTAAAGTTCCCACCAGAAACTGGCAAATCTGTAAGCTTAGCTTGAAAAACAAAATTACCTAACACTCTAATTGAATGAACATTCTGAGCTTTCCCAAGTTTCTCCTCCGGGGAAACATATGTATTGAAATCCCCCCACACATAAAGGACAATCCATCTGATCTAAGAAAGTTAGTAGTTCCTCGAAAAAACTCTCCTTTTCTGATTCAACCACCAGCCTATATACGTTGACCAAACATAAAACCTCACCAATATCCTTTATTTTTCCCTTAATTGTTATGAACCGACTGAAAATAAAGTGATGTTCGATTTCAAACCAATTTTCATCCCAAATGCTAATTAATCCCCCCGTTGCCCCTACCGAAGGAGACGAAACCAACCCTTTCAATTTCCTCCCACCAAGCTTCCTTAATAAAGCCTAATTTACTTCCTCTAATTTTGTCTCCTGCAGGAACACTATAACTGGTTTCTTCCTTAAAATCAAGCTCCTAACTACCCTCACCTTCTCTTTCTTTCCCAAACCCCTTATATTCTAAGAAATGCATGAAAAAATTAAAATTAAAAAAGAATCAACTACCTCCTACAGCGATGTGGCTCAATTCACACCTCCTCCCACCTCGTTAATAGCTGCCTCTTCAAATTTCCTTGCAAAGACATTCTTCCCACCACAAGAAGTTTTACCCAACATATTACTCACCTCCCATGTGGCATTTAATTCCTCATTCGCTTCTTGACACCTCACCGAAATGACTCTCGATTCCAACCTGCACCTGTCTTTTTTCCCCTTGACCTGCAGTAGACTCTTTCGAAGACTTTCCTTTTACCCTTGTCGACCTCTTTATTTCTTGTCGAAGCATTACAGGTTACCGAAAAAATTACAGCCGCTATTTATTTTTAGGCACTACTATGAGGTAATTCAATCTCCTCAATTCTGCCAGGCCCATCCCCCACAGCCGCCGCTGGGATTTGTTCCAAAACTCCAACCACGTTTTTTGACTCTCCAATAGTTAATTGAATTGTTGGCCCTACAAGAATAATTCTGGAACCATGCGACCTTGGTTCACTCATTTCTTTTAATTAGTCCTTCTTATTACCAGCTAGGCCCACATCTTCCTTTAACCCAAGGCCCTCATACTCACCTATTACATCTTGTGTATGTTCAAAACAGTCTGACCCCCATCCATTAATACCCTTTTAATCCTTGCCCGACAATAATGAATTTTGTCTCCTGCAATCCACCGAGACGCCAGCTGTCCTCCCATTTTTCAGCCATGCTATAACCCTGACTCGGGACTCATCAATCGAAGCACCATCTCCCTCAACCAACACCGTCTGTCTGCCTTCTTCAAGGTTCTCCTCCGACGACTCCTCTGAACAGCGATCCTCTGAAAAACCAACCTATTCTTTTTCTTGAAGATAGACTTGTTTCTGAAAAACCGACCCAATTCTGATTCTGACTTTGAAGGATATTTCGTAAGCTCCTAACGTGATCACATTTGGAACATCAAATGGACTTGCCACTCTAATCAGCAGTCTTGTTATCAACAGATCCTCCCTGTTCCTTGTTGCATTCGAGATATCAACCAGCGTACCCCATCTTTTAGCTAACCTTTGCAACGATTCCTGCCAACATAGGAAAGGAATTTCGTACAAATCAACCCAACAAAACGCCATTGGAATCCCATTATCATCAAGGAGCGGTGCCACCCAATCAAACCAGAAGGACAATTCTTCCTTCATGCTACTCCAAATCTCTGATAAAGCTTCAACCGACTGGAAGAATAAAACGCAAGAATTCCAAGCATAGCCCCAACTTACCAACTTCACTTCAATGCCATCACTGCGCAAGGCCTTCTGAACCAATTTCAACTCAAACGAATCCTTAATGATTCCCGTCAGTGAACACTTCATCTACTTTGTCTCTTTCGTAGGAAAATGCATCTCGAATAAGTTCATCCTTCTTGTTCCTACTTTTGAAGCCCCCCTGTTCTCGCTCGACTTCTGATCTTCCCTTAATCTCTTGTTTTGAATCTGCACAACCTTGTAAAACCTATCATCCCTTACACTGCTCAAGATCTCAACTCCTACCCTGTTCTTCCTTCTTCCTTCTTCCTTCTTCCTTCTTCCTTCTTCCTTCTTCCTTCTTCCTTCTTCCTTCTTCCTTCTTCCTTCTTCCCTTATCTAAAGATTGTTCCATTCCTTTCTAAACCCTTCCTGTTCTGGTCCTCTCTGCGGATTTTGATACTTCGCTACCTCCACTATTACTTTCCTCCCATCTATCACCGAACCATTAAATTTCTCGATTGCGTTCACCATGCTCTTCTCATTAACGAACTGAACAAATGCAAACGTATGGGCTCTGTATTTTAGTTTATTCAGAGCAGTCGGGATGAAACTCTGCTGACCGACCCATGACACTGAAACAACTCCCTCAATGCCCTCCTAGACACTCTCTGACTCAGGTTATCCACGAACACTGTCCAAACCTCAACGGTGGGAGACTGACTTTTTGACTTTTCTGACGCTCTCGCACTCACTCACTCTCCCATTTTTTTTTTATTCACGGAGTGGGGTAACAACGCAGAATGATCTGGTTTGAGGGTTGGTTGTTTGTTCTTTTGTGCTTTGAATAGAGTTGCATGAGGAAGTCTGGAAATTTTCCAGTAATCTTTGGGTGGGGACCCGCAGAGCTTGAAAATTTTATGGAGTTGTTCGACCTGAACAAAAAAACAAAAGCATGCTTCCATTACGCTATAATACTTATACCAGTAAAAAAAATATAGTAAGGACAACCAGAAAACAATGAAGAGAGAATAGAAGTAATGATTATCAGAAAAAGCACGCTCGTACACAATCTTCCAATGAAATTTCAAAAACTGACGAGAGTAGCACCATATTGGTTCCTAGTAAAACTTCCCATGCACTATGAAACTTGTTCTGATCTTGCAAGTGATCCTTTTCTATTTTAAGATTAATAAACAACTGTATATTGGCTTGTCCGTGTAATACAAGTCATTTACAATGAAGTTGTCCTTTTGTTTTCTTAATAAATATCCTTAAGACGAATATAAGGACGTGCTTAAGCAAGGCGCTTACCTCTGTTCTCCCTTGCAGGCTAGGTTTCCTGAGAAGAAGTTCAGCAAATACACAGCTTGAATATAAGGCCATCTTTAGAACACCAACAAAAGTTCTAGGGGTCGGTACCATAAGGTTACAACATTACTTGTTAAGGGGTGTCGTTTCCCCGAAAGATAGAAGTTATCCAAACCAAAATCAGCAATCTTTAAGGTTCCTTCATTATTTACAAGGAGATTTGATCCTTTAGTGTCACGATGCATTATGCCCCGTGAATGGAAGTGATCAAGTCCGGATAACAACTGCTTCACATAGCATTTAATCTACAAAGCAAAATCAATATTCATCGTCAAATATAATGTGTTTCTGTTTTATTTAAGGCTTGCAAATACGTGTCTTTGTCTTTTTTCCATGTCAGTCGTGCAAATATAAAGACAGCAAAAATTATTAAATGGTAATCTTGAATGTGATACATGCATTCAAAACATGTCGTGTTTAGATTCCATCAAATACAATAACCTAAAAAGATTGATGCTAGAATTAATGTACCCATCAATATGTGTTCATGTACAAGCCATCCTTGAACATTAAGACTAATCTTACTGACAAAGGCAAAGTAAACGAATATGTGGCTCGCTGAACTTGATGTCAGGACAAGACAAAAGCCCAGTAACATCATGTTCCATGTACTCAAATACAAGGAAAATGCTACATGACATTCGGGAAGTAATTATTCCTTTCAACTTTATGAAGTTTGGATGGTCAATCCGACAAAGAATCAGAATCTTTCTTGCCATGAATCGAACTCTCTCGGGCTCAAAATTGTCGAAACGAACCTTCTTTAGAGCAACTATCTTCCCACTCTAAAGGTCTCGAGCTCGAAACACAGTGCTATAGATACCTTGCCCTATCTGTTAAATCAGATATAAAAGTAAAAAGGATTATTACATCAAATATCAGGAAATATATAGCATTCCATGACGATGTTGAGAAATTATAAAAGTTGCTTTAAGCAGAACAAGGCTGAAGTTTATATTTTGAATTCTACAGAAAAAGAAAGCTTAGCAAATGATCAAAACCTTCTCACCCAGATTTTGAGGTGAGTGTTGAAAACGAATATATATTCGATAAGGCTATTTTTAATTTTTTGAAGCTTTTATCATATTCATATACCTGTAGTAATGCCTAAATCCCAATGACAAATCGAAGCATAAAGCCTGAGATGAGTACTTAAAAAGGAAAATATAAGTCCAAATAGCATAAATCACAATACGGCTACTTTAACTAAAAATGAAGAGTTCAAATGCATGCATGATTAAACAAGAAATGCTTTTATCTACATGGCATGGAATTAAACAAAAGAACATAAAAGAAATTTAAGATTCTCTTGATTTAAAAATGTTTTGTTTAAGGAAGAATTCATTTTTAGAATAACTATTTGAAGAACACAATTTCCAAAATGAAACAATTTTCTGACATTCAGAAACAAAGAACTTTCTTATAGAAAACGTTAAAATAAAGAGGAATAATAATAATGATTCAAACCTTCTCAAGCTTCTCAAAGGAGGCGGCCATGAGTGGAACCCAACCGTGGATGGCTTCTCCAGCGACGGCACTAAGCCAAGAAGGCCAGCCGGCTGCCACGTGTTCACCTTCAATGTACTTCTGCAAATTACCCAACCGCAAACTTAGCGAGTCGGATTTCCAACTCACCCGCACTCACCCCCAAATCAGTCACAGCCCCGCTAGTACTATTCTTTTTCTTCTTCTTCTTACTACCGCCGCCGATGCTGTTCGTCTTCTTCTCCAGCTCCGACAACCCGATCCGAGACCGACCCGAGTTACTCCTTAAGCTACCGGCGCCACCGGCATTGTCAGGTAAACCGCCGGAGTGGTTTATAGCAGGCGTCACCGACACTGCCTGCTTCGAACTGACGCAACCCATTTGATTTCAATGGCCGATGTCGATCATGTGATCAAGAACCAAATATCCCAAAACTTTCTTTGGTTTTCCTATTTGGCGACAACCCAACTCGAAAATTACCAAGAAACAAACTGAGTTTTAAACTGAGTTTAAAGCTTCCGAGTTCCTTTCAGAATTCATCTTTTCTCTCCCTCTCTCGTGTCAAAAATAATAATCAATTATTTTTCTTCTAAATTATATATGATTTATTGAGTTGTATTATAAGTTTTTTTTAAAATAAATTTTAATATTAAACTTTAAATTGACTTTAATTTATTTTTACGATTTATAATTAAATTTAATATTTATTATTATGATGATGATGATTTTATTTAAATGTTTATTTACTTTAGTAATAAAATCAGACGTTAGTCATTATATCATGTGCTACTATATTTATTGGTGGTTAATTTTTTTGAACATAATTAATGTTTTGAGGTAATTCGATAATAAGATTAAGTGTTGAGATTTTAAAGATTTAAAAACGATAAAGGATAATTTAATAATATATATATATATATAATTTAAGGAATAAATTATTTATTAAGTCTAAAAAGAAAGATAAAAGAATACAGTTGTTTGTCAACTTTGTTTTAATGAAGTTTCTATGAATCTTTCGGGAGCTTGTGCGGTGTGGTGCCTAAAAAACGGTTAAAAATAGTGTGATGAGTTAAATAAATGATCGGTTAAAATTTAGATTGGTTATGTTATATCATTTAACCAGAAATATTATCAAGTACAATAACATATTAGGTAGAGTTTATATAATATAATAGGTAGCGCTTATATTGACCTATTTTCTAAGTAAACCGGTATATTTATACCGGTAACATTGCAAATTTACCTATTACATTATAATTATCGGTTTCAATGTTTTTTGGATCGATACAATTTTAAATGTATCGACACTTGATGCATGCACCTCGTTGGGCATTCATTCTGGAAAAAAGTATCGACACAAACTTAAAAAGTGTCGATACATTATTTAGATTTATTTTCTCATAAAACCGGTATATTTCTATCGGGTACATTGTAAATTTACCTATCACAATGTAATTATCGGTTTTGATGTTTGTGGGATCGATAATTTTAATAAATGTGTCGACACTTTATGCGTGCACCCCGTTTGGCATTCATTATGGACAAAAAGTATCGACACAAATTTAAATAGTGTCGATACTTTATACTGACCTGTTATCTTATAAAACCGGTATATTTATACCAGTTACATTGTAAATTTACCTATTACATTATAATTATCGGTTTCAATGTTATTGGGATCGATACTTTTAATAAATGTATCGACACTTTATATTCTGGACAATAAGTATCGACACAAATTCAAAAAGTGTCGATACATTATGTTGACATGTTTTCTAATTAACTGGTATATTTATACCGGTTACATTGTTAATTTACCTATTACATTATAATTATTGGTTTTGATGTTTTTGGGGTCGATACTTTTAGAAAATATATCGACACCTATTTATCTAGTTATTGTACATACCTAAATATGTCATGCGAATTTAATGTTGTACCCACCCTTCAACTACCACTACCAATACCACATCCTATTGAAAGCACGACTGAAACATGTTCAATGAACCTTTACTTACATCTCCATCAACTCCGGGACCACTGGCAAGGCACAACAAAATTTTTGCCAAGGATCATACTGATGCAGACAATATTGGTCAGCTCTTCTCTTCACGTGATCAAGCTTGGTACTTTTACAAGGGATTCGCATGGTAACATGGGTTTAGTGCACGTAAGGGAACAACACGGCTTGACGTGGAAGGGAATGTGAAGACACAAGAATTTTGTCGTTCCAAAGAAGGGTTTCGAGTATCAAAAGTCAATATTGTTGATCGTCAATGTGCTCATAGGCCAGTCACAAGAACAGGATGCAAGGCTAGAGTCGTAGTTGCAACAACAAATACAAACGATCAGTGGGTTATAAGTAAGTCTTATCAGAAACATAATCATGCATTGTGCACACCTGCTATGACACCATTTATGCGTTCTAATAGAGCTGTAAGTAAGGCTGATATCAATGAGGCAACAGTATTGAAAGAGGTCGGTGTTGGAACGTCACAAGTAATGAACTATTTAACGCAGCAAGCAGGGGGCTATCATAATGTTGGATTTACACATAAAGACATGTACAATGCACTTCAAAGAGGTAAAGCAAAGAAAATCGTCGATGGGGATGTGAATGCGCTTATTGGTTACTTTGATTATAAGAAACATGATGATCCCGGGTTTTTTATGACATACTCGGTAGACGAATCAGGGGCATTGCATAATCTTATTTGGTTGGATTCTACATCGAGATCAAATTACACATGCTTCGATGATGTAATTATGTTCAACACAACGTACAAAGATAATTTGTATGGTCGACCAATTATGCCTATTGTCGGTGTCAATCATCACCATAACACAATTGTGTTTACCACTGCAATAATCGTTGACGAAATGTCCCAATCTTTCAAGTGGGTGCTATAGAATTATTTAGAAGCCATGATGAATAAATCGCCTATTTCAGTTGTCACCGATGGGGATAGGGCAATGCAGAGGGCTATCAAATCTGTTATCCCTTATACTAAGTACAGATTATTTCATGGCATCTTTCTCACAATGCACAAGCTAACATTGGTGACCCAAAATTTACAGCAGCATTCTCAAAATGCATGGCTTCTTGGTGGAACATCGAGGAATTTGATATTCAATGGCATTCGGTTGTTTCAGAATTCAACGTCGAAAAGCATCCATGGGTGATTGAGAGGGGAAATACTCGACACTTATGGGCAAAAGCATATCTAACCGGTCATTTCTTTGCCAATATTCGCTCAACACAAAGGTGTGAGTCTATGAATGCTTCACTCGCGATTGCACTAAAACACATAAAGACATATTTAGATGTTGTTCGTGCAATTGAAGATGAGATTAGTAGAATGCGTATGAACGAGTTTAAAGCGGATTACTTAAGTTCCTAGATGTAGCCCTTCCAGATCACAAAACTGGTCGACCTTGAAAGCCATGCTGCTGAGATTTTTACCCACGAATCTTTTCGTGGGTTCCAAGATAAACTTCAACGGGAGACATTGTACTGGATTCAGGAAGAGATTCAGTCCTTATCAGATGAATGTCAACATTATATTTTAACAAAGTACAAAGAAAAAAATAGGACATTTGAAATTAGTTTTGACTCTCGTACGGAAACCTTAAATTGCTCCTACAGAAAATTCGAGACCGTTGGACTTCCATGTCGCCATCAACTTCACATTTTGAAGCACTTGGATTACACATATTTTCTCGGGACTTTGATTCAAAATAGGTGGACTAAGGATGCGAAGGCTTGTGCACCCATTTTTGTTGACTTGAATGTACCTCCAGAAGTTATGCAAATGGCAAGGTTCGTTGCTCTACGTTCAACGTCAAGTAGGTTTTGCTACATTGCATCAAAGACAGACGTGTCTTTCAAAACCGTAATAGGTGAGAAAAAAAGACTAACAGAAGAATTTGAGAACTCATTTGGTTTGAATGATTCAGTCAACCAGAGCAGTGTAGTAAACAACGTTCGCGAACTTCAAGGAAAACAAAGCAAGTGAAAAGAAGTACCGAAAAACAAGGCCGAGAAGAAAATTAGGCGATATGGGTATATGGGTACTGCAACGGTGAGGGACATAACAAACTAACATGTCCTCAAGTCAAGCTCAGTTTGAATACAAGTACACAATCTACATCAAATGATTTTTTCGAAGACGAAATGGAAGAGCCATTCAGTCCCGCACGTGATGACAACGATCTCCATATATCGTAAATATCAACATGACTCCTACTGTGTATAAGAAATATGTACAACAACCTATTGCTAACTTTTCTCGTCTCATACATAATTACATAGAATTATTGAAGAATTGTTGTATTCAGTTGTTAAAGAATTGTTCTTAATTTTATATAAGTTTAGTTGTTATGATATACGTTCACGTTTCGGGACCAATTAGTTAGATGCATGTAATAGCCTATATCCTCGAGGCAGAGCACAAGAAATCTGGCACTTAAAGATTTACCAAGAGCGGTAGCTTTTTCTCTGCATGAAGACCGAACCTATAATCACTTTGCAATTATACCTATCATGCTGAAGAGAGCTTGCTGAATAATAGGATTTGCAGACAACTGCAAGCATTTTAAACGCTAAACCCAACTACTCACATGGAAAATTATAAAACAGAGATGTCATGATTTCCCATAAAATGATTGATATGTCTGTTGCATAATTTTCCATGTGAGTAGTTAGATTTAGGGTTTAAAATGCTTGCAGTTATGTGCAAATCCTATTATTCAGCAGGTTCTCTTCAGGATGATAGGCATGATTGCAACGTTGATTCTAGGTTCAGTCTTCATGCAGAGAAAAAACTACCGCTCTTGGTAAATCATTAAGTGTCAGATTTCTTGTGCTCTACCTCAAGGATATAGGCTACATCATGCATCTAACTAATTGGTCCCAAAACGTGAACGTACATCGTAACAACTATCCTTATATAAAATTAAGAACAATTCTAATTGGTCACTTTCGATTTTCTTCAATATTGATACGCTGGGGCTCCATTTGAAGGTCATCATCTTCGCGAACAAAGATTGAACTTTCAACCTATAACCATTCAAAAACAGTAAACTTTAAAACCTAACCCCTCTTTTCGAAGACTAACATTCTAAAATATTAGAGTTTCGACAACATACCTATCGAACATGTGAAGGGAAAAAAGTGTCCAATCTGGAAATCAATACCCTAGCATTCGATAAATTTACATGAATAACTGACCGTAACCGTTATGAACGCTGGTATTCATCGGAGTGGAAGAGAAGAGAAGCTTTAGGGTTTGTTGATTTAGGGTTTATATAGCGTTATATATAAATAATGAAGGAAAAAATCGCGTAATTTAAAAACGTATTGACACAAATTTAAAAGTGTCGATACACTATGTTAACATATTTTCTCATAAAACCGGTATATTTACACCAGTTACATTGTAAATTTACCTATTACATTATAATGTTAGGTTTCAATGTTTTTTGGATCGATACTTTTTATAAATGTATCGACACTTTATGCGTTCACCCCGTTTTGCATTCATTCTGGACAAAATGTATCGACACAAATCTAAAAAGTGTCGATACATTATGTTCACATATTATCTCATAAAATCGGTATACTTATATTGGTTACATTGTAAATTTACCTATTACATTAAAATTATCGGTTTCGATGTTTTTGAGATCGATACTTTTTAAAAATATATCAACACTTTATGCATGCACCCCGTTTGGCATTCATTATGGACAAAATGTATCGACACAAATTTAAACAGTGTCGATACATTATGTATACCTATTTTCTCATAAAACTGGTATATTTATACTGGTTACATTGTATATTTACCTATTACATTATAATTTTCGATTTCGATGTTTTTTGGATCGATACAATTTTAAATGTATCGACACTTTTATGCGTGAAGCTCGTTGAGAAAAGGCTCGGAAAAAAAGTATCGAAACAAATTTAAAAGGTGTCGATACTTTATGCTGACCTATTTGCTCATAAAATCGATATATTTATACCAGTCACATTGTAAATTTACCTATTACAATTATAATTTTCGGTTTTGATGTTTTTTGGATCGATACTTTTTATAAATGTATCGACACTTTATGGGAAACTTTAAGTTTGGAAACTTTATGTGTCGATACATGTTTGTAAGTTACCGATATTTCTATGTTGGAATAATCAATGATAACATGCATATTAGCTAAGTTAATAAGTTTTGAAAAAGGTAAGTCGTTACCTTATAAATGAAATTTGAAACACTCCCGATGCTTCCATTGAGTATGTTGTTGTTTAGATGGAACAAAGGCTCGGGCTAATATTTATAGTGGAGCCGAAATTTATATTG
The DNA here is from genome assembly GCF_006381635.1 of Hibiscus syriacus. NCBI lineage: Eukaryota > Viridiplantae > Streptophyta > Magnoliopsida > Malvales > Malvaceae > Hibiscus > Hibiscus syriacus. Next base: position 10,088,623 of record NW_024063533.1, on the reverse strand, counting down.
AAATTCAAACTCAAATTGAAATTGAAATTCAAACTCCAATTACACATAAAATGAATTTGAAATGCAGTGTTAAATTGAACATGAAAATTGCATAATTGATTCATACTGTTCAAGTAACATGCGTTATGAACCATCAAGCGGGTAAAAGACAATATTGATTGAGTTCAAAGCTGAGTTGTGAGTTGATGGGGTTGTCACACTTGTCACATGGTGGGAATAAAGTACTCACATGGAAGAGATAGATAGATTGTTTTGTTATGCACAACCCATCCCATCCGAATGAAAATATACACACAAGATAATCAAACCAAAACATACATACACAAAAAATTTATACATAACAATGTTCAAATAATGTACCCACAACAAAATTAATCTGATGAAAAAGGGTTATTTCTAATGAAGTCTGGAACATTAGGCGCCTTCAACAAATTTTCCAAATACTCTCGTATATTACCGCCTTTTTCTGAGGACATATATAAATAATTTCAATTATCAAACTAATAAGGTGAAATTTTACTAACAATAAGCTAAATTCGCATAAGCAAGAATAAATTTATGTCATACCTAGAGCATTGCCGCCCGAATGGGAAGCAGCGTCAAAGGAATGTGGACATATGTAATTGTATTTCTATATAAACACATAAATTGTTAATCAATCAATGTATGAACACCTGTATAACTGGAAAAACATATTGCATAAATGTAACTTACCATATTATAAATCATTTTTTCCGGTTAATCATCGACCAACAGTGTATTTAGGTCGTTAAAATAAGGAAACGTGTTCCAAACATCGTTGAGATCTTTACAGTAGGTAACATTATCATATGTTTTGCAATTTTTTTGATCCTGTTCATAAACAGTAGAACATAAATATGTAGGAATCATACACAAATAAAAGTCAGCAAACTGTAATGACATTCATCTTACCCAAGTGAATAGAAAATGGTCAGACAGTAAAGGTAGTTTCTCAAGTACAGGGTCGATGTTATGCCTTAGGTTGTAATCAAGTTTGAATATTAACATATAATTGTATACTAACGATTTTGGCTATAGTAATTCAATTGCTCAACAGTTCTATCCTCATCTTGGAAGACCAAATGACAACAACAAAATTGTCTACACAAAAATGCATAAATTCATATAATCATGTTCTGAGGATAACATCTACAATATGAAGAAAATGAGATTAAAGTTATACGCTTATATGTTAAAACAATGGATACAAAAGAACAGAATTAAAACCTTTCGGTTGTCTTGGGAAGTAGGCAAGGACACCATTGACATAAAAAAATTACAAGTTTTCTTGCAGGCGACGTTGCAGAAATGATACACTTGTTTGGATCATCATAATCATCATCATCATCATCATCTTCATCGTCATCTTCATCTTCATTGACCTCTTGGTTGTCCATATCTGCTAAAAGAAAATAAAATACATTTCAGAACGTGTAAATGTTTAGAAACATAAATAATTAATTACCTAACTCGTTTGATGTCGTTGACATAATTTGTCACGCAACATAGAGACTTCATCGTGCAATGATGAAATATCGGCTCACATTCCACTCACAAGGGAATCAATATGCTCCCGAAAATTGACCATGTATTCCATCACCGTCTTAATTGTGACATCATCTCCAACTGGAGCTTCTAGAGCTTCTTCCATCATTGCGTCTCCAATTGGTTGGTCGTCTTCATGGCCAATGGGGTCCATTTCCTCCCTCTCTTGATCTAATCCAACATCCTTGACACACTTCCAACTGATTTTTTCAACAAAATCATATCCCTCTTTTTTTAATAAATAACATGTCAATCTTGCGGGTTAATCGAATAGGAGCGTCATGCGAAAAATCAAATTCTTTCTTATTCAACATATGGGTGATGACACATCCATATGGTAGTGAAGTTGAAATTGTTGCTCCGTTTGTGACCATATATACAATTGTATTAAATATCAGTTTAGCAATGTTTGGAGCTGTTTTGGATTTATACTTTGCTATCCACCAATAATCGCTATCTCGAAGCGTTGAATGTTTTCCCCAGTAGGGTGATATACCAAGTGAGCATTTTGTGAAACACTCTCAACTCTACATCTAGGTGAATTGGGCTATTTCTAGCAACCCGTTGTATTGTAGTATCTAAATCATTTTCATCCGAATCCCCTTTATTCTCGACACCTAGACCCTCCGCAATAGTATCCGGAGATATATATATCCTTCCCCATGACATGGGTATTAATTCCTATTATATTAGGCTTATTAGGCTCATGCTGTAAGGAAGCAATGTTGTAGAAGACTCTAACTAGGTTGGAGTAATATTTTGGCTCTACACCAAGGAATTTAAGATAACCCCAAGATGTAAATGTGGATTTAAAACTAAATGCATATTTATCATCGAACAAGAAACCCAGGTCAATGACATATTCAGGACGAATCTTCCTTACTTTAAAACTCCTCTGTCATATTTCTTTATCCGTATCGGATCTAAAGTTTAGAGTTTCGAACGACCTAATTTCCTCAGAAGAAGCGATTGTTTGAGAAGAAGGTTGTGGTTAAGAAGACCTGGGTTGAGAAGAGCTTTAAGAAAGACCGCACTTCTGACGCTGACGTTTTGGAGTCATTTTGGGTGTGGATGATGTTACATTGGAACACAAACATATTTAGGAAAAAACTCCAATCTGGAAATCAATAAAACACATAAAATATCGATAAATTTATCTGAATATTTGATCGTCACTATTATGAGAACACTGGTATTCATCAGAGAGGAAGAGTTCTCTTCTGCCTTTAGGTTTAGGGTTTATCGATTTGGAGTTTATATCGATTATAATATATAAATAATAAAGGGGAAACATGCGATTTTTAAAATGGTATCGACACAAATTTAACAATTGTTGATACTTTATGCTGACCTATTTTCTCATAAAACTAGTATATTTATACCGGTTACATTGAAAATTTACCTATTACATTATAATTATCGGTTTCGATGTTTTTGGGATCGGCACTTTTTAAAAATGTATCAACTCTTAATGGGTGCACCCTTTTGGCATTCCTTCTAGACAAAAAGTATTGACACAAATTCCATAAGTGCCGATACATTTTCTAGACCTATTCTCGCATAAAACCGGTATATTTATACCGGTTACATTGAAAAATTACCTATTACATTATAATCATGGGTTTCGATATTTCTGGATCGATACTTTTTATAAATGTATCGACACTTTATGCGTGCACCATTTTTTTGGGCATTCATTCTGGACAAAATGTATCGATACAAAATTAAAAAGTATCGATACATTATGTAGACCTATTCTCACATAAAACCAGTATATTTATACCGATTACATTAAAAAATTACCTATTACATTATAATTATGGGTTCGATGTCTCTGGGATTGACACTTTTTAAAAATGTATCGACACTTTATGCGTTCACCATTTTGGGCATTCATTATGGACAAAAAGTATCGACACCAATTTCAAATGTGTCGATACATTATGTAGACCTATTCTCATATAAAACCGGTATATTTATACCGGTTACATTGAAAAATTATCTATTACATTATAATCATGGGTTTCGATGTTTCTGGGATCGATACTTTTTATAAATATATCGACACTTTATGCGTGCACCATTTTTTTGGGCATTCATTCTGGATAAAATGTATCGACACAAAATTAAAAAGTGTCGATACATTATGTAGACCTATCCTCACATAAAACTGGTATATTTATACTTGTTACATTACAAAATTACCTATTACATTATAATTATGGGTTCGATGTCTCTGGGATCGACACTTTTTATAAATGTATCGACACTTTATGCGTTCACCATTTTGGGCATTCATTATGGACAAAAAATATCGACACCAATTTCAAAAGTGTCGATACATTATGTAGAACTATTCTCACATAAAATCGGTATATTTATACTGGTTATATTACAAAATTACCTATTACATTATAATTATGGGTTTCGATGTTTTTGGGATCGATACTTTTTATAAATGCATCGACACATCTGCTTACCTATTTTTTGGAAACTTTACGTTTGGGAACTTTACGTTTGGGAACCATACTGGACAAAATGTTGGAAACAAATCTTTGTGTTTATTAATTCTGTCATTAAAAAATTCTATTTTTACCACCAACATTGTAAATTTACTTTTTACTTGAAAGTTATTGAATTTTGTAGTTATTGTACATACCCTCAATATGGAATGGCCATTTAGTGCCGCACATGATGACAATTATGATGACATTTGGAATAATGTAGACAACGATCTCCATATATCGTAAGTATCAACATGACTCTTACTATGTATAAGAAACATGTACAACAACCTACTGCTAACTTTTCTCATCTCATACATAATTACATTCACATACAAAATTATAAATCGTATACAAAATTATAAATCTTATACAAAATTAACCCTACATTTACATCATCGCTTCCTTTTGTTATTCTTGTGTCTCATGGCAGCTTTTTTTATATCCTCTTAGTTGATTTTGATTGTGGCTTATGAGATCGTTTAATATTAGCTATCAATCCCACTTTCCAACAACCTATATTCAAATTTTCAGTACGTTAAGTATTGTAAACCACAACATTCAATCTACAACTTTTAACAATTTAACCGCAAACGAATTTTTAATTCCAGTTACAAAATCACCAGTTGCCCCTGTAGAATCGATCGATTCCATCCGCATCATCACATACATGCCACAGTTATATATGTTACAAAATTTGAATACCACACATGTCAATTATGAAACCTGCATAAATTAAGATTTTTATTTATGATAACATTTCATACCCATTCACTTGCTCATTCATCTTATGCTCCACAAATTTGAAATTTTTCAAGGGGGACTTTCCTAGAGATCCACATGCATCTACCCAATTGCGTTTCATATTATAACTATCTAATATATTTATCTACATTAAAAATATGAAGTTATGATCCAAACAAATTATGCATTATAATTTATATAATTTCATTTCATACATACCAATCTATTAGCATCATTCACTCTCTGTTTAGCTGCTTCAGATGTAAACAAAATATCATATATTGTTGCAACACGATCTACCATATCCAACACCAACATATACCAATGTGAATTATGGTAGTGTATTATGATCATGATCTGCAACAAATTTCACACCCAATTTGACAAAATTCAACATTCTATAGCTGAAAACATCATTTGCAATTCGTATGGTGTCTAACCTTCTCACAGTCGGTGAATTTCACATAGTTACCCAATATGGGACCCCAAAAGCTAGCAATATCCTCAACCCTTACTTTGCTGTTGGCATCCAACGCCTGTTGCTACAATTACTCGACAATCATTATTAATTTACCGTCTATAACACTACTTTTCAATATTTATTAATTTAACTCACCGCTAAGTGGTATGGAAGGTAGCCAATCCTCTGGAGTGACTTTTTCGAATCATAGCATATTGTTCAGGTGAGAAAATCAATAACCTAACAAAATTAATTACACAATCAGAATATATTCAATAGGTTTTAATATTTTGTACTTTCTACTTACCACACCGTAGGCTTCAACGTTGCAATGTTAGATACACTAGCGAATTGATTTTCCATTGAGATTACATAATATCTGTATGAATCATTAGAATTAATATATTTGTCATGAAATATTTAAATATCACTCACAAAGTAATATATTTCACTTACCCCGATTCTAACCCACTATTCCATAAATAATCACAAATTGTAGCTTCGAGGTCATCAATTCCACTTGGAATATCCGCTTTTTCAACCTACAATTTTGCATACAAAGTTTTGTCACAAAAACATGATAAAGATCAAATTAAGTTTTCTTTTATTCAACTTACCTTCTGCTTCTTTTTCTGGGGTGCAAGACATTCCGAATCCAAATCTGCATCTATAACACTCTCCGGTGTATAGATCACATCGACATCCTTCCTCCTCATTTCCTCCATCTTTTCTTCTTCATCCATCTTTTCTTCATCATATTTTTTCAGTTCATCATATTTTTGCTCTACATAGCTCTTTATCTCTTTTATTTCACCCTTCAATTTTTTCCCTTCATCCAAGTATTCATCAACCACTCCCTTCACCCCCGTAAGTTCACTTCTCAATTCCACAACCTCCTTCACCACCCCATCAATTTTTTCACCCGTCACCATCTTAAGTTCACCCCTTAACACCTCAACTTGTTTCACCACTTCACCCCTCAACACCTCAACTTCTTTCAGCACTCCTTCTATTTTTCCTTCCACTTCCCCCTTATGCCTCTCAAGTTTCTCTTCGACTCTCTCAAGTTTCTCTTCGACTCTTGATTGTCTTTGCATGATATCAAATTAGATTTTTTTGATATCAGCTAATTCAGACATCAAAATATCGAATTTACTCTATTTTCTTTCACCGTCACCCCCTCACTGTCATCACCCAATACAACCATTTCTTCTTTCTTCTCCTCTGCCTCCACTCACTCCTCTACCTCCTTGCCAATAACATTCAAAATTAAATTACAATATTAAGACATTGATTATATTCTTAATATTATTTAATTACATTTATTACCATTTCTTGCTTCCTCGGTCTATCTAACTTCAACTTCGCCATCACTCTAACCACCTCTTCCATCCCCCATGCACAGATGCGTGCCACTCCGATTCTTTCATAAGCCGGCACTGCCTCACAACCCAACCAACAATCGAACAGTGCAACCTGTATTTATAATAAATTTTATAATTTTATATAATAACTATACTATCATTTTATATAAAAAATAAAAACGTTCTTAAACTCATTTACCTCTAAGATTGCTATGCACCCTTTGAGGTATCTCTGGCTGCCCTTTTTAAAGGTGATTATTGATTCAATCAATATCGAATTGACATATTCAGCCCAATTGAATTCACCCTTCAAGCCTTCATCGCAAATGAGCTTCATATAGTCCTTGTTCGTTGACGTATCACCCGTTGGACAAAGAAAGATCCCGACAAGGTACAATAGAACTCGGGCCTTCAGCTCATCCCCCCCGTAAGATCCACTTTTGATTTCCTCTTCAAGTTCAGCATATGTCACCTTCTGCTTCAAACTATATTTGGAAGCAAGTGCTTTCCAGTTCTTACTCTTAGAGACTTCTACAACATTTTTGTCTTCATTTCCTACCCCCAAGACGGCTGTAGCACATGAGATCCCCAGAGGAAATGAAAAATCACCATATTTAGCAATACATTGTTCAACATCAAATTACACCATCAAGGATCGACACAATTCCCTCCGAATAGGTCGATCCCTTACTCCTACCAACGATCCAAACCCCATTTCTCCCAGCACATTCAACTGACCCTTCTCCTTAAGGTGTTTAATTAATGAATTCACCCTTTTAATGCTGCACCTTGTCGACACTTCCTACATTTTTTTACAATATATAATGTTATAGTTCTTATATATTTTGTATCAACGTATTTACAAGTTTAATGAATACCTTCTTTACATGTGCTTTCCTGCATTCTTTGTATTCTTCACTATCCATCTTTGACTGTGCGATGTAAGGTTCCTTATCAGCATCACTCATCGAATTTCATTTCTCCAACACAACATTTCTCACCTAATATTAAGCATATACATTTTTTAATCAATATATTAACGCTAAATAATACTCAATGTCAATTTCAATTTACATACCGAACCGATGTGTTCGCCACCTTCCTTCATCCTTTGACATTCGGTCATACTGTCAACATTTAAAATTTGTAATCAATTTAAAGTTCTTAAATACTTTAATCCAATTACCATTTCAACAATAATAACAAAAAGACATTGATACTTACTAGAAGTACATATATCTACCCTTTGGTTGCTTTCGAGCCTCGGCCTCAATTTCAAAGTCATCTGTGCCACCAACAATTTTTCCACCCATTGACTCCATTTTTCCTTCATATATCAGTTTACGCAAATCAAATCAAATACTTGTTACATACACTTTATTCAATATACAAATATAAATAACTACTCTTGTGGTAAAACGGTTTTCTTCAAAAGAATTTGAATGGCCACTACAAAATGTGTCGGCACATTTATACAACCTAAAATATTATTTTCTACCTATAATATTATATACATATATCCATATTTATTTTCTACCTATAATATTATATAATCGGTCCCAAATCCTTCTTGGTTTCGATTCGAAATCCCTAAACCAAACCTAAAAACCCTAATCCTTATTTCCTTCAAACGAATGGAACACTCAATACTCCAAGTATCGGCACATTTATACAATCTATAATATCATTTTCTACCTATAATATTTAATAAAAGTATCGATATTTATATTTTACCTAGAATATCCTTTCTACCTATAATCGGTCTCAAATGCTTCTTTACTCCAAAACCCCAAACAATACATAAAAACCTTATTTCCGATTATTGTAATAATAAAAACTAGGGTTCGACAACGTACTTTTCGATTCGACTGCAGTAACAAACAAACAAACTTTGCTTTAGAAATGCCTTCTGAAATACAGCAACAATTACGCTTCGATTTCAAAAACTCGTCCGTTCTATCTATTTTTTAGAGGATATTTAACTATGCCCTTTATATTTTAACCGAAAATGTTATTTATATTTAATCGATACAACTACCAAAGTGTCGATACTTTTATGTCAGGTGTCGATACTTTCGATAGTATAACGCGTACTTATTAAAGTATCGATGCTTTCAATATATCCGGTAGCGCTTTACCGGTTTTGTCCTTTAGAGACCGGTTTTGTCATATTTTCACCTGTTATATCGTTGTGGATCGATACATTTTTATAAAGTATCGACACTTTATAGGCGCTAAAACTGCTTCTCTTTTAAATTCACAAAGTGTCGATACTTATATTAAAGTATAAACAGATTCAATATATCCAGTCGCTCTATACCGGTTTTTTCATATTTTTACCTGTTATATCATTGTGGATCGATACATTGTTATAAAGTATCGACACTTTATAGGCGCTAAAACTGCTTCTCTTTTAAATTCACAAAGTGTCGATACTTATATTAAAGTATCGACACTTTCAATATATCCGATAGCGCTTTACCGATTTTGTCTTTTCGAGACCGGTTTTGTCATATTTTTACCTGTTATATTGATGTAGATCGATACATTTTTATAAAGTATCGACATAAACCGACAAGCTAAGTTTGTCGGTTGCCAAATTTTTTAATATTTCTTCGTGATTTAGACCTACTACATTATTATTACTCAACATTTTCGGTAGCGCTAAACCGAATTTGTTAAATATCTTTTAATGTATCCGGTAACGCCATATATTAGCCTGCCTTTCTTGAGACAATCCCTGAATCTTCTCTTCTATATTTGACCATTCAAATGGAGCGATAAAAAGATAAGATTCAAACAGTTATGTTCGTAAGGTGAATCAAAAACATTATCTGACATTTTACTACAATTGGGGTATTTTCTCTTCTTTTTAGTTTTTTTCCTTCTCGATTCTCAAGGTTTCATCATGACTAATTCAGATAGATTCGGATCGCACATCTAGCTTTTGTGGGTGAATATCTCAGTGGGAATTTTTTGCATACACAAGAACTCAAACTCGAAACCTACTTAAGCAATATCAAACTGATTATCACTTGAATTAATCCACCTTGATTCTTCTTTTTAGTCTTTATTATTATGATATTGGGACAATAATTATGAATTAATGTTTGATGTATCATTCTTATATAATTTAACACATAGTCAATGGATTAAATAATAATGTATATAAACACATCAAATGGTATTAGTAGTAAAGATGAAATATTGTTCTCTATAGAAGTATTAGATTCAAGCATATACTTTTATAGGATATATGGATTGCCGATAAATTAAAAAAGTTCTGAGTAGATACTATCTTGTAAGTTATAATCACCTCAAATTATTGAAAAAATAATAACAATAATTTATATTATAAATTTTTAAAATTATATTTATTTAAATTATGGTTGAATGATATATCATTATTTAATTAAATTTATAAATATTATCTTTTAATATTATATTATATTTATTAAATCTTCTTCAGATTTTTTTGCAAATAGTTCCAAAAGGGATGGGTTGCAGAGGAGCAGAGTCCTCTCATATATATTACGTATTGACAACTTTCTATCTATCATACTTCAAGCTGTCCACTTATGATGGAACTAGAGATTCCATGTAGTATCAGTATAACACTCTTAATCTGATTTAATCGAAAATCAGATCAACGATACTATATTAATTTATCCAATTCGATAATAATATCTTAATAGTCATAATTGAGGATATCTCAGGTACGACAATCTTAATATAAGACTAAGAAAGTTCGTTATCGAAAATATTAATATATTTTTAACATTTTCGGTAAAGCGTTATCTAAAATATTATTTTTTCTACCATAAATGTTAATATTGGGCGCTACCTAAAATATTATTTTTCTACCGAAAATTAGGTAGCGAAATTAACATTTCCAGGTAAAAATAATAATGTTTTAGGTAGCGCTTTATCAGAAATGTCAAAAAAATATTAACATTTTCGATATGATATTTCCTTAGCTGTATATTAAGGTTATCATACATCAGAGCTACCCGTCATAATTTGATTATTGAATATATATATTTAATCCAATTATGATTTCAAAAAAAAGTTATTAAATATTAATAATTGATGGTCTACTTAGATGGGAATAAAAAAGGACATCCAAAAGTACCTAAACTTGAGGGTAGATTTCACACTATAATAAGAGGATGTCTAAGGTACAAGTATTATGTTAAGGAAATGTGTTACAAGAAATATTAATATTTTATTAATATTTTCGGTAGAGCGTTATTTAAAATGTTATTTTTTCTATCGGAAATATTAATATCGGGTGCTACCTAAAATATTATTTTTTTTACTAGAAATATTAATATCGAAAATATTCATTTTAGGTAGTGAAATTAATATTTTTGACAGAAAAATAACATTTTAGATAATGCTCTACTGAAAATGTTAAAAAATAATAACATTTCCGGTAGCGCCTTTTCTTAATCTTATATTAGGCTGCCTATAATAAAACTACCCCTATAATCATCATAGTCTACTAGTCTATAGTTTCGTCAACTCTTTGATAGAAAACAAGGCTTAATACCCAAATAAGTTCTCAAACTATAATTTTTTTCCGAATAAGTGCCTACAGTATTTTTTCGACCATCTAGGTATCTAACGTTACAAACGTGACCAATTTAGGTAGCCGAGATGTAATGATTGTTAGTTTTCTCCGTTAAGTGACACATGTCACAATCTGGTGATTATAAAATAACTTCAAAATCCCTAAAATCCTAAAATCCTAACACTAACCCCTACTGCCACCCTTTCTAGCCACGACCACCGACGCCAACATAGTCCCTGCCATCATCCTAGTTATATGAAGACCTAGTTGTCACCGATTGGCTATCGAAATCGCGTGAGATCACGATTTTCATCCTAGGGTTCGTAGGGTATAAAACGTCGATTCATCGTCGACCAGCCGTCGATCGGTCACAATTTGTATTGTTTGTCTATGAAAATAAAGTTGCTTGTCAACTATGTTTTAATGAAGTTTGTATGAATCATCTCTTTTATATTTGACAGTTCAAATGTTGCCAAAATGAAGCGGTAAAAAGATATTATTTTTCTTAGAAGCCTTGGGTTCAAACAATTATGTTTGTAAGGTGAACTAAAAACATTGACATTTTATTACAACTAGGGTCTTTTCTCTTCTTTTAGTCTTTTTTTCCCTCCCGGATCCCAAGGTTTCATCCTGACTAATCCGGATCGACCCGGATCGCACACCTAGCTTTGGTGGGTGAGTCTCTCAGCGGGAATTTTCTACATACACAATGACTCAAACTAAAAATCTTAAATAAAATAATGAATTCCTATATAAAATATAATAATATATCAAACTAAAAAGTTATAATAAAATAATTAATTCATAAATAAATAATAATAATAAAATAATCAAACTAAAAATCCTAAATATAAAAGTTTTATCAGAAAAGATAAAAATAAATATTTAAGTCTTGTAGTTATGGTTGAATTCTGCTTCATCTTATAGATAACCTTATGTCAGGTAAACTCCAATTAAATATTGAAGATAATTCCACTTGTCTTCTAGAAGATGCTGACTGGACCATTAAAATCTGTTGGTTTTTGGGCTAATTAATCCAATGAAGCTCCTATCCAGAATAAACCCAAAAAGAAACAAATCAATAATATCCAAGCGATAAATGAGGAGTAAATAATAGTAAAAATATAGAATATTTAACATTTATCAAATTCTCCCTCATTTATTCAATGGTTGTCCTCAAGCATACTTCAATCCCTATTTTCATCACTTTCCAAAGATTCACACAAAAGCTTATGTTAAATCCCAAGTTCAAGCACGAATTGAAAAAGTTAGACAAGATAATCAGAAAAAAATGACAAGATAATCCAATAAAGAAAAGTTAACCAAATGAATAAGAGGTAGATATGCAAAACTTTTACTATTTGCTTGAAAGAAGAAACCAAAATTAGTTCCCTCGTGGTAGACGAATGGTGGAGTGTGAGTTTTATTTTTCTCCCCTTTTGTATCACACACTCTTGTTTTTTTTCAAGCGCTTATTTTCTCTTTCATTTTTTCGATATTTTTTCTTTTTTTTCGAAATTCCTCTTACTTTTTTTGTGTTTCTCTCTATTTTCTTTAATTCAGTAGTCTCGACTCGTCACCGAACCTCCAAACTGGAAACAAGATGACAACCCAAACACCTCGCCCCAGCTCTTTAATTCGGTAACATGAAGTAACAATTGAAGATAACATCAAACAGTAGTGAAACAATCACAAACTCATATTTAAGCAACAATAATAATTATACCACAAGGTTAAAAGCTTTCATCAAATCATTTCATCAACTCAAATCAATTATTCTTGCATAAAAAATCCACTCAAGCTTGTAAACAAGAGATTATGAAAAAACTAACAAGTTAACCAAGACAAACAATAGTCATAAGAATCGAGATATCCATTAAATCAACATGAATAGAAAAGGTGAAATTCTCACTATACTCCCATCACTTAAAGAGTATTGTCCTAATACATAGTAAAAAGTAAGCACAAAGTGAAAGAAGGTAAAATACTCCCCGTGTCTAATGTGATAAGACCCAAATAAACTCTATGGTCATATCTTCGAGCTCAATCAAAATACCTGGTGTACCTAAAAATACAAAGAAAAAAAATAAATAGATAACCAAAAAAAGAGAAATTGTATAATAAATAAATTGAACGAAAAATGTTAAAAATAGTTTGCCTACCATTAGAGTGTTTTGTTTAACTTTGTTAGCTCGACGATCTGATTCAACCAGCAAATGAAACGGTTTATCGAAGACTAAGCGGTATGGGGACATGCCGATGTAACCTTTATAAGTGATGTGATATGCCCATAAGGCATCGATGAGTTTCAAACTCTAATCTTTTCAGTTTGGCTTCAAGATCTTATTGAGAATCAACTTGATTTCTCGGTTCAAAACTTTCGCCTGACCATTTTTCTAAGGATGATAAGTTGTGTTGATTCTCTGTGTAACTCCATATTTCTTCATGAGTGCTTCAACAATCCGATTAACAAAATGTGTCCCACAATCACTGATTATTTCCCTCGATGTGCCAAACCTAGAAAAAAAAATTCTTTAGAAAATCAACAGTGATTTTGACATCATTGTTATGAGTAGCCTTAGCTTCTACCCATTTAGACACATAATCAACAACAAGTACTATATAAAAATTCCCAAAAGATGAAACAAAATGTCCCATATAATCAATTCCCCAAGCATAAAAATTTTAAAAACATGAATTGGATTAAGAGGCATTTCAATTCTTCGGCTTAAATTATCGGCGCATTGACACTTTTCGCAGGATTTACATAAAATATAAGTGTCGCAAAATATGTTAGACCAGAAAAATCCACATTCTAAGATTTTATGTACAATTCGATTTGGACCGAAATAACCTCCACAAGAATAAGAATGAAAAAAGTTAAGTATAGAATTTACCTTATTTTCTGCCACACATCGTTGAATTACCTGATCAGAACAATGTTTTCATAGATATGGATCGTCCCAAATGTATAATCAAGATTCACGTTTAATTTGACTTACCTTAGAACGCGATAAATCTGAAGGTAATATTCTTGTGGCTAAGTAATTTACCATATCCGTTTACCATGGGAATACACTCTACACCGAAAAATAATCTCTCTTTAGGTAGCTCATCCCTTATTTCCACACCAACTACTGTGATAGGTAATCGGCTAAGGTGATCGACAACTAAATTCTTGTAGTCTTTCTTGTCTTTGATTTCTAGATTAAACACTTAAAGAAGTAAAATCCATCATATTAAGTGAGTTTTTAGCTCTTTATTACTAAGCAAATACTTCAAATTTGTATGATTAGAAAAAACAATGATTTTAGTTCCCAGAAGTTATGAGCGAAACTTTTCTAAAGCAAAAATAATAGCGAAATATTCTTTTTATGTTGTCAAATAGTTTCTCTAAGCCACATCCAAAGTTTTAGACGTATAAGAAATGACGTGCGACTCTTTTTTTTTAATCTTTTTTTCAAGTATGGATCCCATGTTCCCATCGCTCGTATCACACATGGTCTCAAAGGGGTAGTCCCAGTTGGGCGGCTGAACTATATGTGCCGAGAATAACTTTTCTTTAAGGATATAGAAGGCTTCTTTACATTATAGGTCAAAGTCGAAGGCTTTGTCCTTTTGTATCAAATTAAAGTAAATATACAGACAAAGTGCTGAAAAGGTTCAGTATGGAAGAATCCAAGAAAGGATTTGTGCCTATGAGACATGGCATTTCCCTTTCGAATGAAATGTATCCTTCAACTCCACAAGAAAGAGAATGGATGAATAAAATTCCATATGATTCGGCTATTGGTTCTATCATGTATGCCATGATATGTACTCGACCAGATGTATCGTATGCTTTAAGCATAATGAGTCGATATCATACAAACTCTGGTGAAAATCACTGGGTTGCAGTTAAAAATATCCTTAAGTACTTAAGAAGAACTAAGGATAAATTTCTTGTCTATGGAGGGGAGGAAGAGCTTAGTGTAAAAGGTTATACTGATGACAGCTTCCAAACTGACAAGGATGACTCACGATCACAATTGGGTTTTGTGTTTTTTCTTAATGGAGGTGTTGTGAGATGGAAAAGTTTGAAGCAAGACACAATAGTTGATTCTACAAAAGAGGCTGAATACATTGCAGCAAGTGAAGTAGCAAAAGAGACTGTTTGGATCAAGAAGTTCATATCCGAACTACGGGTTATTCCCAGCATATCATATGCTATAGAACTCCATTGTGACAATAATGAAGCCATTGCACAGGGAAAGGAACCCATATCTCATCAACGATCCAAACATATTCTTAGGCACTTTCATCTCATTCGAGAGATCATAGATCGAGAAGATGTGGAAATATGCAGAGTACACATGGATGACAACATTATTGATCCCTCGACGAAGCCTCTTACACAACAGAGGCATGATCGTCACACTGAGTCACTCGGTATTAAATATGTGAGTGATTGGTCTTAGTGCTAGTGGGAGATTGTTAGACTATGCCCAAAGACCAATCATACGATGATTGTAATAATACATTTGTTTACCGATTTTATTGAGTGAAGGCATTGCCACTATTATTTTTGGTTATATGTCTATGTTTAAAATAAACTGAAATATACTAAAGTCCATATCATAACATTATTATTATTAAAAGATCTATAGTCAAGTATTATTATGGGCATGAACAATAATAATACGCTTAAGACTAACATGTTATTGATTGATGACAACGAGTTGTCATTGACATAGAGATGTCAGAATTGATACATGATTATATTGTTAGAGAACAATGTATCGGATTGACCCACCATGAGTATATGTCTTGGATTATTATGTAATAGTCATAACATTGCTCATGGTGATGACTATATGTATGATCCTCAGACTTGAGATCAATGTTAGCCCAACATATATTGTTGTATGTTTTGAAACAGTTAAACATGCTCCTAACTGGTTGCACTATAAAGACTAGTATTGAATATATCTCGATATATATAGTGGGTGCGTGTGATTAAGATAGGATTTGTCATTCTTACATAATAGGAAATAAATCACAAGCCACTTAATTGAGTGAGACTAGAAATTCATGGCCATGCTCGAATAAGTTGATATGAGATATCACAAATTATTTGTTAATTATAGTCTACTCTAGATATCAAGAAACAATAGATGGGCTATACAAGTGTGACTATTCCAAGACTTGTGCCTATTCTAGATATAAATGACAAAATGATGTAATACATAAAAGAGTTAATCACGAAGATGATATGTCGAATCATAATTTCTTGTAACTTAGGTGACAATGATATATTGCTAGATGTCACTCATTGTATGCAATATTAGAATTGTTCTAATAATTACTACTAACGTTACAAGAACCTACAAGGTTACACCCTAGGATTGAAATGAGCAAAAATATACGATTTGTTGTATGTTACTAAAATATATATGGAGTTAATATATGTATATTTGATATACATATGATTTTAATTATCCCGAATATAATAAGAAAACATTAAAAGAATGTAATTTTGATTACAACTCTTTTAATCGATATTTAATTCGAAATAATTAAATAAGAGTTTAAGTAAATGTTAAAGATTATAATTCAGATTATAAGTATTTAATGGATATTTAATTTGAATTAATTAAATAAGATTGTTTATTAATTTGAAATAACTTAAAATCCCTAAGAGGTTAGGGTAACTGATATATTTAAAGTGAGGAAAGGTCTAGCAGCCTCTTCTTCTTTAGCCATTTTTCTCAAAACTGTTTTTGGGAAAAAGAAAATTTTTCTCTCAATCGGGTGAACTAAGTAGAGGCCGAGATGTGTTTTCTTGGAGGTTAACGATTCGAACCGTTCATGATCATAATTAGTCACTGTTACCTTTGTTGTTTTTCAAGGAACCCATTGTAAGTATTCACATTATTTCCTCCCGATTTCGATTTTTCAGTACTTGGATCGTTGGTGAGACCGTCAAGTTTTGTTTTCGCTACTCCATGGGATGCACCGACGATCCCAACAAGTGCTACATAGATTTGTCCCAAAGGACCACGTAGAACCCTCGAATCTTGGCATGCCAACTATACCTCTAATTCTCATAACATATAGTTTGGGCTTGAACCATATAATTATTTCACATTATATTATTCCAACTATCTTTTATTCACATAGACCACATTTACATAGAACATATTCACATAGAACAATTTCACGTAGAACATATTTACATAGATGATTTACTCATAGCATTTCATGTAACATTTTTCAACTTATCATTTATTCCTATAGAACATATACTCATAGTGTTTCATATAACATTATTCAAATTATCATTTATTCCCATAGAACATGTTCACCTAGATCCTATACTTAAAGTATTTCACATAAAATATATATACGCATAGCAATGAAATCAAAATAGTGCTTTTAAAATATGATTTAGCTAAAACCATAACATAATCAAATCACTTTGTTCAAAAACGTTTGAGGTTGGCTCATTGCAAGTCGTCCTCCAATAGTGTATAAAATAAGTAAGTAGCACTCACATTTGCCTCACTTAAGCCCTAAGTAACTCATTCTCTCTTTCACTCTATCTTTATACATTAATTCGTTCAATACTTGCTTTCAATCGAATCTACACGTTAACATGACTATGATGAATATCGAGGCTCAATTAATCATTAACTAGTTAACATTTACATCAACCAAATGAAAAACCTATTTTACAATTTCAAGCTGAACAATATCGGTACTCCTCACCCAGTACCGATACTTCTCTTCTATGGTATCGATACCGACATTAGTATCAATACCCAAATTGCATTCTGGATTTTCCTTTTCCATTATAGAATCAATACTCTAATATTGGTATCGATACCCACAGTATTAATACTACCCCTTCAGTATCGATTCTGTTCATCAGATTCATATGGTATTGATATTGTTCTTCCAGTACCGATACCTTTGCCCAGAATTCACTTATTTTACTTCGAATTTAACCCAATATTCACCTAAATCTCATATTTCTAACTCCATTCATGCCTTTATACTCATTTATACTTATTCCAACAGACTTACATCAATTAAAATCCCTTTAACATCTAAAAATCTCCATAGAACATTTAAAACTAAAAATCTCCATAGAACATTTAAAACTAAAAATCATACCCAATCTTTAACATTGTTCCCAATCCTTCTAACACTTCAAACATCATATTTATACCTTTGACAAGTCAAATATACCTTTAAAATCCAATCACTAACCAATTTTCATCGACTCCCTTAATAATACAGGATCACTACTAAGTTTGTTCACATGAAACTGAATTTTGACCAATTTATCCGTTTTCCCAATTGTAAGCCAAAACAATCTTCAAGTCAACGACGTCTTTTGGGATTTAAGATGTAATAACTTTAAAGAAGTAGCCAATTGTTACTCTTAGTTTCCAAAGAACTGAAGAATGCTATCCGAAGTTATGAAGAATAAGACTTAATTCTCACGATTTAGAATTGAGTTTTGCAAAGCTTTAGGCTAAGTGGAGTTTTGCTAAGCATAGATTAGATCATACTTAACATAATAAAAAGAAAATAAATAGATGAAATAAAAGTAGAACTTTAATAAAAAGCCGAGGAAATATAAATTCCAATATGAGCTCAAAGATCGAACTTAAGAGTATTTATAACTTGAGAATTCTAAGCAAATAAAATGATTAATTATTAAATAAAAGATAATGATAAAATATATATAATTTAAGGAGTAAATTATTTATTAAGTCTAAAAATAAAGGGAAAATAAGCCCCTTTTTATATGATAAACATGGAAATATATAAATGTATGTGTAATATTGTTTTTAAAATTTGAAAAGAATGTATTTTTATGGGAAGCGATAATTGCTGACGAGAGTAAGAAATGGAATGTGGTTGCCATTTGTATTGTTTTTCTATGAAAATAAAGTTGTTTGTCAACTATGATTTAATGAAGTTTGTATGAATCTTCTCTTTTATATTTGACAATTCAGATGTTGTGAAAATGAAGCGGTAAAAATATATTATTAGAGGCCTTGAGTTTAATCATTTATGTTTGTGAAGTGAACCAAAAACATTATTTGACATTTTACTACAACTGGGGTCTTTTCTTTATTTTTTTTGTCTTTTTTTCCTCTTTTCAATTTCTAAAGTTTCGTCTTGATTAATCTGGATTGACTTAGATCCACGTTGGTTCTTCTTTTTAGTCTTTATTATTTTGATATTGGGGCAATAATTATGAATTAATGTTTGATGTATCATTCTTATATAATCTAACACATAGTCAATGGATTAAATAACAATGTATATAAATTCATCAAATGGTCTTAGTAGTAAAGATGAACTATTGCTTTCCGTAGATATATTGGATTCAAACAGATGTGTTTATAGGGTATATACGTTGTCAATAGATTAAAAAAGTTTATGTAGATACTATCTTGTAAGTTATAATCACCTCAAACTATTAAAATAATAATAATGATAATAATAATAATAATAATTTGTATTATAAATTTTTAAAATTATATTTGTTTAAATTATATTTTAATGATATATCATTATTTAATTAAATTTGTATAAGTGATTAATATATTACATATTATCTTTTAAAATTATATTATATTTATTAAATCTTCTTCGGATCTTTTTGGAAATAATTCCAAATGGGATGGGTTGCAGAGGAGCAGAGTCCTCTCATATATTACGTATTGACAACTTTCTATCTATCATACTTCAAGCTGTCCACTTATGATGGAACTAGAGATTCCATGTAGTATCAGTATAACACTCTTAATCTGATTTAATCGAAAATCAGATCAACGATACTATATTAATTTATCCAATTCGATAATAATATCTTAATAGTCATAATTGAGGATATCTCAGGTACGACAATCTTAATATAAGACTAAGGAAGTTCGTTATCGAAAATATTAATATATTTTTAATATTTTCGGTAAAGCGTTATCTAAAATATTATTTTTTCTACCATAAATGTTAATATTGAGCGCTACCTAAAATATTATTTTTCTACCGAAAATTAGGTAGCGAAATTAACATTTCCAGGTAAAAAAATAATGTTTTAGGTAGCGCTTTATCAGAAATATCAAAAAAATATTAACATTTTCGATATGATATTTCCTTAGCTGTATATTAAGGTTGTCATACATCAGAGCTACCCGTCATAATTTGATTATTGAATATATATTTAATCCAATTATGATTTCAAAAAAAAGTTATTAAATATTAATAATTGATGGTCTACTTAGATGGGAATAAAAAAGGACATCCAAAAGTACCTAAACTTGAGGGTAGATTTCACACTATAATAAGAGGATGTCTAAGGTACGAGTATTATGTTAAGGAAATGTGTTACAAGAAATATTAATATTTTCGGTAGAGCGTTATTTAAAATTTTATTTTTTCTATCGGAAATATTAATATCGGGTGCTACCTAAAATATTATTTTTTTACTAGAAATATTAATATCGAAAATATTCATTTTAGGTAGTGAAATTAATATTTTTGACAGAAAAATAACATTTTAGATAATGCTCTACTGAAAATGTTAAAAAATAATAACATTTCCGGTAGCGCCTTTTCTTAATCTTATATTAGGCTGCCTATAATAAAACTACCCCTATAATCATCATAGTCTACTAGTCTATAGTTTCGTCAACTCTTTGATAGAAAACAAGGCTTAATACCCAAATAAGTTCTCAAACTATAATTTTTTTCCGAATAAGTGCCTACAGTATTTTTTCGACCATCTAGGTATCTAACGTTACAAACGTGACCAATTTAGGTAGCCGAGATGTAATGATTGTTAGTTTTCTCCGTTAAGTGACACATGTCACAATCTGGTGATTATAAAATAACTTCAAAATCCCTAAAATCCTAAAATCCTAACACTAACCCCTACTGCCACCCTTTCTAGCCACGACCACCGACGCCAACATAGTCCCTGCCATCATCCTAGTTATATGAAGACCTAGTTGTCACCGATTGGCTATCGAAATCGCGTGAGATCACGATTTTCATCCTAGGGTTCGTAGGGTATAAAACGTCGATTCATCGTCGACCAGCCGTCGATCGGTCACAATTTGTATTGTTTGTCTATGAAAATAAAGTTGCTTGTCAACTATGTTTTAATGAAGTTTGTATGAATCATCTCTTTTATATTTGACAGTTCAAATGTTGCCAAAATGAAGCGGTAAAAAGATATTATTTTTCTTAGAGGCCTTGGGTTCAAACAATTATGTTTGTAAGGTGAACTAAAAACATTGACATTTTATTACAACTAGGGTCTTTTCTCTTCTTTTAGTCTTTTTTTCCCTCCCGGATCCCAAGGTTTCATCCTGACTAATCCGGATCGACTCGGATCGCACACCTAGCTTTGGTGGGTGAGTCTCTCAGCGGGAATTTTCTACATACACAATGACTCAAACTAAAAATCTTAAATAAAATAATGAATTCCTATATAAAATATAATAATATATCAAACTAAAAAGTTATAATAAAATAATTAATTCATAAATAAATAATAATAATAAAATAATCAAACTAAAAATCCTAAATATAAAAGTTTTATCAGAAAAGATAAAAATAAATATTTAAGTCTTGTAGTTATGGTTGAATTCTGCTTCATCTTATAGATAACCTTATGTCAGGTAAACTCCAATTAAATATTGAAGATAATTCCACTTGTCTTCTAGAAGATGCTGACTGGACCATTGAAATCTGTTGGTTTTTGGGCTAATTAATCCAATGAAGCTCCTATCCAAAATAAACCCAAAAAGAAACAAATCAATAATATCCAAGCGATAAATGAGGAGTAAATAATAGTAAAAATATAGAATATTTAACATTTATCAAATTCTCCCTCATTTATTCAATGGTTGTCCTCAAGCATACTTCAATCCCTATTTTCATCACTTTCCAAAGATTCACACAAAAGCTTATGTTAAATCCCAAGTTCAAGCACGAATTGAAAAAGTTAGACAAGATAATCAGAAAAAAATGACAAGATAATCCAATAAAGAAAAGTTAGCCAAATGAATAAGAGGTAGATATGCAAAACTTTTACTATTTGCTTGAAAGAAGAAACCAAAATTAGTTCCCTCGTGGTAGACGATTGGTGGAGTGTGAGTTTTATTTTTCTCCCCTTTTGTATCACACACTCTTATTTTTTTCAAGCGCTTATTTTCTCTTTCATTTTTTCGATATTTTTTCTTTTTTTTCGAAATTCATCTTACTTTTTTTGTGTTTCTCTCTATTTTCTTTAATTCAGTAGTCTCGACTCGTCACCGAACCTCCAAACTGGAAACAAGATGACAACCCAAACACCTCGCCCCAGCTCTTTAATTCGGTAACATGAAGTAACAATTGAAGATAACATCAAACAGTAGTGAAACAATCACAAACTCATATTTAAGCAACAATAATAATTATACCACAAGGTTAAAAGCTTTCATCAAATCATTTCATCAACTCAAATCAATTATTCTTGCATAAAAAATCCACTCAAGCTTGTAAACAAGAGATTATGAAAAAACTAACAAGTTAACCAAGACAAACAATAGTCATAAGAATCGAGATATCCATTAAATCAACATGAATAGAAAAGGTGAAATTCTCACTCTACTCCCATCACTTAAAGAGTATTGTCCTAATACATAGTAAAAAGTAAGCACAAAGTGAAAGAAGGTAAAATACTCCCCGTGTCTAATGTGATAAGACCCAAATAAACTCTATGGTCATATCTTCGAGCTCAATCAAAATACCTGGTGTACCTAAAAATACAAAGAAAAAAAATAAATAGATAACCAAAAAAAGAGAAATTGTATAATAAATAAATTGAACGAAAAATGTTAAAAATAGTTTGCCTACCATTAGAGTGTTTTGTTTAACTTTGTTAGCTCGACGATCTGATTCAACCAGCAAATGAAACGGTTTATCGAAGACTAAGCGGTATGGGGACATGCCGATGTAACCTTTATAAGTGATGTGATATGCCCATAAGGCATCGATGAGTTTCAAACTCTAATCTTTTCAGTTTGGCTTCACGATCTTATTGAGAATCAACTTGATTTCTCGGTTCAAAACTTTCGCCTGACCATTTTTCTAAGGATGATAAGTTGTGTTGATTCTCTGTGTAACTCCATATTTCTTCATGAGTGCTTCAACAATCCGATTAACAAAATGTGTCCCACAATCACTGATTATTTCCCTCGATGTGCCAAACCTAGAAAAAAAATTCTTTAGAAAATCAACAGTGATTTTGACATCATTGTTATGAGTAGCCTTAGCTTCTACCCATTTAGACACATAATCAACAACAAGTACTATATAAAAATTCCCAAAAGATGAAACAAAATGTCCCATATAATCAATTCCCCAAGCATAAAAATTTTAAAAACATGAATTGGATTAAGAGGCATTTCAATTCTTCGGCTTAAATTATCGGCGCATTGACACTTTTCGCAGGATTTACATAAAATATAAGTGTCGCAAAATATGTTAGACCAGAAAAATCCACATTCTAAGATTTTATGTACAATTCGATTTGGACCGAAATAGCCTCCACAAGAATAAGAATGACAAAAGTTAAGTATAGAATTTACCTTATTTTCTGCCACACATCGTTGAATTACCTGATCAGAACAATGTTTTCATAGATATGGATCGTCCCAAATGTATAATCAAGATTCACGTTTAATTTGACTTACCTTAGAACGCGATAAATCTGAAGGTAATATTCTTGTGGCTAAGTAATTTACCATATCCGTTTACCATGGGAATACACTCTACACCGAAAAATAATCTCTCTTTAGGTAGCTCATCCCTTATTTCCACACCAACTACTGTGATAGGTAATCGGCTAAGGTGATCGACAACTAAATTCTTGTAGTCTTTCTTGTCTTTGATTTCTAGATTAAACACTTAAAGGAGTAAAATCCATCAGATTAAGTGAGTTTTTAGCTCTTTATTACTAAGCAAATACTTCAAATTTGTATGATTAGAAAAAACAATGATTTTAGTTCCCAGAAGTTATGAGCGAAACTTTTCTAAAGCAAAAATAATAGCGAAATATTCTTTTTATGTTGTCAAATAGTTTCTCTAAGCCACATCCAAAGTTTTAGACGTATAAGAAATGACGTGCGACTCTTTTTTTTTAATCTTTTTTTCAAGTATGGATCCCATGTTCCCATCGCTCGTATCACACATGGTCTCAAAGGGGTAGTCCCAGTTGGGCGGCTGAACTATATGTGCTGAGAATAACTTTTCTTTAAGGATATAGAAGGCTTCCTTACATTATAGGTCAAAGTCGAAGGCTTTGTCCTTTTGTATCAAATTGCAAAGTATTGTGCCACCTTGGAAAAATCTTTGATGAACCTCCTGTAGAAACCTGCATGGCCAAGAAAAGAACACTTTTTTGATGAAACGATATATCCCAAAATTAAGCCTCTATCAACCATGAAATGACATTTTTCATAATGTAAACAAGATTAAATTCTAAGCATTGCTTCAGGATTTTGTTAAATTTGAAAAACACTCACCAAAAGAATTATCGTAGACTGTAAAATTGTCCATAAATAGTTCGATCCCTTTTTTGATGTAGTCAAAATATATACTTACCATGCACCTCTAGAAAGTGGCATGTGCGTTACAAAGACCTAAAGGCAATCGGTGATAAGTGAAAGTGTCGAATGGACAAGTAAATATGGTATTTTCTTGATCTTCTAGTGCCACATGGATTTGAAAGAAACCTGAAAAATGATCAAGACAACAATGAAGAGTCTTTTTGGTTAAACGTTCAATTATTTGATCAATAAAAAGAAGCAAAAAATGAAATTTTCGAGTTAAAAAGTTCAACTTCCTGTAATCGATATAAAATCTCCATCCATTCTAAACACGAGTGGGGACTAGTTCACCTTCATCATTCTTAACTACCGTGATTTTGGTTTTCTTAGGGACCACATGGATTGAACTTACCCGATTACTATTGGATATCGGGTATATCATGTCTACATCAAGAAGCTTCTGAATCTCTTTTTTTACCACCTCCATCATGGGAGGATTTAGGCGCCTCTGGCATTCTCGTGAAAGTTGGCATTGTCTTCAACTTTAATCTTATGCCTAAAAGTCTAAAGGACTAATTCCTTTTGATATCAATAAGTGTCCATCCTATTGCTTCTTTATACATTTTTAGGACCTTTACCAAATATTCCTCTTTTGCCTTGGAAAGCTGTTTGAGATGATAACCGGTAAAGTAGTTCATTCTTCCAAAAACACATACTTTAGGTGATCCGGTAGTTGTTTCAACTCAATCTCTAGTGCCTAAAAAATTAAAGGTAAAAGCTTAGTTTTGAAGGACTTGGGCACAAATTGAAATCAATATTAGAAATATTTTTTAACTCCCTTGACTGATTAGCTTCTTCTTTCGAATCCCTACAAAAATTATCAAAAAAATTATGCTCAATATATTCATCAACAAATGGTTTAATAATATCGATAAAGCTAACATTTGACTTAGAGTCAGGATATTTCATGGCCTTATAAACATCAAACTTCACTATCAAACTCCATAGTGAGTATTCCATTTCGAACATCGATCTTTGTTTGAGTCGTACTCAGGAATGATCTTCCGAGTAGAATTTCAGAAGAAATATTAGATCGATCATATTCCATATCAATGATGTAGAAGTCGACTGGAAATACTAACTCATTTACCTTTACAAAAATATTTTCCAGGATTCCTTTTGAATATACCACTGATTTATCAGCAAGCTGGATCGTTACACATGTCTCTTTCAAAGGATCAATACTCAATAAGTTATAAATGGACAAAGGCATAACATTAATTGAAGCTCTTAGATCACACATAACTATTTTAATACCAACCTTACCGATTTTGCAAGGAATTACAAACATAACTTGGTCCTTGTATATAGGTGAGATTGTTTGTTGAATAACAACATAAACATTCTCAACCTTCTTGTTCCCAGTAAGTTTTATCTTATTAGTGCAGAGATCTTTCATAAATCCTTCATTCCTTGGAACTTTTTTTATTACATTGAGGAGTGGAATGTTGATTTTTATTTTTTGAAAAATATCGAGAATCTCTTTGTCTTCAGCCTCTTTTTTGCATTTGTCGAGTCTTTCTTGGAATGATGGAGGTATGGTATAAGGCGATGGAACAGGTGGTTTAGCTATCGATTTTGGTTCTCTTTTTTCCTTCTTGGATTTTGTGCCAACTTCTTCTTGAGATCTAGATCAATGATAGCTCCGCTTCGTAGGGCCATAGAACATACATTTTGTTTGGGATTTGGTACTATTTGCAACAAAAATTTTCCCTGAGATTCCAAATGTCCCACTATTTAAGCCAACTGACTCATTTTTTTTGTCGAGCTCTAGAAGGTGAGCCTCGATCTTATTCTAAAACTTTTTCTAGCTAAGCGCAAACCTCTTTACTATTGACTCCAAAGATGATTTTTTAGATTGATATTATTGAGGCATAAGTGGTCGTGGTTGACAAGGTTAATTGTATTTGGGATTTGAACCTTATCTAAGGATATAATGATCCCTCCAACAGGAATTATAAGTATTTCAGTAGGGGTCATAACGCCTTTGGGGAGGACTTGGAGAGCTCCTAATAGCTTCTGCATGTGTGGTATTGTCTTCTTGAAGAATCAGACAACAATATGTAGGATGATCTGGCATAGTGCAAATTCCACATAAACGAGCCAAACTTGTTTTTCCAACAAGCAAAAAGTGAACAACATTAGTAAGCTTATCAATCTCATCTTCAATGGAAGGAGTAATTATCTCGTGAACTCGTTGAGTGGGTTCATTAGAATGACAAAATTGTTGAGCATTGGCGGCCATTATGGAAATCAAATCTGTAGCCCTTTGAGGAGTTATGTTAACAAGGACTCCTCCGCTTACCGCATCGATAATTTTCATCTCCATGAGAAGTAATCCTTCGTAAAAATATTGCATAAGGGTTTGTTTCGACAAGCCATGTTGCGGACAACTAGTGCATATCATTTTAAAGTGCTCCCAATAATCATATAATGATTGGTTATCTTTTTGTTGAATCCCTACGATGCTTCGCCTTCGTTTGCTTGCTCTAGCTGCAGGAGAAAACCTATCAAGGAATAAACGAGACATATCAACCCATGTATCAATAGAACCAAGAGGTAAATAAAATAACCAATCCTTCATTGAATCAGCTTAGGAAAAAGGAAAAGCATGAAGTTTTATTTGATATTTAGAAACTCCATGTGTTTTCATACTCATACAAACCATATGAAACTTTTTTTGATGTTTATGCGGGTTTTCATTTTGCAAATCGTAAAGGGTCGAAAGAAGACATATTAAACCCGTCTTTAATTTGAACAGTGTTTCTCTGTTCGAGAATGTGATGCAAAGCAGTTGTTGTTCATCAGGTGTGGCAGCAAGCTGTCGGATCGTTAGATCAGCCATGTGAATTGATTCTTCTCTGTCATACGTGAATAAAGCTTTAGTTTGAGAAACATCTTCAGATTCAGGTTCGGGTTGTTGTTGTTGTCTCCTTCACCAAAGAGTTTCTCCATGTAATCTCCGAGCAAGTGTCTGGTCATAGATCAAAATAAGAAACAATATTAGTACTTTTTTCAAAGTCTCCACCAACGACACCAATTTGACAAGAGTCAAATTTACCAAATAAAATAATTCCTAATTCCCAAATAAATAGGTAAGTAAATAAATAAAGTAGTATAGGGAAGCGGGGTTGATCCATAGGGATTAAGAAAGTTTGATAATGTCGTTTCTTGGATTGTATCAATTGTAAAAAATAAAAAGGGGGATTTTAAAAAATTAAAAATAAATAAAATATAAAATATAAAAAATAATGAATAAAAAAATAATGAGAAAATAAATAAAGTAAATAAGGTAGAAGAATTCAATTGAGATGATATAGACTTAGGCTTTGCTTAGCCTCAATTTCAATCGATCATCGAAATAGAATTTTCCTTTTGTGATGCACGTCGGTTACAGTCAACAGGGCTTAACCCCTACAACTAACTATTCTCTCTGGTTAACTGAAATTTTAAAGTTTATCTCTGAAATTGGATTCTTTTTGGTCTAACCACATCTATCATTGTTAGATCCAAAATGATTTTAAGTTATGAAAAAACCCAACTCGAGTTATAGCGTGTCTCTAAGAATCAAACCAGATCTTGATTCCCCTTAGCGGACCACAACTAAGTTTGTTCACAAAAAGTGAAATTATGACCAACCAATCCATCTTCCCAATTGTAAGCCAAAAAAACCTTCAAGCCAACAACATCTTTTCGGATTGAAGATGTAGTAACTTTAAAGAAGTAGCCGATTGCCACTCCTAATTTCCAGATAACCAAAGAATGCTATCCAAAGTTATGAAGAATAAGACTCAATTCTCAAGATTTAGAATTAAGCTTCGCAAAGCTTTAGGCTAAGTGAAGTTTAGCTAAGCATGGATTGGATCATACTCAACATAATAAAAAGAAAATAAAGAGATAAAAGAAAATTAGAACTTTAATAAATAGCCAAGGAAATATAAGTTCAACGGTCAAACCTACAGGTATTTATAACCCGAGAGTTCTAAGTAAATAAATTAACTAATTCCTAAATAAAAAATAATGATATAATCAAACTAAAAATCCTAGCTAGATGTCTAATAAAATAACTAGTTCCTAAATAAATAATAATAATAAAATAATCAAACTAAAATTATAAATCTTAAAGGTTTATCACAAAAGATAAAAATAAATATTTAAGTCTTGTAGTTATGGTTGAATTCTGCTTCAACTTATGGATAACCTTGTGCTAGGTAAATTCCAATTAAATATTTAAGATAATTCTACTCATCTTCTAGAAGATGTTGATTGGGCCATCAAAATATGTTATTTTTAGGCTAATTAATCCAATGAAACTCCTATCCAAAATAAACCCAAAAAGAAACAAATAAGTAATATCCAAGAGATAAATGAGGAGTAAATAATAGTAAAAATATGTATCATCTACTTTTAATCAAACTAGGTTTATTACTTTCCCAATTTAATTATGTCACTTTGAATTCAAGTCAAACTTTAACAAATCTCTACCTTGGCACGAATTTTGAAAGTGCAAAAAATTCGAGATAAAACACTCAAATTCGATGAGGCATCAAAAATCAACAAAAATAATTTTTTACTTCAACGAACAAGTTCTCCACCTCTTTCACAACACCCCTCAAAGAGTTAATCTTCAGTAATGGATACCGACCACGTCCAAGCAATGCTCAAACTTGGTTGTAGGGAGCGATTTGTTCATCTTGTCCGCATGATTGTCACGAGTGCTAACTTTGCTTAAAACAATGTCACCTCAAGTAATTACATGACACAAAGTCATAATCGATATCAATATGTTTCATTCACTCATGAAACATTTGATATTTCTTTAAGAATATAATGCTCTGACTGTCACGAAACATCATACTGATTTGAACGTCCTCACTAAGTTTGCCAAAGAGTCCATTCAACCAGATTACTTCCTTACAAGCTTTAGTGATCGCCATGTACTTCATTTCAATAGTTGATAAGGTGGTCGTACTCTGCAAAGTAGCTTTCCAACTAATTACATATCCTCCAATCATAAAGACGTTACCCGTAAGTGATATTCTCTTATCAAGTTCTCCCACAAAATCATAATCTATGTACCCCATGACTCCATCTATAGTTTTCCTAAACTGTAAACAAATGTCACTAGTGCCACGAAGATATATGAAAATTCACTGGACAACTTTCTAATGCTCTTTTTTGGGATCCGTCGTGTATCTACTCACTAAATTGGTTGTGTACACTAAGTTTCAGATGTGTACAAACCATAACATACATTAAATATCCCACGCACTTGAATATAGAACATGTGACATGTACTGTACCTCTGTATTTGATTTTGGTGAACAATCTGATGAAAGTTTGAAGTGAGTTGCTAGCGGAATGCTTATAGGCTTCGCACTCCACATATTAAACCCACAAAAAACCTTTTAATGTACCCCTTTTGACTTAGGTACAATTTAGCTCATTTTCTGTCTTTTCTAATCTTCATTCTGAGTATTTTTTGTAGGAACTAGATTTTTCATCTCAAAATCCTTATTAACCTAAGTTTTCACATGTCTAATCTCTTCTTTATTATTCGCAGATATCAACATAAAGATGTACATATATAGGCAAGCCATCACAAATTATTCTAAAGTAAACATAACTGTCAAAATTACTTCGCTTAAATTTAAGAGAAACCATAAAAGAGTCAAATCTCTTATTCCATTATTTGGGTGACTGCTTAAGTCCATAAAGAGATTTCTTCAGCGAACAGACATGGTCTTATTTTCCTGAGACCATGAAACCCTCCAACTGCTGCATATAAATATCTTATTCAAGTTTACCATGCAAGAATATAGTTTTCACGTCTAGTTGCACAAGCTCTAAGTCTCTCATACCTACTATTCAAAGCAAAGCTCTAATCAAACTATGTTTTTTCACCAGAGAAAACACATCATTAAAGTCAATACCAAGGAATTGACTGAACCCATTTGTAATTAGCATTCCCTTGTATTTGAGTTCTTCAAATATCCCGGAATTCCTTTATTCTTTTTGTACACCCACTTACACTGAATGAATCACTTTCCTCTAGGAAGTTTCACTAAATTCCAAGTGTCATTTTTATGAAGTGGCTCTATTTCCTCTTGTATTACGATCATTTACTTGTCTGAGTCTTCGCAACTAACTACCTCTAAATAAGATGATGGTTCTTGGTTTACATTAATGTCTTCACAACACTCAAAGCGTATGCAACTAGATCAACCTCTACGTACCTTTACGGATGCCTAGTTTCCCTTTTGGGTCTATTCTGTATAGTAGAAGACAAAAAATCAGATTGTTGTGGAGGAGTTATATTCTCTATGGACGTGTCAAATACGGACCCTATTTCAAACTAAAACTCTACCTCATTCTGTGTGGACTCTGGTTCCTACAAATCCTTGGTAGTTTCATTGAGGGGTGATCATCGCAAAAGGGATGGGTTGCAGAGGAGCAGAGTCCTCTCATATATATTACGTATTGACAACTTTCTATCTATCATACTTCAAGCTGTCCACTTATGATGGAACTAGAGATTCCATGTAGTATCAGTATAACACTCTTAATCTGATTTAATCGAAAATCAGATCAACGATACTATATTAATTTATCCAATTCGATAATAATATCTTAATAGCCATAATTTGATTATTGATGATTAAATTATGATTTCAAAAAAGTTATTAAATATTAATAATTAACAGTCTACTTAGATGGAATCAAAAGGGACATAAAAAATTTAAGGCTAGATTTCACACTATAATCATCGTAGTCCACTAGTCTATGATTTGTCAACTCTTTGCTAAAAAACAAGGCTTAATATCTAAATAATTGTTTAAACTATACATTTTTTTTCTTGAATAAGTGCATATAGTATTTTTTTAACCATCTAAGTGAATAACGTTACAAACGTGACTACTTTACATGCCCGAAACGTATCGATCGTTAATTTTTTTCGTTAAATGACACGTGTTATAATCCGATAATTTTAAATTATTTTTAAAAAAAGAATATTTAAAATATTATAATATTTATAAAAAATCTTAATTTCTTTTAAATTACAAAAAAACCTCAAAATATCTAAAATCCTAAATCCTACCACTAAACCGTCGTCGTCGTCCTTTCTGACCATGACCATAGCTGCCGACGTAGTTTTTGTCATCATCCTAATTATATGACGCTGTAGTTGTTGTCGATTGGCCGTTGGAGTCGCGTGAGATCGTGATTTTCATCCTATGGTTCACGAGGTATAAAATGTCGATTCACTGTCGACCGATCACAATTTCATAGGGTTTTGGTCGTCAAGGGGAGGAGAGGTATGGTGGAGATTCGTTGACGACAAATGGAGGCGATCGACGTAGGTTTAGGGGTTGAAGTGAAGGTTTTTAAAGTTTTGGGGTTATTTTAAAATTTATGTGTTTTCTTTTTTAAAAAAATATATAATTTATTTTTTAAATTTTATATAAAAATTTAAAATTACCGGTGCCGTTGACAGCTCGGGCACCTAAAGTGGTAATGTTTGTAACATTAGGCATTTGATGGGCCAAAAAATACTATAGGAACCTATTCGGGAAAAAAGTATAGTTTGGGCACTTATTTGGGTATTAAGCCATACAAAATTTTAGGGTAAACTATACCATTGACCACTAAACTATGTAACCCTTTTACTTTTACCACTAATTTTTCAATTTTGTTAATAAGTCCACCTAACTATCAATTGTTATTAATCAAGCCACTTTCCGTTAACAGTTAATGGATAAGGAGACGTGGCAATTAAATATTTTGACATAATTACATATTTGGTCTTTATTATTTATATATTTTATTAATTTAGTCATATATTTAACAAATTAAAATAAATTTAACACTCGAATCAAATGGTGCCACATGTCACCATTTGATTAGAGGGTTAAATTAAATTAATTTATTTTAAATTGATATATTTATTTACCTCCAACCAAAGCGCGACATGTAACACCCTCTAGATGAAAGAAAACAAATCATGCATAATTCTGGGTAATAAGATGACGTGAAGTTGTTGAACCATTGAGCCAAGACCAATATTTGGTTTAAACAGACAATATGTTGTATATATTTGTATTGTAATGTATAAATAACTAACTTAAATTTCATAATATTTTATATTCTCAACTTTAAAAAAAAAATTCTATCTTAAATTATTAAATATATTTTATTCTAAATTTAATTTTTAAAAATATATTTTATTTTTATTATAACTTAAAATACATTTTATTTTTATCTTAAATTTTAAAAATATATTTTATTTTATTTTAATTTCAATATATTCCAAATATATATTTTATTCTTACATTAACTTATTAAATATATTTTGTTCTTACTTTAACTTATTAAATATATATTAAAAATATTTTTAAATTAAGATAAAAAAAATATAGTTTTTTCAAGTTAAGATTAAAATAAAATATATATTTTTATATTAAGATAAGAATAAAATATATAATTTTAAGTTAAAATAAGAATAAGATATATATTTTTAAGTTAATATAAGAATAAAGTATATTGTTTAAGCTAAAATAAGATTAAAACATTTTTTAAGTTAATATATAAATAAATATTTAATAATTTAAAGTAAGAATACAATACATTTTTTAAAGTTAAAATGATAATAAAAATATATTTTAAAAGTTAAGATGAGATAAAATATATTTTTAAGTTAGACAAGAATAAAAAATATGTTTTTAAATAAAAATAAGAATAAAATATATAATTTTAATTTAATTTGATAATAAAATATATGTAATAAATTAAGATAAAAATAAAATATATTTTTTAAAGTTAAAGATACATAAATTATTCTGTTAAAAAAATTCATAAATTATTATAAAATCAGGTTAATTATTTATACGAAATGATATACAGTATATACAACATGTTATATATTTTAACTGAATGTTGGTGTTGGCTCAGTGGTTCAGGGTTTACTTGCCTTCCCAATCAACCTCTGATTGATTCCCATTGACCTCAGCCATGTGTGATTCAAACAAAAAAGTAGGGAGAAACAAAAGAAGAATAAAGGAAAAAGAAACAGAAAAAGGGAAAACAGCAATTGACAACCGGTGGAAGAAGCAGAGTTGTCGTTGATTTGTTTAAGGGCCTTGAAGCTGATCCTCTCTCAGTACCAGATTATAAATATATAGAGAACAACCGGAAAGCGGCAGTGAGTTGAGCGGCTCGGCTAAATCTTCGTTTTCTGCGGGTCTTGAAATTTGGAACGTGAGGCGGAGCTGTGTCCACATGCTCTGCTGCATTATGATCTTTAATTGTTCCTGACTTATTTCTTCCACCGACCGCAGCCGCTCCATACGCCGGCGAACAGTTCTCGACTTCCTTCTCTGCGTAAGTAAAATTCCATGTTAAAAAAATATATTCATTTCGATTTTTCAATTCTTGTATCGATGATATAGATACTGTAGACACTCGTTTTTGACCGGACTTAAAAAATAATATAAATATTAATTATATTATTATTATTATTAATATAAATTACATTATTTATGTAGGCCTAAAGTTCAAGCCCTCTACAACAAAAGAATTCCAGGAGCTCAATGCAAGCCCAATAAAAATCCAACAGCCTAAATATAAAGTTTAAGCACAAGAGGTGTTCCCATCCATGCAGCAACCAATCACGCCAATATCTCAAGCCATCGCCACTGTTAGCTAATCTGCACAAAGTCAACAATACACCGAATCAAGGAAAAATTAATTAGCCACCGAAAATTGCATCAAAGTCAATACTTGCTCAACCAAATATCACCAAACGCAGAGAAAATCAACATGCACACAAAGTATTAGGTGAAGAAAATATTGATAAAAAAAAAGGAGGTACACGAGATAAAGGAGGAGGCCATTCGAAGGAAAAGGGGGGACAGAAAAGAGGGAGCATTACATTCGAAAGGAAATTCATCAACAACAGGGGAACCATTCGAAAAAAAGGCTCTCGGATTTCAACAGGAAAGCAAAGAACAAGGAGGTTTTTTCTTTACCCTTCGAAAAACTTAAATTTCGGGTTTCCATCCCCAATTTGGTATTCATAAGCAATGTAACCAACTGTAATTCCAAGATATAAAAGAAATCAATTTTTTTACGAGACCATTCGAAGTAAATTATTAATCATCCACAAGAGTAATAACAGTTTTTTTTGAGATACATATTCATTTGGAATGCATTATCGATTTCCAGTGTATGCATTTTTTTAATAAGCGTAATAAATGAATTTTTTTTAAAACATAAAAATAGAGTTAAAAGAACTTACATATAGGTTGGTTTCTCTTTGTCTGGGTAGTTCGCGTCTCCGGTAATAGGTCGACTCCTTTTGTCGCTTGGAACCTTGCATGTCGTTTATTGGGTTAAGCTCTCATCGGTTGGGATTTTAAAATAAAAAACGGAAATAGATAAGGTTTAAGTTCTTACCTTAGTATTGCAAGCTCTCATGGTCGGGGTGGAGGTCCTCGTGGTTGAGAGGATAAGTGGATGGATAGTTAAGTCCCAAACAATGTGTCTTGAGTAAATTTTAAGAAGTCTCGGTCTGGAAGGATGAAAGACGACTGTATTAGGTTTTGGCCCCTTACCGGAGCCCTTATCTGGCCGTGGTCGGTCTGGCGGCGTTGAATCGAGCCTTTGTGGCTCTCGGTCGAAGCAAGAGAGAAGTGGAGAGGAAGAGAACAACGCAGAAAAGGGGAAATTGTTAGGTTTGGCAGAGTGTGGTTTTGTTAAATATTAGGTTTCAGTTAATCCATCAAAACGGCGGCGTTTTGTGTTAAGGTGATTTGTCTCTAGCAGAATTGAGGGTAAACTGTGAGACCACTCCAAGTAGTTTTGATTTGATACATTTTAGTCCTCAGACTATTTTTTTGTTTTTTATTGTGCCTTTACATTTAACACATCTTTCATTCTGGTCCCTCGTTAAATTGTTCTGAATTTTATGTTACTTTTTTTTATTTATTATTTAGCCTGTAATTTTGTTAATTGCCATTTTAGTCATGTTTTACATATTATGTTATTTTTTGTCAATATTTAATTTTGGTTATGACATTTGTAAATTAATTATTTTAGTAATATTCTTTCGTTATTTTAACTTCTTCATGCATTTATATATATATATATATATATATATATTACATTCACATGTTTGCCCTTTAATTTATTTATATTTTTGGATTTATTTTACAGTTCACAACGCATTTAATTTGAATTTAAATTTGATTGATTTGAATGTAAATTACTTGATTGTTTCCTGCTTTTGTTTAGCGGTAATTATTGATGTTGATTTAATAGTCTCGGGTTTTTACCTTAATTTTAAGACGATAATGCATTGGAATAGCATGTTACTGTTTGTTTACCTTAACCTTTACTTTATTCCATTTATTTACACATGATGTATGTTAATTAATGCTATAGGGATAAAGATTAGTAATAAATATAATTTTAGTTGTGTTAGGTATTAGTGTTTTTATATTTATAATTATATTTAACTTATTTGACAACCTACTTTGGACTTTATAATATTTTTATATATAATAATGCAAGCTTATATATATATATATATATATTAATTGAATGTTAGTTATTAGTATTTGACTTTTATTATATTGTTGTTTGTTTATAAAATTGGATTATTTGACATTATACAAGTGTGTAGTCGGTGCATATAGGTTTATGATTAAATTTGAATTAATTTGCATGTTAACTTCATGTGTAACTTAACCTAATTATATAATTAGATTAAAGGTAATACCTTTTTAATTTAAAATGATTTTAAGAGGGTTGTCTTAACTGATTAAATATCCATTTTTGACAATTTTAAATTAAAAGTGTATCCCATTAATGACACCTAAAAATTGATTCATCACTTTAAAATTTAGGAACGAAAGAAAATGAAATATTCGGTTATTTAATTTTTTTGAGAAAAGATAGTTAGAACTTATCTAAGATATTGTCTCGATATTTTTAAATTATCGAATATTCTTTATCTTTATAAAGGTTAGATAATTTTAATTTAATCTATTTTGGTGTTTTTAAATATTGTAAAACTCGTATGTTGTTGTTTTGTTGGGGATCATAAATCAAATTAAAATTGAATTTATAAATTTCATTGCAAAGACGTTAATTAATCAACTAGGTACCGATTTATGGCGTTGTGGGGTGTTAATTTTTCCCTACGCGTAATCGACTCCCGAACTCATTTTCTAGTAACGCAGACCTTAATTTGTTGTTTTAATTAAAATAAATTTTTATTTAAAATGATAATATTTTTGGGTGCCCAATTACACTTTAATCAAGGATTGGTGGTGACTCCTCAAATCGTATTTATTTAAGAAATCCCAAATTTTTCGAAACAAGAGGTTTTTTAAAATTGTATTGATTTTTAAAAAAAAATTACAAAAATAAATTTAAAATGACGTGATTTTCAAAATCTCTAACTTAAGAAAAAGATGATTTCGATAGATTATATATATATATATATATATATATATATATATATATATATATATATATATATATATATTAACAATCTTGATATCATATCGTAATAGATGTATACCGCCAGCCGCTTCATACGCCGGCGAAACCGGAGAGCGACAGTGAGTTGAGCGCCTTGGTTGAAGTCTTGGTTTTCTGTCTTTTAAAATTTGGAAACTGAGGCGGACCTGGGTGCTCTTGCTCTGCTGCGTTGTGATGTTAGTCTCCCTTGGAAGCTGCTCGCGTTCCATTTCGGCGGCTTTAATTTTTTCTCTCACTTGCCTTTGTCTTTCTCTGATCTTTCGTTGTTCATGTCTTATTTCTTCCATATACGATCGCAGTCGCTTCGTACGCCCACGAAGGGTTCCCGACTTCCCTCTCTGCGTAAGTAAAATTCCATGTTAAAAAAAAATATAATCATTTCAACTCTCGTAAGTAAAATTTTCTCTCACCGCTATTCGATTTTTGCTGAAGCTATTCTTCGTAAGATCAATTGTTGTTGCTGGATGTGAAGCTGATCACCCTCTTCCTCCCCTTTATTTATAAACCCCAATTACATTCGGTTATAGAGCAGATCAATCGCTTTCTTGCTCATCGCGCGCCTATCGAACGAAATCAACAACTCTTATTTCTATTGGCCCATTTGATTATCAAAAGGTAAAGCTAAAAATATATTAAAATATTGAAAATAAAAAATAAATAAGAATTCAAGGGACGCAAAGAACAAAGAGAGAGAAAAAAAACTCCAATCGAATTTTAAAAAAAAATAAATTCATTCTATTTAATGTTGTAGATTAATATTAAATTAATGTTACAATTTAACTGATTATCAACCCAAATAGAAAATAATAAAAATATTTTTATTTTCCATACTTTTATAAAATAATTAAAAAATTATTATTTAAGAATCAAACATAAAATTAATAAATTTTATATATTTTTATTTTAGTTATAATAATATATTGGTTTGTCCTTTTAAATATATACTTTTACTTAAAATATTTTTTTAATTTTTAAAATATATTTTCAGAGTTGCTAATTAAAGTTTGATGTCATTAAATTAAAAATATATATAATTAAGATATAAATTAAAAAAAATTAATTTATAAGATAATGTTAATAATTTATTTTTTATACTAATTGATTTAAAAATAAATATGTTTAAACACTAATTTAAAAAAATTGATTCTTATTGTCTTTTGAATTTTGAAAAAAAAAAATCACTAATTTTATTCAAAATATGAAATATTCTAAATTACAATAAAAATTTACGATCATAATAGTAAATTAAACACATAATTAGGACAATTTCTTATAACAATTGAAACAAAACTAGCAACTAAAGATCATAAGGACTATACAAATAAAGATTAAAATCTAACCCAGATTACTCGAACAAAGATAGATACAAACAAATCTGATCGCATCTGCAAACGAACCACAAAAGAGGATCAAGCTACTGAAAGACTATCGATAGACCACAAATCAAACTTGAGCGACGTAAAAAGTTATCCACGAATGCATAACGGATATCCAAATCCAATACGAGAGTAAATAGTCTAAAAGCCACCCCACATGCTAAGATTTTTTATAGTGTGGGTTAGTTGAAGTGGGGGAGTCCAATTTTCCAGTCCACTCACAAACAATTCTTTTTCCTTTATGAAAATTGATTTTGATTATCTTTTGACTTTTTATTTAATCATTTTAAAAGAATTTTGTGTACTTTTGGAACCTATTGATAAACAAATAAACACGATCGAAAAAATAAATAAAGAATACTAAGATTTACGTGAAAGATCCAAAAGGAAAAAACTTACGGACAGACAATAATAATTTCACTAATATGAAGAAAGAAAATATAAAAAGATTTTGGAGAAAGAAATACTTTGTCGCACCCCACTTTTTTTTAAATTAAAAATTAATTTAGTTAATTTAGGGACTAAATTGGAAGTTTTTTAAGCTTGAAGCTCAGTTTAGAATATGTAGGAAGTTCATAGACATAACCCTGAATTTTCCCCTTTTTGGTTGGTAGAGATAAAAAAATATGAAAGTGTGGCTAAGGGGTTTCGAACCCCTGTTCATCAACATAGTTGGCCATCATCATACCATTTAGGCTAGGTCACTATTAGTGATATTTTTAATTAAATATATGTTGTAATTTCTTAATGCTCGGGCAACCCAAAGCCAACCTCCATTTCTGAATAAAAAACACCCAAATCCCCAAATTTCCCCAACCTAAAATCCCTAACCTCACTGCCGGCCCTCACCAATTCACCACCGCCCGATCGTCGTAGCATACATCGCTTCTAGCATCCAGCTCGCCACTGTCCGACGACCAAAACCCCCTTAGATTCAAACTGTGCATCATCGTCGTTTGTCGTTAATTGACGTTTGACTGATCATGGAGAACCCTTGTAACCGCACAATTTTTTTTCATTTTTTTGTTGATTCCGCTGACGTTGTAGCACACCACCACTCTTTTTAGCTCCATCGGCGTCGTGCGAAAAAAACTCAGGCGATAAACACATTCTGTTGTTGTACCTCCGTCGCTTACCGTTGGGGGTACACGAGACTCTCCCGATCGTTTAACAGCTCGACCCAGATCCTCCCTATCCGTTCGACCTTGTGAGTCAGTGATTACTCATTCGAGCACTGTTGTAGAGCGTGGCGAGGAAGGTGCTCAGTAAGCCCCTTGACTGACCCCATTTTTACGAGGTGTGTTCCCGGTGTGCTATATGATTGTTTTTATATGACTGTTCTACCTGTTTTGAATTGTGAATGAATTATCTGATTTTAATCTTGATTTATGATTCATGTTTTACTAATTATAAATATGTTTTCATGATACATGTTCTCTGGTTGTTTTACTAAGAAATAATTATGTCTAAATTAAAAATTTATTGTCTTTACTGATACTTTATGTGTTATTTTATTGGATACTTTTAGGATGTTACCTGGAGTCTCTGAGGTGCAGCTCTGATCAAGCTGGTAAATCCTTATGGACCTAATGCAACCCTTGAGTGGGCACCTAGACCTACTGGGCCTAGGGTAAGACCTTATGGACCTTAAGGTACTTCCTTATGGTGGCTCATCTACTTTGTGCATTGGGTAAGACCTTATGGCCTGGGGGTACTACCCCCAGGTGAGATCTTATGCTTTGGCTAGGATGAGACCTTATGGCCCAAGGTGTTCCCTTAGGTTGGCTCCTATACCCAATGGGTACATGGTAAGTCCTTATGGATGTCGTTCTGGGAGACCGTATTTCAGTGTATGGGAGGAGTGTAGATATGAATTTTAAACTATAAAATCTCACTGATTACCTTATGTTACGTTACTGAATCATTTTCTGAATACTTGAATACAACGCTTTATTTGCACTATTGGGACACACTGAGCTCCCTAGCTCACTCCTCCAAACTTTTTCCCTTTCAGATACTTTTGGATAGACACCCCTGACTTGGCACTTGGAGGATCGACACATCACCTACAATAATTTTGTTGTAATGTTTCTATCTTCCAAACTACCCTTATTTGGTGACATGTGCCTGTATTATTCGGTGATACATGTTTTATGTCATATTTTGATTTACTATTAATGTACGAGTTATTGGGATACTCGGTATTTGGTTTACTTTTGACATTCCATATTTTGTTATACACTTAATATTTTATGTCTTATATTATTTGTTTTAACTTATTTAATATTACTATGATCTAAGTTATTTTAAGATCGTTAATGTAATCCGCTAGATCTAGTCATAACGTATAGGTTGGGTCTAGGGGGTTACATACTTGATATCTAATTCATGCCCTTAGTATTTATTTTATAGGGATAAATACTTTATTATAAAGGAAACTAAATAAAATAAAAATCTAGTTTAATAAAATTATCTACTGGCAAGCGTCAAATTTGTCAAATAAAATAATTCATAATTCTCAAATAAATAAATAAATAAATAAAGTAGTATATAAAAGCATGGTCGATCCACAAAGACTAAAGAAATTTGACAATGTTGTTTCTTGGATTGTATCAATTGCAAAAAAAATAAAAGAGGAGAATTTTAAAAATAATAAAAGTAAATAAATAAATACTAAATAAAAATTAATGAGAAAAAAATAAAGTAAATAAGGTTGAAGAATTCAATTGAGATGATATAGCCTTAGGCTTTGTTTAGCCTTAATTTCAAACGGTCATCAAAATAGAATTTTCCCTTTGTGACGCACGTTGGTTACAGTTAACAGGGTCCAACCCCTACATCCAACTCTTCTCTCCGATTAACCAAAATTTCCAAGTCTATCTCCGAAATTCAGTACTTGTTGGTCTAACCACATATATCATCGTTAGATCCTAAACAACTTTAAGTTTTGGAAAAACCCGACTCGAGTTATAATGTATCTCTGAGAATCAAACCCGGTCTTGATTCCCTTTAGTGGATCTGTAACACCCCCGACACGTACCCGACCCAGATACGAATATGAGGTGTCACATTGACTTTTTAACGCTTTGACTCTTTGAAAATCTGACTAAATGTTTTTCAATGAAACAAATACTGAGTATTTGTACATAACTTTAATAAAACATATTTACAAGACATATCAGAGCATTTGCTATTTATACATTTACAGTACAAGCCAACAAAATTCAAATAACAAAATCAAGTACTATTCAAATCAGTCTGATATGATATTCTTTAAAGATATGATGTCGTATATTTGTTTATTCTCCTGGCTCCTCTGAACATACGTGTGAAAACACTCACACGCTAAGTCTTTGACTTAGTGAGGCATAAATGAGTATAATAAAACATTAAAACATTTATGTAAATATTTCAGAATAAACATTAAATACAAAAACACAATACATTT
Organism: Hibiscus syriacus; assembly: GCF_006381635.1. Lineage (NCBI taxonomy): Eukaryota > Viridiplantae > Streptophyta > Magnoliopsida > Malvales > Malvaceae > Hibiscus > Hibiscus syriacus. Next base: position 10,046,390 of record NW_024063533.1, on the reverse strand, counting down.
CATATCATATAACATTTACTATTAAACATTATTTAAATTATATCCATTTGTTTAATTAGCCCAACGTATATCACACAGAACTCAAGGTATGTGAGTACTTTGAGGTTGTGCACTAAAATTTACAGTCAAAAATACCGCGTAGAATTTGCACCAAAATGCCATGTAGAATATGCACCAAAGTGATGTTAGAGTATGCCCAAAGACCAATCATACAATGATTGTAATAATACATTTGTTTACCGATTTTATTGAATGAAGGCATTGCCACTATTATTTTCAGTTATATGTCTGTGTTTAAAATAAACTGAAATATAATAAAGTCCATATAATAACATTGTTATTTTTAAAAGATCAATAGTCAAGTGTTATTATGGGCATAGATAATAATAATACGCTTAAGACTACCATGTTATTGATTGATGACAACGAGTTGTCATTGACATAGAGATGTCAGAATTGATACATAATTATATTGTTAGAGAATAATGTATTGGATTGACCCACCATGAGCATATGTCTTGGATTATTATGTAATAGTCATAACATTGCTCATGGTGATGACTATATGTATGATCCTCAGACTTGAGATCAATGTTAGCCCAACATATATTGTTGTATGTTTTGAAACAGTTAAACATGCTCCTAACTGGTTGCACTATAAAGACTAGTATTGAATATATCTCGATTTATGTAGTGGGTGCGTATGATTAAGATAGGATTTGTCCTTCCTACATAATAGGAAATAAATCACAAGCCACTTGATTGAGTGAGACTAGAAATGCATGGACATGCTCGAATAAGTTGATATGAGATATAAAAAATATTTGCTAATTATAGTCTACTCTAGATATCAAGAAACAATAGATGAGCTATACAAGTATGACTATTCCAAGACTTGTGCCTATTCTAGATATAAAGGACAAAAGGATGTAATACATAAAAGAGTTAATCACGAAGATGATATGTCAAATCATAATTTCTTGTAAATTGGGTGACAATGATATATTGCTAGATGTCACTCATTGTATGTAATATTAGAATTGTTCTAATAATTACTACTAACGTTACAAGAACCTACAAGGTTACACCCTAGGATTGAAATGAGCAAAAATATACAATTTGTTGTATGTTACTAAAATATATATGGAGTTAATATATGTATATTTGATATACATATGATTTTAATTATCCCGAATATAATAAGAAAACATTAAAAGAATGTAATTTTGATTACAACTCTTTTAATCGATATTTAATTCGAAATAATTAAATAAGAGTTTAAGTAAACGTTAAAGATTATAATTCAGATTATAAGTATTTAATGGATATTTAATTTGAATTAATTAAATAAGATTGTTTATTAATTTGAAATAACTTAAAATCCCTAAGAGGTTAGGGTAACTGATATATTTAAAGTGAGGAAAGGTCTAGCAGCCTCTTCTTCTTTAGCCATTTTTCTCAAAACTGTTTTTGGGAAAAAGAAAATTTTGCTCTCAATCGGGTGAACTAAGTAGAGGCCGAGACGTGTTTTCTTGGAGGTTAACGATTCGAACCGTTCATGATCACAATTAGTCATTGTTACCTTTGTTGTTTTTCAAGGAACCCATTGTAAGTATTCACATTATTTCCTCCCGATTTCGATTTTTCAGTACTTGGATCGTTGGTGAGACCGTCAAGTTTTGTTTTCGCTACTCCATGGGATGCACCGACGATCCCAACAAGTGCTACATAGATTTGTCCCAAAGGACCACGTAGAACCCTCGAATCTTGGCATGCCAACTATACCTCTAATTCTCATAACATATAGTTTGGGCTTGAACCATATAATTATTTCACATTATATTATTCCAACTATCTTTTATTCACATAGACCACATTTACATAGAACATATTCACATAGAACAATTTCACGTAGAACATATTTACATAGATGATTTACTCATAGCATTTCATGTAACATTTTTCAACTTATCATTTATTCCTATAGAACATATACTCATAGTGTTTCATATAACATTATTCAAATTATCATTTATTCCCATAGAACATGTTCACCTAGATCCTATACTTAAAGTATTTCACATAAAATATATATACGCATAGCAATGAAATCAAAATAGTGCTTTTAAAATATGATTTAGCTAAAACCATAACATAATCAAATCATTTTGTTCAAAAACGTTTGAGGTTGGCTCATTGCAAGTCGTCCTCCAATAGTGTATAAAATAAGTAAGTAGCACTCACATTTGCCTCACTTAAGCCCTAAGTAACTCATTCTCTCTTTCACTCTATCTTTATACATTAATTTGTTCAATACTTGCTTTCAATCGAATCTACACGTTAACATGACTATGATGAATATCGAGGCTCAATTAATCATTAACTAGTTAACATTTACATCAACCAAATGAAAAACCTATTTTACAATTTCAAGCTGAACAATATCGGTACTCCTCACCCAGTACCGATACTTCTCTTCTATGGTATCGATACCGACATTAGTATCAATACCCAAATTGCATTCTGGATTTTCCTTTTCCATTATAGAATCAATACTCTAATATTGGTATCGATACCCACAGTATTGATACTACCCCTTCAGTATCGATTCTGTTCATCAGATTCATATGGTATTGATACTGTTCTTCCAGTACCGATACCTTTGCCCAGAATTCACTTATTTTACTTCGAATTTAACCCAATATTCTCTCATATTTCTAACTCCATTCATGCCTTTATACTCATTTATACTTATTCCAACAGACTTACATCAATTAAAATCCCTTTAACATCTAAAAATCTCCATAGAACATTTAAAACTAAAAATCTCCATAGAACATTTAAAACTAAAATCATACCCAATCTTTAACATTGTTCCCAATCCTTCTAACACTTCAAACATCATATTTATACCTTTGACAAGTCAAATATACCTTTAAAATCCAATCACTAACCAATTTTCATCGACTCCCTTAATAATACAGGATCACTACTAAGTTTGTTCACATGAAACTGAATTTTGACCAATTTATCCGTTTTCCCAATTGTAAGCCAAAACAATCTTCAAGTCAACGACGTCTTTTGGGATTTAAGATGTAATAACTTTAAAGAAGTAGCCAATTGTTACTCTTAGTTTCCAAAGAACTGAAGAATGCTATCCGAAGTTATGAAGAATAAGACTTAATTCTCACGATTTAGAATTGAGTTTTGCAAAGCTTTAGGCTAAGTGGAGTTTTGCTAAGCATAAATTAGATCATACTTAACATAATAAAAAGAAAATAAATAGATGAAATAAAAGTAGAACTTTAATAAAAAGCCGAGGAAATATAAATTCCAATATGAGCTCAAAGATCGAACTTAAGAGTATTTATAACTTGAGAATTCTAAGCAAATAAAATGATTAATTATTAAATAAAAGATAATGATAAATATATATAATTTAAGGAGTAAATTATTTATTAAGTCTAAAAATAAAGGGAAAATAAGCCCCTTTTATATGATAAACATGGAAATATAAATGTATGTGTAATATTGTTTTTAAAATTTGAAAAGAATGTATTTTTATGGGAAGCGATAATTGCTGACGAGAGTAAGAAATGGAATGTGGTTGCCATTTGTATTGTTTTTCTATGAAAATAAAGTTGTTTGTCAACTATGATTTAATGAAGTTTGTATGAATCTTCTCTTTTATATTTGACAATTCAGATGTTGTGAAAATGAAGCGGTAAAAATATATTATTAGAGGCCTTGAGTTTAATCATTTATGTTTGTGAAGTGAACCAAAAACATTATTTGACATTTTACTACAACTGGGGTCTTTTTTTTTTTTTTCTTTTTTTCCTCTTTTCAATTTCTAAAGTTTCGTCTTGATTAATCTGGATTGACTTAGATCCACGTTGGTTCTTCTTTTTAGTCTTTATTATTTTGATATTGGGGCAATAATTATGAATTAATGTTTGATGTATCATTCTTATATAATCTAACACATAGTCAATGGATTAAATAACAATGTATATAAATTCATCAAATGGTCTTAGTAGTAAAGATGAACTATTGCTTTCCGTAGAGATATTGGATTCAAACAGATGTGTTTATAGGGTATATACGTTGTCAATAGATTTAAAAAGTTTATGTAGATACTATCTTGTAAGTTATAATCACCTCAAACTATTAAAATAATAATAATGATAATAATAATAATAATAATTTGTATTATAAATTTTTAAAATTATATTTGTTTAAATTATATTTTAATGATATATCATTATTTAATTAAATTTGTATAAGTGATTAATATATTACATATTATCTTTTAAAATTATATTATATTTATTAAATCTTCTTCGGATCTTTTTGGAAATAATTCCAAATGGGATGGGTTGCAGAGGAGCAGAGTCCTCTCATATATTACGTATTGACAACTTTCTATCTATCATACTTCAAGCTGTCCACTTATGATGGAACTAGAGATTCCATGTAGTATCAGTATAACACTCTTAATCTGATTTAATCGAAAATCAGATCAACGATACTATATTAATTTATCCAATTCGATAATAATATCTTAATAGGCATAATTGATGATATCTCAGGTACGACAATCTTAATATAAGACTAAGGAAGTTCGTTATCGAAAATATTAATATATTTTTAATATTTTCGGTAAAGCGTTATCTAAAATATTATTTTTTCTACCATAAATGTTAATATTGGGCGCTACCTAAAATATTTATTTTTCTACCGAAAATTAGGTAGCGAAATTAACATTTCCAGGTAAAAAAAATAATGTTTTAGGTAGCGCTTTATCAGAAATATCAAAAAAATATTAACATTTTCGATATGATATTTCCTTAGCTGTATATTAAGGTTGTCATACATCAGAGCTACCCGTCATAATTTGATTATTGAATATATATATTTAATCCAATTATGATTTCAAAAAAAAGTTATTAAATATTAATAATTGATGGTCTACTTAGATGGGAATAAAAAAGGACATCCAAAAGTACCTAAACTTGAGGGTAGATTTCACACTATAATAAGAGGATGTCTAAGGTACGAGTATTATGTTAAGGAAATGTGTTACAAGAAATATTAATATTTTATTAATATTTTCGGTAGAGCGTTATTTAAAATGTTATTTTTTTTATCGGAAATATTAATATCGGGTGCTACCTAAAATATTATTTTTTTTACTAGAAATATTAATATCGAAAATATTCATTTTAGGTAGTGAAATTAATATTTTTGACAGAAAAATAACATTTTAGATAATGCTCTACTGAAAATGTTAAAAAATAATAACATTTCCGGTAGCGCCTTTTCTTAATCTTATATTAGGCTGCCTATAATAAAACTACCCCTATAATCATCATAGTCTACTAGTCTATAGTTTCGTCAACTCTTTGATAGAAAACAAGGCTTAATACCCAAATAAGTTCTCAAACTATAATTTTTTTCCGAATAAGTGCCTACAGTATTTTTTCGACCATCTAGGTATCTAACGTTACAAACGTGACCAATTTAGGTAGCCGAGATGTAATGATTGTTAGTTTTCTCCGTTAAGTGACATGTCACAATCTGGTGATTATAAAATAACTTCAAAATCCCTAAAATCCTAAAATCCTAACACTAACCCCTACTGCCACCCTTTCTAGCCACGACCACCGACGCCAACATAGTCCCTGCCATCATCCTAGTTATATGAAGACCTAGTTGTCACCGATTGGCTATCGAAATCGCGTGAGATCACGATTTTCATCCTGGGGTTCGTAGGGTATAAAACGTCGATTCATCGTCGACCAGCCGTCGATCGGTCACAATTTGTATTGTTTGTCTATGAAAATAAAGTTGCTTGTCAACTATGTTTTAATGAAGTTTGTATGAATCATCTCTTTTATATTTGACAGTTCAAATGTTGCCAAAATGAAGCGGTAAAAAGATATTATTTTTCTTAGAGGCCTTGGGTTCAAACAATTATGTTTGTAAGGTGAACTAAAAACATTGACATTTTATTACAACTAGGGTCTTTTCTCTTCTTTTAGTCTTTTTTTCCCTCCCGGATCCCAAGGTTTCATCCTGACTAATCCGGATCGACCCGGATCGCACACCTAGCTTTGGTGGGTGAGTCTCTCAGCGGGAATTTTCTACATACACAATGACTCAAACTAAAAATCTTAAATAAAATAATGAATTCCTATATAAAATATAATAATATATCAAACTAAAAAGTTATAATAAATAATTAATTCATAAATAAATAATAATAATAAAATAATCAAACTAAAAATCCTAAATATAAAAGTTTTATCAAAAAAGATAAAAATAAATATTTAAGTCTTGTAGTTATGGTTGAATTCTGCTTCATCTTATAGATAACCTTATGTCAGGTAAACTCCAATTAAATATTGAAGATAATTCCACTTGTCTTCTAGAAGATGCTGACTGGACCATTGAAATCTGTTGGTTTTTGGGCTAATTAATCCAATGAAGCTCCTATCCAAAATAAACCCAAAAAGAAACAAATCAATAATATCCAAGCGATAAATGAGGAGTAAATAATAGTAAAAATATAGAATATTTAACATTTATCAAATTCTCCCCATTTATTCAATGGTTGTCCTCAAGCATACTTCAATCCCTATTTTCATCACTTTCCAAAGATTCACACAAAAGCTTATGTTAAATCCCAAGTTCAAGCACGAATTGAAAAAGTTAGACAAGATAATCAGAAAAAAATGACAAGATAATCCAATAAAGAAAAGTTAACCAAATGAATAAGAGGTAGATATGCAAAACTTTTACTATTTGCTTGAAAGAAGAAACCAAAATTAGTTCCCTCGTGGTAGACGATTGGTGGAGTGTGAGTTTTATTTTTCTCCCCTTTTGTATCACACACTCTTGTTTTTTTCAAGCGCTTATTTTCTCTTTCATTTTTTTGATATTTTTTCTTTTTTTTTCGAAATTCCTCTTACTTTTTTGTGTTTCTCTCTATTTTCTTTAATTCAGTAGTCTCGACTCGTCACCGAACCTCCAAACTGGAAACAAGATGACAACCCAAACACCTCGCCCCAGCTCTTTAATTCGGTAACATGAAGTAACAATTGAAGATAACATCAAACAGTAGTGAAACAATCACAAACTCATATTTAAGCAACAATAATAATTATACCACAAGGTTAAAAGCTTTCATCAAATCATTTCATCAACTCAAATCAATTATTCTTGCATAAAAAATCCACTCAAGCTTGTAAACAAGAGATTATGAAAAAACTAACAAGTTAACCAAGACAAACAATAGTCATAAGAATCGAGATATCCATTAAATCAACATGAATAGAAAAGGTGAAATTCTCACTCTACTCCCATCACTTAAAGAGTATTGTCCTAATACATAGTAAAAAGTAAGCACAAAGTGAAAGAAGGTAAAATACTCCCCGTGTCTAATGTGATAAGACCCAAATAAACTCTATGGTCATATCTTCGAGCTCAATCAAAATACCTGGTGTACCTAAAAATACAAAGAAAAAAAATAAATAGATAACCAAAAAAAGAGAAATTGTATAATAAATAAATTGAACGAAAAATGTTAAAAATAGTTTGCCTACCATTAGAGTGTTTTGTTTAACTTTGTTAGCTCGACGATCTGATTCAACCAGCAAATGAAACGGTTTATCGAAGACTAAGCGGTATGGGGACATGCCGATGTAACCTTTATAAGTGATGTGATATGCCCATAAGGCATCGATGAGTTTCAAACTCTAATCTTTTCAGTTTGGCTTCACGATCTTATTGAGAATCAACTTGATTTCTCGGTTCAAAACTTTCGCCTGACCATTTTTCTAAGGATGATAAGTTGTGTTGATTCTCTGTGTAACTCCATATTTCTTCATGAGTGCTTCAACAATCCGATTAACAAAATGTGTCCCACAATCACTGATTATTTCCCTCGATGTGCCAAACCTAGAAAAAACAATTCTTTAGAAAATCAACAGTGATTTTGACATCATTGTTATGAGTAGCCTTAGCTTCTACCCATTTAGACACATAATCAACAACAAGTACTATATAAAAATTCCCAAAAGATGAAACAAAATGTCCCATATAATCAATTCCCCAAGCATAAAAATTTTAAAAACATGAATTGGATTAAGAGGCATTTCAATTCTTCGGCTTAAATTATCGGCGCATTGACACTTTTCGCAGGATTTACATAAAATATAAGTGTCGCAAAATATGTTAGACCAGAAAAATCCACATTCTAAGATTTTATGTACAATTCGATTTGGACCGAAATAGCCTCCACAAGAATAAGAATGACAAAAGTTAAGTATAGAATTTACCTTATTTTCTGCCACACATCGTTGAATTACCTGATCAGAACAATGTTTTCATAGATATGGATCGTCCCAAATGTATAATCAAGATTCACGTTTAATTTGACTTACCTTAGAACGCGATAAATCTGAAGGTAATATTCTTGTGGCTAAGTAATTTACCATATCCGTTTACCATGGGAATACACTCTACACCGAAAAATAATCTCTCTTTAGGTAGCTCATCCCTTATTTCCACACCAACTACTGTGATAGGTAATCGGCTAAGGTGATCGACAACTAAATTCTTGTAGTCTTTCTTGTCTTTGATTTCTAGATTAAACACTTAAAGGAGTAAAATCCATCAGATTAAGTGAGTTTTTAGCTCTTTATTACTAAGCAAATACTTCAAATTTGTATGATTAGAAAAAACAATGATTTTAGTTCCCAGAAGTTATGAGCGAAACTTTTCTAAAGCAAAAAATAATAGCGAAATATTCTTTTTATGTTGTCAAATAGTTTCTCTAAGCCACATCCAAAGTTTTAGACGTATAAGAAATGACGTGCGACTCTTTTTTTTAATCTTTTTTTCATGTATGGATCCCATGTTCCCATCGCTCGTATCACACATGGTCTCAAAGGGGTAGTCCCAGTTGGGCGGCTGAACTATATGTGCTGAGAATAACTTTTCTTTAAGGATATAGAAGGCTTCTTTACATTATAGGTCAAAGTCGAAGGCTTTGTCCTTTTGTATCAAATTGCAAAGTATTGTACCACCTTGGAAAAATCTTTGATGAACCTCCTGTAGAAACCTGCATGGCCAAGAAAAGAACAAATCTTCCTCACAATCGTGGGGTATGGAAGTGAGCAAATAATGTCAGTTTTAGCTTTATCAACCATAATCCCATCAGATGAAACGATATATCCCAAAATTAAGCCTCTATCAACCATGAAATGACATTTTTCATAATGTAACCAAGATTAAATTCTAAGCATTGCTTCAGGATTTTGTTAAATTTGAAAAACACTCACCAAAAGAATTATCGTAGACTGTAAAATTGTCCATAAATAGTTCGATCCCTTTTTTGATGTAGTCAAAATATATACTTACCATGCACCTCTAGAAAGTGGCATGTGCGTTACAAAGACCAAAAGGCAATCGATGATAAGTGAAAGTGTCGAATGGACAAGTAAATATGGTATTTTCTTGATCTTCTAGTGCCACATGGATTTGAAAGAAACCTGAAAAATGATCAAGACAACAATGAAGAGTCTTTTTGGTTAAACGTTCAATTATTTGATCAATAAAAAGAAGCAAAAAAAATGAAATTTTTGAGTTAAAAAGTTCAACTTCCTGTAATCGATATAAAATCTCCATCCATTCTAAACACGAGTGGGGACTAGTTCACCTTCATCATTCTTAACTACCGTGATTTTGGTTTTCTTAGGGACCACATGGATTGAACTTACCCGATTACTATTGGATATCGGGTATATCATGTCTACATCAAGAAGCTTCTGAATCTCTTTTTTTACCACCTCCATCATGGGAGGATTTAGGCGCCTCTGGCATTCTCGTGAAAGTTGGCATTGTCTTCAACTTTAATCTTATGCCTAAAAGTCTAAAGGACTAATTCCTTTTGATATCAATAAGTGTCCATCCTATTGCTTCTTTATACATTTTTAGGACCTTTACCAAATATTCCTCTTTTGCCTTGGAAAGCTGTTTGAGATGATAACCGGTAAAGTAGTTCATTCTTCCAAAAACACATACTTTAGGTGATCCGGTAGTTGTTTCAACTCAATCTCTAGTGCCTAAAAAAATTAAAGGTAAAAGCTTAGTTTTGAAGGACTTGGGCACAAATTGAAATCAATATTAGAAATATTTTTTAACATTTTTTAACTCCCTTGACTGATTAGCTTCTTCTTTCGAATCCCTACAAAAATTATCAAAAAAATTATGCTCAATATATTCATCAACAAATGGTTTAATAATATCGATAAAGCTAACATTTGACTTAGAGTCAGGATATTTCATGGCCTTATAAACATCAAACTTCACTATCAAACTCCATAGTGAGTATTCCATTTCGAACATCGATCTTTGTTTGAGTCGTACTCAGGAATGATCTTCCGAGTAGAATTTCAGAAGAAGTATTGGATCGATCATATTCCATATCAATGATGTAGAAGTCGACTGGAAATACTAACTCATTTACCTTTACAAAAATATTTTCCAGGATTCCTTTTGAATATACCACTGATTTATCAGCAAGCTGGATCGTTACACATGTCTCTTTCAAAGGATTAATACTCAATAAGTTATAAATGGACAAAGGCATAACATTAATTGAAGCTCTTAGATCACACATAACTATTTTAATACCAACCTTACCGATTTTGCAAGGAATTGCAAACATAACTTGGTCCTTGTATATATGTGAGATTGTTTGTTGAATAACAACATAAACATTCTCAACCTTCTTGTTCCCAGTAAGTTTTATCTTATTAGTGCAGAGATCTTTCATAAATCCTTCATTCCTTGGAACTTTTTTTATTACATTGAGGAGTGGAATGTTGATTTTTATTTTTTGAAAAATATCGAGAATCTCTTTGTCTTCAGCCTCTTTTTTGCATTTGTCGAGTCTTTCTTGGAATGATGGAGGTATGGTATAAGGCGATAGAACAGGTGGTTTAGCTATCGATTTTGGTTCTCTTTTTTCCTTCTTGGATTTTGTGCCAACTTCTTCTTGAGATCTAGATCAATGATAGCTCCGCTTCGTAGGGCCATAGAACATACATTTTGTTTGGGATTTGGTACTATTTGCAACAAAAATTTTCTCTGAGATTCCAAATGTCCCACTATTTAAGCCAACTGACTCATTTTTTTTGTCGAGCTCTAGAAGGTGAGCCTCGATCTTATTCTAAAACTTTTTCTAGCTAAGCGCAAACCTCTTTACTATTGACTCCAAAGATAATTTTTTAGATTGATATTTTTGAGGCATAAGTGGTCGTGGTTGACAAGGTTAATTGTATTTGGGATTTGAACCATATCTAAGGATATAATGATCCCTCCAACAGGAATTATAAGTATTTCAGTAGGGGTCATAACGCCTTTGGGGAGGACTTGGAGAGCTCCTAATAGCTTCTGCATGTGTCGTATTGTCTTCTTGAAGAATCAGACAACAATATGTAGGATGATCTGGCATAGTGCAAATTCCACATAAACGAGCCAAACTTGTTTTTCCAACAAGCAAAAAGTGAACAACATTAGTAAGCTTATCAATCTCATCTTCAATGGAAGGAGTAATTATCTCGTGAACTCGTTGAGTGGGTTCATTAGAATGACAAAATTGTTGAGCATTGGCGGCCATTATGGAAATCAAATCTGTAGCCCTTTGAGGAGTTATGTTAACAAGGACTCCTCCGCTTACCGCATCGATAATTTTCATCTCCATGAGAAGTAATCCTTCGTAAAAATATTGCATAAGGGTTTGTTTCGACAAGCCATGTTGCGGACAACTAGTGCATATCATTTTAAAGTGCTCCCAATAATCATATAATGATTGGTTATCTTTTTGTTGAATCCCTACGATGCTTCGCCTTCGTTTGCTTGCTCTAGCTGCAGGAGAAAACCTATCAAGGAATAAACGAGACATATCAACCCATGTATCAATAGAACCAAGAGGTAAATAAAATAACCAATCCTTCATTGAATCAGCTTAGGAAAAAGGAAAAGCATGAAGTTTTATTTGATATTTAGAAACTACATGTGTTTTCATACTCATACAAACCATATGAAACTTTTTTTGATGTTTATGCGGGTTTTCATTTTGCAAATCGTAAAGGGTCGAAAGAAGACATATTAAACCCGTCTTTAATTTGAACAGTGTTTCTCTGTTCGAGAATGTGATGCAAAGCAGTTGTTGTTCATCAGGTGTGGCAGCAAGCTGTCGGATCGTTAGATCAGCCATGTGAATTGATTCTTCTCTGTCATACATGAATAAAGCTTTAGTTTGAGAAACATCTTCAGATTCAGGTTCGGGTTGTTGTTGTTGTCTCCTTCACCAAAGAGTTTCTCCATGTAATCTCCGAGCAAGTGTCTGGTCATAGATCAAAATAAGAAACAATATTAGTACTTTTTTCAAAGTCTCCACCAACGACACCAATTTGACAAGAGTCAAATTTACCAAATAAAATAATTCCTAATTCCCAAATAAATAGGTAAGTAAATAAATAAAGTAGTATAGGGAAGCGGGGTTGATCCATAGGGATTAAGAAAGTTTGATAATGCCGTTTCTTGGATTGTATCAATTGTAAAAAATAAAAAGGGGGATTTTAAAAAATTAAAAATAAATAAAATATAAAATATAAAAAATAATGAATAAAAAAATAATGAGAAAATAAATAAAGTAAATAAGGTAGAAGAATTCAATTGAGATGATATAGACTTAGGCTTTGCTTAGCCTCAATTTCAATCGATCATCGAAATAGAATTTTCCTTTTGTGATGCACGTCGGTTACAGTCAACAGGGCTTAACCCCTACAACTAACTATTCTCTCTGGTTAACTGAAATTTTAAAGTTTATCTCTGAAATTGGATTCTTTTTAGTCTAACCACATCTATCATTGTTAGATCCAAAATGATTTTAAGTTATGAAAAAACCCAACTCGAGTTATAGCGTGTCTCTGAGAATCAAACCAGATCTTGATTCCCCTTAGCGGACCACAACTAAGTTTGTTCACAAAAAGTGAAATTATGACCAACCAATCCATCTTCCCAATTGTAAGCCAAAAAAAACCTTCAAGCCAACAACATCTTTTCGGATTGAAGATGTAGTAACTTTAAAGAAGTAGCCGATTGCCACTCCTAATTTCCAGATAACCAAAGAATGCTATCCAAAGTTATGAAGAATAAGACTCAATTCTCAAGATTTAGAATTAAGCTTCGCAAAGCTTTAGGCTAAGTGAAGTTTAGCTAAGCATGGATTGGATCATACTCAGCATAATAAAAAGAAAATAAAGAGATAAAAGAAAATTAGAACTTTAATAAATAGCCAAGGAAATATAAGTTCAACGGTCAAACCTACAGGTATTTATAACCCGAGAGTTCTAAGTAAATAAATTAACTAATTCCTAAATAAAAAATAATGATATAATCAAACTAAAAATCCTAGCTAGATGTCTAATAAAATAACTAGTTCCTAAATAAATAATAATAATAAAATAATCAAACTAAAATTATAAATCTTAAAGGTTTATCACAAAAGATAAAAATAAATATTTAAGTCTTGTAGTTATGGTTGAATTCTGCTTCAACTTATGGATAACCTTGTGCTAGGTAAATTCCAATTAAATATTTAAGATAATTCTACTCATCTTCTAGAAGATGTTGATTGGGCCATCAAAATATGTTATTTTTAGGCTAATTAATCCAATGAAACTCCTATCCAAAATAAACCCAAAAAGAAACAAATAAGTAATATCCAAGCGATAAATGAGGAGTAAATAATAGTAAAAATATGTATCATCTACTTTTAATCAAACTAGGTTTATTACTTTCCCAATTTAATTATGTCACTTTGAATTCAAGTCAAACTTTAACAAATCTCTACCTTGGCACGAATTTTGAAAGTGCAAAAAATTCGAGATAAAACACTCAAATTCGATGAGGCATCAAAAATCAACAAAAATAATTTTTTACTTCAACGAACAAGTTCTCCGCCTCTTTCACAACACCCCTCAAAGAGTTAATCTTCAGTAATGGATACCGACCACGTCCAAGCAATGCTCAAACTTGGTTGTAGGGAGCGATTTGTTCATCTTGTCCGCATGATTGTCACGAGTGCTAACTTTGCTTAAAACAATGTCACCTCAAGTAATTACATGACACAAAGTCATAATCGATATCAATATGTTTCATTCACTCATGAAACATTTGATATTTCTTTAAGAATATAATGCTCTGACTGTCACGAAACATCATACTGATTTGAACGTCCTCACTAAGTTTGCCAAAGAGTCCATTCAACCAGATTACTTCCTTACAAGCTTTAGTGATCGCCATGTACTTCATTTCAATAGTTGATAAGGTGGTCGTACTCTGCAAAGTAGCTTTCCAACTAATTACATATCCTCCAATCATAAAGACGTTACTCGTAAGTGATATTCTCTTATCAAGTTCTCCCACAAAATCATAATCTATGTACCCCATGACTCCATCTATAGTTTTCCTAAACTGTAAACAAATGTCACTAGTGCCACGAAGATATATGAAAATTCACTGGATAACTTTCTAATGCTCTTTTTTGGGATCCGTCGTGTATCTACTCACTAAATTGGCTGTGTACACTAAGTTTCAGATGTGTACAAACCATAACATACATTAAATATCCCACGCACTTGAATATAGAACATGTGACATGTACTGTACCTCTGTATTTGATTTTGGTGAACAATCTGATGAAAGTTTGAAGTGAGTTGCTAGCGGAATGCTTATAGGCTTCGCACTCCACATATTAAACCCACAAAAAACCTTTTAATGTACCCCTTTTGACTTAGGTACAATTTAGCTCATTTTCTGTCTTTTCTAATCTTCATTCTGAGTATTTTTTGTAGGAACTAGATTTTTCATCTCAAAATCCTTATTAACCTAAGTTTTCACATGTCTAATCTCTTCTTTATTATTCGCAGATATCAACATAAAGATGTACATATATAGGCAAGCCATCACAAATTATTCTAAAGTAAACATAACTGTCAAAATTACTTCGCTTAAATTTAAGAGAAACCATAAAAGAGTCAAATCTCTTATTCCATTATTTGGGTGACTGCTTAAGTCCATAAAGAGATTTCTTCAGCGAACAGACATGGTCTTATTTTCCTGAGACCATGAAACCCTCCAACTGCTGCATATAAATATCTTATTCAAGTTTACCATGCAAGAATATAGTTTTCACGTCTAGTTGCACAAGCTCTAAGTCTCTCATACCTACTATTCAAAGCAAAGCTCTAATCAAACTATGTTTTTTCACCAGAGAAAACACATCATTAAAGTCAATACCAAGGAATTGACTGAACCCATTTGTAATTAGAATTCCCTTGTATTTGAGTTCTTCAAATATCCCGGAATTCCTTTATTCTTTTTGTACACCCACTTACACTGAATGAATCACTTTCCTCTAGGAAGTTTCACTAAATTCCAAGTGTCATTTTTATGAAGTGACTCTATTTCCTCTTGTATTACGATCATTTACTTGTCTGAGTCTTCGCAACTAACTACCTCTAAATAAGATGATGGTTCTTGGTTTACATTAATGTCTTCACAACACTCAAAGCGTATGCAACTAGATCAACCTCTACGTACCTTTACGGATGCCTAGTTTCCCTTTTGGGTCTATTCTGTATAGTAGAAGACAAAAAATCAGATTGTTGTGGAGGAGTTATATTCTCTATGGACGTGTCAAATACGGACCCTATTTCAAACTAAAACTCTACCCCATTCTGTGTGGACTCTGGTTCCTACAAATCCTTGGTAGTTTCATTGAGGGGTGATCATCGCAACATAGCAGATTCATCAAATATCACATCTATGCGAATAACTATTTTTCTATTTTCAGGACACCACAACTTATATCTTCTTACTCCCGATTTATATCCTATGAATTCGTACTTTATGGATCTAGGCTCCAATTTTCCATTATTTACGTGAGCATACACAGGACAACCAAATATTTTCAAATCAAAATAATATACAGGCTTACTAGACCATAGATCTTACGGAGTATTTTTGTCAATGGCCATTGAAGGAGACATGTTAATGAGAAAACATGCTAGCGAAGCCGCTTCAGCCCAAAATGATTTCGGTAGACTAACATTGGAGAGAATGCATTAAACTTTCTTCATTATAATTTTATTCATCCGTTTAGTAACACCATTTTTTTGTGGCGTATGGAAGATCGTTAGGTGTCATACAATCCCTTTTTCTTTGCACAACTCATTAAATTAATCAAAAAACAACTCTAAACCATTATCAGTGGGAAGATGTTTAACATTTCTTCTGATATGTTTCTCAATCATTGTCTTTCGATTTTTAAATGTAGTCATCACATTACTTTTCTACTTCGAGAAGAAAGGCCAAACCTTTCTGGAAAAGTCATCAATGTCTGCCAGTATGTAGTTTGCACCTTCATAAGATGATACTCTAGACGATCCCCATTGATCAGAATGAACGTAGTCTAGCGTACCCTTTGTATTGTGAATTCTTTTTGGTAAAACTGACTCTCTTTTGTTTGCCAAACACACGATGTTCGCAAAATCCTAGCTTACGAATTCCTTTATCATCAAGGAGACCTCTTTTTCTCAACTCTGTCATGCCAAGTTCGCTCATATGCCCCAGGCGCATATGCCAAATCTTGATTATATATTTCTCTGAAAATGCAGATGATGTAATAACAACATCACTAATAACCATAAACCCTTGGATAACATACAATCTTCCATTCTTTTTCTCCGCCTTCATCACAATAAGTGAACCATTACTAACCTTCAAAATTCCACATTCACCAGAGTACTTATACCCTTTTGTTTCAAGGGAACTTAGCAAGATTATGTTACATTCAAACCTAGAATATGGTGAACACCGCTCAGGGTTCTGACAACATCATCATGTATATTGACTTTGACACTGCCAATTCCTGCAATCTTACAAGATGCATTATAATCCATCAATACAATACCTATTGACACAACTTCATAGGTCACAAACCAATCGCGATTGGGACACATGTTATAGGTACACCCAGAGTAAAGGATCCACTCCTCTTCCTCCTTCGCATTATCGTTGAAGGCCGCTAGGAGTTCGCACTCGATATCTTCTGCAACGTCTGAGCTAGATCTCTCTACGAATTGTTCTTCAACCTTTCTCTTTATCTTATTATGCATTGGTTTAATATTATCTTTCTTTTTACAAAAGTGGCAAGTTTTACATCGTTTGGAAGATTTTGATCTGCCACTTCCTTTACTGCTAGAAGAACGCTTGCCTTTTCTTTCACGGTCTGAGCTAGTCGGTCCATGCACCATGAGGCCCTCTACTTGCGACTCGAAACTAGATACAAGATACTTCATCTTTTATTGAATGAGTGCATGTCATTATACTCCTCTTTAAGAGTGAGTGTTTCGCGAATTTACAAGATTGTGCCTTTGAAAGATGAGTAGAAATAAGGCAGTAAACATTGGAGGATTAGTCCTAAATCTTCTTGAACATAGAATGAATAGGGTGTAATGTCAATAACTAAGAAAGATTCTAAATAGATATGAACTTTTAGTCACCTTAGACTATTAAAAATGTAATTATATTTTTATACAATTATAATATGATGTCTAAATATATATTTTCTTAAAACTATGCGTGACTTGGTTTAAAAGAGTTTGGGGTGTTCAAAAGTATCTGATTTGATCTATTCGATTCTTTGATCCAACAACCCGATTAAAAATTATTAGTATTTATGATGTGAATATTTAAATTTATGGTTCGGATACCCGAATTGCTATTATTTCCAGGTTTTCAGCTCGGACCTAGATAACAAAAGAGCCCTAACCGATTACTCGATACCCATTTCATTTCATTTTTATTTTATTTTTATATTATTTTACTAAAATTCAATATTCATTGTTGTTTAATGACTTAATTTACCTATCTCGGTTCCTTTTAATGAAATCTCACTTTGAATCCAAAGGTTTTTATTCGTACTAATCTTTCTATTTTAAAGTTCAACTATTAAGTAAATATTTTTTATATCATTTTATCAAACAAGTCTCAATATAATGTTTGTCAATATATATAGTTTAGTTTTTAAGTTTGTTTAGTTTTAATTTTTTTAGAAAATTAATTTAGATTTATAATTTTGATGGGTAAATTACACAAAAGGCCCTCTACTATAGAGTGTTGCTTTATTGAGTCCCTTGACTATTAAAAGTTACAAAATGATTCCCGACTATAAGTCACTGCTTTGTTGAGTCATCTGACTATTTATATGTTTCAAACTCGTCATTTTTCATTAAAAAATTGAAGATCGTCTGAGCTAGATGTAAACCTATTAACTGAATATGATAAAATTTGACACTAGAACCATTTAACCTATATTTTATAGATCAACTCCCTATTTACATTATGTCATTGAGTCAGTGCTTCAAAGCAACGATAATACCAGTAGACGTCATTAAAATATAATTTTATCATACTCCGATCAACAAGTTAACGTCTAGCTCAGACGGTCGTTAATTTTTAACAAAAAATGACGAGTATGAAATATATGAATAGTCAGGTGATCATTTTGTAACTTTTAACAGTCGAAAGACTCAACAAAACAATATCATATAGTCAGGGGACCATTTTGTAACTTTTAATAGTCAAAAGACTCAACAAAGCAACACTCTATAGTTGACGGGTTATTTATATACTTTACTTAATTTTGATTTGTCAAAAAAGAAAATCGGATACCATATTACCTGAATCAATTATAGTGAAAATAGAGATGTTACTTTAAAAGGAAAAATGAAAGTGAGTAACTACATTTGATCGGTTAATCAAACTATTAGTACTTTTCTTTCCTAGTAGATTATAATTATATTTAAATCTTTCAAAAGAAAACTAAGTTTAAAATTTATCGCAAAAAATGAAATTCAAGTACTGTTATTAATTAGAGTAACATTCCATATTTATTGCACAATTTGAGCAGCAAAGCTTGAAAAATATTTCTAAGTCAGCACTAAGGGATAATCCTTGTATACGCGTTGGAAAATGGGAAGAAAGAACTTATTAATTGATTTTAATGATAAAATAAAATGTTACTTTTTAAAAAAATTTAATTTGAACAATTACATTTGTAGAGTATTTGTGTATTTCAATAAACTAAATAAAATTATGTAAACATTCAATTTTATTTAAATCAACGATATCCGATAAATAGAAGTAAAGATTTTATTTAACAATCATGTAAACATCAATTTTTCACAAATTATTATTTGGTTAATACATTTAAATTTCATTTTAAGATTTAATTAATTATATTTTTAAATTTGACTTCATGGTTTAATTTGAAATTTAATTTCTTTAACTGCAATTAGATAAATAAACTTGATTTTTTGTTTGTTTGAATCAATACTTGATTTTTTTATTTACACAAATATTTATCTATGAGCATAAGAAAATATTCGTAAATTATACACGATTTCACGAATCAAAGTGAATTCTTCCTTAAAACTATCACTTTTAACATATTTTAATACCATTTTATACAGTGCCACAGCTCATGGGCACCTCAATCTTTTCATGTTTCCTAGAGAAAAAAGACCTTTTCTATCAGAATACTGAGCTAATGAGATGACATTAGCAAATTTTATTATTGAATAATTTGAGCATAAATTGCCACAAATATGCGACAAAAAAAGGTATAATGTTAAAAGTAGCTCATAACATTTATTAAAATGATTATTTTAGCCTATATTCTATTTTTTTTTTTGAGTATTTTAGCTTCCAACATTTCACTTTGGGATCAAAAGCCCCCTCTAAAATGATTATTCGGTCATATGTTATGAATCTTTTTGTCCTAAAATGAAACGTTGTGGGTCAAAATGCTCCAAAAAGTAGAATAAAGGGAAAAATAACCATTTTGGTAAACGTTAGGCTAATTTTGATATTATGCCAAAAAAATAACAAAGCCTTGAAAGTAGAATAAATGGTGTTTTCTCTATCCAGATAAAACATAAAGAGAACTCAAGTGTCCAAGAGGAAAATCAATTGAATTTGTTTTGGGGGGTAAAAAACTTTAATCTAAAATTGCAATACATGTATAAAATTAGTAGATTCTCAAACTACTTTGGACCAATGTCCTTGAGAGCACAGATCTGCTCCTCCCCCATTGCGGACATAACAGACACAACCAGGTCTTTTCCGTCGGCAAAACCATCCTTGATCTGTAGTTGCAGAAACATGTTATTGGATGCAAATCCACATAAGGGGTATAACTATTAAGATGACAATACAGAGAAGCAATGGAAGTGCCATATATGATAAAAACATCAGCTAATCACCATTTGAACAGCAAAACATACAAAGCACATTGTAAAGCGAGAATATGGCTAGGCTGAGTAGCATGATAAAAACATTTTCAGGAGAGAATCTATATTCCCCTAATGTAATGAGACTCAATCCATATATATATAAAGACATAAGAAAAACTATGTTACTCGAACTCTTTACTCTCAAATACCCATAACCATGTTTGATATATACCACAGACGTAAGAAAATGGACGTGTTTTCCAAATTATATGTAAAAAATCAATGAAACTGATCATGTCCTAGTCAAATATACATATGCATAAGATACTCTGAAGTCCGTCTAACATAAACAAAACTCGTAGAAATGAATAAAGTATAAACCTCTCACATGCCAAATTTTAACAAGCCCTTCAGCGTCTACAAGGAAAAGAATGGAACAAGCATTGCATGCTGCCACAGGAGCCACTAGGCAGCACAAAAAGGCCTGGTTGTTTTTAGAATCAGCAAAGGCTACTCTATGACAACAATGATGTATGTCTAATATAGATATATATAAATAGTTAATTAACCTGTTTCAACAAGCTCTCGTCAGTTGGGAGCCTCAGATCATCCTTAGTGTCTCCACTATCAGTCAGCAAACTCACCTGAAATGATTAACTAGTTAAGAAACGCAAGCACAGAACTTCCAGCAGAAGTACTTACAAATCCGTCCTCAGAAATGTCAATCAACTGATAGTCAGTACGATTGACATGTGGAACCTGTTAAAAGCCAAAGAATAAACATTCATTAACAGTAGTGCAACACATGCATTAGAACCGAGAAAGCAAAACAAAGCATATGAAGTTATAATTTCATACATCACAGTTGTGGGAAGAAGGAACAATATCTTCCAGCTTCTTGGCAGTGAAGATGTCAATGGCAACAAAATGACACTTAGCATGACCATGCTTCCCAGTTTTGGAGGTGGAAACCTCAACAACCTGCAACATATTAGACAACAATAATCAAGTTAACTGAAAATCTTAAATCACTTCATACTCGAACAGAAATAGCAACCAAAAGGTACAAAATCAACAATCAATGTATGTTAATCCAACTCTTCATGTCTTATGGAATACCAGCCTCGGACGCATACTCAAACACTGTTAGGCAAAATACCAAGGACCCTTGAATACATGATTTTTTTTTTAATAAAATTGAAGAACCGTATCAAACCGTTGACCATATCAGGAACAAAAGCATGTCAAGTATCATATCAGTCAATCTTTCAAACACTAGTTAATCACACGCCAGCAAACACTAACAGATTGGTTATGACTCGGAATGAGAAGATTCATTAGAAAAACCTAATAATTTCTTAACACTAAAGAATGGGTTTTTTAAAAAAAATTGCTTTTACTGGGTAAAAAGTTTATATAAAGCTAAAGAAAAAGTATTAGAAAAGTTAAACCTAACTCTTTTCAATACTTATAAGCTTTCAAAACAATATTTAAGAGATTTAAAAAAAATTAACGGCATATTGTCAACTGTTTGAAACAAAAACAAATAAACAGATATGAAGAACAAGTAAAATACATATAGATTTCAAAAAAAAAAAAAGGCAAACGAAAAATATAAATTTCAAAATCCAACTATAAAAAATAATTTAAAAAATAAAGCAACAAATATGAACCATCAAAATAACAAGTAGAAATCATTAATAAACCTAGAAAAATCTAAATCAGGGTCTATTTCCGGGATAACACCAAACAGATATTTAAAAGAAAAAGAAAACAAATTTCATAGATTCAAAAGAGGGGACCTTGCAGGGGCGGCCTTTGATGACGATATGGCCGTTTTTGCGGATGGTGCCGGCCTGCTGAGGATAGGTTTTGGAAGCGCCGGCGTCGGCCTTGGATTCAAAGTGATGTTCCTCGTCCGACATATCCGGGTTTGAAGTTATGTTTCAATCGTCTTTGGCAAAACCAGAGAATGGGCGGCGTGGATAGGGAAAGGAGGCTGAGGAGCCCGCGGGTTTAAATATTAAGTAAACTATATATTTAGTCATATAACTGTAACTGTAGTTTCGTTAAGATTATCCAATTATTTTTTTATAATCATACATAAAATTATGTTTTTGTTCTATTTTAGTAATTCGTCGTTAAAAAATTAACGGTTGTGCTGATTAGAGATGTTCAAAAAGTCCGACTTGAACAACCCGACCTATCGATCTGGTTAAAAGTTATTAGGTGTTTATATTGAAAACACCCAAATTTATGGGTCAGGTATTCAATTCCTTATTTTTTGTGAGTTTTTTAGTCAAGTCCGGATCACAAAATTTCTCTTAATTGAGTGTGATTTCTTATATATTTTAATTTTTAATTTTAATTTTAAATTTTATTAAATTTTATATTCCTAATTCTCAAATTATTTCATCGTAACATGCTATATTATTTCTTTTAATTTCATAATATTTAATTTTAATTGTATTTCTTTAATTTTATTTTAATAAATTTTAGGGTAAACTACACAAGCACCATCAAACTTTAAGCGCTGACTCGTTTATACCATTAAACTCTCAATTTTTTCAATTTCAGGACTGACATTTATTTTTAAGTGCAATTATGTCAGTCTGCTGTTAATTATCTAACCGGATGATGACATGACAACTGTGCGCCATGACATTGTTGATGTGATTGCCTCACCAAAATGACATTAATTAGGCATGACTGTGTTTGGTGCTAAAAAAAAACCTAGAACAACAAAATTTTGTTTGAGAAGATTTGATAAAATATTACATTTAATGGGGATTTGACCTCAAGACCTTTTGAAGCAAAAGCTAATGCTTAACCACTATGTCAACTT
Source organism: Hibiscus syriacus (assembly GCF_006381635.1). NCBI lineage: Eukaryota > Viridiplantae > Streptophyta > Magnoliopsida > Malvales > Malvaceae > Hibiscus > Hibiscus syriacus. Next base: position 10,023,167 of record NW_024063533.1, on the reverse strand, counting down.
AAAATTTTGATATAATTATACAAACATAATATACATAACACGAGTCACACATTCCATATATTATTTTCTAAAAGATCTCATGAAATTATTAAAATTCCTAAAAAACACATTAAATTCCACAAAATTCTAAAAAAACCTAAATTCCTAAAAATCCCTAAATTCCTAAACTCTAAATCACAATCTCTAAATTCCCCCATCATCATCTTCAATAGCACGCCATTGTCGTCGCACTAAAACGTCCTCTTCTCACTGTGCATGTCATTCATTATTTGCTCGTTAATCGATCATCGTTTGTGGTTCAATTAGAATATTTTACATTCAACGTTTGATGCTAGATTAGCACGTTGTTCATCGATTTCAGGCGATAACAGAGTGGGATAATTGGTGGTAAGGGTCCGACGATGGAAATGGTGGGCAGTGGTCATAGGTTCGACATCGACAATGGGTGAAATTAGGGATTTAGTACTTATGACTTTGGGTTTTTGGGGAAATTTAAGAATTTCAAAATTTTAAGGGTTTTTTTGAAAAAATATTATTTTTATTATAAATCATATATATAATAAAACAAAACAAAATAAAAATATTAAATAAATGATATAAATTCAAACTGTTATTTAACATATATATTAGTTTTGTTAGAATTATAATAAATCTTATGGAAATAATTTTTTCCATTAGCAAAACAATGTCATTTTGGGCTTTATGAGCATTAAAACAATTGTGCCAAAACGATGTCGTTTTGGTGAGGTAGTCACGTCAGCAACGTCACGACACACGGATGTCATGTCATCGTCCCGTTAGATCATTAATGGCGAAGTGACATAAATGCACTTAAAACTAAACATTAGTGCTAAAATTGGCAAAATGGAAAGTTTGGTGGTATAAACGAGTCTGCGCTTAAAGTTTGGTGGTATCTGGTGTAGTTTACCCTATGTTTTCAGCTAAGGGTGTAAAGGAATAGAGCGTTCATTGAATTGTTCGTGAATCGTTCGTATAATGTTTGTTTCTTATGTTAAATAAACGAGTATGAACAAATTTTATATGTTCATTTAATAAATGAATGAACACGAATGGAGGCGTGCTTGGTTCGGTTATGTCCACAAACAAGCTCGTTTATCGACTCATTTGTTTATGCTCATTAACAAGCTCGTTTATCGACTTATTTGTTTATGTTCATTAACAATCTTGTTTATCAACTCGTTTGTTTATGTTCATGAGCAAACTTGTTTATTGACTCGCTCATTTATGTTCATGAACAAGCTCATGTAATGACTCGTTTACTTTTTATTTACATTTTAAATATTAATGAATATAGAGATTAAATTGAACACATGATAAAATTTAGAGTTTAAACTTTGAAGCTTAAGGAGTTTAAGCACTGGTGACATGATTTAATCATTTTCTTTAGCACAATTGGTTTTGTTTAATTTTTTAATGTATAAATGAACACATTCATGAATGCTAAAAGAACACATTCGTAAATGCTAAACAAACACGTTCATGAAAGCTAAATGAACATGTTCACAAACATTAAACAAGCATGTCCATGAACGCTAAGCGAACGAACACAAACACCTTCAAAAATAAATCAATAAACACGAACACAATATTTAAAATTTAAACAAATATGAATCGAACATGAACACTACCTTGTAAGTTCAAACTCGGTTCATTTACAACGCTACTTTCAAATCGGTAATTTTATTGACTCGTTTATTTATGTTCATGAACAAGCTCGTGTAATGATTCGTTTACTTTTTTTAACATTTTAAATATTGATGAAAGTAGGGATTAAATTGGACATATAGTAAAATTTAGAATTTAAATTGTGAAGCTTAAGGAATTTAAACACTAGTGACGTGATTTTATCATTTTTCTTTAGCACTACTTGGTTTTGATTAATTTTTGAATATATAAATGAACACATTCATGAATGCTAAAAGAACACATTCGTAAATGCGAAACAAACACATTCATGAAAGCTAAATAAACGTTAAACAAGCATGTCCATGAATGCTAAATGAACATTGTTAAAAACATTTTGATGTTTCGATATAACAAATTAAGTTAAATTAATTTTAAGATTTTACGAATGATTTTCTAAGTATTGATTTTCTAAGTATATTCGATACAACTATTCGAATATCAAAATATTACTCCAAGCTTTTCAAAATGTCAATTTTAATTCTTACTCAAAAATTAAGTTTCAATCTTAAAATATTTTTGAAATAATTTTTAAAGTATTTCGAGTCTTTCAAAAATTACAGTTTACTCATAGGGTACCGATTCCCCCAAGGAGGGAACCGATACCCCCTGAAAGGTTTTGGCTCCGAGAAATAACAGATTACTCAGAAGGTACCGGTCCCCCCCAGGAGGTATCGATTCCCCCATCTCATAACAAACGAAATATTTAAATTTTACACTGCAGGAACCGATCCCCTATGAGGGGGTACCGATTCCCCCCACGCTCTAAGTTGTTTTATTAATTGTTTTCACATAATAACGACTCTATTGACTCCACTAATGATCCCCAACGTTCATAATCAATTGAAGGAGTATTTAAATCAGCTTAGAAGCCATTGATCAATAATATGAAACAAGAATCAAGAGAGAATCAAAGAGAAAGCAACAAACCTCAAGTTTGAGCATTTTCAAGCCTATTTCATTCTATATTCATCTTTGCTTTCAAGAACACTTATTGTACTCAATTGTATTATTCTTGAGTGTTCTTTATTTGTTATATAATTTTGCAAACATCTTTCCTTGTGAGGACTTTCTTGTAAGTTTGCAAAATTTGTATTGTTCTCTTTAGGAGAGAGTGTTCTCAAGAATTTGGGGTATAATTCTTGAGGGACTTGTAAGGTTACTCTTTATCCTCAAAAGAAAGACAAATTAGTGAATTTGTGGAAAATCCTTAGTGTGGATAGATAAGGTAGTGGATGTAGACTTTGGGTGAGAAATTCGAACCACTCTAAATTGCTGTGCAAATATTTTTCAATTTTCTGAAAAACTTCTACCAAATTTTTAATTACCAATTCACCCCTTCTTGGCTATATTCGTCGATCGATTAACTCAACAATTGGTATAAGAGCTTGACTCATTTGAAGATTTAATCGCCTCTTGAGTAGATCCGGGAAGAGTTACATCGATATTCAAGTCATCAATGGTCGACGCTTCAAACTCTGACTTCGTTCTCGATTCAATGCCCGTCAACAAGCCTCATTTATTCAATGGAGCTAACTATGCTTATTGGAAGAATAGAATGATGTACTTTATTCAAGCAAGTGACATGAGAGCATGGAATGTCATAGAATATTGATACATCAAACCTTCCACTCACCCAAGATTGTGGAGTGAAGGAGAGACAATAATGTTTCAGCTCAACTCCAAAGACATCCATATCATATTTTGCGCACTTGGAACGGATGAATACGGAAGAGTTTCATCGTGTACAACTGCCAAGGAGATATGGGATAAACTACAAGTCACTCATGAAGGCACGGACGAGGTAAAAAAATCTAAAATTAGTCTTCTAACTCATAGATATGAAAATTTCAGGATGAAACCAAATAAAGATATAAAAGCTATGATGGATAGATTTTCAACGATTGTCAATGGTCTCAAATCATATGGATAGATCATTCCAAATGAAAAGTTCGTGAGGAAATTAGTTTACTCACTTCCAAAATCGTGGCAATCAAAGAAGACAGCAATCATCGAGACTAAAAACTTGAAGTCCTTAATCCTTGAAGAACTAACAGGCTCCCTCCTCACTCATGAAATGATGCTTGAAGATGAGGTAGACCTCGATAAGATTGACGAGACACCAAAGGAGAAGGAGAAGAAGAATAATGTTGAAGTTGCTCTCAAATCTACAAGAGATGAGAGTGATTCGGATGAAGATGACGATGATGAAGAAATGGCATTATTTGCCAAACGGTTCAGAAAATTGATGAGGCCCAATCGAGGAAGAAAATTCAAAAGGAATGAAGGCTTCAAAAATGAACCGAAGGAGAAAGACCCCATTATTTGCTATGAATACAAAAAGCTGGGGCATGTCAAATATGATTGCCCTCAATTGAAGAAAAAGGGTCAATTTAAGAAGAAACACAAGGCTCATGTGGCTACATGGAGCGATGAGGAAGGTTTCGATGAAGAGGAACAAGAAGTTGCAAACTTGTGCTTGATGGTCATCGGGGATAGCTCTAAGGTAACCTCTAACTCATTTGATTCAAATGATTTATCTTATGATGAGTTATTAGAGGATTATAATGGTTTGGTTTCGGATTATAAGACTTTATTTTCAAAATACAAAAATGATATTTCAAAATTGAAAAATGAAAATAGTCTTATGTCCAAAACCAACAATGAGCTTGAAAGTAAGATTAAAGAATTGCAAATCAAACTAGATGATTTTGAAAAGAAAAATACTGATTTGGATAACTTACTTTCAAAAGTTCATGATGATCATAAAAAAGAAATTGATGACCTTAAAACTTCTTTTAATAAAGTTGGTACAAAACGTTTTGAAAAAGGAGAAAATTCAAAATCCAACTTTGTTAGAAAAAGTTTTAGAAACTACAATCATAGAAGTCCTCAACGAACCTTAAATGGTAAAATTGTTAGGAGTATATGGGTTCCTAAAGAATTCATTACTACTAAAGATAAGAATATCCTACATCAATGGATACCCAAGGGGACAAGGATTTTAAGTACTAATGAATATGGACTCAAAAAACTTTGGGTACCAAAAATTAGAAATTAATCTATGTTTGTAGGGAAATGAGCATTGCTAGAAGGCACGGGAAACAAATTCAAACTCATGGTACCTTGATAGTGGATTCTCAAGACACATGACTGGAGACATGAGCCGGTTCATAGAGCTTAACACTAAAAATGGAGGAGTGGTGACCTTTGGTGATAACTCATAAGGTTACATTGAAGGTATAGGTACTATAGGTAATACCTCTTCTATACAAATTAAAAATGTGTTATATGTGAATGGATTAAAGCATAATCTATTGAGTATTAGTCAATTATGCGATAAGAGATTCAATGTCATATTTGAAATTAATGGTTGTAAAGTAATCGACGTTGGATCTAATCGGATTATGCTTATTGGTCATAGAATAGGAAACATTTACATGGTGCATTTAGATTCCATTGATATGACAAATTTATGTCTAGTTGCTAAGGATGAACATGATAGTTAGTTATGGCATAGGAGACTAGGACATACTAGTATGAGTGTTTTACAACGACTAATTCAAGGAGACTTAGTAAGAGGGTTGCCAAAGCTAAAATTTGATAAAGATAAAATCTGTGATGTTTGTGGTAAAGGAAAACAAGTTAGAGCTTCCTTTAAGTTCATTAATGATGTATCAACTAGTAGAGTATTACAATTGATCCATATAGATCTTTTTGGGCCAACTACAACTACTAGCTTGGGTGGAAAACAATATGCATTTGTCTTGGTAGATGATTATTCTATATATACTTGGGTTCTATTCTTAATTACTAAAGATGAAGCATTAGAAAATTTCATCACGCTTTCAAAAGTAATCTAAAATGAAAAAGGTTAGTCCATTACTAGTGTTAGGAGTGATCATGACACTGAATTTGAAAATCTTTGATTTACCGATTTTTGTAATTCTAATGGTTTTAGTCACAATTTTTCAGCACCTAGAACCCCTCAACAAAATGGAGTTGTTGAGAGAAAAAAATTGAACTTTAGAAGAAATGGCTAGAACTATGCTTTGTGAAAACAATTTGCCAAAATATTTTTGGCCGGAAGCCACAAATACCGCTTGTTATATTATAAATCGAGTAATGATCAGGCCAATTTTAAAGAAAACTCCATATGAAATTTTCAAAAATAAAAAGCCTAACATTAGCTATTTTCTTCCTTTTGGATGTAAATGTTTTGTTTTAAATAACGGTAAAGATAATCTTGGCAAATTTGATGCTAAAAGTGATGAAGGAATTTTTCTGGGTTATTCCTTAAATTCTAAGGCTTATCGGGTATTTAATAAAAGAACTTTAGTAATAGAAGAGTCTATACATGTTATTTTCGATGATAATCCCCTTACGAGGAAGGATTCTTGTGTAAATGATGATATAGGTATTGTAAATTCAAATGACGTTATACGTGACGTTGGAGAACTATCATCAAAGGAAGAAATGAAAAATGAGGAAACTCACGATCCCTTCGAGAATCCAACCATTGAAGAAAGGGAAGTATCTTTCCCAAGAGAGTACAACTATGTCAAGGATGGTGAAATTATAGGTGATCCATCCAAAGGGGTAATAACTCGATCTTCTCTTAGAAATATATGTAATTATGTTGCATTTATTTCATACATAGAGCCTAAGAATATTAAAGAATCATTAAATGATGAAAATTGGATAATGGCTATGAAAGAAGAATTAAATCAATTTAAGAGAAGTAGAGTATGGAAATTAGTTGAAAGGCCTAGTAATAAATCTACTGTAGGTGCTAGATGGGTATTTATGAATAAGCTTGATGAAAGTGGTAATATAGTGAGGAACAAGGCTAGACTTGTTGCTCAAGGCTATACTCAAGAAGAAGGAATATATTTTGATGAAACATATTCTCCCGTAGCTAGGATGGAAGCAATAAGAATGTTATTAGCATTTGCGTGTTTTCATGAATTTAAATTATATCAAATGGATGTTAAAAGTTTATTTTTAAATGTTTTATAAAAGAAGAAGTGTATGTGGAACAACCTCCAGGTTTTGAAGATTCAAAATTTCCAAATCATGTTTTCAAATTGACAAAAACACTTTATGGTTTAAAACAAGCTCCTAGAGCTTGGTATGAAAGATTGTCAAACTTTTTAATTGAAAAAGGTTTTTCAAAAGGGAAGGTTGACACTACATTGGTTTTAAAGCATAAAGGTAAAGATTTATTAGTAGTTCAAATTTATGTTGATGATATAATATTTGGCTCTACTAATGATGCTCTTTGCCAAGAATTTTCTAAGCTAATTCAAAGTGAATTTGAGATGAGCATGATGGGGGGCTCTCATTTTTCTTGGGACTCTAAATCAAGCAAAGAAAACATGGCATTTTCATCAATCAAGCTAAGTACGTCAAGGATATGCTCAAGAAGTTTGGACTTGAAAATGGGAAACCTCATGCCACTCCAATGAGCTCATCAACAAAGCTTGACAAAGATGAAGGAGGTAAATGTGTGGATGTTAAATTATATAGGTCAATGATTGGATCTTTTATTTTTGTAACCTCAAGTAGATCATATATTATATTTAGTGTTTGCTTATGTGCTAGATTTCAATCATGCCCTAAGGAATCACATTTACTAGCTGTTAAAAGAATCTTTAGATACCTTAAGGACACTCATAGTTTAAGACTTTGGTATCCTAGAGACTCTAGCTTTAGCTTGTATGCTTTCTCTGATGCGGATTATGGAGGATGCAAAATAGATAGGAAAAGCACCTCCGGTACTTGTCAATTCCTTGGAAATATGTTGATTTCTTGGTTTTCAAAGAAACAAAATTGTGTTGCATTATCTACCACTGAAGTGGAATACATTTCAACCGGTAGTTGTTGTGCACAAGTTTTATGGATGAAACAACAACCTTTTGATTATGGAAATGAAGTAGGTACCATACCTATCAAGTGTAACAATACTAGTGCTATATGTCTCACTAAAAATCCCATCCAACACTATAGAACTAAGCACATTGAAATTAGATATCATTTCATTAGAGATCATGTCACTAAAGAAGATATAGTTCTAGAATATGTTGATACTTTGCACCAATTAGCGGATATCTTTACAAAACCTTTAGATAAAGAAAGATTTTGGACACTTAGGAGAGAATTAGGTTTGACCAACCTACCTTGACTTAGTGTTTAAAATAAGTTTAGCACTTTTAATTAGTTTTGGAAAATTCTTATAACACTTTTGATTGCATTCTTTGCTATTAGTTAGGGGGAGTTTATGATTCTTGGTGAAAAATTAATTATATGTTCAAATTATGTTTAAGGATAGAATTGATTGTTTGAACACAATTAATCTTCTTAATATGAGTTACCAATACCACTAGAGCAAATTAATTTAGCATTGAGTGTTTAAAATACATATTTTTTTATTTTTGGCGCTAGGAATCGATACCCCCTTTCATGGGTACCGATTCCCCCATTGAGGGAACCGATACCCTCCACGGGGTCTGTTCTTTTAAACGCCCTAATTAACACTATCACTCAAAACCCGTTTCTCTCATATCTCTCACCGTTTACCTCTCTTCTCTCACCCTATCTCTAGATTTTCTGAAAACAACAATTTTAAGTCGGATTTACTTCAATTTGCAATACTAAAACCTGGTAGCATCATTAATTTCGTGCAAACTTCATCCAATCTCACTTAAATCCGAAAATCTTCAAGGTATTTTTCTAAAACTTCTATTTTATCAATTTTTGATTTTATGACTAGTTTTAATTAGTTCTAGGATGAACATTACATTGGGCATTGATTATATGATGATTCTAAAATGGATTTTACAACAAATTTCATCAAAAACAAACATTTTTTCAAAATTTTCTTTGAATTTCAAAATCAAAATATATATATTATTATTATTATTATAGATGTTTTTGATTCAATTATGAAAACTATACGTATTAAGACTTTCAAACATTATTTTCAGTAGTTTTAAAAAAATTTCCCATTAGGATTCGGTTTAGAGAACCTTGAATATTGCAGACTCATTTGAGTTTTTGGATTGATTATATTGCATACATGTTTTTAAATTTGCAGGTTACTTATTCAATTCCGATTTCCTTAATTATGTCTCACAAATGCCCTAGGTCATCCACTAGTCGTTAAAACCAACCACCAAACGCACCTCCAAATCCACCTCATATCTAACAAATTCCTAATCTTGATGATCCTATTATGACTATCCGTAGTTCGTGCTTCAATCAACCTGGTCGTAGAGATAATCTTTACTTTAGATTTTCTCAATATTTTGAGTCATACAAAATTAGGGAAGAACGAATCCCATATCTTCAAGCTATGTTAGACATAAATTTTAGATATCTTCCTACCCTACGAGAGTGGAAATTTGATAAACTCTTTGAACTCGAACCAATAGTTTATCATCAACACGTTCGAATTTTCTATTCTAATGCCTTTTGCATTAAAAATTGGGCTAAAACTGCAACCATAGGAATTCGATCCTATCTTATAGGAAAATTCTTTTATATTGACCTGGAATACATAGCCAATGCATTAGGATTAGATAATGAAGGCTTAGACAATGAAAAACAAATGGTAGGTTCTCATTATAAAAGAAGGGATAGTGCGAGTGTATTAGATCTCCATGATCCTTTCCTTTATCTAATGATCTCTTGGTGGTTTCGACCATCCGGAGGCAGATACTCCACTCTTCGAGACTTGGATCTTTAGTGGATACATTATATCCAAAATAATCTTAAAATAAACCTACCTTAGATTATCTTTGCCAAAATTGTTGAAACCGTAAACCTAGTTCCTAATAAGAAACTCTGTTCATCTATAGTTTACGATTGTATTATGAGTAATCTGTTTTCTAAAACCGAGATTAGGGTTGGCCTTGATGCATCTTTTCCTCTCAAAAATCAAATCAATCTCTTTTCATTAACAAAATCGGGATGGAAGATAAGTGAAGAAACTGCTCAATGGGTTCGTACCAGTGACCAAACTCTGGGAGCTAGTTCTTCACGAGCTCCACCGGCACAGGCTGAGGGCGATGATCCTGAACTTCAACAGCTGATGCAAGATATTGACGATGTTCCTGACGATAAGCCGGAGCAATACGAGGACCAAACACATTAAGAAGGTCAAGTGCCTCTATACTTTCGATCATTTATGGAGAATCTTGATATGAGGTTTGCATCCATCGAATCACATCTGACTGCTAACAACGAAACGATGAATCATCGTTTCGACTCTTTGGACGAGAGGTTTGATGCACTTTCATGTGATGTGGCCAATATTTGGACATGTTTATCTCCTCCTGATCCACCGATGGACGATTAGGCCTTGTTTCTTGCTTAGCTTTATTCAATACAACTTCGAACTTCTTGCTTTAACATTTTGATGCTTATGGATGTTTGAATTTGTGGATGTTTAAATTTGTTTTAGATATTTGAACTTATTTGGTTTGGCTTAAATTTCATTTTGTGCATCATTTACATCATTTTAGATATATGACCAATTTTGCCATTTCACATTATTTTTTAATATTGAATTATGAAACTAATGGCTAACGTCTTCTCTTGATTGTGATCTTAGCAGCTTAAGCTATTTTTAGAAAAATCAACTGGCCAAAATTTTCAAAAACCTTGTTTAAATGTGTTTTAGAGTCTCTTTTTGATTTAACAAAAAGGTGGAGAAGTGTTGTAGTAAGGGGGAGTAATTTTTCAAACTTAATTTTTGATTTCAAAAATGATTTTTCAGTTAAGAAAATCTTAAAATTACTAAAATGTTTTGTTATATCAAAAAGGGGGAGATTGTTAAAAACATTTTGATGTTTCGATATAACAAATTAAGTTAAATGAAATTTAAGATTTTACGAATGATTTTCTAAGTTTGATTTTCTAAGTATATTCGATACAACTATTCGAATATCAAAATATTACTCCAAGCTTTTCAAAATGTCAATTTTAATTCTTACTCAAAAATTAAGTTTCAATATTAAAATATTTTTGAAATAATTTTTAAAGTATTTCGAGTCTTTCAAAAATTACAGTTTACTCATAGGGTACCGATTCCCCCAAGGAGGGAACCGATACCCTCTAAAAGGTTTTGGCTCCGAGAAATAACAGATTACTCGGAGGGTACCGGTCCCCCCCAGGAGGTATCGATTCCCCCATCTCATAACAAACGAAATATTTAAATTTTACACTGCAGAAACCGATCCCCTATGAGGGGGTACCGATTCCCCCACGCTCCAAGCTGTTTTATTAATTGTTTTCACATAATAACGACTCTATTGACTCTACTAATGATCCCCCAACGTTCAAAATCAATTCAAAGAGTCTTTAAATAAGCTTAGAAGCCATTGATCAATAATTTGAAACAAGAATAAAGAGATAATCAAAGAGAAAGCATCAAACCTCAAGTTTGAGCATTTTCAAGCCTATTTCATTCAATATTCATCTTTGCTTTCAAGAACACTTATTGTACTCAATTGTATTATTCTTGAGTGTTCTTTCTTTGTTCTAGAATTATGCAAACATATTTCCTTGTGAGGATTTTCTTGTAAGTTTGCAAAATTTGTATTGTTCTCTTTGGGAGAGAGTGTTCTCAAGAATTTGGGGTATAATTCTTGAGAGATTTGTAAGGTTACTCTTTGTCCTCAAAAGAAAGACAAATTAGTGAATTTTTGGAAAATCCTTAGTGTGGATAGCTAAGGTAGTGGACGTTGACTTTGGTTGAGAAAGTCGAACCACTCTAAATCGCTGTGCAAATATTTTTCAATTTTATGCAAAAGCTTCCATCGAATTTTTAATTGCCAATTCACCCCCCTCTTGGCTATATTCTTCGATCGATTAACTCAACAAACATGTTCACGAACGTTAAACAAGCATGTTCGTGAACGCCAAGCGAATAAACACAAACACCTTCAAAAATAAATAAGCGAACACGAACATGATATTAAAAATTGAAACAAACTTGAATCGAACATTGTAAGTCATTTGACGTTCGAACATATTAAATGAAATGCTACCTTATGAGGTTATAGACAATGAGCAAATTTCAATCTTGAAATTCTTTAAATATCATCTCAATTAAAAGCTCTTTAAATAATTGGGTTATAAGTCTTTGACAAGTGAAAAGATTGAACCCTTGTAAAACAAGGACCCTTGATCATACTTTAGAAGATACACCCGAACATCACAACCTTCTCTTTCATGGAAAAATATAACCTTCTCCTCCCATGAAGGGATGATCAAAGGGTTTGACATTTAGGTATGTATTAGGAGTAGACAAAATGGGGCATCTCTGGTGTATGATTTTGCAAAGTTGATTAGATTATACTTCTCTCGAGGACGTTAATGATGATCATGATCTTCATATATTGAATAGTTGAGTAGATAAATTTAGTTTAGGTCGATTGCTTGAAATTGAACTATAAAGATGAAATTTGCTGACCTTCAACGACACCTAGACTATAAAAGGTTCTTCTCAACGAGCTTAAGAAATATTAAACCCAAATACCCATAAAATTAATGAAGTATTATTATAAGGTAAATGTAAATAAAGCTGAGCTATTATGCTAAAACAATTGGTTACAGAGGTAACACAAGAGCCCTGGATTTATGAATAAATTATATTCAAACCATGACATTGATCGAATACTTGACAGTTCGGTGTTTGCTCCACTGTGGTTGTCAAGTAATAAAGGAAATTAAATCAAAGTAATAAAATTCAAGAAATTGATAAAGTTTGAGGTCTGGATTAATGAGGAGTGTTGGTGGACGGTGGACTAAGGGATTTGAGAAACATTTATTACAGTGAACTTCACACAAGCACTCAAGAATTTTGTTTTTAGATCGATATTTTTGCACTGTCTATACTAAAGAAGTCTATAAAGCTTGTACAAATGGAAGATTTTAGAGAACTGAAATAGAAATATTCTAAAAGGTCTAGCAATTGATTATGCTAGTTGAGTCATTTTGTCTGCACCCAATTAGAATGTCAAACCGAGAAAGAGGGCCATGTTACAATGGTCACACGGACAGAGAAAAGTGGGACAACTTAATGAATGAAACCATAAAATATTTAGGAAGCTAACCCCAAAACTAACCCGACAAGTTATATTTTTAAAAGATTAAAAGGGCAGTTGATTCTTTTTATATCCAGTGAACTCGTGTTTTCTGATTTAATTTAATTGTGAGCCCAAATATGGGGTGTTATTTCGGTTCCTTCGACAACAGAAATTCATATTTTTTTCAAAAAGATTTCATCAATATTTTTAAAGAAAGAAAAACATTTTCAAACAATATAATCTCTCAAGAAGTATATCTTGGAATTCAACAAAAGTCTCTCAGACTCAAGAGCTCAGAATTGAAGCTGGGGCAAGAAAGTTGAAATTTTAGGACAAAATTTGTTGGGGCAAGAAGAACAAATTGTCATGAGTCAAGAATTACAAGGGTGCACTATAATGGGAAAAGAATGAAGACAACCAAATCAGAAAGAGAATGAAGACTACTCATGCATCCATTCCTGACCGTTGATCAAGAAAACATACATTAACAAAGTCATACATGTCACATAAATTTGCATATTTGCATCCAACATTCATCATCACATGCTATAGAAAAAAATTGTTTCTCCTCTCATGAGGATGCCTTTATAAACTTTTTGAGAAACTAATTTCGTCTTTCTTAAGACTGTTTCTCCAGGAACATCAATCTTATATTTCTTAAGACTATTTTCCTTAAAATTATAGTTTCATTTTTCTTAAAGACCATTTTCTCCTCTCATGAGGACATCATCTATTTTTCCTTTCTCAAGATCATTTTTTCCTCTCATGAGGACAAATTAAAAAACCATTTTTATTAAAAAAAATCAAATACATGAGATAAGTTTCATCTTGACATCCATGAAAACATTCAAGGTAGTCACATTCATAGATGTATAATTTTTTTACAAATATTTCAGGAAAGAAAAGTTTGGTGATGACTAGATCTCTTCAACAAGAATGAGCAACGTTATCTTCAAAAGAAAATTATCTAAAGGCAACTAAATCTCCTCAACATGAAGAAGCAAATTATCTGTCTCCCTCGAGATAGTTTTTTTAGAAATAATTTTTTCTCGCTCGAGACAGTTTCTCTTGAAACACGACATCGCGATTGTTTCAATCAAAACAATAATTTTATCTCACTTGAGATTGTTTTTCTTGAAGCAAAATTTTATTTCACTTGAGACAATTTCTATTGAAATGAAAATTTTATCTCACATGATATAATTTCTCTCGGAACACAAACATTGAGACTGTTTCTCTAAAAACTGAATTTTATCTCGTTTGAGATTTATTTATCTAAAATTATGAATTTTTATATTCTTTTGTTCAAAAAGAAAAGAAAATTTTCTCTCTAGAGAATGTTTCCCTTGAAACAAGATTTTTAAAAATTATTTCTCTTGAAAAATGAAAATGTCATTTTTTTAGATTCTCTCTTAAGATACAAATCTTGAAATCACTTCCCTTAAAATACATGTTTCATCTCCCTTGAGATAAAATATTTTTTAATTCTCTCATGAGACAACATCAAATTTCAAAGCAGAAGATGGAACCGAACGAAAATTCTGTGTTTTTGTCTTTGCCCAATTCATGTTTTCACACCCATGGGCAAAGAGGGCAACTATAGACAATAATTTTTGTCTAGATTTGTATTTTATTTTATTTTATTTTGTTTTGAATTTATTTTAATTTGATTATTTAATCGAATATAAGTATATATAATTTATAATATTAATTCATACATATATTATTTAACATTATTATCGTGTGTGCATATATATATATATATATATATATATATATGTTAAGTACATAAAAAAATAAAAGTAAACACTAATATTAGTTTATTTCATTTTCTTTTTACAACCCATTTACAAATCTCAACCCATTTGACCTAACTGGTAACTACCCAATCTGAGAACCCAACATGAAGCCCCAAATTTTAACCTAGGGAAAACCCTAATCTCAAGCTTCACTCAGTTATCGCTGCATTTGTATCTACCGATGAATCCAAATAAAGGATCCAACGGTCCATATTTGATGATGTATTTAGGGTTTTTCAACCCTAGTGAGTTTTGCGCCGTCGCCAGCAACAATTGAGGATATCACCGCAGTCGATTGCTCCGCGTCATCGCCTAGGACCATATCTGACGCTCATGCATGACCCAACAACCACTTGTGCCTCTCGTGTGGTCCCCTCCCCTCTACAAAAATAGTTTGCCAATAGTTGAATGAGTGACCTTGCAGAGGTCAGGGTGGCAGGGAGCCCTTCAAACGGCTTGCGGCTATGCACAAAAGAGAAAAAGAGACAAATTCCCTTCTCACATATAACCTGAAACGAAAACAAAAGAAAGGGATCAACATTTTCTCATTAGCAGAACAAAAAGAAAAAACAAAATCTGGAGAAGAGGAGTCGTTTTAAACAAAAAAAATCAGTAAGCATTTAAACAAAAAAAATCAGCGTAGAGAAGAAAACCATTGTTTTTCGATAAAAAAAGAAAAAACACAGCAACCATCATCATCAAGGATTCGAACAAAAAACAAAAAAACCACAACCCACAGGGTAAAAAAAAAAAAAAAAAAAAGGAAAAATACTGCCACGATTGGAACCCATAAAGAAGAATGAGAGAACAAAAAGACTTCCCTTTCGAAAAAGGAAGATCATGGAAACTTAAAAACTCCAAAACCCTTCGAAGAATCAAAGGCGAGGAGTTGATTTGAGAGTCGTTTCTCCTTTGGCGGCGGCCATGGGGTTTGGTTTTCCCCTATCATGTTGAGGAAATAGATAGAGTTTTGCTCTCTCTCTCTTAGGCGATAGAAATAAAAGTGGATGGGGCCTTTAGGGTTTTATAACCCTATAATGACGGTTATATATTAGCTTGGAAACGACATCGTTTTGGTCATCAATTGAAATTTACATGTCTTGTTTCGAGCATAATAGTTTTGTTTTAGTTAATTTCATCCCTGTTTTGCTATTGATGCATCTTTGCTGATTTTTTTATCTGGGTATGAATTTTTGTTAACTTTTATTTTAGTCCTTATTTGTTCTTTGTTATAGTTTTGATAGTGTTTATGATTTTGGCTACTTGTTTTGCTTGATTTTCATTTTGGTCCTTTATGTTTGCCTTTGATTCAAATTGTTTAATTTATGATTCAGGGTTTAGATTTCCCCTATATTTATTTTAGTCGCTATCCTTAGTCTAGTATTTAGGATCCGATGGTTTTATTGCATATCTAGCCCATGTTATTTCTCATTAATTTAGTTCTTAGTTCACTTACTTTCTTTTTTTATTTAACCACTCTTTGCTAATATTTTAAGAATTGATATTTTTGAAAATTATATTGTTCTTGTACTTTTATTTCTTTTGATTTTGGCATTGGTTTGTTCATTATTTTATTCGTTAATATTTATGATTTGTGCTTCGATTTTTTTATTAACTTATACTTTGACTCTTGTATATTTATGTATAAATTTTGTTTTTTAGAACTAATAATTTTGAAAATTTTACAAAATTTTTCATTTTATTTGTCAATATTTTTAACGTGTCTTGCTTGAATATTCTCAAGGAAACTTTTCATAGAATGGGGGTGGAAAGCACTACTTTATCGAAGTAGTGCAATTCGACACGACATTCGAACGAAAAGTGAACTTGAAATAAATAAAGTTTGTTTTGATTAAAAGGTGATAATTAAGTTATTATTTCTTGTTTTAGTTTAAATAATGGCAATGTGTATGATTTCTTTAATAACATGTTTCATCATTTTATTCGATATTGTATTGCATGTATATTCGATTTATGTAATTTTATTTTCAACAATAAGAAAGAGACATTCTTGTATACAGAAGAAATATATGGGATATACTTCCTATTGGTGGATGTACAAATCTTGTGATTCATTCTCAAAATATGGAATGTCTCTTAACTAATAATTTGAAATAAATTAGTCAATGTTCAATAAAATGGATCGTGCTTTAATTATTAACTCAAATTTTTAAATTCCGCTACTATGACTATGTATAAGTGACTAGGTACCAATTTTGGGCGTTGTGGGGTGCTTACCCTTCCCTAGTGTAATCGATTCTCGAACTCTCAAAAATGAATTTATGGTACAAGAATATTGACTTTTGGTTTTTAAATGATTTTTCTTTAAAATTATTTAAAAGGAGTTTTTTAAGTATTCGACCTACCTAGCCCAAAGGTCCATTGCGACTACAAATTAAATTAAACAAAAAATCTAATTTTTCCCAAATAAGTTGTATTTAGGGTTTTTATTTAAAATCAAAATATTCGTTTTAAAAAACATTACAATAGCTTGGTGACTCCAGTGGAGACTTTAGAGAGTCAAGCTGTTAATCACTTATACATTATCGTAGCGGTGGAAATTATGAGTTCCAGTCCATAATTAACTTATGATCCTTTTATCGAATTTGTCATTATTATACATTCTTTATATAAATAGTTGTACTAATGTTTAAATTCAGGTTTTTAGCTTCACAAAATTTTCTCTCAGAAGTACTTTTTTTTTATTTTTTTTATTTGGTTGATGGTTTGTATGTTCCTTTTCACACACTTCACGTGCATTTGCATGACATAAGCTCTATACCCGAGCTGCGTCCCAAGTAAGTAGGGGTGAACGCTTTACTCTCGTAAGAATTTATTCTTCATAGAGCCTTAGCAAATAACCTCTAGGGTACACATTCCTTATACCTTCGTAAGGATTTATTCCTTGTATGAGTATAGGGGAGTGAATCTCCTCTAATTGAACTCGATTCATTTAAGCCTATAATGGGTGTGGATGGAGGGTTTGACAGCCCAAGGGGAAACTGATAACTCTCCAAAAGATTTATCATGTTAGTACTTTATACCTAGGTTTAGCTTGAATTTAAGCATGCTTAAAAGCATTTTAGGATTAAATTAGTCTTAATTCCATATATTTTTCCATTATTAGGAATTTGGTTAACTTGGGTTGATTTCTAGTGTTTCTGTTAAAAAAGATGTAAAATGATGCAACATTGGAGTGGATGCTAAAGAAAGTGATGACACACCATGGCTGGGCAGAACATTCTAGAATAGGCTGGTTGGGACAACACTAATTCTTCCTATCAGTGCTTGCAACATGAAGCGTCCCTATTGGAGAGGATTTAACACCCCTTACATAAAAATAGGGTAGTCATTTGCTCGTTTTATATTCAAATATTCACCCTCTCCTCTCGACAAAATCCTCTCGTCCTTTACCATGTTTGCTTAAGCCACTCAGCCGGGAAAGTGCTGCAGTATTCGAGGAAGAGCTCTTACTGAGTAGCATCGGTGGTGAACAAAATATCAGTTCAACTACACTTGTCCTCCGCCTAAGATAGGGGAGTACTAGGATAGTTTGAATATTGTTATTATGGATGATATTTATCTTAAAATTAGTTGTTTGTTGGATATTTTTGCTATTATGAATGTTTTGAATTTATGACTTTGTGCCTTGAGCCTATGAATGATTAAAGATATTTTATTTTTCAAGTATGTTGTTCATTTAGTTTAGAAATAAAACTGATGATATTCATACTATTTTTGTTGCCTTGGTATTGCGAGAAAATATTGCATATTGAGATGTATGTTGCCAATCAATTGGCATAGTTACTAAATTGATCGTTTGATTTAGTTAGTGCTATTTCTGAATGATTATTTTAAGTTAATCTATGTAGATACGTTTTGGTAAATTTAAGCACATGATTATAGCATAAGTTCCTTTTTATCATTCCATTCCCTTTTATAGTTGACTGTAGGCCTTACTTGTTGCTATAGCATGACCTGGATCCTTTATCATTGAATTCAATCCTTTTAATATTTGTTTTCGATTGCATGTCACTTTTTATCAATATTATTTGTTAACTGTTGTGCAAACAACTTTTGCTCTCTGTGGGATTCGACACTCGACACATTAACTTGTGTCCACTTTATTACTTGATTGATATATATGCTTGTGTGTATGTTGTAATATTATTATTGGCATTAAGATTTTGGCATTGTTATGGGGAATAATTGTTTGCTTTAGAGTTTTATTTTACTAACTTTCCTTCTTTTCTTTTGAAGGTACTTTCTTAGTGTTGTATGTCTGAGAGCGACAACCTCGTCCCATTAGACCCTAAAATCGAAAGAAATTTATGCCTTCATCGAAGATAAGCTAATTGTAATCGAATCAACATGCATGATCAAACACAAGTTCATAATGCCCTACCACCATTACAGTATGTTGGAGAAGAAGAAATGTTGCACGACATTGGAGCTGAGTAACAATCATACTTCAATATGGATGATCGCAACCGACCGATTAGAGAGCATGTTGTTTCTACGCTGGATGATTTACACCCTGGAATTGTGTGACCATCCATCCAAGATGCTAGTTTCGACTTGAAGCCTGTGATGTTTCAAATGCTACAATCCATGGGGCAATATAGTGGCTCATTTACCAAAGATCCTATAGCACACCTCAGAGAATTCATGGAGGTTTGTGATTCTTTTGTATAGCAAGGAGTTCCCGAGGAAGCACTAAAGATGAAGTTGTTTCCTTATTCGTTGTGCTATAGCATCCTAGAATGAGCCAACACAAAAATTTCTATTGCGTTTTAATCATCCTAATATTAATGTAAAGCTGAGGAATGACATCACCTTCTTCAAGCAACTTAAAGATGATAATCTATACAAAGATTAGGAGCATTTTCAAGAGTTACTTTGAAAGTACCCGATGCTCATATTTCCCTATTAGACGCAAATAGAGATGTTTTATAATGGGTTAAACATGCACACTCGTATGGCGATCGATGCTTCAACAAATGGTTCACTATTAGATAAGTCGTACAATAAAGCATGTGATTTATTGGAGAGATTTCCAATAATGACTATCAATACCCCAATACAAGGAATATATTCGACATAATTTATGTTGCAGCAACATAAATTGATGCTTTGAACTCAATGGCATAACAAATCACTACATTGAAGGATATATTAAAGAAATTACAAATGCCAGGTGGCATGTAAGAGGTAAAAATGTTTCTACTCCCTCTTATGTTTATTGTAGAGATGCACATAATTATGAAGAATGTTCACAAAACATAGAGTCTATTTGTTTTGTGGGAAATTTTAATAGGGGAGATAATGCCAATCATTATGGGAATTCATACAATGCCAACTACTGCAACCATATTTTGTAGAATTCATTATGGAAATTTATCTTGGAGGAGCCGAAACATTGCCAATCCCAATGTTGTGCAATCAAATTTTAGCAATCAACAACAATATTTTAATCAACAACCAATGATTCCACATCACCAACAGTCAATGCAACCTCAACAAAAGCATAATTACCAAGGGTAGAATTCCAATCATGCCGTTAATCCTTTTGAAGCTTTAATGAAATAATACATGGCGAGCCAATCAGCATCATTGAGAGCTCTGAAGAACCAAGTTGGTCAACTAGCCAATGATTTAAGCAATAGGTAACCAGGGACGCTGCCCAACTATACCAAAGTCCCTAAGGCTCATGGGTAGGCTCATTGTTATGAGCATTGAAATTCCATCACAACCCGAAGTGGAATCCATATTGGGAGACTTACTACTGAAAACAAGAAGAATGATGATGAGCAACAAACCAAGGACAAGGAGGTAGTGCAAGATACATCTATTCTAGATGTTGCAACAAAGGATGCTAGATAAAGCATCAATTCTAGGACAATGTTAGCAGCATCACCTCAAACAATGCCTCATGTTATACCCGTGATACCATAACCAACACTGAATCAATCGACTCCAAGACCTCCTTCACCTTTCCCATAAAGATTCAAGAAAACCAAGGAGGATCAACAATTTAAAGTGTTCATTAATGTAATTCGCCAATTAACAACCAATATCTCGTTGATAGATGCTTTGGAGAAAAACCCAAAATGCATCAAATTTATGCATGAGGTACTATCCTAGAAGAAAAGGTTGGGTGAGTACAAAATCGTTGCACTTACTGAAGGCTATAATGTTATGACCACGAGTTGAATGCCACCAAAGCTCAAGGATTCAGGGAGTTTAATTATCCCCTGTAGCATTGGTGGCCAGTTTTTAGGTAAAGACTTATGCGACTTAGGTGCCATTATTAGCTTGATACCATTGTCTATTTTTAGGAAGTTTGGAAGTGGAGACACAAGGCCAACTACCATGATGCTGCAGCTTGTCAACTGATCCATCGTGAATCCTAGTGGAATCATGGAGAATATGATGGTTCGAGTGGATAAATTTATATTCTCCATTGACTTTACTATACTAGAATGTGAAGCCCATAAAGAAGTTTCAATCATTTTTGGAAAACCCTTCCTTGTTACAGGGCAAGCTCTAATTGATGTTGAAAATAGAGAACTCACTATGCATTTAAATGATGAATATATTACTTTCAATGTCTTGAAAATTGTTTCTTATATGGATGATAATGTTCAATGCAATGACATTGATGTTTTTGATGTTTATGTGCAGGAGCATTTGGATGAAAGCTATAGCATGGAAGTTGTTACAGAAAATGTTGTAGCAATTGAATAAATCGAAGACAATGAGGCAGTAGATTTTATTCAACACTTTTAGTCCTTGGAATTTCTTGATCGACCCATTCAATCACCAAAGATGTCCATAGAATAATCGCCTAAGCTTGAGCTCAAACATTTTCCTGAGCATTTGAAATATATTTTCCTTGGAGAAAACAATACTTTGTAGTCATTTTTTCTGCAAAGCTTATAACATCACAAGCGAACATCATGATTTTGGTGCTAAAGCAACATAAGAAAGCAATTGCTTGGAGCATCGCTGATATAAAGGGGATTAGTCCAACATTTTACATGCATAAAATTCTATTGGAGGATCCGAATAGTAGTTCTATTAAGCAACAAAGATGGTTAAACCCAATCATGAATGAAGTTGTTCGTAAAGAAGTCATCAAATGGATGGATGATGGGATCATGTACCATATTTTTGACAACAATTGGGTAAACCCCGTGCAATATGTTCCTAAGAAGGGGCATATCTGTAGTAAAAAATAAAAAGAATGAATTGGTTCCTACACATACAAATAAGGGCTAGAGAATTTGCATGGACTACCGTAAGTTGAATAAAGATACAAAGAATAATCACTTCCCACTATCGTTTATTGACCAAATACTGGACAAAATTGGTGGAAAGGTTTCTACTATTTCCTTGATGGATATATCGGGTATAATCAGATTGATATAGCTCCTGAAGATCAAGCCAAAATGACCTTCACTTTTCCTTATGGAACTTTTACTTTTCGAAGAATGTCATTCGACCTATGCAATGCTCTAGCAATATTTTAGCTCTGCATGATGGCAATATTCTCCGATATTATTGAATATTACTTGGAGATATTCATGGACAATTTCTATATTTCTGGGCAAGACTTTGAGCAATGCCTTGCTCACTTGATCATTGTTTTCAAAAGATATGAAGAAACCAACTTAGTTTTGAATTGGGAAAAATGCCACTTCATGGTGACCAAAAGGCATAGTGTTGGGCATCGCATTTCTCATTGTGGAATTGAAGTAGATAAGGAAAGGTAAGTTATTCAGAACTTACCTCTTCCATTAAATGTAAAGGATGCAAGAAGTTTTCTAGGGCATGCAGAATTTTATCATAGATTCGTTAAGAATTTCTTCCAAATTGCCAAACCTTTGTGCTCATTGTTGGAGAAAAAAAAATTCATGGTTTATGTTGAAGTTCTTAAATCCTTTGAAACCATTAAATCTAAGTTGGTTAATGCTCCTATTATCGTAGCAACAGATTAGAGTTTACCTTTTGAATTGATGTGTGATGCTAGCGACCACGCTGTAGGAGTAGTGCTGGGGTAACTCAAGGAGTGATTCTTTCATGCTATTCGTTATGCTAGTAGGACATTGAATGATGCTCAGGTAAATTACACCACAACTTTAAAAGAGTTGCTTGTTGTGGTGTTTGTTTTTAAAAATTTAGGCCATACTTGGTTGGTACTAAGGTGATAGTTTACACATACCACTTGGCTCTGAAGCATTTATTTTCTAAGAAGAACACTAAGCTGAGATTGATTCGTTGAGTGCTACTACTTTAAGAATTTGACATTAAAGTCCGAGATAAGAAGGAGCTAAAAATCAAGTGGCTAACCATTTCTCTCATTTGGAATTCGAAAGTGAAGATGAAAAAACATTTATGATTCCGAATACTTTTCCCGATTAGAGATTGTTTACCATCGATGCTTTACTATGGTATGTGGACTTTGTGAATTATTTAGTTAGTGGTATGTTGCCACTAGATCTTAATCATCAAGGTAGAAAGAAGTTCATGAGAGATGTCAAAGCATATTTTTGGGAAGAACCCTACCTTTCAAGCAATATAATGACCAACTTTTAAGGAGATGTGTTCCCGAGAGTGAGCAGCAAATCATTTTACAATATTGCCACAACGCACCCTATGGAGAACATTTTGGTGGCATGTGAACAATAGTGAAGGTCCTCTAGTGTGGTTATTATTGGCCATCATAGTTCAAAGATGCTAATACTTTCGTACAACATTGTGATAAATACCAAAGAATAGACAACATTTCTCGGCGCAATGA
Organism: Hibiscus syriacus; assembly: GCF_006381635.1. NCBI lineage: Eukaryota > Viridiplantae > Streptophyta > Magnoliopsida > Malvales > Malvaceae > Hibiscus > Hibiscus syriacus. The sequence goes on along the minus strand of NW_024063533.1, from coordinate 9,999,768 downwards.
AATGCCAATGCAACATATTCTGGAGATAGAATTGTTTGATGTTTAGGGATTAGATTTCATGGGACCTTACCCATCTTCTTGTGGAAACACTTTCATCCTTGTTGCCATTGATTGTGTGTCTAAGTGGGTTGAGGCTGTAGCATTACTCTCAAGTGATGCTAAAGCGATTATTAGATTTCTTCATAAGCACATTTTTACTCACTTTGGAACACCAAGAGCATTTATTAGTGATAAAGTTTCCCAATTTATTGGTCAATAAGTAGCTAATTTCCTGCAGCGTTATGTAGTAAAACATTACATTACTACATCTTATCATCCTCAAACAAATGGTTAAGTTGAGGTTTTTAACCGTGTAATCAAGTAAATCTTGGAAAAAATGGCCAATCTTTCGAGGAAAAATTGGTCTCTACGACTTGAAGAAGCACTTTGAGCCTATATGATAGCTTACAAGACTCCTTTGGGTATGTCTCCTTATCGCCTTGTGGATGGAAAAGCTTGTTACATACCCGTAGAGCTGGAGAGCAAAGCCATATGGGCACTTAAGAAGCTGAACTTTGACCTCAATATTGCTGGTGAACAAAGAATGCTAGAGATCAATGAATTTAAGGAGCTACGCAACAACACTTACAAGAGTGCTCGAATTTATAAGGACAATAGTAAGAAATGACACGGCCAACATATCTTTCCAAAGCAGTTTCATGCTGGACAACAAGTATTGTTATTTAACTCTTATCTAAAGCTTTTCTCGGGCAAACTCAAGTCTCGCTGGTCTGGACTCTTTGAAGTTGTAGATTTCTATCCTCATGGGGCATTGCTTTTGAAGAATTTAGTAGATGGAAGCACATTTAAAGTCAATGGGCAGTGTTTAAAGCATTATTGCCAATAACAAAGCCATCATATATCCTCTATCACACTAAGTGATCCCCCTTATTTTAAATTTCTTTTGTTATAAATAAGTCAATTTTGACATTAGTTATATTTTTTAGTAGATTTTAATTAATTTTCTTTCTTTCCTTCTAGGATAATACTGCAGCCTCCCTACTGAAATACTTCTCCGGAGAATGTGTGTGCTACATAGCGATTACCAATCTATACAATATCGATTACTGCATTAGATGCTACAACATATGCCAGCTGGGTAGGTAACTCTTGGTAAAAAGTAATTTGGGTGAGCTGTCACCCACTTTACCCCTTGCATATCCACCGTCCACTTTATCCTATCTTAACCATCCAATTTTTATCTTTATCATTATCATTTTATTTAAATTTCAAAAACTTCTTTTTACACTCTTATACGTCACCTTTTAATATTCCAACCCTAAAAATAACTCACACTTATTGCATTTTACCCTTCATCTTCTTTCCTTGGTTGTTTCTCCTCTATTTTAAAAGACTCTCCATTTTTATTACAAAACTCTTCCATTCACTTACCTTCTTCCATTTTCCTTCGAATATTTCGTCTCTTTAGTCATGGCATCGAAAAAGAAGGTTGTTGTCAAGAGTGTTAGTTATATTCTGAATTCCCTGTTATTAACCTTATCATCAAAATCAGTGTTTACCGCTGAACCCATACAATTTATGGAAGCTGAGTAGCAAAGGAGTTACTATAAGGACTTTGTTGATCGTGAGTTTTGCAATGATATCATTGTTTATGTGACCAATATCATTGAAAATATGAAATGAGAGACTTTTTGTTCTCATCTGAGAGAAATTAATTATCAATGGGTCTGGGATTTTTATAGCAAATTGATGCAAAAAGACAAGCCCATAGTATTTGTTGAGAGAAACATGTTCATTGGTGGGATGCACCGATTAACAACCTACTTGGGCTTGAAGAGAGTGTGTGTGGGCACACCAAGTTTGTCAACAATCTCACAATCGATGATCTAGAGTAAGTTTCTAGGGATGTGTGCTTTCCAGGCAAGACTTGGATTAAATCTTCTTCTAGTGGCTACACCAATGCGTCGATTGGACCTAAATCGAGAAACCCGGGTATGGTTTGTTTTCCTTCGAACTCGTTTAATTCCTATTATGCATTTTTTAGCCATTATTAGGGATATAATTTTTTTGTTGCATTCCATTTTAATAAGTATACGTATTGATGTTAGCATAATCATCTTTGCTGAACTATTTGCATGTAGCTAAAAGACTAGTAGTTATTTATATTTTCCGTCACTCATTTCTGCACTGTGCATCAAAGAAGAAGTGGTTAGATTGCCTTCTGATTAGGTTACTGAGAATATGAATGCTATCATCATTGTTGTTATCAAGAGAACATTGCTAAAGGAGGGACTTGGACAAGAATTCTCCATGCCCAAGACTAGTGAGCCAGAAACTGTTGATGGCCAGAATTCTGAACCACATGGCATCCAAGGCAGAACAACTGGACAATATCATGGCCATGCTGAGCCATACTATCCATATTCAATCCCAAATGCACTCAGTTCAAGTGCAATACTAGCAATATTCCCTCGCCAGGGATGCTATGTTGAGGAAATTATCAACAACATTGGTCAAAGATGGGAAGTTCATATTTCCAGTATTTTCTACAAGTGTTCTTGTTGATCTTGCTCAATCGCATGTTTTAGATGCTACTGATATTTCTAACAGCGTTGAGGAGGTACCAGTATCCAAGACTGATGTTGAAGCAGACACTATGAAAATCGATACCAAAACTTATGAAGTCGATAAAGAAGAAGGAACCGAGTAAGAAGAAGATGCGAAGGAAGATGAGGTTGATTCAGCTACTTCAATGGATTTCATTGCAACTGATTCTGACTATGTTGATCTTGTGGAGACCAACGAGTCACTCAACCAAGAGAAAGAAAGAGAGGAACTACCAGCCAGGAGTAGACTATTGCGAGGCAGTTGTTGGATTAAATGTAACACCCCTAACTCGTACCCGACCCAGATACGAATCCGAGGTGTCACATTAACTTTTCAAATCATTAACTATTAAAATGTAAGGAAACATTTAAAATGTTATTCATATTAAAATGATAGAACCCTTAAATTAAAGCAAATAATAAAAACTCACATTAATATTAAATAAACACTTAATAATTTACATAGATACAAAAGTAAAAGGTTACAAAATAGATAAGAGAATTTCAATTTAACTTGTAGTGCATGCCAACAGTGTACAAATTCAAAAGAAATCAAGGGAGTATGCTATCCTCAACTAGCTTCAACCTTCTATTTTCTTCAAACCTACGTGTGAAACAATCACACGCTAAGTTGATGACTTAGTGAGGCAATTACGAGTGAAAAATTTTATAAATGAAATCTTTATTTATTTCATATAAACATTTCATAAGGGATTCAAATTGATTTTCATAATAAGACTGTATACTTTTATACATTATTCTTTTTATATAACTTTGTTTTCAAATGCCAAATGCATACTACTGAGAACTCTAGGTATTTAAGTACATTGAGGTTATGCATTAATGCTGTCACCAGAGCTCGTATAATTTGCACCTAAGTGCCACATAATTGTCCCGAAGGACCACATAGATTTGTCTCGAAGGACCACATAGGTTTTGTCCCGAAAGACCACATAATTTTTTCCTGAAGGACCACATAGAACCCTTGACTCTTGGCATGCCAACTATACCTCTAATCCTCATACATATACCTTGAGCTTTTAACCATATAATTATTTATCATTTCATTATTCAAAGGATATCTTGCTCACATAGGTACTTTCACATCGAGTATTTTCGTATTCACATATCCACATTCTCATAATCATGTACACATAACCATTAAAACATAGATTAAGTAATATAACTTGAATAAAACATTGTAAAAATATAACATAAAAGAAATTGAAAGGTTGTTAATCGAAAACTCTAAGGTTGGTTTATCTCAAGCCGCCCTCGAATTTAATATAAAACACATGAGTTGCATTCACCTTTGCCTCACTGAAGTCCTAAACGAATCCTTATCACTTTGTTCAATGTCTACACAAGAACAACCGAAAATGAATATCACAATTCAAATCACTTACAATCAATCATTATAACTTAAAGCTGAAAGAAACTCTTATTGTATCATTTGAAGCGCATTAGTATCGGTACTTCCACTACAGTACTGATACTTCCCTTCTATGGTATCGATACCCACTTTGGTACCGATACCATTTCGACATTCTGGAATTTTAACTTGATAATGCTATCGATACCCTACCTTGGTATCGATACCCCCATTTCAGTATCGATAACTCCTACAATTAGTACCGATACTGATCCTGGAACTCAAACTAATTTGCCTTGAAGTATCGGTACTGGAAGGTATTGGAAGAACAATACTGATACCCTTGCCCAGACATTACCATTTCCATTTCGAAATTTAACCAAAAATTCCCCAAATCTCCTACTTATATTTCCTTTTATACCCTAAACTCCACTTCATTCATTAAAACCGACTTATCACAATTATGTACTCCTAAATATCCAAAATCTCACTAGAATATTTGAATCTAAAAATCATAACATTTTTTCAAGTATGTTATTAATCCATCCTAATACTTCTAACTCCTTAGTTATCCCCTTTACAAGTCAGATTTATCATTAGAATTCCAAAAACTAAACCATATAAAAAATTCCCTTAAAAACCCATTTTACCAATTCATCACTAACTCAATCATCTTTTAGTTTTACTCAACAATAAGCTTTCATTAAGCTTATATAACCCCCATATATTCAAAACCAAACCTAAATTTGAACAAACAAACAACTTGATATCATTTACCTTTGAAATGGAGCTCACAGGCACGAGGAAAAAGATAAGAAATGGTTCCAGACTTTTCTCTTTCCTTTCTCCATTTAATCCACATGTTTTATATCCCTTAAAAAGGAAGATAAAAATCCTTCTTGTGAAAAGACCATAATGCCCTTCTTATAACCAAATTTTAATATCAAGTCCTAAATAATATTCCATAATAAATCCTTGAACTTTTCAAGTTATTCTAATTAACCACTAAGTTTTGAATTCTTACATTTTAGTAACTGACCGATGATTGGGGTGTTACAAATCTCCCCCTTAATAAAATTCATCCTCGAATTTTTCATTGCACAAAGAGGTATTGTCTCCTCATATCTTCTTCTTGTTTCGAAGTAGCTTTTTCTACTTTATGGTTTCTCCAGAGAACTTTAACTAGTATAATCTTCTTGTTCCTTAGCTTATTGATTTCAAACGCTAGAATTTGCACCGATTCTTCTCCGTAGGTCATGTCAGATTGAACTTCTATCTCGTCTGGAGTTATGCGCATGATCTGATCGATATGTCCGAAGCATAGACACATGGAAGACATTGTGGATCTTTTCCATCTATAGTGGCAAAGCTAACTGATATGCCATTGGTCCAACTCTTTTCAAGACTTTATAGGGTCCAATGAACCTAGGACTGAGCTTTCCTTTACGTCCAAAATGAAGTACTTTCTTCCAAGGTGATACTTTTAGGAAAACCTTGTCGCCTACTTGAAATTCAATTTCTTTCCTCTACAAATCTGCTTAAGACTTTTGTCTGTCTGAAGCCACTTTAAGATTTTGCTGAATAGCTTGAACTTTATCTTCCACTTCTTTAATCAAATCAGGACCATGAACTTCCTGATCTTTTCATTCATACCAGTTAAGCGGTGTTCGACACTACCTTCTATACAATGCTTCATATGGTGCTATTTTAATGCTTGATTGATAGCTATTATTATATGCAAATTCTGCAAGCGACAAATACTTTTCGTACGATCCATGAAAATCAATGACGCAAGCTCTCAACATATCTTCCAGAATCTGAATCATTCATTCTGATTGGCCATCGGTTTGAGGATGAAAAGTAGTACTAAAGTTCAATCAAGTACCCAAAGCTCCTTGTAAAGATTTCCAAAATCTTGAAGTAAATCTTGGATCTCTATAAGATACTATTGAAACTGGTACTCCATGCAGTCGAACTATCTCATTAATATATAGTTTAGCATACTTTTCCATTAAAAAATCCGTTCGCACATGAGTGAAATGCGCAGTCTTTGTGAGGCGATCTATAATTACCCAAATTGTCCTTTTTGTTTGGTGACAATGGCAATCCTGTTACGAAATCCATCGTAGCTCTTTCCCATTTCCACAGAGGAATTGAGATCGGTTGCAATAATCCCGAAGGCACTTGATGTTCATATTTTACTTGTTTACAATTAATACACTTTGAAACAAACTCTGTAATGTCTCTTTTCATGCCTGGCCACCAAAAACGCCCTTTCAAATCTTGATACATCTTGTTCCCTCCTGGGTGCATAGTTAATGGACTACAATGTGCTTCATAAAATATATTTCTTTTCAACTTATCAACATTGGGTACACAAACTCAGTTTTTAAAGTATAAACATCCATTAGACTTTACTTCAAAGTCCTTAATTTAACTTTTTTCTAATTACTCAAACTAGACTGAACACTTTTCATCCTTATTTTGCAACTCCTGAATCTGTTCTAATAAAAACGGTTTTAACTTTAACTCGACCATTAGCGCACCATTGTCCTTTAACACAATTCGGGCATCTAACATACGCAAAGCGGAAAAAGTATTCCGACTAAGAGCATTAGCTACTATAATGACTTTCCTCGGATAATAATCTATAATCGCATCGTAGTCCTTGAGTAATTAAATCGATCTCCTTTGTCTCAAATTAAGCTCCTTTTGTGTCAACAAATACTTCAAACTTTTGTGATATGTGAAAATGAAGCAACACTCACCATATAAATAATGGTGCCAAATTTTCAATACAAATATCACCGCTGCTAATTCGAGATCACGCGTTAGATAGTTCCTCTTATGAGGCTTAAGTTGCCTTGAAGCATAGGTGACTACTTTTCCATCTTTCATTAATACACAACCCAACCCATTTAGGGAAGCGTCATTATAAATTTTAAAATCCTTGCCTGATCCTGGTTGTACTAGCACTGGAGCCTCCGTCAAAACTTTCTTCAATGCTTCAAAACTCTTTTAACAATCAGGGGTCCAATTAAAAGACACATCTTTTCTTAACAACTTGGACAAAGGCAGAGATATCATAGAAAATTTCTTGACAAACCTTCGATAATAACCTGCGAGACCTAGAAAACTCTGAACTTCTGACACACTCTTCAGAATTTCCCACTCTAAAACAACTTTTACCTTCTAAGGATCCATCTAAATTCCCTCTACAGAAATCTCATGTCCAAGGAATGCCACTTCAGCTAGCCAAAACTCGCACTTTGAGAACTTAGCATAAAACTTCTTTTCTTGTAATGTTTGAAGAATCACACGAAGATGGGTATCATGCTCCTCCATTGTCTTTATATACACTAAAATGTCATCAATAAAAATGACCATGAACTAATCAAGGTACGGCTGGAAAACTCTATTCATCAGGTCCATAAACGTTGCAGGCGCATTAGTTAATCCAAATGGCATTACTACAAATTCGTAATGGCCATACCGAGTCCTAAACGTCATTTTTGGAACATCTCTTTCTTGTATCTTTACTTGATGATAACCAGAGCGTAAATCAATTTCTGAAAACACCACAACTCCCTTGATTTGATCAAATAAATCATCAATCCTTGGAAGAGGATACTTGTTCTTTATAGTCACCTTGTTGAGTTGTCTATAATCAATACAAAGGCGCATCGAACCGTCTTTTTTCTTTACGAACTGGAGCACCCCAATGTGACACACTGGGTCTGATAAATCCTTTATCCGAAACTCTTATAACTGAATCTTTAGCTCTTTCAGTTCCTTTAGGGCCATCCTATAAGGAGCCATTAAAATCAGTGTTGTTCGTGCCATCATTTCAATTTAAAACTCAACCTCCCTATCTGGAGGTAATCCAGGTAATTCTTCAAGAAATACTACTGGGAACTCTCAGACCGTCGGAATATCTTCAAATTTTTTCCCTTGGCTCTAGTATTGATCACAATGGCGATATAAGCTTGACATTCTTTTACCATTAACTTCCGAGCCGAAATCATCGATATCACATTAGCTAATAGATTGATTCTCTCGTTGACCACACAAACTTCAAATCCATTTAGACTTCTTAACACAACTCATTTAAGTCGACAATCCACATTGACGTGATAATGATATAGCCAATCCATACCTAGGATAACCTCGAACTCATCAAAGAGTAATTTTATTAGATTAGCAGGGAATTCAATTCCCTGAATCCATATAGGACACCCTCAACATATTTGTCTCACTCGAGCACTATGCCTAATGGATTAGTCATAATCATCTCGCTACGAATAGATTCTAACTGAATTTTCAAGTCTTTCACCAGTTTACTACTAACATAATAATAATTCAAACCCGGATCAATCAAAACTAAAATAGGTTTTCCAGATATCTGAAAAGTAATTGTAATGATTTCAGGATCATCACAATATTCATTGGTCTTAAGGTTGTACATTCGAGCAGTGGAGGACACTTCAGGTTGAGCGGTCGACTCAGACTAATTCTTCCTCGACCTCGATGTCTACCTCTCATAGGTGCAGCAGTGGATCTTTTTGTTTGTGTAGGCTCTCCGATTATTATTGGACAGTCCTGAATAAAATGCCATGCCTCCTCATACTTAAAACAAGCTCCTGAGACTTTTTGACATACGCCACTATGATGTTTTCCACAGTGTTAACATTGACTTGGCTTATCCACTCCTGATTCCACTGATTGAGTCTGTTTAGATCTTCCAAGATTGGATCTTCTACCTGAGGATACAGCTGACAACGATCTGGTCTGAGGTAAAAAACTTGAACCTTGACTCTTCTTTGATTGGGATGTACTGGATGAGGCACCGACTCTTTTATTCTATTACGTCTTTTGCTCCATAAATCTCTCATTTTGATCTCGCTTCAGGGCTTTGGCTCTGTTCACTACCTCTTGGAATGAAAAGAGGTTAAGTGCCAGCAACAACTCTTTCAATCGAGGGCATAAACATTCCACAAATCAATCATAAGAGTCTTTTTCCGTAGGGACCAACTCCGTTACAAATCTACTCAGCTGTTGAATTCGCACTCAAACTCATACACAGTGCGATTCCCTTGCTTTAAGCTCATGAATTCTTGTTTCATCTGACGAATGAACTGATGCCCTATGTATTTGTTCTTAAATTCTTCCAAGAAGAACAACCATGTCACCTAGTCCCTTGCAGCTCTCATCATCACATTAGACCACTATATTCTGGCTTGACCTCGCAATAACAAAACTACCCCATCCAGCTTCTCCATTTCAGAATAATGGATATTCTCAAGCATTATCTTAAGAATGTTAAGCCACAGATTGGTAGCCATAAGACCTTCATCAGCTTCTCCTTTCAATTCTGGTGCTCCCAGACTTCTAAGCTCCTTAGCTACATTCATTTTAGGAGCTGAGAGAGCAGACGGTTGGAAACAAGTTAGAATCGCGTCCAATGTCTGGAAAAAGTCCCTTGGTCTTGTACAGGCATTACCTGCTATGCCTGATCCTCACTCTGCCTACTTGGGGCATGTGAATTCCTATTACCTTCATTCCTATCTATCGTTTCACTTAGGGAACCCTCAAAATCCGACATCTAATAAGTTCAATCACTACTTAATTAATAAGGACAACATATTAATTACCTTATCAGATCAGAAAGACTAAACTCTTAGTTGGTATGTACTCTTTTTAAAACCAAAATAACTTCATTTCGAATCAAAATCAATTAAACCTATAACACCATCTCTTTGTACCTTTCCGTACACAAGATACAAATGTCACATCACTTTTTAAAACTTTTTTTTGTCATTTAAAAAACCTTAAAAATTTTGTTTCAATTTTAAAAACCACAAACGTATAATATTCATAAAATTATAATACTCTAACTATCACTTTAAATACATTACAAAATATTTACTTGAGTTTAATTACATGCCAACCAATTTTTCAGAATGAAAAATATTGTCATATTGTTACTGACGAGTCAACCTTAATTGATAATAGTTGCTGCTACGACTGCACTCATTTCACAACTAATCTCTTCTTTTACCTACGCGTGAAATCAACACATGTTAAATACTTATTTAGTAAGACATAGTATTGTAAAGAAACATTTGTATATACATAAGTATATACTGTTTATTTGGTTTCGAACTACTTCATATCATCCATAAGGATTATATAAGTCCTAATTATTTTAACTAAATTTTTTCATACTAACTTCGTAAACATTCTTAGAATGTCTAACATACCTTTCTTTCTGTACATTGTTCTCATTATTCTTTAGTAATTATTCATTAATTTCATTTATGGCATCCTTTCATGCCTTTAATGCACCGTTATGCATTTTATTTATGTCAAATTACACTATTAAGCATTTAGTCTTTTACCCAAAGGTATTTAACCTTTCATCTTACTGGCATAATTGACACATTTCTACCAAATACACAGCTAGGCCATTAATCTTTTACTCAAAGGTATTTAACCTTTCATCTAACTGACATAATTGGCACCTTTCTGCCAAATGCACAACTAGAACATTAATCTTTTACTTTAGAATAGTTTCTACTATAATAATTATTCATAATATCAATTAACTCTTTTAATTCAATATAACTCTATAGTTTGCACACATAGTGGCAATACATTAATTTACAAACTTATTATAATTTCGTGAGGTTGTACACACAGTGCCCTTTAGGTAATTACAATACATACATTAGGCATAATACATCTATGATTATTATAACATATAAGTACATAATAAATGCACTCACCTGGTAATCCTCACTAATAAGATGTATAGATGTCTGGCTATTCAGCAATTTTATATTTTTTCTTTTTCTTGCTTGATTCAGGAGCTTGGTTATGATCTACACAAGCATCCATTAAACACATATACTATACCAAATATTAGTATATTCCCTAACATTTATACTTTAATAATACTCAAAAGTACTATTATTTCAGTTTCTATAACAATAGTTCCAAGCTCAATAGTATCTATACTTCTATATTACGATAATGATACCTTTTTCTCAATATCGATACTACTACACTATGGTACCGATACTTCCTTTCGGTATCGATACCAATTTTACAATTTGTTATCCATGATATCGGTACTTCCCTTTGTTAGTATTGATACCCTCTCAGTATCGATACCACTTGCACCGCTACCATTACTGTTCATCACATTTATACTCATTTACACTGATAGCATCGGTACTGTTCTATCAGTACCGATACCCTTACCCATATTTACCATATTTAGCTCTATTTTTACTAAATTTTCCCCTCTAATCTATTACTTTTACCTCCATCAATACTATTAAACTTTTTTTAATTATTCCAACTAACTTCCCTTCATATAACTTCTTATAACATCTAAAATCTCTCAAGAACATCTCAAACCAAGAATTATACCACTTTTTCTAACATATTTTTATTCATATCTAAAGCTTCTAATCTCATATTTACTTCTTTAACAAGTCAAATATACTAATAAACATTAGTAAAAACTCATATTCCAACATATCCTTTAAAAACCCATTTTCTCTAATCTCCAATAACTCATCCATCTCTTATTTTTAATTTTCTTTAACCCTTTCTTAAGCCTCTATAATACTCAATGATTCAAAAACCAACCAAAAAACAAAATGAAAAGCTAGCCAAATGAAACCTTACCTTTGACTATGGAGGGGAGCACAAAACCACGGGAGAAAGAAGAAGAGGAGTAAAAATAACTTACTTTCCTCTTTTTCCCTATTTAAAATCCCTAATAGGGAATGAATTTTAAATTCATTCCCCTTAAATGACAAAAATGCCCTCTTATTTCATCCATTGCTACAAATTAGTCTAAAACTTTATTCCAAATCATTTTCTCATCTTTTACTATTTATTCAGATACATCTTCAAATTTCAAATCTTTTCAATAAAGTCCCTGACCTTATATTTGGGATATTACAATTCTCCCCCTTAAGAAAATTCATCCTCGAATTTAAAGACTTTATGCTTTTACAACAACACTTTAACTAGAGAAATCATTTTGTTACACGATTCCTTAATTTCTCGAGTCTAAATCTGTATTGATTCTTTTCATAATTCAAATCTGATCGAATCTCTATTTCACTCAATGTAATAACATGCGATGGATCTGATCAGAAATTAATAAGAAACAACACATGAAAATATTATAGGTCTTGTCCATTTCGGGAGGGAAAATTGACCTGATAAAATCTCATAAGGTTAAACATTTCTCAGTTTCAATCCAAACCGCAATACTTCTTCCAAGGCGATACTTTCAGAAAAACTTTATCATCTTCTTGCTATTCAATCTCTTTTCTCTTTAGATCAACATAAGATTTTTGTCAATCGGAAGCGGTCTTAAAAATTATCTTAGGTAACTTTCATTTATTATCCATTTATTTCATTAAATCAGGGCCAACTAGATTTCGATCTTTAAACTCAACTAATTCAATGGTGTTTAACCTTTTCTCACATATAAAGCTTCGTATACAACAATCTTGATGTTCAACTTTTTCTCTTATATTACTTCAGACATTTTGCTAAAATTTTCGTGATGGGTATTTTCAAACCAGGCCACCCAACCGGCTCTTTAAATCCTGGTACCTATTGTTTCCACTTGATTACATAGTCAACGGGCTTAATATCTCAAAAAGAATATTTTTCTAAATTCTTAATCGTCGGAATACAAAGTCTCCCACGATAATATAAACATCCATCGAACCTGACCTAAAAAGTCCTTAATCTCTTCAATTTATACTTATAAAATTCTTATCAAGAAATTTTCATATTTCCTTTATAATTCTCTTATCAGATCTAACTAAAAATATCGGCTTCATCTTTAATTCAACCCACAGTGCCATTTTCATTCAACACTAATCGCACGTCAATAGCTCTCAAGACTGCAAAAGGTTTCTGACTAAGTACCCCTGCAATAACCTTGGCCTTTCTTAGAAGGTAATCAACGATCATTTCATGATCCTTTAAAGGTTATGTCAGTCTTTTCTGTATCAGATTCAACTATCTTTAATTCCACAAATACTTTAGGTTTTTGTAATTAGCACAATTATAATACCGCTCACCATACAGATAATGGCATCAAATTTTTTAAGGCAAACTCAACTGATGCCTACTTTAAATCATAGAAACATGTTCAATACCTTAATAACCATCAACCTTAAATTTCACCTCTTAATCTGGAGATACTCAATAAACTTATATGTCATCATTTTATTCACCATCATTATCGATGTCACCCTGACAATGATTTTACTTTCCTTCCAAAAACTATAATTACATAGCACCTGTAATCTTTATTAATTATTTACTACCTGTCCACTCACACTTGTACCATGACCCACTACGGTTTACTACTATCATTTCACTAAAGATTGGTTCTAAAGGAATTCCTCTAGCTCTAACCAACTTTGTACTTATGTATGAATGTGTAGAACCAGGGTTAACTAATACAAATACAGGCTCATCAAAAAGATGGAAAGTACATGTTATGATATCAGGGTCATCTTGATCCTTATTGGTCTTAACGTTATAGATTCTGATAACTCCCCGAGTCTCTAATCGCTGCTTGGATTTAGATTGTCCCCTTGATCTTCCCTTTCCTCTTCTTCTATTAGAGGCTGACATAGATCTTTCAGATTACGCCGAATGGTCCCCAAATTTCATTGGACAATTTCGGGCAAAGTGATCATTCTCACCACATTGGAAGCAAGCTCCACTGAGAAGTCCGCATACTCCCCAGTGCATTCTACCACATATTTAACATACATATCTTTCTCCCACTGCTCTACCAGAGTTAGCATCAACTGACTGAGACTGTTTTGTTTTCTATGAAGCTGAAGCTGAACCATCTCTATCCATATATCTAGAACTCAAGCCTTTGCCTCTCTTAACATAATGGGGAGTGTAAGGCGTTCCAACCCTTTTCCCCATCTGCAAACTTTGTTCTATGTCTCTATTTGAGCTCTCTCGATAGCTTTGGCTCGGTTAATAACTTATTGCAAGTTAGGTAAACTCAAAGCCAACATCATTTCTTTCAACTTTGGCCTCAACCCCACAATAAACCAATCGCGTCGAGCTTTATCATTGGGAACCACCTTAGTAGAAAAATAGCTCAAATTATTATACTCAGCTTCGTACTCATGTACTACTTGATCACCTTATTTCAAATTAAGGAACTTTAACATCATTATCCATCTGAGTATTTGACCACCATACTCTAGCTGACCCTATAAGTAAAGATACAACTCCACCTAACTTTTTTGGATCCAAACAATGAAGACTTTCGAGCATTATTATAACATCATTTAGCCATAAGTCAGCCTCTGTAGGACCTTTATCCTCTTCTCCCCGAAACTCTAGAGCTCCCAAGCTCTTCTGCTCTTTTGGGATCAACATTCTCGGTGCTGGAGGAGTAGGGGCATGTGGAGGAGGTTGAAAACGGGTTAATATAGCGACGGGAGCTTACATAAAAGCTCCAAATTCTGGTACCAACATCCTTTGATGTGCATGCGCACTAGCATTTTTGGATGGGACCTGCTGCTCACTATTAGCCTCGTAACTTTTGCTACCAGTCCCTTCTCTTATCTTTTGTTCTCCCGCTCTACACGAGTTCGAGGATTCTGACATCTATTAGAACATACGTAGTGATAATCATTACAGTTAGTAAGGAGTGTCATCAATTACACTCTAATGACACCATATCAGTAACCTTGACAATCTTAGTGGAATGTAATCCTTTTTTCTTATTTCAAATGAACTCAGTTTCCCAAGAATTAACTATACATGTAGCTCTGATAACAATAAATGTAACACCCATCTCTTTGTACCTTTTCGTACACGAGATACAAATGTCACATCACTTTTTAAAACTTTTTTTATCATTTGAAAACCCTTAAAAATTTTGTTTCAATTTTAAAACCACAAACGTATAATATTCATATAATCATAATACTCGAACTATCACTTTAAATATATTACAAAATATTTACTTGAGTTCAATTACATGCCAACCAAGTTTTCAAAATGAATAAGATTGTCCTATTGTTACTTACGAGTAACCTTAATTGATGATAGTTGCTGCTGCGTCTGTACTCTTTTCTCAACTAATTTATGTTTTTACTTATGCGTGAAATCAACACACGTTAAATACTTATTTAGTAAGATAGTATTGTAAAGAAACAATTCCATATACATAAGTATATCATATTTACTTGGTTTCGAACCACTTCATATCATCCATAAGAATTATATAAGTCCTTATTATTTAAAACAAATTTCTTTTATACTATCTTTGTAAACATTCTTAGCATGTCCAACATATCTTTCTTTTTGTACATTTTTCCTATTATTCTTTAGTAATTATTCATCAATTTCATTTATGTCATTCTTTCATGTCTTTCATGCACCGTTATACATTTCATTTATGTCAAATTGCAGTATTAAGTATTTAGTCTTTTACCCAAAGGTATTTAACTTTTCATCTAACTGGAATAATTGATACATTTCTACTAAATACATAGCTAGACCACTAATCTTTTACTCAAAGGTATTTAACCTTTCATCTAACTGGCATAATTGACACATTTTTGCCAAATGCACAGCTAGGCCATTAATCTTTTACTTTAGAATAGTTTATACTCTAATAATTATTCATAATATCAATTAACTCTTTCAATTCATTATAACTCTATAGTTTGCACTCATAGTGCCAATACAATAATTCACAAACTTATTATAATTTCGTGAGGTTGCACACATAGTGCCCTTTCGGTAATTACAATACATACATTAAGCATAATACATCTATGTCTATTATAACATATAAGTACATAATAAATACACTCACCTGGTAATCCTCTCTAATAAGATGTAGAGATGTCTGGCTATTCAATAACTTTATCTTTTCTCCTTTTCTTGTTAGATTCAGGAGATTGGTTATGATCTACACAAGCATCCATTAAAGACATATACCATACCAAATTTTAGTATATTCCCTAACATTTATACTTTAATAATACTCAAAAGTACTATTATTTTAATTTCTATAACAATTTCAACCTATCTTTTAGTTTCAAGCTCAATAGTATCGATACCCTTACCATGGTATCGATACTTCTATACTGTGGTATCGATACCTTTCTCTTAGTATCGATACTACTACACCATGGTATCGATGCCACTTGCATCAGTACCGATACTGTTCGTCACATTTCTACTCATTTATACTGATAGTATCGGTACTGTTCTATCAGTACTGATACTCTTACCCATATTTTCCATTTTTCAGCTCAATTTTTACTAAATTTCCCCCTCCAATCTATTACTTTTACCTCCACCACTACTATTAAACTTTCTTTAATTATCCCAACTAACTTTCCTTCATATTACTTCTTATAACATCTAAAATCTCTCAAGAAGATCTCAAACCAAGAATCATACCACTTTTTCTAACATGTTTTTAATCATATCTAAAGCTTCTAATTTCTTATTTACTTCTTTGACAAAACAAATATACTAATAAACATCAGTAAAAACTCATATTCCAACATATCCTTTAAAAACTCATTTTCTCAAATCTCCAATAACTCATCCATCTCTTATTTTTAATCTTCTTTAACCCTTCCTTAAACCTCTATAATACTCAATGATTCAAAAATCAACCAAAAATGAAATGAAAAGCTAGTCAAATGAAACCTGACTATGGAGGGGAGCACAAAACCACTAGAGGAATAAGAAGAGGAGTAAAAATAACTTACTTTCCTATTTCCCCTATTTAAAATCCCTAATAGGGAATGTATTTTGAATTTATTCCCCCTTAAAAGACCAAAATGCCCTTTTAATTCATCTATTGTTACAAATTAGTCTAAAATACTATTCCAAATCATTTTCTCATCTTTTACTATTTATTCAAATACATCTTTAAATTTCAAATCTTTTCAATAAAGTTCTTGACCTGATATTTGAGATATTACAAAACCATAGCTCTGATACCATTTAATGTAACACCCTTAATCTGTACCCGACCTGGATACGAATATGAGGTGTCACATTAACTTTTCAAATCATTAACTATCAAAATGTAGGGAAAATTTTGAATTTTTATTTGTATTAAAATGATGGAAACCTTAAATTAAAACAAATAATAAAAACTCACATTAATATTAAATAAATACTTAATAATTTACATAGATACAAAAGTATAATGTTACAAAATAGATCAGAGCATTTCAATTTAACTTGTAATACATACCAACAATGTAAAAATTCAAAAGAAGCCTACATTTAAATTGTCTTGATCTGATCTTCAAGGGAGCATGCTATCCTCAACTAGCTTTAACCTTATGTTTTCTTCAAACCTACGTGTGAAACAATCACACGCTAAGTCGATGACTTAGTGAGGTAATTACGAGAGAAAAAAATTATAAAACAAAATCATTACTTATTTCATATAAACATTTCATAACGGATTCAAATTGTTTTTCATAACAAGTTTGTATACTTTTATACATTATTCATTTTATGTAACTTTGTTTTCAAATGGCCAATGTATACTACTGAGAACTCTTGGTATTTGAGTACATTGAGATTATACACTAATGATGTCACCACAGCTCATACAATTTGCAACGAAGTGCCATATAATTGTCCCGAAGGACCACATAGGTTTTATCCCGAATGACCACATAGAACCCTCGACTCTTGGCTTGCCAACTATACCTCTAATCCTCATACATACACCTTGGTCTTTTAACCATATAATTATTTATCATTTCATTATTCAAAGGATATCTTATTCACGTAGGCACTTTCACATCGAGTATTTTCGTATTCACATATCCACATTCGTATAATCATATACACTTAACCATTAAAACATAGCTTAAGTAATATAACTTGAATAAAACATTGTAAAAATATAACATAAAAGAAATTAAAATGTTTTTAATTGAGAACTCTGAGGTTGACTTATCGTAAGCCGCCCTCGAATTAAAATAAAACACATGAGTTGCACTCACCTTTGCCTCACTGAAGTCCTAAACTAATCCTTATCACTTTTCATCGATAACTTATAACGTCAAAGTGTCTAGAATTTGACTTTGTTCAACATCTACACAAGAACAATCGAAAATGAATATCGCAATTCAAATTGTTTATAATCAATCATAATAACTTAAAGCTAAAAGAAACTCTTATTTTATCATTTCAAGCACATTAGTATCGATACTCCCACTACTGTACCGATACTTCCCTTCTATGGTATCGATACCCACTTCGGTATTGATACCATTTCGGCATTATGGAATTTTAACTTGATAATGGTATCGATACCCTACCATTGGTATCGATACCCCCATTTCAGTATCGATACCCCCAATTCAATATCGATACCTCCTACAATTAGTATCGATAATGATCATCAAACTCAAACTAATTTTCCTTGAAGTATCGGTATTGTTCTTCCAGTATAACAAAAAATTCACCAAATCTCCTACTTATATCTCATTTTGAGCCCTTAAACTCTATTTCATTCATTAAAACCAACTTATCACAATTATGTACTCCTAAATATCCAAAATCTCACTAGAATATTTGAATCTAAAAATTATAACATATTTTCAAGTATGTTATTAATCCATCCTAATACTCCTAACTCCTTAGTTATCTCATTGACAAGTCAAATTTATCACTAAAATTCCAAAAACTAAACCATATTAAAAATTCCCTTAAAAACCCATTTTACCAATTCATCACTAACTCAATCATCTTTTAGTTTTACTCAACCATAAGCTTTCCTTAAGCTTATATAACCCCCATATATTCAAAACCAAACCAAAATTTGAACAAACGAACAACTTAAAATCCTTTACCTTTGAAATAGAGCTCACGGGCACGAGGAAAAGATAATTAATGGTTCCAGACTTTTCTGTTTCCTTTCTCCCTTTAATCCACGTGTTTTATATCCTTTAAAAAGGAAGATAAAAATCCTTCTTGTGAAAAGCCCATAATGTCCTTCCTATAATAAAATTTTAATATCAAGTCTTAAACAATATTCCACAATAAATCCTTGAACTTTTTAAGTTATTCTAATTAACCACTAAGTTTTGAATTCTTACATTTTGGTTACTAACCCGATGATTGTGGTGTTACATTTGAACAATGAAGCTGGTACACAAGATGCTGTAGTAGCAAAGCAACAGGAGTTGGACGATGTCTAACTTGTCACCAATGTGCTTAAGTATATGAAGCAAATGAAGGCAACTGACTAGCTTGGAGAAATCGATATTGATCTGGTGAATAGGTGATGTAAGGTACTCCTACCTTAAATTGATTGTGGATCTAGGAAGGAAACAAAACAACCTGCATAAGTGAATGACTCAAATATATGGCTTGATAGTTGATGTAATGGTGAAATAGAGGGCTATTTATGTTATGAAGTTGGTAGCGGAAGTAGGATGATAAGGTTATAGTATGGCTTATAAAAGAAATGATGGTTGGTGATGATAGTATCTCAGAAAGACTGTAACATCCCAAAAGTAATGTTAGTGATCAAAATGAAAGTATTTGAAAATTAGTGACCAATCTCAGAAAACATTAAAAGTTTAGGGACTTGATTCGATAATTTTGGTATTAGAGTTAATAGTAAATTTTGAAAATGGAAAGGGTATAATGGTAGTTTCATAAGAAAAGTTTTATTTCTCCTTTATATAGGAAATAACACTTGTAAAGGGAGGAAAAAATGAAAAAAAATGTCTGGAGACTTGGTTGGCTCTCTTCTTCTTCTTCTCTTCCCGTGGCTCCATTGGTAAGGTAAGATAGTCTCAAGTGAATGTTTTCTTTCAATTTTAAGTTGGTTTTAATTCTTGAGATGATAAGAAAGCTTGAGTGAAGCTTAAAGTAGCTTAAAACTCTAAGATGAATGAATTATGGAAGAATTAAAATAAGGGGTTATTAAGTGAAATTATGGAAAGAAGTTAGTAAATGAGTTTTGAGATTAAATTTGAGTTGTCATCGGTTAGAATAAGAAGTGTAAGGTGTTAGAAATGAAATTAGAACATGTTGAAAATGTAGTGAGATTCTAGGTTTCAAGAATTTGATTGGGATATTGAAGATAATGATGATTGATATGAATATAAGATGATTTTAAGAAGTGTATTTGAGTTTATTAGTAGGAAATGAGTTAAAAACGGAAGGTATAGGTAAGTATGAGTGAATTTTCAAGTTATAAAAATGAATTCTGGGCATGGGGTATCGGTATTGTTCATCCAGTACCGATACTTCAAAGTAAAATAAGTAGGAATTGAGCGATACTGAAGGAACAATATCAATACCATATGCTATAATTAGATGAAATATTTAAGAAGTATCGATACCTAAAGGATGGTATCGATACTGGTTGAAGAGGGTATCGATACAAAGTATTTAGTTTCGATACCATTATCAAGTTTTAAACATCGAATGTAAATAGGGTATTTGTACCGAGGATGGGTATCAATACCATTGAATAGTAGTATAAGTACTATATGGGGAGTACCGATACTATTGAGTATAGAATGATAAGTTAATTCTTTCTTTCAGCTTACGTTTTATTGATTGGTTATCAACGATTCGAACTTCGATATTTATAGAAGTTGTATAATTGTGTAGATGTTAATCGGAAGTAAGTATCTGATGAGTCGACGAGATGAAATCAAGCAAGAAAAAGATATGTGCACGACTTGGACTAGTGAGGCTAAGGTGAGTGTATACTAGTTAGCATATGATGTTTAATGGAAATAAGACTTACGACAAGTCTATTCCCTATAGTATAATACATGAATACATAAATATAAGCATATATTTGATATGCATATATGTCCTAAGTTATTATATATGTTATATGATTTGTGTGAATATGTGAATGAGTATAAATGATCTATGTGATTATATAAGAATATGAAATAAGTTATGTGATAAGGACATAAGAAATGATATGAATAAGTGATATAAGCTATGAGCTCTATGAGATATGTGATATGTGCATTATATGGAAAAGTGTTATATGTAAGTGAACTATGTGCCTATGTGAATAAATGTGATAATGAACTATGTGAAAGAAGCTATGAGATTATGTGCTTATGTAATGTGAATATGTGATAAATTTAATGATAATGCCCATGTTATGTGTTATGAGAGCTAGGGGTATAGTTAGCATACCAAGAGTCGAGGGTTCTACGTGGTCCTTCGGGACATATATGTAATCCTTTGGAACATATATATGGTACTTCGATACACTTATTTGGTCTATTGGAATATGTATATGGTTCTTAAAGAGTGGTCCTTTGGGACATATATAATATGTGGTCCTTCGGGACATAGTTGTCCTTCGGGACATAGTGGTCATTCGGGACAAATTCTACGTGCCCCTAGTGGGAATTATACGAGCTGTGGTGACAACATATGTGTACAACCTCTATGTACTCACATACCTTAAGTTCTTAGAAATGTACGTGGGCTAAACAAAGAAATCACATAAAAAAATCTTGTATGATGTTATACGGTTTGCTTGTGAAATGTATAGTATGAAGTGCTACAAAGGTTAATGATCAGATTATATGTTCTAAATGGACTAATGATAGTGATAATGGCAATAATGTGACTAGAATAATGTGATGATATGTATGCATGTATATAGTTGGTTTATGAACTGGTACATGATGTTTGTATTATATATTATTATATGAATTGTGAAATGTTCATGCATTGTTGAATATATAGAGTTTTTAGTATATGTGTTTTATGCCTCACTAAGTCAACGACTTAGCGTGTGAGTATTTCACACGTAGGTTCGATGAGATTATGGAGTGAAGAGGAGCAAGACATGTCAGATTCTCCTTTCCAAAGATCAGGTCAGAAATGTATTTGAATAGTATGTATTTTGTATAAGAAATATAGTTAGCATGTAAATAAAGATTTGAATTGTATAAGCTTTGTTATGTTTTGTAAAACCAATTGATTTTTAATTAATGTAAAAATTCATTTTCTTGAATTGTGAATTTAAATTTAAGTTAATTTGTAAAGAAAAACGTTTTGAAAAGTCAAATGTGACACCTCAGACTCGAGTCTGGGTCGGATACGGGTTGGGGGTGTTACAAAGACCAAGGAAGAACCAGTGCTACAATGAGAAAAGACCCAGCCTCACATATCTCTCTAAGGGATGATAACAAAGGACTTGGAACCACTGTCTATAAGGAGATAGGATTCACAAGTATCAAGGGAATAGAGATTAACGCCACAAGTAATAAATTACTTGATAAGTCGATAAAAGTCACAAGGACTTGAGAAAAGAGAATAATATCACTTAAATTATATGAAAGATGTGTTTACAAAATGAATAGGACTAGCCTATTTATAGAAATTGAAGGGACTTGGCCGAATGGATACATGTTGGTTCAGTCATCCCTTGTGTCCCTCTAGAATGACATAATTAATTAATTAAGTACATGAATGAAAGGGAATAATGTTTCGGATGAATGGAGGGGGCATGTCTCTTGGCGTAATGGTGCTTGAACCACTTCAAGTTGGTGCCTAAATGAAGCATTAGGAGCCTTGGCCGAATGGTTGGCCTGTTTGGTGTTTGGCGCACCTAGGATGAGTCCACATGCTTGGTACATGGTTGTTAGTCACAAGGCGTGCACATAATTATCTAGGAGGCTTATGGTGTAGCATATGCATATGATGAAGACCAAACATGTATAGCAGCCTTGGGCATGAGTTGAGTTATCTTCAAGCTTGCATGTGCATAACTAGTTATCAATGTAACAGCTGGTGGTGAAGGATCTTCTTAGCCATGATCTCTCAAGATCCATAGCTTCACCTTCATCTATGTTCAGCTACATTTGTTGTCACTTTCATTAACTTGTCTTCAAATAGTCCAACTAGTTGAGATTAGCTAGCCTTGAGCTCCTCCTACTGAGTTGAGCTTCCCATTGTGTTCCATGAGCTGCCATAATGTTTTTGAACTAATTGTGAGCTACATATGGATCTCAAATACTCCAACAAGCTGCTCCAATGTGTTCCATACTTCCATGTACCTACATGTGCAAAGAAAACAATGTAAATCAAAGGTATTGAGCTTGTATTATCTAATTACCTTGATGTCGTGCATGATTATGGTCTTGTGAGCTATGTATGCATGCCATGAGCTAAGTACATAATGATATAACATATGTAAGCTAATGTATAAGACTTAGGAGCTGAAATGAATGCACATGAGCTAACAAATGAATGATTAAGCGTGCTTCCATTTCATAAATATAATGAATCATGCTTCATGAATGCAAGACTAATCTAAAATACTTAACATAATTGAAATAAAAATGTGCATCAATCATAAAGATGTGGATATGCTAAGTTAATTTACTCATTAAATCATATAACTAACAACCTTAGCAGGATATGTATGATTATTTCATATATGGTCATAATGATATAAAGTAAGTAAAGGATTAAGATGTTTAAGAATACTCCCTTTGGATGTGGTGAAAACGTGCTTGCATCATCCCCCCTTCTTTAGGGCGATTTGTGCTCAAATTGAAGGCTTTGGTATGCTAGAAATGCTTATCATTGTGTTCTTCCAAATGCATAGCTTTGTGTTCATTTGGCAAAATAAAGTATCATTTGGATGAATGTGTTCTTCCAATAGGTACCCTTTCACAAGATCTCCTATTAGGCCTTTCTTTGGAATATAAATTACCAACATATACCTTTTTGGAATGATCTTCTTCTAAGGATATCCTTGTTAGAAGTGACCTTTCATTTGGCTTTCCCTGAAAAGTGAAGAGACATGATGTTTCAAATGAATGGGTACTTACCTTTTGAAGACATGAATCATAACCCTTGATGAAGAGTTGTGACTTTGAACCCCAACCATCACCATTATTTGTAGGAGTCCCTTCATTTTCCAGCAACGAACCATCATACTTATTCATGAAGAAGTTCAGTTTCATGTCTCATCCATCTTCATTCTTTAATGGTAGTTTGTCATTTCGCAAGGTTTGGACACTCTTTCGTATATACATCTAATCTTGTTGGACTTCTTTAGGCGTCAAAGGCACCAAAGTTACCTTTCTTCCTTCGTACTTAAAGGAGTATTGGTTGTGATAACAATCATGAATGGCCCTTTTGTCATACTTCCATGGCCTCCCAAGTAGAATGTGGCTAGCATGCATATGGACAATATCACAAATTACCTCATCCTTGTATCTACCAATTGAAAAAGAAATTAGAACCTGTTTAGTAATATTTAACTCACCTCTTTCATTGATTCATTGGATTTTATATGGAGTTGGATGCTTTAAGGTTGTCAAGTTGAGTTTATCCACCATAATAGTGATGGCTATATTTTTGCAACTCCCTCCATCAATAATCATTGTACAAACCTTGTCCTTGACATGGCACCTTGTGTGAAAAATGTTATTTCTTTGTAGTTCCTCCTTAATTAATTGTGATTGGAGGCAACTCTTTGAAACAAGCATTTTTTCACAATCAGCAATCTCTTTTGGTTCTTCTTCATAGATTGCTTCTTGTTCCTCACCATGAACAGGTTCTTCAGAATTTGAAAAAACATCTCCGTTGTATAGCAATATCATAGTGTTTCAGTTGGGACATTGGCTTGCAACATGTCCTTTTCCAAAAAGCTTAAAACACTTGATATCTCTGGACCTCTCGAAAGTGTTTATTTACCTTTATTTACCCTTGATGGATTCACCCACTTGTATTGTTTTGGATCCCTCAACATTATCCTTCATTTAGACTAGGATTGGCTTCCGAAAAGTATTAGGCTTTTGTTTCCATTTGGTGGCCGAACTTGGGCTACTCCAATTGAAGACCTTCCTTTTAATTTATCGTTCAATTTTCATGGCCATATGGACCATCTCCTTAATCTTCACATAATGCTACAATTCAACAAGGTTAGCAATTTCAGGATTTAAGGCAGATAAAAACCTTGCCATGGTTGTTTCCCTATTTTCATTAACATTGGCTCGAATTATGGCTATCTCTATTTCCTAGAAATAATCTTCAACGCTTCAGTTTCCTTGTTTAAGATTTTGAAGCTTGTGATAGAGATCTCGATGATAATAGGCACGAACCTTTTTCTCATAATGGCCTTTATTTCTTCCCAAGTATTGATTGAGGGTTCACTATTTATTTTTCTTGAACTTACTAATCGGTCTTACCAAACGAGGGCATAATCCATAAATTACATAGCGGCAAGCCTTACTTTCTTCTGCTCCGTGTAATTTTTGCATTCAAAAATATTCTCGCTTTTGATTACCCAGTCAAGATAGCTTCCAGATCAGTTTGTCCTTGAAATGGAGGAATTGTTACCTTGATGTTGCTGAAGTTATCATTTTGGTACATTTCTCCTCGATTCCTTTGTAAATCTCTTCTTGTTCCTTGAGTGATTTGATCTATCTCAGCCTCCTCTTCAAATTATTCTTCCATTCTAGTGCGAACTATCCTTTGGTTACCCAAGGATGCTTCAACTTGATCCATTCTTTCATCTAAGGGCTCCAATTCTAGTTTCAACAATCTTGCCATCTCATGCATAATTGCTTGAGTTTGAAAGTTAAGGGCTTCTCTTTTAGGTGTTCGTCCTGGACTCTGAGACATGATTAGTGAAATAAAGAGAAAAAAATGTGTAAAAGACCTTACCAAATAATGCTCTCACAAAGCCTCACGAGTTCACTCCAAGGAAACTTGAATGTCATTCAATTCACTCGTGTTTGCACTCCAGGACTTCAAGGTTTTTACTAGTCCTCTTCTAGTTTCCCACGCTCAATCCTTTTTCCTTCCAATCTCTTTGTCTCGAGTTTTAAGTAACTTTACTCAAAACTATACCAAGTAAAGTTTACTTGTTGTGCGTTAGTTGCAAATGGTTAGTAGGAATGGAAAGCAAAATATAATGAAAAGGGTAGCTTAGAAATAAGAAAGAAGAGAATAAGGGGGTTACTTACACAAAGTCACTTCATAATCCTTCTATCACCAAAATCAATTTTAGATGCTTACTTGAATGGCTTGGTGATAAACTTGTTGTTTGTGCTTTCAACTTTTCTTTGCAATTTTCTTTTCTTTTCATTTCTTCTTTTGTTCTTCTTTAAGTACTTGTAATTTTCTTTGCTGATTGTTTTTTTAATTTCTTCACTTGTACTTATCTTGTACATCTTTTTGTATTTTGTTGTTGTTGTTGCACGTCGCTTCTTCTACCAAAGCTCTAAATACCACTTAATATAAGGTAATCCTACCTTAAATTGATTGTGGATCTATAAAGGAAGAAAAATAACCTGTATAAGTGAATGACTAAAATAGATGGCTTGGTAGTTGATGTAATGGTGAAATGGAGGGCTATTTATGTTATGAAGTTGGTAGCGGAAGTAGGATGATAAGGCTATGGTATGGCTTATGAAAGAAAGGATAGTTGGTGAGGATAGTATCTTAGAAAGACCAATGAAGAACCATTGTTACAATGTGCAAAGGCCCAGCCTTACAAATCTCTCTAAGGGATGGTAACAAAGGACTTGGACCCACTATCTATAAGGAGATAGAAACCACAAGTATCAAGGGAATAGAGATTGACACCACAAGAAATAAATTACTTGATAAGTCGATAAAATTCACAAGGACTTGAGAAAAGAGAATAATCTCACTAAAATTATATGAAAGGTGTGTTTACAAAATGAATAGGACTAGCTTATTTATAGAAATTGAAGGGACTTGGTCGAATGGATACATGTTGGTTCGGCTAGCCCTTGTGTACCTCTAGAATGACATAATTAATTAATTAAGTGCATGAATGAAATGGAATAATTTTTTGGCTGAATGGAGGGGGCATGTCTCTTGGTCGAATGGTGCTTGAACCCCTTCAAGTTGGTGCCTAAATGAAGCATTAGGAGCCTTGGCCTAATGGTTGGCTTGTTTGGTATTTAACGAGCCAAAGAGGAGTCCACATGCTTGGCAGAATGTTGTTGGTCAAAAGGAATGAACATGGTTATCTAGGAGGCTTACGGTGTAGCCTTATGCATATGATGAAGACCAAACATGTGCAGCAACCTTGGGTGTGAGCTGAGTTATCTTCAAGCTTGCATGTGTATAGCTAGCTAGCAATGTAAGGGCTGGTGGTGAAGGATCTTTTTAGATGTGATCTCTCAAGCTCCATAGCATCACCTTCAGTTATATTAAGAAATATTTTTTGTCACTTTCAACAACTTGTCTTCAAATAGTCCAACTAGCTGAGATTAGCTAGCCTTGAGCTCCTCATACTAAGTTGAGCTTCCCATTGTGTTTCATGAGCTGCCATAATGTTTTTGAGCTAATTGTGAGTTTCATATAGATCCCAAATACTCCAACAAGCTACCCCAATGTGTGTCTTGCTTCCATGTACCTACATGTGCAAAGAAAACAAGGTAAATCAAAGGCATTGAGCTTGTATGATACAATTACCTTGCTGTCGGGCATGATTATGGTCTTGTGAGCTATGAATGCTTGCCATGAGCTAAGTACATAATGATATAACATGTGTAAGCTAATGTATAAGACTTATGAGGGGAAATGAATGCATATGAGCTAACAAATGAATGATTAAACGTGCTTCCATTTCATAAATGTAATGAATCATGGTTAATGAATGCAAGACTAATCTAACATACTTAACATACTTAAAATAACAATGTGCATCAATCATAAAGATGTGGATATGCTAAGTTACTTTACTCATTAAATCACATAACTAACAACCTTAGCATGATATATATGATTATTTTATATATGATCATAATGATATAAAGTGAGTAAAGTATTAAGATGTTTAAGAATACTCCCTTTGTATATAGTGAAAATGTGCTTGCATCACCCCCCCTTGTTTAGGGAGATTTGTCCTCTAATCGAAGCCTTTGGTATACTTGAAATGTTTATCATTGTGTTCTTCCAAATGCATATATTTACGTTCATTTGGCAAAATAAAGTATCCTTTGGACGAATTTGTTCTTCCAATAGGTACCCTTTATCAAGATCTCCTATTAGGCCTTTCTTTGGAATATATATTACCAACAGTAGAATGTTCTTCTTCTAAGGGTATCCTTTTTGGAAGTGACCCTTCATTTGGCTTTCCCTAAAAAGTGAAGAGACATGTTGTTTCAAATGAAGGGGTACTTACCTTTTGAAGACACAAATCATAACCCTTGATGAAGAGTTGTGACTTTGAACCCCAACCATCACTATTATTCGTAGGATTCCCTTTATTTTCCAGCAACGAACCATCATACTTCTTCATGAAGAAGTTCGGTTTCATGTCTCGCCCATCTTCATTCTTTAATGAGAGTTTGTCCTTTCTCAAGGCTTGGACACTCTTTCGCATATACATCTACTCTTGTTGGACTTATTTAGGCATCAAAGGCACAAAGTTACCTTGCGTCCTTCAAGCTTAAAGGAGTATTGGTTGTGATAACAATCATGAATGACCCTTTTGTCATACTACCATGGCCTCCCAAGTAGAATCTGGAAAGCATGCATCAGGACAATACGACAAAGTACCTCATCTGTAATAGCCCAAATAGTTGGCCAATCACTAATTTGAAATGAATTAAAGTTTGGAGGATTAAATTGAGTAATTGGTAATGAATAAGAAATGACTTAAGTAAGACCAAATGTAAGAGATAGTTTATTAAAAGGGCATTTTGGTCTTTTAGGTGAAATGAAATTAAAACCCATTTAAATTAGGGATTTAAGAAAAAAAAGAAAAGTGAAAAACACTTATTTCTCTTCTTCTTCCCGTGGTTTTCTCTCATCCATAGATCCACAAGCTAAACTTCAATTAATTAGTTTTTCCTTTCGGTTTTGGGTTGTTATTGCAACCTTAGGTGATATGTAAGCTTAAGGAAAAGTTATATGAGATTAAAACTATGAAATGGAGGAAATATTAGAGATTTAAGAAAAATGGGTTTTGAAATAATATGTTAGTATATTAGTTTTTATTGATGGTTAATGGTAGATTTGACTTGTCAAGGAGGTAAAGTAGATAATAGAAGCATTATATATCATTAAGAACATATTAGAAAAAGTGGATTGATTCTAAGAATTGAATGTTCTTGAATGATTTTAGATGTTCTAAGATGCTAAATGAAGGAATATTAGCATGGACAGTTAAGGAAGAGTTTAATAGTATTGTATGGGGTAAATATAATGAGAATTGACCTCATTGGGATGAAAATCGAGTTCAAAACTGGAAATTCTGGGCAAGGGTATCGGTACTGCTAAGAACAGTATTGATATTATAGGCTAAAATTTGATAAATTAGATGACTAGTATCGATACCATGATAAGGGGTATTGATACCGATGAGGTAGTATCGATACCAAGATAAGGGGTATCGATACCAAGAAACATTAAATCCAATTTTGGTATCGATACCGGTAAGGGGTATCGATACCCTAGTAGGGTAGTATCGATATCATGGTAAGGGTATCGATACCAATTAACATCGAACCTACTTTTGGTATCGATACCCGAAGGGGGTATCGATACCATAGTATAGAAGTATCGGTACTAGAGTAGTAATATCGATACTATAGAGCCATAAATATTAAAATAGGCTGATGTTGGTATAGAAAGTTATTGATATGTTCTTTTGAGTATTGTTTAATTATAATGGTTAGAAAGTATTCTAACATTGAGTATGGTACATGTTTTATGGATGCTTGAGTAGATTAGAACCAAGCTCCCGAGACAAGAAAAACAAAGGGAAAAGGCAAAGTACCAGAGTAATCAGCCTTATATTTGGGTTTCATAGCAAGGAAAGTCAGGTGAGCACATTTACTTTTGTACGTACATGCTACAATAGTTATAGTTGTAGAAATGATTAATATAAGTATGGTGATTACCAAATGGTACTTCGTGTGCTAAGAAATTCATACTAAGTGTATGACAGAAAGGTGTCGTTTATGCCAGTTAGATGAAAGACTAAGTGTCTTTGAGGCTTAACACTGCATATGACATAAAGGTCTCATTTATGACAGATAGATGAAAGACTAAGTGTCTTTGAGGCCTAACTATGCATATGGCAGAAAGGTGTCAATTATGCCAGTTAGATGAACGGTTAAGTATCTTTGAGTAAAAAAATGGCCTAGCTGTGCAATTGGCAGAAAGGTGTCAGTTATGCCAATTAGATGAACGGTTAAGTACCGTTGAGTAAAAGAATAATGGCCTAACTGTGTATTGGCATAAAGGTATCAATTATGCCAGTTAGACGAACGTTAAACACTGTTGAGTAAGAGAATAAAGAAATTTTAATGTATTGTGATATGAAGGGATGATATATATATATATATATATATATATATATATATATATATATATATATATATATATTGTACAACAATGCATAATGAATGTTATAAAGGAAAAAGGTAAACAGAATACCAAAGGCATGAAAGGATGCCAAAAATGAAAGGTATAATAATGTATAAAAGGCATGTAAGGATGAAATAATTGAAATGCATATAGGTGCATTATAATGATGAATGGAGGCTATCAATGAAAATAAAGAATAATGACTAAAGAAATAAATGGAAAGGAAAAATGTAAAGGAAGATATGCATGCTAGGCATACGAAAAAGAATTAAGGAAATTGTGAATGAAATATGGTTTAAATGAGGAAGAGTATAGGATAATTAAAGAATATACGATTTGGTACGAAATAAATCAATGTGACATAATTATGTATATTCAAAAGTTACGTTACAATATTATGTCTCTTTAAGTAATTACTTAACGTGTGTTTATTAAAGGTTGACTCGTCAGTAGTATTTGGTAATCTTATTCAATTTAAGAAATTAGTTGGCATGTAATTAAATTATGGTAAATATTTTGGAAAGTAATTATGTGATAGTTTTAGTATGTTGCTTTCAAAAAAATCATATTTTATAGTTCATCAATTTGAAACAAATTTTTACGGGTTTTCGAATGATAAATATTTTTATAAAGTAATGTAACCTCTGTATCTCGTTTACGGAAAGGTATACGGGATATGGGTGTTACATTTATTGGTATCAAAGCTATAAGTTTAGCCGATTCTCGGCCAAAACTGGGTTAAATTGAACTAAGAAAAAGGATTGCATGCCAATAAGATTGTCAAAGTTACTGATAAGTTTTCATTAGAGTGTAATTGATGACACTCCTTATTAACAATAATGTTTTTATTATGTATATTCTAATAAATGTCAGAATCCTCGAACTCGCATAGAGCGGGGGAACAAGAGATGAGATAAATAACTGGTAATGAAAGTTACAAGGCTAATAGTGATCAGACGGTCTCATCTGAGCATGCTAGTGTGTATGTACATCAAGGGATGTTGGTACCAGAGTATGGAGCTTTTATGCAAGCTCTCAACACTATGTTGACTCGTTTTCAGCATTCTCCACCTCCTCCTGCTCCTCTAACACCTAGAATATTGATCCCAAAGGAACTGAAGAGTTTGGGAGCTCCAGAGTTTCGAGGAGATGAAGGTGATGGTTCTTTGGAGGCTGATATTTGATTAAATGATGTGACGTTAATGCTTGAAAGCCTGCAATGCTCAGATCATGAAAAGTTAGGAGGCATTGTATCTTTACTTAGAGGAGCAGCTCGAGTATGGTGGTCTAACACTACAATGTATGCACCACCGGAGAAAGTCTCTTGGTAATTCTTCATGGAAGAATTTAAGGGCAAGTATGTGGGTGAACAGTTCAAATGGGTAATGTTATTAAAGTTCCTAAATTTGAAACAAGGTGATCAAACAATACATGAGTACGAAGCTGAGTATAATAAGTTGAACCGTTTTACTACGGAGGTAGTTCCAAATGATAAGGCCTGACGCGATTGGTTTATTGAGAGGTTGAGGCCAAAATTAAAATGAATGATGTTGGCTTTGAGTTTGCCTAACTTGCAACAAATTATTAACCAAGCCAAAGCTATCGAGAGAGCACAAAAGAAGACATTAACAGCGGAACATAGTTTTCAGATGGGGAAAAGGGTTGGAATGCCTTCAACTCCCCATTATGTTAAGATAGGCAAGGGCTTAAGTTTGAGAGATTCGAATAAAGAGGGTTCTGTAGTAATTTCACAGAAAACAAAACAGTCACATTTGGTTGTTTTTAGCTCAGGTAGAGTAGTTAGAGAAAGAATAGTATGTCAGTCATGTGGAAGAGTGCACCATGGAGTATGCAAACTTCTTAGTGGAGTTTACTTTCAATGTGGTGAGACCGATCACATTGCCCGAAATTGTCCAAAGAAATCTGGGGACAATTTAATGCAATCTGAAATATCTGTGGCAACCTATAATAGAAATAGAGGAAGTAAAAGATCAAGTGGATGATATGAATCATTGCAATGACAAGAGACTCGGGGAGTCGCCAGAATTTATAATGTTAAGACAAATGAGGATCGGGATGATCCGGAATTGGTAATAGATATTTTTTTCATCTTTTGATGAACATGTATAGGTATTAATTAACCTTTGATCTTTACACTCATACATTAGTATAAGTTTGGCTAGAGCTAGATGAATTCATGTAGAACCAATCTTGAGTAAAAAGATAGCCATAAACCTAAATGGGTCATGGTAAAAGTATGAGTGTAAAGGTAGTAGGCAATTAATAAAGATTACAGGGACTATGTTCTGGGTGAATCTTATGGAATTGAAAATTGATGAGTTAAGATCATTGCTTAAAGTAACATTGATAATGATTGTGAAGAGAATGAAGTTTGGGTAATGTAATAGATACTCGAATAAGAAAAGTAGGATTATCTGATAATTTCATCAAAATGGGAAATTTGAGATTAGATCAACATATTGGGTTACCTCTAGATCGAGACATAGAATTAAGGTAGTGGGTTATTAGAGTATTGAACATGTTTCTATGATTTAGTATCACAAGAATCAAGAGGAATTATCTATGTGTGATTTAGAGTTGACAGTAGTCGAGTTGCCATAAAAGATTTGACATCATTATCGGTATAGTGAGTGAGTGATACTATAATGGTGCTAATCACACAAGCCTTAAATACTTGTGGAAATTGAAGAGAGTGAACATGAGTCAGAAAAGATGTTCAAAACCTCTAAAGGTGTATGAGGTGATCATTGATTATATTACGAAAGAAAGATGAAAAAATTCTGAATAAGAATGTTATAAGTAGAAAATGAAGAATTAAGGACTTTTGGAGGTCAGGTTAGACAAATTTTCGTAGTATTGTGGGAGATTTTATATGTCTGACTCACTATTAGAGGAAAAGTTGAATATCAAGTATTTTCTAAATTGTTTCAATCAATCTTGATTCATGAATGGAAAATGGATTATGGGGATATAGAGATTCGATTAGAAGTGAATTATGAAAAAGAAATAATGCATATCTGGATTAGAGAAAGTCAGAAAAAAGTGTAATAAAACGATTCATATGGTTGAGGTATTATGGTAAACGCATAAAGTATTTAAATTCAAGGACAATTTTTTTAAAGGGGGAGAATTGTAATACCCCAAATAGTAGGTCAGTGACTAATTTGAAAGGAATTAAAGTTTGGAGGATTAAATAGAGTAATTGGTAAAGAATAAGAAATGACATAAGTAAGACCAAATTGTAAGAGATAGTTTATTGAAAGGGAATTTTGGTCTTTTAGGTGAAATGAAATTAAAACCCATTTAAATTAGGGATTTAAGAAAAAGATAAAAGTGACAAACACTTATTTCTCTTCTTCTTCTTCCCGTGGTTTTCTCTCCTCCATAGCTCCACAAGGTAAACTTCAATTAATCAGTTTTTCCTTTTGATTTTGGGTTGTTATTGCAACCTTAGGTGATATATAAGCTTAAGGAAATGTTATATGAGATTAAAACTATGAAATGGAGGAAATATTAGAGATTTAAGAAAATGGGTTTTGAAATGATATGTTAGTATATTGGTTTTTATTGATGGTTAATGGTAGATTTGACTTGTCAAAGAGATAAATAAGAGAATAGAAGCATTATATAGGATTAAGAACATATTAGAAAAAGTGGTTTGGTTCTTAGAATTGAATAATCTTGAATGATTTTAGATGTTCTAAGAGGCTAAATGAAGGAATATTAGTATGGATAGTTAAGGAAGAGTTTAATAGTATTGTATGGGGTAAATATAACAAGAATTGACCACATTGGGATGAAAATCGAGTTAAAAACTGGAAATTTTGGGCAAGGGTATCGGTACTGCTAAGAGCAGTATCGATACTATAGGCTAAAATTTGATAAATTAGATGAGTAGTACCAATACTGATTCAATCAGTATCGATACTGATGAGGTAGTATTGATACCTTGATAAGGGTTATCGATAGCAAGAAATATCGAATCTAATTTTGGTATCAATACCGGTAAGGGGTATCGATACCCTAGTAGGGTAGTATCGATACCATGGTAAGGGTAAAAATACCAGTCAACATCGAACCTATTTTTGGTATCGATACCCGAGGGGGGTATCAGTACCATAGTATAGAAGTATCAGTACTAGAGTAGTAATATCAATACTATGGATCCAGAAATGTTAATATAGGATAATATTGGTATAGAAAGTTATTGATATGTTCTTTTGAGTATTGTTTAAGTATAATGGTTAGAAAGTATTCTAGCATTTAGAATGGTACATGTTTTATGGATGCTTGAGTAGATCGGAACCAAGCTCCCAAAACAAGCAAAACTATGGGCAAAGGCAAAGTACCAGAGTAATCAACCTTATATTTGGGATTCATAGCGAGGAAAGTCAGGTGAGTGCATTTACTTATGCACGTACATGCTACAATAGTTATAGTTGTAGAAATGATTAATGTAAGTATGGTGATTACCAAATGGCACTTCGTGTGTAAAATGTTAAGAAATTCATACTAAGTGTTTGAATTTCTGTATAGGGCACTTCGTGCGCTGACATGATAAGAAATTTATACTAAGTGTATGAATTTCTGTATTGGTCACTTTATGTGCTAAAGGATAAGAAATTCATACTAAGTGGATGAATTTCCATATGGGAAATATATGGATATAAACATAAGAAATACATGATAAGGAAATAGGTGTTTATATTAGTAATGAGTTTGCAAACCACACAGATTTTAGAAATGGTTGATAAATGGTGATATTAGTACTAGGGATGTAAATTATGGAATACAAATTGAATTGAAAGATCCCGTGAGAGATGAAATTGTCAAAAGTTCATAATATAAGGTGAATTATCGTAATTTTATTGGATGAGTAATCCATGTAAATTATAGTAAAAATTGAGGTATTAGTGCACTGGCAGTATGGGAATAAACCATAGAATGTATAATGATGGAAAGGGTTAATTGATATGATGAATAATTATTATAGTAGAGACTGCTCTAAAATAATAGATCAAGAGGCCTAACTGTGCATATGACAGAAATGTGTCATTTATGCCAGTTAGATGAAAGACTAAGTGTCTTTGAGGCCTAACTGTGCATATGGCAGAAAGGTGTCAATTATGCCAGTTAGAAGAACGTTAAACACTGTTGAGTAAGAGAATAATGAAATTTATTGTATTTTGATATGAAGGAATGATATATATATATTGTACAACAATGCATAATGGATGTTATAAAGGAAAAAGGTAAACAAAATATCAAAGGCATGAAAGGATGCCAAAAATGAAAGGTATAATAATGTATAAAAGGCATGTAAGGATGACATAATTGAAATGCATATAGGTACATTATAATGATGAATGGAGGCT
This sequence comes from Hibiscus syriacus, assembly GCF_006381635.1. Lineage (NCBI taxonomy): Eukaryota > Viridiplantae > Streptophyta > Magnoliopsida > Malvales > Malvaceae > Hibiscus > Hibiscus syriacus. The sequence goes on along the minus strand of NW_024063533.1, from coordinate 9,963,958 downwards.
ATCAATGAAAATAATGAATAATGACTAAAGAGATCAATGGAAAGGAAAAAAGTAAAGGAAGATAGGTATGCTAAGCATATGAAAAAGAATTAAGGAAAATTGTGATTGAAATATGGTTTAAATGAGGAGGAGTATGGGATAATTAAAGAATATATGATTTAGTATGAAATAAATCAATGTGACATAATTATGTATATTCAAAAGTTACGTTACAATATTATGTCTCTTTAAGTAATTACTTAACGTGTGTTTATTTCACGCGTAAGTAGAGGCAAGGACTAGTGCGTAAGGAGTATAGCAGTATCAAAAACTTTCATCAATTAAAGGTTAACACGTCAGTAATATTATGACAATCTTATTCGATTTAAGAACTTAGTTGGCATGTAATTAAATTATGGTAAATATTTTGAAATGTAATTACGTGATAGTTTTAGAATGTTGCTTTCAGAAAAATCATATTTTATAGTTGATCAATTTGAAACAAATTTTTACGGAGTAATGTGACCTCTGTATCTCATGTATGGAAAGGTATAAGGGATATGGGTGTTACATCATCCTTGTACCTACCAATTGAAAAAGGAATTAGGACATGTTTAGTAATATTTAACTCACCTCCTTCATTGAGTCATTGGAGTTTATATGGAGTTGGATGCTTTAAGTTTGTCAAGCTGAGTTTATCCACTATAATAGTGGTGGCTACATTTATGCAACTCCCTCCATCAATAATCATTGTACAAACCTTGTCCTTGACATGGCATCTTGTGTGAAAAATGTTATTTCTTTGTAGTTCCTCCTTAATTGATTGTTATTGAAGGCACCTCTTTGAAACAAGCATTTCTCCACAATCAGCAATCTCTTTTGGCTCTTCTTCATAGATTGCTTCTTGTTCCTCATCATGAACAGGTTCTTCGGAATTTGAGACAACATCTCCATTGTCTAGCAATATCATAGTGTTTCGGTTGGGACATTGACTTGGAACATGTCCTTTTCCAAAGAACTTAAAACACTTGATTTCTCTGGACCTCTTGAAAGTGTTTGTTTGCCTTTCTTTACCCTTGTTGGATTCACCCACTTGTATTGTTTTGGATCCCTCAACATTATACTTCATTTGGACTAGGGTTAGCTTCTGGAAAGTATTAGGCTCTTGTTTCCATTTGGTTGCCAAACTTGGGCTACTCCGAATTAATACATTCCTTTTAATTTGTAATTCAATTTTCATGGCCATATTTACCATCTCCTTAATCTCTACATAATGTTGCAATTCAACAAAGCTAGCAATTTCAGGATTTAAGCCAGATAAAAATCTTTCCATGGTTATTTCCCTATCTTCATCAACTTTAGCTCGAATCATGGCTATCTCTATTTCCTTGAAATAATCTTCAACGCTCTGATTTCAATGTTTAAGATTTTGAAGCTTGTGATAGTGAGTAGGTACGAACCTTTTTCTCATAATGGCCTTCATTTCTTCCCAAGTATTAATTGGGCGTTCACCATTTCTTCTTATTGAACTTACTAATTGGTCCCACCAAACGAGGGCATAGTCCATAAATTCCATAGCGGTAAGCCTTACTTTCTTTTGCTTCATGTAGTTTTGGCATTCAAAAATATGCTTGATTTTGATTACCCAGTCAAGATAGCTTCCGGAGCAGTTCATCCTTGAAATGGAGGAATTGTTACCTCGATGTTGCTGAAGTTATCGTTTTGGTACCTTTCCCCTGGATTTCTTTCGAAATCTCTTCTTGTTCCTTGGGTGATTTCGTCTACCTCAGCCTCCTCTTCAAATTCTTCTTCCATTCTAGTGCGAACTATCCTTCGGTTACCCAAGGATGCTTCAACTTGATCCATTCTTTCATGTAAGGGCTCCAATTCTAGTTTCAACAATATTGCCATATCATACATAATTGCTTTAGTTTGTAAGTTAGAGGCTTCTCTTTCAGGTGTTCGTCCTGGACTCCGAGACATGATTAGTGAAATAAAGAAAAAAAATGTGTAAAAGACCTTACCAAATAATGCTCTCACAAAGCCTCACGAGTTCACTCCAAGGAAACTTGAATGTCACTCAATTCGCTCGTGTTTGCACTCTATGACTTCAAGGCTTTTACTAGTCCTTTTCTAGTCTCCCACGCTGAAGCCTTTTTCTTTCTAATCTATTTGTCTCGAGTTCTAAGTAACTTCACTCAAAACTATAACAAGTAATGTTTACTTGTTGTGTGTCGGCTACAAATGGTTAGTAGGAATGGAAAGAAAAATATAATGAAAATGGTGGCTTAGAAATAAGAAAGAAGAGAATAAACGGGTTACTTACACAAAGTCACCTCACAACCCTTCTATCACATTAATCAATTTTAGATGCTTACTTGAATGGCTTGGTGATAAACTTGTTGTTTGTGCTTTCAACTTTTCTTTGCAATTTTCTTTTCTTTTCTTCTTTTGTTCTTCTTTGAGTGCTTGCAATTTTCTTTGCTGTTTTTTTTATTTCTTCACTTGCACTTCTTTTTGTATTTTGTTGTTATTACACGTCGCTTCTTCTACCAAAGCTCTAAATACCTCTTGATGTAAGGTACTCATTCCTTAAATTGATTGTGGATCTATGAAGGAAGCAAAACAACATGCATAAGTGAATGGCTCAAATAGATGGTTTGGTAGTTGATGTAATGGTGAAATGGAGGTTATTTATGTTATGAAGTTGGTAGCGGAAATATGATGATAAGGCTATGGTATGGCTTATGAAAAAAATGATGGTTGGTGAGGATAGTATCTTAGAAAGACCAAGGAAGAACCAGTGCTACAATGAGCAAAGACCCAGCCTTACAAATCTCTCTAAGGGATGATAACTAAGGACTTGGACCCACTATCTATAAGGAGATAGGAACCACAAGTATCAAGGGAATACATGTTGACACCACAAGTAATAAATTACTTGATAAGTTGATAAAAGTCACAAGGACTTGAGAAAAGATAATATTCTCACTTCAATTATATGAAAGGTGTGTTTACAAAATGAATATGACTAACCTATTTATAGAAATTGAAGGGACTTGGCCGAATAGATACATGTTGGTTCAGCTAGCCCTTGTGTCCCTCTAGAATGACATAATTAATTAATTAAGTGCATGAATGAAATGGAATAATGTTTTGGATGAATAGAGGGGGAATGTCTCTTGGCCGAATGGTGCTTGAACCACTTCAAGTTGGCACCTAAATGAAGCATTAGGAGCCTTGGTTGAATGGTTGGTTTGTTTGGTGTTTGGTGCGCCTAGGAGGAGTCCACACACTTGACACATGGTTGTTGGTCAAAAGGTGTGCACATGGTTATCTAGGAGTCTTATGGTGTAGCCTTATACATATGATGAAGGCCAAATATGTGCATCAGCCTTGGGCGTGAGTTAAGCTATCTTCAAGCTTACATGTGTCTAACTAGCTAGCAATGTAAGGGCTAGTGGTGAAGGATCTTCTTAGCCGTGATCTCCTAAGCTCCATAGAATCTCGTTCAGCTATGTTCAGCTACATTTGTTGTCATTTTCAGAAACTTGTCTTCAAATAGTCTAACTAGCTGAGATTAGCTAGCATTGAGCTCCTCTTACTGAGTTGATCTTCCTATTGTGTTCCATGAGCTGCCATGATATTTTTGAGCTAATTGTGAGTTACATATGGATCCCAAATACTCCAACTAGCTGCCCCAATGTATGTCATGCTTCTATGTACCTACATTGGAAAAGAAAACAACGTAAATCAAAGGCATTGAGCTTGTATAATCCAATTACCTTGATGCCGTGCATTATTATGGTCTTGTGAGCTATGAATGCATGTCATGAGCTAAGTACATAATGATATAACATATGTAAGCTAATGTATAAGACTTAGGAACTGAAACGAATGTACGTGAGCTAACAAACAAATGATTAAGCGTGCTTCCATTTCATTAATGTAATGAATCATGGTTAATGAATGCAAGGCTAATCTAATATACTTAACATACTTGAAATAACAATGTGCATCAATTATAAAGATGTGGATATGATAAGTTACTTTACTCATTAAATCACATAGTTAACAACCTTAGCAGGATATGTATAATTATTTCATATATGATCATAATGATATAAAGTAAAGTATTAAGATGTTTAAGAATACTCCCTTTGCATGTGGTGAAAACGTGCTTGCATCAATAGGACTTTGATGCATACTCCTATTCTAGAAATTTCTAAGTTTTTGACTATGCGAAAATTACTAATCAAATTGTTAAGGAGATTTAGCAAGACACAGCGAGTCAACCCAAGGGCTCAACCAAAACTATTGTGGGCGGGCTAAGGGAAAATTAGAGAACTTGGACACTACCACATCCGTACAAACTAAGAAGGTTTCTCTCATAATCCCTGATGTTGTAATAGTATAAACCACATCAACGTCTACCTGCGTTAAAAGGAAAAGTTCGATGAAGGCGAAAGTGACATCCAAGCGGGTTCGCTCAATTGATGACAGTCCACGAAAAACCCCAAGGAAACCAAATTAGGGGAGTTTTATTCTTCTTTTCTTTATTTTTTTAGTTTTTATGCATTAGGTACAATGCACACCTTAGGTTTGGGAGTGTGTTGTCCATTGTTGTTGTGCATATATAAGCACATCATTTTATTTTTGTTTGTATTATGTACGTAGTAGTAATTGCATGATGTTAAGCATTCTATTTTGCATTGTTTTGCATATAGCATCTTGTCTAAGGTTTGCATGAAAAATATCATAGATTAAGGTAATTAAATCAAGGAACTTTTAATTAATTTTGATTATGCCTAATGATGAATAATTTAGAGAATGAGACGCCATAGACATAGAAAAATTTCTTACCTTAGGTGTATGTTTTCAATACTTAGAGAATTTAGGAATTTTTTAATTAGACTCACAACTTTATTAGATGTTGTAGAATTGACACAACTAGAGGTGCCTGAAAATGGCTCTAGGTAAGAAGAAGAAAAATAAGAAGAAAAGAAAAACAAAAAGAGAAACAAAGCGCTTAACTAGAGGTGCCCATGACTCGCTCTAGCAAAAATAAGAGTGAAAATAAGTTGGAGGTTCCTAACACTGGCTCCAACATTATAATACATTAGGAAATTGTTGTAGCATTGAAAATATTTAATTGAGTAAGTTCAAATTTTTCTAAATTAGCTAAGTATTGATTGTTACACCTAACATGCACACTTGCATGTTATGGATTCTGATTTGGATGAGTTAATAATACAATTCCTAATTTAAGATTATATGAATGTTGTATATATTACTGCAGCAATGATCTGAGGGTTGAAAAAAGAAGTTAAATGTTAAATTGATTTATTAGTTTTAATATGTGGTATTGTTGTTTAGTTTAGCTGTATTTCATACATGTGGTTGTATGAGGACAAGAAAACATCTAGATTTGGGGGTGTGATAACTCTCCAAAAGAGTTATCATGTTAGTACTTTATACCTAGGTTTAGCTTGAATTTAAGCATGTTTAAAAGCATTTTAGGATTAAATTAGTCTTAATTGAATATATTTTTCCATTGTTAGGAATTTGGTTAACTTGGGTTGATTTCTAGTTTTTCTGTTGAAAAAGATGCAAAATGTTAATGCATTGAAATGGATGCTACAGCAAGTAATGAATCACCAGGGCTGGGTAGAACATTCGGGAATAGGACAGCTGGCTGGGACAGCTCTAATTCTTCCTATCAGCACCTGCAACGTGGAGCACCCCTATGGGAGAGGATTTGGCACCCTTTCCTTATAAATAGGGCATTCATTTACTCATTTTATCATCAGATCTTCACCCTCTCCTCTCTACAAAATCCTCTTATCCTTTACCATGTTTTCTTAAGCCACTCAGCCGGGGAAGTGTTGCAGCATTCAAGGAAGAGCTCTTGCCAAGCAGCATCAGCGATCAAAAAAAAGCTCACTTCAGCTACACTTGTCCTCCGGCTGAGATAGGGGAGTACTAGGATAGTTTAAATATTGTTATTGTGGATGATATTTGTCTTAAACTTAGTTATTTGTTGGATACATTTTCTATTATGAATGTTTTGAATTTATGAATTTGTGCCTTGAGCTTATTAATGATTAAAGAGATTTTATTGTTCAATTATGTTGTTCATTTAGTTTAGAAATAAACTTGATGATATTCATACAATTTTTGTGGCCTTGGTATTACCAGAAATAATTGCATATTGAGATGTATACTGCCAAGCATTTGGCATAGTTACTAAATTGATCGTTTGATTTAGTTAGTGTTATTTTTGAATGATTAGTTAAAGTTAATCTATGCTAGATACATTGTGGTAAATTTAAACACATGATTATAGCATAAGTTCCATTTTATCATTCTACTCCTTTTGATAGTTGACTGTGGGCTTTACTCGTTGTTGTACAATGACTGTGGGCTTTACTTGTGTAAACAACTTTTGCTCTCTGTGGGATTCGACACTCAACACATTAACTTGTGTCCACTTTATTACTTGATCGATATGTATTCTTGCGTATATGTTGTAGATTATTATCAGGATCAGGCACCGACAACAAGGACAATTCGAGTACACTTTCCCTGTTAGAGCCTAAACCATACATATAGTGAACCATAAAATGGTCAACCTAGGTAGAGTCATACCGGACCTTAGCCCATCAATAGGTACCAAAATAGGTGTGCACAAAGGACAAACTTACTCTAACCTTCTCTCTTTACTCAAAAGTTGTAGAATATAATTTATTTTTGAATAAAACCATGTGAATTAGATACCACATGGTTCTGATTAATTTCTTGAAATAAATCATATTGGGTAGATATCATGATTGGGTAGGTGTTATATTTATCTTTAAATAACATTTTTTTATCTTTATCGATTATCTCACATGTACTCACCCATCTCTTCTCATTTTTGTGTCATTTCTCACCTTTTTACATTGCATTGTCATGACATAATGGAAAGGTGTTGATCCACAATTGGCTATCTAATTGAAATATTTTATAAAGGGAGAAAAAAGTCTTCAATCATTTAGTTGCATAAACAGATGTACATTGATGGCTAAGGAAAGTCCAAAGAGAACAAAGAGGAAGCTCACTTGAAAACCATGAACCAGAGTTGGCTGATAAAATAACATCAAGAGTTTGAAAGTTGATCCCATGATATGAGAAATGATGCAGTTGCAGAAGCCAACCTATGACTATTCCACCCTTAATCCTCAAGACATGAAGCACGACTCTGACATCGCAGAGGCATAGAGATCATATTTGAATGGAGCCTCTACAAAAACCCAAGGGGTTATAGACCACTTGAGAGATAAAATTACCAAGGAGAAAGCCCCAAGATAAACCATCGGACTACTTAGACCAAGCAAGAGCACACCTGTAAAAAAAATTGACTATATTATAATAGTAAAGACTTTTGTCTCTAATGAAACTTAGTCTATGATATTCATCTTTAGGACTAACACATTTTGCATTTACATTTGCACCTTTACATTCTACATTGCATTTATTTTATCATTTTTGCATTCATTAATCATGGAAACATGGATTTAATTAATGGAAGCATCTGTGGAAGTATTTCTAATTGCGCCACTTTATTCACACAATACTAAGAATGGAAGAAAAATTTGAAACACTGAAGAAACAACTGGAAGAGAATTTGCAAAGAATGCAAATAGATTAGGAAGTTAAAATGGAGCAAATACAAAAGACCGATGTGGATTGCATCATGCAAAACCAATAAAGCATGGTCGATCATAATTGTTGCAAAGTTGGTTGGGCTCAACCAAGAAAAAGGAAAAGAGAGGATTTCCTTGACCATGGAGACCTCCGAGTGTGTGATGGCACATACTACTCCACAACTACTCATTTCACCCGAGAGGCTTCCAAGCCACTAAGTAGGCTTCTTCATTGCTAAGACTCAAAGTTACCCCACTGATTAAAAAGTGTATTTCTGAGATCCCCAAGAACTTAAAAGATTGGTGCAGAGAGACATTCAAAGGAATGAGAAGACAAAGCTCTAATGATGAAATGGATGCAAGTGAACTAGTTTTGGTTCCTGACTTTGTGATCCCTCCCAAATTTAAAATGCCTGGTTTTAAAAAATATAATGGAACCAGTTGCCCTACCGCCCATCTCACGATGTTTATTTGAAGGATAATTAGATACACCAACAATGATCAAATGTTGATCATTGTTTCCAAGATTGTTTGATCAGGCCTGCTTCTAAGTGGTATATTCAACTGGGTCATACTCAAATCCACTCATGGAAGAATTTGGCTCATGCCTTTTTGGGTTAAAACAAGCACATGAATTATATGACCCCTGACCGAACAACGCTATAAAATATAGAGATGAAGCGTAATGAGAACTTCCGATAATATTCATAATGTTGGAGAGATGGCGTATCCCAAGTGCTTCCACCAATGATTGAAAGAGAGTTCACCACTTTGTTCATCGATACACTAAAATATCTATATATTAACCATATGTTAGGGGTTGCCACTAAGAGTTTCTCCAACATCATCATGTCTAGAGAAATGATTGAAATAACTATCAAGAATGGTAAGATAAGGGGCACTAACACTACTAACACTGAAAAAAGAGATGAGATTAATATAGTGGGTCTTATCCATCTAATCATGGGATCAAACTTCATAAAGTGATTTGTGAAAAGAATCATATCAATCCAATTCCAATGACATATGAGGAATTGCTCTCAACGCTAATTGAGAAGAACCTTGTGACTCCAGTTCAGTTAATGCAAAAAGAGGCTCCATATCCAAAAGGCTATGACGTTAGCGCCATATATAGCTACCACATAAGAAGCTCGGGCACACTACTAAGAACTGTGGGGCATTAAAGCGTAAGGTTCAAAATTTGATTGATTCAGGAGCATGGACCTTTGATGAATAGATATGCATTCTTATGCAAATCAAGAAGAAGTCATTGCATCCATCCTGAAGCTTTGTTTTACCTGCACGAAAAAAATTATTTCATCTTGTTTGAACTTGTTTTTCTTTCATTCTTAATATGTTTAAGGGTTTGTAAGTCATTTGAGATTCCAACATATTAAATGAAATGATACCTTCTAATGTGATGAACAATGAGCAAATTTCAATCTTGAAATTCTTTAAATATCAACTCAATTAAAAGCATTTTAAATAATTGGGGTTATAAATCTTTGACAAGTGACAAGATTGAACCCTTGTAAAACAAGGACCCTTCATCATACTCTAGAAGATGCACCTGAACATCACACCCTTCTCTTGCATGGACAAATATAACCTTCTCCTCCCACGAAGAGACGATCAAAGGGTTTGACATTTAGGTATGTATTAGGAGTGGACAAAATGGGGCATCTCTTGTGTATGATATTGAAAAGTTGATTAGATTATAATTATGTTGAGGACGTTAAATGATGATCATGATCTTGACATATGGAATAGTTGAGTAGATGAATTTAGTTTAAGTTGGTTGCTTGAAATTGAACTCTAAAGAAGAAATTTTCTTACCTTCAACGACACCTAGACTATAACATGTTCTTCTCAATGAGCTATTTCGCTAAAGAAATTGGTTACAAAGGCAATTTAAGAGCCATGACTTTATGAATAGATTATATTCAAACAGTGACATTGATTGGATACCTGACAGTTCAGTGTTTCCTCCACTGTGGCTGTCAAGTTAAAGACTTTGTGACAAGATGAATACTTCAGCTAAGCCAAAATAAAGGCAAATTAAATAAAAGAAATAAAATTCAAGAAATCGACAAAGTTAGAGGTTTGGATTAATGAGTGTCAGTGGATGAAGGACTAAGGGACTTCAGAAGCATCTATTATAGTCAACTTCACACAAGCACTCAAGAATTTCATTTTTCGATATTTTTTCATTGCCTCCACTAAAGCAGTTTATGAGACAAATGGAAGATTTCAGAGAACCGAAATAGGAATATTCTAAAAGGTCTAGCAATTGATTATGCTAGTTGTGTCATTTTGTTTGCATCCGATTAGAATGTCAAACCTAGAAAGATGGGCATGTTATAATGTTCACACAGATAGAGAAAAGTGGGACAACTCAATGAATAAAACCATAGAAAAATTAGGAAGCTAACCCCAAAACCAACCCGTCAATCCTAACACTTGTCAAAGAGTTATGATTTTGAAAGATTAAAAGAACATTTGATTCTTTTAATATTCAGTGAACTCATGTTTTGTGGTTTGCTTTAATTGTGAGCCCAAAGATGGGGCATTATTTTGGTTACCTCGACAACACAAATTCATATTTTTTTCAAAATTTCTTCATCGAACTTTTCAAAGAAAGAAATTTTTTTTCAAACAATATATCTCTCTAGAAGTGTATCTTGGAATTTAACAAAAGTCTCTCAGACTCAAGAGCTCATAATTGATGTCGGGGCAAGAAGGTTGAAATTTTAAGACATAATTGGGGCAAGAAGAACAAATTGTCACGAGTCAAGAATTAAAAGGATGGGAAAAGAATAAAGACGACTAAATCAAAAAGAGAATGAAGATTGCTCATGCATCTATTCCTGACCGTTGATCAAGAAAACATGCATTAACATAGACATATATGTCACATAAATTTCCATCATTGCATCAGACATTCATCATCACATACAATAGGAAAATTTTTTGTTTCTTCTCTTGTGAGGATGCCTTTATAAACTTTTTGAGAAATTAATTTCATATTTCTTAATAATGTTTCTCTATGAGTATTAATCTCGTCTTTCTTAAGGTTGTTTTACCTAAATTCATAATTTCATTTTTCTAAGACCATTTTCTCCTCTCATGAGGACATCATCTAATTTTCCTTTCTCAAGATAATTTTCTCCTTTCACGAGAAAAAAAATCAAAAAGTCATTTTTATTAAAAAAATCAAATACATGAGATAAAATTCATCTTGACATCCATAAAAACATTCAAGATAGTCACATTCATAGATGCACAAAATTTTTATATATCTTTCAGGAAAGAAATATTTGGTGATGACTAGATCTCCTCAACAAGGAGCAACGTCATTTTCAAAAGCAAATTATCTAAAGGTAATTAAATCTCCTCAACATGAAGAAGAATATTATTTGTCTCCCTTGAGATAGTTTCTTTGGAAATAATTTTTCTCACTCGAGACAATTTCTCTTGAAAACAACATTGCAGTCGTTTCACTCGAAACAAGAATTTTATCTCACTTAAGATTTTTTCTCTTGAAGCAAAATTTTGTTTCACTCGAGATAACTTCTCTCGAAATGAAAATTTTATCGCACATAAGATAGTTTCTCTTGGAATAAAAACATTGAGATTGTTTCTCTTAAAACTGAATTTTATCTCCTTAAGATTTATTTCTCTAAAATTATGACTTTTGATATTCTTTTGTTCAAAAAGAAAATAAAATTCTCTCTAGAGAATGTTTCCCTTGAAACAAGATTTTTAAAAATTGTCTCTCTTGAAAAATGAAAATGTCATTTTTTTTAGATTATCTCTCTTGAGATGCAAATCTTGAAATCACTTCCCTTAAAATATAAGTTCATCTCCCTTGAGATAGAAGAATTTTTTAGTCTCTCATGAGATATCAAATTTTAAAGTAGAAGATGGAACTGAACGAAAATTCGTCATCTTTTTGTCTTTACCCAATTCGTGTTTTCATACCCAAAAACAAAGAGGAACAGCTGTAGAAATTAATTTTCGTATGGATTTGTATTTGCTTTTATTTTATTTTGTTTTGAATTTATTTTAATTTGATTATTTAATCGACTATAAGTATATATAATTTATAATATTAATTCATAGATATATTATTTAACGTTATTATCTAATATATATATATATATATCATAGAAATAAAAATAAATAGTAATATTAGTTTATTTCATTTTTGTTTTACAACCCATTTACAAATCTTAACCCATTTTACCCAACTGTAACTACCTAATTTGGCAACCCAACATAAAGCCCCAAATTTTAACCTACGAAAAACCCTAATCTCAAGCTTCACTCAGCCGTCGTCACCTTTGTATCTTCCATTGGATCAAATCAAGGATCCAACAATCCAGATTTGATAATGTTTTTTAAACCCTAATGAGGTCTGCGTCGCTGCCAGCAACAATGGGGGTTACCACTGCCGTCGATTGCTCCACGTCATTGCCCAGGACCATATTCGACGCTCATGCATGACCCAAAAATCACTTTTTTTTTGTGGAATGAGCGGCCTCCTCTAGAGGTCAGGGTGGCAGGGAGCCCTCCAAACGGCTTGCGGCCATGCACGAAAGAGAAAAGGAAACAAATTACCTTCTCACATATAACCTGAAACGAAAACAAAAGAAATGGATCAGCATTTTCTTATCAGCAAAACAAAAAGAATAAACAAAAAAAAGAGAAGAGATGAGGAGCCATTTGAAATAAAAAAATCCCAAAAAAATCAATGCAAAGAAGAAAGCCAACATTTTTTGATAAAAAAAAAGAAAACAAAAAACGCAGCAACCATCATCAGCAAGGATTTGAAAAAAAATAGAAAAAACCACAACCCACAGAGAAAAAAAGAAATCAAAAAAGGGGGAAACGCAGCCACGATTGGAACCCAAAAAGGAGGAGAGAGCAAAAAGACTTCCCTTTCGACGAGGGAGTTCACTGGCGCTTCAAAACACCAAAATCCTTTAAAGAATCGAAGGCGATGAATTGATTTGGGAGGCATTTCTCCTTAGTTGGTGGTAATGGGGTTCGGTTATCCCCTCTCTCGTTGAGGAAGAAGAGAGAAGTTAGAGAGTTTTTCTTTCTCTATCTCTTGAGCGGCAGAAATACTAGTGGATGGGGGCTTTAGGGTTTCATAACCCTATAATGATGCTTATTAGTGTGGAAACGACGCCGTTTTGGCCTCCCTCAACTAGAGATGTGTATACGGGCTATCCGTCCATTTAGCCCGCGGGTTTTGACGGTGCGGGCTTAAACGGAGCAGTTTAAAAAGCCTGCAATCATAAATGTTTTTAAATTCTAAGGCCCGCAGCCTGTCCGTTTAACCCGCAGCCCATTAAATAACAACAATTTTAAATTTTTTAAATACAATAAAAAATAATATTCTAAAATTACACATATCTATATTAAAATTACACTAATCACAAAAGATGTTACATTTTTTTCTCTAGTGTTTCAAACATATTAGGTTATCTCAATAAGAATTAGGACAGATGCACAATAAAAGAAGATAGTAAAATACTCAAGAGTGACATGTATTCTGTCCTAAATTCATCCAACTTGGGTCAGCAACTAAAAGTTGGTTAAGCTATAAGCTTAGTCTTACAACTTACTTCATCTTATACTCAAACAACTACAGAGTTGCCTTGTACTGCCAGTAAAGTTCACAAGTCAAATAGTAATAAAGAAAGAAGAGAGAAAGAAAAGGAGCTCATTTTTATATTCAAACAGAAAACAAGTCGAAGCATGGGACAGCGTTCTTAAAAAGTAATCCACACCTGGTCAGATGAAACTCTTGTTATAGGAGCATTCTTACTGTGAGACTCGTACTCTGAATCTCCAAAATTCCTATGAAGAGGAGAAACCACAGTTTATGCTGATAAAGAATGCAAAAAAGGCAACAATGATGAAGATGGCAGTACGAATTTGAACAAAGTACTACCTCAACCTAGAATTTATCTGATTAGGAATATGATGAGATGAAGCCGAAAGTGGTGGAGCTTCATTGGAAGGGAGCAGGCGATGTACTGGTTGCCCCTTAGATCTTTGAGCTGATATCACAACATAACAACATAAAGTGTGTGAGAAACTGAGAATATTTAATCACAACTAGCACACAATTCTATTTGAAACATGTAAATTCTTTTTTTCATTTATAAATAAAGATAGCTACACTAAAATGCTAACTTTTTAGAGTAATATAAAAGCTTACGATTCAATCTTGCGAGGATTTCTTTTCTTCTGCCTTCTAACTTATCCTTGGTGTCATCAAGACTCTCAAATTCAGGAGCATATGACACCTGCAAAGGTTCCCCAAGAAGACAAACTCGTCCAATTTTCTCTTCGCAAACCTATATGACGTTTTATAGTTAATAGAATATAAACTCAGTTATCACCAATCTGCATGGTCACCAGTACAAAATAGCTTTCCAGCAGCGGCATATTCTCAACCAAGTACATGAAAGTGTGATAGTTATTTATTAAAAATGTTAAAACGATCGAGTTTAAAAACCTGGAATTTTAATATAGATATGTGTAATTTTAATCATGCATAACAGGACTAAAAAATGTGAATTGTAAAACATAAAATAAATTAAAAAATAATTAAATTAAGCGGGCTACCCGCGGGCTATCCGTGGGTATACCCATTAAACCCTCGGGTTTAACAGTCCAGGCTAAAAAGCCCGCAATTTAAACGAACTTTAGCTTTTTAGGATAGCCCGCGGGCCTTAGCCCATATACCCAGCTCTACCCTCAACCCGCATGTTCTGTTAGGGGATATTCGCGTGTGGAGGGCTCCCTCGTTTGTAAGATTTTTATTTTGGTCATCAAATTAAATTTACATGTTCTTATTTCGAGCATATTAGTTTCGTTTTAGTTTAGTTTCGTCCCTATTTGGCCATTAATGCATCTTTGCTGATTTTTCTGATTTGGGTATGAATTTTTGTTAAATTTTTATTTTAGTCCCTATGTGTTCTTTATTATAGTTTTGATAGTGTTTATGATTTTGGCTACTTGTTTTGCTTGATTTTCATTTCGGTCCTTTATGTTTGCCTTTGATTCAAATTGTTTAATGTATGATTTAGGCTTTAGATTTTCCCCTATGTTTATTTTAGTCACTATCCTTAGTTCACTTACTGTCTTTTTTTATTTAACCACTCTATGCTATTTTTTAAGAATTGATATTTGTGAAAATTATAAATTTTCCTTTTACTTTTATTTCTTTGATTTTAGCACTGGTTTGTTCATTATTTTTTCGTTAATATTTATGATTCTTGTTTCGATTTTTTTATTGACTTATATTTTGACTCTTGTATATTTATGTATATATTTTGTTTTTTAGAACTAATATTTTTAAAAATTTTACAAAATGTTCATTTTATTTGTCAATATTTTTAATGTCTCTTGTTCGAATATTTTCAAGGACATTTGTCGTAGAATGGGTGTGAAAAGCACTGCTTGATCGAAGTAGTGCAATCCGACACGACATTCAAATGAAAAGTGAACTTAAAATAAATTGAGTTTGTTTTGATTAAAAGGTGATAATTAAGTTATTCTTTTGAGTTTTAGTTTAAATAATGGCAATTTTTATGATTTCTTTAATAGCATGTTTCATCATTTTATTTGATATTGTATTGCATGTATATTCGATTTATATAATTTTATTTCCAACAATAAGAAATAGACGTTCTTGTATAGAGAAGAAATAGATGAGATAAACTTCCTATTGGTGGATGTACATGTAAAATCCCAAATATCAGGTTAGGGACTATGTTGAAAAGATTGGAAATTTGAAGATTTAATTGAATAAATGGTAAAAAATGAGAAAATGATTTGGAATAGTGTGTTGAACTAAATTGTATCAATTGATGAATTAAGAGGGTATTTTGGTCCTTTTAGGGGTAAATGAAATAAATTCATTTGTAATAAGATATTAAAGAAAAAAGGGAAAGTGGAAAGGAAGTTATGAAAAGCCATCTCTCTTTTTTCTTCTTCTTCCCAGTGAGAAAAGCCATCCCTGATAGCAAAGGTGAGATTTCAATTTTATGGTTCATCCTTGTATTTTTGGTTAGTTATTGAAGCTTTGAGCATAATAGAAGCTTAAGGAAGGATTAGATGAGATTAAAACTATGAGATAAGGGAAATAATAGAGATTATAGAAAATGGGTTTTGAAATGATATGTTAAGATATGAGTGTTTATTGATGTTTGCTAGTAGTTTTGACTTTTCAAAGAGGTAAATGAGAGATTAGAAGCAATGGATGAGTTTAAAAACAAGTTATAAAATGTGGTGTGATTCTTAGAATCAAATAATATTAAAGGATGCTAGATGTTTTAAGTAACTAAATGAGGGAAAGTTAATATGTATAAGTAATGAAAAGTTTAGTAGCATTATGGGAGGTAATCCTAACAAAAATAGACTTTATTTGTGTAATAATCGGGGTAAAAACTGGAAAATTTGGGCAAGGGTATCGGTACTGATAGAACAATACCGATACTATAGGCTAAAATGTGATGAATTAGCTAAGTAGTATCGATATTGATTCAATCAGTATCGATACCAGCGAGGTAGTATCGATACCATGGTAAGGGTATCGATATCAGTAAACATCGAATCTAAAATTGGTATAGATCCCGGAAGGGGTATCGGTACCATAGTATGGTAGTATCGATACCATGGTAAGGGTATCGATACCATGCAACATCAAACCTAAATTGGGTATTGATACCATAAGGGGGTATCGGTACCATAGTATAGAAGTATCGGTACCATGATAATAGTACCGATACTATTGAACTTGTAACGACCAATTAGATTGAAATTGTTATAGAAATTGAGATAATGATATTTTGAATATTTTCAAAAGTGTAATGGTTAGGAAATATACTAACATTGGGTATGATACATGTTTTAATGGATGCTTGAGTATATTGGAACCAAGCTTCTGAGACAAGCAAAATTAAGGATAAAGGCGAAGTACCGGAATATTCAGCCTTACATTGTAAATACTTAGCGAGAAAAGTCAGGTGAATGCATTTATTATTTACCTATATGTTATACTAGTTATAGATGTATGATTGTTTAATATATGTATAGCGATTACCAAATAGGCACTAAATGTGCAAAACCGCAGAATTCATCATGAGTTGATGAATAACCGTACAGGGCACTATGTGTGTAAAACCATGAAATTCATCATGAGTTGATGAATAATTGTACAGGGCACTAAGAGTGCAAAACCACAGAATTCATCATGAGTTAATGAATAACCGTACATGGCACTATGTGTGCAAAACTGATCGCTTGTAAATGTATATGCTAAGGCAAGCAAATCTATGGAAGTATACACAATCAATGCAAGTAATATAGTAGTGAGTGAGTATCGTCTCCACAGGGATTGGATTGGAAATTATTTTTGACCAAAACTTGAACTAGTGTCACAAATCAATTTCTACTAGGTTGTCAACTTAAGAATTAATATTAATAAAACAAGAAGTAATATAATGGTTGCATAAAAGTTTGGTCGAAGCAAAATAAGTATGCAGAATGCTGGAATAAAATAAAACAATACAAGTATTGATTTAAATATAATGCAAACAACCTCACATATTCAGACTTATCACAGAGCACTTATGCAAAAGTTTTGTATTGACAACAATTATTCTAAGTCTAGAATGAATTATTATGACTTGCTAAAGTTGCCCGACAGGATTACTAGATATTCTTAGACAGTTGCTCTAGCAATACTCCTCAGTGTTAACTACAACCCTTGGTTTGTCAAACTGTTGTTGTAGCAATACCTCTCAGTGTAAACTATAGGCGTTGTCTATCCTACTCTAGCATCTATCCCTTTTAGTCTATTGAAACTCACTCCTTATCTCTAAGGTAAACGAGTTAGAACTTCACCATCCCGAACTCATTCCATTGCTCACGTGGATCTATCTTAATTCTCTCAAATATAAGAATCACTATCTAGACAAAAGGCTATCTCTCAATGCTCTTATATTTCCAAGACATGTTTTACCAAAACCCCAGGCGATCTCTCGATGCTCTTATAATGTAAGGTAAAATATTTAAACAATGAGCAAAACAGTTATAAGCAAAACATAATCCATCATTCATAAAACATAAAATATTTGTTTAGGCAAAACAAAGTTTAACACCAAGTAAGACAGTCATGGTGTTATAAAAAATCATCCAAGATTCAACGTTTAATACAACCCCAAATAGATAAAGAGTTTAAGAACAAAGGAAGAACGACTCCCAAAATCGGGGGCTCTGTCGCGATAATTATGATTTGCACCGCGCATACCTTGGTGATCAGCCTCTCTCGAGACCTGATCACCACTCTGCTACTGTCTGGCTATGGAGGACACCGAGGAAGGTTGGTTGGTAAATGGTGAGAAAGCACTGAAGTTGCTCGCTCATGCCTTGGGTAAAGCTCTTCTCTCATCTTCCTTGCCTTCTTTCTTTGGTGGCTACGACTGGTTATTTATAAGGAAATATCTCATAGGTCTTTGCATGCTTTTGGAGTTTCCTTAAAGCCGTTATTAAATGCCCAGACTTAAAAAGGAAAGGTGGCTATCAGAATAATTAAAGCTTGCTTGCTCGTGAAGTAGGTCATCCAGCTGGCGTGTGACATAGGCGTTTTTGCCACACCTGCTTCAGACTTTTTCAGATAAACTTTGCCTCGGCGAGATAAATTTGCTCCTCACGTTCTTATCTGTTCCATTGGCCTTTGCAAATTTATGTTGTCACGATTGAAATGTTCTTCCTTTGTAAGTTTCTTGTACAAACACAATCCAAACATCCCTTTCTCCTCAGCAGCATCAGTGAGACCAAATAAATCTTGCCTAAGAAAAACTTATCCACCACAAGCTAAAATAACCTATATGCAACTAAATGTAACTAAAATGTTGTGTATACTTTGTTTAGACGAGCAATAATGTAGGTGAAAATACTAGAAATTGAGTCTTTTTACAGAGTTATCACACCCCCAAACTTAAGCTATTGCTTATCCTCAAGCAATGTATAATACTAGAAAAAATAAAAATTGTCATCGCAAAGCAGTGTTAAGAAAATCACATGGTTTGAGATTTTAGCCCTCAGCAAAAATATTTGGCCTTAACATGTTCAACAGTCATATCAGTCAAGTCCCTTCCCTAGTCAGGATTCCTTAATATTGTGTGTGTGTGTGATTATAACTAGTCTATGCATAAAGGTAATTAGAAAACTTAAATTAAGCACTTTTGGATTGTCAAGGCATCAAATTATTTGTCAAGCTTAGTTTATATACTCCTAGTTATTTATCAACTTTTTTTTTTAATAGGGGAGTCAGCTCATCACACCTACCGTTCCACACTCTAGGTGAAAGGGAGCATACCTTCCACCCCCAAGCTAGTCGGGCAGAGTCATCCTGTGACTACTTTCATTCACTCATATGCCTTGGTTACTCTTAATTTCTTATAGATTTTTTATGTTTATGCCTTTGCACAGATGAATGACCCATTTTATTTTTTCAAGTTTTTAAACACTAGGGAGCTTTATTTTACCCTTAAAATATTTTTGAAGTCTCGGTAAATAAAACGTTATTTCCTAAAAAATTTACAGATTACCTTAAGCAGAGACAACCTACAATCGTGTTTGTAAATTTCAAAGAATCAGGCCTAGGGTTGGTTCTCTTCCTTAGACAGTCTTATAATAATTCTAGCCTACGCAATCAAATTATGCATTCACCATTGGATATCCCTAATTCATTCCTAACAATGACCTTAACATGCTTGTGTCATGACAACCAAAATTTTCAACCAATCATCATCAATTTCTTTTTTAACTATGTATGGAAAAATATGGCACAATACCTACCCCAAACTTGAGGGATGCATTATCCTCAATGAATGAAAACGAAAACTACATAATACTATATGTGGATGCAAAAAAACTAAAATGGAAACTCACTGTGGTGGGGTGGCTTGACTGGACGCCCTCGTTCGGCATCGTTTGGGAGGAGATGAACTCTTGGATCCTGAGTCTACTACTGTTATCGTCGATAGAGACGGCTGAAGTATACGGCCTGACGTTCTCTTGTAGCGCTTTTTGCTGGTCAAGGCTCGTGCTGGAGTTGGTTGCTCGGTAGTAGGAGTCGGTTGTGTTGTAACTGGTGCTGGACTAGGAGATGCTGCTAGGACTGGCGTTGCTTGACGGATACGGGACTGAATAGGATCATGCTCAGGTTTCTTCGGTGCTGGAGTGAAATCTTCATCCGAGAAGAAGTTGGGTAGGGTATCTTCACTGCTAGCGGAGTTTGAGAAAGATGAGGAACTGAGGAACTCTTCTGTGTAGCCTTGGCTTTCCTCTGGTAAGGGCGAGAGATGGGTTACCAGTGGTGGCACATCACTGGCTACACCTAGGGGAACCTTTGGAGGAATATTCGATGTCGAGGCATGCAATGTGCTATCGCAGCAGTGTATTTGAGGATGGCACTGGGGAAGGGTGACAGATTGGCGTTTATGTTCGGGAGTAACTCTTTGAAGAAGGCGTTGAGCTGCGCGTCCCTTGCCTTGACATACTTAAAATAGATCTCCATGTGATCCTCTAGGTGCCGGATCTTTTCACGTGTTTCTCTTGTGTGCGTAACCACAACTACCATTCTAGTCGGGCAACCAACTTTGTTCCCCGCTCCAATCCTTCATGCGGGGTGTTGTCATCAAAACCTATCAACTCAGGTACCTTCTTCTTGGTGATACCCTCCTTAGATTTAATGAAATCCTCAAAGGGCTCCTCGGGGACCTTCGTTTTCCTGCACAGTGCGGTAATCAAGTTGGGAAATAATAGATTACCTCGGTTCTTCTTGGCACACTCATGGATTTGTTCAAAGATGAGTTCGCCAACATCAATCTTCCTCCCATATATTATTAAGTGCAAGAGCATCAGTCTTTTCACAAGCACCATTGGGTTATGAGACGTGGGCATAAGCTTGCCCTTGAGAAAGTTGTTCTATAACTTCATGATCGATTTGAGGGGTCGGAGATCAACTCTCTTTCTCGTTGGGGCATTCCCTTCGAACTTGGCCCACCCGAAGCATAAATCTTCCAGCACTCCAATTGTACGTTCTTGGTCTGCTTCATCCATGAATCTCTTGTGTTGCTCCTCTACTTTCCCCAACTTGAAGTATTTGTTGAGTGCTGAATGGGAAAATCGAAGGAGCTTCCCTCAGACGTACACTGTGTGGTTGGATGGGTCCTCGAGGTGGGCGTAGAACTCCCTTACCATCGTCGGTGCTACGGCTTTGGGATGGCGAGAAAACTTCTCCCAGTTGTGTTTCTTTATCACATCCATCACCTCTGGTCCAAACGGCTCCTCATCCTCAGCTGGAAAGACGAATCCATCTTCCAAATATACTTGTCATTTCTGGAGGATTTTGAAGCGTGTTTCTACTTCGACTATTTGGAAACGTTCAAAACTCTATATTGAGGTTGGGGTTTTCCTTGATCTTACCATTATACTTGGTTGGTGTGGTAAAATAAATGGTGGCGATGGGGAGGATTTCGTTGAGAGAAAGAAAATTTTTCTTGTTTGGTAAAGAGAGAGTGAGGCACGATGAAGAAGAATAAGTTGGGCAGTTTTTTTTCTTTAGAAAGTAATGGGTGTTTTCGGGGTAGTTTTGTCCTTACACGAGGGGAAAAGATTTTTGCATTCAATGAGAAATATATGATTGGACATAAAGTGGGGAGAAAGATCTCTTTCTCTCTTTATTCTGTCGCCAAAACCATGCACCCTAGGGTTTCCTTTCTTTTCATGCATGCTCCAACTCCCCATGCTACCACGTGTGATTTGTATGCCTACAATAAATAAAGAAAATAAAATAAAACGGATAATGAAAACAGAAAATAACTTAATTTATTTATGTACAGAATTCAAATTTTTGTTGCCTAGGCAACAAATTTTGTTCAGGTAAGTAAAGCAAACTCTTGGGAATCATGTGCCAACGATGTCAGTTTGTCGCGCATAACTGGGGCTCCTTTGTACTCCTTGAGTCTCTGCCCGTTCACCTTGAAGATGGAACCATCGTTTTGGTTCTGGATTTCAATTGCTCCATTGTCATGGACTTGGAATATGATGAATGTTCCTGACCATCGTGATTTTAACTTGCCTTGAAATAACTTAAGACGTGAATTGTAGAGCAGTACATATTGTTTAGAATAAAATTGCCTCGGCAATATTTTTTTATCATGCCATCGTTTTGTTTTCTCCTTGTATAGGCGGGCATTCTCGTAAGCGTGTTATCTGAATTCATCCA
Organism: Hibiscus syriacus; assembly: GCF_006381635.1. Classification (NCBI taxonomy): domain Eukaryota; kingdom Viridiplantae; phylum Streptophyta; class Magnoliopsida; order Malvales; family Malvaceae; genus Hibiscus; species Hibiscus syriacus. Next base: position 9,941,974 of record NW_024063533.1, on the reverse strand, counting down.
TCTCGTTCAGTTCCAAGAGTCTTCTTTCTCCAGCAAGTAGAACATCCATGTTTAACTTTTTGATGGCCCAATAGGCTCTATGTTCTAGTTCAACAGGAAGATGACATTCTTTTCCATAGACCAGTTTGAACGGTGACATTCCTAATGGTGTCTTGAATGTTGTGCGATAAGTCAATAGTATTTCATCTAGCTTCGACGACCAGTCTTTTCGACTTGGGTTGACCACTTTTTCAAGGATCTGTTTAATTTCCCGGTTAGACACTTCAGCTTGTCTATTCGTTTGATGGTGATACACCATAGCGATCCTATGTCGTACTCCATATCATTTTAGTGCCTTGGCAATCAGTTTGTTGTCAAAATGTGTGCCTTCATCGTTGATGAGAGCTCGTGGTGTTCCAAATCGGGTGAATATATTTTTGTACAAAACTTTTAACACCGTTTTGAAATCATTTTTAGGTGTTGTGATGGCTTCAATCCATTTGGATACATAATCCACTGCCAAGAGAATGTACAAATCTCCAAATGATGTAAGAATAGGTCCCATGAAGTTTATTCCCCATACGTCGAAGAGTTCAATTTCCAGAATATTTTGCAATGGCATCTTATACCGTTCTGATATGTTTCCATTTTGTTGGCATCTATCACATGACTTGTAGAATTCATGCGCATCTTTGAACAAGGTTGGCCAATAAAATCCAGATTGAAGCACTTTCGTTGTTGTTCTTATTCTACCAAAATGCCCTCCATATGGTGACGAGTAGAATTAGTGTAGAATATATTTCTGTTCTTCTTCTAGAATGCATCTTCGGATTATTTGGTCTCCACATTGCTTGAATAAAAATGGTTCATCCAGTAGTAATGTCGCACATCATGTTGAAACTTCTTTCGGCCCTGGCTAGATAAATCAGGAAGAACAATACCATTAACAAGAAAGTTAACTATGTCAGCATACCACGGCACAGCCGTGACAAATAATATTTTCTCATTAGGGAAATCCTCTTTAATTTCTGTTATGTCAGGACAATCAGGTTTGTTATCTAGCCTAGACAAACGGTATGCCACTTGATTTTCTATACCTTTTATATCCTTGATCTCTAAATCGAACTCTTGTAGTAGTAATATCCACCAAATTAGTCTAGGCTTTGCATCTTTTTTATTAATCAGGTATTTAATGGCAGAGTGATCTGTATACACAATTACCTTAGTGCCTTGCCTAAACTTATTAAATGCAAATACTACTGCTAATAGTTCCTTTTCAGTAGTGGTATAGTTTACTTGTGCATCATTAAGAGTACGGCTCGCATAGTATATAACATGAAAATTTTTCTTTTTCTTTGCCCTAGCACTGCTCCGACTGCATAGTCACTAGTGTCGCACATGAGCTCAAAAGGTTCGTTCCAATCTGGTGGGATAACGATTTGTGATGCCGAAAGCTTTTTCTTCAAATCTATGAAGGCATTCAAACAATCATTAGTAAATTCAAATGGATGATTTTGTTGAAGTAAAAGACACAAGGGTATAGATATTTGAGAAAAATCTTTTATGAACCAGCTGTAGAAGCCTGCATATCTAAGGAAACTGGGTATACCTCGCACGTTAGTGGGAGGGGAAGGTTTTCAATCACGTCCACCTTGTCTTTATCGCCTTTGATGTCCCGGCATGAAATTTTGTGACCCAACACTATTACTTCGGTCACCATAAAAATGCATTTCTCCCAATTCAGCACTAGGTTGGCTTCTTCACATCATTTCAGCACCTTGGATAGATTGCCGAGACATCGATCAAAATCATCACCCGAGATGGAGAAATCGTCCATAAATATTTCCATATATTCTTCCACCATATCTAAAAAGTTTACCATCATGTATCTTTGGAATGTAGCTGGAGCGTTACATAGTCCAAACAGTATTCGTCTAAATGCATAGGTACCATATGGGCATGTGAAACTGGTTTTCTCTTAATCCTCCGGTGCTATGGCTATTTGGTTATACCCTGAGTATCCGTCAAGAAAGAAATAAAATGCTTTTCCCGCTAACCTATCAAGTATTTGGTCGATAAAAGTGAGGGGAAAATGGTCTTTCTTTATGCCTTTGTTGAGCTTCATGTAATCCATGCATATACGCCAGCCCGTGACTGTTCTCGTGGTGAAGAGTTCATCATGTTCACTTTTAATCACGGTCACACCACCCTTCTTTGGTACACACTGCATCGGGTTGACCCATGAACTATCCGATATAGGATAAATTACTCCAGCATCCAACCATTTTATAATTTTCTTCATGACTACCTTCTTCATGATTGGGTTGAGCCTTCTTTGGGATTTCACCGAAGTGTTATGGCTATCTTCTAGATTGATTTTGTGCATGCATATAGTCGGACTGATTCCCTTCATGTCTGTCATTGTCCATCCGAGATCTTTTTTGTGCTGTGACAAAACATTCGACAAGCTATTCTCCTGTTCGGAGGTTAGGTTGGCAGAAATTATTACTGGTAAAGTTTCATCGTCTCCTAGATATTCATATTTCAAATGTAATGGCAAAGTTTTAAGTTCCAGTCTTGATGCATGTTGTAAGGATGACTCTTGAGACTTAACTTCATCATAATCTAAGGGTTCGAATTTCATACCTGATTTATTATGAAGAAGCCTCGATTGATCCTTTGTATTTCCTCCGTAGCTTGCATTGGTGTCATTTTTAGGGCACTCATTATTCAGATTTATGTTGTCAGTGCCATAATTTTCAGAATCGTCCTAGAATGATCGGTGTGTTTTCATCAGCTTCGCAATTCAATATGAGAAAGTCAACTGCAAATACAAATTTATCCACATTTACTATGACGTCCTCTATTCTGCCTTCTGGCCGCACATATGATCGATCGGCCAGCTGTAGGATGACTGAGGTTGGATAGGCGTGATGCCCTTCTAGTTTCATAAATATGGACTTTGGTATCAAGTTTACACTTGATCCCAAATCAACAAGAGATCATCCTATGAAGTCATTACCAATTGAGCATGGTATTATAAAACTGCCAGGGTCTTTTTGTTTTGGTGAGAGTTTGCTTACTGCCGAACAGATTTCTGTTGCCGTGGCAACACGTTCTACTTTTCGTTTCTTCGTAATAATGTCCTTAAGAAACTTTTCATAGGAAGGCATTTGCTCGATGGCTTCAAGTAAGGGCACATTGATACACAAGTGATCCAGAACATCAACGAATTTCTTGAACTGGATGTCCTCATCATGCTTCTTCAACCGTTGAGGAAACGGTGGTGGAGGTCTCACATTGTCTGTTGTTGTTGTTGAAGAATCTCTGGCCTTGGCCATGAATTTCTCATCGTTTGAGCAATGTTTTTCTGAACCTTCAGTTCTTTTCTTCTCTTTAGGTGCTTCCTCTTGTTCAATATTTTCAGCTCGATTCTCTAGTTGTGCTATGCCATGGCGAAGACTGTTCAGGTGTTCTCCCCTAAACTTGTCATCTTGGTTGACCTATTTTCCACTCCTTAGTGTAAGTACAATACATTTCTCATTCCCATGATGTTTAGTGATCTCCGTATCACTAGGGATATTTCCTTGTGGGCGAGAATGTAATGGCATAGCAATTTGTCCCACTTGATTCTCCAATGCTCTTAGAGATGAACTATGGCTTTGCAAAAGTGTTGCTTGGCTTTGTAACAAATTTCCTTATTTTTAATTGTTGCAGAATGTTCGTGCATCAAGGTCTTTGTCGAGGCCATGAAATCTTTCTTCGAGGCTATAAATTCCCTCAATGATAACTCCATAGAGTTAGTATTAGAATTAGTATTAGAAGAAGAAGCTATACCTTTATTGTTTTGCCAGGGATGCTGATGTTGTTGATTCTGAAAATGTTGATGGTCAGAATTATTTTGTTGTGGCCTGTAATTTACTGCTTGATTATTGTTGTTTCATTGATTACTCCTTGAAATATTTGGGTGATGTCTCCAACCTGGATTGTACGTGTTTGAATAGGGGTTATTATTGCTCCGATTGTAGTTGCCCATGAAAATGGTTGACTCATGGTTTTCAAGTCATTCACTCTCCTGATGGTTGCCATGACAAAATATGCATGCGTTATTGGTCACCTTGACTTCTCTTACCTTATTAGGACGTTGCAAATTTTTCAACATATTAGTTATGCAGAAAGTTGAGCAGCTACTGAATCCTTACCATGTAATTCATATGCTCCAGATATTTTTCTGTCGGTTCCCAATCTTATATTTGGAAATTGATAATCATTATTTGCTATACTTTCGAGGATGTCAAAAGCTTCCTCGGGTGATTTTTCCAGTAAGGTACCATTTACTAAGGCATCTAGCATCATTCGAGTTGGTGCATTGACTCCGTTGTAAAATATCACCACTTGCGTCCAATCGTGAAACCCATGGTTGACACATTTGTGAAGTAGACTTTTATACCTATCCCAACATTCGTACATTGATTCATCATCTCCTTGGTGAAACCTCGTAATGTCATTGCGAAGCTGTGTGTTCATATTGGGTGGATTATATCGGAGTAGAAAATTCTTGCATAAATATGCCCATGATTTTATTGAGCCGAAAGGAACTCTGTTGAGTCAGGTTCTTGCTCTATCGCGTAAGGAGTAAGGGAAAAGTTTTAGTTTAAGCATATCTTCACGTACTCCTTGTTGTTGAAACGAATCGCATACTTCAAGTAAAGCACGAACATGCTGCCCAGCATCCTTATTGGGTGAACCACCAAATTATCCAATAGAGTTTAGCATGCTAAACATCACCGGTTTAAGTTTGAAATGGGTGGCTTGTATTTCAGGTGCCACTATGCCTGGATTGAGGTTATCGAGAATCGGGTTCAAATGATCTTGTATCTCTCTAGGCCTTGCAAGTTGAAGATTGATTGTTGCATCAGGTCCTAGATCTCCCATGTTGTCTTGCATTTGGAGTTGGTTTAATTGTTCTCTAGTTCTTTGGGCACGCAACCTTTGTCTGAATGATTGCTCAACTTCAGGGTCGAATGGATCCAAATGCTTACCAGTAGATCTCAAGGTCATGCAATAATAAAAACCTACAAAATAAAATAATAAACTACGTTAGACTAAATAAATATTAGGTGACACAAAAAGAACTTGTTATGGCTAAAAATTTCGTCAGTTGCCAATCCCCGACAACAGCGCCAAAAACTTGATCGCTTGTAAATGTATATGCTAAGGCAAGCAAATCTGTGCAAGTATACATAATCGATTCAAGTAATATAGTAGTGAGTGAGTATCGTCTCCACAGGGATTGGATTAGAAATTTATTTTCACCACAACTTGAACTAGTGTTACAAACTAATTCCTACTAGGTTGTCAACTTAAGAACTAATATTAATAAAAAAAGAAGTAATATAATGGTTGCAGAAAAGTTTGGTCGAAGAAAAATAAGTATGCAGAATGTTGGAATAAAATAAAACAAGACAAGTATTTATTTAAATATAATGCAAACAACCTCACATATTCAGACTTCTCACATAGCACTTATTCTAAACTTTGTATTGGCAACAATTATTCTAAGTCTAGAATGAATTATTATGACTTGCTAAAGCTGCTCGATAGGATTACTAGGTATTCTTAGACTGTTTCTATGGCAATACTCCTCAGTGTTAACTATAAACCTTGGTTTGTCAAATTGTTATTATAGCAATACCTCTCAGCGTAAACTATAGGCGTTGTCTATCCTACTCTAGAGCCTACCCCTTTTAGTCGATTGAAACTCACTCCTTATCTCTAAGGTAAACGAGTTAGAACTTCACCATCCCATATTCATTACATTGTTCACGTGGATCTATCTTAATTCTCTCGAATATAAGAATAACTATCTAGAAAAAAGGCGACAAAAGGTTATCTCTCAATGCTCTTATATTTCTAAGACATGTTTTACCAAAACCCAAGAGATCTCTCGATGCTCTTACACTGTAAAGTAAAATATTTAAACAATGAACAAAACAGTTATAAGCAAAAATAATCCATCATTCATAAAAGATAAAATATTTGTTTAGGCAAAACAAAGTTTAACACCAAGTAAGACAGTCATAGTGCTATAAAAAATCATCCAAGATTCAACGTTTAATACAGCCCTAAATAGATAAAGTGTTTAAGAATAAAGGAAGAATGACTCCCAAAATCGGGGGCACTGTCATGACAATTTTGATCAGCACCATGCCTGCCTTGGTGATCAGCCTCTCTCAAGACCTGATCACCTCTCTGCTACTGTCTGGCTATGGAGGACGCCAAAGAAGGTTGGTTGGTAAACGGTGAGAAAGCACTGCAATTGCTCGCTCACGCTTGGGTAAAGCTCTTCTCTCCTCTTCCTTGTCTTCTTTATTTGGCGGCTACGGCTGATTATTTATAAGGAAAGATCTCTTATGGCTTTGCATGCTTTTGGAGTTTCCTTAAATAACCGTTATTAAATGCCCAGACTTAAAAAGAAAAGGTGGTTGTCATAATAATTAAGGCTTTCTTGCACATGAAGTATGTCATTCAGCTAGCGTATAACATAGGCGGTTTCACCATACCTACTTCAGACTTTTTCAGATAAACCTTGCCTCGGTGAGATAAATCTGCTCCTCACATTCTTATATGTTCCATTGGCCTTTGCAAATTTATGTTGTCACGACTGAAATTTTCTTCCTTTGTAAGTTTTCTACACAAACACAATCCAAACATCCCTTTCTCCTCAGCAGCATCAGTCGGACCAAATAAATCTTGCCTAAGCAAAACTTATCCACCACAAGCTAACATAACCTATATGCAACTAAATGCAACAAAAATGATGTGCATACTTTGTTTATACGAGCAATAACGTAAGTGAAAAATACTATAAATTGAGTCTTTTTACAGAGTTATCAAAAACCACAGAATTCATCATGAGTTGATGAATAACCGTACAGGGCACTATGTGTACAAAACCACGGGATTCATCATGAGTTGATGAATAACCGTACATGGCACTATGTTTGCAAAACCACGGAATTCATCATGAGTTGATGAATAACCATACAGGGCACTATGTGTGTAAAACCACGGAATTCATCATGAGTTGATTAATAACCGTACAGGGCACTATGTGTGTAAAACTACGGAATTCATCATAAGTTGATGAATAACCGTACAAGGCACTATGTGTGCAAAACCACAGAATTTATCATGAGTTGATGAATAACTGTACAGGGCACTATGTGTGCAAATCCACAGAATTCATCATGAGTTGATGAATAATCGTACAGGGCACTATGTGTCCAAATCTACGGAACTCATCATGAGTTGATGAATAATCGTATAGGAACTATGTGTGCATCTTAATAAATGAAATGAATAGAAAGTTGGTAAATTACAACATTAGCACTAAGGGTGCCATATATGAAACTAACGAATAATTACTAAAGAAAAATGAAAAGAAAAATGTATAAAAAAGAATGGTAAGTTGGACATACTAAGGATGTTTATGATAATAGTATGAAAGAAGTTGGTTTCAATTATAGGGACTTACTTAATCCTTATGGATGATACGAACTAGTTCAAAAACTAAGAAACTCATAATAAGTTTATGAATTTCCATATTGGTAATGGGTGTACAATCTATGTAAATTATAGTAATGTTTAGGGATTGATTACTTTGGTACCACATGTGTAAACTATAGAATTTTAAAATGAAATAGATTAATGGCCTAGCTGTGTATTGACAGAAATATGTAAATCTTGCCAGTTAGATGAAGGGTTAAATATCTTTGAGTTAAAAGAACTAAATTCCTAGCTATGTATTTGGCAGAAATGTGCCAATCATACCAATTAGATGAAAAATTAAATGCCTTCGTGTAAAAGACGAAATGTTTAACGGTGTATTTGGTAGAAGGATTCCAATAACGTAAGTTGGATGAAGGACTAATTGCTTACTAATGCTAATTGACATGAAAAGATGTCACAAATGAAAATACATAACGATATATTAATGGTGTATAAGGTGCCACTCATGATAAGTATACAAGACAAATGACTAATTGGCGCTATGGTGTAATACATGTGTAATACATTCTCATTTAATGTACATAGGCCAAATAAAGAATGATTGGAAAGAGTATATGGAATGATAGGTAGGTTGGACTTACTGAGAATGAATTCGATGAGTGTATAAAAGAAACTTGGTTGCACTGGGAATGAGTTATTTGATCCTTATGGAATATGCGATTTAATTCGTCATTTAATAGTCACGAGATACATTTATATAAATTTTTGTTTCTTTATAATAGTATGTCTCACTAAGTAAATACTTAACGTGTGTTGATTTCACGCGTAGGTAAAATCAAAGACTAGTTGGATACCGAGTGCAGTAGCAACTATCATAAAGCTAAGGCTGGCTCTCATCAGTAACGGTAGGATAATCATTGTTTATTTTGAACAATTGTTGGCATGTAATCGAATTTAAAGAAAAATGCTTTGAAATGTATATAAAAAGGAAATTTTGGTAGTATATTTCGATAATTGTTTTATGATTGTGATAAAATGTTTTAACTTACATTTTGAAATAAATTCTAAGGGATTTTAAAAGACATTGTTTTAAAAGTGATGTGACATATGTATCTCATGTACGGAAAGGTATACAGGATATGAGTGTTACATTTATTGGTATCAGAGCTACAGGTTTAGTCGGTTCGCGGCCAAAACTGATTTTAATTGAATATAGAAAAAAGATTACATTCCATTAAGATTGTCAAAGTTACTGATAGAGTGTTAATTAGAGTGTGATTGATGTCACTCCTTATTAACTTGAGTGTTATTCTTATGTATGTTCTAATAGATATCAGAGACTAAGGACAAAAGTAAAAAAGTTAATAATATTGAAAAGAAGGTCGAGATCACAATCGACCAAGAGAATCCGACATGACTTCAGTATCATGTCTTAGAAGGGTAAAAGATGCTAGGGATTTTCCTTCATTTTGTGGAAGGAATGCCTCAGTGTTTAACGATGTTTCAACATTTGAGAAATACTTAAGTGAAGCATTAAAGTGTTTAAAGTATGGTTAATTTGAGTAAGAAGAAATGAATAAGTGGTAAGTATATTGACCGCTAAAAGCTTATAGAAAGAAGAGTTGTTAGTAGATCAATTGATTATGAGTTGTTTAAGAATAAATGTTAAGTTGTATGAAACCAATAGAGTTATTTTAAAAAGTAAATTGTGAAAATGGATTTACTACTCGTTTCATGCTTTAATGGATTATTATTTAAAATCTAGATTAAGTCTTGAGAATGTGGGAAAATGTCAAGTTCATGATGAAAGGAAAAAAAAGAGTAAATTGATTACTAGTGTAATTTTAGTATTAACTGTTAGGAAGTTATTGCTACAAAGTTGTCAAGTCTTCTTATTTAATGATATGGATAATCAGATTTTCATAGTTAGAGAGAAAATGTTTCAATTACTCGAGAATATTTAAAATGTATCTGGAATGTTAAAAGGATTTTCTCAAGAAGGAGATGAAACTATTTAGTTTAATCTCAAGTGAAATGATAGCAGTAAACCCTACGGGGTCATGGTACAAGTGTGAGTTGGACATGTAGTAAACATTTAATAGAGATTACAGGGGCTATATTCAATGTGAATCTGATAGAATTGTCATATGTTGAATTAAGATCATATTGAATATAAGTTGTCTGTCTCTAGAGACAATGATTTTAGAAAGATACAGAGGGTATGGAAATTACAGTTTTTAGTGAGAAAGTAAAATCATCACTCAATGTGATATCGATAATGATTGTGAAGAAAATGATGTCAGAAAAATTTATATATATAACTTTTATGGTTAATGGGATAGATGCTCAAATAATTAAAGGTGAAATTCAAGGTTAATAGTTATTAAGGTATTGAACATGTTTTTATGATTTAGTATTAAATGACTTAGGCGAGTCAAGAGAATTAGAGACTTAATTATAAGAGTTAATTGATCAAAGTTTTATCAACTAGAGTATTTCATCTTGGGAAAAATGTGTGTTATTAGTGAAAAGAAAGATAAACCTATGTGGTTATACATGGATTTTTACAGTTAAATAAGACTCTTTGAGAGAATCACTTGTTTGCCAAACTAGTCAAATGTGAAACTTTGGTTAGCAGAGATGGTTTTCTTTAACCATGTTGTGCATAAGGTATAAGAGTAGGTCTTAAGAAAAACTCATGTTGTAGTAAATTGCAAACTCCCAAAGAATGATCCTGAAGTTTGGATTTCTTTGGGTCTTGTTGTTTACTATTGAAGGTTAGTGAAAAAAATTTCGACATTAGCTTTGTTGCTAACCAAGTTTTAAGGAAGGATGTCTTTTTGTAGAACGAAAAAGACTCATGAGAATTTTGAAATACTAAAGAGGATTGTAACAGAGATACCAATATTTATACAACTAGAGTTGGTAAATATTATGTAGTTTTTACTAATGCATCTATCAATGGGTTAGGAAGTGTGCTTATGCACAAAGGTAAGGTTGTGGAATATGCCTCAATATGGTTAAAGACTCACAAGAGGAATTTTATTATATACGATTTAGAGTTGGTAGTAGTCGAGTTGTTTTGATGAATGGACGTTATTATTTGTGTAGTGAGCGGTGCTATAGTTGTGCTAATTATAAAAGTCTTATGCTGATCTAAAGAGAAAAGTAGTTGAGTAGCAAGAAAGTGATAAAGTTTTTTCTTTCTGAAAGTATTGTTTTGGAAGGAAGTATTGTGGTTTGGACTGAGTTCGAGAATTAATGAACCTTATGTGATTATGTTAGCTAGCTTTTGCCTACCAAAATGGTCAAGACCTAAAATATTTTCATGTTTCATTGCTTATTAATTTCTGATTAGATCCATTGCATGTTCTTACCTTGGGAAAAATAAATAATTGATCAGATTTGAATTATGAAAAAGAACCCATATAGATCTGGACTCGGGAAATCCAGAATTGGTGTAGCAAACCAATTTCCTCTAGTTGAAGTATTGTGGTAAACGCATAAAGTCTTTAAAATTCGAGGACGAATTTTCTTAAGGGTGAAGAATTGTAATATCCAAAATATTAGGTTAGGGACTATGTTGAAAAGATTAGAAATTTGAAGATTTAATTGAATAAATGGTAAAAAATGAGAAAATGATTTGGAATAGTGTGTTGAACTAAATTGTATCAATAGATGAATTAAGAGGGCATTTTGGTCCTTTTAGGGGTAAATGAATTTAAAATTCATTTGTAATAAGATATTAAAGAGATAAAAAAAGGGGAAATGGGAAATGAATTTATCAAAAGCCATCTCTCTCTTTTCTTCTTCTTCCCCGTGAGAAAAGCCCTCCCCTATAGCAAAGGTGAGATTTCAATTTGATCGTTTATCATTTTATTTTTGGTTAGTTATTGAAGTTTTGAGCATAATAGAAGCTTAAGGAAGGATTAGATGAGATTAAAACTATGAGATAAGGGAAATAATAGAGATTATAGAAAATGGGTCTTGAAATGATATGTTAAGATATGAGTGTTTATTGATGTTTGCTAATAGTTTTGACTTGTCAAAGAGGTAAATGAGAGATTAGAAGCAATGGATGATTTTAAAAACAAGTTATAAAATGTGGTGTGATTCTTAGAATCAAATGATATTGAAGGATGCAAGATGTTTTAAGTAAATAAATGAGGGAAAGTTAATATATATAAGTAATGAAAAGTTTAGTAGAATTATGGGAGGTAATCCTAACGAAAATTGACTTCATTTATGTAATAATCGAAGTAAAAACTGGAAAATCTGGCCAAGGGTATCAGTACTGATAAAACGGTACCGATACTATAGGCTAAAATATGATGAATTAGCTAAGTAGTATCGATATTGATTCAATCAGTATCGCTACCAGCGAGGTAGTATCGATACCATGGTAAGGGTATCGATATCAATAAACATCGAATCTAAAATTGGTATCGATATCGGAAGGGGTATCGGTATCATAGTATGGTAGTATCGATACCATGGCAAGGGTATCGATACCATGCAACATCGAACCTAAATTGGGTATCGATACCAAAAGGGGGTATCGGTACCATAGTATAGAAGTATCGGTGCCATGATAGTAGTATCGATACTATTGAACTTGTAACAGCCAATTAGATTGAAATTGTTATAGAAATTGAGATAACGATATTTTGAATATTTTTAAAAGTGTAATGGTTAGGAAATATACTAACATTGGGTATGGTACATGTTTTAATGGATGCTTGAGTAGATTGAAACCAAGCTCCTGAGACAAGCAAAATTAAGGGTAAAGGTGAAGTACCGGAATAATCAGCCTTACGTTTTGAATACTTAGCGAGGAAAGTCAGGTGAGTGCATTTATTATGTACCTATATGTTATACTAATCATAGATGCATGATTGTTTAATATATGTATGGTGATTACCAAATAGGCACTAAATGTGCAAAACCACGGAAATCATCATGAGTTGATGAATAAACGTACAGGGCACTATGTGTGCAAAACCACAGAATTCATCATGAGTTGATGAATAACTGTACAGGGCACTATGTGTGCAAAACCACGGAATTCATCATGAGTTCATGAATAACCGTATAGGGCACTATGTGTGCAAAACCAAGAAATTCATCATGAGTTGATGAATAACCTTACAGGGCACTATGTGTGCAAAACCACATAATTCATCATGAGTTGATGAATAACCGTACAGGGCACTATGTGTTCAAAACTACGGATTTTATCATGAGTTGATGAATAACCGTACAGGGCACTATGTGTGCAAAACCATGGAATTCATCATGAGTTGATGAATAACCATACAAGGCACTATGTGTGCAAAACCACGGAATTCAGCATGAGTTGATGAATAACAGTACAGGGCACTATGTGTGCAAAACCACGGAATTCATCATGAATTGATGAATAACCATACAGGGCACTATGTGTGCAAATCTATGGAATTCATCATGAGTTGATGAATAACCGTATAGGAACTATGAATGCATCTTAATAAATGAAATGAATAAAAAGTTGGTAAATTACCAAATTAGCACTAAGGATGTCATATATGAAACTAACGAATAATTACTAAAGAAAAATCAAAAGAAAAATGTATAAAAAAGAAAGGTAAGTTGGACATACTAAGGATGTTTATGATAATAGTATGAAAGAAGTTGGTTTCAATTATAGGGACTTACTTAATCCTTATGGATGATACGAACTAGTTCAAAAACTAAGAAACTCATAATAAGTTTATGAATCTCCATATTGGTAGTGGGTGTACAATCTATGTAAATTATAGTAATGTTTGGGGATTGATTGCTTTGGTACCACATGTGTCAACTATAGAATTTTAAAATGAAATAGATTAATGGTCTAGCTGTGCATTGACAGAAATTTGCCAATCCTGCCAGTTAGATAAAGGGCTAAATGCCTTTGAGTTAAAAGAACTAAATGCCTAGCTGTGTATTTGGCAGAAAGTTGTCAATCATACCAATTGGATGAAAGATTAACTACCTTTGGGTAAAAGACGAAATGCCTAACGGTGTATTTGGTAGAAGGATGCCAATAACATAAGTTGGATGAAGGACTAATTGCTTACTCGTGCTAATTGACATGAAAGGATGCCACAAAGGAAAATACATAACGATATATTAATGGTGTAAAAGGTGCCACTCATGATAAGTATAAAAGATAAAGGACTAATTGGCACTTTGGTGGAATACATGTGTAATACTTTCTCATTTAACGTATATAGGCCAAATAAAGAGTGACTGGAAAGAGTATATGGAATGATAGGTAGGTTGGACTTACTTAGAATGAATTTGATGAGTGTATAAAAGAAACTTGGTTGCATTGTGAAGGAGTTATTTGATCCTTATGGAATATGCGATTTAATTCGTCATTTAATAGTCACGAGTTATGTTTATATAAATTTTTGTTTCTTTATAATAGTATGCCTCACTAAGTAAATACTTAACGTGTGTTGATTTCACGCGTAGGTAAAAGCAAAGACTAGTTGGATACGGGGTGCAGTAGCAACTATCATAAAGCTAAGGTTGGTTGCCATCAGTAACGGTAGGGCAATCATTGTTTATTTTGAACAATTGCTGGAATGTAATCAAATTTAAAGAAAAATGCTATGGACTGTATATAAAAAGGGAAATTTTGGTAGTATATTTCGATAATTGTTTTATGATTGTGATAAATTGTTTTAACTTAAATTTTGAAATAAATTTTTAAGGGTTTTCAAAAGACATTGTTTTAAAAGTGATGTGATATTTGTATCTCGTGTATGGAAAGTTATACGAGATATGGGTGTTACAGTACAAATCTCGTGATTCTTTCTCAAAATATGGAATGTCCCTTAAGTAATAATTCAAAATAAATTAGTTAACATTCAATAAAATGGATCGTATTTTAATTCTTGACTCAAAATTTTAAATTACACTATTACGACTACGTATAAGTGACTAGGTGCCAATTTTGGGCGATGTGAGGTGCTTATCATTCACGCGTAATTGATTCCCGAATTCTCAAAAATGAATTTCTGGTAAACGCAGATTGACTATTGTCTTTTAAATGATTTTTCTTTAAGATTATTTTAAAAGGCGTTTTTTAGGTTCTACCTACCTAGCCCAAAGGTCGATGGCAACTCCAAATCAAATTAAACAAAAAATCTAAATTTTCCCAAATAAATTGTAATTTAGGGTTTTCATTTAAAATCGAAATCTTCATTTTATAAACGTTACAACAAATTTAAAAATTATAGAAAATAATAATTTTTGTACTAATCAATATTCTTCATTTATATATAAGAATAAACTACAACATGAGTTACATAATCACTTAACTTATACCCTATAGGAATAATAATCATCTCTTTAATCACTGAGATAGTTTAATTTGTATAAATTATTTAATTATTTAAATATTATCAATCAAGTCATCAACCATTTTAACGAATGAACTTATGTAACTATTAAAAAACAATGTATAAACTTTTTTGAAAGAGTTTGGCCACTCCAAAACCACATGTCCACAGCGTCATACCTCCATATCATTGAGGGAAAAAATGAACTTCCAAGTTCCTTCCCTGATGATGAGCTCGGGCAAACTCCGGCAGTTCCATTAAACCCAAAGAAATTAATGAAAATACCATTCACTTGTTGCTCTATCTCAAAGTGAAAGGCTAAATTTATGTTTTGCAATCTTATAGTACATTCTCTTCCTTATTCACAAAAGATTAGGTGTGCTTAATTACTTGAGCAGCTCAAGAGTTGTTCGAATTCGATTCAGTCAATATTCGACTAGGGTTGACTCGATTCAAATTTGAGCTCGACTCGAGATCTTAACGAGTTTAGTCGAATAAGGTGTAACTCAACTCGATAAGTTCGCGAACAATTCATTAATTATTTTTTTATAATTTTTAGTAGTTACATTAAAAAGTTATTGCATTGAAGAAAGAAAATCTAAATAATAATTACTAATTTGATAATAAATAATAAGAAAGATGTTAAAATATTAATTTACTAATATGTTAATTATCTAATAAACAATAAGAAAATTATTAAATTATTAATTTCACTACAATAAAAATCAAACCCTAATTACACTACTCTAAAAATTATGGTGAATTTAACGAGCATGAGTCGAGAAAAATTTTAACGAGCAACGAGTCGAATAGTACCTAACTCGTGATCGACTCACTCAATAAGAACCCCTACAAATGACCACCTAGCATGAATCAATCCTGCATCCTCGTTATCCTGTAAGAATATAACCAAGACAGAATTTCAGTTCAACAAACCATGCTAAATTGTGCTTGAATTCACTCAATTGAACTTAAAAGCATAGCAAGTTAATTTAGTTACCTTAAAATGGGAACAGTTGGTTTAAGAAAATCAGGAATGTACAAAAACGGAGAAGTAAAAAGATTACGGACGGACGGAAGAAAGGGACACCCAAATCAAAACCAAAGGAACGCTTTGATGCAATTAAGTAACCTGGTTTTAACGGTTTTGTTTCCGTCAGAGGAAATGTAGTCAACGTACTTGTCTCAAAAGATGGACAGACGTTATGCTATTTTTTAAAATGGAATCTTCAAATATTTTATAATAATAATTAATTTGTCAGATTTAAATTTATGAGGGATTTAAAATGTCTTTTTATCAAAATTCATCATGAAAAACGACTAAAGATATTGTCAAAATCTTTGTTTACAACTTTCTCCGCCATTTTCCCGAAACAAAATGAAAAGTTTGTTTTTCCTTCGAACGAAAATATCGTTAGAGTACAAAGGTTGTACTCCTTAAGGTAATTTATGTTTGGACCCCAACTCTATTTACTGAGGGTTTTTAAAATATATTTAAATACTACATGATTTATATTTTTATTAATAATAATGAGTCAAAATTATAAATAATTTATAAAACAAATAATAATAATAAGGGAGATATTTAATGGAATAAAGGGAGTAGTTGATTTTACCCAACAGTTTTAACAATTATCGTTTGGATAGGGTAACGTTGTTGTAATTCTAACGGTGGAATTGGCTGTAAACTGTGCAATTTTTTCTTCGATCTTCCCTTGAATATTATTGAACTGTTTGACAATGATATAGGGCTCTCAACTTATTAAGGTGTAAAATTTTAAATTATTTATTATAAAAATATTAAATTAAAATATAAATATCAAAATCAAACAAGTTGTATTTTAAAACTTAAGCACAAAACAAATATTTTAAAGAATCAAAATTATTACTTGCTATTTTTTATCTAGTGTAAAAGATTTGTACTCTATAAATAAGCTTTACTTCTGATCATTAATTTAATGGAATTATTATCAAAAACCACCATAGATGGTCTTGGCCTAACGGAAGCAAAAATATACATATTTTAAAGGCTTGGATAAGGAGCATGAAAGGAGTGAAAACCTTTTACAGAAACTTCAAACCGTTGAAAAATGTGCACAGATCAAGAGACACGAGCAGAAAGGGAAAAAGAAGTCTTGAATCTTATAACTACATGAAAATAGTAAAAGGGAAACAACTGGATTGAAATACTGAAATGCAGATGAGGAAACAGCATAATAAGCCAGTCTCAATCGGAAGTAAGAGATTATAAAACACAAATGACATATATTCGAGAAGGAAACTAGAGCATAAAAAGCAACAGCTGACACTGGTAAAGCAAAATGCTCGATATGCCAAGAGCCTATGAGATATGAATACAAACAGCTTATAACACCGTGAAGGTAAAATGTTTGATGATTGATAAAAGCCCTTCAACCATGCAACGAATGGGATACAGAATCAAACCTTTCCAAAGTATCTCGTGTAGGATTTCCACATCTAGTCGCTGAAGGCTTCAAAACAAAGTATAAGAAACAGATAATAAGCACTCCTGTCTTGCTGTATAAATGAGAGAGAAAGAGAGAGAGATTAGGCATATATTTATTAGATTGTCATACAAAGTACCATGTATTATGGTGGGAATAACAAAGGAGAGAGAGATATATAAATAATAGCTAATGTTAGAATCCATACTACAAGAAAAGCAATCAAAACTACTAAGATAAAACATATACCAATCATCTAATTGGTTCAACCTATTAACTTCACTATTCTCTTCATCACATCAGTGGCCGAAATATCATTCTGTCTGCCAACACCAAGCATTCACCCAAATTCAAAACTACTTTCAGCGACAACAAACCCGTGAATCACCTTCATCAAACCCAGAGTTCTTGACATCAGTAAATCGTCTTTCACCATAAACCTAACTTTTTCTCCATTCTCTGATAGTCGGAACTGAATCAGAATGGTTAGTTTGATTTGGTGCTAATGTTTTTGGGTATATTCATCCGTAGATTCAAACATGGAATGGGTTTTGGTTGTGGGTATTTCATCAGTCGGCTTTATGTATTCTCTCAATTGCCCACTAATGTTCAAACCGAAAATCATAACTTAAACGTTTAATATGTAACGATTTATCCTATAAACTAGTTACGGGGATAGCTCAGTTGGGAATTGGGATAGCGTCAAACTTAAGATTTGAAGGTTAGTTTTTCGATCCACATTCATCACATAAACTTTTTTCATTTTCATTCGCTGAGAATTGGGCGCAAATGCATTTCTTTAATCCAAAAACATTTCTCTTCAAAAGAATTAAACAATAATATGAACTTTTGGATTAAAATTTAAGTTTAGTTTAATTATTATCTACCCATGCACTAGAAATTCATAAAAAATATGATTTTTCTCTTTTCCTAAAGATAGGTAAGGATTTAAAAGTAATTCAGAACGCATGCCTGCTTAAACGTATGGAGTGGCATGCTCAATGCACCATAGGGCTATCAATATTCACCAAAAGTGTTGAAACGCTGAACCTCAACATCCAGTTTTGCAAGACACCAAAATGAATATTAATCATTATATAGATGAAAATAAATTATCAATACATGAAAAAAATTGGTACAAACCAGTAAAGTGATCAATTATGGAACTGAAGCACTAACGTCCGTGCCCTAAGCAGTTAAATATGGATTCATAACTTCACTATTCTCTTCATCATATATGTGGCTGAAATACCATTCTGTCGTTCAACACCAAGCATTCACCCAAATTCAAAACTACTGTCAACAACATCAAACCCGTGAAACACCTTCATCAAACCCAGAGTTCTTAACATCCCTAAATCGTCTTCCACCATAACCCCAACTTCTTCTCCATTCTCTGATAGTCGGAAGTGAATAGGAATGGTTAGTTTGATTTGGTGTTAATGTTTTGGGGTATTTTCATCTGTAGATTCAAACAGGGAAAGGGTTTTGGTTGTGGGTATTTCATCAGTCAGCTTTGTGTAATCTCTCCATTGCCCACTCATGTTCAAACCGAAAATCATAACATAAATGTTTAATATGTAACGATTTATCCAAAAAGTCATTTCCGAGGTTAGCTCAGTTGGAAGGTCATGTGTTCGATGGGCGCAAATGCATTTCTTTAATCCAAAAACAATTCTCTTCAAAAGAACTAAACTATAATATGAATTTTTGGATTAAAATTTATGTTTAGTTTAATTATTATCTTCTCATGCTCTAGAAATTAAGAAAAATGTGATTTCTCTCTTTTCTTAGAGATAGGTAAGCATTTAATATGTAACGATTTATCCCAAAAGTCATTTGGGAGGTTAGCTCAGTTGGAATAGTGTTAGATTGAAGTGATCCTTTTTATTGTATTGTGTCGTACACTTAGTTGTGATAAGTGAATATTTTATTAGGGATTTTTTATATATATAAAAATTCAAACTTGAAATATATTTAAGTGATATCAAATTAATTATCACTTGAATTAACTCTTCTGATAGTGCAAATGCATTTATTTAACCCTAAAACAATTATCTTCGGAAGGCTTAAACAAAATATGGATTTTTGGATCTAAATTTAAGTATTTTTATATTTATTTAGTGGACCATAAAAATAATTTTTAAGCTGAATTAACATGATTTAATTAAATTCCCGTTTTTATCTATTCAATATAATCCTTAATTTATCATATATTTTTTCAAAATAAAAAATAATTAGATCAAATACTAAAATAGTAAGTTAATAACATAAAATCAAAATAAAATTTAATTCAACGTCATGATTCAAGTACCTTATATGTCAAATATTTTTATATATCTTTACATCATCCTCAAATTTTAATGTTAAAATCTTTAGTCATGTGGTTATGATTTTCCAAATTTAGCACACAAATAGTTTGTTTGTTTGTTTTGAGAGAATGTCGTCCTTTCTTCCTTGAAGATGGAAGGTTACAAATGTTGACTCATATGTAACTTGATACCGTAAACCTAATAAACAACTTTCACACTAAACTTAATTTCTAATCAGCTCCTCGTCAATTAGAAATTTATTCTTTAGACATGTAGACATATTCAACGTGTAACACCCTTAACTCATATCCGACCCGAATACAAGTCTGAGGTGTCACATTGACTTTTCAAACTTTGACTCTTAAAGAAAATCCGGGAATTTTTAAAACTTTCATTAAAACGAAATACTTTAATTTACATAAGACCATAAAATACAAAATCGATCAGAGTATTTGTAATTAACACTTATTACATGCCAACACTCTATACATAACCAAGTACATACTTTGTCAATTACTTCTGATCTGATCTCTTAGTATTATTGTTGTCCGTGCTACTTCTATTTCCACTTTTCCTGATTCTTGGTACCTACGTGTAAATCACTTACACGCTAAGTCATAGACTTAGTGAGGCAATAAATGAATATGCAACAATAACTTATGAATGTTCATACTTACAATTGGATCATGACATTTCAATATGCATGTATCTATCGCACGATAACATATAATGCACATACGAAACTTACCTTCTTGTATCACTTTCACTGTAAATCGGTATTTCAATTGAATAGCCCATATATATTATTGAGATTAGAGGTATGTGAGTGCATTGAGGTTGTCCACTAATGCTGTCACCACAGCTCGTATCTATTCCCTCATGGGGCACCGAACCTTAGTTCAATATTCATCCCGTAGGACTCCTACATCCCGAAGGACTACATCCCGAAGGACTATTATACCCTCGACTCTTGGCATGTCAATTACACCTATAATTCTCATATCGTATACTATGGGCATTATTCTTATATTTCATATGTTCATGTACTCATATCATTTCTCTTGTGATCATGTATCTCATATCACTTCATATCATGTTCTCATATCACAGGTCATATCACATATCATATCACATGAACATATATATATATCTTATGCATGTATCACAATAATTATCATGTATGCATGTTCACAACTACTGTATTATAAAAATCAACATAGGGATTAGACTTATCACAAGTCTTATTCCATTATAATATACATATAGTATGCACTCACCTTAGCTTTGCTTTGATTCGATTCTAATTCTTTGATCGTTCCGGAATAAGCTTACTTTTAGTATCTACATAATCGCACATGGATCTATATCAGTATTATAACTAATATACTCTAATGATTCACTCTTTAGACTAAGCGAAAAGTCAATTTCATCTTTTAATGAAGGTATGCATCGATGCACTACTGATGCATCGGTGCATAAAAGGTATTCGATGTAGTATTATTGCTGGGATGCATCGATGCACTCCTTATGCATCGATGCACCAATTGCATTCGATGTTTTTATTTTAAAAGAGTGCATCGATGCACTACCAATGCATCGATGCACATTCATACAATTTTTGGGTTTTAACCTTGATGCATCGATGCACCATGAATGTGCATCGGTGCACTCCCAAAATCCTCTTTTTGAACCCGAAAGTTCATTCATTTGGATTAAATCCTTCATGTTTAATCCCCTTTTTCATTCTTAACTCTAGTACACATCCTTAAACCAATTTATACTCATTTATTTCATCTTAAACCTTCAAATCCTATCCTTAATATGTAATTCAAGAATTACATTAATAAATCAACATGTTTGAATTCCGTTTTTAACACTTTGTATATCTTAACTAGATTGATGACAAGTCAAATATAACTTTCAATTCTAGTTATGAACTCTATTCCAAGATTTCATTTAAGAACTTCAAATCTTAAATCTCTCCTAACTCAATCATCCTTTGATGTTAAGATAACTTAAGCTTTCCTTAAGCTTAGTTATCATCTAATAATCAAAACCCAATATTAAATTTAACAAGAAACTCAATAATCAGAAATCTTACCTTTGCTTTGGTTCACACGTACAAGGAAGAAAGAAGAAGAAGATAACTCTGGAAGGCTTTGGTGTTCTCTTCTTTTCATCCCACTTGTACTCATATATATCCTTATCCCTTCTTTAATTAATTTTCCTTGCAAATGGCTCTTTTGCCCTTTCATTCCTTCTTCCTTTCAATTCAATCCTACATAATCATTTACATATAAATCTTTTTACTATTCATTCATTCTATTTTAATCACCAAAATCTGAAACTTTCCAATTTAGTCACTAACCCGGTATTGAGGATGTTACAACTCTCCCCCTTAAGAAAATTCATCCTCGAATTTTCATTATGCAAAGAGGTAGGGGTACTTAATCCTCATGTCCTCTTCACGTTCCCATGTTGCTTTCTCTACTTTGTGATTCCTCCACAAGACCTTAACCAATGGAATAGTCTTGTTCCTTAGTTGTTTAACTTCGTGAGCTAATATTTGAACAGATTCTTCCTCATAAGTTAAATCTGGTCGGACTTCAATTTCTTCAGGAGTCACAATGTGAGATGGATCAGATCTATATTTCCTAAGCATTAAGACATGAAAAACATTGTGTATCTTTTCCATTTCAGGTGGCAAAAATAACTGATATGCTACTGATCCTACCCTCTTAGTAATCTCATACGGTCCAATGAACCGAGGACTCAACTTTCCTTTACGTCCAAACCTCAATATTTTCTTCCACGGAGACACTTTCAAGAACACTTTATCTCTGACTTGAAATTCAATTTCTTTCCTTTTTAAATCAGTATACAATTTCTGTCTATCAGTTGTAGCTTTCAGATTATTTTGAATTACTTGAACTTTCTCTTCTGTATTCTGATTCAACTCAGGACCAATAACTTCTTGATCCTTAAGTTCATACCAGTTCAAGGGAGTACGACATCTTCTTCCGTATAGAGCTTCATAGGGAGCCATTTTGATGCTTGACTGATAACTATTGTTGTACGCTAATTCAGCAAGTGGTAAATACGTTTCCCACGATCCTTTGTATTCAATAACACAAGCTCTTAGCATATCCTCCAGAATTTGAATAGTTCGCTCGGATTGACCATCGGTTTGAGGATGAAATGCTGTACTGAAGTTTAACCGAGTTCCCAATGCTCTATGTAATGACTTCCAAAACCGTGATGTGAATCTAGGATCCCGATCAGAAACTATGGAAATAGGTACACCATGCAACCGTATAATCTCTCTAATATACAATTCAGCATACCTATCCATGGAGAAATCAGTTCGTACTGGAATAAAATGGGCTGACTTAGTCAATCTATCCACGATTACCCAGATTGAATCCTTTTTGTTCAGAGTTAAAGGCAAACCCGTCACAAAATCCATCGTTATGTTTTCCCATTTCCATTGAGGAATTGAAATTGGTTGTAACAATCCTGACGAAACTTGATGTTCAGCTTTGACTTGTTGACAAGTCAAACACTTTGATACAAATTTCGAAATGTCTTTCTTCATTCCCGGCCACCAATATCGACTCTTAAGATCCATATACATTTTGTTCCCTCCCGGATGTATTGTCAATGGACTACAATGAGCTTCCGTTAACAAATCATTCTTTAATTCATCATCATCCGGAGTTACTAATCTTTCTTGATAATACAAGTTCTCATCAGACTTAATCTCATAATCCGTACCCTCTCCATTCTTTATCTGTTGTATCCTCTTTAAACACTTTTCATCTTTAACTTGCAATTCTTTAATTCGATTTAGCCAAACGGGCTTGACTGTCAATTCTGCACAAATTGCACCATCTTCTCTTAACGATAATCTAGCATCAAGAGTTCGCAAAGCTGCAAACGTCTTTCGACTCAAATCATCAGCTACCACATTTGCCTTTCCAGGATGGAAATCAATCACCACATCATAATCCTTGAGAAATTCCACCCATCTTCTTTGTCTTAAATTCAACTCTTTCTGAGTCATCAAGTATTTTAAGCTCTTATGATCCGTATACAAGTAGCACTTTTCACCATACAAGTAGTGACGCCAGATCTTTAAAGCAAACACTACTGCCGCCATCTCTAGGTCGTGTGTTGGATAATTTTCTCGTGCGGTTTTAGTTGTCTCGAAGCATAGGCTACCACTTTGCCTTCTTGCATTAATACGCATCCCAAACCACTATGAGACGCATCACTATACACTATAAAGTTCTTTCCAGACTCGGGTTGAACTAACACTAGAGCTTCTGTAAGAATCTTCTTTAACTTTTCAAAACTCTCTTGACATTCTTGAGTCCAAACAAATTTTACTTCCTTTTTCAACAGTTTAGTCATGGGTAATGCTATAATCGAAAAGTTTTTAACAAACCTTCGATAATAACCAGCTAACCCCAGAAAACTTCTAACTTCCGATACATTCTTTGGAACTTTCCACTCCAGAATAGCTTTAATCTTTTGGGGATCCACTCGAACTCCTTCTGCAGAAATTACATGTCCAAGGAATGCCACTTCATTCAACCAGAATTCACATTTAGAGAATTTAGCATAAAGCTTCTTATCTCGTAAAATCTGTAAAACAATCTGTAAGTGTGAACTATGCTCTTCTTCTGACTTTGAATATATTAAAATATCATCAATAAACACCACAGCAAACTGATCCAAATACGGTTGGAAAATTATGTTCATTAAATCCATAAAAGCAGCTGGTGTATTCGTAACTCCAAACGGCATCACGATAAATTCATAATGACCATATCTTGTTCTAAACGTCGTTTTTGAAATGTCTTTTTCTTGAATCTTTAATTGATGATAACCCGAACGTAGATCAATTTTTGAGAACACTGAAGCTTCCTTTAATTGATCAAATAAATCGTCGATTCGGGGAAGTGGATACTTGTTCTTGATGGTCACTTTGTTGAGTTATCTGTAATCGATACAAAGACGCATTGATCCATCTTTCTTCTTAACAAATAGAACTGGAGCTCCCCAAGGTGATACACTTGGTCTAATAAACCCTTTGTCCAATAACTCCTTTAATTGAATCTTTAATTCTTGTAATTCCTTTGGAGTCATTCTGTATGGTGCCATTGCAATGGGCGTTGTTCCTGGTATTATCTCAATCTGGAATTCTACCTCTCTGTCAGGAGGTAAACCTAGCAACTCTGCAGGAAATACATCGAGAAACTCTCTGACTATAGGAATCTCTTAAATCCCTTTCTCTTTGGTTCTAACATCCCGTACATTAGAAATAAATCCTTGACATCCCTGTAGCAGTAACTTCTTTGCATTCATCACTGAAATCACACTTGCTAATGGATTCCATCTTTCACTAAATACAATAACTTTTATTCCTTCGGAACTTCTCAATGTCACTCTTTTCAATCTACAGTCGACATCAGCGTAATAACGATATAACCAATCCATCCCCAGTATCACTTCGAATTCGTTAAAAGGTAATTCCATCAGATTAGCAGGAAATTCAATTCCCTGAATCCGTATGGGACACCCTCAGCTCACCATATTTACCTGAGCACTGTGCCCTAGTGGATTCGTCATTATTACTTCATTACTAGTAGTTTCTAAAGGAATGTTCAATTCTCTTACTAACGTACTAGTAATATATGAATATGTAGACCCTGGATCAATCAATACAATAACACCTTTGTCAAACAATAGAAAGGTACCTGTTATAATATCTGGGTCATCACAATCATCATTGGTCTTGAGGTTGTACACTCGAGCAGTGGAGTGTATCTCCTGTTGAGCAGAAGATTCTGACTGACTTCTTCCTCTGCCTCTACGTCTTCCCCTCTGGGTTACAGAAACAGACCTCTCTGGCTGTACAGATTCACTGGTTGACATTAGACAATCTTGAACGAAATGTCCGGCGTCTCCACATCTAAAGCAGACTCCAGAAATCATTCGATATACCCCTAAATGATTCTTTCCACAATGTGGGAATTGTCTGGCTTGACTCTGATTAGTTCTCCCAGCTCCAGATTCCACTGACTGAGTTTGTCTACCTCTCATTTGATTTGTTCCTCTAGCAGAGGATGCCATTGATTCTGATCTAACCTGGGGTCGAAAACCAGCATCGTTTCCCCTTTTTAATGGTGCGGAACTTGAAGAAACACCCGTTCTTTTGACTGTCTGAGCTCTTGAATTTTCAAACCTCTCGTTCTGAGCTCTTTCCAGAGCCTTGGCACGGTTAACTACTTCTTGAAATGATGATAAATTCAAGACAATCAACATTTCCTTTAACCGAGGATGTAAACCCTCTACGAACCACTCACAAGCATCCTTTTCAGTAGGAACTAGCTCGACAGTAAAGCGGCTCAATTTATTGAATTCACACTCGTACTCATACACAGTGTGATTCCATTGCTTCAAATTTATGAACTCTTGCTTCATTTGACGAACAAATTGATCTCTAATGTACTTATGCTTGAATTCTTCTAAAAATAATGACCAAGTTACTTGGGCATTAGATATCCTCAATGAAACATTGGTCCACCAGATCCTTGCTTGTCCTCTCAACAAGGAAATTACTCCATCCAGCTTCTCAGCATCGGAACAATGAAGTCCCGTAAGCATGACTTTCATGTCATTAAGATAAAGGTCCGCAATAACAGGACCTTCATTGGCTTCCCCTTTAAACTCTAGAGCTCCTAATCCCTTTAACTCTTTCGCAACATTCATTTTTGGAGTTGAAGTAACAGGAGGTTGGAAACGCGTCAATACCGCATCTAACGTTATAAAGAATATATCTTGATCATTGACAGGCATTCCAGAGGATGTCTGTTATTCACTCTGCCTGGCCAGGGCAGGTGAATTACTGCTTTCAGCGGGTCTATCATCTCCCACTTCATTTCTATATCTACTTTGTCCGGACATCTATAAAAATACAACCATATAGTTCTATTAGCAAAACAACATACTTACTATTCCATTAGATCAGGAGTTTCCACTATTTTGTTGGCATGTATACCTTATAAGATACTCTAGACTTCGGTTTATGCCGAGAATCGACTAAACCGTAGCTCTGATACCATTAAATGTAACACCCTTAACTCATATCCGACCCGAATACAAGTCTGAGGTGTAACATTGACTTTTCAAACTTTGACTCTTAAAGAAAATCCCGGGAATTTTTAAAACTTTCATTAAAACAAAATACTTTAATTTATATAAGATCGTAAAATACAAAATCGATCAGAATATTTGTAATTAACACTTATTACATGCCAACACTCTATACATAACCAAGTACATACTTTGTCAATTACTTCTGATCTGATCTCTTAATAGTATTGTTGTCCGTGCTACTTCTATTTCCACTTTTCCTGATTCTTGGTGAGGTAATAAATGAATATGCAACAATAACTTATGAATGTTCATACTTACAATTGGATCATGACATTTCAATATGCATGTATCTATCGCACGATAACATAAAATGCACATACGAAACTTACCTTCTTGTATCACTTTCACTGTAAATCGGTATTTCAATTGCATAGCCCATGTATATTATTGAGATTAGAGGTATGTGAGTGCATTGAGGTTGTTCACTAATGCTGTCACCACAGCTCGTATCTATTCCCTCATGGGGCACCGAACCTTAGTTCAGTATTCGTCCCATAGGACTCCTACATCCCGAAGGACTACGTCCCGAAGGACTATTATACCCTCGACTCTTGGCATGCCAATTACACCTATAATTCTCATATCGTATACTATGGGCATTATTCTTATATTTCATATGTTCATGTACTCATATCATTTCTCTTGTGATCATGTATCTCATATCACTTCATATCATGTTCTCATATCACATGTCATATCACATATCATATCACATGAACATATATATATCTTATGCATGTATCACAATAATTATCATGTATGCATGTTCACAACTACTGTATTATAAAAATCAACATAGGGATTAGACTTATCACAAGTCTTATTCCATTATAATATACATATAGTATGCACTCACCTTAGCTTTGCTTTGATTAAATTCTAATCCTTTGATCGTTCCGGAATAAGCTTACTTTTAGTATCTACATAATCGCACATGGATCTATATCAGTATTATAACTAATATACTCTAATGATTCACTCTTTAGACTAAGAGAAAAGTCAATTTCATCTTTTAATGAAGGTATGCATCGATGCACTACTGATGCATCGGTGCATAAAAGGTATTCGATATAGTATTATTACTGGGATGCATCGATGCACTCCTTATGCATCGATGCACCAATTGCATTCGATGTTTTTATTTTAAAAGAGTGCATCGATGCACTACCAATGCATCGATGCACATTCATACAATTTCTGGGTTTTAACCTTGATGCATCGATGCACCATGAATGTGCATCGGTGCACTCTGCCCGGAATCCTCTTTTTGAACCCGAAAGTTCATTCATTTGGATTAAATCCTTCATGTTTAATCCCCTTTTTCATTCTTAACTCTAGTACACATCCTTAAACCAATTTATACTCATTTATTTCATCTTAAACCTTCAAATCCTATCCTTCATATGTAATTCAAGAATTACATTAATAAATCAACATGTTTGAATTCCGTTTTTAACACTTCGTATATCTTAACTAGATTGATGACAAGTCAAATATAACTTTCAATTCTAGTTATGAACTCTATTCCAAGATTTCATTTAAGAACTTCAAATCTTAAATCTCTCCTAACTCAATCATCCTTTGATGTTAAGATAACTTAAGCTTTCCTTAAGCTTAGTTATCATCTAATAATCAAAACCCAATATTAAATTTAACAAGAAACTCAATAATCAGAAATCTTACCTTTGCTTTGGTTCACACGTACATGGAAGAAAGAAGAAGAAGATAACTCTGGAAGGCTTTGGTGTTCTCTTCTTTTCATCCCACTTGTACTCATATATATCCTTATCCCTTCTTTAATTAATTTTCCTTGCAAATGGCTCTTTTTCCCTTCCATTCCTTCTTCCTTTCAATTCAATCCTACACAATTATTTACATATAAATCTTTATACTATTCATTCATTCTATTTTAATCACCAAAATCTGAAACTTTCCAATTTAGTCACTAACCCGGTATTGAGGATGTTACACAACGTGTGAACAATTTTTATGATATTAGTAACAGTATGGGCTAATATGAGAAAAATAATAAAATTAGGTCTTTATTTGGACGAAAAAGTAGAAGAATCAAATTGAGAAAATAGTATAGTGTAGGATCAAATCATGCATTAATTTTAAACCAAGTTAAAAGTTGAAAGTTTTGTTAGCAATTAGAAAAACAGATACAAGCATCATAACACAACACATTCACCATTATAGACCAATATGACAATTTCAGTCCTCAGAAATTTCTGTAAAAAATTCATAGACTAGAATTTAAGGTTAAGAACTTGACCCAATGGCTGATGGTTTGTAGGTAACTTTTCAATGGTGGAAGGACTGAATTGTTTGGATGCAGACTCCTCCCTTAAGGCAGTTAAAGCAGCTTTTCTTCTTTGCTTCTGTTCTTGCCACTTCCTCAGCTGATCCTCTGCTGTTGCTCTGGCTTTCTCCGCTGCCTCCGCCCTTGTAGCCGCTTGCTCTGCCCGGTTCCAGAACAACCCGATTTTCGTCATTGCAACTTTCAGTTCCTTCTTCAAAGCCTCAACTTCATTCATGCTTGCCGACTCTGTGGTTAACTTATTGAAATCATCTGCCGTAGACCTTGAAGTTTCATCTGACTTCTTAGCTTTTCGAATCAAAGAGTTGTACTCTTCGATTGAAATCGTTATGTGATCAACACACTTATCTCTTTGCTCTTCAATGTGTGAAATTTCAACTTGATCATCCTTTTCTCTTCTCCTAACTTCATCCGTCTCAATCTGTAGCTTCTCTAAATCACTTTTTAGAGCTTCAACATTACAGTTCAGGTTCTTTGCCTCTTGCTTAGCATTTTCAAGTTCAAGTTCTAATCGTTTAAGTTCCGTTTCCAACTCTGCGATGTAAAACGCTTGATCCGATATCTTTCTTTTCTTGAACTCCAAGTCATGCGATATTTGGTTCAGATCAATTCCATTCTCCGTTGAACCAAGCACATTAGTTACCTGCTCCAATTTTGCCTGCAATGAACCGATATACGCGCTCTTCGCTACGAGCTGATTCTCGAGTTCTTGTATCGTTCCCAACTGTTTTCTCAGATCTTCCATCTCTTCTTGTGCTTGAAATACCGTTGCCTTGAATGCCTCCATTTCAGCATCTTTCTCACATACAATCCTGCACTTCTCATCTTCAGCTTTCGTAGCAGCAAGCTTCGAAATATGAGTCGCATCGTGAACCTCCGCAATGCGGCCTAAAAGCTCTTGAGACCTTTCCTTCTCCATTTTAGCAGAGGTTTCCATCATTTCTGCTTGTGTAATTGCCTTGAGCTCTAAGTCTTTTGCAGCAGCAAGTTGAGATTCCATATTAACTATATCAGCTTGTGTAATCTTCAGCTCCATTAAAACACACGAAAGCTGCTCGCGGATCTTCACCGATTCGGACAACTGATCTACCATCCCTTTCATCTTCGATTCGAGTTCGTCGATCCGATCCTTGACTTCATTGCGTTCCTGTATATATCTGTCCCTCTCAATCTCGGAGTTCTTTAGTAGTACAGAAAGTTGCTGTGTTGTTTTCTTGTAGTGTTCCAGTTGACGAAGAACCTCCATGTACGCAGAGTCCTTTTCTATGCCTTCAACCCCTTTCTCTTTTTCCACATCTGACTGACAAAAGAAAAGGAAACATATAAGAATTCGCATATAATTTAAATATTTTCTTATCTCTAAGTTCACTCGAACTTTAACTGTAGATAGAAATAGATCGGAGGGCTCATTTAAATTTTTATATAATTTAAATTATACCTTCACGGATGAAAACAAATTCATTATAAAAATAAATAATGATTACAAAATGTTCAAATATCCAATAAAATCAAAAACTAGATCATGTGATCAAATCATATCTCATTTCTATATTCTTTTTTATCCATTAACCCAATGTTTTATTAAACTTTTCATGCATCCCTACAAAACTAATTTCTTAAGAATTGCATCTCTCTCGTCATTTTAAAGGCTAAAGCTTAATCTATATTTAGACAAGCAAATATTGGATCACAAAGTAACCTTATTCCATAATACTTCTTAACTAATATAAATACTTTGATATTAAATAAATTTAATATTATATCTAAATCCAACTTAATTATCAATTATAATTTGAATCCATATAAAACATCTTTCCTTAAAATAAATTTCGTCAGAACATTGTCCTTTAAGTTTTTAACAATTTTAATTTTTATGTAAATTAAATATTTGATGAAGCATTGTTGTATCGATTGAAAATTATTTCCTCTGTCCTTACTGTAAGATCTTTTTGCATGTATCTAATTTTACTAACATAATTAATAACTACTTATGATCTTATCATCACGAGTCTCAAACCATAATTTTGGTACACTAGTTAGAATTTTGTAAGCGAAAAAATAATTCTGGTAATGAGTCGCACACAATTAATGTGGTTCAACCATGATTGCTTACCTCAAATGATGATGAGAGAGAGAAACACTATAAAACATAAAAATTACAAAGAGCTCAAACATCCGGTAAAACAGAACACAAAACGTTGAACCTAAAACAAATACCATTTATATGCTCCATGGCGTTTAAAGACATGAAATTCACTTTTGTCCATAAACTTTATGTTCAACCAAGCTCTTACTACATCCTTTCAAAATTAATCTCTCGAACAGTTATAATTAGTACATCGCTCTCATATTTCTAAATGTTAAAATTACTCTATATTTATAAAGTCAGATATTTATTCATCAAAAAATTTTATTTCATACGACTTTTTATCTAATATAATTATTTTTTATTAAATAAACTTAATGTTGTGCCCAAATCTAACTTGATTACTAATTAAAATTTGATTAAATACATAAAAAATCTCACATTGTCACAAATTTCGTTAGAGCATTACTCTTTAATAACTTTAACTTTTACGTAAATCAAATATTTGTTGAAGCATCGTTAGATTAATTAAAAATTATTCCTTCACAATTGAAAACTTATTACAACAAAACTCTTATTGCGTATTTCTAATCTTGCTAACTCATGCCACATCAATAAATTCTTTTAAAACTGAACAACTACGTATTACTATATCATCACGAGTTCTAATCTATAACCATTTTACCATTCGTTAAAGATTTATAAATGCGAAGATAATCATTGTAAGATCACCATGAAATAAATTCTACACAAAAATAATATTTAGTATTGTTTGATTATGATTATATACCTCCACAAATTAAAGAAATATTAATTATAAAATATAAAGATTTCAAAAAAAAATTAAACATCAATCCCTAAACTCGAAACAAATCTTGTTTCTATGTTTCTTAGTGTTCAAATATATTGAATTCCTCTTTATCCGGTGTTTTACCAAGCACTTTCTAGTTTCTACATCCTACACAACTCAATTATTAAAAAGAGATCGCATAAATATTATATCCTAATCATATTTGTCTCTCCGATACTTCTGAAATTAAGACATATTATATATTTATAGAGTGAAATATTTAATGATAAAAAACTTTATTCCATAATACTTTTCAACTAATTAAATATTTGGGTAAAATACACAAATGGTCCATCGACTATAGGTTTCTATTTTGTTGAGTCCTTTGACTATTAAAAGTTACGAAACGGTCCTTTGATTATAGAGCATTACTTTGTTGAGTCCCCTGACTATTAAAAGTTACAAAATGGTCACTCTATTATTCATATGTTCAAAACTAGTCCTTTTCTGTTAAAAAATTTACGACAATCTGAGTTGGACATTAACCTGCTAACTGTGATATAATAAAATATGATTTTAAAATCTCAAACGACTATCATTTCTCAATCAACAAATTAACGTCCAGCTCAAATTGTCATAAATTGTTTAATGAAAAATGACGAATTTAAAATATGTGAATAGTCATGTGACCATTTTATAACTTTTAATAGTCGAGGGACTCAAAAAAATACAGTTGGAGATCATTTTGTAACTTTTAATAGTTAGGAGACTAGATAAATCGTCATCCTATAGTCGTGGACCATTTGTGTACTTTACCCTAAATATTTACTAATTAAATAAATTTAATTAAAAAATTATATTAAAATCATATTTAATTAATTATTAAAATAATACATAATAATAACCATTCAAAACTTACATGGCTGCCGCTCGATCGGTATCTCAAGTGGCTACTTTTATGGCCAAATAAAGATATTGCAACTTGAACAGGTTCAATAGGTTTGGTATCAATCTCACCCATTTGCTCTCCAAAATGCCCAAACAACTGTTCCCAGCAAAAAACTATAGACCATAAAACATTGAAAGGGGTCTGCAAGAAATCCGAATCCAACAAATTGAAGATTGCGGTATGATATCAAATACGAAATCCAACAAATACTTGTATGCATCGATTCACAGATACCAAAGCAGTAGATAAAGTATATGGATCCATTTACAGAAGTATAGTTTGGATCAAATTCATTAATTCGTATGCAAATTTCACAAGGAAAATGGATCAAAAGCATAGACAATCTGAATTGCAATTCTTTAAAAGAAAATCCACAAAAGAAGTAGAGACTTTCCCAACAATTTCTAATTAGAAAAGCATTGGAAAAGGGAAATACCAGGGAATAGTGGAAACTGATTTGTAAAGGAAACGCCCAAGGGAAGAATGGTTTTGAAAAGAGTGGAGGACTTTCTTAGAAGAAATCATTGTGACGGCGAAAACAAAGCCGGCGATTTTTGTCTCAGTTGATACGGTTTACAATGTTGCGATATCGATGAATTCTCGAGCTTTCTTGTAACCATCGACAAATCGGGATCCACATAACCCTACTTTTTTCCCCCCTGAAAATCCATTTTTGGGGGGAAATTCCCGGTCACTCTGGATTTAAATAACGGTCTAATAGCAAAATAGTGGTCATTGCGTACGAAATTACTATCGTTGAATATAATGGTGTGAAGCAGAATCATACCGATAGTAATGGATCATGGCCGCAAATTAACGGGTAGTAGTTAATCACGGTAATAGCAGACCGTTATTTCACTATTTTAATTTTTTTAATCAACTTTTTTTATAAATTGTTTTTTAGAAAAAAGTCACGACTGTGATACTCACAATAATCGTAATTGTGTCAGTTATATCTACAATCACGATAAACGTAATGTAACCGAAAATACGATCGCAATTGTAATTTAAAGGATAAATCTACAGTGCAAGTCACATATTGCAACACACCACTAAAACGACATAGCGAAACATATCACAAGCAAATTTTGTCTTACGTAAATATTAAAAAAAGGAAGGATTTATTTAAAATTAATCATTTATTAAAATTTAATTATAATTTTAATAGAATTATAAATAAATTATATTTTTTAAAATAATAATTAATTTAAGTAATTTAATTTGTTTATAATTAATATTTTTAAGTTATATAAGTTAGAACTAGTCATCAGCATTAATCATTGCTAACGACCACCTTCACTCGCCGTGGAAAATCAATTGCTACAACATCCAACGCTTCAGTTCGTCAGAAAATCAACTGCTTCTGCTATTTTTAATAAAAAACTGCGTAAACTACACGTTTAGTACCTAAATTATTACTTTTGTTTTGTTTTAGTACCTCAACTTTCAATTTTTTCAAAATCATACATAACGCTTACTTTTATTTTATTTTAATACCATATCGTTAAAAAGTTAATGGAACATCTGACGACGTGGTATTTTTTTATTTGGGTAAACTATATAGTTCATCACTCAACTATCTTTTCACTCTTATTTTGATCATTAAAGATTAAAATTTTTGAATTTAATCATTAAACTTTTGAATTGCTTCTATTTCGATTCTCTCGAACTATATTATTATTATTATTATTAGTATGACATGATAAATTA
Source organism: Hibiscus syriacus (assembly GCF_006381635.1). Taxonomy (NCBI): domain Eukaryota; kingdom Viridiplantae; phylum Streptophyta; class Magnoliopsida; order Malvales; family Malvaceae; genus Hibiscus; species Hibiscus syriacus. The sequence goes on along the minus strand of NW_024063533.1, from coordinate 9,907,257 downwards.
ATCAATATTTAATATCTAATAAGTTTTAAACTAAAAATAAAAATTTATAATTTTAATTTAACCCTTAATCCCCAAACCCAAATCATCAATCCAAGCCCTCCGACCATCACATAAGAATCCCTTGAAAAATCATTTTCGAACCGGAAACAAATGAACACAGAGAAACAAATGAACACAGAGAAACAAATTTAAGTGTCAAGATACATCGACCATCATCACATTCACAAAGACAAATTAAGAAAAATGTAAACATTGCTCAATACTCATAATTGAAACAAAAAAAGCTCAAAATGTTTTTTATATAAAAACAAAAACAATAATAAAAGGGAAAGCACATGAAGTGGATGAGAAGGAAGTTTCCATCCATTCTTTCTCATTTCCTCTTAAAATATTGCAGTTTCAGAAAAAGTAAAACTAGAATAAAGAAGAGAAAAGAAGTATGAAACAAAAACAAAACAAAACAAAAAAAAATCTAGGTTCCTGTTTATACTTATTTTCTTGCACTTTCCCTCATTTTTCAAAGATAACACATTTCACTAGATCACCAACCAAACAAAGCATCATTACCTCCTTTTTACTTTCATGTGCCTAATCATAAAATCAAAATGAAAAGAACAAAAAAAAAACGAGAACTTGATGAAGATATGTATGGACTGTAACGTTATATTTTTATTTTTTTTGTGTAGTTTCACTCAATCGTAGCACTGCCTCATGCAAGGAAGAGAAGAAAATGAAAGGAGAAACAAGGGCTAGTTTGGGTTTTTGGGTATTCTTTATTTCATAAAGATGAAGTCAATGATGGGTTTAGTTCGTCATTGGGGTTTGGAGAATTAGGATTAAGATTAAGGATTTTGATTTTGATTTTAAATTTTATGTGACATTAATAATAATAAGTTTGTCATGTCATACTAAAAATAATAATAAAACAATCCATGTCATCAAAGAGAGATCAAAATACAAGTAATATAAAAGTTTAATGATTAAATTGAATTTTTTTAAATTTCAGTGACCAAAATAGAAGTGAAAAGATAGTTGAGTGATGAATAATGTAATTTACCTAAATAAAAATATATCAACGTTAGCGGTGCCGTTAACTTTTTAACTGCATGGTACTAAAATGAAACAAAAAATAAACGTTAAGTATGATTTTGAAAAAAAAAATAAAACTTTAGGTACTAAATCGGAACAAAAGTGATAGTTTAGGTACCAAACATATAGTTTATCCTAAAAAATATAATTTAATTATAATTCTATTAAAATTATAATTAATTTCTAATAAATGATTAATTTTAAATAAATCCTTATACTTTTTAATATTTATATAATAAGGACAAATTTGCTTGTGGTTTGTTTCGGCATGTCACTTTAATGGTATATTATGGTATGTGACGTGCGCCGTAGAACATTTCGTAATTTAAATCCTTGCTTTGTAGTGATAGTGAGTTTAATTGATATTGAGGTAAAAAAAACTTGAGGTTGAAAAAGTTTTTAAAATTCTGAAAATAAATAAATAAATTTAAATTTTTGTACCTTTAATTTATTTAAAAGGGTAATATTTGTATGATTTATTAAAACAACACATACAAAACGGGACAACGACATGTACCTGGTTAAAAAACTCCTAACCTATTCCAAAGAAAAAGAGTTCAACATTGCCGTCGTCGAAAAGATCGTCTAAACATACTTGCTCCAACAGCAATTATGGACACTAAACTTTAAACACATTAGAACATCACTATCACTAGAACTTCAAGGACCAATATCGTGAACAAGATTAGGCCATTCCAGTGCTAAGCATAAGGGCAGCAATGGGCTCTTCCAACACACCAGTAGCCCCAGAACTATCGAGATAAGCACACAAACATTCAAACCAGCACACCAAAAATTCATACCAGCACACAGAGACAGAAAACAAACAAACAAAACTCCATTACACGAAGCAGCAAACACATCAGCTTAGAACCACCAAAACGACATTTAATACCGAGTCGTCAAACCAAAACATGATAAACTTCCTTCAAACCAATCACCGCAGCAACAAACAACCTTCACTGAACCAGAAATCCAACTACACATACCAGCTAGAAAATCGGCCCTGCCTCATCCAACAACAACCACAACAACGGTTCCTGTCTTCTAATGCTCTCTTTGGCATTATCGTGTTTCATTTTCTTATTGAAAATATTTGTTTTCATATAATTAAACATGCTTTTTAATTTTCATATCATGGTACCTTTTTGCGTATTCGTGTGGCTATTGATATTACAAATCCACTAAGGCACTGTGTTATGATGAGGAATGCGAAAGGTGGAAAGCCAAGGGTATGTCTGCTAAAGTACGAGCGCCTCCCTAACTTTTGCAATCTGTGGTCTTATTGGCCATAAGATGCAGTTTTGTCGGTTGAAAACTGGGGATCAACCTTCTAAACTCCCTTAAGGAGATCGGTTGAAGGTAGTGTCGCAGACCCCTCGGCCATTGCCCCGTCCAAGGCGGGCTATTGAATATGCTGCTGCGGCTGGGAAATCATCACCATCACATAATCGCACTAAGGATGAAATTGTAACCGGCATGCAAGATACGGCTGCTAATGTCAATGATGCTCATATGGGTGAAGAGGACAGTAACACATTCGAGGAGTTAATGGATATCATAAGTGAGCCCGAACCTGAGTCGGGTATCCATGAGACCCCTTTACCGCAAGCTGCTGTGGTAGAACCGGGGACTACGGAAGAGGAAGCCTTATCGCTCGATGACTTGGATGCCGTTGCGGCAGATGTGTCCGCGCGCGCACTAGCCAATTCTTTCTTGGTTGATACCCCGCCCACTGCTACTGCATGGGAGCCAGGAGCTGCGCTGGATGGACAGCAACTTGCCGAACCTCATGCGGCTGTGGTGGCACTCCCTGCGGCTGCACTTGCACCTACGGTGCTTCCAACAGCTAGAGCTATTGATCCGGACGGCCAAAAGGTTCTCTCTAAGACACCTAAAAAACCAAACTCGGTTGCAAGGAAATTGTTTGCCGAGTCTCAAGAAACTCTTGGGACGCTTTCCAAAAAGGAGATGGCTAAACGCGGCACTGATGGTGATGATGATTCTGGAGGGAAATCCTCTAAGCGGAAATTATAAGGAAAGCACGAAGGAGTTCATTCTACTCACTCGAAACAATCCAAGGTGTCTTCTACTTCAGATACTGGAGTTGGGGCACCTGGAAAACAGAAAAAGATATTGGCGGAGGCTGTGGAACAACCTCGCCGAATTTCATGAATCTTTTATGTTGGAACTGTCGTGACTTGGTTAATGCTGCGACAGTTCATTCTCTCAGACGATTTGTTTTACTGTTGATAATTCAGATGATTGTACTGGACTTATGCTTTTCTGGATGAATAATATTAAGGTTCAAATTTTATCTTACTCATTGCATCATATTGATACTGTAATCCAGTCAGAAAATTCTTGTTTCCGATTCACTGGAATTTATGGACATGCCAATGCCAATTTAAAAAGCGAAACTTAGAATTTAAATTATAATCTTGGACAATCTTCTCTTTTACCTTGGTTGATGGGGGTGATTTTAACGAAGTCTTATCTGACTCTGAAAAACAAGGGGGCGTCGTAAATATAGGGCCCATCTTGACGAATTTCGAGATGTGTTAGATCGGAATGGTCTAATTGTTAGTAGACCCCATAAAGGGTGGTTCATGTGGACTCGTGGTAATCCCACTACCCTTATTATTGCTGAACAACTTGATCGTTTTGTTGCCACTAAGGACTGGCTTTTGCTATTTGATAGCTTTCGTATTGTTTTGGAATTTACTGATCGTTCCGATAATTGCTATCTTGTGTTGGAGACGAATTGGACTCCTCCGAATTTGTCTCCTGACACACGGACTGACTATTTTCGATTTGAGGACTGCTGGGGGTGATAAACCAGCATGTCTTGAAAGAGTAGTTGTGGCATGGCAACATTCTCATGGCACTGCATTGGATAAGATGCAAGATGTGGGTTCTTCCTTAATGGACTGGCAAAGTGATCGAGTTTCGAATAACAGAGCTCGAATTGCGATGCTGTGTAAACGAGTGAATTATGGACTATCACGACGACTAGGTCGTCAGAATTTGAAATCGCTATTGGCGGACAAATTGGAGCTTCAATGTTTATTGGATAAAGAGGAACCACACTGGGCTCAACGATCCCGAGTTTAGTGGCTAGCCTCTGGCGACCGTAATATAGATTTTTTCCATGCCCGTTGTAATTAGCGACGGTCCAAGAACAAACTAAAGGGTTTATTTAATAAGCGTGATATTTGGACAGAGAATATCGATGATATGAAAGGTATAGCTGTGGAGTATTTCTCTGAGCCTTTTTCCTCATCCAATCTAGGATCCTCGAACCGCATCTTAGATGATGTTGAGGAAGTAGTTACTCCGACTATGAATGCTGATTTGAGTAAGCCTTTTACGGAGGAGGAAATCCTTAATGCTTTTAAGGATATTAATCCTGGTAAGGCTCCAGGTTATGATGGTTTACCTGCTAGTTTCTTTCGGAAACATTGGGATATAGTTGGGCTTGATTTAATTCAGCTATGTCTGCAGCTCCTTAGGGGTCAAGCAGACATGTCTTTAGTTAATAAAACCGTTCTGGTTTTGATCCCTAAAATTATTGAACCACTTTACATGCGACAAATGAGACCAATTAGCCTATGTAAATTGGTTTACAAGATTGTCTCGAAGGTTCTAGTGAACCGTTTAAAACAAACTATGGCCTATTGTATTAGTGATAATTAGGCGGCCTTTTTGCCCAGCCGGCCAATATCATATAATATCTTAGTTGCTCATGAATTGCTTCATTATATGAATTCATCCAAGAATGGCCCTAATAAAGGGCTGCCCTTAAACTTGACATTGAGAAAGCATATGATAGGGTGGAATGGAACTTCCTTCGTAGTATGATGTTATGATTGGGTTCTAATATGAATTTGTTCAGTTGATCATGACGTGTGTTACTTCCATCACCTTCATGGTTCGGATTAATGGTTCTTTAACTACTGAATTCTCTCCGTCGTGTGGTTTGCGACAGGGTGATCCTTTGTCTCCCATTTTGTTCTTGTTTGTTACCCAGGGATTGTCGGCCTTATTTCATAAAGCACATGCTACTGGCTTAGTTAAAGGGATACGAGCTAGTCAAAATGGACCTCGAGTTTCTCATTTACTTTTTGCGGATGATAGTCTTATCTTCCTAAAAAATTCTATGTTCAGAGGTTGAACGTATCAAGGAGATTTTATCTGTCTATGCGGCTGTATCGGGACAACGCATGAATTTGGACAAATCGGTTATCTATTTCAGTCCATCCATAATTGATGATCATTGACAACAGATGACTGCATTGTTTGGTATTCGGGCGATGGATACCTTGGGTCACTATTTAGGTCTTCCTTTGCATATAGGGAAGAATTAAACTCAACCCTTTTGTTATTTACGGGATAAGTTGCTAGCTCGTATTACAGGCTGGACATAACGATTATTGTCTTATGGAGGGCGCGAAGTCTTCCCTAAACCGGTTGCTCAGGTATTGCCCCAGTATGCTATGTCATGTTACTTTCTGCCCCAACACCTTTTAGATGAGATGACGGCTGCTATGCGTCGGTATTGGTGGTCAGGTACGACTACTAGTGAGTGGCCTCGAATTGCCTGGTCTATTATATGTTCGCCTAAATGCCACGGGGGACTTGGTCTTTGGGATTTTGATTCCTTCAATATGGCTTTAATAGGCAAACAGATTTGGCATTTGGCGACGCATCCGAGTTGCTTACTTTCTCGAGTTTTACGTTAAAAATATTTTCCTAATGGAAACCTTTTGGGCGCTAAACTGGGTAGTAATGGCTCTTATGCCTTGAAAGGGATTTATAACACTTTGCAATCCCTCTCTGGTAGCTTTTATCGGTGGATTGGTATGGATAGTTGTTCGAATTTGGTCCAGGATATATGGGGTGGTTCTAAGTTAATCACTTTATCGGGAGATTACTCTAGTTAGTTGCCCCATCAACAGTGTGGGCGTGAGTTCATGGTCCCGGAGTCTCCTAGTTGGGATGAGGCCAAAGTGCGCAATTGGTTCGATCCGACTGATGCGGCTTTGATACTCTCAACTACGATAGCACTGGTGCATGAGGAACCGTTAATATGAGGTTTTCATGACTCCGATATTTATTCGGTTCATTCTGGCTACTGGTGGCTTCAACTCCACTCCCCACGGACAATTGATTCATCCCGGGTCTAGCGAATGATTTCTAAATTGCCAGTCCTGCCTAAAATTAGGATATTTGTTTGGCGTGTCATTCATGATGGTCTCCCTATGGTAGCCCGGATCCGTGCTAGTGGACTTGGGGATGGCATTTGTCCTATGTGCCTCTTTGCTGAGGTAACCATTTTCCATGCTTTACGGGATTGTTGGTATAGCAGAGACACTTTGTTCATGGGGATTTTGTTGGAGTTGTGGTGTCTTGTCTGGAGTTATCTCCCATTTTGTGAATTGAGGCGATGGTGGATCTAATGGAGGTGGAAAAGTAGCGGTGTTTTTTGTTACCCTTTGAAATATTTGGAATGGTCGTAATGCAAAGGTCCATGGTAATACTTTCCAACTGCCTTGGGTTTTAGCTATGAATGTGAAATTACTGCAACAAGAGTTCAGTCAGGCTCAAGCTATTCATGGCTCTAGTCTTAGGTCTACGTCTTCCACTGGCCAGATTCCTCCCCCTTCCACCATGACGAAACAGTGGCGGCCTCCAGACCAGGGTGTTGTCAAGATCAATGTGGATGGCGCCTTTGATTCCTTCTCTCGTATGGCAGCCGTTGGTGTGGTTGCTCGGGACTTCTCTGGGCAAGTCTTGGGTAGTTTAGCGTCTGCTTCCCCAGTATGTGGCAAGGCTGGTCTTACTAAGATTCATGCCTTCCTTGCAGGTCTTCGGCTTGCTCAGGACAATGCTTGGTCTCGAGTGATTTTCGAGACTGATTCGGCACCTTTGGTGAACAAGGTTTCTCGAAATGGGGATGCCCTCTCTACTTTAAGCTTTCATCTTCAGGAGGCTCGTCGGATAATGGCTAGTCATAGGGATTATGTTCTTAGATTTGTTCATAGGGATTGTAATTCTGTTGCTCATGAACTCGCCTCATGGGCTCTTCGTTCGGGTACTTCAATGTATTTTGATTCGGATTGTCTCAAGATGATTTCGACAACTGTATTGAATGATATTGGTTTAAGTTAATATATGTTTGGGTACTCTTTTCTCCTATTAGACTTGGAGGGGATTTTAATGAGTCGTTCCTTTCCAAAAAAATAAAAAATAAAGTCAAAACCAAAAGACAGATAGGTGATGGTCTTGGTTCAACAGGGTAGGTACTAGTGCACTCTTATATCTCAGTTGGTAGAGCGTAAGGCTCTTAACCTTGTGGTCATGGGATCGAGTCTCACTGATGGCAATTCATAATAGAGGTCTTCCACGAAAGCTGTTCTCAACCTGACGTTGGGGACAACCTACTACCATACTTTTCTCTTACCACATTACATATGGGAATATGATCAACTAATAATATCCAACAAACATGGGATAGCCTCATACATGAAAGACATTACCCACTAACAATAAAGGGAACAAGGACCATTTCACGTCAAATTGCATATTAAGGTACTGATTATTTTTTAGATTTTACTTGAAACAAATTAGGAATGAACTTAGATTTCACGTATCTATATACCAACTAATGAGAAATCCTAATAGTTGTAATCTAACTCAAGGACCTTGTAATGTTGCATAACAACAATAAGACAAATCATAGGTACTATTGTGTACAACAATTGCTAACTTCTGTATGTATAGTTTTCTTTCACCGAATATGACATTAATTTAATTGGAAATTATTATGTTGTTTACGTAACAAGATAAAAGTAAGCAGACGGTAACTTAACTTGGAGATAATATTTAGTTTCAAGAAAAATTTTCAATATTTATTTTTATTAGAGATCGTTCCATTCTAAAATTTAAAAATTCGTTTTCCTAAAATAAAATTTTGTCTCCTGATTCAAACAGTTAACCTCCATCAATCATGTTATAATTCACATTAATTTACGGTAAAAACTTGGAAATGTTAATTACCTAAGAGATTAATGACAGCTGAGAGAATTACACCTGTTGCAACCAAATCATCAATCACAGTAGCATGTTCTACTTCCTCAACACCTCCACATGGATCTTCCTTTTCATACTCCAATTCATAATCTTCCCCAATCACTTCACCTATTTGTCTCCTGATTCGCATCGTCCAAGCTCCATTACGAGGAGAAGAATTTGGACTTTTAAAAAAGAGAAAAGAGACATTTATTAAGAAATATAGCATTTTGCGGATAATGAATCAACATCAAAATGTTAAAGCTAATTCTTTCATTAGATTTGATAAATTAACACTAATACAAAATATTTACAAATTATGAAAACACTATCCATAAACTCGATAAAAAAAAAGAATGTGAATGAAACAATATAAAATTGGAGGATAAAAAAGATAATTATCAAACAACTACGTACCTGTTCATTGTCTATTAGTAGAGACAATGAGTAAAAAAATGTTTAGGTTCAATAAGGTTGATTTTTTTTCTCTAAAAGAATAGGGGAAGGATGAAGGAGATGAAGCTTACAATAAAAAGAAAAAAATGTTATTATTTTATCGTAAGTTTGGGGAAAATTATTATGGGTCATAAAGATTCATTAAATCTAAGTCAACTACTTATTTAAATCTAATGGTTGTAAATTAGTATAAAACCTATTAGTTTACATAGTGTAAGTGGATCCTATCTCTTATATATATAAGGTTAGGATCTCATATTAGTTTTACACCTTTTTAAGATCATTGAATGAAGAAAAAATCAAAGGCCAAGATTAACTACTTATTTTTTTCCCAATGAATATATTCTCATTTCTTATTATTAATTTCAACCTTTGATTTTCTTAAGAGAAAATCGCCTCAGTGACCAAAAATACCTTATAATATACGATTTTAACCAACTTTTTTTGGATTTGCCAAAATGACCAATAAAATCGCAACGCGATATCAAAATCGCAACACGATTCAGAAAATCGCAACGTTAAAAAGAAAATCGCAACGGTCAAAAGAAAATCGCAACGCGAGCTTCCAAGTTCGCAACGCGATGCTTCCAAGTTCGCAACGCGATTTAGAAGAAAATCGCAATGCGATTGATAGAATCGCAATGCGATTGATAGAATCGCAATGCGATTGATAGAATCGCAATGCGATTTATATAATCGCAATGCGATTGAGAGAGTCGCAACGCGATTTAATAAGATCATCATCATCATTCTTTTGTTCAACAATACCATATATTAATGAGGTATATTGGTTCATTAACACGACTAATTCATATTGTAATGGATGATAACTTATGAAGAATAATGATATTTGAAACAAGTGTTGGTAATGCTCAATCCCACATAGTATTGGAAACACTATTGGGAATTATATTTAAGGCTTGTATTTTGCACTTCCTTGTTGAGTGAAAGAGGACAAGGGGGACTCTCGCGCGCCGCCGCCGCCGCCGTCTCGTCTCGGGTCGGGTCGGGTCGTGGTCGTGGTCGTGGTCGTGGTCGTGGTCGTGGTCGTGGTCGTGGTCGTGGTCGTGGTCGTGGTCGTGGTCATACGTGTCTTCGACACGTCCGCGCGGATACTATCTTTTTAGAGAAAATTCTTAAGAAACAAAATTTTTTTAACTATTCTTTTGACCATTGCGATTTTCTTTTTAACGTTGCGATTTTCTAAATCGCGTTGCGATTCTCTCAATCGCATTACGATTCTATAAATCGCATTGCGATTCTCTCAGTCGCATTGCGATTATCTCAGTCGCATTGCGATTTTCTTCTAAATCGCGTTGCGACTCTCTCAATCGCATTGCGATTCTATAAATCGCATTGCGATTCTATCAATCGCATTGCGATTTTCTTCTAAATTGCGTTGCGAACTTGGAAGCTCGCGTTGCGATTTTCTTTTGACCGTTGCGATTTTCTTTTTAACGTTGCGATTTTCTAAATCGCGTTGCGATTTTGATATCGCGTTGCGATTTTATTGGTCATTTTGGCAAATCCAAAAAAAGTTGGTTAAAATCGTATATTATAAGGTATTTTTGGTCACTGATACGATTTTCTCTTTTCTTAATCCAATAATCTTAAAAATATGTAAAACTAAAAGTTTTGCAATAAGTGTAATTAGATCCTACCCTTATATATATATATATATATCGGGGGTGGAGCATTAACATTTACAAAATACACAATAATGAAATCAAAAATAAAGTTGATGATATAATAAGAGTACATTGTCCACTATAATAAAATAAAACCGATATCTTAAAAATATGTAAAACTAAAAATTTTACAATAAGTGTAATTAAATCCTACCCTTATATATATGTCGGGGGTGGAGCATTAACATTTACAAAATACACAATAATGAAATCAAAAATAAAGTTGATGATATATTAAGAGTACATTGTCCACTATAATAAAATAAAACCGATATCTTAAGTAGGTTGAATCAATTAAAATTAATGGGTCCGATCAGATCAGATACTTAAACAGGTTGGATGTCGGATTAGATAGAATGATTCTAGTTCATGACAGTGTATATTAGACGGTTTGAGTCAGACAATTAAAGTCTAGATTTCTTAGGTTGATTCTATGTTGGGCTTGGGTTGGTTCTAAGTCTAAGTCTGAGTGTGAGTGTGAGTGTGAGTCTGAGTCAGACTTGATCGGGTTCTGGGCATGGCTCTTGAATTGACTCACATATATTTTTTAGGGTAAACTACACGGGATACCACCTAATTATATATATTTTTTACTTTGACCACCAATATTTCAATTTAATCAATAAAACCACTCTAACTATGTAAATGCTTCAATCCAGCCATTATCCGTTAAATTTTAACGGAGGAGGTGATGTGGCAGCTAAAACACTTGGTATAATTATATATTTAGTCTTTAATATTTATATATTTTATCAATTTAATCATAATTTAATTTAATTAAAATAAATTTTATTTCCAATTAGATAGTAACACGTATCAGTACCTAGTTGGAGGATATTTTCGTAATTATTTATTTATTTAATATTTCCTCTAATAAGGTGGTGACACGTGTCACAAACTTATTAAGTGAGAAAATGAAAGGGTAATTTTTGCACCTAGCAGGAATCAAACATGGGTCTTGAAGCTAACATACCATGCCTGAACTGCTGAGATAACCAACTCATTTGGTTTCAAGTTACAGTATATTGTATATATCGTATTTCAGTTAAAGTTAGAAAAAAAAAGGGAAAGGAATTGAATATGCAAATTGAGATTAAAAAATAAGGATGAAATTACTTTAACCATTAAATCTAATCACATAGTTGAATATAATTTACAATGTTTTAATATATTTTAGATTGTTTTAATGAAAGAAATAATTCTTAATTTTTTATTAACTATAATTTATAATAGTTTATATAGTTTTATTTTTGTTAATGGAAGAATAATTTTTATTTTTATTTTTATTTATTAACTATAAATTAAAAATACATATTTTTAATTTTTGTTAATGAAAGAAGTAGTTCTTAATTTTTATTTCTAAATTATAATTTAAAATATTTTATATATTTTTAATTTTTCAATGAAAAAATAATTCTTAATTTTATTTATTAACTATAATTTAATAATTATATATTATATTAAATTGTAGTTAATGGAAGAAATTATTTCTTTCATTAACAAACATTAAAAATATATAAAAAATATTATAAATTATAGTTAATAAATAAAAATTAAGAATTATTTCTTTCATTAAAAAATTAAAATATATAAAAATATTGTAAATTATATTCAAATATGTGATTGAATTTAATGGTTAAAGTAATTTCATCCTTGTTTCGAATCACCAATTTGTGTTTTCAAAATATTCTCTCTCTCTTTAACTGGAATAAGATATATATTAAATATGTTGTAAATCAAAACCAAATAAGTAGGTTATCTCAATGGTTCAGGTGTTTTCATGTTACCTGAAACACCCAAGTTTAATAAGGTTGTGAAATGTGTCACCAAATTATTGGAGTATATATAAATTGGATTAAATAAATAATTAATTATGAAAATATCCTCCAATTAGGTGTGTCACCATCTAATTGAAAATAAAATTTATTTTAATTAAATTAAATTATGACCAAATTGATAAAATATATAAATATTAAGGACCAAATATGTAATTATAAAAAAAATTAACTGTCACGTCACTTCCTCCGTTAAAAGTTAACGGACAGTGGTTTGATTGAAGAATTTAAATAGTTAGGTGGTCTGATTGATTAAATTAAAACATTGGTGGTCAAAGTAAAAAAGGTATAGTTAGGTGGCCACCTATGTAGTTTAACATGTTTTTTTATTAGTATGGGGTGAATATAATTTAGTCTATATTCAAAAACTTTGAATATTTATACCCTTGCATATATGATGCTTGAACACGATAACTCAAAGAATAACAATAATTATTTAACCACTGAGATTATTTGATCCGTGCAATTGATAAAATTGTTAAATAAAGCCATCTAAAAATTATAATATCATAAAATAATAAATAATAAAATTGTATTTTACTCCTCCTAAAACATAAATTTGATATTTAATTATTGTAAAATTAGAAGTCAATACAATAATAAAATTATATTTTAACTCCCATAAAATTTATAATTGAAGTTCGATCCTCCCAAAATTTCGACTTGACTCAATATATTTATCCTTTGTACGATATAATGATTTGATTTGACTTAATAATAGATATAATGATAAACTCATGATAGATATTTACCCATAAAATTTCCTATATAGAAATTTTGATTTGATTTAGTTATAGATATAATGATAAAAAATATTGATAATATTTAATTAAATAATCATCTTGATTTATTTTTTTAAAGTATTTTAGCTCATAACATTTTATTTTGGACAAAAAGCATCTCTATGAATGAAAATCGTTAGTCAACAAATAATTAACACTATAAAATAGGATTCTTTCTCCCCTAAAGTGAAATGTTGATGGCCAAAATATTCTTAAAAACAAACAAGGGTGTAGATACACTTTTTGACCGAAGCATACATATATATGTATTGTATTATATATATTATATATGTAATATTATTATTTTTATTAATAATTACTTTCTCTCTTTTTTTTACAGGCCCAATTGGTGCCCAGATACAAACAAATCCACATGCGTGGTCCAGCACGCCAGACCCAAGTCCCACGTGGAGCAGCCCATATCATTTTGGGTTTTCAAAAAACCCTAGCAAACGCCTCACCCCAGCGCCGCAATGCTGGATCAAGGTTCCCTCACGCAGCACGCTCCCTCCTCGCAACAGCATCCGCCAAACACGCAACTCGCCGGCCGTTTCGCTCACCACCAATGAACGTGTGACATAGAAACGCCAAAGCCAACAAACAACAACCAAGCATTAGTATTTTACTAGGATTTAAACTCTTAAACATAGGCATTATAAACCCTATAAATAACATGTGATTCCCATTGTATTTTGGGGGGACGATTGATATTCAAGAGAAATATAAGCACTTTTTTATACAAAATACTCAAAGCAAAAATCAGTGAAACCGAAGCATTTGAGTGACGATTTCGAAAAGGTAAAACCCTCACCTTGTTTCCGAGTCCTTTGCATGTTCGTCTTTCCCGTATGTTCAATTAGAAAACAAAAGGAAAAAGTGTTTTTACCGATGAACGGAGGGGGGGCAGTCGAAAGATCTTACTCAGATCTAGCCTCCCGAGGCACGTTTTTAAGAAAACAAAACTCATTTTTGAAACCAGGGGGCGAAAGCTTTCGGAAAAAGCTTACCTTTTTGTGTTTGGCCGCCGATGAATGACGGTCGCCTCCGATCAACGACGGCGGCGAGGCGGAGGGACGACCAGAATCTGGTAATCGCGACGCCTGTTCTTCGTGGGGAAGAACATTTCAGAGAAACACTAAGAGGAGGGGGGCATTCGGTTTTGAAGTTGAGAACAAATGAAGCTTCTTAGAAAATTTTAACTTATATACTAACCGACCGACCCGACCCATACCCATAAAGGGGATCCGTGTGTTCTTTTAAATAAATGGAGAAACCTCCATTTGGTCACTCCGTGTTTTAAAACATTCAATTTCGCCCCTAAATCAATTTTTATCCTCAATTGGCTTTGAATTTGGCCCTAATCTTGGCTTTTCATTCATATTAGTCCTTTATTTATTTTTATTTGTTTCATTTTATTATTCGTATCATTGTACATATATTTTAATTATTTATTTTTTTATGTTATATATATACCGTTTTATACATGTAAATATTTTACATATAAACTTATTATGATTATACGTATATTCTGATTCCCTTTGTTTGATTATTTTTCTATTATATTTTATCATTATATATATATATATATATATATGTATACTACATAATTTTCATTATTTTATCTAATAGGGTCCATTATCCTCTTTTTCCTTTATACAAAGTCCTCCCCGTGACATTATTAGAGGGGTAGGAATTAGGTTCTTTATTACTATTATTTTGTCTTTTTTTTCTTTTTCATTATTATATTATTTTTGTTTACCTGATATTTATATCTATATATTTTTTATTTTATTTTTAAAATTTTATTTTCTATTTTGCACTAACCTTTAATTTTATCTGTTACCTATTTTATCTTATAATATTTTTTCCTCGTATTTATTTTTATTTTATCATCTAACATTTTTGGCGTTTTCAGTGATATTTTCAATCGATCAAAGGTAAGTTATATGAATCGGTTTTTAAATTTTAATTTTAATTTTGAATTTTCGCAACTAAAACAACTGGCAAATTACGTAGTACCGAAAGGACGGTTCAAGGGTGCTAATCCTTCCTTGACCGTAACCGATTCCCGAACCCGACACATCTTTGGAAAGATGCAGATTAGGTAAGAAATAGGGTATCCGATCGACCTATTTGTTTTAAATAAATGATCGGTGGCGACTCCAATCCACATTTTTCAAGTCGAAGCCCAATTCCGGGATCCAACCGAAAGACGGTTACGACAAAGGGTTAAAGTGACTATTTAGTCAAACGTCATGAGCATTTTTCCAAAAAAAAAATGAAACGTTGAGAGGCCAAAATGCTTTAAAAAATAATGAGTAAAATAACTATTTAATTAAATACTAGACATATTTTATGACATTTTGCCTTAATGTAATTTTAAATATTCTCAATCATTTGACAATAAAAGTTCAAACATCTGTGTAATCTCTGGTACTCGAACCTGGACTTATAAAAATAATAATCATCTCTTTAATTACTGAGGTAACTTGATTTATCAGAATCCTAATACATCTATTTTTATTAAATAGAGAAATATTATATTTACCAAAATAAATATGAAGATTTGAACTCATACAAAATATGACAACAGAGAGTTCCTAATACATTTTGATTGTACTATTTTCCAGCATAGTTATAACCATCAACAATTTAATGGACCGAAGCACAATTCCAAATTCCAACCCATTGGAGCTCTGGTTTTTTCTTTCCCAATATAATCAAAGTTCATAAACTCAAGTAAGCCCCTCTAAATCCAAAAGGTACTATTAAAATTAGCTTCCAACTAGGGATGGGCATCGGTCCGGTCGAATTTTCGATCAACCCGATTCGATCCGAAAATCATATATCCTCCACTAGAATTCAATCCGACCTAAAAAATATATACCTTCCACCCGATCCGAACACAACCCAACTTTTTGAGATAAAATTTGACCCGACCCGAACCCGAAATTAAAAAAAAAATCCGACCCGATCAGGTAGGGTCGAGTCGGATCGGAACTCGTCGGATTTGAGTTCCATGTCTATCCCTACTTTCAACGTATATTAAAATGATTATTTTATTCTATATTTCATTTTATAGAATATTTTGGTCACAGTATTTTATTTTAATGTAAAAATGCTCCTAACATTTGATAAAATAATCACTTTGTCTCTTATTCTTTTTTTAGGTTAAAAAGACTCCTATTTTAAAGCTGTAATCGTGTGTTAACTAATAATTTTCATATATAGGAGTGCTTTTTGCCCCAAATTGAAATATCAGGGGGTAAAATGTTCTAAAAAATAGAAACAAAAATGATTATTTTGACAAACATTAGAGACTATTTTTGACTTTATACCAACCCAAAACCCTAACTTGAATAATCTCCGCATATAAAATCCTAACCCTAGCCGTTTCTCTACTCTTCTTTCACCACTTATCTCAATCCCTGCATCCCTCGGTAACCCTAACCAAAATAAAAAAAGACAATGGCGGAAAGAGGTGGAGGTGAACGTGGCGCTTTCAGGCGTGGATTTGGTGGCGGAAGGGGCGACCGTGGTCCAAGAGGCAGGCGCCGCGGCCGCAAGGACGAGGAGGAAAAGTGGGTACCGGTTACGAAACTCGGCCGCTTAGTCAAAGGCGGCAAAATCACATCCCTTGAACAAATCTACCTCCATTCTCTTCCCATCAAAGAATACCAAATCATCGATCAGCTCGTTGGCCCGTCACTCAAAGACGAGGTCATGAAGATCACTCCAGTGCAGAAACAAACTCGTGCTGGTCAGCGCACGCGCTTCAAGGCCTTTGTCGTCGTCGGCGACGGAAACGGACACGTTGGACTCGGCGTGAAATGCAGCAAAGAGGTTGCGACTGCTATAAGAGGGGCCATAATATTGGCTAAGTTGTCAGTGATACCGGTAAGAAGAGGCTATTGGGGAAATAAGATCGGGAAACCCCATACAGTGCCGTGCAAGGTTACCGGGAAATGTGGGTCCGTCACCGTTAGGATGGTACCGGCTCCAAGAGGTGCGGGTATTGTGGCTGCTAGAGTTCCCAAAAAGGTGCTTCAGTTTGCTGGTATTGAAGATGTCTTCACTTCTTCAAGGGGTTCAACCAAAACTCTTGGAAACTTTGTCAAGGTATTAACTTTTCCTCTCTATTCCTCATTTGATTCGATTTTATTGTTCTTTGAGTTTGTTTATGGGTCCATTTACATCTATTTTAATATGGTTTCTTTGATGTCTTAGTGTCAGAATTTTATGGAATCATATTAGTGGTTTCAGCTATTAACATATTGTAAGGTTTATGTTAAATTAATCAATTGAATAAAAATGTGATTTAGGCTAGGTGGTGACTGATGCATTGTATTTCTTTGCATCTTTTGGATATCTCTGTGTCTTAAAATGATCTTATGATGCATAAACAAGATATTAAGTTCTAAAGTATGGTTTGGTTTATGTGGAAAATTTGGGATTTTCTTGATTCAGGAACTGTTGTTGATTAGGATTTAGTAAGTAGGAGTTTTTGTTGCAAACTTTTAGAACTACATGTATTGAATGAGTGTATATTTATTAAAATAATATGTTTATACATGATAATAAACACTTAACAGTAGTCCATTTTTCTCTACAAAGTATGCTATTTTTATGGTTTCATTCTCTTGTTGGTTAAACTTTAAGAAGTATAGAGTTTGATGTGATCTCCAAAAATATTGATATAGAGAATGGTTATTTTATTGGTGATATGTTGTTGGTAAATTTACAGGCCACCTTTGAGTGTCTTCTGAAAACATACGGTTTCTTGACTCCGGATTTCTGGAGAGAGACTCGGTTCACAAGGTCCCCATTCCAGGAGTACACCGATCTGTTGGGAAAGCCATCGAAGACTCTTGTACTCGAGGATGTGGAGAGGGTGGATATCTGATAAGTTGGATGTTGGTAGTGGGGTAGTAAGTAATATGAAGTTCCTTTTAATGTTTGCCGTCTTTGGTTTTGTCCTGAGATAAATTTCAGTTTCTTTGTGGATTCTTTTACAAGATTTGTGGTTTATATGATGAGTTGAAGACTTGTTTATTTGTTTGCCTCTTGCTTATGAATATTCATTCATATTTCATGATATGGTAGGATTGTTTTTGAAGATGGGGTTAAGTCCAAACATATGAATTCGAATTCAAATTCGACCCACTAGTAGCTTCCCTTCATTTGATTTAATGCATGACTTTATATCTTGATTTAAATCCTCATTTTGACTAATAATTAATCAAATTGATTTTTTGTATCATTTTTTTGACAAATTTTAAATATAATCCTAATCCTATCTAGATGGGAGGAGAAAAGGGACTTTAGGGAAAAGAGAGTGAGTGCTCTTTGTAGGTCTAGAATATATGGCCTAAGAGGATACTGAGGAAACAAAATTAAGTAGTTTGTTCAAATGATTAAATGTGTTTGCTCTTTTTTTATAATACTTTGATTTTTGACATTTATGTATTTGTAAATTTAATCATAATGTTTTCTCTTTTAAAAATCTAATCTGTCAGTAGTTATCTTAATAAAAAATTTAATTATGTATGGAAAACATTGAAATTTAAAAAAAATTATTTTCAATAGTTTATTAAACATGGCATTTTAAATTGGTTAATTTACCAAAATATGTTTATAATATTATTTTTAAAAGAATATATTTTGAAGATAAAACATTGATAGGAGTATAAAATAGTCAAAGAATTGGTGGGAAGAAAGAATTTGTAAAAAATTGTAATCAAAAGACCATATTAAATAAAATGCAAAGTTAAGGAACCAAAGGGAAAAAAAAGAAAAATTATATTTAAAAATAAGAATTGAAATTACAAAGATATTTTATAGTGCTAAAGGATCATGTAGTTCAAATCTAGTAAAAAATAAACTTAAGAAATAAATTTAATGTAAAATAAGTATTCAATTTAACTTTAGATGCCTAAAGATTTTTTTCGTTAAAAATAAGTGTCTAATGTTTTTTTCGTTACATTTTTAGGTATGTAATATTTTTCGTTTATATATTAAGGGAAAATAGGATACGAAAAGTAAAATTATTTAAAAAAACCAAAAGTGAAAATTAACACTAAAAATTCGTTTTTAACATATCAAAACATATTTAGATGTTAAATCAATAGTTAATTTAGCTTTAACAATTTTAAATTCGAAAATTTTATTTTCTCCTTTAATAATGTTTTTTTAAGTTCAAGTGTTCAATACTTATATAGATCTCGATTATATATGAAGTTGAATAAAATCAAATTCTTAAATAAGAGTTGAGACAAAATTCTCTCACATATGTCCTTTTCGTAAGATTAAAATTCAAGATCTTAATTAAGAAACATTTAACTCCTTATTGTTCGAATCTAAATGTATTTTTATCCGATGTCACACTTTTTAATTAAGAATTTAATGTGTCACATCATTCTTTTACAACAACTAACAACAATTTGACCAATAAGAATTAATTCAAGTGGTAAACAACTTGATATCATTTAAGCGAGTCTCGAGTTTGAGTCCCCTCATGTATGCAGAAAATCTCTGATGAGAGACCCACCCACCAAAACCAGGTGCACGATGTGGGTCGGTCTGGATTAGTCAAGGTTGAAGCCTTGAGATTTTAATATGATAAAATCCAATCCGAGAACCAATTGAGTTGTATAGTCCTTTAAGACAATATCATATTTTATCATATCAAAGTCAGAAGGTTAATGTCCATTTCATATTTAAAACAACATCATTTTGGTCTAAATTTGAGTTTTTAGAGACCCAAAAATATATCGTTAAATATTTAACGACGGAGTGATTAAAAAATTAATATATCAAGTTTAGTGATTAAATTAAAAAATTAAAAGTACAGTAAGTGAAATAGGAGAGAGAGTAAAGTTAAATGCTAAATTTGTAATTTACCCTTATGTGGTTAATAGTCATTTGCCCTCGCTTTCTAATTATCAAGAAAAGAATAAAAAAACTCCACCGGCGGAGGCGGTTGACTAAGTCAAGGCTATTAGGTTATTTTACTTGAGAAAATTTGAACTTTTTTTCCAACTAGGATCAAAGAAATCATCTCTATATAAACCCTAATATATTTCTAGCATTGTTCAAAGAAATAACAATATATTTCTAGCAAAGTTACGTTTGAGAAGGAGCTATATCTAGTGTTTCAACAATGGAGGACGGGCAACTCGTTTTTTCTGATTTCATGGGAGTCGGCGGCGACACTGGGGCAATAGAGATCAACCCAGATCCTTAAAAGAGCCATGATTCGTTGGATTTATCTTTTTCACTCGGTACTTCGTCGTCGTCTGGAGCAATCAACGAGGAGTGACGAGGAGAAATCCATTGCATGGAGAAGAACAATAGTGACGATATATCCACTGTAACTTCTAAAATCGATAAGGGAAAACAAGTGATTGAGTACGAAGAAACCGATGATCGATATGCAGGAAACTTGGATGCACGTAACTTGATGTGCATGGAGAAGAACATCGGTTTTATGTTTAATGATGTGTCGTTTGAATTATCTCTTGCTATGAACAAAAGTTGGGGGGTTGAAGTGGGTGAATGTGGGGTGTAAAAAGCTGATCCGGTCTGTAAAACTGACTGAAACCGACTCGAGTCAAAACTATTTTTGACCTGCGCTGTGACGATTCGAAACCAACTCGAGTTGGAACTTGTAACACCCCAACTCGTATCCGACCCGAATACGAATTCGAAGTGTCACATTGACTTCTCAAATCTTTGACTTTTAACGACAATTGAAAAGAAAATATTTTCTTTTGAACAGTAGAACATTTCATTAAAGATAAAGAGTACACTTTTAAATTTAACTAAAATAGTATAATTCATCATTTACATAAACACTATAAAATTTACAATTACAAAAGCTGATCATAGCATTTTCATTTAAAGCAGGGATACATGCCAACAAAATGAACAAAACGTAATAACCTACTATCTCAAATGATTTTAATATGATCTTCACTGCTTATGTTGTCCTCTCCTACTCTTCACTCTTCGGGTCTCTTTGAACCTACGTGGGAAACAATCCACACGCTAAGTCTTTGACTTAGTGAGGCAATAAGTAGCATAAAATATTTTATGAAAAAACCTCTTTTCCATTTAAAATATAAAACATTTCCTAATTGAATGAAATTTGGTTTCTAAAACTTCATTAACTCATTCTTTATTCAGCTTATAACTTTATTCACTTAGCCCAATGTATAACACTGAGAATTTAGGATATCTGAGTACACTGAGGTTGTGCACAATTGTTGTCACCACAGGTCATATAATTTTCACCGAAGTGCCACGTAGAATTTGTCCCGAAGGACCGCATAGAATTTTTCCCTGAAGGACCGCGTAGAAATATCCCAAAGGATCACATAGATTGTCCCAAAGGACCGCGTAGAACCCTTAACTCTTGGCATGCCAACTATACCCCTAATTCTCATATATACACCTTGGGCTTTTACTTATCATTATTTTAAGTTTCACCATTTAAAGTGTATCTTATTTGCATATACATCATTCTCGTAAATCATTTACACGTAGGCATTTCTCATTCACATATCACATATTCATTTTCAACACAATTAACCATAAAACTTACTTTAACATATAATTGAATAAACATCATAAAATATTGCATAAAAGAATTGAAAATAGTTTTCGATCGAAAACTTTGAAGTTGACTTATCGCAAGCCATCCTGAAATCTAATATAAAACAATTTGATTGCATTCACCTTTGCCTCACTAAAGTCATTTACTCTTATGTTCGAAGCTTGAAATATCGAGTTGTCCAAAGGTTGATTTTGACCACAGTCTACACAAAACAATCGAATATAAATATCGAATCACTTATCCTAATTCATAAAAACTTAATCTGCAAGAAACATTAAATCTCTCATTTCGTACTTAGTAGTATTGGTACTCCATCTACAATATCGATACTTCCCTTCATTGGTATCGATACCCCCTTTGGTACCGATACTATTTCGACATACTGAAATTTTAGCTTCAAAATGGTATCGATACTTTACTATTGGTATCGATACTCCCTTTACAGTATCGGCACCTCAATAATCAGTACCGATACAGATCCTTGATTTTCAATAGTTTAAGCCTTTAAGTATCTGTATTGTTCTTATAGTACCGATACTCTTGCCCAGATTTCCAATTCTTCCACTTCAAATTTTAACCCAAAAATCATCTAAACCTTTTACTTTTAACTCTAATCATCTTCTCAAACTCACCAATACTCATAATAATCACTTATCTTCATTAATCCTCTTATAACATCCAAATTTCTCAGTAATATCCTTGAAACTAAAAATCATATCATTTCATCAAACATGTTATCATTTATTTCTAATACCTCAAATCTCTTAGCTAGGACTTTGACAAGTCAATTCTACCTTTAGAATTCATTAATCAACCAATTTACAAATTTTCACCTCAAAACCATATTATTCATTCCCTGATAATTCCTTATTAACTTAGTTTTTCTTCATTTCCAAGCTTCCTTAATCTTCTCTACCTCTTATAGCTTCAATATAAACCCAAAAATTAAAAAAAAATCAATAATTTACTTGTAACACCCCCAACCTGTACCCGACCCAGATACAAGTCCGAGGTGTCACCTTGACTTTTCAAACTTTGATTCTTAAAGAAAATCAAGGAAATTTTGAACTTTCATTACAATAAAAGTTGTTGACATACAAAAGTTTGACCAGAACAATACAAAATCGATCAGAGTATTCGTAATTAACAAATTGTTTACATGCCAACACACTAAATACAACAAAACTCATACTTTGTCAATTACTTCTAATCTGATCTTCTAGTAGTGATGTTGTCATTGCCACTCCTATTTCTCATCTTCTTGATTCTTGGTACCTACGTGTAAATCACTTACACGCTAAGTCACAGACTTAGTAAGGCATGAAATGAACATTTAATTATAGATTATGAAAAAAACACTACTATCAGTCCATAATGACATGACAATGTACATGTATTAAATAAACTATGACATATATAATTATGATATGAACAAGTGAACTTTAACTTCTTATAATAATTTTCATTCAATTTATCTTTGAATGCCCATGTATATTATTGAGAACATAAGGTACGTGAGTACACTGAGGTTGTGCACGAATACTGTAACCACAGCTCGAATAAATTCCCACTAGGGGCACTGAATATTTTTCCCAAAGGACCACTATGTCCCGAAGGACCACTGATAATCCCTCGACTCTTGGCATGCCAATTATACCTACAACTCTCATATTAAATAACATGGGCTTAAATATGAATACATTTCTCATTTTCATATCTCTTTTATCACTTTTCATATAAACACATAATTCACTTCACCTGTACACATATGATCACTTCCATTAATTCACATACCTAGATTGATTCTCTTATCATGGCATTCATTCATACAATATCATATTAAAGCGTGGATGAATTATGCATGAAATCACTATAACATTAATATATATATATATATATATATATATATATATATATATGCATGTACATGAATATAAAATCATAAATTCAACTATAAGAGATAGACTTATTGCAAGTCTTATCTCCATACAATTCCACCTAGGGTATGCACTCACCTTAGCCTTGCTTGATTCTAGCACTTTCTCTCTCTCGACCGTTTCTAATTCTTCGATTGTTCTGGAATAGGGTTACGTTTTATATCTACATAAATCATGTATATTGATACATATCAGTATTCCAATAGACATACTCTAAACTTATATTTCTTAGACTAAAACAAAGGTAAATTTCATTTATTAACTAAGGTAGGTATCAGTACCCTCTATAGGGTATCGATGTATCCCTCAACTGGGGTATCGGTACACTGCCTAGGTATCGATACCCAAATTACATTTGAAACTTTTTCGTTTCAAGGGGGTATCGATACACTCTTAAAGGTATCGGTACCCTTTGAATATTTTCCTGAATTTTACTCTTGAGCTATCGGTACCTGTTGAATGGGTACCGATACCCCCTTGCCCAAAATCACATTTTAAGCACGAAAATTACTTAATTTCCACTCAAACACTTCATATTTCATCCCTTAACATATTCTTAACTTACCTACTCATACGTAAACTCATTAATACTCCTTTAGTACATCTTTAACCTCAAAGTTCTATCCTCCATATGTAATTCAAGAATTACACCAACTTTATAACATGTTCTAATTCCAATTCTAACACTTCATATGTCTTAATTAGGTTGATGACAAGTCAAATTTAACTTCCAATTCTAATTATGAACTCTATTCCAAAATTTCATTCAAGAACTCATAATCTTTAATCATTCCTACACCCTTTATCTTGTTGTTTTAAGACAAGTTAAGCTTTCCTTAAGCTTATTTTCCATCTAATGATCATAAACCAACCTTAAATTTCAGCTAATAAGCAACTAATAAAAATTATTACCTTTCTTTGAGCTCACACGCATGAAGAAGAAAGGAGAAGAAGAGCACTCTGGAAGCTTGTTTTCTTCCCCCTCATTCCACGTGGAAATATATATATAACCATAACAAATTAAATTATTTCCCCTTGCCAATGACCATTTTTTCCTTCAATTCCTCATTCTTTATAATTTGATCATACACAAAATTTCCCATATAAGTCCTTGAATTATTCAATTATTCAACTTTAGTCAAAAACTTCTAAAATTTTATAATTTAATTACTAACCCGATATTGAGGATGTTACAAATCTCCCCCTTAAGAAAATTCGTCCTTGAATTTTCATTGCGCAAAGAGATGGGGTACTAATTCCTCATGTCTTCTTCACGTTCCCATGTTGTTTCCTCTACCTTGTGATTCCTCCACAAGACTTTGACTAATGGAATAGTCTTGTTCTTTAGTTGCTTAACCTTATGAGCTAAGATTTGAACCGGTTCTTCCTTATAAGTCAAGTCTGGTTGAACCTCGATCTCTTCTGGTGCCACAATATGAGAGGGATCAGATTTATACTTCCGAAGCATTGAAACATGAAATACATCGTGAATTTTCTCTATTTCTGGTGGTAAAGCTAGTTGATATGCCACTGGTCCCACTCTCTTCACAATCTCATATGGTCCAATAAACCTGAGACTAAGCTTTCCCTTACGTCTAAACCTCAAAACCTTTTTTCCAAGGAGATACTTTTGAAAACACTTTGTCTCCAACTTGATACTCTATTTCCTTCATCTTTAGATCCACATATGATTTCTGTCTATCTGCGGCTGCTTTGAGATTACTCTGAATTACTTAAACCTTTTCTTCCACTTCCTGAATCAACTCAGGACCAAGAACTTCTCTATCTCCGAGCTCAAATCAATTCAAGGGCGTATGACATTTTCTTCCATACAGGGCTTAATAAGGAGCCATTTTGATGCTTGACTAATAACTATTGTTGTATGCAAATTCGGCAAATACCTTTCCCACGATCCCTTGAATTATATTACACAAGCTCTTAGCATATCTTCCAGAATTTGAATAGTTTGCTTAGACTGTCCATCTGTCTGAGGATGAAACGCTGTGCTGAAATTCAGTCGAGTCCCTAATGCTCCATGCAAGGTTTTCTAGAATCTCGAAGTAAAGCGAGGATCTCGATCAGAAACTATGGAAACAGACACTCCATGCAATATTATAATCTCCTTGATATACAGATCAACATATTTATCCATGGAGAAATCAGCTCGAACCAGAATAAAATGGGCTGACTTAGTCAATCTATCTATGATTACCCAGATTGAATCTCTTTTATTAGGAGTTAAAGGTAACCTCGTTACAAAATCCATCGTTACGTTCTCCTACTTCCACTGAGGAATAGACATTGATTTCAACAGTGCTGATGGAACCTGATGCTCAGTTTTGACTTGCTGGTAAGTTAAACACTTAGATACGAATTCTGCAATGTCCCTCTTCATTCCAGGCCACCAATATCGACTCTTGAGGTCCATATACATTTTTCCTCCAGGATGCATCGTCAATGGACTACAGTGATCTTCCGTTAACAATTCATTCTTCAACTCATCATTATCTGAAATTACTAATTTCCCTTGATAATATAGATTCCCATCAGTTTTAATCTCATAATTGGTGAGCTCTCCGTTCTTTACTTGCTTTAATCTCCTTAAACACTTTTTATCTCTAACTTGTAATTCTTTGATTCGATATAACCATGATGGCTTGAGAGTCAATTCCAGATAAATTGCACCATCTTCACTTAGCGATAGTCGGGCATTTAAAGCTCACAAGACTGCAAACGTTTTTCGACTTAAGGCATCCGCTACCACATTTGCTTTTCCAGGATGGAAATTGATCACTACATCGTAATCCTTTAAGAATTCCACCCATCTCCTCTTCCTTAAATTCAACTCCTTCTGAGTCATCAAATACTTCAAACTCTTATGATCCGTATACAAGTAGCATCTTTCACCATACAGGTAGTGACACCAGATCCTAAGAGCAAACACTACTGCAACCATCTCCAGATCGTGCGTTTGATAGTTTTTCTCATGTGGTTTCAATTATCTCGATGCATAAGCCACCACTTTGCCCTCTTACATCAATACACACCCCAACCCATTATGGGATACATCACTATAAACTACGAAGTTTTTTCCAGATTCGGGTTGAACTAATACTGGAGCTTCTGTCAAAATCTTCTTTAACCTTTCAAAACTCTCTTGGCACTCTGAGGTCCACACAAATTTTACTTATTTTCTCAACAACTTAGTTAGGGGTAAAGCTATCATCGAGAAGTTTTTAACGAATCTTCGATAATAACCAGCTAACCCCAGAAAACTTCCGACTCCCGATACATTCTTTGGAATTTCCCACTCCAAAATGACTTTGATCTTTTGAGGATCCACTCAAATTCCTTATGCAGAAATTACATGTCCCAGGAATGTCACTTCATTCAACCAGAATTCACATTTGGATAATTTAGCATATAGTTCCTTATCTCGCAAAAACTGTAAAATTGTATTTAAATGTGAACTATACTCCTCTTATGACTTCGAATACACTAAAATATCGTCAATAAACACCACTACGAATTGATCTAAGTAGGGTTAGAAAATTATGTTCATGAGATCCATGAAAGCAGTCGGTGCATTCGTAACTCCAAACAGCATCACAATAACCTCATAGTGTCTATATCTCGTTCAAAAAGTTGTCTTAGGAATATCTTTCTCTTGGATCTCCAATTGATGGTAGCCAGAACATAAATCAATATTCGAGAACACTGAAGCTCCCTTTAACTAATCAAATAAATCGTCGATTCGAGGGAGGGGATACTTGTTCTTGATGGTCATCTTATTGAGCTGTCTATAATCAATGTAGAGACGCATTAAACCATCATTCTTCTTAACAAACAAAATCGGAGCTCCCCAAGGTGATACACTTGGTCTAATAAACCCTTTATCCAACAATTCCTGTAATTAAATATTTAATTCATGCAACTCTTTTGGGGACATTTTATATGGTGCCATTACAATGGGCACTATTCCTGGCATAATCTCGATATGGAATTCCACCTCTCTATCCGGATGTAATCCTGGCAACTCTGCAGGAAATACGTCAAAAAATTCTCTAACTATGGGAATTTCCTCAATCCCATTCTCTTTGGCTCTAACATCCAGCACATTAGCAATAAACCCCTGACATCCTTGTAATAGTAACTTCTTTGCTGACATCACTGAGATTACATTTGCCAATTGATTCCATCCTTCACTAAATACAATTATTTCTACCCCTTCCGGATTTCTCAACATTACTCTTTTGAGTCTATAATCGACATTAGCGTAATAACGATATAACCAATCCATTCCCAATATTGCTTCAAATTCGTCGAAGGGTAATTCCATCAGATTAGCAGGGAATTCAATTCCCTGAACCTGTATGGAACACCCACAACACACCATATTTACCCGAGCACTGTGCCCTAACAGATTCGTTACTATCACCTTATTGCTAGTAGCTTCTAAGTGAATATTCAATTGTCTCACTAACTTACTGCTAATGTAAGAATAAGTAGACCCCAAATCAATCAATACAAAAACATTATTTTTATATAATTAAAAGATACCTGCTATTATCTCCGGGTCATCTCGATCCTCATTGGTCTTGAGATTATATACTCGAGCTGTAGAACGTATCTCCTGTTGAGAAGAGGACTCTGACTGACTTTTTCCTCTTCCTCTACCTCTTCCGCTCTGAGTCACAGAAGTAGACCTCTCTGGATGTACAAACTCACCAGCTATCATGGGACAATCTCGAACAAAATGCCCAGTGTCCCCACATTTAAAGCAGGCTCCCAAAATCATTCTGCATAACCCTGAGTGATTTCTTCCACAATATGGACATTGCCTGACTTGGCCCTAGTTAACTCTCCCAGCTCCAGATCCCACTGACTGTGTCTGTCGTCCCCTCATCGGATTTGATCCTCTCGCGGAAGATGCTACTGACTCCGATCTAGCTTAAGGTCGAGAACCAGCATATCTGCCCCTTTTCGATGGTTCATAACTCGATGATGCACCCGTTCTTTTAGATGTATGAGCTCTTGAATCCTCAAACCTTTCATTCTGAGTCTTTTCTAAAGCTTTGGTACGGTTTACCACCTCTTGAAACGAAGACAAATTTAACACAATTAACATTTCTTTCAACCGAGGACGCAATCCCTCTACAAACCACTCGCAAGCATCATTCTCTGTAGGAATAAACTTAATAGCAAAACAGCTCAACTTGTTGAATTCACACTCGTATTCATATACGGTGTGATTCTATTGCTTCAGATCCATGAACTCTTGCTTCATTTGTCAGATAAATTGATCTCCTATGTATTTATGCTTGAATTCCTATAAGAACAAGGACCAAGTTACTTGATCACTAGACATTCTCAATGTAACGTTGGTCCACCAAATTCTCGCTTACCCTCAGAGCAAGGAGATTACTCCATCCAGCTTGTCAGCATCGGAACAATGAAGTCCCTCAAGCATAATTTTCACGTCGTTGAGCCAAAGGTCCACAGCAACAGGACCTTCTTCGGCTTCACCTCTAAACTCCGGAGCTCCTAAACCCTTCAAATCCTTCGCAACATTCATTCTCGAAGTTGAAGTAGCAGGAGGTTAGAAACGTGGCAATACTGCATCCAACGTCCTAAAGAACACGTCTTGATCAGCTACAGTCACTCTAGAAGATGCATGTTCTTCACCTTGCCTGGCTAGGGCAGGTGAATTACTGCTCTTAGTGGGCCTATCGTCTCCCGCTTCACTTCTAGAACTATCATATATGGACATCTATAAAAATATAACCATATCGTTCTATTAACAAAAGAGCATACTTACTATTCTATCATATCAGAAGTTCTCACTATTTCGTTGGCATGTATACATTATAATACACTCTAGACTCCGGTTTACGCCGAGAATTGACTAAATTGTAGCTCTGATACCATTAAATGTAACACCCCAACCCGTACCTGACCCGAATACAAGTCTCAGGTGTCACATTGACTTTTCAAACTTTGATTCTTAAAGAAAATCAAGGAAATTTTGAACTTTCATTACAATAAAAGTTGTTGACTTACAAAACTTTAAACAGAACAATATAAAATTGATCAGAGTATTCATAATTAACAAATTGTTTACATGCCAACCATTAAATGCAACAAAACAAATACTTTGCCAATTACTTCTGATCTGATCTTCTAGTAGTGATGTTGTCCTTGCCACTCTTATTTCTGGTCTTCTTGATTCTTGGTACCTACGTGTAAATCACTTACACGCTAAGTCACAAACTTAGTGAGGCATGAAATGAACATTTAACAATAGATTATGAAAATGCACTACTATCAATCCATAATGACATGTTAATGTACATGTATTAAATAAACTATGACATATATAATTATGATATACACAAGTGAACTTTAACTTCTTATAATAATTTTCATTCAATTTATCTTTGAATGCCTATGTATATTATTGAGAACAGAAGGTATGTGAGTACACTGAGGTTATGCACGAATGTTGTCACCACAACTCCAATAAATTCTCACTAGGGGCACTGAATATTTGTCCCGAAGGACCACTGATAATCCCTCGACTATTGGCATGCCAATTATACCTACAGCTCTTATATTAAATAACATGGGCTTAAATATGAATATATTTCTCATTTTGATATATCTTTTACACTTTTCATATAAACACATAATTCATTTCACTTGTACACATATGATCACTTCCATTAATTCACATACTTGGATTGATTATCTTATCATGGCATTCATTCATACAATATCATATTAAAGCGTGGATAAATTATGCATGAAATCACTATAACAGTAATATATATATATACATGTACATGAATATAAAATCATAAATTCAACTATAAAAGATAGACTTATTGCAAGTCTTATCTCCATACAATTCCACCTAGGGTATGCACTCATCTTAGCCTTGCTTGATTCTAACACTTTCTCTCTCTCGAACGTTTCTAATACTTTGATTGTTCTGGAACAGCGTTACGTTCTATATCTATATAAATCATATATATTGATACATATCAGTATTCCAATAGACATACTCTAATCTTACATTCTTAGACTAAAACAAAGGTAAATTTCATTTCTTAACTAAGGTAGATATCGATACCCTCTATAGGGTATCGATACATCCCTCAACTGGGGTATCGGTACACTGCCTAGGTATCGATACCCAAATTACATTCAAAATTTTCCATTTCAAGGGGGTATCGATACACTCCTGAAGGTATCAGTACCCTTTTAATATTTTCCTGAATTTTACTCTTGAGGTATCGATACCTGTTGAATGGGTACCGATACCCCCTTGCCCAGAATCACATTTTAAGCACAAAAATTACTTCATTTTCACT
Organism: Hibiscus syriacus; assembly: GCF_006381635.1. Classification (NCBI taxonomy): domain Eukaryota; kingdom Viridiplantae; phylum Streptophyta; class Magnoliopsida; order Malvales; family Malvaceae; genus Hibiscus; species Hibiscus syriacus. Next base: position 9,876,412 of record NW_024063533.1, on the reverse strand, counting down.
CAAACACTTCATATTTCATCCCTTCACATATTCTTAACTTACCTACTCATACTTAAACTCATTAATACTCCTTTAGAACATCTTTAACCTTAAAGTTCTATCCTCCATATGTAATTCAAGAATTACACCAACTTTACAACATGTTCTAATTCCAATTCTAACACTTTATATGTATTTATTAGGTTGATGAAAAGTCAAATTTAACTTCCAATTCTAATTATGAACTCTATTCCAAAATTTCATTCAAGAACTCCTAATCTTTAATCCTTCCTACACCCTTTATCTTGTTGTTTTAAGACAAATTAAGCTTTCCTTAGGCTTAATTACCATCTAATGATCATAAACCAACTTTAAATTTCAGCTAATAAGAAGCTAATAAGAATTCTTACCTTTGTTTTAGCTCACACGCATGAAGAAGAAAGGAGAATAAGAGCACTCTGGAAGCATGTTTTATTCCTCCTCATTCCACTTGGAAATATATATAACCATAACAAATTAAATTATTTCCCCTTGATAATGACCATTTTGTCCTTCAATTCTTCCTTGTTTATAATTTGATCCTACACAATATTTCCCATATAAGTCCTTGAATTATTCAATTATTCTATTTTAGTCACAAACTTCTGAAATTTTATAATTTAATCACTAACTCGGTATTGAGGATGTTACAATACTATTACTTACCTTAAGCCAAGAAGTCACGAGCCAAAGAAGAAGAAAAGAATGTATCTAAGCTTCTAGATTACTTTAATCTTCCCTTATCCACTTAACAACTTAAAATAAAATGGATATAAAATCTATATACTTAAAAAGACCATATTGTCCTTCTTCTCTTCTTGTGTTGCAATCAATTCCTAACACAAAATATTCAACCATAAGTCCTTGCACTTATCTCTTTCTCCAATTACACTGCTAAACTTTAAAATTCCTTACATTTCGATCATTGACCCGATGTTTGGAATATTACAAATATCCCCCTAAAGAAAATTCGTACTCAAATTTTCACTGAACAAAAAGATGAGGAAACTGTCATTTCATGACCTCTTCACGCTCCCATGTCACTTCTTCTACTTATGATTTCTCCACAACACTTTAACCAATGTAATTCTCTTACTCCTCAGCTGCTTGACTTCCTGAGCCAAAATTTGTATTGGTTCTTCCTAATAGGTCAAATCATCTCGAACTTTTATTTTATTGAACGCTAAGATATGCGAAGGATCTAATCTATATCTCCGGAGAATAGATACATGAAAGACTTTATATCTTCTCTAGTTGTGGAGGTAAAGCCAACTGATATACTACATGTCCAACCCGCTTTAAAACTTCATAATGTCCTATAAATCTAGGACTGAGCTTTCCTTTACGTCCAAAAACGAAGTACTTTCTTCTAAGGCGATACTTTAAGGAAAACTTTGTCGCCTTCTTTAAATTCTATTTCCTTTCTCTTCAAATCCGCATATGACTTTTGCTTATCTGATGCCACTTTAAGGTTATGTTAGATCACTTGAACCTTTTCTTCCACTTCTTTTAAAAAATCAGGACCATGAACTTCTTTATCCTTTAATTCATACCAATTAAGAGGCGTTCTATACTTCCTTCCATGTAACGCTTAATACGGTGCCATCATAATACTTGCTTGATAACTATTATTATATGCAAACTCCACAAGCGGTAAATACTTTTCCCATAATCCATGAAAATCAATTGAACATGCTCTCAATATATCCTCCATCACTTGAATTGTCTGTTCTGATTGACCATCAGTTTGAGGGTGAAAGACAGTACTAAAGTTCAGTCGTGTACCCAAAGCTCCATGCAAAGATTTCCAAAATCTTAAAGTAAATTTTAGATTCCTATCAGATACTATTGATATTGGCACTCCATGCAATCGAACTATCTCCTTAAGATATAAATCTACATACTTATCCATTGAATAATCCGTTCGAACTGGAAGAAAATGAGTGGTCTTAGTCAATCTATCTACAACAACCCAGATTGAATCCTTATTGCCAGGTGTCAAAGGTAATCCAGTTACGAAATCCATCGTAACTCTTTCCCACTTCCATTAAGGAATAGAAATCGGTTGCAAAAGTCCCAAAGGCACCTGATGCTCAGCTTTCACTTGTTGACAAGTAAGACATTTTAACACAAACTCCGTCACATCTCTTTTCATGCATGGCCACCAAAAATTCTCTTTCAGATCTTGGTACATCTTGTTTCCCCCTTGATGCATAGTTAGTGGGCTGCAATGTGTTTTAGAAAGTATATCTTGCCTTAATTCCTCATCATTGGGAATACAAACTTTATCTCTAAAATATAGACATCCATTTGACTTAACTTCAAAGTCCGAGCTTTCATCATTCTGAATTTGCTTGAACCAAAACTAAATACTTATCATCCTTCTTTTGTAAATCTTGTATCTGCTCCAATAATAATGGACTTAATTTTAATTCAGCCAGCAAAGCACCATTACTTTTCAGCATCAATCGAGCATTTAAGACAGTAAAACGACAAAAGTCTTCCTACTCAGAGCATCCGCTACAACATTAGCTTTTCCGGGATAATAATCTATGATTGTATCATAATCCTTAAGTAGCTCTATTCATCTTCTTTTTCTTAAGTTAAGCTCCTTTTGAGTCAACAAATGAAACATCGCTCACCATATAAATAGTGGCGCCAAATCTTCAATGCAAAGACTATTGTTGCTAACTCTAGATCACGAGTCAGATAATTCTTCTCATGAGGCTTAAGTGGTCTAGAAGCGTAAGCAATCAACTTTCCATCTTGCATTAAAACATATCCCAAACCATTTAAAGAAGCGTCACTATAAATGGTAAATTATTTACCTGATTCTGGTTGTACAAGCATCGAAGCCTCCATAAGAATCTTCTTTAAAGTTTCGAAGCTCTTTTGACACTGAACCATCCATGTGAAAACCACATCTTTCCTTAACAGCTTGGTCAAAGGAGAGGAAATCATTGAAAAGTCCTTTACAAACCTTCGATAATATCCCGCCAAACCCAGGAAACTTCATACTTCTGAAACATTTCTTGGAACTTCCCAATCGAACATAACTTTTATTTTCAAAGGATCTACCCGAATCCCTTCTGCAGAAATCACATATCCTAAAAAGGCCACTTCTGATAGCCAAAACTCACACTTAGAAAGCTTAACATACAACTTCTTGTCACGCAACGTCTGAAGAATCACACGAAGATGATTCTTATGATCCTCCGTAGACTTTGAATATACTAGAATACCATCAATAAAAACTACCAAAAACTGATCGAGATATGGTTGAAAAATTCTATGCATCATATCCATAAACACTGCAGGTGCGTTCGTCAACCCATATGGCATTTCTACAAATTCATAATGGCCATATAGAGTCCTAAATACCATTTTTGGAATATCATTATCTTGTATCTTCAATTGATGATAACCTGAGCGTAGATCGATTTTAGAAAATACCGCAACTTCCTTAAGTTGATCAAATAAATCATCGATTCTAGGGAGAGGATATTTATTCTTAATGGTCACCTTGTTGAGCTTTCGATAATCAATACAGAGGCGCATCGATCCATCATTCTTCTTTAAAAACAATATCGTCGTACCCCACAGTGACACGTTGGGTCTGATAAATCATTTGTTCAACAGCTCTTGCAACTGAACTTTTAACTCCTTCAGTTTCTTTGGAGCCATCCTATAAGGGGTCATGAAAATAGGTTATGTTCTCGGCATAACTTCAATTTGAAATTCTACCTCCCTATCTAGAGATAACCCTGGTAATTCCTCCAGAAATACTTCTGGAAATTCTTGAATAATGGAAATATCTTCAAATTTTATATCCTTAACTCGAGCATCAATTACATTTGAAATAAAAGCTGGACATCCTTGCAGCAACAATTTCTTGGATGACATTACATATATTACATTTGTTAAAGGATTGAATCTTTCACTAATTACCATCACTTCAGAACCCTCATAACTTATCAAAATTACTCGCTTCAAACGACAATCGACATTGGCATAATACTGATATAACCAGTCCATCCCCAAAATGATCTCAAACTCATCAATGGGTAATTCCATCATATTAGCATGGAATTTAATTCCTTGAATCTTTATGGGAAACCCTTGACACAACTGATTTACCCGAGCACTATGCCCCAATGGGTTAGACACTATCACATCATTGCTTATAGCTTCTAATGGAAGTTTCAGTTCTTTCACCAAATTACTACATATATAAGAATAGGTTGATCCTGGGTTAATCAAAACTAAAACATGTTTATCACATAACTGAAAAGTACCTGCAATGATCTATGGATCAATGCGATCTTCACTAGTCTTGAAGTTGTATACCCGAGCAGTTAAACGAATTTCAGGTTGACTAGTTAATTCAGACTGCCTCCTCCTCCTCCTCTCTGAGATACATCAGCAGATCTCTCAAATGATGTAATTTCTCTAGTCATTAATGGGCAGTCCCGAATAAAATGTCTCATATCTCCACACCGGAAACATGCTCCAGAAGCCACTCTACAAATGCCACTATGTTGTTTGCCACAATTCTGACATTGACTTGTTCTTTATGCTCTGGATTCTACCGATTGATTTTGTCTATCTCTTCCAGGATTGGATCATCTACTCGAGGATGCAGCTGACTCAGATCTTGATTGGGGTTAAAAACCATAACCTAGGCCTTTCTTTGATTGTGACGCACTATACGAGGCATCAATTCTCTTGTTCCACTGGGTCTTTTGTTCCCCGAATCTTTCGTTCCCTGAATCTTTCATTCTGAGCTTGCTCCAAAGCTTTAGCTCTATTCACCACTTCTTGAAACGTGGAAAGATTCAAAGCTAGCATTAATTCTTTCAATCTTGGGCATAACCCTTCCATAAACCAGTCGCAAGAATCTTTTCTGTTGTAACCAACTCAGAGGAAAATCGACTTAGTTTATTAAATTCACACTCATACTCATACATTGTATGATTCTCTTGTTTCAAGCTCATAAACTCTTGTTTCATCTAGAGAATAAATTGATCCCCAATATACTTATTCTTGAACTCCACCAGGAAAAATGTCCATGTCAACTGATCCCTCGAAGCTCTCATCGACACATTTATCCACCATATCTGAGCTTGTCCTCTTAGTAACGATACAACTTCGTCTAACTTCTCTACTTCAGAATAGTGGAGACCCTCCAACATGATCTTTATATCATTCAGCTAATGGTCTGCAACCACATGACCTTCATCTGCTTCAACTTTGAATTCTGATGCTCCTAATCCTTTCAATTCCTTGGCCACATTTATCTTAGGAGTTGAAGAAACAGAAGGTTGGAAACGCGTCAGAATAACGTCCAACGTTCTGAAAAACACTCCCTAATCTTGTACAGGCACCCCTTTCGATACCTGTTCTTCACCTTACCTAACTGGGGCAGGCAAATTACTACTTCCTTCCTGACCTTCTCTCGCTTCACTTCGGGAGCCCTCAAAATTTGATATCTAATAAGAGGGAATTATTATTATATTAGTGAGGACAACATAATAATTACCTTATCAGATCAGAAAAGTTTTCTTCTAGTTGGCATATACACTGTTTTAAAACCAAACTACTTCATTTCAAACTTAAAATCAATTAAACCATAGCTCTGATACCAATAAATGTAATATCCCAACCCGTATCCAACCCGAATACGGATTTAAATTGTCACATTGACTTCTCAAATCTTTGACTTTTAACGACAGTTGAAAAGAAAAGTTTTTCTTTTGATAGTAGAACTTTTCATTAAAGATAAAGAGTACACTTTTAAATTTAACTAAAATAGTATAATTCATCATTTACATAAACACCATAAAATTTAGAATTACAAAAACTGATCAGAGCATTTTCATTTAAAGTAGGGATACATGCCAACAAAATGAACAAAATGTAATAACCTACTATCTCAAATGATTCTGATATGATTTTCACTGCTTATGATGTCCTCTCCAACTCTTCAGATCTCTTTGAACCTACATGGGAAACAATCCACACGCTAAGTCTTTGACTTAGTGAGGCAATAAGTAGCATAAAGCATTTTATGAAAAAACCTCTTTTCCATTTAAAATATAAAACATTTCCTAATTAAATGAAATTTGGTTTCTAAAACTTCATTAACTCATTCTTTATTCAGCTTATAACTTTCTTCACTTAGTCCAATGTATAACACTGAGAATTTATGATATCTAAGTACACCGAGGTTGTGCACAATTGTTGTCACCACAGTTCATATAATTTGCACCGAAGTGCCACAAAGAATTTGTCCCGAAGGACCGAATAGAATTTGTCCCGAATGACCGCATAGAATTTGTCCCGAAGGATCACATAGATTATCCCGAAGGACTGCGTAGAACCCTCGACTCTTGGCATGCCAGCTATACCCCTAATTCTCATATATACACCTTGGGCTTTTACTTATCATTATTTTAAGTTTCACCATTTAAAGTATATCTTATTTGCATATGGAGCATTCTCGTAGACCATTTACACGTAGGCATTTCTCATTCACATATCACATATTCATTTTCAACACAATTAACCATAAAACTTACTTTAACATATAATTGAATAAACATCATAAAATATCGCATAAAAGACTTGAAAATAGTTTTCGATCGAAAACTTTGAAGTTGGCTTATCGTAAGCCGTCCTTAAATCCAATATAAAACAATTTGATTGCACTCACCTTTGCCTCACTAAAGTCCTTTACTCTTATGTTCGAAGCTTGAAATATCAAGTTATCCAAAGGTTGATTTTGACCACAGTCTACACAAAACAATCGAATATAAATATCGAATCACTTATCCTAGCTCATAAAAACTTAATCTGCAAAAAACACTAAATCTCTCATTTAATACTTAGTAGTATCGATACTCCATCTACAGTACCGATACTTCCCTTCGTTGGTATCGATACCCCCCTTTGGTACCGATACCATTTCTACATACTGGAATTTTAGCTTCAAAATGGTATCGATACCTTACTCTTGTTATTGATACTCCCCTTACATTATCAGTACCTCAACAATCAGTATTGATACTGATCCTTGATTTTCATTGTTTAAGCCTTGAAGTATCGGTACTGTTCTTATATTATCGATACTCTTGCCCAGATTTCCAATTCTTCAACTTCGAATTTTAACCCAAAATTCATCTAAACCTTTTACTTTTAACTCTAATCATCTCCTTAAACTCACCAATACTCATAATAATCACTTATCTTCACTAATCCTCTTATAACATCCAAATTTCTCAATAATATCCTTGAAACTAAAAATCATATCATTTCATCAAACATGTTATTATTTATTTCTAACACCTCAAATCTCTTAACTAGGACTTTGACAAGTCAATTCTACCTTTAGAATTCATTAATCAACCAATTTACAAATTTTCACCTCAAAACCCATATTATTCATTCCCTGATAATTCCTTATTAAATTAGTTTTTCTTCATTTCCAAGCCTCCTTAATCTTCTCTATCTCTTATAGCTTCAATATAAACCCAAAAATTAAAGAAATCAACAATTTACTATTACTTACCTTAAGCCAAGAAGTCACGAGCCAAAGAAGAAGAAGAGAATGTAACTAAGCTTCCAGATAACTCTAATCTTCCCTTATCCACTTAAAAACTTAAAATAAAATGGATATAAAATCTAAATACTTAAAAAGTCCATCTTTCCCTTGTTCTCTTTATTCTTTACAATCAACTCCTAACACAAAATATTCAACCATTAGTCCTTGAACTTATCACTTTTTCCAATTACACTACTAAACTTTAAATTTTCTTACATTTCGATCATTGACTCGATGTTTGGAATATTACAGAACTGGTGTTAACCTGAACCCGAGTTGGACCTAGAAATTGTAGATCTGAACCCGACCTGCACCCGACCTGAGAACGACCTGAACCTGAATTGAACCGAAAATATGATACCCAAACTCGAACTGCATCCGGCTGATATGAACCCAAACTCAAGATTGACATGGTAAATAAATGACATTACCCGACCTGTTTTCAACCTGACATGTAATTGACTCAACTTGTAAATGATCTGACATGTTGTTAAAGTTATCTAATATTTACCTAACTTATAAGTAATAGGTTACAATTAATATAATTATGCTATTTTAAATTTATAATAAAACTATGATAATTAAATTAATATGATTACTTTTTGAAATTTAGTTTTATATTAATTATAATTTGTATATTATAAATTTGGTTTTTATATTAATTCCAATTCTTTATATTATTTATAATTATTATATTATAAATTTTATTTATAATCACTAAATTAAATTTAGATATTGTCTTATTGAACATGATTTTATTAAATTATTTAAATTGATTTAAAATATTCATAAATTTAATTTACTTTTAAAGTGAAAATTGATTAATAATTTAAGTCTAACTTAACTTGAAATTTTAAAATAAAAATATATTAGTTGAAATGATGAAGTTATTAAAGATTTGAAACTTGAATAACATAACAAATACTAAAATAAAAAATTTATAAATGAAGTTAATTTTATCACACTTGAATACAATAAAATTACAATAAAATCAACTAAACAAAATAAATTTATGTTGAAATAAATGCTTTCAGATCTTATAGTTAAGGTTTTACAAGGCTAAAAGCCTAACTATACTACCATAAATATCATCATCGAGCCTTTATATCTAAATACTACCAACATGTTTAATTATGGGAAACTTTCTAACTTTAAAAGCCAAAATGCCACCAACATAATTTGACATGAGTAACTATTTAGATAAGAATTTATAAGGTTTAAAAATTGATTTAAGTCAGACCAACAACAATAATTTACAAGGCATCAGTGAGTAATAGACATCAAGAACCGACAAGCATCACTGTACCAATTCAGCAAGCATCCTGCATTAAGAAAGCATACAATCAGTGGTAAAGCCAAAGGGAATTCGATGGCCAACAGTGCCAAACATTTCCGACTTTACCAAACCCTTACAAATATCATGTAGAAGCAAGCAATATCAAACAAAAGCAAACAATATAAAACAAAATCAAGCAGAATCAAGCACCAACTATTGCTTCTTGTAAGGCACCCTACAAAAAAAAAGAATTATTAATGAACTATTTGAAACTTTTATTAAATAAACATAATAAATATAAAATATTAAGTTACCTTTGAAGGGAATAAAGAAGACATAATCTCCAATTCCAATGGTTTCAGTGACCATCAGACACCCTAAAAATTTAAAAGGAAAATTAAAATAATTAATAAACAATTTGAAATATTAATGACATTAACATAAAAAAAAAATTGGATTACCTTTACATAGAAGAATCATTAACCACAGTAATGTATTATTCACCCTTATCCTCCGACTCAAAACCATACAACCAATTACGAGTTGTTACAAAAATCTCAACATTTTTAGGTAAGAGTTTAGCTCTTAATTTGTTCAAAATGCGACCCCCATACTAAAGGATGATTCAGATGCAACTGAAGTAATTGGAATAGCCAATATATCTCTCGCCATGCGAGAAAGTACTAGATATGAAATACTTTGATTTTTCCAATAATCCAAAATATCAAAGTCAGTTTCTCCATTATAAGGGACAAGAGGCAAACTGATGTAAGAATCAACATCAGATCGTCCACTCCTTGAAGCAGCTAAATTGGCATCAAAAGTCTGAAAAATAAAAGACCAAAATTAGTAAATGAAAACAAGAAATAAATAAGATAAAATGCAACTTAAAATTGTAATAACTAACCTGAAATAGATTTGATTTTCTAAATGTTCGAGGCTAATTGGAAATTGAGTCACTTCTGCCTAAGGATGTGTTACTTTGGACAGAAGAAGAAGAGGAAGAACCACAAGGTGCATTTTTTGAATAAAATACATATAACTCAAGAAACTTATTATAAATGAGACTTACCCTCCTTTGAACTTCATCCTCAACATAAAGAATATTGTACAACTTTTTCAGAAGTTGTAATTTATATCGAGGATCAAGTAAAACAGCAAAAGACATAATCATTGAGTGATCATACCAATATTTCTCATACAGTTCAAGCATGGGTCCTGCCATTGCAGAAATACCTTCACATGGATCATTATGAGCATCACACAATAATTTTTTAATTGCAACAACGTTATCCAAATACGAGTTAGAAGTGGGATACTTAGAACCAGAGAACAGAGTAGTAATTTCATAAAAAGGTTCAAGAAAATCACAGATTGTTTGAACAATTTCCCACTAATGACCAGTAATGAAATCCAACTCGTTTTCCCTATTAACAAACAAGTTAATTACTAATCTAGCCTCAAGTGCCCTATGAACCATCAAGTAAGTAGAATTCCATCGAGTAGGAACATCCAATACTAACTTACCACAGAAAGAAAGATCACAATCTTTAACAGCTAATTCAAATGCACAAAGTCGAGAATCAGAAGAATCAATAAACTTAACAATCTCACGTAGTTTAATCACAATAGAATCAATTTCCTTCAAATCTTTTTGAACTATCAAGTTCAAAATGTGGGCAACACACCTTATATAGAAGTACTTACCATTGCATGGAAGAGTACAAATGACATTCAAATCATCTTTTAGTCTCCTGACCATTTTATAATTTGCAGAAGCATTATCAAGTGTAATGGTAAATGTTTTTCTTCAAGATCCCACTCACATATCATCTTTTTAACAAACTTAAATATTGACTCACCATCACGAGGAGGAGGAAAATGACGAAAATTAAGTATTTTAGATTGAAGTTTCCAGTTATTATCAACATAATGAGCAGTAAGAGCAAAATAAGAACGTAAAGTGCAAGCAGACCAACCATCGCATGTAAAACAAACATGACTTGAAACAATATGCATTGAATCAAGTAGCAATTTTTTATGCTTTTCATGCTCTAACATGCAATACTTAGTAACAATATACCTAAATATATCCTTAACAGATGAATTAAGGTAATGATGCAAATCCCTAAGTTTTTTATGCTCAACAATATTATTTGCATAACCATGACACATAATAGCCTCAACAAACAATTCACAGTATTTATTTTGATCAAAAGAACTTACCAAAGAAGGATTTTCAACAAGATATTCCTTATAAGATTGAAATTTCTCAGTATGCCTTCTAGGGTTAGATGACCAATATAAGAATCAACTTTATACATTTTATTTTTTCAATACTTACACTCGGCATAAACAAAACCATTGAAAGATTTGATGCAGGTGTAATGCTCCCAAACAGGAGAAGTTCTTCTCCCGAACTCGGCTAAACATTTAGCCTTCCTCTTAGATGATTTATTGATATCAACTACTTCTAACAGTATATCATTTACATCACCTTGCAAAAAAAATTAGGGTTAGTATACAAAAGTAAACATTTAAATATATATATATATAAAGAATATACAAAAAAAAGAATGAGCAGTTTACCTCTTTCAGAATGTTTTTCATTCTGATTTGTTGGGTTTTCTCCTACAAAACAAATAAAGAATATATTAATTCAAATATTAAAATAAAAATAAAAAAAATGAAAAAAGGGAATGAGAAATACCTGGATAATTTAACTCGTAAGACAAACTATCCATGAAACCATAGAAAAAAATAAAGGTTTCAAATAGTTTGGATCTGGGTTTGGATTTGGGTTTGGGTTTGGATTGGGTTCGGGTTCGGGTTCGGGTTCAGATTCGAGTTCGGGTTTGGGTTAGGGTTAGGGGTTAAAGAAGATAAACAGTGGTGGGTTTGATCTAAATAAGTAGTTTGGGTTTCGGTTTCCAGTGTTTGTAAGGGTCAAAGAATGGTTTTAGGATGAACAATGATGAATTTATGTTTAGGTTTGGTGTTTGATTGAAAAAACCAAGTTAGTTTTAAGTTTTGGGTGTTTGTAAGAGTTTGGGGAAGAACACGGATGAACAATGGATGGACTTTTGGGTGTTTGATAAAAAAGGGAATGAGTTTAGGTTTTGGTGTTTGTGAAGATCAAATAATGGTTTGGGGAAGAACTGGGATGAACACAGATTAACACGGATGAACACGAGATGAATTTTTGGGTGTTTGATAAAAAAAAACACGAAATGGTTTGGGTTTTGGTGTTTTTGAAGATCAAATGAGGGTTTTTGGGATGAACAAGTTATGAACACGGATGAATTTTTAGACAGAATGCAAAGGTTTTTGAGAGAATCGGAGAGTTAGAGAGAGAGCAAAATAAAAAACTGAGAAAAAAAGGAAAATGGCTGGAAAATGAAAATTTTTGCCTTTTATACGGGTTCGTTTGGGTTTCGGATTTGGGTTTTGACCTACGTGTTTTTTTAACTTCATTTAGCATTGTAGCGTTGTCTCTTAGTTTTAAATTTGTTCAATTTTGTCCAAATTTAATGATGCAATATATTAATTTAAGCTTCATATTTCAAATTTCTTCAATTTAGTCCAAATTTAATGTTACAATTTATTAATTTAAGCTTCATATTTAAAATTTGTTCAATTTGATCCTTATATATTTTCCAATTCTTTCAATTAATATATATGTTTATATTAATAAATTAATATATAGGTTATATATATTAATGAACTATATAATATATAGTTTATATATACTATATAGTTTATATATACTAATAAACTATATAATATATAGTTTATATATACTAATAAACTATATATACTATATAGTTTATATATACCATATAGTTTATATGTACTATATAATTTATATATACTAATGAACTATATAATGTATAATTTATATATATCATATAGTTTATATATACTAATGAACTATATAATAGTTTATATATACTATATAGTTTATATATACTAATAACTATATAATATATAGTTTATATATACCATATACTTTATATATATATATATATATATATATATAGTTCATATGTAAACTATATAGTATATATAAACTATATATGTAGTATATACTATATAAATCATTTATTAATTAATGTATTCAACTATATAATATTCATACATATATAATATATACTTTGAATTTATATAATATAAATTATATAAGTATAAATTATATTGTATAGTATATAAATATCAACTATAGTATATAGTTCATTATCAACCCCAATAAATAGACATTGCCTTAATAATTTAGAAATCATGATGTGGAGGTTTTGAAAAGGATGTTAATTTACTTCAGGAATCAATAGCGGTCACCCCCGGGTAAAAGTGGGAGGTACACTAATGATCTCCTTAATAAATGAACATTGCCTTATTTTGAAAACAAAATGCAATCAAACAATCGGTTATGGAACCTAATTATACTAAATGGACTAATTAAGACTTGCCTCTAACTTAAACTGTTAAATTGTGAAATTTAAAGAACCTAGGGTATTAAACCTAAAAATGTAGGCTCTAATATTAATCCAAATCATTTCTAATAAATTATTGAGTCGAATAATCAAAATGGATCCTCAAGCAAAAGCGAGGAACAAATAAAAAATTCCCTTAAATTAAAGGACTAAGTATGAAAATAAACCTAAAATGAAGGCTCTAAATATTAACCTATTTAATTTTAATCAATTATTAATTCAGAACCTCAAGCTTAAAGCGAGGACCAAATTAAAAATTCATCTAAATTAAAGGACTAAGATGAAATCTAAGTAATCTAGCCTAGGACTAAAATATTATAAATCTAAATCGAAAGGTTTAATTTAAAAATATAAAATTCTAGAAATAAATTTAAAGAAATTGGAATTAAAGATAAAATTAAAAGGCAAATAATAAATATAAAGGGACTAAATTGAAATAGATTAAAATGCAAGGTTGAAATTAAAATTCATCAGATGAAGGGCCAAAATAAAAGAAAACAGAAATTAAAGCTTAAAATAAGAAATTGCAGAAAATTCAAAAATTAGAATTTAAAGGACTAAAATGTAAATATTGAAAAGTAAAGGTATAAATTAAAATAAAAGAAATGTAAAGGGTATAAATATAAATAATAGAAAATAAGTCAATCAAATAAAATTAGAAGTTAGGGGTTAATTTTTAATTGTTACTCGGACCATAAATAATGTGAGTCGTATCCCGAGACGGGTCGTTGTAAGGTTGTACCACGATTCTAACATAAAATTAAAAATTAGTGGTTAGTGATTAGTGAAGTTCGAATCATAATAATGTAGATTATACCCCGAATAGGGTCATCATAAGATCGAATCTAATATTAGTGCAATAAATAAATTAAATAAAACAGTGGTTAAAATTCAGTAAAATAAAAAGTCAGTTGTTAATTCGAAATAATAAAAAAGCATAAATTAGAGTCCAAATTAAAAATAAGTGAAACAGTGCATCAAAATTATAATATAATAAAACAAAGAGGGAACAGTCGACCCAAATGGAAATTCACGGCTAAAGTATGGGGACTTGTGAGTGATTTTCTCTAAAACTAGTGACTAGAGTGTAAACATATGCTAAAAGTTGGAGGGGCTGAGAGTAATTTACCCGAAAATTTGAATATATGACTTCTATTTCCTTTTTAGGGATGGGCATCGATCGTATTAGGTTGGATTTTTGGTCCACCCGACCCGACCCAAGAATAAGGAATTCTCCTCCTCAGACCCGACCCGACTAAAATAAGATTTTACTCTACCGAACCCGATATATAATTTAAAAATTTTGACTTGATCCGACCCTAAATAATAATAAAAATATTTTTATTCAATAAAAATAGTGACTTAATTTAAAAAATAATATATAGAAGGATATTATTGTAATTATTTATAAATATATAAGATAAAATTATATTTTTTTCGGGTCGAATATTTTTCATCATAAACTCGAACATAATATATAAAAAATTCACCCAACCCAACCCTACACGACCCGATTTTTTTTAAATAACACAACCTGATATGATTCGGTCTCATATCAATCCCTATTCCTTTTTTTAGGTAATTAATCCCTAAACCCAAAAAAATATTCCCTGCCACTCTTATATTTTTCTCTCAAACCAACTCCTTCCTCTCCATGAACGCCGGCCGCCAACCAAAGTCCAAGCCCCCTATACGAACGCCAGCCGCCTAGTTCCGGCCAGGATCTCCCCCTCAAAATGAAGGCCACGGCGTGGGTGACTGGGGAGGTCACCTAAACGAAGCAAAATAGCCTCCAAAAGGCTTTCTTCCCCTCTTCGAAACCGGTCGAAAAGGTCTAAACTTTGCCTCAACCATGTCGTAAAAGGCGGTCCCTTTCGTCGGCCACCACCAATGGTGGCCAACACAAACCCTAAAACTAAACCAAAACAGCCATCCTTTTTTTTAAAAAAAAGAGGCTAAGCCGAAAATCCCCAAAAGATTAAAACCCCACGTTTGGAACGGCCGAAATGGCCCCTAGCCACCGGCCCTAAGGCGCGATCACTCTCGCCGGCGAGAGCTCACTCTCCAAAGGTAAACAAACGCCCCTCTCTTTCCCTTTTTATTTTGTGTTTTACTCGGATAAGTTGAAGAAAATACTGTTTAAAGAAAGGAAATAACATCTGCAAAGAAACTCTTATATTCTTTGTTTCCCACGGGGAAACACCAGCAGAATGTTTTTTTGCTGCTGACTTTTATTTTTGTCTTTGGTTGCTGATGAGGCACGCTGATTTGGTGCTTTCGGGACCACAGTGGGTGCTGCTGGCCGTGTTGTGCTGGATGCTGTCGTGGTGCCACCGTGGCTGCTGGATAGATGAGGAGGCGGCGGCTTAGGAGCCTGAGATCACTAGGTTTCCATAATGTTGTAAACATTTGGGTCAGTTTGGGCCTTGGTTAATAGATGATGGAATTAGGCTTTGAGTTTGTAATGTAAATGGACTTGGTATTGGGTTATGGTAATGGGTAACGGTTAGAATTAAATTTGGATAATATGGGTTATGTGGTTTGAATAATTTAGGTATGCAAGGTAAATGGACACTTGAACATTTGGACAATATATTTTTTTTTGGTGTTTTCTTGATGAAAAAGGATATGATTTAACTTGGGCTCAAATGGTCATCAAACCCCAAAATTGCAATTAGGCAAAGACTTAAGTAGAATTTCTCAACGCTCCCATTAATCAAATTTTCAGAACTAGTTTCCAACCACCACCGATGCCTCTGAAAACTCTTGAAGTAACACACAAATAACTCCAAATGGTCTTCGATTGCATTCAATCCAATTAAATTATTCCGACAAAATTAGGGTATTACATGTTTGGATTTAAGGAATTTGGGGGTTTGAAGCTATGATTGACGACCACCAATGGATAGGTAGCCGGTGGGAACGGTAGAAGCAGTGGATGGTCGACGGGAGGGGTGGATGCTTTGTGATTTTATTTTTTAAACCGATTATTCCAAAATGGGAAAAGATTTTAATCCGAAATTTCGGTTGGTTAATTTTGGGTTTGGTCGGTTAATTTGGTTCAAATTGGTTAATTAACCAAATTAATTGAAGTTATTAAATATTATATATATATATATATATATATATTATTTAGCTTTAGGGGTGTTTAAACTTTGGTTTTAACCGAATTAACCGAAAAATATTAAATATATAATATTTATATATTATTTAGAAATTTCGGTTAATTCAGTTAACGATCAAATAACCGGATTTAGTTTAGTTCAGTTAATTTTTTTTTGAAAAATTTTCCGTTCGGTGAATAAACTGAATTAATCAATTGACCACCTCTAGGTATAGTTTGAACACTTTTTATTTTATATTAAATCATAAAATTTCAATCATCTCTGGTGAATCACATAACATTATCATCCCTTTGAACACATTTCAAATTAAATCAATGTATTTCAGAAACAATAACTTTTAAAGTTTCCTCCTATAATTTAATAACAATAAGATTAATTTGCAAATAAATGAATCAATTCTTAGGTTTACAAACCAATAAATTCACACAATAGAAATGCACTTGGGTATAACTTCGTTTAAAAAAAAGAAACATGAAAGAAGGTGATAAGTAAGTTTTTTTTTAGTGATCCGAAAGAGTAACAAAATTAAAATTTAATAACAAATGGTACCAACTAAGAAATGACTTTGGGAAATAAGTGGTGGTGGCGCCATTAGAGGTGGATAAGAGAGGAAGATGAGCTTCGAAAATGAATATGAGCTAACACTTTTTGATCAGGTAATGCTTTCAAGAGAGGTTCTTCATTGAATTTTTCCTGTTTTATGTAATCCTCATTGATCGATCCAAACGCAATTCAGCATATTGCAATAATTGATGGGTACCAATCTGTTTTTTATATTTATTTAATAAATCGCTAATTTTATTCAAATAAGAAATATCTTAAATTACAGTAAAGATATACAATCATAATCGTAAATTAAACGCATAGTTATGACAATTTTGAAACAAAACTAGAAACTTAAGATCACATAAGGACCATACAAGGAAAGATTAAATTCTAACCGAAAAAACTCGAACAAAGATAGATATAAACATATCTCATAGCATCGGCAAATGAACCACAAAAGGAGATCAAATTACTGAAAGACCACCGATAAACTGCAAATAAGACTCGAGCGATGTGAAAAGCTATCCACGAACAAATAACATATATCCAAACCCAATCTGATGGTCCAAAGTAGGGAAGATCAACAATATATCAGATAAACACCATCTTGATCAGTCGTGGCTATGTCTAATCAACCTTTAAAAAAATGATAAATGAAAACAATGGTCAAATAATCGAAAAACGTGCCAAAAACCAGAAGAAAATGTACCATAAAGATAATAAAAAATGTGTCATACAAGTAGGGACAAAGCTCCCTTAAGGCCCAAGGGAGCCCGACGTCCCCTGTTAAAATTTATAAATTTGATATAATTTTAGTTTAATTGTATTTTAATTCATGTAAAAATAATTATTTAAATTTAAAAAATATAATAATTTATTAAATATTTAATCAAGTAGGGGTCGAACTAAAGAATGAGAAGTTTGTGTTCTCAAATTTTTTGTCTAATTATAATTTAAGTCATTGTAAGTATAAATATTAGACAAATTAGAAGTTGTCTTTTGAGTTTTGAGTTTTTTTTTAATCTAGGGTGAATACAATGTAATATCTATATAAAGACTTTTAACTATTTGACAATAAACGCTCATACCCCTACATACGTGCTTGAACTTGGGACCTCAAGAATAACAACAATCCCTTAATCACTAAGGTAGCTTGGTTCATGCTGAATTTCGAGTTTAAATACCTAGTAAGTCTTTTATATATTTTTTAAATAGTATAATATTTCGACACTACTAATATTTAATTCTGGCTCTTGTCCTTGCATACAAGTAGACTTATTGAAAATAAAAAGACCAAAGAAATAAAATGATAGTAAATAATACCGACGATCGACAATTAATATTAATATTGATGTCATCACCGATCAATAAAGAAAACAATCTTGAGAAAAACAAATCGATCATGTGACACACATTCAAGTATTCAACGGAGCTTTCAGAACTGATATATTTATAGCATGAAATTTTAAAAATACATGACTGATCAAGCGTTTTTTTCACGCCGTCAATAAAATTTTTATCATCAGCTGACTGGATTGCAACATTAAACAAATGCGCGTCCAGTCAAACGCATCTTTTAAAAGACGTGATTAATTAAGCGCGTCTTTAGTTTACGTGACAGAAATGTATATCATTTCAGTAAAAAAAATGAAAATAAGTGCTATTTTATAATTAATTTAAAAATTCAATTTTTATGGGTAAAAAAGCTCGTACGAGGACTTTGTAAGCCCATTTAAATCGAGTCAAATTATATTATTTTAATTTGTAATATGTATAAGTTATGAATTTAATTTTTTACACGTAGATTTAATTATTTTAATTTTTATACTTTTAAAATTTTAAATATGTTACGGCCAATTTTGTTGATAGTCTCGTAATATAGGTAAGATGTGAATTTAGTTTATACTCTCTAATTTAATCATTTTTAATTATTTTATTTTTAAAATTTTTATTCTTTTTACTCAACCGATAACCATTAAAATCACTAATAAAATAATGTAGCTTTTTTGTATATTATGCGGAAATAACAAGTGGCATAGCATTACACATGAGATAATATATTTGCCCTGTGAGATTTTGAAAATATCATAACGTAATAAATTTAGTAGCTATTTTTCGATCATGATTAAAATTTTAAAAGGTTAATAAAATTAATTAAACTAAATTATTAAAATTAAATCTATAATTTACACATTATACAATGATTAATAAAGAATTTAACCTTTAATTGCATGCTAATAAATTAACTTATCTATACTATATATGAAATCTTTAATTGAATTGATGTCATATGTCAACACGAAATCAATCCAATTGAAAAAATGAAAAATTATCTTTCTTTTATATAAGTTTTTTAATGTTCTATAAATTATTTATTAAATAAATTTTTATAAATAACATTACTGATGTACTATATAATTTTTTTTATATAAATAAGTGGTGCTTCAAGAACGATTAAATTGTTTGTCCAGTCTTGCGCTAGTTTTTTTTAATTTAAAAAAATGGACCTCATTAAAAATCCCCTTATAATTTGATTCAGTTGAGGCTTAATTAGGACAGCGGAAGAGAAATAGATGTTTGCTAGGTGATCGGCACATCTATTCATCTCGTGGAAAATATGACAAACTTCCTTCACCTAGTCCTGCTTGATAATCATCTCACAGTCTTTAATTAAAATGTATGTTGTATGATCCTCTGCCATAGCTCCATTTAAGGCCTCGACCGCCCATTCGGCATCGAGTTCTACAATCAAACATGAAATACCAAGTACCGGATCAATGAGCTTAACTCCTTCGATGTGCAAGTACCGGATCTGAAGCTATCCATTGTATCGGGTTCCAGATCCACCAACACCAAGAGCGCATGAAAAACAAAGCAGACACCACCTGCTTCGACTTCGACTCCGACTCAATCTGTTTCAGCATAAATGATTTCCAGAATTTAGCTCCAATTAATTGCCGCATTGAGTACCTTTAATGTGGAAGAATTTCTATCATTTTCTCGGGAAAGAAATGGAGAGTTAAGACTAAATGCGGTTGACTTGAGACTGGAGGCTTGAGAGTGAGATTTATTATTTACGAAGGAGTTGAGAGTGTCAATGGTCGTGCAGCGACGGTTAGCGGGAAGTTTGAAGTTTTTAAAAATAGGATTCGGTTTACTAGCCAATTGGAGGTGAAAACGTGGAGTTTTTTAAAGGCTTAATACAAACTAAAGTGTCCAAACTATACATTTTTCTCATGAGTAAAGTAGACATATAGTCTATTGACTATAGATTACTGTTTTGTTGAGTCACACAATTATTTAAAGTTACAAAATGATTTTTTGACTATAAGGTGTTGTTTTGTTGAGTCAACTGATTGTTAAAAGTTATAAAATACTCACTTGACTATTCATGTGTTCTAAACTCGTCATTTTCCATTAAAAATTTGGCGGTCGTTTAACATGGACGTTAAATTTGCTCACTGGGATATGATAAAATATGACCTCATAACATTTTGAGTTGTATTTTGTGGATCGAGTATCTGTTTACATTATGTAGTCGAGCTAGTGCTTGAAAGCAACGCTAGTGCTAGTATACATTATTAAAATATTATTTCTTCATATCTCAATCAATAAGTTAACATCAAGCTCAGACGAACGTCAATTTTTTTAACGGAAAATGATGAGTTTGGAATATATGAATAGTCGAGTGATCATTTTATAAATTTTATAATCGGAGACTTAACAAAGCAATGTCCTATAGTCGGTGGATCGTTTCGTAACTTTTATAGTTGAGAGACTCAACAAAGCAACACCTTATAGTCAAGGGACCATTTGAGCACTTTACCCTTTTCTCATTTAGGTGCTCAAATTATACATTTTTCTCATTTAAGTGCCTAAACTTTTTTCGATTAATGCATGTGTATAACATTACAAAAGCTACAATTTTAAGTTCCTTGTCCGTAACAATCATTGAAAAAGTTTGTTAAGTGACATGTGTCGTATTTAGAAAATTTTGAAAATTTCATTTAAAATAAAAAAAATTAAAATTATATTTAAAAACCCAAAATTTTCTCAAATAAAACCATTAAGTGCCTTTATTGTCGTTATCGTCGATCGAACCTCCACCTGACGATCAACCACCAGATGAATAGGCACCCGAAAACTTCACTCGATGATAAATCCAACGAACAGTAGAGGGAGAAATCACGACACCCACGCACCTCGACGAAAAGAGTGACGATGGCCGACAAGGAAATTGAAAGGACAACGACGGTGGTTGTGGCCGACAACAAAGATAGTATGATTAGGGTTAGCGATTTTTAGGGATTCAAGTTTATTTTAGAGAAATTAAAGGTTTTTTAATTGGTTTCGAAGACAAACTCAAATTCAATTTCCAGTAAACACACAACACTAAGGTCGATTTCATAAACTCTAAATCGATTTGTCACTAACAATAAATTGATTTTGATAACCTAGCCCTATTCTCGTCAATCTGTGTTTGAATATGCGGAGAATTTCGGGGGAAATTGGAGTATTTTGTTTAGTGTTTTGACTTCTTGTGCTAGATAAAATCTGGTAAAAAGGGTAATCTCATTTACCCTTATTTTTAACCATTTTTTTATTTGGAAAATCGTAGCTTAAAAGATAATTAAAACCTACAATGTCATAATGTCGTTAGTGAGTAAACAGTTGAGTAATAAAAAACTCCAATTTATTAAGTTTAGTGAAAAAAATTGAAAAAATTAAAAGTACGATAAGTAAAATAGGAGATAGAGTAAATTACAATTACTAAAATTGTAATTTACCCAAAATTTTTAGTAATTGTTTTTTAATTTTTAATATTTAGAATTTTCATATATTTGAATATTTTTATTTTTCATATTTTAAATTTAAAATAATTTTTTATTTTTTATAAAAAATTAAATAAGCCTTTGAAATAAAAAAATTAATTTAGCCCTCGAACTCGATAGAAACATCAATTCAATCCATATGTATCACATCATCAACCATCATGAACACCACGTAAGCACAATGAATTGCCACATAAGCACCCAGAACTGTCACATCAACACAACGATGAATGACGGAAACCGTTGGTTAAAGAGTCACATTGGATTTTTTTCTGAGTTTGAGGGCACATTGAAGACAAAAATAGTTCGAGGGCTAAATTGATTTTTCGAAAAAAGTTTGAGGACCTCACATATCATTAAACCTATTATTATTTTAAAAAAATCATGGTTTTTCTCACTGAAAAATTATTCATTGCAAAAAGTTAAAAGGGTAATGTAGACACCTGTTTTTGTCCAGGACTACAAAAATATTATTAGTTTTATTATTATTATTATTATTTTTAATTTTACATATTTTGTTTGTGGGCCTACCACCCAATCCCGGAGCCCAATACAAACCAGATTACAACCCAACATCATTCTACCCAGATCCAACACAAATACAAGCCCAAACCCGAAGACACAAGCCAACCCAACAACCCGACTGGAGCCCAACATCCGACCCGAACCGCCCAGCTGACCCGACCCGATTCTACCTAGGGTTTCATCAAAACCCTAGGTAGGTGTTTCTGCTGCCACCGCCTATTCTCCATGGTCACCATCGATCAGACCCATATGCACTTAACAGTGACAATCAACAGTGAAAAATCAGAGAAATTAAAAGAAAAAAATATTAAAAATATCAACACTATCCCAAGGAAAATCAGAGAAATCATTTCCTATACCTAGATAAATCATTTTCAAGGCAAAGGCAAGGAAAAGGGCTAATAGCAACATTAGTCCTCGTTATTTTATAATCTCTCACCCGTGTTTTTACATTTTAGGGGTAAATCACAGTGTAGGTCTCTGCTCATTTGTAACCTTTACATTTTAGTCATTAATGAAACTTTGTGAAACTTTATTTTTGAGTATCTATCTTTATCTGTTTATATTTTAGTCCTTATCTGGTTGGCTATTATATTTTATTAATGTTTGGCTTTGGCTATGGTATTCATAATAGTTTCATTTTAGTCACTGGTAGCATGTGTGGTATATTTTTATTGGTGTTCGAATTTAGCACTAATATTTTTAAATCTTGTATTTTAGTCACTGTTTGGCAGATTGTAATTATTGTTTAGCCCTTTAACTTTATGTTTCTACCATTTTAGTCCCTTAAGTTTCTATTTTTTCTAGTTTAGCACTTTAACTTTATGTTATTGCTATTTTAGTCCCTTTAAATGTATGTTTTTGTTATTTTAGTCTTTTAAATATATATTTTTGCTATTTTGGGTCCATTAAGTTTTTATTTTTCCATTTTGGTCCTTGTAATTAGAAATACTTACTTTTTGACCATTATATTTGGGTTGTAATATTTGTTTGTATTTATTTCAATCCGTATGTACATATTTGTATGTTATGAATTCATTTGTATCATATGTAAATAAATACGCTTATCTCTATTTATGGTAAATGCTTTTATTTCGCATGTTTCCAATCATCATTGTTTTAATATACGGAAATGAAAAAGTTTCAATGTGAGGGAAATCTACGAAGATATCTCCCAATTAAAGGGAAGTTATCTTTTCGAGGATTTTTCACATAAATGTGTATTTTATATTCGATAAATTCTCTTTGTTCCACATTTATTTATTTCAAGTATTTTTTTTATAGTTTTTCATCTTTATTTTGTTTTATTTTATTTTATCTTTGCAAAAGTTGGGAAATAATGTCTGTTGTGAGGGGAATCTGTGAGAAAGTATCCTAATTGCAAAGGAAGTGTTTTCCCGAAGATTGTTCACACGAAATGGCATTAATTATCCGCAAATTGACATTTTTTGAATAAATTCGAATAAATAAAAGGATCGTAATTTAAATATATTTATGAGTTTGTAATTTCCAATATTTAAATAACATATAATCGTTTACGCACCAAAATTTAGGCGTTGTGGGGGTGCTCACCCTTCCCCACACGTAATCGACTCCCGAATCCTTAAAAACAAAACTTTGGTAAAATGCATACCCTTTTTTTCGTTTAAGGTTTCCAACCTACCTAACTTAATGGTTTGTGGCAACTCCAAAACAAATCATTTTTCAAAATCATATTTCATCGCTTTTCCCCGAAAATAATTTTTTTAAGTATAACGGGTTCCCCAAGGAAACTTTATGACAGCTTGGCGACTCCGATAGGGATTTCGAGAGTCAGGCCATAAATGATTATACGTTGTTTTTATTATTGGGAATTACAAATTTAAAGTGTTTTTAATTTATAATACTTTTATTTATTTTGAGTTTCAACATATCATGCATTATTTTATTTTTAACTAATTGATTTTTTATTTTAGTGGTTTTCAGATTTGAACAGATTTTTAGAAATTGTGAGACTGTTGTTTTTTTCCTGTTTTCAAAGATTTGTGAGTTTCTCCACACCACGTACATTTGCATAACATAAGCTCACTTACAAGCTTTGTCCTTTTTAAGTTGAGGTAAAAGCTTAGCTTACGTGAGATAAATTATTTCTCCATACGAGTTTTAGGAAGTATCCTTTGGGGTTTATATACCTTATGTCTACGTGAGATAAATTGTTTCTCCGCATGGACATAAGGGAATTTATCCTCTCAAATTGAACTCAATCCTCACGAGCCTGTAATGGGTCAGGATTGAGGGTTTGGCAGCCTAAAGAGGCACCAACATGGACAATTTGAGTACCTTTTTCTTAGAACCCAACACATGCATATAGTGAGCCATAGTAACCCACCCAGATAAAATTTATGCCGAATTTGAGAATGGAAGATTATGAGTAAGTGATTCTAACTGTGCAACATTGTTCATACAGTATTGAGAATGGAAGCCAAATTTGAGAAGCTGAAGAATGAATTGGAAGAAAGTGTACAAAAGATGCAAACAAAGTGGGAAGCTAAAATGGAGCAAGAACAAAAGGCCAATATGGATCGTATTTTACAGAACCAAAATGAAATGATGGATTAAATCATAGCCAAACTGACTGCGCTCAACTAAGAAAAAGGCAAGGAGAAGATTTATTCGACCAAAGAAGTCTCTGAATGTGTGATGGCACACGCTAATTCACAAATAATCATTTCGTCCACAAGATTCCAAGCCACCTAGCAAGCTTCTCTGCCACTAAAAATCAAGCAATTTTGTTATATCCTCGGGATCATTCTACTGATCATAGCATGTCAAATATCGATAAGATGAAAGGAGCCAACAATGAGATCCCAGAGAATTTGAAACAATGGTGCAGAGAGACATTCTAGAGAATGAGAGGGCAAAGCTCTCACAATGAGATTAATGCAAGAGAACTAGTCTTAGTTCCCGACTTGGTACTCCCACTCAAATTCAAGATGCCCAACTTTGAGAAATACAATGGAACTAGTTGCCCCAATGCACATCTCACGATCTTTATCCAAAGAATGACTGGATACACCAATAATGATCAGATGTTGATCCACTATTTTCAAGACAGTCTGACTGGACCCGATTCAAGGTGGTACAATCAACTGAGCCGTACTCAAATCCACTCCTGAAAGGATTTGGCTAGTGCATTTCTGAGTCAATACAAGTACATGACTGATATGGCCCCAGATCGAACAACAATACAGAATATGGAGATAAAGAGTGATGAGAGCTTCCGACAATACGCACAATGATGGAGGGATGTTGCATCTCAAGTGCATCCACCAATGACTGAAAGAGAGTTAATCACTCTATTAATTGACACATTAAAGTCTCTATATATCAACTATATGATAGGAGCTACCACCAAGAGTTTCTCTGACATCATCATGTGTGGAGAAATGATCGAAAGAACTGTCAGGAATAGCCATATAAGAAGCACTAATAGTACTGACTTTGAAGATAGAGCTGAAATCAACATCGTGGGATCTTATCTAGGTAGTATGTGGACCAAACCTTATAAGACATTTCGTGAAAAGACTCGAATCAATCCAATTCCGATGACATATGAGGAGTTTCTCCCAACGCTAGTTGAGATGAATCTGGTGACTCCATTTCAATCCAAACCAAGAGAAGTTACATATCCTGAAGGACATGATATTAACGCCATATGCAGCTATCATATTAGGAGCTCGGGGCATACCACTGAGAATTGTAGGACATTGGAGCACAAGGTCCAAGATCTGATTGATTCTGGGGAATTGACGTTCAATGTGTAGTGGGGTATTATGATCAGGAGTCGACTGGGGCATCCATCAGGAGCTTTGTTGCATTCTCATGCATGTCATCTTATTTGAATTTGTTTTTATTTTGTACTTTTCATGTTTAAATGTTTGTAAACCACTTGACTTTTAAACATTTTAAATAAAATACTTCATTCTTAGGAAATGAACAATGAGCAAATTTCAATATGGAAATTCTTTGAATATCATTTTACTTAAAAGCTCTTTAATAATTGAGGTTGTAAATCTTTGACCAATGATAAGATTGAACCTACAAAACAAGGACCCCTTGATCCTACTCCAGAGATACACCAGACTACATACCCTTCCCTTGAAGGAACCAAGTTAACTCTCTCCTTGCATGTACAATTAAGCATCTTGGCATTCAGGTATGTGTTAGGAGCGAACAAAATGGGGCAACTAGAACATGAAATTGCAAAACTAATTGGTTTACGCTTCTATTAATGACGCTCAATGATGATCATGATCTTCTTAGATGGAATAGTCAAGTAGGTGAATCTAGTTTAGGTCAGTTGCTTGGGAATTGAACTCTAACAATGGGATTTTATGATCTTCAACAAACACCTTGACTATAACAGGTTTTCCTCAGTGAGCTTAAAAAATAGAATTCATATACCCAGAATATTATATATATATATATATATATATATATATATATATGTATGTATACAATAAAGCTGAGCTATTCCGCTAAAGCAATTGGTTACAAAGGAAACTCAAAAGCACTGGCTTTATGAATAGAGTACATTAAAACCATGACATTGATCGGGCACTTGGTAATTCGGTGTTTGCTCTACTGTGGTTGTCAAGTCAAAGACTTTGTGATGACATGAATCCTTCAGCTAGCCTGATAAAGGAATTTATAAGATATAAGTACAATAAAGCTGAATTTAGCTAGACAAACAATGGAATTACATCAAATTTACTGAAATAATGAGTTTCGGTGAATATGGACTAAGGGAGTTGAGGAACACTTGTTATAGGAAAACTCACACAAGCACTTAGAAATCTCATTTTTAGACGGATATTTATGTGCTACCTTTGCTAGAGGAGTCTACGAAGCTTGAACAAATAGAAGATTTCATAGAACTGAAATAGAAGTGTTCTAAAGAGTCTAGCAATTGACTATGCTAGTTGCAACAATATTTCCACCTCCAATTAAAATGCCAAACCAAGAAAGAGGGGCATGCTCTGATATTCACGAGGACCAATCGATGAAATAAACCTTAGAATTTATGTAGCCAACCTCTAAACCAACCTTTCGATCTTGATATTTGTCAAAGATTTGCAGTTATCAAAGATTAAAAGAGCAGTTGATTTTTTGATATTCAATGAATTCATATTTTTGTGATTTGCTCCAATTGTGTGGCCGAAGAAGGGGCATTATTTTAGTTCATTTGACAATGTAAATTCACATATTCTTTATTCGTCAAGTTGTTTTCAAAAGAAGAAAAACATTTTCAAACAAGATAATCTTTCTGGAGGCATATCTTGGAATTCAACGAATATCTCTTTGAAGCTCAAGATCGAAGCCAGAGTAAGAGAAAATAAATTTTTGGAGCAAAATTTGATGGGGTAAAGAAAACAAATTGTCTCAGGTTGAGGTTTGCAAGAGTACACCCTGGTGGAAATGAAGACAAAATGAATCAATGATAGAGTGAAGACTGCTCTCGCAATCATTCTCCTTCCAGATCAAGAAAACATACATCAACACATACATACATACACATACATACATACATGACACATGAAATTTACATATTTGCATTCATCATCATGTGCAATAAACACTTTGAGTTCCCTCTCTTGAGGACAAATAAAATAAAAATTTCATCATGACATCATAACATCAAAGATTAGGCAGTCATAAATACATCATTTTGATTTTTCAGGAAATAAGAACTCGGAAATAACCATATGTCTTCAACCTGAAAGAACAATGCAATCCACAGATTTGACTTCCTGAAGTCAACAATCAGATCTTCTGAAGACGTTTCCTCAACATGCAGGAACCAATAGATAGACTAAGCTCTTGAGATTATCTTATTAAAAATAAATTTTGTCTCACTTGAGACATTTTCCACAAATTTTGAAAATTTTAAAACAAATTTTGTCTCGGTTGAGAAATGTTTTCCCTCTTAAATACAAATTTCAAAGTTGTTGTACTTGAAACAAAATTAAAATCACTTGAGATTTTCAAAACCGATTAGTCTCACGTGAGACAATTTCCCTTTAAACACAAATCCTGAAATTGTTTCTCGTGAAATAAAACAAACACCTTTGATATTGTTTCCCTATAAGAAAAATCGAAAATCTTTGAATATTTTTCTCTCAAAACAAATTGCGTCTCACTTGAGACATAACCCATCTTTGAGTATGTTTCTTTTGAAACAAAATTTTGTCTTTTGAGACAATTTCTTTTGAAGAAAAATCTTTGAGTCTGTTTCTTTGGAAACAAAATTTTTTCTCTCTTGAGACAATATCTTTGAGTTTGTTTTTCTTGAAACAAAATTCTTTGAGTCTGTTTCTATTAAATCAAAATAATCTTTGAGTCTATTTCTCTAAAAACAAATCTTAGTTTCCTTGAGACCGTTTATCATGAAATAAAATCATCTTTGAGTCGTTTCCCTTGAAATGAATTTTGTCTTTCTTGAGAGAGTTTATATTGAAAACACTTATCTTTGAGTCTGTTTCCCTTTAAACAAGTTTTGTCTCTCTTGAGACAGTTTTCTTGAGAAATCTTTGAGTCTGTTTCACTTGATACAAAACAAAGAAATCTTTAAGTCTGTTTCAATTGAAACAAAACAAAAATCATCTTTGAGTTTGTTTTCCTTGAAACAAAACAAATCATCTTTGAGTCGGTTTCCCTTGAAACCATTATCCTTAAAGATGGCCTACCGTCCTCATCACGTAGGAACCGTGTCATCCCCCGACCATACCTCCTCATCACTTAAGACCCGTGTCACCCCTAGATAACCAGATGTCCTCATCGTGTAGGAACCATGTTATCACCCTCCCTAAAGATGGTCTGTCGTCCTCATCACGTAGGAACCGTGTCATCCACCAACCAGATCTCCTTATCACGTAGGAGCCGTGTCACTCTTAGATAACTTATCATCCTTATCACATAGGAATCGTGTTATCATTTTTAAAGATGGCTTGCCGTCCTCATCGCGTAGGAACTGTGTCATCCTTCGACCATATCTCCTCATCACGTAGGAGCCGTGTCATCCTTCGACCAGATCTCCTCATCACGTAGGAGCCGTGTCACCCCTAGATAACCAGCCGTCCTCATCGCATAGGAACCGTGTTATCACCCTTCCTAAAGTTGACCAGAACTCTTCATCACGTATGAGCCGTGTCATCCATCGACCATATCTCCTCATCACGTAGGAGCCATGTCACCCTTGGACGACCAAACATCTTCATCACGTATGAGCCGTGTCATCCTCAATCTAAGCACAAATCATATCAAATTTTGAAAACCAAAAAAAGAGAACCAAACAAAAATTAGTTGTCTTTTTCGTCTTTACCCTATTCTTGTTAACACAAGAATGTGCAAAGAGGGGCAGCTGTAGACACCCGTTTTTGTCCCGGTCTACAAAAATATTATTAGTTTATTATTATTATTATTATTATTAATTTTACATATTTTGTTTGCAGGCCTACCACACAATCTCGGAGCCCAATAAAAACCAGATTACAAGCCAACATCATTCTACCCAGATCCAACACAAATATAAGCCCAGACTCGAAGACACAAGCTAACCCAACAACCCGACTGGAGCCCAACATCCGACCCGAACCGGTCAGCTGACCCAAATTGATTCTACCTAGGGTTTTATCATAACCCTAGGTAGGTGTTTCTGCCACCATCTATTCTCTACTGTCACCGCCGATCAGACCCATTTGCACCCAACAGTGAAAAATCAGAAGAAAAAAATATTAAAAATATCAACACTATCCCAAGGAAAATCAGAGAAATCATTTTCTATACCTAGGGATGAATCATTTTCAAGGAAAAGGGGAACCCATTAAAACGGAGGCAACAAGACAGAGGGGAGATCCATTTGAGATTCAGGGGGTTTAAGGTTTTCAAAAAAAAATCACAGAGGGATTTGGAGAGAAGAATCGAGAGAGAAAAATTAAACAGAGAGAGAACACATAAAATTCGAAAATAAAATAGATTCGAAAATAAAAAAAAGGAAAAACTTATCTTTGGAGGGGATTAAGTCGTCGATAACCTCACCGGAGCTAGAAACACCACCACTAAAGGTAAAGCTCTTACCTTTCTTTGATTTGGAGGGTTGGTTTTGGCTAGGATTGGCGTCGAGTTTGGGTCTTAGGGGTCTGTTTTTCAAATGGAAAAGAGAGAGGAAGGTCGAGGGTTTGCTAGGGTTTCAGTTTCACAAGCCATCGCCACCATGTCATGGTGACCGTGGCTTTTTTTTCTCCCTACGGCGGTGGAGCGAAAGAAAGGGGATTGGAAGTATGAGAGATTTTATTCTCTCTCTCTCCTTTGGCTGAAACAAAAGGAGAAAATGGAGTTGAGTGGCCAGTTGGAGTGAAATTTTAGGTATTTATGTTACCCACTATGTGATGTCGTTCTGGGTTGGAGAGGATCATCGTGTTTTAGGAAAAGGGCTAATAGCAACATTAGTCCTTGTTATTTTATAATCTCTCACCCTTGTTTTTACATTTTTAGGGTAAATCACAATATATGTCCCTGCTCATTTGTAACCCTTACATTTTAGTCATTAATGAAACTTTGTGAAACTTTATTTTGAGCATCTATCTTTATCTGTTTACATTTTAGTCCTTATCTGGTTGGTTATTATATTTTATTAATGTTTGACTTTGGCTATGGTATTCATAATAGTTTCATTTTAGTCACTGGTAGCATGTGTGGTATATTTTTATTGGTGTTCGAATTTAGCATTGATATTTGTAAATCTTGTATTTTAGTCACTATTTGGTAGTTTGTAATGACTATTTAGCCCTTTAACTTTCTGTTTGTACAATTTTAGACCCTTAAGTTTCTGCTTTTGCTATTTTAGCAATTTAACCTTTTGTTATTGCTATTTTAGTCTCTTTAAATGTTTGTTTTTATTATTTTAGTCTTTTAAATATATGTTTTTACTATTTTGGGTCCATTAAGTTTCTATTTTTTCATTTTCGTCCTTGTAATTAGAAATACTTACTTTTCGACCACTATATTTGGGTTGTAATATTTGTTTGTATTTATTTCAATCCGTATGTACATATTTTTATGTTATGAATTCATTTGTATCATATGTAAATAAATACATTTATCTCTATTTATGGTAAATGTTTTTATTTCGCATGTTTCCAATCATCATTGTTTTAACATACGAAAATGAAAAAGTTTCAATGTGAGGGAAATCTACGAAGATATCTCCCAATTAAAGGGAATGTATCTTTTCGAGGATTTTTCGCATAAATGTGTATTTTATATTCGATAAATTCTCTTTGTTCCACGTTTATTTATTTCGAGTATTTTTTTGTAGTATTCATCTTTATTTTGTTTTATTTTATTTTATCTTTGCGAAAGTTGGGAAATAATGTCTGTTGTGAGGGGAATCTGTGAGAAAGTCTCCTAATTGCAAAGGACGTGTTTTCCCGAAGATTGTTCACACGAAATGGCATTAATTATTCGCAAATTGACATTTTTTGAATAAATTTGAATAAATAAAAATATCATAATTTAAATATATTTTTCAAGTTTGTAATTCCCAATATTTAAATAACATATAATCGTTTAGGTGTCAAAATTTGGGCGTTGTGGGGGTGCTCACCCTTCCCCACACGTAATCGACTACCGAATCCTTAAAAACGAATCTTTGGTAAAACGCAAACCGTTTTTTTTCTTTTAAGGTTTCCAATTGTTGAAAACACTTTGATATTTCGATATAACAAATTCAGTTAAATGAATTTTAAGATTTTCCAAATGATTTTCTAAGTATATTCGATATAATTATTCGAATATAAAAACATTACTCCAAATCTTTCAAAGATCATTTTTAATCCTTACTCAAGTGTAAAATTAAGTTTTAATCTTAAAAAAATTTCAAAATA
This sequence comes from Hibiscus syriacus, assembly GCF_006381635.1. NCBI lineage: Eukaryota > Viridiplantae > Streptophyta > Magnoliopsida > Malvales > Malvaceae > Hibiscus > Hibiscus syriacus. The sequence goes on along the minus strand of NW_024063533.1, from coordinate 9,844,077 downwards.
ATTTTACAAGTATTTCGAACCATTTCAAAACCAAAAATTCCATATTGCTCAGAGGGAACCGATTCCCCCCCAAGAGGGTACCGATTCCCCCTGAATGGTTTGGCTCCGAGAATTCCAGTATGCTCGGAGGGAACCGATTCCCCCCCAGGGGGTACCAATTCCCCCTTGTATAACGGTCGAAATATTTGAATTTTACACTTAGGGAACCAATTCCCCCCACGCTCTAAGCTGTTTTATTAATTGTTTTCACACTAAAACGGCTATATTATCTTCTCTAATCATCCCCAACGTTTAGAAGTGATTCAAGGTGTTATTAAGAAAGCTTAGAAGCCATTGATCAACAACAAGAAACATCAAGCAATTAGAATCAAGAGAGAATCAAAGAGAAAGCATCAAACCTCAAGTTTGAGCATTTCAAGCCTATTTTTCATTCAATATTCATTTTGCTTTCAAGAACACTTATTGTGCTCAATTGTATTTATTCTTGAGTGTTCTTTTTTTGTTCTAGAATTGTACAAACATATTTGCCTTGTGAGGTTTTTCTTGTAAGTTTGCAAATTTGTATTTCTCTTTGAGAAAAGAGTGTTCTCAAGAATTGGGGTATATTCTTGAGGGAGTTGTAAGGTTATCTCTTTGGCCTCAAAAGAAAGAACAAATTATTGAATTTGTTGGAAAATCCTTAGTGTGGATAGCTAAGGTAGTGGACGTAGACTTTGGTTGATAAAGTCGAACCACTCTAAATCGCTGTGCAATTTCTTTCAATTTTCTGCAAAAGCTTCCACCAAAATTTTTATTGCCAATTCACCCCCTCTTGGCCGATTCAGTCAATCGATTAACTCAATAATTGGCATCAGAGCATAACTCATTTGAAGGTTTAATCGCCTCTTGAGTCGATTCAGGAAGAGTTATATCGATAATCAAAGTCATCAATGGCCTCCGCTTCAAACTTCGACTCCGGTCTCGATTCGATGCCCGTTAACAAGCCTCCTTTCTTCAATGGAGCTAACTATTCCTATTGGAAGAATAGAATGATGTACTTCATTCAAGCAAGTGACATGGGAACATGAAATGCCGTAGAAGAAGGATACATAAAAATCTCACTCATCCAAGGTTGTGGAGTAAAGGAGAGACAAGAATGTTCCAGCTCAACTCCAAAGCCATCCATATCATTTTTTGTGCTCTTGGACCAGATGAATACGGAAGAGTTTCATCGTGTACAACCGCCAAAGAAATATGGGACAAACTTCAAGTCACTCATGAAGGTACCGATGAGGTAAAGAAATCTAAAATTAGTATTCTAACGCATAGCTATGAAAATTTCAGGATGAAACCAAATGAAGATATCAAAGCTATGACGGATAGATTTTCAACGATTGTCAATGGTCTCAAATCATACGAAGAGATAATTTCAAATGAAAAGCTTGTGAGGAAGTTAGTCTACTCCCTCCCAAAATCGTGGCAATCAAAGAAGACGACAATCATCGAGTCTAAGGACTTAACGTCCTTAACTCTTGAAGAGCTAATTGGGTCACTCCTCACTCATGAAATGTTGCTCGAAGATGAGGTCGACATCGAAAAGATTAACGAGACACCAAAGGAGAGGAAGAAAAATATTGGAGTTGCTCTCAAATCCACAAAACATGAGAGTGATTCGAATGACGATGACGAGGAAATAGCATTGTTTGCCAAACGGTTCAGAAAAATGATGAGACTTTATCGAGGAAGAAAATTCAAACGAAATGAAGGCCTCAAAAATGAACCGAAAGAGAATGACCCAATCATTTGCTATGAATGCAAAAAGCCGGGGTATGTCAAATATGATTGCCCACAATTGAAGAAAAAGGGTCAATCAAAGAATAAGCACAAGGCTCATGTGGCTACATGGAGTGATGAAGAAAGTTTCGATGAAGAGGAGCAAGAAGTAGCTAACTTGTGCTTGATGGCATTCAGGGAAGATTCTAAGGTAACCTCTAACTCATCCGATTTTGATGATTTATCCTATGATGAGTTATTAGAGGAATATAATGGGTTGGCTTCGGATTATGAGAAATTATTTTTAAAATATAAAAATGATGTTTCAAAATTGAAAAATGAAAACAAACTCATATCCAAAACCAACAACGAAAGTAAAATCAAAGATTTGCAAATCAAACTAGAAGAGTTTGAAAAGAAAAATTTAGATTTGCAAAATTTACTTTCAAAGATCAATGATGATCATCAAAAGAAAATTGATGATCTTAAAACTTCTTTTGATAAAGTTGGAACAAAACATTTTGAAAAAGGTGGAAATTCAAAATCCAACTTTGTTAGAAAAAGTTTTAGAAACTACAATCATAGAGGTCCCCAAAGAACCTCTAATGGAAAAATCGTTAGAAGTATATGGGTTCCTAAAGAACTCATTACTACTAAAGACAAAGATATCCTACACAAATGGATACCTAAGGGGACTATGATTTTGGAAACTAATGAATATGGACCCAAAATAATTTGGGTACCAAAAACCAAAAATTAATCTATGTTTGTAGGGAAAGGAGCATTGCTACAAGGCACGGGAAACAAATTCAAATTCATGGTACCTTGATAGTGGATGCTTAAGACACATGACCGGAGACAAAAGCCGGTTCATTGAGCTTAATGCAAAAAACGGAGGAGAAGTGACTTTTGGAGACAATTCAAAAGGTCACATTGAAGGAATTGGTACAATAGGTAATACCTCTTCCATACAAATTAAAAATGTTTTATATGTGAATGGATTAAAGCATAATCTATTGAGTATTAGTTAATTATGCGATAAAGGATTCAATGTCTTATTTGAAATTAATGGTTGTAAAGTCATTGACATTGCATCTAATCGGATTATGCTTGTTGGTCATAGAATAGGAAACATATACATGGTGCATTTAGATTCTTTTGATATGACTAATTTATGCATAGTTGCTAAGGATGAGCATGATAGTTGGTTATGGCATAGGAGACTAGGACATGCTAGTATGAGTGTTTTGCAACGGTTAATTCAAGGAGACCTAGTAAGAGGGTTACCTAAGCTTAAATTTGATAATGATAAAATCTGTGATGCTTGTGCTAAAGGAAAACAAAAGCGAGTTTCTTTTAAATCAATTAATGATGTATCAACTAGTAGAGTTTTACAATTGATCCATTTAGATCTTTTTGGGCCAACTAGAACTACTAGCTTGGGTGGAAAACAATATGCATTTGTCTTGGTAGATGACTATTCTAGATACACTTGGGTTCTATTTTTAAGTACTAAAGATGAAGCATTAGAACAATTCATCTCGTTTTCAAAAGTAATCCAAAATGAAAAAGGTTATTCTATAACTAGTGTTAGGAGTGATCATGGAACTGAATTTGAAAATCTTGGATTTACTGAATTTTGTAACTCTAACGGTATTAGCCATAATTTTTCAGCACCTAGAACCTCTCAACAAAATGGAGTTGTTGAGAGGAAAAATCAAACTTTAGAAGAAATGGCTAGAACCATGCTTTGTGAAAATAATTTGCCAAAATATTTTTGGGCGGAAGCCACAAATACCGCTTGTTATGTTGTAAATCGAGTAATGATTAGGCCAATTTTAAAGAAAACTCCATATGAAATTTTCAAAAATAAAAAGCCTAACATTAGTTATTGTCATCCTTTTGGATGTAAATGTTTTGTTTTAAACAACGGTAAAGAAAACCTTGGCAAATTTGATGCTAAAAGTGATGAAGGAATTTTTCTGGGTTATTCCTTAAATTCTAAAGCTTATCATGTATTTAATAAAAGAACTTTAGTTGTAGAAGAGTCTATACATGTTGTTTTCGATGATAATCCCTTTCCGAGGAAGGATTCTTGTGTGAATGATGATGTAGGTGTTATAAATACAAATGACGCTAGACATGATGTTGGAAAACCATCATCAAAGGAAGAAACGAAAAATGAGGAAACTCATGATCCTCTTGAGAATCCAACCATTGAAGAAAGGGAAGTATCTTATCCAAGAGAGTACAACTATGTCAAGGATGGTGAAATTATAGGTGATCCATCCAAAGGGGTAACAACTCGATCTTCTCTTATAAATATTTGTAATTATGTTGCATTTATATCATGCATAGAGCCTAAGAATATTAAAGAAGCATTAAATGATGAACATTGGATTATGGCTATGCAAGAAGAGTTAAATCAATTTGAGAGAAGTAAAGTATGGACATTAGTTGAAAGGCCTAGTAATAAATCTACTGTAGGTACTAGATGAGTATTTAGGAATAAGCTTGATGAGAGTGGTAATATAGTGAGAAACAAGGCTAGACTTGTTGCTCAAGGGTATACTCAAGAAGAGGGCATAGACTATGATGAAACATACGCTTCCGTAGCTAGGATGGAAGCAATTAGAATGTTACTAGCATTTGCATGTTTTCATGAATTTAAATTATATTAAATGGATGTTAAAAGTGCATTTTTAAATGGTTTTATAAAGGAAGAAGTGTATGTGGAACAACCTCCAGGTTTTGAAGATTCAAAATTTCCGGACCATGTTCTTAAATTGACAAAAGCTCTTTATGGTTTAAAACAAGCTCATAGAGCTTGGTATGAAAGATTGTCAAATTTTTTAATTGAAAAAGGTTTTTAAAAAGGGAAGGTTGACACTACATTGTTTTTGAAGCATAAAGGTAAAGATTTATTAGTAGTTCAAATTTATGTTGATGATATAATATTTGGTTCTACTAATGATGTTCTTTGCCAAGAATTTTCTAAGCTAATGCAAAGTGAGTTTGAGATGAGCATGATGGGGGAGCTCTCATTTTTCTTGGGACTCCAAATCAGGCAAAGAAAAGATGACATCTTCATCAATTAAGCTAAGTACGTCAAAGATATACTCAAGAAGTTTGGACTGGAAAATGGCAAACCGCATGACACTCCAATAAGCTCTTCAACAAAGCTTGACTTAGATGAAGGAGGTAAATATGTAGATGTTAAATTATATAGGTCAATGATTGGATCTCTACTTTATCTAACTGCAAGTAGACCGGACATTATGTTTAGTGTTTGCTTATGTGCTAGATTTCAATCATGTCCCAAGGAATCACATTTACTAGCTGTTAAGAGAATCTTTAGATACCTTAAGGACACTCCTAGTTTAGGACTTTGGTATCCTATAGACTCTAGCTTTAGCTTGCATGCTTTTTCTGATGCGGATTATGGAGGATGCAAATTAGATAGGAAAAGCACCTCCGGTACTTGCCAATTCCTTGGAAATATGCTAATTTCTTGGTTTTCAAAGAAACAAAATTGTGTTGCATTATCTACCACTGAAGCCGAATACATTTCAATTGGTAGTTGTTGTGAACAAGTTTTATGGATGAAACAACAACTTTTTGATTATGGAATTGAAGTAGGTACCATTCCTATCAAGTGTGACAATACTAGTGCTATTTGTCTCACTAAAAATCCCATCCAACACTCTAGAACTAAGCATATTGAAATAAGACATCACTTCATTAGAGACCATGTCACTAAGGAAGATGTAGTTCTAGAATTTGTTGATACTTTGCACCAATTAGAGGATATCTTTACAAAACCCTTAGACAAGGAAAGATTTTGGATACTTAGGAGAGAATTAGGTTTGACCCACCTATCTTCACTTAGTGTTTAAAATAATTTTGGCACTTTTAAGAATAAATGAAAAATGCTTATAATAGTAATTTTTGATTGCATTCATTACTATTAGTTAGGGGGAGTTTATGATTCTTGATGAAAAATTAATTTTATGTTCAAATATTGTTTAAAGATTAATTTAATTGTTTGAACATGATTAATTTTCAATATATGAGTTGCCAATACCACTAGAGGAAATTAATTTAGCATTTTGGGTGTTTAAAATCGGATTTTAGCATTTTGGTGCAGAGGGAATTGATGCCCCCATGAGGGAACCGATTCCCCCTTTGAAGAGGAACCGATTCCCCCCACAGGGGAATCGATACCCCCCTGAGGTTCTGGTTATACACGGCAGAACCCTTCAAAATCCTAAAAAATCCTCTCCTTTCTCTTCCGCCGTTCCCTCTCAACTCTCTCCCTATCTCCATTCTTGCCTCAAATCATCGATTTTAATCGAAATTCACTTCAAATATCATCTTCTAAACTTGCTATCATCATTAAAATCGTGCAAACAACATCAAAATCCACTCAATCTCATCCTTCAAGGTAAAATTTTCTAAACTCTCTATTTCATTGATTTTGAACATATGACTAGTTTTAATTAGTTCTAGGATGAATTTTAGATCGGGCATTGAGTGTTTAGTGATTAGAAACTAGATATCACAACTAATTTCATCAAAAACACAAGAATTTTCCAAAAAAATTTTAAATTTTCGAAATAAAAAAAATGTTGATTTTCAAATTATTGTGTTTTGATTGAATTATGTTGTTATTATGAAAACTATACATATATTGTTTCTCAAAACCATATTTTTCAAAAGTTTTCAAAAATTTTGCCCATTAGGATTGATTTAGAGAACCTTGAAATATTGAGGACTCAATTGAGTTTTGAGATTGATTGAATTGCATACATGTGTTTTAAATTGCAGGTTATTCATTCTATTCTAATTTCCTAAACCATGTCCAACCCTAAACGTGCTAGGTCATCATCTAGTCGCTCACACCGTCAACCAAATCCACCTCCAAATCCTCAAAATCCAATTTCTAATCCTAATCATATTGATCCTAACTTGACTATCCAAAATTCGTGTTTCAATCATCCTAGTCCTAGAAATCATCGTTTTTGGTATTATCAATATTTCGACTCTTACAAAATCCGGGAAGAACGTATTCCTTCTCGTCAAGCTATTTTAGCTATTAATTTTAAATATCTTCCTCTTTTACAAGAGTGGAAATTTGATAAACTCTTTGACCTTGAACCCATCGTTTACCATCAACTTGTTCGTATTTTCTATTCTAACGCCGTTTGTGTTAAAAACCAAACTGAAACCGAAACCATAGGAATTCGTTCCTACCTCCTAGGACAATTCTTATATATTGACTCGGCTTACATAGCCAATACATTCAGATTAGATAACGATGGTATTTCAAATGAAAAACAGGTTTTAGGATCTCGTTATAAAAGAAGAGATAGTGCGAGTGTCTTAGACCTACATGAACGTTTTCTTCATCTAATGATTTCTTGGTGGTTTTGACCATCCGGAGGTCGTTATTCTACTCTTAGAGCCTTAGATCTTTGGTGGTTACATTGTTTTGAAAACAATATTAAAATTAACCTACCTCAGATTATGTTTGCTGAAATTGTTGAAACCGTAAATCTTGTTCCTAACAAGAAACTCTGTTCATCTCTTGTTTACGGTTGCATTTTGAGTAATCTGTTTTCCAAAGCTGGGCTTAGAGTCGGTCTAGATGCTGTTTTCCCCCTTAAGAAACAAATTAACCTTCTTTCCTTAACGAGAGCGGGATGAATTAAGGATAAGGAAATCGGTGAATGGGTTCGATCTTCTGCAAATACTCCGGGAGCTAGTTGTTCACAAGCTCCACCCGAAGCTGACGAAGATCTCGAGCTTGAGCAATTAATGCGAGACATCGATGAAGTCGAAGATGAGCCTGAGCAGCCCGAGGAGCAAGAACAACAAACGCATCAAATGCCTCCATATTTTCAATCCTTTATAGAGACATTCGATTTCCAATATGCTACCATGGATTCGCGCTTTACTTCTATAGAGTCCCATTTATCCACAATGGGAGCTCAACAATTAGAAATTCTTCGGGAGATGTGTGCAAACAATGAAGCAACCAACGCGCGTATTAATGACCTCACTCATGAAATGGCTGCTATGCGAGCTCGTTTTCCTCCTCCTGATCCTTATATGTGATTCTATGTTTTGCTTTGAACTCCAAACTTATTGTTTTAACAGTTTGAATATTTTGGAATGTTTGAATTTGTGGATTGATTAACTTTGAATTTGTTTGGATTTATGAATGGTTAGAACTTATCTATTTGGTGTGATTAAATTTATTCATTATTGCATCATTTACTTCATGATTAGATATATGACCAATTTTTCCATGTCACATTAATTATGAATATTGATTATGAAACTAATGGCTAACGTTTCTCTTGCTTGTGATCTTAGCAGCTTATATTATATATAATCAATTGGCTAAATGATTTCAAAACCTTGTTTAAATTCTTTAAAATGTCTTTTTGATTTAACAGAAAAGGGGGAGAAGTGTTAAATGTGTTTTTAAATGATAAATGGGAGAAGTGTTAAAGTAAGGGGGAGTAATTTGTAAGGGGGAGTAATTTCGAAACTTGATTTCAAAATCTCAAAATCTTAAAATTACTAAAATGTTTTGTTATATCAAAAAGGGAGAGATTGTTGAAAACACTTTGATATTTCGATATAACAAATTAAGTTAAATGAATTTTAAGATTTTCCAAATGATTTTCTAAGTATATTCGATATAATTATTCGAATATCAAAACATTACTCCAAATCTTTCAAAGATCATTTTTAATCCTTACTTAAGTGTAAAATTAAATTTTAATCTTAAAACAATTTCAAAATAATTTTACAAAGTATTTCGAACCATTTCAAAGCCAAAAATTCCAGATTGCTCAGAGGAAACCGATTCCCCCCCCAAGGGGGTACCGATTCCCCTCCAAGGGGGTACCGATTCCCCCCTGAATGGTTTGGCTCCGAGAATTCCAGTATGCTCGGAGGGAACCGATTCCCCCCCAGGGGGTACCGATTCCCTCCTTCTATAACGGTTGAAATATTTAAATTTTACACTTAGGGAATCGATTCCCCATAGGGGGTACCGATTCCCCCCACGCTCCAAGCTGTTTTATTAATTATTTTCACACTAAATTTGCTATATTATCTTCTCTAATCATCCCCAACGTTTAGAAGTGATTCAAGGTGTATTTAAGCAAGCTTAGAAGCCATTGATCAACAACAAGAAACATCAAGCAATTAGAATCAAGAGAGAATCAAAGAGAAAGCATCAAACCTCAAGTTTGAGCATTTCAAGCCTATTTTTCATTCAATATTCATTTTGCTTTCAAGAGCACTTATTGTGCTCAATTGTATTCATTCTTGAGTGTTCTTTCTTTGTTCTAGAATTGTGCAAACATATTTGACTTGTGAGGTTTTTCTTGTAAGTTTGCAAATTTGTATTTCTCTTTGAAAAAAGAGTGTTCTCAAGAATTGGGGTATATTCTTGAGGGAGTTGTAAGGTTATCTCTTTGGCCTCAAAAGAAAGAACAAATTAGTGAATTTGTTGGAAAATCCTTAGTGTGGATAGCTAAGGTAGTGGACGTAGACTTTGGTTGATAAAGTCGAACCACTCTAAATCGCTGTGCAATTTCTTTCAATTTTCTGCAAAAGCTTCCACCAAAATTTTTATTGCCAATTCACCCCCCTCTTGGCCGATTCAGTCAATCGATTAACTCAACACCAACCTACCTAACTTAATGGTTGGTGGTGACTCCAAAATCAAATCATTTTTCAAAATCATATTTCATCGCCTTTACCCGAAAACAAATTTTTTATGTCTAACGGGTTCCCAGAGGAAACGTTATGACATGTAAACTACACTGTTAGTATCCGAACTATAACTTTTGTTCCATTTTGGTTGTTGAACTTTTTTTTCAAAATTATACATAACGTTAAGTTTTGGTTTCATTTGGTCACCCAACGCTAAAAAATTAACAGAACTGTTGACATAACATTTTTCATTTTTTTGAATGATGACATGGTATTACCTTATAGTGATACGTCAGCATCACCATTAATGTTTTAGTAGCAGGTGACCAAAATCAAACAAAAATTAAATGTTCCAACAAAAAATAGTTGAATGATAAAAAAAATGATAGTTGGGTACTAAACGTGTAGTTTACCCAAAATAAAAATAGAAAACAGACTAATGTTAGATATTAGTTACGATTAAGGTTTAAATTTTCAACAAACACGTTCACATTCAGTCAAAAATAGTAGATCAAGAAATGGTTTTCCATCTGCTTTCATCCTGCCTTTTTCCTTGGCCTTCGGGAAAATTTATGTTTGTATTGCCAAACCCCATTTCATCCCTTTTAAAGTTGCCAAAAGCACAATGGTTTGACCTTTGGCACATTCATCTTTCATTTTACACTTTGTTTTTTCCCCAATTTTTTCTCTTAATTTGAGCTTTGGGCATGTCACGATTGCGTTTTCCAATGCTTTGTTCTGTTCTGGATATGGATTTGAGCTTTTAATGTGTTAATTACAAATGGGTTGTTCTTTGTTTACCTCATGAAAGTTTGGTTGCTGAGAAAATTTGTTAACCCTTTGGAAGGAATTGCCAGGAATGTTTCTATTTCATTTGTGTTGTCTGCAAATTTTCTGAAGAATTGCATTTAGACGATAGGGTTATTCTCATGACTCAATAATTAATCCTTTTACAAAAATGATTAAAGACATTGATGTGTTTTTGTTATACTTTAATGTTGTCAAGAAGAGACGAGCTTTGTCTTTGGAAATGATATTGTGACAATAATTTGGTTGAATAAGCTAACCTTATAGATATTCGAACCAAAGAACTCTAGGGATAACAACTCTATGTTTAACCACTGAGGTCGCTTAAGGAGTTCAAGTCCGAATAACATAGTTAATTTCTCCTTGTGAGCTGCAAGCCTCTTGCACCAGGGACTAGACTATTATTTCGCAGCTTCTCTTCTAGTCTTGTTTGTGTCTTCAGTCTTCATATGAGGCAATGCAAGTGCTCATGAAATCTTTCTGACCTGCTGCAGACTTGTTAGTCATGGTGATGGCCAATGCATTAGTTGACATCCCAGCTATCCGAAAGATAGAGAAACCCGGGAATGTTCATTAAAGTAGGCACCCTACTGGGAAAATGATTATGCATAGCGGTGGACTAACAGTTCTTTCGCGTTATCTCCAATCTTCACAGGGTTCTTGTCATGATATTTGCAAATATGGAACACATGATTCTCCTAGAACCGAGTCAAGGATCCTGAGGAATCCTATGCTTAAAATAGTTGTGCAGAAACAAGGTGCAGGCCGAAATCTGGAAAAAATCTCCGGAAGTAATTTAGTGGATAGGAAGAAGAAAACGGGAATTATTGTTACGGTTTCTCCGGATTTCAAAGCACGGGAACCTGATGATCATATTGTCATCAAGATTGCACAAACACAAGGACACCATGGGGAAAACGTTGAAGAAGATTTAACTGATACGAAGAACTCGAAAGTTGGTATCAGGCCTTCCAATGATGCTGAGCTGAAGAAACCAGAGTATCCTGCTATCAGTCTTGAGCCCTCTCGTGAAGATCGGATTGACATTAACGCTATGGCAGTAGAAGGTGAAGCCAAAGATGAAGAAACTGATGGAACTAAATCGCCCGAAGGAGAAAAGAGTCAACAAGTTAGCGTGAAGCCTTCTCCTGATTCCGAAGCCACAAACCTGCTAATCCTGATTGCATTGAAGGTGGAGTATCATCTTGGACTGAAAGAATTTGTCTTACCAGAACAAGTGTTATTATCTCGCAAGGACTGTGCGGTTGCTCAGGGTTTCAAATCGCGGTCGCATTTTCGGTTATTTCGGATTTACCGTGATTGCGGCCGTCGTGGGCACTATTGATGTTGTCGCGGACGCTATTGCGGCCGTCGCAGGTAACTCGGACGACAGTGAAACCCCTATATCACTGCCGAAATCGCGATCGCGGACCGTTTTTTGAAACCCTGCGGTTGCACATGCAAAAGATTCAAAACCGAGGCCTCGGTTGAAATCACTGTCTCTCGTAAGGCAGACATGTCCGAGTGTCAAACAGAAATCCTTAGGCCCAAAAAGGAAGGAAGCAAACATTATGTCCATGACTTCATCTGACGTTTCTGGTGGAAGAAATATAGGTGAAATGACAATAAGCAAAGGAATAAGGACCTCTGCGGTTGATAATAAGAAAAGTGCAGTGACACCATCTGTTTCTTTGTCTCCCAAAGAATTCGGTACAGGTGTTTCGAGCATGAATACCAAAAAAAGAAGTTGAGAGTAGCTTATCATCTGAAGAAGCAGGAGAATGCAATGTAAACTAAGCTGGAGAAGTTGCAGGTTATGAATGCCGAAGGGTCGGATAATCTAAACGGAGTTTCTCATTTGCTGGATCTGGAGAATGTTAAGAAACTTAATTCAGAGCAAGCCAAGCCTGCGAATGTTCCTGAGACGACTTCATACCAGATTGAGTCACACCCTGAGAACAAGCCTGCAAAATCTGATCGACACAATGTTGTCTCGATAAGGCCATCTTCATCGTCTAGGGACAAGACCGTGAAACAAAATTCAAACAAAATTCGAATAAGCCGACCACCTCATGCACATGAGAAGAAAAAGATGATATACACGCCAAAGGTGATTCAAGCCAGTGGGGTGTCTCCGTCTTTATCCTCATTCCAGGGTAGGAAAAACTTGAGACCAACTCCAAATGGATTGGAAATTACTCAACCATCTTTAACTTCCTTATCATCGTCGGCATCCCTCGAGTCTTTCCATAATGATATCTCAATTGATCATGATAAAGCAGTTGCAGAAAAGAAAAAAGGTAGCTCGAAGATGATGTACAAGGTTAAACCTAAAAGGGCATTGATGATTACCTCGAATAATAAGCATTTACACGGTAATAAGTTGAATTTCCAGAAACGAGAGCCCATTGACAGCAGAAACGATGATAACCGAAAAGGCAAAGTCGAGGACTGTTCCAAGGGGACTCAAGTTTAGGCAAAGAATAAACGGTGATAATCAAAACAGTAGAGTCGAGGAGTTTAAGCCGAATAGACTCGAGTTCAGGCAAAGAGTAAATGCTGACAACACAAATGGTGATAACCAAAACAGTAGAGTCATGGGGTTTACGCCAACGAGTTCAGGCCAAGAGTCATGGTAATAACATAAACAGTAGAGTCGAGGAGTTTAGGCCAAAGAGACTCAAGTTCAGGCAAAGAGTAGCAGCTGAAAACCGAGATGGTGATAACCAAAACAGTAAATTCGAGGAGTTCACTCCAACTAGACTCAACTTCAGGCGAAAAGTGAATGCTGACAACAGAAATGATGATAACCAAAACAGTAAAACCGAGGAGCTTTCTACAAGAACACTCCAATTCAGGCAAAACTCAATTGTTGACGACATGAATGCTGATAACCAAAACAGCAGGGTTGACGAGTTTACTACGACGAGACTCGAGTTGAACCAAAGAGCAATTGACGAGAGAAATGCTGATGATGAAAATGGAAAAGGTGAGGTCTCTACTCCAACGGAACTTATTTTCAAGCAAACAGAGGTTGATGGAAAGAAAAACAACTCTGGAGGAATAGAAGCCGATGTCGTCGTGATAACACTAAAATCCAATCCGATAAAATTTCTTTGAGACAGAGAGGTGTTAATGAGAAGAATGGTTCAGGAATTTTGTAAAACAATATCATTGAGCAGACTGTACGCAGGCTTGTAGAGACCAAGGCAAGTAAGGTGAAGGCTTTGGTCAGCGCTTTCGAAACTGTAGATTTATACAATACTCATTGTATTGAAACAGCTCATCATTCTTTAGGGTTACTGTACTCAATATATAGAGCACAGAATACAATGCTGAGCTGGTTAACAACCATGGCATCAGCATAACAACCACAGCAATCCTAACAACCCTACCCCAGCTCATGCAGTACTCCATGCATCCCATACACGCTAACATTTTCGCTGTTTCCTTCAGCTACGAGAGCTGCACTTCATACGCCAACATTCTTGCTACTTTCTTCTGTTGCAGCAACTAAAAACGTTTTGACAAAATATTGCATGAGAAGCTCTCGTCAAGGGTTTAGTCAGACCATCTGCGACTTGGTGTGAGGCATGAAAATAGTTAACTTTAAGAGTTTTGTTGGCAACTTTTTCTCGAACGAAACACATATCAAGCTTAACGTGTTTTGATCGAGCGTGGAAGATAGGGTTGGCGCTCATAGCCACTGCGCTCGTATTGTCGCACCAGACAACATGCATTGCATTAACGGTCTCGCCCATATTGAAAAACAGAGATTTTACCCACACTACTTCGGAGACAGCATCGGCAATGCTACGATATTCAGCCTTGGTTGTCAACCTTGCCACCGTTTTTTGTTTCTTTGAGTTCCAATAAACAATGTTGCGGCCAAGAAACACACAGCAACCCGAGATTGATTGTCGATCATCCACACTACTCGCCCAATCCGCGTCAGCAAAGGCAACAATACATTTATCCTCAGCAGGCATGGACGCTTGAAATACAAGTCCACGATCATTAGTTCCATTGAGATAACTAAGAATGTGTTTCACTGCAAACCAGTGACCTTCACACGGGTGATGCATATTACGTTATCACTGCTAGTCGAGATCCCCTATCCCTTAATGGAGTTGTCTCCATTCTCATTGACGCTGAGACTCAGTAAAAGAATTTTGAGAGGACGGATAATCTCTTGATGAGTGCCAATGTTTCCTAGCTTAAAGACGCTAAGCCCAGTGGTGATCGTTCATCTTTCTCGTCCTCCTCGACTGCTCCTCGCTCTTACTCTAGCTCTCGTGGTTCTTCGGGTGGTCGTGGTCGAAGGTGTACCAAACTTTAATGGCAACTGTATGGCAAGAATGGTCACATTGTGGACCGGTGTTGGTACCGGTTCGATTAAACCTTTCTCGAGGTCACCGCCTCTGGTTCTCATGGTTCGGGTGTTGACAGGCAGCCTATGGTGAATGTGTGTCACTATAATATTGGTTGCTCGGGCTGTGGGTGTGCAGGACAGGCTGGGTCTCGTTCTCCTTCCTTGACTGCGGCTGATCATAGCGGTTCTCGTGCTCATATTACTGAGGGCACTTCTGGTTCCTGGTTTGCAGATTCTGGTGCCACACACCATGTTACTTCGGATGCTTCTGAGGTGGTGGATGCGACTGAGTATACAGGCCTTGGTAAGCTTGTTGTAGATAATGGTAATAGCTTACACATCTCTAAGATTGGGCAGTCATCTCTTATTACTCCTCGCAATTTGAAGTTGAGTCATCTTTTACATGTGCCACATGTTACTAAGAAATTGCTTTCTGTTTCTAAGCTTGCTAGTGATAACGATGTCTTCTTGGAGTTCCATACTCGATGATGTTTGGTTCGTGATGAGAAAACTGGTGAGGTC
Organism: Hibiscus syriacus; assembly: GCF_006381635.1. Taxonomy (NCBI): domain Eukaryota; kingdom Viridiplantae; phylum Streptophyta; class Magnoliopsida; order Malvales; family Malvaceae; genus Hibiscus; species Hibiscus syriacus. The sequence continues at coordinate 9,828,890 of NW_024063533.1, read as the reverse complement.
TTGCTTCAAGGTCGGGCAATTGGTGGTCTTTATGAGTTTGGATCTATGGAGCGTGATAATAAGCAAGTTGCTGCTGAAGTTCACGTTGCTTTGGGGTCTTCCGATTTGTATCAAGTTTGGCATGACCATCTTCGTCATCTATCTTTTGAATCTCTGTTATAAGTTTGTACTCGTTTTAATGTGACTTTGCCAAAAGGCTTGAATAAAACTCGATGGCCCGTTTGTTCTTCATGTCAAATGGGAAAGAGTCCCCAACTTCCATTTCATGCTTCTAGTACAGTTTACTCTGAGCCGTTTCAGTTAGTTTACACCGACCTATGGGGGCCAACACATGTTGCATCAAATGGCTATAACTATTATGTCTCTTTTATTGACGCTTTCTCTAGGCACACTTGGTTGTATCTGTTGAAAACAAAAGGGCAAGCAGTGCACGCGTTTCAGATGTATAGACAATTGGTTCAAACTCAATTTAGTACCGAAGTTAAGGCCGTACAGAATAATTAGGGTGGTGAGTTCCGTTCTTTTTCGTCGGTTTTTCTCACAAATTCCATTCAACACCGTGTGGCATGTACTCGTATGTCTCAGTAGAACGGTGTTGTCGAACGTAAACATCGACATGTGGTTGAAATGGTGCTAACTCTTCTTGCTCGTGCCTCGGTTCCTCTCAAGTATTGGTCCTATGCGGCTGTGGCTGCTGTTCACTTAATCAATTAATTGCCAACTGAAGTTATTCGTCGGATCACTCCTTTTGAAAGGTTATTTGGTCGACAGCCAGCCTATGGTCACTTAAAAATATTTGGGTGTAGATGCTTCCCTTATCTTCAACCTTTCCAATCTCACAAGTTAGCCTTTCGATCCCAACCCAGTGTGTTTCTCGGTTACAGCCCGCAGTATCGTGGTTATTGTTGCCTTGAAACGGATGGCAAGATTTATGTTTCTCTGTTGAAAAGTCAACAAATGGCAAACTTGGCCACTTTCGGTGCAAATGGTTTTGGTGGAAATTACTTTCGGTGCATGCGATGAAATTGTCGAGAAAAAAAAGACTGGCACCGAAAATGTTGAAATTGGGTAATGGGAAAATTATAAATTTAGTCCCTACACTTTAGGATATTTACAAGATTAGTCCTTAAACTTTAACTATAAATACTCTAACCCATTTAGCTTCAAAACCATCCCAAATCATTCTAACTTTCTCCCAATACTAGAGAATTTAGAGAGTTTTCTTGAGAGTTGTTTTCTCCTTTTTATCAAAAGAGAATTGTTATTGTTTTCTCCTTGTTAGATCGAGAGAAGTTGTAATTTCTATTTTCTTATAGTGAAATTATTCTACCGTTGCCCGTGGTTTTTACCCTATATTATTTATGGGTTTTCCAAGTAAAATTTGTGTCTTCTTTATCTTCATTTTTATTTTATCAAATTATAAGTTGCGATTTTGCTCTATCCAATAGTCGTATTCCGTAACAATTGGTATCAAGAGCTAGATTAGAGTGTGTAATATCTACTTATTGTCTTTGTGGTTACCAGCAAAAGGTGGATCCTCCAACATAAGAAAGTAAGAAGGTATTACCCATTCTTTAAAGGTTCCAGAGAACTATTCACGATAGTGAAATAGTGGGAGCTATCCGTAATAGAAGCTATGGCAACGAAATTTGATATTGAAAAATTTAATGGGAGAAATTTCTCATTGTGAAAATTGAAGATGAAGGCCATCCTGAGGAAAGATGGTTGTGTAGCAGCTATCAGTGAAAGGTCGGTAGATTTCACAGATGACAACAAATGGATCGAAATGAACGGGAATGCTATGGTAAACTTTCATCTAGCATTAGCAGATAAAGTATTGTCAAGCATCGAGGAGAAGAAGACAATTAAGGAGATATGGGATCATCTCACCAAATTGTACGAGGCCACATCGTTGCACAATAAAAATTTCCTTAAGAGGAAATTGTACACTCTCCGTATGCCAGAATCTACTTCAGTGACGAAGCACTTAAACACGCTGAACACTTTATTTTCTCAGCTTACATCCTTAAGATGTACAATAGGAGAATAAGAACGTGTTGAACTTCTACTTCAAAGTCTACTTGATTCGTATTATAAACTCATCATTAACTTGACAAATAGTAATGTCACCAGTCTAGTCTTCGATGACGCTGCAGCTGTTGTTCTACAAGAAGAAAATCGGCGCAAAAACAAGGAAGACAAATAAGTAAATCTGCAACAAGAAGAAATATTGACAACGATGAGAAGGAGATCAACAGAATGTGGCTAAAGCAGCAGTCACAAACATGGTAGATCAAAGTCGAGAAGCAAGAAGAAATTAAAGTGCTACAATTGTGGAAAGAAGGGCCACTTGAAGAATGATTGTTGGAGTTTAAATAAAAACTACAATCCATAAGGTAATACCGCAAACACTTCAGATGATGGAGATGCTCTATGTTGTGAAGCGTCAACCACCGTGGAAGGAAGAAAAATTTTTACAGATATATGACTCATTGATTCGGGAGAAACATATCACATGACCTCAAGAAGAGAATGGTTCCATCATTATGAACCTGTCTCAGGAGGATCTGTGTATAGTTGCAATGATCATGCCTTAGAGATCGTTGGTGTGGGAACCATCAAATTGAAGATGTATGATTAAATAATTAAAGTTGTTCGAGATGTCCGACACGTGAAAGGCCTGAAGAAAAATTTATTATCCTACAAATTATTGGATAATAATGCAAGCAAGATTGAAACACGGAAAAGAATCATGAAGGTGTTCCGTGGAGCGCTTGTGGTGATGAAAGGTGAAAAGATAACAACAAACTTGTACATGCTGAAGGGAGAGACTTTGCTAGAAGCATAAGCCTCTATTGCCTCATGTAGTTTAGATTCTGCAATGCTATGGCATCAGAAACTTGGACACATGTTAGAACAAGAAATGAAAGTCCTTGTGGACCAAAAGCTACTTCCAGGCTTAACAAAAGTATCTCTTACTTTGTGTGAGCATTGCATAACAAGTAAGTAGCACCGGTTGAAATTCAACACGTCAAATTCTAGAGGTAAAAGTGTTCTAGAATTGGTTCATTCTGACGCATGACAAGCACTAGTTACATCCCTGGGCAGAGTAAAATACTTTGTCTCATTTATTGATGACTACTCCAGGAGATGTTGGGTGTACCCTATTAAGAATAAGTCAGATGTGTTTTCAACTTTCAAAAACTTCAAAGCACGAGTGGAACTTGATTATGGAAATAAGATCAAGTGTTTTAGAATAGATAATGGAGGATAATACACAAGTAAGAATTTGATGACTTTTGCAAGAAGGAAGGTATTAAAAGACAGTTCACAGTGGCGAACACTCCTTAACAAAATGGAGTGGCAGAGCGGATGAACAAAACCTTGTTAGAAAGAATAAGAGATATGTTGAGGGTTGTAGGCCTAGAAAAATCATTTTGGGCAGAAGCAGTCAATACCACATGTTATTTGGTGAATCGAGCTCCATCAATTGCAATAGAGCTGAAGACACCAATGGAGATGTGGACTGGTAAACCAACTAATTATTCAAACCTCTATGTATTTGGAAGTATAGTGTATGTGATGTACAACTCCCAAGAAATTTCAAAGATGGATCTAAAATCCAGGAAATGCAAATTATTGGGGTATGATGATGGTGTAAAGGGGTATCGCTTGTGAGATCCCACTGCCCGTAAAGTGATCATCAGCAGGGATGTTATCTTTGTAGAAGATAAACTAAAAAGAAAATAAGACGATGATAACGCTGAAAAGTCAGTGACTACAAAGATACATGTGGAAAAGGAGCTTGAACAAAGAGATTCTTCTGAAGCAGAACCAAGACATGACGAACAAGAACCAAAGAGTTATGAAGCTCCAACAACTCGTCAATCAGATCGTGTGAAAAGAAGTCCCAATTGGCACTCAGATTATGTTATAGAAGGAAATATTGCATACTACCTTTTAACAGAGGACGGTGAGCCATCAACATACCAGGAGGTAATAAACAGCTCAGATTTTTCACTGTGGATGATGACGATGCAAGAAAAAATTGAAGCCCTTCATAAAAATAATACATGGGACGTTGTGCCATTACCACAAGGAAGGAAGCCAATTGGTAACAAATGGGTCTTCAAAATCAAGCAAAATGGTGACGATCAAGTTGAGAGGTATCGTGAAAGACTGGTGGTCAAAGGATATGCTCAAAAAGAAGGTATTGATTTTAATGAAATCTTTTCTCCTGTGGTTCGACTAACAACAGTTCGAGTAGTCTTGGCAATGTGTGCTACATTGAACTTACATCTAGAGCAGCTAGATTTTAAAACAACTTTTCTTCACGGAAATCTTGAATAAGAGATTTATATGCTCCAACCTGAAGGTTTTGTAGAAGATGAAAAGAAGAACTTGGTTTGCAGGTTGAACAAATCTCTGTACAATCTAAAGCGGGCGCCGAGGTGTTGGTATAAGAGATTTGATTCCTTCATTATGTGCCTTGGATACAACAGACTTAACGCATACCTTTGTGCTTATTTCAAGAGGTTTGGTGATAATGATTTTGTTATATTGTTATTGTATGTGGATGACATGTTGGTTGTATGTGGATGACATGTTGGTTGTAGGACCCAACAAAGATCATATTGAAGAATTTAAGGCACAACTGGCTAGGAAATTTGAAATGAAGGACTTGGGATCAGCAAACAAGATTCTAGGGATGCAAATTCACCGAGACAAAAGTAATAGGAAGATTTGGCTTTCACAAAAGAATTACTTGAAGAAGATCTTGTTACAATTCAACATGCAAGATTGTAAGACAATTTCTACCCGTCTTCCTATTAACTTCAAATTATCCTACAGTATGAGTCCTAGCAGTGAAGAAGAAAGGATGGAGATGTCTCGAGTGTCGTATGCATCGGCAGTGGAAAGTTTAATGTTCGCTATGATATGCACAAGACCATACATTGCACAAGCAATGGGAGTGGTTAATCGGTACATGGCTAATCCAGGCAAAGAACATTGGAATACAGTAAAGAGGATCCTAAGATACATCAAAGGGACCTCAAATGTTGCATTATGTTACGGAGGATCAAACTTACTTATCAATGGGTATGTCGATTATGACTATGCATGGGATTTGGATAAAAGCAAATCTACTACATGATATGCGTTCAAAGTTGCTGGTGCAGTTGTAAGTTGGGTTTCAAAATTGCAATCAGTTGTGGCTACATCCATAACAGAGGCAAAATATATAGCAGCTACACAAGCCAATAAAGAAGCAATTTGGTTAAAGATGCTATTGGAGGAGCTTGGGCACAATCAAGAGTATGTCTCTCTATTTTGTGACAGTCAAAGCGCCTTGCATTTAGCAAGGAATCCAACATTTCATTCAAGGACAAAGTACATACGAGTTCAGTACCATTTCAATTGTGAAAAGATGGAAGAAGGGACGGTAGATATGCAGAAAATCCATACCAAAGACAACATAACATATTTCATGACGAAGGTTATCAATGCTGATAAATTTACTTGGTGTCAATCCTCTTGTGGCCTGTCATAGACGTAAGCAACATGATGATACAAGGTAGAAAGAATGGTGTGAAGATATGATTGTTCCAATCAAATCTTCAAGTGAGAGATTGTTGAAAAGTCAACAAGTGGCCAACTTGGCCACTTTCGGTGCAAATGGTTTTGGTGGAAATTGTTTTCAGTGCATGCACCAAAATTGTTGAGAAATGGTACCGAAATATTGAAATTAGGTAATGGGAAAATTGAAAATTTAGTCTCTACACTTTAAGGTATTTACAAGATTAGTCCTTAAGCTTCAACTATAAATACCATAATTTATTTAGCTTCAAAACCATCCCAAATCATTCTAGATTTCTCCCAATACTAGAGAATTTAGAGAGTTTTCTTGAGAGTTGTTTTCGCCTTTTTATCAAGAGAGAATTGTTATTGTTTTCTCCTTGTTAGATCGAGAGAAGTTGTAATTCCTATTTTCTCATAGTGAAATTCTTCTACTGTTTCCCGTGGTTTTTACCCTATATTATTTAGGGGGTTTTCACCTAAAATTTTTGTATTCTTTATCTTCATTTTTATTTTCTCAAATTATCGGTTGCGATTTTGCTCTATCCGATAGTCGTATTCTGCAACATTCTCGTCATGTCATTTTTTATGATAATGTATTTCCGTTTGCAGATGTTGTCCGATAGTCGTATTCTGGTGCAGATTTGGTTTGTCGATGTGCTCGTCCTCATAGTGACCAGTGTATAATCACCCTTCTTCGGCTGCAGAACCATGCAGCAGCGCTGGACCTAGGGTGACGGTTCCCACACCAACGACAAATGCTTAAGGACCACAACAAACAGCTCTCAGTCCTAAGCATTGTACTAATACTGGTTCAGGTACAGTAAATACGGTTGGGTGCTCACAAGACACTTCTCATGCTAAAATTATGAATCTTCATAATCTTCATCCCATGGTCACACGCAGCAAACGCGACATTTTTAAACCAAAAATGTTTGTTGCGTCTGTTACCGAGGAAGGCGGATGTCTTGAACCAACTTCTATTGGTCAAGCCTTGTCTCACCCCGAATGGAACGCTGTCGTCTTTGCTGAGTATGAAGCTCTCTTAAAAAATGGCACATGGGAACTCTCGCCTCTTTCTCTTGGTCAGACGGTTGTATGTTGTAAGTGGTTGTTTAAAGTCAAGCGTCATGCCGACGGGTCAGTTGCCGACATAAGGCGTGCTTGGTTGCCAAAGGATTCTGGCAGGTGCTTGGTCATGATTTCACTGACACCTTCAGTCCGGTTGTCAAGCCAATACTGTTAATGTGGTTTTCTCCCTTGCTATCTCTAAAAGTTGGAATCTACGACAAGTTGACATCAACAACGCGTTTCTTAATGGCGATTTGGGTGAGGTGGTGTACATGATGCAACCTTCGGGCTTTGAACAAGCTGCAAGAGACGGTTTTTCTCTTGTTTGTCGACTGAAGAAGGCGCGGTATGGATTACGCCAAGCGCCAAGGATGTGGTATTCCAAATTGAAGCAGTTTTTACTTGAGCTTGGTTTTCGTAATTCTTCTGCCGATGCCTCTCTCTTTTTGTTAAATTCAATGAAGGTGCCCGCACGTTTGCTCTTGTGTACATTGATGACATTATCATCACCGGCGAGTCACCTTTGGCAATAGATGAAGTTGTTCAACTTCTCAGTCAGAAATTCTCATTGAAGGACCTGGGCGAACTTAGTTATTTTTTGGGCATTGAAGTTCAGCGCAGCCCAGACAGACTTCTTCGCCAACGTAAGTTGATCCGCGAGTTCCTTGCGTAGGTCAACATGAGTGACACCAAACCAACTCCTACTCTGATGGTTGTATCTCCTAACTTACTCGAGATGCTGGCAGTGTGTTGAATGATGCTCAAACCTATCGAAGTGTGATTGGAGCTCTATTACATTTGAGCCATACAAGGTCGAACATAGCTTTTAGTGTAAACCGTGTGACGTAGGAGACACAGACCCAATAAGGAGCCTCTCCAGACGAAGGCTATGAACGGCGAGAAGTACCTGTTGCTTCCATAGAAGGTTGTTCGACTCATCCAGAACAACGTTGAGGCGTTTGTTAGTGAACACCTTTTGAGAGACAGCGGAGGCAGACTCCAGATCGACCATCGAACTACCACCGGAAGGAGACACCGGAGGAGCATGACTAGCGAAAGCGAGAAAACCGTACGCAGCAATAAAGACAACTGATATCATGTAGATTTATAAAATATTCATTATATTGAAAAAGCTCATCATTCTTTAGGGTTACTGTACTCAATATATAGAGCACAGAATACAATGCTGAGCTGGTTAACAACCATGACATCAGCATAACAACCACAGCAATCCCAACAACCCTACGCCAGCTCATGCAGCCCATACGCGCTAACATTCTCGCTGTTTTCTTCAGCTAAGAGAGCTGCACTTCATACGCCAACAGAAACCTTCACCTCTCATCCCGATACCGGGATCTCGGAAACAAACGACGGAAACTGAGCGACGGAAGTTTTATCATGTACGGTACATACATAAATGTGCGAAGCAAAATATAAAGGTCGATATGGAAGAAACTTATATTTCATTTTATAAGCTAGAACCTATCCGATGGTTAGTGAATGTGTAAATCAAAAGATTCTTTCTTAAGCGTGAGTATTGGACGTGTAAATCAATCTCATCCGGGGTTAGGAGTGCACTCATACGACGTGGGTGATACCGTTTTATAATTTTTTTTCTCAATCGGTTTTTGTCTCTTGGTCTTCGAGAGACAAATTAAATATTTGTTATTAATTCTTGTAACGGTTCATCATTATGTTCATTGATTTCCATTAATTTAATTTAATATATTCAATTTTTATCTTTTCATTTTCGCTGTTCTCTTTTATAAATAAGTTGACAATAAATTTTTTCGCGAGCTTAAACGATTTCCTTTAAATTTTGTTCCAGTAATATAGAAGGGAAGTTCTGGAGTGCGGTGCTTAAAAAACGGCTAAAAAACGGCGTGACCGATTAAATAAGAGACCGGCTAAAATTTAGACCGATTATGTTATATCATTTAACCGAAAACATTATCAAGCACAATAACATATTAGGTACCGCTTATATAATGTAATAGGTAGCGCTTATATAATAAAATAGGTTAATTACTGGAAACATTATCAAGCACAATAACATATTAGGTACAGCTTATACAATGTAATAGGTAGTGTTTATATAATAAAATAGGTTAATTACTGGAAATATTATCAAGCACAATAACAAATTAGGTAGCGCTTATATAACGTAATAGGTAGCGCTTATATAATAAAATATGTTAATTATTTAATTTGTTATTACAATATATTAGGTAAACGCCTAAAATATTACCAAGGATAACATAATCGGTTATTTACTGGAAACATTATCAAGTATAATAATGTAAATTGGAAATATTATCAAGTATTGAATCCATTTAAATAAGTATCAACACTTTTAGAATTTAAAAGAAAAGCAGTAATAGCGCCTATAACGGAATAGAAGTTATTGTATTTAGTGAAAGATGTAATCCATTAGCAAATGTGATTTCAGTGATGACTGCAAAGAAGTTACTGCTACAGGGATTTCAAGGGTTTATTGCTAATGTACTGAATGTTAGAACCAAGGAGAAAGGGATTGAAGAGATTCCTATAGTCAGAGAGTTTCTTAATGTATTTCCTGTAGAGTTGCCAGGTTTACCTCCTGACAGAGAGGTAGAAATCCAGATTGAGATAATACCAGGAACAACGCCCATTGCAATGGCACCATACAGAATGGCTTCAAAGGAATTGCAAGAATTAAAGATTCAATTAAAGGAGTTATTAGACAAAGGGTTTATTAGATCAAGTGTATCACCTTGGGGAGCTCCAGTTCTATTTGTTAAGAAGAAAGATGGATCAATGCGTCTTTGTATCGATTACAGACAACTCAATAAAGTGACCATCAAGAACAAGTATCCACTTCCCTGAATCAACGATTTATTTGATCAATTAAAGGAAGCTTCAGTGTTCTCAAAAATTGATCTACGTTCGGGTTATCATCAATTAAAGATTCAAGAAAAAGACATTTCGAAAACGACGTTTAGAACAAGATATGGTCACTATGAATTTATCGTGATGCCGTTTGGAGTTACGAATGCACCAGCTGCTTTTATGGATTTAATGAACAGAATTTTCCAACCGTATTTAGATCAGTTTGCTGTGGTGTTTATTGATGATATTTTAATATATTCAAAGTCAGAAGAAGAGCATAGTTCACACTTACAGATTGTTTTACAGATTTTACGAGACAAGAAGCTTTATGCTAAATTTTCTAAATGTGAATTCTGGTTTAATGAAGTGGCATTCCTTGGACATGTAATTTCTAAAGAAGGAGTTCGAGTGGATCCCTAAAAGATTAAAGCTATTCTGGAGTGGGAAGTTCCAAAGAATGTATCGGAAGTTAGAAGTTTTCTGGGGTTAGCTGGTTATTATCGAAGGTTTGTTAAAAACTTTTCGATTATAGAATTACCCCTGACTAAACTGTTGAAAAAGGAAGTAAAATTTGTTTGGACTCAATAATGTTAAGAGAGTTTTGAAAAGTTAAAGAAGATTCTTACAGAAGCTCCAGTGTTAGTTCAACCAGAGTCTGGAAAGAACTTTATAGTGTATAGTGATGCGTCTCATAGTGGTTTGGGATGCGTATTATTGCAAGAAGGCAAAGTGGTAGCCTATGCTTCGAGACAACTAAAACCGCACGAGAAAAATTATCCAATACACGACCTAGAGATGGCGGCAGTAGTGTTTGCTTTAAAGATCTGGCGTCACTACTTGTATGGTGAAAAGTGCTACTTGTATACGGATCATAAGAGCTTAAAATACTTGATGACTCATAAAGAGTTGAATTTAAGACAAAGAAGATGGGTGGAATTTCTCAAGGATTATGATGTGGTGATTGATTCCCATCCTGGAAAGGCAAATGTGGTAGCTGATGCCTTGAGTCGAAAGACGTTTGCAGATTTGTGAACTCTTGATGCTAGATTATCGTTAAGAGAAGATGGTGCAATTTGTGCAGAACTGATGGTCAAGCCCGTATGGCTAAATCGAATTAAAGAATTTCAAGTTAAAGATGAAAAGTGTTTAAAGAGGATACAACAGATAAAGAATGGAGAGGGTACGAATTATGAGATTAAGTCTGATGAGAACTTGTATTATCAAGAAAGATTAGTAATTCCAGATGATGATGAATTAAAGAATGATTTGTTAACGGAAGCTCATTGTAGTCCATTGACATTGCATCCGGGAGGGAACAAAATGTATATGGATCTCAAGAGTCGATATTGGTGGCCGGGAATGAAGAAAGACATTACGGAATTTGTATCAAAGTGTTTGACTTGTCAACAAGTCAAAGCTGAACATCAAGTTCCGTCAGGATTGGTACAACCGATTTCAATTCCTCAATGGAAATGGGAAAACATAACGATGGATTTTGTGACGGGTTTGCCTTTAACTCCGAACAAAAAGGATTCAATCTGGGTAATCGTGGATAGATTGACTAAGTCAGCCCATTTTATTCCAGTACGAACTGATTTCTCCATGGATAGGTATGCTGAGTTGTATATTAGAGAGATTATACGGTTGCATGGTGTACCTATTTCCATAGTTTCTGATCGGGATCCTAGATTCACATCACGGTTTTGGAAGTCATTACATAGAGCATTGGGAACTCGGTTAAACTTCAGTACATCATTTCATCCTCAAACCGATGGTCAATACGAGCGAACTATTCAAATTCTGGAGGATATGCTAAGAGCTTGTGTTATTGAATTCAAAGGATCGTGGGAAAAGTATTTACCACTTGCTGAATTTGCATACAACAATAGTTATCAGTCAAGCATCAAAATGGCTCCCTATGAAGCTCTATACAGAAGAAGATGTCGTACGCCCTTGAACTGGTATGAACTTAAGGATCGAGAAGTTATTGGTCCTGAGTTGATTCAGAATACGGAAGAGAAAATTCAAGTAATTCAGAATAATCTGAAAGCTGCAGCTGATAGACAGAAATCATATGCTGATTTAAAAAGGAAATAAATTGAATTTCAAGTCGGAGATAAAGTGTTCTTGAAAGTGTCTCCGTGGAAGAAAATATTGAGGTTTGGACGTAAAGGAAAGTTGAGTCCTCGGTTCATTGGACCTTATGAGATTACTAAGAGGGTAGGATCGGTAGCATATCAGTTAGTTTTACCACCTGAAATGGAAAAGATACACAATGTTTTTCATGTCTCAATGCTTAGAAAATATAGATCTGATCTATCTCACATTGTGACTCATGAAGAAATTGAAGTCCGACCAGATTTAACTTATGAGGAAGAACCTGTTCAAATATTAGCTCACGAAGTCAAATAACTAAGGAACAAGACTATTCCATTGGTTAAGGTCTTGTGGAGGAATCACAAAGTAGAGAAAGCAACATGGGAACGTGAAGAGGACATGAGGATTAAGTATCCCTACCTCTTTGCATAATGAAAATTCGAGGACGAATTTTCTTAAGGGGGGAGAGTTGTAACATCCCAAACTATGGGTTAGTGACTTAATTGTAAAGTTTCAGAATTTGGTGATTAAAGTAGAAGAATGGATTAGTTCAATGATTTATCTAGAAATAAATCCTAAAAGTTGTTAGTAATTATTAAAGGAATTAAAGGGCAAAATAGTCTTTTTATCTAAAAGATAATTATCTTATCTCTTTATTAAGAGATAAGCATGTAGGGAGATATTTCTCCAGAACTTCTTCTCATTCTTCTTCCTCTCCTCCCGTATCTCCAAGCTCAAAGGTGAGTCTTCTACTTAGTTAATTATTTGTTAAGTTTAAGATTGGGTTTTGATCATTAGATGATAACTAAGCTTAAGGAAAGCTTAAGTTATCTTAAGATTAAAAGATAAAGAAGATAGAGAAGATTAAAGATTAGAGGTTCTTAAATGAAATCTTGGAATAGAGTTCATAACTAGAATTGAAAGTTATATTTGACTTGTCATCAATCTAGTTAAGATATACGAAGTGTTAAAAGCGGAATTCAAACATGTTGATTTATTAATGTAATTCTTGAATTACATATGAAGGATAGGATTTGAAGGTTTAAGATGAAATAAATGAGTATAAATTGGTTTAAGGATGTGTACTATAGTTAAGAATGAAAAAGAGGATTAAACATGAAGGATTTAATCCAAAATGAATGAATTTTCGGGTTCAAAAAGAGGATTCTGGGCAGAGTGCATCGATGCACATTCATAGTGCATCGATGCATCAAGGTTAAAACCCAGAAATTGTTTGAAGGTGTATCGATGCATTGGTAGTGCATCGATGCACTCTTTTAAAATAAAAACATCGAATGCAATTCATGCATCGATGCATAAGTAGTGCATCGATGCATCCCATTAATAATGAAACATCGAATGCAATTGGTGCATCGATGCATAAGGAGTGCATCGATGCATCCCAGCAATAATAATACATCGAATACCTTTTATGCACCGATGCATCAGTAGTGCATCGATGCATACCTTCATTAAAAGATGAAATTGACTTTTCTCTTAGTCTAAAGAGTGAACCATTAGAGTATAGTAGTTATAATACTGATATAAATCCATGTGTGATTATGTAGATACTAAAAGTAAGCTTATTCCGGAACGATCAAAGGATTAGAATCGAATCAAAGCAAAGCTAAGGTGAGTGCATACTATATGTATATTATAATGGAATAAGACTTGTGATAAGTCTAATCCCTAAGTTGATTTTTATAATATAGTAGTGGTGAACATGCATATATGATAATTATTGTGATACATGCATAAGACATATATATGTTCATGTGATATGATATGTGATATGACATGTGATATGAGAACATGATATGAAGTGATATGAGATACATGATCACAAGAGAAATGATATGAGTGCATGAACATATGAAATATAACAATAATGCCTATAGTATACGATATGAGAACTATAGGTGTAATTGGCATACCAAGAGTCGAGGGTATAATAGTCATTCGGGATGTAGTCTTTCGGGATGTAGGGGTCTTACGGGACATAGATAATAGTCCTACGGGATGAATATTGAACTAAGGTTCGGTGCCCCATGAGGGAATTGATACGAGCTGTGGTGACAGCATTAGTGCACAACCTCAATGTACTCACATACCTCTATTCTCAATAATATACATGGGCTATGCAATTGAAATACAGATTTACAGTGAAAGTGATACAAGAAGGTAAGTTTCGTATGTGCATTATATGTTATCGTGCGATAGATACATGCATATTGAAATGTCATAATCCAATGGTAAGTATGAACATTCATAAGTTTATTATTGCATATTCATTTATTGACTCACTAAGTCTATGATTTAGCGTGTAAGTGATTTACACGTAGGTACCAAGAATTAGGAAAAGTGGAAATAGAAGTAGCACGGACAACAATACTACTAAGAGATCAGATCAGAAGTAATTGACAAAGTATGTACTTGGTTATGTATAGAATGTTGGCATGTAATAAGTGTTAATTACGAATACTCTGATAGATTTTGTATTTTATGGTCTTATGTAAATTAATGTATTTCGTTTTAATGAAAGTTTTAAAAATTCTCGGGATTTTCTATAAGAGTCAAAGTTTGAAAAGTCAATGTGACACCTCAGACTTGTATTCGGGTTGGATATGAGTTAAGGGTGTTACATAGCGTTTATACAATGTAATAGGTAGCATTTATATAATGTAATAGGTAGCGTTTATATAATAAAATAGGTTAATTACTAGAAACATTATCAAGCACAATAACATATTAGGTAGCGCTTATATAACGTAATAGGTAGCGCTTATATAATAAAATAGGTTAATTATTTAATTTGTTATTACAATATATTAGGTAAATGCCTAAAATATTACCAATGGTAACATAACCGGTTATTTACTGGAAACATTATCAAGTATAATAATGTAAACGGTAAAAAAATAAGCACTACCTATTATATTAAACTACCTACCAGATATGTTGAAAGTATCGATTCCATTTAAATAAGTATCGACACTTTTGGAATTTAAAAGAAAAGCAATAATAGCACCTATAATGTATCAATACTCTATAAAAATGTATCGATACTTTACAATATAACAGATAAAAATATGACAAAACCAATTTCATTATGACAAAACCGATAAAATTTACAGGATATGTTGAAAGTATCGATCCTTCTATAAAAATGTATCGATACTTTACAATATAACAAGTCAAAGTATGACAAAATCAGTTTCATTATGATAAAATCGTTAAAATTTACCTGATATGTTGAAAGTATCGATCTTTTTTATAAAAATGATCGATACTTTACAATATAACAGGTAAAAATAGGACAAAACCAGTTTCATTATGACAAAACCTGTAAAATTTACCTGATATGTTGAAAGTATTGATCCTTTTTATAAAAAGGATCGATACTTTACAATATAATATGTAAAAATATGACAAAACCATATTCATTATGACAAAACCGGTAAAATTTACCTGATATGTTGAAAGTATATATACTTTTTATAAAAATGTATCGATACTTTGTTAAAAGTTATGTAATTTATGTTTCAAAATTTTTTAATAGTGATTCATGTTTTCCACCTACAATATCAATTTAATAATTTCATTTACACAAAAAATTATTTGATTGTTTTGATATTTTATAAAATATTATTTAGAATTTAAATTTAACAATTTTAACCAAAGATAATAATAAATATGTAATATATATGTTTATTATTTTTAATTTAATAATAATATATATCGTAACATAAAAATAAACCATTAGACGCGTATAATTACTAAATTAATATCTTAAAACTCACTCAAAAGATAACCTTAAATTAATATTTTCCACAGTGAAATATGTATGAACACTTATGTATATGTATCGATACTTACCGATAACCAAAGTTTACCCGTTATCAAATTTATTAATAGTTTTTCATGTTTTCTACCTAAAACATTATTAGTCTATCAACATAATAGGTAGTGCTAAACCGAATTTATTAAATATCTTTTAATATATCCGGTAATACCGTATATTAATCGTATATTAGTCGCCTTTCCTGAAACAATCCCCATATAAAAAGATAAGATAGAGTTCAATTTATTCATTAGAATGATGTTATCAATGAATAGTTGTATTTTAGAAGATAGACATCTTACATTTTCAAACACATAATAATGACGAATTTACCTTAAACAAATCCTAGTACCGATTATGAATTATTTTATACCTCTAAAGTCATCATCTCTTACTGTCGTATCCTCCGCTCAACTGTACCTAGAAGCATCCAGAGGACTTTCCGCACAACTATCCTCTGAAATTTTCTTGAAGCCTCAAGATCCCCTATCTTCTAGAATTATCTTGAAACCTCTAGCATATCCTTTGAACGTATTTCTATATCAAATTAATATTTATACAAGATAGTATTATTTACGTTTAATTATTATTAAATTATTACTGCATTATTTCCAACACATGTTTCTTCGCTACCAAGAGAAAACAAATACATCATAAATTGTTGATTAATGACATTAAGAAAAGTCATTTACTGATCCATTTAATCATAATTGTAAAAATATTAGTTTATAAAATTTTACATAAATATATAATATTTCATATAAGTAAAATTACATAGATATGATTGTTTATCTACTTAATTTATGATAAATCGGGCTGTGGTTCAATATTTTTAGGATAAATCATGGATTCGATCAAAGTATCTTGTCATCCAATGTCACTCACTGTCGTTGTTGTCGATCACTTTCAATTGGCATCGACCGTCTTCGCCATCGAATATTGGACCCAAAACTTTTAATTCACTTCCTTTTAACCTCCTGAATGTGAATATGATGTATGTTTGTTAGCCCTTTCGATCAATCGAAATATACCAAGAGGGAGTGAATTAGCCTTTAAAAATTTGGTGTGGAAGCAATCGAAAAATAAAAGTTTTGCACAACGATATAGAGTGGATCGAATTCTAAACCAAATCTACATCCATTACTTTGGCATCCACTAGATTTGCTTACCTTTAAGGACAAAGTGTAACCTTACAAACACTTCAAGGTTTATATCCAAAACCTTGAATTACACAGTCTCCCAAAGAGTAATTACAAATGAAGCAAACAAAAGAGAAAACTTCACAAGACAAATATGTTTGCCCAATTTAGCTCTCACCCAAATCACACTTAAACAAAATAAATAATGTAGCTCACAAATGTATTACAATGAAAAATATGATAAATTAAGCACACTAGAACACTTTGATGTTGGTAGATTGATACAATATGATTCTTGATGTTCTTGAGATGCTTTAACCTTGATTTTATACATTCACTACAATTCTAGTCATTTGCATTCATCGCGGATTATTATAGTTGTTGCTTACAATAAAAAACAACATTTAATGCAAAAAGGATCGATCCTTTGGTGAAAGAGATAGATCATTTTTCAAATAACTCAACTGTTGCAAGAAAGAGACTGATCCTTTTTATCGAGGGATCGATCCTTTGCTTAGAGGATCAATCCTTTTGCTCAGGGGATCAATCCTTTGAGCCAAAATACCTTGAAAACTCGACTTTAGAGCGCGAAAACGATCGAGTATATTTTGAAAAGGTTCACTAAGTTGGATGTTGAACCTATATTTTGATATAACAATTAACGGTAAAATATTTTTGGACTTAATTGAATTTTTCAAATTTTTCAAAAATAATTCAAAGTCTAAATAAAATTGAAAAATATGCTTCAAATGTGTTTCTACTTTACCAAATATTTTCAAATATTTTCTCAATCATTTATTCTCTTTAAAATGTGAATTTGAGCATAAAAATATTTTTCTAAGTAATTAGTACTGATATTATTCTTATGGTACCAATACAGTAATACCCCAAACATCGGGTTTGTGACTAAAGTGTAAGGATTGAAAATTTAATGTTTAATTTAAATAAATTGAAAAGTTCAAGGATTGATTTGGGAATTTTTGTCTAGGACTTATATTCAAAGATGGAAAATGGAAGGGCATAATGGTCTTTTAGCATAAAGGAACTTAAAATATATTTTCCTAAGGTTGTATAAAATGGGATAAAAAGAAAGAAAGAAAGAAAGAAAGAAAGAAAGGAAAAGTCTGGAACCTTTATCTTCTTCTCCTCTTCCCCGTGAAACTCCATGCTAAGATGAGTTACTTTTCAAGTTGGTTTTTCTTTCATTTTTGAGTTGGTTTTTAATCCTTGGGGGTATATAAGCTTAAGGAAGCTTAAGGAAGCTTAAAGATTATTAGAAGCTAAAGGATTGAGGAATTAATGGAGATTTACTAAAATGGGTTTTCAAAAGAATTGATTGTATTTGGATTTTTAAAGATATATTTGACTTGTCAAGGGTCTAATTAAGAGGTTAGAATTGTTAAAAATGATTAAAAACATGTTTGAAGAATTGATATGATTTTTAGTTCAAGAGTTTTATGGAGAAATTGAGATGTTAAAGGGTTTTAATGGATATAAGTTAGTGGTAATAAGTGTAAATGAGTTTAAAGGCATGAATGGAGTTAAAAGTATGAGATTTAGGTGAAGTTGGGTAATTTTTGAAGTGAAATACGTGATTTCTGGGTAAGGGTGTCGGTACTGGAAGAACAATATCGATACTATAAGGTTAAATTGAAGGAAATAATATGAATCAAATAAACGATATCGATACTGGTTGAAGAAGTATCAATACTGATGTGGAGGTATTGATACCAGGAATAAGGTATCGATACTATAATTGTAAACAAAATTCCAGAATGGCAAAATGGTATCGATACCGAAGTGGGTATCGGTACCACAGTAGAGAAGTATCACAACTGTAGGGGGGGGTACTGATACTATTCAGTCTAAAATGTTAAATTAAGTGTTTATTTCGTTTAAGTAAAGGTTAATTGGATAGATGTAATTGAGCTCCGATATTCATGGGTTATGTTAACGTGTAGATTTGATCGAAAGCAAGTGCTGAACGAATGAGCGTGTAAAGTTAGTAAACTAAAGTGAAAATGATGTTATATATGGCTTAAGTGAGGAAAATGTGAGTGAATTCTTACTTACTTTGTATAAAATTGGAGGACAGATTGCGATGAGCCAACCTCAAATGTTTATGAACCAAATAAAATGTATCATGTGATGGTTTTATCTAAATGGTATTTTAAAAGTATTGTTTCGATTTTATTGTTATGAATATATATATATATATATATATATATATATTTATATATATTGTATGTGAAATATTATAAGTTTATGATTTATGTGAATATGATCTATTAGAACAACTGATAATTTGAATAATGCTATATGAAACAATATAAGTATAAGTTCTATGTGAAGAAATGATAAGTTGAGTAAGGTGATATGAAATATTATAAATAATTGTTCCATCTGAATAAATAATAAATTCAGGTAATGCTACATGGAATACTATGAGTATATGTTATAGGTGAATACGTCATACATGAAAAATGTTATAGTGACAAATGATCTACGTGAAATTGTTCTATGTGAAAATGTGTTAAGCGAAAATGTTCTACGTGAAAATGCCCTATGTGAATATACTCTACGTGAATAAGACACTTTGAATAAAGTAATAAAAATTAATTATATGGTTAAATCCCAAAGTAAATTTTGGCATGCCAAAAGTCGAGGGTTCTACACGGTCATTCGGGAAAAATCTACGTGGCACTTCAGTGCAAATTCTACGTGGCACTTCAGTGCAAATTCTACGTGGCACTTCAGTGCAAATTATATGAGCAGTGGTGACTTCATTGGTGCACAACCTCAATGTACTCGCATACCTTGAGTTCTCAGCGATATACGTTGGGAAAATAAAACAAATTGATATAATTTGAACAATGAGTAACAATATAAAATGTTAATGAAGTGTCTAATGGTTTCTATATGAAAGGTTTTCAAAGAAATGTATAAGAAGATGTCAAATAGACATAAATTAATCAATGTTTAATAATATATGTTATAAGTCATGAAGAGTATATGTAGTTATATGAAATGTAAATTGATTATAAGTTGAACATTGATTAAAAGCCTATTCTATTGGAAGGATTGAGCTGAGAAAGGTCCTGTTTTTATGAATCTTTGATTAAATGATGAGAAAATTATGTTGAAAAGTCTTCATTGTTCCGAAATGGAAAAGTTGGATGGAATCGTCTCACTGCTAAGAGGTCAAGTACGTGTATAATGGATTAAGTGTGACAAAAAGGGTAAACATGTTCCCTTCTGGGATTTTTTTTGAAGTAATTATTATTATATTTATATAGGGTTGTTAAGACTAGGGATTTACATGACTAAGTGTGTCATCTGGGAAGCATTAGTGTTATGGTGAAAAGAAAGACGAGTTATAAAATTTTGGAAGGATTATCGTCCATTAAGTAAAGTAGCAAAGAAGAATAAGTACCATCTTATGAGGAATTATACTAATCTTGGTTGCATATTAGATATATTTTTGTTGTTAAGTTGAATAGATTGATTGAGATAAAATAAAGACATGAAGTAGAATCTTTTTTAATGATTTAAACTTTCAGAAAGAAGATAATGGTGGAATGGTAGAAAATATAGTATACATATGAACCGTGTTTGAGTAGACTTGTGAAAAGTTATTTTGAATTTGAAATCTTTTGGAATTCTCTGATTATTCAAAAGATTCTTA
Source organism: Hibiscus syriacus (assembly GCF_006381635.1). Lineage (NCBI taxonomy): Eukaryota > Viridiplantae > Streptophyta > Magnoliopsida > Malvales > Malvaceae > Hibiscus > Hibiscus syriacus. Next base: position 9,808,612 of record NW_024063533.1, on the reverse strand, counting down.
AAGAAACAAGGAAATACCAAGTATATAATAATAAGATCAGTTAGAAATGGATAGTTGGGAAATGTAAGTTGGAGAAGTAATTGCAATGTCGTAGAGGATATTTGGGAATGATTCTAAAGTAGTAAAGAAAATAAAGCAAGTGGGTTTCGTTCAAAGTAAGAGAAATTATTTAGAAATAAAAAAGGAGTTAGGAATTGTTAACTGATAAGAAGCCAAGTTTAAATGTAAAATTTTGTAAACTGAATTAGAAGACCCATCAGAAATTGTACAAATTGTAGTAGAAGAAGTATCTTAAATGGTTAGGTACATATTTGAATCTAGTTCTTGACGAATCAAGCAGAGAAATTTAAATAAGGAATAATAAAGAATAGTGTTCTGTACAAGTAGTGTAGACTATCAAAGTTATGAAGGTGCAATAAAATCGGCAAACAGTAATGAGTACAAGTAGTATAATGATGCTTTTCATACCAATATAAAAAGAGTAATAGAGCATGAAGAAAAAGAGATGACCTATGTTGCGAGGATGTTTCGATTTATGACTGAATAAAAACATAAGAAATTAAAGTGAACGGTTTAGAAAACCAATTATGACAAGGATTTTAAAGTGGTGTAGCTTATAAGCTTGATATGTTGAAAATAAGGTATTAAATAAATTTGGAATAAAAATGAATAATTTTCAATTCTTAGTAGAAATGAGATAGAGTTGTTATGAACTTTGTATCAGGTTTGCTTTAGAGACTAAATTTGAAAGTTTGTGAAGAGATTGATTAAGTTAGCACCTTTTATTTTAATGAGGTGAATATTTTATGGATAAGTACGTGTGGTTATATTAAAAGATTTTTTGATTTCATGAAGTATATATCTCAATTATATCTGATAGAGATTTAAGGTTACTTCAAAGTTTTGGTAGTCTTTGAACAAGGTCTGGGGAATTAGAATTAACTGTAGCATTTCTATCCATGCATAGACAGATAGTTAGTTTAAGTAGATTATTCAAGTTTAAAAAGTTATGTTAAGGGTGAGTGAGATGGAGTTTAAAAGATCGGAAGAAAAATTTCATGCTAAGTTAACCAAGTGTGATGTGGATTTATCTAAGGTTGTGTTTCTTGGCTATGTAGATGTAGTCAACGAGATAAGGATTTATATATATTAATTAAACATGAGATACAGTCGAATGATTATATTCTCTCTATCAAGTTGCTAAGGATAACCATGTTACTTTTGGACTGTTTAGTACCAAGAAAATTTTGAGATGATAAAAAGAATATTGGCATAAGCTTCAAGGTCAATATAAGTAGAATTTGAAAAAGATTATGTGTATCATAATTAGGATGTAGGTTGTGCAAGATTAAAGGTTTTGGTTTATGTTGCAAAGTAATTAGAGAATGATGGAAGAAATCAATTGACTCACGATCTTAAGTTATCAATGATAGGGGTTACTATGTTGATAGAACACCATTCTTTACACCGTGAATGATGTTATATCTATACGGATTTCTAAAAGTCAAAAAGTAGGTGTCGAATCGAAAGAGTGAAAATGCAGGAAATGGATTGAATTCCTTGGAGATCGAAGATGTGCTTATCAACTGCAAGTATGAAAGATTGTTATAGTGGTTGTTATGACAAAGCCCACAAATATTTATATTTTGAGAGTTCTGAATCTGTACTTGTATTTAAAGATAGATAGTGTTTTGATTTTATAATTTTATTTAAAGCCTTTGTTGCAGGATCAAATAAATGATCTTAAGATAAAAATAAAAATATATGTGCTTGTTAAGTATAGAATAAGTAAGAAAAGGGAGAACTAAAGACTTAATGTATGATGAATGTTTATAGTACCATGGAAGGAGCTTAGAAGTAGGTATGGAAATAGTTATCATTAAGTTTGTTTTTAAATGATTGGCATGTCAACAAGTTTGAGAAAGATATCAAGCTAGCTCTAAGTGAAGTATTTCGTAGAAGAAAAATATCGTAAAATCATCAAGTTGGTTAAAATGGAAAGATCAAGACTTAGTGCGGCCCGATTTGATCAAAGAAATCGAATAAAAAGTGAGGATTATTTAAGAACATTAGTGTTTTCATGATTTGATAATCATAATATATAAATAAGATCCTTATTACATCATAACGTCGGAAGAGTTAGAAGTTCCTTATGACATGATCTATTAGGAAGAATCAATACATATTTTAGTACATGAAGGCATACACATAAGTAGTAAGATGTTTTGGTTCATTAAAGTTATTTTAAGAAATCACAAAGTGGATGAGGTGTCATGGTAGCGTGAAGATGACAATTGGAGATAGGTTCCTCATCTTTTCATGTAGTGAAAATTCGAGGATGATTTTTCTTAAGGGGAAAATTGTAATACCTGAAACATCGGGTTAGTGACTAAAGTGTAAGGATTAAAAATTTAGTGGTTTAATTTTGATAAATTGAAAAGTTTAAGGACTGATTTGAGGATTTTTATCTAGGACCTATATTTAAAGATGGAAAATAGAAGGGCATAATGATCTTTTAGCGTAAAGGAACTTAAAATATCTTTTTCCCAAGGCTATATAAAATGGGATAAAAAGAAAGAAAGAAAGAAAGAAAAAGTCTGGAACCTTTCTCTTCTCTTTTTCTCCTATTCCTCGTGAAATTCCATGCTAAGGTAAGTTGCATTTCAAGATGGTTTCTTTTTGTTTTTGAGTTGGTTTTTAATCCTTGAGGGGTATAGAAGCTTAAAGATGATTAGAAGCTAAAGGATTGAGGAATTAATAGTGATTTAGTAAAATGGGTTTTCAAGAGAATTGATTGAAATTGAATGTATTTGGATTTTTAAAGATATATTTGACTTGTCAAGGGTCTAATTCAGAGGTTAGAAATGTTAGAAAGGATTAAAAACATGTTTGAATAATTGATATGATTTTTACTTCAAGAGTTTTATGGAGAAATTGAGATGTTAAAGGGGTTTTAATGGATATAAGTTAGTGGTAATAAGTGTAAATGAGTTTAAAGGCATGAATGGAGTTAAAAGTAGGAGATTTAGGTGAAGTTGGGTAATTTTTAAGTGAATTACATAATTTCTGGGTAAGGTATCGATACTAGAAGAACAATACCGATACTATAAGGTTATATTGAAGGAAATAGTATGAATCAGATGAATAATATCGATATTGGTTGAAGAAATATCGATACTGATGTGAAAGTTTCGATACCAGGAATAAGGTATCGATACTGTAATTGTAAACAAAATTCCAGAATGCCAAAAATGGTATCGATACCGAAGTGGGTATCGGTACCATAGTAGAGAAGTATCGATACTGTAGGAGGGGTACCGATACTATTCAGTCTGAAATGTTAAATTAAGTGTTTTATTTTGTTTAAGTAAATGTTAATTGGGTAGATGTAGTTGATCTCCAATATTCATGGGTTATGTTAATGTGTAGATTTGATCAAAAGCAAGTGTTGAACGAATGGACGTGTAAAGTTAGTAAGATAAAGTGAAAAGGATGTTGTATATGGCTTAAGTGAGGCAAATGTGAGTGCATTCTTACTTACTTTGTATAAAATTGAGGACGGCTTGCGATGAGCCAACCTCAAATGTTTATGAACCAAATAAATTATATTATGTGATGGTTTTATCTAAACAACGGTTTAAAAGTACTGTTTCAATTTCATTGTTATGAATATATATATATATATATATATATATATAATATATATATATATATATATAGATATAATATTATATATATATATATTGTATGTGAAATATTACAAGTATATGATTTATGTGAATATGTTCTATGAGAACAACTGATAATTTGAATAATGCTATATGAAACAATATAAGTATAGGTTCTATGTGAAGAAATGATAAGTTGAGTAAGGTGATATTAAATGTTATAAATAATTGTTCTATGTGAATAAATAATAAATTCAGATAATGCTACGTGGAATACTATGAGTATATGTTATAGGTGAATATGTCATACGTGAAAAATGATCTACGTGAAACTGTTCTATGTGAAAATGTGTTAAGAGAAAATGTTCTACGTGAAAATGCCCTATGTGAATATACTCTATGTGAATAAGACACTTTGAATAAAGTAATAAAAAATAATTATATGGTTAAAGCCCAAAGTATATTTTATGAGAATTAGGGGTATAGTTGGCATGCTAAGAATCGATGGTTCTATGTTGTCCTTGGGGACAAATCTATGTGGCCCTTGTGAACAAATCTATGTGGTCCTTCGAGACAAATTCTACACGGTCCTTTGGGACAAATCTATGTGGCACTTCTGTGCAAATTCTACGCGACAGTTTGCTATAAATTATATGAGCAGTGGTGATTACATTAGTGCACAACCTCAATGTACTCACATACCTTGAGTTCTCAGCGATATACTTTGAGCAAATAAAACAAATTGATATAATTTGAACAATGTGTAACAATATAAAATGTTAATGAAGTGTCTAATGGTTTCTATATGAGAGGTTTTCAAAGAAATGTATAAGCAGATGCCAAATAGACATAAATTAATCAATGTTTAATAATATATGTTATAAGTTATGAAGAGTATATGTGGCTACATGAAATGTAAATTGATTATAAGTTGAACAATGATTAAAATCCTATTCTATTTATATGAAACATAAATTGATTTTCATATTAAGTATTTTCTCTAAAATGTTTGAAATAAATGTTTTAGAATTTTATATTGTTCATAATGCCTCACTAAGTCAATGACTTAGCATGTGAGTATTTTCACACATAGGTTCAAAGTTATGCGAGGAGTAAGCCGAGTAAGCAAGGGGCAGGACAACATACCTTTGAAGATTATCAAATCAGAAAAATTTGAAATGTATGTGATTGTGTTATGGGAATGTTGTTGTCATGTACTATAAATGTAAATTTTAGATGCTCTGATATGTATTTTTAACTATGATTTAATAAGTTTTGTTTTCCTTGTCAAGTTTAAATCACATTTTAAAAGAGTCAAAGAATTTTGAAAAGTCAATGTGACACCTTAGATTAGTATCCGGGTCGGATATGGGTTGGGGGTGTTACAAATACCATAAGTAAGAGAAATATTGATACTCACATGGTAGTATCGATACTTCCATTTGATTTCAAAGTTGTTCAAATTTCAGAATGCAAAATTGGTATCGATACTCTAGGAGTCTGGATACTACTTTACATAGTAGTACTGATACTACAAACCCTAGAATCGATATTCTCCAAGCCCAACGATTAGATTTTTAAATATAACAAAGGAAGTATTGATACTCTCTGTTTTCAGTTTTTATTTTGAAAAAGGTAAAGTTTCCAATGGTTAAAAATCAACCCCAACGGTTAGAACCAATTACAAATTCATTCCAACATATAAAAACAATCGAAGAACACTTGAAGAAGGTTTCTACACCTATCCAAGCTTAAAAATAAAGAGAACAAGATTTTCATTCTTTTATTTCTTCATTTTCTCTTATATATATTGTATTGAACTTTATCGAATATCCTTTTATTTGATTCTTATGAGCTTAATTCTTGCACAAACCTACCTTGAGAAGTCTTCTTGTTTACAAAAAGTTATCCTTTGAAAAGAGGAGAGGTTCTAGTTTAGCCTTTGAGAAAAAAATGGGGAGTTGTAAAGATTACACTATATCCTAAAAAAGGTAATAACAAATTAGTGAATTTGTTAGAAAATATTTAGTGTGGAGCTAAGGTAGTGGATGTAGACTTCATTGAGAAGTCGAACTAATATATATCGTTGTGCCTATTTTTCTATTTTTTATTGCTTCAACACCAAATATTTTTAAAGGACAATTCACCCCCTCTAAACTTATTTCGGTTGATTCATAGAGCATCATTAATCCCAAAAGAAAACATTTAAAACATATTTTTCAAATTAATTTGGATTTTGAATAATTTTTGATAAATCTTGACTAATTTTATTAAGTCCAAAATCAATTTTACATTTAATTGTTATATAAAAATAGAAGTTCTACACTGTTTTAATAAAAAAATACCCTAAATTCAACAAATGTAACCTAAAACATTTTGAATTAGTTTACAATTAAATAATAATAAGAATGAATTTATCATTAATATTCCTTTAAAAACAAGGACACCAAAAATCTAAATCTATATCATAATCAAATACATAATTTTTTACAATATTACTATGTTATTTTTTTGTTATGTTTTTAATATTAATTATATTCTTTTAATTGTAATACCCTAAATTTTATATATGAATATGACTAATTGAATATAATTTCTTGAGTAATTATTATTTTTAATTGATATTAAATGATTTTCGAATATTCGATTGATCTTTTATAAAATTTGATTTTTTCAAGCAGAATATCGAACAATTCTACAAACTAATTTTTATGTTGGATATATCGAATAATTTTAAATATCGAGTTATGATTCCAAAATAGTTTCGAGTATTGAATCAAGTTTTAAATAAATTATTATCATATATGTGTGTTTGCTCGATTTATTGATTAAGTGGATTTATCAATGTTTATATGCATGCCTTTACGAAGTAGGGTAAATCGAATGAGTGTCTCATATTTATTTTGGAATATCGAATTATGAAATTAAATAGATTTATTTTATGTATGTATACACGTGTATCCAAATTTAAAGATTAAGTTTATTTTTTTATATATACGAATGTGCCATGTTTTCGTTGGAATATTAAAATAATAAATATTTTTGTTTTTATTAGAAATGAGTATCCATTTATACAAGTGCTTTTGGGAAGGGTCCAAAAAGGTTGGAAATTGTTTTAGGGGTGAAGAACCCTAGGCTTTTGTGGTATCCCATTAGGAACCCCAAAGCCTCTTTCAACTTGTCAAAACCGGTCAACCACGAAAACTCCCTTGCAGGCCCAACCGTGTAGCCCCAGTCACCCCGGTTCAGTACTGAGCAGCAGCCCCCAGGCCCCAAGCAGTGGCCAGCACCTCGCTACGCCTAGTCACCACGTGCACGGTCTCCACCCAGCCCCCAATGAATAACCTCGGTTTTGTCTCCCTAGCAACAGTAGTCCCTTTCAACCAAAATGGCTTCGACAATCGATGATGAGCGCCACGAAGCTTTGAGTCTCAATCCTCGGCGATTCTAGCGATTACTTGCTAATCTCGATGGTGGGTGTCGTAACGTTTTTTAAAACAAGGTTCTTTTTTATTTATAGAAAACCATAATTTACAATTTATTTAAAAAAAAATTGATTAATTTGATATGGAGTGGCTTAGGTAAGTCGAATACCTAAATAAATCTTTTAAGTGAATTTAAAAAAATCATTTAAAAGATAAAAATTGGTCTACGTTTACAAAAGATTCATTTTAAAGGGTTCTAGAATTGATTATGTCTGGAGAAAGACAAGCACATCACATCGCCCAAAATTAATACCTAGTCGCTTATAGGTTGTCGCAATAGTAAAAATTGTAAATTAATATAGCAAATTAAAGTATAATTATTTTTATTGAACATTAATTAATTTATTCCGAATTATTTGTTAAGGGACATTCTCTATTTTGAAAAGAAACATAAGGGATTTACACATCCACCTATAGGAAGTTTATCCCATCTTTTTTTTTATCTATACAAGAATGTCACCTGTTTATTTATAATCACAAAATTACTCAAATAGAATATAAATGCAATAAATATCGAATAAAATAATAAAACATGTTATTAAAGAAATCATATGCATTGTCGTTATTTAAGCTAAAATAAAAAGAATAATTTAATTATTACCTTTTAATCGAAACAAACTCGATTTATTTTAAGTTCATTTTTTATTCGAATGTCTTATTAGATTGCACTATTTCCATAAAGTAGTGCTCTCCACGCCCATTCTATGATAGATGTTCTAAAAATATACGAGTGAACAAAAAAGTCTTCACAAATATTAGTAAACAAAAAGGGTATATTATGAGAGTTAAAATATACACATGTACATAAAATGTACATAAATAAATAATAATAACAAAATATGCTCATAAATATATATACATGTTAAAAATGAAAGGAAACAGGAACCACATCATGAAGGGATTAAATCATAAAAGAAACAAAATAGTAAGGATGAAATATGCAAGAAACCCATTAAACTTTAAATACTAAATCACAAGCAGTGATTAAATCGAATAAAAAGCTAAATTCGAAGTCCATAAGCATAAATTACGCAATCCCGTATATAGGCAAATATGAAGGACCAAAGTGAATAATATGCAAAATATAGCAGTCGAAATCCAAATATACAAACAAATGTAATAACAAGCCTATAGGGATGAAAATGAAACATAAATAAATACCATGTTCGAATCAGAAACAAAAACCAAAGCATTCATTTGATGACTAAAATGGAACATTACAAAGAAAAAGGGTCTCTTGCACAATTAATCATGCGCTAAACGCATGGAACCCTAACCCCTTACACGACGTCACTTCTTGGCTTGGATAAAACCCAAGATATAGGGTTTTGAATCCCTATTTTCACTTTACTCTCCTTCAGCCGCAAATATGAAAGAAAGAAAGAGCAGAAAGCTCTCCTAGAGTAAACCCCATCGTCGCTCGTCTTCTCCAAATCACTCCTCTCTCTTTTCTTCCGTTCTCTTTGAAGAGAAGATGGACTAGAGGCCTACCGGCTGCCTCACACGGGCTTCGATGAGGAGCAAACGGCCTCCTCTAACCCTAAAGATCCCAAAATGTCCATTTTGAATCCTAAAAAAAAAAACAAACTTTTGAACCCTCCACACAAATCTCCAAACCGAATGGTAGGGATGTTACCTTCAGTGGTCAGAAAACTTCCTCCACTCCGATGAAGTGCACGACCATATTTTGTGAAGAGCAAGGGTAAGGTTTCATTTTTTTCTGTTGCTATGGGATCTCTTGTTTTTTGGTTGTGAAAATTTTCTCCTTGTGTTGTTCTTTTTTTTTTCCGGCTTCTAATAGTTGCTTATGAATGAAAAAATGGCTCTTTTTCTTCTATTTTCATTTTTGTTGTTGACGATGGTTGCTGATCTCTCTTCCTTTTTTTCTTTGCTATGTGGGTTCCCTTTCAATCGTTGTTTGCATGAAGTACATAATCGCATTAGGAGAGGACCTTGCCAAATCGTCCCTCTGCCAAAATGAAATGGCAGCAGCCTGCCAAAGTCGGGCTCCATTGGCGATGTGGAGGCTTGTTGGAGGTTGTTTCGTGCTTGTTTGCTGGCGTGGCGGTAATTGGTAGAGTGGTTGGCAACGTGGTGATCGAACGGTTTCTGGTCACCGGGGAGAATACCAGTGAACTCGTGGTTCCCACGCACTACAGACGAAGGGTTGGCGGCACATCTGGCTGGTTTTAGTGTTTAGTTAAACATAACTTGGTCTTCAAATCTGGGTTGTTGATTTTCAGCAACCCGATCCAATGGCTACTGATCTTGACGACAACTGATTGCTTGGTAGCTAGATGTTTTACAGACCCTACCCCAAATTTTGACTAGTGGCAAAAATGAAAATTTTGAAAGTTTAGTAGTTAAAGTATAAAGTTTAAAAAGTTTATAGACTGGAAATGTAACTTTTAAAAGGTTATATATTTTAGCTCCTAAATGAACAGTTTGGATTAAAATTTAGATTTTTGTGAGAATCATATTTTTGATGGGATTTCTGTTAAAAGTTATAAAGCAGTAAAGTTCGATATTGAAATTGTATATTTGGGTTGAATTTGAATTTTACAAAAATTTGAAGAGGTTAGAAAATGGTTAGAAATATTATTTTCATATTTTAGATTAAATAAAATTGACTCAAAAAAGTGTAAATTTTCAGATTTGACTAAAATTTTAGTGATTAAAATGTAATTTTTAAAAATTATGTCAAATTATAAAGTTAAAGTCAAGTTGATTCATCTTGGATTAAAAAATATTTTAATGTAAAATATGACAAAGACATTTGATAAATTTTAAGATTGTGGCAAAAATGAAAATTCTCAAGAATTGAATTTTATATTCAATTAAATTGATTAAATTGTTATGTGTATTAAAAAATGTCTAGAAAATTTTTGGATTTCTTCTTCCATCGGTTGTTGCCGTGAACCCCTTCAAGATAAGAAAAAAAGTTATTTTCATTTTTTGAGCTATTTTAATAAGATTTTAGAAAAAAATTGTGAAATAGAAAAATGTTTTACATCAAATTTTCTATCATTTGATACCAATAATTCATGATGAAAATGCTTATATGTTGAGATTGAAAGTTAGGATTTATGTAAGGTTTTGTGATTTTGAATAATTGATTAAGGATTTTTAGGTTTTTGATGTTGAAGATTAATTATCAAGTAAGTGTGATGTTTAAAATCATGTGTAGAGCTTTGTATAGGATTCAACCATACCTAGGGTTTTAGGATATTGGTTGAATTTGGTTTAATTTGATGTTGTTATGGTTAGAATAACATGAATTTAATCTAAGGAAGTTGAATTCATGCTTGAAATGAAATGAAAATCAAGTCCTAAAAGACTTGTTGTATTCGGCCATAGGGAGAAATTTGGGAAAAAATATTGAAAATTTTCCTATGGGTTAGAAACGATATTAGAAGTATTCTATGTTATTTGGAGATCAATTTGGATCCTTGAAAATGAAAAAGGGCTAGTTTACAAGTTTTAAAGATTTTGGGACATTATTGTATAAATGTGAGATTTGGAGTATTCAATGATAATATTTAGTATTAAGATGTTGGAAAATTAAGTTACAAAGTTGGTTGGAACCAAATTGCAAGTTAGGTAAAATTTAGGGGTGAAATTTGAAAAGTCTAAGAAATATAGGGACTTGATTTCAAGTTTTTAAATGTGAAAATACCATTTGAGTAAAATAATACACTGCTGTAAATCTTATTTATGTGCTAATTTTTGAGTTTAAATGTTGAGCAGGGATCGAATTTTAAGTTTATCAAATTAGGTGGTTGAAATTGAAAAGTTTCAAAAAATTAAGGATTAATTTGCAAGCTTTTGAGTGTTTAAGTATTTATTTGAATATTTTATTGATGTGCTGGAAATTTTATGTTATTAATGTGAAATAATCATAATGGTGAATGATCATTATGAAGTTAATAGAAAAGTTAAGTTGAATTCTACAAAGAATTCATAATTAGAGGTTTAATTGTATAGTTGACAAATGTTGAAGGGTTAATAGTAAAAATAAATATTCATAGGATTAAATAAGTATTTTGAGAAGTTTGAAATTTTGATGGGAGTATGATTTAGTTTTATATCAATTTAAGCATCAGATTTATTTCTATCGAATTTTATGTTTAAATTTATATTATATTAGTTCGATGCTAACATATACTTTGAATATTTATGATATTATATAATGTTGTCAGATCAAGGTAAATCTAGCGATTCAAGTAGCTTGAAGGGAAGGAAAAGGTATGGGATCGAGAAAATTATTGTGGAGAAAGTTTGATAGCGGCACAAATGTGAGTGCATTTAATTTGTTTTTGTATTATCGTGCAAACATTGGCTTTAGATGAGTCAGTGATGGAATTACTACGATAAGAAGTGACTCCTAATGTTATGTGAATTGTGATTCTACCCTAAATGTTTATTTATTAAGCTTATAGAATTATGAAATTAAGCTAAGGAAGCTAATTAAGGAAAATTGTCTAGAAATTTGAATTCGAACAGTGAGTTTATAAATTATACATAATTTATTAGAGAATGATATCTATACTTTTAGATTCGTATATCAGTCTAGATTTGTTTAAAACAGATGGTGACTGATTTCAAGGTATACACAAAAAGATATGAATTTTTAATTGATGATAGGTCAGAAAACAAGGCATCAGATTCTACCGAAACAACTTCTATGAGTCAACTTTGAAAATTCACTATAAATTGTACAAGTGAAACTATACAGAGTATCTTATATGGCTATATTCGTATTTGAGTTTAGTTTTCATTAGTGTAAACAGAATAAATTTTCAGTATATTAAATAATACATAATAATATTTGTTGATGGTAGTGCAAATTGCCAGAATATAGAATTTTGATAAATTGTATATTGAAAGTAATGGAAGACAAATGGTTTATATCTAAAGTTTAGTGAGACTTATATTTTGATTTAAAATAATAATAATAAAGTGTTAAATTGAATCCAATTTTTTTATTTGATTATTGTTATATTCGAGTGTAACGCCCCTAACCCGTATCCGACCCAGATACGAATCCAAGGTGTCACATTGACTTTTCAAATCATTTAATTTTAAAAGATAGTTGAAAATTTAAACTTTTATTTGTATAAAATGGTGGAACCCTTGATCAAAGTATATAAAGAAAGTTCAGGCTCAATTTGAAAATATAAACTCAATAATTTACATGATTACAATAAAGTATTTTTTACAAATCTGATAAGAGCATATTCGATTCAAACATTTAATTACATACCAACCAAATTCAATATAACAAAATACATACGGTTCAATTCGTTTCTGATCTGATCTTCAGGAAGGATATATTGTCCTGACTTGCCTAGCTTTGATCTTCTTGATTCTTTGTACCTACGTGTGAAACACTCACACGCTAAGTCTTTGACTTAGTGAGACATATAATGCATAAATAAAACATTAAAACATTTAATCATATACTAAGCATTTCATAAAATCATATATAAGAAACCATAGAACACATCATAGAGCAGAAGCATACATGTGTATGTATATATATATCATCATCATCATGCACTGTTCATTTATATCATTTCTTTTAATAGCCTACGGTACATCATTGATAACTTAAGGCATGTGAGTGCATTGAGGTTGTGCACTAATGCTGTCACCATAACTCGTATAAATTGCACCGAAGTGCCACATAGAAATGTCCCGAAAGACCACATAGATATGTCCCCAAAAGACCACATAGAATTGTCCCAAAGGACCGCGTAGAACCCTCGACTCTTGGCATGCCAATTATACCTTTAGCTCTCATATCACATACTTTTGGGCTTTATCATTTATACTATTCACATAGACAAATAATCACATAAATCATGTCACATAGATTATATCATATTTCATATAATCACGTAGTTCAATATCATATAGATTATATCACATTTTCATAATCACATAGGTCAATATCATATAACCTAACTTATAAACAATGCATGTTCATATAGTAACAAAATCAAAACTATGCTTATATTCATGTAATCATGTAATCAAAACATTGGAAATAAACTCATCGTAAGTCTTCTTTCCATAAGACAAAATATATAATAGTATGCACTCACCTTAGCCTGACTTAGTCAAAGCAAAACTCTTATCTCTCTCTTGGTCAATCTTATATCGTCAATTCATTCGGAACTTGCTTTTGTTCTATATCTACACAAATATACGATCAATATGAATATCAGAATTCGAATCACTATTAACCAATCATCAATAACTTAAGCTAAAAGAAACACTTAATTCACAAATTTTATTCTGCATAGTATTGGTACCCCAGGCCCAGTACCGATACTTCCTTACTATAGTATCGATACTATACTTCAGTATCGATACCCATTCGACATTCTGGAATTTGGCTTCTAAAAATGGTATCGATACTTGTCCATTAGTACTGATACCCTTGGTATCGATGCTACTCCTTCGGTATCGATACTGTTTAAAGGATTCATACTTTTGTACCTTATGGTATCGATACTATTCTTTCAGTATTGATACCCAAACCAGATTTCACCCATTTTTTCTTTGAAGTATCGATATTGATCATCCAATACCGATACCCTTGCCCAGAAATTACTTATTTCATTTTGAAAATTTACCAAAACTCAGCTAACCCCACTTTTAACTCTTTTCAGGCCTTTAAACTCCAATATACTTATTAAGACTAACTTATATCACTTTAACACACTTAAAATCCAAAATCCCACATAATCACTTGAAACTAAAAATTCATACCAATTTATCAACATATCCCAAATCCATTTCTAACACTTTAGATTTCTTATTCCAGCTTATGACAAGTCAAATATGACTTCAAAATCCATTTAATAATGATTTCTCATCAATTCACTCAAAAACTCTTTTTATTCAATCACTTATAACTTGTAAATCTTTTAGTTTCTACTTATATTTAAGCTTTCTCAATCTTTCCAAACACTCCAAGAATCAAAACCAACTTAAAATTGAAAGAAAAATTCAACTTAAGACTAACTCACCTTACTAATGGAGTCACAGAAAGAGAAGAAGAAGAAAGATGAACCAAGTCTCCAGAAATTTCTTTTTCCCTTTCTTTTTAGCCTCCACATCCTTAAATATCTCTTAATATGAATTTTATATTCATAATATGCTAAAAGACCTTGTTACCCTTTCATTATTCAATCTTTGCTATTCAATCCTGCACAAATAAATTTCTAATTAAATCCTTAAATTTTCCAAATTTTTAAAATTGACCACAAAATTTCAAAATCTTATATTTTGGTCACTAGTTTGGTATTTGGGATGTTACATCGAGGACGACTTGTGATAAGTCAACCTCATTTCATTTTCCAGTATGATTTATAAATTTTCAGTGTGGAATGTTTCTATAATATTTTGTTTTATCAGGTTTTATGAATGATTTGAGTATGAACTGCCCAAGTATGATATTTATGATGATGAATTCTAAATATTTACAGTTATCCAATATTTTATAGTTATCAGATATAATTTAATAAATGATTTTCTGATGATAAATATAAGCCCATTATATGTTGCATTGAGAGTCGTAGGTACATTTGGCATGCCATTAAGTGAGTACTTATCAGTTCAGCTTTGGTACATTCGTGTATCAATGCTCATTTATCAGTTCGGTTTTGGTACATTCGTGTATCAATGTTCGGCAGCGTTGGTGCTTATTCAGGTTATGATTGCACTGAAGTGCATCATTTCTTAGTTTCAATTATGATTCGACACCGTGTTGTGCCTATTGCGCACCTTAAACTCACGTACCTATTCTATTACATATACATTGGGCAATAGTAAATGTGAAAGTTATGACAGTATACGAAAGAAAGGAACATAGAATTGAAAGAAAGTTTTGAAACATATTCGAATTATAAGAACAAAAGTTATTTATGATATTTAATGATGACTTACATGATTTTTGATGAAATCATGAGATGATGATTCTCAGGTTTTTAGAAGGAAAAACGACATGATTAACACGACTTGAAGTTTTAATTGTTTTTTATTTAAATTACAGTTTGTTTCTTATATTTTATGAAATTTATGATTTTATATCACTTTAGTTATATTTCTGCCTCACTAAGTTTTACTTAGCGCGTGATGATTTTCATGTGTAGGTTCGAATAAAGTAGAGGTCGTGAAGTGAGAAATTTGTCAGTATCTTATGCAAATCAAACATACCGACAATATCAGTAAGATCCTAACTTTCACTTAGTGGCATATACATTATATTTGTTGGATTGTTTTATCAAATTTATTTTAAAAAGGGTTTGTAGTAGTAATTAGGGTTATTTTCTTTTGTTTTGTTTAATCGTATTAATCGAATTTATGAGTGAATAGTAATAAAATGTTATATTTTAAATGGATTTGAAATAAAAATCAAGTGGAATTAGGAAGTTGTATTTGGATATAAACACAACTGAATTATGGGTTACTAATTACCGATTGAAATCATATTAGTTTTCAATGGTCAACCCGTATTTTATAAATTTATGTGATTAAGGAAAAAAGTTTTTAAAGTCAAAAAGGAAATTATTAAATGAAACAAAGCATTTAAGTTCATCAAATGTCAGTTGAATTGATATGACATCTGTGACTCGTATTACGAGATATATATGAGCTATGAGTGTTATACCATAATGAATATGGGTTGATTGTCTGGGCTCCTAATTTTTGGGTTGATTTTTTTTGAAATTAAAATGCTTCTTTTTAGGAAACTTCACTCAAAGAAAGTTTCTACATAGTTTGAAATGAATCTAAAACTCAAACATAAATCTAAAACATAAACATAAATTTAAAGTATATCCTGTTAGTGTATGTAAATGCATGGCATATAAGTACACGTGCAACTGCTGTGCATGATGGTTGTGCAGTTGAAGATTGATTCACTGCAGCTGATTAGTTGAAGCAGTTAGTTTGTTGTGAAGTTAGTTACATCATCTGTTACAGCTATAGTACTGGCTATAAATACTCCCATTGTGAATTGTAACACACACAGTTGGAAATAATGAATTTCAGAAGATTTCTTTCTCTTGTTTGTTTTCTCTGTTATTGCTTACATAGATTAGATGTCTATTGTTAATCTTTACATGGTATCAGTCGCCAAAACGGTCATACATTTTTTGGTTTTTTCTTGAAGGTTCTTGCTTTTCTTTGAAGATGGTGGACTTGCAACAAGCTGGTGTTCAGTCTCCGGTGAATACCACAATTACTTCATCGTCATATGGCTCTTCAGTCATGTCCAGTGTGCAACATATACCTAAACAGGATGTCATAAAACTTATCGAGTCAACATATCTCCTTTGGAAGCATCAGGTGACCCTTATAATTGATGATTATGGATTGTTGGCCTATATCTCTGATGATAATCCATAATTGATTATGTCTGGAGAAAGACAAGCACATCACATCGCCCAAAATTAATACCTAGTCGCTTATAGGTTGTCGCAATAGTAAAAATTGTAAATTAATATAGCAAATTAAAGTATAATTATTTTTATTGAACATTAATTAATTTATTCCGAATTATTTGTTAAGGGACATTCTCTATTTTGAAAAGAAACATAAGGGATTTGCACATCCACCTATAGGAAGTCTATCCCATCTTTTTTTTTATCTATACAAGAATGTCACCTGTTTATTTATAATCACAAAATTACTCAAATAGAATATAAATGCAATAAATATCGAATAAAATAATAAAACATGTTATTAAAGAAATCATATGCATTGTCGTTATTTAAGCTAAAATAAAAAGAATAATTTAATTATTACCTTTTAATTGAAACAAACTCTATTTATTTTAAGTTAATTTTTTTATTCGAATGTCTTATTAGATTGCACTATTTCCATAAAGTAGTGCTCTCCACGCCCATTCTATGATAGATGTTCTAAAAATATACGAATGAACAAAAAAGTCTTCACAAATATTAGTAAACAAAAAGGGTATATTATGAGAGTTAAAATATACACATGTACATAAAATGTACATAAATAAATAATAATAACAAAATATGCTCATAAATATATATACATGTTAAAAATTAAAGGAAACAGGAACCACATCATGAAGGGATTAAATCATAAAAGAAACAAAATAGTAAGGATGAAATATGCAAGAAACCCATTAAACTTTAAATACTAAATCACAAGCAGTGATTAAATCGAATAAAAAGCTAAATTCGAAGTCCATAAGCATAAATTACGCAATCCCGTATATAGGCAAATATGAAGGACAAAAGTGAATAATATGCAAAAATAGCAGTCGAAATCCAAATATACAAACAAATGTAATAACAAGCCTATAGGGATGAAAATGAAACATAAATAAATACTATGTTCGAATCAGAAACAAAAACCAAAGCATTCATTTGATGACTAAAATGGAACATTACAAAGAAAAAGGGTCTCTTGCACAATTAATCATGCGCTAAACGCATGGAACCCTAACCCCTTACACGACGTCACTTCTTGGCTTCGATATAACCCAAGATATAGGGTTTTGAATCCCTATTTTCACTTTACTCTCCTTCAGCCGCAAATATGAAAGAAAGAAAGAGCAGAAAGCTCTCCTAGAGTAAACTCCATCGTCGCTCGTCTTCTCCAAATCACTCCTCTCTCTTTTCTTCCGTTCTCTTTGAAGAGAAGATGGACTAGAGGCCTACCGGCTGCCTCACACGGGCTTCGATGAGGAGCAAACGGCCTCCTCTAACCCTAAAGATCCCAAAATGTCCATTTTGAATCCTAAAAAAAAACAAACTTTTGAACCCTCCACACAAATCTCCAAACCGAATGGTAGGGATGTTACCTTCAGTGGTCAGAAAACTTCCTCCACTCCGATGAAGTGCACGACCATATTTTGTGAAGAGCAAGGGTAAGGTTTCATTTTTTTTCTGTTGCTATGGGATCTCTTGTTTTTTGGTTGTGAAAATTTTCTCCTTGTGTTGTTCTTTATTTTTCCGGCTTCTAATAGTTGCTTATGAATGAAAAAATGGCTCTTTTTCTTCTATTTTCATTTTTGTTGTTGACGATGGTTGTTGATCTCTCTTCCTTTTTTTCTTTGCTATGTGGGTTCCCTTTCAATCGTTGTTTGCATGAAGTACATAATCGCATTAGGAGAGGACCTTGCCAAATCGTCCCTCTGCCAAAATGAAATGGCAGCAGCCTGCCAAAGTCGGGCTCCATTGGCGATGTGGAGGCTTGTTGGAGGTTGTTTCGTGCTTGTTTGCTGGCGTGGCGGTAATTGGTAGAGTGGTTGGCAACGTGGTGATCGAACGGTTGCTGGTCACCGGGGAGAATACCAGTGAACTCGTGGTGCCCACGCACTACAGACGAAGGGTTGGCGGCACAGCTGGCTGGTTTTAGTGTTTAGTTAAACATAACTTGGTCTTCAAATCTGGGTTGTTGATTTCAGCAACCCGATCCAATGGCTACTGATCTTGACGACAACTGATTGCTTGGTAGCTAGATGTTTTACAGACCCTACCCCCAATTTTGACTAGCGGCAAAAATGAAAATTTTGAAAGTTTAGTGGTTAAAGTATAAAGTTTAAAAAGTTTATAGACTGGAAATGTAACTTTTAAAAGGTTATATATTTTAGCTCCTAAATGAACAGTTTGGATTAAAATTTAGATTTATGTGAGAATCATATTTTTTATGAGATTTGTGTTAAAAGTTATAAAGCGGTAAAGTTTGATATTGAAATTGTATATTTGGGTTAAATTCGAATTTTACAAAAATTTGAAGGATGTTATAAAATGGTTGGAAATATTATTTTTATATTTTAGATTAAATAAATTTGACTCAAAAAAGTGTAAATTTTTAGATTTGACTAAAATTTTAGTGATTAAAATGTAATTTTTGAAAATTATATATCAAATTAGAAAGTTAAAGTCAAGTTAATTCATCTTTGATTAAAGAATATTTTAATGTAAAATATGACAATGATATTTGATAAATTTTAAGATTGTGGCAAAAATAAAAATTCTCAGGAATTGAATTTTATATTCAATTAAATTGATTAAATTGTTATGTGTATTAAAAAATGTCTAGAAAATTTTTGGATTTCTTCTTCCATCGATTGCTGCCGTGAACCCCTTCAAGATAAGAAAAAAAGTTATTTTCATTTTTTGAGCTATTTTATTAAGATTTTAGAAAAAATTGTGAAATAGAAAAATGTTTTACATCAAATTTTCTATCATTTGGTACCAATAATTCATGATGAAAATGCTTATATGTTGAGATTGAAAGTTAGGATTTATGTAAGGTTTTGTGATTTTGAATAATTGATTAAGGATTTTTAGGTTTTTGATGTTGAAGATTAATTATCAAGTAAGTGTGATGTTTAAAATCATGTGTAGAGCTTTGTATAGGATTCAACCATACCTAGGGTTTTAGGATATTGGTTGAATTTGGTTTAATTTGATGTTGTTATGGTTAGAATAACATGAATTTAATCTAAGGAAGTTGAATTCATGCTTGAAATGAAATGAAAATCAAGTCCTAAAAGACTTGTTGTATTCGGCCATAGGGAGGAATTTGGGAAAAAATATTGAAAATTTTCCTATGGGTTAGAAACGATATTAGAAGTATTCTATGTTATTTGGAGATCAATTTGGATCCTTGAAAATGAAAAAGGGCTAGTTTACAAGTTTTAAAGATTTTGGGACATTATTGTATAAATGTGAGATTTGGAGTATTCAATGATAATATTTAGTATTAAGATGCTGGAAAATTAAGTTACAAAGTTGGTTGGAACCAAATTGCAAGTTAGGTAAAATTTAGGGGTGAAATTTGAAAAGTCTAAGAAATATAGGGACTTGATTTCAAGTTTTTAAATGTGAAAAATACCATTTGAGTAAAATAATACACTGCTGTAAATCTTATTTATGTGCTAATTTTTGAGTTTAAATGTTGAGCTGGGATCGAATTTTAAGTTTATCAAATTAGGTGGTTGAAATTGAAAAGTTTCAGAAAATTAAGGATTAATTTGCAAGCTTTTGAGTGTTTAAGTATTTATTTGAATATTTTATTGATGTGCTGTAAATTTTATGTTATTAATGTGAAATAATCATAATGGTGAATGATCATTATGAAGTTAATAGAAAAGTTAAGTTGAATTCTACAAAGAATTCATAATTAGAGGTTTAATTGTATAGTTGACAAATGTTGAAGGGTTAATAGTAAAAATAAATATTCATAGGATTAAATAAGTATTTTGAGAAGTTTGAAATTTTGATGGGAGTATGATTTAGTTTTATATCAATTTAAGCATCAGATTTATTTCTATCGAATTTTATGTTTAAATTTATATTATATTAGTTCGATGCTAACATATACTTTGAATATTTTATGATATTATATAATGTCGTCAGATCAAGGTAAATCTAGCGATTCAAGTAGCTTGAAGGGAAGGAAAAGGTATGGGATCGAGAAAATTATTGTGGAGAAAGTTCGATAGCGGCACAAATGTGAGTGCATTTAATTTGTTTTTGTATTATCGTGCAAACATTGGCTTTAGATGAGCCAGTGATGAAATTACTACGATAAGAAGTGACTCCGAATGTTATGTGAATTGTGATTCTACCCTAAATGTTTATTTATTAAGCTTATAGAATTATGAAATTAAGCTAAGGAAGCTAATTAAGGAAAATTGTCTAGAAATTTGAATTCGAACAGTGAGTTTATAAATTATACATAATTTATTAGAGAATGATATCTATACTTTTAGATTCGTATATCAGTCTAGATTTGTTTAAAATCGATGGTGACTGATTTCAAGGTATACACAAAAAGATATGAATTTTTAATTGATGATAGGTCAGAAAACAAGGCATCAGATTCTGCCGAAACAACTTCTATGAGTCAACTTTGAAAATTCACTATAAATTGTACAAGTGAAACTAGACAGAGTGTCTTATATGGCTATATTCGTATTTGAGTTTAGTTTTCATTAGTGTAAACAGAATAAATTTTCAGTATATTAATTAATACATAATAATATTTGTTGATGGTAGTACAAACTGCCAGAATATAGAATTTTGATAAATTGTATATTGAAAGTAATGGAAGACAAATGATTTATATCTAAAGCTTAGTGAGACTTATATTTTGATTTAAAATAATAATAATAAAGTGTTAAATTGAATCCAATTTTTTTATTTGATTATTGTTATATTCGAGTGTAACGCCCCTAACCCGTATCCGACCCAGATACGAATCCAAGGTGTCACATTGACTTTTCAAATCATTTAATTTTAAAAGATAGTTGAAAATTTAAACTTTTATTTGTATAAAATGGTGGAACCCTTGATCAAAGTATATAAAGAAAGTTCAGGCTCAATTTGAAAATATAAACTCAATAATTTACATGATTACAATAAAGTATTTTTTACAAATCTGATAAGAGCTTATTCGATTCAAACATTTAATTACATGCCAACCAAATTCAGTATAACAAAATACATACAGTTCAATTCGTTTCTGATCTGATCTTCAGGAAGGATATATTGTCCTGACTTGCCTAGCTTTGATCTTCTTGATTCTTTGTACCTACGTGTGAAACACTCACACGCTAAGTCTTTGACTTAGTGAGACATATAATGCATAAATAAAACATTAAAACATTTAATCATATACTAAGCATTTCATAAAATCATATATAAGAAACCATAGAACACATCATAGAGCAGAAGCATACATGTGTATGTATATATATATCATCATCATCATGCACTGTTCATTTATATCATTTCTTTTAATAGCCTACGGTACATCATTGATAACTTAAGGCATGTGAGTGCATTGAGGTTGTGCACTAATGCTGTCACCATAACTCGTATAAATTGCACCGAAGTGCCACATAGAAATGTCCCGAAAGACCACATAGATATGTCCCCGAAAGACCACATAGAATTATCCCAAAGGACCGCGTAGAACCCTCGACTCTTGGCATGCCAATTATACCTTTAGCTCTCATATCACATACTTTTGGGCTTTATCATTTATACTATTTCACATAGACAAATAATCACATAAATCATGTCACATAGCTTATATCACATTTTCATATAATCACGTAGTTCAATATCATATAGATTATATCACATTTTCATATAATCACATAGGTCAATATCATATAACCTAACTTATAAACAATGCATGTTCATATAGTAACAAAATCAAAACTATGCTTATATTCATGTAATCATGTAATCAAAACATTGGAAATAAACTCATCGTAAGTCTTCTTTCCATAAGACAATATATATAATAGTATGCACTCACCTTAGCCTGACTTAGTCAAAGCAAAACTCTTATCTCTCTCTTGGTCAATCTTATATCGTCAATTCGTTCGGAACTTGCTTTTGTTCTATATCTACACAAATATACGATCAATATGAATATCAGAATTCGAATCACTATTAACCAATCATCAATAACTTAAGCTAAAAGAAACACTTAATTCACAAATTTTATTCTGCATAGTATTGGTACCCCAGGCCCAGTACTGATACTTCATTACTGTAGTATCGATACTATACTTCAGTATCGATACCCATTCGACATTCTGGAATTTGGCTTCTAAAAATGGTATCGATACTTATCCATTAGTACCGATACCCTTGGTATCGATGCTACTCCTTCGGTATCGATACTGTTTAAAGGATTCATACTTTTGTACCTTATGGTATCGATACTATTCTTTCAGTATTGATACCCAAACCACCCATTTTTTCTTTGAAGTATCGATATTGATCATCCATTACCGATACCCTTGCCCAGAAATTACTTATTTCATTTTGAAAATTTACCAAAACTCAGCTAAAACCTTCACTTTTAACTCTTTTCAGGCCTTTAAACTCCAATATACTTATTAAGACTAACTTATATCACTTTAACACACTTAAATATCCAAAATCCCACATAATCACTTGAAACTAAAAATCATACCAATTTATCAACATATCACAAATCCATTTCTAACACTTTAGATTTCTTATTCCAGCTTATGACAAGTCAAATATGACTTCAAAATCCATTTAATAATGATTTCTCATCAATTCACTCAAAAACCCTTTTTATTCAATCACTTATAACTTGTAAATCTTTTAGTTTCTACTTATATTTAAGCTTTCTCAATCTTTCCTAACACTCCAAGAATCAAAACCAACTTAAAATTGAAAGAAAAATTCAACTTAAGACTAACTCACCTTACTAATGGAGTCACAAAAAGAGAAGAAGAAGAAAGATGAACCAAGTCTCCAGAAATTCCTTTTTCCCTTTCTTTTTAGCCTCCACATCCTTAAATATCTCTTAATATGAATTTTATATTCATAATTTGCTAAAAGACCTTGTTACCCTTTCATTATTCAATCTTTGCTATTCAATCCTGCACAAATAAATTTCTAATTAAATCCTTAAATTTTCCAATTTTTTAAAATTGACCATAAAATTTCAAAATCTTATATTTTGGTCACTAGTTCGGAATTTGGGATGTTACATCGAGGATGACTTGTGATAAGTCAGCCTCATTTCATTTTCCAGTATGATTTATAAATTTTCAGTGTGGAATGTTTCTATAATATTTTGTTTTATCAGGTTTTATGAATGATTTGGGTATGAACTGCCCAAGTATGATATTTATGATGATGAATTCTAAATATTTACAGTTATCCAATATTTTATAGTTATCAGATACAATTTAATAAATGATTTTCTGATGATAAATATAAGCCCATTATATGTTGCATTGAGAGTCGTAGGTACATTTGGCATGCCATTAAGTGAGTACTTATCAGTTCAGCTTTGGTACATTCGTGTATCAATGCTCATTTATCAGTTCGGTTTTGGTACATTCGTGTATCAATGTTCGGCAGCGTTGGTGCTTATTCAGGTTATGATTGCACTGAAGTGCATCATTTCTTAGTTTCAATTATGATTCGACACCGTGTTGTGCCTATTGCGCACCTTAAACTCACGTACCTTATATTCTATTACATATACATTGGGCTACAATAGTAAATGTGAAAGTTATGACAGTATACGAAAGAAAGGAACATAGAATTGAAAAGAAAGTTTTGAAACATATTCGAATTATAAGAACAAAAGTTATTTATGATATTTAATGATGACTTACATGATTTTTGATGAAATCATGAGATGATGATTCTCAGGTTTTTAGAAGGAAAAACGACATGATTAACACTGTTTGAAGTTTTAATTGTTTTTATTTAAATTACAGTTTGTTTCTTATATTTTATGAAATTTATGATTTTATATCACTTTAGTTATATTTCTTCCTCACTAAGTTTTACTTAGCGCGTGATGATTTTCATGTGTAGGTTCGAATAAAGTAGAGGTCGTGAAGTGAGAAATTTGTCAGTATCTTATGCAAAATCAAACATACCGACAATATCAGTAAGATATCCTAACTTTCACTTATTAGTGGCATATACATTATATTTGTTGGATTGTTTTATCAAATTTATTTTAAAAAGGGTTTGTAATAGTAATTAGGGTTATTTTCTTTTGTTTTGTGTAATCGTATTAATCGAATTTATGAGTGAATAGTAATAAAATGTTATATTTTAAATGGATTTGAAATAAAAATCAAGTGGAATTAGGAAGTTGTATTTGGATATAAAACAACATTGAACTGCCTAATTATGGGTTACTAATTACCGATTGAAATCATATTAGTTTTCAATGGTCAACCCCGTATTTTATAAATTTATATGATTAAGGAAAAAAGTTTTTAAAGTCAAAAAGGAAATTATTAAATGAAACAAATCATTTAAGTTCATCAAATGTCAGTTGAATTGATATGACATCTGTGACTCGTATTACGAGATATATATGAGCTATGAGTGTTATACCATAATGAATATGGGTTGATCTTCTGGGCTCCTAATTTTTGGGTTGATTTTTTTTTGAAATTAAAATTAAAATGCTTCTTTTTAGGAAACTTCACTCAAAGAAAGTTTCTACATAGTTTGAAATGAATCTAAAACTCAAACATAAATCTAAAACATAAACATAAATTTAAAGTATATCCTGTTAGTGTATGTAAATGCATGGCATATAAGTACACGTGCAACTGCTGTGCATGATGGTTGTGCAGCTGAAGATTGATTCACTGCAGCTGATTAGTTGAAGCAGTTAGTTTGTTGTGAAGTTAGTTACATCATCTGTTACAACTATAGTAGTGGCTATAAATACTCCCATTGTGAATTGTAACACACACACTTGGAAAAAATGAATTTCAGAAGATTTCTTTCTCTTGTTTGTTTTCTCTGTTCTTGCTTACATAGATTAGATGTCTATTGTTAATCTTTACATGGTATCAGTCGCCAAAACGGTCATGCAGTTTTTGGTTTACTTCTTTTCTTGAAGGTTCTTGATTTTCTTTGAAGATGGTAGACTTGCAACAAGCTAGTGTTCAGTCTCCCGGTGAATACCACAATTACTTCATCGTCATATGGCTCTTCAGTCATGTCCAGTGTGCAACATATACCTAAACAGGATATCATAAAACTTATCGAGTCAACATATCTCCTTTGGAAGCATAAGGTGACCCTTATAATTGATGGTTATGGATTATTGGCCTATATCTCTGGTGATAATCCTGCTCCTTCTTAGTTTGTTGCAAATGAGTCTGGGCAGCTTGAGGAAAATCCAGTGTATGTTGTGCATAGGCAACAAGACAAGTTGCTTGCTTCGTGGTTGTTGACAACGGTTAGCATGAAGGTTTTGCCACATCTCACGGGGCTCACATCCGCTCGTACAATCTGGAATGCAGTTTTAAGGTTGTTTTGAGTTCAATCTAGTGCCAAGATTTCTTCTCTTAGACACAGTTTGCACTCTCAGAGGAAAACTGACTTGACTGTGAGTGATTACTTAGCAAAGATCAAGACATTCTATGATTTGTTGAATGTTGCTGGTTGTGATGTACCTGAACAAGAACAAGTAAGTGTGATTCTTGCTGGGTTGTCAATGGAATTCGAGTTCATTATTGCTATAGCGTCTCGTGATGTAGTATCCTTGGATAGTCTCACTGAAATGCTTCTAGACTGTGAGGCTAGGCATTAAGCTTTTTTAAGCAATGATATTGCTGTAAATATGGCTGTTCAACCAAAAGAAGAGAATGGGTCGAGGTCTCAGGCGGTCACTGAAACGGATGCAATAGAAAAATAGTTTTATTCCATGAGAGGTCAACAGGGAAGTCAGCAGGGAGGCTATCGTGGTCGAGGCAGAGGAAGGTTTAATAATTCGAATCGACCACAGTGCCAGTTGTGTGGAAAGTTTAGGCACATTGTTCAACGGTGTTATTGTCGTTTTGATCGAGATTTCACTGGAGTTGCCAATGAGATCAGTCTATTGAGCAGTGGAAGAAACCGTATGAATATACTATTCTTGGGAATGGACATGCGTATAATCACACGCTGAATTCTTCTGTTTTCTACCACTATCCATCCAGCTCGATGCAGGTTATGCCCTATGCTTTGACTCGTCAAGGACTGCCTTACTCCTCGAATCATGTAAACTGATTTTGATGCCCTGGTAAGGAACGACACGTGGACTCTAGTTCCTCTTCCTAGAGATAGGAAGGCAGTAAACTGTAAATGGATCTTTCGAATAAAGCGAAATGATGATGGCTCGATTTCAAGGTACAAAGCACGCTTGATGGCGAAAGGTTTCCTTCAAAAACCAGGAATTGACTTTGATGAAGTCTTTAGCCCGGTAGTCAAGCCTACAACGATCAGGGTGATAATTTCCTTGGCATTGTCACATAGATGGAAGCTGATACAGATTGATGTCACCAATTCCTTCTTGAATAGGCTGCTCACTAAAGAGGTGTACATGACTCAACCACCTGGGTATGAGCAAGGAAATGGTGAGCTGGTATGTAAGCTACACAAGGCGATTTATGGGCTGAAACAAGCACCGAGGGCCTGATTTGAGCGACTGAAGGCATACCTGGAATCTGAAGGTTTTTTCCTACCTAAGTCGGATGCCTCTCTTTATGTTCGAAATACCTCGGATAGCTTGGTGTACTTACTGGTGTACGTTGATGATATCATTTTATCAGGGGATAAAGAGGTGGTTGTTCAAAGTGTTATAGACAGACTGAATGCTAGTTTTCGTTGAAGGATCTTGGACCATTGAGTTTTTTCCTAGGAGTGGAAGTCAGTTATGAAGGTTGTAATGTTGTTTTGAGTCAACAAAAGTATATTCAAAATCTTCTACAGAAGCATGGTTTTGGTGCAGTGAAAAGCCTTCCCACCCCTATGGTCTCCAACATCAAGCTGTCAGCCAAGGAAGGAACACCACTTAAAGATGATGCACGATACAGAAGTATTGTAGGTTCCCTGCAGTACATTGTGATTACTCGACCTGATGTGGCGTTTGCTGTGAACAGGGTGTGTTAATTCATGCAAGCCCCAGTGGATGTTCATTTTCAGGCAGTCAAGCAAATACTTCCTTACCTACAAGGCACAGTTGACTTTGGACTACAGTTTACACCCTCCTCGAGAATGGCTTTGACTGGTTTTGTAGATGCGAATTGAGGCTCGGATATTGATGATAGATGGGCAACCTCAGGGTTTTGTATATATTTTTGTGGGAACTTGGTCTCGTGGAGCTCTAGAAAACAACAGGTTGTTGCACATTCAATTGTTGAGGCTGAATACAGAAGTGTGGCTTGTGCAGCTGCTGAGATGGTGTGGCTTCGATCGTTGTTGGGGGAATTATATGTAGTTTCACATGGCAAGGCCACATTGTGGTGTGATAATACAAGTGAAGTGGTAGTATGTGCTAATCATGTACTTCATTCCAAGTTCAAACATGTTGAGTTAGATCTGTTTTTTTTTTCGAGAAATGGTGGCTATGGGACAGCTACAAGTGCATGAAGTTCCTGTAGTTGAGCAAGTTGCTGATGTGCTGACCAAGCCTTTATCAACACCTTTGTTTTTCAAACACAGACAACGATTGTTGTTGGTGCAACTTAAGAGCATATCAGTTTGAGTTTGAAGAAGGTTTGAAGTTGAAGGTTGCAAGGGGAATGTTAGTATAATGAACATTCATTTCATTTTGAGTTTAAATGAGCATTAATCATGTTTGTGCATCTTGAGTTTAAAGAAGGTTTGAAGTTCAAGATTGCAAGGGGAATGTTAGTGTATGTAAATGCATGGCATATAAGTAGACGTTCAACTGTTGTGCATGATGGTTGTGTAGCTGAAGATTGATTCGCTGCAGCTGATCAATTGAAGTAGTTAGTTTGTTGTGAAGTTAGTTACATCATCTGTTACAGCTATAGTATTGGCTATAAATACTCCCATTGTGAATTGTAACATACACAATTGGAAATAATGAATTTCAGAAGATTTCTTTCTCTCGTTTATTTTCTCTGTTCTTGCTTACATAGATTAGACGTCTATTGTTAATCTTTACATATCCAACTCGATGGGTAAACGACAGCTCCTTTGAATCCTGGGTGCTGTGTAATTTGCCTTCTTCCAATGCTTGAATAACAGCTTAAACATTAACAGCTTGAACATTAGCACGTGGTGCCTGCTCATCAATTCCAGGAGATTCTTGTGGTAGACTTTCATGAACTTCAATTTAATGTTGACAACCACAATCCAAAATTATAATGTAACTGAATTCTTCCAGCTCAAGCACACTTTTTGAGGTAGGCTCGCTAGGTTATAGACCTGACCTTGACATTGAATGTTTGTAGGTGTAGGTATAATAACGTACAATACGCATAACATTATGCTAGAATTAACGGCATTGTAGATGGTGGAGGGATGAACTTAGATGGTATAATAAAATTGGTAGTCATTTGGCCAATACCATACAAAAGAAGACAAAAATATACACCCATTTGCATCATGTCTTTATTTGGTGTGCCTACCCATTTCTTCCGTTGAATTCTTGAATATAGAGAATAAACACAACAGTTGATAGGATGGTACTAGCAGTAAAAGGTATTTTGGTTGATTTGGATAAGAAACCAAGCACAAAGCTACAAATATCAAGAATTAATAATATTATTCTTACAATTGTTCCAAAATAAGGAGTCACCATCTGACAAATCCCATTGCATGTTTTCCAAATGTTACCGCAAGTCATGAATGTTCATTTAACAGTTTTCGTAGCCTTCAATCGGTTTTTCTTCACGTTTTTTTTTAGCTTTTCTTCGTTCTGCTGATTAAAATGCAATTGTTTGAGTTGTAATCTTGTAACTTTTGACCAGCATAAAATAAATAACTTTTAATATTTTGTCACACCCTAAATTTTAATTTAAAATATATTTAATTTAATGAACAGTTTTGAAAAATTCTGGGTTAATCTCGAATGTTTGGGAAGTTAAGTGTTTTATGTTTTTCGACGTTCTGAGTTCGAATCCAAAGCTCGTTTTGCCAAATTCGAACCCAAAAGCCTCCAAATTGACCCGTTAAACTCGAATATGCATATGCAATTTAAGTATTTAATTAAGTGATTTAATTAAGTGCATCTAATTTGAGGGTCAAGGACTAAATTATTATGTCGTTTAATTAAGGTACATGTGATTCTCCCGACCATTCGTTTGCTCGGCCTGGTTCCTCCCGACTCGCTCATCTGCGAGAGCTCGTGATTACTTGTATAGTTTTACAATCCTGTTAAATACTCAGTTTAGTGTACTACTCGATAATAATTTTGTTCTGATATGACCTAAGTTCTCATACAGTCGAAGAGCGTAGTGAAGCTGGTACTCGATATATCTACCAAACTGATTCTTTTTGTGAGGTGTGTTCCTTGTTTGCTATATACATATATATGTTTTATATACATGTTTGAAATATCATGTGCACATGACTATTTTACCTGATTTGCAATATGGCTAGCTGATCTGATTTAATTTCACATGATTTATCTGTTTCAAGACTGATTTTTTATTTACTGAAGTTTTAAGCTTGCTTGTCTGATTCATGTTATCTAGTTACTGTTTTTACTGAATTGATATATGTTTGAACTCTGATTTTCTTGCTACTTTAGTTACTGTTTGAAAATTATGCTCTTTAGGGTACTTTGGGATCTAGTATGAAGTCTCTACAGGTTCAGCTTCGATCAAACTGGTAATTCCTTATATAGGTTCAACATTGATCAAGCTGATAATTCTTAGTAGACCTAAGGCGACCCTTGGGTGGGCTCTTGGGCCCAATGGGCCTAGTGGTAAGACCTTATGTACCCTAAGGGCGTGTTTGGTTCGGGGAATATAGGATTCCCCGGGAATAGAATCCACATTCCCTCATTTGGTTGGCCGGTAATCTCATTCCCGATAATGTTTTATTACCAACAGTGGATTTTTTGGGGTATATTACCGGGAATGTCATTACCCCCTTCCCTTAGGTATTGTTCGATTACCAGCGTTTTGGACTAAAATGCCCTTAATTTTTTTTTTTCAAAAATATCATTCTTCTGTCATTGAATAATAAAAATCTACAAAGATTAAATTACAAATTTATCCTTAAACTATAGATTTACAAAAAAAAAATCTATAATTAAATTTTTATATGAAGTTCAGGGGTTAAAATAAAATTTTTCCCTTTCATTAAACATTTTTATATTTTCAATTTTGTAAAAAAATTATATAAATTTTATGAATTTAAATTTTTTAAAGAAAATATATAAATATCTTATAGTAATATTATAGTAGAATTCAACTTTTTTAAAAAAACAAATATATAATAAGGACAATTTGTTCAAATATACATTCCAATAAACTTTTATTCCTTTAACCAAAAAACGGTAATCTTACATTCCTGTTAAACCAACCAAACACAAAATACAACATTCCCAGTAATCCTATTCCCTGGTAATCTTTTATTCCCACTGGTAATCTTACATTCCGTGAACCAAACACACCCTAAGGTACTCCTTTAGGGTGACTCCTCTGCTATGTGCATTGGGTAAGTTCTTATGTGCCCGAGGGCACACCTGATACATGCATCACAAGGTTCACATCAAAGGAAGAAGTAATAACTCTTCCAAATGATCCACTCGTCCAAGCTTTGGAAAAGAAGATCAGAACAGCAGCGCACTTGAGACGACTTTTTGAATGGGATCCTGATATTATTTGGTCGACATGTCTTCTGGAGATACAACCGTCTGTCTCTTATCTTTCTAACGGTTCTTGAATCGCATCAATCCAATATCGGGAACTCAAGATATGGTCATTTTACTGAAGACGGTGCATGCAGGAAATCCTATACGGGATTAATACGTTATTTTGTAAATATTACGAATTTTCAATATTTATATTGATTATTTGTAATATAACTTAATATAGGATGATGCATTATCTTTTAGGATTAGATTTATTATTTTATTAGGAATTAAGGTTGGGTTAAAATATTATCTTTAGTTATTATTATTTTATTAGGAATTAGAGTTAAGACATGTTTAGTTTATTATTATTTTATTCATTAGTTATTTAGGACCTTTAGAACTCAGCCCCTATATAAAGGAGACTTCATTATACTTTGTAAGGCAGATTTCTTTGATTAATAATACAACGAGAGTTCGTTTTTGCAAGTGCTGATTGCCTTGTGCCTTCGAAGTTTCTTCTCCTGGAGTTCTTTCAAGTTCTTGTGAGGGAGATTAATCTTCACACTCCAATTTGCCTTTTCATCGCGACTAGGAGGGTTGGTTAGAGCCATTTATCGTGTTTGCCTTTTCATTGCGACTAGGAGGGCTCGATAGGACACTTATCCATCTATTTTTCCACAAATCCATCCGCACCATCAATCATCTTTACCGTTCACCTTCATAAGGGAGATCTTTTGATTTCTTTATTATCTTATTTCATCTTTCATTTATTTATCTTTTGTTTATTTTATTCTAATCGTGTTGTCTTGATTCCAGTACATAAAAGAAACCCTAAACAATCCTAGCGACTGCTGCCACCTTCCCATATTCATCACATTTGTTCTTCATCGAGTCTAGAGCTTTCTAGGTTTGATTCTTCAATAAGAGCAACGTTCATCAATCCGCCACCGCTTCCCTATCAATTGGTATCAGATTTGGGCCGATTCTTGGAAAGAAACAAGCAATCTTGCTTGTTCTTGCACACAAAATCGTCAAGGTACCCCAACGGAGCTAGTTCACAAAAGATTCAGCGTTTCAGGTTCTTTTTATTTAATTTTAATTTAGATTTAAATCCTTCTTGTTAGTTTGCTATTTTTTTTCAAAAAAAAACAAAAAAGGCAAAAAAAAAACGGCAAAAAAACAAAAAAAGAGCCAAAAAAAGCCAAAATTTAAAAAAATTTCAAAAGAAGGTATTTAGGGCTAATTTTATCCATATATCATATTCATTCTAAGATTAATCCCCAGTCCAAATTTCACCCCAATTGGAGTTCATTGGAGCCTTCAAATACATCATTCAAGTTTCATCGGCAGATTCGGTTTAGAATCTTGTCGAATTTCTTGAAAATTTTACAGGAGGAATTTCGTGGTGAAAATTTCCATATTGAAAATTCATATATTTAAGATCATTCAAACAAAAAATCAGAATTTTTGGAGATCAACAACACCTTCGAACAAAGCGATCAAGAAAAACAGATTGTTTGAGGACTCACCGTTCAACAGAGTCTACTGGATACTACTGAAGGTATTTGGTTCTGAAATTTTACAGGTGGTTTCTTGACGCATCAAAAGACATTCAAGAATTTTTCCAGAATTTTTTGACACCGGTAACCCCCTCAAAAACGTTGCTCAAATTGATCCAGCGTTTTCCAGGTTTCTGGGTTGGTTCTTTTTTCTTCTTTGACTCTTAGTGCTTTAAGTTCTTTTGTTTTTCCTTGTTATTGTTCTTTTACATTATCTAACACATTATCTTCATTGTGTTAGTAGGACTAAAGAGTTTGCATACTTCGTCCTTCTTTGCATTCTCGTTCGCTTGGAGTCTAACCTTTGTTTGGCCTCTTAGAGTTTTTAGGTTTTTCTTATCGCCTTTGCTAGTAATCAAACTCCGATACGAACTGTGAAAGACTACTTGGTAAAGTGAGTTTTAAAGAGTACAAGATCGGCTTACTTGCCTCTCGTTGTGTTACTTTCTTGGAGTGACTTGTGAGGTTTCTTGCTTTGTTGAATTTATTTTATTTTTATTTTACTTTAAAATTTTCTTTTGAGTGTTATGATTTCAGAATGGGCGACACTAACAACAAGACACTTACGGCTATCTTATCCACACTTGCCCGACTCACGACTCAAGTTGAAAGATTTGATGAAATCGTGAGAGAACGACAAGAACCACAACTGAATCTACCAAACCATAATCCAAGACCAAACAATGCTGAACTTTTGGTACCCGAGAAAGAACAACCACGTTTCCAAGCACCCAAACTCTTTACAAAACCAAAGTTCATGATCCCGTCTTTCAAAGGAGACAACGATCCAGACAGGTACATCGAATGGGAAGGAAAAGTTGATCTCATATTCGCATACCATGACTGCCCCCAAGCTAAACAAGTTCACCTGATCACCATACAATTTGAAGGATATGCTCGAACTTGGTGGATGCAAACAAGGAAAAAGATCCAGAACTTCCAAATTCCAACAATCACTTCTTGGACCGACCTCAAACAAACCATGAGGAACCGATTCCTACCGACACATTATACACGAGAAGTTAAACAACGACTACACCGACTTCGACAAGGTAGAAGTTCAGTTGAAGATTACTACAAGGAGATGCAGTCCTTACTCAATAGGACTAACATAACCGAAAAAGAAGAGGTCACCGTGTCAAGATTCATCGTCGGTTTAAACTCAAACATCATTGATCTTCTTGATCTACAAGGGTACAAAAACCTTGAAGACGCACTAAAGAAAGCAATGACAATCGAAGCACAAATCCAAAGGAGATCTAGATTCAGTGAACATTACCTAGGTACTTCATCCTCTTACCAAGGTAATCCTTCAAATCCTTCCTCATCTTCTACTCCAGCTTCTCTAAAAAAGCCAAGAGATGACAAACCTGACAAGGAGAAAGAACGACCAGCAAAGAATGACACACTTCCAGTCCCTAAAGATCAAATGATAATTTGTGAGGAGGTAGGAAAAGCAAAAAAAGAAAAAGTTGAGAAAGAGGCAAAAGCAAAAGAGGTCACTAGTTATAAAAGCCAAAAGAATAATGACCCATGGGAGGTGAGTGAACCTAAATGTGAGAAGAAAAGAGTGACTCAAAATCTATGTGTGAGCACAAAAGAATTGAGAGAGAACCTTATGTACAAACAACCTTGCATCCTTGTTCGCTTTAGGGAATCAATTGTTTCGATTTCTAACATTAACAAGGATTTGCCTAGTGTGTTTTCATCTCTTTTACAGGATTTTCGAGAAGTGTTAGGTGATCTACCTAACGAATTACCACTGAAAAGAGGAAAACAATGCCAAATCAATCTAATTCAAGGTTCCATCATACCTCGTCAAACATACAATCTCGAAGAAACCAAAGAGTTGGATTTGTTACAAAAAGGCTACATCCAGGAAAGCCTTAGTCGTGACGCCATCATAATGAC
Organism: Hibiscus syriacus; assembly: GCF_006381635.1. Taxonomy (NCBI): domain Eukaryota; kingdom Viridiplantae; phylum Streptophyta; class Magnoliopsida; order Malvales; family Malvaceae; genus Hibiscus; species Hibiscus syriacus. The sequence continues at coordinate 9,773,851 of NW_024063533.1, read as the reverse complement.
GAAATATGATTTGAACAACTCTTCAGGCTTTATAGTTCATGCACAGAGAATCCATGTAAATGATGAGAAAGTAAAAGCAACACGAGACTGGACCACACCATCTTCCATCGCCAAGAGTTGTCGAATAGTGCTAGGTGACCCTCCTGACGGGTTACCACCTGAAAGCCCTAATCACTATGCCATAACAATGAAGAGTCACGATTTACGAGAGTCCAAAGGTAAATATTTTATTACTCATTTTAATGATATTGTAACGTACTTCTTCTCCTTCTTACAAGGTAAGGCTCGTGAAGTTGTCATCCATACTAAACACAACTCCTTTAAGTGCGTAACATACCGAGGTAAGCAAAACACAGTAGACGATACACTACCACGAAGGTATACTCTTACCTATCAAACTCATACTTCTATTCCGAGAATTGAACATATCAAAGATGTATATCACGATAACTCGGATATTTCTGATATTTCTACCCATACATTTAAAAGTGCTTTTAATGAGCTTTATCTTGTATATGAGTTTCCTTGCCAACTAAACAGGTTATACAGTCCACAAATCTCCTCATGGGAATCATTAATTCATGAACCACACTTAGGAGACTTAAGGGATTACGTTAACAAACCAGTTGACATGGTTTTGAAACACTCATTCTCGCCACACACGAATAAAACCATGGAGAAATTATCTGAAATAATCATACAGAAAGCCAACAGTGACCGGCGCCATGTTGAAATTCAACCAAAACATCAGATTACAAGACTTGTATGCAAAAGAGGATTTCAAGACTACAAGAAATCAGTTCCTACAAAGAAGAAACCTCGACTAAAATGCATAAAGACACATCACATTGATCCTGGTAAATGTTTCACAAGTTTTTATTTCAACACATCTAATTCTCTTTCTTTTGGATTTTCAGATTCGAGGACGAATCCTTTTGAGGAGTGGGGGAATGATACATGCACCAGAGTCCATAATACATGCTTCTTTGGACTAATGTTTCTACTCGAACCTATTAGAAGAACAAAGTCTCGAAGATTCAAAGCATATCTATTCGGTAAGCATAATGTGAATGAATTATTAAACTATTCTAATGTTGCTCCCTTTAATGTTTCAGATTCGAGGTCAAATCTTTTTGAAGAAAGGGAGGATGATACATGCATCACAAGGTTCACATCAAAGGAAGAAGTAATAACTCTTCCAAATGATCCACTCGTCCAAGCTTTGGAAAAGAAGATCAGAACAGCAGCGCACTTGAGACGACTTTTTTAATGGTATCCTGATATTATTTGGTCGACATGTCTTATGGAGATACAACCGTCTGTCTCTTATCTTTCTAACGGTTCTTGAATCGCATCAATCCGATATCGGGAACTCAAGATATGGTCATTTTACTGAAGACGGTGCATGCAGGAAATCCTATACGGGATTAATACGTTATTTTGTAAATATTACGAATTTTCAATATTTATATTGATTATTTGTAATATAACTTAATATAGGATGATGCATTATCTTTTAGGATTAGATTTATTATTTTATTAGGAATTAAGGTTGGGTTAAAATATTATCTTTAGTTATTATTATTTTATTAGGAATTAGAGTTAAGACATGTTTAGTTTATTATTATTTTATTCATTAGTTATTTAGGACCTTTAGAACTCAGCCCCTATATAAAGGAGGCTTCATTATACTTTGTAAGGCAGATTTCTTTGATTAATAATACAACGAGAGTTCGTTTTTGCAAGTGCTGATTGCCTTGTGCCTTCGAAGCTTCTTCTCCTGGAGTTCTTTCAAGTTCTTGTGAGGGAGATTAATCTTCACACTCCAATTTGCCTTTTCATCGCGACTAGGAGGGTTGGTTAGAGCCATTTATCGTGTTTGCCTTTTCATTGCGACTAGGAGGGCTCGATAGGACACTTATCCATCTATTTTTCCACAAATCCATCCGCACCATCAATCATCTTTACCGTTCACCTTCATAAGGGAGATCTTTTGATTTCTTTATTATCTTATTTCATCTTTCATTTATTTATCTTTTGTTTATTTTATTCTAATCGTGTTGTCTTGATTCCAGTACATAAAAGAAACCCTAAACAATCCTAGCGACTGCTGCCACCTTCCCATATTCATCACATTTGTTCTTCATCGAGTCTAGAGCTTTCTAGGTTTGATTCTTCAATAAGAGCAACGTTCATCAATCCGCCACCGCCTCAATGGGCACCCAAGCTTCAGCTAGGGTAAGACCTTATGGACCCAAGCTGCTCTCTTAAGTTGACACCTACGCCCTTTGGGCTTAGGGTAAGTCCTTATGGATACAGTTATGGGGAACTGCATATGGTGTACGGTTGGAGGATTGTTCTGTATTTTAAATTACAACTCTACTATCGTTTTCATTACTTTGATAATGAACTGATTTTGAAACTTAAATGTATGTTTTTATTTTTGCATTGCTGGAACACACTGAGCTCTGTAGCTCACTCCCCCAAACTTTCCCCTTTCAGATACTTGTTGATAGGCGACCTGGACCTGACACTTGGAGGATCGACGTATTCGTACATGATTATTTTTTTGTAATGTTTTTATCTTCCAAGTTTCATTTATTTTGGGTGACATATGCCTATATTTTGAAAATACTTGTTTTACGATGTATGTTGCTTTTGTTATTGATGTTAGATTTACTTCGATACTGATTATGAAATATTTTATTCAATCATTACGACTTTAATTGCTTGAATTGAACTTTAATGTTATCAACTATATTTTTAAAGATGTTTATTTGTAATATGGTTTTAAACTACTGAAAATTATTTTGGAAATTTTTATCGTAATATGCTATATCTGATCGTAACGCATAATCCGAGTCTAGAGGGTTACATATTTGTTTATATTTATTTATTTATAACATTAGTACATATTTAATATTTATAAATATCACTTCAGCTAAAAAAAGAGAAACTAATATACCTATTTGATAATTGAAACTTAATTAGTATAATATTAATTTATATTGTGATAAAAATTAAATCTAGCAATATTTATTAAATCTAATCTAATAAGAAGCAAACTCGAATCAGAATAATAATAAAAATTTGAATTAAACTAATAATAATAAGAGTAATAAAATTAACATTATGCTAGAAATTAACGGCAGTGTAGAAGGTGGAGGGATGAAATTAAATGGTATAACAAAATTGGTAGTCATTTGGCCAATACAATACAAAAAAGACAAAAAGATACACCCATTTGATTCATGAATTCCTTTGGTGTGCCTACCCATTTCTTCCGTTTGAATTCCTAAATAGACTAAACACAACAGCTGATAGGATAGTGTGGTAAGTACTTGGAATCCTTTACTCACCTTTTATTTAATTGTGAAGTTGTTTGGAGAATTTGGATGAAGTTCTATGCATTTTGGGGTGTACTTATGGCTATTCTGAATGAACTGGGCCACTTTATTCATTCGTAGTATGAGGCTTTGCCTTTTAAATCATCGAATTCATCTGGCATACCATTCCCTTTGTTATTTTGTGGACGGTGTGGCTTGCTAAAAATGATATGGTCTTTGAAAATGGCAAGTTGGATGGCGCACTATGTTTTTTTTTTGGCAAGAGTAAGGTTAGCCAGCTGGTATAAAGCAAAGTTCCCTTCACTGGTTATAGCTAGTGATGATCTATTTAACGATCTGTCTTTGGCTGATAAAGTTAAGAGCTCTGGCTCTATTCTCGGTCCCAAATTGGTATGGAAACCTCCTCCGCCTGATTTTATTAAACTCAACGTGGATGGTGCAGTATCTAGGGGCGATATGAAGGGTGGTGTTGGTGGTATCCTTAGGGACAGCAATGGAGTTTGCTTGGCATCATTCTCGGATTAGACTGAGCGAGATCCTTCTATTCTGGCGAGCTTCTAGCGTTGGAGGAAGGGTTGAGCTTATTTTTTTTCAATCGAACCGGAGATCGGGGGCTATTAAGCACGGGTATGGCAAAATAATCCCATTTCAAGTATCTGATACGTTCCCGGCCTGGGATGTACCATGGTGGTAGGGTACGACTAAATAAACTCAAGGACGTTCGAATGGGACTTGGGGACGACATGTGACTATCACATGCGTTGCCAAGTGTAATTTTGATTTTTCCATTAAAAAATTAAAAAAGATAACACACGACATAATTTTGACAACTTCCCTTCAATTTCCTCTTTCTAATCGTCTCTCACTTTCATTACCAGAGATGATTTTGTAATTTGTTCTTGTTTTGATAAAGCTCGGGTTAAGCTCGATAAAGCTCTTGCCAATTGCCACTGCCGAATCCTTTCCTTCTCTCGAAAGAGTTAGTAATAGGTAAGCTCTTCCCAAAATTCTTTTAATTATTTTTGGCCAAATTTTTGTTCTTTCAGCTTGACATTTATGACTTGAATCTTTTCTGTAACTTTGTAAGTAGACATATTTGCTTGCAAGTTCTAGCTTTCCAAGTGTTTAATTCCATTCGATTGATGCATGATCTCTGAACTCAATTTATATGTTTTTTTAATGTAAATAGATCAATTTAGTTTAAATATGACATCTCAATGTGGTAGTGAGATTGAAAGTACTAATGGGAGTGAGTCAATTTTATCATCCTAAAATGAGAATTTATCTCTATTGTGGAGTTATGTGACAAAGATAGAAAGTCGATGGATTGTTGGAGGAACTTCGAATTTCCGATGTAACATTTGTGGTGAAACTCATAATGGAAGTTATACTAGGATAAAGACACATTTAGTTCAAATTTTAGGTGAATTAGTTGCAATTTGCAAAAAATAACTAAAACTCAAAAACTTGAAATTGTAAAGTTGATAGAGGAGTGGGAGAAGAAAAAGAAACAAAGAGCAACTAGAGAAGTTTCTTTGCCCTGTCAAACTCAAGCTGGAGTTGAGATTGATTATTCTTCTCAAAAGAGGAAATCTAACTTGTCACCTCTTGCTAGATCATTCGACATGAATGCTAGGGCCTAATTAGATGAAGAAATTGCAAGAATGTTCTATACATGTAGTTTGTCCTTTAATCTTGCTAGAAATCTTCATTATCATAAGACTTTCACTTTTGCTGTAACTCACAATATACCTAGTTATGTCCCTCTGGTTATAATAAATTATGAACCACAATGCTCTAATAAAAAAATAATAATGTTGAGAAGCTATTGCAACTGATTAAAGTAACATGGCAGGAAAAGGGATTTATTATTGTGTGTGATAATTTGAGTGATCTAACAATAAAGCCTCTCATTAATTTCATGGTTACTTCTGGAAATGAGTCTATGTTTCTTAAAGCTATGAATTGTTTTAGTGAAGTCAAAGATAAGTTTTTCATTGCCAATTTGATGAAAGAAGTGGTTGATGAGGCGAGTCATCAAAATGTGGTGCAGATTATTACTGACAATGCAACTAATGGCAATAGGGAAGGAGAAATTATTGAGAGCATGTATTCTCATATTTATTGGACACTGTATGTTGTCCATATACTTAATCTTGCCTTGAAGAACATTTGTTCGGCACAAAATATCGAGGGAAATGAGGAACATATGACTTATGTCATTGGATTACTAAAATTCATGAGGAAATCATACAAATCATGTAACACCCTTAACACGTATATGTCTCGATATACGAGTCAAAGATGTCACATCAACTTAAAAACATTTACTGAACTGAAATTGCCTAAAAATTTGTTTCATTTGAAAACACTCTTATTCTAACTTTAAAAATCTAATTTAAAGTATATCTCAACTATAATTTATTTTTTTGTCACAGGAAAATAAATTTATTTGTTAATCAGTACTTTTTTATACTATGTCTTTTCGTGAAATCTTTTAAAAACATAATAATGTAATATATTCTTTTCATGCATAGATACTGATAAAACTAAACTAAGTAAAATAAACTAAAATAGTTCTAGTTTACTATTACAGATTATTAAAAATAAATATGATAAATAGAAACTAATGACATAATTATACATGTCACTACTAGTCAAAAGAAACTTCAATGATGTCTTACTGATATTAGTATTATAGATGATCTGCACATAATGTTGGAAAGCTCCTTGTAAAAACGTTCGTATCTAAATCAGACCCTACACATGAAAATCATCACGCACTAAGTATAACTTAGTGAGGCAGTAATACAAAAGGTGAGAACAAATAAATAAAGTATCAAAATATATATAAATTTATTCAAAATAAAATAAACAAACTTTCAGAATTTCAAACTGGATATCTCATGCTGAACTTTATCAAAAACCTGAAAAGAATCATCTGATGATTTTCACAAAATCATAATAAATCAGATCAGACAGAATAATCATTCCATATTCTTTTGTAATCTGACACTTTTCAAAACTTTCGTATTTCATTTTTATAGCCCAAAGTATATTTTAAGAGAATATAAGGTACGTGAGTCAGACGAGTGTGCGCAATACAGATCTCAGTGCCATCATCAGAATCGAAACAGATAAGCACACACAGTGCTATCACATCAGAGATAACAATATGCACACAAAGTGCATTCAGATCAGAATATATATATACTAGTGTACACTCTAGTACACCACAATATATCAAAATCAGAACAGATAATCACTTCACCTCATGGCATGCCAATTGTACATTTGACTCTCCATATAACATACAATGGGCTTTCAATTCAATTCATAATCATTTGATAAAAATCATATCAGAGTCAGAAATATATTTAATTCACATTCATAAAGCATGACATGGGAAGTTCATATCCAAAATAATTCAAATAATATTTCTAAAATCATCGAGAAAATATTCCATCATGATCAATAAATATCATTCTTTAAAATCATTATAAAAAGAATTCATTTGGATACCTTTTTCAGAAAATATCATATAAAAACGTATTAGGTAATTTCATACCCAAAATAATCATAAATACTTTATATGTCATTATGAAAATATTCAATGATTAAAATAAAACCATATTTTTAAAAGATAATATGAGGTTGACTTATCGCAAGTATTCCTTAATTAGAATAATTAAATAAATAAACTGCACTAACCTTTGTCTCACTACAGAACTTGTATACAATAGTCCTAATCACAAGCTTTGTCCTTTCCATTCGGATCGTTCAAATTGCTAGATTTATCGTAGTCTGACAATATCAAATTATCACACAAAAATTGTTCGAGCTACATATTAGTATCGTACTAATATAAGCTGATTTTAATATTCGAAAATCTACAAAATAAAAATCAATATCAAACTAAATCATATTTCTATTATAATTTCCAACTTTTAAAATACTCTTCCAAATCCATGAATATTTATTTTCATCTTTAACCCTTAATCTTTGCTAAATTACACAAATAAGCCACAAATTGTGAATTCTTTTTAGAATTCACCTCAACATTTCTATTTAATTCATAATGGTCCTTCACCGTAATGATTATTGTACATTAATAACTAAAATTCCAGCACTTAAATAAAATACCCAAATCAAATCTTCAATATTCAAAATATTATAAATTTCAACCCAAACTTTCCTAAACTTTTGATTTTCAACACTTAACTTTATAAATTTGTAATTCAGCCTCAACTCAATATTTAATTTAAAATTCAGCATACTAATAAATTTTCCAGCCTTCAATAATTTACTCAGATAATACTTCTACACTTAAGAACTTGCAAACAAGTCCCCAATATTTATAAGACCCTTCGAATTCCACCATCTAACCATTAAAATGGATTCTTTTAGAATTCTTCTCAACATTTCCAATTTATTCAAAATGGCCTCTTGCCATTTAAATTCAATTCCAAGCATCCAAAAATATACTCAAACATTTAAACATTACTCTTCAGCTTCTAATCCATTTCCACTTAAATTCTAAAATTTCCATATTCATACAACCCGCACTACCTTTAAATAATCAGTATTTTGTATTGATATACACACTGGAATTTAATTCCGTTTCTTCCTTTGAAAATTATACTCTAATACATATCTATCCATATAAATAAATCCTTCTAGTTCATTTTGTACAATTTATGGTGAATTTTCAAAGTTGACCGACTGAATATGTTTTATGCAGAATCTGCTGCACCGTTTTTCTGACCTTTCCCCGGTTAAAAATTCATATCTTTTTTATACACCTTAAAATTGATCCCTGTTTATTTTAAACAAAACTAGAATGATATATAAACACAAGTATATAAAAATAACCTCCAAATCAGTTTTATATAATTTCCGGTGAATTTTCAAACTCACCGCCAGATTCAAAATATAAACTACTTTTCATTAATTTGCATCCTTAGGTTCTTCATCAATTCTTACAACACTTCTAATATCAAGAATCGATCTTTAATCATAAAAATCACACTTCCCCTTCATCAAAATCTTACCAACTTGAGCATGAAACATGAAGATTTTTATACCATATGAAAGAAAATTTCATGTAGGTTATTTTATCCTTAATAACCTAACTTAGAATTCTAGTAAAAATGGACCAAAAATTAAAAACAAAGTTTCTCACCTTATTAATGGAGTCTCACGGCAGGAAGGAGAAGATGAGCTGAACTTCTCTCCTAAAATATCTCTGAATACACATGTTATTATCTAATATAAATGAATTTTAAATTCATTTAATCCACTTTACCATGTTGCCCTTAATAAAACTTAATAATTTCAGCCATGCCACTCCATGAAATCATCCCTTACATCATCAAATCCATAAAGAAAATATCTCAATTCTGATTTTATACTTCTATCCTTGAAATTTTTGAAAGTTGCAATTTAGTCACCTAATTCCAAAATTTTGGCTTAACATGAAAAATCGACCTTAATTCCATTGATCCATGTTAACTTTTCTAAAATATATATAAATAATATTTCCAACCATTTTATAACATCCTTCAAATTTTCGTAAAATTCTAATTCGTTTTGAATATTCGATTTCAATACCGAACTTTATTGCTTTATAGCTTTTAACACAATTCTCGTACAAAAAATATTATTCCTACTAAAATATTTGTTTTAATCCAAAATATTCATTTACAAGATAAATATATAAATTTTAAAAATTACAATTTTGGTGTCTACACTTTTCAAAGTTTATGCTTTAGCCACTAAACTTTCAAAACTTACATTTTAGTCACTGGTCAAAATTTGGGGTATTACAAATCAAGAATTTCATCATGAACCACAACTTGAGATTGATAATCTTCTAAAGATTTAGTCCTCTTAATTACTTTCAATTACCGATACTCATTTTGCTTCAATCAATGTGATGCTTAAGAGGTTTAAACTCATCAAGCATGGACTTCAAGTAATGTTCATAAGTGATGAATGAAATTCTTACAGAGAGGATGCAATAAGGAAAACAAGCTTTGTGAAGGAAAAGCTTGTGAGTAATGATTGGTGGGATAAAGTAGCTTACATAATTGATTTCACAAAGTCCATCTATGACATGCTTAGAGTATGTGACACTGATAAGCCTTGTCTTCATTTGGTATATGGGATGTGGGATTTCATGATTGAGAAAGTGAAATATGAAATTTTCAATAAGGAAAACGTTCTTTTTTAGACTTCAATCTTTTTTATCATGTTGTTTATGAGATTCTTATAACTATTTTGACAAAGAGTTATACTCCTCTTCATTGTCTAGCTTATTTACTAGATCCAAGGTACATAGCTTTATTAGTTTTGAATTTTATATTCTCAATTTATAGTTCTTTGATATATGTGTAATTTTCTTTTTAATATGTTGAAGGTTTTATAGTGACGGTTGGCTAACCGAGGATCCTAGTAGAGTTGCTCCTCATAGAGATGGTGAAATATCTTAAGACAGAATGAAGTGCTTTCGTAGGTTATTTTAAAATGATGATGATTGTCGTAATCGGTTTTCGTTCGGGCACGAAATATTATACTTGGCGGGAAAATTGATGAAAATAAATGTTTTTGAAAATAATTTGGGAGTCGCCATCGGCCTTTTGGGTCAGGTAGGTCGAATACCTAAAAATTATTTTCTTAAAGAGTTTTAAGAAAACACCAATAAAAAAATGAACTGATCTGCATTTATAACCAAAAATTTGTTCTTTTTAATAATAAAAAGATTCGTGGTCGGTTACGTTTAGGGAAGGATTAGCACCCCTACAACGCCCAAAATTGGTACTTTTTAATTATAAATTGTCTCTATTATTATAAATTTTAAAAAATTCAAAATATATTTAATTTATAATCCTATTATTTCAAAATTATATAAAAATATTTAAAAATATCGGAAAAGAACTTCTAGGTGCCTTAAGACAGCTCTTTTCTTTGATATTGATAAATATTAATTTAAATAAAATTAAATAAAATTATTTTTTTATATATATTTTTTTATAATTTAAAATACCAGAATAGGACATCCAGTTGTATTAAGACTGTCCTTTTCTTTGATATTAAAAAATAAATATAAAAATAAATTATTTAAAAAAAATAAATTATTATTTATTATATATATATATATATATATATATTTATGAATACATAATAATAAAAATATTTAAAAATATAAACAAGTAAAATTAAAACAATAAAAATACAACCAGAATGATATATTTAAAAGCAGTAAAATAAATGAAAACATTTAAAATAAATGACTAAATTATAGTAAAAGTAAAATTAAAAACCTAATTCATAATTAATCAAAATTATAGGGATTAAACATGCTATTTCTTTATTTTATTTATTTAGTGACTAAAATAAAATTATCTAAAATTCATATTTTAGAATAAAATAAATTAAAAATATAAATTAGGGATTAAAATATTATTTATTAAAATTAAGGGATTAAATCTATTATTTATCCTAAATATATTATTTTAATATAAAGGACTAAAATAAATAAAATTAAAATTTAAAGATCAAATTAAAAGTATTATAAACTTGATTTAGTGACTAAAATGGAAAGTTTACAAGTTTAGATGGCTGCGGAAATGATTTAACTATTCTTTAATTACACGAATAGCCCTCCCCAAAACGACGTCGTTTGGGAAGGGCTATTTAATGCCCAAGACAGCCGGCCCTTCGGGCCATCTCTTTCATTTTTCAATTTTCATTCTCTCTCTAACTGAGAGAGAATGAACAAAGCTCTCCCTTCTCTCTAGCTTCCCTCACCGGAGGGAAGCCGGTCACCGGACGGTAACCGTCTGCCGCCGTGACCCTCACCGCCGGCCACCACATCCGGTGGCCGAAAAATTTTATTTTTACATTAAAGGGTAGATCGGACCGTCCTAAGGACGGTTCCGGTGTTATTTTCCTCTAAATGGCTCCTGATCGGAGCGAATCTAAAGAAGTACCTTCGGTTTCCGAAGGTTTTGGTGACGTCCGGTGGTCGGGGCTTCCTCGGTAAGTTTCTCTTCTTTCTTTTTTCTTTTCTTTCTTTTCTGTTTCTTTACTGCGTTGTTGTTGAGATCGTTGGTAGTTTTTGTATCTCTCTATGTTTCTGTTGTTTCCTCGTCTCTCCCCGTTCTTCTCTGTATTTCTCTCTGTCTCCTCTTTTTTTGCTCGCATATGGGGTGATGGCTTTATAGCCATCACCGGTGTGGCCATCGGACCGGTCCGAAGAGCGGGTCTCAGTGAGTCACCGGACTCCCAGTGGTGACTCACCCCATAGCCATATCGTGGACGGCTGGCGTTGGAGCTTCTGGAGCCTTCGGTTGGGACGTGGCACTGGCAGCAGAGGCGGCTGGAAGTTGGACCGTTGGCTGAGGCGGCTGGAGGCAGAGGCGGCTGGAAGCTAGGGATAGAAACCCTAGCTGAAACCCTAAATGTTTTAGGGTTTCCATATGGTTTGGGCTTGTAATATGGGCCTGATTATTGGGCTCCGGGTTTTGTAATATTAATAAATAATATATATTAATAATAATTATTATAATATAATAATAATTATAATAATAATAATAATAATATAAATAAAATTAAAATGAAAAAAATGAATATCTTCAGCTGCCCCTCTTTGCTTATTCTTAATAAGAATAGAGCAAAGACGGAAAGATAATAAGTTTTTTTCATTTGATTTCACTTGATTATGTATGGAGATGTTGAATAACTTCTTCTTTTTCTTTCAAATGAGTTCTTCTCATTATGAACTTTCCGCTGGGGATGATGTTGACCTCTTTCTTTCTGTGATGGAGTCATTCAAAAGGTTGAATAAGCTCTTGATGAGTTCTTCTCATTATGAACTTCTTCATCCTTCTTCAGATGAGTTCTTCTCATTATGAACTTCCTCTGGAAAAGCGGATCTATCAAGTGATGGATTTAATCAAAAAGTTGAACAAATTCTTCTCATTATGAATTTCTTCTTCTTCAGATGACGAGTTCTTCTCATTATGAACTCTACCTAGCAATGTTAATCCATCATATGATGAATTTAAACAAAAGGTTGAACAAATTCTTCTCATTATGAACTTATTCTTCCTTCTTCAGATGAGTTCTTCTCATTATGAACTTTCTCTGGAAAAGCTGATCCATCAAATGATGGATTTGAGCAAAAGATTGAACAAATTCTTCTCATTATGAATTTCTTCTTCTTTCTTCAGATGAGTTATTCTCATTATGAACTCGACCTGGCAATGTTAATCCATCATATGATGAATTTAAACAAAAGGTTGAACAAATTCTTCTCATTATGAACTTATTCTTCCTTCTTCAGATGAGTTCTTCTTATTATGAACTTTCCCTGGAAAAGTTGATCCATCGAATGATGGATTTGAATCTTTGCTAAAATCTTTGAATTTCCTGTCAATATTCAACATGGATGAAAATGAATGAAAATGCACCTATTTTTGCAAACACCTAAATATGATGCATGAATGTTTAGTTTATTTGATTTCAGATTGGTGAATTGAGTATTTCTTCAATTGTAAAAAACCCAATAAATCTTTCTTCTTCAAATCAGAGAAACTGTCATCTTTGACAAATGTAGATGTAGATACAAAACTTCTTGAGAATAAAACTCAATAGTATAGGCTCTTGAAAAGCTTGCCTTCATGTGACATGTTGATTCTGATAACAACTCATCTGATTATGAAATGTCTTTTCAAGATGATTTCACAGATATCGATAGTTCTTTTAATACCAAGAAATCTTGAATTCTGATTCTGATGAGGAGAATAAACTGTTATACTTGACAAAAATGGGATTCTCAGAGGCTGAAAATTCAAATAGCCATGGAGAGATGTGATCCAGATTCATCAATTGCAGAATTGACAAATTTTATATGTACTGCTCAAATGGCTAAGGCTGCCGACACATTTCTTCAGGTAAAAGATGGGAAGCCATTATGCAATGATCACAATTACAAGCAAAGGCGAAACTTGGGCTATGATTTGTGGAAAAGGAAGAAGCAGATGAAGCTTGAAAAGAAGCTTATTAATGAAGATGATCATGCAGTTCATCTTTCAATTCCAACGATCGGTTCTGGGGTTCCTACTGAATCAGATCAGATAACTCAAAGAACACTTCCAGAAGATGCTATGAGCAAATTCATCTTTCAACTTCAATGATTGGGTTTGGGGTTCATACCAAACCAGATCAGATAACTCAAAGAACACTTCCAGAAGATGCTATTGGGCACATTCGCCTTTCCAAATTCAATGATTGGTTTTACCAAACCAGATCAGATAACTCAAAGAACACTTCCAGAAGATGCTATGAGCATATTCATTTTCCAAATTCAATGATTGATTTTACCAAACCAGATCAGATAACTCAAAGAACACTTCCAGAAGATGCTATGAGCATATTCATTTTCCAAATTCAATGATTGGTTTTACTAAACCAGATCAGATAACTCAAAGAACACTTCTAGAAGATGCTATGAGCATATTCATTTTCCAAATTCAATGATTGGTTTTACCAAACCAGAACAGATAACTCAAAGAACACTTCCAGAAGATGCTATGAGCATATTCATCTTTCAACTTCAATGATTGGTTTTACCAAACCAGATCAGATAACTCAAAGAACACTTCCAGAAGATGCTATGAGCATATTCATTTTCCAAATTCAATGATTGGTTTTACCAAACCAGATCAGATAACTCAAAGAACACTTCCAGAAGATGCTATGAGCATATTCATCTTTCAACTTCAATGATTGGTTTTACCAAACCAGATCAGATAACTCAAAGAACACTTCCAGAAGATGCTATGAGCATATTCATCTTTCAACTTCAATGATTGGTTTTACCAAACCAGATCAGATAACTCAAAGAACACTTCCAGAAGATGCTATGAGCATATTCATCTTTCAACTTCAATGATTGGTTTTACCAAACCAGATCAGATAACTCAAAGAACACTTCCAGAAGATGCTATGAGCATATTCATCTTCCAAATTCAATGATTGGTTTTACCAAACCAGATCAGATAACTCAAAGAACACTTCCAGAAGATGCTATGAGCATATTCATCTTTCAACTTCAATGATTGGTTTTACCAAACCAGATCAGATAACTCAAAGAACACTTCCAGAAGATGCTATGAGCATATTCATTTTCCAACTTCAATGATTGGTTTTACCAAACCAGATCAGATAACTCAAAGAACACTTCCAGAAGATGCTATGAGCATATTCATCTTTCAACTTCAATGATTGGTTTTACCAAACCAGATCAGATAACTCAAAGAACACTTCCAGAAGATGCTATGAGCATATTCATTTTCCAACTTTAATGATTGGTTTTACCAAACCAGATCAGATAACTCAAAGAACACTTCCAGAAGATGCTATGAGCATATTCATTTTCCAAATTCAATGATTGGTTTTACCAAACCAGATCAGATAACTCAAAGAACACTTCCAGAAGATGCTATGAGCACCTGGCATTTGTTCCAGTTAATGTTTGGACTATAATATCACAATACTTATTCGATGTAAAGCCAAAATTTGTAGATTCGAAGCATTTTCATGCTACTACACTGAAAAGGGCTATATTCATAATTCTGTCAATTAAGAACAGATTTTCTCTTATTATGTTTCCTCCATGTGCTGATGCTTTTCCATTAACAAAGAAATGATGGCCTTCTTGGAATCCAAAAACAAAGTTGAACTGTTTATAAACATGTACAGGAAGTGCCAAATTGACAGAAAGGATCTGTAAGGCTCTTGAAGCTTATGACAAAGAGCCACTTTCGCGTGTCCAGAAGTATGTTCTTGATGAGTGCTGAAAATGGAATCTAGTATGGATTGGAAGGAATAAAGTTTTGCTCCACTTGAACCTGATGAGGTGGAAATGCTTCTTGGTTTCCTTAAAAACCATACACAAGGATCTGTATAGAGACATGTTTCCCAGTGATATCAATGTCCTGTCTCTTTTCTCTGGAATTAGTGCTGCAAAGGTCACCTTCTACTGTATTAGGATATCTTTAAAAACAGATGTGCAAGAACTGAATGATGATCGGTTGGAGCAATTGATGAGTAGTTTTAATGGACTCGACCTTGTTGTCAGTGGCATCCAGCATAACAACCCTATTGTTCATGGCTTTAAGATGGTGATGATTTGCTTACTTTGTATTCCATGCTTTTAAAAGGTATTAACATAAAGTGATATTCAGAAATCTTTAACTTATTTCAAAATTATGTTAATTCAATAAAAGAATAAATTGAATTTTCGAAAATAAATTGAATCTCAAATAAATTGAACTTGAAATAGATAGAATTGTATTCAAAGTTATGGCAAGCATAAGAATGATAAAAATTCAAATGTCTCAACAAATTATTAGCATAAGTATTTCTAAATTAATCAAGTTGACACAATTTAGAGAAATGATGTAAGCTTTTGTCTGGAAGATCTCAAACGTTGTCAAAATGCTTGTAGATGTGAAGTTTCTCCCAAACTGTCAAAATCTTAAGAGGATTCAATTTCCAGATGCCTAATATCAACCTGCATTTGAGCCGCCTTTTCAGGTTTTCAACTCAAATCCTTCCTTTGGTTACAAGATGCCCTTTTCGGGTTTTCACCTTGACCCCCTTTTTTTTTTCTTTTTTCTCTTTTTTCTTTTTCTTTTTTTTCTTTTCTTTCTTTTTCTTTTCTCTCTTTTTTCTTTTTCTTCAAGCATAATATTTCTTGACAGAATCCGAGTTTATTGGATTTCTCAGAATTTTTCCATCCATTTCTGCCAAGATCAATGCTCCTCCGGAAAAGGCCTTTTTTACAACGTATCGCCCTTCCCAATTAGGCATCCATTTCCCACGGAAATCTTTATGTATAGGCAAGATCTTTTTTAGTACTAGATCACCCTCTTGGAACTCTCTTGGATGTACTTTTTTGTCATGAGACTTCATCATCCGTTTCTGATACATATGCCCATGGCAAATAGCTTTCAATCTTTTCTCCTCAACAAGGTTCAATTGATCAAATCTAGCTTGGATCCATTCAGATTCATCCAATTTTATTTCTCTCAATATTCGAAGCGATGGAATCTCAACTTCAATTGGTAAGACTGCTTCCATCCCGTAGACTAAAGAAAATGGTGTTGCCCCAGTAGATGTTCGAACAGTAGTTCGGTATGCATATAAAGCAAAAGGTAACTTCTCGTGCCAATCTTTGTAAGTTTCAGTGGTCTTTGTAATGATTCTCTTGATGTTCTTGTTTGCTGCTTCAACTGCCCCATTCATCTTTGGACGATACGCCACAGAGTTTGCATGTTTGATCTTAAACTGTGCACAAAGTTCGGTCATCATTTTGTTGTTCAGGTTCAGAGCATTATCTGTAATGATCCTTTCTGGTAGACCATATCGGCAAACTATCTCTTTTTTTATGAATTTACAGATTGTGGACCTCTTAATATTGGCATATGAAACAGCTTCAACCCATTTGGTAAAATAATCAATTGCCACAAGAATAAAACAATGTCCATTCGATGCTTTTGGTGTAATTGCACCAATGACATCTATTCCCCACATAGAAAATGGCCAGGGTGCTGTCATTACATGTAAAGGAGATGGGGGTACATGAATCTTGTCTGCATATATCTGGCATTTATGACATTTCCTTGCATAATCAATGCAATCTGTGTGCATGGTAGCCCAATAGTATCCATATCTCATTATTTTTCTGGCCATGGAAAGACCATTTGCATGTGTTCCACATATTCCACTGTGTACTTCTTCAATGATGCTTTTAGCTTCGCTGGTATTTAAACATCTCAATAGCATTTGATCATTGCTTCTTCTATACATAATCTCGCCATCAAGAAAATATCCAGCAGCCATTCTTCTCAAGGTTCTTTTATCAATTTCCGATGCATTTGGTGGATAACTTTGATTTTTGATATATTGCAGAATATCATGATACCATGGTTTACCATCTACTTCTTCTTCTACACTATAACAATGTGCAGGAATTTCATATACTTGCATTTTGATTGGCATCATATCAACTTTCTTAGTTGCTTGAAACATAGCAGCTAATGTAGCCAAAGCATCTGCCATTTGATTTTCTTCTCGAGGGAGATAATTGAAAGTAACTCTCTCAAATTCTTTCACTAATTTGAGGGTAAAATTTTGATATTCCAACAATTTGGGATCTTTTGTTTCCCATTCTCCTCGCAATTGATACACCACTAACGATGAATCTCCATATATTTTGAGACATTTGATTTTTCTTTCTATAGCTTCTTTCAATCCCATGACACAAGCTTCATATTCTGCCATGTTATTGGTGCAAAAGAACTCCAGTCTACTTGTAAAGGGATAATAAACATTTTCTGGAGAAATTAACACTGCCCCGATTCCTCGTCCTAAAGCATTGGATGCTCCGTCAAAATAAAGCTTCCAAGATGCAGATGTGTCATTTGTTCTAACTTCTTCATTCATGGATATACATAACAAATCTTCATCAGGAAAATTGAAACTCAAAGGCTGATAATCATTTGATACACGACTGGCCAGAAAATCAGCTATTACACCTCCTTTTATTGCTTTTTGGTTGACATATACAATATCAAACTCAGATAATAACATCTGCCATCTAGCCATTCTGCCTGTCAAAGCTGGTGATTCCATTAAGAATTTCAAAGGATCAAGTTTCGATATCAGCCAAGTAGTATGGTATAACATATATTGTCTGAGTCTTCGAGTAGCCCACACCAAGGCACAACATAATTTTTGTATTGGTGGATATCGAATTTCACAATCAGTAAATTTCTTACTCAGATAATAAATAGCTTTTTCTTTTCTTCCAGATTCATCATGCTGTCCCAGTACACATCCCATTGAATTTTCGAATACCGTCAAGTAGAGAATTAATGGTCTATCAGGCATTGGTGATACTAAAATTGGGGCATTGGATAAATATTTCTTAATAATATCCAAAGTTTCTTGACATTCTTCATTCCAGACTTCAGGATTGTTCTTTCGAAGTAATTTGAACACTGGATCACATTTGTCAGTTAATTGAGAAATGAACCGAGATATATAATTTAATCTTCCCAAAAAGCCTCGAACTTCTTTTTTTGTATTGGGTTGTGGAAGATCTTGAATTGCTTTTACTTTATCTGGATCAATCTCGATTCCTTTTTTGCTGACCACAAATCCCAAAAGTTTCCCGGAAGTTACCCCAAAAGTGCATTTTGCGGGGTTGAGCTTTAATTGATACTTCCTCAATCTCTGGAAAAGCTTTCTCAGGTTTTGAATATGTTCTTCTTCAGTTCGGGATTTGGCAATCATGTCATCTACATATACTTCAATCTCTTTGTGCATCATGTCATGAAATAAAGTTACCATGGCTCTTTGATATGTTGCCCCTGCATTTTTCAATCCAAATGGCATCACTTTATAACAAAATGTGCCCCACATGGTTATAAATGTTGTTTTTTCCATGTCTTCAGGATTCATTTTTATCTAATTATATCCTGAAAAACCATCCATGAATGAAAACCATGCGTGTCCTGCAGTATTGTCTACCAATGTGTCTATGTGGGGTAATGGAAAGCTATCTTTTGGACTAGCTTTGTTGAGATCTCTGTAATCCATACACATTCGAACTTTTCCATTTTTCTTTGGTACGGGAACAATGTTGGCTATCCATTCTGGGTATTTAGATGCCTGTAGGAAACCTGCATTGATCTGTTTCATCACTTCCTCTTTGATCTGCAACAACATTTCTGGCCTCATTCGTCTGAGCTTTTGTTGGACCGGTTTATATTCTGGATTGATTGGAAGCTTGTGTATCACTATATCTGTGCTTAAACCATGCATATCTTGATAAGACCAGGCAAAGATATCTTTGAACTCTTGAAGGAGATTTGTCAATTCTTGTTTTATCTGGACTGTCAGAGTAGTACCAATTTTCACCTCTTTCATTTCTTCATCTGTTCCCAAATTCACAGTCTCAATCTCTTCTTTGTGGGGTAGAATTTGTTTGTCTTCTTTTTCTACCAATCTTAATAGTTCAGTAGGAACATCACATTCCAGTTCATCTTCACACCTATTGATTTCTTCCAGACATATAGGTTGCTCTAAATTTATCTCTTGATTAAATTTAGGAATAAACATGCTATTAACATGGTGACACCTGCAAATTTAAGTCGGACATATTTTCCGAAAGAATATAGTAAATTTATGAAATAAATAAATGTAAAAATGTAAGAAAATGTAAAGAATGATTGCCATCTGAAAATTTTAAAGAAAATTTCTTATATTTAACATAATTTCTTTTACAAGATAACAAAAAGTTTTCATATTTTTGAGCTAAACATAAAGATTAGTTCTGAATATTACTCTGCGTTAATATTAAAAACTATAGGAAGATCTTCAGTGGTCCAATTGTTGAGTGTTTCTCCAGGAAAACATGGGCGAATCCTATCCAAGTATTTGCCAGTCTTGTTGTCATTCATGATCATGTTGATAAATAATCCATTCATAGCTTCTTCAACTATGTTTTGATCTTTCGTCAACTTTTATTCTTTAAAGGCTTCAACAAGCTGCTGTTCTACATTAATTGTTCCCCCTGATCTGAATATGGTCTTCAACTGTGGGAATGACATGTGTTTCCAAAGGATTTCTCCCCCTTTCAATTTTGCCTTTCTGTCCTCACATCTTCTTTTCATCTCTTTGTTCTTTTGCTAAAAATTGGGCTTAAACCCAAGCCCAAAACGTTCTTTCTTCATCTTTATACTGACAGGAACTGAAATCCCTTGAAGATTCTTTCCTAACCCTTTCCCAGCTTTAGCTCCGATGCCTAAAGTTTGTCGTACCGTCATCTTGGTGCAATCAGATAATTTGGGATATGGAATTTTGCTTCCTTCTGCAATAAAGGTTGCATTGACAAATTCAAGAGCTCGGAAAGAGCTTCCAGAGCATCATCATTGGTTTCGATATATGGAAAATCGCTTGTTACAGACGCAATGATTTCTTCTTCAGCTCCGACGCATATTAGTTGTCCATCAACAACAAATTTCAATTTCTGATGTAATGAAGAAGGAACGGCTCCTGCTGAATGAATCCATGGCCTCCCTAATAAACAATTATATGTAGGGTGGATGTCCATTACCACAAAGTCAATATTGTACATGATTGGACCAATTAACAACGGTATTTCCATTTTCCCAAGCACTTCTTTTTGAGTACCATCAAATGCTTGCACTACATTCTGATAACTCTTCATGTGTGATTGATCCACAGGCATTCTTTGAAGTGTGACTAGAGGCATCAAGTTGAGAGTGGATCCATTGTCAATCAATACTCCTGGCAACACATGACCATGACAATGTGTCGTGATATTCAAAGCTTTTACTGACCCCATTCCGCCTTCTGGTATTTCATCATCCGTGAACGTTATGTAATTGTCAGCGGCTATATGTCCCATAATTCTGTCAAGTTTATTGAGGGATATATCTTCAGGGATAAATGTTTGATTGAGAATTTTCATCAAAGCATTTCTATGTGCTTCTGAATTCATCAATAGATCAAGAATAGAAATTCTCGCTTGTTGTTTGTGTAGTTGTTCAACCACACTATACTCACTATGTTTCAGGAATTTCAAAAATTCTTGAGCTTGTTTTTCTGTCACAGGCTCATTGAATGCTGGAGGGGATTCATCATCAAATACCTTCTGAGGTATTACCATGGCTTTTCCTTTTGCTTTCACTTGTTCTGAAGCATTGGATGTTTCGGGAGAGTAACATCTCCCACTTCTTGTAAAGAAACCGACTTCGCTCATTGCTTCAGATTTCGATGTTGTATCCAAATTCTGTATTTTCTCTTCTGTTTTTTCTAGAGAATCAGATCCTCCTACCATTGAAACATTGGTAGTATAATTCCAAGGTACCCTGCGGGTATCTTTGTATGGAAATGGTAGAGGAATGGTGATAACTACTTTCGGCTTTATTGGTGCAGGAATTGTCGTAGATGATTTCACATTAATGATCACAGGATCATTTATTCTTTGATTAGGTTTAGAATCCTCTGATGAGCAAACATCATTCTCTTTTTTCCCTGGTTTTTCTTCAAAGAATTCTATTTCTCTGTTGTTCATCAATTTTTGCACCAAATCCCTAAACTCAGGACATAGTTGAATTTTATGCCCTTTCTCCTGATGATATTCACAATAATTCTTGCCTTCATTCTGCTTTGGCCTGAATTGTTGTGGAATTATACCGGCTAAAGAGAGTTGTTGGAATATCCAAACAAAAGGAGATTTAATTTCAGAAATGTCAGTTTTTGCTTTCTTCTTGTTCTCTTCCTGAATTGTATTCACGTTTTTATCTCCATGATTTGGCAATGGATGATTTGATGCAGATGGTGTATTGAATTCCAACTTTCCAGTGTTGATCAAATTTTGGACCACCCTTTTGAATGCCAAACAGTTTTCAATAGAATGACCCGTAATTCCTTCATGGTAAACACAGTGTGCCTTTGTATCATACCAAGGAGGGAATGGTGGTTGTATAGGAACCAAAGGATAGGGTCGTATGACATCTGCTTTTAACAGCGAATCATAGATCTCCGCATATGGTACTGGTAAAGGTGTAAAAGACAACCTTTCATTTTCTTTTCGAGATCCTCTGGACTCTGTTCGATTAGTGTTTGTTTCCTCTTTCTTAACCTTTGGCTGGGTTATTGTAACACTTTTCGATGAATCCTTGTTGTAAGAATTTGCATTGTTGACTTCATTCTCTTTTTTCCGGTACATAGGTCTTTTGGAACTAGACCCCTCATTTGATTCAATTTTGCCACTTTTCAAGACATTTTCAATGAGTTCTCTAGAAATGACCAAATCTGCAAAATTTCTGGTTGCATTCCCCATTAAATGATTTAAATAAGGAACTTTCAATGTATGAACAAATATTACTGTGGCCTCTTTTTCTGACAAAGGTGGTTGAACTTGGGCTGATGTGTCACGCCATCTCTGGGCATACTATCTGAATGTTTTATTATTTTTTTTCCAAATTCTGGAGAGTCCATCTATCAGGAACCATGTCTGTTACGTGGCGGTACTGCTCTAAAAATGCTTTAGCCAAATCTTTCCAGGAACTAATGTTGGCTTTGGTCAATTGAGTATACCATTTTAAAGCCGGTCCTGTCAAACTATCCTGAAAGCAGTGAATTAACAATTTCTCGTCCTTCACATATCCTGCCATTCTGCGATAAAACATAGTAATGTGGGATGAAGGGCATGTAGTACCGTCATATTTATCAAATTCGGGAGCTTTGAACTTGATGGGGAGGATTAAGTCTGGAACCAAACTCAACTCACTGGCGTCAAACCCATAAAATGATTCAGTTATTTCCACGGATTTCATTCGTTCTTCTAAGCTCTTGATCTGTCTGGTCAATTCTTCATTTACTTTTTGTTTTTCATTCAGCTCATTCAAATCTGGGATTAAATGCTCAGTATTAAGATCCCCTATTTTCACATCTGATATAAGCGGATTTTTGCTTGAAGATGTAGGATCCACTTGTTGATTTTCATGTGGTTTGGCTTCTTGTAATGCTGATGTACGAGCATTGATTTGTATAGGTGTAGTACCAGAATGATAAATTGGTTCTGGTGGAAAACCTAGAGGATACATAGGTTCTTGGTCGAAAGATACAGGATTTTCATGCATTTTTCCAATGATAGCCTGCCTTTTAAACATGTCCTCTATTTTCTGCATCATACTGTCTTTTGAATTTGCAATATTGGCTTCAATTTTCTCCAGCTTCATTCTCATTTCTGCTTGTTCTTTATTATGCTGTTCCTCAATACGCTGTATTTTATCTTCCATAATTCTCTTAGTAGCTTGTCTAGTACCGTAGTGATGTTGTATTTCTCTTTTGGCCAGAATAACTGCGATTGAAAAATCTTTTAATATTATTTTTTCCAAATTTTAATTAATGAATTTTATCTTAATAAATAAAATAAAAATAATAAAGTTATTCATAAAGAAAATTATGAAATGAATGATGAATGTATGCAAAATGTATGTATGCAAAAAGGTATTGATCCCAAAAAGTTAACTGTCATAGAACAACTTTCATCGGCATACAAAAGTTTCTTTATAATAATTCATAACTACAGATAAGGCATAGCTTTCCTATTAAGCTCTATAATTTCTTTCATTAACCATGACACCTTCTTTTCGCCCTTAGAAACTGGATCAACATGATGCTCAATTATTTTGGCTTCAACAGCTAATTCCCCAACATATCTAGCAACTTCACTCATTTGCACCATGGCCTCGAACACCATATTACTTCTTTCTTCACTTCTTTCAACATAGAAATCAGTTGACTTTTGCCATTGTTCATTCGTTCCTTCAAGAGTTTGCTCTAACTCAGTGATTCTGACTTGACAATTGTGTAGAATTTTTTCAAGATCTCTAATGCGTCTTCGCAGTGAAGCACTTTCCTCATTACTTTCTTTGAGATCATTAGGTCCTAGACGAACCTTTTCTTGAAACAACGATTCTTCAAGTTGCAAAATGTAAGCATTAAACTCTGAGTTTTTGTTTCTAGACTGATCCAGTACCACATCAAGTTTTGTTCGTGCTTCTTGCGTTCTTTGATTAAGCTTCTGGATTTGAACATTCTTATTTCTGCATCTTTGCATCCAATTGCTAGCCACTTCATGCTCTACCTCAAGTCTGGTGTTGAAATTTTTTCTTTCTAGCTCCCATTTTTCTTTTTCAATATTGTATTCTTCCATCTTTTGGCCTCTAACTTCAAATTCAGCAATCAGCTGGTTCATTTCAGATTCAAATCCCTTGAACATGATATTTTTCTCACCTTCAAATTTATAAACGACGTCATTCTTCATCTCTTCTAAATCTTTGGCCCGATCCCTTTCTCTTTGCATTTCATTCATGATCTCGCGGTGTTCAGCCTTGTGTTTTATAATTCGCTCTCTTCTGTCGACCTCAAAATCTTCCATTTTTTGCTTTCCTTTCTCAAGGCTTTTGAGTAGACGGCTATTCTTTCCTTTCAGATCTTCAACTCATCTTTTCTCGATGTTCAATTCTCTGGTCATTTGTATTGTTGCATGGTTTGATCCTGATGCTTTCCGGGATTTATATAACTCCTGGTAATTTTTCTCTAATGCTCTGAATTCATCATCAACTTTTTCTTTATCTTTTCTCAATATTGCATATTGTGATGAATGAAAGTCAATGTCAACACCCAACATAGCTTTATCTTGTCTCATTTGCTCTAATTCTTTCGACCAGCCTTCTCTTTCTGCTTCAAACTCAGTTCTCAGGATTTCAATCTCTGATGGAACTACCTTAATACGATCTTCCATAGAGATGTCCTCATTTTGATCTGGTAGAGGAATATTTTCATTTTTCCTGGCAGATCTCCATTCTTCATAATCAGGAGTTAACATTTCTTTTGCTGCTTTAGCTCGGATACAAAAAGTTGTTTTCCAAGCTGTAACGGCTTCCATGATATTTCTTTTATAATTTTTGCTGTGGAATGCGAACTCAGACGACTGTAATCCAACAGTGACAGGTACAAATTGACGACCTTCATATTGTCTTATGACCAGAAGTGGTGCATATCCAATTCCTCCCCATAATCCGAGCAGCATTATCCAGTTGTAATCTCCACATTTGTAAAAGAATTCCCTTTGTATTTGCCACGGGGCTCGCCAAACAATGTCATTGCTTTGCAGATTTCGAAAGGCATTAATCCACATATCTTTCTTAATTTCTTTCGGCCATTCCTGCTCCAGAAATTCTTTTAATGGTGAGTAATCCGTATTAAAGCGTCGGTATGAAACCTTTTCTGTCCTCCAAAAATGACTACGGATCCAAACATATAACAACTGAGAATCGTCCACCTCCTAGCTTTCTACAAGCATTTAACGATCTGAAGGTCTCTGCTAGGATTGCAGAAACAGGATTAATCTTTTTCGGTAGCTGTTCAAACAAATCTACCACTGTAGCTTCAACATATCCCAATACTTTTGGGAAGATGACCATACCATACATACCCAGAGCAAATAAATCGAATCGTACTTTAACATCTGGATGACTCTGAATAAGTTCTTTAATGTTGGTCCAAGCAATGCCTTCGCTTTCGCCTTTTTGTTTTGTACGGGATGCCACCCATTCTTCTCGTACCCCGGCAATCTTTGCTAATTTAACTCGAAAGGGTTGAGTTTTAATTGACTTTGAATAGATTCGATTCTCCAAAGCCCCATCTATATGTAGCAAAGTTGTGTACTCTTCAATAGTAGGGACCAAATCCTCTTTATTGAGAGTGAAGCAATTGTACCCTGGATTCCATAATTGAACTAGGGCTCTGAGTAATTCATCATCAACTTCGACATAGAGCAAATATGGGATGTCTCCGTAAGTCTGATAAAACTGCAATTTTTTGTTTGAATCCCAACTTTCCCAAATACTTCGCAAATCTTGCATATCATTTCTTTTTAGCGAAACTGGAGCATAACTGGCCAAGTCAGATACATAATCATCCTGCAGACTGTCTCCTTCTTGTCTTTGTAAGTCTTCAGCCCATTGTCTTACTTCTGAGTTTAGAATTACTTGATTTGAACCTTTTTTATCCATGGATGAAGGCTTTCCAATGAGACAATTAACACAAGGATCAATGCCTTTTATCCTGTATGATGCTATGCAAACAGAAAAATAAAGAACACACAAAAAGAAAATAAATTAGTTTACATAATAAAGAAATTTAATAATAACATTTACATAAATATTTTTTATTTAAACATGCTTTTTCTAAATTTAAATAATTTAAATAAACATGTAATTTAATCAGTAAAATAAATAAATTAACAGGAAAATCAGAATTCATTTCTCCTGTGTGTACACCTATTTTGGATAAAATTTCGGCATGACTTCGGATCGGAAGAGTTTCTAGGGTTTATTATATGCAGGGTTTCAGATCTAAGAATAAAGGTACCCGAATTGTCCTTGTTAGTGCCCCCTTGGGTTGCTAATCCTCAATCCTAGTCCATTACAGACTAAAATGGATCGAGTTCAATTCGAGGGGATACATTTCTCTATGCCTGACACGGAGAATAAATTCTCACGAAGACATAGAGTATATGAACCCCGAAAGTTACTTGCTAGGTCTAACACGGAGAATAAATTCTCACGAAGACGTCGCTTTCACTCCCACTTAAAAAGGATAACTCAATTATAGAGCTTTATGTTATGCAATGCAAGTGTTGTGTGTGAGGAGAAATATTCAAACCTTTGACAGAAAAATAAATAATGAAATAAAATACTTGCAAATAAAATAAAACATATAAATATTATGAAAATAATAAGTAAATATAAAAATTTTGAAAAGAAAGAATTAAAAATTAAATATATGAACTTTTAATTTTTAATTAATAGAGACAATTTATAATTGATTTTAAAGTTTGACCAGATCCCCAGCGGAGTCGCCAAGCTGTCGTAACCGGTTTTCATCCGGGCACGAAATATTATACTTGGCGGGAAAATTGATGTGAATAAATGTTTTTGAAAATAATTTGGGAGTCGCCATCGGCCTTTTAGGTCAGGTAGGTCGAATACCTAAAAATTATTTTCTTAAAGAGTTTTAAGAAAACACCAATAAAAAAATGAACTGATCTGTATTTATAACCAAAAATTCGTTCTTTTTAATAATAAAAAAGATTCGTGGTCGGTTACGTTTAGGGAAGGATTAGCACCCCTACAACGCCCAAAATTGGTACTTTTTAATTATAAATTGTCTCTATTATTATAAATTTTAAAAAATTCAAAATATATTTAATTTATAATCATATTATTTCAAAATTATATAAACATATTTAAAAATATCGGAAAAGAACTTCTAGGTGCCTTAAGACAGCTCTTTTCTTTGATATTGATAAATATTAATTTAAATAAAATTAAATAATATTATTTTTTTATATATATATTTTTTTTATAATTTAAAATACCAGAATAGGACATCCAGTTGTATTAAGACTGTCCTTTTCTTTGATATTAAAAAATAAATATAAAAATAATTTATTTAAAAAAAATAAATTATTATTTATTATATATATATATTTATGAATACATAATAATAAAAATATTTAAAAATATAAACAAGTAAAATTAAAACAATAAAAATACAACCAGAACGATATATTTAAAAGCAGTAAAATAAATGAAAACATTTAAAATAAATGACTAAATTATAGTAAAAGTAAAATTAAAAACCTAATTCATAATTAATCAAAATTATAGGGATTAAACATGCTATTTCTTTATTTTATTTATTTAGTGACTAAAATAAAATTATCTAAAATTCAGATTTTAGAATAAAATAAATTAAAAATATAAATTAGGGATTAAAATATTATTTATTAAAATTAAGAGATTAAATCTGTTATTTATCCTAAATATATTATTTTAATATAAAGGACTAAAATAAATAAAATTAAAAAATAAAGATCAAATTAAAAGTATTATAAACTTGATTTAGTGACTAAAATGGAAAGTTTACAAGTTTAGATAGCTGCGGAAATGATTTAACTATTCTTTAATTACACGAATAGCCCTCCCCAAAACGACGTCGTTTGGGAAGGGCTATTTAATGCCCAAGACAGCCGGCCCTTCGGGCCATCTCTTTCATTTTTCAATTTTCATTCTCTCTCTAACTGAGAGAGAATGAACAAAGCTCTCCCTTCTCTCTAGCTTCCCTCACCGGAGGGAAGCCGGTCACCGAACGGCAACCGTCTACCGCCGTGACCCTCACCGCCGGCCACCACATCCGGTGGCCGGAAAATTTTATTTTTACATTAATGGGTAGATCGGACCGTCCTAAGGACGGTTCCGGTGTTATTTTCCTCTAAATGGCTCCTGATCGGAGCGAATCTAAAGAAGTACCTTCGGTTTCCGAAGGTTTTGGTGACGTCTGGTGGTCGGGGCTTCCTCGGTAAGTTTCTCTTCTTTCTTTTTTCTTTTCTTTCTTTTCTGTTTCTTTATTGCGTTGTTGTTGAGATCGTTGGTAGTTTTTGTATCTCTCTCTGTTTCTGTTGTTTCCTCGTCTCTCCCCGTTCTTCTCTGTATTTCTCTCTGTCTCCTCCTCTTTTTTTGCTCGCAGATGGGGTGATGGCTTTATAGCCATCACCGGTGTGGCCATCGGACCGGTCCGAAGAGCGGGTCTCAGTGAGTCACCGGACTCCCAGTGGTGACTCACCCCATAGCCATATCGTGGACGGCTGGCGTTGGAGCTTCTGGAGCCTTCGGTTGGGACGTGGCACTGGCAGCAGAGGCGGCTGGAAGCTGGACCGTTGGCTGAGGCGGCTGGAGGCAGAGGCGGCTGGAAGCTAGGGTTAGAAACCCTAGCTGAAACCCTAAATGTTTTAGGGTTTCCATATGGTTTGGGCTTGTAATATGGGCCTGATTATTGGGCTCCGGGTTTTGTAATATTAATAAATAAATAATATATTAATAATAATTATTATTATAATTATAATAATAATAATAATAATAATAATAATAATAATAATATAAATAAAATTAAAATGAAAAAAATGAATATCTTCAATGATTATAACAAAGTCTTGGACGAATATGCTTGTTTCTCATTAAGAGTGGGCCTTTTGAAGATTTAATTTCTCTTACAAAGAGGTATTCTTCGAATCCAAAAAATTGGTGGGCTAACTTTGGTGTCGAAACTCCATTGCTCTAATCTTTGGCTTTCAAAGTTCTTGGACAACATACTTCATCCTCTTGTTCTGAAAGAAATTGGAGTACTTATTCTTTTATCCACTCACATAGGAGGAATAAATTAAATTTGAGTCGAGTCGAAGATTTAGTTTACAACCACTACAATCTTCGTCTTTTATCAAGGAGTTCTAGTCAATACGAGGATAAGAAAACCAAGATGTGAGATGTTAGTGGAGATGCTTTTGATTCATTGGGAGATGTTGGATATTTAGAGTTTGTTGAACTCTCACTTGATGAGCCGGATTTAGAGAGCGAGTTAATCTCTAAAGATGTTAACAATGTTTGATTTTTTTTGGTTCAATAGTGTAGAGTTAATATTGTGGTTTGAGTATTGAGATTTGACACTTTAATATTATGGTTTGTTTATGAATTTTATTATCTTAAACTTGATATTATGATTTGTTTATGGATTTTATTGTTCTAGAGTTAATATTGTGATTTACTTATCGATTTTATTTTTCTAATTTTCTACGAAGTATTGACTTTATTTATGATTTTTACATCTATTTATAATTTTGAATTTTTTTATATGTCGTCCCGTATTCGTATCAGTGCAACATAAATCGGGGGCAAGGCTCATAATGGAAAGCGATATTAGAATAGCTGTTGATTGGGTCCGAAATCCTGAGAAGAGCTCTCCGATGTTCGCGTCCTGGTGCAGAACTTTGATGATCTCATCTCTTCCAGCAATTCGGCTATTCGTCATGTAGTAAGGGCATTGAATATCGAAGCAGATACATTTGCGAAAAATGGTATTGGCTTATAGTATCTTAGGTTGGGGTCGTTGGATGTATGTCTGCGTTGTTTTTTCTTTATGTGTTTTATTTGGTTGTTGGATTTTGATGTTAGCCTGCATTGTTTATTGATTGTAGGGGCAGGTTTGTATTGTATTTTTTTAATAATATCATGGGGTACTCTTTTATCCCTTCCGCTATCGGTAGTTGTTTTCCTATGCTCCTATTTTTATAAAAAAAACTGATAAATTTATTTTTATGGTTTAATTTTAAAGGAATTCAAGAGGTTCTAGGTTAGAATTGTTGATTTTGAGATTTTTTCCATGTGAAACAAATACCAGATTTACATTCAGGAAGTCAAAAAAATAGTGAATTAAAGTTTTGGGGTCTAACAATCGACAACGATGGCGGTCGATGCCTATCAACGGTGACAGTAGTGAGTGGTGGTCGACGACGAGATACTAGTTGAATTCAATGGTCAATTTAATATTTTATCCAAATTTTAGGGGTCAAAATGATATTTCATCTAAAGTTTAAGATCAAATTAATATTTATCTAAAATTTAAGAGTCAAATTAAAAATTGACCTCTTTTAACTACCATGTCATATCATCAAATTAACATGAGTTAACAGTTCAATAACTAAAATATAATAATTGATAATAAAAGTAACCAAAATTCAATAAACTGATAATGTAAATGATCAAAATTTAACTGGTATAAATTTAAATGTATAAACATTAAAGTAAAGCGACGAATCCAATAATTAATCCAAATTCCCACTATTAAAGTATGAGTTTAAACGTAAATTAGAAACAGATGATAATGACTTCCTCTTTATCACTTTCTTTAATGAAGGGTCGATACAAAAGATTCTCTGTTTGACACGGCGCACCTTGAGAAATATCACTCTCTCATAAAACTGAAACTACAAACCAAAAAAAAGAAGCAGAAATGGCGGTGCCGGGGGCAGTTGTGCCGATGAGAATTGAGGTTCTTCACCTTTACCGTACACTACTGCGAGTGGGGCGTCAGTTCAGCGACTACAACATCGGGGAGTACTCAAAACGTCGAACCATGGACGCGTTTCGAGACAACAAGAACTTAACCGACACTCGTCTGTTGTCCGCCGCTTTCTCCGACGGTAAAGCACAGCTGGAAGTCGCCAAGAAACAAGCCATCGTCTATTCCCTCTATGCTCCAAAGGTCAAAAGCATCCTTGATTTTTAAACCCTCTTTTATTTATATATATACACACATAGAACACTATTACTTTTTTTAAGGATAAAGAATGTACTTTGGATGAAAATATTGAGTTTTTATGGTTATGTTTATGGGATCAACTACATGTGGGATGATTGGTTAGCAGATTAGACTGTTGTTTCGTTTCTGCAGTTTTATGCAGGGAAAATGAAATTTGATTATGATTATGGATATCTTCTTCTTGTATATGTTGCTTTGACCCATCTAGAAGAATGAACATACGTTCTATTACTAAAGTTAATCATTTATTATATTTTGGAAACTTGTGCAAAAGGATGATATTTGATACATTTTAAGACTATGTTTCTCTAACTTTTCAATTATGACATATATAAGGGCAAAAGAAGGCAAACATTCTTAGGTTATGTGTTGGTGTTGGAGAGATTATTTGTATCAATAGGGTATTTGTTACGGTGTCAATAGGAGGACAAACATATTATTTAGAGTT
This sequence comes from Hibiscus syriacus, assembly GCF_006381635.1. Taxonomy (NCBI): domain Eukaryota; kingdom Viridiplantae; phylum Streptophyta; class Magnoliopsida; order Malvales; family Malvaceae; genus Hibiscus; species Hibiscus syriacus. The sequence goes on along the minus strand of NW_024063533.1, from coordinate 9,742,222 downwards.
TTTGGAAAGACGTATGAATCACTCGATTGTTATTCTACTAGACTTTGACGTTCTAACCGCAAGCAATTTAGGAAGATGTGTGTGAGATTTTCCCAAAAAGTGAAATCATTTATTGGTATGACCCATCTTGCTCCCTTTATCATGTTCCTGTTGCCCCCAACGCTTTTGTTTTTTTCTTTCATTCTTTTAAAGTACTGATGTTTGGCCTAAAACAAAAATGAAAATACATGTGTAGGGTACTCATGTTTGAGCCAAGGCAACTAAAAGTTAAAGTGATCCGATGGTAAAGGCTTAGTCATATATATGCATTTGATATTGTGCTTGTGGGTTGATTTTATCTTACTGAACTAACAATTGGCCTAATTCATCAAAGGCTTACTAACATTCCTTTTAAACAACACTAATTCATATTAGTGACTAAATTTCAGATAACACAATTAAAAGATGCGTTTCACGGACCATTTACAATTGAGAGAGAGAGAGAGAGAGGATGTCATATCAATTAACAAATTTAAAAGTTAGGTACAATATTACAATTTATGGATTCAAATAGGACTTTTCTTTTCAAGGTTTTCTTTCTATGAGTGACGTAATCAAAGCTTTGTCATGGAAAATATATTTTAAATATTTACTAATATCCTAATTGATTTTCAAAGTTGTTGAGATCATTATCACATCATTTAGTATCATATTCTTTTCGCTTACTCAGTTGCAATAATATTTCTTATAGCATTGTTAATCTCGTCCTCGTGAGATTGACAATATGCCATGCATCACGCATCTCAACTCTCGCTCTTCCATTGATTAAAGCCTCTGGAGTTTCACATCATCCGGACAACTAAATTCCCTTGATCTGATTGTCGTCAATCTTATTATTGGCAAAGTCTGCTATTTTTCAACCAATAAATAACAATCATCACCACACGTATGACACCAAAACTAGGGGCTTGTATGTAAATTGTCATGCAAAGCTGAGAAAAGGGACTGTCTCTCTCCTCTTGAACCCCAAGGTTATTGTTCATCTTCTTCAACATATTCCTCCTCCCTTTTAACATCAATATAGCCATCGATTGCAGCTCTCCGCCCAAATTAAAATGGATGAACCACCTGTAACCGTTGCAACACACACTATACCATCTAACTTTTACCTTGACTCAAAAGACTTGTTAGTCTTGATTCACAAGATTTTATGGTTGAAGAGTGTTGTTATTATTACAAATTTTAAAGCAAGGTACAATATTACAAATTATGGAATCAAGTAGGACTTTTCTTTTCAAGGTTTTCTTTCTACAAGTGACGTAATCAGAGCTTTGTTATGGAAAATATATTTTAAATACTTATTTTTAATGTCCTAATTGATTTTTAAGTTTCCTAATATCATTATCACATCATTTAGTATCATATTACTTGAGTGATGTGTACACTTGCACTATTGTTGTGACAATATGTCATGCATCACAGATCTCGACTGTTGCTCCTTGATCTGACCGTCGTCAGTCCTATCACCGGAAAAGTTAAGTACAATATATGGTCATATCAATTAGCAAATTTCAAAGTTAAGTACACTATTACAAATTATGGATTCAAGTAGCACTTTTATTTTCAAGGTTTTCTTTCTACGAGTGACGTAATCAGAGCTTTGTCATGGAAAATAAATTTTAAATACTTATTTTTAATGTCCTAATTGATTTTTAAAGTTCCTAATATCATTATCACATCATTTAGTATCATATTTCACTTGCTAACTCAATTGCAATAATATTTCTTATAGCATTGTTAATCAAATCCTCATGGGAACGATAATCTTACTTCACTCTTTTATTACTTGAATGATGTGTACACTTGCACCATTGTTGTGACAATATACCATGCATCACTCATCTCGATTATTGCTCCTACACTGGGCAAAGCCTCTAGAGTTCTTAGATACCTCTGGAGTTTCATATCCTCTTGATAACTACACCCTTTGATCTGACCGCCACCAGTCCTATCACCAAAAAGGTTTGCTATATGATGATCATGTCAATTCACTTTATTGACCAATAAATAGCAATCATCACCACATGTATGACACCAACACTGGGGTCGTATATAAATTGTCATGCAAAGCTGAGAAAGGTGATTGTCTCTCTCATTCTCTTGAACACCAAGGCTATTGTTCATCTTCTACAACATATTCCTCCTCCCTTTTAACATCGATATAGTCACCGGTTACAGCTTTCCGCTCAAATCAAAAGGGACGAACCACCCTCAACCATTCCAACACACATTATACCATCTAACAATTACCTTGAATTAAAAGTCTTTTTAGTCTTGACTCACAAGACTTTATGGTTGAAGAGTGTTGCTATTATTTATTTTTAAAGTTTTTCATTTTCTTTTGTTTTGAAAATTTTATTCTTGTTGGACAAAGACCACTTTTTGCTTTGGTTCCTATAAGTGACGCTAATTATTGATGTACAAATTTTAATGATGGTGGACAATAGTGGTTCATACTATTTGAAGTTCAACATAGCTACTAGGAGATTATATTAACCTAATTATATATAGGAACTTGGGTCTTTCTTTAGTTGGACCAAAGTGGTTTACATAGAACCTATGAAACATATGATGGGTTTTGTTTTATGAGTATCCTACTTCATAAGGTCAGGAAGTAGAGTGGTAGGTGTTCTATGAAAATTGAATTAACAGAACTACGTATGGATGAACTCAATTATGAAGAGTTATTTCCAATTGATGATATATTTTCAAGTTTTCCCCCTAATTGGTAGACCCTGATTTTAATGGCATAAGATTTGGACAAGCTCTTCTTTGAACGAATTGCCCATGTTGCTTTGCGGGTGGTTTGTCTCCTTCTTAAATGAGTTATGGTTTGATAGGCCTTTGAGATATAACACGTACATTTTATGAGCTTAGAAGAAGAACTAGGGATTTGAAGGAGAAAAGGGATCTAAATGTGTCAAACCACCTCTGTCCCAAACTACTAAAAGATAGAATTTGTCTGACTATAGAATGACTCATAATTTGTGATTTAAGTGCATAGAAAGATTTAGGGTGGGGTATCAATGCAAGAAAAAACATTTGAATATGATGGAAGAGGAGGATCTGCAAGGTTAAAGGGAGGAACAATTGGATACCGATAAAGACCTTCACAATAGAACTATTGAGATATGTGATATAACTGAAAGGGTGGTGGAAATTTCTAGTAATGCATTGACAGACAATGCATGGCATAATCCTATTAATGCAAGGTTCAAGGGAGAAATAATTGGATACTGATAAAGACCTTCACAACAATACTATTGAGAAAGGTGATATAACTGAGGGGGTGATGGAAATTTCTAGTAATGCATTGACAGACAATACATGGCATAATACTATTAATTCAAGGGTCTACCAACATGAAGTTTTTTAGTATTCTTGCAGAAAGTGGTAGCACACATAGTTTCATCACTCTTAGGTGGACTAAAGAATGAACTGAGGTACTATAAACTAACCCTTTGATCATCATTGTGCCTAATGGAGAAAGGTTGCTCAGTACAACAATGAGCAACTAACTTAGTCGTACTATGCAGGGTTATTGTTTTAAGCATGACTTTAGGGTTTTTTAGATAAGGGGTAACAACATGGTCCTTAGAGTGGATTGGATGAGAAAGTGTAGCCCTATTAATATGTACTTCAAAGAGATGACACTAAGCTTCAAGAAGGAATATGTGAGCATTACTCTTCAAGGAAGCAGAAAAGTTCCCTACATGAAAGTCATCACTGCAGAAAATATGCAAAAGTTAACTGCCAAACATCCAAATTCTATTGGAGAACTCTATTGATTGAATGCAAAGATTTCATATTATGAAAACCTTCATATTATACAAACCCTCCTTGAAGAATATCACCAACTTTTTGAAAAGCCATAAGAAATTCCTATAACATCCCAAAAACCGGGCTAGCGACCAAAGTGTAAGATTTTAAAACTTGGTGGTTAAATTGTGATAAATTGAAAAGTTCATGGACTTAATTGGAATTTGTTTATGTAGGATTGATTATCAAATATTGATAGATGGAAGGGCATAATGGTCATTATACAAAAAATGAATTAAAAATTCATTAGTGGAGGTATTATATACACGACGAGGAAGAGAAAATGAAAGAAAAATCTGGAGATTGGTTTAGCTATTTTCTTCTTCTTTTCTCGGCCGTGACTCCATTGGTAAGGTGAGTTGGTCTCAAGTTGATTTTTCCTTTCATTTTTAAGTGAGGCTAAGTGTTTTGCTTGACTAAGTGAGGCTAAGGTGAGTGCATATTACTATAATATATGATTATATGGAAATAAGACTTGCGATAAGCCTATTTCCAATGTTTTGATGTTATGATTTCATGAATACTACTATGTTGTTGATATGGTTTCTATGTGTACATGAATACAAGCATATGTCTACGTGTTATATGCACTGTTCTACCTGGTTTATCTGTTACATTTCATCCTATGTGATTATATGAAAGGTGAGATAAGTTATGTAGCATTGATCTATGTGATTACATGAAAATATGAGATAAGCTATGTGAAAATAATCTATGTGATTATATGTCTATGTGATTCAATCTATGTGAAATGTGTAAATGGTAAAGCCCATAAATATGTGATATGAGAGCTAACGGTATATTTTTCATGCCAAGAGTCGAGGTTATACGTGGTCCTTCGGGACAAATCTACGTGGTCCTTCGGGACATTTTTACGCGGTCCTTCGGGACAATACTATGTGGTCCTTTGGGACATTTCTATGTGGCACTTCGGTGCAATTTCTACGCGATACTTCGGTGCAATTTATATGAGATGTGGTGACAACATTAGTGCACAACCTCAAAGCACTCATATACCTTAAGTTCTCAATGACGTACATGAGCTGTTAAAAGAAATGAAATAATTGAATGGTGCATGATGATGATGGTATATATATACATGTATGCATTTTGTTCTATGATATGTTCTATGGTTTCTCTATTATATGATTTTTATGAAATGCTCAAAGTATGTTAAGTGTTTAAGGTTTTATTATTATTATTATTCTGTGTTTTATATGCCTCACTAAGTCCACGACTTAGCGTGGGAGTGCTTCACATGTAGGTACAAAGAAACAAGAAGATTAAAGCTAGGAGTCAGGACAACATATTTCTTCCGAAGATCGTATCATAAAGGACTTAACAGTATGTGTTTTGTTGTATTAAATTTGGTTGGCGTTTAATTAAATGTTGAATCATATATGCTCCGATAATTTTTGTAACGAATTTTACCGAATTTATGTAAATTATTATATCTTTTATTTTCAGATGGAGATTGAATTTTCTTTATATACTTTGATCAAGAGATTCCACCATTTTTAAACAAATAAAAGTTTAAATTTTCAATTGTCTTTTAAAAGTAAACAATTTGAAAAGTCAATGTGACACATCGGATTCGTATCTGAGGGTGTTACACTTCCTCCAGCTAGGACTCATGACCATATCATATTCCTTAAACTAGGAGCTTCACCCATCAATCTCAGACCCCATAGATTCTCTTATAAAAAAATTAGAGTGGAGAGGCATATTACTGGTTATTGACAACTTCTGTAATTCAAACTAGTAAAAGTCCATTAGCATCCTTTTGCTAAGTTGCTTAAGAAAAAAGATGGAACATGACAATTTTGTGTTGATTACCAGTAGTTGAACCACTGGACAGTAAAGGAAAAGTTTATATGTAACACCCTCTTCTTGTGTTCGTCAACTTCTATAAAATGATAATAATAATACTAGTAATATATAATGATATATAATATATATATATATATATATATAAGATAATAATAATAATAATAAATACTACTAATAATAATATCAAAAAATAAAAATAAAAATAAAATTTAAATTAACTATCAGATGAAAATAGGTGTCTACACCAGATGAACAATATCAATACTACCTCACCAAAATAAAATAAAAAAATTAGTCTTCATATGAAAAGTATCAATATACCTGTAAGGTCATAGGGTGATATTTAAGGTCATAGGGAAATATTTAAAACATATGAAAGTCAAACGGGGTCATAATACATTATTTTTGTGCATGTTTAATCGTAAATATGTCCCAACTAATCCACAAGCAAATAAACACCCAATCATATTTCAAGCACTCATACAAGTAAGAAAAACTAACATGCAACGATTTACATGTATTATAGATGAGTTAGGAGTGTGTTACTTTAGCTTCAAGTACACAAGAACTCCTCAAGCTCAATCAAGAACCAACTTCATTTTGTTCTTTCCCTTGAAGAACTCTCCCACTTCTTTGGCTACACAACTAAGAAAAAAATGAGTTACTAATTCAATTTGAGACTCAAATAGAGTAAGAAAACGAACTAGAAACTTCAAAATGGACTAAACCTAGATGGTTAGCTCAAGGCTCCAAAATCCTTCAAAAACCCTTTATCTAGTCTCCCCGCCTCCACAGGAGATAAAGAACTAAAACCAAAGCTCTAGTGGTGTAAATTTTAGCCTTCACTTTCACAAATTCGTCTAAGAACTACATTTTAATCAAGTTCCTTCCTTTGATGCTCTAGTAAGTTTGAAGGGAGAAGAAGAGAGAGTTAGATAGAGGACAAATAAGTGAGGAAAAGGATGAATAGTGAATCAACTCCCCCTCATTCTCTAGCCCGATTACGCTATCCAATTTCAAGGGTATAATTACTGATCTCAATTCAAAAAAAAAAAAATTATGGTTATTTGGGCTCAATTCCTCATCATTCTTCATTGGCGACCAAAGATCGAGATTAAGAGCCCAAAAACCCTCATCATCCTTGAATGCTTTGAAAAACCCAATAAACCTCTAAGCCTCTCTTCCAAACATATATCTACTCTAAATGAGGAGAAATATCGTTTACACGAAGCCTTATTTTCCTATGTTTTGTCTCTTTTACTTTTTTTTAAAACAAAAAACTCTTTTTTTATTATTTTTTATTTATGTTCCCCCTCTCTCTTTTTCCTAGAGGATTTAAAGTCATCCTCCACCAATGAAGACGCGTCGTATAAATGAAGGAAAGGGCCTACAAAGCCGTTCCTCATAACAGATTGTTCTGTGAAAGATTTCTCCTACTGGCAAGGATAAAGTTTTTGGTGTACGAATGGAGGGTAGGGAGACCATTGCTTCGCATGATTCTTCTTCTATGGCACGAGCAAGGAAAAATCTCCCTCGTTGATGTGGCTTAGGAGAAGTGGTATGTGGTCGTCTACATAGATGGAGTTGGGCTCCCAAGCTCTGATTTGGCTCGAGAGAGGCGAAGGGATCACCACGCGTAGTGAGATATAAGGCACATGGAGAAGCTGATGGGTTGCGGGTACACTGCACACGCTGAAGATGCATCCTCCATCCATTTTGACCATTGGATCAATTTTGGATACAAAGATTGCCCCTTCTCTTTTGGTAAACCGCGATCAAATGAAACCCTTCCTAAGATTAGAGTTAAATTTGGGTCGTTGGATCATGTTTGGTGGCTAGGGTTTATGGTAGAGTTTAGGTCCTGGGTCAGTTGAGCTTTCAGTTTAATTGGGTTTTTGTATTTGGGTTGAGGGTAAACGAGCTAAGATGTAATTGGGCTTTAAAATATTTAATTGGGTTTTAAGTAAATTTGGTTATTGATGTAATTGGGTATCTAAATGGACAAAATTTAGATTTGGGCATTTGGTTTCAAAAACTTAGCTACAGTAAGTCATTTGACGGTTGCATAAATTTGGACTATCTGCTAACCATTTCTCTAAATGTATATAATTTTTATTTAAAAAATAATTATCAAAATCATGCAAATATTATTATAGATTATTGGGTAAGATACATAAAATACCAAATGGTTTAACTATTCACTTGATCACACTATTATAGCTTCCATTTATATGTTCTAAAGATAGGAGAAAAGACAATTTTCGAATAGCCAAGAAAATGAGACCAAAAGAGTACTTAGCATTAGAATAAATAAAAATTATAAAAGGACATTTTTACTTATATTAAACCCTAAAGCAGGCCATACATCCAAAATGAGTCTTAATTAATACTAAATTCCATTGCTAAGGAACCATGTATGTAAAAACTCAATCATCAAAACCAGCAGAAACATGCATTGGTCCTCAAAGATTAATCTACCGTTTTGCGAGATAGATAGATGACTCTATTTCACTAAATCAGTTGATCAATATTTTGCATTATCGACTCAACTTCTCTTTTTCGTTAATGAATGAGCCTACCGATTTGAACCAGCGCAACAAATTCCGATGATCTTTCACGTACAGCCATGCTTGTAGAAATGGAAAGAGACTCTCATTCACCCCTCGTTCTTCTATGAAACTGTGAAATGCATCCCTCATATTTTCATCAAGATCTCTGCCAAAAATGCATAGAAAATGCTTATAAGTAAGCAAACATAAGATATGAGAATCGGTTTAAATAACAATGACAAAAAGAAACATGAACTGGGTCTTAACCCTATAGTTTATGTAATCACCCTTAAGAGGTGACATTAAGCATCATCGTCTGTACCAAAATGAAAATAAAATAAAAGCAAATAAGCTTTATTCAGAATTGCATTGTTACTAAAGAGCATGTATAATGAAATTCAAGCTGCATCTACCAAATCATTTTCACGGCTGAAAATATCCGGTTTAAAGTATATCAAAGTTATGCAAAAAAAAACTACATGAAGCATTTATTAAAGTACTGTAACTAGGAACCCTTGGAGTGGTCCCAGTGGTTAAAGGGAATTTTGCTCTCCCTTGGTGACCGAGATTCAAGCAGCGTAGTCTGCACATATGAGTGAGTTTAGATCCAAGTCTTTTTTCTAAAATGTACTGTAACTAGTAATTTGTGCTTTCTACCAAAAAAGTACATTAACTAGTAACATGAAAATTTTCAACTTCACTCGTTGAAGCAAAAATTTAATTACTGTAACTAGTAACTAGAATGAGAGCCTATTTGGTCTGGCTAAAGATTTATAGCATAGCTGTTGGAGTTTCTTAAAATCTTTTTGAGATTATTTTGTACATTTTACTCTTGGAAATCTTCTCCTTGGAGTTTCACCTTTTAGCGAATAAAATCAAATATTTATATATAGCTCAACTGCATCCCCGGAAGGATGCTGGGGTAAATCAATTATACAACCTACCAAGCATATGTTACTTGAACTCTTCACTTTTCCTAAAGCACCCTAAGTTCAACATTGTGTCCACTGTCCAGCACATATTAAAGTTGAATATTGGGAAGCGTCTTCCATATATGTAAAAGGAGTTAGAGAACATTGAGCATATCCATGTCAGAGTCATACTTGTATCCAACACTCAACCCAGAGTCCAGGTAACACATGATGAATGTTAAGGGCTTATGTAGCCCAATCAATGATTCAATTCATACACTCCCATAATCCACTTTCTCTTCTGGTAATTCCCTTCAGCTTTCATGCCATATCAGATAAACAAGATAATGTTATGCTACATACACTAATCACAAGAAAATCCATCACCAATTCTCATTCTACAGCTCTAACTACTATCATGCAAGAACAGCTTAAATGAACCTCTTTTTTGTCTTTTAGATAGTTACATCACCTAAAATAAATGTCCCCAAAACCAAGGCCATCATTCCACATTCTTGTGCAGCATCACTACTCTTTGGTTTCATATAGACCAGCAAGAAGTCAACTGGTTTGAGGAACCCAAGTTTTCCGAATTTCTTTTCAAGCAAAAACTTAATTTCTTTTCAAGCAAAAACTTGAATTCTTTTTAGTAATATTATGATGATAAAAAGATAATGGATGTTGCAATTACCTAATTGTACCTAAGCTCCAATATTTAGACATGATAATGGGGGGATGTATTGATGGAAGGAAGAACACACCCAATATCTCCTCTCTTAACTATTTAACACACCATTCACCACAGCAATTTATGAGGAAAACTAAACAAGCATCAAATAATCAAATTTAATACTTTTGGCCGCTATAGAATAAGATGTGCTGATGACTTACTCAAAAACAGGGCCGCTATATTTAGATGGAGCCACATCATCCACTGAAGATTCAACTTTTGGCCTCATTGAAACTGAGTGGATTCCAAGTGCATCAGGATACAGTCCACATAGAAACTGTAAGGAGTCTTCCTGTCCAGGCTTTGACACATCTACTCGAAGGAACAATTGATTAATTCCATCTTCCTCAAGATCATCACCTTCACCACGAATAATATTAGCCAACCGCATCACAGAGATGCTAATTTCTTCTTTGCCATAGGTTCGCTTGAGAACAGGGCCATTAGAATCAAGTGCACCTTTGATAATCGTATATGGTGAAGGAGGGTGAACTTTCTGTCAACATTATACATTCACACTGTTAGAAAAGCTGATTAAAACATCAAATGGACACAGAGTATACTAAAATCAAGGGAAGCTGCAACATGTACACTAGCAGATAGCAGTAAGCCCCTTCAATGTACCCCATTAGATTTACCATAAAAATTGGTCAGAAAATCAAACGTGCAATCGGGCTTCATGTAGCAAGCAAATAATAGATGAGACTTTTCCTCAAATGAAACAAAAATCAAGGTAGCTATGATAAAAGATACGAATATGGGGTATATAGTTAAATTTATTCACTTGTCTTTGAGTCTTAGGAGGAAAAGGCAAAATGAGCATTTATGACCAAAATGAACAATATTTTTGAAAGAAAGATTTCATTTTCGTGGACAGAAATGCGTATTGCTTCACCTTTAATATATATTTCAATTGTCAACCATTCACTCATACAAACTATGAATCGAACTACGTTTTAACATAAATTCCCTAAACCCTAAGGTTTTAAGTTTGGCCAATAACAGAAACCTGAAGTTTAAGAACTCCGCCCCCAAGCCACAACCATAAAAAAATTGTTATGGAATATATTCATTACAATGGAGACCTAGCTAAGTTTCTACCATATATGGTTTTACTGGGGTTTAACAGGAACATTTTTTCTTTTCAAAAAAAGGATCATTCAAGTTCCAAAAAGTACAAACAAAAATGCAAATTTTACTATTAAAGAGGTGAAGAATGAATTATACAGGAGGGGGATTCATTTTGGAGACTTCAAGATAGTGTTCTTTGAGGGAACGGAGCAACAGAGAATCAACGGCCGCTGCCGCTGATGCCGGCTTAGATGCCTGCTTGCCGCTACCGGTGGCTGCGCCTCTTGTTGCTATCAGCCGCCATAATTGGCAAGCTTTGCTCTCTATCACCGCTCTTCTCAACATCATTTCCCTTTCCTTCTCCTTCGGTTTCTACTTTCGCGGCTTATGAAAAAAGTTGGAAGAACAAAAGTACAATGAGCAAATAGAGCAATTTGGATTTTTGTAAACCTAGTGGGCCAGAAAACCCGAACCCGGATCTTATGATTTTCATAAAAACCTTTTAGGGTAAACTATAGATTTGGTCACTATGTTTTGAGTTTTATAAACCTATGGTAACTTGATTCAAAATAAAAAAGTTTTGGTCACTTATGTTATAGTTTTATTAAGATTTGGTCACTGGGATGTTAACTGTCGTGAGTTTGATGATATGGCATGTTATTAAAAATGTTTAATTTTCATTTTTAATTTTTATTTTAACCCTTGAACTTTAGATAAATTATTAATCATGGGTCTTTTTGTAAATCCAAAATAATTTAGGGATAAAATATCAATTTATCCCTTTTTCCATATGTTTTCTTTACCAGGCCTATCTTCTCCGCCGCTTCCCCGTTTCACTTCAATAATAATACTAGTTTAGTGCTGACGAATCGGGAATGCATTTTGTTAGGCTGTTAGATGATACCCTCTTGATACTAAAACATCCACAGGACTTCACATTTAGGCTCATAGTTCAGTGAAGTTGAAATTGGGAATAACATGGGATTTTTCTTCTACTTTTTCAGGTCAGTTGCAGTGCCATTCTCTGCAGAGATTATATGCAAAGTTGCCTACACAAAAACTTCACTTATTAAATATATCTACATATTTATGCAATGCAAAAACCTTTAACCTTGCTGAGTTCTTTAATGCATCATTACAAGGAGTTCGAATATCTGACCGAGCGAGGCCGTGAACGGCCTCAAAGACTCGAGCCGAAGTTTTTTAGAATTCCATTAATGCTTGGAGAAAGGAGATTTTTAAAGTCATGGTCTTGTTTACTTGGACTAAGTTGAGATGTTTGCCCTTCTACAAGACTTCAATGATGAAGGATGCTTGGGGGCTCAGAGTGGAGTTCAGGCGCAAGTGGGAAGCTAGGGTTTGGAAATAAAACATATTAGAAAAGAGATAAATTGAATTTTTGTCCCTAAATTATTTTAGGTTTACAAAAAGGTTCATCATTAGTATTTTATCTAATGTTCATGGGTTAAAATAAAAATTAAACCCTCTTAACAAGGTGCCATGTAAACAATCTGTTAAAGGTTTAACGACAGTGACCATATCTTAATTAAATAAAAACGAAAGTGACCATATATTATGTTTTTTGAATCCAGTGACTATAGATTTACAAAACTCAAACAAAGGTGACCAAATATGTAGTTTACCCAACCTTTTACTATAAATAAAAGGGTAAACTATCAATTTAGTTGCTCACCTATCACTTTATTTCTATTTTGATCACTTAACTATTTTTTAAAAATATATAAAAAAAATTAACGGTGATGCTGATATAATATTTTTATATATTTTTTTAATTTCAATTTCATCTTCTCTTTCATCATCAGTATCCCAATCAGGTACGGAACTAGAATAAGATGTTTAGGGGGTAAAGTGTTTTTTTATAAAATGTATGTATTATATCCAAAAAAAAAAATTGTAACCAAGTTGCTACAACTCAATACCCTACACAAATAAATCAATCACCAATCCCCCACTTTATACAAATTTGTGGGTCAAGATTCTCTCTATTTTGATTCTAAAGAATTTTGCATGTACAACCTCGCTCGCGAAACAAGCTAAAGAGTTCCTCATTTGATCTAAAGTTGATACTACTAAAACAATGTCTATTTCGATCCTCCATATCAAGTATATACAAGCGTTCCAAGCTAACTTGAAAAAGAGAGCGAGAGGGGACTTACCTTTAAACATGGTAACCGGCCAACCCAACTCTCTCTCCCAACAAAGCAATCTTCGACGAATACCCCACCAAGCAAGAACTTTCATCCAAACAATAGTGAAAACAGCAAAGTTAAAGAAGAGTTGGTTTCTTGATTTCGGTTCACTCCCACATTACACATATACCCCACGGACGGCCACTCCCATACGCAACAACCTCTCTTTGGTTGCCAACTGATCCGGGACAACTAACCATGTAATAATAGCATGGCGAGGAACATGCAATAGAAATCACACTAACTTCTGTCATGAAACATGATCTCCTTTCACTTTTGTTTCATACCAAATTCTCCTTGTTTTCAAATGAGTCCAACCAGTCCCAAACAGACTTAATTAGCTCCTTCATAATTTCCCTAAGTGAGAATATTTTCCTCAAGCTCCAACTTTGACAACCCTTAGGTCTAAACTCCCAAATATTTCCACCTTATGACATACTCTCACTCAAGCCACCCACAATGACCCCTCGCTAGCTAGAAGCTTCCTTACCAATTGAAGAAAACATGCTATATTCAAACATGTAGGTTCTTTGAGCCCAATACTATTTGAGGGGTAAAGTTATTTATATTAAAAGAATAAAATTTTATTAAGTATTTAAATTTAAAAATTGGGAGGAGCAAAAGTTATATTAATTTAAAATATATATTAAAAATGATCTAAAATACTATTATATAAATTTTTATGAAAGGGACAACAACTCTCCAAGTCACTATATATATAGGGATGTAAAAAGTTGATTCGAACTGTAAAACTGATTGAAATCGACTCTGGTCAAAACTATTTGTGACCTGAGCAGTGGTGATCTGAAATCGACTCGAGTCGGAACTGGTGTTGACTTGAACCCGAGTTGGACCTGGAAATTGTAGATCTAAACCCAACCTGCACCAGATCTGAGAACGACTTGAAGTCGAATTGAACTGAAAATATGATAACTGAACCCGACCTGCATCCGACTTATATGAACCCGAACCCGAGATTAACCTGGTAAATAACTGGTATTACCCGACTTGTTTTCAACCTAACCTGCCCTGTAAATGATCCAACTTGTTATTGAACTGATATGATATTTACTTAACTTGATATTTACTTGTCTTATAATTTACCATTGATGAAATTATAAGATTTTGATGAAGTTATGAGATTTTGAGTTTATAATAAATCATGCTAATTAATATGATTAATTTTTAAATGTTATAATAAACTATTAATTATGATAATTAAATTAATAAATTTACTTATTATATTATTTATGATTATTATATTATAAATCTTAATTATAATCATCAAATTAATTTTATTAAGTAATTTATTTATTGAACATGATTAATTAAATTAATTATAATCATTACAAGTTAAAACAATTTATTGGTATTGAACATGATTAATTAAATTAATTATAATCAATAAAAGTTAAAATAATTTATTTATTGAACATGATTAATTAAATAATTAATTCAAATATTTATAAGTTTAATTTATGTTTTATGTAATAATTAATTAATAATGTAAAGATAATTATCTGAAAATTTTAGCATATAGATAAAAGATAATATAAAAGATGAATTTACTTGATATTGAAAATTTGAATAACATGAGATTGAAAATTTGAATGACGTAAAACTTATGACAGTTTAATACAACAAAATTACAATAAAATGAACAAAAATAAATGTGTTAAAATTTAAGCTCTCAGATCTTATAACAAAAGTTTTATAAGGCTAAAAGCCTTACTTTACTACCAGAAATTTCTTCATCGAGCTTTTATATCAAAAGATCTAATTGTTACCAACATTATTAAATTACAGACGACTTTTTAGCTTTAAAAACTGAAATGCCACCAACATAATTTAACATGAGTAACTATTTAGAAAAAAATTTACAAGTTACAACAATTTATTTCTGTCAGACCAACAATAATTTACAAGGCAGCAACAAGCAGCATCAAGCAGTAGCAAACAATATTGCATCAATTTAGCATTTAGCATTCAGCATTTCTGCATTCAATAAGCATCCAGTCAGTGGTAAAGTCAAAGGGAATATGATGGCCAACAGAGCTAAATATTTCCGACTTTACCAAACCCTTACAGAATTAAGGATTCAACAAGCATTTCTAAATCAAGCAATATCAAGCAAAATCAAGACATAATCATTCAAGAAGCATTTAGCATGATGTTTGTTGTAACTTGTAAGGCACCCTACAAAAAACAGAAGCATTAATAAATAATTTGAAAAATTAATTTAATAAACATAATAAATATAAAAAAAAGGTAAAGTTACATTTAAAGGGAAGAAACAAGATAAAATCATTCACAAACTAAATCCGATGTTTTGACTTATCGTAAAACACCCTACAAAATTAAAATAAAATCATTAATAAGTAATTTAAAATATTAATGAAATTAAAAATATAAATAAAATAAATAATTTATTTACCTTTACATTGCAGAATCATTAATTACTGTAAGATAATCTTCATCTCTTTCCTCTAGCTCAAAACCATACAATCAATTACGAGTTGTTACAAAAATCTCAATACTTTTAGGTAAGAGTTTAAATCTCAACTTGTTCAAAATTCGTCCCCCCATACCGAAGGATAATTCAGATGTAACTGAAGTAATTGGAATAACCAATATATCTCTTGCCATGCGAGAAAGTACCGGATAAGAAATGTAATGCCCCAAATATCGAATTAGGGACTTTACTGAAAAGATTTAAAATGTGAGAATCTATTTGATAAATTGATAAAAGATGAGAAATGATTTAGATGAGTGGGTTAGACTGAAGTGTAACAAAGGATAAGAAAAAGGGCATTTTAATCTTTTATAGGAGAATAAATTTTAAATTCATTTTCTTTAGTGTATATTAAAGAAAAGAAAAAGGGAAAATAGGTTACCAAAAGTTTATCCTCTTCTTCTTCTTTCTCTTCCCGTGAAAAACTTCTCATCCATAGCTAAAGGTGAGTTTTCAATTTACTAGTTTATTCCTTTGTTTTTGGGCGGCTTTTGAAGCATTGAGTATAATAGAAGCTTAAGGAAGGATTAAATGAGATCAAAACTAAGTTATGGATAAGATAATATAGATAGAAGAAAATGGGTTTTTGAGTGTTATGTTAGAATATGAGTTTTTAATGATGTTTGTTAGTATATTTGACTTGTCAAATATGTAAATAAGAGATTAGAGGTATTAGATAGGTTTAAAAACATGTTAGAAAAAGTGGTGTAATTCTTAGATTTGAATGTTCCTGGAACATTTTAAATGTTTTAAGAAGTTAAATGAAGAAAAATTAGTATGAATAGGTAGAAAAGAGTTTAATAGTATTGTTGGGTGTAATCATAACAAAATTTGACCCCAATTGGGTGATATTCGGGTTAAAAATTGGAAAAAACTGGGCAAGAGTATCGGTACCGATAGAACAGTATCGATACTATAGGCTAAACTGGGATGAATTAACTGAGTAGTATCGATACTAATTCAATCAGTATCGATACCGATGAGGTAGTATCGATACCATGGTAAGAGTATCGATACCAAACAACATCAAATCTAAAATTGGTATCGGTACCGGAAGGGGGTATCGGTACCATAGTCTGGTAGTATCGATACCATGGTAAGGGTATCGATACAAGGCAACATCAAACCTAAAATTGGTATCGATACTGGAAAGGGGCATCGGTACCATAGTATAGAAATATCAATACCAGGGTAGTAGTATCGATACTATTAAGCTTGGAACGGCCACTTAGGTTGAAGTTGTTATAGAAATTGAGATAATGATATTTTGAATATTCTTAAAGTACAAGGTTAAGGAGTATAGTAACATTGGGTATGGTACATGTTTTAATGGATGCTTGAGTAGATCTGAACCAAGCTCCGGAGACAAACAAAACTAAGGGGGTGTTTGGTTCAGGTTATGTGGGATTCTCATAGGATGGAATACACATCCCCATATTTGTTTGGCCGGGAATCTCATTCGGTAATGTTTTATTACCAATAGTGAATTTTTTTGGGTATATTACCGCGAATGTCATTACCTCCCTTTCCTTAGGTATTGTTCGATTACCGACGTTTTGGACTAAAATACCCTAAATTGTTTTTTCAAAAATATCCTTCTTTTGTCATTGAATAATAAAAATTCTACGAAGGTTAAATTACAAATTTATCCTTAAACTATTTTAGATTTACAAAACAAAATCTATAATTAAAATTTTATATTAAGTTCAGGGGTTAAAATAAAATTTTACCCTTTCATTAAACCTTTTTATATTTTCAATTTTGTATAAATAATTATATGAATTTTATGAATTTAATTTTTTTAAAGAAAATATATAAATATTTTCCAACTTGTTAAAAAATAAATATATAATAAGAACAATTTGGTCAAATATACATTCCAATAATCTTTTATTCCTTTAACCAAACACGGTAATCTTACATTCTTTCTAAACCAACCAAACACAAAAAATAACATTCCCAGTAATTCTATTCTCTGGTAATCTTTTATTCCCTCTGGTAATCTTACATTCCGTGAACCAAACGCACCCTAAGGGTAAAGGCAAAATACCAGAGTAATCAACTTTGCATTTTGGATATAATAGCAAGGCAATCTAGGTGAGTGCACTTAATTGTGTAACTATATGTTATACTAATCATATATGTATGATTGTTTAATATGTATGTGGTGATTTCCAAATAGACACTAAGTGTGTATTCCACAGAATTCATCATGAGTTGATGAATAACCGAACAGACACTAAGTGTGCATTCCACGGAATTCATCATGAGTTGATGAATAACCGTACAGACACTAAGTGTGCAAATCCATAGAATTCATCATAAGTTAATGAATAACCGTATAGGCACTAAGTGTGCATTCCACAGAATTCATCATGAGTTGATGAATAACCGTACATGTACTATGTGTACAAATCCACGGAATTCATCATGAGTTGATGAATAACCGTACATGTACTTAGTGTGCAAATCCACAGAATTCATCATAAGTTGATGAATAACGGTACAAGCACTAAGTGTGCATTCCACGTAATTCATCATGAGTTGATGAATAACCGTACAAGCACTAAGTGTGTAAATTCATGAAATTCATCATGAGTTGATGAATAACCGTACAAGCACTAAGTGTGCATTCTACGGAATTCATCTTGAGTTGATGTAACAGTACAGGCACTAAGTGTGCAAATCCACAGAATTCATCATAAGTTGATGAATAACCGTACAGGCACTAAGTGTGCATTCCACGAAATTCATCATGAGTTGATGAACTACCGTATAGGCACTACGTGTGCATTTTAACAAATGAACATGAATATGAAATTGGTAAATAACCATGTTAGCACTAAGAGTGAAAATGTATAAGGTTTATAATAAATTATAAAGAGTTAATTGATATTATAAATAATTAGTAGAGTAGAAACTAGTCCAAAATAAAAAATAAATGGCCTAGTTGTGCAATTGACAGAAAGGTGTTAATTATGCCAATTAGATGAACGATTAACCACTGTTGAGTAAAATAATAATGGACTAACTGTGCAATTGGCAGAAAGGTGTTAATTATACCAATTAGATGAACGGTTAACCACTGTTGAGTAAAAGATGAAAGGTCAACATTGTTGATTAAAAGAATAATGGACTAGATATACATTGGACAGAAAAGTGTCAAATATGCAAGTTAAGTGAAAAGATAAATACCTTTGGGTAAAAGAATAAAAAAGTATAATGTAATGTGATATGAATGGCATATATGTGATATAAAGGGATGATATATATATATATATATAAGGTACAACAATGCATAATTAGTATGAAGGGATGCTCTAAAGGAAAACGTAAACAGAACATAATGGGCATGAAAGGATACCCATATGAAAATACAAAATGGAGTATTAATAGTATTTAAGGTGCTGCCATAATGGTTATAAAAGATACATGATCAATTAGCAGCTTGGTGCAATACATGTATAGTACTTTCACATTTAATGTACACTAGGCAAATAATGAATAAAGGGGGAAAATATACAAAAGGATAAGTATGATGGGCATAATAGGAATAATTTCCATGATAGTATGAAAGAATT
Source organism: Hibiscus syriacus (assembly GCF_006381635.1). Classification (NCBI taxonomy): domain Eukaryota; kingdom Viridiplantae; phylum Streptophyta; class Magnoliopsida; order Malvales; family Malvaceae; genus Hibiscus; species Hibiscus syriacus. The sequence goes on along the minus strand of NW_024063533.1, from coordinate 9,722,970 downwards.
ATGGTTTAACTGAAAAGGGCTTAAATGGTTCTTATGATTGATGAAATTAAATTTTTCATTCAATATTCATAAGATATTGTTGTATAGTTGTAATATTCTTGCAATATTATGTATCACTAAGTAAATACTTAACGTATGTTTATTTCACGCGTAGGTAAATGTAAAGATTAGTTGTGTAAGGAGTGTAGCAATAGCAACAATTTTCATCAATTAAAGGTTAACTCATCAGTAACATTATGACAATCTTATCCATTTTGAGAACTTAGTTGGCATGTAATTTAAACTATAGTAAATATGCTATAATGTACTTAAGTGATAGTTTTGGTATGTTGCTTTTATAAATATCATATTTTGTAGTTGATTAAATTGTAACAAATTTTAGAGGTTTTCAAATGACAAAACATTTTATAAAGTGATGTGACATCTATATCTCGTATACGGAAAGGTATATGGGATATAGGTGTTACATTTATTGATATCAGAGCTACAGGTTTAGCTGATTCTCGGTCGAAACTGAAATAAATAGAAATGAGAAAAAAGGGATTACATGCCATTGAGATTGTCAAGGTTACTGATATGGTGTCATTAAAGTGTAATTGAAGACACTCCTTACTAACTAAAATGTTATTACTATGTATGTTTCAATAGATGTCAGAATCCTCTAACTCGCGTAGAGTGGGGGAACAAGAGATGAGAAAAGTAACTGGTAGTGAAAGTTATGAGGCTAATAGTGATCAGTCGGTCCCATCTGAAAATACTAGTGTGTCTGCACATCAAGGGATACTGGTACCAAAGTATGGAGCTTTTATGCAAGCTCTTGATGCTATATTGACTCGTTTTCAACCTCATCCGCCTCCCCCTGCTCCTCCAACACCTAGAATGTTGATTCCAAAGGAGCTGAAGATCTTGGGAGCTCTAGAGTTTCAAGGAGAAGATGGTGAAGGTCCTATGGAGGTTGACTTATGGATGAATGATGTTATAATAATGCTAAAAAGTCTTCAATGTTCAGATATAGAAAAGTTGGATGGAGCTATATCTTTACTTAGAGGATCAGCTCGAGTTGGTGGTTAAATACTACGATGTATGCACCACCGAAGCAAGTGACCTGTCAATTCTTCCTAGAATAATTTAAGAACAAGTATGTGGGTGAACAGTTCAAACAGGCAATGCTGTTAAAGTTCCTAAATTTAAAACAAGGTGATCGAGCAGTACACGAGTACGAGACTGAGTATAATAAGTTGAGTCGTTTTTCTACGGAGGTAGTTCCAAATGATAAGGCCCGAAGCGATTGGTTTATTGAGGGGTTGAGGCCAAGATTAAAAGAAATTATGTTAACTTTGAGTTGCCTAACTTGTAAGAAGTTATTAACCGAGCCAAAGCTATCGAGAGAGCTCAAGAGGAGACATTAGCAGCGGAACATAGTTTGTAAATGGGGAAAATGATTGGAATGCCTTCAACTCCCCATTATGTTAAGAGATGAAAGGGTTCAAGTTCGAGACATACGGATAAATAGAGTTTTACTGCAACTTCACATAAAATAAAACTGTCCCGATCAGTTGTTGCTAGCTCGGGTAGAATAGTTGGAGAAAGAATTGTATGTCAGACATGTGGAAGAGTACACCGTGGAGTATGCATACTTCCAGTTAAGCTTGCTTCCAATGTGGTGAGACTAGTCACTTTGCCTGAAAATGTCCAAATAAATCTGGGGACTATTTAGTGCAATCTGAAAAATCTGTGGCAACCTTTAATAGAATCAGAGGAAGGGGAAGATCAAGGGGACAAGATGAATCCTTGCAGTGACAAGAGACTTGGGAAGTCGCCAGAATCTATAATATTACGACCAATGAGGATCGGGATGACCTAGAAATCATAATAGATATTTTTCATCTTTTTGATGAGCCTATATTGGTATTAGTTGACCATTGATCTATGCACTCATACGTTAGTACAAAGTTGACTAGAGCTAGAGGAATTCCTATAGAATTAATTTTGAGTAAAATGATAACCGTAAACCTTAATGGGTCATGATTCAAGTGTGAGTGGAAAGGTAGTAAACAATTACTAAAGATTCCAGGGGCTATGTTCTTGGTGAATTTGATGGAATTACCAATCGATGAATTAAGATAATTTCTTAAAGTGATTTTGATAATGACTGTAAAGAGAATGATGTCAGGAAAATATATAGATATATAGCTTTTCTGGTTAATGTGATAGATACTCAATTAATTAAAGTATTGAACATGTTTCTATGATTTAGTATCAAATGATCTAAGTGAATCAAGAGAATTAGGGCCTCAATTATAAGAATTGATTGATCAAATTTTATCATCATGAGTATTTTATCATGACGAGTAATTGAGTTATTAGTGTAAAGAAAGATAAATCTATATGGTTATGCCTAGATTTTTGAAGGTTAAATAAGACTATTCGAGGTAATAATTTATATGTCAAACTATTCCAATGTGATTTTTTTGTTTTGTTTACAAATATGGTTTTTATTAGTAAGGTTGTTTCGATATAAGGTATAAGAGCAGATCCTAAGAGAAGCTCATGTTGTAGTAAATTAGAAACTTCCAAAGAATGATTCTAAAGATGGAATTATTGGGGTATATTGGTTACTATCGAAGGTTAGTAAAGAATATTTCGACGTTAGCCTAGTTGCTAACTAAGTTTTTAAAGAAATATATTCTTTTTAAGATAGTGCACGCGTTAACTATGCATTTAGGTGAAAACAAGAGGTACTACGAGTTAATGAACTAGGTTGGTGACCTGGTCTGAATAGAGTCAGCGTGAAAACAGAAGTTTGATTAGAAGTGAATCGTGAAAAAGAATCAGTACAGATTTGGACTAGAGAAATCCAGAGACTATGTAGCAAAATGATCCCTCTAGTTATAGTATTGTGGTAATCGCGCAAGGTCTTTAAATTCGAGGATGAATTTTTCTTAAGGGGGAGAATTGTAATGCCCCAAATATCGAATTAGGGACTTTATTGAAAAGATTTAAAATATGAGAATCTATTTGATAAATTGATAAAAGATGAGAAATAATTTAGATGAGTGGGTCAGACTAAAGTGTAACAAAGGATAAGAAAAAGGGCATTTTAGTTTTTTATAGGAGAATGAATTTTAAATTCATTTTCTTTAGTGTATATTAAAGAAAAGAAAAAGGGAAAATAGGTTACCAAAAGGTTATCCTCTTCTTCTTCTTTCTCTTCCCGTGGAAAAGCTCTCCTCCAAAACTAAAGGTGAGTTTTCAATTTACTAGTTTATTCTTTCACTTTTGGGCGGCTTTTGAAGCATTGAATATAATAGAAGCTTAAGGAAGGATTAAATGGGATCAAAACTAAGTTATGGATGAGATAATAGAGATTGAAGAAAATGGGTTTTTGAGTGTTAGGTTAGAATATGAGTTTTTAATGATATTTGTTAATATATTTGATTTGTCAAATATGTAAATAAGAGATTAGAGGTATTGGATAGGTTTAAAAACATTTTAGAAAAAGTGGTGTAATTCTTAGATTTGAATGTTCTTGGAAAATTTTAGATGTTTTAAGAAGTTAAATAAAGGAAAATCAGTATGAATAGGTAGAAAAGAATTTAATAGTATTGTTGGGTGTAATCATAACGAAATTTGACCCCAATTGGGTGATATTCGGGTTGAAAACTGGAAAAAGCTGGGCAAGAGTATCGGTACTAATAGAACAGTACCGATACTATAGGCTAATCTGAGATGAATTAACTGAGCAGAGTCGATACTGATTTAATCAGTATCGATACCGACGAGATAGTATCGATATCATGGTAAGGGTATCGATACCAAGCAACATCGAATCTAAAATTAGTATCGATGCCTAAAGGGGGTATCGGTATCATAGTATGGTAGTATCGATACCATGGTAAGGGTATCGATACCAGGCAACATCAAACCTAAAATTGGTATCGATACTAGAAAGAGGGTATCGGTACCATAGTATAGAAGTATCAGTATCAGGGTAGTTGTATCGATACTATTGAGCTTGGAATGGTCAATTAGGTTGAAGTTGTTATAGAAATTGAGATAATGATATTTTGAATATTATTAAATTACAAGGTTAAGGAGTATACTAACATTGGGTATGGTACATGTTTTAATGGATGATTGAGTAGATCTGAACCAAGCTCCGGAGACAAACAAAACTAAGGGTAAAGGTAAAATACCGGAGTAATCAACTTTGCATTTTGGATATAATAGCGAGGCAATCTAGGTGAGTGCACTTAATTGTGTAACTATATGTTGTACTAATCATATATGTATGATTGTTCAATATGTATGTGGTGATTTCCAAACAGGCACTAAGTGTACATTTCACGGAATTCATCATGAGTTGATGAATAACCGTATAAGAACTAAGTGTGCATTCCACAGAATTCATAATGAGTTGATGAATAACTTTACATGCACTAAGTGTGCCAATCCATGGAATTCATCATGAGTTGATGAATAATCGTACAGACACTAAGTGTGCATTCTACGGAATTCATCATGAGTTGATGAATAATAGTACAAGCACTATGTGTACAAATCCACAGAATTCATCATGAGTTAATGAATGACCGTATAGACACTAAGTGTGTAAATCCACGGAATTCATCATAAGATGATAAATAACTGTACAGGCACTAAGTCTGCATTCCACTGAATTCATCATGAGTTGATGAATAACCGTACAGGAACTAAGTGTGTAAATCCACGGAATTCATCATGAGTTGATGAATAACCATACATGCACTAAGTGTGCATTCCACGGAATTCATCATGAGTTGATGAATAACCGTACAAGCACTATGTGTGCAAATCCACGAAATTCATCATAAGTTGATGAATAACCGTACATGCACTAAGTGTGCATTCAACGGAATTCATCTTGAGTTGATTAACAACCGTATAGGCACTACGTGTGCATCTTAATAAATGAACATGAATAGGAAATGTATAAGGTTTATTATCATGAGTTGGTAAATTACCATGTTAGGGCTAAGAGTGCAAATGTATAAGGTTTATAATAAATTATAAAGAGTTAATTGATATTATAAATAATTAGTAGAGTAGAAACTAGTCCAAAATAAAAGATAAATGGCCTAGTTATGCATTTGGCATAAAGGTGTTAATTATGCCAATTAGATGAACGGTTAACCATTATTGAGTAAAAGAATAATGGACCAACTGTGCAATTGGAAGAAATGTGTCAATTATGCCAGTTAGATGAACGGTTAACCACTGTTGAGTAAAAGATGAAAGGTCAAACACTGTTGATTAAAATAATAATGGAATAGCTGTGCATTGGAAAGAAAAGTGTCAAATATGCAAGTTAAGTGAAAAGATAAATACCTTTGGGTAAAAGAATAAAAGAAGTATAATGTAATGTGATATGAATGACATATAAGTGATATGAAGGGATGATATATATATATATATAAGGTACAACAATGCATAACTAGTATGAAAGGATGTTATAAAGGAAAATGTAAACAGAACACAATGGGCATGAAATGATACCCAAATGAAAATACAACACGGAGTATTAATAGTATTTAAGGTGCTTCCATAATGATTATAAAAGATACATGATCAATTAGTACCTTGGTGCAATACATGTATAATACTTTCACATTTAATGTACACATGGAAAATAAAGAATAAATGGGGAAAATATACAAAAGGATAAGTATGATGGGCATAATAGGAATAATTGCCATTATAGTATGAAAGAATTATTGTTTAACTGAGAAGGGCTTAACTGGTTCTTATGAATGATGAAATTAAATTCTTTATTCAGTATTCATAAGATACTATCATATAGTTGTAATATTCTTGCAGTATTATGTCTCACTAAGTAAATACTTAACGTGTGTTTATTTCACGTGTAGGTAAATGCAAAGATTAGTTGTGTAAGGAGTGTAGCAGTAGCAGCAGCTTTCATCAATTAAAGGTTGACTCATCAGTAACATTATGACAATCTTATTCATTTTGAGAACTTAGTTGGCTTGTTATTTAAACTATAGTAAATATGTTATAATGTACTTAAGTGATAGTTTTAGTATGTTGCTTTTATAAATATCATATTTTGTAGTTGATCAAATTGTAACAAATTTTTACGGGTTTTCAAATGACAAAAAGTTTTATAAAGTGATGTGACATTTGTATCTCTTGTACGAAAAGATACACGGGATATGGGTGTTACAAGAAATACTTTGATTTTTTCAATACTCCAAAATATCAAAGTCAGATTCTCCAGTACGAGGGACAAGGGACAAAATAAATAAATTATGAAAACATAATAAAATAAAATTAAAATAAATAAAATTGAATATGAAATTATAAAAACTAACTTTAAATAGATCTATTTTTTAAATGATCGAGGCCGATTGGAACTTGACTCACTTTTTTCTAAAGATGTGTTACTTTGGACATAAGAAGAAGAACTATAAGGTGCATGTTTTGAATAAAATACATATAACTCAAGAAACTAATTATAAATGAGACTTACCCTCCGTTGAACCTCGTCATCGACATAAATAACATTGTACAACTCCTTCAGAAATTGTAATTTATAACGAGGGTCAAGTAAAACAGAAAAAGACAGAATCATTGAGTGATCAGACCAATATTTCTCATATAGTTAAAACATGGGTCCTGCCATTGCAGAAATACCTTCACAAGGATCATTATGAGCATCACACAATATTTTTTTTAATTACAACAACGTTAGCCAAGTACAAGTTAGAAGTGGGATACTTAGATCCAGAAAATAGAGTAGTGATTTCATAAAAAGACTCAAGAAAATCACAGATTGTTTGAACAGTTTCCCATTCATTATCAGTAATGATATCCAACTCATTTTCCCTATTAACAAACAAGTTTATAGATAATCTAGCCTCAAGATAAGAATCAATAAACTTAACAATTTCACATAATTTAATAACAGAATAATCAATTGCCTTCAAACCTTTTCGAACTATCAAGTTCAAAATGTGGGCAACACACCTTATATGGAAGTACTTACCATTGTAGGGAAGATGAGAAATGACATTCAAATAATCTTTAAGTCTCTTAACCATTTTATCATTTGCAGAAGCATTATCAGGTGTTATGGTAAAAAAAAAATTCAAGACCCCACTCACATATCATCATTTTCAAAAACTTAAAAATTGACTCACCGTCATGTGGTGGAGGAAAACAACGAAAATTCAGTATTTTAGACTGCAGTTTCCAATTATTATCAACATAATGTGCAGTAAGAGCAAAATAAGAACGTGAAGTGCACGCAGACCATTCATCACATATAAAACAAATATGACTTGAAACAAAATGCATTGAATCAAGTAGCAATTTTTTATACTTTTCATGCTCCAACATGCAATATTTAGTAACAATATACCTCTATATATCCTTCACACTAGAATTAAGGTAATGATACAAATCCCTAAGTTTTTCATGTTTAACCATACTCAAAACATAACAATGACACATAATAGCCTCAGCAAACATTTCACAGTTTTTTGTTTTGATAAAAAAAACTTACCATACCAGGATTTTCAGCAAGATATTCCTTATAAGATTGTCATTTCTCAGTATGCCTTCTAGGGTTATATGTACCAATATAAGAATCATCTTTATACCTTTTAATTTTGCAATACTTACACTCGACATAAACAAAACCATCGACAAATTTGATGAAGCTGTAATGCTCCCAAACAGGAGAAGTTCTTCTCCCAAACTCGGATAAACATGTAGCCTTCCTCTTAGAGGATTTATTAACATCAACTGCTTCGAACAGTTGATCGTTTACATCCCCTTAAAAATCTTATATTAGTAAATATACTATATATATAAAAAAATCAAACAAAGACTTATTGATCATTTAACTATTTTAGAATATTTTTCATTATAATCTATTGGGGGTTTCTTCTGCAAAAGATAAATAAAAATTATTAATACGAATAAAAATATAAAAATCAAAAATCAAAAGCTAACCTGGAAAGTTCAACTAGTAAGACAAACTATCCATGAAACCCTAGAAAAAAATAAAGATTTTGAATGGACAAGGGGAATAGTCTTGGTTAGAGAAAATGAACAGAGACAGAATAAGATGAATAGTCTCAATTAGATTTAGGGTTAGAGAAGATGAAGAGTCTTGGTTAGATTTAGAGTTAGAGAGATGAACAAAACATAAATAGTCTCGATTAGATTTAAGGTTAGAGATGATGAAAAGAAGAAGAAGAGTCTCGGTTAGATTTAGGTTTAGAGAAGAAGAAGATGAACAGTACTTGGAAAAGAAGATGAACATTACTCTATTAGATTTATGGTTAGAGAAGAAGAAAGTGAACAATACTTAAAAAAGAAGAAGATAAACAATACTCGGTTAGATCTAAAAAACATGATGGGTATTGGGATTGGGTGTTTGAAAGGATCGAATGAGGGTTTTGGGATGAACTCAGATAAACAGTGGTTGAGTTTTTGGTGTTTGATCCAGAAAACATATTTGATCTTGGATTTTGGTATTTGTAAGGATTGAATAAGGATTTTAGGGATGAACACAGATGAATAAGGGTTGAGTTTTAGGCGTTTGATCGAAAAAATAGGTTTGATCTTGGGTTTTGGTGTTTTTAAAAATTATAAGAAGATTTTGGGGATGAACAAGGGTTAACTTTGGGGTGATTGATCGAAAAAATAGAAGGATTTATGGGTTTAAAGTGTTTGTGGTTGGAATTCTAAAGAGAATTCAAAGGATTTTGAGAGAATAAGAGTTTAAAGAGAAAGCAAAATGAGAAAAAAAATGAAAATTTTCTGAAATTAGAAAAATTTGGGTTTATATATTAGTTTAAATTAAGGATGCTTGGCCCGCGTGTTTTTAAAGTTTAATTAGCATTGTAGTGTCGTCCTCTTGTTTTAAGTTCGTTCAATTTAGTCCAAATGTATAACACAATTTAAGCTTTATATTTTTAATTCTTCCAATTTGATCCCTATATATTTTTCAATTCTTTCAATTAATATTATATGTATATATATACTCATAAATGTATTCAACTATATAATATTCATACAAATAATATATACTTTGAATTTATATAGTATATAAATATAAACTATAGTATATAGTATATAAATATAAACTATAGTTTATATAGTTTATATGTTTATATATATAAATAGTTTATATAGTTTATATAATTATATATAGTGTATATATATTATATTATTATATATAATATATATATTAATATAATATAATTGTTTCAATTTTTTCTTAACTTTTAAAATGAATGCAATTTAGTCTATTTTACATATTTTTTTCATATTTTATAATTATTTCGATTTGACCTCTCTGTGTTGTTTAATTTATTTAAAGTTTTATTTATAATTTCATATTTATTTAAGTTAGTTCTTAAAATTATATTTGCATATGAAATTTGCCATACCTATTACTTATTTATATTTTTGTAATTGGCCCATAATTTTTTAAATGGGTATAATTTAGTTTTTATATTAATTTCAATATCACTTTTTTTTAATTGACCCCTAACTATATAGCTTCGTCCTAATCCTAATGACTTTTTAATGGTTATTTATTTATTAATTATGTGATGACACGTCCTCAATAATATCAAAGACAAGTAAAAACGTTAGAAAGGAGCTATTGGACTAGGCTTGATGTTTGTGTTTGTTTCACCGAAAGCTATATTTAGGTCATATTAAATTATCACTACAAAATTAATAAATTTGATTGAACATGGTGTTTGAACTGAAAATCTTACTCTTAATAAATTAAATATTTAATCATTGAGCTAGAATAAGAATGAATTAATATTCAACTAACATAAATATTTAGTTTATATAATTATAAAATTAATGAGTAAATTATTTTTAACTTCATTTGAGAATATAAACAATTAAAAATTATTTTTATACATTTAAAAATTAACATTAAATTATTCTAAAAATTAAATTTATAATATGAAATTTATCATATAAATTTAAATTATAAAAATTAAATAAATATTATAAATTAATATCATATAAACATGTGTCATCGCCTCGTTGTTTGATAAATAGTCATTGAAAAACATCAAGAATGCTAACGAAGGCGAATAGGACTTGAAAATTTCAAAATCAATTATTAAAAATATCATGTTAATATTGTTGTAATTTCTTTAATAGAATAGGACTAAAATAGAATTAAAATGTAACGTTATGTATGATTTAAAAAAATGATTTAATGACCTAAACATAAATAAAATAATAGGTAGGTGACTAAACAGGTAGTTTATCCTAAATGAAAACAGGAAACTTAGGATAAAATACATAAATGTCTCTAAACTATGTTAAAATAATTTTTTGATCGTTGAACTTTCAAAAATTATAAGATATACATTATTTTATTTTATTTTATTATAAAATGGAGAGTTAATCATTAGTTGCTGTTAATTACTGCTAAGAGATGACAGGACACATTAAAATATTAGATAATATCTTACTTGATATATCAATTATAATTAACATTTATTTTATTACTTTGTTTTTTGAATAAATGGAAATGCCAGAATTTATTGAAATAACAGAAGAATAAATTTGGTCCAGCTGTCCCCAACTAAGCACATAGAATAAATAAATAAAGTAAGCTGGCTTTTCCCTCTGTTTTAAAAATCGGATCAGATCGACCGGTTCAATCGGAAATCGTTGTTTAGTTCGGTTTAATCTAAATCGATTAAACCGCTATTAATGAACCGACCATAATCGTTCGAACCGGACCGGCTGAAAACGGGAAAAAATCGAGAAAAACTGGGATTTTTGTTTTTCTAAAAAAAAAAATTAAACCAAACAACGTCGTTTGTTAAACGAGCCAAGTCGAACTCGAGTATTGCTGAGCTCGACTCGAACTTGAAAACTTTAAAAGTAAGCTCAACTCAACTCAAACTCACAAACTAAAAATTATCAAGTTCAACTCAAACTCGAAATATAATATTAAAACTTGAACTCAAAAAGGCTTGAACTCAAAAAAAATTAGAAGCTCGATTGAAGCCTAAAATTCGAGCTTGATTGAAGTGAAAGAATAGTTCACTCAATGCTCACCAAAAGGCTCCATGATTTTGAATGCCAAATTACCTCTATTATTTATAGAAGTTAGTTGTGATGCGCTTTTATGTTTCTTAGCAATGTGAGATTGTTTTGTTTTCATATTTTTACTCTTTAGACTTTTGGTATGCTCTTCTATGTTTCTTAGCCATGTGAGATTGTTTTTAAAAAAAAATTAAACCTAACAATATCATTTTGTTATGATTTTTTTAACCTCAAATTTATTTTTTAATTATAGTTATATAATTATATTTATTATTTAATATGTTTTACCTTAAATATTATGTTGTAGTTAATTTGAATCATTTTGCTTCACTTAATTTTATGGTTTTTAACTTATATATGTTATGACTTGCTTTGAATATGACTTGTGATATAAAAAATTATTTTTATTAAATATTTTTTGTATTTTTATTTAATTTTTTAAATAATTATGACGTCGTCCGGTTCTTTCGACCGGTCAGACCGATTCGACCGATTGAACCAATAAACTGACCGATTCATAAATCCGATTCTGAAGAACAAAATATATAGACTCACAGACTTAGATAGAACCTAGAGAAACTATCGGGGGGTCAATCCACCTTCTATCCTCTGCAGCTTGCACCACAACACAACTAGGGGCATCCTCAACCCAAAATCGATCATAGATACCCAAATCTCAATCAGCTGCTAGGAGATGAGCCGCTGCATTACCTCCTCTCGGGGTGAAACGGAAAAAGCATACATGAAAAAACTCAGCACGTTGTCGCCTCTCCTAAGTCACAGCGTTCATCTCTAAGAGATCTGAGTATGTTGATGACAGTTTTTCGATCATCGTACACGCGTCGCCTTCTATGACCACATTCCTAAAATTATACCAATTAAAGAAACTTTAAAAATATATAAAAGTTTATAATTTATTTTTAGAATTATAAAATATTTTTAAAATATAATTGTGGGAAAAATTATACCGGTCATAAAATTTTAAAAAACCTCATCATATTTCTCATTATACCCTCACCCTCCTTGCTACCTATAACAAAGTTTAATGACCAACATTTTATATGTCTTGTTATTATAACAAACTTTTTCTTATTTTCTTAGAAGCTTTTATAAAACACGTTGTAATTATATGTAAAATTTTAACATTTCGATTTGGTTGTAAAAATTTTAAATAATAAATAGTAGGTGTTTGTTGATAAGGTTTCAGTTGTGTTACATCTGTAAAACTAAATCGATTTGAATCCCCCAAAAAAAATTCTTTTAAAAAAATTAAAAATTAAAAATAAGAGGAATTCTTGAATATTTTAAGAAAATGAAATAAAGTAACGGATGCATTAGCTAAACACATTTGAGCACTCCCAGAGGGAATTTATGAGTTTACACAACCTTCAGAAGTGGTGACATTAAATATACAAAAGGAATGCACTATGCTAAATTAGGATTAATTAATGTTTAATTACTCTCTAAGAAAAATAAATAATAAATATTTATTAATGGTTAAAAACAATTTGAATTCAAATGGATTTAGCAAAATTGATTTGATATTGATTTTAAAGCTAAAATGGACTAAAACATAAATGGATCAAAACTCACAAAATCAATTATACCATAAATTTAAAAGTTAGTTTTTCTCTTTGATTCTCACATAGTTGTCTTCCATTTTTCTTCTTCAAAATTTCACTAAACAAATTTAATTAGTCATTTTTACTATCCTAAATCATAACCACTTCATTTTAGTACTTTTTTGATCTTCAATTCTCTTAATATAAGGGTCAAAAATTTTGAGTCAACGTAAGAGAGTTGACCATGATAACCTTAGATTGGTGTGAGAGCTTAATTGAAACCTTGAGGCATGTTGGGCCTCATTTGGGTAAGAATTGGGCTCAATTGAGCCTACAAAAAAGGAGATTTTCGTAACATTTTAAAAGGTCGAAGGACAAAAAGTGTAACTAATCCATTAAAGATTTTGTGATTGATTTGGAGGGGATTTGATGAGCTCACTTGTTGGCCTTTAAAGGAAAATATGTGGATTTTCACCCACTCTCATATTTTTTCACATTTATTTCTTATTTATTTTTCTGTCTCCTTAAATCTTAAAACCTCCATTTTAGCATTATGGAAAAAGAATCTCAACTTTTTCAAGGTAAAAAAACTAATTTACAAGAATTCCACGAGCTACAAATTGAGAGGCATATTGCTCACTTTTGGTTGAATGAGTTTTAAAAAGGTTTTAGGAGGATTTAAGATTAAGGCTTATTAGGAGAGTTTCTAGAGCATAGAATTGTCTCTAAATTTGTCCTTGGCTTTCCTTTAATCTTAGTGAATAATTAGAATCATCTTTTGTGTTTCTTGATCAGTGAAAGAGAAGGGATAGCCCTCTAGACCCAGAGGCAAGGAAAAGATTGGTGGAATTTGAGTAAGGAGCATTCTTTAGTTGATTTTGAGTAAGGTAGTATATCTCTAATTCTTCATTGTATCATGACTATCATAAAAATGATGTATTGTAGTAGTTTATAACTTTGAAACATGTTTTATGTGTTAGGCATGAATTTTGGTTTAGATGCTTGATGTGGTGTTTAACATAGGTTATTTATGTACTAAATGAACCTATATAATCCCCTAGAACTTTAGAAATGATGATAGGCCTTAATAGTAGCACAAAAGAGGGATTCAGGATGATTTTCAAGTCTTAGAAGTTATTTTCTAGGTTTTGTAATCGATACTATTCATGAAGTATCAATATCGATTGAATAAGTGTAAAAATATGAGCAAAATGACATTGAGTATCGATTTAGTTCTTCATGATATTGATATTGTTCATAGTGTATTGATATCGAGGGTATGATATTGATACTAGAGGGATTATTTCAAACATCAAGACTAATTTTGATATCGGTACTCCATACGAGTATCGATGCCCATAAAGGGTTATTTGGTTCATGGAATGTAAGATTACCTATAGGAATAAGATTACTATAATGTAATTTCACTTGATATATTATTGGAAATGTTGTAATACCTTGTTTGGTTTGTTTAGTAGGAATGTAAGATTACATTGTTTAGTTGAAGGAATATAATATATGAAGGATGTATATTTCATCATATTGTTATTGAGATATATTTTCTTTTAAACAAATTGAATACTCAATATTAAAGTAAAAATATTTACATGAAACTTCATAGAAAATATATTTTTCAAATATATATATAATTTTTATAATTTTTACACAAATAATTTAATTTTTATTTTTTATTTCTATGAAAATACATAAATATACTTACATCAATTTAAGTATGTGTTTATTTCTAGGTACAAAGATATTAGGAGATGTATATACTTATAATGATGTAAGTATGTGTTTATTTATACATTTTTCTTAATTTATTCATGTTACATGTATGAGTTGTACAAAAAAAATCATATTAAATTATTTTACAAAAGTAATAGAAAACATAAAAATATAATATAGAAATATAAAAAATAAATGCAATAAAACACATATAAAATAAAACTTGAATCAAACAAGTACATAATAAATACTTAAAATAAATAGAAATTTGATATTTTTACTTTTGTTTTATATAATCATGTTATTTTTCAAAATAAGAATTAAAAAGTTATATCCATAATAATAAACAAAAAAAATAAATATTTATATGAATGTAATTATGTACAAAAGGAATGATATTTTGAAATAACTATTATTTCAGAGACATTCTTGTCATAAAGGAAGGGTATTGTCAAATAAATAAGAATTTTGGGAAAATGACATTACCACCATTTAAAAAAAATGATATTGTCAGTAAGAAGACATTACCACATGAAGGAAAGATGGCAAACCAAATGTGAGAATGCAATTTTGAAAAAAAATTCCTCTAATTATGATCTTTTTTCAAATCAAACACCTCTTAAAGGTGGTACCGATACTGACATGATGTTATTGATACTCAATTATTTTTTAACATCAAAGCTCAATTTAATATCGATACTCTATGTGAGTATTAATATCTAATGGTATAGTATCCATACTCATATAAGAATATCGATACTCATTTTCAATAAATGCACTTCAAGGCTTAATTTAATATTAGTATAAAGGGTTTGATATCGATACTTAAGTAGTAGTATAGATTCCAATTGAATTGTTGAGTAAGGACATGAGTATAGATGTCCAATCAAATTTAATAAAAGATATTAACTCCCGAATTGTTGAAAATACCATTAAAATAATAAAACTTTAGTGATGTCCTTATCAAACTAAGTGGCAACCTAGGGTTGGCCTAACACAAGAATGAGTATATGGGCTTAGGACCCTAATGAGTGAGCTTAATGGCACAAGGGTCTTATTATTGATCATGGTGTCGTAAGCATAAATACTTGTGTGACCTTAGTGGTGCAAGCATAAATACTTATGTTGTCTTTATTGACAATTATTATATTATACATATGTAACATATCGAATCGTTGCCAAAGTGGTAACAGAATGTTATATATGTGGGATCTTAGTGGCAATCAGAAAACTAATATGGACACTTGATATAACACATACGCGACCTTATTGATGAGATGATAACATACATATGTGTATAACATATCGAATCGTTGCCAAAGTGGTAACAAAATGTTATATCTGTGGGACCTTAGTGGCAATCAGAAAAATAATATGGACACCTGATATAACACACATGCGACCTTATTGATGAGATGATAACATACATATGTGTATACTATTATGACCTTAATGGTGAGGTCTCTACAAATATCCGAGATCATACATATATATACATACTCGATGCTTGATGAGATTCAAAGACAATATGATATTGATATATTATTTCCTTGCTAGTTATTTGTTATGATAGTTTATGATTGGGCCCTTAGTTGCGATCTAAGAAAAGCGTAAGACTTATATTGACGATGATAAGCATGACATGCCTTATAATTATGAACCATTCATCTACTGCTCACCGTATACTCTGTTAGTATGCTTATGTTTTTTACATTAATGATTTGTACATTGCATTAGCGATGTACTATTAACCTTGTGATGTTTAGTGTTCAGATATTTTCATTCACATGTTAGTAAACTTGATATGTTCGTGGAGTACCGTCATCGTAGGATTCCAACATTCGTTCTTCAACGTATAATACACATTATTATAGTGAACATTTGTATATATAGGACTCTTACTTTGCAACTGGTCTATGAACATCTTAACTATTTTGGGATTTATTTTGTAATACATGCAGCATTAACCCTATTTTTATTATATTAAAATGAAAATATCATTATTACAAATTGTTATCTTTTATTTTATAATTGCAAATAATTATCTTAAAAATCACTTAATCATGCATAAATCAAACTATATCAGTGATTAAAGACATGATGGTTATCTCTAGAGGTTTTGTGTTTGAGCACCGGTGATTGCAAGAGAGTTTGAGCTTTCATTTTCAGATGATTGAAATTTTTTAAAATAAATATTATCTTGTAATCATTCTAAATTAATAAAAAAAAAAACCACTTAAGCACCTATATTAAAATATTTATAGGCTTAGTATATGATTTAATTCTAAAATATATCTTTGACCTCATTAGATTTAAAAATAAGTGAAAAATATTTTTATCTTGGTTGATATGTTTTGAGAGAAGAAATGGCGAATGATAGTCTTAAATCTTAGTATTGATTTTTGTTAAAGAAAGTGATAAGAGAGACGAGATAAAATTAAGAATCAAGATAAAGATTTTTATAAATTTATAATTAAAATATTATAAAAAAAAATTAATATTTTATTCAAAATTCAGATGTTAAATTCAAAAATCCATCTTTTTATTAACATATTACATCATTAAAGTAACTAGAGTTAATTATTTGATGATCAAATTATATTAAAATGTAATATTTTTTCAAATCCAGTGATGAAAATTAAACAAAATTAATACATGAATCATCGAACTGGTAATTTATCCAAGAGAAAAAGAAAGGCGCGTGAGGAAACAATCTCTTATGTGCGATAAAATTGCAGGCAAGTCGAGGAGGGAAGCTCGTCAAACTCGGATATTAGAAAACGTGTCTCAATTCTCTAGATGATTCTAATAAAACTTCCAGGAGTTTCCAGATTTTTCGCTTAGCTCAACAAAACCCCGATCTTCTCCTTCTTCAATCACAGTTTCAACACAAAATCGAAATCATCAATCAGATAAATAGGCGAGGATACTCAGAATTTTTTTCTTTCCAGGAAGAGAAGCAATAACAACGAGAAGCAGAGCTTTGTAATATTCATTTTGTTGATTTTGATCACTAGGTAAGAAACAAAACTCTTCTTCTTCTTCATGTTTATGAATAACTGTATATCCATGATGTTTGATTCAACTCGGTTTTCGAATATGAAAATCCCATGCTTTTTCTTATTATTTATCTATTGTTTCATTGCTGCATTATGCTCTTTGTTTTATACAGAGCTTTGTAAGGAATGGAGTTGGGAAATTTGATCCTTTTTTACAGGTTCTGTAACAAGAACTAAAGATAATGAATCCTGATAAATTCACACACAAGACAAATGAAGCTCTTGCTGGGGCTCATGAGCTAGCAAGCTCTTGCTGGGGCTCATGAGCTAGCAATGAGCAATAGCCATGCCCAATTCACTCCCCTACATCTAGCAGTTGCTTTAGTATCAGACCCCAATGGCGTCTTTTATCAAGCAGTCTCCAATACCGGAGGCGAGAATGCTGCTCAATCTGTAGACAGGGTATTCAATCAGGCCTTGAAAAAGCTCCCATCACAGTCGCCTCCACCGGATGAAGTGCCCGACAGTTCTTCCCTTATAAAGGCGATTCGTCGATCCCAAACAGCCCAGAAGTAACGCGGTGATACCCATTTGGCCGTTGATCAGTTGATTCTAGGCCTGCTTGAGGATTCCCAGATTGCTGATTTGTTGAAAGAAGCAGGGGTTCCACCTGCAAAAGTGAAATCGGAGGTCGAAAAGCTTCGAGGAAAGGAAGGGAAGAAGGTGGAGAGTGCATCAGGGGACACTACATTTCAGGCATTGAAATCGTATGGAACGGATCTTGTTGAGCAGGCAGGGAAGCTTGATCCAGTAATAGGCCGAGATGAAGAAATTAGAAGGGTCGTTAGGATCCTCTCGAGAAGAACTAAAAACAACCCGGTTCTTATCGGAGAGCCTGGTGTTCGTAAAACTGCTGTGGTAGAGGGTTTGGCTCAAAGAATTGTGAGTGGCGATGTTCCGAGTAATCTTGCCGATGTTCGTCTCGTTGCATTGGATATGGGTGCATTGGTTGCAGGAGCGAAATATAGAGGAAAGTTCGAGGAAAGATTGAAGGCAGTATTGAAAGAAATTGAGGAATCTGAAGGCAAAGTGATTCTATTCATTGATGAAATTCACTTGGTACTCGGTGCTGGTCGAACCGAGGGTTCCATGGATGCTGCAAATCTGTTTAAGCCTATGCTTGCTAGAGGTCAGCTTAGATGCATTGGCTACTACATTGGAGGAATATAGGAAATACGTCGAAAAAGATGCTGCGTCTGAGAGAAGATTTCAGCAGGTTTATGTTGCTGAGCCTGGTGTTCCAGACACTGTCAGTATCCTTCGAGGCTTGAAAGAAAAATACGAGGGTCACCATGGTGTTCGGATTCAAGACCGTGCCTTGGTGGTTGCAGCTCAGTTATCAAGTCGATACATAACTGGTATGCCGTATTTCTTCTTTACAAATGTTTGATCAAGTGATAAGATATCTATTTAAAGCATACTTTTGATTTTCTTTGCTGTGTTCTACATGATACTCATTTGTATTTTTCTCAGGACGTCATCTTCCCGACAAGGCGATCGACTTGGTTGATGAGGCTTGCGCAAACGTGAGAGTTCAGCTTGATAGTCAACCCGAAGAAATTGATAATCTTGAAAGAAAAAGAATGCAATTAGAAGTTGAGCTTCATGCCTTGGAGAGAGAGAGCGATAAAGCTAGCAAAGCTAGAATGGTTGAAGTAAGTATTGACTCTCAAAAACCGATGGATTAAACTCGTCTTCGTACTTGCATTGGATCTATAATTTTTTTCCTCATTTGTTTAGGTCCGGAAAGAGCTTGATGACTTGAGGGACAAGCTTCAGCCACTAATGATGAAATACAGAAAGGAGAAAGAAAGGGTTGATGAGATTCGACGACTAAAGCAGAAGAGGGAAGAGCTCAATTTTGCTTTACAGGAGGCTGAACGGAGATATGATTTGGCGAGAGTTGCAGATTTGAAATATGGGGCGATACAGGAAGTCGAATCTGCAATAGCTCAGATTGAAGGAACAGCGGATGAAAACATAATGTTAACAGAAACGGTTGGGCCAGAACATATCGCTGAGGTTGTAAGTCGTTGGACTGGCATCCCGGTCATGAGGCTAGGACAGAATGAGAAAGAGAGGCTAATTGGGCTTGGGGAGAGGTTGCATCAGAGAGTGGTGGGACAAAACCAGGAAGTTGATGCTGTTGCAGAGGCTGTTCTGAGGTCGAGAGCTGGATTAGGAAGGGCGCAACAGCCAACTGGCTCATTTCTTTTCTTAGGTCCAACTGGTGTTGGCAAAACGGAGCTTGCTAAGTCGTTAGCGGACCAACTCTTTGATGATGAGAATCTGCTGATCAGGATCGACATGTCTGAGTACATGGAGCAGCACTCGGTTGCCCGACTCATTGGGGCACCCCCTGGGTATGTTGGACATGAGGAAGGTGGGCAGCTTACGGAAGCTGTGAGGAGAAGGCCTTACAGTGTTGTACTCTTTGATGAAGTTGAGAAAGCACATCCCTCTGTTTTCAATACTCTACTTCAAGTCTTGGATGATGGTAGGTTAACCGATGGCCAAGGCCGCACTGTTGACTTCCGAAACACAGTGATTATCATGACATCAAACCTTGTAGCGGAACATCTTCTCTCAGGACTTGGCGGGAATTGTGCAATGCAAGTTGCTCGTGATCGAGTAATGCAAGAGGTAGTTAAATGACCTGTTTCCTACACTAAATACCATTAACATGTGATGTTTTGTAGTAGTAGCATTAACATATCATTTGGTTTCTGACAGGTAAGGAAACACTTTAGGCCAGAGTTGCTCAACAGGCTTGATGAGATTGTCGTTTTCGATCCCCTCTCACATGACCAATTGAGGAAAGTTGCTAAATTGCAAATGAAGGATGTTGCAAGCCGACTTGCTGAGAGGGGTATTGCATTGGCCGTAGCAGATTCAGCCTTGGACTACATTCTTGCCGAGAGTTATGATCCAGTAAGTGTCAATCACTGAATATGCATACGTACACATATTCGGATTCGATATAGATATTCAATATGATTGACGATATGGAAGAGAAGCAACAATGTTAATTTTATTTTTACTATTAATATAGGTGTATGGTGCAAGGCCCATTAGAAGATGGCTAGAGAGGAAGGTTGTGACGGAGCTATCAAAGATGCTTGTGAAGGAAGAAATTGATGAGAACTCCACGGTTTACATCGATGCTGCTCCAAACGGAAGCGAATTAGTGTATCGGATTGAGAAGAATGGAGGGCTAGTCAATGCAGCAACCGGTCAAAAATTGGAGGTACTGATCCAAATTCCAAATGGGATAAGAAGCGATGCTGTACAAGCAGTAAAGAAGATGAAGGTTGAAGAGATAGCAGAGGATGAAGTTGATGAAATGGACCTATAAACATACATATATATATATATTTTGCTTAAAGATTTTGTTTTCGTTTCTTTTTACTCCCCTCCATGTTGAATTCTCCTCTTGTGATTGTTAGTAATTTCGTTCAGATGGAAATAATATACGTAAATAAAGAACGAGTTGGTTTGTTGCAAAAACTGGTGTTTTAGTGTAAGAGAGTGATTGAATTTGATGGGGGAGGCGGAGCAACGATTCTTGCATTTCGGTTGCATTGAAATTTGAGATTAATGAACCAATATTGATTCCCAAGGGCTAAATTAAGGGAGAGTTTAAAATACAACATATCAATGGAAGGGTAATAAACGATAAAAATCAATTATTATTAAAAATATTATCAAGAGTTTATTTTTTTTAAGTTAGACAGAAAATAATTTATATTGAATAAAAAATATCAGTGTTCTCTATAACATTTTTTATTATATAGATTTATATAACCTTTCGATTGTAAATTCTAAAATTATAGGGCCTACATTGTGAACCATTTCGATACAAGTGTCCAGCTGGTGATCTATGATAACGAGGCTTCTTGCGAATGGAACTTGGCAATGTAATGTAAGGTTAAGAAATAACAGAAATCGATTGTAATCGATCTGGGTGGGGTGAGGAAAACAGTAACGGTGCAAACCCATTAGATATAATCCAGCTTCTTGAAAATCAAAAGGCGAAAAATTCTTGATCTGGGTCAGGTGAGGAAGGGGTTTCTTTCGTTGCTACTGGCGACTTTCTTCAATGAGATCCCGTTTTTCAAGGAACCCATTTGTATTCTCGTTCAAGAAGGAAACTTAGGTGGTGTTTGTTTTTGAAGAGGTAAAAGGTCTGCAGTCTGCGGATCACATCTGCAAACATTTGCAGCAGAAGAGGTGGACCAAAAGTCTGCAGTCTGCAAGAAGAAGACTGTTTGTTTTTTAACGTCTGCAGACTGCTAAAATAAACTGAAATATAAAATAAACTGATTTTTTAAACTTAAAAGAGTTTTGCAATATAATTTTAGTTTTACAATATTGGAATTTAAATAATTCATACAACTACAATAATAATTTTTTTTAGAAAAACAAACATCACCTTATTAATTCGATTATAAATCTCACATAATCACATGCATTATTAGTTTTATAAGTTTTATAGAATAAAATTTATAAATGATCATTAAATTATATGATTTTTTTAAATATGCAATTATGTAATACTTTTAATTTTTTTAAATACATATTCATAATTTATTTTTATAATTATATGATATTTTTAGAATATACTTTTTATAAATTATATGATTTCATATTTTGTAAATCTTAATTTTTTTATATTTTTATACAAACACCACCTAAGCAATGTGGTTTAAATACTTACATTTTGTATAAAAAAAAGTTTAAATATAATTTAAAAATAACAAATCCAAAAAAATATTATTTTTAAACTTAAATCAAAATAATTAAAATAAATATAAAATTTTAATAATATATAAAATAATTTATATGATATAAATAAATTTAAAAAATTAATATTAAAATTAATATCTATAATATAATATTAAAAATTAATATTTAATTTATTTAAAAAATTAATATTAAAATTAAAATCAAATATAATATAAAACTAAATATAAAACCTCTTTGAAGAGGTTAGAAGACGTCTGCAGACATAAGTTCTGGTCTGCGCCGCGCAGACCACGCTCAGACGTTAGAAGAGCTTCTGTCTTCTAAAAAACAAACGGTCTACGAAGCTCAATGTCTGCGCGTGGTCTGCGCGGCGCAGACATAAGAGCTTTGCAGACCTTACACAGTAAAAACAAATACCACCTTAGTGTAAAACAGGAAAGAAGGAAACAAAGCATAGAGTAGAAGTGGTGGTTTTAATATAGAAATTAATCTCTTACTATTTCTGTTAACGGTATAATGGTCAACAATCGTAGAGGGTGGTATGAGGTATAAAAAAGGCTGGTTACGGTGATGGTTTTAGGAACCTTAGAGGTATAGATAGTTTTATGATGGAAGATTAGACTTGTCTTTTGCTTTCCATTGGATGAATGTTTATAATGTTTTGGATACATGTCAGTTGGGAGTTATCATATCTCTTATTTTGAATGGACGTCATAACGGTTGAGGGCCCATAATAGGTCCAGGATGTCAACAAGTGATGAACGATGATATTACAGGGGTATGTTCGTGGGGATAGTGAGTAGTTGTTGCGTGGTTATATAAGAAGTGCGCTACGCGAGTCCGAGAGTTCATATGATATTGTATTCGCATTTCCGAAGATTTGCATGCATGAGTGATGTGTTTGTTATTATGAAGGATCGCTCTATGGAAGTTCACGTACGTAAGAAGTAATAATTTCCCTTTATTTCAGCCTGCTTTGTTTTTGGCCATACTTTAATAATTAAGAACTTTTTTAAAAAAAATATTTTAGTTATATAAGTATCATCGACCTTTTGACCAATAAAAATAAAGCATTTATTTATATAACTACTGAAAAATAAATTGATTATTGATTGCAACAAAAAATACAGTTCCTGATTGTTTATTAATGGTTTATTTTAAAAAATTGTTATTGTTATTTCCATAATCATTTTCATATCAGATGGATATGATGTTGTCGTAACCGTCCTTCGGGTGGGCCTCGAATTGGGTTTCGACTTAAAATTAATGTGTTAGAGCCGCCACCGATCATTTGATTAACTGAATACCTTAATTGACCATTTTACCTAATATGCTTTTTACCATAAATATATCGGGTTCGGGAGTCGATTACAATCAAGGAAAGATTAGAACACTTGTACTGCCTTTTCGGTACCAATTTAATTTCGCTCCTGTCTTAATTGCGAAAATTAAAAGTTAAATTAAAAAAATTAAAATTCGATTTGAATTACTTATCTTTGATCGATTAAAATTTCCCCTAGAAGGTGGGAAAACGTTAGATCATAAAATAGATGTCACACCCTAATTTGAGGGTGATTTTTTTAGTTTAAATATAGAGTTAAAGTAGCATAATAAAAAAATTGGGTTCTCTGAGAAAATTAAGAAGATTGAAGGATCATAGGTGTAAATTTACCTTTCTTTGGTTTTAGGGAACTCCAGAATTCTCGTGAAAAGTCCATTTTTTTCTTTCTGATATGATTTCTAGTAGTTTATTCAAAATATTTGGACTACTCGTTGATAAGATATTTTGGTGCAAAGTTCATATTTGAAACAGAGAACCAATAAATCATTTCTGTTACTCTACAATTCGATGAATAGACCCGTAAAAAAAGCCTAACTTAAACCATCAACATATTTGGCCTCGGAACAGTTACCCAAACCAATAACAACGGTGATAGTGTTCCAACAACGTCTAACGGTCGACGATACAAGCTTCATTCCATATACCACTTCATCACCCTCACAACACGGTTAGTAACCATGGTTATGGTCCCAAAGACCGGTAAAGCAATTAAATAACGTTAATAGAAAAAGAAGGAAATAGAAAGAAGAAGATCCAAAAGAAAAACAATCGGTAACGGTGGGTGTTCATCTTCCGGTGGCTTGGATGTGTTTGGAAGATCTACGTGGTGGGAAGGTCAGATTGGCAGTGAGGAACAACATAGCTCGTCTTGACTCCATTGGACGGTCATCGGAGGTAAACCAATGAGCTTTATTTCGTGAAAAATGAATGATATTTGTTATATATACAACCGTTCATCGTGAGTCTTGATGAACGAAGGTCGGATCTGTGACGAGGAGAGTGAGTCGAGTCTGATGATGTATAGTGGGTTTCGAACGATGACCGAATACCACGATTGATTCGACGGTCACCGGGTTCGACGACCGACCGGTGAAACTTCTTACCTCGTCTACAGAGCTTCGGTGGAGATTGCTAGGAAATGAAAAATATGAAAGAAAATCTAAAGTGAAGGAATAGCAAATCACGTGGGTTTTGGGGAATTGTTGATAAAGTGAAAAAGGGGTAAATTACAAGGTGAGTCATCCAAGTTTAGTAAAAGCTTAACCTTATTTTCTAGCTTCCATATTGTTATGATTATGGCATAATGGTTTCAATAAGATCAATTTAGTCCCTGATTTTAGTAATTGAATATTATGGTGGCTCCATAAGTTTTTAGTTTTATCAATTGGGTTATAGAATTATTAACTTAGTTTCTAATAATCTTTTTTTTATCGCAAGGAGAATTATCTTGGATTTGAGTTCGTATATTTGAAGGTCCGAGTTTTTAAGTGGAAAATTTAAAAGCTCGACCCAATATCTCCTTATTCGTTCGTATGCGTAAGTCGTAATTAGTCATATGGTTCCGTAACCCTTATAAATAATTCATTTAGAATATTACTCTAGTAGTAACGCTGTTTTAATACAAACTAGGTTCGTGTTCAGCTGAAGAGCGTTGTAACACCCCTAACCCATATCCGACCCGAATACGAGCTCGAGATGTCACATCATCTTTTCAAAACCATTTCTTATTTAAGATAGAGGAAATTTTCATATATATATTTTAAGCATACTAAATAATTTACATATATTACTCAAAAGATTACAAAACGGTTCAGAGCTTCTACTATTAAATCCTTTAGATACATGACAATAATATAATACAACAAGAAGACCTACTATTAAATTATTCTGATATGCTCTTTGTAGAAGCTATGTAGTCTCCCCAACTATTTTCTTTGCGAACTTCTCATATCCTACATGTGAAACACTCACACGCTAAGTCATAGACTTAGTGATACATGTAAATACACAATGTAAACTAACAAATGCATGTACATATCATGTAATACACATCATACTTATATACATATTTAAACCATCATTAATATGCTTATCATTACTTATTTAATTATCATTAATTCCTTTCTATCATATGAGCATATACGTGACATAAACATATAATATAAATTCTAAAACACAACCATGCATGAATAATTACCATTATCATATCTTACACAAGAACATATCATCTCATATCACAAATACACATATGCACTTATTATTATTATCCTCATTTCTATTATCATATGATTTTGAACTTATCATTTATACATGTCATATAACACAAATACGATTTCACAAAAGAACACACATATTATCATAACAAGTTATTTATTATCTTTAAAGCCCATGTATACTTATGAGAACTTAAGGTATGTGAGTACATAGAGGTTGTGCACATATGCTGCCCCATAGCTCGTACAATTCCCACTAGAGGTGCATAGAATTTATCCCGAAGGACCACATAGAACACATATGTCCCGAAGGACTACGTAGAACCCTCGACTCTTGGCATGCTAACTATACCCCTAGCTCTCATAACACATAACATGAGCATTATTATTTATGTTATCACACTTTCACATATTCCTATCATATACACATATAAGCTCATGGCTTCTTATCACATATATAGTGTAATACTCACATGGAGTATCGTATCTTCTTATCATATATCTCATATCATAAGTTCTTGTATTTATATAACATATCATCACGTAGCTAATTTCATTTCTCATAAAACTCATTATATCATGTAGCACATATAGTTCATATCATATGGTTTATATCTTTTCATTTATCTTTTTATATTCATATAAATCACATACATGTAATACATAGAATTCATATTCACACATTCATTTGTTCACACAAATCACATATATAAATACACTTACCTCTAAACATATGCATAGACTCAGGTACATTTAAGCATCATATCCCTATATGCTTATTTTCACATACTCATGTATCTTAATATCGGAATTAGACTTATCACAAGTCTTAATTCCATAGCATAACTTACACTTATTATCATGTAATTACCTTGATTACTTACCAATATAAAATTCTCGTTCTCTCTCTCGAATCTTACTCTGACAGCCTGTTTGAACTTTGCTTCCGATCGATATCTACACGAATACATAATTTAATGAATGTCGAGATTCGAATTACTTGATACGATTCATATCAATACAACTAAATAAAACTCCAATTCAACTTTCCAACTTAAGAGGTATCGATACTACAAGCACAGTATCGACACCCTTCCTAGGTATCAATACACAAATTAGGTTCGATGATCCCTGGTATCGATACCCTCCACATAGGTATCGATACCTCTTCCATATGGTATCGATACTGTTCATACATGTATCGATACCCCTTGCATCAATTCCTCATAATTGGCCTTGTAGTATAAGTACCCACTCAACAAGTACCAATACCCCTTACCCAGAAAATGCTTCTTAGCCCAAAATTTCCAACACTTTACCTCAAACTCTAATTATTTACCTCTCCTCCTGCCCTTAAACTTATCATACACATGTAAACTCTCTTTAAACACTATAACACTTCATTATCTTTAATATCTCACTATAACTCTTGAATCAAAGAATTTCATCAAATTTTTCCATGTGTTCTAAATTCAATTATAATGCTTTAGACTTCTTAATCATTCTTATGACAAGTCAAAAATCTCATCAAAACTCTAAAAACCAATGAATTAAAACCCTTCCTTACAATTCATCTTAAAACTCATTTTACAAATCCCTTCCTAATTCACTCATCTTATTGTTTAAATCATATATAAGCTTTCCTTAAGCTTATATAACACCCAAAGAATCAAAAACCACCTAGAATTCCAAGAATTAAACAACATTAAACTCACCTTCTAAAGCTGGAGCCAACATGAAGAATAGAAAAACAAAAAGAAGAAGAGAACTTCTAGATAACTCCCCCACGTGTTTCACTCTTATTTAAGGGGAAAATATCTTTTAAAGGAAAAAGGCCATAACACCCTTTCAATCTTTCCATAATTACAATTTAATCCAATACTTAAATATTTCTATTTAAGTCATTGAACTTTTAAATTTTCCTACATTGATCCCTAAATTTAAAAAAATCTCATTTTAATCACTGACCCGAATTTTGGGATGTTATAAGTGTAGCAATGCCGGTGCTTTGTAGATCTTCCGGACTGATCCATTTTGTGAGGTGTGTTCCTTGCGTGCAATATAACTGTTTTAAATATCTATTTGAAATCTCATGTGCACATGATTGTTTTCTTTGATTTGAAATATAATGTTTGATCTGATTTGATTACTGTATAAATTGCCTAATTTGAAACCTCATTCATGATTTACTGAAATATAAAGCATGATTGCCTAAATTATGATTTCTGGTTATTGTTTTAATGAACTAATGATCTGTATGAATTCTGATTTACTGATACTACTGGTTACTGTCTGAAAAAATGTTTTATTCGGGGCACTCTGGGATATGGTATGAAGACTCTGGCAGGTTCAGTCGTTGTTGGTAATTCCATGGGTAGGCTCTACAGCCCCGAGATTTTTCTTGGGCAAGCCTCTGTGGCCCCGAGAATTTTCTTGGGTAGGTTCTCAGGCCCCAAGGTACTCACTTAGGTTGTACAGTCCTGGGGAACTGCATATGGCGTTCGGTTGGAGGATGATTCAGAGTTTTTAAATTAAAAACTCCTATGATGTTTTAATGACTGTGATCTGTATTGATTTTGAAAAGCAGAAGTGTATGTTTTTATTTTTGCACTGTTGGGACACACTGAGCCTCTATCTCACTTTTCACACTGTTTTACCCCCTTTCAGATACTCTTAGATAGGCATTCCGTATCAGACACTTAAAGGATTGACACATTTAGTACATATTTTTTGTTATAATGTTTCTATCTTCCGAACTGCTTTTAATTATCGTGACATGTGTCTTATTTTTGAAGTACTTATCTTTTTATAATGTTTACTACTTTTGCTACTGATATTTGATTTACTGTGCTCCGAATTTATTACATATTTTATTTTACATGGTCGTTTTTAGTTATATATTTATGAGTTGGTGTTTTATCGTTATTATTATACTTTTATAAATGCCATATGTAATATGATTTTAATTTATCGAATAACAATTTTGGAATTTTTTTAAGAAACTTTAATGTAATCCGTTAGACTTAGTCGAAACACATAGGCTGGGTCTAGGGGTTACAATAGAATAAATATTAAATAAATCAAAGAAAAAAAGTTAAATTAAGAAATTAAAAAAATAATGTTAAAAAAATAAAATAAAAACAAAACAAAATAAAATGAAGAAAATAATTTATTTTTTTAAGAAATAAAAAATATTAAAGGAAAAAAGAAAACGTTAAAAAAAGAAATATAAAAATGAAGAACATGTCAAAATCAAAAGAAAATAAATAAATAAATAAAAATTTCAAGGAGCAAAATTGGGGGGTTAAATTACAAAATATGAGAAATACAATCAAGAATTAAATCGAAATAATTCAAAATTCAAAGGCCAATTTATAACAGGCGACTAAAATGAATTACACATCAAAATATCAGGGACTACAAAAATAATTTAACTATTTCATATTTACAAAGTAATCCTCCCTATAAATAGCCCAAAAATCACAAAAAAAATCATTTCATCCTCATTCCTAAAAAATAAACCCCCTCTCTCTAAATGCTCTCAACACAAGCTTTAGTCGGTCGAAGATCGGCCACCTGTCGGTGCCAAATCACTACCCAGACCGTCGCTCCGGTCGCCGCCCTCGGTGGCCGAAAAGATCCAAACTTTATAAAAATGTTCCCCTCAACACCTCTAAACAAAACTCGAGCCTCAAATCCCAAAAATAAACACCAAATAGCGTAGATCTAAGAAAAATCGATCAGTTTTTACCTTTTTTTCGACGAACCTTTTCAACTTTCGGTGGCTTTTCCCTCTCGAGCCGAGATCAACACTACTTTTAGTCTTTGCTTTGCTTTGTTTCGGTGTTTTGATGCTCATTTCATAGTTTTTCCCTATATTTTCGTATATTGTTGGGTTATTTTTTTGGTGATTCGGTTGCTTAATTGATTTTTTCGCTATCGGTTGCTCCGGTGATGATTCTCTTGTGTTGTTACTGAGTCCGGCCGGGGATTTATAGCCTTATGGCCCCAAATATTTCGGGGCATTGGGTGTGGCTGATCTTTCGGACATCGTTGTTGTTTTGATTTCAAGTTCAGGGGTCAAAAAAATCTGACCGGATCCCAAACTGCTTGGGCGCGTGGCCTCCACGCACTCTCTCTTGCTTGATACAGAACCCTAATTTGTTATTTTTTCTAGGCCAGTTCAGGCCCCTAACCGGGCTGGCTTGCTGGGTCATACCCGTTGGTTTTGGAAGATACTTAAAAAGAATTAATTTTCATTTCAAGAAACAACCATATTTATTTATGAGGAGGAAAAAGAATACATGGAAAAGATTATGAAAAGTCAAGATATACATGAGTACAAATAAATGCCCTAGATCTCGATAATGCAGAAGCTTTTGAACTGGCGCAGTATTAAATGACTTTTGAGTGCAACTTTTGTCAAAGGGACTTCGAAGATGTGACAATGTTTGAAAGAGCGCATAGTTCCTCCCAAATTATTAAGTTTCCTGAAGACTTGGATGTCGCGATGCTTTATTGCCTTGATCTGAGACCTTCCCATGCGTGAATCATGGATCATTACCTAAGCTGCCTTTTCGGGTTTTCAACTTGGATCCTCATATGGTTTCAAGACGCCCTTTGAGGGTTTTCAACTTGGACCCACCTTATTTGTTTTTTTATTTCTCAATTTAGAGCGCCTTTTTAGGTTTTCACTGTAAATGTTTTTTTACTAGCACTTAGGGCGCCCTTTCGGGTTTTCACCCTAAGCGAAATATTTTTTGACTGCGTCGGAATTAACGGGATTAGGTAGTTCTGGCCCATCCATTTCTGTCAGGATGAGTGCTCTTCCGGAGAAGGCCTTTTTTACGCCATAAGACCCATCCCAATTTGGCATCCACTTTCCTCTGAAGTTATTTTGGATTGGCCATATCTTTTTCAGTACAAGATCTCCTTCATGGAATACTCTTGGGCACAAATTTTTGTTGTGCGCTCAGATCATTCGTTTTTGGTAGAGTTGACCATGGTGAATGGCTTTCAACCTTTTTTCTTCTATTAGGTTTAATTGATCATATCGAGTTTGTACCCATACTGCATCATCTAATTTAACTTCTGACAAAACCAAAAATGATAGGATTTCTACCTCGATGAGCAATACCACCTCTATCTTATATGTTAATGAAAATGGGGTTGCCTCAGTCGAAGTTCGCACTGAAGTTCGGTAAGCAAACAAGGCAAAAGGTAACTTCTCGTGCCAATCTTTGTATGTCTCAATCATTTTTTCCACTATTTTTTTGATATTTTTATTTGAAGCTTCTATCGCTCCATTCATCTTTGGTCTATAAGCAGTAGAGTTGTGATTCTTTATGTTAAATTGTTCACAAGCAGCATCCACCATCTTGTTGTTCAAGTTTGTTGCATTAGTGGTAATGATTCTTTCTGGTAAACCATATCGACATATGATCTCATTTTTTAAAAATTTGCAAATAGTGGACTGAGTGACACTGGCATATTATGCAACCTCCACCCATTTGGTAAAATATTCAATTGCCAAAAGGATGAACTGATGACCGTTTGAAGCTTTTAGATGGATTTGTCTAATGACATCCATGCCCCACATAGAAAAGGGCCACGGTGTCGTCATCACATGAAGAGGGTGAGGTGGAACATTTATTTTATCCCCATAGACTTGGCACTTATGACATCTTCTAGCATAGTTGATGTAGTCACTCTCTAATGTGGACCAAAAGTATCTGCATCTCATAACTTGTCTTGCCATCATATGTCCATTTGCATGAGTTTTACAAACTCCATTATGTACTTCTACATGTATACATCTTAACAAGACTTGATCATAGATTTTCTTGTATAAGACTTCCTCGTCAAGAACATATCCAATTGCCATTCTTCTGATTGTTCTTTTGTCAGTTTCGGTGGCTTCTTCTAGATAACTTTGATTTTTAATGTATTGCAGAATGTCGTGGTACCAAGGTTTGGTGTCTTTTACCTTTTTGATTTGGTAACAATGAGCCGGGTACTCATATGACTGCATGTCAATTAGTATCATATCAAACTCTTTACCAGCCTTTAATGTTGCTGCCAAGGTAGCTAATGCATCGGCCATTTGGTTTTCTTCTCTAGGCACATAGTGGAAAGTGACTTCGTCAAACTTTTCGAGTAGATCCAATATGAGCTTTATGTATTTCACCAGCTTGGCATCTTTTGTCTCCCACTCTCCTCGGAGTTGATAAATCACTAAGGCAGAATCTCCATATACCGTAAAGTCTTTATATTTTGTCCAATAGTATCGCGAATCTCTAATACACAAGCTTCATACTCCGCCATGTTGTTAATACAATCAAAGTTCAATCTGCTAGTGAACGGGTAATGATTTCCTTTGGGTGAGACCATGATAACTCTAATGCTATTCCCCAACGCATTTGATGTACCATCAAAATGCATTTTCCAGGAGTCACATATGAGAGTACTTGCTTCTTCTAAAGATATGACCATCAAGTCTTCATCTGGGAAATCAAAGTCCAACAGTTTATAGTTTTCAGAAGTTCTGCTTGCTAAGAAGTCAAATATGGAACTTCCCTTTATAGCCTCTTAGCTTACATATTCGATGTCAAATTCTGATAATAACATTTTCCATCGAGCTAACATTCTAGAGAGAGTAGGCACACTCATCATGTATTTTAGTGGATCTAACTTGGAAATCAACCAAGTGGTGTGGTACATCATGTATTTCCCAATAGTATGCCCCACTTCATTAATATCTTCTTTCAAAGAGCTCACTTGACATTCATACATTTAAGGAATTTGTTTATTATCCTTATAAGGAAAATGTTTTGGTGCCATTATCACTATCTTCGTTGGTGCTTTATCTGTTGCTTTTGCCGTAGGGGTGATTATCAAAGGACGACTTGCGCCATATCC
This sequence comes from Hibiscus syriacus, assembly GCF_006381635.1. NCBI lineage: Eukaryota > Viridiplantae > Streptophyta > Magnoliopsida > Malvales > Malvaceae > Hibiscus > Hibiscus syriacus. The sequence continues at coordinate 9,690,305 of NW_024063533.1, read as the reverse complement.
CCTATCAGATGAATCTCCAATCGTACAAACATCAGCTTCTGGAGTGTCCTTGACTTCCTCGTAGAATTCCAACTCTTTCCTATCCATTATAAGCTGGATCAAAGCTTTAAATTTTGAAAATTCTTGCACATCATGTCATTCTTTATTGCGATAACAACAGTGGTTATTATCTTCACATTCTGGTGTGTCATAATATGGTGCGAGAAATCCTGCTTTTACCAACTGCCTCCATACCCAGTCTAGAGAATACTTTATTTCAGAAACACTTGTTTTTACCCTCCTACCCCTCTCTTCGATGATTGCATTAAATCAACTTTCTTGGTGGTTAGGCAGAGGGTTGTGTACAACGTTTGGTGAGCCTGAATTATTAAAATGAATCCAGTTTCGGTTGCACATCCGTTGTATGATTCTTTTGAAGGCAAGGCAGTTGTCGATGACATACCCCGTAACTCCACCATGATATTCAAAATGTGCATTTCCATCATACCACTTGGGGCATAGGGGCTTTAAAGGTTCCACTGGATAAGGTGACACCACGTGCGTGTCAAAGAGCTGTTGATAGAGTTCCTTATAAGTCATGGGAATATGATCGAAATGTTCCCTCTATCTTTCTTTCCTTGGTTCCCTTGAGTCTTGTTTAGAAGTACCTGTCAGTACAGTTGCAACTGGTTTTGAGTTGGAGATTATAATACATTTACTAGTGTTAAAAGCATTGATGTTGAAAGCATTGATGTTATTAATCTCTCCTTCTATTTTCTTTATAGGAGTTATTCTTCTGGACTCACCCCCTTTAATCTTTCCTTGGTCAATGGTTGTTTCTACCATCTCCCTGACCATAACCAAATTAGAGAAGTTCCAGGACATAATAGCAACTAGATGCTCGAAGTAAGGGGCCTTCAAGGTATGTATGAAGAGCTTTCTTATCTCTTTTTCATCCAAGGGAGGATGAACCTTCACAGCTAAATCCCTCCATCATTGTGCATACTATCAAAAACTTTCGTTATACTTCTTTTCCATGCCTTGTAGCATAACACGATCCGACCTCATATCGTTTACATGCTTGTACTATTCCAAGAATGACTTGACGAGATCTTTCCATGTCAAAATGTGCGAGCGGTTCAACTAATTGTACCACCTAACAGCTGAACCTGCCAAACTCTCCTCGAAGCAGTGAATCAGGAGTTGATTATTCCCTACGTATCTTGTTATCTTTCAACAAAACACAATAATGTGAGCTGAAGGGTAACTGTTCCCGTCGAACTTTTTGAAGTCTAGGACTTTAAATTTTGAAGGAAGAATCAAATCTAGGACTAGGCTTAATTCCAAAGCATCAACTCCATAATAGTTGTTGTCCCCTTTAACCATCTTCATCTGGTGTTCCAACTGTTTGATATTTTCCTCTATTATCTTTGCATTGTCTTCTTCATCAAAATCCGATATATGATAGTCATACAAATTATTCTAAGGTTTGGATACAAAAACATGTACTTTTATAGCAGACGAGGCTTGTGCTTTTACAGCGGATGAGTCCCCTTGAAGTCTTGGTTAGATTCCGGGTGAGATTATCACCTGCTGGGTAGGTGGCACAGTTACTCCTTCGATGTCCTTACCCTGGAGTACTTGCCTAATTCAAGCCATATAAATTTGCGTCGATTTGATCAACCAAAGACTCTTGGCTTTTAGTGATTGATTCCAAAGTGCTTTGATTATTCTGGCTTATTTTTTCTTCAATCTCCCTTTGCAACCTCAGTATATTCTCTTCGAGTCGAACAATCTTAGCTTCCATTTTCCTCTTCTTTGAATGGGTATGTGAGGATGAGGTGTGTCCAATGCTTGGGATGGTATGTCCAGTGTTTGTTCCTTTTTTTTGTGATATTTTTTGTTAGTTAATGTGAATGTAAAGAAATGAAAAGAAAATAAAAATGCAAAGTATGTAAAAATGGATGATGCATGAAATTTTCAAGGCATTGATCCAAAAATATGTATGTTATTATAAATAATCTTTATTGGGAAAAAGTGTTATTTCTAAGAGACTAAAAACAACTCAAAGATACATTCTGACTAAGTCCTCTAGACCCTGAATGACTTCTAATAGGTTGACGAGTCTTCTTGCTTCATCTGTAACTGACTGAATACTTTGTCGAACCACTCCGGCTTCTTTCGCCAAATCGTACAAGTGATGTGCCATTTTCTATACTTGCTTTAAGAAGTCTCGAATAACCATATCTCTAGATTTCACCCTTTACTGACCCTGTTCCCAATAAAAATACCATTAAAGTCCTCCATTAAAAGGAATTGTTTGAAGCTCACTTGCCTGTTTCTTGAATTTGTCAACAATAGCTTCCAACTCAGCTATAGTTTTTCCATCCTATTCTTGTTGTTTCTGAATATACCTCTCCATATTAGTTACATTGGTCTTTAATCTCTTGTTCTAGTGTTGGCTTTCTAACAAACTTCTTTGGGAAGTCTTTAATTGTTCTTTCAGTGTCACCCTTTCATCTTGTCATTTGAACTTCCTTTTTAGGCTGTTGGTTTCACCTTTCCAGTATTCGGAAGATCTTTTCAGACTGGAATTGTTATGAACTTGCTCTTGATAACCTTTCCTCTAATCTTCCAACTCAAAGCAAACTTTCTTCTGTTCCTTTTCTAGCATGTCTGCTCGATCCTTTTGAGTATTGACATCTAACTTCCATTGGAATATTTTGGCCTCGAGTTCCCTTAGTCTTTGTTTCAGCTCCTCTTTTTCAGCTTCGAATTATTTCTTTGTTATCTCCAATTCGGAGGGAACTGGTTTAAGATGTTCTTCTATGGTCCGAGTATCTTTATGATCTGGTACGGGAACAATGTCATTCTTCTTTAGCTTTCGCCATTCTAAATAATACGGAGTAAGCATGTCTTTAGCAGCCACGACATCTATACAAAATATATTCTTCCATGACTCAGCTACATCTTTGACCCTCTTCTTGTAGTTGTCCTCATGTAATACCAATTCTAATCCAAATATTTCACGTGTAATTGGGACAAACTGACGTGCCCCATACCGTCGAAGTGCCATAAGAAGAGAATAACCAATTCCTTTCCATAACCCTAGTAACATTATGATTCTTGAGTCTCCACATCGATAAAGGATGTCACTATGGGTCAGCCAAGGGGCTCCCCAGACAATGTTCTTATATTGAAGGTGCATGTATACCTTTGCCCAATTTTCTTTCGGAATGCCTTATTGCCATTTTTGTGTAAGAAATTCCTCCAAAAGCGAGTAAGTGGTGTTGAATCGGCAGTAAGAAATCCCATAAGTCTTCCAGAATTGACTATGGATCCAAACCTGAAGAAGTTGTATGCACCCTATAAATCTTCCTCCCCAGTCTTTTTGCAATGGTTTAGTGAACGAAAGGTTTCAACTAATATTGATGGTGCAAGGTTCACTCGCTTAGGCATTTATTGGAACAGTTCCACCATAACTGCCTCGATGTATTCTAAAGTTTTTGGGAAGATAACCAAGCCATAAATACCTAGTACGAAAAGGTCAATCACATTCCATTCATCTGGATGAATCTTCATTAATTGCTTGATGTGGGTCCAAGCAATTCCTTCTTCTTTACCTTTGTGTTAAATCCTGTCAGTTACCCACTTTTCATCTACCCATGCAACCTGTGCCAACCCATTCTTGAAAGGCTGACTTTTGATGTACTTGGTGTGGACCCGGTCCATTCTGATTCCTTCACAATTTAGTAAAGTAGCGTACTCTTCAATTGTGGGCACAATGTCTTCTTTATTGAATGTACAATAGTTATACCTCGGATTCCAAAATTGCACTAAGGCTCGAATTAGGGGCTCATCTATCTTAAAATAGAGTAGAAGCGCGATATCAACATACCACTGAAATAATCTCTGTTTCTTGTCATTTTTCCAACTGTCCCAAATGCTTCGCAACTCTTGAACATAGTTCTGTTTAAGGCTCACGGAAGCATAACCAACTAGATTAGATACATAGTTACCTTGCAGACTATCTCCCTTTTCTTTCTGAGTATTCTCTGACCATAGCTGGACCTCTACATTTTTCACCTCTTGCAGTACAACCCCTTTGTCCATTAATGCAAATTATTTGGGTTTAACTAACACTTTTAGCGGATCAACACCTCTTTTAAATGATATGAATGATAAAAATAAAAGAAAACAAAAAAAATGAAAGGGAAACAAGTTAATGAAAAATAAAAATTCCTACTCCACATGATATCTACCACACATGCTTATTATTTCTATTCGTACATGATCTCTTTCTTGCATGTTAATTTTTTGAATAAATCTTAACCGCATATATTTCTAGTTCACATGCTTTAAATAGAAAAAGCAGGAAATAACTCAAGCATCCTAGGTTTTGAAATGGAGTTTTGGGGTGGGCTCTAATTCCTTGCAGTCTCCCGGTTTAGGTTCTAAAAGGTACTCGAGTTCTCCCTACTGGTGTCCCCTTGGGCATGCTAGACCCTTAGTCCTAAGTCCATTAAGAGCTTGTGTGTACCAAGTTAAACTCGAGATGACACATTCCTTTATGTCTGTACGGAGAATAAATTCACACGAAGACATAAGGTATATGGATCTCGAAGGTTACTTGCTAGGCTTGTATGGAGAATAAATTCTCACGATGGCGTCGCTTTCACCCCCACTTACGAAAGGGTTTGAAGCTCGGGTATAGAGCCTGAAATGAAATTTTGAAAAGCTAAAATCATTGAAAAAAATTGGTACAACTATTTATTTGAAAAAAAATAATCAATGATAAATAATAAGGATCAAATATATAAATTAAAATTTAAACTTACAATTTTTTCTTAAGAAGAAAACCGTAAATTAATTTTGGCCTGACTCACTTACCTGTCCCAGCAGAGTCGCCAAACTATTTTAACCGTCCTTCGGGTAGGCCAGAAATCAGGCTTCGACTTAAAACTAATGTGTTAGAGCCGCCACCAATGATTTGGTTAACCGGATACCTTAATTGACCATTTTACATGATCTGCGTTTTACTAGAAATATATCGGGTTCAGAAGTCGATTACAGTCAAGGAAGGATTAGCACCCTTGTACTGCCTTTTTGGTACCAATTTAATTTCACGATTGTCTTAATTGTGAAAATTTAAATTAAAAAATTAAAAGTTGATCTGAATTACTTACCTTTGATAGATTAAAATTGCCCCTAGAAGGTGAGAAAACGTTAGATCATAAAATAGAATAAATATTAAATAAATCAAAGAAGAAAAAAAGGGTTAAATTAAGAAATTATCCAAAAACAATGTTAAAAAATAAAATAAAATAAAAACAAAATAAAATAAAATGAAGAAAGTTTTAATTTTTTAAGAAATAAAAAAAATTAAAGGAAAAAAAGAAAACACGTTAAAAAAAGAAATATAAAAAATGAAGAACATGTCAAAATCAAAAGAGAATAAAAAATAAAAAAATAACTAAAAATTTCAAGGAGAAAAATTGGGGGTTAAATTACAAAATATGAGAAATACAATCAAGGATTAAATCAAAATAATTCAAAATTCAATGACCAATTTATAACAAGTGACTAAAATGAACTACACATCAAAGTATTAGGGACTGCGAAAATAATTTAACTATTTCATATTTACAAAGTAGCCCTCCATATAAATAGCAGAAAAATCTCAAAAAAATCATTTCACCCTCATTCCTAAAAAATAAACCCCCTCTCTCTAAATGATCTCAATTCAAGCTTTAGTCGGGTCGAAGACCGACCACCCGTCGATGCCAAATCGCCACTCCGACGACCGCCCCCAGTGGCGGGAAAAATCCAAACTATACCGAAATAGTCCCCTCAACACCTCGAAACTAAACTCGAGCCTCAAATCCCCAAAATAAACCCCAAATAGCATAGATCTAAGAAAAATCAGTTGAATTTTACCTTTCTTTCGACGAGCCTTTTCGACTTTCGGTGGCTTTTCCCTCTTGAGCCGAGACCAACACTACTTTTAGTCTTTGCTTTTCTTTGCTTCGGTGTTTTGATGCTCTTTTCGTAGTTTTTTTTTATATTTTCGTATATTGCTAGGTTGTTTTTTGGTGATTCGGTTGCTTGATCAATTTTTTTTGCTATTGGTTGCTCCGGTGATGATTCTCTTGTGTCGTTGATGTGCTTGGATAGGGTCTTTTATAGCCTTATAGCCGACCTTTGTAGCCTTAAATATTTCAGGGTATTGGGTGTGACCAATCTTTCGGCACGTCATTGTTGTTCTGATTTCATGTTTAGGGGCTAAAAAATCTGGCCGGATCCTGAACTGCTCGGGCACATGGCCTCCACGTGCGCTCCCCGTGCGTCGCATTTGCTTGATATAAAACCCTAATTTGTTATTTTTCTAAGCTGGGTCAAGCCCCCTAATCGGGCTGACTTGCTGGGTCAGGCCTGCTAACTTGGTTGGACTGTATTTTGGACTGGATTGAACCTGTTAAAAAATAATAAATAAAAATAAATAAATAATAATATATCTTAATATAATAATTATAAAATAAATAATAATAACAAAAAACTATATAACATATATTATGTTTTCAAAAGTTGTTTTAAAAAAACCATATATATATATATATATATGTTTGTGTTTTCAAAACTATATTATATATATTTTCAAAACCATTTAAAAAACTATATTATAAATGTTTTCAAAACCTATATTTAAAATTATATATTATGCTATATAATATATAATAAAGACCTATACGAAAATAAATGTCTACAGATATCAAGTAGCATTTGTAATCTAATGGTTAGGATAATTATCTTCCAAACAATAGATTAAAATTTGCACCGTTGCTATTTCCTCTTCTTTCTGGTGTTCTTTCAAATGTTTTCATCTGGTTAAGTGATGGACGAATCTCAAGATTCCTTCTTAGATGATAAAAGTTTGGTATTTGGAGAATCGAGGTATTTGAAAGAGATGAGTGGGTTAGATTTCAATAAAGATATCATATGGGAACGAACTAAGCTTATATCATAATAGAAAAAACTGAAAAATTAATTTCTTTTCAGATGAATTAGATATAAAATTATTATTTAAAAATTTATTTGATATTTTATGATAGTCTAGGCGTTAAACTAAATGTTAATTTTTTTATTAATGTATTTACAACATCAATTTAACAGAGATAATAATAAAATAATTATTTTATTACAAATCGATACGTTAATAATTAATTTCACTTAAATTAAACTTAAAACATATATAATTTATTCTCCAGATGATTCAACTCAAACTTAATCCAAATGACTTGATTACCACTTTCAATAAAAAAAATATCGATGTAATTTATCCTTAAATATTTTTCGTAAAAACGAAAGAAAAGAGGGCTAATATATATAGGTTATCAGCCCAAGTGTCCAGGTGTGTGGGGTCCCATTGTCTACAACTACAAGCCGAAAATGCTTTTCTCTGCTCAAGGCTCTCCTCCCCAAGTCATGAAATTACTCAGTTAAATAAAAATTGATAATTTTCAAAATTAAAGAAATTTGTAGTAATCGAACTGTTATTGGATTAATCAATGTGTATTATTTTCGTTAATTTTTAATATTTTTGGAAGTTATGAATTATAATTTATGTCAGATTTGGATTTGGAACAATTCAAATATTTATTTGGGTTTAATGAATATTATAGTAAATTAAAGTTTGGAACTTTATGTGTTAAGGAGACTTGAACAAGAGTTGCCAAAATTTGAGACATTATTTTTTTTATCTTCTAGTAGAATTTTTTTATCTTCTTGTATGACACATTCTTTATGGCTTTGATTGATATAATCAAAATTGTATAACGAAGCAACATGCCATATAGTTTATTCACTCGTCATTCTTTTCTCAGTTCGTAAATAATCTCGTTTGACAAACACAATGAGTTTTTTCTCAGGAGAAAGTTTCATTTTTCTCCATATCTTTAGTTTAATATTTTTGTATAATACCCCAACCCGTATCCAACCCGAATACAAATCTGATGTGTCACATTGACTTTTCAAATCGTTTACTTTTAAAAGATAGTTAAAAATTTAAACTTTTATTTATGTAAAAATGGTGGAACCTTTAATCAACATTAACTAACGAAAGTTTAGACTCAATTTGAAATTCATAACTCCATAATTTACATAAATACAATAAGTTTTGTTTACAAAACTGATCAGAGCATATACGAGTCAAACCGTTAATTACATGCCAACAACATTCGATATAACAAAATACCTACGATTTAATTCTATTCTGATCTAATCTTCTGAAAGGAGATGCTGACATGACTTGCTTAGCTACTCTTCTTGCTTCTCTGAACCTACGTTTGAAACACTCACACGCTAAGTCTTTGACTTAGTGAGGCATATAATGCATAAATGGAACATTAAAACATGTAATCACATAATTAACTTTTCTAAACATAATAAGTACAAAAACTATCATACACTTCACCAAACAAGAACATGTAATATTATGCACTATTCATTAATGTTATTTCTTTTAATATCCCATGGAACATTCTTGAGAAATAAAATCCTAAAACACTTAGACATATTCTAAACATATCATAAATCATATAAAGAAACCATGGAACATCTCATATAACAAAGCATATATATATATATATATATATATATATATATATATATATATATATATATATATATATATATATATATATCACCAACATCATTATCAGTATCATTCACTGTTCATTTATATCATTTCTTTTAATAGCCCATGTATATCATTGAGAACTTAAGGTATGTGAGTGCATTGAGGTTGTGCACTAATGATATCACCACAGCTCGTATAAATTGCACCAAAGTGTCACGTAGAATATGCACCGAAGTCCCACATAGAAATGTCCAAAAGGACCACATAGTATTGTCCCGAAGGATCACGTAGAAATGTCCCGAAGGACCACGTAGAATTATACCTAATGACCACGTAGAACCCTCAACTCTTGGCATGCCAATTATACATTTAGCTCTCATATCACATACTTATGGGCTTTACCATTTACACATTTCACTTTTTCATATAATCACGTAGTTCAATATCACATAGACATATAATCACATAGGTCCTTATCATGTAGCTTATATCACATTTTCATATAATCACTTATGTCAATACCACAAAACTTATATCATATTCTCATGCCATCACATAGGTAATTGTCACATAGCTTATATATTGTTCTCATATATCCACATATATCATGTAACACATAGGATAACATATAACACATAGATCATGTATAACAGTGCATGTATCATATAAACATGTGCATGTACTTATGTACACATAGAAACCTTATCAATATATACTTGTATTCATGAATTCATACAATCAAACATTGGAAATATACTCATCGCAAGTCTTCTTTCCATATAATAATATGCAATAATAGCATGCACTCACATTGGCCTCACTAGTCAAAACAAAATACTTATAACTCTTGCACACTCTTATAAGTTCGAACCATCCGAAACTTGCCTTCATTCAATATCTACACAATAATAAGATTGGTATAAATATCATAATTCGTATTACTATAATTAATCCTTAATAACATAAACTGAACGAAGCATTTATGTAACATCCACAAAATTGGGTTAGTGACTAAATTATTAAACTTCAGAATTTGGTGATTAAAGTAGAATAATTGAATAGTTCAAGGACTTATATAGGAAATGTTATGTAGGATTGAATTGCAAAGAAGGAAGAATGGAAGAGAAAAATGATCATTTGATAGCAAGATAAGTATTTGAGAGGGGTTATATATTTTTACACGTGGGTTGTGAAGGGGAAAAATTAACTTTCCAGAAATATCTTCTTCTTCTTCATTCGTGGAGCCAAGCAAAGGTGAGTTTCCTTCTTAATGGATTATTTGTTGAATTTAAGAGTGGGTTTTGATCTTTAAGTGATACTTACGTTTAAGGAAAGCTTTAAATTAAAAGATTAAGGAGTTATGAGAGATTAAATATTAGAAGTTTTTAAATGAAAACTTGGATAAGAGTTGATAAGTAGAATTGGGAACTAAATTTTACTTGTCAATTGTTGAATTAAGAGATTTAAAGAGATATAATTGAAATTTGAACATGTGGATAATTTGGTTTGATTATTGGTTTACATATGGGAGATAGGATTTTGAGGTTAAAGATGTGTTAAATGAGTATAAATTTGTTTGGGTATGTATACTTGAGTTAAGAGTATTAAAGGGGTTTAGAGATAAAGAATTTAAGTTGATTTGGAGTGATTTTCGGGCTTAAAAAGTGAATTATGGCCATAGGGTATCAATACTGCTTCATCAGGTATCGATACCTCAAGTTTGGAATTAGCAAAGGAATTCAAAGGGTATCAATACCTAGGAAGGTAGTATCAATACCATAGGTACCGATACCGTAAGAGAGGTATCGATACCTTGAAATATCGAATGCAATTTCAGTACCGATACCCGTCTTGGTATCGATACCCTCAACTAGGGTAGTACCGATACCCTATAGTGGGTACCAATACCTCTTCAAAGGGAATTAAAAATAGACTTTTCCTTTAGTTTAAGAAATGAGAAATTAGAGTGTGTTATTTGGAATACTTATATGTATAAATATATGATTATGTAGACATCGAGTGTAAACAAGTTTCGGATCGACCACCAATTTAAGATTTGATTGAAAAAAAGGCAATCATAGAAGTGGATTCGGAATTTAGTTAGGACAAGGTGAGTGTATAATATAGGTATAATTCAATGGAAATAAGACTTGTGATAAGTTTATTTCCTAGGTTAATTTCATAGTTTAATAGTTATGAACACGCATATATTATGGTTTTTATAATAACAATATTCAAATAAAATAATCACATTATACCTTAAGTTCTCAATATATACATGGGCTTACAAAGAATATGAAAAGTGTGTGTATTGCATTATATGTTATTATATTATTATTATTATTATTTATCACGAATCATATGTAATGTGATTATTTTATTTGAATATTATGTTGCATGTTCATATTTTATTTGAATATTACGTTGCATGTTCATACATTATGGTTTAAGAACAGCAAGACAACGTACATATACTCGAAGATTAGATCAGAAAGAAATTCACAGTATGTATTTTGTTGTATAAAAGTGTTGGTATGTAACATGTGTAATTTACATATGCTCTGATCTATTTTGTAATAATTTGGTCGTACTTATGTAAATGGTCAGTGTTATATTAATGAAAGTTTAAATTTTCTATAGTTTTTTATAAACGTATATGTTTGAAAAGTCAATGTGACACCTCAGACTCGTATCCGGGTCAGATACGGGTTGGGGTGTTACATTTAATGGTATTAGAGCTATGATTTAGCCGATTCTCGGTATAAACTAGAGTCTAAAATGTTTTATAATGTGTATATGCCAACATTTTAGTAAGAACTTCTGATCTGATAAGAGTAACACGTATGATGTTTTGCTAATAGAACTATTTGGTTATATCTTATTAGATGTCCAGACAAGATAGCTCCCGAAGTGAAGCGGGAGATGATAGATTAGTTGAGAGCAGTAATTCACCTGCCCTGGCCAGTCAAGGTGAAGGACATACACCTTCTGGAGTGCCTGTACAAGATCAAGATGTCTTTTTCAGGACGTTGGATGCAATCTTGACGCGTTTCCAACCTCATGCCTCCTCAACATAGAGGATGAATATAGCCAAGAAGTTGAAAGTATTAGGAGCTCCAGAGTTCAAAGGTGAAGCCGAGGAAGGTCCTGTTACTGCGAACCTTTGGCTCAACGATGTAAAGATCATGTTAGAGTGACTCTACTGTTTTGATATGGAGAAGCTAAACGGAGTAGTCTCCTTATTTCGCGGGCAAGCGATAATTTGGTGGACGAATGTCACTATGAGGATGACTAGTGATCAAGTGATATGTCTCTGTTCCTAGAAGAATTTAAGAACAAGTATATAGGAGACCAATTAATTAAGCAAATAAAGCAAGAATTCTTGAACCAGAAGCAAATGAACCGCACGGTGTTTGAGTATGAGTGTGGGTTCAAAAAATTAATTCACTTTGTGGCAGAATTGGTGCCTACAGAGAAGGATGCTTGTGAATGGATTGTGGAGGGCTTACGTCCAAGGCTAAAGGAAATGTTAATCGTGCTGAACCTGTTCTCATTCCAAGATGTAGTAAACCGTGATAAAGCTCTAGAGAGAGCTTAAAATGAATGATTTGGGGAGCAAAGATCTCAACCGTAAAAGAGAACTAGAGCTTCATCGAGTTCTGCACCACCCAAGTGAGGTAAAGAATTTGACTTTTGATCTCAAGCGAGGTATGAATCGCTGGTATCCTCTACTAGAGGATCAAATCAAATAAGGGCTAGACAAACTCAATCTGTAGGGTCTGGTGATAGGCGAGCACATCATAGTCAAGTTAGGCAGTGTCATATTTGTGGAAGAAACCATAACGGGATATGCAGAGTCAAAATAGGAGCTTGTTTCTGATGTGGGGAAACATGACATTTCATGAGAGACTGTCTCTTGAAGACTGGAGGGCCAACTCTACCGGAGAGATCTGCTTCAATGTCCCAGAGAGGATGAGGTAGAGGAAAAGGAAGAAGTCAATCAGAATCCTCTACTCAGCACGAAGTTTGCTCCACTGCTCGTGTGTATAACCTCAAGACCACTGAAGATCGTGATGATCCAGAGATAATAAGAGGTACTTTTCTATTATTTGATAAATATGTTATGATATTGATTAATACGGGGTCTACATATTCGTATATTAGTAGTAAATCGGTGAGAGAATTGGGAATTCAGATAGAAGACACCAATAATGATGTTATAATGACAAATCTGTTAGGGTACAATTATCGGGTTAATAGAGTGTATCGGGTTAATAGAGTGTATCGAGGGTGTCCCATACGGATTCAAGGAATTGAATTCCCTACTAATCTGATGGAATTACCCTTTGAAAAATTTGAAGTGATACTAGGAATGGACTGGTTATATCACTATCATGCAAATTCGATTGTAGACTGAAGAGGGTAACACTAATTAGTTCAGATGGATTGGAAGTGATAGTGTTCAGTGAAAGATGGAATCCATTGGCAAATGTTATTTCGGTAATGTCAGTGAAGAAGCTATTGTTACAGGGATGTAGGGTTTTATGGCTAAGGTGATGGATACTAGAATCAAGAAGAAATGGTTAGCAGAAATCCCTATAGTCAGCAAATTTTCTGATGTTTTTCCAACAGAATTACCGGGGTTACCTCTAGATATATAAGTGGAATTCAAGATTGAAATAACACCTGGAACTGCGCCTATTGCCATGGCACCATACAGAATGGCTTCCTATGAAGCTTTATACGGGAGGAAGTGTCGTACATCTTTGAACTGGTATGAGTTTAAGGATGAAGAAGTTATTGGTCCTGAATTGATTCAGGAAGTGGAAGAGAAAGTTCACGTGATCCAGAATAATCTCAAAGTTGTAGTGGATAGACAGAAATCATATACAGATTTGAAGAGGAAAGAAATTGAGTTTCAAGTGGGAGATAAAGTGTTTTTAAAGGTGTCTCCATGGAAGAAAGTGTTGATGTTTGGACGAAAATGAAAGCTAAGTCCTCGTTTTATTGGGCCTTATGAGATCTTCAGAAAGTTGGACCAGTGGCATACCAATTAGCTTTTCCACTAGAAATGGAAAAGATACATAATGTATTCTACGTTTCAATGCTTCGAAGATATAGGTCTAATCACTCCCATATCCTTTCCCCAAAGGAGATAGATGTTCAACCTGACCTGACTTATGAGGAGGAACCGGTTCAAATATTAGCTCATGAAGTAAAACAATTACGAAACAAGACTATTCCATTAGTCAAAGTATTGTGGAGGAATCACAAGATAGAGGAAGCAACGTAGGAAAGTGAGGAATATATAAAGAATCAACACCCCCATCTCTTTGTGCGATTAAAATTCAGGGATGAATTTTCTTAAGGGGGAGATTTGTAACATCCTCAATACCGGGTTAGTGACTAAATTATTAAACTTTAGAAATTTGTGATTAAATTATAATAATTGAATAGTTCAAGGACTTATATGGGAAATGTTATGTAGGATTGAATTGTAAAGAATAAAGAATGAAAGGGTAAAATGGTCATTTGATAGCAAGATAATTATTTGAGAGGATTATATATTTTTACACGTGGGTTGTGAAGGGGAAAAATTAACTTTCCAAAATTATCTTTTTCTTCTTCCTTTTTCATTCGTGGAGCCAAGCAAAGGTGAGTTTCATTCTTAATAGATTATTTGTTGAATTTAAGAGTGGTTTTTGATCTTTAAGTGATACTTAAGCTTAAAGAAATCTTAAGTTAGCTTTAAATTAAAAGATGAAGGAGTTACTAGAGATTAAAGATTAGGAGTTTTTAAATGAAAACTTGGATAAGAATTGATAAGTAGAATTGGGAACTAAATTTGACTTGTCAATGGTTGAATTAAGAGATTTAAAGAGATAAAATTGAAATTTGAACATGTGGAGACTTTTTTTTTTGATTATTGATTTACATATGGAAGATATGATTTTTAGGTTAAGGATGTGTTGAATGAGTAGAAATTTGTTTGGGCATGTATACTTGAGTTAAGAGTATTAAAGGGGAGAGATAAAGAATTTAAGTTGATTTGGAGTGATTTTTGGGCTTAAAAGGTGAATTTTGGCCATAGGGATGCTTTATCATGTACCGATACCTCAATTCTAGAATTAACAAAGGAATTCAAAGGGTATCGATACCTATGAAGGTAGTTTCGATACCATAGGCACCGATACCATAAGGGAGGTATCGATACCTTAAAATATCGAATGCAATTTCGGTACCAATACCTGTCTTGGTATCGATACCCTCAACTAGAGTAGTACCAATACCCTATAGTGGGTACTGATACCTCTTCAAAAGGAATTGAAAATAGACTTTTCCTTTAGTTTAAGAAATGAGAAATTAGAGTATGTTATTTGGAATACTTATATGTATAAATGTATGATTATATAGACATCGAGTGTAAACAAGTTTTGGAGCGACCACCAAGTTAAGATTTGATTGAAAGAAAGGCAACCATAGAAGTGGATTTGGAATTTAGTGAGGCCAAGGCGAATGCATAATATATGTATAATTCAATGGAAATAAGACTTGTGATAAGTCTATTTCCTAGGTTAATTTCATAGTTTAATAATTATGAACATGCATACATTATGGTTTTTATAAAAACATGAATAAGTTATATATGTTTACATATGAATTGATACATGTTTATGACTCATGTGAATGTACTCCAATCTTATGTTACATGATATGAGACTGATGGTTATATGCACATATGGAATGTGATAGAAGAAAAGATATATTTGATTACAAGGGAAATGACATAAGTACATGCTTATATGAAATATAACACTAATTCCCATGTTATGTGATATGAGAGCTTTAGGTATAGTTGGCATGCCAAGAGTCAAGGGTCTCATAGGTCCTTCGGGACATATTCATAGGTTCTTAGGGATAAATTTCATATGACACTCAGTGGGACTTATATGAGCTGTGGTGACAGTAGATGTGCACCATGTACTCGAATACCTTAAGTTCTCAATATATACATTGGCTTAAAAAGAATATGAAAAGTGTATTTATTGCATTATATGTTATTACATTATTATTATTATTTATCACGAATCATATGTAATGTGATTATTTTATTTGAATATTACGTTGCATGTTCATATTTTTAAGTTTATGCCTCACTAAGTCTATTACTTAGCGTGTAATTATTTTTACATGTGGTTTATGAGAAGAGGGACGATCAGGTTTAAGAACAGCAGGACTACATACATATACTCGAAGATCAGATCAGAAGTAAATTCATAGTATGTATTTTGTTGTAGAAAAGTGTTGGCATGTAACATGTGTAATTTACATATGCTCTGATCAGTTTTGTAATATTTTGGTCGTACTTGTGTAAATGGTCAGTGTTATATTAATGAAAGTTTAAATTTTATAGAGTTTTTATAAATATATATGTTTGAAAAGTCAATGTGACACCTCAAACTCGTATCCGGGTCAGATACGGGTTGGGGGTGTTATAATTTAATTCCAAATTTCAATATGAATAGTATAGGTACCCTTACTCCAGTATCGATATTTTCCTATAGTGGTATTGATACTATACTTTAGTATCGATACCCTTTTTACATTATGGAATTTGTCCTTAAAAATGGTAGTGATACTTAAACGTTGGTATCGATACCCCTAGTATTGATGCTACTACTTTGGTATCGATACTCTTTAAAGAATTCATCCACTTTTACCTTATGATATCGATACTGCTCATCCAGTATAGATACCCAAACCAAGATATCACCTTTTTTGCCTTGAAGTATCGATACTATTCATCCAGAACCGATACCTCTAGCCCATAATAACTTACTCGTTTCAGCTCGAATTTTGACCAAAACTCCTTTAAACCTTCCATTTTGACTTCCTATCAAGCCTTCAAACTTAACTACATTTATAAAAACTAACTTATATTACTCTAACACACTTAATCATCCAAATTCCCATAATATCACTTGAAATTAATAATCTTACCAAATATTCAACATGCTCAAAATCTATTTCTAACGCTTTAGATTTTTATTTCAGCTTATGACAAGTCAAATTCCACTTCAAAATTCATTTATTAACTCTTTCTTATCAAATTACTTAAAAATCTTTTTTATTCAATCTCCCATAACTTGCAAATCTTTTAGTTTTTACTTCTCTTTAAGCTTCCACAAGCTTTCCTAACATCCCAAAAATTAAAACCACTCAAAACTTACAAGAATTAACCAACTGAAAGCATTCTTACCTTAGCTATGGAGTTCACTGTTGAAAACATTTTGATGTTTCGATATAACAAATTAAATTAAATGAATTTTAAGATTTCACAAATGATTTTCTAAGTATATTCGATTTAATTACTCGAATATCAAATTATTACTCCAAGTCTTTCAAGATCAATTTCAAACCTTACTAAATGTGTAAAATTGTGTTTTATACTTAAACTATTTTTGAAACAATTTTCACAAAGTATTTTGAACCTAAATCAAGCCTAAAATTAATTTTTCAAAGTGATGCACTGATGCACCAATCCATGCATCGATGCACCAATTAATTTTTCAAACATCGAATGCATTTTATGCATCGATGCACATACCATGCATCGATGCACTCAGGCTTTTTCAAAACATCGAATGCATTTTATGCATCGTTGCACTCTTAGTGCACCGATGCACTGAGACTCCAATGGCCAAAATAATTGAATTTTACACTGATACACCGATGCACTGACGCTCCCAACTGCTTTAATTAATTGTTTTCACACTTAAACGACTCTATTGACTCCACTAATCATCCCCAATGTTCAGAATCATTTGAAGGTGTATTTAAACAAGCTTAGAAGCCATTGATCAAAAATAAGAAACAATAATCAACAAGAATCAAGAGAGAATAAAAAATAAAGCATCAAACCTCAAGTTTGAGCATTTCAAGCCTATTTTTCATTCAATATTCATTATGCTTTCAACTACTTGTACCTTGTGAGGATTTCCTTGTAAGTTTGTAAATTTGTAATCTTCTCTTTGAGAAATAGTATTCTCAAGAATTGGGATATATTCTTGAGGGAGTTATAAGGTTATCTCTTTGGCCTCAAAAGAAAAAACAAATTAGTGATTTTTTTGGAAAATCCTTAGTGTGGATAGCTAAGGTAGTGGACGTAGACTTTGATTGAGAAAGTCGAATCACTCTAAATCGTTGTGCAATTACTTTCAATTTTCTGCAAAAGCTTCCACAAAAATTTCAATTGTCAATTCACCCCCCTCTTGGTCGATTCTATCGATCGATTAACTCAACAATTGGTATCAGAGCCTCACTCATTTGAAGGTTTAATCACCCCTTGAGTCGATTCGGGAAGAGTTACATCAATTGTTAAGTCATCAATGACCTCTACTTCAAATGTCGACTCCGGTCTCGATTCGATGCCTGTTAACAAGCCTCCCTTCTTCAATGGAGCTAACTATGCCTATTGGAAGAATATGATGATGTATTTCATTCAAGCAAGTGACATGGGAGCATGGAATGTTGTAGAAGATGGATATATCAAGCCTCTCACTCATCCAAGATTGTGGAGTGAAGAAGAGACAAGAATGTTCCAGCTCAACTCCAAAGCAATCCATATCATATTTTGTGCTCTTGGACCATATGAATATGGAAGAGTTTCATCTTGTACAACCGCCAAAGAAATATGGGATAAACTACAAGTCACTCATGAAGGCGCCAATGAGGTAAAAGAATCTAAAATTAGTCTTCTAACACATAGCTATGAAAATTTCAGGATGAAACCAAATGAAGATATCAAAACTATGACGGATAGATTCTCAACGATTGTCAAAGGTCTCAAATCATATGGAGAGATCATTCCAAACGAAAAGCTTGTGAGGAAGTTAGTTTACTAACTTCCAAAATCATGGCAATCCAAGAAGATTGCAATCATCGAGGCTAAGAACCTAAAGTCCTTTACTCTTGAAGAGCTAATCGGTTCCCTCCTCACTCATGAAATGATGCTTGAAGATGTGGTGGACCTCGATAAGATTGACGAGACACCAAAAGAGAAAGAGAAGAAGAAAAACATTGGAGTTGCTCTCAAATCCACAAAAGATTAGAGTGATTCAGATAAATATGACAATGACGAGGAAATGACATTGTTTGCCAAACGGTTCAGAAAAATGATGAGACCTTACCGAGGAATAAAATTCAAACGAAATGAAGGCCTAAAAAATAAACCAAAAGAGAATGACCCTATCATTTGCTATGAATGCAAAAGGCCAGGGCATGTCAAATATGATTGCCCACAATTGAAAAGAAAGGGTCATTCAAAAAATAAGCACAAGGCTCATGTGGTTACATGGAGTGATGAAGAGGGTTTCGATGAAGAGGAATAAGAAGTAGTAAACTTGTGCTTGAAGGTATTCAGAGAAGATTCTAAGGTAACCTCTAACTCATCTGAATTTGATGATTTATCTTATGATGAGCTATTAGAGGAATATAATGGGTTGGCTTCAGATTATGAGAAATTGTTTTTAAAATATAAAAATGATATTTCAAAATTAAAAAATGAAAATAAACTCATATCCAAAACCAACAACGATCTTGAAAGTAAAATCAAAGATTTGCAAATCAAACTAGAAGAGTTTGAAAAGAAAAATTTGGATTTGCAAAATTTACTTTCAAAGGTCAGTGATGATCATCAAAAGAAAATTGATGATCTTAAAACTTCTTTTGATAAAGATGGAACAAAACATTTTGAAAATGGAGAAAATTCAAAATCCAACTTTGTTAGAAAAAGTTTTAAAAACTACAATCATAGAGGTCCCCGAAGAACCTCTAATGGAAAAATCGTTAGAAGTATATGGGTTCCTAAAGTGCTCATTACTACTAAAGATAAGGATATCCTACACAAATGGATACCTAAGGGGACTAGGATTTTGTAAACTAATGAATATGGACCCAAAAGAATTTGGGTACCAAATATTAAAGATTAATTTATGTTTGTAGGAAAAGGAGCATTGCTACAAGGCACGAGAATCAAATTCAAACTCATGGTAACTTGATAGTGGATGCTCAAGACACAAGACCGGGGACAAAATCCAGTTCATAGAGCTTAACGCCAAAAATGGAGGAGAAGTGACTTTTGGTGATAATTCAAAAAGTCACATCAAAGGTATAGGTACTATAGGTAATACCTCTTCCATACAAATTAAAAATGTTTTATATGTGAATGGATTAAAGCATAATCTCTTAAGTATTAGTCAATTATGTGATAAAGGATTCAATGTCATGTTTGAAACTAATGGTTGTAAAGTTATTGACATTGCATCTAATCAAATTATGCTTGTTGGTCATAGAATAGGAAACATATACATGGTTCATTTAGACTATATTGATATGACTAATCAATGCCTAGTTGCTAAGGATGAGCATGATAGTTGGTTATGGCATAAGAGACTAGGACATGCTAGTATGACTGTTTTGCAATGGCTAATTCAAGGAAATTTAGTTCGAGGGTTGCCTGAGCTTAAATTTGATAATGATAAAATCTGTGATGCTTGTGCTAAAGGAAAACAAAAGTGAATTTCTTTTAAATTCATTAATGATGTATCAACTAGTAGAGTATTACAATTGATCCATATAGATCTTTTTAGGCCAACTAGGACTACTAGCTTGGGTGGAAAACAATATGCATTTGTCTTGGTAGATGACTATTCTAGATATACTTGGGTTCTATTCTTAATTACTAAAGATGAAGGATTAGAAAAATTCATCACGTTTTCAAAAGTAATCCAAAACGAAAAAGGTTACTCTATAACTAGTATTAGGAGTGATCATGAAACTGAATTTGAAAATCTTGGATTTACTGATTTTTGTAATTCTAATGGTATTAGTCATAATATTTCAGCACCTAGAACCCCTCAACAAAATGGAGTTGTTGAGAGGAAAAATCGAACTTTAGAAGAAATGGCTAGAACCATGCTCTGTGAAAACAATTTGCCAAAATATTTTTGGGCGAAAGCCACAAATACCGCTTGTTATGTTGTAAATCGAGTAATGATTAGGTCAATCTTAAAGAAAACTCCATATGAAATTTTCAAAAATAAAAAGCCTAACATTAGCTATTTTCATCCTTTTGAATGTAAATGTTTTGTTTTAAATAACGGTAAAGACAATCTTGGCAAATTTGATGCTAAAAGTGATGAAGGAATTTTTTTTGGGTTATTCCTTAAATTCTAAAGCTTATCGAGTATTTAATAAAAGAACATTAGTTGTAGAAGAGTCTATACATGTTGTTTTCGATGATAATCCCCTTTCGAGGAATGATTCTTGTTGAATGTGATGTAGGTATTATAAATATAAATGACGGTGAATATGACTTGGAGAACCATCATGAAAGGAAGAAACGAAAGATGAGGAAACTCAAGATCCTCTCGAGAATCCAACCATTGAAGAAAGGGAAGTATCTTACCCAAGAGAGTACAACTATGTCAAGGATGATGAGATTATAGGTGATCCATCAAAAGGGGTAACAACTCGATATTCTCTTAAAAATATTTGTAATTATGTTGCATTTATCTCATGCATAGAGCCTAAGAATATTAAAGAAGCATTAAAAGATGAACATTGGATTTGGCTATGCAAGAAGTAATCAATTTGAGAGAAGTAAAGTATGGACATTAGTTGAAAGGCCTAGTAATAAATCTACTGTAGGTACTAGATGGGTGTTTAGGAATAAGCTTGATGAAAGTGGTAATATAGTGAGAAACAAGGCTAGGCTTGTTGCTCAAGGCTATACTCAGAGAGGGCATAGATTATGATGAAACATACGCTCCCGTAGCTAGGATGGAAGCAATTAAAATGTTATTACATTTGCATGTTTTCATGAATTTAATTATATTAAATGGATGTTAAAGTGCATTTAAATGGTTTTATAAGGAAGAAGTGTATGTGAACAACCTCCAGGTTTTGAAGATTTAAAATTTCCAAATCATGTTCTAAATGACAAAAGCACTTTATGGTTTAAAACAAGCTCCTAGAGTTGGTATGAAAGATTGTCAAATTTTTTAATTGAAAAACGTTTTTCAAAAGGGAAGGTTGACACTACTTGTTTTTAAAGCATAAAGGTAAAGATTTATTAGTAGTTCAATTTAAGTTGATGATAATATTTGGTTCTACTAATGAGTTCTTTGCCAAGATTTTCTAAGCTAATGCAAGTGAATTTGAGATGAGCATGATGGGGGAGCTCTCATTTTTCTTGGGACTCCAAATCAAGCAAAGAAAAGATGGCATCTTCATCAATCAAGATAAGTACGTTAAAGATATGCTCAAGAAGTTTGGACTGGAAAATGGGAAGCCACATAACACTCCAATGAGCTCATCAACAAAGCTTGACATAGATGAAGGAGGTAAATGTGTGGATGTTACATTATATAGGTCAATGATTGGTTCTTTGCTTTATCTAACTGCAAGTAGACCAAACATTATGTTTAGTGTTTGCTTATGTGCTAGACTTCAATCATGCCCTAAGGAATCACATTTACTAGCTGTTAAGAGGATCTTTAGATACCTTAAGGACACTTCTAGTTTAGGACTTTGGTATCCTAGAGACTCTAGCTTTAGCTTGCATGCCTTCTCTGATGCAGATTATGGAGGATGAAAATTAGATAGGAAAAGCACCTCTGGTACTTTCCAATTCCTTAGAAATATGTTGATTTATTGGTTTTCAAAGAAACAAAATTGTATCGCATTATCTACCACTGAAGCGGAATATATTTCAGCCGGTAGTTGTTGTGTACAAGTTTTATGGATGAAACAACAACTTTTTGATTATAGAATTGAAGTAGGTACCATTCCTATCAAGTATGACAATACTAGTGCTATTTGTCTCACTAAAAATCCCATCCAACACTCTAGAACTAAGCATATTGAAATTAGACATCACTTCATTAGAGACCATGTCGCTAAGGAAGATGTAGTTCTAGAATTTGTTGATACTTTACACCAATTAGCAGATATCTTTACGAAACCTTTAGACAAAGAAAGATTTTGGACACTTAGGAGAGAATTAGGTTTAACTGACCTATCATCACTTAGTGTTTAAAATAATTTTAGCACTTTTAAGTATAAATGAAAAATGCTTATAATAATAATTTTTGGTTGCATTCTTTGCTATTAGTTAGGGGAGTTTATATTGCTTGATGAAAATTAATTTTATGTTCAAATGAAGCTTAAGGATTAATTTGATTGATTAAACATGATTAATTTTCAATATATGAGTTTCCAATACCACTAGAGCTAATTAATTTAGCATTTTAAGTGTTTGAAACATATTTTTGACATTTTTGTGCTTCATGCATCGATACACTTTACAATGCATCGATGCATCCCTTTGAATGTGCATCGATTCATCATGTTGATGCATCGATGCACACCTTGAATGTGCATTGATGCACGCCTTGAATGTGCATCGATGCACTGGGTCATGCATCGATGCACGGGGTCATGCATCGATGCATCCGTCGGGTTTTGGGTTTAAAAGGCTTATTTTCTCATTTGTTTCAAACCCTAAAACTATATCCTCATCAGTCGTACGCCCCTCTCACTCTATAAATCCTCTTTTTTTCCCTCAAAATCAACGTAATTTTGTCGGAATCTTAGAGCTTTTCAACTCCTAATCCTGCTTTAATCATCAAATCGTGCAAAACAACATCACATTCCTCTCAAATCCAAAATTTTCAATGTAATATTTCAAAAACTTATATTTTATTGATTTTTGATCTTAGGACTAGTTTTAATTAGTTCTAGGATGAACATTATATCGGGAATTGCATGTTTGATGATTACAAACTAGTTTTTACAACTAATTTCATCAAAAAATAATAAATTTTCAAAGATTTTTCTGAATTTTTCGAAAAAAAAATTATATCAAAAATCTGAATTTAATTTTTAAATTTGATGTTTTTGATTTAATTATGTTGTTTTCATGAAAACTATACATATTATGATTATTTTCAAATAGTTTTCAAAACCTTGCCCATTAGGATTTGATTTAGCGAACCTTGAATTATTGAGGACTCAATTGAGTTTTGGGATTGATTAAATTGCATACATGTGTTTCAAATTGTAGGTTATATTCATTTTTCCGATTCCAAAACCATGTCTAATCCCAAACACCCTAGGACTTCGTCGAGTCGTTATCGTTCAAACCAACCTCCTAATCCCGTTCCTCCTCTACCTTCATCTCTATTAAGATCTTGTTTTAACATGCCTGAGCGTCATAGAGACGAATTGTACTCTAGGTACAGAAATTCTTTTCAAACTTATAGAATCTGGGAAGAGCGTATTCCTTCTCTTCAAGCTATGATAGATATTAACTTTGAATACCTTCCGATTCTTAAAGCTTGGAAGTTTGATAAAATGTTTCAGCTCAAACCTATCATTTATAAACAGTTAGTCCGCATTTTCTATTCCAATGAGAATGATGGGTTATATAATGAGAATGAAACTGTAGATTATCCCTATGTTCTAAATGATAGTGTTAGGACTCTACGATCTCATCACGATCATTTTCTTCATCTGATGATCTCTTGGTGGTTTAGACCATCCGTAGATAGGTACTCCACTCTTCGTATTAGGGATTTGTGGTCGATGCACTGTCTCAAGAATAAGATCAAAATCAATCTACCCCACATTATCTTCAATCAACTAGTTGATTTCATAAACATTGTTCCTTCAAAACATGTCGAAACATTAGTTTATGGATGTCTTCTTAGTAACCTCTTTATCAAACTTGGTCTAGACGTCTCTCTCGAAAATCCTATCCCACTCCAAAACCAAATCAATCTTACTTCCTTGAAGAAAGCGGATTGTAAACAAGACGAGAAACGGTCTCTGGGTTTTTCGACCCAGTAAGCAAACCCCGGGAGCTAGCTCTTCACGAGCTGCTCCTAGCTCTTCTCGTGCTCCTCCTCCAGCACCGGCTATTGACGATGATCCTGAGTTTCAACAACTTATGCAAGATATCGACGATCACGTTCCAGATGATGAGCCTGCAGCGGAACCAGCTCCACAAGAGGATCAAATGCCTCTATATTTTTATTCGTTTTTGGAGACATTTGATCTACGGTATGCTTCCATCGAATCCCACTTGACTGCTACTCACGAAGCAGTAAATCAACGCTTAGACACTTTGGAAGCTCAACAGATGTAATTTCAAAGGGAGATGCTTGCACGCATTGATTCTCTCTCTCTTGAGATGCAAGCCCGATTTCCTCATTCGTCTCTCGATCCCTCTATGAACGAGTAGACCTTGTTTTGTTTTGGATCATCTTTGAACTTTTATTGTTAAAACATTTTGAATACTTTGGGGATTATTGTTTTTATTTGGATTGTTTGAATTTGTTTGAAGATATAATTTGGATGTTTTATGGTTTTTAAACTTGATATATATATTGGTTTAATTTTAATTTTTCACTTTGAGCTTAATATTTATTCATTTTTGTATCGATTTCATATTAGTTGCATTATGACCAATTATGCCTATGAAACTAATGGCTAACGTTTCTCTTGATTGTGATCTTAGCAGCTTAAGCTATATTACTAATCAATTGGCTAAATGTTTTTTTTAGAACATTGTTTACATTTTTGAGTCTTTTTGATTTAACAAAAAGGGGGAGAAATGTTAAGTGTTATAATGTTTTAAAAGGGGAGAAGTATTATAATAAGGGGGAGTAGTAATTTCAAAATTGATTTCAAAACTTATCTTCAAAGAAAATCTTAAAATTACACAAATGTTTTGTTATATAAAAAAGGGGGAGATTGTTGAAAACATTTTGATGTTTCGATATAACAACTTAAATTAAATGAATTTTAAGATTTCACAAATGATTTTCTAAGTATATTTGATTTAATTATTCAAATATCAAATTATTACTCCAAGTCTTTCAAGATCAATTTCAAACCTTACTAAATGTGTAAAATTGTGTTTTATACTTAAACTATTTTTGAAGCAATTTTCACAAAGTATTTTGAACCAAAATCAAGCCTAAAATCAATTTTTAAAGTGATGCATCGATGCACCAATTAATTTTTCAAACATCGAATGCATTTTATGCATCGATGCACATATCATGCATCGATGCACTCAGTGTATTTGATGCATCGATGCACAAGACCATGCATCGATGCACTCAGGCTTTTTCAAAACATCGAATGCATTTTATGCATCGATGCACTCTTAGTGCACCGATGCACTGAGAGTCCAACAGTCAAAATATTTGAATTTTACACTGATGCACCGATGCACCTAGGGTATGCATCGATGCACTGACACTCTCAACTGTTTTAAAAAATTGTTTTCATACTTAAATAGCTCTATTGACTCCACTAATCATCCCCAACATTCAGAATCATTTGAAGGTGTATTTAAACATGCTTAGAAGCCATTGATCAAAATAAAACAATAATCACAAGAATCAAGAGAGAATCAAAGAGAAAGCTCAAACCTCAAGTTTGAGCATTTCAAGCCTATTTTTCATTCAATATTCATTTTGCTTTCAAGAACACTACTTGTACTCAATTGTATTGATTTTTTAGTGTTCTTGTCTTTGTTCTAGAATTGTGCAAACAATCTACCTTGTAAGGATTTCCTTGTAAGTTTGTAAATTTGTAATCTTCTCTTTGAGAAAGTGTGTTCTCAAGAATTGAGGTATATTCTTGAGGGAGTTGTAAGGTTATCGCTTTGGCCTCAAAGAAAGAACAATTATGAATTTGTTGGAAAATCCTTAGTGTGGATAGATAAGGTAGTGGACGTAGACTTTGATTGAAAAAGTCGAACCACTCTAAATCGCTGTGCAATTACTTTCAATTTTATGTAAAAGCTTCCACAAAAATTTCAATTACCAATTCACCCCCCTCTTGGCCGATTCCGTCGATCGATTAACTCAACATTCACGATTGAAGAAGGAAGAAAGGATGAAGAAATATTTTAGAGTTCTCTAATTTCTCTTTCTCCTATACTCCACGTGGATATATATATATATAACACCACTAATAAGTTTTTAATTCATTTTCTTGACTAATGACCAATATGCCCTTCTAACTTTCCTTCTTTGTTATTCAATCATTCACAAAGATATTCTAATTAAGTCCCTGAACTTTTCAATTTTTCAAAATTAGACAAGAAGTTATTTAACCTTTCATTTTGGCCACTAACCTGGTATCTAGGATGTTACAAATCTCCCACTTAAGAAAATTCATCCTTGAATTTTCATTGCACAAAGAGATGGAGAAATTATATACGTATATCATCTTCACGTTCCTATTTTGATTCCTTAACTTTAATCTTTTGTGGTTGCATTTAATAAAATTGTCTTTAATCTCCAAAGAACTAAATCCCTTATCTGCCTTTTAACTCCTTCAATTCTATACCTACCTTTGACCTTTAGAAATCGTATAATGTCATTCACCATGTATATAATAGTGTTCAATCATCACGATAACCCCAATCATTGTCAATTCAAGATCATAAGTCAGTTGATTTCTTTCATCATTCTCTAATTACTTTGAAATATAAACCAAACCTTTACTCTTGAACAAATCCTAATCCGAAATTACGATACACATATTCTTTTCCAATTTATACTCATACTAAACTTGAAGTTAATATCAGTATTCTTTTATCATCTCAAATTTTCTTGGTATTATACCGTCCAAAGTAACATGCCTATTTTAACAACTTGATCAGAGAGAAAATAATCAATCGACTATATCTCAAGCTTACTTAATATAAACAAATCATTATCTCTTTGACTACGTCTACATGGCCAAGAAACTCAACCTTAAACAAATCCATATCACACTTGGTTAACTTAGCCTGACATTTTCTTCCGATCTTTTTAGCTCTATTACACTTACCCTCGCATAACCTTGATAGTCAACACTACTTGCACAAAACCTTATTCTATATCATTTCTTATTAATTAACCATTCATAACTCCTTATATGTTTTTTGTAATATGTTTCTCGTACCTCAAACAAATTCGACACAACTTATTAACCCGAGAACCATGCCCTAATGGTTTAGTCACTACTACCTCATTACTTATTGCTTCTAACTGGATTTTCAATTCTCTCACCAACTTGCTACTAATATATAAATATGTTGATCCCAGATCTATCAAAACCAAAACTAATTTACCACATAATTGAAACGTATATGCAATGATCTCTGGATCATTATGATCTTCATTAGTCTTTATGTTGTAAATAGACATGCACAAAGTCGGATAAAAAACCAATCCAGACCGGATAAAAATCGATCCGGTTTTTTCACTAGCCAAAACACCAAATTTTTAAAAAATCGGTTCGGATCCTAACCGGTTTGGAGGGTCGGATGGTGTAACCGGTTTTGATTTGAAAAAAACTGGTTTTTTAAAAAAACCAGATATAAAAAACCCGATGGTGGTGTATTTATAAATATTTTATGCATGTGAAGAGCATATACACAAGACACTCATCAACGATAAATTAAAATATTTAAATATTACAATGTTAAAATTACATCGTCATCAATTGCAACAAAGTTTACGATAATTGAAATACATAAATACTTCCAAGTTCGATAAATTCAAATACTTAAAAACTTCCAAGTTCGATAATTGAAACAAAGTTTACGATAATTGAAACAAAGTTTAAAAATAAACTACATCGCCATGTCTTCTTCATCATCTTCGCCTTCTTCGTTTGGAGGGGATATTCCAAGTTTGACTTCTTCAATGTGTAAGTTTGCTTCCAAATCGGTATTGAAGATATTAAATTTTTTTACCCATTTTTATTATTATTATTATAATTATAATTATTATTATTATTATTAATATATATTATTTATTAATATTACAAAACCCAAATCGAGGCCCAATTACAAACTTGGTGGCCCGGATCCAGAAGCTCATAACAAACGCTAACAGATTAGGGGTTTGATCTAACCCTAGCCGCCTCAACCATCCACCGTTGGATCTGATGAGATCCAACGGTCCACAGATGCGCCAGATGAAACCCTAGGGTTATGATACCCTAGGGACTACGCCAGTTGCCGCCGCTCCACGTCGCTCCAGCCGCTGCCACGCCCCAACCGAAGGCTCCAGAAGTTCCAATGCCAGCCGTCCACGTTATGGCCCTAGGGTGAGTCACCACTGGGAGTCCGGTGACTCACCGAAGGGTACTCTTTTACCCGGTCTGATGGCCACACCGGTGATGGCTATAAAGCCATCACCCCATCTGCGAAAAAAGAGAAGAGAGCCAGAGAGACAAAACCAAGAGCAAAGATACAAAAATAGAGACCTACTCACAACAACCAGCAACGAAAAACAAAAGAAAAGGGAGGAGAGAAGCTTACCGAGGAAGCTACGACCACCGGACCTCTTCAAACGTCACCAAAACCTTCGGAAATCGAAGGTACTTTCTTAGATTTGCTCCGATTGCGGTGAGAGTTACGGCAGCAGACGGCTGCCGTCCGGTGACCGGCTTCCCTCCGATGAGGGAAGCTAGAGAGAAGGAAGAGCTTTTTATTCTCTCTCAGTTAGAGAGAGAAATAAAAAAAAAAAGAAATGAGAGATGGCCCGAAGGGCCAGCCGGTTTCGGGCTTAAATAGCCCTTCCCGAACGACGTCGTTTCGGGGAGGGCTATTTGTGTAATTTCCTTTTGGCTAGACCCTTTCCGCAGCCATCTTAATTTTGTAACATTCCATTTTAGTCACTAAATCAATTTATAATCCTTTTAATTCGGTTCTTTAATTTTAATTTTATTTATTTTAGTCCTTTATATTATTAAAATAATATATTTGGGGTAAATAACATATTTAGTCCTTTAATTTTAATAATTAATATTTTAATCTGAATAGTATGTTTTAATTTATTTTAATATGACATTCGAATTTTGTATAGTTTTAATTTAGTCACTAATTTTAAAAATTTTCGTTTATTTTACTGCTTTTAAATATATAGTTCTAATTGTATTTTTATTGTTTTAATTTTACTTGTTTATATATTTAAATATTATTTTTATTATTATTATATAGTCATATAATATATATATATAATAATTTATATGTTTTTTTACATAAATTATTTTTATCATATTTAATATTTATTTATTTTTTTTCAATATCGAAGAAAAGGCATCTTAATACAACTGGATGTCCTATTCTAGTATTTTAAAATTAATATAAAAAAATATAATTTTATTTAAATTATTATATTAATATTATTATATCGAAGAAAGAGCTGTCTTAAGGCACCTAGAGTCCTTTTCTGATATTTTTAATAAAAATATTTTTTTATATAATTTTGAAATAATAGGTTAAATTAAATATTTTGAATTTTTAAATTTTAATAATAGAGACAATTTTAATTAAAAAAGTACCAATTTTGGGCGTTGTAGGGTGCTAATCCTTCCCTAGCGTAACCGACCACGAATCCCTTTTTTATTAAAAAGAACGAATTTTTGGTTATAAACAGATCAGTTCATTTTTTAATTGATGTTTTCTTAAAACTCTTTAAAAAAAAAATAATTTTTAGGTATTCGACCTACCTGACCCAAAAAGCCGATGGCGACTCCCAAATTATTTTCAAAACCATTTATTCACATCAATTTTCCCGCCAAATAAATATTTCGTGCCCGGACGAAAACCGGTTACGACAGGCATCAATTGCATCTTCTAGGGTGGTGATATGTTGCTTCCGAGCCGCTCCATCCAAATAATCCTTCAAACAAATACATACTTCCACCAACTCGGGACTTAGTCTTGATCTCCGTTACGATATAACCCTACCACTAACAGAAAAAGTGGATTCCAAAGCTACCGTAGAAGCTTGGAAGGTTAGTAAATCACGGGCCATGGTGGCTAGAATCGAAAATTGTGCTTCCTTTTCTTTCCACCAAGCCAAAATATTCAAACTTTCAAACTCTTCAAATGTCATTTTTGATAGAAAATCGCATGACATGTAATTTCCCAACTCGCTACTTGGGGTAATAGTACGTGATCGTTTGAATTGGGAATTTACTAGAGTGTTAAAAAGTGACAAATTTATGTTACTTGGGCGTCTACTAGATGATTCCGTATTCGTTCTCATTTGATCATGTATTACACTACTTGATCCGTATTTAGTTAAATAAATTACAAACATGTCTCGAAAACATTTGTTAAAATAATTTATTTGGTTTTGGACAAAGTTGGGTTCATCATCGGTTAGATTAAAAGCAAACGCAATTTGTTCAATTAGTGTTTCAACCCCACCAACATTTAACGTTGGGTTTAAAGCGGCGACACAAGTAAAAATGGAGGAATCTTCTTAAAATATTTTAAAAGTTTTTCCTTCATTTCAAAGCCAATTTCTTGAAAAACTTCGGTTTCAAATTCAAAGCCATTTAGTCGGTTAGCCAACAAAAATATTTGATTAAGAACCAACGGGCTAGTAGGGTAATAAACACCGGATAAAAAAGTTGTTGCATTTTTAAAAACCCCAAGCAAATCGATTATTTTGGCTATAGTTTCCCAACTCGAATACGGATAAATGTTAGGGACATGGCCCCTCTCGAAAAGCTGATCGTGAAATGTTTGCAATGTTTCCCTTTGCCTTAAGGAGGTATGCATCATCATTAGGACCCAAAGCATTTTTATTAACCGACTTACAAAATCGTTTATAATCATTTAGTATTTTGTTGTTGTTACAAAGAACCGATTTTATCATTGCTTTAAATTCTAATCTAATCGGTTCAATAACCTCCAAACCGGCTTGCACGGATAAATTAATTATGTTTGCAACGCAACGGGTATGAAAAAATGCACCGTCTAAAATCGGTAAAAGTAATATTTTTAATCTTGGAACCGCGTTTGTATTATTCGATACATTATCAAAGGATATAGAAAAAACTTTATTTTCTAATTTATAAAGACAAATTACCCTTTTTAAAAGTGTAAATAAATTAGCACCGGTATGCGGCTCACCGAATAATTCAAACGCGATTGTTCTTTTCATCATTTGCCAATTATCTTGATCTAACCAATGTGCCGTAACGACTAAAAAAGAAATTTCGGTATTATGAGGGGAACTCCAAAAGTCACATGTAAGCGACACACCATAACAGTGTTCTTGGAATCCTAAAATCATTTTTTCCCTCGCCGTACGCCAAATTTTTATAGCATATCTTCTAAGGGTAGTACGAATTTGCTTGAGTATAACGTAGTTGCATTAGTTGTTGAATTGTTGCCGTAAAATCTTCATCATCAAAGTGGTCGAACGACAATGCTTTTATAATCATGAACTTTGTAAACGCTTCTCGTAATTTTTCGTTGTCGTAAACAAAAACACCACCTTGCGGTGTAAGATTCGATTGACTTGGATCCGATCTTGAGCGAAGTGCCTTGCATGATTTTGTAAAATGGTTCTTCAATGTTGTGTTTCCTTTCAGTGCATAAAACTTTAGAAAAAGTTTACAACACGCCCTCCTCGAGCCATTTGACATCTCATATAAATCGTAGTGATCCCAAATATCTTTGTTTCGAGTGTGTTTGATCACTCTCATGACTTCAAGGTTTCCCCCGACGGAAGATTCAGCCGTATTAGAACTGGTATTTGTAGCCATGATGAACAAAAAAATTACAAAAATAAGATTTGAGTGATATTTAGGTGTTGTGTAATAAGATTTGAGAAAGTTGTAATCAACCAAATATATCCCCAACTTATTTATACATGTTTAGGGTGGTAAAATGGTGTTTTTTTAGAAAAGACGGTCACAAAACCCCCCCAACGGTTATATTAACGGCTAGTTTTTAAAACCCCAGATCGGATATTTTTTCGGATAAAAACCAGTTTTTATCCAGTTTTTTTTCAAATCGGTTTTTAATCCGATAAAAAAGCGTTCGTCCAAATTTTTCCCAAACCGGTTATACTATCCGGTTTTTAAATATCCGATTCGGTTTTAAAAAACCGGTTTTTTCCAAATCCAGTTTCAGATATTTTTTACGCAAAATTGGATATTCGGATTTTTTGTGCACCTCTAGTTGTAAACCCGGGCAGTTGAACGCATCTCATGTTGAGTGGATGACTCAGACTAATTTCTTTTTCGACCTCTGCCTCTACTTCTCTGAGATATCGTAGCTGATTGTTCGATTTGTACAGTCTCATCAGTCATCAATGGACAATCCCGGATAAAATGTCCTGTGTCACCATATCTAAAGCAGGCTCTGAACACCACTCGACATACTCCGGTATGATTCTTTCTACAAAGTTGACATTGCCTTGATTGACTTAAATTTGATCTCTTAGAAGAGGATCCAGCTGACTCAGACCTAGTCTGAGGCTGAAAACCAAAATCTTTGCCTCTTTTTAATTGTGATGAACTCGATAAAGCACTAGTTCTCTTACTCATCTGAGATTTTTTGTTCTCCATACCTCTCACTCTTAGCTCTCTCTAGAGCTTTAGCATGATTAACCACTTCTTGAAATGAGGACATATTCAAAGCTAACAACAAATCTTTTAATCTAGGGCACAAGCCCTCCACAAACCAATCGCTTACATCATTTTCAGTCAGAATTTAATCGGCATCAAATCTACTTAGCTTATTAAACTCACATTCGTACTCATACACTGTGTAATTCCCTTACTTTAGACTCGTGAATTCTTGCTTCATTTGCCTAATAAACTGATCACCAATGTACTTATTCCTGAACTCTTATAAAAACAACAACCACGTCAATTGATCACTTGACATTCTCATGGTGACATTTGTCCACCATACTCTAGCATGCCCGTATAGCAACGAAACTACTCAATCTAACTTCTCCATTTTAGAGTAGTGAAGATCCTCTAACATTACCTTTACATCATTTAACCAAAGGCCCGCAACAACATGACCTTCGTCAGTTTCACCATTGAACTTGAGTGCTCCTAACTGTTTTAACTCTTTCGCTACATTCATTCTAGAAGTTGAGGGGGCAAGAGGTTGGAAACGCGTCAAAATAGCATTCAACATCCTAAAAAATACCCCCTGATCTTGTACAGGCACTCTCTGAGGTGCCTGCTCTTCACCTTGCATGGCCAGGGCAAGTGAATTACTACTATCTTCATGTCTATTATCTCCCGCTTCACTTCGGGAGCTCTCGTGGTCAGACATATAATATAACATAACAATTCAACTCTATTAGCAAGACAATATACTCCTTACACTATCAAATCAGAAATTTTTACTTTATATTGGCATATATACTTTTTAAAACACATTTGTCTTTGGTTTAAGCCTGGAATCGACTAAACCATAGCTATGATACCATTAAATGTAACACCATAACCCGTATCCGACCTGAATATGAATCTGAGGTGTCACATTGACTTTTCAAATCGTTTTCTTTTAAAAGATAGTTAAAATTTAAACTTTTATTTATATAAAAATGGTGGAACCCTTAATCAATAGTAACTAATGAAAGTTTAAACTCAATTTAAAAGTCATAACTCCATAATTTACATAAATACAATAAGTTTTGTTTACAAAACTGATCAGACCATATACGAGTCAAACCATTAATTACATGCCAAAAACATTCGATATAACAAAATACCTACGGTTTAATTCTTTCCTGATATGATCTTCTGAAAGGAGATGTTGACCTGACTTGCTTAGCTTTACTCTTCTTGCTTCTTTGAACCTACGTGTGAAACACTCACACGCTAAGTGTTTGACTTAGTGAGGCATATAATGCATAAATGAACATTAAAACATGTAATCACGTAATTAACTTTTCTAAACATAATAAGTACATAAACTATCATACACTTCACCCATCAAGAACATGTAATATTATGCATTTTTCATTAATGCTATTTCTTTTAATATCCCATGATACCTTCTTTAGAAATAAAATCCTAAAACACTTAGACATATTCTAAACATATCATAAATCATATAAAGAAACCGTGGAACATATTAACTTAAGGTATGTGAGTGCATTGAGGTTGTGCACTGAGGTTGTCACCACAGCTCGTATAAATTAAACCGAAGTACCACGTAGAATATGCACCGAAGTACCATATAGAAATGTCCCAAAGGACCACATAGTACTGTCCCGAAGGATCGCGTAAAAGTATCCCGAATGACCACGTAGAATTATCCCGAATGACCGTGTAGAACTATCAACTCTTGGCATGTCAATTATACCCTTAGCTCTCATATCACATACTTATGGGTTTTACCATTTACACATTTCACATTTTCATATAATCACGTAGTTCAATATCACATAGACATATAATCACGTATGTCCTTATCACGTAGCTTATATCACATTTTCATATAATCACTTATGTCAATACCACATAACTTATATCATAATCTTATATCATCACATAGGTAATTGTCACATAGCTTATATCTTGTTCTCATATATCCATATAGATCATGTAACACATAGGATAACATATAACACATATCATATATAACAGTGCATGTATCATATATACATATGCATGTACTCATGTACACATAGAAACCTTATCAATATATACTTGTATTCATGAATTCATACAATCAAACATTGAAAATAGACTCATTGCAAGTCTTTTTTCCATATAATCATATTTAATAATAGCATGCACTCACTATTCAAAGCAAAATACTTATAACTCTTGCATACTCTTATAAGTTCCAACTGTCCGGAACTTGCCTTTGTTCAATATCTACACAATAATACGATTGGTATAAATATCAAAATTTGTATCACTATAATCAATCCTTAATAACATAAACTGAATGAAGCATTTAATTCCAAATTTCAATCTGAATAGTATCGATACCCTTACTCCAGTACCGATACTATTCTTCAGTGTCGATACCCTTTTTACATTATGGAATTCATCCTTAAAAATGGTATCAATACTTAAACGTTGGTATCGATTCCCCTAATATCGATGCTACTACTTCGGTATCGATACTCTTTAAAGAATTCATCCACTTTTACCTTATGGTATCGATACTGAACCAAGATATCAGTTATTTTTGACTTGAAGTATTGATAATGTTCATCCAATATCGATACCTTTTGACCATAACTTACTCGTTTCAGCTTGAATTTTGACCAAAACTCCTTTAAACCTTCCATTTTGACTTCCTCTCAAGCCTTCAAACTTATCTACACTTATATCAACTAACTTATATTACTCTAACACACTTAATCATCCAAATTCTCATAATATCACTTGAAACTAAGAATCTTACCAAATATTCAACATGCTCTAAAATCCATTTCTAACACTTTAGATTTCTTATTTCAACTTATGGCAAGTCAAATTCCACTTCAAAATTCATTTATTAACTCTTTCTTATCAAATTACTTAAAAACCCTTTTTATTCAATCTCCCGTAACTTGCAAATCTTTTAGTTTCTACTTCTCTTTAAGTGTTCACAAGCTTTCCTAACATCTCAAGAATTAAAACCACTCAAAACTTACAAGAATTAACCAACTGAAAGCATTCTTACCTTAGCTATGGAGCTCACGGTGGAAGAAGAAAGATTCTAGAGTTCTCTGATTTTTCTTTCTTTCTTCCCTACTCCACGTGGATATATATAACACCAACAATAAGTTTTTAATTCATTTTCTTGACTAATGACCAATATGCCTTTCCAGCTTTCCTTCTTTTCTATTCAATCCTTCACAAATATATTCTAATTAAGTCCTTGAACTTTTCAATTTTTTAAAATTAGACACAAAGTTTTAAAATCTTACAATTTGGTCACTAACCCTGTATATAGGATGTTACATTTTGTTTTTGTATGAGTTTCTTTGTGTGACTATTATCCTTATTTTTCTTTATATGTTGGAGTGTGTTGTAATTCTGATTCATTCGATTATTTTTATTAATGAAATCTAGGTGTTATTGTTAAAGGAAAGTTGAGGCTTTATGATTAAGTTATTGGTAAACTATACGTTTAGTACCTAAATTATTAAGTTTGTTTTGTTTTAGTACTTAAACTTTCATTTTCTTCAAAATCATACATAACATTTACTTCTTGTTTCATTTTAGTACTCCGTCGTATTTTTTATGGTTAAATTATATCATTCATTACTTAACTATCTTTCTTACTCCTATTTTGATCACTAAAGTTTATAAATTTTCAATTTAACTACTCAACTTTCAAATTGCTAATGTTTTAATCACTCTAATTTATTTTTTTAATAATTTTTGTGACATATCATTTTTATTATCAATTTTAATATATAATTGAAATAAAAAAATTAAATTTGAAAGTTAGAACGATAAAATTATGAGTAATTTGAAAGTTAAGAAATTAATTTAAAAAGAAACAAACTTTAGTGACCAAAATATGAGTGAGAATATAGTTGAATGATGAATGATGAATGATGTAATTTGCCCATAAAAAAGTGTCATATTGTAACATATTTGTTAAATTTTTAACGGCGATGTAACGAAATGAAACAAAAAGTAAACGTTAGACATGATTTTGAAATAAATGAAAATTTAATTACTAAAACAAAATAAAACTGATAGTTTAGATGCTAAATGTGTAGTTTACCCTTAAATTATTTATATATAGTTACTATTTGATATGTTATGATTATTAATATAAACATTGATAATTAATTTGCTGAATTGATTCCTTTTAATTTGTTAATTCAGTTTTAACCAGTTTTACTTAACTCCGGCGTGCACCAGAAGTGTTTAATGAATTGAGCAGTTCAAACTCAATTTAGTCGATATTCAATTAAAACTTGAATTGGAATGACTCAACTCGAGACATTAATGAATTAAGTCGAACAAAGTCCAACTCGACTCAATAAGTTCACGAGCAGCTCATTATTTTTTTTATAACTTTGTAGTTTGGTGATTGTAAGAAACAATAAATGGAGTGAAGAGATGTTGATTGCTTTATTTTAGGATTGCTTACGTGTTGTTGAATTTTTTTTTCAACAATGTTTTCAATATGTTAGTTTAATTTATTTGTGGATTATTTTTTAGTTTTAATATGTTAGTTTGGTATATTTGTGAATTGATACTCTGGAATTTAGACTTTGAAATTGTTTCGTATATTCTTTTAATAATTTTATGGTTAAATTTGTTCATTTATATTTATATTAAACTCTATATAATATTGGTAGATGTTTCTATAGTTAAAAAAGTAAAGTAAAAATTCAGATAAACTTAACGAGTAACGAGTCGAGTCGAGCACTAAGTATTTTTAACGAACAAGAATCAAACAAAATTTTAATAAACTCAATAAATAACTAATCGAATTTAACAACAATTTTTTCAAATGCTCGACTTGCTCGATAAACACATATGCGCGCCTGGGCAATGCAATAAAGATTTTGAATAATTTAAAAATGAGTAGCCGACAAGCCATCTTCGTCCCACCATCAAAATCAATGTGCATCCTTTATTTTCAAATCTCTCTCTATCACACTGCCCCGTACTCTCTTTTTCTCTCTTAAGTTGCAGAGCTCAGCCATTGTTGTTTTTCCCAACTCTTCTTCAATACCCTCTTCCTTTGCTCTTCAACCATGGCTGCTTCAGTGCTGCTTTCACTGCTCCTTCTGGCCGCCATGACCGGCCGCTCAAGTAAGTCCCTTTCCCTTTCTTTCTTTTTATTTTTCCTGCTAAAAACACATTTTATTTTCTCTGTTTGTAGATCTTGCAATTTGCTTTTTTCCTTATCTTTTTTGGCTTTTGTGTTATTGTAAGCTTAGATAAACTTGTTCTTTGATTTACATTTTCCCCAACATCACATTTACTTTTGCAGCTTCCCGTTCCACTATTTTGCTCCCAGATTTCATTATTCTCAACCTTCTAATCTCTATTGAGCTTTTTTTTTCTGCAAAAAAAAAATGATGTATTTCTTTTTGTGAACAAAAATGCCGTAAGAACATTCAATAAGTTGAATATTCCATCAAATACACACATTTAATGCAATGTTATAATGTATAATACTTAGGTGTGAGACACGCGACCATGTGTTTAATATAAGTATATTTACTTTTAAAAACAGTTTTTCATGTCTTTTCCGTATATGTTATGATACAAGCTAGGGTTGTAAATGAGTCTAGTAAAATGGAGTTAACTCGATTCGAAAATTCACAAGTTTAAAATTTTCAAATTTGACTTGAACTCAAAATCATATATTGAAATTCGAAAAAAAAGTTTGAAATAAAAAAATTAAACATAATTTGGTTGAAGCTCAATTTCGAACTCGAACCTGAACCTTTAAGTATATAAAAACTTTATACTATATTTTTTAAAATTAACACATAAATATTAATAATTTATTTTTAAAAGATAAAATTTTAATATATTTTTTTGAGTTGTTGGTAAGATTTTCGAGTTGAGTATCAAATAGCTCGTTTCAATTCGTTAATCGAGTTGAGTTTGAGTTCGAGTTGAGTCTATTGAAATCGAGTATATATAAAGTTGACCTCAAGTAACTCACAATCTATATCGTCTGATTTACCATCCTAATACTAGTCATGGACAAATATGATTCAAATAAAATAAAATATTTTGGGGAGTTCCTAAAGAGAAAACCATAAATGCATACATTTTTGAAGTGTTTTTTCGTAGATTTTTGTCATGTCCAAGTATATATACAGATTTGATACCGTAATGCCTTAATCCCCTTATGAAAAACATGTATATTAAAATATGAACAGTGGGGACATGGTGTATATGCAAGGATGGAGTGAAGGATACAATATTACAGAAGACATTGGACTATGCATGTGGAGAAGGGGCAGACTGTAACCCTATACACATGAAGGGACCTTGTTTTAACCCTGACACTGTTAGGGCACATTGCAATTATGCCGTCAACAGCTTCTTCCAGAAAAAAGGCCAAGCTCAAGGCACTTGCGACTTTGCCGGCACCGCCACTATCACTACTTCCGACCCTAGTAAGCAATATCCTACAATTATTTTATATTAAGAATGAACTCTTAAAATTAAAAAAAATGAACTTTTAAAGTTGGTATAATGTTAAAATTAACCCTCAACGTTTATTAAAATAGTCATTTTACCCCATATACTATTTTTGGAGCATTTTGGCCCTTAATGTTTAATTTTATGGCAAAAAATTCCTAATATTTGATAGAATAATCACTTTGTTTCTTATTTTTTTTTTATGTAACATTTTAGCTCTCAACGTTTCATTTTAGGTTAAAAAGGCTTTCATTTTAGAACATTAATCATGTGTTCACTAATAGTTTTTATCTATAGATGGAACTTTTCATTCTAAAGTGAAATTTTGAAGTAAAAATGCTTCAAAAAATAGAGACCAAAATAGTAATTTTTATAAACGTTTGAAATTATTTTTAGCATTATTTAATAGATGAAAATAAATTATTAATAAAAATACGATACCTGCCCAAAACACTTACCTTGGTAATTTTACAGGCTATGCTGGTTGTCCTTTCCCAGCTACTGCCAGGTATGCTCTAACGGTCACTATTGGTTTTTTTTTTTAATTCAAAAGTTGGGGTCTATCACATTATTTCATGAAGTTTTACAATATTGGAAATATAAATTATTTGATTTATACAAGGAAAACAATGCAAATATGGTTGCCATATATAATGATTAGAAGGAAGATATAGAGCTTCATAATTGACAGACTTACTTTTACCATTAAAATATTAAAATAGTTATTTTTAATTAATATTTATATTTTTTAATTTAAAAAATATATATATTCAATAATTATCGAATTTGGATGACACTGATTATTGCTAACTCTAGTCCTAAAAGTTTTATCAGAAGTTGGACCACCTAGCTCAGCAATATCTAGACTTTGAACATAGCAAAAAGGGATTAATAGTAGTAACATACATTCAATGCTGTAGGGGTGTGAAAAAAAATTCCATTCGATCAATCTTATCCGTTATTTTAATCTAAAATTCAAATATTTGATCCGTTTTTTTAATTTTTTAACAATTCAAATTGGATATGTGAGAAAATACAAATAAAATACAAATCCATGAAATTTTTAATTTTAGATTATTTTAAAATCCAAAAAAAAAAGGTATTTATAAGATTTTATCCAAGCTCAACATTCTCAGCTTTCCAACCACAGCGCCTTGATTTTTCATTTTCTTTTTCTAACTTTTAAATTATTTATTTTTAAAGCCTTCAAATGAGACATTAAGTATTTGTTTTAAAATTATTCAAATATGTTTTGATAAATATATAGTAAATGTATTGAATATATTGTAAAAAAGTTAAATTTTTATTAAATTAAAATTTATATTCTAATATCTGAACTAAAAATTTGAATATTTAATTTTTTTTAAATCCCATATAGAACACAATTTTAGAGATTCAAGTATTTTTGGATGTCTGAAGTTTTAAATCAGATAATATCTGAAAATGCACACCAACACCCCTACCGTGCAGAGCTGTCACTTACATCTCTAATTCAAACTTAAAATTAATTTAAAATTAAAATTAATCTTAACCCAAAATAATCTAGACAAGTAACTCGAACTGGGCTGAACTTAAATAATTTAATAAAATAATCATATTTAAAATCATTTATCATATAATAATAAACAATATAGTGTTACATAAAATAATAATACACATTATAATATTAATAGTTATATATCATCTATATTATATAAGTAGAGATGCATAAAATATTGCTAAAAATGATATTTTTAGTAAATTGAATTTCGGATTAAGTTCTTAATTTTTACAAGTTATATTTGTAATTTTAGGCTTAAGATTTGAGACTTAATGAGTTTATTTTGAGGTTTGAGTTTGAGATAAATGTTTTAGAATATAGATTATGATATTTGTAATTTTTATATTTATGATATCCCACTATTAAAAAATTAACAGAACTGCTGACGTGACATTTTCTAAATTCTTTTATATAGATTATGCATAAAATGTTTCTGAACTTTTACTTTTGTTATGTTCTGGTATTTAAACATTTTAAAAAAAATTATATCCAACGCTTAGTTTATGTTTCAATTTGATATCCCATTGTTAAAACTTAATGACGATATTGACGTGTCATCATAAAATAATGTTATGTCATCATTGAAAAGAATTTAAAAAATGTTACGTCAGCAGTTCTGTTAATTTTTTAATAGTGGGATATCAAATTGAAACCTAAACTAAAATGTTAAATATGGTGTTGAAAATAATAATAATTTAGGTATCAAAACATAATAAAAGTAATAATTTAAGTACTAAACATATAATTTACCCAAAGTATTATTACATTGATGAATACCTACTGTACGGTTTTGCGCTATGGCATTGGTAGTGATTTTTACCCTTTGATAAGTGCTGGAAGCACCACCACCTCTCCAAAAACTACGCCGTCAACCACCATGCCGAAGGTGAACCCGATCAACAACAGTCCAACAAGCACAACACCGTACGGTTTGACGACACCTACCGGCATGTTGGGAGGAGTGGGGAATGGCTTAGGGCCGTCAGGAGGTGGGTTCAACCCAGAATACAACACAGATGGAGGATTTAGGATCCAATATTGCTTCTCTTCCTATGCAATCCTCTTGTTTCCAGGATTCATGCTATTGTGGGAATAAACAAGATAAACTCCTTTCTTGCAGTGGTTGATCTAAGTTTTTTTTTCTTTTTTTTTTTTTGTTATGGATTTTATTCATTTTAAAGCCCGACTTTTGTTGTTATGGATTATTTTATGTACATTTAAATCAAGAATTCAGGAAATTTTTATTTTTAGTATGAAATGGGGATGTTCAAAAAGTTTTAGGACCATTTTAGAATGAAGGTCATAGTTTGGGGATGACATTGAAATATTCAAAAGTTTAAGGATTAATTTAGAATGATATTTATAATTTAGAGATGAAATTTTAAAATATTTAAAAATTTAAAGATTAATTTAAAATAAAGATCATACTTTGAATATATGTAATATCATTAACGTTGGTGTTTCTATTTTATTTTAACAACATAAATTTATTATTTGCAAAATTTTTTGAAGTTTTTTTTCATAAACTAATTTTTTCAAAATATTTTAAGTAAATAAAATAATTAATAATTATACGTATAAAATTAGTATGTATACCGTGCAATGCACAATACACGTGTTTGTCTCTTATAATTTCATATGTACTTATAAATTGAATTAGTATTATTTTTACTTTAGATAAATTATATTGATGTATTTTTAAATCACATTCATTAGAAAATAAAAATTATAATAATAAAAACGTTAAAACGATACAATTATTACAATTTTAAAGATATAAATATCACGAATATTATTTATTTCAAGTTTTCTTAGTGATTAAAGAGATTATTATTATCTCTAGCGGTATCAAGTTTGAGCATTATAGACTATAAGTGTTTAAACTTTCATTCTCAAATGGTCAAATGGTTAAAGAGATGATTATTTTAAAGTGAAAATCAATATCTTATTAAATTTAAAAATCTTATTTCTTGCATTGTACGAAATATTTAATATCTTGTATCACGTAATAGTCTTTATATATTAAAACAATTTAAATTTACTTGATTAATAGGTTGATTGTTTACAAAATAAAAAAAAAGTATCTCATGCATTTAAAATTATTTAATATACAACCAGTAGGGATTGGTTCAAGTGGTAAGTAGCGTGATATCGCTTAAATAAAGTGTAACACCCTCAGATCGAACCAGTAGGGTGTCACATTAGAGTCACTAGAGCGACCCAGACTGAAAATCCTGAAAATTTTAAAATTTTTGTTAGTTCATTTAAATCTGCAAAATAATTTATAGATAAAATACAAGTTCAAAAAATCATTTATATATTAAAAATAGAATTCAACAATATCCAGTAATAAAACAAGTTTCAGACTCGAATATAAAAACATAATACAACTTTCATGCACCCTATTTACATGCATCGTACTCCGTAAGCAACGCCGGTGGAGCTCTTTTATTGATATCGGTAAAAGCACATGATCAAACACTTTAACCTGAAATGGTGAGTAAAGAGTGAGCTTTGGGAAACTCAACAATACAAGACTACCAGATGAATGCAATAGGTCATCGGGTATAAGGTAAAGCATAAATTCCTTAGCGGGACAAACATCATTAGATTCTAGCGGTGAATTCATATTCCATTAGCTAAGTCTTCAATTACAAACATGAATTTACGGTCTGAATAAAGTATTCAGAGAGAGACAGATTCAGAAGATTGAACTGAGGAGTCTAGTGTGTTCCAACAAAATAGAGAAATGTATACAGATCTTTTAAAAACATTAGTAGTTTAAAACATATTTTAAAACCACAATAATACCCTTCATCTGATCACCAATATGCAGTTTCCCCAAAACTGCATCCATATGGACTTACCCTAAGAACACAACAAAGGAGCCACCCTATGGGAGTACCTTGGGGACTATAGGTCTACTCAAGGGTCTCCTTAGGTCCGTAAGGATTTACCAGCTTGATCAGAGCTGAACCTCCGTACTCTGGACTCCTACCCATACAGTATCTAGTAGAAATCAGATTGAGCAGTAACCTTAATATCAAAATTTATAATCCAGTAGAATTTTGTAAAACTGACAATGTAGTTATTTAAATCACATGAATGCCCTCAATCCGTACACTAATATACATTCCCCATACTAAGGGAGTGCCTTGGGGACTTAGAGCCTACCCAAAGAATACTTTAGGTCCGTAAGGAATTACCAGCTTGATCAGAGTTGAACCTCTATACTCCAGTATCCTACCCATATATTATCCCAATAATCGATTCATACATTAAATAGTAGATTCCATGATCCACAAATCAGGAACGATTATATTTTCTAGTGAAAATAGGTAAACAGAGAACACATATCATGTAACCATAGTTCATAAACAGTAAATCAATACATAGAGGTTGTGCACATATGTTATCACCACAGCTCATATAATTCCCACTAGAGGCGCGTAGAATTTGTCCCAAAGGACCACATGTCACATATGTCCCGAAGGACCACTCCTTAAGAACCATACATATTCCAATAGACCAAATAAGTGTACCGAAGTACCACCTATATGCTCCAAAGGATTACATATATGTCTCGAAGGACCACGTAGAACCCTCGACTTTTGGCATGCCAACTATACCTCTAGCTCTCCTGACACATAACATGAGCATT
Organism: Hibiscus syriacus; assembly: GCF_006381635.1. Classification (NCBI taxonomy): domain Eukaryota; kingdom Viridiplantae; phylum Streptophyta; class Magnoliopsida; order Malvales; family Malvaceae; genus Hibiscus; species Hibiscus syriacus. Next base: position 9,645,512 of record NW_024063533.1, on the reverse strand, counting down.
ATCTTTATACTTATCACATAGTCACTTATTCATATCACATAGGCTCATAGCTTCTTATTATATCATTCACATTCTTTGACTTATCTCTTGTGATCATGAAATCACTATACTTATTTTCATATAACTTATTTTCATATAATTCACATATCACATATGGACACCTAGATCACTTTCACATAGCTTATATCAACTTTTCGAGTCCTTTCATATTACTTGATAACATATATCATATATGTATATAATAACTTATATCATATCATCTACCTTATGCTTCATTCCTTTGTATTCACTTAGATTACATAACATATGTCATATTTATAAACATATATCACTTAATAGTACTTTATTTATATACTAATTTAATCTATTTACTTAATTCAATCTCATATATTCCTTATAACCTTTTCATATAGATCCATAGATCTTTAGCATATAACTTATCTTATATGTTCTTATCATCACTTTATATTCAAGTTTCCTAATTGATATACTATTCTCATTTCATTCTATAATTCAATCTTATTTAGTTTTCCTCAATTCTCATTAAATCATATAATTATATTATACTAATTCTCATAATTGATCATACAACTATGTACTTGTCCAACTCATGTTTCTATTATTCATATAACCATTACACATGTTTACCTAGTTCCTATCGCTTCTCATGAATTCACTTTCATCATATTCTCCTATTATTACATATTTTATCTCATAACCATGTATTCACATAGTCTTATGTTTCATTATCATATGACTTATATTTTGTCCTCTTATGACTCTTCATAGACATATATTTTCATTTCCATGTATCACATCGATCTTATCACATGACTTATCTTTTATACTCATATAATTTCATAACTTATTTTATATTCTCCTATTATCACTTAATAGTGTTTTTACATAAATCACATAGCACATACAAGAACATATCAACTCATATAATCAAGCATACATCACTTCATAACATTCACATACTTATAATCAAGACTTCATGCACTATAACTATAGGAAATAGACTTATCATAAGTCCAATTTTCATATAATACTATAAAATAAGATGCACTCACCTGGCCTCACTAGTCAATACCGTTCTCTTATCTTTTCCACGATGTCGAATACTTGTCGACTTGTCCGGATTTTGCTCTCGATTGATATCTACACAATTATACATATTATATTCATATCAGCAACCAAATATCATGATTCGATCCTTAATTTCTTAAGCTAGAAGAAAGGCCTAATTTCATTTTCAATTAGAAGTAGTATCGGTACCCCCTATAGGGCATCGATACTTCATTAACTGTGGTATCGGTACCACATATTGCATTCTGTAATTCTCATTTCAAAGATGGTATCGATACTGTCCTTATGGTATCGGTACCATTGGTATCGATATTTTTCTTCAGGTATCGATACCTCATGAATGTCTTCCTTATTTTACTCTTGAAGTATCGGTACCTGATGAATCAGTACCTATTCCCCTAGCCCAGATTTTCCTTTTTCAGCCCAAAAATTTACTCTTTTCAGCTCCAACACTTCATGTTTCATTCTTTTTCATATTCTTAACTCAAACACACCCACTTAAACCCATTTGTACTCATCTAACACATCTTTACCTTCAAATTTCTATCATCTAAATGGAATTCAAGAATCATATCAATTTTTTCACATGCTATAATTTCAATTTATCTCTTCATACTCCTTAATTCCCCTGATGACAAGTCAAATTTAGTCTTGAAATATAAGTACTACCTCTCTACAAAGATTTCATTTAAAACACCTTATCTTTAATCCTTCATATCTCTTTCATTTTATTATTTTAGGACAACTTAAGCTTTCCTTAAGCTTAAGTATCATTTAATGATCAAAACCAAACTTAATTTTCAACTAATAATCAACTAACAAGAAAACTCACATTTACCTTAGGCTTTCACGTACGAAGAAGGAAGAAAAATAAGTAAGTTTCCAGATTTCTCTTTCTCTCATATCCCTCATTCTACGTGTATATATCTTTTACAAATGAAAATAAAAATCTTCCTTGTAAAATGACAATAATACCTTTATTGCTTTCAAACTTTACAATCAAATCCAACATCAAAATTCTCCAATTAAATTCCTGAACTTTTCAATCTTTCGAAATTAGACCTCAAAGTTTCAAAACTTCCATTTTAGTCACTAGCCCTGATTTTGGGATGTTACATGCGATAAATATATTTTTTATATTAGAATGAATGAGATAATGAATATAAACATGTTATTGATATGGGTATATATGATCTGTGTAAACGCATATTTTGTGATTATGATATCAATTATGTGATAATAAACTATATGAATATATGAAATGTGAAATAAGCTAAATAATATTGACCTATGTGACCATGTGTCAAAAGGTATAAGCCATGTGAATATGAGTTATGTGATTATAAGTGATATGATTACATGATCACCAGAGATAAGCCATATTATATGAATGATATGATAATAAGCTATAAGAATATGTGTATGTGATTTGGCTATGTGAATATGTGGTAAAAATAATAATAATACCCATGTTATGTGAAATGAGAGCTAGAGGTATAGTTGACATGCCAAGAGTCGAGGGTTCTACGTGGTCTTTCGGGATATATATGTAATCCTTTGGAACATATATACGGTACTTCGGTACACCTATTTGGTCCATTGGAATATGTATGTGATCTTTAAAGAGTGGTCTTTTGGTACATATATATGATATGTGGTCCTTCGGGACATCTATGTGGTCCTTCAGGACATTTATATGTGGTCATTTGGGACAGATTCATATACCACTAAGTGGGAATTATACGAGCTGTGGTGACAACATATGTGCAAAACCTCTATGTACTTGCATATCTTTAGTTCTCAGGAGTATACATGGGCTAATAAAGAGATAATAACAAATATACTATATGTGAAGTATATGCTTTTGTGATATGAAATGTGTTACAGAATTTATATAATGATGTGTATATGGTTTGGTTAAGAATGTTAGGTACAAGAGCATATGACTAAGAGATAATAATGAAAGCACTGCTAATAATGATAAGAATAATAATAAGGATAATGAGATGATATGTATATGTATGTATTTATGTTTTGATTCATAATGTGTTTTATAGTTTAATATGATTACATGAAGTGTGCATAATAAGAATTAATAATGAGATGTTATATTTAAGTTTATTTATGCCTCACTAAGTCAATTACTTAGAGTGTTAGTGTTTCACACGTAGGTTCCGGGAACAAGAAGAGAAGCTAAGAGGAACAAGACATGCCAACCTCTCCTTTACGAAGTTCAGATTAGAAAAGAGTTTTGAATCATAATTATGTGGCTATATTAAATGTTGTTGGTATGTACTAATATATTTGAGTTGGATATACTCTAATATGTTTTGTAAAACCAATTGATTTTAATTAATGTAAAGTATTCATTTTCTTGAATTATGAATTTAAAATTTTAACCAATTTGTAAAGAAAAACGTTTTGAAAAGTCAATGTGACACCTCAGACTCAGATCCGGGTCGGGTATGGGTTGGGGATGTTACATTTAATGGTATTACTGCTAAGGTTTACCCGAATCTAGGCTAAAACTAAAGTCAAAGGAGTTTTAAAATGTATACATGCCAACACAAAGTGGAAAAGTTCTAATCTGATAGTGTAAGTAGTATGATGTCTTGCTATTAGAATAAGATTAATATGATATAGTAGAAATCTAATTATGAGAATTTTTGAAGAAAAGTGAGAGGTGATGAACCTGATGGTGGTAGCAATTCACCTACCCTGGCCAGGCAGGATGAAGAGCATACACCTCAGGGAACGCCTTTGTAAAAGTTAAGGATTGTTTTCAGAATATTGAAAACGTATTCGAATAGTGTTAAGGATTTTCATCGTTATGAAGTGGAGTAGTTCCTTTGCTAAGCTGGCAAGATAAAGTAGAGTGGATAAATGTTATCATAAGAATAATAAAAGATCAAAGTGATGTGGTTATTGTTTTTTGAAAAGTTTAAGAATGGGTACATCAGTGATTAGTTTATAAGATAAAGAAAGTTAGAACGTTTGAGTTGAAACAGGGGAATAGTACCATGTATGAGTAAGAGTACGGGTTTGATTAGTTCAGTAAATGGATGATGAGTTATTTCGACTAAAAAGAATGTATATGATTGGTTTGATGAGGACTTGTTCCTTGTATTGAAAGAATTGGTGCTGACTAGCAAAATTATGTGATAGTAAGTGTGTTAGAGTTAAAGGATTAGAAGATAATGTCAGGTTAATCTAACCAAGTATGACGTGGATGTGGATTTGGTTATGTTTTCTGATCATTTAGATATGATGTAGTTAAGGAGATAAGGATTTATATGTTTGAAGGGAGTTTTGAGAAAGTATAACAAGTATTTTAATGGATTAAGTGATTATTTGGATTTGGTATTTGATCAGTTAAGTGAAGGAAATACAAGTACAAGAGATGATAAAGAATGAGCTTATGTATAAGTAAAGTTGACTATCAAAGTCATGAAAATATGATAAAGATTGATAACCAGATATAAGTATAAGTGATATAAAAAAAGTATGGGAGTATGAAGGAAAATATATGAGCTATGTTATAAGAAGATAATGATTTATGGAAAAATAATGGAATAAGGAAATGAAAAGAATGGAGTTTAAAGAATCATATATGATGAAGGTTATATTGAGGTATAAATTATAAGTTTAAGTAGAAGTAAGAAAGGTTTGTTAGGTGATATGAAAGATTATTTGATTCTACAAAGTATATGTCTTAATCATCTATGATAAATATTTAAGGTTATGTTTCTTAGTCAAGTAGACGTAGTCAGAGAGATAAAGAATGATTTATATATATTAAGGAAGTTTAAGAGGTAATCAAATGATGATATAATAAAAGTTTGGTTATTAATGCAAGGTAATTAGAGATTGATGAGGAAATTGATTGATTTATGATTTTAAGTGATAAAAACTGATGTTACTGTTTACAAGATAAGTGACATGATATGGATGTATAAAGGAAAAGGTAGTTGAAGAATTGAAGTAATGAGAGCCAAGTTATTAATGATAACACGAAGGATTAAATTGAGGAGGCCATATGGGAATATGAATAGGATATATATGTAGACAATATCTTTATCTATAGGTACAGTGAAAATTCGAGGACAAATTTTCTTAAATGAGGGGAGATTTGTAACATCCTAAAACAGGGCTAGTGACTAAAATATAAATTTTGAAAACTTTGTTCTCAATTTCGAAATAAGTTAAAAGTTTAGGGACTTAATTAGAGAATTTTGATGTTAGATTGATTAGCAAAGTTAGAAAAATGAGAGGGTATAATGGTCATTTCATAAAGAAGATTTTCATTTTCCTTTATAAAGGATATAAACATGTGGAGTTATGAGCGAAAGAAAGAAAACTATGGAGGCTTGGTTATCTTCTTCCTCCCGTGGCTTCAGTGGTAACGTGAGTTGGCTTCAACTTGATTGTTTCTTTAATTTTAAGGTTTCTTTTGATTCTTAGAGTGATAAGAAAGCTTAATGGAAGTTTTAAGTGGCTTAAAACTCAAAGATGGATGAGTTATGAGGAATTTAATAAAAAGAGTTTTTAAGGAAATTATTGAGAAAGAGTTGATAAATAAGTTTTGAAGTTAAATTTGACTTGTCAATGGTCTAATTAAGAAGTTAGAAGCAATAGAAGTGAATTAAGAACATGTTGGGATTTTAGTAAGATTCTTGGTTCTAAGAATTATAATGAGATATTGAAGATAAGGACGTGTTATAGTGTTAAAAGATAGTTTAAGTATATGTAATTGAGTTTAATGGCATAAAGGGAGTGTTATAAGTGGAGTTTAGGCAAAGTGATGGTAATTTTTGGGTTAATGAAGTAGAATCTGGGTTGGTAGTATCGATACTGGTTGAGTAAGTACCGATACTACAAGGCAATATTAAGTGATAACTATGAGTGGGTATCGATACTACATGAACATTATTGATACCATAAGACAAACATTTGTAATATCTTCATGGGGTATCGATTATGAAGTGATAGTATCGATACCATGGGTATCGATACCAATGTGGAGGTATCGGTACCATTTTTTAGATGAAATTACATAATCGAAATTGGGTATCGATACCGTGTAGGGGTATCGATACTACAAGCATAGAAATATCGGTACTGTGCATGTAGTACCGATACTAATAAAGAAGGAATTAAGGAATCAGTGCTCTGTTTAGTTGATAATAGTAAGAATATTTTCAAGTAATTCGAATCCCGATAATTATTGGATTGTTTATTCGTGTAGATATCGATCGAGAGTAAAGTCCAGACAATTTGACCAAGTAATATTCATCGAGAAAGAGATTGGTATTGACTAGTGAGGCCAGATGAGTGCATATTAGGTAGTATATGATGATGAATGGAAATAAGACTTGCGACAAGTCTATTTCCTATATTAGAATGCATGAAATAATGAATACAAGCATGTTATTGATATGGGTATATATGATCTGTGTAAACGTATGTTATGTGATTCTGATATCAATTATGTGATAATAAAATATATGAATATATGAAAGGTGAAATAAGCTAAATAATATTGACCTATGTGACCATGTGTGAAAATGTATAAGCCATGTGAATATGAGTTATGTGATTATAAGTGATATGATTACATGATCACAAGAGATAAGCCATATGATATGAATGATATGATAAGAAGCTATAAGAATATGTGTCTATGTGATTTGAGTATGTGAATATGTGGTAAACATAATAATAATGCCCATGTTATGTGAAATGAGAGTTAGAGGTATAGTTGGCATGGCAAGAGTCGAGGGTTCTACGTGGTCTTTCGGGATATGTATGTAATCATTTGGAACATATATACGGTACTTCGGTACACCTATTTGGTCCATTGGAATATGTATGTTATCCTTAAGGAGTGGTCCTTTGGGACATATATGTGATATGTGGTCCTTCGAGACATCTATGTGGTCATTCGGGACATTTCTACGCGGTCTTTCGGGACAAATTCATATGTCACTAAGTGGGAATTATACGAGCTATGGCGACAACATATGTGCACAACTTCTATGTACTCACATATCTTTAGTTCTTAGAAGTATACATGGGCTAATAAAGAGATAATAACAATTATACTATATGTGAGGTATATGCTTTTTTTGATATGAAATGTGTTACAAAATTTATATAATGATGTGTATATGGTTTGGTTAAAAATGTTAGGTACAAGAGTATATGACTAAGAGATAATAATGAAAATACTGCTAATAATGATAAGAATAATAATAAGGATCATGAGATGATATGTATATGTATGTATTTATGTTTTGATGCATAATGTGTTTTATAGTTTAATATGATTACATGAAGTGTCCATAGTAAGAATTATTATTGAGATGTTATATTTAAGTTTATTTATGTCTCACTAAGTCAATGAATTAGCGTGTGAGTGTTTCACACGTAGGTTCCGGGAACAAGAAGAGGAGCGAGACATGTCAACCTCTCCTTTACGAAGTTCATATCAAAAAAGAGTTCTGAATCATATTTATGTGGTTATATTAAATGTAGTTGGAATGTACTAATATATTTGAGTTGGATATACTCTGATATGTTTTCTAAAACCAATTGATTTTAATTAATGTAAAGTATTCATTTTATTGAATTATGAATTTAAAATTTTAACCAATTTGTAAAGAAAAACGTTTTGAAAAGTCAATGTGACACCTCCGACTCGGATCCGGGTCAGATACGGGTTGGGGTGTTACATTAATCCCTAAAATCAATTAATTTATTAATAAATTTTAATTTGAAAATTAGGGGTGTGACATAAAGTCTTGAATTCAAGTTCTTATGTACGCAGAAAATCCCTGTTGGGAGACTCACCCGCCAATGCTAGGTGTGCGACGTGGGTCGATCCGAATTAGTTAAGGCGAAGCCTTAGAATCGAGAGGGCAACAAAAAAATTTAATATACAAATGTTTGAATAATTATTTAATATCTAATATACAAATACACACAAATATTTTAAAATTATTGTAGGTACATGGATAATATTTTTTTCATAACATTTTTTTTTATATGAATACTTAATATACTTAATTTTGTATGTAAACAAAGTGTGTGGTTATAAACATTTGACCATTATAGTATCAAGTTTATGCATATTTTTGCTTAATAACATATCATTCTTAATATATATAATGTTTAACTATCTTACTAAGCTTTATGTTTATCTTTTGTATTCAATCACTTTGTAGGTATTTGATATTCATAAATCTATCGAGATTGTATTTAAGATATTGCAAGTCACCTCCGAAATAATTTAGTATAATTATTTGTTTGTCTAAACTCTTAGACGGTGGCATATGTCTTGTTATCTAATTAATAAGTAGTTCTTGAAGGATAAAGCCTGCCATAAAAGTCTTAAGATATATTAAATGATTTCATGTTGCATGATTTATGTCATTTTAATAATGTTTTATGTTCTTTGAATCTTGAATATGATGAAAGTCAATTGAGGATCATGAGTGTATTATGTAAAATAATTTCTTTGGTATGAAACCATATTATTGTTTGTACTTTGGTGGTGAATTTGATATGACCATATAGAAGCATGTATTTAATTGTATGTTGGTTATAAATGCATGTTAATCTTGATTCTTATGTATTTTGGATGATTCATAAATTTGCTTGTGGATTAGGTCATTAAAAATAGGATTTTTTGAGATTAAAGTATTTTTTTAGATTGCAGGGTAAGAATTTTGAAATTTTTGCTCCAGTTTCGAAATTTTACATTTCAGAAAATTTTGGAGTATTAATACTTTATAAAAGTTTCGAAACTTTGACCTCTAGTTTCGAAACTTCATGTTTGGAAGGTGAAATATTTTATTTTAGTCCATAGATTGACAATACTTTGCTGATTGATCCCTTTTCATGACTATTAAGTAATAAAATGAATTTTAAGATCTTATATGATAAAAATAACATGTGTAATTATGAATTACCCTTGTATTAAATATAATAAGAAATTCAAATATATTTTGTAGGATAAATTCTTAACTTTTGAATAATTACCAATTTACTCTTTGAACTTTTATACCATTATAATTTAGCCCCTAATAAAAAATTAAGGTTAATAATGTATTAATAATATTCAGTGTTTTTAAGTATATTTTTAAGGTAATAAGTTAATTTACGATTAAATTCTTAATAGATCCCTAATAAATATCATAAGTCATGAAAGGATAAATTGTATGTAGTTTATCTTGGACTAATTTCTAATACTAAGAGATATTTTATACGTTCAATATGATAAGATTATTAAAATAAGACTAATTACACATAGGTCCTTAATTTTTTAAAAGTTTCAATTTGGTCCTTAAGTAAGATAACAATTTTAAAATTACTAAGAATAATGATAATCAACGTGTGAGAAATGATGGGATTCTTATGTTAATTTTTATTATAATTTATAATAGTTGAATATAGAATTATGAATTTAGATAAATTCAACATGGTCCCTATTGTAAAGATAACTTATGAGTTGATAATATTTGATAAGTGTAATGATCTAATTATATATTTGTATTAATCATACTCTTAAGTGTCTCGTTAAGTTCAAGGCAAAAAGTTTATAAATTTATGAATTCCTATATTTACATATAGGTCCATTGACTTTTAGAAATTTGTAAAATAATCTCTAAGTATGAATTCAATTTATACTGTGTTAATGATTGGCTAATAAATAATAATTCCGATGATGTGATTTGAATTTTGATGATTTTATTTTATTTTAATGATTGTAAGTTGATATTATGCTTGTTCGAAGGACTGTTTCATTTTGGTTTAAGTTCTGTTAATATCCCGATCCAGATTCTATCTAAACCGGATAGAGGACTTTACACACAAACTATGAATAGTAAACTAGTTTAAGTGGATGAACCAAATCGATTAAGAGAATTATTCAAGTCATTGTTTCAAAGTAATTAAAAGAGGTTGTGACTTTCCAAAAAAGTTACTATTAATTTTTAGGGTAAAGTACATAATGGTCCCCCGATTACATGACGTTGCTTTGTTGAGTCTCCTACATATTAAAAGTTACAAAATGATCCATTGACTATGAAATTTTATATTTTTGAGTCCCCCAACTAATAAAAGTTACAAAATGGTCATCGACTATGAAATTTTATATTTTTGAGTCCCCCAACTAATAAAAGTTACAAAATGGTCATCGACTATTCATATGTTTCAAAATCGTCATTTTTGTTAAAAATTTGATGCTCTTCTAAGATGGACGTTAACCTACTGACTAAGATATGATAAAATTATATTTTAATAATTTCTATTGACACCGTCATTGCATTCAAGCACTGACTCGCCAGAATAATGTTTTAATCATTAGCTCAACAACATAATGTAAATGGAAAATCGATCCACAAAATACAACTAAAACGATTTTAGGATCATATTTTATCGTAACTCAGTCAACGAGTTAACGTTTATCTCATATGATCGCTATTTTTTTAATGGAAAGGGACGGATTTGGAACATATGAATAGTCGGGTGATCATTTTATAACTTTTAATAGTTAGATGACTCAACAAAGTAACGCCCTATAGTCATATAACCATTTTATAACTTTTAATAGTCATGAGACTCAACAAAGCAATGTTCTATAGTTAGGGAACATTTGTGTACTTTACTCAATTTTTTTAAAATTTGTGGCATTTCCTATTTCTAACGTGGAATAAAATAATATATAAAAATTATACTTCTACCTCGTTATTACCTACTAAAAGTCATGTTAGACGTACAATTAATTTTTTAACAACAAATAATTTAATTAATACTATTTAAATAATTAAATAACCTAATTAACAGAATTAATAAACCTACTATCTAAATAAAACGTACTCCTATCAAAGTTTCACCTAACAAAACCACGCCGGAGGTTGGAAAATCCTCGTCTGAAATAGTCTTTTACATTATTAAGTTTCCGTTTAAACAATGGAATACGATGGTGTGGAATGTAAAGTCAAGACAATGATTTTGCTGTTTCCATTTCTCTATCTAGATAAAAAAAAATAAGTAGTTTTGTTTTCTTCTTATTGTTGTTATTATTGTAACCCCTAGACCCAGGCTCAAATCTAGACAGTCACATATCGCATTCAGAAATTGTTTTCATATTTAAAACAACGTTAAAATCAATAAGAAAGATTCATATGATAAACATATATGTATACTGTAAACACGCATTTTTTGTCCGGGTCTCGAAATTTTATTATTATTATTATTTAATATTATTATTATTATTTAATATTGTTATTATTATTATTATTATTATTATTTATATTACCTATTACATTTTGCAGGCCTAATACCGAGGCCCAACTGAGGCCAGCCCCACCAGCCCAAATACAAGACCCAGCCAACCAAGGCCCAAACCAGATATTTCCCAATCCAACAGCCAACTACTGACCCGACTCAGTTCACATCCGACCCTGATCCAACCCACACGAGGATCCGAAACCTAACCCTAGGGGTATGATTTGCTGCCGCCGCTGCCATACTCTACTACTGTCGCCGCTACCACCAGAGTCAGTTCATGTGTTCTGCCACTGTCACAACAGGATAAGTTGCATGTCAGGAAATCATAAAGCATCGCAACCTAGCAAATAGATTAGGTTTTTAGTTATTATTTTAAGATAAATCTATGTGAAGAAAGGGTTATAAAACCCGAATGAATGTAAGAGAACATAAGCTTTTTTCCTCTCGATTTTTCTAGAAAAAATAGAAGCAAAATCAAGGGTAATTTCTTGTGTGATCGAAATACACGCAAACAAGTTTTTTTATGTTCGAAATACATGCAAATTATGTATATAAAAATAGTGTTTTTAGCAAGTAAAAACTCATGCATGTTACCTAATCTAAAAGAGAAAAGAGTGAGGGTTTTACCAAGGGGTGTCAGCTCATCTCCTTGGTGGCCGGAGTGAAAGGAAGCCCAAGCGCTCTAGTGGTTTTAGTAGTTATTTAGGACCATTTTAGTGGATTTGGGTTCAGGGAAGTAGATCTAAGTATTTGGAGTGTTTTAGGAGGATTCGGAGATTTCGACCACTGTGTGCGGTGGTCGGACGGTGTGCAGGGCAGTCGATAGCGGACCGACTGAGGGAAGTTTGTGAGAGCTCTCGAGAGCTCTATCATTTTTTCTGATTTTTGGGTGAAAATGAAACAAAAAACCAAAAGATTGATATATATATAGGGAAAGTTAATGGGTAAGTTTCATTTTAAATACCTCCATTTTAGCCGTGTTTTTACATTTTCGTCCCTGTAGGGACCAAAATTGTTATTACACCTATTTGTTATGCATGTGCTAATTATTTGGTAAATTCATTATTTTAGTTCTTCAAACTTAGTCGTGTTTTTACACTTTGGTCATTGGACCTTTCGTTTTTAATTTATTGTAATTTTATTACTCAGTTTTGTTTTATTTCAATTTAGTCCTTGTTAGTTTTTGATTTAACCACTGTTATTTTACTTTTTGCATTTTGATCATTGTTTATTTTTTATTTAGCTACTATCTTATTGTTTTCTTGCATTTTAATCATTATAGTTAGATTTTATTACAATTAGGTACTTGTATATTTTAATTTTCTTTATATTTTTTTTGTTGTTTTTACTATTTTATTATTTGTTATTTTAATTAAGTTTATTATTATTTAATTTGTTTCATAATTTCAATTTCCTAGATTTAGTTTTCAAATTAGGATTAACATTCGAATCAAACATAGAAATTAGGACGACACTCTAGTTTAATTAGGGAGCAATTCGAGTCGAGATTTCACATTATACACCCGATTACTCGAATTGATTGTTCGATTCTAAAATTAATTAATAATTTCTAAAATTTTTAGTGTAATAATTTAGGTTATAATTAGATTTTAATTAGCCCCCTAAATTTAAAAGTTGTCGTTTTAGGTCCTTAGTCTCTTAAGTCTTTTAGAACTCGGTACTTTAGAACTTGACCTTTTTAGTCCCTAAACTTATACTAGACTCTTAATATTGACATAATTAAATAGGATAAAATAGAGCCTCCACTTTTAGATTTTTTTAATATAGTCACTCTAATTTAGGGAATAATCCGAGTTGGCCCTCGAGTAAATGCTTAGAGGATCATCTTGGTTATTCAATTCAATAATTATTTAAAATCAAATAGGATTAATATTAGAGCCTACACATTTAAGTTTAAGTCCCTAGGTTCCTTAATTATCATAGTTTGACACCTTAAGTTAGGAAAAGCCTTAATTTACCTTAGATTAATTAGGATTGAATAAATTTTATTTGATTGCATTTTATTTTAACTCTAAGGCACTGTTCACTTATTTAAGGAATTAATAGTATATCTCCTGCAATCATGCTCAGGGGGTGACTACTGGTGATTCCCTAAATAGTCAACATCCTTTTCAAAACCACATCACATTTTCTAATAACGAGGTAATGTTCGATTATTAGACACAATAATTGATCTCCCGTATTTACGCTCGGGAACGAATGCTATCGGTCGCGATAAACGAATACCCTTTTCAACTTTACATCTTTAATAATTTTTAAATTAAATAAAGATCGAACTCAAAATTTTTTATTTTAAATACAAGGTAATCAACTAGGTATCAATTTTGGGCGCTTGTGGGGGTGCTAACCCTTCCCCACGCGTAACCGATTCGCAAACCTGATTTCTAGATTTTCACAGACCCAAAACTCGATATTTTGATAAAAATAAAAATGTTTTATTAAAATCACCCGGTTTTTACGGTGTTCCAATCTCACCTTAAATAATTGGTGGCGACTCCTCACATTTCGAAATATTTCAAAGAGAAAATCCCGAGTCGATATCGGTGTTTCCCCGCCCAGGCGAAAAATGGTATCGACATATACATATCAAAATACTGTAGAAAAGTGTATAAAACATTTACAGAATAAAATACCAGTAATACAGATATATCAAGACCGTATCAAAACAAATGTCATCAAAATATAACCGAAAGGTATATAGAAATATATACAGTGGTACAAAATTAGGAGAAGTTGGTCCTCTTGATGCCAAGTCTGCTAGCCTAGTCTGCTATTATCTGAAAAGGTTAAAATTTACGGAATGAGCTAAATAGCTCAGTGTGCTCCTTACGGTGTATAAAAATATACAGATAAAATATTTCAGTAAAATTGGTTTATCAAACATGTTTTAAAAACATGAACACTACCCTCGTCCGATCACCAGAATGTGTAGGTTCCCCATAACCATACACCCACATATACACCAAGTAAGGGCTTACCCTATGTACAAAGAATAGGAGCCTACAATAAGGACTTACCCTGAGCACAAAGCCAAGGAGTCTACGGAAAGCGGTAATGTCTTACAAGTCATAGTCTAGGCATGAGATACTTTTTTCAATAAAACCCCCAATGACAGAAATAACATTTATATAGTCGAATGAAAATTATAGTTTAATCCATTAAAACATGAAAATATTCCATTTTTAGAAATAATATAAAAAATATAGTAATCCAGAGATCATATTAGAAAGATAAAGTAAATCAGATATCAGATAAATCGTGTTCAGAAAATCAGGTATTGTGTCATCAAAATATTCAATATTATCAGAAATCTCAAACATTTCAGACAAATAGTTGAAAACAGTAATGTAACACCAATATGAAACACACTTGTATTGGTCTGAGTAATCTGATAGGGAAGCCTACTACTGAGTTTGTCAATCACAATCAGGGACAATGCTAGATCCTATGAATAAAAAAATCAATATCGGAATCCTAATATAAATAATATTAACCTTTATTTAAATAATTTACGGAAACCTAAAGGTATCTCTTGTAAAATATGGATCGAGTAGATCTGACGGACGGGAAACACCGGATCTAACTGACCCTCGGTCAGGTGAAACACGAGTACCTTCATAAAAATATCTTATTGGATCAATTTTATAACCCAATTTCAAATAAATAAGAAAAAATGTTAAAAATACTAAGCATTTTCCTGTTAACGAGCTTGATTCGGAGCTTTCAGGTTATAATTTGGCAAAAATATCTTTCTGAGTAAGCAAATACTTCAGACTCTTATGAGCGGTATAGATATAACACTTTTCTCCGTAGAGATAGTGTCTCCAGATCTTTAAATAAAAAACCACGACAACTAAATCCAGATCGTGAGTGAGATAGTTGCACTCATACGGCTTTAACTGATGTGACTTATAAACGAAGACCTTCCCATCTTGCATCAAAACACATCCTAATCTAGAGCTAGAAGTATCACTATAGACAGAAAACTCTTTCCCAAACTCAGGCTGAATCAACACTGGGGCTTGAGTCAGAACACTCTTTAATTTCTCAAAACAAGCTTGTTGGTTCTCAGACCAGACAAATAGAACATCTTTCCTCAATAGTTTCATTAGAAGAGCTACAATAATGGAGAACCTCTCAACGAAACGACGGTAGTAACCATCTAATCCCAAGAAACTACGAATCTTAGAGACCTTCTTGGGTTGCTTCCAGTTCAGAATAGCCTCCACTTTACTCAGATCCAACCGGATACCCTCAGTAGAAACGATATGTCCAAGAAAAGTCACTTCGTTGAGCCAGAACTCACACTTTCTCAACTTGGCGTATAACTTATTTTCCCTTAGAATATGTAGAACAATCCTTAAATGCTCATCATGTTCTGCTTCAGTTTTATATTACACCAGTATGTCATCGATGAGCACAACTATAAACTGGTCCAATTAAGGTCGAAACACTTGATTCATCAGATCCATAAAAGCAGCAAGGGAATTAGTTAACCCGAATGATATCACTAAAAAATTGTAATGCACATATCGAGTACGGAAAACAGTCTTTAGGACATCAGAATCTTTCACCTTGAGTTGGTAATAACCAGACCTCAAGTCTATCTTTAAAAAGATATAAGCCCCTCGAAATTGGTCAAATAGATCATCGATCCTAGGCAGAGGATATTTGTTTTTAACCGTGAGCTTGTTCAGTTTCCTATAATCAATACAAAGTCTCAATATCCCATATTTCTTATTGACAAATAGAAATGGGGCTTCTCTTGGTGATACACTGGGTCGAATAAATCCTCTATCCAATAACTCCTGGAGTTGGACTTTCAGTTTCTTAAGCTCATTTGGGGACATACGATAAGGAGCCATCAAAATCTGGGTAGAACCAGAATAGACTTCAATCTCAAAGTCAACTTCTCTATCTAGCGGTAATCCAGACAACTCTTCAGGAAAAACATCGAGAAATTCCTTAACAATCCGGATGCCTTCAATGTCAGATCGGGAACTCCTAGTTTCTAGAATATAAGCAATAAACGCCTCAGAACCCTTCCTGATCATCCTCTCAGCTACCAATACCAACAAAACATTTGTGAGGAATCCACAACGTTCCCCGAACATCACAATTGAGATGAACTCGATGCTTGTTCAACCAATCCATGCCAATAATCAAGTCAAACTCCTCCAAAGGTAACTCCATCAGGTCGGCCAGAAAGATCTCTCCATGGATCTCTATAGGACACCCTCTAAAAATACAATCTAACTTTATGGAGTGACAAACAGGAATTTGATCTATCACCGAATGCTCAATATTCTTAACAGGGATATTAAGACCCTCAGAAATGAAACAACTCCAGCAGCTACCAAAAACTTCAAAATGTCGACCGCATACATATTTCTAGAGACTCTACCAGTTCTCCTGAACATGCAAAAGATAACTCTATTAAGGGGGGTGTCCTCATCCATATCAGTGTCCTTGTCCTTAGAGACGGGAGGGTCTCTCGTAGGAGTAACCGAATCATCTCTAGAAATAGCCAGATCTATATGTGGGACAGAAGGATCTGGAGGTGACATAGGATCATCTATCGTAACAGAAGGTTGAGTCGCTCGCCCTCGACCAAAACCTCGGCCGAGCCTACTACCTCTAGCAACACTCATCGGACAAATCTATAAGGCTCTACATAAAATATTTTGAACCTAAATTAGACTAGCATCAGGAACCTCAAATATATTTAAACTCATAAAATAAGGTGACATGGTTTTTTAGAAAAATATATTGAAAATCCAGATTTTTAGACTCATCCACAGTATGAGTGTTTAAAATCAAAAGCTCTGATACCACTAAGTGTAACCCACTAAACCCGACCTGGACGCTAGACCCAAATCTAGACAGGAACATATCACATTCAGAATTTTTTTTCATATTTAAAACAATGTTAAAATCCATAAGAAAGATTCATACGATAAGCATATATGTATACATATGTCAGAAAACTGTATAAAACATATACATATCAAAATACCGTAGAAAACCATATAAAATATTTACAGAACAAAATACCGGTAATACATATATATCAAGATGGTAGCAAAACACATGTCACCAAAATATAACAGAAATATATATAGAAATATACACTGGTACAAAATTAGGAAAAGTCGGTACTCCTGATGCCAAGTTTGCTATTATCTGAAAATGTTAAAATTTACGGAATGACCTAAAAAGCTCAATGTGCTCCTTACGGTGTATAAAAACATACAGATAGTTCAGACAATAAATTAGATATTAGATAAATTGTGTTCAGAAAATCAGGTATTGTGTCGTCAAAATATTCAATATTATCAGAAATCTCAAACAGTTCAGACAGATAGTTGAAAACAATAATGTAACACCAACAGGAAACACACATGTATCGGTTTGAGTAGTCTGATAGGGAAGCCTACTACTGAGTCTGTCGATCACGATCAACGGCAGCGCTAGATCCTAG
Source organism: Hibiscus syriacus (assembly GCF_006381635.1). Lineage (NCBI taxonomy): Eukaryota > Viridiplantae > Streptophyta > Magnoliopsida > Malvales > Malvaceae > Hibiscus > Hibiscus syriacus. Next base: position 9,627,628 of record NW_024063533.1, on the reverse strand, counting down.
GAATAAAAAAATCCATATCGGAATACTAATATAAATAATATTAACCTTTATTTAAATAATTTACGGAAACCTACGAATAACTCTCATAAAATACAGTTAAGCAGATTTCACGGACGGGAAACACCGGATCTAACTGACCCCCAGTCAGGTAAAACATGAGTACCTTCATAAAAATATATTCTTGGATCAATTTTATAACCAAATCTCAAATAGATAAGTAAAAAAGCTAAAAATACTAAGCATTTTCAGGTTAACGAGCTCGATTCGGGGCTTTTGAGTCAGAATTTCGAAAAACGGACTTCAGAATCGGACTTAGGACCTCAGAAAACATAAAATATAACTTTTCAAAAATTTTGACTTTTTGGATCAAAGTCAACGATCAACTACCAGTCAACGGTCGGACCAGGTCGGGTGGAACACAGGTTAGCGGGTTAGGTCGGATTGACCTATTTCTAAGCAGTCCACCAGAAGGTGGAATTTCCCCACACCCAGGGACAGTGCGTGGGGGCACGTGCATGACCTACGGTGGTAAAAAAAATTCTGTAAAAATTCCTACAGCTATTTTAAGGGTTTTTGAGACACTTATCAAGCTCGGTTCACAATGGAGAGCTCGATTTTGAAACATCAAAAACTTGGTATTCCTCACCCCTCACACGCCGGCGACAACAGAGATAAGAAGGACACCGTTGGACTCGAGACGACGCAAGGAACACGATGGTGCGGGAGGTGTAAAAAACGGAGCAACTATCGGCAATGAAACGATGATAAAAGATTTGTTTATAAAAGAGAAAAATATTAAAGAGAGTAAATAAAAAAATTGTTTTTTTTCTAGTTTTGGGGTTATATAAACCCTTAAAAAGAAAATGGTAAAATCACACTATAATTCCTCCATCTTTAGTTACTTTTTGAATTTGAATCCAAATTTAATAAAAATTTCACTTTGGTCCCCGAATTAAATCAAAATTCAATTTAGTCCTTAAAAAATTTTAAGAGAATTTTCGACCCTATTTTGGGTTGTGACAATTATTAGGGTAAACTATACTATTCATCATTGAACTTTACTCTCTCTTTTATTTTACTCAATGTAAATTTTTCAATTTACTCACTGAACTTTCAAATTAGTCACGTTTTAGTCACTCTGAATTATTTTATTATTACTATTATATGATGTGACATTTTTTATCATTATTATAATAAAACAAGATTTTATTATTATTAAATTAAAAGATTTAAAATAATCACCACCTCTTCTCATCACCGTCGACCACAATTGACCTTTGAAACCAACATTTGTTTGATCCCAAATTGTATCGATATACTTACTTTGACACGCTAAGTCTGAATTTAGTGGTTGTTTCACCGAAAAATATCCCAAACCCATGGATATCGACTGAAATATTTTGGTTTCCTCACTTTCAATCTTCTATTCATGGACTTCGGAGCATGTTTCAACAAAATAGAGGTCAGATTCAGACTTAGGGGGTCTAGGCAAAGCAATCCAAGAAATCTGAGATCGAACGACCACCATCTACAGCGGTCGACATTTCGATTTCATCACTTTTGATCATATTCGGAGCATGTTCAGACAAAATAGAGGTCGGATTCGGACTCAGAGGGTCGAGATAAAGCGATCGATGGAATCTGGGATCGAATGGCCACCATCTACGGCTGTCAACGATGGCGTCCCACGATGACGAACAATGAACGACCACCATATGGTTTTAATTTTATATTTTAAATTATTTTTATATTGAATAATAAAAAAAATACCACGTCATAGAATAATAATAATAAAATAATTAAGAGTGACCAAAGCATGAGTAAATCAGAAGTTCAATGAATAAATTAAAAAAATCGAAAGAACAATAAGTGAAATAGGAGAGAGAATTAAAATTCAATGATGAAAAGTGTAGTTTACCCTTATTATTATTAAGCTAGTTTAAATTTGATTTTGTGCTTCATAAATTTAAATATATATTTTTTATTTTGAAACTACAAGCTTTTCTGAAAATTGCGAATGTAAATATTTGAAAAATTGGAATAATATATTTCTAAAAATAGATGATCTGTACATTTTTGTTTGTGAATACAGGTGATCATCGTTCATCCATTCTAATGGTATAGATTAATTATCGTCTATTAATTTTCATAATTAAAACAAAAGATAATTTTATCAAATCAATTCGAATTAAAAGAATAATATAATACTCACGTCAAGTATTTAACTAATATAAAAGAACATCTAGTCTTCGTATTAAACTAAGAAAAATCTTATTAATTTGAATTCGGTATTTGTAAGACGTATACATTATTAATGATTAAAAAATTCTTAACATATATTATTATATAATCACTACTATTATTTTTTTAACTTCATCTCTTATCTTTCTTTCGGTTTTCCTAATTCTTTTTATTAACTGAATATTTTGAAATTATGCCGAAAATAATTCTTTTATTAATATGAAATAAATACAAAATAATATTTATTTAAAAATAAATTCTCAATAATTTAACAATAAATACTTACACCCTTACATAAAACTTAGAATTGTACCGAAAACAGTTGAATAGTCATCATCATAAAGAGAGTTGACTTCAATTATTGCGAGTTTTTCACTGCTGTATCATGCCTACTCCATGGAATACTGCTCAAATTATTAGCTTTCTGAACGTTGGGCATTTATAATCTACCTATATTAAATCTGAATTTCGAACATTAAATTATTGGGTAAAATACACAAATAATCCCGACTATAGGATATTGATTTATTAAATCTCTTGATTATCAAATGTTATAAAATGATTCCTTAACTATTAAAAATTAATCCTTAAGATTCTAAGTTCGAGCACCATGAATGTCAGGAGTGTGAACATTTAATGTAAAATAGTTGAAAGTTATCGTTATTACCTTATACTTGTCCCAAATTAATAAAAAATTATAAATTCTAATGTTTTGAATTTAAAATTCATATATCATCTTTTATAGAAATAATTAAACTAAATTTTTGATTAAAAATCATAAACTATCCCATTGTGTATTTCAAAAGTGAAAATGTCGAAATAATTGTTTGGCAGATGACTAATAATCTCAAAGCCGGTTCAGATTCAAGTTGAAGACGCTGTGTATATTTTTAAAATATCTAACGACCTTTGGCAGTTAGAATGTTGTGCTCAAAATATATTTGAAATAAGTTCTCAGTCATATATATATATATATATATAAAGAGATATTCAAATATTTCTCTAAAAATTCATTGCATAGAAAGGACTCAACACCAGTTGTAATATTGCAGAATGATGTTCAACAAATTCGCCTACTCTCTGCCAATGGCTGCTTTCTTTGCTATAATTATTTCTCAAGCAGGAGGACTTCTAGGACACTGAAATCTTATTTAGACAAGTTTTAACACATTAGGGTCCCTTGCTAATGGTTTCTTGTCTGTTTTCTACTGTGTTTATAGGGGCATATGACTCTTTAGATCCTACTGGAAACATAATCAAATGGGATATCATGTCCTGGACTCCTGATGGCTATGTCATAAGTATAGCTTCAATTCAGTTTTATGATGTGTTGTAGTAAAGTTATTCTCGTATTATATTCGAATATTAAACCGTTAAAGGGTTGCCATTGAGGTAAGAGTCTAATTATAGTTTGTTTGGTAGTATGGCAGCTTGCAAGACATTGGATGAAACTCGATTATATTGATTGCATTCTCGTGGTAGTTTTGGTGTATGTCGAGTATAACTTTGTGTCTTGATAATTGAGTAGTTGTCGTTGTCCTTTGTTGGTAATTTCTTGGGGAGCTTTTAATATTTGTCCGGGTTGTAATATTTTTACAGGCCTTTATTGGGAGTTGATCAGTAGATTGATAAGGGGTTATTAGATGCTATAGCAAATGAGTTTTTGGAGTTGGGTTTTTTTGTTTTAGGCGTGATTCTCATATAGTTTTCTTAGGGGATCATTTTATATCCAGTGATTGTGGATTTTAATAAATAAAATATTTGATGTGCGAAAAAAAGAAAAGAAAAAGAATGCAAGCTTATATACTGGTATTATAAATAGGGATGTATCGAAGGGGATTGTTGGGGTACTTAATTATCTATGATAATTTAAAATTTTCATATATTTTAGATATTTTCTATAATAATCTGTGTGACGATTATTGTACACAGGCAGTAGTAACAATGACTAACTTTCAAATGTATCGGCACATAATGAGCCCTGGTTGGACCCTGGGGTAGGATTGCCGAAGAAGGAAGTGATATGGTCAATGGTGGGTGCCCAAGCCACCGAGCAAGGAGATTGTTCAAAGTTCAATGGAAACATCCCCCACTGTTGTAAAAAAAAAAACCCCACCGTCGTGGACTTGCTCCCCGGTGTCCCCTACAACCAACAGATTGCTAATTGCTGCAGAGGTGGTGTCGTTTCGTCCTGGGGCCAAGACTCATCCGCCGCAGTTTTGTCCTTTCAGCTCAGCATCGGTAACGCCAGTACTTCCAATAAAACAGTGAAACTTCCCTTGAACTTCACTTTGCTTGGCCCTGGTCTAGGTTACACTTGCAGCCAAGCTAAGAAAGTGTGGTCCACAGTTTTTATCTCTGCCGACGGTCGACGGAAAACTCAAGCAATGAGTAAGTTTTTCTCACCGTTTGTCTGGAACATGGAATGTGACATGGAATTACTTGTGTTGTAATTTGTTTTTTGCACTGACATGGAATGTGACATGCACATATTATCAGATCCTGGCTTCCCGATACCCTAGCTGTTGTGTCTCGATGTCTTCTTTCTACAACTCCACAATCACTCCTTGCCCTGCATGTTCCTGTGGCTGTCAAAACAAGAACAACTGTATCTCGTAAGCTCACACTGCCTTCTGAATGTGGATTCGAATCATATAAAGAAATATAAATACGGAATATGCTCTCGTTCTATTGAAATTCGAATAAAATTACAAATATACCCAAAATAAAGCCCTGAACCTTCCGAGGCCGATCGCCTCTGCCGGCCACCACCCATGGTGGCCGAAAAATTACAAATACACCCAAAATAAAGCCCTGAACCTTCCGAGGCTGAATCCGACCTTAGTTTTTCCTAAAAAGCTCCTAATCGGAGTAGATATACAATAATACCTTCGACATTTCAAAGGTTTTGGCGGCACGTAGTGTCTCCGGTCACCGCGTGGTCTCCTTGGTAAGCTCTCTCTCTTTTCTTTTCTTTCTGTTTTGGTTTACTACTGGTTGTGGGTTTGTGTTTGTTGTTGGTTACCTCATTTTTTTTTCCTGTTGGTTGCTCTCGTTCTTCTTGCTGTCTTCTCCATTTTTGTTTGCTTTGTAGGTGGTCGATGGCCTTTATAGGTCTCGTCGATGTCCTCTTCGGATTAGTTAAAGGATGGAAGCCTTGGTGAGTCACCAAAGCTATGCTGGTGACTCATCGTATTGGCGACGTGTGCGGCTGTCATCGTGGCAACAGAGCTTCTGGAGGCTTCGGTGGTGAGGTGACGTGGCACTGGAGTGTCGGTAGTAGGCGTTGGACCACCTGGCAGAGACGTAGCGACTGGAAGCTTGGAGGCGGCGACTAAGTGGCCCTAGGGGGATGATACCCTAGGGTTTTATCTGGTGCATCTGGGGACCGTTGAATCTAATCAGATCCAACGGTTGATAGAAACAGTGACTGTTGGAATGAGGTATAAATGCTAATCTGGTTTAGGGTTTGTTTTAGGCTTCTGGATCTGGGCCACCATGTTTGGGTCACTGTTGGGCCTGATGTAACCGGGTTGGGCTTGTAATGTATTTAGACCTGTAATATTTATTTAATAATAATAATAATAATAAATAATAATAATAATAATTTTAAAAATAAAAATGAAAACATTAATGTCTACAACTGCCCTTCTTTGCTCATTATTGTGTTAACAAGAATAGGGCAAAGACGAAAAAGACAATAATTTTTTCATTTGGCTTCTTTTGAGTAGGATGGAAATGTTGAAAACATTCTTCCTAGAGGTCTTATGAATGGCCCTGGGGTCTTATCATCTTGCACTGTAGGTCTTACAGATGACCCGGAGGATTTAAGATCAAGAAACCTTTGAAAATTAGTTTCTTAAAATCTCATTTGAAAACATCCTGCACTGGAGGTCTTATGGATGACCCTGAGGTCTTATTATCTTGCACTGAAGGGCTTACAGATGACCCGAAGATTTTGAAAACATCATGCACTAAAGGGCTTATAGATGACCCGAAGCTTTTGAAAACATCATGCACTGAAGGGCTTACAGATGACTCGAAGGTTTTGAAAACATCATGCACTGAAGGGCTTACAGATGACCCGAAGGTTTTGAAAACATCATGCACTGAAGGGCTTACAGATGTGGAAAATAGTTTACTAAGTAAGAAACTTTGGAAATCGTTTTCTTACTATTCAACAATTTCATTTCCAAAAAAGATTAAATGAAAAACTTTGGAAATCATTTTCTCATTGTTCAAAATAACTTGTTGATTGGGTAACATGCCCCATTTCAAAATAATGTTTCTTCTGTAGATTGCGTCCATCTATTCTTCAGATGTTTGCGTGATTCCTTTATTTGAGGTTTTTAATTCTACCATCTTCTTGTAAGGTATTTTTCATCATGAATCTTCTTTTTCATACGAAAATATGAAAAAACCTTATGTTTGAATACAATCAAATGTATTAATGTAATGCATTTTCTATTGTGCAAATGATGTTCTTATGAATGCATGAATGTTGATGCAATCTTCATTTGACTTCAAAGTGGAACTCAATCTTCCTTCACTTGATCATTTAATTCCAGGGTTACCTTTGGATATAAGTGTAGCAACTTATGCTATATTTCTGAAGAATCATATGATCAATCTGCATTTTTGTGACTTATTTGTTTCATGAAAGTCTCAGAAGAAATGTTTCATTTATGGAACTCTTGTCGTAGTCAGAACTATGACCCTTGATACCCCATTTTGTTCGAGATAACACCAACTTTCTTTGCATGGACTTGTGTAGAAATCCAATAAAGCTTTCATCTTTGAAAAGAGAATCTATCATCATTGAAAAGAGAATCTATCATCTTTGAAGAGTGTATCTATCATCTTTGAAGAATGTAGATGTAGATATGTCAAACTCAGCAGAGATTAATTAGGAAATCAGCGTCTGTTCTGATTTGACTCTTGAAACACATCATAAGGAGGATTTATCCTAATTCCTTTCATGTCCCCACATCTAATTGGATCTCAAACAAGGTAACTTGGACCATATCATGTCGAGATGCTTAACAACAACCTGTCGTTCAACCTTAGTTGGATCCACTAGTTTATTGTTATTAAAATTTCTGCTTCCCTTCTGTGGAAAGAAATCTCATCATATCTCACTTCTAACCTTGAGGTTGAAGAAGACAGACTTCATCTTGGATCCATAAATGGAAATACCATATGATTGCAACATTGGTTCAGCACCAGAATAACTAGTTCGTAAAACATTTGACAACACATTCATCATTTCTTGTGATTTTTGTACAGATGTTTCATAAACATTTAACAATACATTCATCATTTTCTGTGGCTTCTGCTCAGATGTTCGTAAAACATTCGACAACACATTCATCATTTCATGTGACTTCTTCACAGATGTTCGTAAAGCATTTGACAACACATTCATCCTTTCTTGTCGCTTTTGCCCAGATGTCTGGCCAATGAAGCTCTTTTCATAGTGTTTAAATCTTTTGTATGATGTCACAAGACCTTTTGAGAACAAAACTCAATGGGAATATAAGTGAGATGTTGGCGTGTTTCATGACCAAAAAGTTAGTCAAATTCATAAAATATGTTAATGCTGAATTGAATAAGAGATACCAACTGATCTTTATATCATCTTGAGCAAGGCAAGTGTGATACCGATCACGTTTTCTTCCATAATGAACATTGTAGGAAGTAAAAACACATCATCTATAGGATCCATGTACAGAAGGAAGGTTCATGGAATTCTTGCTGTTGTAGATGAAACGCACATGATAAACCAAATAGATGAAAACTCAGTTCACCCTGAATGGCAATGATAACCCAGTAACAACGGGAATAAAAATAACATAAGCTGAGCCTGTTTCTTCGATGTTATCTAGTAAGCGAAACTGTTGTGAAAAACAGCTTTGTAGCCCCAACAGTATGATTGAAACTAACCGCCAGAAACCTCAAAGAAATATTTCTAATCATCACCGATACATAAAAGTCAAAATTCAAAGCTGAGATCTTGAGGAACTGAACCCTAGATTGAATGGTTTGTATGGGGATCATCTTTATCCTTGCTGAGTAGATATTTGTTCAACAACATGATCCTAATGTAACTGCCTAATGAACGAAGCAATTATGTATAGTCAGCTCTACTGTCACTTTTTCACCATTTTCATTCTTCATTCCTTTCTGTCTTATTGGAAATATTTGCTAAAGTCAATGATATTTCCATAAGAAGATATGGATCTTCAGCATGCCCCAACATTAGCTAATACAAACGTTCAAAGTACATCAATATTCCTGATTCTGATTGAAAGGGGTTTTCAGCATGGCCCAACATTGGCTAATACAAACGTTTAAAATGTGTCAATATTCCTGATTATGATTGAAATGGGCTTTAAGCATGCTCCATCATTTTCTTCTTGTTAATCTGAGCCTTCAAAATGCCCCACATGGATCTGTCTGAAGTAACCTTTAAAATGCCCCAACAGTTGCTGATACAGATGTTAAAAACGTGCTCAACATTACTTCTTGCTGAGATGAGCCTCCAAGAATGCCCAAATATCCATATTACTATGAGCCTTCAAAATGCCCCACCATTCTATTTCTGGTTGAAATGGGATTTCAAGATGTTCCGTATGGATCTGTCTGAATTCGGTCTTCAAAATGCCCCTAACCTTCTAAACTGTAAGGCTTACTTTCAATGTTTGTTTGATTTCAATATCATGATCCGCACGAGGTCTAATTTTGACAATGTACTGTTGTGGGTACTTGTAACTTTATCCGTGCCCCAAATCTGTTTATCTTGAATACTCTCATTCTGGTGTCACTAAACAGCAGTTGTCAAGTAACATGAGGAGTTTTCTTCATATTGTCACAAATTTAAGAAGTACTCAATCATTCTGACGGAAATGTCTGAGATATATGCCTCTTCTGAATGAGGTGTCCATTTTTTTGGATCTGGAGGGATCTAGTAGGACAGAGTGGTATAAATCGCTTGGTAATTCATTTTAGGCTGACACAGTGAACCTCGTTTTCAGTGAAGGCTATTCCTGGAATATACTTTTCTATGGGAGAGAAACAAATTTATGTGAACATTAATCTTATTTTGATGTAATAGCAAGACTACATAAATAGTGGTAAAGGCTCTTGAAAAGTCCGCACCCATGCAACATGTTGATTCTGATAACTACTCATCTGATTATGAAGCGATCTTTCAGGATGATTTCACAGATATTGATAGTTCTTCTGATACCGAGGAAATCCTGAATTCTGATTATGATGAGGAGAATAAACTGTTATACTTGACGAAAATGGGGTACTCAGAGGCTGAGGCTTCAATAGCCATGGAGAGATGTGGTCCGAATTCATCAATTGCAGAGTTGAAAAATTTTATATGTGCTGCTCAAATGGCTAAGGCTGCTATCGCACTTATTTTGGTAGAAGATAGGAAGCCATTATACAATGATCCTAATTACAAGAAAAGGCGAAACTCGGGCTATGATTTTTTGAAAAAGGAAGAAACAGAGGAAACTTGAAAAGAAGCTTCTTATTGAAGACGATCATGCAGTTCATCTTCTAAATCTAATGATTAGTTTTGGGGTTCCTACCGAACCAGATCAGATAACTCAAAGAACACTTCCAGAAGATGCTATTGGGCCTCCTTATTTCTATCACGAGAACGTGGCACTTGCTCCAGTTGGTGTTTGGATCGAAATGTCACGGTACTTATATGATGTAGAGCCAGAATTTGTAGATTCAAAGTATTCTTGTGATATTGCATGGAAAAGGGGCTATATTCATAATCTGCCAATTGAGATCATATTTCCTCTTATTCCACTTTCTCCATGCACCATACATGATGCTTTTCCATTGACAAAAAAATGATGGCCTTCCTGGGATCCAAGAGCAAAGTTGAACTATTTACAAACATGTACAGGAAGTACCAAATTGATAGAAAGGATCCGTAAGGCTCTTGAAGCTTATGATGATGAGCCACATTCGAGTGTTCAGAAGTATGTTCTTGATGAGTGTTGAAAATGGAATCTGGTATGGGTTGAAAGGAATAAAGTTGTTCCACTTGAACCTGATGAGGTGGAAAATGATTCTAGGTTTCCCTAAAAACTATACACGAGGAGGAGGATCTGCTAGAGACATATTCCCTGGTGGTATAAAATGTCCTGTCTCTTTTTTCTGGGATCAGTGATGCAGAGGTTGCCTTCTACTGTCTTGGCATACCTTTGAAAACAGATGCACAAGAACTGAATGGTGATCAGTTAGAGCAATTAATGAGTAGATTTGGTGAATTTGACCTTGTTGTTGGTGGCATCCAGTGTAACAACCTTACCGGAAGAAATAAACATCATCGGGATGAACTAGAAGATTCTTGTTGGTGCATTTTCTTGCAATGACTGCTACAGTGTCTGCCTCTTCTGCTGCTTAAAGATATATACCTACATATCCCACTATTCCCAAACCATAGAAAGGTTTAGTTGATAGTAAAACTGGTTATCTTTACTTTTGGAATCCTGTTACTCCATATGAAAGGCCTAAAAATGTAGAATATGTTCCAATATTTTATTCTGTGCCTATAAGTTCTCAATTTCAAGTTCAACAATCTTCTGAAGGACATAATGAATATAATCCTGACAAGGAAAATGATTGACATGGAGGAAGCAGCAATGATGTATCAAGACTTGAGCCAACATCATGGTATAAACAGAGTACAGGTGGTGGACTTGTTCATTCCCATAATACACCTAATGAGACTTATGACTTTGTGATGTAATCTACTAGAGAACATGAATTAGTGGCTGGGGAAAATAATTTGTCTGGTGATGCTTATCGCCCTCAGCATGAGATAAGCAATAATCTTTTTTGATGGATTGCTAATGATGTCACAGGAGAGCGTCATAAGTTCAATTCTCCAAACTTTCTGGCTTCTTGGACCACTTATTTTCAAGAAAGTGAAATGCTTCATCATTCTGGCCTCGTTCATTCTTTTTCTTCAATAGAGGTATAATAGACAACAACTTGTTTCAAGGACCTTCCTCATTTGAGACTGTCCTGTTTGAAAATGTTTTTCTCCTTTCTTTATCAAAGAATGAAAGAATTTTGTAAAGTATTGTCTATCACAGATTCATAATATAATTAAATCATAACCATGAGTTTAATGAATGTCAAATAAATCAACTATACTTTTAAATCAAAAAATCATAGTCCTATGGCAAATGTCAAAATTATTGACTGATTTAAGGTGTAGGCTGATTTTGGTAAAGTAAGGTCTCTTCAAGTTGGTCCAGCATATATGTCTCTTTGAGCTTCCACTATCTTGAAGGAATGGTTGTTATGCCCATCTTATAGAAATACTTCTTAACTCCAGAATCTCAGGAACATCTTTGGGATGTGTGGTGCTTCATCAAGAGCTTAAGATCGTCTCTTATGTCGTTGTTGCACCATTCGATATTCGAGCTACCTTTTCAGGTTTTCAACTCGAATCCTCCTTTGGTTTCAAGATGTTATTTAAAAATTTACATCTTGAACCCCCTTTTTTCATTTTTCATATCATGCATTAAAGATTTTAAAAACCAATTTTTACAAATAAGAATCAATCTTAAGGGGCAGAATAAAATTTGAAGATAGTCTCTTTCATATAGAAATTCATGTATGATTAGAATGGAATTTTTAGGTATGTAAAGTAGGTCGGGGTTCATGGTTATGAAAGAAAAGGATAAAAATGCCCAAACAAGTGTTTAAGGGTAATTGAACCAAGGATCAATTCATCCTGATGCCTTCAATCTTACATTGCTTGACTTGGATCTGCTTTGCTGGGGATTTTTCCATAAGATTCATTCATCTCCAACATTTCTTGCGCTTCTTGTTGAATATGAATCTTTGAACTAATTGCGTTTGATCAACCTTGTAGATTGAAGCTCAATGAGTCACCCATCTTGATTCAATCAATTTTTTTCTTTTTTTTCTTTTTTCTGATGAATGAGTATATGACTCCAATTGCCTTGAGAACCTCATTTTCCTTTTGTATTTAGGAAATTCTTTCGTTATTCATGACTGGATTGATCTTCAAGTACTTTGCATTTGATCTACCTCGTGGTTCAAAAATCTCTTTATTTCATGGAGATTTGCCTTCGTAATAAAGATGGATTAACAATCTTTATTCTTATTAGCAGATATCCTTCACCTTGCCCCCCAATATGGAGGGTGATCCTTGGTTAGGGTTGAATCAGAAAAAAAATCATTCAGGCTCAAAAGGGGACACAACAAGGGATATATATTTTTTCTTTTGTAAAGGGATAAATGAAAAAAATGCCGTTCATCATTTCATACACAAAAGTCTTTGTAAAAAGAGGTATCCCCAGGGGGATGAATATTCAAGATTAACTTTATTTACATGAAAACAATGTAATTAATGCATGATATAATCATTCAAATCAATCCATCTTCTTTTTTTTCGTTCTTCTTACTTCAAGCATGCTCCCATTACTCGAAATCATCTTTGATAAGTTGGTCAATGATGCCTCATCTCGTCATTTCTTGCATGAAGATTCATAGGTAATTGAAAGTTTGGTTCTTTTGAGGTTTTTGGTTTCACCAGTAAAATGATGATTTTGTATTTGGAAGGACAAAGGTGTGACTTTTGAAGTCATGTGTATAGTGTAAGGTTATAAATCAACCAACTCTACCCAAGAAAGTAAACATTTGAATTTGGTGTCTCAAAAACATGGAGAGACATGACTTCAGAGTCTCAAATAAATGTATGGTCAAGATTTGGTTTTAGTAAGGGTCAAGTAATTGGCAGTGGATGGGATATGGAATGTATAATTTTACCACGTGCCAAAGATCTATAATTCTTGAAAAAGAATATTTAATTTACTTGATACTCAAAAAATTCAAGATTAAAATTTAATTTCTTGCTCATAACCATAAAAGCAACAAAAATTATTTATTGCACAAAAGGCGGAGAAAGGAACAAAAACATGTTCAAACAAGATGCTGAAAATAGAAAGTACTACAGTGGTAGATATCAACTTCCACTTGTTTGTTTATCATGCATCGTTACTCCTCTAATCTTGGATATGTAACAGGATCAGAGTCTTTGTCCTCATTTTCCCCTCATTTCTTGATCATTTCTCTTATCTGGGCTCGTTTGGATGATTCCTCAGGCGTACCAATCTCTACTTCTTTCTTAGCAGCTTTGCGGTCAGATCTTATCTCCTCGTTTATTAGTTGGAATTTGGGCTCAAAACAATTCTTATTGGTGACAATAGCTTTGTCCCGGTTCTGAACACATATTCCAGCTGTGATTGGCGTAGTATTTGTCATGTTCTCTAAACTGCCCAAAGTTTCATCTGTCCTCAGGAAGTCTGATATGGGTGTTTGAGATGTTTCCATGGTTGCATCTTCCTAGATTATTTTTAGACCTATGGGCCAATCTCGGATTACATTCATGGATGCCCTTTTGCTTTGATTTTCTTTCTCATTTTCTTGCACCCGATATTCTTCGCAGGATTTGGTCACATTAGTCTTTGTTGAGGCAACGATTTCTGAGCGTTGAAACTTAACCCCTTCTTTTACCTTGCATTTTTGAATTGCTTGCTCTAAAGGATCTTGGAAATTTCCCTCAAGGTTACCAGGAACCTTAGCTGAACAATTTGAAATTCCAATCTGGTTTATCCAAGGAACCTCCTTATAGGTCCAATTCTTTGGGAGGAAATTGAAAAGTGGAAGGGAGGAAATTGAAAACCCTGCACATTCTTTTTCTTCTTGATCAACCTTTGACCCTTTTCTATGCCCCTTTTCTTTGGGTAAAGCTTATTTCTTACAACGGAACTTTTTTCTTTCATTGATTCTTTATTCACCATTAATTTACCAATGCCTCTTGGGACCAAATCTTAAAGCTGTCTTGAATTACCATACTCACTAATAGGTTCTTGATCATCAGAGACTATCACGTTGAACTCATCATTATCATTCAGAACCTCATTCATAGCCTTCACAGCAGGATCCTCTAAGGGTTTCCCTCTATGGATCATTTCATTCATCATGTCTATTAACATGGTCATTTGTTCTTTTGAATCAGCCTGGAAATTTTTTGCATGATCAGTCATTTCTTGTTGAGTCTTGATAAGTTGCTCTTGCAATTTCTCGATTCTACCAACCCTTGCTAAAATCTCATTCATGGCTCTTATCCTTCTTTAGTAAGACCGAGGTAGCCCCAATTTTGTTTCAGAAATTCTGTCATGGAATCCTCCACGAATTATTCCCATATTGTCATGATTAAATTTATGTAAAATAGTTTGAAACAAAATGTAATTATGCAAAGATGCAAATGCCAAAAAAAAAATGAAAATGTAAATACAAACATAAAAATGTAAAGATGCAAAATGCAAATACAAATGTAAATATGTGAATGTAATAACAAGAATGCAAATTGTGCAACACAAAAGCAGACATAAAAGTATAAATGCAAAATGAAAATGCAAAGAAACAAAATGCAAATGCATGTATGAAAAGGTGTTACTCAAGAGTGATCATCTTAGAACAGATTTCATTGAACACAAAAGTTTCCGTGCATCAAACAAAACTTTTACATGTAGGGGATAGCTTTCACTCCTAATTTCTTTATTTCTCTTAAAAGCCAAATTAACTTCCACTCATGCTCAGGTGTGGAATTATCAGTCTGCTTTAATTGTCTTATAAAGCCAGCTAAGTCTACCATCTTATGAGCCACATTACTTGTTTGAGCAACAACTTCCTTCATGATGTTGTCTTTTTCCTTCATCTTCTATGTAAATTCTTGGAGTTGTAGGCAATGTTTCTTATTCTCTATTGTAAGAGAATCTTTTTGTTCAAGAAGTTCTTAGATAAGATCTTCATATATGTTGCAGTTCTTTTTTAGTTTGGTGACCCCTGTTATCCACTCTTCTGGGGTGTTTCCTATGCCAGCATTTTGAAAGGCTTGACTGATCTTCTGGAAATCTCCATGCATGGTTTCCATTTCTATGCTCAATTTCTTGTTTTGATCATTCAAATAACATGCTTGAGCTTCATAAAAACCTCCTTTATTCTGAATGCCTTGACTGATACTCTTACCGTAGAATGCTTTTGGTATCAATCTAACAGGATCTTTGAGGAATACTTTTGGTATTAATATAACAAGATCTTTGTGTCCATAGCTCGTTTCTATCCTCGGAGTTTTCTCAGGATATCTTTCTTTGGTTGGGTCATATTTTGTTTAATCATAAAACTTTTTTGTCCATTTATGATTTCTTTCCAATTTGATGAATAGTCTTTCAAGTCAACACCTTTTGGTTATGCCATGATCATGCAATGCAAGCAAAAGAAATCAATATAAAAAAGTTAAAGCAAAATAACATGCATGGGAAAAAATAAGGAAAAAAATAAAATGGTTAGTACCAACTAATGGAAAGAAAAATTCTATCTATCAAGGTATAAATCCTAACCTCATACTTTCTAGTTCTATGCTTTGTTTGGAAAAATTAACCTAACTGTATGATTTCTAGTTCGCATGCATTTATTCAGAAAAAGAAAATAAAATTAAAAACTAGAGCTTATTTCTCCTTTGTGTACACCTACGGACAGGGTTTCAGTATTGTCTTAGATCAGGAGAATTTCTTGGGTTTATTATATGCAGGGTTTTAGTTATAGGAGTAAAGGTACTCGAACTATCCTTGTTGGTGCCCCCTTGGGCGGCCAAACCTTCAATCTTAGTCCATCGCAGACTTAAGCGGACCGAGTTCAATTCGAGGGGACACATTTCTCTATGCCTAACACGGAGAATAAATTTTCACGAAGACGTCTCTTTCACTCCCACTTAAAAGGGACAAGCTTGATTATAAAGCTTATGTTATGCAATGCAATGTGTTGTGTGTGAGGAGAAATTTTCACACAAAGAATAATATTTAAAAAATAATTAAATATTAATATACAAGGGTATAAAATAAATTGAAAGAAATAAAAAGAATCATATATTAAATAAAATTGGATTCTCAATTTCTAACTATAGAGACAATATATAATTGACTTAGGTTTGACCAGAATCTCCAGCAGAGTCGCCAAGCTGTCGTAACCGGTTTTCGTCCGGGCACGAAATTTTACTTAGCGGGAAAAATAATGTGGATAAAAAATGATTTTGATTTTAAAAAGATGTTTTGGGAGTCGCCATCGACCTTTTTGGGTTAGGTAGTTCGAATACCTAAAAGTCATCTTTTAAAAGAGTTTTTAAGAAAACATCAGTTAAAAGATAAACTGGTCTGCGTTTAACCAAAAATTCATTATTTTTAGAAATAAAAAGGGATTCGTGGTCGGTTACGTTTGGGGAAGGATTAACACCCCTACAATGCCCAAAATTGGTACCTGTTGATTATTAATTGTCTCTAATAATAGAATTTAAAAATTCAAATATGAATTTAATTTACAATCGTGTTATTTCAAATTTAATATGATATTTCTAAGGAAAATATTAAATATATATATATATATTTAGGATTTTGTAAATATGACATTTATTTATTTAAAAATATCAGAAAAGGACATCTAGTTGCTTTAAGACTGCATTTTCTTTAATATTAATAAATAAATAAATATTAAAAAGAATATAATAATTTTCCTAAAAATAATGAAGTAAATATATATTTTTATAAGTATGATATTTATTTATTTTTAAAGTACCAGAATAAGACGTCCAATTATTTTATGATCGTCTTTTCTTAGTATTAAAAAAATAAATAAACATTAAAAATGTAATAATTTTTCCTAAAAAATAATTTAAATAAAACTAAATTATAATTTTTATAATATTTAAAATACCAGAATAGGACATCCAGTTATATTAAGACTGCCATTTTCTTTGATATTAAAAATAAATAAACATTATTATTTAATTAAATATATATTTATATGACTAAGATGAAAATAATAAAATAATAATTAAATTAATAATTTAAACATATCGAAAGTAATAATAAAAACAAAATAAAATTGCAAATAAATAATGATAAAAGAAATTAAAATTATAAAAAATTAAATTGCAAAGTATATTAAATAAAAATTATCGAACTATTAGGGATAAAAATATAGAATATATAAATTAATGGCCTAATTCAATTTATTATAAAAATATAATTACTAATACTGTAATCATCTATTAATTATTAATCAGTGATTAAATTAATATTTATTAAAATTAAAGGCTTTAACTCGAATAATAAAAAAACTAAGTGCTAATAATGTAATTTAGCCTTATTAATTAATACCTTCCAAGGCCTGAACATTCCAAGGCCGAATCCGGCCTTAGTTTTTCCAAGGCCTTATTCTCTTGGGTGTATTTATTAAAATTAAAGGCTTTAACTCGAATAATAAAAAAACTAAGTGCTAATAATGTAATTTAGCCGGAAAATTACAAATACACCCAAAATGAAGCCCTGAACCTTCCAAGGCCGAATCCGGCCTTAGTTTTTCCTAAAAAGCTCATAATCGGATTAGATCTACAATAATACCTTTGATATTTCGAAGGTTTTGGCGGCACGTAGCATCTCCGGTCACCGCGTGGTCTCCTCGGTAAGCTCTCTCTCCTTTCTTTTCTTTCTGTTTTGGTTTACTGCTGGTTGTGGGTTTGTGTTTGCTGTTGGTTGCCTCATTTTTTTTCCGTTGGTTGCTCTCGTTCTTCTTGTTGTCTTCTTCGTTTTTTTTCTTTGCAGGTGGTCGATGGCCTTTATAGGTCTCGTCGCTGTCCTCTTCGGACTAGTTAAAGGATTGAAGCCTTGGTGAATCACCAAAGCTATGCTGGTTACTCATCGTAGAGGCGA
Organism: Hibiscus syriacus; assembly: GCF_006381635.1. NCBI lineage: Eukaryota > Viridiplantae > Streptophyta > Magnoliopsida > Malvales > Malvaceae > Hibiscus > Hibiscus syriacus. Next base: position 9,609,548 of record NW_024063533.1, on the reverse strand, counting down.
CGTGTGCGGCTGTCATCGTGGCAGCAGAGCTTCTGGAGGCTTCGACGGCGAGGTGGCGTGGCACTAGAGTGTCGGCAGTAGGCGTTGGACCACCTGGTAGAGACGTAGCGGCTGGAAGCTTGGAGGCGGCGACTAAGTGGCCCTAGGGTGATGATACCCTAGGGTTTCATCTGGTGCATCTGGGGACCGTTGGATCTAATCAGATCCAACGGTTGATAGAAACGGTGGCTGTTGGAATGAGGCACAAACCCTAATTTGGTTTAGGGTTTCCTTTGGGCTTCTGGATCTGGGCCACCATGTTTGGGTCACCGTTGGGCCTGATGTAACCGGGTTGGGCTTGTAATGTATTTGGGCCTGTAATATTTATTTAATAATAATAATAATAAATGTTAATAATAATAATAATAATTTTAAAAATAAAAATGAAAAAATTAATTTCTACAATATCATACAAAAAAACACTAATTGAATTAACCATTGAACTAAATTATAAAGGGGTAAACTACTTGAATAACCACCTAACTATGAGGTTGGTGTCAAAATGACCATCATTTTTAAAATTTCGTCAATATGACTACTTAACTATTTAATTGGGTTCAATATAACCGCTTATCGTTAAAATCCAAACGACAAAGCTGACGTGACCATTATTGACTAACGAGGTGCATGTGTACATTAAACATTATTTTATCGTGAAAAAAGGATAAAAAAGACTTCAACTATTAAAATTCAATTCAGAAAAAATATTGGTTCATTCAAAGGCTGAGAAATCCTTTGAGAGTGATTTAAAATGAGTGAATTTTATCACAAAAAAGGAAAATCTGGTTCAAAATAAGGTAAGTAATTTTCTTCTTTCTGTTATATGATTTGTTTTTTTATGATTTAGGGTTAATATTTGAGATTATGGTTGAATAAATGAGTTTGAGGTTAATATTTTATATTTGGGTTAATATTTAGGGTTTGGGTTAACAAACAAGTTTGCTGTTAACATCTTGATTTAAGGTTAACATTTTAGTTTAGGGTTACTAAACAATTTTAATATTAACATCTTAGTTTAGGGTTAACATTTTGGTTCAAGGTTAATAAAAGATTCTAAAATTAATATTTAGATTACTATATTGGTAAAAAAATAGTATATTGTTAATTATTTGTTTAGAAAATAAGACTTTGTTATGTTCTAAAAAAATAAAAAAATTTATTATGAATTTATTTTGTTTTGAAAAAAAAAGTAAGCTTTTGTGGTTCTTTGTATTGAATGTTTTATTCTGAAAAAGAAAAAGATAAGAAAATAAACATTTGTTTTGATATTCAATGTTTGTGATCCTTAGTTTTTGGTTTGCACTAAATGTTTGTGTTCAGATAATATTTTAGTTTTATTCATTGATTTGCACGTACCTTGATTGTCGATATATTAAATTGAAAAGTATTGGTGGCCAGGGTCTTTTTTTAGGAAACATCTCAGACCACATGTTTTATTTTGTTTTGCTTTTCTTTTTCTTTCTCTTACTATTTGGTGATTGTATAATGTTAATTTAAGTTTATATTTCTTTTATTTATGGGTAACAATTTGTATATTGTTTCTTTCCATTTGATTCTTATTTTTTGTATTTTTTTTTCTATTATTAATAGTTTTAATCATACTGTATGATCTTTTTTGAATAATTAATAAATATATTTTAATTTGTTTCTATTAACATGGATTAATTTAGAGAAATTTAGTATTGTAATACACCATGATGATTTTATTGTTAGAAGACATAGGATAACTTTTACTAGAAAATTAGTGAATTATTTTGATAGCTTAGATGTTGATGCAATGCCAATATTTAAAATTAATGGTATGATTGAAAACTTGGGGTTCAGTTGTCCTGTTAAGGTATCATGGCAATTTTCAAAACATCCACTAGAACTGAAAAGATTGAAAACTGATAATGATATCACTGAGAAGGTTAGTAATTTACCTAAGAACCATTATGTTCACATTTATTGTGAAGAAGAAGTAGAGTCTGAGTTTGAGTCTGACTCAGAAGATGAGAAGTACGTTGCAGAGTCAACCACTGATGTTTCTACATTTTCTAACAGTGAAAATGACTTTGTTAGATAGAAGATGAAATGTACAATGAGAATATTGGGTTGGGAAGTGATGAAGTAGAGGTTCGAAGTGAAAATGGGCACTCTGACAGTGGACATTCTGACTCATTACACAATTTAGATGAGTCACATTTAAATGGTCCATAAAAAATAGATTTTTGAATTTAAGAGTAATTTAGATATGTCTAATCCTATATTGAAAGTTGGTTTGATATTTTCATGTAAAAGAATATTAAAAGAATCAATTAAGATGTATAGTATTAAAAATAGGTACAATGTAAAGTTAGGAGAAACGACAATAAAAGGATTTAGGTAAAATGTAAGAGAGAGTGTCCATGGGTTTTATGGACAACTCCAATTAAAGGTGAAGAACCTTCTACAGATACTTGACAAATTAAGTCATTGAAAGGTGGACATAATTGTCTTAGAGAATTTAAGAATCCTAATGTAACTTGTAAGTGGCTAGCTAAGAAGTACCACAATGATTTTTATGTTGACCCCACCTTCCCAATTAATTCTCTAAGATAAACTGTACACAATGACAAAAAATTTGGTTCTTGAAAAATTGCAAGGGGACCACAATAAGAAGTATGCAAAACTGTATGCTTTCCTAGGTGAATTGAGATACTCAAATCCAGGGACAACAAAAATTTGTCAGTTAGATGAAAGATTTTTCAAGAGACTTTATTTTTGTATGCAAACAATGAAGGATTGCTTCAAGGCACAATTGTAAGCCCAGTATTAGTCTGGATGGATGTTACTTGAAGAGGTATTAATGGGGTCATCTTTTAGCAGTTGTTGGGTAGATGCAGATAACTCAATTTATCCAATAACATTTGCTGTTGTGGAGAATGAGAATGAATAATCTTAGTGTTGGTTTCTAGAAATATTAGACAATGATTTGGAGATAAACAATTTCCAACCCTTCACCTTCATGATTAATAGACAAAAGGTATGCCTTAATTTTTTGTTTGTTTGTTTTGATAACTGAATTTTTTTAATTTAATTTGCCTATTAGATTTCTATTTTTTGTATGTATAGGGTCTAATCGAAGCTGTGACAGAATTGTACCCCTATTCAGAGCGCATAACATATGTTAGAGAATTGTACTCAAACTCTAAGATCGATGATTTTGTTGGAAAAGTATCGAAGGATCAGTTGTGGAAAGCTGCAAGGGCAACTTATGTTAAGGAGTTCCAATCTGCCAAGGATGAATTGAATGTGTTAAGACTTGTATTTCAATATAGTGAGGAGTTCCATTATAACCAATCTTTCATGAATAAATTTTGTAAGTTTTATTAGTAATTTCTTGGAAGTGGTTGTCACCTAAAAACCTCAAACAATGGTCAAAGCCACACTTTTCTTTCATATGCAAGTCAGACATGATTCCAAATAATAATTGCAAATGTTTTAATAAGGATTCCTCTCATTGTAAATTGGTTATTTGTAAATACACAATTTATTTATTTATTTATTAGTAATATTGCTATGGGGCCAGTTAATACTTGAAGCTATAGATAAACCTATCATTACATTAGTGGATTCCATCAGAACAAAATTGATGCAAAGATTTAGTAAAAGGAAAGGTGAAGCTGAAAAGTGGACTGGACTTTTGTGCCCTAAAATTAAAATAAAAACTAGACCATGCAACAGACCTAGCACATAAGTATAACCAGTCAGTTAGAAGAATTACTATTTTTTTGTTAAAATTATGCTAACTGATAATTTTTTTATACATATATCAGGTTTCATGTGGTCCTTCTAGCCAGTATTCAGTAAACATCCAAGCTTAGATATGTTCGTATAAAAAATGGGAACTACATTTTTAAAATGAAAATACTGGAACCTATCCTGTATGCATGTTACTTATGTTGTTTTGTTCATGTAGTTATAATTTCTTCATGAAGTTTATCCTTTTATACTAAGTAATTCTCATTTTAAGTAGGCATTCCATGTTTGCATGCAATTTTTATTAATTTGTCACTTGAAGATCGACCAGAAAAACATATTCACCATTGTTATTTTATGTCGACCTAAGAGGCTATTTACTCTCATTCTATCAGTTCAGTGAGGGGTGAGAAATAATGGACTCCTGAAGAAACATTGAAGCCTATCCTACCACCTGCCTTTAGAAGATATCCAGTAAGACAAAACAAGAAATGAAAAGGAGAGGTTGGTGAAACACTACCTCTTCTTCGTAGGATGTCAAAGAAGGGTGTTAGTTTTTTGTAAAAAATGTGAAGAAAGGGGACATAATATTAGAACATGTAAATGAAAGGTTGGTGACAATACCAGAAGACTTGAGCATCACATCTGTTACAAGAACTGTCAGAGTTCCAAAACTACCATTAAGTTTCATTATTTTCTAATCAAATTCTTTACACTTGAGTTACATGCTTGGTTAAATAGCTTATTATGCATTTTTTTGTGCAAATTAGAAAAGTTGGAACACCAACTTAACCTTCACATGACCATATTGTTAGATGGATGCTCGTCCCAACAACAAGTCAAGTTAGAACCATCTCAACAACAATTCAAGATAGAACCACCCCAAGACCAACTCGAACATCAACTCAACCTTCACAAGGCCATGTTGTTAGATGGATGCCTACCACAATAACAAGTCAAGATAGAACCATCCCAAAAATAAGTCAAGATAGAACCACCCTAAGACCAACTCCAACATCAACTCAACCTTCACAAGGCCTTGTTGTTAGATGGATGCCCACCCCGCCATACATATGAGTCGGGAGAGTTTTGTTTGTTACTCATCTCCAAGGATTGGTCATCCTTGATTCTGTTGATACCAATTTTTTTTTTGTTCTTTTTATTGTGTATTGCATACATTAGACCAAACTTTAACATGATCATACTCTTGTCATGAGAAATATCACGATCTTTTTGTTTAACTTACTTTAGCGGGTCACTAAGCTTAAAGATATGATTATGTATTGGTCAAACATTATGTAATATATGAATTACATTCCAAATTTAATGGAATTATGATATTATGTATTTTTTATTTTATTGTGTTCTCGTTTTACTTATTTAATGACATTATTCCTTCACCATTTGTTATTTATTTATGTTCTTGTTTAATACACAACTTCATAAGGAAAAGGTGTTTTTATTAGAAAATTGAGATTTTAGTACATTCCAAAAATTGATGACAAAAATTCCAACAACATCACCTTAAAATTACAAAAAACCTAGATACCCAACACCCCATTAATAGTCATAACAAACATCCCATCTAAAGAAGAAAAATTCCAGCAATCTAAATCTCAAGCATTAAAAAGTAAATTTACAGCAAATTAAGAGAAGATTATTCTGAAAATGAAACACACCAAAAGCAAAACACCAAGAAGTAAAATTCTAAGAGCTATTTCCTTCTTCCTTTCTTACTCCATAGCAGCAACCCTTCTAAGAAGATCAACAATAATCACTTTTGATATAGCATTCACTGGTGGATCTTACCAGTAAAAAAACTTACAATCCTTTACCCTTTTTCCATATTTTCCACAACCCAAAAATCTCCTACTTGGATTTTTATTAGTTCAACATGTTGTTAACGTAGAACGAGCTCCACAAAAGCACACACGATTCATCTCTACATTCATTTTCCACTATAATCTCTAAAAATTTTCTTCTTCTCGACAAAATAATAAGAAAGAATGGAGAAAATATCGAAAATGGATTTTAGGGTTCCTTTAAATATCCAAATGTTTCAATGTGTTTTATTTTCCATATTGTTTAGGTGGTATTCTGATGTGAACATTTATATGTCCAATGTGGAATAAATATTTTACAGAAAAATCTATGTTAGCTTTGTTGTTTGATTTTTAACAACAATTGGCTATATTGAACCCAATTAAATAGTTAAATGGTCATATTGATGAAATTTTAAAAATGATGGTCATTTCGACACCAACCCTATAGTTAGGCGGTCATTCAAATAGTTTACCCATTATAAAGTTTAGAAACAAAAAAAAAAGTTCAATTTAGAGATAAATGGAGTATTTAGAGCCTAAACTGAATAACTTGAAAATATGGTAACTTGAAAATACGGAAGATAAGACATGATATTTAGTCATACTGCTAAAAAATGTTCATAATATTTCACTAAATAGTCATTTTGGTCTCTATTCTTATTTTTTTTAAATCACTTTATCTCTCATTGTTTCATTTTTGAGCCAAAATGCCCATCTATGGATGAAAATCATTAGACAACTAATGATCAATACCTTGTAATGAAGTGACGACGAACCTACATGACATCACACGTTGATATGGCAATGTCATATAGGTATTGATGTGGCATAATGCCATGTTAGTAATTTAAAAAAAATTCATATCAGATGATGACATATGTAGTCATCTAATTAGTTTAAATTATCTATTTGGTTTATTTAAAAAAATCAATCTAATAAGATGACGACACATGTAATCATCTAATATACACATGTTTTTATGATTATGAACCGTAAAATCACACATTTTTTTATGATTATGAACCTTATCAAACATGCTTTACAAAATTTATACAATGGTATATACATACATATTCCACAAGACATGAGTTTTCATATCTTTAACCCAATGATAATTTCTCATAAATGGGAAGGCTCGTCCTATGTTCTCCAATTCCACAATCCAGGTATAAAGACAATCAATGTATTCACATTTACTCTAGCTTATCAAAATACACAAAATAACTTTGAGGATGACTTTAACTCCCAATCTTTTTCTTTCCTTTAGAGATTTCAACCTCCGGTTCTTCCATTAAAGTTATGAAACCATACACATGCAAAATACACAACTCATCAATACATAATATTACCACTAACAACATCATATATGTATAAATTCAAATATATATACATATATACACAACATGACATTAAATGTGAAATAAATGAAGGATGGCGGATTATCCAACTAGCATTAGCTCTATTTAATCCTCTCTTCATTAAACCTTAAATTATCTCTAGAACTCCATGAGGGTTTTCTAAGTTTTTTTCCCTACACTCACTAAAACCCCTCAATATAATACTTATCATAATTTTTTTTGACGAAAAACAATTTTATATTTCATGAGATAACTCTAAATCTCACTAAAATTGGAGGAAAATGAAGACGAAGTGAATGATTTACTTTTTTTTCTTTCATTTTAATCACCAATCACTGCTATTTGGGAGAGAAGATGAACTTTTGCCTCATCTTTTTTCCGTCCAAATAAAAATAAAAGATGAAACCTCCATCTAAATCCAATGGTCCCAATTGATTGTTTGCATACATTTCATACCTCTTTTGATAAATTATTCATTAAAGACTCATTGTTTCCTTATTTTCACTCTAGATATGTGTAATTCTTTTCTTTCAATTTACTCTTTTATTCCTCCATAAAATTCAATTCTAGGAATTAATGCTTCACTCCACAATTTGAATTAAATCCGATAATGCACAGAAATTACTCAACTTGTCCTTTAATTTTTTAAATTTACCAATTTAGTCCTCAATGAATTTTTGGGACATTAAATCTAAACTCATAGAATATATAAGTAAAAATGAGTAAATGTGTTATGAAACAAATTTTAAAACTTCCACATCACATTTCCATTAGTGACTAATGGAAATTTAATTATAGGTGACTTGATTGACACCAAAATAAAATTTAGTGAAAGAATTGATAAAACTTTTAATCCAATGGTCAAAATAGAATTGAGTCAATAGTGTACTAAGCTGAGTAATTTACCCAAGAAAAAAATATCTAGTCTTTATTTTTTTTTTTCATTTTAATAGGACTACACATTTAAATTTTAGTGGTTCAAAATGAAGTTTTCCGAGGATGCACATCGATGGAAACATGACACAACCACCTTGTATGTCCAAAGTTGTTTTTTTAAGCATTTTTCTTTAAATTAAGCTGAGATATCATTTTCATAGAGAGAGATATCGTTTGCATCATTGTATATTCAGCTTGACATATGTGGTTGAACCATATATACCCCTTTTAACCACAACAAGCAAACGATAGTAACATTTCAATAGTACACAAGAAAACCCTAATTTGTGTTGGTGATTGTAAGACATGCTTGAGCAATTCAAAATATAATGCGTGTAAAATTCTAAAAATGAGTATTGAACCCACGACCTAAGGGAGAGAGGAGGTGTTAACTGAGAGTTTTTAACCTAATATAGTATTTTTTTATAATCTTTCACATCTGTTCAGACCCAGAACCTCGAGAGATAATAATTCTCCCTTTAACCACGGAAACCACTAAAAGAATTTTAGATAAATTCTTTTTAAAAATCTTCATTCCCAACTTAAATTGTTTCTCCACCATCCATTCCCAGGTTTTGCTTCAAAAGGCAAAAAAAAAAAAAAACACTTCACCATTAAATAGATAGGGGACTTTAATAAAGACGAAAATATCCCATGAAATGTTAACAAGTTGGTAAGCCATTTTCAAAGCAATATTCCCCACCATTATATATTTTCTCTCCCTTTCGGTCTCCTATGAGTTCTTGCTAATAACTTGGGATTTCACTCAAATTTCTGCGGGAAAAAAAGGAAGAAAGATAATGGGATTTGATCAATCCATCAAAACATCTTTAAGTTATTATGAATGTGAAAACACTTCTCATTTCTAGAAATGAAGTTCATATTTGGTCTACTAGTATTTCTTGTCATCCTTCCCAATGCTCGTAAAAGTTCTTTCTCAATAAATCATATTCAAATTTCAGCTTTTTCTATCTATGTGCTGATTTCATTCCATTTGAATGGTTTTGTAGCTGCATATGATCCACTGGATCCAACTGGAAACATAACAATAAAATGGGATGTTGTCTCTTGGACAACCGATTGTTATGTGGTGACTTTCACATGTCTACTTTGCTGCAACTACTAATTTTTCTGTCCTAATGATGGTGATGATTTATCAGGCATCTGTGACGATGAGCAACTTCCAAATGTACCGTAGCATCATAAGCCCAGGGTGGACCCTGGGGTGGTAATGGGCTAAGAAGGAAGTGATATGGTCCATGGTTGGGGCTCAAACAACTGAGCAAGGTGACTGCTCCAAATTCAAAGGAAATGTGCCTCACTGTTGTATGAGAACACGCATTGTGGTTGATTTTCTCCCTGGAGTTCCTTATAACTAGCAGTTCTCCAATTGTTGTAAAGCCGACGGTGTTTCTGCTTGGGGCCAAGTTCCAACAGATTCCGTCTCCGCCTTTCAGGTCAGCGTCGGACTAGTCGGAACTTCCAATAAAACCGTCAAACTACTCAAGAATTTCACTTTTCTTGGTCCGGGGCTAGGCTACACTTGTGGCCCTGCTAAAGTTGTGCCTTCTACGGTCTACTTAACACCGGATCATCGGCGAAAAACGCAGGCCTTAAGTAAGCATTATTTCACTTTTTAGTTCTTATAATATGTTTGAAAATACAGATTCTATGAAATCGATCAAATTACCTAATGTTTTCAATTGTATACAGTGACATGGAATGTAACATGCACTTATTTGCAATTTCTCGCCTCGAAGAACCCGAGCTGCTGTGTTTCGTTCTCGTCTTTCTATAACCAGACTATCACACATTGTCCAAAATGTGTTTGTGGTTGCCAAAATAAGAACAATTGTATTGTGTAAATCCCTCTTTCACTTTCTCAGACTAACACATATGCGTCTCTCGTATGTAACTTAAATCGATCACCACCCGAGTAGTTTTAACGTTCTGGAATCAACCATATCGATTTCAGGAGTGATTCAAAGCAGTCACATAGGGCAGGAATCAACACTACAAGGAAAGAAAATGCGCCATTGTTGCAATGCACGAATCACATGTGCCCTATAAGAGTGCATTGGCATGTGTAGCTTAACTACAAGATTACTGGCGAGTGAAGATTGCCGTTACTAATTTCAATTATTGGATGGACTATACACAGTGGACGCTTGTTGCTCAGCATCCTAATCATCCTCATCCTCATCCCAATTACAGGATGAACTACACACAGTGGACGCTTTGTAGTCAAAAAGACTTTGAACATTCAAAGTCAAGAAGATGAACAAAGAGAGAATATCTTCCATACAAGATGTCACGTGGGAGATAAAGTTTGTGTGGTGATCATTGATGGAAGAAGTTGAACAAACGTAGCAAGTACTCACATGGTGGAAAAGTTGGGTCTCAAGACTTCTAAGCATCCTCATCCATACAAACTTCAGTGGCTTAACGATGTGGGTGAAGCCAAGGTAACAAAACAAGTTGTTGTACCTTTCTTAATTGGAAGAAACAATGATGAAGTCCTTTGTGATGTGGTGCCCATGAGTGCAAGCCACCTTATACTAGGACGTCCTTGGCAATTTGACAAGAATGCTACTCATGATGGATTTTCCAACAAGTATTCTTTCCAACATCAAGGAAGGAAAATCATATTGGCGCCTTTACTTCCAAGTCAAGTTCATGAATGTCAAGTGACCCTTAAGTCACACATAGAAGAATGGGAGAAAATGAAGGCCAAAAAAAGAAGCTTTGAAGAAGAACGTTTTGAGGAGACAAGAAGAATTGGAAATGAATTTGTTGAAGTTGAAAAGGATGTTTTGTAAGTAGTGGAGCAAATTGAAAGTGGCAAATTTGAAAAGGATGAGTGTAGAGAAGAGAAGCAGAGTGAAGGACAAATTTTACCTAACAAATCTTCTTCTAATATTTCTTTTTCCTTGTAGGATATTCAAAGAGACATATCTTTTCAAGTAGAAAATTCAAGAAACATGTCTTTTGAAGAACCAATTGATGTGACCTTTGGTAATGCACAAGACATGTCCTTTGACATTCCAACAGTTATGTCACTTGAAGTTCAAAAAGATGTGTCACTTGAAGTGCCACAAGTTGTGATCATTAAGGCTCCAAGTACATTACAACGATTGAAGAGATTTCAGCAACCAATGGAGTTTTCCATCATTAAGCAACCAATGCCCATTAAACATTCACCCTGGTTTGCAATTTCCTTTCACCTCGTTAATAGTTTTTCATTTACTAACTTTGATTTATTTTGTAGCAACTTGTTTCATCCTTATGGTGAAGAAATCATACCAACCTTCAAGGCAATAATTTGGAGATGCACAAAGGTGAAAGGACATGATGATTTAAATCATCACCAAGGAGTCATTCAAAGAGCACTTATCTTCACCAAGCGACGTGATGACTCCAACCAAGAGACGAACCTTTTCACCAACAAGCATGATGAATTAAAAGGAGGAAATGAAGACATAGAGGTCCTTTCCAAGCATTGTGATGATTCAAAGAATAAAGAAAAAGGATCAAGTTGGTTCATGAAAGAATATATCTCTCCTGTTCAAATGACATGTGATGGTTCCCAAACATCGTGTCCTCCCATTAAAGGACGTGAAGTTACCAGATTTGAAGCCAAGAGGTTGAACATTTCGTATGAATCATCTATTGGAGGAAAACATAAGGATTCAATCCTTTCTACATCAAGAAGGTCTTCAATAAGAAACTACTTCGATTAGAGGACAAATCGCCTAAAAGAAGGGGAGGATGATACGATCCAAACTAGCTCCAACTTTCTCCATGACTTGAACACACCATGGATGTTATTCAAAGTTGATTCTATGGGAGTTCTTTCTTACCTTATCTTATATTATATTATATCATTTATACATTCTATTCTATCATAATCATGCATTCACTTGTTAGTGTAAATTATCATATCATTCATACCATCCTATGTTTAGTTCATCATGTTTTCCATATCATTCATATCTATACTATGATTACATATCATTTCTTGGGATATTATTATTACATGTTTCCATTTATCATTTATTATGAATATCATGTTATATGATATTTATGCATATAACATATCCACATGTTTATATTAATTGCTACACAATGATACTTCAAGCATGTTATTGTTTCATATTCGTTTTGCATTCATCTAAGTATGTTTCAATACATTCATGACATGGCAGCATTCTTAATCATTCATTTGTTAGCTCATTTGCATTCATTCCACCTCCTAAGTCATATAAATTATCTCACATATAGTATATGATGATATACTTACCTCATGTCATGCATTCATAGCTCACAAGACCATGATCATGAATGACAGCAAGGTAATTAGGTTATACAATCTCAATGCCATTGAATTACCTTGTTTTCTTTGTACATGTAGGTACATTGGAGCATGGCACACTTGGGACAGCTTTGTAGAGTATTTGGACGTCATATGCAGCTCACAAATATCAAGGCAGCTCGTGGAACACTAAGGAAAGCTCAACTTAGCTAGAGGAGCTAGCATATAGCTGAACTTAGCTGGAGGAGATCTTTGGACCAAAGTGTTAAAAAATGGACTAAAGGTAGCTGGAAGTAGCTGAGAGAGTAGATGAGGAGCTGAGAAGACCAAAGCTAACTAGCTTAAGTTCATCAAGTTATAGCTCACCTAGTTAGCTACCAAGACACTCACCTAGCTTACCTTGAAGCTAGTTCATCTCTAGGCTACCCATGGACTTCAAGACATCATCCTATGGTTGCAACCTCACCAAAACATTGCAAGAAGACCCATGTGCATTCAAGTAGGTTGCCATATGCATCATTCAAGCATGTGCACTCCATGTGACATCAAATCGGTGCCAAAACCCCAAGGGATGCTTCCTATTTGGCCAAAGACTCTTTCCTTTTATTTTGGCACCTAAATTACTTCCAAATGCATTCAAATCTTCCTTAGGGCCGAACCAACACATAACCATTCGGCCAAGAGCTTGTATCTTCATTTAAATCATATATATTCATCAAAAATCATGTATTTTTAAAGGGGTTTCAACCTTGGTCGAACCATCAAGTGTTTATTCGGCCTAAACCCTTTGAAAACTATAAATAGGCCATCATATTTCATTTGTAATCAGACATTTTTGATTAATATAAGTGAGATTATTCTCTTTCTTAAGTCCTGGTGACTTTTTATCGACTTATCAAGTATTTTTAATACTTGTGGCGTCAACCCCTTCCCCTTGATACTTCTGGTTCCTAGTTCTTATAACTAGTGAGTCAAAGTCCTTAATACCACCCCTTAATAGCATTGGTTCTTCTTTGAGTCTTCTTTAAGATACTACCTCACAACCACATACTTGTTTCATCAGCTATAAACCATAACCATATCAACCACATTTCGCTTTCATCATTCATTATTTAAATAGCCTACTAATTAACCCATACATTTACCACCCATAACCATCTCTTTTGAGCCATTCACTTGTGCATGTTATTTTGCTTCATTCCTAGATCCAGAATCAATCGATAAAGTACACGTTTCATACATCAAGCTGTTATCAGAGCTTTGGTGGAAGAAGCAACGTGCAACAACAACAAAAAGAAAGAAAAAAAGAAGTGCAAGTAAAGTGCAAAGTCAAAGAAATAAAAAAAATCAGAAAAAAAAAATTGAAGCACTCCAAAAGAAGAAATTTTCAACACTCAAAAAGAAGAAAAGTAAAGAAAAGAAAAGAAAGAAAGTTGAAGCACTCATCAACAATTCTCATCACCAAGCCATTCAAGTAAGCCTTTTAAATTGATTGTGGTGATAGAAGGTTGTGAAGTGGCTTGTGTAGGTAACCCTTTTGTTCTCTTCTTTCTATTTCTAAGCTACCCTTTCATTATATTTGTTTTTTCATTCCTACTAACCCATTTGTAGCCGATGCACAACAAGTAAAATTTACTTGATACGATTTTGAGTAAAGTCCTCTAGAACTTGGGATAAGAGAATCGAGAGGAAAAAGGCTTGAGCGTGTGTGAGATCATAAGAGGACAAGTAAAAGCCATTAAAGTCCGAGAGCGTAAACACGGGCGGATTAAGTGACATTCAAGTTTCCTTGGAGTGACTCATGAGGCTTTGTGAGAGTATATTCTAGTAAGGTCCTACACATATTTCGTTTTTCCTTATTTGCTAACATGTCTCTTCCATCCAACATCTTTGTAGTCAAAAGGACTTTGAACATTTAAAGTCAATAAGATGAAAAAAGAGAGAATATCTTCCATACAAGATGTCACGTGGGAGATAAAGTTTGTGTGGTGATCATTGATGGAGGTAGTTGTACAAACGTAGCAAGTACTCACATGGTGGAAAAGTTGGGTCTCAAGACTTCCAAGCATCCTCATCCATACAAACTTCAGTGGCCCAATGATGTGGGTGAAGCCAAGGTAACCAAACAAGTTGTTGTACCTTTCTCAATTGGAAGATACAATGATGAAGTCCTTGGTAATGTGGTTCCCATGAGTGCAAGCCATCTTATACTAGGACTTCCTTGGCAATTTGACAAGGAGGCTACTCATGATGGATTTTCCAACAAGTATTCTTTCCATCATCAAGGAAAGAAAATCATATTGGTGCCTCTGCTTCCAAGTCAAGTTCATGAATGTCAAGTGACCCTTAAGTCACGCGTAGAAGAATGGGAGAAAATGAAGGCCACAAAAAGAAGCTTTGAAGAAGAACGTTTTGAGGAGACAAGAAGAATTGGAAATGAATTTGTTGAAGTTGAAAAGGATTTTTTGCAAGTAGTGTAGCAAATTGAAAGTGGAAAATTTAAAAAGGATGAGTGTAGAGAAGAGAAGCAGAGTGAAGGACAAATTTTACCTAACAAATATTCTTCTACTATTTCTTTTTCCTTGCAGGATATTCAAAGAGACATATCTTTTCAATTAAAAAATTAAAGAAACATGTCTTTTGAAAACCCAATAGGTGTTACCTTTGGTAATCCACAAGACATGTCTTTTGACATTCCAACAGTTATGCCACTTGAAGTTCAAAAAGATGTGTCACTTAAAGTGTCACAAGTTGTGATCATTGAGGCTCCAAGTACATTACAACTATTGAAGAGATTTCAGCAACAAATGGAGTTTTCCATCATCAAGCAACTAATGCCCATTAAACATCCACCCTGGTTTGCTATTTCCATTCACCTTGTTAATAGTTTTTCATTTACTAACTTTGATTTATTTTGCAGCAACTTGTTTTATCCTTATGGTGAAGAAATCATACCAACCTTCAAGGCAATAATTTGGAGATACACAAAGGTGAAAGGACATGATGATTTAAATCATCACCAATGAGTCATTCAAAGAACACTTATCTTCACCAAGCGATGTGATGACTCCAACCAAGAGACGAACCTTTTCACCAACAAGCATGGTGAATTAAAAGGAGGAAATGAAGATATAGAGGTCCTTTCCAAGCATTGTGATGATTCAAAGAATAAAGAAAAATGATCAAGTTGGTTCATGAAAGGATATATCTCTCCTGTTCAAATGACATGTGATGGTTCCCAAACATTGTGTCCTCCCATTAAAGGACGTGAAGTTACCAGATTTGAAGCCAAGAGGTTGAACATTTCATATGAATCATCTATTGGAGGAAAACATAAGGATTCAATCCTTCCTACATCAAGAAGGTCTTCAATGAGAAACTACTTCGATTTGAGGACAAATTGCCTAAAAGAAAGGGAGGATGATACGATCCAAACTAGCTCCAATTTTCACCATGACTTGAACACACCATGGATGTTATTCAAAGCTGATTCTATGGGAGTTCTTTCTTACCTTATCTTATATTATATTATTTATACATTTTATTCTATCATAATCATGCATTCACATGTTAGTGTAAATTATCATATCATTCATACCATCCTATGTTTAGTTCATCATGTTTTCCATATCATTCATATCTATACTATGATTACATATCATTTCTTGGGATATTATTATTACATGTTTCCATTTATCATTTATTATGAATATCATGTTATATGATATTCATGCATATAACATATCCACATGTTTATATTAATTGCTACACAATGATACTTCAAGCATGTTATTGTTTCATATTCGTTTTGCATTCATCTAAGTATGTTTCAATACATTCATGACATGGCAGCATGCTTAATCATTAATTTGTTAGGTCATTTGCATTTATTCCAGCTCCTAAGTCATATACATTATCTCACATATAGTATATGATGATATACTTAGCTCATGTCATGCATTCATAGCTCACAAGACCATGATCATGCATGACATCAAGGTAATTAGCTCATACAAGCTCAATGCAATTGAATTACCTTATTTTCTTTGCACATGTAGGTACATTGGAACATGGTACACTTGGGATAGCTTTGTAGAGTATTTGGACGTCATATGCAGCTCACAAATAGCTCACAAATAACATGGTAGCTCGTGGAACACTAAGGAAAGCTCAACTTAGCTGGAGGAGCTAGCATGTAGCTGAACTTAGCTGGAGGAGAGCTTTGGACCAAAGTGCTGAAAAGTGGACTAAAGGTAGCTGGAAGTAGCTGGGAGAGTAGCTGAGGAGTTGAGAAGACCAAAGCTAACTAGCTTGAGTTCATCAAGTTATAGCTCAACTAGATAGCTACCAAGACACTCACCTAGCTTACCTTGAAGCTAGTTCATCTCTAGGCTGCCCATGGACTTCAAGACATCATCCTATGGTTCCAACCTCACTGAAACATTGCAAGAAGACCCATGTGCATTCAAGTAGGATGCCATGTGCATGATTCAATCATGTGCACTCCATGTGACATCAAATTGGTGCCAAAACACCAAGGGATGCTTCTTTTTCGGCCAAAGACTCTTTCCTCTTCATTTTGGCACCTAAACAATTGCCAAATGCATTCAAATCTTCCATAGGGCCGAACCAACACATAACCATTCGGCCAAGAGCATGTATCTTCATTTAAATCATGTATTTTCAACAAAAATCATGTATTTTCAAATGGGTTTCAACCTTGGTCGAACCATCAAGTGTTTATTCGGCCTAAAACCTTTGAAAACTATAAATTGGCCATCATTTTTCATTTGTAATCAGACCTTTTTGATTAATATAAGTGAGATTATTCTCTTTCTTAAGTCCTGGTGACTTTTATCGACTTATCAAGTATTTTTAATACTTGTGGCGTCAACCCCTTCCCCTTGATACTTCTGGTTCCTAGTTCTTATAACTAGTGGGTCAAAGTCCTTAATACCACCCATTAAAGAAGCAATATAAAGAATGGGTCTTTGATCTCTATAGCATTGGTTCTTCTTTGAGTCTTGTTTAAGATACTACCTCACAACCACCCATTTGTTTCATCAGCCATAAACCATAACCATATCAACCATCTTTCGCTTCCATCATTCATTATTTAAATAGCCTACCTATTAACCCATACGTTTAGCACCCATAACTATATCTTTTGAGCCATTCACTTGTGCAGGTTGTTTTTCTTCCTTCCTAGATCCACAATCAATCGATAATGTACAAGTGCCATACATCATACCTACTGATAGAAGTAGGCCCCCAGGGAAATGTACAGTCAGAGGTTCTGTTAAGGAAAAACAAGCATACATTTACGTTAAAGCATGATGGGCATTTCCTCGGAAAGTCTACTTCAACGGAGATGAATGCTTGCTGACTCCTCCTGATACCTATCCCTTTCTTCCCAACTCTGTCCGTGTTAACCACATTCACATCTCCACAATCGCACTCTCAGCCCTCCTGTTTCTTTTAATCATGTAATTAAGTGTTATATATGATAACAAGAAGATTGTGGGAAACTATTACATGATCAAAGAAAAATGGTTTTGATTACATTGGAGCTTTATTTCTTATAGGGGTATAAATCATAATTTGATTTTGTAAACTTGCGGATCGGAAGTTGAATAAATTGAATTTCCAATTCTCAATTCAATCCATTGAATTGATATGATCTATTCGATGCATATATATAATATGTTTTATGTTAAATAATTATTAAATATAGCTACGGTTAGTACGAATTATGCATAATGGTGATATAAGTTTTAATATATAACTAGGGTAAATTATATCGTTTGTCACTCAATTGTCTCGCTCTTATTTTGTTCACTAGATTCTAAAAATTTCAATTTAATTATCGAACTTTTAAATTACTCTTATTTTAGTCGGCTCTAATGACATAAATTATTTTAATATTTTTTTTATTTTGATATTGTATATTTTATTAATATTTACAAATGTGTTTTAAAACAAAAATAAAATCATGTCAAACCACAAATCACAAATCCTAATTCATACTCGTTAAAATCTCTATTTCATTCTAAAGCTCCAATAATAGGGTAGGTGTGAGGGTTATGATTTGGGTGTTGCGATATGGGATTTGGTTATTGTATTTTGAAGTTTAGTTGTTATAATTTGGAGTTTAGATATTGTGATTTAGAGTTTAGGGTTATAACTTGGGTTTAAAGTATTGTAATTTAGGGTTTAGGTCTTATAAGTTAGGGGTTGGATGTTGTAATTTAGGGTTTGGATTATGCAATGTGGGGGTTTTAGGTTGTTATTTGGTGTTAGGTGTTGTAATTTAGGGTTTGTGGTTTGTTATTTGGGGTATAAGGTTTTAGTTTGGAATTTATGTATCATGATTTAGAGTTTGGGTTTTGGTCTAGGGTTGAGGTATGATATAGGGGTTTAAATTTTATTTTTTTATTCTAATCCTACGTGGTAAAAACAATATTTAAACACGTCACATTATTAAAAAAAATTAATATAATGTGTTAGAGGTATCAAAACATTAATAATTTATAAGTTTAGTTATTAAATTGATTTTTTTTTAAATTTAAGTGATAAAAATAAAAATAAAAATATCATGATTATAATGTAGTATCAATTCATTTTTTTAAATTTATTGACAACACATATCTTACAAATGCAGTTGTTCAAATTCAAAACCTTTACAGAAAACAACGACATCTGTTAGCACTGAGTGAAAAAAATATTTGAGCGATGAATTGTGTAGTGTTGAGAAATGAGAATTAACTCAAAAAACTATTACTGCATATTCATTGATAACTAGTGAAGAATTACATGGTTTATATAGCACTTGGTTGCTGAACCAAGAAGCAATCTTCCTAACAGATTTTGACAAAGATAACTGTGCCTATCAACAGTCTAACAACCTAAGGTTTTGATTGTCTGCAACACAACGCACACCTTCAAGCATGAGCTTGACTGCAAGCTTCTTGAACATTCTCCATGCACGCCATGCAACATGTCATGCAAGTTGATATGTAGCTCGATCATTCTTCTACCATTCCTCCTTCTTCTTATTTTTATCATTCCTTTATTAGACAAACATTCACTTACTCTCGAAATAACGTAAAAGCTAATTTGGATAAAGGCTTTGTGAACCCTTCTGCAAGTTGATGTGCATCAAGAACATAACTAACATAAAATTGATTTCCAGCAATTTTTCCCCTGAAAAAGTGCACATCTAAATCTACATGTTTAGATTGTGCATGTTGAAAATGATTAGCACTTAAGGATATTGCACTTTTGTTATCACACCAAATGATCGGATTTTCTTGCCTTGTCACTCTAACATCATTCAACAAGGCATCAATCCATGTACCTTCTGCAACTGAATCTGCTAGGCTGCGATATTTTGCTTCCATGGTAGATCTGGAGACTACCTTGTGTTTCTTTGTACTCCAGGAATCCAAGTTACCACCTAATAGGACACAATAACCTGACATAGATCTTCGATCATCCACACAACCACCCCAATCAGCATCTGTGAATGCTACAACTCTTAGTGCTTCATTTGATGGCTTGAAGATTAAATCATACTCAACTGTGCCAGCTAGGTATCTTAGAATACGTTTGGCAGCCAACATATGATTCTCACGTGGTTCATGCATAAATTGAGCAATCTTGCTCACACTATATACTATGTCTGGTCTCATGTAACATGCATAAAGCAACACACCAACCATACTTCGAAACTCTCGAGCATCTTCAATAAGTTTTCCAGCATCTCTTTAAAGTTTATTAGATACTACCATAGGAGTGCTGGTAGGAGTTGCCTTTGACATACCATACATTTCTAATAATTCTGAAATAAACTTCTTTTTAGACAACATTATACCATCAGGACAATGGTGGGCTTTAATTCCCAAGAAGTAATATAACTCACCAAGGTCATTCAATGAAAAATTAATTCTGAGTGAATGAACCACTCGTTCGATTGCAGTAACTGATTGACCAGTGATCACAATTTCATCTACATAAACAAGTATATAGGTTACTTCCCCTTGAGCAAGTGAAATAAACAAAGATGCATATGCCCTTGACACTTGAAACCCCATTTATATCAGATTATCTTTCATTTTGTTGTTCCAGTTCCTGGGAGCTTAACGCAACCCATACAAAGCTTACATACAAGTTTAGTGCCATCCTCAGCCAACTTCTCAAAACCAGGTGGTTGTTGCATGAAAAATTCCTCATTCAAATCACCATGAAGGAATGCATTTTTAACATCCACATGTCGAAGTGGCCACTTATTTGTTACAACTATAGAGAATAATAATTAGGGTTGGAAACTTTACCACTGGGCTAAAGGTTTCTTTGAAATCTTGTCCTAGTACTTGCAAAAATCCCTTGGCAGCTAGCCTAGCTTTGTAACGTTGAACTGTGCCATCAGAATTTTTTTTCAACTTAAATAACCATTTGCAGCCAACTGGTGTTCGTCTAGTTGGCAATGGAACTAATGACCACGTTCCATTTTGTTGTAAGGCAGCAAGTTCATCGTGAACAGCTGATGTCCATTGACTAGACTGCTTAGCCTAATGAATATCAATAGGTATAACAACATCTTCCACAACAAAGAACACCTTTGGTTTAAAAATACCATGCTTGCTTCTAGTAACCATATGTAAGTGTTGAGTAGTGGTATCTAATCAGGAACACTGACATCCTCAAGTGAATGCTGAGCTGATTCATTAATTCCTCCAGCACTGGCCATAGGAGGGCTACTCATATGTTAACTTTCAGCCGAGTGATCTGAATATTAAAGTACATTACCCAACTCATCATCATGACTAACTTCATTCTCAATATAACTTTCCTGAGAGGATGCAGTAGTAGATTCCAGAATTAGAAAATCGCCTCAGTGACCAAAAATGCCTTATAATATACGATTTTAACCAACTTTTTCGGATTTGCCAAAATGACCAACAAAATTGCAATGCGATTGCTAATTCGCAACGCGATCTCCATTATCGCAAATTCGCGTTGTATTTCGCGTTGCGATAGTTGGAAATCGCGTTGCGATGGTCTACAGTGTCGTTGCGATTTTCCTAATTCGCAATGCGAATAAGTAAATCGCAACGCGAATTGGGAAAATCACAATGCGATAATGACTATTGCAATGCGATACTTACTATCGCAATGCGATAATACAAAATCACAACGAGATACTGACTTTCGCAACGCGATTCTGACTTTCGCAACGCGATTTACATAGCGCCATTCATATTAACGCGTAGTTTTTTTCAAATTCCAAACACGAATTTTTTCTTAATAAATCGGAAACTGAACCATCCACAGTAATCGTACCTCATAACCTCAAACCCAAAATCACAACACTCAGTCCCATCTCCATCTCTCACTCTCTACGACAAAATCCGTCCCCATCTCCGAAGATTTCCGTCCCCATCGCCGGCGAAATCCCTCACAACCATTCACAGTCAAAAATCCCTCACAATCATTCAGAAATGGAAAATCAACCTCCGAGGGTTAGTTTTGTTTTATTTTAATTTTGAAATTTTTGCATTATTTTAGGTTTTTCATATTGAGATTGAAGTTTACTGGTAATTTCAATAATAGATTAACCATTTCACTTAGATTTCTTATTAAATTCATTCGATTGCTGCCAAAACTGCTAAACTGTTTAGCCTGTGAAGTTAGTATTTGTCTTTGTTTTGTCTTTTGGTTGAAGTAATGCAGAAGAAGAATAGTTTCGAGAATGAAAATCGCAACGCGAAAATAACTATCGCAACGCGAAATAAAAATCGCAACGCGAAACCAAAATCGCATTGCGATTTTCATTTCGCGTTGCGATTCTCTCGTTGCGATTTTCATTTCGCGTTGCGATAGTCATTTCGCGTTGCGATTCTCTCGTTGCGATAGTCATTTCGCGTTGCGATTCTCTCGTTGCGATAGTCATTTCCGCGTTGCGATTCTCATTATCTCGTTGCGATTTTCATTTCAACCAAAAGACAAAACAGTGTTGCAAATTTTAGTTTCAAGAATAAACTACTATTTATGTTTATTGTTTTTGGTATATCTTGACAGTGTTTTTTGGTATATCTAACTTGGTATGTTATTGTTTTTGTAGAAATTTTTTTCGGCTTCATTGACATTAATAAAAGTTAGCCTAGCCACTACAATTGCTTCGAAGCTTTCACCTGCACAAAGAAAATTGTTTGAGGAAACCTGCTTCGGGCCATGGCTGAGAGTACATCATCCGGGTGGAGATGCTAATTTGACCCATTTGTGGCTTCAGACCATGACTAGAGATCTACCCGACAATATACAACGTGGTGAGGAAGAGATATGGTTTCATTTTCCACCGGCGTATACTTGTTTTGGGCGGAAGGAGTTCTGCTTAATCACTGGTCTACGATTCAGACACGATGTAGGCCGATACACCGTCATATCACCCGCCCATCATGGTTATCCAGGGTTTTCCTGATGAGTTAATAGAGAAGCCGAACTTACACGTCGACGACATGAAGAAATTGTTTAATAAGAAAGATGGTTTTACTCGGATGAATGACGTCGATGTTGTCCGAGTATGCCTTCTACTTTTGTATGCCGTTTTTAGGCAGAGAGGCCAGACAACCTATTCCTCAGGAGCTAATATTATTGGTAGAGGACCTAAATGCATTGAATCTGCTTCCGTGGGTTCGTATATAGGAAAGCTACCTGGACTAAGTTGTCGTCTGCCTTTGATGACCGCAAAGTTTGCGGGGCGATGGGTCGAATACACTTTGTCAGGCTTTGTTTGGGCCTTTAAGGTAAGAATTTATATATAATGTTTCAAAATTATAATTAATTATTTAACATTACTAATGTTTGTTATTATATTGTTTGTAGATTTGGATATTCGAGGCCTTTCCCGCCATGAAGACATATGCAATAAAAAACTTCAATTGTTATTCCCAGGGCTTTTTCCTGGAAGAGGAAACGTCTATTGGATTGGGAAGACTTATACCATATGCGACAATAAATAATGTAAGCTAACACAAATACTATCATATATAAACAAGTTATTAATAGTAGACGTTTAACTTTGTTTGAGTTTTTATATTTTTAGGAGGCAAACATTCCATTAATTAGACTGACACCCACGGAGGCTGAGTCAGCATTTTCTTGATGGCACGAATGATGAGCAGCCTCCACTTCCTCCACTTCGAGAGCCATCACCTCACCCAGAGCCATCACCTGATCGACCCGACTATACACTCTACAACGAGAGCCATCACCTATCCGTCACATCATCGAGCCTCTTCTCCCCATCACCTCATGATAGGCGACCGGCAAAGATGCCACGACTTCTATCTCCCTGTTCTCCACCTCACGGGATGAGTCAAGGGAGTTACGTGATGAGGTCAATGCCTTGCGTGAGGAGATCGGTACTCTACTCGATAACGATGTGCATGGCGTGTGGAGGTGTTACTTTACGTGGTGAAGTTGCCGCCTACGTGAGATGGTAGTATCGTTGCAGAATGAGGTTCATACTCTACGCAACGAGGTAAGTTAAGATTTCCATATTTAACTTGATGATAAATTTACTCGTAATTTCACTTAAATTAACCATTTCACTTAGATTGCTTAGTAAATTTATTCGGTTGCTGCCAATACTGCTAAACTGTTTATTAACACTGTGAAGTTAGTATTTGTCTTTTTGTTTTGTCTTTTGGTTGAAGTAAATTTATTCGGTTGCTGCCAATTCTGCTAAACTGTGTATTCTTTAACACTGTGAAGTTAGTATTTGTCTTTGTTTTCTTTTGGTTGAAAGTTTGAAATATATTTGTCTTTGTTTTCACTGTTTAAATATCATGTCTATTTATTTACTGATATTTGTATTTAATTATTTAGCGGACCGATAAGGTGGATGCTTTACGTCGGGTTTTTTCTTGCACGACAGAGTTCACGCATCAAACGGCGTGCACGTGCTATTAAGTCTTAGTATACCCCAATAGTGCGAAGACACCGCAAGAAGAAGCCCGACTCGCCTGTCATCCCTCAAGAGTCCACTCCTATCGTTGAAGAGGCCCCTATCATTCCTCGAGAGTCCCCTCCCACCGTTCAAGAGGCCACTGTCATCCCTCAAGAGTCCACTCCTATCGTTGAAGAGGCCCCTATCATTCCTCGAGAGTCCCCTCCCACCGTTCAAGAGGCCACTGTCATCGTTGAAGAGGTCGCTCCCACCATTCAAGAGCCCGATTCACATGGCATCATATGTAGGATTCTTGAGAAACCCTCTGACGTGCTGGACATGATGGATTCAAGTTGACTCTCGTATGAGTTACCGGCCAGTACCATACCGGTATCTGAAGTGGAGAGGAAACAACTACCGGACACAATTCTGGATAACACCCTTTGGGCTAAGACCACAGTTGATTTTTATCTACATGAGAGAAGCCAGGGGGTGTTTCACTGACATATGCAAGCTCAATGATGATATCTATTTGTTGCTTGATCGGTCTTGGTGGGGTGTATTATTAGGGGTCGAAGACAATGGCTATTTCGATGGAGGGGTAAGTCTTATATTTTCTTATATTTTAATTTGATTATTTTTTTGTAAATTTATGTAAGTTACTAATATATGTCTTTTTTTGTAAACACCATATCGATGGGTGTCACGTCTTCTAATAATTAGGAAACTTAAGGAAAATAAAATAAACACACGATATACAATTATACCAACGTCTTTAACGCCGTTCACTGAAGAATCAACGAGATCATTTGCGTTGGGCAATGGACAAGCTAAACTTTATTCTGCATGGTGGGAGGTCGATAAGGTTAGTGTTTATTTTAGATTGAGTTTAAAGGTATTCATAAATAAGTGCGCAAATGAATGAATTATTACTTATGATTGCAGGTGTTTATCCCTGTTTTGGAACGTAACCATTGGCTTCTCTTCGAGCTTCAGATCCCATCCCTTAAGGTAATAGTATATGACAGCATGATAAATTACATATCATTGGCTGATTTAAGAGATATTATTAAGGGATGGAGCTCTTATTTGGCTAAATTCTTGGATGCGATAAATTATTGGACTCGTTCTGGAAACAAGAAGCCAAGAAGCTCAATATTACAGTTAGCAGAGACGAGACCGCACCACAACAAACGAAAGGACCCAGAGGGGATTGTGGTCCTCTCGTATGCTTGGCGTTGGACCGTTTGATCACGGAAGTATAAAGTATCTACCTCCCACCGATATAGATAGAGCTGCAGTAGGCTTTGGTTTCTACATTATATGGCTAGATCGATATATACGAGACGCTGCCTACCTGCATCCGCGTTATAAAAATGTCCATAAATAATTGGTATGTTTATAGGCTTGTGGTTTGAAAATGTTTGGGTTAAGTACCTAGAATTCAATAATTGTTGTTTGTAGGTTTTAGATGTGTAGAAAGTGTTGTTTGAGCAAATGTTTGGTTTATGCAGGTTAATCTCAGAAGTGAGCTGCGTGAAAATGATGTATGGTTGCAAAAGTTGATTCAATAGTAGAATTGTTATTTTCTCTAATAATTATTGCTTATTTTTTGATTGTTTAATTGATTTGTAAAAGGTGATTTGTAAAAGTTGATTTGTTTAATTGATGTTAACATAATTCTTATTTGTGCTTGTTTAATTGATTGAAATGTAATGGTTGATTTTGTTGATTTCAATCTGCATTATGTTGAAGGCAAAAAGTACTATCGCAATGCGAAATGAAAATCGCAACGAGAGAATCGCAACGCGAAATGAAAATCGCAACGCGAAATTAAATTCGCGATGCGATTTTCATTTCGCATTTCGATTCCCTCGTTGCGATTTTCATTTCGCATTGCGAAATTAGCGTTGCGATTTTCATTTCGCATTGCGATTCTCTCGTTGCGATTTTCATTTCGCATTGCGATAGTAATTTTCGCGTTGCGATAGACATTAAGATGATTGCCTATTAAGTGATAACAACTGAACAGATCATAGCAATTTTCAAACTCAAGTTACTAATACATGCCTAACTGAAAATGTTAAAAGTTCACACATAAAATCTACATAATACAACGTTTGCATTTAAAAACCACCTAAGTTAACAGTCCCAAAAGGTGAAGCCAGTTGTGATTGGGATTTTAAAGATGATTGCGATTTTGATTGTCTTTTTCTTGACACCATATGAGCTTTGGATTTTGATGATGATCCATATTTTGGTAGAGGAAAAGATGATTGTGATGGCACTGGTGATCCACATGTCAACCTTGTATGACCACTTTCCTTGCATCGACTACATGTCGATCTCTTCTTCTCTTCACCCTTAGACGGTATACGATCGTGACTTTTTGGTCGGCCAGGTAGCCTTCTGTCCATGGCTGGTGGCAAAACTGTTTGTAAGTCATCTGGTATGTCCCACTCAGAAGGATGTGGAATAGGGTAGACAATCTCGGCATAAGTCTGTCGATATACTTCTGTAGTGTAGCAATCCATAGCGTATGTGCTTGAATCATCTTGGTTTAGATGAAGAGCAACTTTTATAACATGGCCACATGGATAACCAGATGTTTGCCATTTCATACAACTACACGTCCTTGCATTTAGATCGACAAGCCCATTTAAGTTATTATCCAGTACTTCAAACAAAGTGTTTGAACATGGTTCAACTCTCCATGACGTTGACTTCACAACACGTTTCGTTATCTTTTTTTCAGTCCATGGTGTAACACGATGTTCCAATGTTCCTGTAAATTTAAATAAATAATACTTAGTAAAATATATGATAAGTTACGAATTCAAAGAAATAATACCTGCATGGTTTCTTTTCTTGTAGTACCACTGTTGAATAGAGGCTCGAAAAAACTCCATTAACATAGTAATGGGTAATTTCCAGGAATGACGACTTAGAGCGTTGATTGATTCTGCACTATTAGACGTCATGAAACCATATCTTGCTCCAAATTGATGTACTCTTAACCATCTTTCAAACCTGACATCTTCTAGTGTTTGAGCACACTGAGGCAAAACACGTCTTAAATAGTTTACATGCTTATTGAAATCCACTTCTCGATAAGCTTTTACAGCCTTCCAGTATGTCCATTTGTGCTTTTTTATACTAGCAGACCTTGATTTTAGATTTCTATACAAATGAACACCACAAAGTCCATGAAAAGCATCTGGGAAACACCTTCTAACAGCGTTGTCAATTGAGTTTGCCCTATCGGATATGATTGTCAGATTGCTAATAGGACCTATGTAATCCCTAAGATGCCCCATAAACCATGTCCATGAATCAGAGGTTTCAGATTTGCCAACCCCGTAAGCTATTGGCAATATCCCATTGTTAGCATCCATGGCTACTGCTAATAAGTTTACTCCAAGGTATCGACCTTTCAAATGTGCTCCGTCAACTATAATAACTGGGCGCATGCAAGTAATAAACGAACGAATCTAAAAAATAATATACACAAGAAATATAATCATTTAAATGTGAAATGCATGTAACTAACAGAAATGAGTCAATAGAATTATATTGATTTACTAACCGCAGCACCAATGGTGATAAACAGCAACTCAAAGCATCCATCTCTATTTGTTTTGATATGAGTTACCGACCTAGGATTTTTCAGCT
Source organism: Hibiscus syriacus (assembly GCF_006381635.1). Lineage (NCBI taxonomy): Eukaryota > Viridiplantae > Streptophyta > Magnoliopsida > Malvales > Malvaceae > Hibiscus > Hibiscus syriacus. The sequence goes on along the minus strand of NW_024063533.1, from coordinate 9,581,738 downwards.
TTAAATTGTGACAATAAGCCGGCAGTTGGGCAAACGATGCTTCTGGCGACCCCCTCAACAATTCCAAGGCATAACATTTGGCTCTCCAAGCTTGAGAATATGATATACTAATCTTGAACCGAGCATTCATGTCAGTCATAATTTCATGTCCCCGATATACCCTGCCATTCAAAAACATTAACTCAGCCAGAAAACCACCCAACACCTTTTTGTTTGCCTGTCTATGGTTAGGAAAAACTTGGGTTCTTGAACATGTATGTTTATCAATAAAAGTCCTAACTTGAAATATTTCGCAATCTTTTATCCTCTTTGCAATCATACGCCACGTACAGTTTTTGTCAATCATACACCTTGTTTCGAAACGATCTTTGCTTAATTTGTTAACTTTTAGTTGATAGCCATCATCCACACATTTCGTATGCAAAGCTATCTTCAAGTCTTCCTTTGTATCAAAACAATCATCTTTCTTGATACGAATAACTTTTGTGTAACAATCAACTGCTTTCTTTACCAACTCTTCTTCCTGTATCTGAAGTAATTCTGGCATATTCCAGTTATACTCCCGTGGCATTTTCTTTTCTTCGGGGACTTTTTCTTCTTCTTTTTCTTCTTCTTTTTCTTCTTCAGGATTATATGAATTACAGAATGGTTGTTCAACATGTTCATTCACAGCCTCCACTTCCTCCTCATTATCATCAACAACATCTTCCTCGGCAACGGTTGTTTCATCATCAAAATTCGGGTATTGACCAATATCAAAATCATTACACGCAGGGTCTGTTTCTTCTTCTGAAACATCATCAAAATCTGAGTATTGACCAATATCAAAGTCCGGGTATTGACCAAGATCAAATTTCGAATACTGACTAGTACTCACAATTTTTTCTCTTGGCTCATCATCGTCTAATTGGTCAATACGAAAACCGGAATTTGGTGCTGAATGTTGATTGGGATTTGGATTAGAGAAAGGTTGTAGGTTTTGAGAAAAACTTAGTTGATTACTACCCGCTACTGACCCAACAATACTACTTCTAGGTTCAACAACGTACAATGTAACATCATCACTTGAAACACTAATGTAAGCAAAGAATCGTTCAACATCTTCATTGTTGGTTAACAAATAAACTTTACCATTCCTCTGATAAGATAGCCTAAATCCACTTAGGGGCTCTAAATTCAATTTCTTTGAAACACGTAACATTAGAGTTTTATAAGTTAACTTTTTTAATGACAGTTTTAGTTGAAGATTCATGGGTAAAGGCATATATTGTAAAACACCATGAACATTCTCCCATGACCCTCCAAAACACAAATCTATCCAAACATGATCAACATTAGATGATTTCATGGTTGTAAATTAATTTACTAAACAAACGGGCTGCGAAACTGAGACATGTTACCGGATGGGGAAGGATGTAGGAACGGATATAGGAACGGATGTCGCCGGAGAGAGTGATAGATGGAGATGGAATGAGTTGTGATTTAGGGATTTAGGTTATGAGTTGTTGCTTCTGCGTAGATATATACACAAAAAATTTGTGTTGCGAAACTAAAACCTATTGCGAACTTTGAAAATCGCATTGCGATTCTGTATTATCTCGTTGCGAAAGTAAGTATCGCGTTGCGATTTTCCTAATTCGCAATACGAATAAGTAAATCGCAATGCGAATTTGGAAAATCGCAATGCGATACTGACTATCGCAACGAGATTCTGACTTTCGCAACGAGATTCTGAAAATCGCAATCATCTTCAAAATCCCAATCACAACCGGCTTCACCTTTTGGGACTGTTAACTTAGGTGATTTTTAAATGCAAACGTTGTATTATGTGTATTTTATATGTGCACTTTTAACATTTTCAGTTAGGCATGTATTAGTAACTTGAGTTTGAACATTGCTATGATCTGTTCAGTTGTTATCACTTATTAGACATTCATTTGACTATCGTAACGGGGAAATCGCAACACGAAAATGGCTATCGCAACGCGAAAATGGCTATCGCAATTCGAAATGAAAAATCGCAACGTGAAAATGGCTATCGCAACTAGAAAATTGCAATGCGAAATGAAAATCGCATTGCGATTTTCTCGTTGCGATTTTCATTTCGCATTGCGATTTTCTCGTTGCGATAGTCAGTTTCGTGTTGCGATAGTCTGTTTTGCCTTCAACATAATGCATATTGAAAATCAACAAATCAACTATTACATTTCAATCAATTAAACAAGCACAAATAAGAATTATGTACACATCAATTAAACAAATCAACATTTACAAATCATCTTTTACAAATCAATTAAACAATCAAAAAATAATAATAATTCTTATTTCTTCATAAATAATTGAATCAATGAATCAACAACTTTGTGACCCCGTACATCCATTTCACGCAGCTCACTTAAGGATTAACCTGCAGAAACCAAACATTTGCTCAAACAAGACTTCCTACACATCTAAAACCTACAAACAGCAAATTATTGAATTCTAGGTACTTAACCAAACATTTTCAAACCAAAAGGAGTATATATGTTAACAAAACTTGCATTTGACTTACCAATTAACAATAGACACTTTCATAAGGCGGATGCAGGTAGGCAGCGTCTCGAATATATTGCTCTAGCCATATAATGCCGAAACCACAAGCCTACTGCAGCTCTATCTCTATCGGTGGGAGGTAGAAACTCTGTGCTTCCCGTCATCAAACGCGCCAAGCACAAGCATACGAGAGGACCACAATCCCCTCTGGCTCCCGGCGATTGTTGTGGCGCAGTCTCGTCTCTGACAACTGTGACATTGAACTTCTTTGGCTTCTTGTGTCCAGAATGAGTCCAATAATTAATCCCATCCAAGAATTTAGCCAAATGAGAGCTCCATCCCTTGATCATATCTCTCAAATCAGACAGTGATATGTAATTTATCATGCTGTCATACACTATTATCTTCAGGGATGGGAGCTGAAGTTGGACAAGAAGCCAATGACGACGTTCTAAAACAGGGATAAACACCTGCAATCATAAGTAATAATTCATTTATTTGCGCACTTATTTATGAACACCTTTAAAAAATTTAAAAAATAAACACTAACCGTATCGACCTCCCACCATGCAGGATAAAGTTTAGCTTGTCCGTTGCCCAACGAAAATGATTCATCTCGTTGATTCTTCAAGTGAACTGCGTGAAAAGCCGCCGGCATTATTGTATATCACTAATTTTTTTTTATTTTTCCTAAGCTTCCTTATTATTAGTAGACGTGAGACCCACGCATCGATATGCTGTTTTACAAAAAAATACATATATTAGTGAATTACATTAATTTTTAAAAAAATTAATCAAAATCATATATAAGACAAATATAATACTTACCTCCCCATCGAAATAGCCACTGTCTTCAACCCCTAATAGCACACCCCACCAAGACCGATCAAGCAACAAAAACATTTCATCGTTGAGTTTGCTTATGTCAGTGTATCACCCTTGGCTCCGCTCATGTAGATAAAAATCAACTATGGTCTTAGCCCAAAGGGTATTATCCACAATTGTTTCCGGTAGTTGTCTCCTCTCCACTTCAGATACCGGAAGGGTACTAGCCGGTAACTCATACGAGAGCCAACTCTCATCCATCATGTCCGGAACCGGTGGGGGTTTCTCAATACTTCGATATATTACCCCATGTGAATCAGGCTCTGAAATGGTGAGAGGGACCTCTTCAACGATGACAGTGGCCTCTTGAACGGTGGGGGGGGACTCTTGAGGGAGGATAGGGGCCTCTTGAACGATTGGAGGGGACTCTTGAGGGATGACAGGTGAGTCGGGCTTCTTCTTGCGGAGTCTTCACACCATTGGGGTGAACGGAGACGTAATAGCACGTCCACGCCGTCTGATGCGTGAACTCCGTCGTGCAAGGAAAACCCGACGTAAAGCATCCACCTTATCGGGCCGCTAAAAAAAATTAATACATAAATCAGTAAATAAACAGACATGATATTAAACAAAGACAAATATGTTTCAAACTAGCATTGTATTCACCCAAGTCATTATTCTATCATAGTTCACAAAATGCTCAGATAACATTCCAGAAGTAAGCACTTATATAAACATTTAAAAGGATAACATATATAAACATTCCAGAAGAAGAATAGTTTACTTTCGCAACACGAAACTTAAAATCGCAACGCGAAAATGACTATCGCAACGCGGAAATGGCTATCGCAATGCGAAATGAAAATCGCAACGACAAAATCGCAATGCGAAATGAAAATCGCAATGCGAAATGAAATCGCAACGACAAAATCGCAAAGCGAAACACAAATCGCATTGCGATTTTCATTTCGCGTTGCGATTTTGTCGTTGCGATTTCATTTCACATTGCGATTTTGTCGTTGCGATTTTCATTTCGCATTGCGATAGCCATTTCTGCGTTGCGATAGTCATTTTCGTGTTGCTCAAGTAAACTATTCTTCTTCTGCAAATTGAAACTTGAATGGATTGCATTACTTCAACCAAAAGACAAAAACAAAACCAAAAACAAATACTAACAAAAATAGTTTAGCAGTATTGGCAGCAACCGAATGAATTACGAGTATGAAAAATCTTAAACTTACCTCGTTGCGTAGAGTATGAACCTCATTCTGCAACGATGCTACCATCTCACGTAGAGCGGCTACCTCATCGCGTAATGTAGACACCTCAACACGCCATGCACCATCGTCTTTACGTAAAGTACTGACCACCTCACGCAAGGCATTGACCTTATCACGTAACTCCCCTAACTCATCCCGTTGAGGTGGAGAACAGGGAGATAAACGTCGTGGCATCTTTGCCGGTCGCCTATCTTGCGGTGATGGTGGAGAAGAGGCTCGATGATGTGACATAATAGGTGATGGCTGTCGTTGTGGAGGTGTATAGTCGGGTCGATCAGATGATGGCTCTAGGTGAGGTGATAGCTCTGGGCGAGGTGATGGCTCCCGAAGTGGAGGCTGCTCATCAACCGTTCCATCAAAAAAATGCTTACTAGCTTGCCACCAATCAGTGGCAAGCTCAGCTTCCGCGGGTGTCAGCCTCTGTAGAGGAGTGTTGGCCTCCTAACAATATAAAAGCTCAAACAAAGTTAAACGTGTACTAGTAATAACTTGTTTATAAACATATGGTAGTATTTATGTTAACTTACATTATTTATTGTCGTATACCGTAGTAAATCTTCCCATTGCAAGGTCCGTTTCCTCTTCCAGGAAATAGCCCTGGGAATATCATTTGAAGTTTTTATTGCATATGTCTTCATGGCGGGAAAGGCCTCAAATATCCAAATCTACAAACAATATAATAACAAACATTAGTAATTATTAAATAATTACTTATAATTTTGGAAACATTATATAAAAATTCTTACCTTAAAGGCCCAAATAAAGCCTGTCAAAGTGTATTTGGAACCATCGACATGCAAACTTTTTCGATCATCCAAGGCAGACGATAACTTATTCCATGTAGCTTTCCATAAATACGAGCCCCACGGAAACAGGTTCCACGCATTTAGGCCTTCTACCAATTTGATTAGATCATTTGGAATAGGTTGTCTGGCCTCTCTGCCTAAAAAGCCGGCATGCAAAAGAATTAGAAGGCATACTCGGACAACTTCGACGTCATCCATCCGAGTAAAACCATCTTTCTTATTCAACAATCTTGTCAGGTCTTCTACGTGTAGATTCGGCCTCTCCATCTCAAGAAAAACCCGGGATAGCCATGATGGGCGGGTAATGTGTCTAGTGTACCGACCTACATCATCGTGTCTGAAGCGTAGACCAGTGATTAAGCAAAACTCCTCCCGCCCAAAACACGTATACGCCGGTGGAAAATCAAACCATATCTCTTCATCACGACGTTGTATAGTCTCTGGTAGATCGCTAGTCATGGTTTGAAGAAGCAGGTGTGTCAACATCGCATCTCCACCGGGATGTTGTACTTTCAGCCATGGCCCGAAGCATGTATCCTCAAACATTTTTCTTTGTGCAGGTGAAAGCTTCGACGCAATTGTTTTGGCCAGGCTGACTTTATTTCTTAAGGTCAATTGAGCCGAATAAAAGTTGTACAAAAACAATAAACATACTAAGTTAGATATACCAAAAACTACACTATGAAGATATACCAAAAACAATAATAAACATAAAGAGTAGTAGTTTATTCTTCAAACTTAAATTTGCAACACTGTGAATTTCGTATTTGTCTTTGTTTTTTGGTTGAAGTAATGCAATTCATTCAAGTTTCAATTTGCAGAAGAAGAATAGTTTCTGAAAATGAAAATCGCAATACGAAAATGACTATCGCAACGCGAATTTGACTATTGCAACGAGAGAATCGCAATGCGAAACTAAAATCGCGTTGCGATTTGCATTTCGCGTTGTGATTCTCGGTTGATTTAATAAGAAATCTAAGTGAAATGGTTAATCTATTATTGAAATTACCAGTAAACTTATCATTAATTTCAATATGAAAAACCTAATAATAATGCAAAAATTTCAAAAAGAAAATAATTAAAAAGAAAATAATCGGAGATGGGGACGGATTTCGTCGGAGATGGGTGAGAGAGTGAGAGATGGAGATGGGACTGAGTTGTGATTTTAGGTTTTAGGTTATGAGTTGCGATTACGGGATATACTGTGGACGGTTCAGTGTTCCAATATATTAATATTTGTGTTTGGAATTTAAAAATAAAATACTTGGCCAGGATACTAATGGCGCTTTGAAAATCGCATTGCGAAAGTCAGAATCGCATTGCGAAAGTCATTATCTCGTTGCGATTTTGTATTATCGCATTGCGATAGTAAGTATCGCATTGCGATAGTCAGTATCGCATTGCGATTTTCCCAATTCGCGTTGCGATTTACTTATTCGCATTGCGAATTGGGAAAATCGCAACGACATTGTAGACCATCGCAACGCGATTTTCAACTATCGCAACGCGAAATGCAACGCGGATTTGCGATAATGGAGATCGCGTTGCGAATTAGCGATCGCATTGCGATTTTGTTGGTCATTTTGGCAAATCCGAAAAAAGTTGGTTAAAATCGTATATTATATGGGAATTTTGGTCACTGAGGCGATTTTCTCTTCCAGAATTGGTGCCACTGCATGAGAACAGTCATTATGTCTTCTAGGAATGATATCTAGTGCTGCTGATCGTGGAGAAGTTGCATGTGATGATCATTACCCTGTTTAGCAACTAAAAAGGGAAACACAAGCTCAACAAACTTAACATGTCTATTAATAAAAATACGACCATTTGCTCCAAGGCATTGAAAGCCTCGATGTTGGGAGCTATAGCCCAGAAATGTACACTCTTGAGATCGGGACATTAACTTATGAGGTTGAAAGTCTCGCAGATGTGGAAAACATCTACAGCCAAAAACTCTTATGGTTGTGTAATCACGTTTCTTAGTAAATAGATTCTCAAAAGGAGAAACATTATTCAACACCTTAGTTGGCAGTCTATTTACTAAATACGCAGTTGTGGTTACTGTATAGGACCAAAACTTGATTGGGAGAGATGTTTGTGCCAGCAACACAAGAGCCAACTCAATTAGATGTCTATGCTTACACTCAACAACTCCATTTTGCTTAGATGAATGAGGATAAATGACTCTATGAAAAACTCTTGCACGAGCTAACTCATCTGACCAATTTCTGTATTCACCACCTTAATCACTTTGTACTGCTTTGATTGGCAATGAAAATTGAGTCTGGACCATGCTTTTAAACAACCTAAAGGTAGCTATAGCCTGTGACTTATTCTTCAACAAGTATACCCATGTATGCCTAGTACAAGCATCTAAAAATGAGATATAATATCGAAAGCCAGTTAAGGGCTCAGGTGAAGGCCCCCAAAGATCTGTGAACACAAGTTGAAATGGCTCATCATACACTGTGGTTGAGTCAACAAAAGACAGCTTGTGGCTTTTACCCAAACAACAAGCAACACACAATTGATTTACATTATTTGGAATGTTAACAATAATGGAATTACAAACCAATTTCAAAGTAGAAAAATCTGGATGTCTTAATCTCCTATGCCAAAGTTCAAACGAGTTACAATGACCATGTACTGTATAAACCTCAGCATTATTACAAGCACTCAGCTGACTATCCAAGGTAAAAGTATAAAGTCCCCCCTTATGCCTTCCTCAAAGAAGTACTTTGCCTGATACTTCATCTCGAACACAGCAGTCATCTTCATGAAATTCGAAGAAGATGTGATTATCCCTAGCAAGCTTTGAAACCGAGAGAATGTGTTTAATGATTTTAGGAACATACAACAGATCATTAAGTAGAAAAGTTTGAGAAGATGATCTTAAGACAGAATGACCTACTGATTGAACATTAAGGGAAGATCCATTTCCAGCCACGAGATTACTTAGTCCATCAAGATCAATGGAGTGATTAATATGAGAAGCATCAGGAATGACATGATGAGTCACACCCGAGTCCACAATCCACTGAGCACGAGATGATTTCACACTTGTAGAAGGAGCACCACCAGCCTGTGTAGACACTGAACCAGTTCCAGTCTTACTAGCACATCACGTACAAGCAACACTATCTAGGTTAACATAGTTAACACTACTCGAATCATCCTTGTACTTTGATCGAGCATTAGTGGCAAGAATTCCTGCAAAATCACGGTCAAATCTGTACCAGCATCGATCAACTAAATGAATCTTACCACACAATTAACATTGAAGTCGTGCACGACCTCTACCACCAGCTCGACCACCACACATCGTCGATGGCTGCTGTTTAAATTCATGAGAAGTTCCAGACCTTGCAGATCTACCATGTATTTGTCCTTGAGCCACATTCGCACTCATAGGAAGATTCTTGGGCTGTGAATCAAAGCCAGTCAGTTGTGTCTCCGCATCAACTAGCATGGAATAAACCCGATCAAGTGAAAGTGTGTTAGGGCTCTATGTTATGACAGCCATAAAAGACTGATATTCTCTTGGAAATCCTTTCAGGATGCTAACCACATGTTCCACCTGCGAAACCGGACTGCCACATGATGCAAGTGCATCACAGACTTCTTTGATACGAGTGAGGTACACACGCATCGAATCATCACCCTTCCTCAGTGATTGCAGTTTATAATGCAAATTCATCACTGTAGTTGTGAATTTATTAGCAAAGAACTAGATAACTGTACTCCACACAGCCGTTGCAGACTCAGCACCAACAAACTGAGGCAGAAGATGAGCGCTAATCGTCGACAAGAGCCACGAGGCAAGAGCATTATCATGTGCTATGAAATCCTCAAATGCCTCGTTAACAACAGATGCACCTTTAGCGTTAATAGTGAACTCATGTGGAACATGCATCGTGCCATTGAGAAGCCGCTCCAAACAATGACCGCACACTGTAAGCAGAACCTGCTGCCTCTACAACAGGTAGTTCGTCTCATCTAACACCACGTTAACCTTTTTATTGGTAAACATGATGCTCAACAAGAACTTAAGGATTAAGCAGCAAGAAACATAGAAGCCCCAAGACCCTTAACGAAAGATACCATGTTGAGAAATGAGAATTAACTCAAAAAACTATTACTGCATATTCATTGATAACTAGTGAAGAATTACATGGTTTATATAGCACTTGGTTGCTGAACCAAGAAGCAATATTCCTAACATATTTTGACAAAGATAATTGTGCCTATCAACAGCCTAACAACCTAAGGTTTTGATTGTCTGCAACACAGCGCACACCTTCAAGCATGAGCTTGACTGCAAGCTTCTTGAACCTTCTCCATGCATGCCATGCAACATGCCATGCAAGTTGATCTATAGCTAGATCATTCTTCTAACATGTAGTTTACTCATATAATTAACTTATCAAAGGGTCATATTTACTAATTAAATATAAATACAACTTTAAAGAAAATATATAAAATATTAATTTTCACTGATTCCAAAGGAACATAATTCTCTTGCCCCCTTTTGGTGCCCCGCCAATAATAAATTGACATATGAATTAATTGATTAATACCATTAATATATTTTTCCAATTAATTCACCCACCGTTAAGTTGGCGTTAATGCCAAAAAGGAAATGAAATCTCTCCAGTAAATATTTGATCAAAATCTTCCATATCTAAATCACAATTACCTGTAAATTTTCTCTCAATCCTTTTACCTTCTATATATTTTGGGTTCTCGAACAATCCCTCTTCTTTGGGCTTAATAAAAACTTATTATGGTCCTTATTTCACTGAATTTACTACCTATCAGAATCTAATTTCAGCCAACTGACGAGGAGTTGATCGATTTATACTTACCATCCAAGATATATGGAAAAAGGATCAATGAGGTCGGAGTGATGCATGACATCAATGTTTGTAAATGAGAGCCTTGGGATTTGCCTGACGCCTTCTATAATAGTCGAGACCAAGAGTTTTTCCCGCTCGGTCGGAACTACCCGAACGGAAATAGGCTGAATCGCGCTATCGTTTCCGGTTACTGGAAGGTTATGTGGGTAAGGATCAGACGATAAATTCCAAATCTACCTTGACCGGCATGAAGAAAACTCTGGTGTTTCACATCGATCAAGGTCCTAAGGGAAAGCACCAATTTGGGTTATGCACAGGTACCCATACTATCCTCACTGAGTTCGACGGCACTAAGCTCGGACATGTCTTTTTCTTTTGACTCGAATATTGAGTTTTCAGTTTAACTTCAGTTGAGGGTTCTATCCTTGGTATTTCTGGATTTAGATACATATTATCTATGAGCTTGCATTATGTTTAAGTACTTGAAATGTTCATTAGACTTGTTAGTAATTACCATAAGTTTTCAATTTTGAATGTCTTTTACGCGGAAAGATGTATAGTTAGCATTAATAGACACTCATTTACAATGAACAACTCATTTACACTGCACTGTTGTGCATTTAGTTCGGTAGAAAAAAGAAAATAAAAGGCTACGAATTTTTTGGCTTATTATAATAACTTTTACTTTACCAGTGGAAACTCGTTAACAAATTCATTATGGTACAAGATGATGATAATCGAGCTACAGTTTAAGAAATACCGATGCATATTCGATGAAGAAGAGTTATTCAGTTCATTTTTGTTCAGGAATACCATTTTCTAACTTCTGTTGGGTTGTGACTAACCTTAGTAATATATTTTTAGTTACTATTAGGGATGAAGTATCTCCACTCAGCAAACATCCTTCACCGAGATTTGAAGACTTGGAACCTCTTTGTCAATGCTAACTTTGACTTAAAGATAAGTGCTTTTGGGCTAGCTTAAACTTGTTGCTCCATGTGTTGATTAATTTTACTCATATTGTTTGATTTTTCAGTTCATATATATGTATTGATAAGGTCACTCGTGATATTTTGATTACATGAATTTCTTACAAATTGTATGTTTGTTTTTACTTGCAGAGCTCTTGTACAAAGTTGACATGGGAACACTTAATCATAATTGTATTTTTTTTTCTTCAATAAACAATAAAATTAAGTTCGATTCTAGTCAAAGAGAGACGGCTCTAAACAAGTTTTGCTTGAGGAGAAAAGATAGATGCTTTAAAGAAAATGTATAGTTATCATTAGTTGCCAACATTTTACATGACATGAAAGTAGCAACATCTTAAAAACAACTAATGTTTCTACAGAATTCTTTATACATGTCCAATACGAGAGCTGAAACAAATTTTCTGAGCAGAAACATTAGTTGTTTCTAAGATGTTGCTATTTTCATGTCATGAAAAATGTTGGCAACGAATGATCACTCTACATTTTCATTAAAGCATCTATCTTTTCGCCTCAAGCAAAACTTGTTTAGAGCCGCCTCTCTGACTAGAATCGAACTTTATTTGACAACTTTGTAAGACGTTGCTACTTTCATGTCATGCAAAGTTTTGACTAGTTATATCAATTAAATATTTGACAACTTTGTAAATGTCCGGTGTTGTCATGGCCGGTAGCTTTATTTGTATCAAATACAGACTATTTTGTTAGTGTTGGTGGGACATTTGATAACACCGAAAATAGACTAATTTGTTACTGAATAACTAATCAATCGTGAGAGATCATCTAAGATAATTTTATTATCAAATGGATATCTAATGAAATTCACAATCTAAACATTAACAAAAAAAGTATTATGAATATTTATCGAATTTTTTGTAATAATCATTATGATTATCATATTGCAAGAATTCACAAACTCAATAAAAAAATCTTAGCACGTATCATCGTGTCTTACAAATTAAACAAACTTATGAATCATAATATTTTAGAAAGATAAAATGTGAGATGTTCAAATCCTAGATTCCATCAATATTTGAAGTTCAAATTTCATCAATTTTTTTTTCTTTTAAATTTTCTCTCTGTAACAATTGAACTTGTGGCATCTGATCCTACAAATATTAAAATATAAAAGTATAATAATCAAATTTCTTTATTACAATATAAACATTACCTGTAATACATCTATCATACTTGTGATTGTAGATTGATTCATGATGTTCATGTCCAAGTTTGAATCTTATTGTGACTTGTTAATAAAAAATAAGTTAGAAAAATATAAACTTGATAATGAACTTTACATAAGTCAAGTATAAGCATTAAACTCAAATTATACGTATGTGTTGAGATATAGATAAATCACGAGAATTCAAAACATCCAAATTTAATTGATCGATGTCAACTTGAGATTGCTATCAAATATTTAAATATATAATCAATATAAAATTAGTTCAATAGGTATATAAGAAAATTAAACAAATAAACAAAATATAAATTATAAATTATGATATAACTAGTTAATATATGTTATATTAAAAATAATCAAGAGTAATATATTAAAATATTAAGAGTTTATCATTATTACCTCTATATCTAGTATGATCTTTCTTAATTTTTCATTTAGACGATTTTTCTTTCTTGTGGCTTTTTCTAAAGTAGTTGTTGGTCGAATATATGATTTGTCTCCTTTTCTTCTGGGTTTACACTTGATTCCTTTAAATATTTCTCTCATTATACTCAATTTGTTCAAATTCACCAACTTGAGAATTTGTATTCTCCACGCGCATTCAAATATTCTTCAATTAATAATTGTTTTAAGGTTGCCTCAACTTTGCTTAATGTCTTTTCTCCATCAGCCAGAGTAATATCAAATGATTGTTCACTCATTGCAGCTCGTGTCTCTAAATGAGAATTTCATCTAAGTAAAATTTTGTAACGAGTTCCTACATCTACTTTAGGATCATTTGATCTAGTAGACATTAATGAATTTAATGTAACTCCAATCTTCGCTTCCCTCATCCATTTTTTCAAAAGTATTGATTTGAAAATCGTTTGAAATTCTGAAATGAGAGCATCTTCAAAGCATGAGAACATAAAATACCAACAAATTGAAATTTCTTACAACTACAATTGACTGTAGAATTTGATGAGTCAAACACTGAAGAAATGACTTTATAACTAGTAATAGTTCTTTTACTTTCAATAATATGCATTTCACAATGCCAAGTATGTCATACTTTCGAAAAACTTTAAATATTGTTAACGTATGATCATCTGTAGCATGTTTCAATATCTCTACAGGATATGGAAGAGATGGCTTACTTTGGTTGTTCTTGTAATCGACTTTCAAGTCTTCGTAGTGTCTATCAGCCAATAATCTTTTAAAGTGCTGAAATAATTGTAGTAAATCATAGTTATAACCAATGTACATCTTTATCTGGTTATTCATACTTTCACTTCTTTTAGTAGTGGACATATCTGCAAAGAAAGTTTGTCTTCCATAAATTAAAGCTCATTTTTCTCTCAACTCAAATTGTTTTTGCAACCAATTATTATTTTTCAAATTGTACTCTTCAAGCATTTTATCTCATGCATTTTAAAAAAATTCCTCTTCATCATGATCAAAAACACAACTACAAAAATCTTTAATAAAGTTATTAAATTTCTCAAATACATCACGAAGATGTTTAACTGCATTTTGGAACATATTCCACACAAATAATCGATGACATATTTTAGGCCATTCTGAAGCAAGAGCTTTTGCAATTGAAGCATCTTAATCTGTAAGACTGTAGCTAGTTTTTTTCTCCAACATTACTTTTGAAAATGAATCAAATAACCAAATAAAGGAATTACATGTTTCATCATACAATAAAGTTTCACCAAAGATAACACTTTGCTTATGGTGGTTAACACCCACAAATAGTGCCAAAGATCTATCATCCTTATTTTTTCTATATGTTGTATTAAAACATACGACATCTCCAAAAGATCCATAATCTAATTTCATCCTGCTATCTGTCCAAAAAATATTTGTTATGAAGTCATCAAGATCGACTTGAATGACATAAGAAAAATCTGGATCATCATGTTACATATTTTGTAGATACTCCAATACCCTGCCAGTATCTCCAACTTTCATCTCTTTTGTTCTTCTATTATGAAAATAATTATTATAGTCTTCGAGAATAAAATCAACATTCTCGACTCCACCAACTTTTCTAGCTAAAAATCCAACACTTTCTTTTGGGGTTAATCTTGAGGGATCAACGATTTCAAGTTACAGATTGGGCAAGATTGATTTTCCTTTGATATCTTAGAAACATATGCTTAAATGAAGTCAATGTGTGATTATGATCTAAATTAAATTTTGTAACTCAAAATTTACCATCAACCCGCTAAACTTTTAATACAGCTAAGCACCTAAATCTTTTTTCTAGATAGTGATATTTTACATCATCATCTCGTCTATCCTTAATGTGGGTACCTTGACAAGAACAACAAAAACTCTATTTACCCAATGACTATGTTGATCTCTATGTCCTTTGCTTCTTCAGATACTAAATCCTACCTTCTTGACATACGTGTTAAAAAATCACAAACATCTTGTTCTATAATGAATTTCATGCCAAATCTTGGAATAATTTAATTACAAAAATTTTCATGAATTGAAGTTGTCGAAACGGTTTTTTTTAAGGAGGAAAGGGGTCTCGTTTTGAAATAGTTTTTTTTTGGTGACCGGTTAATGATAAAATGTAGTTCAAGGAGTCGCCACCAATCTTTGATTAGAGTGTGATTGGGCATCCAAAAACGTATTCACCATTTTAATAAAATATTAATTTTAATTAAAATGACAAACTTGCGGCATGCGTTACCAAAATTTGAGTTCGGGAGTCAGTTAAGTGTGGGGAAGGATTAGAACCCCCACAATGCCCTAAATCAGTACCTAGTCAATTAATTAATTGTCTTTGCAATGAAATTTATGAGTTCGAATTTAATTTAATTTAAGATCTCATACAAATAATATTCTTTGAATTTTTGGACGAAACATGATAATATTTAATTATTTCTTATTGAGAATAATCAATCTCTCCTTCCTTAAAGCAATTGATTCTCACTCCAATCGAAATAAATAAATATTAAAATTTCATTCTAAAATTCAATATTAATTCAAAATAAAAACACCCAAAATAATTTTAAGAGAGAAATAATAATATCTAATTATTTCTAATCGAGAATAAACGACCTCTCATACTTTAAATCAATCATTTATTACTCCAACTGAAATGAAAAGATAATAATGTTCTCAATATCGATTCAAATGTTATTATTTTGAAAACCTATTGGGAAAACACATGCAAAAATGAAGCGAATTAAAAACATATATCAAGCAATTATAATTATTTATTTATTTTAGCAATATTTAATGAAAATAAGGAAGTTCAATTATTTAAATATCTTGAGACGAGACCTTAGATTCAATCTAACAGCCTTTTCTCGATGAATTAAATTAAAAGAACATGATCTATTTCTCAATCCCTGAATTTTAAAAATAAAATCGATTTAATTAGTGCCGCTAAATGAGATAGATTTTCATTTTAAAATTATCGAAAATAACTTTCTTAGACGTTTAGACAGTCACTTCACGATAATATTAAAGTGATTGAATATTATCCTTAGGCAATTTATTTCGATTCGAGTCAAGTGAGCTTATGAGGGTATCATGCAAAATTAATTTGGAATAAAATGAACTAACATTCAAGCAACATGAAAAATTAAAATAAAATAAAAATAGGACTAAAACATAAACAATCAAACCATCTTACCAAAATTAAAATAAAATAGAGTATACAAGTGACTAAAATGAGCATTTTCAATATTAACTGCTAAGATTACAATGAATAAAAATAAATAAAACATGGGGGCTAAATTAAAACAAATTAAAATTGCATGGCCAAATTAAAATAAATAAAAAGATAAATTTTGGTTCAAAATACAAGCATGCATAAACTACAGGGGCTATTTCATTAATATTCAATTTTCATAGCCTAAAATATACATTTGAAATAAAAAAAGGGAAATTACTACACATACAAGGACTAAAATGTAAAAACACACTAAATATATAGGGACTAAAAAATAAATAACCTTAAAAATATTTAACGTGCATAAAAGTGGGTAAATTACAAAAGCAGTACCTATAGGTGATTATCATGCAAAAACACGGCTAAACTAGGGGGACTAAACAACAATTAAACCAAAAATTACAAAGCATAAACATAAATGGGTACATTACTCATCCTCAATATATTCTTGGTCTGAACCTTGTTATCTTAACATGATATGGGTTTATGGTCATGCCCCAAAGTGTGTACTTTCATGACTCATCGTTGAAATCTTGAAGCCAAAGGAGGATTAGTTTTCTTTCGAAGTAATGAAGTTTGAAAAATCAATCTTATCATCTCAAAATTATTTTGGTGTTTGGTTATGCCCCCAATGTGGGCACTCATTAAGCTTTTAGGGCATCCTTATTAGAACTTCTTATTTCAGACTTGTTCAAATAATTGATCAATACATTTAGTACATGAATGCTCTGAACATTTGTTATGACTTGAGATATTGAAAAAATCTCAAAATAATATTTTCCCTCTTTTTATTAAGGCGACTGTCTTCTTCTTGCCCGGTTATTGATGATGTCATAAACAAGTGTGAAAAGTCTTATTTTGAGTCTTCTAACATGTTAGGCTTTTATGGTTCCAATGGTTGGAGAATATCTCTCTTATTCTTATATTACTCTTATTTGAGGTAGAATAAGCCTCAACAGCTTCTAAGATCTCCATCATTCTCAAGAAATCAACTTGTTTATTTTCCCCGATCCAAACATCTCAGAGAGTTGTCTTTGATGGGGATCAAATAGCTATCCCCACGTAGTTATGTACATGAATTCGACTCATGTATCATGCCTTGGCATACACTCTTTAATGAATGAACATGAGTGTCATGGTTTTGGGCTACTTCAGATTTCATACACTTTAAAAGACTAATTTAAAGTAATACCAAGAAATCTTTTGTTTTCTTTTTAACTATGTTAACCTACTTATAAAACGCTTGTAAATGAACAAAATTGGGGCTTGAAATGAGGAAATTGGAATTTTTACAAAGTCATGGCAATCATGGAAAGGATAAAAACCAATGAAAAAAGTCAAATGCCTCAAGAATCACCAGCATGAATGTTCCTGAACCATTCAACTTGATATAATTTGGAGCACTAAGGTAAGCTTCTGTCTAGAAGAATGTAAATTTTTCTAAAATATATATAGATGTGAAGCTTCTCTCAAAATATAAAACTCTTGTGGGTGTTTTACTTGCTCAGTGCCTATCAAAATGTATTCGAGTTGCCCTTTTAGATTTTCACCTCAAATCCTTAATTTGGTTTGAAAACGATCTTTGTTGATTCTCGTCTTGAGCTCTTTTTCAATTTTCCTTATTCTCTTTCTTATATATCCTTTCTTACTTTCTCTTTCCCTTTTTTCCTTTTTTTCTTTATTTTCTTTTCCCTTTTTTTTATTTTTTTATTTTTCTTTTTTTTGAGTGTGGTATTTCTAAACTATAATCAAAACTACTGGGCCACTCAAATTATCTTCATCGATCTCCATAAAAATAATACTTCTCTAGAACATACCTTATAAACAACATATGATCTTTTCTCCCTTAGACACTTATTTCTCATGGAAATCCTTATGAATTGGAAAGATATTTTCAATCACCAGATCACCATCTCAAAATTTTAAAGCTCGCTTTGTTTGCTTCTGACACATATGTCCATGGAAGATAATTTCTAACCTCTTTTCTTCAATGAGGTTGAAATGATCGTGTCGAGCTTAAGTGCATTCAACTTGGTCTTATCTCTATCTTTATCAAAACTTGACATAACGAAATGTCAATCACAATGAGTAAGGCTAAAAACCAAATAGAAGTAGCATTGTCCCTTGTCCGAGTACATACTGACGTTTGACATGTATACATAATGAAGGACGATTTCTTATTACAATTCATTATCCTCCCCAATTAATTTCAACCATTTTCTTTAAATGGCCACTCTTATCCTCATAGCACAAACCTTAAATTCTATCATACTTCAGTTCTAAAGAACTCTAATCTACTAGTAAGAGGATATTAGACTTTTTTTAGAGAAATTAGTACTGTCTTAATTCTTTGTCCCAAAGCATTGGATTCCTCATCAGAATAAAGCTTTCATAATTTGTCATCTGAATCAATTTCTTCCATAGTGGATGTACACTACAGGAACTCACAATCATCAGGCGCACTACTAGTCAAAAAATCTGCTTTGACACTTTCTTTTAATGCTTTTCAGGCTCACATATATGGTGCCAAACAATAATTTCCATTGCCAATTTGTTTGTCAAAGATGGTGACTCCATCAAGCACTTTAGAGGAACATGTTTGGATATTAACCAAGTAGTATGGAAACATTTATTGTATAAGCCTTCGAGTATTCCGTACCAAAGCACATCATGACTTCTGGATCAACGATTATCGGGTCTCGTAATTGATGAGCTTCTTGCCCCAGTACTGGATTAGTCTCCACTTTTCTACGGACTTGTTATGTTGCCCTCAACGCACATCTCAATGAATTTTCGAAGGTTTTCAAATACAGGATTAATAATATATCCGGAACTTGTGCACTACAACCTCTATATTCGATCCTGGTATGCTTGATAAGACCAAAGAAAAATGATTTTGACAAATTGAAGCAGCTCCACCGATTCCTGAAAAAGTATTGCAAATCCTTAACTATCTTATTTCTTTTTCATTCTCAGACTTATAATCATGACTTCTTGTCCGTGAGATAAGAACTGATTACCTTGATTTTCCATTAACTTCAAAAATTTGTTAGAAACCTCATATTCTATTTCATTTTTTGCACTCATAGGTTTTCTACTAAACACAGGTCGCTCGAAATTTATCTCACGATTAGAATTCAGAAACATTCATGCTTATTAACGATTGAGACACCTGCAAAGAAAATTTGGAACGAATATATATATTCGAAAAAGCAATAGACATTTGTATGAGATTAGCAAAAGAATGCTAATAATAATAGAAGTGTCAAAAATGATAAAGAATTACAAAGAATGTGAAAATGTATAAAATGATTGCCATTTGAGAAATGGAAGAAAGCATCTTTAATTTCATAAAAGTACAATTAACATAGTAGCCCTCACAAAAGATTCCTTAATGCTCGCGGGCATAAGCATAAGGGTTAATTTCGAATATTAGTCTAAACTTCATCTAAAAATTACAAGAAGATCTTATGTAGTCCGATTATTGATTATTTTTTATGGGAGACATGGTTAGATATCAATCACAGATTTTCATTCCCGTCATCTTCAGGCATATTGCTGACGTGCAGCTCTAGATCCTCCATCAGATCTTCTTCATTAGTTACATACACCAAATATGGTTCAACATTAACCTCCCCAAACTGGAAAGTATTCTTCATATATTCCAAAAGACTACCCTCTCATTTTAGGTTGACCTCTTTATTTTATTACCCCTTTAGCCTTTTCTTCCCTTGTTGAAAATTAGGCCCAAATTTATATCCAAAACGATTCTCCTTGGTGATGATAGTTTTGGCCCAGACTTGAGCATTTATTACTGCTGTGATTGGTGGAGTATTCGTTAAACTCTCTAAATTGTCCAAAGCCCATTTGCCATCAGGAAATTTGATATAGGTGTTTAAAGTGTCCTTAGGGTTTCATCTACCCAATTCATTCTTAAGCCTATGGGCCAGTCTCGGATTACATCATTGGATTCCTTTTGCTTGGATTTCTTTTCCCATTCTCTTGCGCCATGGATCCATCACAAGATCTGACTATATTAATCTCTATTGGGGTAAAGATTTCTTGGCACTGAATCTTAACTATTTTTTTCTACCTTGCACCTATAAATTTATTGCTCTAAAGGGTCCTAGAATTTTCTCTCAAGGTTGCTAGGAACCTTAGCTAAACAATCTGGGTTCCAATTTGGTTTATCCAGGGAACCTCTTTATAGGTCCACTTCTCATTTGGAAGCCACTGTGGCTGGACACATCATGGTGTAATCAATCATGCTTTGAGTATTTCTGAATGTAATTTTTTTCATGAAAAATGGAAGGGAGGGAACTAAAAACCCCACGATTTATTTTTATTATCATCTAATCCCCCTGAAGAGAGGCTACTTAGTGATGGCTTTAGAGATAGAGTTTGCTTGTCTTGACCAGATGATTGTGAAGGGTTAGAACACTGAATCACGAGAGATTGATCATTCTTAGCTTTCTTGATCAACATTCGGTCCTCTTCTATGCCCCTCCTCTTTGAGTAAAGTTTATCTCTCACAATGGAACCTTTATCTCTCACTACTTCTTTATTCGTTGTTGGTTCAGTGGGGCCCTCTAAGACCACATCTTATTTTTAGAGCTGGCTTGAGATATCCTGCTCCTTAACAGGTCCTCAATTACTTGTCACTATCGTTTCGGCTCCACCACTGACCTTCATAATCCTATTTAAAGCCTTTACAACGGGATCCTCTAGTGGTTTCTCTCCATGGATCACAACATTCATCATCTCCATTAATTTGGACATTTGTTCTCTTGATTCATTCTGGAACCTTTTTTTCTTGATTGATCATCTCTTGTTGGGTATTTATGAGTTGCTCCTAGATTCTCTTGATCCTACTAACACGTGCTAATATTTTATTCATCACTTTCGATCTTTCTAGAGACATGCCCCGGGTAACTTCAATTGGCTCTTATAAATTCTACCACATTACATTTTTATTAATATTTTATCAATGAAGGTGAAAAATATGACCATTAATAAATAAATGCAATGAAAAAAGTAAATGCAATGTATATGTGATGTAAATGCAATGCATGGTGTTAATTTTCTACCGATTCCTTAGAACTACTTTTAATATTAGAAACAAAGTTTGGTTACAAGGCTTAGACATATCACATATAAATATGAGTTATTTCTCCTAATTGCTGAATGTGCCCCAAAACCTTCCAGAAAATGATTAGCCCATAAATACCCAGAGAAAACAGGTCAATCTTCTTTCTTTTGTCGTGATGATGGTCGATCACTTCTTAGAGCAGTCTAGGTAATGCAATTATTATCTCCTTTCTTTTTTATGCCTCTTACGGTGCACTCTTCACTCATGTCTGTCATCAGAAGCAGTTTTTTCTTGAAGCAATGAGTATTTGGAGGTTTGGTGTACACCTTTTCTTCTTGAAATCTCGGAAAACGAATTAAGGGATGATACTCCTCTATGGTAGGCGTAATGTCGACTCGACCAAAAGTAAAACAACTATAGGCAGGGTTCCAGAACTGTGCCAGAGCTTTAAACATATTTTGGTTAATTGGAATGTCTAAGAGATACGAGATGTCACCATAGAGTTGATAAAACAACTGCTTATTGAATGCTTCCCACTTTCCCCAAATCTCTTTCAGCTCGCTCAGGTCATTCTGACAGACATTCATGTGTGTATCCAATCAAATCTGACATATACCTAGCTTTAAATTGTCTTCATTTGTTAGCTGGGACTATTTAGACCATCTCAGAATGTCTGCATTGCTTCTACCTCTTTTTGAATCCTTCGTTCCATATTACTAGCCTAATATATGGACATCGGTCACAGATCAACACCAATGGGATTAATAGTGCGATGCAAAAATGAGAACAAAATATAACAAAAGCACAAGAGAAAATTAGTCAATAATCATAAATGAATTATTCATATATAATATAATTTCTCGATAAAACCTACCCCATATATTGACTACCCAATCATGCTTTAGTAGATCCTACCTAAACATGATTTCTACCTACATGCTTCGTTTATTGAAAATTCTAACCTCATACCATATAGTTCACACACTTATTCAGAAAAATAAACCTAATCACATGATCTCTAGTTCGCATACATTTATTCAGGACTCAAAATTACCCTACAAAAATTAAAACTCTCAAACAGGCTTTTCCTTGTGTACTCTCCTCACAAGACTCTTATGAACTGGTAAGGCTCTATTTGGGTTCTAAGTTTACTACATGCTGGGTTCGGTTCTAAAGTAAGAGCTCTTCGAATTGTCTTTTTTGGTGCCCCCTTGGGATACCGAACCCTCAATTTTGGCCCATCATAGTCTTTCGGATCGAGTTCAATTTGAGGGGACACAACTCCTTATATCCATACGGAGGTGAAAACCATCACGAAGACCATAAGGCGTGAGCCCTAGAAGAGATCCACTATCCCGTACGGAGGTGAAAACTACATAGGGGAGTAGATTCTCACTCCTACTTAAATAGGATAGAGCGGGATTTTAGCTCATGTTATGCAAATGCGCCTGTGCAGTGTGTGAGGAAAAGCAAAAACAAAACAAACACAAAAAAAAGTCTAAAAAAACTTGAATAATTATTTACTCTGAAAACTCTAACAAACAAGTTAGTACAACTATTTAGTGGTTAATCAGAATATAAGCACTTATTTAAACCAAACAAGGGATCAGAAACCAAATTAGTGCGAACTTGTAATTTTTATTGCAAAAATAATTAATTAATCCACTATGGCCTGACTCTCTAAAAAAGGTCTCAGCAGAGTCGCTAAGTAGTCGAAACAGTTTTTTTCGAAGGGGAAAAGGGGGTCTCGTTTTGAAATAGTTATTTTTGGTGATCGGTTAATGATAAACCATGGTTCGATGAGTCACCACTAATATTTGATTAGGGTGATTGTGAACCCAAAAACGTATTCGTCATTTTAATAAAATATTAATTTTAATTAAAATGACAAACTTGTTGTCTGCTTACCAAAATTTGAGTTCGGGAGTCGGTTACGTGTGGGGAAGGATTAGCACCCCACAACGCCCTAAATCGGTACCTAGTCGATTAATTAATTGTCTTTACAATGAAATTTATGAGTTCGAATTTAATTTAATTTAAGATACCATACAAATAATTATTTGATTTTTGGATGAAACATTATAATATTTAATTATTTCCTATCGAGAATAATCGATTTCTCATTCCTTTTACCCATCGGTTCTTACTCCAATCGAAATAAAAAATATTAAAATTCCATTCTAAAATTCAATATTAATTCAAAATAACAATACCCAAAATAATTTTAAGAGAGAAATAATAATATCTAATTATTTCCAATCGAGAATAAACAACCTCTCATACTTTAAAATAGTCATTTATTACTCCAACCGAAATGAAAAGATAATATTATTCTCAATATCGATTTGGATGTTATTATTTTGAAAACGTATCGAGAAAACACATGCAAAATAAAGAGAACTAAAAGCATACATCAAGCAATTATAATTAATTATTTATTTTACCAATATTTAATGAGATAAAGATGTTCAATTATTTAAATATCCCAAGACGAGACCTTAGATTCGATCTAACAGTCTTTTCTCGATGAATTGAATTAAAAGAACATGATATTTTTCTCAATCCCTGAATTTTAAAAATAAAATCGATTTAATTTATGTCACTAAATGGGATAAACTTTCATTTTATAATTATAAAAAATAACTTTCTTATACATTAAGACAGACACTTCACGACAATATTAAAATGATCGAACATTACTCTTAGTCAATTTATTTCGATCTGAGTCAAGTGATGGTTATGAGGATATCATGCAAAATTAATTAGGACTAAAATGAACTAACATGTAAGCAATACGCAAAAATTAAAATAAAAATAGGACAAAAACATAAACAATCAAACCATCATGCCAAAAATAAAATAAAATAGAGTATATATGTGATTAAAATGAGAATTTTCAATGGTAACTGCTAAAATTACAAAGAAAAAAATAAAAAAAACATGGGGACTAAATTAAAATAAGTTGAAATTGTATGCCCAAATTAAAATAAATAAAAAGACAAATTCTGGTTTAAAATACAAGAATGCATAAACTACAGGGGCTATTTCATAAATATTCCATTTTTTTCTAGGCTAAAAATATACATTCAAAATAAAAAGGGTAATTACAAAATCAGTCCCTAAGTATTTTAAAAAAATAAAACAGTTACTACACATGACTAAAATGTAAAAACACGCTAAACATAGAAGAACTAAATAGCAAATAACCCTAAAAATATTTAACAAGTATAAAAGTGGGCAAATTACAAAAACAATCCCTACATATGACTATCATGAAAAATCACGGCTAAACTAGGGGGTTTGAACAATTAAACCAAAAATTACAAAGCATAAACATAAATGGCTAAATTATGAAACATGTCTTACACATGACTATTCATCAAAAACACGTTAAAAGTCGAAGGACTAAACAACAATTTTCCTTGAAATTTTTCTATAAATGCAAATTTCACTTTTTTCATTTCAAACAGATATTTAAAAAAAAACCCAAAAACACTCTCTTCTTTCCTCTCCGGCTGGCCCACTATAGGTTGTCTTTCTCCGCGCCCGGCCGCCGTCCGTCTGTTATACATGGTGGCCGAAATTCTCAAAACGAACCAAAATTTTTCCCCATGATGAGTGTTCAGAACCGTTAATATTTGCTTGTTATTTCTTCGATCTTGTGGATTTATTGCTGCTGATTTGGTTGTGTTGTTCTTATTTTCGTGCAGGGTCTTACTTTCCAGAATTAGTGATAAAACGAGCGCATTCTGCATTTTTTTATTATTTGTTCACGGATGGAGACATGGGCACGACACGATCTGACGTGGTAGTTTCTTGAAGGTTTAATTAGTGGCAGTTTCTAGAATATCTACTTAGCGCGCCTTCTGGAAGATGGACGAGCAGAGTTGCATTAGGAGACTTGTTTAAAGTTTGAATTTAGGAAAAAAAAATTATCTTTAGGATTATTTTATTTTAATTTCTTTGTTTATCCTTAGGCTTTGAGAGGCTATAAATACCCTCTTGGGGTAAGCCTAAACACACAACTCAGATTACAATCTTCTTTTTCTTTCTAGTTTTATAAAAGTACTCTTTTTTTTTTATTTTCAAGTTTTCAGTTTTTTACTTTATTTTTAGCTTTGTTTTTAAATATGCTAAGTATAACTTTTGTCATGCTTAACTAATTTTCTCTTAAGTCGAGAGCTAAAGCGATGACTCAATTCCAACGGGAGAATTGAAACAGACCCTTAATATCTTCGAAATATCTCTCTCAATTTATGCGCTTATTTTTCAAAATCAAAACAGTTTTCAAAATCAAAGATAGAATTTGGTCTGGATTGTTGTTGCGATTAAACGTGTGGGAGGAAGATTCGGCTTATAGAAAGCACATTCGACTTCCTGGGAACACTCTTGGCGAGATAGCTTCGCCAAGAGGGAATTGAGATCGAAATTGATGGTTATAGAAGCAACACTACGAATTTCCTTTATTTATTAATCGATAAGAAGGAATTTTATTTGACATCGTCAAATTGGCACCGTTGTCGGGGACTTCATCAAATTTACTAATTTTTTTTCACTTCTGGCTTATGACCATGGCAAATCCGGGCGCATTAGTGGAGTATGACCCAGAAATTGAAGCCAGAGCTAGGAGACTTCACGTACAGACGCTTCGGAAAAGACGAAGTCAATAATCAAATCCAGAATCAGAATCAAATTCAGGTGAATCCGTTAATATAGAACCAATTCCAATGGTCGATCCTACTATCAGAGAGTTAGTCGCGTCACCCACTGAACAAGAGCCTTTGTGCATTGATTTTCCCCAAAGTGAAACTCCATACCAGTTAAAAAATGGCCTTATTTATCTCATCCCTACATTCCGCGTATTGCCAAACGAGAATCCACATAAACATCTCATAGAATTTCACATGTTCTGCTCTAGCATGAGACCACATGGAGTAACCGAGGATTAAATAAAACTTAGTTCCTTAGCCGATTCGATTAAGGAGTGGTTATTTTATCTACCCCCTAATTCTATTACTACATGGGCTCAAATGACTCGTATGTTTCTTGACAGGTTTTTCCTTGAGGCGAAAGTAAGTGAACTACGAAGAAGAATACTTAGAATCAGGCAACTTGATGGAAGGTCACTTTATGACTACTGGGAGAGATTTAAAAAGTTATGTGCTAGTTGCCCATAAATGAATTAACGAAACAAACACTTCTTCAATACTTTTATGAAGGATTAACTCCCCTGGAGATGAAGATGATCGATGATGCCAGTAGCAGAGCCTTGGTGAACATGACTCCTACTGAGGCCAGGGACTTAATTTCCACAATGGCCGCAAATTCCCAATACTTCCGCACAAATAATTAACCTCCTCGAAGGGTTCATGAAATAAGTTCATCTTCCTTAGAAAATAAGATAGATAAGTTAATTGAAGTTGTCAACTCTCTTGTTGCGGGAAAGATAGGACCAAACAGATTATGTGGAATATGTGCATTACCTGATCATCCAACAGACAGTTCTCCACTGATCCAAGATGATGTGACAGCTCAAATCAACGCAGTCGAAAACTTTCCAGGACTCCCCAAGGAGTACGGTAATACTTACAACCCAGGATGGAGGGATCATCCGAAATTCAGTTATGCTCAAAACTAAAGGCCGAATCAAGGTTAACAAGCGTGACCACATCCACCACCGCAACAGCCGCAGAATACATCATTAGAGTCAATTGTCAAGAGGTTCACACTTTCCTAGAAAAAGTTCCATATTCGTACTAAAGCCCACTTCCAAGAGATTGACAAACAAATAAGTCAATTGGCTCAAACCGTAGGTCGCTTGGAATCACAAGGTAAGATTCTGTCTCAAACCAAGGTAAACCTAAGGGAGAATGTCAGTGCCATCACTCTTCAGTGTGGCACAGTAGTGGCATCACCTGTCCCAAAAGATGAAGCAATTCAAAAAGGGAAGAAGACTGTTGATTCAGGATCCCAGAAGAAAAGTGACGAAGTACAAACGAATCCAAAACCATCTCTCTATGACGTGTCACCACCTTTTTCATCGAGGTTAGTAAAAAGGGATAAACAAACTGAGGAAAAGGAAATATTAGACGTACTTCAGAAGGTGGAAGTTAACATATCTCTTATTGAGGTAATCCGAAAGGTTCCAAGATATGCCCAGTTTTTTAAGAATCTTTGTACGACAAAAAAGAATCTTACCGGGGTCGAGAAAGTGAATTTGGGAGAACACGCCTCGGTCATTTTCCAATGAAAGTTACCACCAAAACTAAAAGACCAACGTATATTCGTAATACCCTGTAAAATTGGTAAGGTTGAGATAAAATGATCCATGTGTGATCTTGGCACCTCTATTAATGTAATGCCTCTGTCTGTTTACAAAATGATTACTAACGAGCCTTTAAAGGAAACAAATATCTCAATACAGCTTGTCAACAGATCGGTGAACTATCCGGAAGGACTCTTAAAGAATGTACTGGTGGAGGTAAACAACTTGATGTTTCCAGTCGCTTTTTATATAGTCGACTTGGAGAATGATCGCACAAGCACATCCTCTGATATCTTGTTGGGGTGCCCTTTCCTAAGTACTGCACACATGAAAATTGACATAAGAAGTGGAATTTTAACTATGGAATTTGACAGTGGGATTGTTAAATTTGATGTGTATAAGGCAATGAGATATCCTGATAAAGTGGAAAGCCTAAATTCTTTTGATATAATTGATCCTTTGGCTGATGAATTTTTAAGGACTAATTTTTCCTTTGATCTATGCAGGGAGCTAGAAGAACATGATGAGAACATGTATTCTGATTATGCCGAATTGAATTTGATTTCTTCTAAGTCTAAAGCTTTACCCTCTGTTTTACAGGCGCACGAAGTTGAGCTGAAACCGTTGTCGGATCACTTGAAATGCGCCTTCCTCGGAGCAAATAACACCTTCCAATAATCATATCGAAAGGATTATCCGAGGAGGAAGAAAAAGACTTAATTACAATTTTGCACATACACAATGAGGCTATAGGATGGACCATCACCGACATAAAAGGGTTGAGTCCATCCACTTGTATACATAAAATTAAAACCGAAGAAGGCGTAAAACTGACACGTAAAGGTCAACTCTGGCTAAATCTGCCAATGATGGAAGTGGTAGAAAAGGAGATACAAAAACTTCTTGATGCGGATATCATATATCCAATTTTGGATAGTAAATGGGTAAGTCTGATATATGTAGTTCCTAAAAAAAACAGGAGTTACTGTGATAAAAAATTCTGATGGAGAATTTATACCAACACGAGTTCAGAATGGATGGAGAGTCTGCATTGATTACAGGAACTTGAATTCTTTAACTCGAAAAGTCCATTTTCCTCTTTCATTCATAGATCAAATTATATAACGATTAGCCAGTAAATCTCACTATTGTTGTCTTGATGGATTTTCAGGTTTCTTCCAAATTCTAGTGGCACTTGAAGATCAAGAAAAGATGACATTTACATGCCCCTTCGGCACCTTCGCTTACTGACAAATGCCTTTCGGACTTTGCAATGTACCTGCCACATTCAAAAGATGTATAATTAGTATTTTTTTCTAATTATATTGAGAAAGGTATCAAACTCTTAATGGACGACTTCACTGTTTACACCTTGAAGTACTTACTTAGCAAAAAAGAGGCGAAGCCACGGCTAGTCCGTTGGATCTTACTCAAAGAATTTAATTTGGAAATCAATGATAAGAAAATTGACTTCATATCTCTACAATTGATCCTCCCATTCGTGAGGAATTCCCAGAGGAAAGCTTAATGATGACGCATAAGTCAATGCCATGGTTCGCATATATAGTTAATTACTTAGCCACGGGTAAATTACCATTTGATCTGAAGAGATCCGAAGTAAATCGTATTAAAAGAGAATCTCATTTCTTCATTTGGGATGATTTATATCTTTGGAAGTATTGTTCAGACCATGTAATTCGATGATGTGTTCCTGAAAGCGAGGTAAGCTCAATTTTCAATTTTTTTCCATTCTTATTCGTATGGTGGACATTTCGGACCAAAGCGGACTGCTCATAAAATTTTAGAATACTGATTATTTTGGCCTCATATTTTCTGTGATTCTTACTTATTTTGCAAATCCTGTGACAATTACCAACGTGCAAGTAATTTGAGTCGAAGAAATGAAATGCCTCTTAATCCTATTCACATATATAAAATATTTGATGTTTAGGGACTCGACTATATGGGTCCTTTTGTTTTTTCTTTCGGCAATTGTTATATAATTCTTGCGGTTGACTATGTTTTGAAGTGGGTAGAAGCTAAAGCCACTCGAAACAACGATTACAAAACTACTGTTAAATTTCTAAATAATTGAATTTTTTTCCAAGTTTGGTACACCAAGAGCGATAATAAGCGACCGCGGCACACACTTCATCAATCGGGTAATTGATACGCTTATGAAAAAGCATGGAGTAAATCACAGGAATACCACGGCTTATCATCCGTAAATGAAATTGATTGACGCTTTGTAGGCTTATCGAACTACATATAAAGGACCTATCGACATGTCGCCATATCGCCTTGTATTCGGTAAGCCATGTCATTTACATGTCGAGCTGGAACAAAAGGCATACTAAGGTTTAAAGCAATGCAATATGGAGTTAGAAGCGATTGGAAAAACTCGGAAGCTACATATACAGGAGCTGGAGGAGATCTGGAGAGATGCTTACGACAATGCTAGAATATATAAAGACAAAACAAAAGAATTCCATGATCGATAAATTACTTTTAAATATTTTTATAGGGCAAAAGGTTCTTCTTTTTAATTCAAAGTTAAAACATTTTGCAAGTAAACTTCGATCGAAGTGGAGCGGATCTTATACGATAACTGAAATTGCTTCTCATAGCACAGTTGAACTTGAAGATGGTTCGGGTACTCGATTTAAAGTAAATGGACACATGATTAAACAGTATTATGTGAATAGCCAGGCTTGCCTAATTTAAGATCTCGACTTAGAAGAACCTGTAGTTTGAATCAGGTCATCGAGCTAATGACGTTAAACAAAAGCGCTTAATGGGAGGCAACCCATAGTTTTTAATTTCGTTTCATTTTGAATTTTAATTTTAATTAAGCATGTTTCATTTAATTTTTATTATTATTTTGCAGGAACCGAATGTTTTTCAAACTTAAACAATGAAGAATTAAGAGATTATCATCCGATCAATGCCAAATTCGGACCCCAAGACCATGTAATGGCATGCAAAGTAGTGTAGTACCGATACTGCTTAGGCAATAACGGTATAGTGGAAACAGAATCGAAATATGGTATCGATACCATCAAATGGTATTGATACTACTATATAGTAGTATCAATACCCCTATGACGATATCGATACCGTTGACTCCCTATGGCGTACGTTAGCACACTTTTAAAGAGACCAGTGCATGTTAGCAAACCCTAAATTTTCCCCTTCTTATTATCTTTCTACTGCCCCCATTCCTTAATCCTCTCTTTCTTTTCCCTTTGACCGTGAACCCTACCCCTATCCCTATCTCTACCAAATTTAAATTTACTTTTACACTCTTTTTTACTCCTATCACCAAAACAATTTCACTCAAACTCCAATACCCCCATACGCACAGCAAAAATAAAAATCCCCAAACCTCTTCATCTTCTTCAAAACACTTGTTTTCTTCCCCAAAAAACACCATCATTTCTTCCTCTTCTCACCATCTTTGATCCTATCTAACCCTTACGCTTTCGCTAACGTGCTCACTCCACGATGGTACGCACAAGAAACCAATCGGATAACACCAACGCTCCTCTGCCCACCGTCCTTAGAGGACGTTGCCGCTCCAATGCGTCGGCGTTCGTTGAGTTACCTAGTGATTCCGACTCCGTTTCACCGCCACCCCCTGTTCACCCGACGCAAGGTCGTGGCCAAGCTTTAAGTCGCCATATCATTTGACTTTTGCACTGACCGACTCCCTACGCCTCTGGCCTAGCACCTCTCATCGTACGTCATCATCACGCTCCCCATCTCCATCATTCCACTCAATACCGACAGTAGCAATTTTGTCATCTCGTCTATAACCGATGGGCTTCCCATCGTATTCGATGCATTTGGCAGCGTCATACAACGCTCCAGAGGTAAATTATAGTCTTGTTTCGGTTCATCATTTACTAATGTACCATCCAATTTATGGTTTTACAGGGGACTTTAATACTAGCTTTCCACCCCCAGATCCCTATCCTACGACGTCGAGCTCTCGGTAGTAGCCCGGGTGGCATGCTTCGCTGACCTGATCCCCTAGCCCGAATGATGCCCCTGCTCCAAACAGTCAACCGCCTATCCACGAAAATCTCGAGCGTAACCGAAGGGGTTGATCATACGCTGTCCCTACCAAAGAGACGTTACACTGGTATTTGTAATTTTCGGACAATGAATTTGTATGTTTTGAGTCGGTAAGACATCGTACTTTCCGTGTAGGTAAATACATTCCGACTCAAATTTTAGAAACCTTGCATTTACGTGAGTCTGTTCATGCATATTTTGCTTCCATTGGTTGAACTTTATATCCGATGACTAACTGTGGAACGTTTTATGAACTTGTGTTTGAATTTTACGCCACTTTTAATTTTTCACCGCATCATCTTCATAATGTTAATTCACTCGATGTCGTTATATTCTGACTATGCTTAAGTTATTTTTCAATGTCTATATCATAATTTAATCTTCCTATGGGTTCATGACGGATGTCATGAATCATGCGTATTTAATTGTTTTACTTGAGATTCAGTAGGATTTCGATGTCGATATGGCCTATGAGACTCTTTCTGGCTTAGCTGGCCACACGTTCAACGCTCGCTCAATTCGATCTCGTCTTATCCATGATCCAACTCTATGCTACATCCACCGCTTCCTTGCCTACAATTACTCCTGCCATAATAACTCTTCTTCCTCCTCGAGCCGAGTTGAACTATTTTTCTTATGGTGCATGTCAGCCGGCCAGCGAGTGAACTTGGGATTTTGGTTTGCTCGGGCCTCTGAGATCGTTATTCGATCTAATCACCCACTTATGCTTGGCTCTTAGATTACTCATTTAGCTTCTCGCATCGCTAATTTTGACGTTACATGATTTACTTATGCTTTTTCTACAAATGCTTTAGGTGACCGATGCTTGGATTCGATGGGCCTACTTGTTGGAACCCCGAGCGCACCATACTTCATTCCACCAGGTGTCCTCACTCCTCACCGCGAGCAAGTCTTCGTTCGCCGTAATATGCCATAACCGCCACCTGTAACACTTCGCCCAGATATGCAGTCTCAAATGGATGAAGTCCACAACTGCCTCTATTCCATTGAGACGAACATTACTGAGATTCTTTCCTATATCCGTCCCAGCTGGTTGACATTAAATTCAGGGAGTACTTTATTCTTTCTCTTGCACTTTAATTTTATGTTTTGAGGCAAAACGCTCTAAGTGAGGGGGAGTAGAGTGTAGGTTGAAT
Organism: Hibiscus syriacus; assembly: GCF_006381635.1. NCBI lineage: Eukaryota > Viridiplantae > Streptophyta > Magnoliopsida > Malvales > Malvaceae > Hibiscus > Hibiscus syriacus. The sequence goes on along the minus strand of NW_024063533.1, from coordinate 9,549,000 downwards.
TTCCCTTTTGCTTATCTTTATGTTTTGATGCTAGTATTTGTTTGTTGGATATGCAGAAATTTCATTGAATTTCTTTGTCTTGTTGATTTTTTTTTGGAATGCTATGCTTGTTTGGGAACACATGATTATTTAGGTTAGGATGTTCTTGATAGAGAATAGCATGAATTGTGATCAAGTTGGTATTTTTGTGACATTCCATGATTTTGTTGGTTGAAATATGATTAGCTCAATAGATGAAAACAATTTAGTGATATTTGAGCCTTTACGAGCATATCATTTTCGCTCTCATTTTGTTGGATTGAGTGTGTCGAATTTGACATTAGTATTCTATAACCTACATTTTAAATAGTGTCGAGATTACACATGAACATGATGCATAAAAATGATTTGGGCACCTTAGGATTAACCATTCCGTTTTCCCCCATTAAATTGCTTACCCATGAATTTTCCCCCTAGTTAACCACTTTTGAGCCTATTCTCATTTCTTTGTTTTCACCATATTCATAAACCCAAGCCTTTTTATTTTATCCCTCTTTTCTACCCTTTTCAAGGCAAGTGGATAATTTAACCATTGTATGCTCCATCGAAAAAATAAAGAAAAAAATAGCAGTTCGAAAAAGAAAAAAATATGTTGTTCGAAAAAAGAGAGAGAGATGAAAAAAGACATGAAAAAAATGGAAAACAAAACAACAAAAATGTGAAAAGAAAAAAATCCAATACATTTCGAAAAGAAATTTGTTGTTTGATAGATTATCTTTTTATCTTGTTGTACTTAATGTTTTGATGGAGTTGAACTTGTTATTTGTTAGTTCCTTGCCTTGAATTCTAGCCATATTAATTAGCCTTTTCCCCACCTCGTTACAACCAATCAAAGACTCTTTGATTTATGCATCTTGTTCTTATTAGTAGTGGAGATTTGATTTACTTGCAGGCCGATGATAATATCGTGTCGGTTCTGACATTGAGCGTTTCTGTACCCAAAACACGTTGAGTGATTTGAGTGAATCCTGATAAGGTGTTGAGTTATGAGCATTGAGATTAATGAATGAATGGATGTTACAATTGCATTTAACTTGTTCCAATTGGTGATATTAAATTGATTGATGTCTTGATTTGAATAATTCTTGTGGTCTCTACTTTGCTTCCTTGAATGTGAAACTTGACAAAGAACGGTAAATGAAATTCTTGACAAATTTGATTATATCATACTTGAGGACAAACATGAGATAAGTGAGGGGAATTTGATGAGCGTTCAGAATCGTTAATATTTATTCATTATTTCTTCGATCTTGTGGATTTATTGCTGCTGATTTGGTTGTGTTATTCTTATTTTTGTGCAGGGTTTTACTTTCTAGAATTAGTGATAAAGCGGGCGCATTCTGTATTTTTTCACGGCTGGGGACATGGGCATGACTCTGCGCACGACATGGTATGTCGTGACAGTTTCTAGAAGGTTCAGTTAGCGGCGGTTTCTAGAATATCTACTCAGTGCGTTTTCTGGAAGATGGACGAGCAGAGTTGCATTAGGAGACTAGTTTAAAGTTTGAATTTAGGAAAAAACAATTATCTTTAAGATTATTTTATTTTAATTTCTTTGTTTATCCTTAGGCTTTGAGAGGCTATAAATACCCTCTTGGGGTAATCCTAAACACACAACTCAGATTACAATATTCTTCTTCTTTCTAGTTTTATAAAAATCCTCTCTTTTATTTTATTTTCAAGTTTTCGATTTTTTACTTTATTTTTAGCTTTGTTTTTAAATATGTTAAGCATGATTTTTTCATGCTTAGCTAATTTTCACATAAGTCGAGAGCTGAAGCGATGACTCAATTCTAACGGGAGAATTAAAACAAGCCCTTAATATCTTTGGAATATCTCTCTCAATTTCTGCGCTTATTTTTCAAAATCAAAACAGTTTTCAAAATCAAAGATAGACTTTGGTCTATATTGTTGTTGCGATTAAACGTGTGGGAGGAAGATTCGGCTTATAGAAAACACATTCGACTTCCTGGGAACACACTTGGCGAGATAGCTTCGCCAAGAGGGAATTGAGATCAAAATTGATGGTTATAGAAGAAACAATCTGAGTCGGTCACCACGAACTTAAATAGTAATTGATCTACAACAATTGATGTTGATTAGATCAGTTTCCGAAGCCAGAATCAAAGATTGCCTTGGATATTCGGTATACAAAATAGAGTCACGGGGATTGCCCTTATAGACAAAGTAATCGACGTGAATACCGAAGGGAAAATCTAATTCGATGATCTAAAGGAAATTGAGTCAAAGCGAGACTTGAGGCTATTTTTACCATATTCAACTTTCAACGTTACACTCTTTTATTTTCAATTAAAATTGCCTTTTATTTAATCTCTTTTATTACTTAATCAATTTTAATCAATACCCCCCATTTACTATATCACGCCTGGCATAAATAATTCAGACATAAATTCAGAATTTTCTAAGTCCTTGTGGAATCGACCCTTACTTCTCTACACTACGAATTTCCTTTATTTATTAATCGAGAAGAAGGAATTTTATTTGACATCAAAACGATAGTTGTCACCCTAAGTTCATATTTACCACCCTAGCCCTAAATATAAGGCTAAAACTACCTAAAAACCCTCTAAATAGCCCTAAAACGAGTCGAACAAACCTCAGGTTTTCAGCTTCTTACACAGTCTGTCCGCCGCGAAGATCTTTGTACGACTCAGGTAAACCACTTGACCCTCTCGTTTCGGTTTTACATGCAAAGTTCTTTTCTCCCTATGCTATTTCAAAAACCAAAAGTAAAATAACAAATAATATACCTTGAATGTTTTTTTTTGTATTGCTTTCTAGAAAATTGAAAGGGGGAGAGCCTTTTTTACATATTTGCTCGGGTTTATATAACCCCTAGTTTACATATTTTAATAATTTAAAAAATGAAATGATTACAAGTTTTTTTTAGTGTGGTATTGCTTGTTGAAGAGTTAGAGTGGTGTGGTTGCTTTGTTGATTTGCATTTCTAACGTGGTAGGGCTTCAGATTGGTGGCAGCGACGGTGGTTGGGGAGTGGGTGAAACAGGCGGCAGCTGCTGTTCGATCTAGACCGTTGGATGGGTCCATATCCGACAGTTCTCGTGAGTGGTGGCTAGAATTAAGGGTAAAACCCTAATCAACTCCTAATCTAGACCGTTGGATCTCTCCCATATCTAATGGCTGATGGTGAGCGACACTAGATGCTAAGGATGTAACCCTAGCAGGCTTGGGTCTCATCTGGGCCGGGTGGTTGGGCTTCGGTTTGTTGGGCCGGATGTTTGTTGTATCTGTGTCAGACAGTTTTGGGCTTGTATTGGATCTGTAAAACCTGAAATAAAACAACATTAATAATAATAATAATAATAGAGGGACGAAATCGAGTGTCGACAGAAGTTGCAATATTATTATAAGAATTAACCTGGATCGAACTTTTATCTCGCTCTAAAATTTGTTTATCCCTTGATTCAATGAATAACTTTTGCAAACTCTAATCTTTCACACGAATTTTAGTCGTTGCATTTATATCTCCGTCCATAACCTAAAAGAACAAATTTTATTATTTTAAAGAATAGATAATTAAAACATTATTTACAGTAATCACAAGTGTCGTATATATATAGTAAATTAAAGAATGTATAAATTCATAAAATAAAAATAATTAAATTCAATACTTACTCGATGGAGGCAAACTACTGAAAAAACGATGGATAGAAAACGACTGAATTCATTCTTAATTGATTAAAATGTAAAAACAATTGATAGAAAGCTACTGGGGAAAACGATTACAGAGCTTTATATTATTACTAAGAATCTACTTTTTATTAAATTCGTTCTTTACCATTTTATGTCTGACAAGTGATCAGAAATTATTAAACTTTTTCTTTCTTTTTTAGACAAGTTCATTAACAGCTCTTTTTCGATTTTTTTAATGACTTGACACTGGGTGACTTTGGAAAATATATTAATGGTATTAATCAATTAATTCAGATGTCAATTTATTATTGGTGGGGCACCAATAGAGGCACCACAAGGGGAAGGAGACTTCTGTTCATTGTACATTGTAAACTTTTAGTAATCGATTTGCTTTAAAAATTGGGATCCTGAATTGATAATTGGACTAACTTGAATGATATTGGGATCATTAATTGATAATCGACCCTTACCATCTTTTGTAAGGGGAAATCCCAGCCCTTCGTTTCTTAAAAGGAGAATTAACTCATTTAATTTTGTATGAAAATGGGTGAAATTAAGTGACTAAAGTATAATTTATGAAAACTTGTATGCCATTTTTGAAGTAAAGGAAATTCAGGGACCAAACCCTGAATTTCTCCTAAAAGTGTCGACAGGTTTGGTTATAACTTAACGTGTTTTCTGATTTCAATCAGAAAACACAAAAGCTTTTCTTAAACTTTCACTCCTCCCGCACCTCGACTTTCAAGTCCGATTCCGACGCCGTTCGACATCCGATCGTCAAATTGAAACCACCATCGTGTTCGTTATCAAGTCAGGAACAATCCCCTTAAATTAATTGAAGCGAAACGCTGCTAAACGTCAGGAATTTCAAGTCAAAGCATCGACGTTTTTTTAGCTCTATCGCCGAGAAAATCTCAAATTCACCGCCGATCGTTGCTCAGTTTACGACACCTCCTGCACCATCGTGTTCCTTGTGTCGTTTCGAGTTCACCGGTGTCAACCTTGTCCACCTTCGACGGCGGCGCGTGAGGAGGTGGTGTAGTCAAAGATTCGGCCGATTTGAAATCGAGCTCTCCGCCGTTCAAAAATTTGAACCGATCGTTGTAAGTATCTCGAAATCGCTCAAAATAATTTTTAGAAATTTTTCCGGGATTTTTAGGGCCCCGGAGGACGCCTCATGCGCCACACGCACCGCCGCAGGGAGACCAGTTTCGACCGGTTCGAACCGGTTTGACCGGTCTGAACCGATTTGATCGGTCTGACCCGACCGACCGACCGACCCGACTGTTGACCCGACCCGACCCGACCGTTGACCCGACCCGACATCCGATCGTCAAATTGAAACCACCATCGTGTTCGTTATCAAGTCAGGAACAATCCCCTTAAATTAATTGAAGCGAAACGCTGCTAAACGTCGGGAATTTCAAGTCAAAACATCAACGTTTTTTTTAGCTCTATCGCCGAGAAAATCTCAAATTCACCGCCGATCGTTGCTCAGTTTACGACACCTCCTGCACCATCGTGTTCCTTGTGTCGTTTCGAGTTCACCGGTATCAACCTTGTCCGCCGTCAACGGCGGCGCGTTAGGAGGTGGTGCAGTCAAATATTCGGCCGATTTGAAATCGAGCTCTCCGCCGTTCAAAAATTTGAACCGATCGTTGTAAGTATCTCGAAATCGCTCAAAATAATTTTTAGAAATTTTTTCAGGATTTTTAGGGCCCCGGAGGATGCCTCACGCGCCACACGCGCCGCCGCAGGGAGAGTGGCTGCTGGAAACCGGTTCAACCGATTCTAACCGGTTCAACCGATTCTAACCGGTTTGACCGGTTTCGACCGACCGGTTCGAACCGAAACCGGTTCGAACCGGTTTGACCGGTCTGACCCGACCGACCGACCCGACCCGACCGTTGACCCGACTCGACCCGACCGTTGACCCGACCCGACCCGACCGTTGACCGTTGACTTTCTTTGACCAAAACTTAAAATGGCTTTGACCGAGCATTAAACGACCGTTAATCTTTTCCGAGTATACCTATTCTGATAGTTTTCAACGTGCCAAATCCGTTTTTGAAATTTTGACTTTGACTTTGACTTTGACTTTGACCAAGAATCTGAAATTTTGAAAAGTCATACTTTATGTTTTTCGACGTCCTGATTCCGATTCCGCAATCCGTTTGGCCAAATTCAGACTCGAAATACCCCAAATTGATAGTCAAACCCGAAAAATGCTTATATACTTAAGAAGTCTAGTTTTGAACAATTAAATAGGATTTGGGACTGATAGATTATTATTGTTTGAAGGTACAAGAGACTCTATGGATCGTTCGACAGCTCGACCCAGCTCTTCTAGATCAGTTAAACCACGTGTGTCATTATTCACGTGTTCGAAAACTGTAGCAGAGCGTGGTGAAACCAGCAATCAGTAGATTTGCTATTTGAACCTATTGTCGAGGTGTGTTCCCTACTTATTACTGAACTGTTTTATTGGTTTTAATATGTGGTACACCGAATTCATTGGTTATTGTTTTATGGATGCACCAATTTTATGTGACAATTTATGGAATATGGCTGCTATCTAATTTTTGTTTTGAAATGGTATATGATTACCATGTTTTTGGATTTATGGAATTTATGTCACGATGCAATTGAATTTTGGAATTGTATTACGATGGAATAGCTCTGATCAAGCTAAATGGGCCTAATGTGACTCTTGAGGGCCCCAAGATGTTTCACTAGGTCGGCTTTCCTTTGTTGTGTGCTTAGGGTAAGCTATATGGACTTATTGACTTGGGCTTAAGGATACAAGCTTCAGAGCCTATCCTTAAGTCGGCTTTCTTTTTGCTATGTGCATAAAGTAAGCTATATGGAAAATAATTTTTGGGGACTACTGATGGTGTACCAGAAAAGAGTTTAAACTATGATTTTCAGAAGTTAAACTCTTTTACGAATTTGTGAGATTACTGGACTATGATTTGTACCTATTGTGATTTTATGGAAATATTGGGACACACTGAGCCTAGCTCACCTTTTGAAAATGTTTTCCCCTTTTCAGATATTGTTGGTTAGATACCTCGGTTCGAGCACTTGGAGGATCAACATATCTCTTGAAGTAAATCAGATTGTAATGTTTTTATCTTGCAAGTTGACTAAATTTTGGTGACATGGACCTTATTTTAAATATCGGATTTTATAATGATGACTCTTTTGCTATTACTGCTCGGTTTATTGTGATATTGAATTTGAAGACATGTTTTAAATTAAATTATTATTTATTGGTACTATATTTACGAGTTGGATTTTGATAGTATAATTTGTTTATAATTTCATGTTATTTATAATGTGATTTTATATTGATGGAATAACGGTTTCGGAAAATGTCTTTAATAATCATAATGTGATCCACTAGACTTAGTCGAAACGTATAGGCCGGGTCTAGGGGGTTACAAATTTAGATCATTATCCCATTGAATGAAAGGAGGAAAACTGAAATTATCATCTTTCATCTTCTTCTATGCCCATAATCTTCAAGGGTATTGAGTGAAACATGTTATAAAAAATTAGCTTTGAATTATGAAAGAAAGCATAAAAAATTTAGTGTTAAAAGTTGTCTTACAAGCAAGGAAAGACAAGTTTGGAACCTTACACAATCATCCATGCTTTAACTTGGTAATTTATTTATGATATTGATAATTGATTGTGTATGTGTTATTTTGAAGCTCAAGAACAAGTTAGTGTTTCAAGTCGCAAGGGAAAAGAAAAAGCGGATGATGAAATAACTTGAATTGCTGTCATTTCGAAAGTTCGAAGTATGATTGTAATTGAAATTGAACTAATCTTGATTACATGTTATGTTGTGACTTTGATTGTATAGGATTGTATCATGTTATGAAATGTTTTGAACTGGTAACCCAATGTGAAAACTTGTCGGAGCTATCATTCCCTTATCTGAGGTACATATACTTTGTGTCGAAATTGATGGTTGATGATACGATATGCTGCATGTAATATGGTGTTATTGAAATGTGCTAGTTGTACTTCGATTATGTAAATTGTAACACCCTTATCCATATTTAATTTCCAAATACAAGTCAGAATGTCACAAATTAATTTTATAACATTTAAATTTAAACCATTTATCGATTTATCAAGAAACATCGATTTCTAGTTTTTAGTTAACCAAACTAAATCAAATTTCAGATAGTAACTTAGCAGTACATAATTAATAGCTGCTTAAAAATTGTCTATATTCAACCTTAATCAGTTGCTCCATTTTGTTCTATTGTTTATTAGATTATTAAACTTGTAATTCATTTAACAATTTCAAACATTAATATAAACTATTCATTGCTTATTTTAACCATTATCCATCATTACCAACTTAACTAGTTTATAATTTATTACCAATTCTATCTAAACTAGTATAAACCAACTATTATTATTATATACATGCCAACTAGAAATTTAAACTACATCAAATTGATGTAATTATTGATATTGTAGATATACCTCTTGATGAGTGTGATGCTTGATACTCCTTACTCTAGTTTTCTGCTTTTTACCTACTCTTCAAAATCATCACAATCTAAGTATACACTTAGTGAGACAAAAATAATAATAATAATCAATGCAATACAATGTATATACAAAGAAATAACAATAATCAATGCATCATGATCACTTTACCTGTATTACCTTCATGTTACACATATTAACATGAAATAAACAATGCATGTAATTTCTTACCAATATACTTGTCATTTATTCCATAAGCTCATAAGCTTAATAATCTACTTATAATTTATTAACCAATAAACCATAGCCTAAATATAAACCTATGAGTACCCTGGGTACAAAAGTTAAATATGCACTGAAATGCTAATACGCATAAGGTCGTGCCCACCTTATGCACTGTCCTTTATATAAACTATAGTGCTAAATCAAATATGCAACCTGCTGTTGGACTATATGGCATGCCAACTATACCACTGTCCCTCAATGACCTACTTGGGCATATAGTCTATTTATTTCATTCATGGTAATGTATACAACATAATTCAACATTGGGCAGTTCATACCAAAAATAACATTCATTATATAACATTATAAATAAACCAGTGATCAATGCATTTTATATTAACTTTTGACATATTTAAAATATGTCAAATATATGATTAATGACATAAATATCATGCTAATATAAACAAGGTAGAGTCATCGAATGTCTTCCTAATGATGTATAAAACATCCATGTATCGTGTTATGTATGCATTGCACTCACCTTGACACTTTTATACAAGTAAAAATATAAGTCTCACTAAGCTTTAAGCTCAATCTTTTTCCTTTCCTTTGTTGCTAGTTAGATCCCGGTTTTGATCGATGTCTATAAATACATCAAACATATAACATATAATCAAAAGAACATGTTAGAATCCTTCTAATCCATGCACACACAGTGTAGGAAAAATTCATAATATTCATTCCAAGACAACATTGTAATTACAATGTTTCATACACTTCATTCCACCTCAACTTACTTGAATTAACCTTTAAAATCACAATTTCACCTTAAGCTCTTATTTTTTATCTTTTAGGCTTTAAGGACTAATCATAAAAAAATTACATTTCAAGTCTAAATCCAATAATTTAATCATCAAATTAATCATTGAAAGATAACAAATATCATAAGTAAGTCCCTTGAATTTTCCTATAAATATTTCCTTAAGAAACCCATATGTCCTAATATAATCCATCACCTTCCAAGGTGTTTTCAAGATCGAAACAAAAAATTTAAACATGTATTGAAATTTTATACCATAGCCTTCATCAAATTCAAACTTTGAATATAATTCCCAAACTTTTCCTAAAGTGTCGTTTTGGTCACTATTAGGATTCAACTATTCTTCATCATTTCAAGCTTGAATAAACATGCTAAGGTATACAACATAATATTCTCATCATATCTAACATAAAAATCAATTCAAAATATCAATCCCTTAGCTTTTCATCTTTTCCAAATGGATCCTATAGGAAAACTAATGGATTTTTTCATTACTTGGAACATGAAATCAACATCACAACACCTATATCATCATTTTCAAGCCTTGAAACCTCAAATTTCATCATCCCTTCATCCACTCTTTTCATAAATTTAGGGTTATAAGCATGAACAATATGAAAAAAAAATGGTACCAAATGAAAGAGAATACAATGGAGAACAAAATTGGATTTCATGTCTTGCTTAAAAATCAATTTTAAAACTTACCTAAATGTTCCAAGGATTTCACAGAAAAAGCACACAAAATGGAGAAATTCTTGAACTTTATTTTTTTTGTATTTTAGTCCTTTTTGGATTTTTATAATGTAATTGAATTTAAAATTCATTTTAGTCCAAAATGACTATTATGACCTTAAAATCTAATTATCCTAATCATTCCACATATCAAATTTATCATCCAAGGGATGAAATTAATCCATGAAGTACGTAGTTTACAACTTTACCCTTGTAAAGTTGCAAAATTATAATCTTGTCCTTTTCTAATCTAATGGCTAAGATTTAACATGGAAATCAACTTAAATCCAATGGTTCACATCAAATTTTATCATTTTTAAATCATGGAAAAGACATTTTTTTCCCTTGCTTTATCATCTAGCAAAATTTCCTGAATTTTCAATTCGATCCGATTATCCAAATTTTTCTCAAACTTTCACACTTTATAGCTTTTAACACAAACTCCGTACGAAAAAATCTAAAACCCACGAAAACTTCATTCTTGGGGGTAAACTATTAATTGACGGGACTAGAGTATACAACTTTTTAAAATTATACTTTAGTCCTTAAACTTTCCAAATTTTATACTTTGACCACCAAACTTTTAATTTATTCATTTTGGTCACTAACAAAATTTTTGGGTATTAAATCAACCGTAAGGAATTGGTTATCTTATTAATATGCAACACTCAACAATATAATAAACATGATTCTAAGTATCATATTAGGCATACATAGTAATTTTAAATACACATATAATCACAGAAATGCATATGTGAGCTAGCAAGTTTCTATCTACCAAACCATTCGGGGGGAAAACACTAACAAGACGAATTTCCCAAAACCCATAAACAATCATACAACGAATAGGATACAGTGAACCCCATGAACACGAATGATAAACCGCTACAAGTTATGGAATAACCACTAGGAGTAATGAATCGTTAGATCTTCCTCCTACAATAACTCATCTATATGAAACAAAATGCATATGGCAAGTGATAGATGTACAAATTGGCAACATGGCATGCAGTACAAATTTTAGTACTTTTCATATGCACATAAAAATAAGGATACTCGTAGAGATAGAAAGATGCTTTTCAATATTTAACAGATAACACAAAGGCATGCTTAATTATGGATGATATGTGTAATCAGAAACATGCTTAATTATGAACCAAAGTAATCATACAGTTTAGTCTATACATATATAGCCCATAAATTCAAAGTTCAATACATCAGATAAAGTCATTCAATTGTTTAGAAACGTTATCCTACGTTATATCAACGCTTAAAACATATTTTAGGCATAACAGATTAATTAGACTTATCTATAAAAAAAAAGAATTAATTAGACTTAATAAATATGATTAAATAAACTAGATGTCGAAGCTAGTATGATATGAACCTATAGACAAGTACTTGCTAACCGATGTTAGCGTTCCAATTAATATGGGTATTTACACTTAACTAAAAAATAAAAAAAAATAATCGGGGAAATTACACGTCTAGTACCTAAACTATCAGTTTTAGTATATTTTAGTACACCTAAACTTTCATTTTTTTTAAAACTATACCTAACGTTTAGTTTTTGTTTCGTTTTAGTACCTCGTCATTAAAAACATAACTGGTGATTTGCATGTGGCACCTTTTTATGGGAAAATTGCATCATTCATCACTCAATTATCTTCTCACTCCTATTTTGGTCACTAAAGTTTAATTTTTTAAATTTAATTACTTAACTTTCAAATTACTCCTAATTTAGTCACTCTAACTTTCAAATTTATTTTTTTATTTTTTTATTATATATTAATAAAAAAAAATCGTTTCAAAAAAAATATTAATAAAATAAATTAGATTGATTAAAATAGGAGCAATTTGAAAGTTGAGTAGTTGAATTGAAAATTTTAAAATTTTAGTACCAAAATAGGAGTGAGAAGATAGTTGAGTGATAAATGATCTAATTTACCAATAAAAATGAATTGTCGTTAAAAAGAGGTACTAAAATGAAATAGAAACTAAACGTTAGGTATAATTTTAAAAAACTTTAAAGTTTAGGTATTAAAACGGATCAAAATTGATAATTTATGCACTAAACACAAAATTTACCCAAAATAATATTATTAATTCACTATTTAAGGTTGGGTATAGGAAATTCGCGAATTATCTAATTGGGTTTGCGTTTAGGAATTTTGGATTGATGACCATAGGTAAAAAGGCTTCTTGGTTCTCATTCGTCAAATGGGTCAACGGAGGGGATTATTAAATAAAATAAATAAATGGGAAAATGAAGATCTTAACCCTTGGTTTTCTTAGGCTACTCTTAGAAACTCACAATTGTACCCTCAATATTTCATATTTCTAATATTTAGAACCAGAATTTCAATTAAATATAAATTTTCAAATTTTATAGTTTTGTTTAGACTTCTTACTGAAGATTCAGAGCATGAATACTTTCTCCCTTTAATGAAATTTTAACATCGAATTTTTACGTGAACCAAATGGATACAAGTACTAACTATACATAAACTTCTTTGATTTTCATATAGCCTCCTCAATAATATGATTGCACCCTGATACCTCAATCAATGGCTTAATATAAAAAAATACCTAAACTATACCTTTTTTCTCTTAAAGTGCTGCCTAAAGTTTTTTTCGGTCAATCCAAGCGTCTAACGTTACAAACGTTATCACTTTAGGTGTCTGGTCCATAACAGACGTTAAATTCCACCATTAAGTGACAAGTGTCACATTTTGGTAAATTTGATTTAAAAAAACTCAAAATTATATTTTTTTATAAAAAAAACCCAATTTTTTAAAATATATTAAAAAAACTCAAACTTTGAAAAAACCTAAATCTAATCCTTATACTCATGTTGCCTGCCATTACCGTCGATCGAACCTACACCTGGTCGTGCCTTCACCCAACCACTACTTTCCCAACGAAGAGCCACAACAATTGGAGTCGATGGGAGTTAAATGGGGTTCGTTGTTACATCAGATTTACCATTGATTTTATTGCCAAAGTGTGTTTTTTCGAAGGGTTATTCGAGGGTAAATGATCATCGAGTGGAGGCATGTTCAGGGGTAGGCTCGATCTATGACAATGACAGCCAATGTGGGTATAGGATTAAAATTAGGGTTTTAGAAGTTTTGGGGTTTTAACATCTCTGAAAATTTTGAGCTTTATTTTAATAAAAATTATTTTATTTTTAATTTTTTTTGAAAAAAAAAACAAAATTACCATAACGTGACATGTGTCGCTTAACAAAATTTTTTAACGGAGGTTACGGCTCGGGCACCTAAAGTGGTAACGTTTGTAACGATAGGCACCTAGATTGATCAAATTTTTTTTGGCACTCTCGACAACTGTTTTCGCCCAGACCCTTCTTTTTATTATTATTATTATTAACTATTTTTTTATTATTTTTGCAGGCCATTTCAACAAACCCGAAAATGAGCCCCGAATTACAACAGGCCCAACCGGGCCCAAAATTACAACCCAATTATATTACAACCAAGACCCGAAGGCCCAACAAGGAACAAACCCAATACAAAGTAAACCTGACCCAATTCAACCGACCTGACCCGGTTTGGTCACCCACTGCCAACCCTATCCCTCTATCACATCACTTAATTACTATTGCTATCATGTGATCACTGCAACATCATTTCCCAAAAACCACTACAACACTCAACATTTCAAATCAGCAAAGTCATTAGAAGGCGTCAATCAATTTATTTGATATACTTGGATGTAATGGGATAAAAAAGAGAAAAGGGGAGATGGGTATGAAAAAATAGAGGGTCTCAGTTTTTTAGGAGGGGTTTTCTCTTGGTTTTTTTAGTAATAACAAAGGGGGTTCGAAAAAGGGGGAAATCAATTGTAACAGGACGGAGTTCTCTCCATTGAAAAATTGTAACAGAGATTTGTTTCTCTTCCTCATTTTCGAATCAAGCAATATAAGAGAAAGATTTATTTTTCAGTTTCCTTTTGATTCCAAATTTCATTTTTTAAGTGAATTGTGTGTGCTTGTGTTTTCGAAACCAAAATAAGGAAAAGAGGAGGATTCGTTTACCTGAGTCCCAATTTCCCCTCAGTCAAAGTTGAGTCTTGTCGTAGGGGGCTCGGCATAATCGAGAGAAATCAAAGGGCATGGGGTTTTGAACCAGACCGAAAAAATAAGGGAAAAAGAATCCCGAAAAATCAAGAAAAAAAGAAAAGCAATCGAAGAAATGAAAAGGGAGGAGAACCTTACCTCCGACCATCATCGTTTTCCAATGATCGGAGAGATGGATGGATGATCCCAACAGTGATAAGTTGTGTAAGGACGAGGATAATGACATATCTCGACCACAACCCGATCCAACGGCGGACGGCATCGATCAGAGCCTAGGAAAGCCGAACGGTATTCAGCCATTTTGCGTCGTTTGGTGCATCCCTCGCTGAAATGGAGGCCATATCAGGGATATGGAGGCCAAGGCGAACCATCAGGTGAAATCTGATGGCTAACGGCCACCGGCGGCCGACGACGACCTGCGGTGGTAAGTCACCGATAGTGGTCGGTTTTTTTAGAGAGAAGTCTCTCTCTCTAAAATCTATAAAAGCTAAAAATGAAAATAAATAAAAAAGGTTGATATTTATAGAAAACTTTAGGGGAAATTACACTTAGGTTCCCATAAGTTTGGTGTGTTTTTGTAAAATGGTCACTTGCATGAACCGTTTTTGTAGTTTACCCATTTATGATTCATGTTATATATTTTTGGTTTAATATATGTTTGGTCCATGTACTTTTAGGCGTGTTTTACATTTTATTCATGTGTAGTGACTATTTAATTTTTTTAAAAATACTTAGGAACTGATTTATTGGTTTTTCCTTTTTTATTTCTTAGTACTAACTTTTTGGTTTATTTTCTTCCAGTTCCCTCTATTTCATGCTTGTTTTTCCATCACTAGTCCCATGTTTATTTATTTCTTTAATTTTGTACTATAACTCATGCTTGTTTCAATTTAGTCATTTTTATTATTGTGATTCATTCGAATTTTTTTACTGGTTTTTATTTTTATTCACTTAGTCACGGTTTGTATTCTATTTATTATTTAATTATAATTTAGATACGATATTTTCAATTTATGCATTTTAGTCACTGTTGGTTTATGATTTGGATATTTTATTTATTTTTATTTCATTTTAGTCCCATTTCACTTGTTATCTTATTTTTTTAGAAATATTTTAATTTGAGTGCCTTACTTTTAATGATTTCCATTTTAGTCTTGAATTATTAAAATTGATTTATTTACAATTGTAGTGTTTGGATTGTGAAATATTTGCAATTATTGGCTTTATTTTTATTGGTTGTATATTTTAATCCCTAAAGTTAACATTTTTATTATTTTGGTCCATCATTTATATATTTGTTAATTATTCTCTAGTTGTAATATTTTCAAATATTATTTAACTCGAGGAATTTATAAAAACGCGTCTTAACTAACAAGGAATGTGTTTCCAAGAATTGTTTGAACAAAATAATATATTTTATTTTTGAATAAATTTTTGTTTTAATATATGTATTTTATCTAAAAACTTGGGAATATTATTTTGTACGAGAAATTCAGGGAAGTGCCCCTTAACTGACAAGGAAGGTATTTTTGAGTATTGTGCGTGCAAAATAATACCCCTGGTATTTTTCTAAAAAAGGATCATAATTTAAATGTATATTTGAATTTGCCAATTTCAATATTTAGATGACGTATAATCGTTTAAGTATCAATTTCGGGCGTTGTGGGGGTGCTAATCCTTCCCCACACAGAATCGACTCTCAAACCCTTTTTCAAAATAAATTTTTAGTTAAACGCATCTCATTTTTTAATCTTTTAATATTATTTTTCTTAAAATTATTTTAAAAGGTATTTTTAGTTATTCGACCTAGCTAATCCAAAGGTCTGTAACGACTCCGAAAATATTTATTGGTTTTATTTTGAAACCCAAACTTTTCCCAAGATTAAGTTGGATCGATCCCCGCAATGCGCTCTAAAAAGCTTAAGGACAGTTCCGACTGCTTGGCAACTCCACTGGGGACGTTAGAGAGTCAGGCCATAATTGATTATATGCCATCATTTTAATTGAAAGTGGTAAATTTGAACGATATTTAAATATTTATCCTCATATTTTTGTTGCATCACATTGTACATCTTTTATTTATTAGTTGTACTAACATGTGATTTACTTGTTTCAGATTTTTGACCTTTTTTTAGTTTGTTTGTTTTTGTATCAAGAAAAAAGATTGTGAGTTTCCCCTCACACACGCTATAACCGTTTAATATTTAGAGCTTCTAACTGTGCTCTGTCCTCTTAAGTAGGGGTGAACGCTACGCTTAAATTAGAAAAATTATTTTTCTCCGCATGGGCTTTAGCAAGTAACCTCTGGGGTACATATGATTCATGTTTATGAACAAAACATTGAATTTCCTGGCATGAACATGGGAAAATGGATCATCTCGAATTGAACTCAACTCATTTAAACCTGTAATGGGTGAGGATCAAGGGTCTGGCAGGCCCAAGGGGGCACCAGCCAAGGATAATTTGAGGACCCTATTAGTAGTACCGAATTTATGTTTGTTTCATATTGAGTCTCTGTTCGCAGTTCTTCAAAAGTCACAAAAGAAAAAATTAACTCTAACCTTTTCCTCTAATTTATTTATTTATTTTGCAAAAAGCATGAGAACTAGAAGAGTATGTGATTTATGTTCATTTTTTTCAAAAAAGCATACGAACTATATGGCATGAGGTTAGGATTTATATGTTGAAAAAAGCATGAGGGTAGAAAACATGTATGGGTAGGACTGTTATAAAAGCATGTCAGGATAGATACCAATTTGGGTAGAATATTTTTCTTTCGTAGATATTTCTTCTACTTTTTGGTTACTAACAATTTCTTTTGTTTTAACTTATTTTCATCTGCCTCATGTCTGTATTTACATTTTTCACATTATAACCAAATGAGGGGTTAATTCATAAGTGATTGATCAAATTAGAAGACTTTCATATTGACATAAGAGTTCCATAACTAGGTAGTCAAATCTTTGAGGGCGACGACTTACAAACAAAGTTGATAGATGAGAGAATACCTTAAAGAATGATCGAAGATTCCCATTAAACAAAGATCGAGATGGTACTAGATAGCCATGTGCTAGTTGAGTCAAGAATGAGAAGATCCTTCATGAGATATCAGTAAAATCCCATGAAAATGGAAGTCTAGAGATCCCATAATCACAATTGGTGAATTAAAACGAACAAAGGTGGGTCAATACTTTGAGGAATCCAACAATGACTACAAAGACAACATTAAATCTTGAGAAAGGCTTGTTTGTCTAGTGTAAGGAGCACTTATGGTCTGATGAAGGTTGTTATATGGTGGTCGCTTTTAGAATTAACACATTTTACGTTTACATTTGCATTTTGGTTTTGTATTAGCTTATTAATTTATTTTGATTGCTTTTACAGTAATTCTTGTCATTTTGTACTAACGTGTTTTTATGTTTTCGCTTGCATCGCATGATCATGACATAATCAAAAGGTGTTGATTTGTGAGTGGTCATCAGAGTAAAAGGTTTTCATGATGGAAAAAAGGTTTTATGGTCAACTAAACTACAACACAACTATGGAATGACATCTTGAGGAGACTCTGAGGATAGTGGAGAGCTATGCACCCAAAGATCGTATATCCGATGAAGATCTGGAGGAGATAAGAGAGCAAATGTCTGAGAGGATGGATAGATTAGCTTCCCTGGCCAAGGTAAAAGATATTTCTGTAAGAGAAAGGAAAGTGCTCGATGAAAATGATCATGAAACATCAAATACACAAGAGAGTACGTTAGAGCAAGCTAATCCTAGCCAATCTGAGAAGTCACGCACAATCGCCATTCGTATCAACAAGTTATCTAGAGACCCCAAGGAAATAGTGACAACTGTAGAAGTTCAGAAAGATGAAAAGAAACCTGTAATCAGAATTTGTGGTCATTTGAGAGTCTGCTCCCAACATCACGGGAAATAAACCTGAAGACTCCAGTTCAATCCAAGTCGAGAGGAGCTCAAGGACATGCCATTGAGAATTGCACCGCCTTCATTGAGTCCAACACCTTTTATATCATGGAGTTCAAGATGAAAGGTCGACCTAGTTTGATAACTGATTGTCCTATTAGGTTAGAGCCAAAAGCATTCAAATGTAAGGATATCAGTGGGGGATCCAGGAGGAAGAAGGTTTGCTATGGTACGAAGCTTAAGTGCATCCCTTGAGGAGTAGACAACAGGGGTCACTGAACTGAAAAATGATGTTGAACATGGGATAAAGAATAGCAAGATGCATAAAGGTCAAGCCAAGAAGTCCTTTCATCTTTTACAAGTTGCAGAAAAAAGACGCAATACAACCAGGGATGATTTGGAAAGATGCCAAGTCGAGAGTCAGATGTTGGATAGCCAACATGGAAGTTTTGTATAAGCACCACAAGCATAAGATTGATGCTGAGCTAGAAGTCACTATAACTAAGAACAAGATATTTGATGAAGATTGCAAATGATTATAAAGATCTTGTACGAGGACTTCTTCACCACAAAGGCTTTCTTGCAAGGGATAATGAACAATATTGTCAACAGCTCCAAGAACTGACACGTAAGATGGAGGAAAAAGACGATGTCATGAAATAAGCTATCACTCAAGCAAGCAATGTGGCTCACAAATTAGTTGATTTAACTATCTTTGTAAGAAAATTGAAGCAGGTTGACAACTCATCACCCGACCATGAGAGGAAGTTAACTTGGCTTCTGAGAGAAATATAAAAGTTAGGAGTTGAGGTTATCCCTTGTATGTAAAGTTTGTTTGGCATACCGAAACCCTTGTGTTCAATGAAAGTTGTTTTAAGATGGCCACTCTAGAATGACACCTCTTGCATTTGCATCACACCTTTTTGCATTTTCATTTATGCATTTTCGCATTTTTATGTGCATTTTTTCATCTTTATATTCACATGTATACGTCATACATTGTATAATATATATTACATCTTAACATACATTAATCACGGATCTTGGTAGTACCTCGCAGAGAATCTGGTTCAAGAAATATTGAAGGTAAATTGAAGCCACCCTGTTTTTACCTAAAGAAGGTTTGAAAGCCATAGATATGAAGCTTGGGGCATGCTATTAAGAACTGTGGGATACCGAGGAGTAAGTTACATGATTTGATCGATTCGGAGACATGGTTTTTCTCTGCAAATGGGGTATTAAATTGTAATGACCATGAAGATCCAGCCAAGCATCCACATGTCAGATTAGAAATGGGGTATCCTAATTAGGAAAAGACCATTTCATCTATCATGAAGCTCTATTTCACTAGCATTGTCTAATTTGTGTTTGTTTTTGTTATTTCTTTCTTTATTTACCTAAATATTTTGTCAACATGTTTGGTAATTGAATTTGTGCTACTTTGAACAATTAATCAAATTTTCTATATTGCAGTTTTTTGAATATCAACTGAAGCAAAAATTCTTTAAATAATTAGAGTTATAAATCTTTGACAAAGTGACAAGACTGAACCGTGATAAAACAAGGACCCTCAACCTTACCAGAAGATATACTCAAACACCATACTCTTCTCTTGTAGGGACCAATATAGCCTTCTCCTCTTATAAAGAAATGAACAAGAGGCTTGGTATACATAGAAGTGAACAATATGGGGCATCTCTTGTGTATAACATTGCAAAACTGACTAGACTACACTTCTGTTGAGGATGTTCAGTGATGATCCTAATCTTCACAAATGAAATAGTGGAGTGGATGGATTTAGTATAGGTCAGTTTTTTGGTAACTTAACTCTAAATATGAGATTGTCTGACCATCAAAGACACATAGACTATAACATGTTCTTCTTGATGAGCTTAAGAAATTCTAATCTGAATACTCAAAAAGTTAATAAATTTACTATTATTATAGATTATACAATAAAGCTAAGTTATTCCACTAAAGCAATTGGTTATAGAGGAAACTCAAAAGCCCCAACATTATGAATAGATTGCATTCAAACCATGACATTACTTTCTCGTGAAGAGGTGTCAATCATTCAGTATTATTCTTGACTTTCTCGCGAATAGGATTCAATCTTTCGGTGTTGTCTTCCTTGACTTTCTTGTGACGAGGATTCATTATTTTATTATTGTTATTCTTGACTTTCTCGTGAAGAGTAGTCAATCTTTTAGTGATTTCATTCTCAACTTGACATTCTCGTGGAGAGGAGTCAACTTTTAAGTAGTATCGTTCCTCAACGTGACTTTCTCTTATAGAGAAGTCAATCTTTCTGTAATGTTGTCCTCAATCCTGACTATCTTAGGACTGGTGTCCTAGAAAGTATAGTTTAATCTTTCCAATTAGTGTTCCCCAATTAACCTTATTCTTGATTTTCTTAGGCTCGTTTCTCTAGAAGCCTCAATTTAGTCTTTCTTGAGATTGTTTCCCTATAAACCTCAACCTCGTCTTCCATAAAACTATAGAAATTAACCTTGTCTATTTTGGGTCATTTCTGTGAAAGTTCTAATCTTGTATTTCTTAAAGACCTTTTCACTTTCTCAAAAGATTAATGATAAATGAATTGCATTAATGCATTCATTATTCAGATACATTGCACTTTCAAGATGAATATTTTATAGGATTTTTAGGAAAACAAAATATTCATGACCATCAGAAGTCATCAACCAATCCAAAGTCCCAAGAATGGAGAGGTTCAAATGGCATTCGAGTCAAGGAAGATTCAAATATCTGATGGCTGCGAGACAAATTTCCACAGGAGAAATCGATTTTCTCAGATTCTGAACCTTCAGTATGATGTTTTCAAATTCTCAAATGTGCACTAATGATTAGTGATGTTTGATTTCTATATTTTGTCTTCTTGAAGACAAGAGAAACAAATCACGTTTGATTCAATCTTCACTGAAGAGCAGTGAAGTGGATCAAAGATTTCTCGAGTCTGATCTCCCCTAAAGAGTAGTGGAGAAGATTCTTCTGCTTTTAGATTTGGTCTTCTTGAAGAACAGTGAAGCAAATCATGCTCGATTAAATCTTCCCTGAAGAGCAGTGAAGTGTATCAAATATTTCTCAAGTCTGATCTCCCCTAAAGAGTAGTGGAGCAAATTCTTCTTCTTTAAAATTTGGTCTTCCTGAAGAGCAGCGAAGCAAATCATGTTTGATTCAATCTTCCATGAAGAGAAGTGAAATGGATCAAAGTTTTCTCGAGTCTGATCTCCCCTAAAAAGTAGTGGATCAAATTCTTCTTATTTCATATTTGGTATTCCTGAAGAGCAACAAAGCAAATCATGTTCGATTCAATCTTCCCTGAAGACCAATGAAGTGGATAAAGTTTTCTCGAGTCTGATATCCCCTAAAGAGTAGTGGAGCATATTCTTCTTCTTTCAGATTTGGTCTTCTTGAAGACAAGAGAAGCAAATCACGTTTCATTCAATCTTCCCTGAAGACAGTGAAGTGGATCAAATATTTCTCGAGTCTGATCTCCCTAAACAGTAGTGAAGAAGATTCTTCTTCTTTCAGATTTGGTCTTCCTGAAGAGTAGCGAAGGAAATCACATTTGATTCAATCTTCCCTGAAGAGCAGTTAAGTGGATCAAAGTTTTCTCAAGTCTGATCTCCCATAAAGAGTAGTGGAGCATATTCTTCTTCTTTCAAATTTAGTATTCCCTGAAGAGTAGTGAAGCAAATCGATTCATTTGAATCAGTATTTCTCGATCTGATCTACCCCGCAGAAACAGTGGAGCATATCCCTTATCAAATTTCAAATCACAGATTCGGTCGGATGAAAACTCGTTATCTCTTCGTCTTTGCCCTATCCTTGTTAACATAAGAATGAGCAAATAGGCGTATCTTTTAACGGTCGTTTTTGCCCGGACCCATCTTTTTATTATTATTATTATTATTAACTATTTTTTTATTTTTTCATGCCATTTCAACAAACCTGAAATTGGGCCACGAATTATAACAACCCCAAATGGGACCCAAAATTACAACCCAATCACATTACACCCAAGACCCGAAGGCCAAGCAAGGAACATACCCAACACAAAGTAAACCTGAACCAATTCAACCGACCCGACCCAGTTTGGTCACCCCCTGCCAACCCTATCCCTCTGTCACGCCCACCAGCTACTCCTACCATCCTATGATCACTGCAACATTATCTCCCAAAAACCATTGCAACACTCAACATTTCAAATTAACAAAGTCATCAGAAGGCAACAATCAATTTATTTGATATACTTGGATGTAATGGGATAAAAAAAAGAAAAGGGGAGAGGGGTATCAATTTTGGAAAAAAGATAGAGGGTCTCGATTTTTTAGGAGGGGTTTTCTCTCGGTTTTTCTAGTAACAATAGAGGGGGTTTGAAAAATGGAGAAATCAATTGTAACAGGAGGGAGTTCTCTCAATTGAAAAATTTTACTAGAGATTTGTTTCTCTTCCCCATTTTCGGATCAAACAATATAAGAGAAAGATTTTTTTTCAGTTTCATTTTGATTCCAGATTTCATTTTTTAAAGTGAATTGTGTGTGCATGTGTTTTCGAAACCAAAATAAGGAATAGAGGAGGATTCACTTAAATGAGTCCCAATTTCCCCTCGGTCGGAGTTAAGTCTTGTCGTAGGGGGCTCGATAGAACCAAGTGAAACAAAAGGGCATGAGGTTTCGAACCAGAACGGAAAAAAACAAAGGAAAAAGAATTCTGAAAAATCAAGAAAAAAAGAGAAAAAAATTGAAGAAAGGAAAGGGGAGGATAACCTTACCTCCGACCATCATCATTTCCAAGTGATCGGAGAGATGGCTGGTTGATCCCAACAGTGAGAAGTTACGTAAGGAGGACAAGAATGACATATCTTGACCATGGCCCGATCCAAATGTGGACAACAACGATCGAAACCCAGGAAAAACGAACTATTTTCAGCCATTTTACGATATTCAATGCATCCCCCGAAGAAACAGAGGCCAGATCGGGGATAGGGAGGCCAAGGCGAACGTCCGGGTAAAATACGGTGGCCCTTTAACTGACAAGGAAGGTATTTGTAAGTGCAAAATAATACCCCTGATATTTTTCTAAAAAAGGATCATAATTTAAATGTATATTTGAATTTGCCAATTTACCAATATTTAGATGACGTATAATTGTTTAGGTACCGATTTCGGCCGTTGTCGGGGTGCTAATCCTTCCTTACACGTAATCGACTCCCGAACCCTTTTTCAAAATGAATTTTTCTTAAAATTATTTTAAAATGTATTTTTAGGTATCCAACCTACCTAACCCAAAGGTCGATGGCGACTCCGAAAATATTTATTTGTTTTATTTTGAAACCTAACCTTTTCCCAAGATTAAGTTGGATCGATCCCCGCACTGAGCCCTAAAAGGCTTAAGGACAGTTCCGACAGGTACCACTTTAAGAAAAACGATATAGTTTGGGCATTTATTTTTATATTAAGCCTTAATCAATAGAATATATTTCCATTTGAATATGATTCTCCTCAAAAATCAAGTCGAGTCTCACCTTGATATATCCAACTGAAATGATAAATAACGGGTTAAATTAATACCACCTTAATATGGAACATGTAAAATATCATGGATGCACTCTAACTTAGGTGGAAACTCTATCTGATAGACTACTAGCTCAATCCTCCTACAAATTTGATAGAACTCGATGAACCTCAGGCTCAACTTGTCCTTACGACTAAATCTCAAGACTTTCTTCTATAGGATACCTTAAGGAAAACATGGTCTTTCACACATAACTAAATGACTTTCCTTTTAAAATCAGAATATGACTTATGTTTATTAATAGTCACTTTCAATCAATCATGAATCTATCTGATAGTATCATCAGTCTCTTTTATGAATTCTAGACCCACAATGTTTCTATCACCTAACTCAATCCAACATAACGACGTCTGAAATGTACACCATACAAAGTCTTATTCTATGCCATATGAATGCTCAATTGATAATTATTTTCATAAAAAAAACTCTATCAATGGTAAGTACTCCTCCGAGTTACCTCAAAAGTCTATAATACAAGTCCTCAATATGTCCTTCAAAATATGGACTACCCACTCTAATTAACCATCAATTTATAGATAAAAACTCATACTTAATTTAAGTCTAATACCTAGATCCCCATAATTTGTTTTCTAAAATGAAGTAAATCAAGAATCATAGCCAGAAATAATATATACTTGACCCCGTGTAGTCTCACTATCTCAAAAATATACAATTGGGCTAATCTTCAAAGGGATTAGCTTATGCGAACTAGAAAGATATGGACTGACTTGGTCAATCTATCTACTTTCACATAAATTGTGTGCAATTGTATATATTGTATTTATTTTTTCATTTTGCATTTTGCAAGCCAACATGCATGCATTTGTTACTTTTGTGCATCAAGTTAGAAAACTATATACTCGGCCAATGATGAGTTTTCAAATAATGTTATGTAACGATTAAGTTTATAGACAAAGTAAAGATCTAGTCGAGAGAGAATTTGGTCCAATTGGCATTTAAAAAGAGATTTTTTAGTTAAAATTAAAAATGGAAAGACTAAAAGAGTAATTAAACAATTAAAAAGAGAATTGACTCTGAAATACTTCCTTCCATAAACTTATTGATTTGTTTGTTGATATGATATATGTTGGATATTTTAAGTGATAAGCATGTTAAATGATCATTTTTAATGATTGATTTGTTAAACATTTCATAAAAATGGTGTTAGATAACCCTTATAATACTTCCATATGCCTTAGAAATCAATCAAGGCCTTAAAACAAGTGTGTAGAGGTGTGTTGGGAGTGATTTTTGAGTTTAAAATGGACAATTTTAGGCTCCGGTATTGATATTATTCTTATGGTATTGATTTTGTATGAAAAAAACCCTTAAAATAGATACTTCTTCTTGAGATGTCGATATTGTACTAATGGTATTGATGTTCAACCTTCAGTATTGATACCGAGATGAAATATGAGACTCTAGTATGCCAATTTGGTATAGATATTATTCGAAAATATCGATACTTAAGTTTGATATCTACACCTAAAGTTTTTTAAACCTAGTTTAACTTTAAAATTAAGCAAATAACATTGAACATTATTTATAATGACTAGATGAGCTTAAGTGAAAATCTTAATGCATTAAATGATTAAAATATTGTTACGTGGTGTAAACTACCAAAACGCTCTTGATAGCTAGTGTGACTAAGTTACCCCATATGGTAGATGAGATTATGAATGTTTCATAACTTAAATAATCTTATTATAATATTTATTAATGGTCATAAACTACAGAAAGATTATTATACTCTTAAGCCTAACACTATAGGAAAAAATTAATCATAGTAGTGAGTAAATCATGTGGTGATTAGTGAAAAGGGCTTGTGCCTAAATAAATAAATAAACATTGTAACAATTAGTCATGATGTTAATGAGCCTTGAATGCAATTATAGCGATGCGTGGTTTATAGCCACGTATTTGTGTGTGTGATCGTGTAGAATGGTAACTATCGGGATATCTGTGATTTAGCGGCTTTATTGTTTAGTGATATCATGTAACGACTCCATATATTTGTGTTTGGTGAAATTAATACTTGACTACTTAGTGATATTAAGTATCACATATGTAATCGATACCTAATTGCTCAGTGGTGTCAACTATTATTGATATATACTATCAAGTACTATTGATATATAATACATGATTACATAGTGATATTAGTTATTATAAAACCCTAATCATTGCTGCCGTATGAAGCCATAAGTGAAGTTCCATTACTGCCATCACTAATCATTGTCTATATAAAACCCTAGCTAGAATCATTAACATTTGTCGATCAACTTATGCAGATGACGCGGGCATGTTTTATGGCATGAAATTCTACAATGACCTACTGATGGAAGCAGGCCCCTAGGAAATGTACAGTCGGAGGTGCTGTTAAGGAAAAACAAGGACACGTTTAGTTTCAAGCATGGCTGGGCATTTCCTCGAAAAGTCTACTTCAATGGAGATGAATGCTTGCTGCCTCTTCCTGCTACCTATCCTTTTCTTCCCAACTCCACCCATGTTGATCGCATTCACATATCCACAATCGCACTCTCAACCCTCTTGCTTCTTTTAATCATGTAATTAAGTGTTATATATGATGAGAAGAAGATTGTGGGAAACTATTACATGATAAAACTGGTTTTTATTACATTGGAGCTTTATTTCTTACATTGTATATTGTGAGTTTTTGGTAATCAATTTGCTTTAAAAACTGGGATCCTTTATTGATAATTGGGCCAATTTGAAAGATATTGGAAGATGTTGGTGCTTTCTCCACCCTTTGATCCTTACCATCTTTTGTAAGGGGAAATTCCAACCCTTCATTTCTTAAAAGGAGAATTAAGTCTTTTAATTTAGATCATTATCCCATTGAATGAAAGGAGAAAAATTCAAGTTATCATCTTTCATCCCCTTCCATGCCCATAATCTCCTAGAGTATTGAGTGAAACATGTTATGAAAACTTAGCTTTGAATTGTGAAAGTAAACATCAAAACATTTAGTGTTAAAAGTTGTCTTACAAGCAAGGTAAAACAAGTTTGGAACCTTACACCATCATCCATGCTTTTAACTTGGTAACTTACTTATGATATTGATCATTGATTGTGTCACTACACCAAAACAGAGTTTTAGCGGCGTTTTTTAGTCCTATAGCGGCTTTTTTAATCGCCGCTAAAACCACTTACGACGATAGGAAAAATGCCGCAAGAAGCACCGACCATAGTAGCGCTGCTAAAGTTAGCGGCGTTTGAGAACAAAAAACACTGCAATAGGTAAATATCCAAAAACGCCGCAAAAGGTAGATATCTATAGCGGCGCTTTTGGAATAAACGTTGCAAAAGGTTGATATCTATAGTGGCGTTTTTGTAACAAACGTAGAAAAAAGTCAGATCTATAGCGGCTATTTTGGATACAAATGCCGCAAAAGGTCAGATCTATAGCGGTAGTTTTGGAACAAACGCCGCAAAAGATCTGATCTATAGCGGCATTTTTGGATATAAACACCACAAAAGGTCAAATCTATAGCGTCGTTTTTTGATACAAACGCCGCTAATTACCTTTCTTTAGCTAAGATTAATTGATTTTGCATATTTCATTTCTCTACATCACCTAAATTTAATATCATGTAGCTTTATCTAATTAACAACAACCATACATTTTAATTAAGACACAAGTTATGCAGAAAAATACTTAACAACAAAATAAATTAAAATTTATAAATTAAAATTTATAAACATTAAAATTAAATATCATGTAATAAATTAAAATTTATAAACATCACCTAAATATGCACTCACACATATCACTCAAAACTTTGAATACATCAAAATTAGGGTCAATGAGTTTGTATGACTGGAGGCACCTCTGCTTCATCAGTTCTCTAAGTTCATCTACAGTAGGCAATTGGAAATTTGGTCTTCCAATAGCAGAATTGTAGCTTATAGAAATCTTCACCTCTCCCAATGGCGTTGAGGCAATTTCAAGACTAGAAGGAATTTCTTTAGGAACAGTAGCAAGGTCACAGCCGCTATGCCTCTCACTCATTGAAGCTGAAGCACCAGCTCCAACAATTTTATCTGCATGCAGGGATTCTGGAGGTTCCTGCCAGTTTGGTTTTGCAGTCAAAAAGTTCCCCGCTGAAAAAACCTTTTAGTTTAATGAATCTTTTAAAAAAAAGTGTTAATAGTAAAATAAATATGGACTAAAATCATTAGAAAATAGAACAAAAACAAAAAACTTAAGAAAGCCAGCAATTACAATTTTAATATCCAACAATATAATAGTAATAAATGTTAATTAGCATATTGAATTCCTTGTCTAACAGTGATGTAAAGCACAACCAAAATGTAAAAGAAGGAACAAGAATAGACTGCAACTTCATTATCCTATGGAGAAGAGCATATACATGCATTACATTTCTACTCCTTTTTCTTTGGTAATAGATGAAGCATCTGTCTCAAGTACTGTGTGGGGAAACAAGCTGAAATCATGAATGTCTAACTCTAACCAGAAATTATGGTAACAGGTTTACAATATGAGGCCTAAATACTATGACAAAAATCCATGGGATATATACCAATATGGCACACTCTAGACCATTGTTTTTATGCATTTTTTTGGATAAATTGGAAATCACAAACCATGAATATTTTGCCCCTTTTTTCTATATATCCAGTCAATATGGATGGTAGTGAACTCATGCTTAAAATAGACACAGCCAAGAAAACAGTTTTAGAATTCTGCACCAGTCAATAGGACCCAAATTGCAGTTACTCCACCGAGAAAACCAGCCGAAATCTTCTTGTTCCTCCCCAAAAACACATCAGCAGCTGCACCAAATAATTTAAAAAAAAGAACTCAAGCCTTGCATTTTCTTAGCTACCAAAAAGATCATAAAATGTGAAATAAAATGCAGATTTGTTAATCTTCCATCAAAGTAACGTTTTGGATCATTCTAAAACTAACTGCACGGTAATTTTCACCCCAGAGTTCATCAACTTCATAAAAACAAAACTAACACAAAACCCGGATCTCATTACTTGAAAAGAAAAGTGAAAGAGGGGTTTGAGAGTACGTACGCTTTCCACCACCAAGAATATGGTGAACAGGTCTCTCCCTTCCAAACAACCTATAAATCTTAGCCTTAACGGAGCTAGGAGAAGCGGGTTTCCCATGATTCGAATCAGAATCCGAAGAAGAAGACGAATCATGGCTGTGAATCTTCTCGCTGATATTCTCCATTACCGGCTCCACCGTCAATTGGTTACTCTCTGTTTCCTCCGCCATTGCCAAAAAAGAGTGAAAAGAATTCGGACCAATGCCCTAAAATGAAGGATTCTTTGTCTGCGATTTTTATGGTGTCTGAACAGTAAATTTTTTTAAAGTGTCCGAACAGTAAACTGTGAGTAGGAGTATAGGGTTTTATGAAGACCATATTTAAACCTTAAATGAGAGTGAGCCAGAGGTTTGGATCCAAACCTGATGGTTGCAGAACTAAACTTTCTCAAAGCAATGTCATTGTAGCAATTTATATAGCGAGCAAAACTGAAACATCAAACACTTACCAGAAATAGTGACGAGGTGACTAGATGCAACGGCAATCAGGTTCTCGTCGGACCGGATGATGGAGTTACGGTACGATGGTAAACCCAGCAGTGTTGTCGTCTGGAAATGCGAACCCATTGATGTGCTCTGTTAACGGAACAAAAGAGACATTTTTATTTTATTTCGTCGGAAAAAAGTTGAAGACTTGAAACAAGTTTTCTTTTTTATTAGCTGAGGACAAAATGAAAATTGTTGCTTTGGAGGGAAATAAGAACTGACATAAACAGTTTGGGCTTTAATAAAAAGTGAGTGTGAAAACCCTAGTTCGAGTCCTGTTGTCAGTGTTAGAACAAATGAAACCTATTGCGTCGTTTGTATAAAAACGCCGCTAAATCACTACACTTTTACGACGTTCATAAGAAAAACGTCACTATAGGTGAACCCTATTGCGGCGTTTGTATAAAAAAGCACTAAAGTACTAATTTATTGCGGGTTTATTAAAAAACGCCACTATAGATAGATCTATTGCGGCGTTTGTATAAAAACGCTGCTAAAGTACTACTTTGTTGTGGCGTTTATCGAAAAAACACTGCTAAAGTTACCATTTTGTGGCGTTTGGAATGTAACGGCTGCTATATGTGTAAATTTAGTGGCATTTACTCTCAAAACGCCACTAAAGAACAATTTTGTTTTAGCGTATATATATTACTTTGAAGCTCAAGACCAAGCTAGTGTTTCAAGTAACAAGAGCAAAGAGAAAGTGGATGATGAAATAACTTGAATTGATGCCATTTCGAAAGCTAGAAATACGAGTGTAGTCGAAGTTAAGCTAATTCTTATTACATATAATGTTGCGACTTAGATTGTATAGGATTGTATCGTGTTATGAAATGTTTTGAATTGGTAATTCAATGTGAAAACGCATCGGAGCTATATTCCCTCATCTGAGGCACATATACTGTGTATCGAAATTGATGGTTAATGATACGATATGCTACATATAATATGATAATATCTAAGACCCATATCTTTTGAGTGACGAGCACAATCATGATCCTAATTTCTTAAAGTATCTAAAAGGGTAAGACAAAGGAAAGAGATAAGCTACACTATAGTCGACTAGTGTAGTAAATCAAACCGATAAATAATCAAAGATCAAACATGATTCTAAGTACATAGTAATTTAAAATACACAAAATCACATAAATGCATATATGAGTTAGCAAGTTTCTATCTGCCAAACCATTCGTTAAACCTAACAAGACGAGTTTACCAAAACCCATAAACAACCATACAACAAACAGTTTACAGTGAATCACGTAAACCAGAGTGGTAAACCGCTACAAGTAATGGAATAACCACAAGGAGTAATGAACCTTAGATATTCCTCCTACAATTACTCACCCATATGCAACAAAATGCATATGGCACGTGATAGATGTACAAATTGGCAACATGGCATGCAGTACAAATTTTAGTACTTTTCAGATGCACATAAAAATACGGATACTAATAGAGATAGAAACATGCTTTTCAATATTTAACAGTTAACACGAAGGCATGCTTAACCATGGATCATATGTGTAATCAGAAACATGCTAATTATAAACCAAAATAATCATATAATTTAGTCCATAATAAAAAGTTCAATACATCAGATAAAGTCATATTTTAGGCATAATAGATCTTTTCAATTTTTAACAGATAACACAAAGGCATGCTTAACCATGAATCATATGTGTAATCAGAAACATGCTAATTATCAACCAAAGTAATCATATAATTTAGTTCATAATACAAAGTTCAATACATCAAATAAAGTCATTCAATGGTTTAGAAATGTTATCAACGCTTAAAACATATTTCAGGCATAATAGATATTTTCAATATTTAACGGATAACATAAAGGCATGCTTAACCATGGATCATATGTGTAATCAGAAACATGCTAATTATCAACCAAAGTAATCATATAATTTAGTCCACAATACAAAGTTTAATGCATCACATAAAGTCATACAATAAAGTCATACAATGGTTTAGAAATGTTATCTTAGATTACATCAACATTTAAAACATATTTTAGCATAATAGATTAATTAGACTTATCTATCAAAAAATATTAATTAGACTTAATAAAAATGATCAAATAAACTAGATGTCGAAGCTAGTATGATTTGAACCTATAGACAAGTACTAGCTAACCGATGTGAACGTTCCAATTAATATGGGTATTTACACCTAACTAAAAATAAAAAATAATAGGGTAAATTACGCATTTAGTACATAGACTATAAATTTTAATCTATTTTTGTACCTAAACTTTCAATTTTTTCAAAACCATACCTAATATTTAGTTTTTGTTTCGTTTTAGTACCTCGCTGTTAAAAACATAACTGGTGATTTGCACGTGACACATTTTTTATGGGTAAATTGCATCATTCATCACTCAATTATCTTCTCAATCCTATTTTAGTCACTAAAGTTTAATTTTTTTAATTTAATTACTTAACTTTCAAATTACTCCTAATTAATCACTCTAACTTTTAAAAAAAATATTTTATATTAATAAAATAATGAAAAAATGTCATGTCACAAAAAATATTAATAAAATAAATTAGAGTGATTAAAATAGCAAAAAATTGAAAATTGAGTAGTTAAATTGAAAATTTAAAATTTTAGTGCCAAAATAGGAGTGAGAAGATAGTTGAATGATGAAAGATGTAATTTACCCATAAAAAATGCATTGTCGTTAAGTTTTAATGACGAGATACTAAAATCAAACAAAAACTAAACGTTAAGTATGATTTATAAATTTGAAAGATTATGTATTAAAATGGATCAAAACTGACAGTTTAAGTACTAAACGCATAATTTACCCAAATAATATTATTAATTCACTCATTAAGGTTGGGTATAGGAAATTCGCGAATTATCTGATTGGGTTTGGGTATAGGAATTTTGGACTGATGACCGTAGGTAAAAAGGCTTCATGGTTCTCATTCCTCAAATGGGTCGACAGAGGAATTATTAAATAAAAATAAATAAATGGGAAAAATAAGGTCTTAACCATTGGTTTTCCTAGTCTTTCAAGAAGTGGTACAAAACTGTTAGAAGCTCACAATTCTACCTTCAAGAATTCACATTCCTACAATTTAGAACCAAAATTTCAAATAAATATAAATATCCAAATTTTATAGTTTTGCTTGGACTTCTTACTTAAGATTCAGGGCATGACTACTTTCTCCCTATAATGAAATTTTAACATCAAAATTGCACGTGAATCAAATAGATATAAATATTGGCTATAAATAAACTTCCTTGGTTCCCATATAGCCTCCTCAATACTATGATTACACCATAGTACCTTAATTAATAGAATACATTTTCATTCAAAGTCAAGTCAGGTTTCAACTTGATCTCCCCAACTAAAATGATATGCAATGGGTTAGATTAATACCACCTTAATATGAAAACATGAAAAATATTATGGATGCACTCTAATTTAGGTGGCAACTCCATCTAATAGACAATTGGCTCTATCCTCTTACAAATTTGATACAACCCGATAAACCTCGGGCTCAACTTGCCCTTACAACTAAATCTGAGGACTTTCTTCTATGAGATACCTTGAGAAAAATTTGGTCTCCTACACCGAACTAAATGACTTTCCTTTTAAGACTAGAATATGATTTATGTCTGTCGATAGTCACTTTTAATCGATCATAAATCTATCTGATTCTATCATCATTCTCCTTTACCAATTCTAGACACATAATGTTTCTATCACCTAACTCAATCCAACATAACGATGTCTGAAACTTACATCCATACAAAGCCTTCTTAGATGCCATATGAATGCTTAATCGATAATTATTGTCATAAGCAAACTCTATCAATGGTAAGTACTCCTCCCAGTCACCTCAAAAGTCTATAATACAGGTCTTCAATATGTCCTTCAAAATCTGGACTACCCACTCTAATTAACCATTAATTTACAGATAAAAACGCATACTTAATTTAAGCCTAGTACCTAGATCCTCATACATTTTTTTTTCTAAAATCATGAAGTAAATAGAGAATCATGACTAGAAATAATATATACTTGACCCCGTGTAGCCTCACTATTAAAAAAAATACAATTGGACTACCTTTAAAGGGATTAGTCTGTGCAAACTAGAAAGATATGGACTGACTTTCAGTCCATCTCCTATCACATAGATTGTGTGCACTTGTATATATTGTATCTTTTTTGCATTTTGCAAGCAAACATGCATGCATTTGTTACTTTTTTGCATAAAGTTAGAAAACTATATACTGGGTCATGATGAGTTTCAAATAATGTTATGTAACGATTCAAATGTTTAAGTCAATGTATAAGGATTGACTATGATGTCTATTGACTGATTTGAAAATATGATTTAAGTTTTTAGACAAAGTATGGGCCTAGTCGGAAGAGAATTGGGTCAAATTGGCATTTAAAAATAGATTTTTGAGCTAAGATTAAAATGGAAAGACAAAGAATAATTAAACAATTAAAAACAGAATCGACTCTGAAATACTTCCTTCTTTTCATAAACTTAATGATTTGCTTGTTGATATGATGTATGTTGGATATTTTGAGTGCTTAGCGCACTAGATGGTCATTTTTAATTATTGTCTTGTTAAATAAAAATGGTGTTAGATAACCCTTATAACACTTCCATATGCCTTAGAAATCAAGTAGGACCATAAAACAAGTGTGTAGAGGTGTGTTGGTAGTGATTTTTGAGTTTAGAATGGATAATTTTAGGCTTTAGTATTGGTATTATTCTTAGTATTGATATTGTATGAAAAAACCCTTAAAATTTGAGAAATTATGGAGTATTGATACTCATTCTTATAGTATCGATATTGTCCTAATGGTATTGATGCTCAACTTTCAGTATTGATACCAATATGAAATATGAGATTCAAGTGTATCAATTTGATATTGATATTATTTGAAAGTATCGATACTCTAAGATGAGTATCGATATTTATGTTTGGTATCAATACCTATGGTATCAATACCTAAAGTTTTTTAAACCTAGTTTAACTTCAAAATTGAGTAAAAAACCTTGAACATGATTCATGATTACTAGATGAGCCTAAGTGAAAACCTTATTCATTAAATGATTAAAATATTGTTACGTGGTGTAAACTATCAAAATGCTCTTAATGGCTAGCGTGACTATGTTAACCCCATATGATAGATAAGATTATGAATGCTTTGTAACTTAAATAATTTTATTATAAGATTTATTAATGGTCATAAACTACTAAAAGATTATTATACCCTTAAGCCTAACGATATAAGAAAAAATGAATCATAGCAGTGAATAAATTATGTGATAACTACTGAAAAATACTTATGCCTCAAAAATGGTAAATATGGTAACAATTAGTCATGTTATGTTAATTAGTCTTGAAGGAAATTATTGCGATGTGTGGTTTATAGGCACCTATTTATATGTATGTATTGTGGATATATACTACATAATTAGTAAGTGATATCAGATATTATTGTTATTTTGTTATTCAATGTTAGATGATACCAGGTAACTTGTTATTGATATGATTGTGTGAAAGAGTAGTCATGTTATGTTAATTAGCCTCGACAATTCACCTATAGCATCAACACCAAGATTTCAGGATAAGTATCTTATTTCAAGATTCCTAGTTTATTCTGTCAGAAAGGCACCAGCTCCAGAGTACCTTGAAAATCAATAACTTTTGAGTGATTTAATTGCAACTATAGGATATTTATCAGCAAGGTCAAACAATTCCTGGCCTACATTATTTGCAAGCTCATTCCACAAAGAAACCACCTCTGTCTTCTTCCTGTCATTCAAAAGTGTATGGCACCAATAAGTCAATAATAAAGGAAAAACAGATAGCAGAACAGAAGTGGACATTTACGTTTCATCTGCAACAATCATATCCCTCTTAGGAATATTCTCATTGTCAATCTTCCTTTTAACATTTGATGCAGCTGTAACACTTTGAACAACTCCAATATTATATGGAATTCAATGAAATACGAGCAACAATAAGAATCAAAAGCATTAAAGGTGTAAAATACACCATATTTTGAACTTCTAGGAATATGTACTTACCAACAAGCTCCCGTCCATTAACATAAGGGCCTAACTGATCAATAGGGACAAAGTTGAATTTGGCTTTAGGAATAAATGTTTCTTCATCAGAAGCCTCTTCCACCACAGAACTCTCATTCAAAGTCATTTCATAATCATTTTTAACAGTCTTAAACTGCTTGTTAGCAACTTTTAGTGTGCATTTTGATATGTAATAGACCTTTCCCAGTTGAAACTTTTCATAGAACTTCCTTGCAGCTTCATTAAACATTGGGGCTTGGATTTGTGTACCTACAAAATACCAATCGTTCGATCAATTAGAACCCAGTTTTGTACAAGCTATTAAAAAATTGCCCCACGCACAAAGCATAACAAAATCACAAGTTAAATAGCATCTCACATCTTCATCTGTTTAACTCCACACTGAAAACACAACCTTCTCCTCTAGCATTCTTATAGGTACGCATGTTTGCCTTGCTAGTGAGACGAACTTTAATCGTCCAATTCCCTTGGTAAGGATTCAATGAAAGTAGAGGATGCACTCTCCTTGTCATTACCATCCGGGCATACGGAGCCATACTGTAAATCCAAGAACAATGTAAATCTTGTAGATGATAACAAATAACATTGAACTTTAAACTTCAGAAAAATTAACGAAATTTACTTTTCCCGCTGCTCATGTACTATTTGTGCTGCAGACTTTGAAACCATTTCTTGCTTTGGCCTCAAAATAACACCGGCGGAATCTGTTCTAACCTCGTTTTTATCATCGTGTTCAAGCTTCGGCTTATTTAAAACTATGTCAGGTTCCTAGTTTCTGATTTCAGCTCTGATTTCTGTATAAATGCATAAGATACTACCTCACATTTTGTCACATTTCATGTTGCGGAAGACGACTATCGGATAGAGCAAAATTGTAACTGATAATTTGAGAAAATAAAAATGAAGATAAAAGAGACAAAAAATTTACGTGAAAAACCCATAAATAATATAGGGTAAAAACCACGGGTAACAGTAGAAAAAATTCACTATGAGAAAATAGGAATTACAACTTCTTTTGATCTACTAAGGAGAAAACAATGATAATTCTCTCTTGATAAAAAAGAGAAAACAACTCTCAAGAAACTCACTAAATTCTCTAGTATTGGGAGAAAGCTAGAATGATTTGGGATGACTTTGAAGCTAAATGAGCTAGAGTATTTATAGTTGAAGCTTAAGGACTAATCTTGTAAATACCCTAAAGTAAAATGACTAAAATTGAGATTTTACCATTTCTAATTTTCAACAAAAGCAACCTTTTTTGACATTTTTTTTCGATGGTTTTTTTATTAACACCTTTCGGTGCATTAATTTATGCACTTTTCAGTGCATAGTCAACAATCTCCCACTTGAAGATTTGATTGGAACAATCATATCTTCACACCATTCTTTCTACCTTGTACCTTCATGTTGCTTACGTCTCTGACAGGCCACAAGAGGATCGACATCAAGTAAATTTATCAGCGTTGATCGTCTTCGTCATGAAATTTGCTATGTTGTCTTTGGTTTGGATTTTCTACATATCTACCGTCCCTTCTTCCACCTTTGCACGAATGAAGTGGTACTGAACTCGTATGTGCTTTGTCCTTGAATGAAATGTTGGATTCCTTGCTAAATGCAAGGCGCTTTGACTGTCATAAAACAGAGAGACATACTATTGATTGTACCCAAACTCCTCTAATAGCATCTTCAACCAAATTGCTTCTTTACTGGCTTGTGTAGCTTCTACATATTTTGCCTCTGTTGTGGATGTAGCCACAACTGACTGCAATTTTGAAATCCAGCTTACAGCTCCACCATCAATTTTGAACACATATCCTATAGTAGATTTGCTTTTATCCAAATCCCCTGCATAGTCAGAATCTACATACCCATTGATTAGTAAGTTTGATCCTCCATAACATAATGCAACATTTGAAATCCCTTTGATGTATCTCAGGATCCTATTTATTTTATTCTAATGCTCTTTGCCTAGATTCTCCATGTACCGACTAACCACTCCCATTGCTTGTGTAATGTCTGGTCTTGTGCATATCATAGCGAACATTAAAATTCCCAATGCTGATGTATACGGCACCCGAGACATCTCCATCCTCTCTTCTTCACTGCTAGGACTCATACTGGAGGATAATTTAAAGTTACTAGGAAGAGGGGTAGAAATTGGCTTACAATCTTGCATGTTGAATCGTGATAAGATTTTCTTCAAGTAATTCTTTTGTGAAAGTCAAATCTTCTTATTAATTCTCTCTTGGTGAATTTGCATCCCTAGAATCTTGTTTGTTGATCCCAAGTCCTTCATTTCAAAATCCCTAGCTAGTTGTTCCTTCAATTCTTTTATATGATCTTTGTTGGGTCCTGCAACCAACACGTTATCCACATACAACATCAATATAACAAAATCGTTATCACCAAACCTCTTGAAATAAGCAAAAGGGTCTGCATTAAGTCTGTTGTATCCAAGACACATAATGAAGGAATCAAATATCTTATACCAACACATCGACGCCTGCTTTAGATCGTACAAAGATTTATTAAACATGCAAACCAAGTTCTTCTTTTCTTTTTCTTCAAAACCTTCAGGCTGGAGCATGTAAATCTATTATTCAAGATTTCCATGAAGAAAAGTTGTTTTAACATCTAGCCGCTCTAGATGTAAGTTCAATGTAGCACACATTGTTAAAACTACTCGAACTGTTGTTAGTCGAACCACAAGAGAAAATATTTCATTAAAATCAATATATTCTTTTTGAGCATATCCTTTGACCACCAGTCTTGCATGATACCTTTCAATTTGATTGTCACCATTTTACTTGATTTTAAAGACCCATTTGTTACCAATTGGCTTCCTTCCTTGTGGTAGTAGCACAAGGTCCCATGTATTATTTTTATGAAGGAATTCGATTTCTTATTGCATCGCCATCATCCATAGTGAAGCATCTGAGTTGTTTATTGCCTCCTGGTATGTTGATGGCTCACCGTCATCTGTTAAAAGGCAGTATGCAATATTACCTTCTATAATATAATCTGAGTGCCAATTGGGATGTCTTCTCACATGATTTAATTGACGAGTTATTGGATCTTCAGAACTCTCTGGTTCTTGTTCATCATGTGTTGTTTCTGCTTCAGAAGAATCTCCTTGTTCAAACTCCTTTTCCACATGTATCTGTTTAGTCTTTGACTTTTCAGCGCTACCATCTTATTCTTTTCTTTGTAGCTTATCTTCTACAAAGATAACATCCTTGCTAATGATCACTTTGCGGGCAGTGGGATCCCATAAGCGATACCCCTTTACTCCATCAGCATACCCCAAGAATTTACATTTCCTAGATTTTGGATCCAACTTTGAAATTCTTGGGAGTTGTACATCACATATACAATACTTCCAAATATATGGAGGTTTGAATAATCAGCTGGTTTACCAGTCCATAACTCCATTGGTGTCTTCAGCTTTATTACAGTTGATGGAGTTCGATTCACCAAATAACAAGCGGTATTGAATATATCTGCCCAGAATGATTTTTCTAGGCCTGCATCCCTCAACATTACTCTTGTTCTTTCTAACAAGGTTCTGTTCATCCACTGTGAACTGTCTTTTGATGCATTCTTTCATGCAAAAGTCATCAAATTCTTTGCTTGTGTGTTCTCCTCTATTATCTGTTATGAAACACTTGATCTTATTTCCAGAATCAAGTTCCATCCGCGCTTTGAAGTTTTTGAAAGTTGAAAACACGTATGACTTCTTCTTAATAGGGTACACCCAACATCTCCTGGAGTAGTCATCAATAAATGAGACAAAGTATTTTGCTCCGCCTAGGGATGTAACTGGTGCTTGCCATACGTCAGAGTGAACCAATTCTAGAACATTTTTGCCTCTAGAATTTGACATATTGAATTTGAATTGGTGCTGGTTACTTGTTATGCAATGCTCACACAAAGGAAGTGATACCTTTGTTAAGCCTGGAAGTAGCTTTTACTCCACAAGGACTTTCATTCCTTGTTCTGACATATGTCCAAGTTTCTGATGCCATAACATTACCGAATCTGAACTACATGAGGTAACACAGGCTTCTGCTTCTAGCACAGTCTCTCCCTTCAGCATGTACAAGTTTGATGCTATCTTTTCACCTTTCAGCACCACAAGCGCTCCACGAAACACCTTCATGATTCCTTTTCGTGTTTCAATCTTGCTTGCATTATTATCCAATAATCTGTAGGATAATAAAATTTTCTTCTGGCCTTTCACGTGTCATACATCTCGAAAAACTTTAATTGTTCCATCATAAATCTTTAATTTGATGGTTCCCAAGCCAACGATCTCTAAGGCATGATCATTGCAACTATACACAGATCCTCCTGAGATAAGTTCATAAGGATAAAACCATTCTCTTCTCGAGGTCATGTAATATGTTGCTCCCGAATCAATGAGCCATATATCTGCAAATCATTTTCTTCCTTCCACGGTGGTTAACGCTTCACAGCATAAAGCATCTCCATCATCTGAAGTGTTTGTGGTATTACCTTGTGGATTGAAGTTTTTATTTAGACTCCAACAATCCTTCTTCAAGTGACCATTCTTTCCACAGTTGTAGCACTTTAAATTCTTCTTACTTCTTGACTTCGATCTACCAGGTTTGTGACTACTACTTTGGTCACGTTTTGTTGATCTTCCTCTCATCGTTGTCAACGCTTCTGCTTATTGCAGATTTACTTATATGTCTTCCTTGTTCTTGCGTCGATTTTCTTGTTGTATACAGTAGCTGCAACGTCATCGAAGACTAGACTGAGGACATTACTGTTTGTCAAGTTGATGATGAGTTGATCATACGAATTTGGTACACTTTGAAGTAGAAGTTCAACACATTCTTGTTCTCATATGGTACATCTTAAGGATGTAAGCTGAGAAAATAAAGTGTTCAGCATGTTTAAGTGCTCTATCACTGAAGTAGATTCTAACATCCAGAGAGTATACAATTTTCTCTTAAGGAAAATTTTATTGTGCAACGATGTGGCCTCGTACAATTTGGTGAGATGATCCCATATCTCCTTAGCTGTCTTATTCTCTTTGATGTTTGACAATACTTCATCTGCTAATGCTAGATGAAAGTTTTCCATAGCATTCCTGTCCATTTCGATCCATTTGTTGTCATTTGTGAAATCTACCAGCCTTTCACTAATAGCTGCTAGACAACCGTCTTTCCTCAAGATGGCCTTCATTTTCAATTTCCACAATGAGAAATTTCTCCCACTGAATTTTTCAATATCAAATTTTGTTGCCATAGTTTCTATTATGGATAGCTCCCACTATTTCACTATCATGAATAGTTCTCTGGAACCTTCAAAGAATGGGTAATGTATTCTTACTTTTTTATGTTGGAGGATCCACCTTTTGGTGGCAACCACAAAGACAATAATCATATATTACACACTCTAATCTGGCTCTGATACCAATTGTTGTGGAAGACGACTATCGGATAGAGTAAAATCGTAACTCATAATTTGAGAAAATAAAAATGAAGATAAAAGAGACACAAAATTTATGTGGAAAACCCCTAAATAATATAGTGTAAAAACTACGGGCAACAATAGAAGAATTTCACTATGAGAAAATAAGAATTACAACTTCTCTCGATCTATGATAACT
Organism: Hibiscus syriacus; assembly: GCF_006381635.1. Taxonomy (NCBI): domain Eukaryota; kingdom Viridiplantae; phylum Streptophyta; class Magnoliopsida; order Malvales; family Malvaceae; genus Hibiscus; species Hibiscus syriacus. The sequence goes on along the minus strand of NW_024063533.1, from coordinate 9,508,049 downwards.
TCGTAAAAAAACTTAATTTATAGTCTTTTCACTTTAGTTATTGCTCGTCTAAACAAAGTATGCATTGCATTTTTTGTTGCATTTAGGTGCATATATGTTATATTTGCTTGTGGTGGATAAGTTTTGCCTAGGAAATATTTTTTTGGCTTAACTGATGCTGCGGAGGAGAAGGGGTTGTTTGAGTTGTGTTTGTACAGGAAATCTACAGACGAAGAACATTTCAGTCGTGACAATGAAAAGTGCAAAGGCCAATGGAGTAGATGAGAACGTGAGGAGTAGATTTATCTCACCGAGGAAAGATTTATCTGAAGAAGTCTGAAGCACATGTGGCGAAACTGCCTATGTCACATGCCCGCTGGATGACCTACTTCACGTACAAGTAAGCCTTGATTATTCTGATAGTAACTAACCACCTTTCCTTTTTAAGTTTGGGAAATTAATAACGGCTAATTAAGGAAACTCCAAAAGCATGCAAAGCCCTAGGAGATTCTCCTTATAATTATCAGCCGTAGCTGCAAAAGTAAGGAGGCAAGGAAGAAGAAAGAAGAGCTTTACCTTAGGCGTGAGCAAGCAACTGCAGTGATTTCCCTCCGTCTACCTCCCAGTCTTCCTTGGTGTCCTCCATAGCCAGAAGATAGCAGAGTGATGATCAGACCTCGAGAGAGGGTGATCACCAAGGCAGGCGTGGTGCTGATCAGGATTGTCACGATAGAGCCTTGACTTTGGGAGTCGTTCTTCCTTTGTTGCTAAACTTTAATTTTATTTGAGGTTGTATTAAATGGTTTAATCTTGGATGATCTTTGATAACACCATGAATGCTTTACTTGGTGTTAAACTTTTTTTTGCCTGAACAATATTTTTATGTTTATGAATGATGAATTATGTTTGCTTATGACTGTTTTGCTCATAGTTTAAATATTTTGCCTTAACACTGTAAGAGCATCGAGAGATCACCTGGGGTTTCGATAAAACATGTATTGGCATTGTAAGAGCATCGAGAGATAGCCTTTTGTCTAGAAAGTGATTCTTGAATTCGAAAGAATTAAGAGAGATCAACGTGAGCAAAGGAATGAATCCGGGATGGTGAAGTTCTAACTTGTCTACCTTAGAGATAAGGAGTGAGTTTTAAAGGAGTAAAAGGGATAAAGGCTAGAGTAGGTTAAGACAACGTCTATAGTTAACGCTGAGAGCTATTGCCATAGCAACCGTCTAAGAATACCTAGTAATCCTGTCGGGTAGTTTAGTGAGTCATAATAATTCATTCTGGGCTTAAAATAATTGTTACCGAGACAATAGTTTAGCATCAGTGCTCTGTGACACGTCTGAATATGTGAGGTTGTTTGCCTTATATTTAATCCAATACTTGTTTTGTTTTATCTGTCTGCATATTTTCTTTGCCTCAACCACACTTGTCTGCAATCATTGAATCATTATTATTAGCTCCTTAATATTAGTTCTTATCTATAATACTTAGTAGGATTAATTTGTGGCATTAGTTCTAGTTGTGGTGAAAAGATATTTCTAATCTAATCCCTGTGGAGACGATACTCACTCACTACTATATTACTTGCATTGATTGTCTATACTTGCACAGATTAGCTTGCCTTAGCATATACATTCACAAGCGATCAAGTTTTTGGCACCATTGCCGGGGATTGGCAACTGACGAAATTTCTAGCCATAACAAGTTCTTTGTGTTACTTTATAATTATTTAGTCTAACATAGTTTATTATTTTCTTTTATAGGTTTTTATTATTGCATGACCTTGAGATTTGCTGGTAAGCCTTAAGAACCATTCGACCCCGAAGTTGAGCAATCGTTCAAACAAAGGTTGCGTGCCCAAAGAACCAGAGAACAATTGAATCAAATGCAAAATGACATGGGAGATTTAGGAGATCAAGTTACAAGACCAAGAGCGATACGAGATCACTTGAACCCAATTCTCGATGACCTCAATCCTGGCATAGCGGCACCTGAGATACAAGCCAATCATTTTGAACTCAAACCGGTGATGTTTAATATGCTGAACTCTATCGGCCAATTTGGTGGTACACCCAAAGAAGACGCTAGACATCATGTGTGTGCTTTCCTTGAAGTATGCGATTCATTTAGACAACAAGGAGTACATGAAGATGTGCTCAAACTGAAGCTTTTTCCTTAATCCTTACGTGATAGAGCAAGAGCTTGGCTCAGCGGAGTTCCTTCCGGATCAATGGAGTCATGGGCAGATTTATGCAAGAGTTTCTTACTCCGATATAATCCGCCCAATATGAATACACAACTTTCGAATGACATTACAAGTTTTCGCCAAGGTGATGATGATTCAATGTATGAATGTTGGGATAGATATAAAAGTTTACTTCGCAAATGTGTTAATCATGGATTTCATGATTGGACGCAAGTGGTGATGTTTTACAATGGAGTCAATGCACCAACTCGAATGATGCTAGATGCCTCAGCAAATGGCACCTTATTAGACAAATCACCCGAGGAAGCTTTTGACATCCTCCACATGATAGCGAATAATGACTATCAATTTCCAAGTGCAAGATTGGGAACCAGTAGAAAAACCTCTGGAGCATATGAATTAGAAAGCAAAGATTTGGTGGCAACCCAACTTTCTGCCATAACCATTATGTTGAAAAATTTGCAACATCCTAAAGAGGTAAGAGAAGTCAAGGCGACCAATAATGTGTGCCTATTTTGTCACGACAACCATCATGAGAGTGAATGTTCTGAAAACCATGAGTCAACTAATTTTGTGGGCAACTACAATCGAAACAACAATAATCCCTATTCGAACACGTACAAACCAGGTTGGAGATAGCACCCAACTTTTCATGGAATAATCAAGGGAACATCAATAATCAAGCCACAAATTACAGGCCACAACAAAATAATTCGGACCATCAACATATTCAGAATCAGCATCATCAGCAGCCCTGATAGAACAATAAAGGTATAGCTTCTTCCTCTAACACTCATTCGAATACTAACTCCTTGGAATTATCCTTGCAGGAATTCATGGCGTCTACAAAGACCTTGATGCAAGAACATTTTGCAACAATCACAAATCAAGGAAATTTGTTACAAAGCCAGGCAACACTTTTGCAAAGCCACAGTTCATCTCTCAGAGCATTAGAGAATCAAGTGGGACAGATTGCCATGGCATTACATTTTCGTCCACACGGAAATCTCCCTAGTGATACTGAAGTCACTAAGCATCATGGAAAGAAGCAATGCAATGTACTTACGCTAAGGAATGGAAAACAAGTTGATCAAGTTGACAAGTTTGGGGGAGAACAGCTGAATAATTCTCTCCAAGGCGTAACACAACCGGATGAGGAATCTAAGAATGCTGAACAAGAGAAAGCACATGAAGATAAGGAAAAAAGTGAAGGCTAAAAAAAGTATCAACCGGATAACAAGAAATTCATGGTCAAGGCCAGCGATTACCCTGCACCATCAGTAGTCGATGTGAGACCTCCACCATTGTTCCCTCAATGGTTAAAGAAACATGATGATGACATACAGTTCAAGAAATTTGTTGATATTCTGGACTAGTTATGTATCAATGTGCCCCTACTTGAAGCCATCGAGCAAATGCCTTCCTATGCCAAGTATCTGAAAGAAAGTGTTACAAAGAAAAGGAAGGTAGAACGTGTCGCCACGGCAACATAAATCTACTCAGCAGTGAGCAAACTCCCACCAAAGCAAAAAGACCCTGGAAGCTTTGTAATACCATGTTCCATTGGTAATGACTTCATCGGACGAGCTCTCATTGAGTTAGGATCAAGTGTAAACTTGATACCAAAATTGATATTCATGAAACTATATGGGTATCATGCCCATCCCGCCTCGGTCATTCTATAGTTGGCTGATCAGTCTTATATACGACCTGAGGGCAGAATTGATGACGTTGCAGTAAAGGTGGATAAATTCATATTTCAATGGATTTTCTCATTCTGAATTGCGAAGCCGATGAAAATGCACCAACCATTTTGGGACGCCCATTCTTAGCCACCGAGAGAATTTTAATAGATTGTGAAAAGGGAGAATTCACCATGAGAGTTGGCGAGCAAAGCGTCATGATCAAGTTTTTGGTTTTGGGACGCCCATTCTTAGCCACCAGGAGAATTTTAATAGATTGTGAAAAGGGAGAATTCACCATGAGAGTTGGCGAGGAAAACGTCACGATAAATGTTTTCAACTCTATGAAATACGCAGATGATCCAGAGAAATGTCAATGCATTAGTAAGATTGAAGAAAAGGCAATCCTTGGATGAGGTGAATCCCTAAGGCTCGATGAGTACAATACTTTGTACCATGAACCTACAACAAAGATGCATGAAGAAAAAAACTTTGGCCCAGACGAACTATTTCAGAAGACGATTCTAACAATCATGGCCACGACAACAGAAATCTGCACATTGAACACCCTGAAAACGACGACAATGCAAAACACGAAGGAAAGACAAATGACCAATTGAGATTTCTTAATAGGTCAGGTATGAAATTTGAACCTTTAGATTATGATGAAGTTAAATCTCAAGAGTCATCTTCACAACATGCACCGAAATTGGAGCTTAAGACTTTTCCATCACATTTGAAATATGTTTATATAGGAGTTGATGAAACTTTACCAGTGATAATCTCTGCCAACTTAACCTCCGAATAGGAGAAGAGTTTGTTGCATGTTTCGTCACAACACAGAAAAGCTATAGGATGGACGATGGAAGACTTGAAAGGAATCAGTCCAACCATATGCCTGCACAAAATCAATCTTGAAGATAGCCATAGCACCTCGGTAGAACTCCAAAGACGGATCAACCCGATCATAAAGAAGGTTGTCATTAATGAAATAATAAAATGGCTGGATGTGGGAGTGATTTATCCTATATCCGATAATTCATGGGTTAGCTTAGTCCAATGCGTGCCAAAGAAAGGTGGGGTAACCGTGGTTAAAAGCGAGCATGATAAGTTACTCACCACGAGAATAGTCACGGGCTGGTGCATATGCATGGATTCTAGGAAGCTCAACAAAGCCACAAAGAATGATAATTTTCCCTTCTCTTTCATCGATCAAATGTTGGATAGATTAGCAGGAAAGGCATTTTATTGCTTCCTCGATGGATACTCAGGGTGTAATCAATTTGCCATAGCACCCGAAGACCAAGAGAAAACAACGTTCACATGCCCGTATGGTACCTCTGCATTTAGGCGAATGCCGTTTGGACTGTGTAACGCTCCAGCTACATTCCAATGATGCATGATGGCAATCTTTTCAGAAATGGTGGAAGAGTGCATGGAAATATCTATGGACGACTTCTCCGTTTCGGGTGATGACTTTGACCAATGCCTCGGCAATTTATCCAATGTGTTGAAACGTTGTGAAGAAGCTAACCTAGTACTGAATTGGGAGAAATGCCATTTTATGGTAATTGAAGGAATAGTGTTGGGACACAAAATTTCATGCCATGGAATCGAAGTCGACAAAGGCAAGGTAGATTTAATTGTAAATCTTCCCCCACCCACTAATGTGCGAGGTGTACACAGTTTCCTTGAACATGCAGGATTCTATAGGCGGTTCATAAAAGACTTTTCTCAAATCTCTAAACCTTTATGTCTTTTGCTTCAACAAAATCATCCATTTAAGTTTACTAATGATTATTTGAATGCCTTCACAGATTTGAAGAAAAAGCTTTCAGCAGCGCCAATAGTTATCCCACCAGACTGGAACGAACCATTTGAGCTTGTGTACGAAGCTAGTGACTATGCAGTCAGAGCAGTGCTAGGGCAACGAAAAAGTAAAAATTTTCATGTTATCTACTATGCAAGTTGAACACTTAATGATGCTCAAGTGAACTATACCACCACTGAAAAGGAACTCTTAGTAGTAGTATTTGCATTCAATAAGTTTAGGTCATATATAATAGGCACTAAGGTAATTGTGCACACAGATCACTTAGCTATTAAATATCTGATTAATAAAAAAGATGCAAAGCCTTTACTAATTTGGTGGATATTATTACTGCAAGAATTTGATTTAGAGATCAAGGATGGAAAAGGTATAAAAAATCAAGTAGCATACCATTTGTCTAGGCTAGATAACAACCCTGATTATCATGACATCACATATATTAAAGAGGATTTCCCTTATGAAAAAATATTATTTGTCACTGCTGCACCGTGGTATGTTGACATCGTTAATTTTCTTGTTAGTGCTATTGTTCTTCTTGATTTATCTAGCCAGGGCAAACGAAATTTTTTACATGATGTGCGACATTACTACTGGGATGAACCATTTCTATTCAAGCAGTGCAGAGACCAAATAATCCAAAGGTGCATTCCAGAAGAAGAGCAGCAAGATATCAGAGTCCAATGCCACTCGTCAGCATATGGAGGGTATTTCGGTGGGATGAGAACAACAACAAAAGTACTTCAGTCGGGATTTTATTAGCCAACTCTGTTCAAAGACGTGCACGAATTCTACAAGTCATGTGATAGATTCCAACGAACAAGAAACATCTCAAAACGGCATGAGATGCCATGGAAAAACATTCTGGAGATCGAACTTTTTGACGTATGGGGGCATAGATTTCATGGGACCTTTTCCAACATCATTCAGAGATATGTACATTCTCTTGGCAGTGGATTCCGTATCAAAATGGGTTGAAGCCATTGCAACACCTAAGAACGATTCCAAGACGGTGTTGAAGTTTTTGTACAAAAATATATTCATCCGCTTTGGGACACCATGAGCTCTCATTAGTGATGAAGGGACACATTTTGATAATAAATTGATTGCCAGGGCACTGAAAAGATATGGAGTACGACATAGAATTGTTATGGCGAATCACCCTCAGACGCTGGACAAGCCGAAGTATCTAACCAAGAAATCAAGCAGATCCTCAAAAAAGTGGTCAACCCAAGTCGAAAAGATTGGTCGCCGAAGCTAGATGAAGCACTATGGACCTATCGCACTTCATTCAAGACACCGCTGGGAATGTCCCCGTTCAAGCTAGTCTATGGAAAGGAATGTCATCTACTGGTTGAACTCGAACACAAAGCTTATTGGGCCATCAAAAAGATAAATATGGATGCTCATCTTGCTATAGAAAGAAGACTATTGGAACTAAATGAGATTGATGAATTTAGAGCACATGCATACGAGAATGCCCGCCTTTACAAGGAGAAAACAAAATGATGGCATGACAGAAAAATATTGCCAAGGTAATTTTATTATGGACAACAAGTACTGCTCTACAATTCACGCCTTAAGTTATTCCAGGCAACCTAAAATCACGTTGGTCAGGACAATTTATCGTACACCAAGTCCATGACAATTGAGTGATTGAAATTTAGAACCAAAACGATGGTCCCATCTTCAAAGTGAATGGGCAGAGACTCAAGGAGTACAAAGGAACCCTAGTCATGCGCGACAAACCGGCATCGTTGGCACACGATGCCCAAGAGTTTGCTTTTCTTAATTGAGCAAATATTCATTGCCTAGGCAACGAAAATCTGAATTCTATACATAAATAAGTTAAGTTATTTTATGCTTTAATCCATTTTATTTTATTATTCTATTCTATCATATTGTAGGCAAACAAGGAACACATGGCAACATGGGGAGTTGAAGCATGCATGAAGAAGAAAGGATGAACCAGGGCAAAAGGTTTTGGCGACATAACAAAAGGGAAAGAAATCTTTTCCCATTCTTTATATCAAATCACATATTTCTCATTTAATGAGAAATCTTTTCCCCACAAAGAAAAGACGTAAATACCCCGAAACCAACCATCACTTTCCAAGAAAAAAACTACCCACTATTTTTCTTCTTCTTCATCATGTTTCTATCTTTCTCTACAAACCAAAATTTTTTTTTCTTTATCTCAAAAATAACTCCCCATCGCCACCACAAAAATCAGCCAAGAAAAATGGTGAGATCGAGACCGCCCCCACCCCCCAGACAGAGTTTTAAACGTTTCCAAACAGCCAAAGCAGAGGCACATTTCAACACAATTCAGTAACACCAAGTCTATTTGGAAGATGGATTCATTTTTCTAGCCGAGGGAGAAAAGCAGTTTGGCCCTGAGGTGATGGACTTCATAAAGAAGCATAACTGGGAGAAGTTTGCTCGTAATCCTAACGCCGTAGCACCAGCAATGGTGAGGGAGTTCTATGCCCACCTCACAGACACCTCCAACCACACGGTATGTGTTCGAGGAAAACTCATTCGCGTTTCCCCTTCTGCACTTAACAAATACTTAAGTTGGGGAAGGTGGATGATCAGCACCAGAAATTTATGGTCGAGGCAGATCAAGAAATGTACAGTGGAGTTCTATAGGATTTATGTTTTGGGTGGGCCAAGTTCAAAGGGAATGCCCCCACAAGAAAGAAAGAAGATCACCGAGCCCTTAAGCCACACATGAAACTATGGAACCATTTTATTAAAGGCAAGCTGATGCCAACATCCCGCAACACCACTGTCCTCGTCAAGCGATTGATGCTATTGCACTCGATCATATACGACAGGACAATCGATGTGGGTGAAATCATCTTTGAGCAGATTCAGGATTGTGCCAAGAGGAACTGTGGTAACCTACTATTCCCAAACCTTATAACCGCACTGTACAGAAAGAAAAAGGTCCTGAGGACCCATTCGAAGACTTCATCAAACCCAAGGAGGGTATTGTAAAGAAAAAACTCCCCGAGTTGATGGGTTTCAATGATGACAACCCAAAGGAGGGTCTGGAGCAAGGAGCAAAATCGATTGCCGCGACTAGAATGGCCATTGTGGTCACACATACGTGTGAGACGTGTGAAAATATCGGGTGCCTGGAGGACCACATGAAAATTTACTTTGAATAGCTAAGGCAAGGGACATGCAACTCAACGCCTTCATCAAGGAGTTGCTCCCAACCACAATTATCAGACTGCCAACCTTCCCTAGTGTCATCCTCAACTACAATGCGGGTGGCAACACATTCCATGCATCGATATCTTATGTCCCTCCAAACGTTCCACCAGGGGTGCCCACTGATGTGCCACCATTGGTAACCCATGTCTCACCCGTACCAAAAGAAAGCCATGGTGACACCGAGGAGTTCCTCACTTCCTCATCTTTCTCCACCACCAAAATCAGCAATGATACTTCACCCCACTTCTTTTCTGATGAAGATTTCATGCTAGCATCGAAGCAGCCTGAGCAGGATCCCATTCCATCCCCAGTTCAATTGACACCACCAGCCCCAACAGCAGCTCCTACTCCACCACCAGCTCCAGCACAACCGACTCCCGCGACCGAGCAGTCCACTCCAGCTCGCGCTTCGACCAGCAAGAAGCGATATAAGAGAACGGTTGGTCGTATACTTCAGCCATCTCCTTCTCAGCCAGAAGTAGTAGACTCATGATCCGAGAGCCCTTCCCCTCCCAAACGATGCCACACAAGGGGGTCAAGTCAAGCCACACCACCACAGTAAGTTTTTTTGTCTTCATTTTTTTTTGCATTTGCATATAACAATATTTAGTGTAGTTTTCATGTATTGAGGATAATGTATCCCTCAAGTTTGGGGTAGGTGTTGTCTATTCTGCCTACTTTGTTAAATAGTAATTGATGTTAATTGATTAAAAATTTTGGTTTTCATGACATAAGTAGGTTAAGATTATTGTTAGGAATGAATTAGGGATGCCCAATGATGAATGCAAAATTCTATTGCCTAATCTAGAATTATTGTAAAGACTGTCTAAAGAAGAGAACCAACCCTAGTCTTGATCCTTTGAAACTTATAAACACGATTGTAGGTGGTCTTTGCTCTAGATAATCTGTAAAATTTTAGGGAAATAACTTTCTAATTGCGAAGACTTCAAAAATATTCTAAGGATAAGGTAAAAACTCTCTAATGTTTAAAAACTTGAAAACTCAGAAAATACAAAGGGATACTCCTCTGTGCAAAGGAATGAATAATAAAAACTCCAAAAGAAATTAAGAGTAGCCAAGGCATATGAGTGAATGAAAGTAGTCACATGATGACTCTTCTCGACTAGCTTGGGGGTAGAAGGTATGCTCTCTTTCACCTAGAGTGTGGAACGGTAATTGTGATAAGCTCATTTCCCTATAAAAAATTATGAATAATGAGAATAAAAGTTGATAAATAACTAGGAGTATAAACTAAGCCTGATGAATAATTTGTTGCCCTGACAACCTAAAAGTGCTTACTTTAAGTTTTCTAATTACCTCTATGCATAGACTGGTTACAATCGTGCACACACAATAGCAAATGATCCTAACTAGGGAAGGGACTTGACTAATATGACTGTCGAACATGTTGAGGCCACATATTTTTGCTGAGGGCTAAAATCACAAACCTGATGATGTTCTTGATACTGCTTTGCCATAACAATTTTAATTTTCTTCTAGTTATTATCCATTGCTTGAGGACAAGCAATAGCCTAAGTTTGGGGATATGATAACTCTTTAAAAAGACTTAATTTATAGTCTTTTCACTTAAGTTATTGCTCGTCTAAACAAAGTACGCATTGCATTTTTAGTTGTATTTAGTTGTATATAGGTTATATTTGCTTGTGGTGGATAAGTTTTACCTAGGCAAGATTTATTTGGCTTAACTGATGCTACGGAGGAGAAGGGGTTGTTTGAGTTGTGTTTGTGCAGGAACTCTACAGACGAAGAACATTTAAGTTGTGACAATGAAAAGTGCAAGGCCAACGGACCAGATGCGAACGTGAGGAGCATATTTATCTTGCCAAGGCAAGATTTATCTAAAGAAGTCTGAAGCACATGTGGCGAAACCGCCTATGTCACATGCCAGCTAGATGACCTACTTCACGTGCAAGCAATCCTTGATTATTCTGACAGCCGCCAACCACCAGCCGCCTTTCCTTTTTAAGTTTGGGAAATTAATAATGCTAATTAAGAAAACTCCAAAATCATGCAAAGCCCTAGGATATTCTCCTTATAATTACCAGCCGTAGTCGCAAAAGGAAAGTGGCAAAGAAGAAGAAAGAAGATCTTTACCTTAGGCGTGAGTAATTAGCTGCAGTGCTTTCCCTCCGTCTACCCCCAGTCTTCCTTGGTGTCTTCCATAGCCAGACGATAGCAGAGCGGTGATCATGCCTCAAGAGAGGGTGATAACCAAGGCAGGCGTGGTGCTAATCAAGATTATCGCGACAGAGCCCCAGCTTTGGGAGTCGTTCTTCCTTTTTTCCTAAACTCTAATTCTATTTGGGGTTGTATTAAACGATTTAATCTTGGATGATCTTTTATAACACCATGAATGTTTTACTTGGTGTTAAACTTTGTTTTGCCTAAACAAAATTTTTATGTTTATGAATAATGAATTATGTTTGCTTATGATTGTTTTGCTCATAGTTTAAATATTTTGCCTTAACAGTGTAAGAGCATCGAGAGATCGTCTGGGGTTTCGGTAAAGCATGTTTGGGCATTGTAAGAGCATTAAGAGATAGCCTTTTGTCTAGAAAGTGATTCTTGAATTAGAGGGAATTGAGAGAGATCAATGTGAGCAAATGAATGAATCCAGGATGGTGAAATTCTAACTTGTCTACCTTAGAGATAAGGAGTGAGTTTTAAACGACTAAAAAGAATAAAGGCAAGAGTAGATTGAGACAAAATCTATAGTTAACGCCGAGAGGTATTGCCATATCAACCATCTAAGAATACCTATTAACCCTATCGGGCAATTTAGTGAGTCATAATAATTCATTCTGGGCTTAAAATAATTGTTGTCGAGATAATAGTTTAGCATCAGTGGTCTGTGAAACGTCTGAATATCTGAGGTTGTTTGCATTATATTTAATCCAATACTTGTTTTGTTTTGTTTTATCTATCTGTATATTTTCTTTGCCTCAACCACACTTGTCTACAATCATTGAATCATTATTCTTAGCTTTAATACTTAGTAGGATTAATTTGTGGCATTAGTTCTAGTTGTGGTGAAAAGATATTTCTAATCCAATCCCTATGGAGACGATACTCACTCACTACTATATTACTTGCATCGATTGTGTATACTTGCACAGATTAGCTTGCCTTAGCATATACATTCAAAAGCGATCAATTTACCAAGGAGAAAACAATGATAATTATCTCTTGATAAAAATGAGAAAACAACTCTAAAGAAACTCTCTAAATTCTCTAGTATTATGAGAAAGCTAGAATGATTTGGGATGGTTTTGAAGCTAAATGAGCTAGGGTATTTATAATTGAAGCTTAAGGACTAATCTTGTAAATACCCTAAAGTACATTGACAAAAATTGAGATTTTACCATTTCTAATTTTAAACAAAACCAACCCTTTTTGACATTTTTTTTCGATGGAATTTTTTATTATTTATTAACACCTTTCGGTGCATAGTCAACATTTCAAACATTATGTTCAAGAAACATCTAAAATAAACAAATAAATAGTGAAGGGTAGTCAACAGTTACTTTTATGATTTGTTGGGGATAATATTGAGGATATAATCAAGAATTTTAATGAGACCCTTGTTATGTACACTCCTTGTTACGATCTTAGATGTCATGTTTGATGGAAATATCGCTCTCAATTTCATCTTCCCATCACTTGTATTAGACCTTCAAAATCAAAGATCGATAAGAAATAATAATTAGTCATTACATTTTTAATGGAAAAAAATTATTAGTCTTCAAATAATAATGAATTTTTGGTGTTCTGTTTGTTTTCGAACAAACAACCAAACAGGATAATGACGATTTTTTTTTAAAAAAAAATATGAAATTAACTTGTCAAATGAATAACAAATATCTAAAGTGCTTAATACTTCCGTCCTACTAAGTTTGTCAACTAGTTTTAAAATATATTTTCTCAATTTTTTATGCACAATAAATTTTAAATAATAAAAAAATAAAAATCGAGATGGTTACGACATTAATTTAAGTTGGCGGATCCAACACATCAATTTAAGTTGGAACTCGATTCTAGGACCACCCGAAGGACGGTTACGACAGCTTGACGACTCCGTTGGGGACCTGTAATGCCCCAAATGTTAGGTCAGTGACTATATTAAAAGAAATTAAAAATCGAGAGGATTAAATTGAATAAATGGTAAAGAATAAGAAAATGATTTAGAAATTTTGTGTAAGACCAATTAGTAAGAAAGGAAAAATGAAAGGGTATTTCAGTACTTTAGAGGGAGATGGATTTAATATTCATTTTAATAGGGTATTTAAGAATAAGAAAAAGGGGAAAATAGAAAAGGGAGTTAAGTTATATTCTCTTCTCCTTCTTCTCATGTGCCCGTTCTCTCCATAGCCAAAGGTGAGTTCCTCCAAGATGGTTTTTCCTTTAGTTAAATGGCTGATATTGAAACCTTGAGTATTATAGAGGCTTAAGGAAGGGTTACAGAGGATTAAAACCAAGAGATGAATGATTTATGTGAAATTGAAGAAAATGAGTTTTTGAATGTTATGTTGAAATATGAGGTTTTATTGAGGTTTGCTAGTATATTTAACTTGTCAAATAAGTAAATAAGAGATTAGAAGCATTGGATGTGATTAAAAACATTTATGAAAAAGTAGTATAATTCTTTTTTTGAGATGATTCTTGGAGATTTTAGATGTTATAAAAAGCTAGATGAAGGAAAATTAGTTGTGATAGGTAAAAAAGAGTTTACTAGTATTGTTGGAGGTAAAAGTAAGGGAATTTGACAAAATTTGGGTAAAAACATTGAGCTGAAAAATGGAAAATTTGGGTAAGGGTATCATTATAGGCTTAAATTTGAAGAATTACGATGAACAGTATCGATACTATTGTGGGTATCGATACTAAGAGGAAGGTATCGATACCATAGATTCCAGAATGCAAAAATGGTATCGATAATGAAGGGAGTATCGGTACCATAGTATAGTAGTATCGATACCATGGTAGGGGTATCGATACTATTGAGTCTGGAAAATTAAGATAGTACGAATTTTGATAGAAATTGAATATAATAGTAATTTTAATTATTATTAAAAGTATAAATGTTAGAAAGTATAATAACATTGGTATCGTATGTGTACTTATTGGATGTTTGTGTAGATCGTAACCAAGCTCCCGAGTCCAGTAAGAACAAGGGCAAAGATAACGTTGTCGAATAGATGGACATCCTTAATGCATTTTAACGAGACATGTCAGGTGAGTGCATTTAATATGTACATTACGAGTTATAGTTGTAATTGGTTAAATGCATATGTTGCAGTGTTATATTAGAACTATGTGTACTATCGACACTAAGTGTGAAAAACCACGAAATTCATAATATGTTTATGAACGACTGTATCGGCACTAAGTATGCAAACACCACTGAATTCATAATATGTTTATAAACGACCGTATCGGCACTAAGTTTGTAAAACCCACATAATTCATAATATGTTTATGAACGACTGTATTGGCACTAAGTGTGTAAAACCATGGAATTCATAATATGTTTATGAACGATCGTATCGATACAAAGTGTGCAACCCACAGAATTCATAATATGTTTATGAACGACTGTATCGGCACTAAGTGTGCAAAACCATGGAATTCGTTATATGTTTATGAACAACCGTATCAGCACTAAGTGTGCAAAACCCACGAAATTCATAATATATTTATGAAGACCGTATGACACTAAGTGTGAAAAACCATGGAATTCATAATATGTTTATGAACGACCATTTCGGTACTAAGTGTGCAACCCACGGAATTTATAATATGTTTATGAACGACCGTATCGGCACTAAGTGTGCAAAACCACAGAATTCATAATATGTTTACAAATGACAGTATCGACATTAAGTGTACAACCCACGGAATTCATAATATGTTTATGATAGATCGTATCGACACTAAGTGTTCAAAACCCACATAATTCATAATATGTTTATGAACGACTGTATCGGCACTACGTGTGCACCTCAAAGAAATCATAATAATTTGAAAACAATAAATTCGTAATTGATAGATGTGATAGTGATAACCATCGTTTTGCTATCAAAATAACTTATGACTTCTTAATAAATAAAAAGGCAAAGGTAGTATAGAGAAGCAGGGTAGATCCACAGGGACTATGGTTTTTATGATTTAATAAAACTATTTCTTGATTTTAGGAAAAGATAGAATTACAAGTAAAGTTGAAAAAGTATATTAAAATAAATTAAAAAAAGAAAAATAATATAATAATAAATATTAATAGTAATAAATATAAAAGGGAATTTTTAAAGGTTGTTTTTAAAATAAAAGATAAGAATTAAATAAAAGAAAAATAATTAAATAAACAAATTAAAGAGATTGAGATAAATAGAAAATTATTATGAAAGCAGACTCAGACTTCAGCTTCGTCTCAAATTCCTCGGATCATCGAAACATATTTTTACTTTAAGATTCACGTCTGCTTACAAGGACAATTCTTCGCTGCCAACTCGGATTGTGTCGTTTCAATAACAACTGATTCCGATCATAGTTTCCTCTTAGCAAACAATTTTGCTAAGTGTGTTCTCGGGAAGTTGAATATGCTCCAATAAGCAAATCCTTCTTCTAACGTTAACAATATATGGACCAATTTTGAAATCGTTTTGATTTGAAAAGTAAGCTCATAAAACAGAGAGAAAATCCGAAGCGATTTAAGTACCTTACAATTCTCATATTTGGAATCGAGCCTTAGTTTTAGTCTTCGGCTTGAAAGAAAATTAGCTAAGCATGATCAAAGTTATACTTAGCATAATAGAAAAGTATGTGAAATATAGAGAAAAAGCTAGAGAGGAAAAGAAGATTTTATTCTCAAATGATAGAGATATGTTTATAGGCTCACCCTTAGAGGGTATTTATAGCCTTCAAATTCCTAAAAACAAGCTAAAACATCTTAAATCCTAATTAAATCACTTAAAACTATTTAAACTAAAATACCTAAAAAAATAATATAATATTCTAAATCCTAATTAAAAAACTAAAACCTATTTAAATTAAAATACCTAAAAAATAATAAAAAATAATATAATATTCTAAATCCCAATTAAAATACTAAAACCTATTTAAACTAAAATACCTAAAACAAAGACAAAAAATAAAATAATATCCTAAAACTTAATTAAAATACTAAAAACATATTTAAACTAAAATACAAAGATAAAATATAATGTTTAAAATATTATCCTAAACTTGAGTTTAATCCAAATCCGAATTTCAGCCAGCTTTGATTCCGAAAATAAAAAAAATGCAGAATTATGTCCTTTTGTGCAATTTCCAGAATCTTACGTCCTGTACAGAAAATGAATTAAAATGAACAAATAAGCCACAAAAATCAATGATTAAAGAGTAATTTAAAAGTAAAATATTAACTAAAATAAGCACTTATCAAATTCTTCCTCACTTATTCAATGCGTGTCCTCAAGCATTCCTCAATTAACATATCAAAATCATAAGTTGTCATCTTCAATTTTAATTTATTCCTCAAACTTCCAATTGAATTAAATCCATGACATTTGCCGAATTCAAGTTACAATCAAGCAAAGACATAACCAAGAAAATTTAAAGTAAGTAAGGTATCCCAATTAATTGCCAATTTCAATGAAACATGACTCAATACCTCACAAAGATTCACACATATCCACTTAAAGTGTTTGGGGTAAATGAAATTGCTCAAACCGAAACTAAACAAAATATTACCATAGGCTTGGAATCCAATCAAGTCTCCACTATGAAAAATGAACATAATGCAATAATCAAGGGCTCTTTAAAAAAGGTGTAACGGGGCTTAGGTTAGGGTAGGGAAAGGCCGAAAAGAAGGGTTTAAAATACCAAAACAATAGATCAAAATAATTAAGAACAATCCACGAATTAACATGAAGTGTAATGAAGAACAAAATAAGGAAAAAGAATAGATGAAAGATAATTGAAGAGATCAATTTCCCTTTTTTTCGAACAAAGGGTCTCTTTTTTTCTGTTTATTTTTTGATTTTTTTAAACATTGAATTTTTTTGTGGAACAAAAATGATACAAGATATTAAGTTTCTTTAAGGGTGTGAATAGAGAGGAAAAATAAAAAAAAATAGAAATAGGCTCAAACGTGGTTCACCAGTGGATATATAAATGGGTAGGCTTTTTGGGAAAAGTGGGTTTATCCTAGGTGGCCATATCATATTAAAACATTACGTTCAACATGTAGTCTCGATATGCATTGTGATTACAAGTTCTAGAATATCCTAATTAGTTCGGCACACACAAGTTAAACAATGAGAAAGAAAGAAAATGTATGCTCGTTACGCTCAAATCTCACAAGAAAAATTTATCTGCATTGAGTCAAGTTCATCTCTATCGACGAAAGCATGAGATATCAATACTCAACGAAAATTCACTAGCTATATCAATCACCAGTCATGCAAATTAAATTCGATAAAAAACATGGTCAAAATCCAAAAGGAAGCAAGAGTATAAAGCGAAATTCAAGACTAGCAACCAATGATCCCAACATATCAACATCAGAATAACTCATTTCAAACAATTAAACAAGTCAAGGAAAATTTTGACACATGCTTATCATCCCCCTCACTTATTCCGTTTTTTCTCAAAACGTATATTAAATTTAAAAACAAAGAGAGGGAAAAAGAATACTCCCCAATCTAGTGGCGACCACGGCCACGTCGAGACGAGCTGTTGTAGAGTAGAATGTCCGATATTGCACTGTTTTGTTCGAACTTATTGTGTATTTTTCTGCACAGTTCGAACCAAATCTTTTTTTTTCTAGACTGTTTTTTTCTGCACTGCATTATTCAAATCTGCTGTATATTTTTTTGCACTGTTCGAATGAAATCAGTTTTTCTGCACTGTTCTGTTCGAATTTTTCTGCACAGTTCGAACCAAGTGAGTTTTTCTACACTGCTTTTTGTTAAATATTCGATCGGAATTCATATATGTTCAGAGAAAAATAAAATAAAATAAATCAAAATAAAATAAATATAATGAAATAAAGTTCACTAAAAAAATAAAATAAAAATAAAACGAAATAAAACAAAAATAAAAACAAAAATATAACGAAATGGGTTGCCTCCCATCAAGGGCTTTTGTTTAATGTCGTTAGCTCGACGACCTGATTCAGACTATAGGTTTTGAGAGAAATACTTCCTCCACTTCATATGCTTTTTCCAACTAAGAACTTCCTTATGAGAAATTTTATGATTGTATAATCCTTTTATATTTTTCTTGTAGATTTTGGCTTTCTCATAGGCTTTTCTTCGTATCTTTTTTAGCTTTGAAAACTTATCCAAAAATAATCAGTGAAGTAGTATTTTCTCCTAAAGAGACACTCTTTAAGTTTTTCGGCATTTGTTTCAGTTCTATCTCAGGTGCATGCAAAACAAAAGGCAAAATTTTAGTTTTAGAGGAAGGTCAAAATAAATCAGAATTGATTGCATGAATATTTTCAAACTCTCTTTCTTCCTCTTCGTGCCAAAGTTCAGGATCCATGGAAATATTAGATTCAATATATTCATCAATTGAAGGATCTATAAAATCAACAGAATTAATTCTTTCAACATGATCAAGGCATTTCATTGTTTTGTAAACATCAAATTCAACGATTTCACCATCAAATTCCATTGTCAGTATGCCACTTCTAACGTCGATCTTTATATGTTCGGTGCTTAGGAAAGGTCAGCCTAAGAGTACTTCGGAATAAGTATCCGACCTATCATGTTCCATTTCAATGACACAGAAATGTACAGGAAAAATTAATACATCGACCTTCACTAAGACATTTTCCATCATTCCCATTGGATAAATCACGGACCGATCAGCCAACTGTATGGTTACTCCCGTTTTCTTCAAAGGCTCGTTAGTAATCATTTTATAAATAGATAATGACATAATGTTGATTGAAGCTCCTAAGTCACATATTGCACGTTTAATTTTAAAATCACCTATTTTGCAGGATATAGAGAACATATCTTGACCCTTAATATTTAGTGGGAGTTTTAGTTGAAAAATTGCAGAGACATGTTCTCCAAATTTACCTTTTCGTGCCCCATTAATTTCCTCTTTGTAGTGCAAAGTTCTTTTAAAAATCGAGCATACCTTGGTACTTGTCGAATTACTTCAAGAAGAGGTATGTTGGCTTGAACTTTTTGGAACACCTATAAGATCTCATTTTCTTCAGCTCTTTTATCACGCTTCATCAACCTTGATGGGAATGGTGGTGGCGTTATTTCATGAGAAGAAAGAGAAGGATGTGAGTCAGACCTAACTTGTATTTATGGAGGTGGTGTTTCCTCTTTTTCTTCCTGATGTGCATCTTTTTTTGCTGGAACTTCGGGTGAGATAACTTTTCCACTTCTGAGTATGATGGAACTAACATTATCTCTCAGATTTAACTCCATTTAAGAAGGTAGTCTTCCTTGTGATTCCAATTTTCCCATAGTTTAAGCTAGTCGGCTTACTTGAAGATGTGTTTCGGTTCGGCTGTGGAATTTTTCCTGGGATGCAATCAACTTTTTTGTGAAATTGCTAACTTTCCTTTGAGTTCCTATAATGATAAGTTTTGTGTTTTCTGTTGAGGATGAGGCCTTGGTTGGTAAGTTGGTCTTTGATTTGTCGCATAGCTGAAGTTTGGGTGGTCTCGCCATCCTAGATTGTAAGCATTACTGTATGGGTTGTATTGTCTTTGTGTAGGACCTGGAAAGTTCCCTATGGCATTGATTTCTGCATTGCCTCCTTCTTGTAT
This sequence comes from Hibiscus syriacus, assembly GCF_006381635.1. NCBI lineage: Eukaryota > Viridiplantae > Streptophyta > Magnoliopsida > Malvales > Malvaceae > Hibiscus > Hibiscus syriacus. The sequence goes on along the minus strand of NW_024063533.1, from coordinate 9,488,309 downwards.
CAGTGGGCAGTAATCTATCGGATGGTCTAGCTTTGTACATACCCCACATGCTCTTGTTGCTCCAGATTTTCCTGCAAGAAGTGAATTAACTTTTTCAGTTAATTTGTCTAACTTATTCTCAAGGGAAAAGGTACTTATCTCCTGAACCCGTCGGCTGGGTTTACTTGAAAACTGTTGAGAGTTGACTGCCATGGTTGAAATCAATTTCCTTGCTGTTGTTGGGGTCATGTTAACTAATGCTCCTCCACTGGTGGCATCCACCATTTCAATTTTCATTGGCAAAAGGTCTTCATAAAAGTATTGAAGCAACATTTTCTCACTTAATCCGTGTTGTGGACAACATACGCAAAGCTTTCTAAATTGCTCCCAATAGTCCTAAAGACTTTCTTCTCTCTTTTGTTGAATGGAAAGAATGCTCCTTCGTAACTCGCTTACTTTAGCCGCTAGAAAGAACCTGTCAAGAAAAATTCGATTCATGTCAGCCCATGAATTAACTAAATTTGGAGGTAAATAAAATAACCAATCTTTAGCCAAGTCGGCTAAAGAGAAAGGGAAAACTCTCAATTTAATTTGATCTTCGGTAACTCCCTGTGGTTTTGTTCTAGTGTAAACCATGTGGAATTCCATCAAGTGTTTGTATGGATCTTTTGTGGGAAAGCCATGGAAAGTGGGAAGAAGATGAATGAGTCACGTCTTTAATTGAAACGGAGTCCCACCACTAGAAAAATTATTACATAATGGCGTCTGAGTGACAAGAGTTGTGGCAAGTTATCAGATCGTTTGTTCTTCTTCTGCCATCGGAATATTGTCTACGACTGCTTCAGAGTCTGGATTTGATTTTGTTTCTGATTTTTCTCTTGTTCTTCTTGTCTTTTTCTCTTTTCTCGAAGCGTTTGTTTGTGGATTCTTCGTGCTCGTTCTTCTATCTCTGGATCTAGATCTACTAATTCACCTGGGTTTCTTTTGGTCATAAATAAAAAAACTAGAAAAATAAATCAGTACTTGTTGTTAGTCTCTGGCAACAACGCCAATTTGATCAACGTCGTTTTGCTATCAAAATAATTCCTGGCTTCTTAAAAAATAAATAGGAAAAGGTAGTATATAGAAGCAGGATCGATCCATAGGTACTATGGTTTTTATGATTTAATAAAATTGTTTCTTGATTTTAGGAAAAGATAAAATTCCAAGTAAAGTTAAAAAGTATATTAAAATAAAAAATAAAAATAATATAATAATAAATATTAATAGTAATGAATATAAAAGGGGATTTTTAAAGGTTGTTTTTAAAATAAACGATAAGAATTAAATAAAAGAAAAATAATTAAATAAACAAGTTAAAGAGATTAAGATAAAAAGAAAGTTATTGTGAAAGCAGCCTTAGACTTTAGCTTCATCTCAAATTTCTCGGATCATCGAAATAGATTTGTACTTTAAGATTCACGTCAGCTTATAAGGACAATTCTTCACTGCCAACTCGGATTGTGTCGTTTCAATAACAATTGATTCCGATCTCAGTTTCCTCTTAGCAAACAATTTTGCTAAGTGTGTTCTCGGGAAGTTGAATATGCTTCAATAAGCAAACCCTTCTTCAAACACTAACAATATCTGGACCAATGTTGAAATCGTTTTGATTTGAAAAGTAAGCTCAGAAAACATAGAGAAAATCCGAAGCGATTTAAGTACCTTACAATTCTCATATTTGGAATCGAGCCTTCGTTTTTGTCTTCGGCTTGAAAGAAAATTAGCTAAACACGATCAAAGTCATACTTAGCATAATAGAAAAGTATACGAAATATAGTGAGAAAGTTAGAGAGGAAAAAAAAAATTTATTCTCAAATGAGAGAGATATATTTCTAGGCTCACCCTTAGAGGGTATTTATAGCATTCAAATTCCTAAAAACAAGCTAAAACATCTTAAATCCTAATTAAAACACTTAAAACTATTTAAACTAAAATACCTAAAAAAATAATATAATATTCTAAATCCTAATTAAAATACTAAAACCTATAATACCTAAAAATTATAAAAAATAATATAATATTCTAAATCCTAATTAAAATACTAAAACCTATTTAAACTAAAATACCTAAAACAAAGATAAAAATAAAATAATATCCTAAAACTTAATTAAAATACTAAAAACCTATTTAAACTAAAATACAAAGATAAATATAATGTTTAAAATATTATCCTAAATTTGAGTTTAATCCAAATTCGAATTTTAGCCAGCTTTGATTCCAAAAATAAAAAAATCTACAGAATTGTGTCCTTTTTGTGCAATTTCCATAATCTTACGTCCTGTACTGAAAATGAATTAAAATGAACAAATAAGACACAAAAATCAATGATTAAAGAGTAATTTAAAAGTAAAATATTAACTAAAATAAGCACTTATCAGATAGAATGATGTATTGATTTCATCTTATTAGTGTTTTTGTCTCACTAACTAAATAGTTAACGTGTGTTTATTTTACGCGTAGGTGTTAGCAAGCAGAGTAAGGAGTGCATCTGACATCGCAAATCAAGAGTCACCTCATCAGTAACTATACGACAGTTATGTCTATTTTGATATTATTAGTTGGTATGTAATAGAGTCATGATCACGCTCTGAAAAGTATTTAACTTATACTAATGTTTAATGAACATTTTATTATTATTAAATTAAAATGTTTTATAAATAGAAATAAAATTTTACTTGTTTACAAAAGAGGAAATACTTTAAAAGTTATGTGACATCTGTGTATCATGTATGGAAACATATACGGGAAATGGGTGTTATATTTATTGGTATTAGATCTACAGGTTTAGCTGATTCTCTGCCAAAATCGAGTGTATTTGAATGTAAAAAGGGTTTACATGCCACTAAGATGTTAAGGTTACTGATAGGGTATTGTTAGAATATGATCGATGTCTCTCCTTAATAATTTAAGTATTATCCTTATGTATGTTATATTCGATGTCAGATTCTAAATATTTGAGAAGAGTGACTAGTCAAGAAAGTAGAGAAGGGTCGGGTAGCGAGAGCTATGAAGCAAATAGTGAGCATCTGATCCCTTCTGAAAATGCTAGCACATCGGCACATCACGGTATGTCTGTGCTTGAGTTTGAAGCTTTCATGCAAGCCCTCAATGCCATCTTGACACGGATCCAACCTCCTATGCCTCCCCCTACTCCTCCAGCATCGTAGATGTTAATCCCAAAAGAGTTGAGAAGTTTGGGAGATCCTGAGTTCCAGAGAGAAGAGGATAAAGGTCCAATGGATGTTGATTTATGGCTAAATGATGTTATGGTGATGCTAAAAAGTCTTGAAGGCTCAGATTCGGAAAACCTGGGCAGAGTTATATATTTACTTCGAGTATCAGCTTGAGTGTGGTGGTCAAATACTACGATGTATGCATCACCTAAATAAGTGACCTGGCAATTCTTTCAAGATGAGTTTAAGAACAAGTACATCAGGGAGTAGTTTATGCGGTCAATGTTATTGAAGTTTCTTAATTTAAAACAAGGTGATCAAGCAGTGAATGAGTATGAGGCTAAATATAACAAGCTTAGTCATTATGCTACTAAGGTAATTCCCAATGATAAAGCCCAAAGTGATTGGTTCATTGAGGGTCTGAGGCCTAAGTTGAAAAAGATGATGTTGGTGTTAAATTTGCATAGCCTGCAAGAAGTTATAAACGAGGAGACTCTAGCAGCAAAGAAAACTATGCAGACGGGAAAAAGAGTTGAAATGTCTTCAACTTCCCATCATGCTAAGAGAGGCAAGGGCTCGAGTTTCTGATATACTGACAGAGATAGTTCTGCTATAGCTTCTAAGAGAACTAGGCAATCATAATCTTTTGCTGCTAGCTCGGGTATAGTATATGGGGAAAGAACTAATCCATGTTAGACATGTAGCAAATTTCATCGAGGAGTGTGCAGATTGCTCTCTGGCGCTTGTTTTCATTATGAAGAAACTGGTCACTATGCTCGGAATTGTCCACAAAGATCCAGAGATAGATCAGTACAAACCAAGATATCAGTAGCAACACTTAGTAGAAGCATAGGAAGAGGAAGATCTGGAGGTCAATCTAAGTCTAATCATTGACAAGAGACGCGGGGAGTGGCTCGAATTTATAATATTAAGACTAATGAAGATCGGGATGACTCGACAATTTTAATAGGTACATTCCATCTTTTTGATGAACCTATGTTTGTTTTGATTGACCTTAGTTCTATACACTCTTATATTAGTACAAAGTTGATTAAGGCTATAAGAATTCCTTTAGAACCAATATTTAGCGAGATGATAGTGGTAAACCCCATAGGCCATAGTAGAGAGTAACTCAGGTACGTAGGAAATGCCCAATAAAGATTCAAGGGGTTGTGTTCCCGGTAAACTTGATGGAGTTGCCCTTTGATGAGTTTTAAATCACTTTGGGTATGGATTGGTTGTCTCCATATCATGGATGGGTTGATTGTCGCAATAAGTGATTATTCTTGAAGGATGCGAAAGGCTCCAAAATAGTAGTGATCGACAAAAAAGAAAAATCACCATTGAATGTGATATCAGCCATGACTATAAAGAAAATGATGTCAAAGGGATGCATAACTTTTCTAGCTAATGTGATAGACACTCGAGTGCTGAAAGTGAGATTAAACGATATCCTAATGGTTAAGGAATTTCCAGAGGTTTTTTCAAAAGAATTACCGTGTTTACCTCCAGATCATGAGGTGGAATTTAAGATTGAGGTTTACCCAGGTACCAAACCTCTTTCTATGGCTTTGTATCGAATGGCTCCAACGGAGTTAAGAGAATTAAAGGCCCAATTACAAGAATTACTAGTCAAGGGATTTATCAAACCCAATGTTTCTCCTTGGGGAACACCTTGCTATTTATGAAAAAGAATGATGGGTCTATGAGGTTATCATTGACTACCGTCAGTTAAACAAAGTAACGATAAAGAATAAGTATCATTTTTTGAGGATTGATAATCTATTCGATCAATTGAAAGGCGCGGTAATGTTCTCTAAGATAGACATGAGGTCGAGTACCACCAATTAATAATAAAATAGGATAATATTTTAAAGATAGCTTTTCAGACTCGGTATGAACACTATGAATTTATGGTAATGCCATTTGGATTGACTAATGCTCCTATAGCATTTATGGACTTGATGGACCTAGTATTCCAACCTTACTTGGATCAATTCGTGGTGGTATTAATATATGATATTTTGGTGTATTCCAAGTCAAGAGAGGAACATGATGCTCATCTTCGAGTGGTTCTTCAGACACTTCGAGAGAAGAAGTTGTATGCCAAATTGTCCAAGTGTGAAGTTTGGTTAGCTGAGATTGGTTTCCTTGGTCATATAGTCTCCAAAGAATGCATAAGAGTATATCCTATAAATATTCAGGCTATACTGGATTGGAAACCCCCAAAGAATATCCCTGAAGTTCAGAGTTTCTTGGGGCTTGCTGGTTATTATAGACGATTCGTGAAAAACTTCTCAATGTTAGCTTCTCTGCTAACTAAGTTGTTACGGAAGGATGCACCTTTTTTTGGACGAAGAAATCCCAAGAAAGTTTTGAAATGCTAAAAAGAATCGTAACGAAAGCCCCAGTTCTTATACAACATGAATCGGGTGAAGACTATGTAGTCTATAGAGATGCATCGCATAATGGGTTGGGATGTGTGTTTATGCAAGATGGAAAAGTCGTGGCTTATGCCTCAAGACAGTTGAAAACTCACGAGAGAAATTACCTGACACATGACTTGGAATTGGTAGCGGTCGTGTTTGTTTTGAAAATTTGGTGCCATTATCTATACGGTGAGAAGTGCCATATTTATACGGATCACAAGAGTCTAAAGGAATTGATGACTAAAAAAGAACTAAATTAAAGACAGAGAAGATGGATCGAGCTTTTAAAAGATTATGATTTGATCATCGATTTTCATCCCGGGAAAGCTAATGTGGTAGCAAATGCACTTAGCCGAAAGATTATGATTTGTCGCGTATATCTTTAAAGGAAGATGGTGCCTTGATTGTTGAACTTAAGTTAAAGCCGATGCTTTTGGATTGGCTAAAAGAGTTGCAAGGTCAAGATAAGAAATGTTTGGCGAGAATGGCGCAACTAGAAAAAGAAGAGGTCAAAAACTTTAAAATGAGGGCATATGGATGTTTATATTATCGTGGAAGACTTTACACTCCCGATAATGATAAAATGAAGAAATATATTCTTTTTGAGGCACACTATAGTACTTTGACGATGCATCCGGGTGGGAATAAGATGTATCAGGATTTAAAGAGCCATTATTGGTGGCATGACATGAAAAGAGTTGTATCGGAGTTTGTTGCAAAATGTTTGACATGTCAACAAGTGAAAGTTGAACATCAAGTGCCTTCCGTATTGCTACAATTGATATATATTCCTGAATGGAAGTGGGAAAGAGTTACAATGGATGTTTTTTTGGGGCTACCTTTTGTCACCAGGTAAAAGGGACTCGATATGAGTAATTATGGACAGATTGACCAATAAAGCTCACTTTATTCCAATTCAGGTAGACTACTCGATGGATAAATATGTGGAATTGTATGTAAAAGAGATATTTAGGCTGTATGGAGTGCCTATATCGATAGTGTCCGATCGATACCCAAGGTTTACATTAAGATTTTGGAAGTCCTTGCATGAGGTATTGGGTACTAGATTGAATTTCAATATAACTTTTTATCCTCAATCAGATAGACAGTCAGAACAAACTACATAGATATTAGAGGATATGTTAAGGGCATGTGTGTTTGAGTTTAAAAGATCATGGGAAAGGTATTTGCCTTTAGCGAAATTTGCTTATAATAACAGTTACCATTCGAGTATTAAGATTGCCTTGTATGAAGCCTTGTATGGGAAGAAGTGTCGAATACCCTTAAATTAGTTTGAGTTAAAAGATCGAAACTTACTTGGCCCGGATTTGATGAAAGAAATGGAGGAAAAGGTGAAAATTATTCAAGATAATATGCAGATAGCCTCAGATCGACAAAAATCTTATATTAATCTTAAAAGGAATGAGATTGAATATCACGTGGGGGATAAGGTATTTCTAAAAGTATCGCCCTGGAAGAAAGTATTGTTGTTTAGGCATAAAGGAAAGCTAAGTCCGAGATTTATTGGACCTTAATAGATCTTGAAAAGGGTCGAACACGTAGCTTATCAATTAGCTTTGTCTCTTGATATGGACAAGATCCACAATATTTTCCAGGAGTCGATGCTTAGACAGAACCAATCAGATCTATCCTATATGATTACACCCGAATAAATAGAGATTCAACCAGATTTAACTTACGAGGAAGAACCAGTGCGGATCTTGGATAGAGAAAGCAAGGAACTGCGTAACAAGAAGATTCCTCTAGTTAAAGTATTCTGGAAAAATCACAAAGTAGAAGAAGCTACTTGGGAAAGAGAAGAGGACATGAGGTGGCAATTTCCACACCTCTTCATATCAAGTATTTCTTTAAAATTTGAGGATGAATTTTCTGAAGGGGAGAATTGTAATGTCCCAAATATTAGATCAGTGACTACATTGAAAGAAATTTAAAATAAAGATGATTAAATTGAATAAAAGGTAAAGTATAAGAAAATGATTTAGATATTTTATGTAAGACCAATTAGTAAGAAAGGAATAATGAAAGGGTATTTTAGTCCTTTAGAGGGAGATGGAATTAAAATTCATTTTAATAGGGTATTTAAGAATAAGAAAACGGGGGAAACAGAAAAAGAAGCTAAGTTATCTTCTCTTCTCTTTCTTCTCGTGTGCCCGTTCTCTCCATAGCCAAAGGTGAGTTCCTCCAAGTTGGTTTTTCCTTTAGTTAAATGGCTGATATTAAAACCTTGAGTATTATAGAGGCTTAAGGAAGGGTTACTGAGATTAAAACCAATAGATGAATGATTTATGGAATATTGAAGAAAATTAGTTTTTGAATGTTATGTCGAAACATGAGTTTTTATTGAGGCTTGCTAGTATATTTGACTTGTCAAATAAGTAAATAAGAGATTAAAAGAATTTGATGTGATTAAAAACATGTATGAAAAAGTAGTATAATTCTTCGGTTGAGATGATTCTTGGAGATTTTAGATGTTATAAGAAGCTAGATGAAGGAAAGTTAGTTGGGATAAGTAAAGAAGAGTTTAATAGTATTGTTGGAGGTAAAAGTAAGGGAATTTGGGTAAAAAAAATTGAGCTGCAAAATGGAAAATATGGGTAAGGGTATCGGTACTGGAAGAACAATACTGATACTATAGGCTTAAATTTGAAGAATTACGATGAATAGTATCGATACCGATGCAATTAGTATCGATACTGCTGTGGGAATCGATACTAAGAGGAAGGTATCGATATCCTGGATTCCAGAATACAGAAATGGTATCGATACTGAAGGGAGTACCGGTACCATAATATAGAAGTATCGATACCATAGTAGGGGTACCGATACTATTGAGTTTGGAAAATTAAGATAGTACGAATTTTGATAGAAATTGAATATAATAGTACTTTTAAGTATTATTAAAAGTATAAATGATAGAAAGTATACTAACATTGGTATCGTATGTGTACTTATTGGATGCTTGTGTAGAATGTAACCAAGCTCTCGAGTCAAGCAAGAAAAAAGGCAAAGATAAGGTTGTTGAATAGATGGACATCGTTAAAGCATTTTACGAGACATGCCAGGTGAGTGCATTTAATATGTACATGACGAGTTATAGTTTTAATTGGTTAAATACATATGTTGCAGTGTTATATTAGTACTATGTGTACTATCGACCATAAGTGTGTAAAACCATGAAATTCATAATATGTTTATGAACTACTGTATCGGCACTAAGTGTGCAAAAACCACGAAATTCATAATATGTTTATGAACAACCATATCGGTACTAAGTGTGTAAAACCCACGTAATTCATAATATGTTTATGAACGACTGTATAGGCCCTAAGTGTGTTAAACCCATATAATTCATAATATGTTTATGAATGACCATATCGACACTAAGTGTGCAACCCACGAAATTCATAATATGTTTTTGAATGAATGTATCGACACTAAGTGTGCAAAACCATGAAATTCATAATATGTTTATGAACGACCATATCGGCACTAAGTGTGCAAAACCCACAAAATTCATAATATGTTTATGAACGACCGTATTGGCACTAAGTGTGCAACCCACGTAATTCATAATATGTTTATAAACGACCATATCATCAATAAGTGTGAAAAACCCATGGAATTCATAATATGTTTATGAACGACCGTATCGACACTACGTGCACACCTCAAATAAATCATAATGATTTGAAAACAATAAATTCATAATTGATAGATATGATATAATGATGTATTGATTTCACCTTATTAGTGTTCTTGCCTCTCTAAGTAAATACTTAACGTGTATTTATTTCACGCGTAACTGTTAGTAAGCAGAGTAAGGAGTGCATTTGACATCGTAAATCATGAGTCACCTCATCAGTAACTGTACATCAGCTAAGTCCATTTTGATATTATTAGTTGGCATGTAATAGAATCAAGATCACGCTCTAAAAAGTATTTAACTGATTCTAATGTTTAATGAAAGTTTTATTATTATTAAATTAAATTGTTTTATGAATATAAACAAAATTTTACTAGCTTACAAAAGAGGAAACACTTTAAAAGTTATGTGACATTTGTGTCTCGTCTACGGAAATGTATACGGGAAATGGATGTTACACCCAAAATTGATTTCATGTTGTATTTTTAAGCAAAAATTGCAAGTTTAGATTATAATTTGTCTTTTCGATCCTTGTTATTTACTTTTGATTATTATTTTTTCGAATAAATATTGTTACTAATGTTTTTTAATGATTTCAAATTTTTTTCAAAAAATTCATCTCATGCTTTATTCCTGAGCTTCAAACTCTTTTTAAATGGGGCTGAAAATGATGCCTTCATGAGAATTTATTCTCCGTATAGGCCTAGCAAGTAACCTTCGGGATTCATATACCTTATGTCTTCGTGTGAGTTTATTCTCCGTACAGACATAAGGGAATGTGTCTTCTTGAGTTTAACTCGGTCCACATGAGCATGTAATGGGCTTAGGACTGAGCATCTGGCAGGCTCAAGAGGGCACCAGCAAGGAGAAATGGGGTACCTTTTTTTAGAACTAAACCATGATGCTTCAGGGAATTAGAGCCCAACCCAAAACTTCATTTTAAAACCTAGGATGCTTAATTTATTTCCTGCTTTATTTATGTTCAAAGCATGTGAATTAGAAATATATGTGGTTAGGATTTGTGTAAGAAAATAACATGCGGGGTAGAGATCATGTCCGAGTAGGAGTAAAAAGCATCTGGGGTAAATATTATGTGTGGTAGGAGTTTTTATTTTTATTTTTAATTATTATTGCTATTTTCCTAACTTGTTTCCTTTCATTTTTGTTTTATTTCCTTTTTTCATTTGCATCATTCAAAGAGGTGTTGATCCACAAAGTGTTCGTTAAAACTTAAACAATTTGCATTAATAGACAAAGGGGTTATAATGCAAGAGGTCAAAAATGCAGAAGTACAGCTATGGTTAAAAATATTCAGAAGGAAAAAATGGACAGTTTGTAAGACAACTATGTGTAAGACCTGGCTGGCTACGCTTCCATTAGCCTCAAATAGAATGATACTTAGGAATTGCAAAATATTTGGGATAGTTAGAAAACTGACAGAAAATAGAAGTTTTACCAGTGATATGGTGAAATTGCACACTTTCTTTATGTCAAGATAGATGAAACCCCTAATTCGATCCCTGGTGTAAATTTGGAATATAAGATACAAGTGATTTAATTTCAACCAAGAAGACATGGTGCCCACAATTGAGGAGTACACCACCCTGTTAAGTTGTGAAGGAATCAGAATGGACTTTGTCTTCATTAAATATATCAAAGGTCAACCTTTTAAGAATGGATTGGAAAAGGTTGCAGGGGTTGATGAGAAATGGGTAATTGACCAAATTCAACACAAGGGTAAAGAAGAATTAATTTCTTAGGCTCACGTCAGGAAACTAATGAAGAATCATCCTGATGAATGGAAGTTGGTCGATCATTTTGCATTAGGAATCTATGGCTTGTTTTTCTTCCCAAAAACTTTGGGACACATTGAGGTAGTTGTGGTGGAATTGTTCGAACAACTTCCTAAGCGTGTGAACCCTGCACCAACAATCCTAGCTCAAACTTTCTACTCACTAAACCATTATAGAAAGACTGGTGGAGAACGTTTTATAGGATGCACACAACTTCTTCAGGTTTGGATTCATAGCCATTTTTGGAAAACTGAGGGGATTTCTTACCATCGGTTCAATATGACATATTCACCTTTGGAGGAATTCCTTACACAAAAATGGTGAGAAGGCGTTCCAAAAGAGAAATGGGTAAAGGTATTATTACACTTCCAGGACAAAGACATCATATGGAGAGCCCCTTGACTGACTCAAAGTGACATTCTTTATTAGTGTGGAGATTCGGGAATAGTAATGTTACTCAGACTATGGGGAGGAGTTGGTTATTCATTTTTAGCACTTTGATAGTACGGGGCATGTTAGTTTGTTCCACTCACACCTGAGATATCTGAATCCGAGTATGCATATCATAAAGATAATTACAATAAGAAATTAAAAGATATAGTCGATTCATGGAAGAAGATATTTTATACATATGTTATGGATGCCAAAGACATGCTTACTCTAGACTATATGGAATGGAGAAAGTCAAGAAAAAAGGACATTATTCCCATAATAGATCACTAGGACACTCCGACCATTGAATAACATCTTAAACAAGATCCTTCTTAGTTAGAAATAGCAAAGAAGGAATTTGAAGCTGAAAAAGAGGAACTGAAATAAAGATTGAGAGTGTTAGAAGCTAAAAAGTTCCAATGGAAGATAGATGTCGATACTTAAATGGACCGAGCAAATAGATTGGAAAATGAAAATAAGAAAGATTACTTTAAGCTGAAAGATTTGAGAAAATGATATCAAGAACAGTTTCAGACAAATACCAGCTTGAAAAGATCTTCTGAGTATTGGAAAGATGAAGCCGACAACCTAAAAAGAAAATTTGAAGGACATAATGACAGGGAAACACTAAAAACCAGTTAAGGGCTTCCCAAAGACAATTATCATAAAGTCAACACAAAAACAAGCGATTGAAGACCAAGGTAACTGATCTCGAAAAGTCCCTTCAAAGGCAACAGGAACAAGATGGAAAAACTATAGATGAACTGGAGGTCATCATGGACGAATTTAAGAAGCAGGAAAATGAACTCCAAATAGTTCCGTTTTACGGAGGGCATCAGTGGCATTTCCATTTGGAACAAGCTCAACAAAGGGTAAAAGCTAGAGATACTGTCATTCAGGATTTCCTAGACTAGGTACAGAAAGCGAGTCGTCACTTACATGGTTTGGAAAAATAAGCAGGGGTGGCTCGACAAGGCATTCTTCCAGTGACAAAAGAAACAATAAGACTTGTCAACTTATTAGAAACCGTTCGGGGTCTAAAATATCTAGCTAGAATGTGCCTTTTAATTTTTTTTGGTCTCTTAGAAATAACACTTTTGTCCCAATAAAGACTATTTATAATAACATACACACTTTAGATTAATGCCTCGAAAATTTCATGCATCATGCATTTTTTAATATTTTTTTGCATTTTCATTTATTTACATTCAAATTAATTAATAGAAAATGTCTTTTCAAATAAAGGAACAAACATTGGACATAACTCATCAAGCACTGGACACACATCATCCTCACAATACTCGTACAAAGAAAAAGAAGATGGAAACAAAGATTGCTCAACTTGAAGAAAACATGCTAAGACTGGAAAAGGAGCTTGAGGAGAGAATAAGTTAAAATCAACAAAATACTTTGGATTCCATCACTAGGAACCAAGATTCATTGGTTGACCAGATTGTTGCAAGGTTGTCTGGTCTGAATCAAATGAATACTCATGGGGAAAGGGCATATGAAGGGGTAGATGTACCACATACTCCACAATTGGTTATTTTACCTGTAATCTTGCCAAGACTTCAAGGGGATTCATCTGCTACAAAAAGAACAAGCCTCTATAACTAACCTCAAAATAATTCAGAAGATTACCATATTTTGAATTTTGATGAGCACGCTAAAGCAAAGAAAATAATAGAAAAGATCAAGCATTTGGAAGATCAAATGAAGACATATATAGGAGAGGACAACTATTATGGAGTTGACACTCTGGAACTAAGTTTGGTCCCAAATTTGATTCTTCCTCCTAAGTTTAAAGTCTCAGATTTTGAGAAGTTTGATGTGAATAGTTACCCCTCAGCTCACATTACCATGTTCTATCGAAAGATGATAGGATATGTCAGAAATAACCAGCTCCTGATTCACTGCTTTTAGGAGAGTCTGGCAGGTTCAACAATCTGATGGTACAATCAACTGAAACGTTCTCACATCAGGACATGGAAAGATCTTGCCAAGTCATTCTTGGAGCAATACAAGAATGTAAATGACGTGAGACCAGATCATGTTATGCTGCAAAGCATGGAGAAGAAGCATAACAAAAGTTTCAGGCAATACGCAAAATGGTGGAGGAATTTAGCCGTGCAAGTTCATCCATATTTGGATGAAAAAGAAACAATGAAGTTCTTCGTGCATACTTTGAAAGATCATTTCTTTGGGCACCTGGTCGCAATCACATCAGGGAACTTTCCTGATCTAGTTATGACAGGAGAAATGGTGGAGACGACCTTAAGAAAAGGAAAGATAGAGGGATATGAGTCAAGTAGAAGGCATACCATGAATAAGAGAGAATGAGAGATCAACAACATCGACGCTTTCAACATCAGTAAAGTGTTATGATCTCTAAATCAAAACCAACTGCAACTGTACCATCAGGTACTTCTAGGCAAGATTCGAGGGAACCAAGGAGAGAAAGAAAAAAATGAGCATTTCGATCATATTCCCATGACATATAAGGAACTTTACCAGTAGTTTTTCGACACACATGTGGTGATATGATGAGAATGGAAACTGTGAATATCATGGTGGTGTCTGGGGCCATGCTATTGACAACTGCCTCACTTTTAAGAGGATTGTCCAAAGAATACGCAACAAGAACTACATTCACTTCAATAATTCAGAGCCACGTAATGTTACACAGAACCCTCTGCCTAATCACCATGAAAATGGGGTTAGTGCAATCATCAAGGAGAAAGGCCAGAAAGTCAAGACCAGAGTTTCAGAAGTCCTTTGGCTTGGGTACGGAAGTAAATGGTAAAGGTAAGATTTCTTACTCCGCATCCTACCACATCAGAATATGAAGGTGGTAATCATTGATGTTATCAAAATGAAGAAGGATATGATTGCAAGAATATTATGAATTTATGTCTTTGATCCAGCTAAAGATAGAGAGGAAAGAGTTGGAATTCTACGAGAAAAGTAAGGACGTTCCAGAAGCGGATGTTTGCACGACTAGAGATTCATCTGATAAGAGATATAGCACATGCCACCCTTTGATAATCACTCCTAAAGTGAAAATAGTAGATAAGGCATCATCAAAAGTAGTGATATTAGCACCAAGACCTTTTCCTTATAATGACAGCAAACAAGTGCCTTAGAAGTATGAATACCAAGTGAGCTCTTTGAAGAAATATATCAATAAAGTGTGGCATACTATTGGGAATTGATACTCCCAAAAGTCTAACTTACCCTAGTGAACGTTTGATCCATTTAGAGGGGATGAACTAGTAGTAAACGAGCGAATAAAAGAGAATGAAGTGGTGGAGTTGTTAAAGTTTCTAAAGCACAACGAATATAGCATCATGGAACAATTTCATAGCTTAACAACACGCATCTCAATGTAGGCATTATTGTTGAGTTCAAAACCACACAGAGATGCACTAGTAAAGGCCTTGAATCAGACATTTATGCCAAAGGAAATACCATTCAATAAGCTCGATCGATTGGTTAACAACATTCAAGCCGATAACCTTATCTTATTTTCTGATGATGAGATTCCATCTAGAGGAAGGGGCCAATCCATAGCATTACACATCACTACACATTGCAAAGGGCATGCTTTGCCAAGTGTATTAATTGACAATGGTTTTGCCCTTAATGTAATGCCTTTGGTCATTCTTAAAAGGCTACCAATAGATACTTCCCACATAAGAATGTGCCAGAGTGAGGTTCGAGCATTTGACAAAATAAAGAGGGAGGTGCTTGGAAAAATTAAAGTACCATTAACTATTGGTCATGCCACGTACAAAATAGAGTTCCTAGTGATGGAAATTATCCCTTTGTATAACTTCCTTTTAGGAAGGCCTTGGATTCATCAAGCTGGGGCAGTACAATCAACACTTCATCAGAATGTCAAGTTCGTTATTAACGGGAATCTTATAATCATTAATGTTGAGGAATATATAATGGAAAGTGTGTCCACTGATTCCCCTTATATAGATGTGAACGACGAAGCCCTAGAGTGTTCATTTTGATCATTGGAGTTTGTCAATGCCACCTTTGTGGCTGTAGGGGGTAAGATTTCCAATCCTACACTCTCATAATGCACCAAGATGGAAATCAAGCAGACTTTGGGGAGAGGTGCAAGGTTAGAAAGAGGGTTCAGGAGCTATTTACAAGAAAAAATCAACCTTATTTTTTCTTTTACCAATTTGGATCAATTTGGGCTTGGATATTAGCCCAGTCATCAACAAAGAAAGAAGGAAATTCATAAATGCCAAGAAAGAAGAAGGGCAAGATTGATCGAGGAGGAAATTTAATGGGAACCAATGATATTTCCACCTCTACACAATACATTTAGGTCTTGTGATTATGTATTTGAGGGAGAAGCAATGATGGCCTTAATTTATTTGGAGAAAGCTCTGAAATAATTGAATATCAATGCCATAATAGTGGATGATGATGAGGATGTTGATAGATTTGGAATCCATCCATTACCACGTGGGTTCGTTCTTAACAACTAGACTGTTGAAGAACTACATGTGGTTTACAAATCTCTTTCAGAGTAATACTCAAACTTTCCCTATTTGCCTATACACGGGGCAATACGTGATCTTTTGTAAGAGTGGATGAACTATTTTTGTTTATATTTCAATAAAAGATGCAATTTTCCTTTTTGGCAAACATTTTTTTCCTTTTACTTCTTCTATATATTTGTTCCTACATTCTATGTGGATATTTTTCCTCTCGCATATATATATATATATATATATAATTTTCCCCCTCTTTTCCTTTCAGATCTTTGGATGTTAATATGTGGATAATGATGATTCTGACCTGAATGTCAATTTTTAGCACCTCAAGTGTCTAGGGGAAATTGATGAAAGTAACAATGAAGAAAAGTGAGACTAACATTCCATATTATTAAGAATGATGGAAAGAGGAGAAAAAAATCTTACTCCATGAAGAGAAAATTGAAGTTTTGAATTTGGGCATTGAATAAGAAAAGAATGAAGTTAAAATTTACATAACACTTTCCTCTGAAGTAAAGCAAAGTTTGATAGATTTACTTCAGGAGTTCAAAGACGTGTTTGCATGGTTGTACCAAGATATGCTTGGATTAGACACGAATATAGTGGTTCACAAATTACCATTCAAGCCAGAATGCAAACTCGTACAGCAAAAACTGAGGATGAGGCCTGAAGTGCTCCTTAAGATAAAAGAAGAAGTTTGATGATGGTTTTCTTCAAGTAACCAAGTATCCAGAATGGGTGGTTAACATAGTGTCGATGCAAAAGAATGATGGAAAAGTACGCATGTGTTGACTATCGAGACCTCAACAAAGTAAGTCCTAAAGACAACTTCCTATTGCCACACATAGATACTTTGGTGAATAATACAGGCAAAAATTCTTTTTTCTTGTTCATGGACGATTTCTCAGGATACAACTAGATTAAGATGCATCTAGACGACATGGAGAAGACTACATTCGTTACAATGTGGCGAACATTCTGTTACAAGGTGATTCCCTCCAGATTAAAGAATGTTGGGGAAAAAAACCAAAGAGCTATGGTAATATTCTTTCATGACATGATTCATAAAGAGAATAAAGTCTATGTTGACGATAGGATTATCAAAGCACAAACTAATGATGAACATATCGAGAATCTGAGGAAACTCTTTCAAAGACTGAGAAAATTTCAATTGAAGTTGAACCCAAACAAGTGCACCTTTAGAGTAACATCTGGAAAGCTGTTGGGCTTCGTTGTTAGCAGGAAAGACATCGAGGTTGATTGAGACAAAGTCAAAGCCATCCAAAGTTTACCTCTCCCATGAACACAAAAATAAGTTTGAGGTTTTTCTGTTTAGACTAAATTACATTGCTTGGTTCATATCTCAATTGGCAGGTAAGTATGATATGATTCTTCGTCTTATTCGAAGGAATAATTCTAGGGCATGGGATGATGATTCTCAATTCGTATTCGAGAAAATAAAGGAGTATTTTTCTCGCACCCATGTTTTAGTGTCTCCCATTACATGCAAACCTTTGTTCCTATATTTATCAATCTTTGAGAATTCAATGGGATGTTTCCTTGGGAAACATGATGAATTTGGGAGAAGAGCTATTTATGACCATAGAAAATGTTTATTGATTGTGAGGCCAAATATCCACCAATTAAAAAGGTTTTTTGCACTCTGGTCTAGCCTACATGAACACTCAGGCAATACATGCTCTACCACACCACTTGGTTAATTTCCAAGTTAGATCCGCTAAAATTCATTATGGGTTTACCCGCTCTCTCTGTAAGGTTAGCCTTATGGCAGATGCTATTATCAAAATTCGACATTGAGTACGTGAGTCAAAAGGCTATAAAGGGAAGTATCATATATGCCTTCTTAGCAAGTAGAGCTTCTGAAAACTATGAACTATTAGACTTTGATTTCCTAGATGAATACTTGATGGTCATATCTTTATAATAAGCAAATACTTCCACATGTGATTCCCGAAAAATGCACTTCGATGGTGCATTGAATGTGTTATGACATGGTATTAGGGCTATTTTGGTCTCACTCAAGGGAAACCATTACCCGTTCACTAGCATATTGAACTTTGATTGCACTAACAAAATGGAGAAATATAAAGCTTGTGTTTTAGGGATTTGAGTTGATATTGGACATAACATAAAGACTTTTGAGAGTAAATGGTGATTCCGCCTTGGTGATTTATCAGCTCCGAGGAGAATCGGAAACAAAAGATATCAAATTGGTGGAATACATAAAGCTCATTTTGGATCAACTTAAAGAGTTTAATGAAGTCACTTTCCATTACGTGCCTAGAAAAGATAATCAGATGGTAGATGCCTTAGATACCATGGTAGTAACATTCAAGGCTAGTAGGGAATCCGACATGATACTGATTAGCATACAGTCATACGAGTACCCGACTCATTGTAATCACATCGAAGAAGTAAAAGACAAGAACCCATAGTACAATGACATTCTACAGTATGTCAATAATTAAAGCTATCCATAATATGCTACTAATAATGACAAAAGACCAATCAGAAGAATGGTAGCAGGATATGTTTTTGATGGAGAAATCTTATACAAGAAAAGTCATGATCAAGTCTTGTTAAGATGTGTGGATGCATCTGAAAAAAGATGATCTCAGAAGAATCACATAACGGAGTATGTGGAACTCATGAAAATGGGCATATGATAACAATACAAACCAAGAGATGGGATACTTTTGGTCCACATTAGAGAGTGGTTGCATCAACTACGCCAAACAGTGTCATAAGTGCCAAGTCTACGGAGATAAAATAAATGTCCCACCTAGTCCTCTTCATGTCATGACAGCTCTGTGGCCTTTTTCTATGTGGGGCATGGATGTTATCGGAAAAATCCATCCAAAAACTTCAAACAAACATCGATTTATCCTTGTGGAAATCGACTACTTTACCAAATGGGTGGAAGTTGCATCATATGCTAATGTCACTCAGTTCACTATTTGTAATTTCTTGAAAAAGGAGATCATATCTAGGTATGGTTTACCAGAAAGGATCATTATCAAGAATGCAACCAATTTAAATAATAGGATGATGGTTGCTACATGTGAACAATTCAACATAAAGAATCACAACTCTACTACTTATCGACAAAATATGAATAGAGCGGTAGAGGCAACAAACAAAAAATATCAAGAAAATAGTAGAGAAAATAACTGACACTGACAGGAGAAGTTAATTTTTGCCTTGTTTTCCTATCGAACTTCGATAATGACTTTGACTTGGGCAACCCCATTTTCATTAGCTTATGGGATAGAGGTTGTGTTGCCCATTGAGGTAGAAATTCTATCACTCTAGGTTTTGTCAGAAGTAAAGTTGGACGATTAGGAATGGGAACAAACTCGTTATGATCAATTGAACATAGTTGAGAAGAAGATATTGAAAATCATTCACCATGGTCAACTTTACCAAAAATAAATGATTCGAGCACACAATAAGAAGGTGCGCCCAAGAGTATTCTATGAACGAGATCTCGTGCTAAATAAGATTTGGCAAATTTAAAAAGATTTCAGAGGAAAATGGATGTTGAATTGGGAAGGGCCTTATGTCATGAAAAATGCCTTTTCCGAAGGAGCACTAATCTTGACTGAAATAGAAGGACAAGAACTATCCATTCCAGTTAACTCATATGCAGTCAAAAGATATTTTTCTTATGGTGAAAACCTGAAAAGGTGCCTTAAGTCAAAGATTCAAATAAAAAATGAAATGTTTAGAGTGAAAACTTGAAAGGGGGCTCTAAATTGAAAAGGAAAAAGAAAAATAAAAGGTGGGTCCAAGATGAAAACCCACAAAGGGCATCTTGAAACCAAAGGAGGATCCAAGTTGAAAACCCAAAAGGGCAGCTTAGGTAACGATCCAGAATTTGCCACGGGGAGGTTCAGGATCAAGGCAATAAAGCATCACATCCAAGTCTTTGGAGACTTAATAATTTGGGAGGAACTTTACACTGTTTAAAACGTTGTCACAATCTTCAAATCCCCTTGACAAAAGCTACACTCAATGTCATTAAACGACGTCCCAGTTCATAGGCGTCCATATTATCAATATTTAGGGAATCTATTTATCTTTTCAAATGTCTTCTCTTTTCAGAATGTTTGTCATGTATTTTATTTTCCTCATAAATAAATAGGACCATTTTTTAGAGAATCCCAATTTCTCAGCATCTTGAATTGAATTTAAATAAAAATGATTTATTCACCTTAAAAAAGATAATTGTGTATTATTGCACAAAGATTTTCTGATAAGTACATGTTTATTGCACAGTGCTCGAAAGAATGGCACATGTACTAGTTTAAAACTCACTAAGGAGTAGAAAAGGCATTGATTAAAGATCAAAATCAGATTTACCGAAGAAAATAAAGTCTTATTTCTAAAACAAGAGTTCCCAAAAAGGATACTAGTTCAAAATCCATTGAGGACCAAAAATTAAGAATCAAGAATCAGAAAATAAAGATTGGCAAGAATCAAGAAACGTCAGAAAAATAAAGACTGACAGAAAGAGATTGAGATTTCTCACCAAAAACAGAAAATCCTAACATATTATGCATATACTTTTTAGGCATACATAAGGACATCGCATCTATATCATTGTACACATTTATATAATTTTGCAGATTTATGTCAGAGCCAATTTCAACTTAACAACGAAGGATATTGAACTCAAAGAAGACTCAAGATTAAAAACGTATCAAAGTTGGATTTCAACTTCTCAACGAATGATTTCCAACTTAGAAGAACATTCTATCTGGACTCAACTTCACGACGAAGGAGTCACCCACAATTTCAACTTCACGACGAAGGATATCGTGCCCAATATACTCGAGATAGACTGAACTTCACGACGAATGAGTCATCTACAACATACTTCAACTTAATGATTAAGAATTATTTCTCAACTAAGGTCATCTAGTTAAATTTCAACTTCACAATGAAGGATATTAGATTAAAAGAAGACCTAAAATCAAATACGATTTATCTTAACTCAACGACAAGGAATTACCACCTAGCCCAGTCATCAAGCTAGTTTTCAACTTCACGGCGAAGGATATCATGCTCGAAACATCCATGATTGACTCGACTTCACAATGAAGAGGTCAACAACGATTTCAACTTCATGACAAATCATATAGTGCTCAAAGACATCTCAAGATCGACTCAACTTCATGATGAAGGAGTCATCCGTAATTCAACTTAATAGCAGTGAATTATTTCTAACTATATTCAAGTCAAATTTCAGCTCCACGATGGAGCATATTGGACTCAGAGACTATTCGTCCCGAAGGGCGAAGATGTTATTATGCGGGTTGACAAATTCATTTTTCCAGTCAATTTTCTGATTCTGGACTATGAGGTCAATGCCACAGTACCCATAATTTTGGAGAGACCCTTCCTAGCTACTGGTCGCATTCTTATCGACTGCGAGAAGGGTGAGCTGACCATGAGAGTGGTCGACCAATATGTCACTGTGAATGGCTTCCGATCTCTCAAATACACGGATGACTCTGAAGAATACCAGAGCATTTTAGAAGTAGATACAGTAATCGCAAGAGAAGCGGATCAATTTTTCCATGACAATTTCATTCACTGATGAGATGCTACTTGAAGACTTAAAGGCCGAAGAGCCTAATGATTTTTCATCCAAGGAACAGCAGGCTAGCTTCCTCAAAGCTAGCCCATGTACGCATTTTGAACCTTTTAATTTCGAAGAGTTTGTTCCTCCTAAGCCCTCATTACAACATGCTCCTACCCTAGAGCTAAAGAAATTTCCACAACATCATAAATATGCTTATCTGGGTAGTAATGAAACTTTACCTGTGATTATTTTCTCTGGCTTTACTCCTAACCAAGAATATAGTTTGCTAGGTGTTTTGTCACAGCATAAAAGAGCGTTAGGTTGGACGATGGCAGATCTGAAGGGAATAAGTCCAACTATTTGCATGCATAAAATCCTGCTGGAAGAATGCCATGGCGAATCCATAAAACTGCAGCGAAGATTAAACCCAATTATGAAGCAAGTTGTGATGAAAGAGATTCTCAAGTGGCTTGACACTAGAGTGATTTACCTTATTTTTGATAGTTCGTGGGTGAGTCCAGTTCAATGTGTGCCAAAGAAGGAAGGCATGACCGTGGTGACAAGTGAAGACAATGAGTTGCTACCAACACACGTTGTCACCGAGTGGCGACTCTGCATGGACTATCGTAAACTCAACAAGGCCACCAAGAAGGATCACTTCCCTTTGCCATTCATCGATCAAATGTTGGATCGATTAGCTGGCAAGGCATTTTACTGTTTCTTGGACGGATACTCGGGGTATAATAAAATTGCCATCGCACTAGAGGACCAAGAGAAGACAAGATTCACTTGTCCCTATGGAACTTATGATTTTCGAAGAATGCCTTTTGGACTCTGTAATGCCCTGGTAACTTTTCAACGCTGCATGCAAGCCATATTTTCAGACATGGTTGAGGATTGTCTAGAAATTTTTATGGATGATTTCTATGTTTCTAGAGATCACTTTCAAAAAAATGCCTTGGTAATCTGGAAACGGTACTCAAGTGATGTGAGGAAGCCGATCTCGTGTTGAACTGGGAAAAGTGTCACTTCACGGTGACCGAAGGCATTGTTCTAAGCCATAAAATTTCTGCAAAGGGAATTGAAGTGGACAGATCCATGATCGAGGTTATCGAGAAGCTACCCCCACCAACTTCTATCAATGGCATTCAAAGTTTCCTTGGACATGCTGGGTTTTATAGACGATTCATCAAGGACTTCTCCACGATATCCAAGCCTTTGTGCACCCTGTTTTAACAGAATCAACAGCTCATGTTCGATCAGAATTGCCATGACGCATTCACATAGTTGAAGCAAAGACTTATCTCTGTACCTATCGTGGTTCTCCCAGATTGGACGTCATCGTTCGAATTAATGTGTGATGCAAGTGATTTTACCGTGGGAGTTGTGCTTGGGCAACGTAGAGGTAAAATTTTCCATGTTATATATTATGCTAGCCGCACCTTGAATGAGGCACAATTGAACTACACTACCACTAAGAAATAATTACTTGCCGTGGGAAATCAAGTATTGTCCCCTAGGGCAAGATTCTTTGTGTGGGTGTGTGAGTGTTTGTATCCAGTCCATGCTTAAAAAACCTAAAAATTTTCTACGCAAGCTTTCTTGTTTTGCCATCACATTTACAAGTTTACTCCCACATTGTTTTCTTCTTCTTTTTTCTTTTTTTCATTAATTCTGCTACGAGGGTAGTCAGCCCATCACACCTACCATCCCACACTCTAGGTTAAAGGGAGTATACCTTCCACCCCCGAGCTAGTCAGGTAGAGTCATCCCGTGACTACTTTCATTCACTCATATACCATAGCTGCAATTTATTTATTTATAGTTTCTAGGCAATGCCATGGCATAGCAGAGTGTCCATCTACAGATATACCGAAACATTTATTCACAACTTTGTTCGACTCCTAGATATTCTCTCAAACCCTAAGTAATCTCCTAAGGAATGACTACTCTCATAGCTCCTACAACCTCAAGGCACTAAGCTTTATAAACAAAACATATTATAGCATAGAAAAACAACCATTCATTAAAATAAAACATAAATATCCAAAATGAACTCCAACCAAATAGGATTAGTTAATGGTGGGTTCGAAAAAAAAGCACAAAGCAAGTTAATACGTTCCTTACAACCCAAATGATAAAATATGAAATCAAAAAGCAAAGGGAAAGAGGAAAAGCCTTCAACGTGCACTACCAGAGCTTCCCTCGGCTACCACAAACTGTCCCCAACAAACTAGCTCCTCTCGGACGCCTTGAACGCCACTCCCTGTAGCTTGTCAACAGAGAAATGTCGCGGCAAATAGGATTGGTGGAGAACTTTTTCTCCGAATTTTTAGCTCTAGAGTGAACTTTAGGGTACTAGTGTAATTTTAACACAAAACCCTAGGTTAATTCTCCCCTATAAATAGGAGATGAAGCCAGACTTTTTGGAGAGACTTTGAACTTTTACTCACGCCGCCAAGAGATAAAAATTTGGAGAAAAAATTCTCCACCAATCCTATTTGCCGTGACATTCCTCCGTTGACAAGCTAGAGGGAGTGGCCTTCTAGGCTTCCGAGATGAGCTAGTTCGCTGGGGGCAGTTCGTGGTGGCCGAGGGAAGCTCCGGCAGTGCACGTCGAAGGATTTTCCTCCTTCCATTTGCTCTTTGCTTTCATATTTTATCATATGGGTTGTAAGGAACGGATTAACTTGCTTTATGCTTGTTTATTTCGAACCCCACCATGAACTAATCCTATTTAGTGGGAGTTCATTTTGGATATTTATGTTTTACTTTAATGAATGGTTGTTTTTTATGCTATAATATGTTTTGTTTATGAAGCTTAGTGCCTTAAGGTTGTAAGAGCCACGAGAGTAGCTAGAGGCCCATCCATGGTGAACGAAAATAGTGTCTTTTATCTTTGCCCTATTTTCGTTGCACGACAATGGGCAAAAAAGGGCAACTATAGACACCTATTTTTATCCGGGATAGTATATATTATACTATATTATATAATATACATTATATAGTATATATTATATATATTATAGTATATATATTTGTATATTTGTTATTATAATATTATATTATATATTATATATAGTATAGTATTATTTTATATTATATATAGTATAATATTATATGTTATCTATTATAGTATATATATATATATATATATATATATATATCATATTATAGTATATATAAATATACGGTATAATATATATTATATCATATATTTTATATAATATATATGTTATACATATTATATTATATTATATTATATTATATTATATTATATTATATTATATTATATTATATTATATTATATTATATTATATTATATTATATTATATTATATTATAGGTCGAAGTCCAGCCAAATCTAATTCAGAAACAGAGCTCAACCAGGTAGTCTGACCCAGTAAGCCCGGTGGAGGCCCAGCTAAGCCTATCTGCCTAACCTAGCAGATTAGGATTTAATACTAAGCAAAGGCGCCACACGAGGGGAAGCAAAGGACACATGAAGATCACACGCCAACAGAACTAAGAATCTCGGGCCAGTTTCCGGTTATCAACCGACCGAGATTTTTGGTATCTCAAAGTACCCAAATCACAATAGAATCGGAGCAAACAATAACCATATTTTCACGACCCTCGATGAAGAGGGAAATATATCCTCAAAATCCAAGCAAACTTAAAATGAGGAGAACAACCCCATATTTCTCAACCAATAACAACCGACGAATGGCTATATATGCCCCTGCAAGTCGAACAAGAAAGACACACATAAAAGAGGAAGCAATACTACACAGCAAAAAACGAGAATCAATCAATAATAACATTTGAAAACAACAAAGAAAAATCACAAAACAAATCAGTACTTGCATCGATTTTAACTCGGGAGAAGAGGGACCACTGGGAAAGCAAAAAACTATCGTCGAAAAAGGTAAAGTCTCGATCTTTGCGCTTAGTTCAACGTTGATGGGGGTATTTTAGGAGGTTTAGGCATTAGTTTTAAGTTTACGGGGACGAGAAAAATGTTTTGGGTCAATTAGGTTTTTTTCAACCACCAATGACGGTGGCCGGACTGGTGGTCGATGGTGGTCCAGGCAACGGGTGGTCATCGGTGGGTGGCCGATTTTTGGTCGGCTAGGGGAGAGTTTGAGAGAAAATCAAGAGAGGGAGAGAGTGTTTTGTGAAATATGAGAGTAAATGAATTTTCTTTAGCTTTTGAAGGCTATTTATAGGGAGGGCTATTGTGAAATTACGAAATAGTTAAATTATTTCTACAGTCCCTATAATTTTGATGTGCAATTCGTTTTGGTCACTTTTTATAATTTTTACCTTGAATTTTGAATTAATTCAATTTAATCCCTATTTATATCTTTTATATTTTTGCAATTTAACCCCCTTAACTCTCTATTTTTCCCTTGCAGCTCACTTTTGCATCAATTTGACCACTGAATTTTGATTTATTTCAGTATAATTCATTTTAATTTTTAATTTAACATCTTTTATTTTTTATTTTTTTATTTAACCTCTTCTTATCTAAAAATTATATTTTTAGGCTATTCTAAAACTCATCAAAGGTAAGTAATTTGGATCGAATATTTAAATTTAAATTTTTATTTTTCGTAATTAAGATAATCGGGGAATCAAATTGGTACCGAAAAGGGCAATACAAGAGTGCTAATCCTTCCTTGGCTGTAATTGACTTTTGAATCCAATTAATTTATGGTAAAACGCAGATCATATAAATGGTAAGTTAAAGTGTCTGGTTAATATATTTCAAAATGATCGGTGGTGGTTCTAACACATCAATTTAAGTCGAAAATCGATTCTGGGACCTCCAAAAGGACCGTTACGACAGGGACTAAAAAAACAATATCCTGTAGTAAGGGGACCATTTGTATACTTTACAATAAAAGTTTCCTATGACTTCCATTAACATGACATAATTATTTCAAGTATTAGTTAGTTAAAACATGGCGCGTAAGGTCGTTAAAAACAGTTGGTTATTTGTCTACTATAAATAAACATATATAAATATGGCTTACCCTTAACGCTTGGGTCTCATTCGATATCCTTTACATCTCTCTTTCTCTCTCATCCAAATATTCTCTCTTTCATCCATGTCTGTCTGAAACTTCTGATCCATATTGTTTTCTAAATGTCTTCTTCTTTATTTTATTCTTTTCATGTTCGTTTGTTTATTTTGTTGGTTTCAAATACGAAAACCAAAGACAAATTACATGTTTAGTGGATGTATCAAAAGTTCTCTTTTTTTAAGGTTTGTGTTCTTTGACAGTAAATGAATATGATACTAGATATGGTAAACTAAAAGAGAGAAGAAAGAATCAAAGCAGCAGAAAGAAAACAATGTAAACATAACTTTACTGAATATGTGAAACGAATACAAGGTTCAGAAATTACAGAAAGGATACTTCATATTGGGTCATGTATAGTGGACAGGCCCACTATATATAACATAGGGCTTAACTAACTGGCCTAACTAACAGACTTCGGTTAGAACAACGTAATCAGAAATGGTTACAGCTAATCAGTTGTAGTTAGCTGCAATCAGCTGTAGTCACCTACATTATTATACTCTAACATTCTCCGGGTTTTCTAATGATCTAAATTGCCATTTCAACATTTTCTTGGCTTCTTTATACATGCTTCTCATGACTGGTACCACTAATTTCTGCCCAAGAATTTACACCAAGCCGAGAGCGCATATCTCTGAATATTGCAGGTGGTAAAGGCTTAGTGAGTATATCAGCCACCTGTTCTGCAAAAGGAACAAAATTAACACTAAGTTGTTCAGCCAGAACTCTCTCCCTCACAAAGTGAATATCAATCTCTACATGCTTTATACGAGCATGGTGTGTTGGATTTGCTGCCATAGAAATTGTAGAAGTGTTATAACACCACACAATCGGCTTTCCAACTACACTAACCCCAATTTCATCAAGTAGTTATGTAATTCAAACCAATTTAGAAACAACATTAGCAAGGCTTCTATACTCTACTTCTGATGTAGACCTAGGTACAACACTTTACTTCATAGAGAACCATGCAATTTGATTTTCCCCAAGATAAACACAGTAGCCTGTTGTGGATCGTCTATCATCCACCGAGGCTGCCCAGTCTGAATCAGTGTAGCAGACCAGACTAAAATTTCCAGATTGAGTGACAAACAATCCATGCTCAAGTGTACCACTGAGATACCATAGTATGCATTTTACTGCCCTCCAATGAGTATCAAATGGGCTATTCATGTACTGACTAACTTTGTTGACAATATATGCTATGTCAGGTCTTGTTAAACACACATATTTCAATCCTCCCACAATGCTACGATAAAAATGGACATCTCCAAACAACTTTCCATCATTTGCCTTAAGCTTGGGAGTAAGGACCATAGAAGTAGGTGTAGGTGTTGACTCATCTAGACTTGATATTTTCAACAAATGAGAAATATACTTCTTCTGATTCAAAATTAAACCTTCTGAAGTATGCTCAACTTTTGAAACAGTGAAACCAAGGCTTTCAACTAAAAATTTCCTCAAGGTCTCAAACCATGCTCTAGGAGCTTGCCTGAGCCCATAAAGTGCCTTTTTTAAATAACACACCAGTTACTTCCCATCTTCACTCTTCTGCTCAAACCCCGGGGGCTGACTCATGGAAAATTCCTAAGTTAACTTCACCTTGAGGAATCATTATTAATATCAATTTGTCTAAGTGGCCAATTCTTCATGACAGCAACAACCAGTACAGTCCTTATTGTGCTTGCTCGAACAACTGGACTAAACGTCTCAAAGAAGTCTCTCCCCACTATTTGTGAATAACCCTTGGCCATCAGACGAGCCTTAAACCTGTCAATCGACCCATCAGGCTTCTTTTCACTTTAAAAAGCCACTTGTAACCTATTGCTTTGCGTGTAGATGGCAGAGGCTTCAACTCCCATGTAGCGTTCTTTATAAGAGCATTATACTCATTGTGAACTGCTTCACTCCAATCAAGATGCTACAGTGCTTCATAGACACTAGTTGGCTCTTGAGGACTTGTCTCAGCAAGCAATATTTTGGGCTTGAAAATTCTAGCCTTCCCACTAGTGACCATGGAATGCGTATTCTGGACTAGCCATGACAGTGGTGGTAATGGTGGAGATGAAGATAATGGAGATGAAAATGATAGAGATGGAGATGGTGGTAGTGATGTTGATGATGGAGATGGTGGTAGTGATGTTGATGATAGAGATAGGGATAGTGACAGTGATGTAGATGATGTAGATGGATGAGATGAAGATGATGTGGATGGTTGTTATGAAGGTACATTGTGTGGTGATGAAGATAATGAATGTGATGATGTTGAAGGTGTAAAAGATGGTAGATTTGAAGGACGAGGTGTTGACATTGGTGATGATAACTCTGCCATTTGTTGTGGTAATGAGGAAGATGGTAAAATTAACTTGTGATTGTGTGTTAGTGACAGAAAGAAATGAAGGATAAAACAGACTATTTTGGGAGCTAATATTTTTGACACTTGAACACTTTTATGCAGTTTTAGGAGGACTGTATGTCATTTGTGGAGTGGAGGTACTAGGAAGGTTTTGAAGTTATTAATAAGGAAACTCATTTTCTTCAAAGCGAACATGCCTTGACACATAGACACGACCGCTAGAATCTAAACATTTGTATCCCTTATAAGTAGGAGAGTAACCCAAGAAGACACAAGCAGAGGACCGAAACTGAAATTTATGTTGATTATAAGGTCATAGAAATGGGTAACACACACAACCAAACACCCTTAAAAAGTTATAATCTGGTGTTTTGCGAAAAAGTTTTTCATATGGCGGAATGTCAAATAATGCCCGTGTGGGTAATCAATTAATAAGGAAAAGTGAATTAGAGAAAGCATCATTCTAAAAACTTAATGGCATTGTAGCTTGAGCTAACATAGAGAGACCTACCTCAACTATTTGTCGATGCTTCCTCTCTACTAAGCCATTATGTTCTGAAGTGTAAGGACACGACATCCTATGCACAATGCCTTGCTCCTTCATTTAGGCTTGAAGAACACCAAACTCAACCCTCCATCTGACTGAAACACCTTGAGCTTGACACCAAACTGCCTTTCTACCTGTTTATAAAAGTGAAGAAAAACAGTTTTAACTTCAGATTTTTGTTTTAAAAAATAGATCCAAGTATACCTACTATGTGTATCAGTGAAGGCAGCATAGTATTTAAATCCATTAGAGTACACAGGGACAAGACCCCATACATCAGACACTACAAGCTCTAAAGGTTCTGAGTAAGCAGTATGTGATTCATAAAAGGATAGTTTATGTGATTTAGCAAGCTGACATGCTTTGCACAACACTTGATCTTTATTTATATCAAAAGGAATTACATTGTAGTGTTTTAGTGCAGAAAGCAAAATTTCTTTAGAATGATGACCTGGCCTTTTGTGCCATACATCCATAGACACTCTAGTATTTACAATATAGTAGCTTATTGAAGACACAGAATTATGAGCAGAATTATTAGACGCATAATTATTAGACAAAGAATTATGAGCATAATTATTAATATGAACCCTATCACCAGTAGGTAAACAACTGTTATTATCACCAGAGTCATTGTCAACATGCTTATTCATAGTAATATTGAATTTGTATAGTCCCCCATCTTCACTTCCTTTAAGCATAATTTTTCGAGTGTGCAGGTCACGAACTTGACAAAAAACATACAGTAACTTATTTAGTTGAAACTTATTAGACCTAGCACAGAAAAATTAGTTACTAGTGGACTGTATTGGTAGAGAACTACCATTACCAACAATTACATTACCTGTTCCAGAGTGAGTATCTTTAACTTGTAGGTTGTTAAAATCTTTAGTGATATGGTGTGTTGCCTAGGCATTATCATCCATAGTTTCAGGTGTAGCTATGTAAGCTTGTGATGTGTCATGAGGTTGAATAGGGGTTGTGGACTGAGGTGTATTTGCAGAAGAAAAAGAGGACTATTGTAAGAATTTGGACAGGTCTGCTGATGAATATTAAAGGGAAGGACTGTGGGCGAAAAACAGGACCTTGTGGGCCTGTTATCAAAGGTGATGGAGCATAGTGCATGGAATTATAAGGGATGAAGGTGTCATTGTTTGAACTATAAGAACTGACATTGGATTGAACATTGGAATAGCCTCTGTTATTGTTATTTTGTGGGGGATGAGATGATTCATTTTTATAACTCATGTCAAACCTATAATAACACCTTTCAACGCGGTGTCCCATTCTGCCACACAACTGATATTGTGGTCTTGAGGATGAGAACTACCCTCGGCATCTACCCATATTACTGTTGTTATTATTATTGAAGTTTTGACCAACATTCTCAACAAATTCACTCTTATTTTGATATTCAGATTGTGACAAATTATTAGGGATCTAATGTAAGGCTCTTCTGATGCCTTGACAAATGATTGTGGATCTAGGAAGGAAGAAAACAACCTGCAAAGTGAATAGCTCAAAACAGAATGGTTAAGGGTAGTAGGCATATGGTGAATAGGTGGGCTATTTAAAATGGAAGCGGAAGAAAGGTTGATTAGGCTATGGTTATGGTTTATGAAACAAAAGGGATGGTAGTGAGGATAATATCTTGAAAAAGACTCAAAGAAGAACCAATGCTATATAGAGCAAAGACCCATACTTTATATTGCTTCTTCAAGGGGTGGTGATAAGTACTTTGACCCACTAGTTATATGAACTAGGAACCAGAAGTATCAAGATGAAAGAAAGGGGTTGACGCCACAAGTATAAAATATACTTGATAAGTCGATAAAAGTCACCAGGACTTAAGGAAGAGAATAATATCACTTTAATTAAACAAAAGGTCTGATTACAAATGAAATATAATGGCCTTTTTATAGTTTTTGAAGGGACTTGGCCGAATAGGTATATGTTGGTTCGGCCAGCCCTTGTACCTTCCTAAAATGACATGGTTTTGTGTTGGTTCGGCCCTAAGGATGGTTTGAATGCATTTTGAAGTTATTTGGGCGCCAAGATGAAGAGAAAAGAGTCTTTGGCCGAATAGGAAGCATCCCTTGGTGTTTTGGCACCAATTTGATGTCACACGAAGTGCACATGCTTGAATGATGCGCAGGGCAGCCTACATGAATACACATGGGTCTTCTTGCTATGCTTTGATGAGGGTAAACCATAGGATGATGTCTTGAAGTCCATGGAATGAAGATAGGCAACAACTAGGCATGAATTAGCTTCCAACGTGTATCTAGATGACATGGCATCCATTGGGCAGCCTAGAGATGAACTAGCTTCAAGGTAAGCTAGGTGAGTGTCTTGGTAGCTAACTAGGTAAGTTATAGCTTGATGAACTCAAGCTAGTTAGCTTTGGTCTTCTCAACTCCTCAGCTACTCTCCCAGCTACTTCCAGCTACCTCTAGTCCACTTTTCAGTAATTTGGTCCAAAGCTCTCCTCCAGCTAAGTTCAGCTACATGCTAGCTCCTCCAGCTAAGTTTAAGCTTGTTATGTGATGAAATGAGCTGCCATAATGTTCATGAGCTAGTGTGAGCTGTTGTGCTTGTCCTTTTAGCTAGCCAAGCTACCATAATATGCCTTGTTTTGTGTTTCACCTATAGGAATCACCAAACAAATAAAATAAGCAATGTGTGAGCTCATTTAAGGTAAAATGCATGTTGTTGTGAGGTGATTGAGTGATATGAGCTATGAATGCATGTCATGAGCTTAGTACATAATGATATAACATATGTAAGCTAATGTATAAGACCTAGGAGCTAAAATGAATGCACGTGAGCTAACAAATGAATGATTAAGCATTCTGCCATTTCACGAATGAATTGAATCATGCTTAAATGAATGCAAGACTAATATAACATACTTAACATACTTGAAATAACATTGTGCATCAATTATAAAGATGTGAATGCATAAATATCATATATTATGGTATTCATAAATGATAAATGGAAACATGTAATAATAATATCCTAAGAAATGATATGTAATCATAACATATATTTGAATGATATGAAAGACATGATTAACTAAACATAGGATAGAAATAATAATATGATAATTTATACTAACATGTGAATGCATGTTTATGATAGAATAGAATGTATAAATGATATAGTATAAGATAGGGTAATGAAGAACTCCCTTAGAAACAGCTTTGAAGAACATCCATGGTGTGTTCAAGTCATGGAGAAAGTTGGAGCTAGTTTGGATCGTATCATCCTCCCCTTCTTTTAGGCGATTTGTCCTCAAATCGAAGTAGTTTCTCATTGAAGACCGTCTTGATGTAGGAAGGATTGAATCCTTGTGTTTTCCTCCAATAGATGAATCGCACGAAATGTTCAACCTCTTGGCTTTAAATCTAGTAACTTCACGTCCTTTGATGGGAGGACACAATGTTTGGGAACCATCACATGTCCTTTGAACGGGATAGTCATATCCTTTGGTGAAGATAATAACTCCTTAATGCTGATTTAAATCATCATGTCCTTTCACCTTTGTGCCTCTCCAAATGATTACCTTTAAGGTTGATAGGATTTCACCATAAGGATAGAACAAGTTACTGCAACACAAATCAAAGTTAGTAAATGAAAAACTACTAACAATATGAATGGAAATAGCAAACCAGGGTGGATGTTTAATGGGCATTGGTTGCTTAATGATGAAAAACTCCATTGGTTGCTGAATTCCATTCAATATGTGCAATGTACTTGGAGTTTGAATGATCTCAACTCTTGGTACTTCAATTGGCTCATTATTTTGAATTTCAAGAGGTACATCCTTTGAAATGTCAAAGGACATATCTTGTGGATCACCAAAAGTCACGTCTATTGATTCTTCAAAAGACATGTTTCTTGAATCTTTAACTTGAAGTGACATGTCTATTGGATTTTCCTGTACATCAAAAGAAAGAATAGGAGTAGGATTAGATAAAATATGTTCTTCACCCTCATTTTCCTTTTCCTCTTTGCTATCATATTCAATCATTTCATTTTGTTCATTTTCAACTCTCTCCACTCTTTTCTCATGAAAAAATTCTCTTTGCACTTTCTTCATGGCTTTAGCTTTCTCCCATTCCTCTATACATGATTTGAGGGTAACCTGATAGTCATGTACTTGATTTGGAAGTATAGGCGCCAATATGATTTTCTTTCCTTGATGTTGGAAAGAGTACTTGTTAGAAAATCCATCATGGGTAGACTTCTTGTCAAATTGCCAAGGACGTCCTAATATAATGTGGCTTGCACTCATGGGCACCACGTCACAAAGGACTTCATCATTGTATCTTCCAATTGAAAAAGGAACAATAACTTGTTTGGTTACCTTGGCTTCCCCCACATCATTGAGACACTGAAGTTTGTAAGGATGAGGATGCTTGGACGTCTTGAGACCCAACTTTTCCACCATGTGAGTACTTGCTACGTTTGTACAACTTCCTCCATCAATGATCACCACACAAACTTTATCTCCCACGTGACATTTGGTATGGAAGATGTTTTCTCTCTGTTCATCATCTTGACTTTGAATGTTCAAAGTCCTTTTGACTACAAAGATGTTGGATGGAAGAGACATGTTAGCAAATAAGAAAAAAATGAAATGTGTGTAGGACCTTACCAGAATCTACTCTCACAAAGCCTCACGAGTCACTCCAAGGAAACTTGAATGTCACTCAATCCGCTCATGTTTGCACTCTAGGACTTTAATAGCTTTTACTTGTCCTCTTCTGATCTCATACACTCTCCAGCCTTTTTCCTCTCGATTCTCTTGTCTCAAGTTCTAGAGAACTTTACTCAAGACTGTATCAAATAAATTTTACTTGTTTGGCATTGGCTGCAAAAGGGTTAGTAGGAAGGAAAGTAAAATATAATTGAAAGGGTGGCTTAGAAATAGAAAGAAGAGAATAAAAGGGTTACTTACACAAGTCACTTCACAACCTTCTATCACCACAATCAATTTAAACAGCTTACTTGAATTGCTTGGTGATGATAATTGTTGATGAGTGCTTCAACTTCTTTCTTTTTTTTCTTTTCTTTTTCTTCTTTTGAGTGCTGGATTTCTTTCTTTCTTTTGGAGTGCTTCAATTTCTTTTCTGATTTTCTGTTTCTTTGACTTTGCACTTCACTTGCACTTCTTTTTGTATTTTTGTTGTTGTTGTTGTTGCACATTGCTTTCTTCCACCAAAGCTCTGATTACCACTTGATGTAAGGCTCTTCTGATGCCTTGACAAATGATTGTGGATCTAGGAAGGAAGCAAAACAACCTGCGAAGTGAATGGCTCAAAACAGAATGGTTAAGGGTGGTAGGCGTATGGTGAATAGGTGGGCTATTTAAAATGGAAGCGGAAGAATGGTTGATTAGGCTATGGTTATGGTTTGTGAAACAAAAGGGATGGTAGTGATGATAGTATCTTGAAAAAGACTCAAAGAAGAACCAATGCTATATAGATAAAAGACCCAGACTTTATATTGCTTCTTCAAGTGGTAGTGATAAGTACTTTGACCCACTAGTTATATGAACTAGGAACCAGAAGTATCAAGATGAAAGAAAGGGGTTGACGCCACAAGTATAAAATATACTTGATAAGTCGATAAAAGTCACCAGGACTTAAGGAAGAGAATAATCTCACTTTAATTAAACAATAGGTCTGATTACAAATGAAATATAATGGCCTATTTATAGTTTTTGAAGGGACTTGGCCGAATAGGTACATGTTGGTTTGGCCAGCCCTTGTACCTTCTTAAAATGACATGGTTTTTAATGAAAAAACAAGACTTTAATGAAAATACATGATCTTGGCCGAATGGTTATGTGTTGGTTCGGCCCTAAGGATGATTTGAATGCATTTGGAAGTTATTTGGGCGCCAAGATGAAGAGGAAATAGTCTTTGGCGGAATAGGAAGCATCCCTTGGTGTTTTGGCGCCAATTTGATGTCACATGAAGTGCACATGCTTGAATGATGCACATGGCAGCCTACATGAATACACATGGGTCTTCTTGCTATGCTTTGATGAGGGTGCAACCATAGGATGATGTCTTGAAGTCCATGGAATGAAGATAGGCAACAACTAGGCGTGAATTAGCTTCCAACGTGTATCTAGATGACATGGCATCCATTGGGCAGCCTAGAGATGAACTAGCTTCAAGGTAAGCTAGGTGAGTGTCTTGGTAGCTAACTAGGTGAGTTATAGCTTGATAAACTCAAGCTAGTTAGCTTTGGTCTTCTCAACTCCTCAGATACTTCCAGCTACCTCTAGTCCACTTTTCAGTAATTTGGTCCAAAGCTCTCCTCCAGCTAAGTTCAGCTACATGCTAGCTCCTCCAGCTAAGTTTAAGCTCGTTATGTGATGAAATGAGCTGCCATAATGTTCATGAGCTAGTGTGAGCTGTTGTGCTTGTCCTTTTAGCTAGCCAAGCTACCATAATATGCCTTGTTTTGTGTTTCACCTATAGGAATCACCAAACAAATAAAATAAGCAATGTGTGAGCTCATTTAAGGTAAAATGCATGCTGCTGTGAGGTGATTGAGTGATATGAGCTATGAATGCATGTCATGAGCTAAGTACATAATGATATAACATATGTAAGCTAATGTATAAGACCTAGGAGCTAAAATGAATGCACGTGAGCTAACAAATGAATGATTAAGCATTCTGCCATTTCACAAATGAATTGAATCATGCTTAAATGAATGCAAGACTAATATAACATACATAACATAATTGAAATAACATTGTGCATCAATTATAAAGATGTGAATGCATGAATATCATATAATATGGTATTCATAAATGATAAATGGAAACATGTAATAATAATATCCTAAGAAATGATATGTAATCATAACATATATTTGAATGATATGAAAGACATGATTAACTAAACATAGGATGGAAATAATAATATGATAATTTATAATAACAAGTGAATGCATGCTTATGATAGGATAGAATGTATAAATGATATAGTATAAGATAGGGTAATGAAGAACTCCCTTAGAAACAACTTTGAAGAGCATCCATGGTGTGTTCAAGTCATGGAGAAAGTTGGAGCTAGTTTGGATCGTATCAGGATCACTTGATCAGTTGCAGCTTGGGTAGCAACATGAGCACAAGCAGTGACATGGTTGAAGGAATGTGTCTGTCTAGTGTCAGCATCTAGTAATATAGTGCTAACAGACCTTAAGTCAGGAGGACTGGGAGTAGCTGTTATAACAGTGATAATTAACTCAAAATCAGGTGGCAGTCCATTTAAAATGGTAGTGATATGTTCATGTTCTGAAATTATCTCACCACAGCTAGCAAGATTGTCACAAACATACTTGATTTTCATCAAGTAATCTCTCGTACTTAGCTCCCCCTTCCTCTGAGAATGAAGCATTCTCCTATAAGATATTAACCTAGAAGTACTCTTGCCACTGTATAACCTATGCAATGTACTCCAGATTTCAGTTGCAGTATTAAGACCTATGAGATGAGGCAACACTTCCTCACTAACAGTAGAGAGCAACCATGAGGCAAGTGCTCCATCTTGCTCCTCATATAGTTCATATTCAGGATTCAAGCTAACTACACCATCTAAAGTAATATATTGTGTAGGCCAGGAAACATTTGAGTCTATATATTTCTAAAGCCTATGTGTTTTAATAGTGAGAAAAACATGTTGATGCCATATCAAATAATTGTGCTCATCTAAAGTAACATTGACCTTCGTAGTAGAGAATAACCTAGCAGAAGAGGCAAAACTACCAATGGTATTTACAACAGTTTCATCAACAAAATTTACCATGTAGAGAAGAAGATAGACAGAAGACAAATCACAGGTTTGCAACCAGAAAAATAGCAGAGAACTGAATGCAGTAAGCTAACAATCAAGGAATAAGAACGACCTCACCAGTATCGAAGATCCTTCAAAGAGCACAGACAAAACACCGAAATAATCAGAAACTGAAGAAGAGCCAGGCTAGAGAAGACGCAACAAATCAATCCTGAGAACAAGCACTGGCGAAAATCAAATTGTCAAGAGACCTAAAAAATTGAACCAATTTGCACCAAATTGCGAATTTAGGGTCAGTTCGGGTACAGCAACATAACTGCAGCAGAACGGAAGTAACGAGCGCCGAAGGAAGTTAGGCGAATCAGGAACCGAGTGCAATTGAGAGCATAAGTATAACAATCTCACCAGAATCGTAAAGTAGAACTGAATAGGATACAACGACTCAAGAATCCAGACGACGCGCAACCGAAGAGAACTCGACGAGGAAGCAAGGAAAATTACACAGAACGGAAGACAAAAGGCCGCAGGATTTTAGATGAATGATACCATGACAGTAAATGAATATGATACTAGCTATGGTAAACTGAAAGAGGGAAGAGAGAATCAAAGCAACAGAAAGAAAACAATGTAAACATAACTTTAATGAATATGTGAAACGAATACAAGGTTCAGAAATTACAGAAAGGATACTTCATATTAGGTAATGTATAGTGGATAGGGCCACTATATATAACACAGGGCTTAACTAATTGGTCCAACTAATAGACTTCAGTTATAACAACTTAATCAGAAATGGTTACAGCTAATCAGTTGTAGTCAGCTACAATCAGTTGTACTCAGCTGCATTATTATACTCTAACATTCTTTTCATTTTAATCCAAATTTCCCATTTTCCTTTATTTTCTGTGTTTATCCTATTATTTAATTTCGTTTGATATTTGCTTTAGATCATATATTTTTCTTAATACGATTGAATACATATCAAGATTCATGGAATGTAATTTCTTTCAAGTTTTTTTTTCTTTTAAAAAGAATACCCATTGACTAATAGATTTTTTTTCTAATGCATGAGAACAAAAATTTGAAGTTATATAGGTATTAGAAAATTAATTTAAGATCTATATTATTTGTTACAGTGATTTTAAAACTCGTCATGTCCTCGTGACGAGTTTTATAAAATATAATAAATAATTAGAACTCGTCATGCCCTCATGATGAGTTCCAAAATATTTAATCAAGTTCAAATGACGAAATATATATTTTTAATATATTTATAAAACTTGTCACGATGGCATAACGAGTTCCACGTGTACTGTAACAAATGACCTATATCTAAAAATAAATTTTCAATACATGTATTTTTCAAATTTTGTTTCCCACCCATAATATTTCCAAAATTTAAGCATCAAATATTAGCATATAAACAAATATTAGTGAAGGATTGTACCTCATTATTATTATTGTTATTGTTATTGTTATTATTATTATTATTATTATTATTATTATTATTATTATTATTATTATTATATATTGAATACAAATGTCATATATGAATTAACATAGGGTGTCATGTTAAAAAATGCGTTATACATATGGTAATTAGTCTTATTTTGTTTATAAATGATTTGATACAGCATGAATTCCTGGGCACTGAGATGGTGTATAACTAAAGAAAATTTTAGTCATGGAATCAAACCCAACTGTACATGAAGATAGTTAGTATCTGATCCATCATCATCATGGAATGCAACCGACTCTCCTTCCACGATTCGAAGCAGAATCCCGGCACACGTCTTTGCTCCGACGAGCACCGCTTCGCAGGCGGAATGGAGTACAGCTTCGAACGAATCGTTGTTCAGCATTCCCTTGGGGAACATGAGTTTCAACGAATCGAGTTTGATGTTTACGCCTAGGGAACTTGATTCCCCCATGATGTCCAGTCCACTTTTTGACTTTTTGGTCCCGTCGACAGCCCTGAGTTTGACGAAGTATGACACGAAAAATGGGGAGGAAGCGGCTG
Organism: Hibiscus syriacus; assembly: GCF_006381635.1. NCBI lineage: Eukaryota > Viridiplantae > Streptophyta > Magnoliopsida > Malvales > Malvaceae > Hibiscus > Hibiscus syriacus. The sequence continues at coordinate 9,448,837 of NW_024063533.1, read as the reverse complement.
AAACAATGTGGGAGGCATTGAGGGAGAAAGAATCTCAGCTTAAGAACAATATTGAAGAGGAAACAAAACTTGGGCGTAGCATGTCTCAGCTTTCGGATGGCAGTGCCAAATCCTTCGCCTTCCCTATGTAAACTTTCACTTTTCTCAATTCTCAACCTTTGCACTATAAACATATAGCTTTTTTTGTGCCCTCCCGATTTAAGGGTTTCGCCCTGACTAATCCAGACCGACTTGCATCACATATCTGATTTTAGTGAATGAGTCTCCCAACAGGAATTTTCCGATTTAGTATTTTTGCTTCCTTTATCATTTTTTACTAGAATAATTAATGATGTTAACTATTTTAATTAACCAATGATGTCCTCCTGATTTAAGGGTTTCACCCTAACTAATCCAGACCGACTTGTGTCACACACCTGATTTTAATGAATGAGTCTCCCAACAGGAATTTTCCGATTTAGTATTTTTGTTTCCTTTATCATTTTTTACTAGAATAATTAAATATGTTAACTATTTTAATTAACCAATAATGTCTTAAAAATAATTAGCCATATTATATTTAAAGGAAAAGTACACAAAAGGTCTTGACGACAAGGTATAACTTTGTTCAGTCTTTGATAATTAAAAGTTATAAAATGTTTATTGATTATTAGATGTCGCTTTGTTGAGTCCTACTATTAAAAGTTACAAAATGATCACCTGACTATTCATATATTATAAACCCATCATTTTCTGTCAAAACATTGGTAGCCTTATGGGTTAGACATTAACCTGTTAACTGAGATATGATAAAATCGGATCTCAGAACCGTTTGAGTTGTATTTTATGGATTAACTCTTGTTTACATTATATTGTCCAGTTAGTGCTTTAAAGATTATATCGTCGATCCAGTGCTTGAAAGCAACGATGATGCTAGTATACATTATTAAAATATGATTTTATCATATCTCAATCAGCATGTTAATGTTCATCTCAAAAGATCATCAATTTTTCAACAAGAAATTGAAACATATGAATAGTTGGGTGATCATTTTGTAACTTTTAATAGTCGTGGGACTCAACAAAACAATGTTATATAGTCGATGAACCATTTTATAACTTTTAATAGTTGGGGACTCAACAAAGAATTACCCTATAATCGGAAAAACATTTGCATACTTTATCCTATGTTAAATTGAAGTATATAGATTTTATGTTTGACAACCCGTCAAATTTTTCATTTCATTGAAAAACAAAATTTTAAAAATTTAATTCTTTTAATTGTTCTTTATAATCATACTAAATATTTACTATATACACTTATTATTTTATTTTTCTTGTAACGGAGATTGACGGAAGAAGTAGATAAAAATGATACGACCAAGAGGAGTCTGAATAATTGAAAACAATCATGGTCGCCGCCATGCTGCAATCAACAAAACACACTACCACCGGAGACACTTAAGCCACAATGATCACTTGAAACTCCGAAGGCGAAAACACCAAAGTCTCTGACCCATAGAACAACCCAAAATGGAGGTCACCAAAGATGGCTCTCTTATTTTTCTTGTTTCCCCTCATGTTCATGAGGACCATAACATTCATATGGTTTCAAGCTCCATGCATTTCCAAAGTTTGGGGCAACTTGAATCTATCAAATGGCTTTAGTGATAAAAAATATTGTTATTATTCTTAGATAATTTGAGTGCAGACAGTTGTCTGTTGATGTGTCTGCGGGTGTGTGTACTTTGTCAAAGTTTGACACAACGTTGAAACATTGTACATTTTGATTCAATTGTTGATTTTTATTACATGCTAAAAGAAATATCTTTTATTTCCCAAACTGATATGCTTCTCTCCTTATGTTTTCTCTTATTCTTTTTATTTTCTTTGTTTCAATATATAATGGTGATGATGATCGAGTTGAGCCATTAGAATATTAATTGTGTAGACACCCATTTTGCCTGGGTTTATTATTATTATTATTATTTATTTTATTTTATTATTTTTGCAGGCCTTACAAGCTCAAATTGGGCCCAATTATAAGGGGCCAATCGGACTTAAACCTAACCCTAAGTAGTAACCCTTTTCATCAACCACAACCACTGTTGTCGAGGAGCCACTCCCCTCGTGCCACCGCCTAAGCCAAAAAGCCACGTTGTCGGTCACATCATCACCATGCTCAACCATCAACCAAATCAAATGCAAAATCAAATAAATAATAGTAATAATAACTAATCCAGGGAAATATGACAACCTCAATTTCTCATAGCCATAGCCACCAACCGAACCACTCTATTGTGGTTCTGCTTACTAAAAAAGAAAGGGCAAAAACAAAAAAATGAGAGCAAATTCGAGGGGGCATTGGGTTTTGGAGGGGAAAAAGAAGAAGCGGGGGGGGGGCAGAAAAAAAGTAAAATGAAAGGTTTTTTAGAAAATAAGAAGAGGTTCGTTTTAAAAAAAGAGAAGGGAAATCCAAAAAAAAGAAAAAAAATAGCAACAAAAAAAATGAAAAGAGGATGAGAACAACAACACAATAGCAAAAAGAACAGGATCAAATCCAAAGAGCTCTTCGCCAGAGCAAGGAAAGACCACCGTTCATCGAAGGTAAAATGTCTCCTATTTTAGATCTAAGTTCACAGTGGATTTTTAATCCAAAAAGGAGACATTTTTAGGAATTTTAGGGGGCTTCGAAAAAAAATTGATTGCGAGAGTAAATGAGTGGTTCGATGAGATTTGGGGTTTAATAGTGTTCGATTGGGTTCAAAAGGGGTCAATTTCTCCCATCGTCGGCCCTCCATTACGACAGTTGGGAGAATGTCAGAGGGGACGCTCATTTCCCCTCTCGGTTAAGAGAAACAAAAGAAAGGGAATAGGGAGAAGATAAGAGCGACTGGGAAAAAAAGAAGAAATAAGAGACTTTCAGCCGAGAAGCGTAAAAAAGGGTATTTAAACCCCTCAAAACGACGTCGTTTTGGTGTTCTAGGGAAACCCGTGGGTTATGAAAGTGGATATTCACGAAAACGGGTCCAGGTCTTTGTAATATTTCATTTTAATCACTGTATGGAGTTTTTACTTATTTTTGTTTTGAGCTTCTAATTTTATTTGGCTTATATTTTAATCGTTACTCTAATTAGTATTATATGTTTTGGTTTATTTGCGTGTTTGGTCCTCACTCGAGTTTATTATATTTTTGATTCTGCCTTATTATTTTATGTGTATTATATTTTGGTCACCATAGCTTATTTGTTTTTGTTTATTATAATTTTAGCATGTATTTTTAAGTATATTTATTTTAGTCCCAAATATTTATGGTTTATTTACATTTCCTAGTCATTATTAACTTGTTTTATTTTATTTTATTGTTATTTATGCATTTGAATTTGGAATTTATAATGAACTTTATGATGAAATTGTAATATTTCTTTATTTCGATTGGAGTAGGAATTGACTGCTTTAAGGTATGATATGTCGATTCTTCTTGATAGGAAAAAAATAAATATTATTGTGTTTCATCCTAAAATTCAAAGAATATTATTTGAGGGGATCTTAAATTAAATTAAACTCGAACTTGTAAGATTCATTACGAAGACAACTAATTAATCGATTAGGTATCAATTTAGGACGTTGTGGGGGTGCTAATCCTTCCCCACGCATAACCGACTCCTGAACTCAAATTTTTGGTAACACAGACCGTAAATTTGTTGTTTTAATTAAAATTAATATTTTTATTAAAATGACAAATATGTTTATGGGTGCCCAATAACACCATAATCAAATATTGGTGGTGACTCCTTGAACCATGTTTAATTTTAAAAGAAAACACCAAATCAATCGAAAGAAGATATTTGAATCAATTAAAAACAAAATTTCATTTTTTTTGAAATCATTTCGACAGCTTGACGACTCTGTTGTGGACTATTTTTAGAGAGTCAAGTCGTTAGTCAATTAATTAATTGTCTTTGCAATGAAAATTACAAGTTTGTTCTAATTTAGTTTTTTATCCCTTGTTTGGTTTGAATAAATTTTATGTTTATAATTTGATTAACAACTAAATAGTTGTACTAATTTTTTGTTGATGTTTTTAGATTAAAATGTTCAATAATTTGAGAAATATGTTTTGTGTTGTTTGTATTGTTTTTGTTTTTCCTCACACACTGCACAACTATATTTGCATAACATGAGCTAAAACTCCGCTCCATCCAATTTAAGTAGGAGTGAGAAATTACTCCCTCGTGTGGTTTTCACCTCCGTATGGGATAGTGGATCACCTATGCGGCCTACACCTTATGGACATCGTGATGGTTTTTACCTCTGTATGGACAAAAGGAGGTTTCCCCTCGAACTGAACTTGATCCGAAAGCCTGTGATGGGCCATGATTAAGGGTTTACATCCCAAGGGGTCATCGACAATGATAATTCGAGAACCTTTTACGTTAGAGCCGAACCCAGCATATAGTGAACCTAGAACCCGAACCTAGTTAGAGCCTAACCCAAACCTTAAGAATCCCCTGAGGAGAGTACACAAGGAAAATCTTTTTTGAGTATTTTAATTTTTATAGTTTAATTTTGTTTTTTGAATAAATGTATGAGAACTAGAGATCATGCGGTTATGTTCATTTTTTTCAAACGAGCATATGAACATGATGGCATGAGGTTAGGATTTATATGTTGAAAACATATCTGGGTAGAACTATTATAAAAGCATGTCAGGGTAGATACCATGTTGGGTAGGATCTTTTCTTTTCATAAATATTTTTTCTATTTTTTTATTAAGTGGTATTAATAATTTGTTTTGTTTTATCTTATTTTTCTTTGTCTTTTATTTGCATTTGCATTTTCATATCATAACCAAAAAATGTGTTAATTTAATAGTGATTGACCAAATTAGAAGGTTTTCGTATCGACATAAGAGTACCATAACTAGGTAGTCAAATCCGAAGGGGCGATGACTTACAAACGAAGTTGATCGACGAGAGAAGATCTCAAAGTTGATCGAAGAATCCTATTAAATGAACAAAGATTGAGATGGTACCAAATAGTCTTATACTAGTTAACTCAAAAGTGAGGAGATCCTTCACGAGATATCAAGGTTGATTTCCTCTTGGAGAATCCCATAGAAATGGAGGTTTATAGATCCAACAATCATAGTAGGTGAATTAAACGAAGATAGGCGGATCAACACTTTGAGAAGTCCAACAACAACTATAAAGACAACATCAAATCATGAGAAAGGCCTAGATCAAGTAAATGAAGAAAATGAAGTTCATTTGTCTAGTGTAAGGAGGACTTATGTTCTGATGAAGTTTGATTTATGGTGGTTCCTTTTGGAATTAACACCTTGTACATTTGCATTTGCATTTGCATTCTGGTTTTGCATTAGCTTGTTAATTTATTTATTTTATAATAATTTTTTTAATTTTGTTATCTTATTTGTACTAACTTATTTTTATGTTGCTTTTCTTTTTACTTGTATCGCATGATCATAACATAATCAAAATGTGTTGATTTGTGAGTGGTCATCAGAGTAAAAGGTTTTCATGATAGACAAAGGGTTTTATGATCAAGTAGACTATAACACATCTAGGGAATGTCATGTTGAGGAAGCTTCGAGAATAGTAGAGAGCTATGCACCCAAAGATCATATGTCCTACGAAGAGTAAAAAGAGATGAGAGAGCAAATGTCCAAGATGATGGATAGAATAATTGCTTTAGCCAAAGGAAAAGAGACTTCTTCAAAATAAAGGAAAAAGCTCGATGAAAACAATCATGCGATATCAAATACACAATGGACTACTTTAGAACAATCTAATCCTAGCCAATCTAAGAAATCACGCACAATCATCATTCGTATCAACAAGTTGTTTGCAGACACCAAGGAAATGGTGACATCTGTAGAAGTTCAGAATGATGAAAAAAAAGTTATGCAATCAGAACTTGTTGGTATTTAAGAGTCTATTCCCAACGTCATGAGAAATAAACCTAGAGACTCCAGTTCAATCCAAGCCAAGAGGTGGCTCTCATTTTGATTCTATCCTTATATTATATAAGTAGTTGTATGATAAACTTTTAGAAGCCTGAGAGGTGGCCCCACATTATGTTAAACCATGGCAACCTCCATATCCAAATTGGTATGAAGTCATTGTTTGTTGTGAATATCATGTCGGAGTTCAAGGATATTCCATTGAGAATTGCACTGCCTTCAAGCATCGAGTCAACATCTTTTGGATCATGGAGTATTGTAGTTTGAGATGAAAGGTCAACCCAGTTTGATAACTGGTTGTCCTGTTAGAATGGAGCCAAAAATGTTCAAAGGTAAGGGTATCCGTGGGGGCATCCAGGAGGAAGAATGTTTTCTAAAATATGAAGCTCAAGTGTGTCATTTGAGGATTGAAAATGATAAACTGAATAGAGATATATAAGTAATGTGTGATGGTTTTCAAAGAATCAGTCAAGCCTTTAAAAATGTTAGAATAAGAAATACCCTACATGAGTGGGAAAAGGGGTCACTAATCTGTAAAACGATGTTGAACAATGGAGAAAGAATTGCAAAGTGCATGAAGGTCGAGCCAAGAAGTTCTCTTATGATTTAAGGATTGCAAAAAAAGGCGCAATATAGTCATTAGTGATTTGGGAAGATGTCAAGCCGAAAATCAGATGTTGAATATGTCCATAACCAATATGGAAGCTTCATATATACGCCACAAGCATGAGAATGATGCTAAGCTAGAAGCCACTAGGACCCATAACAAGACATTGATGAATCTTGTAGATGATTATAGAGATCTTGTATGAGAACTTTGTAACCATAAAGAGTTTTTTATAAGGAAAAATTAACAACATTGTTTATAGCTCCGAGAATTGATACACAATATGGAGGGAAAAGATAGCATCTTGAAAGAATCTATTACCCAAGCAAGCAATATGGCTCACAAATTGGTTGATTTAGCTGGCTTTGTAAGAGAATTGAAGTAGATTGACAACTCAACACCAGAGCATGAGTAGAAATTACCTTGGCTTTTGAGAGAGATAAAGAAGTTAGGAGTTAAATTTATCCCTTATATGTAAAGTTTGTTTGATGTACTGAAACCTTTGTGTTCAATAAAAGTTGTTTGAAGATGGTCACTCTAGAATGACACCTTTCACATATATGCATTTGTATCACATTTGATTAATTAAGCATTTTACATGCATTAGTTATGAAAACATGAAAATATTTTATGGAGGGTTATGTGACAATAATACTAAGATCATTCATTCATATCACTTCCTCATCATCACGAATAAATAATGGACCAATCTCATGTGGAATCACAAGATCGGTTAACCGGGTTACAACAAGATATGAGGAATCAAGCATCAAGTTCTCTACAAGATGTATCAAACCAAATGATCCAGGTGATGGCAACCAAGGCTGCTGATAGAGAGAAAACAATTGCTAAAGGATATTAGTGTTGTCAAACTAATGCGTTGAGAATGACAACCTACCCTGGAGCTTCCCACTCAAACCTAGGGAAGAGCCTCATTAATCATAAGCAATTTGAAGATAAATTAAAGCAGTTGAAGAAAGTAATTTGAGCTATAAAAAGTGTTAATGCCTCCCATAAAGAACTAGATGCTAGAGAACTCAGCTTGGTCCCTGATTTGGTCATCCCACATTAATTTAGGGTGCCTAATTTTGAGAAATATGATGGCACCAGTTGTCCCCTAATTAATCTAAAATTATTTTGTAGAAAGATGGAAGGGTATTTAAATGATGATAATCTACTAATTTGTTACTTCTATGATAGTCTTGTTGGGCCAATTGTAGTATGATATAACCATTTGAACAGAGAGCAGATCAAGACGTGGGTTGATCTATGTGATCTTTCTTTTGGACAATATCGATATGTTAAAGGCTTAGAAAATGTTAAGATCTTCAAATAAAATGGATGAAAGCTACTAAAAGCTTTAAAAAAATATCATAAATGTTTCAAAATTCTCTTCCAGCTCCTTTCTTCGAGTTAATACTGGAAAATTCAACAAAGGATTTTGAGGATCTTGTGACAGATGGGGAGTTAATTGAAAATACAATTAGCAAAGGAAACTTGAAACTCACTTACAAATGCCCAACTGATCAACAAGCGAAAGATGATAAGGTAAATGAATGTCACGACTAGAGCCCCCACAGCCGTAAAAGAAAATGAGTAGTTAGTCATTTGAACCGAAAAAAGAAAGTTACACGATCAAGAATTACTTTAAAGGTGTTCCAAACTTCTATATTAGATCTATATCCCCATTTGATTAAAGGTCAGTACCTCAAACTGAGGCCAACAAAAGTACCACCGAACCCTTTTGCCCACGGCTATTATCAAGATAGTGTTTGTGATTTCCACTTGGGCGCATATGGGTATTCTACGGGGAATTGTAGGCCGTTATTAAAGGAGATAGAAATACTTGTTGAAAATGAAACGTTAAAACAAGAATTGGTGGAGCAGTGGATGAAGAACTAGAGTGGGGTATCAAAACAAAATATGTAGCATCCGATCGAGTCAATTACCACTCCATTAGATGAGTAATGGGGCATCCTAAATAGAAAGAGATCATTTCATCCTTCATGAAGCTTTATTTTACTTGCATTGTCTTGTTTAAGTTTTTTTCTTCTTCTTTCTTTCTTTATTTACCTAAATATTTTGTAAAAATGTTTGGTGATTAAACTTATGCTACTTTTTAAGGTTATGAGCAATAAATCAAATTTCTAATATGTTAGTTCTTTGAGTATCAAATGAATTAAAGATTCTTTTAATTTTTCAAGAATTATAGATCTTTAGCAAGTGGCAAAATTAGTCCTTTCATATCCCGTCCAAAGCCAAAACCACAATTACTCGATTTTTTTACCTTTAAATAATTCATGGTCACTACCAAAACCAAAATTTGACACTACTTCTATTTGAGTCACCAAAGTTATATCATTACCTCTCTTTGAGGCACTCAAATTCATACCCTTACCTCTCTTTGAGGAAATAAAGTCACACCCTCATCTTTTCAGACATAAAATCCTCTTTTTACGCCAATAAAACCTGAAGGCCTAGAGTGCAAAACTTTTATTTGTCCGTGAATCTTCCTGCTAAAAGAAGCGAGATGGGGTATCCTATATCAAGTTTTTGAAGATAAGCTTGAATAATTAAAGCTTATTATTCTCAAAGTAAGAAGAATAAGAAATAAAGGGAATGATTTAAATAATTCTAACATGTATTAATTTCATTATTTTCATGTAAGAAAAGTTAATCCTGAATATTCATCCCCCTGGGGATACTGCTTTTTGCAAGGACATCTATGTATGAAATGATGAACGACCTTATTTCATTTATCTCTTCATAAAAGGAGAAAAATATATAACCTTTTTGTCCCTATTTGAGCCTGAATGTTTTTCTTCATATTCAACCCTAACCAATGATCACCCTACACACTGGGGGAACTTGAAGGAAATCTTCTCGCATGAGTGAAGACCATCAATCCATGTTTTATTACAGGGGCAAGTCTCCATAAAATAAAGAGGAATAACAAAGAATCACAAGGTATATCAAATGCAAAGTGCTCCAAGATCAAATTTAGTCGAGAACAACAAAAGAAGTTCCAAATGCAAGAAATAAAAAGGACAATAATATGCTTAAAGCGATTGAAGTCCTAAGCTCATCCAATAAATTCATATTTAAGATAAAAAAAGAAAAGAGAAAAAATAAGAAAAAGAAAAAGAAAGAAAAGAAAAGAAAAAAGAAACATAAAATAAGAAGAAGAAAAAGAGAAGAAAAAATGAGAAGAAGAAAAAGAAGAAAGAAAACATATCAAGTGCTTCAAGATGACTGACTCATTGAGCCTTAAGCCATAAGGTTGGCTAAGTACAAATAGTTCAAAGATCCATATTCAATAAGAAGAGTGAGAAATACCGAAGATATAAGAAAATGGAGATGAATTCTAGGGTGAAAACCCAAAAATGGGCAGTCTAGAGGGATCCAGAAAAAGAATGAAAATAAAAGACAAGTGGCAAGTAGATTCAAATTTGATAAGACAAGATTGAAGGCATCAGAATGAATTGATCCTTGGTTCGACCACCTTTAAACACTTTTTTGGGCCTATTATCCCTTTATTTCATAATCGTGAACCATAGCCTACATTATATGCCTAAAAAGTCTCTTCTAATCATACATGGAGTTCTAAGTATAAGAGATTATCTTCAAATTTCATTCTGCCTCTCATGATTAATTTTTTATTTTCTTATTTGCAAAAGGTTTTCTAAAATCTTTAATGTATGATACGAAAAATGAAAAAAGGGGTTCAAGACGTAAATTTTTGAAAGACGTCTTGAAACCAAAGGAGGATTCGAGTTGAAAACCTAAAAGGGCGATTCAAATATTAAATTGAGTAACTACTACATAAGAGGCGGACTTACAGATCTCTTGATGTAGCACCCTACATCCCAAATGTGCTCCTGAGAGTTTGGAATAGGTGAATATCTCTAGAAGATGAACATAACAACCACTTCGTCAAGTCAGTGAACACCAAAGAACCAAATATGATATAATAAAAGGCCAACCTGAGAGACCTTGCCTTTCTAGAATCAACCTATACCTCAAATTTGTCATTAATATTGACACTTGTCAAAGGGCTATAATTCTTGAAGAATCAAAAGAGTAATTGATTTATTTGATACTCAATAAACTCTTGTTTTATAATTTGTTTCAATTGAGAACCCATTGCATGAGGAACCAGGTTTCAAAAATTCTTCATCAAATGTTTTCATATTTTGAAAAATTGAAAGGGGAATAAAAACATTTTCAAACAGAACAATCTCTCAATAATTAAGGAGGTCTTTGAAGATGATGAGACTTGTTCTGCCTCACATGAAGAAGTGAGAGGAAAGAATAAGAGTCAAAGCAAAAAGAATAAATGACATAGGAGAAATGAATACATTCTTCATTTTCTTTCGAAACAATGAATTTTGTAAGATTAAAAGACTCAAGAACAAGACTTCTCATACATTGTTGTGACATCATCAACATAAGTAATAGATCATGAAGCAGATAATCACCTTAATAAGAAGGGCTTGTGATTTTTTATAAATGATGCAAGAATGAAACCAGCCAATGATGAAATTTTAGAACCTAAATAGGGATGAGTCATGAAAGTACCAACATTGGGGCATGACCAAAAACCTATATCATGTTGAGACAACAAGGTTCAGACCAAAAAAATATTGAGAATAATCCTCACAACTTGGACTGTTAGGAGCAGAACATGAATTTGAAAAGAGCTTACTTTGTATAGCAAACCAGTCGATCATCAATAAACTGTAGAGTCTTGGAAAAACAACTCTGATAGTGCATTTGAGTCAATGACAGAAATGGGAATCAAGGTCATATTTATGACTGCAACAAGAATTCAGGAAATGAAACATTTCTTATGTGACTTTGAGGCAGATAAGAAGCAAATAAGAAAACAAGACATAAGATGATCAGATTGCTCTTAAAAATGCAAGATTGAAATTATAAGTTGATACACTAATATATGAGTAAACCCTAAATGAGAGTGATCAAGTGAAAGAAGACCGAGTTCACCACTTTGGAGTCAAAGGAAAATTGAATCGACGTTTATACATTCATAAGAACATTATTTGCATAAAAGAAAATATATTACATTGATACATTTAATTGTATTCGTGTTTCACGCATAAACGCATGGTTTTTACATATCTTCAAATGAAAAGAGAATATTCATGATGTCAAAATCCCAACAAGTGCAACCTAGAATTCAAACCTCAAATACAGGGAATCATGTTTAGAAAACTGGTAGAACCTAAAGAACAGAGGGGTCCAATACATAGAAGAAGCATTACTTTGAAGTGGGGTATGTTACCCAACCATTAAGTTGTTTTTATATAATTTTAAAAATGAGAAAGTGATTTTCAAAGTTTCTCATTTAGAATTTTTAGAAAATGAAATTTTTGAAAAGTAAGGAAGCGATTTCCAAAGTTTCTTACATAGTAAACTATTTCCAAAATTGGTAAGTCCTTCGGGCCATCAGTAAGTCTTTTGAGCATGATGATTAAATCCTTCGGGTCATCTATCAGTCTTTCGAGCAAGATGATAAGTCCTTCGTGCCATCTATAACTCCTTTGGATAAGATGCTTTCATATGATAATTTGAAAAATGAGAAGGCAATTTTCAAAGTTTCTCATTTAGTATTTTCAGAAAATGAAATTTTGAAAAAGTAAGAAAGCGATTTCCAAAGTTTCTTACGTAGTAAACTATTTCCAAAATTGGTAAGTCCTTCGGGCCATCAATAAATATTTCAAGCATGATGATTAAATCATTCAGATCATCTGTCAGTCTTTCGAGCAAGATGATAAGTCCTTTGGGCCATCTATAAGACCTTTGGGTCATCTATAAGACCTTTGGACAAGAAGATTTCAAATAATAATTTGAAAAATGAGAACGCGATTTTCAAAGTTTCTCATTTAGTATTTTCAGAAAATGAAATATTTAAAAAGTAAGAAAGCGATTTCTAAAGTTTCTTACCTAGTAAACTATTTCCAAAATTGATAAGTCCTTTAAGCATTTAGTAAGTCTTTCGAGCATGATGATTAAATCATTCGGGTCAACTGGCAGTCTCACTTGAGACAACATCAGGATAGAACTGGACAAAAATACGTTGTCTTTTTTTATCTTTGCCCTATTCATGTTAACACAAGCATGAGAAAAGACGGGAGTTGTAGACACCCATTTTGCATCTGAGTTACTTGTGTTTTCAGATATAACATGAGTGATTTCAGTATTCAGGAAATCCGAAGCATTTTGGGCATTAGGTTCTCGGAGAATTCTTAGTGATTTAATTTAATAAGGGAGTAACGACGATTCATGATATTTAAGATTCATGTCAATTTATCAAGATATCGAGTTAACTCGATCTGAACATCTCCCAGCACTGATGCCTGTCAATAGGTCAAATTGTTACACTTCTAAGGTATTCACTTTTCAATGCAAACAACTCTTGTTGAATTGATCAACTTCAGGATCATTGCTCAATGGATTTTTATTTCGTTTCGACATTGCAACGATATCAAGTAATGTCGACGTGCTTGATTATTGGTTAAACACTTTTATGGACAGTACAACATATAGGTTCACCAGCATTTCCAGACTTATTTAAGTCATTCCCTTAATGCAAGGTATTTGAGGGTAATTAGGCCATTTATTAGTTAAGTCTATCCCGGTCACTTCAGAGTTTCCAGAGTAATTCGGTCGTTTTCGCAAATTCGAATACATACAATATGTCCATTCAGTTCAACTTTATCATATAATATAGTCATTTTGGTATCCGAAGTTGATTTATTCATTTCAAAGCTAAGTGTATATATTATTACAGAGCTTGAACGTGTTTTGAATCATATTATATTTCAAGGGCATTCCAAATAAATTAGGAATTTACTCAGTGATTCCAAGATTCAAGTGGATCATAATATAAGTTCTTAGGTCATCTCCATTATCATATTCATCCATAGTCATTTTTACACTTTAAGGGTATTATCGTCATTTCATTTAATTCTATCAGTGGTATTACTTCTGATAACTTAGGCTTGAAATTATTCTAGTTCCTTTAGAGTTCAGAGTACTTTTTTCATTTGATCATTGGAGGTTATTTTCACCACTAGGGGTAGTCTTGGTCCTTTTACAGTACAAGGGTATTTTGTAATTTTACCCTATTGTGTTATTTTTCGTAATTTCTTATCCAAATATTTCTAACATTTAACCTTTAATGAGATTAATCAGAATTTACACATTATAAGATTGATTGATTTACTGATTAAATCACCAAACTTAGATTTGTTTCAGATCGGTCTACCAATTTCTCATTTTCGAGCCATCTGAGTCTTATATAATGTTTTAACTTTAATCTAATTTACGTCTGAGTCTGATGATAGCTAAATACATCTTATGGACCAATCATTTACATTCACATATTTGTCATCTATTAATGAGTTTCGAAAAGCATACAAAAGGTAGTAGAGTATTACCTCGCTCTTTGTTCCATATCGATCGACCATTTAAAATCCATTCGATCACCCTCAAACTTTAATTCAATGTCCAATAATTCGTCGGATACATAGCAAACAATTTTACGTTAGAAACTGAACTTAATTGAGAAACCATATTGAATCTGAAGGTAAATCACTGAAAAATAGCTTACCGGGTGGGAATTTGGTAACATGGACTTTGGATTCGGACTCAGGATATCGATAAACATAAAATAGGACCTTTTCGAAAAATTTAACTTTTTGGTCAAAGTCAACGGTTGACACAGACGAGTTGACTCAGTCCGGGTTGACTTGGTCAGGTCAAACAAACTCGGTTCGACTGGGTTCATTGGTTCGACTGGTCTAAACCTGTTGGATCAGTTCTAGAATGTTTCCAGGACAGGGAAGGAAGCCCACACGTACGTGGAGGCGCGTGGCGATGGCGACGACCTTAGGGTGGTCGGCCGATTACTCATTGGACAGCTAAACACCAATCAAACCAACAATCAATCCAAAAATATCAACCAACCAAGCAAAATTCAGGACTATGTCCCCAAATTTCCTATAATTTCCCAAAACTAACTATAAGTTTTAAAATTTTAAAAATTGACCCCTAAATTAGGGTGTAACAATGTAACCCCCTATACCCGACCTAGACGTTATACCCAAATCTAGGTGATCACATATCACATTCAGAAATTCTTTTTCATATTTAAAACAACGTAAAAATATATATAACAATAAAATATGAAATTTATCCATAATAAGGATTCATACGATAAACATATATATACATATATCAGAAAAACATATAAAACATTTACGGAACAAAATATCAGCAATACAAATATATCAAGACGGTAGCAAAACACGTGTCACCAAAGTATAACAAAGGTATATAGAGATATACAGTAGTAAAAAGTAGGAGTAGTCGATCCTCTTGATGCCAAGTTTGCTAGCCTAGTCTGCAATTATTTGAAAAGGTTAAAATTTACAGAATTAGCTAAAAAGTTCAGTGTTCTCCTTACGGTGTATAAAAACATACAGATAAAATATTTCAGTAAAATCAGTTTATCAAACATGTTTTAAAAACATGAACACTACACCCCGTCTGATCACCAGAATGTGTACAAAGCAGAGGAGCCTGTGGTAAAGTCTTATCCTGTGCACAAAGCATAGGAGCCTGCAGTAAGGACTTACCTTGAGCACAAAGTCAATGAACATGCAGTAAGGACTTACCCTGAGCATAAAGCCGAGGAACCTACGGTAAGGACTTACCATAAGCACAAAGTCGAGGAGCATGCGGAAAGCGGTAAGGTCTTACAAGTCATAAACTAGGCCTGAGATACTTTCTCTAATAAAACCCCCAATGACAGAAACAAAATGTATGTAATCGAATGAAAATGGTAGTTTAATCCATTAAAACATGAAAATATTTCTTTTTCAAAAATCAGATACAAAAATATAGTAATCCAGAGATCATATTAGAAATATACAGTAAATTAGATATCAGATAAAACGTGTTCAGAAAATCAGGTATTGTGTCATAAAAATATTCAATATTATCAGAAATCTCAAACAGTTCAGACATATAGTTGAAAACAATAATGTAACACCAACAGGAAACACACTTGTATCGGTTTGAGTAGTCTGATAGGGAAGCCTACTAGTGATTCTGTCGATCATGATCAGCGGCAACGCTAGATCCTACGAATCAGAAAATCCATATCGAAATCCTAATATGAATAATATTAACCTTTATTTAAATACGAAAACCTACGGGTAACTCTCGTAGAATGTGGATCGAGCGGGTCTAACGGACGGAAAACATCGGACCTAACTGACCCTCGGTCAGGTGAAACACGAGTACCTTCATAAAAATAAGGATGGGCATGGGACCCGAACCCGACGGGTTCTGACCCGATCAGTTGGGTTATTTTTAAAAAAAAGGTTCAGGTCGGGTTTTTTTAAATATGATGTTCGGGTCGAGTTGGGTCAGGTTCGGGTTTAGGGTGAAAAATACCCGACCCGACCCAAACAAATTTATAATTTTACCTTATATATTTAGGAATAATTACAATAATATCCCTCTATGTATTGTTTTTTCAATTAAGTCACTGTTTTTATTGAATAAAAATAATATTTTTATTGTTTCGGATCGGGTCGAGCCGGGTTTTTAAGTTATATATCGGGTCGAGTTCGGGTTGGGTGAATTCTTATTTTGGTCGTGTCGGGTCGAGTCTCTAGTGGAGGATTCCTTGATCTCAGGTCGGGTCGGGTGGACCAAAAACACGACCCATGCCCATTCCTACATAAAAAATATCTTCTTGAATCAATTGCATAACCAAATCTCAAATAAATAAACAAAAATGCTAAAAATACTAAGCATTTTCGGGTTAACGAGCTTGATTCGAGGCTTTCAGGTCAGAATTTGGCAAAACAGACTCAGGACGTTGAAAAACATAAAAGATGACTTTTCGAAATTTTTGACTTTTCAAAATTTTTGACTTTTTTTTCAAAGTCAACGATCAACGGTCAGACCGGGTCGGGTCGGGTCAGGTCAGGAAGGTGGGCGGGTCGGGAAGGCACATATCCAAGAAATCCATCAGGCGTGTAAGGGGCTTTACAGGGTTGAAAAAACTCCAAAAAAATCCTAAGTGTGTTTTAAGAGGTTTTGAGACACTTACCAAACTCGATTCACAACAATGAACGGCGGAGAGCTCGATTTCGAAATGTCAAAAACTTGATATTCCTCACCCACTCACACATCGGCGACAATGGAGATAATGACACCGGTGGACTCGGGACGACGTAAGGAACACGATGGTGTGGGAGGTGTCGAAAACGGAGCAACAGTCGGCGATCAAAGATTTCTTTCTAAAAGAGGAAAATTTTGAAGAGAGAGATAAAATATAATTGATTTTTTTTTAATTTTGGGGTTATATAAACACTAAAAAAATTGTAAAATTATACCATAGGTCCTCTATATTTAGTTGCTTTCTGAAATTGGATATGAATTTAATCAAAATTTCACTTTAGTCCTTGAATTAAATCAAATTCAATTTGGTCCTTGAAAAATTTATAAGAGAATTTTAGGCCTTATTTTAGAGTGTGACACTAAAAGAGAATAAACATTACCTTTTTCTCTTAAAAGGGTTCGACCTTTTCATTGGATGAAGGAAAGACCACCGTTCGTTGAAGGTAAAACGTCTCATATTTTAGATCTAAGTTTGAAGTGGATTTTGAATCCAAAAAGAAGACACTTTTAGTAATTTTAGGGGGCTTCAAATTTTTCTTTTGATTACGAGAGTAAAGGAGTGGTTTGATGAACTTTGGGGTTCAATGGGTTCAAAAGGGATTAATTTCTCCCATTGTCGGTCCTCCATTACGATGGTTTGGTAGACGATCGGAGGGGAGGCTCATCTCCCTTCTAGGTGAAAGAAACAAAAGAGAGGGAATAGAGAGAATATAAGAGCGACTGGAAAAAAAAGAAAAAAGAAGAGAGTTTCAAATGAGAAGGGTAAAAAAAATGGTATTTAAACCCCTCAAAACGATGTCATTTTGGCCTTCTAGGGCAACCCGTGGGTTATGAAAGGGGATATTCATGAAAGGGGGGCATGTGCTTTGTAATATTTTGTTTTAATCATTGTATGGAGTTTTTACTTATTTCTGTTTTAAGCTTCTAATTTTATTTGGTTTATATTTTAATCACTACTCTAATTAGTATTATATGTTTTGGTTTATTTACGTATTTGATCCTCACTCGAGTTTATTATGTTTCTTATTTTGCCTTGTTATTTTATGTGTATTATATTTTGGTCACCATGGCTTATTTGTTTTTGTTTATTATAATTCAGCATGTAGTTTTAAGTACTTTTATTTTAGTCCCAAATATTTATGGTTTATTTCCATGTCCTAGACTTTATATGTTATGTTACTTACGCTTAGATCCTTATCCTTGCCATGTTTGTTATTTTAACTTTAAAAATTCAATTTCTTTTTGATTTATTTAATTATATGTTTGTATATTTGATTCGCATTCTATTTCATAAATTCATTATAATATTTATATTTATATGATATTCATATAACAAGCTTATATATATATATATACTATGTTATATTCCTTATATTTCCAATTCACGTGTGCATAATATTTTTTAAATGTACATATTACGTGTATATAGTAAAATTACATTTATGTTTTTTAAATTATTAGTTTATTTATATGATATACTAAGGTAAGGTATGAATTAAATTTTATTAAATATTTTTATATATCGGTTTACCATTAAGTATTATATATTATTATATTTATGAGATGTATGTACATACAGGTTTAGGTTTTAATTTGAATTAATTTGTGTAATATCCTCATAAGTATCAACAACAACAACAAAACCCTATTCCCATATGCAATAGAGTAAGGGGGAGATAGGGTAGTAGGTTATCCCCCAACGCCAGGTTGAGAGCAACTTCCGTGGAAGACATCTAGCAGTCAAAAAATTAAAAATAAAGATAAATGCAATGCATGTTTAAATAAATAAATAAAATACGTAGTTGAACAATCTTCATATGCAGTCTTCATATGCACGTCTGTAATGGGAAGTAATCCCTGCAAATAAACCCTTGCGTAAAAATATATGCATATAGACAGAAACGTAAGACTCGACCAAAATTATAAAGAGAAAACATGAAGAGCAGTATACACAGAATTCAACGATAGCAGTCTTTGAAAGGGATAAAGTCAAATGGGTTAAAACCTAAACTAAAGCAACACTACTCCACTACCTTAGTTCTAAGCCTTCATAAATTCCATTGACAGAAACGTATAAAAAGTATAAGTAATGAAATTACTACAAAGGCATTAAAAGAAGACAAAGATGATACACCCAATGGATGTGACTCGCCCTACTCGGCTACCCTGGTCTTAAGTCGCCATAATTTCCTATCAGAGGTCATGTCTTCGGTAAGGGCTAAATCCTTCAAATCAAATATCAAGCAATCTTCCCACTTCCGCCTTGGTCGACCTCTCCTTCTGGTACCGTCGACTGTAATCGACTCTACCCTCCTAACCGCATCCGATGGTTGCCGTCTTAGGACATGCCCAAACCACCGTAGTCTTCCCTCCCTCAATTTTTTGGATACAGGCACCACCCCCAAGGACATCCTAATAGCAGAGTTTGGTGTCATGTCCCACAGAGTCCTACCACATACCCATCAAAGCATTCTCATTTCTTTGGCCTCCATCCTCCTTACGTGATCTTTCTTGATAGCCCAACATTCTAATCCATACAACAGCGCTGGTCTTATTGCCATTCTATAAAATTTTCCCTTAAGCTTTAGAGGTACCTTCTTGTCACACAAAACTCCAGTAGTAGCCCTCCAATTTAGCCATCCCGCCTTTATACAGTGTGAAACGTCTTCATCTACACCCCCATCTTTACGTATTATAGACCCTAGGTACTTGAAACAATCCTTTGAGGGGAGAACGTGTCCTTCTATGCATATTTCTACATCTTCATCGTTTTGGTTCCCACTAAAGTTTGAACATAAATACTCTGTCTTTTCAATATTGATCCTTAAACCTTTTTCTTCCAAAGTTATTTTCCAGGTAGACAGTCTACTATTCAGCTCAGTTTTTGTTTCAGCCACTAAGACAATGTCGTCAGCAAAAAGCATACACCATGGAACACCTCCTGGTGTCGCACAATAGATGTCGTCCATAATCAAAGCGAAGATGTAAGGGCTAAGAGCCGACCCTTGGTGGAGTTTGATTTCCACCAGGAATGCCTCGGTGTAGCCAACTGTAGTCCTGACGTAGGTAGTAGATCTACAGTACATATCACAAATTGCACAGATATAAGCAGTTGGGATATGTCTCGTTTCCAAGGTCTTCCAGATCGTATCGCGGGGAACGCTATCATATGCCTTCTCAAGGTCAATGAACGCCATGTGAAGATCTCTATTTTTTTCCTATATTTCTCCATAAGCCGTCGAAGTAGATGAATCACTTCTGTAGTAGACCTGCCTGGCATAAAGCCAAATTGGTTTTCCGAAACCCTAGTAACCTGTCTCAACCTAGCCTCTATCACCATTTCTCATAGCTTCATGGTATGGCTGAGTAGTTTAATACCTCTATAGTTGCCACAACGTTGGGGATCTCCTTTATTCTTATATATTGGTATCACCGTAGACTCTCTCCACTCCTCTGGCATCTTGGCAGTCTATAGAATAATATTAAAGATGTTGGTCAACCACTTAACTCCTTCTTCTCCTAGGGCCAACCACACAGCGATAGAAATTTGATCTGGACCGACAGCTTTATCCATTCCCATCTTTCTAAGAGCCATTTTGACTTCCTCAAACCCAATCATGCTCATAAGCATCACTAGACTCAATTCAAATAATTGGATTAAGGTTAATATTTGTTTATTTTGGTATTGTGGGAAATGACTGTCTTAATGTATAAGAATGTCACTTCCAATGATTTTAAAATAAAGGGGTATCATATCAAGCAAAATAAATAAAATTGATTTCATGAAAATTTGGGAATGAGAGAAAAAGAAATGTTCGTCTATTTAAATCTATCGAGAAAATATCGTTAGAACTTACAAAGGTTCAATCTCGATGTCTTTAAATAATCGAACATCCTTCTTCTTTCTAAAATGATTGGTAATTCGTATTTAATTAATTTTAATTTTTATCATCATTTGTGCATTTGAATTAATAATGAATTTTAGAAGGAAATAGTAATATTTCTTTATTTTGATTGGAGTAAGAAATGATTGCTCTAAGGCATGAGAGGTTTTTTCTTCTCAATAGGAAATAATTAAATATTGTATTTTTCCATACTAAAATCCAAGGAATGTGTTTAAAAAGGAGCCTTAAATTTAATTTGTTTTATTTTATTTTTTTGTTATTTATGAATTTGAATTTGGAATTTATAATGAACTTTAGGATGGAATTGTAATATTTCTTTATTGAGTAAACTACACGGGTAACCACCAAACTATGGTCATTAATCGATCTTGCCACCGAACTATTTTTTGTCTCAATTCGACCACCAAACTTTTTAATTGACTCAATCAGACCACTCTCCGTTAAAAAAAATGAACTTATTGACGTGACTAGTAATAAAACTGGCATAATTATATATTTAATATTTACATATTCTATCAATTTAGTCACTATTTTAATTCAATTAAATAAATTTAACTATTTAATTAAAACGTGACACGTGTCAATACATGTTTGGAAGATTTTATTTATGAATTTTAAATTATTTATTTAAATGATTTTTTAACCAATCAGGTGGTGACACGTGTCACCATCCAATTAAAATGGAAAATAGAAGAACACAACAATACGCCCAGGGAGAATCAAACTTGTGTTTGTGGGGAGAATAATTAGGCGCCCAAACCGTTGGGCTAAGGGTCCCATATGGTTCTAACTTACAACAATTTGTATTTTACTTAAAATGGAAAATTGAAGAACAAATATGCACCCATGGAGAATCGAACCTGTACCTGTAGGGGAGAGAAACCAGGCACCTAAACCGTTGGGCTAAGGATTCTGAATGGTTCTAATTTACAACAATTTGTATTTTACTTTCAAAAATTTGTTAATGATAAAAAAATTCGTTTCAATTAATGGTTAAGGAAAAAATTATTTTATTCGGTTAATAATATTCAAATAAATCTCGATTCGATTAACGGTGAAATAATTTCGATTCCATTAACGATCAAATAATTTCGGTACGATTAATGGTTAAGGAAAAAAAAATCGGTTGATTTTGTTCGGTTAATAATTTTCAAATAATTTCAGTTCGATTAACGGTTAAGGAAAAAATAATTTATTTTATTCGGTTAATAATTTTCAAATAAATTTCGATTAGATTAACGGTCAAATAATTTCGGTTCGATTAATGGTTAAAGAAAAAAATCGGTTGATTTGGTTCGGTTAATAATTTTCAAATAAATTTCGGCTCGATTAACGGTTAAAGAAAAATAATTTATTTTATTCGGTGAATAATTTTCAAATAAATTTGGGTTTGATTAATGGTCAAATAATTTTGGTTCGATTAATGGTTAAAGAAAAAAATTTGGTTAATAATTTTCAAATAAATTTCGGTTCGATTAACGGTCAAATAATTTCGGTTCCATTAACGGTCAAATAATTTCGGTTAGATTAATGTTAAAGAAAAAAAATCGGTTAATTTGTTTCGGTTAATAATTTTCAAATAAATTTCGGTTTGATTAACGGTCAAATAATTTCGGTTCGATTAATGTTAAAGAAAAAAATTTCGGTTAATTTGGTTCGGTTAATAATTTTCAAATAAATTTCAGTTCGATTAACGGTTAAAGAAAAAATAATTTATTTAAACAAGTAATTTGTTTATTTTTTATCATTAACAAACTTTTACAAGTCAAATATAAATTGTTGTAAGTTAGAAACATTGGGGAGCTTTGGCCCAACGGATGGGGAGCTTGATTACTCTCCCCCTTAACGCAGGTTTGAATCTCCTTGGGTGCATTGTTATGTTCTTCTATTTTCCATTTTAATTGGGTGCTGACACGTGTCACCACTTGATTGGTTAAAAATCATTTAAATAAATAATTTAAAATTCATAAATAAAATCTTTCAATCATGTATTGACATGTGTCACATTTTAATTGAATAGTTAAATTTATTTAATTGAATTAAAATAGTGACTAAATTGATAGAATATGTAAATATTAAGGACCAAATATATAATTATGCCAGTTTTATTAACGGACACATCAGCAAGTGCGTTTTTTTTTAACAGAGAGGGGTCTGATTGAGTCAATTAAAAAGTTTGGTTGTCGAATTGAGACAAAAAATAGTTTGGTGGCAAGATCGATTAATGACCATAGTTTAGTGGTCACCCGTGTAGTTTACCCTTCTTTATTTTGATTAGAGAAGGAATTGAGTTCTTTAAGGCATGAGAGGTTGATTATCTCAATAGGAAATAATTAAATATTATTATGTTTTTTCCTAAAATTCAAAGAATATAATTTGAGGGATCTTAAATTAAATTAAATTAAATTCAAACTTATAGATTCATTACAAAGACAACTAATTAATCGATTAGGTGCCGATTTAGGACGCTGTGGAGGTGCTAATCCTTCCC
The DNA here is from genome assembly GCF_006381635.1 of Hibiscus syriacus. Lineage (NCBI taxonomy): Eukaryota > Viridiplantae > Streptophyta > Magnoliopsida > Malvales > Malvaceae > Hibiscus > Hibiscus syriacus. The sequence goes on along the minus strand of NW_024063533.1, from coordinate 9,425,654 downwards.
TACCTGTAACCGACTCCCGAACTCAAATTTTTGGTAATGCAAACCGTAATTTTTTTGTTTTAATTAAAATTAATATTTTTATTAAAATGAAAAATATGTTTTTGGGTGTCCAATCACAGCCTAATCAAATATTGATGGCGACTCCACAAACCATATTTTATTTTAAAAGGAAAATCAAATCAATCGAGACGAGATTTTTAAATAACTTAAAAACAAAATTTGTCTTTTTTTTTGTAAAAAAAATCGTTTTGACAAATTGCAGGGGTATTAGTAAGTGATCTTAGACGTAACTCTGTTGCACTCTCTTATTTTAAGTAATAAATTTTGAAATGGTGTTAGTTAGGGTTGACATGTTCTTTGTCTATGTTCTTGTTTCTTCTAGTGTTTGGTTTGTATGTTTCTTAGGCAAGTGAGGTGTTTTGGTTTGCTGTTGTTATGTAATCTTAGACTATGTTATGTTTTTTTTTATTAATAAACTTTTGGTGTCATTTTTTTCTTCCATCCGTTATTAATCATTTCACAAAGAATTGCCCTTGTAGTGGACTAGAGAAACCTTTAAAAGGTGGTTCCTAAAGCAAACGATTTCTGCAAGAATATCGAAAGTCAACCTACATCCAATATAGCATGTAACCAATTTACAACCGTCAGTATAGACAGGGACTAATACAAAATTTTATATTAGATGAACAAACTTTTAAAATTTTAAAATGAACGAATTTATAAAATTCATATGATTTCACTAAGTTCAAAAAAGAAATGCTTATCACATAGAATTTTAGAGCATAATTCAAAGATGTTTATCATGATCTACATCAAATTTGAAGTACAATATGATTTCATTGATGAAAGTATGGTTTAAAATACTTGGTTTATCATATCCATAAATGTTACAAGTGCATTGATAAATGTTAAAATACTTGGTTTTTCTAACATTTGTTACTAAGGGCCCAATATTTTTCAATACTTATTATCAGGAACCTAATTTTTTAAATATTTGTTATTAGGGGCATAATTTTAAAAATCAATTTCTATTAATCAGTTATTATGATTCTAATTTTTTTCAATACTTTTTATCAGAGGTCCAATCTTTTTAATATTTGTTATTATGAGCATACTCTTAAAAAATTATTTAATATTTGTTATTAGGGACCTATTTTTTCCAATACTTGTTATTGTGGAGCTACCTTTAAAATTTATTTTTTTTCAACATTTATTATTAGGAACAATAACTTAAATAACGATATGTAACCAAAACAATGATCGTTATGTATTGGTAACGATATCATCCACCATCATTGTTCACAGCAACATATGTTATTAAAAATTCACAACCATGATACTTGCAGTTACCGCAATATCATTAGTTATGTCTGCAATAGCGATAAACACAATGCGACCAGAGACACAAATGCAAACTGTAATTTAAATCTCTAACTAGGGATCTAATTTTTATGTTCATTCGAAGATCTCCAAAATCTTAGAAACGAGTCTGTTTGATTTTTCATTATCAAGCAATATATAAACATAGAGTATCACTTTATTCATGAATATATGGAAAAGAAAGAAATATAATTGGATTACGTAAATTTGCATGACCATATTCCATATATTTTCACTAAGCTTCTAGAGGATGATATATTCTGTAAGTTCTGGAGATTATTAGAAATGAGCAAAAATAAAGTTCAAGGGATGTTAGAAGTTACACTTGATTTTAATAGTTGATCAATTCAAAATAGTTTAATTAATTAAACATGAGTTTGTGATTGAAGTTTTAATTATAAAAGTTAATATTACTTGGAATTAATGTTATTTAAAATACTTTTATGTATTTTCTTTCGAAAAATATCTATTGTACTATATATTTTGAGGTAGAAAATGAAAAGATGTTATTTAATTAACTCTCCTCCCAGTTTACATATTGTTTATTTCCTAAAAAAATATTATAAGAGCATAAAATATTTTAGAAATTTATATAAAACAGATAATATATCAAAGTTTATATAAAATTATAAACGTTAAAACTAATTACAATACATTTATTGATAATATCGTATCATTACTTTTTGTTATTTTAATTTTTGTCTTATATCGTGTCTAAAAATATAAAATTTTAACTAAAAGTTTCTACATATACATGATATGAGAAGAAAAAGAAAATGGTGAGGAAAAAATCTTGAAATCAAGGATAATAATTAAAATAAAATAAATAATAAATTATGTGATACACAAAAGTTGCATAAGCACTAGGTTTGAAGACAATTAAGGCAAGCTATATCGTTTCAATAAAATAAAATAACAAAAATAATGGCGGAAAGTATAATTTTTTTTACCTAATTTAAGATTAAAGACGGCATCAAACGAATGTGATCGAAAATGTTATGTTGAAAATATTTTTGTATTTCGATATAACAAATTAGTTTAAATAAATTTTAAGATTTTACAAATGATTTTCTAAATATATTCGATTCAATTAATCGAATATCAAATTATTACTCCAAGTCTTTTAAGATCAATTTCAAACCTTACTAAATGTGTAAAATTGTTTTGAACCAAAAATCAAGCCTAAAATCAATTTTTCCGAGTGATGCACCGATGCACCAATCCATGCATCGATGCACCATGAATTAAATTGAACATCGAATGCATTTCATGCATCGATGCACTGAGGATTTTATGAAAACATCGAATGCATTTGATGCATCGATGCACCAGCCATGCATCGATGCACCAGCCATGCATCGATGCACTCTGGCTATTTTGAAACATCGAATGCACTTGATGCATCGATGCACTCTTAGTGCACCGATGCACTAAGGGTCCAACAGTCAAAATATTTGAATTTTACACTGATGCACCGATGCACCATGGGTATGCATCGATGCACTGACGCTCCCAATTGTTTATAATTAATTGTTTTCACACTTAAACGGCTATATTGACTCCACTAATCATCCCCAACATTCAAAAGTGATTCAAGGTGTATTTAAGCAAGCTTAGAAGTCATTGATCAATAACAAGAAACATCAAGCAACTAGAATCAAGAGAGATCAAAGAGAAGCATCAAACCTCAAGTTTGAGCATTTCAAGCCTATTTTTCATTCAATATTCATTTTGCTTTCAAGAACACTTATTGTGCTCAATTGTATTCATTCTTGAGTGTTCTTTTCTTTGTTCTAGAATTGTACAAACAATCTACCTTGTGAGGATTTCCTTGTAAGTTTGCAAATTTGTATTGTTCTCTTTGGGAGAGAGTGTTCTCAAGAATTTGGGGTATAATTCTTGAGGGTTTGTAAGGTTACTCTTTGTCCTCAAAAGAAAGACAAATTAGTGAATTTGTGGAAAATCCTTAGTATGGATAGCTAAGGTAGTGGACGTAGACTTTGGTTGAGAAAGTCGAACCACTCTAAATCGCTGTGCAAATTTCTTTCAATTTTCTGCAAAAGCTTCCACAAAAAATTTTAATTGCCAATTCACCCCCCTCTTGGCCATATTCGTCAATCGATCAACTCAACAATTGGTATCAGAGCCTAACTCATTTGAAGGTTTAATCGCCTCTTGAGTCGATTCGGGAAGAGTTACATCGATAATCAAAGTCATCAATGGCCTCTACTTCAAACTTCGACTCCGGTCTCGATTCGATGCCCGTCAACAAGCCTCCTTTCTTAAATGGGGCTAATTATGTCTATTAGAAAAATAGGATGATGTACTTTATTCAAGCAAGTGACATGGGAGCATGGATTGTTGTAGAAGAAGGATACTTCAAGCCTCTCACTCATCCAAGATTATGGAGTGAATGAGAGACAAAAATGTTCCAGCTCAACTCCAAAGCCATCCATATCATATTTTGTGCTCTTGGACCAGATGAATACGGAAGAGTTTCATCTTGTACAACCGCCAAAGAAATATGGGATAAACTTCAAGTCACTCATGAAGGTACCGATGCGGTAAAGAAATCTAAAATTAGTATTCTAACGCATAGCTATGAAAATTTCAGGATGAAACTAAATGAAGATATCAAAGCTATGACGGATAGATTCTTAACGATTGTCAATGGTCTCAAATCATATGGAGAGATCGTTTCAAATAAAAAGCTTGTGAGGAAGTTAGTCTACTCCCTCCCAAAATCGTGGCAATCAAAGAAGACGGTAATCATCGAGTCTAAGGATCTAACGTCCTTAACTCTAGAAGAGCTAATCGGTTCACTCCTCACTCATGAAATGATGCTTGAAGATGAGGTGGACCTTGATAAGATTGAAGAGACACCAAAGGAGAAGGAGAAGAAGAAAAACTTGTAGTTGCTCTCAAATCCACAAAAAATGAGAGTGATTCGAATGAAGATGACGATGACGAGAAAATGGCATTGTTTGCCAAACGGTTCAGAAAAATGATGAGACCTTACCGAGGATGAAAATTCAAACGAAATGAAGGCCTCAAAAATGAACCAAAAGTGGACCCAATCATTTGCTATGAATGAAAAAAGCTAGGGTATGTCAAATATGATTGCCCATAATTGAAGAAAAAGGGTCAATCAAAGAATAAGCACGAGGCTCATGTGGCTACATGGAGCGATGAAGATGAACAAGAAGTAGCAAACTTGTGCTTGATGGCATCCGGGGAAGATTCTAAGGTAACCTCTAACTCATCTAATTTTGATGATTTATCCTATGATGAGTTATTAGAGGAATATAATGGGTTGCTTCGGATTATGAGAAATTGTTTTTAAAATATAAAAATGATGTTTCAAAATTGAAAAATGAAAATAAACTCATATCCAAACCAACACGATCTTGAAAGTAAAATCAAAGATTTGCAAATCAAACAGAAGAGTTTGAAAAGAAATTTTAGATTTGCAAAATTTACTTTCAAAGGTCATGATGATCATCAAAAGAAATTGATGATCTTAAAACTTCTTTTGATAAAGTTGGAACAAAACATTTTGAAATGAGAAAATCAAATCCAACTTTGTTAGAAAAAGTTTTAAAAACTACAATCATAGAGGTCCCCAAAGAACCTCTAATGGAAAAATAGTTAGAAGTTATGGGTTTCTAAAGAGCTCATTACTACTAAAGATAGGATCCTACACAAATGGATACCTAAGGGGACTAGGATTTGGAAACTAATGAATATGGACCCAAAAGATTTTGGGTACCAAAAATTAGAATAATCTATGTTTGTAGGAAAAGGAGCATTGCTACAAGGCACAAGAAACAAATCCAAACTCATGGTACCTTGATAGTGGATGCTCAAGACACATGACCAGAGATAAAAACTGGTTCAGTGAGTTTAACGCCAAAAATGGAGGAGAAGTGACTTTTGGTGATGATTCAAAGGTCACATTAAAGGTATTGGTATTGGTAATACCTCTTCCATACAAATTAAGAATGTTTTATATGTGAATGGATTAAAGCATAATATTGAGTATTATTCAATTTTGTGATAAGGGATTCAATGTCATGTTGATATTAATGGTTGTAAAGTCATTGACATTGCATCTAATCAGATTATGCTTGTTGGTCATAGAATAGGAAACATATACATGGTGCATTTAGATTCTTTGATATGACTAATTTGTGCCTAGTTGCTAAGGATGAACATGATAGTTGGTTATGGCATAGGAGACTAGGACATGCTAGTATGAGTGTTTTGCAACGGCTAATTCAAGGTGATTTAGTTCGAGGGTTGCCTAACCTTAAATTTGATAATGATAAAATCTGTGATGCTTGTGCTAAGGAAAACAAAAGCGAGTTTCTTTAAATCCATTAATGACGTATCAACTATAGAGTATTACAATTGATCCATATAAATCTTTTGGGCCAACTAGGACTACTAGCTTGGGTGGAAAAAAATATGCATTTATCTTGGTAGATGATTATTCTAGATATACTTGGGTTCTATTCTTAAGTATAAAGATGAAGCATTAGAAAAATTCATCACATTTCAAACTAATCCAAACAAAAAAGGTTACTCTATCACTAGTGTTAGAAGTGATCATAGCACTGAATTTGAAAATCTTGGATTTAATGAGTTTTGTAATTCTAATGGTATTAGCCATAATTTTTCAGCACCTAGAACCCCTCAACAAAATGGAGTTGTTGAGAGGAAAATCGAACTTTAGAGAAATGGCAGAACCATCCTTTGTGAAAATATTTGCCAAAATATTTTTGGGCGAAGCCACAAATACCGCTTGTTATATTGTAAATCGAGTAATGATTAGGCCAATTTTAAATAAAACTCCATATGAAATTTTAAAAATAAAAGCCTAACATAGCTATTTTCATCCTTTTGGATGTAAATGTTTTGTTTTAAATAACGGTAAAGAAAACCTTGGCAAATTTGATGCTAAAAGTGATGAAGGAATTTTTCTGGGTTATTCCTTAAATTCTAAAGCTTATTGATATTTAATAAAAGAACTTAGTTGTAGAAGAGTCTATACATGTTGTTTTCGATGATAATCCCCTTCCGAGGAAGGATTCTTGTGTAATGATGATGTAGTAGGATGGTGATATTATAGGTGATCCATCCAAAGGGGTAACAACTCGATCTTCTCTTAGAAATATTTGTAATTATGTTGCATTTGTTTCATGCATAGAGCCTAAGAATATTAAAGAAGCATTAAAAGATGAACATTGGATTATGGCTATGCAAGAAATTAAATCAATTTGAGAGAAGTAAGTATGGACATTAGTTGAAAGGCCTAGTAATAAATCTACAGTAGGTACAAGATGGGTATTTAGGAATAAGCTTGATGAGAGTGGTAATATAGTGAGAAACAAGGCTAGACTTGTTGCTCAAGGGTATACTCAATAAGAGGGCATAGACTATGATGAAACATACGCTCCCGTAGCTAGGATGGAAGCAATTAGAATGTTATTAGCATTTTCATGTTTTCATGAATTTAAATTATATCAAATGGATGTTAAAAGTGCATTTTTAAATGGTTTTATAAAAGAAGCAGTGTATGTGGAACAACCTCCAGGTTTTGAAGATTCAAAATTTCCGGATCATGTTCTTAAATTGACAAAAGCACTTTATGGTTTAAAACAAGCTCCAAGAGTTTGGTATGAAAGATTGTCAAACTTTTTAATTGAAAAAGGTTTTTCAAAAGGGAAGGTTGACACTACATTGTTTTTAAAGAATAAAGGTAAAGATTTATTAGTAGTTCAAATTTATGTTGATGATATAATATTTGGTTCTACTAATGATGCTCTTTGCCAAGAATTTTCTAAGCTAATGCAAAGTGAGTTTGAGATGAGCATGATGGGGGAGCTCTCATTTTTCTTGGGACTCCAAATCAAGCAAAGAAAAGATGGCATCTTCATCAATCAAGCTAAGTACGTCAAAGATATGCTCAAGAAGTTTGGACTGGAAAATGGAAAACCTCATGACACTCCAATGAGCTCTTCAATAAAGCTTGACTTAGATGAAGGAGGTAAATTTGTAGATGTTAAATTATATAGGTCAATGATTAGATCTCTACTTTATCTAACTGCAAGTAGACCGGACATTATGTTTAGTGTTTGCTTATGTGCTAGATTTCAATCATGCCTTAAGGAATCACATTTACTAGCTGTTAAGAGAATCTTTAGATACCTTAAGGACACTCCTAGTTTATGACTTTGGTATCCTAGAGACTCTAGCTTTAGCTTGCTGCTTTTTCTGATGCGGATTATGGAGGATGCAAATTAGATAGTAAAAGCACCTCCGATACTTGCCAATTCTTTGGAAATATGCTGATTTCTTGGTTCTCAAAGAAACAAAATTGTGTTGCATTATCTACCACTGAAGCTGAATACATTTCAGCTGGTAGTTGTTGTGCACAAGTTTTATGGATGAAACAACAACTTTTTGATTATGGAATTGAAGTAGGTACCATTCCTATCAAGTGTGACAATACTAGTGTTATTTGTCTCACTAAAAATCCCATCCAACACTCTAGAACTAAGCACATTGAAATAAGACATCACTTCATTAGAGACCATGTCACTAAGGAAGATGTAGTTCTAGAATTTGTTGATACTTTGCACCAATTAGAAGATATCTTTACAAAAACCTTTAGACAAGGAAAGATTTTGGACACTTAGGAGAGAATTAGGTTTGACCAACCTATCTTCACTTAGTGTTTTAAATAATTGTAGCACTTTTAAGACTAAATGAAAAATGCTTAATTTTTTATTGCATTCATTGCTATTAGTTAAGGGGAGTTTATGATTCTTGATGAAAATTAATTTTATGTTCAAAAGTTGTTTAAGGATTAATTTGATTGATTAAACATGATTAATTTTCAATATATGAGTTACCAATACCACTAGAGCAAATTAATTTAGCATTTTGAGTATTTTAAAAATTTTTGTCATTTTTATGCTTAGTGCATCGATGCATCCCTTTGAATGTGCATCGATTCATCATGTTGATGCACCGATGCATGCCTTGAATGTGCATCGATGCACATGGTCATGCATCGATGCATCCGTCGGGTTTTGGGTTAAAATGCCTCTTCTTCATTTTCTCAAAACCTAAAATCTATTCTCTCCAAGTCGTTCGTCCCTCTCACTCTAAAATCTCCATTCTTGCTCAAAATCAACGATTTTTCGTCGGAATCTTCAAGCTTTTCAACTTGCAAACTTGCTTCAATCATTAAATCGTGCAAAAACAACTCCTCATCTCTTTCAATCCGAATTTTCAAGGTATTTTTCTAAAAAAACCTCTATTTTACAAATTTTTTATTTTAGAACTAGTTTTGATTAGGTCTAGGATGAACATTATATCGGTCATTGATTGTTTGTTGGTTCTAAACTAGATTTTACTACCAATTTCGTCAAAAACAAACAAATTTTCAAGATTTTTCTTTGAATTTCGAATTTTTAAAAAAAAAATCAAAAATTAGTAATATTTTTTATTTAATTGTGTTGTTTTCATGAAAACTATATTATGATATTATTAAAAAGTTTTTAAAACATGCCCATTAGGATATGGTTTAGAGAACCTTGAATTATTGAGGACTCATTTGAGTTTTGGGATTGATTATGCATACATGTGTTTCAAATTGCAGGTGGCATTCCTTATTCCGATTTCCTTTAATCATTTCAAATCCTAAATGACCTAGGTCATCTTCGAGTCGGTCAAACCAAAACCGTCCTCCCATTTCTCAACCTCCTAATCCCGTTTCTCCTTCATCTTCATCTCTATTAGGGTCTTGTTTTAACATGCCAGAGCGTCGTAGAGAGGAATTGTACTCTAGATACAGAAACTCTTTCCAAACTTATAGAATCCATGAAGAGTGTATTCATTCGCTTCAAGCTATGGTTGACATTGATTTTGAATACCTTCCGATTCTTAAAGCTTGGAAGTTTGATAAATTGTTTAAGCTTAAACCTATCGTCTATCAACAATTGGTCCGCATTTTCTATTCCAATGCGGTGTGTATTCAAAATGAAACTCAATGTGGAACTATAGCCATTAGATCCTATCTTTTAGGCCAATATATTAATATTGACCCCGAGACTATAGCTTTCCGATTTAGGTTAAATGATAATGGTGTATATAATGAAAGTGAAAATGTGGAATATCCCTATGTTCGAAACTCAAGTGTTAGTACTCTACGATCTCATTAGGATCATTTTCTCCATTTGATGATCTCTTGGTGGTTTAGACCATCCGGAGGTAGGTACTCCACACTTCGTGCTAGGGATTTATGGTGGATGTATTGTCTTAAAAATAAAATAAAAATAAATCTGCCCCACATTATATTCAGTCAACTAGTGGACATCATAAACATTGTTCCTTCAAAACATGTTGAAATATTGATTAATGGATGTCTTCTTAGTAACATCTTTATCAAACTTGATCTAGACGTTTCTCTTGACAATCCTAACCCACTTCAAAATCAAATCAATCTCACATCCTTGAAGAAAGCGGATTGGAAACAAGACGAGGTTACCGGTCAATAGGTTTTTTAGACCCGGAAAGCAAACTCCGATAGCTAGTTCCTCACGAGCTGCTCCTAGCTCCTCTCGTGCTCCTCCTCCTCCAGCTCCGGCTGATGACGATGATCCTGAATTTCACAACTTATGCAAGACATCGATGATCATGTACCTGATGACGAGCCTGCACTGAAACCAGCTCCACAAGAAGAACAAATGCCTCCGTATTTCGTTCGTTTTGGAGACATTGATTTACGGTATGCATCCATGGATTTGCGCTTCACATTCATTGAGTCCCAGCTCTCCACCTTGGGAGCTCGACAACAAGATATGAATGATCGTTTGGATGCACTCTCGCTTGAGATGAGAGCTCATTACCCTCCTCCTCCTCCCGATCCTTCAATGGATGAATAGACTTATTTTTCATTTTCGGTTGAACTTGCATTTAAAACATTTGGATTAACTTTCTTTGATGATGACTGTTTGATATTTTATATATTTTGGTTATTACAACATTGCATCATTTATTTTTTAGTTGCAATATGACAAATTTACCATTTATTATGAATATTGATTATGAAACTAATGGCTAACTCTCTTTTGATGTGATCTTAGCAGCTTAAGCTATATATATAGATATTTAATCAATTGGCTATGTTTTTCAAAACCTTGTTCAAATCGATTTTAAGTCTTTTTGATTTAACAAAAAGGGGGAGAAATGTTAAGTGTGTTAAAATGTTTTCAAAGGGAGAAGTATTATAGTAAGGGGGAGTAATGTTTTCAAAGGGAGAAATGTTATAGTAAGGGGGAGTAATTTTTCTAAATTGAAATTGATTTCAAATTTTTAGAAAATCTTAAAATAACATTTTTGTTATATCAAAAAGGGGGAGATTGTTGAAAATATTTTTGTTTCGATATAACAAATTAGTTTAAATAAAATTTAAGATTTACAAATGATTTTCTAAATATATTCGATTCAATTAATCGATATCAATTATTACTCCAAGTCTTTTAAGATCAATTTCAAACCTTACTAAATGTGTAAAATTATTTTGAACCAAAAATCAAGCCTAAAATCAATTTTTCAGAGTGATGCACCATGCACCAATCCATGCATCGATGCACCATGCACCAATCCATGCATCGATGCACCATGAATTAAATTGAACATCGAATGCATTTCATGCATCGATGCACATACCATGCACCGATACACTGAGGATTTTATGAAAACATCGAATGCATTTGATGCATCGATGCACCAGCCATGCATCGATGCTCTGGCTATTTTGAACATCGAATGCACTTGATGCATCGATGCACTCTTAGTGCACCGATGCACTAAGGGTCCAACGGTCAAAATATTTGAATTTTACACTGATGCACCGATGCACCATGGGTATGCATCGATGCACTGATGCTCCCAATTGTTTTTAATTAATTGTTTTCACACTTAAACGGCTATATTGACTCCACTAATCATCCCCAACGTTCAGAAGTGATTCAATGTGTATTTTAAGAAAGCTTAGAAGCCATTGATCAATAACAAGAAACATCAAGCAACTAGAATCAAGAGAGAATCAAAGAGAAAGCATCAAACCTCAAGTTTGAGCATTTCAAGCCTATTTTTCATTCAATATTCATTTTGCTTTCAAGAACACTTATTGTGCTCAATTGTATTCATTCTTGAGTGTTCTTTTCTTTGTTCTAGAATTGTGCAAACAATCTACCTTGTGAGGATTTCCTTGTAAGTTTGCAAATTTGTATTGTTCTCTTTGGGAGAGAGTGTTCTCAAGATTTTGGGGTATAATTCTTGAGGGTTTGTAAGGTTACTCTTTGTCCTCAAAAGAAAGACAAATTAGTGAATTTGTGGAAAATCCTTAGTGTGGATAGCTAAGGTAGTGGACGTAGACTTTGGTTGAGAAAGTTGAACCACTCTAAATCGTTGTGCAAATTTCTTTCAATTTTCTGCAAAAGCTTCCACCAAAAATTTTAATTGCCAATTCACCCCTCTCTTGGCCATATTCGTCAATCAATCAACTCAACATGTTATAAAAATATATTATTTTAGTTGGACGTAATCTAAAATATTATATTTTTATAATATTTTCAATTGCAATCTAAACTATTACGAAGAATGGAGCATTTTTTGTTACCAACCGAAAATGTTATAAATAAAGTAACATTTTAAGTTCTAACGGAAAATATTACGAAGAAGAAAATATTTTAGGTTGCACCTAACCTAAAATGATAGACATTTTGATAGCATTTTCGGCCGAACTTAATTTCTATTAATTTTTAGTCTTAAATTTTAGGTTATACCGCAAAACTATCTAATAGACTCTTAAATAAACATGTAAATTGTGTTCCAGTGTGATATTTTTAACCGAAAAAAAAAGTTAATATAAAAATTGTTATAAGAATATTAATATAATATTATTAATTTATTTAATTCTTTTTAAAAAAGTGACCTTAATCCAACTCACTAATAGAAAAACTCTATTTTAAGTTTATCATATGAATTAACATTTGAATTTTATAAATTTTTAAAATTAGTATATTAAAAAGAATTCACAAATTGGTAATAAATCTAAAAAAATATAAATTAATATATAATATTAATATGATATTTTAACAATGATCAACGTGTTATAATAAATATCACTTGATTATATCATTTTGACTGACCAAAATTATATTTTCAATTTAATCACGGTTGAGATGTCAAGTAAAATTATTTATTTATTTTCTAAAGTTCAATATAAAAATAAAATAAATTAAAAATAAATATTAATTTGAAAAAATATTAAATTTAAATAAGAATTTATATAATAAAACTTTATTTTAAAATATAACTTATGATTATAACTTTATTAAAAAATTAAATAATCTAGAGTGATTAATTTTTTTTTGCAAGATAAAGTTTAGGTCAAGGGTGGCTCCCCCAGTCCAGGGCCAGGGCATACCTAAGACACAATTGAGATTTACATAAGAATTTACAGATTGCCCACCAATAATAGCGGTGGTAGGATTCGTACTTGGCCTTACAAACACAAATTCCTTAATCTCAACCACTTGTACCAACACCCATTGACCTTATAATCTAGAGTGATTATAAAGTAGAATCTGATCAGAACCATGGGCGAACTTTCGTGGGAACCAAGAGGAGCCTTAACCCCCACCAATTTTTATTAAGTATAAATTAATATTGCACTATATATATATATATATATATATATATGAAAATTTTATTAGGTCCCATCAAATAAAAATTATATTTATGAAAAATATAATATATTTTAACCACTTTAATAAATTCATGGTTTTGCCCCTGATAAGAATTTTCTTATATCGATTGACAACGTAAGTATACCATTAGGCCGGTTTATGAGATTTTAATGGCTTGGAACGAACATAGAAATTAAGCCTCCAATAATAAATATCTAGAAAGGAAAATATTGAATTGTAAGAACAAACAAAGAAAAATAAATTTGCTTGTAAATTACTTTTTTATTACGTTTAATAAACTATCTAATAAATATATCAACTTTCAAATAGAAAACATCAAAAAAAATTATTAAACACCCAACTATTCACAGAAAACAAGCATGCCTCTCTTTTAAGACAACACAAATTCGATTTCAACCTTTTCTGTCTTATCAAAAAAATTAATAAAAAATTAATAAAAAAATAATAAAGTGAAAAGTGAAAAAATAATTTAAAAAATATCACATCAACATAACTGTCAAATTTTTAATGGTGGGCAATAAAAAAACAAAATATAACATTAAGTATGATTTTAAAAAAATAATAATTAGATGACTATAACAAAAATAAAATAAGTGACTAAATAAATAATTTATCATTTTTTAGTTAATGTGGACTTCATGATTTCGGATCATATACGGGAAGGGGCCCTGGACAAAGGCCCCTTCTATCTATACTCAGATACGAACTTGTATACCTTATAAATACAATTGTTTAAATTTAAAATTTTTAAGAAATAATAATATTCTTTTTATTACTAAAATCACATAATAGATTTATTTTATTAAATTTTTACATTTTGAAAAAAATTTGAGATGAGGGCACGGGTGTTGGGGCAACAAATATAAATGAAAATGATAGGAATAAAAATGATTGATGAAAGTGTGTTGGAAATAGAGCCAGAAGAAATGGATTGATATGTTGTAACGTACAAGTGATGAGTGCCTAGCGTCTCACGCTACCCTTCTTCCAACCAACTCAGTTGAGTCAATTTGTTTGGACCTCCACGCCTTTCTGCCCATTTTTTATTCTTTCTTTAACACTCCAAATCTTGTCTCCTTTCATATACTTTGATATATAATTTTCGTTGGGTATGTCCATTTGGTTTTAGATCGTCTTAACGTGAATGAGATTGATTTAGATTTTCTTTAGGGTAGAGTATACAAATAATCTTCTAATTATAAGATATTATTTTATTAAGTTCACTATTTATTAAAAGTTATAAAATGATCTTTCGACCATAGAGAGTTATTTTATCGAGTCCCTCAACTATTAAAAGTTACAAAATAATCACTAAACTATTCTTTATATTCAAAACTCGTCTTTTTTCTTTAAAAATTAACGGTCGTCCGAGTTAAACGTTAATATGTTGACTAAAATATTATAGTCATTTAAGACTATAAGATTCAAATTTATCATATCTCAGTAAACATATTAACATTCAACTTAGAATACCGTTAATTTTTTAATGTAAAAGAACTGAGTTTGGAACATAATGAATAGTCTAGTGATCATTTTGTAACTTTTAATAGTAAAGAGACTTAACATAGCAACTCCTTATAGTCAAGGGACGATTTTGTAACTTTTAATAGTCGATTGACTCAACAAAACAATACCATATTGTTAGGAGACTATTTTTGTATTTTACTTTTTTTCTTTAATAGTCTAAGATGATTATAAAATAGTATATGTTCATAATATTTCTTAATCATTAATGACACACACGTCCTACAATTATAACTGTTCCAATTTAAGACCTCAAAGGAGAATAATTTTTTCTTTAACTGGCCACTCAATAGGTTCGATAGATTTATATTTTATGGAATAAATGATTTGTTTGCTTGAGAATTTGAACCTTCGAAAACTTGCAAGACAAAGCAGTTATGGGTGTGTTCCAAAACACATTAAAATAACGGTTGAAGGTCGCAATCAACTTTTCAATTGAACTTAAACTATGCTTGTCGAATTAAATTTATATTTTTAAAAATAATTTAGACATAATAAATATTTTAAAAATATTCAGATAATATAAAATTATTATTAACGAATATATTTTATAATTCGAATTTACTATAAATTGATCTTATAATCGTAATTTATGACGTGAGTTGAGTGATGAATATGGGGATAACATTGGGTCGGCTTAACTAAAGTTGAATGTAGATGATGCGCACCGCCATGGAATTTGCGAATTTCGAAGCAAATCTTTGGGGCTAAGGTTGTCTTGTTTCAGTTAAAGATTTAAAAGATAGAGTAAGCAGTTACAAAGGTATTTTTTAATTATTATAAAACATTAATGTATTTAAAGTTTTTGTTGTAGCTTTAATTTAATTTTCAATTGAGTTAAGTTTGAGAATTTGTCGAGGTCAAGTTTTTTCGAGTTTGAGTCAAGTTTGACAATTTTAAGCTCGTAAACTTTTGAGTCGAGTTAAATTTAGCTTTAAACTTTTCGAATCGAGTTAAACTCAGCAATACTCGAACTCGACTCATAATGGCATAACACAAGAGGGACTAGTGGGGCCATAGGCCTACCAAAATTTAAAATATTATAATTTAGACCCTTCAAATTTTCAAAAAAATTAATTTATACCCCTAAATTTTTAAAAATTCATATTACACTTTAAATTTTTTGGAATGTTCTTAGTTAAACTCCCTCACATAAATTTTAAAAATTCTCATTAAACCTCTCAAAATTTCAAAAATTTTAGTTAGAACCTAATTATTTGAAAAAAAAATGTAAACTAAACCACTCAAAAGTTTAAAAAAACTAATTTAAACTTATTAATTTTTAAAGTTTTAAATTGACCCTTCCAAACTCTATCATCAAGTTCCGCCATCGTTAACTAACTCCTTTACATCCCTACACTTAATTGCTTAATAGATACTCCTTTTCTTCAACTCCGCCATCGTTGATATGTATAAGCTTAAAATTACTTCATCGTTCTCAAAACCAAATCTCGAGGAATTATCCTTGTTAATGTCCATAAGTAACCTCTTCTTTTATTAAATATTTGGCTTCTTCTTCCTCTTCTTCTCTATATAAACCAATACCCAACCTCTCTCAATTCCTCATACTTTCTCTCTTTCTACTTCTTTTATATCAGTTTCCAAA
Organism: Hibiscus syriacus; assembly: GCF_006381635.1. Classification (NCBI taxonomy): domain Eukaryota; kingdom Viridiplantae; phylum Streptophyta; class Magnoliopsida; order Malvales; family Malvaceae; genus Hibiscus; species Hibiscus syriacus. Next base: position 9,409,355 of record NW_024063533.1, on the reverse strand, counting down.
AATGAAGAGCATTAGTGTTCTGGTTGTTTTCTCATTGGCTTTGGTTCTCGGCATTGCCAAGGGTTTTGATTTTCACGAGAAGGATTTAGTATCGGAAGAACGGTTGTGGGATCTGTACGAGAGGTGGCGGAGCCATCACACGGTGTCGAGGAGTCTCGATGAGAAACACCGGCGGTTCAATGTGTTCAAGCACAATGTTATGCATGTTCATAATACCAACAAAGAAGGCAAACCTTACAAGCTTAAGCTCAACAAGTTTGCTGACATGACCAACCACGAATTCAGGAATGCTTACGCTGGCTCCAAGATCAGACATCATAAGATGTTCCAAGGGAAGCCCCGAGGCGCCGGTAGTTTCATGTACAAGAACGTCGACGAATTCCTGCCGTCCGTCGATTGGCGTCAGAAAGGTGCTGTCACTGCTGTTAAGGATCAAGGCCATTGTGGTATGGATACATTTCTGCTATTTTGTTTTCGATAAAGGAAAATGTTGCATATATTTGAGTTCTATGTGATCATCAACAGGTAGTTGCTGGGCATTTTCAACAGTTGTGGCAGTGGAGGGAATTAATCAAATCAAAACCAACAAATTAGTATCATTATCTGAGCAAGAATTGGTGGATTGCGACACAGAAGAAAACCAAGGTTGCAATGGCGGATTAATGGACATGGCCTTTGATTTCATCAAGAAGAATGGTGGGATCACTACTGAATCCAATTACCCTTACAAAGCTGATGATGGAACTTGCGATGTTTCTAAGGTCAATTTTCCTTTTCCTTTGAACAAAGGTTTAGCTGATTCAAATCTATGAGAATTCAAAATACGGTGGATTTGCTTGTTTGGTTTGCAGGAAAATTCACCAACAGTGTCCATCGATGGGCACGAGAATGTGCCCGAAAACGACGAGGATGCTCTGCTTAAAGCTGTTGCAAACCAGCCAGTTGCAGTGGCCATCGATGCTGGGGGTATGGATTTTCAGTTCTACTCCGAGGTAAACTTTCAAATTTATCGATGCTAGGAGTGCTTATCGGTCGAGTCTATCACGAGTTGAGCAGTGCTCTACTCCACTTGTTGCTCGTTAAACTCAATAAGATTTTGTTCGACCGTTAAGTTCATCAGAACTAGTGACTGAACTTGGTGATATAGTTTGGGGGCCAATTTAAAATTTTAAAAAATTTAGAGATTTAAATTAAAATTTTAAAAAAATTTAGGGTTCAGTTTATATTTTCCCCCAAAAAGATTAGGGTCTAATTAATTTTTTTTAAATTTTAAGAGACTTAATGAGAATTTTCAAAAATTATGGGAGGGGTTTAATTAAGGATATTAAAAAAATTAAAGATTAATATGAATATCTAAATATTTTATGGGGCCAAATTAAATATTTTATAAATTTTAAATGTTTAAATTATAATTTTGTAAAATTTGGGGACGTGGTTCCCACTACCCTCCATTGTGTTCCGCCACTTATCAAAACTTTAATCTTATTTAAAAAAAACATATATGTAAAATTTAATAATTCAATATAGGGTCTAATTTAAATTTTTTAAATTTTAAGAGACTTAACGAGAATTTTTAAAAATTATGGGAGGGGTTTAATTAAGGATATTCAAAAAAAATTAAAGAATAATATGAATTTTTAAAAAATTTATGGAGGCCAAATTAAATATTTTATAAATTTTAAATGTTTAAATTATAATTTTTCAAATTCTGGGGGACGTTGTTCTCATTAGCCTCAATTGTGTTCCGCCACTGACCAGATCTTTATTCTTATTTAAAAAAATATATATGTAAAATTTAATAATACAATACAAAGGTTAATATAAACGTAAACTAATAAACTTAACAGAAAATAAATGATCAAAATAGTATCTGAAGCAATTCTGAAGTATAAACTCATAAGTAACAATCTATAAATACACCAAAGTAATAATCCATAAATACACCAAACTAACATATTACAATCATTCTTGAAAAAAAACTTCAACAATACATAATCAGTCCTAAAAATAAGACAAATAATATCTTAAAAATTTAACGAGCTGCTTACGAACTTATCCAGTCGAGTTAAGTATTTATCGACTCGTTAAATTCTTGAATCAAATTCAAATCGATTACACTCTTGTCGAGCATTGACTGAGCCAAGTTCGAGCTGCTCAACTCAATTAACACCTCTAATTGGGAATTTCTCATTTTTTTCGCAAGTACTTGTTTCATATTAGTAGCTAAATCATGTTTTTTTATTAATTGGAATAAGTACGAGTCAATATCTATTCAAAGATAACTCTCAATCATTTGACATTAAACGCTCATACTCCTTGACATTTATGATGTTCGAACCCGAAACCTTAAGTAACAACAACAATTCCTTTCGACAAATCATGTTTGAATATAAAGTAATTGATGTGTAAACTTGCAGGGGGTATTCACAGGAGAATGTGGAAGAGAGTTGAACCATGGGGTTGCAGCAGTGGGGTATGGAACTACACTTGATGGGACCAAATACTGGATAGTGAAGAACTCATGGGGGCCAGAGTGGGGTGAGAATGGTTATATAAGGATGGAACGTGGGGTTGCAGCAAAAGAAGGATTGTGTGGGATAGCAATGGAGGCTTCATATCCCATCAAGAATTCTTCATCTAATCCTGTTGGACCCTCATTCTATCCTAAGGATGAACTCTAAACCCTACATTTACTTTCTACTTTCAGATGTGTTGCTTTACTGTTTCCTAAAGTTGTATGATACATCATGCTATACTGAATAATATATACTTCTGATTTAGTTTTAATTTTATCTTTTATAAATTTATATCTTATATTGGCAACATTTAGATTTGTTTCACCTCTTCATATTATCAATAATTTAAGTTACCAACATTTAGATTTGTTTTGAAGTGAGAAAGAAATGATAAATGTAGCAATGTGACATTTCTGCTAAACATGTGATATAAGGGAACAAAATTCATGTTACATGAACTCTTGATATTTTTAATTTATTTTAAAATATCTGAAATTTTATTCTTATTTAAATTTATATTACATTAAATCTTATTGTTTTAAAAAAAAACTTATAAATTTCAAAGAAAAAGAAATATTTTATTACTTTTTTTTAATTTTTTGCATTTTTTGCATTTTTACCTTTATTATTTAATTTATAAACAGTGAACAAATATTCTTATTTGACATTTTCATAGGCAAATGACATTTGCTTTTAAACACTCTTTGATTTTTATAAACTTTTCCTTGAGTAAGTGACTGAAAATAATAGAGATTAGTAGGGATTATGATTATAGTTTAAATCTTTAAAATTTTTAAAATATTTAATTTGACCCTCACAAAAATTTTAGAAATTCATACTGTTATAATATGAGTCAGCAAATAATGGTTGCGTGAGATGTGTGCAAAGCCAAAGGTTTGTTAGTGAGCTGTCAAGATTTGTTAGGGTTGTTTACGTTCTGTTAGTCACGAGTCTGTAGCGACTATTCTAATATATAAGTAATAGTGACCTTGAGTGTAAACACGTGAAATGCAATATAATTCTTGTTTCTCATTGTTTTTTTATATCTGACATGGTATCATTTGCCGTCGATTCTGGTACTTCCTGGTGCTTCCGTTTCTGATTCTTTCACTCACAACATGGTTCATGGAGCTGGTTCTAAGGATACGACGACCTCCTGCGGTTAAACGATGGTTCGCTCCAAGCTGTTCACTAACAGGATCAGTATCGTTCTTGATGAACTTAACTTCTTGCTGTGGAAACAACAGATTCTTCTTAATGTTCGTAGTCATCTATTGGAAAATCTGTTGCACGGCTTGGTTTAGCCGCCGCCTCAGACGGTGGTCCTTGATGACGAAAGTGTGGTGGAAAACAAAGATTATGAGGTTTTTATTACACAAGACAATGCTATGGCGTCTTGGCTTTTGTCCAATGTTAGTCCATCGCTTCTTCCTCAGCTGGTTCGGGTAGAGTCCGCGGCGGAGATTGTTGAAAAGTCAGTCAACCAAGGCAACTTTCGGTTATATCTCAAGCTACAAGTTGGCCACTTTCCATTTTGTTTTTAGGTGATTTGGGTGCACATGCAATTAGGTGGCTGAAATTGTTGAATTTTGGAATGGTAAAATCACAAACTTTAGTCCATAGACTTTAAGATATTTATAAGATTAGTCCTTAAGCTTCAACTATAAATACCCTATCTCATTTAGCTTCAAAATCATCCCAAATCATTCTAGCTTTCTCCCAATACTAGAGAATTTAGAGAGTTTCTTGAGAGTTTTTTTCTCCTTTTTAACAAGAAAGAATTATCATTGTTTTATCCTTGTTAGATCGAGAAAAGTTGTAATTTCTATTTTTTCTCATAGTGAAATTCTTCTACCTTTGCCCGTGGTTTTTACCCTATATTATTTAGGGGTTTTCCACGTAAATTTTGTGTCTTCTTTATCTTCATTTTTTATTTTCTCAAATTATCAATTGCGATTTTGTTCTATCCGATAGCCTTATTCCGCAATAATTGGCATCAGAGCCAGATTTGAGTGTGTAATATCTATTTATTGTCTTTGTGGTTGCCACCAAAAGGTGGATCCTCCAACATAAGAAAATAAGAATGTATTACACATTCTTTGAAGGTTCCAGAGAACTATTCACGATAGTGAAATAGTGGGAGCTATCCATATTAGAAGCTATGACAACGAAATTTGATATTGAAAAGTTCAATGGGAGAAATTTCTCATTGTGGAAATTGAAGATGAATGCCATCATGAGGAGATGAAATATTGTCAAGCATTGAGGAGAAGAAGACAACTAAGGAGATATGAGATAAAAAAATATAGGAAATGCAAATTCTTGGGGTATGCTGATGGAGTAAATGGGTATCGCGTGTGGGGTCCAACTACCAACAAAGTGATCATCAGCAGTGATGCTATCTTTTTAGAAGATAAACTACGAAGAAAAGAAGACAATGATAGCGCGAAAAGTCAAAGACTACACATATACATGTGGAAAAAGAGTTTGAACAAGGAGATTTTTCTGAAGCAGAACCAGCACATGATGAACAAGAACCGGAGAGTTCTGAAGCTCCAACAACTCATCAATCAGATCGTGTGAGAATGCATCCCAATTGGCACTCAAATTATGTTATAGAAGGTAATATTTCATACTGCCTTTTAACAGATGACGGTGAGCCATCAACATTCCAAGAGGTAATAAACAGCTCAGATGCTTCACTATGGATGATGGCGATGCAAGAAGAAATTGAAGCCCTTCATAAAAATAATACATGAGACCTTGTGCCACTACCACAAGGAAGAAAGCCAATTGGTAACAAATGGTCTTCAAAATCAAGCGAAATGGTGACGATCAAGTGGAGGGGTATCGTGCAAGACTGGTGGTCAAAGGATATGCTCAAAAAGAATGTATTGATTTCAATGAAATATTTTCTCCTATGGTTTGACTAACAACAGTTTGAGTAGTCTTGGAAAATGTGTGCAACATTGAACTTACATCTAGAGCAGCTAGATGTTAAAACAACTTTTCTTCACTTGAAGAAGAGATTCATATGCTCCAGCCTGAAGGTTTTGAAGAAAAAGAAAAGAAGAACTTGATTTGCAGGTTGAACAAATCTCTGTAAGGTCTAAAGCAGGCGCCGAGGTATTGGTATAAGAGATTTGATTCCTTCATTATGTGCCTTGGATACAACAGACTTAACGCAGACCCTTGTGCTTATTTCAAGAGGCTTGGTGATAACGATTTTGTTATATTATTGTTGTATGTGGATGACATGTTGGTTGCAGGACCCAACAAAGATCATATTGAAGAATTGAAGTCACAACTGGCTAGGGAATTTGAAATGAAGGACTTGGGATCAGCAAACAAGATTCTAGGGATGTAAATTCACCGAGACAGAAGTAATAGGAAGATTTGGCTTTCACAAAAAAATTACTTGAAGAAGATCTTGTCACGATTTAGCATGCAAGATTGTAAGCCAATTTCTACCCCTCTTCCTATTAACTTCAAATTATCCTCCAGTATGAGTCCTAGCAGTGAAGAAGAGAGGATGGAGATGTCTCGAGTACCGTATGCATCAGCAGTGGGAAGTTTAATGTTCGCTATGATATGCACAAGACCAGACATTGCACAAGCAGTGAGAGTGGTTAGTCGTTACATGGTGAATACAGACAAAGAGCATTGAAATACAGTAAAGAGGATCCTGAGATATATCAAAGGGACCTCAAATATTGCATTATGTTACGGAGGATCAAACTTACTAATAAATGAGTATGTAGATTTTGACTATGCAGGGGATTTGGATAAAAGCAAATCTACTACAGGATATGTGTTCAAAGTTGCTGGTGGAGCTGTAAGTTGGGTTTCAAAATTGCATTCATTTGTGGCTACATCCACAACAGAGGCAGAATATGTAGCAGCTACACAAGCCAGTAAAGAAGCAATTTGGTTGAAGATGTTATTGGAGGAGCTTGGGCACAATCAATAGTATGTCTTTCTGTTTTGTGATAGTCAAAGCATCTTGCATCTAGTAAGGAATCCATCATTTCATTCAAGAAAAAAGCACATATGAGTTAAGTTCCATTTCATTCATGAAAAGGTGGAATAATGAACGGTAGATATGTAGAAGATCCATACCAAAGACAATATAGCAGATTTCATGACGAAGGCGATCAACGCTGATAAATTTACTTGGTGTTGATCCTCTTGTGGCCTGTCAGAAACGTAAGCAACATGAATGGTACAAGGTAGAAAGAATGGTGTGAAGATATGATTGTTCCAATCAAATCTTCAAGTGGGAGATTGTTGAAAAGTCAGCAAACAAGTGGCCAAGGCAACTTTCGGTGATATCTCAAGCAACAAGTTGGCCACTTTCCATTTTGTTTTTAGGTGATTTCGGTGCACATGCAATTAGGTGGCTGAAATTTTTGAATTTTGGAATGTTAAAATCACAAACTTTAGTCCCTAGACTTTAAGGTATTTATAAGATTAGTCCTTAAGCTTCAACTATAAATATCCTAGCTTATTTAGCTTCAAAATCATCTCAAATCATTCTAGCTTTCTCCCAATACTAGAGAATTTAGAGAGTTTCTTGAGAGTTGTTTTCTCCTTTTTAACAAGAGAGAATTATCATTGTTTTATCCTTGTTAGATCGAGAGAAGTTGTAATTACTATTTTTTCTCATAGTGAAATTCTTCTACCTTTGCCCGTGGTTTTTACCTTATATTATTTAGGGGTTTTCCACGTAAATTTTGTGTCTTCTTTATCTTCATTTTTTATTTTCTCAAATTATCAATTGCGATTTTTCTCTATCCGATAGTCGTATTCCGCAACAGAGATCTGGTCAATCGTAAACAATTTTTTTGCGAGTAAATCCACCACTACCATAATGAATATGCATTACCAATTGAAAATGGTTAAGAAAGGAGAGCTGAGCATGCATTCTTATATCTCACAAGTCAAGGAAATCTACGACGCTTTGGCCGCGTGTGGGAGTCTGGTGTCCGAGTACGAGAAGGTTGCTACAATCTTGAATGGTCTAGCAATTGAATACCGTTCCTTCATCGCTGTGATTACCGTTAGCCGAGACCCAGTCACGTTTGATGGCGTTGTGTCGATTCTTCTTGATGTTGAGCTTCAGCAGTAGAGTTTTGACCGATTTTATGTCCTGAGCATCAGTGCTAACGTTGCTCAAGCTTCTGCTCTAGAGGCTGTGAATCATTTTGGTGAAGTCAAGATCTCTGGTTCACGAGGCGGTTAAACTCAATCCTTTCGTCGTTCTCGTTTCCAATGCTAGTTGTGTGGCAAAAAACAGACATTTGGCCAACCGTTTTTGGTATTGTTTTGATAAGTCGTTCTCTGGAATCACTCATGTCGATGATACCCAACCGCAATGGCATGGTGATTCGTCTTCTAACCTGAGCAATTGTAGTGCTAATTTTACGGTCAACGAGTGTGGCTATGCTCATTATGGTCAAGGTTCGACTCGGGATGCTGGTATGTCTGGACAAACTTCTACACAATTACGGTCACATTGGATAATTGGTGATATAAATCAGTAGTTTATTGATTCGGGTGTCAAGGATCATATCACCACTGATCCAGGTGAAGTTACTGATGGTGTTGACTACTCCGATGCTGGTAAGCTTGTCATTGGTGATGGGAACAACTTATCCATTGCTAAAGTTGGACAGTCTTCTTTACATACCGCCTCTCGTTCTTTGGATTTAAATAACTTATTGCTTGTCCCTCACACAACTAAGAATTTGATTTCGGTGTCTAAGCTTGCTATAGACAACCGAGTTTTCCTAGAGTTTCACACTCATTGCTGTGTGGTTCGTATTGAAGAGAAGGGGGTGGTGTTACTTCAAGGTCGAGAGATAGATGATTTATATTCCTTCAATCATGCATCTTTTCTGGGCAGACCAGAAGGTTGCATGGCTTTTTCAGCAGATTAGACATTATGGCACGATCGTCTTGGCCATCCTTCACATGATGTGTTGACTAGAGGTTTTAACCGTTGTAATATAGTTTTATCGAAGTCAATTAATAAAACAAGGCTAAGCGTTTGTGCATCTTGTTAAGTGGGTAAAAGTCTTCGTCTTCCGTTTGTTGAGTCTCAAACTCGTTATACTAAACCGTTTGACCTTGTGTTCACTGATTTGTGGGACCTCCGCATATCTCTTATAATGGTTATCATTATTATGTCAATTTCGTTGATGCTCTTTCAAGACATATGTGGCTCTATTTATTGAAGACCAAAGATCAAGCTGTTCACGCTTTTGGTCTGTTTCGTAAAATGGTGCAGACTCAATTTGGTGTTGATGTTAAAGGTGTGCAGAGTGATTGGGGTGGTGAGTACCACAGTTTGTTGCCAGTGCTTCTTGATGCCGGCATTTAACATCGGATTACAGTCCCCCATACCTCCAGTAAAACGGGGTTGTCAAGTGCAAACACCGACATGTTCTTGAGATGGCTTTGACGTTACTTACAGGAGCCTCGTTACCAATACGTTTTCGGGCATTTGCTGTTGTAATGGCAAACCATCTTATTAATTGTTTGCCCACTAAAGTGTTAGATGGCATTTCTCCTTTTGAGCAGCTGTATGGCAAACCACCAACTCTTGACAACTTGAGGATTTTTGGATGTCGGTGTTACTCCCATATTCGACCATTCCAGTCCCATAAATTGGCTTTTCGCTCTCAACCTTGTGTGTTTTTGGGCTACAGCATGCAACATCGATGCTATCAATGCATGGCGCCTGATGGTCGTGTATTCTTTCATGCAGTGTTGTATTTGATGAAAGTATGTTTCCATTTGCTGATGACAAGAGTGTCAAGGTTGATACGGTTTAACCCTCCCAACCACTGGCTTCCCTAGTGTTGTACCTGGTGCAGAACGCTTGGTTGGAGCCGGTGTTATGCGTTCTTCAAAGTTGGCCGATGCACGTGAGTCAGCTTCTCCCTTTTGTTCACATGAGGCAGGATCCACGAGTATCACTCCGCAAATATCACCTTCAGTTCAAGCGCAGTTTATAGATACGATTCAACCGCTGGTGGCATTCATTGTTCACCACATTCTTCTTCTTTGAAAAGCATCCATTCTGCTGCTGAGGGAGATAGCTTGCCTGTTGAGTCCGATCAAACACCATGTGATTGCAGGTGAGTCATGAGTTGGGTGGAACGTCTCAGGTAATTTCTCACAATCGACATTCAATGGTTACCAGGAGTAAGATGGGTATATTTAAACCCAAGGTTTTTACCACGTTAGCTGCTGGTTTTGATGTTGCACGTGATGCCGAGCCGAGTAATATTCAGTAAGCTTTGGCTATCCTTCGATGGAAGGAAGCTGTAATGGATGAGTATAATGCGTTGATGAAAAATAAAACTTGGGAGGTGGTTCCGCTACCTGCAGGTCGCTCCGTTGTAGGGTGTAAGTGGTTATTTCGGATAAAGAAGAATTCTGATGGTACAGTCTCTCGGTTTAAACCGCAATTGGTTGCGAAAGGGTTCGCTCAAATTCCTGGACCAGACTTTTGTGATACGTTCAATCCTGTCGTACGGTTTTCAACTGTTAATGTCGTTCTCTCTTTGGCTGTTTCTAATTGTTGGAGTTTACGTCAAATAGATGTGAACAATGCGTTCCTCAATGGAGTGTTGAGTGAGGAAGTGTATATGACCCAGCCACCCGGGTTTGAACAGACTGCTTTTGATGGCTCGTTGCTGGTTTGTAAGCTTAAGAAAGCGCTATATGGATTACGACAAACTCTACGGATGTGGTATTCCCAACTTCGACAATTTCTGTTTGCTCACGACTTTAAGGGTTCAGCCGCAGATGCTTCACTGTTTGTTCGAAACACTAGTGGAATGAGAGTTTATGTCCTTGTATATGTTGACGGCATAATAGTTACTGGAGAATTCGATGATGAGATTAACAATGTTGTGCAGCTGTAGGGTCAAAGGTTTTCCCTTAAGGATCTTGGTGAATTGAACTATTTTCTTGGTCTTGAAGTAGAATGAGGCAAGGACTGGTTGATTCCAAGGCAGAGGAAATTTTTAAAGGAATTACTTGTTAAAACAAACATGTATCAAGCTAAGTCAGCCTCGACGCCAATGGTGGCTTCCTCTAAATTGTCCCGTGATGGTAGAAGGCCACTTGAAGATCCGACGTTATATAGGAGTGTTGTTGGTGCTTTGTTATATTTGAATTACAGCAGTCTTGATATTGCATTCAGTGTTAACAGGGTTGCTTTGTATATGCAGCATCCATGGGAGGATCACTGGTTAGCGGTCAAACACATCTTACGGTATTTGAATGGCACAATGGACTTCGGGCTGGGTTTTTGAGCATCTAGTGCACCTCCTTGTTTAACAGCCTTTGCTGATGCAGACTGTGCAAGTAATACGGATGATAGACGGTTGGTTATCGGGTATTGTGTGTTTTTGGGATCGAGTCTTGTGTCATGGTGCACAAAGAAACAGAAATCCGACACTCGATCGACCATGGAAGCTAAGTATCCTAGCATTGCTGATGCTGCAGCCAAAATCGCATGGTTGGAGACACTTCTTACTGATCTTGGTGTTTTGTGTTGTGCTAAACCTACAATCTGGTGCGACAACACCAGTGCAGTCGCGATAAGTGCTTCATGCCAAGTCCAAACACGTTGAGTTGGATGAATACTTTGTTCGGGAGAAGGTGTTGGCTGGTCTTCTTCATGTGAATTATGTTCCAGCTGAAGAACAGTCCACTGATGGTCTTACAAAGCCACATCCCAAGTCTGTGTTTGCATCTTTCAGACAGAAGGTAGTGGTGACAGAAGGTTTGAAGGTGGAAGGAGATGAGAGAATGTTATAATATGAGCCATCAAATAATGGTTGCGTGAGATGTGTGGAAAGCCAAAGGTTCGTTAGTGAGCTGTCAAGATTGTTAGTGAGCTGTCTAAGATTTGTTAGGGTTGTTTACGTTCTGTTAGTCATGAGTATGTAGTGACTATTCCAATATATAAGGAATAGTGACCTTGAGTGTAAACACTTGAAATGAAATATAATTTTTTTTTATAGGAATAGGAGGTCTCACTAAAAACCTCCATCATAATTGCCTCTTGAGAAGAGGCAACTAGTTGAAGGAGGAAAAGAGTACCTCAGTAGATTAATAACTGAAAATTACATAAGACTATAGTTTATAGAAAAACCCGAAATAAAAGACCAAACAACCATTATAACACTAAGGACATTCAACATATCCCTTCCTTAGCTAACTTGTCAGCCTCCCAATTACAAACCCTAGGAGCCAGCCTAACCATAATGTCCCTAGAAGAAATAAAATCCCCAATTTCCCCAACCAAAGAACAAAAAAATGAAGGGGCGGCAAAGGGCCTCAAAATCCAATCCACTACTGTTTTACAGTCACTCTCCATAATAAGTCTTCCCTTCAACACCCAATTCGAATTAAGAAACAAATAATAGCTTTCAACTCAGCAAACAAAGGAGGACCAGGTACCACGGCCTTAGAAAAAGTGATCAAGATAGAACCATTCGAATCTTTCAGCAAACCTCCAATTCCACCCTTCAAACCATCACGTCTAACTACCTCGTCTACATTGAATTTATAAAAATCAGTTGGAGGTGGGAACCATCACTGATCCTTCTTCTTCTTAATAGTATTGACAGCTATATTGTCTGCAATATAATTCTTTTTCTCTATGTCTTAACCGTCCCTTAAACTCGGATCGAGTCTTGACTTATTTGTGAAAAAATTGATTTTGTGAAGAAAAGTTTTGAGTCGCCATCGACCTTTTGGGTTAGGTAGGTCGAATACCTAAAAATTGTCTTTTAAAAAAGTTTTTAAGAAAATATCATTTTAAAAGATAAAAAAGTATATGTGTATCCATAAATTCATTTTTTGAATAAAATAAAAAAGGGTTCGGGGTCGATTACGTGTGGGGAAGGATAAGATCCCCTACAACATCCAAAATTGTTATCTCGTCAATTATAAATTGTCTCTAATAGTGAAAATCTAAGAATTCGAATATAAATTTAAGCTACGATCCTATTATTCCAAATTCAACCATGTAATTTTTATTTAATGGAAAATTCTAAGGAGAAATAGAAAATATTCCAATATTTCCAATAGAAGAGAAAATAATCCTAAAATACTTTAGGACGAATATTTATCTTTCCAACTGAAATAAAAAGAATATAATAATTTCTCCCAAGAATTCAAGATTAAATAATTTGATTCGACCAAAAATAAAAAACCCAATTAATCCAAATTAAAAATTTAATTAGAAAAGATAAGAAATGTTCAATTATTTAAAAGGGTCGAACCAAATCCCTAATAAAAATTAGATGAATTGTCTTGATAAATTTAAATAAAAGAACATTTCATTTTCCTTCAATCTTGATTAATTTTAAGCATACTCGATTTTTTTAGGTTTTTCTAGTAGGGTATTTATTTATTTTAATCCAATTATGAAATCGAATGAGTTATGTTTATGAGGCTTTCATATATTCGAAATGTCTAGATCTATATGCACAAACAAATTTTCATGGAAAATGAGGAAAATTAAGTATTAATAAATTAAATGTAATATTATAATCTATCTACTATGAATATAACTAAAGTACGCATGGATAAACATATTTTACAACTTAAATATGTTAGACTGTACAAATTTAATTAATCATTCTAGATGATGAAAGTTTAAACTTGAAATGGAAAAAAATATAAACACAATAAAAATCAAAGACCAAAAATAAGTATCACACAAATATAAGTGCTTAAACAAGATAAGATCATAAATAACATAAGGAACAAAATGCAATATAGCAAAATAAGGTATTCAATGTGATAAAATATGAAACATGCATATATATTCATGCAACTAAAATAGAATAAACAGAAAATAATGTGCAATATCTAAAAGACTAAAATTAAAGTACTGAAAAACGAAGGGTATAAATAAAATAAAAAATAGAAAATTAAAGTGATGAAATTAAAGGATTGAAATTGAATAAAAAAAAGTAAAGGGAAGAAATTTAAATGTGCCTAAAATTAAATAAAAAAATAAAAGAGCAATAAAAATAAAATGTTAGTGTTAATTTTTAATACTTAACCCAGATCGTAAATAATGCGAGTCGTACCCCGGGCGGGTCATCGCAAGGTTGTACTATGGTTTGAATATAAAATAAATAAATAAATAACAAGTTAGTGGTTAGTGGTTAGCCGTTAGTGGTCATATGTTAATAGATTATGAACCATAATAATATGGATAGTACCCCGGATCAAGTCACTACAAGGTCGATTCGAATAATAACAATAAATAAATAAATATTACAGTAGTTAAAAAGCAAGAAAATAAATGTCAGTGACTAATTCGAAATAAAACAATCATAAATGAGTTACTAAGTTGAAATAAAATAAACCCATAGGCCAAAACCATAACAAATAAATTGAAAAAAATACATAGTGACCAATATATAAAAACACGCTAAACATAGAGGGATCATATCATGATTTTTCCTTAAATTAAGTGACTAGAATTCAAAGAGGCTCTAAATAGTTGAGGACCTAAGAGTAATTTAACCCTGGAATTGTGACTAAAATGCAAATAAGTGCCTGAAGTATGGGGATGGTTGCTCGCATGGCAAGGGATGGGCTATTGGCTGGCGGTTGGTGAGCTTAGGCATGGTGCAGCACGGGCAACAGCTAGGGCATTGAATGCCCTGAATACGAAGGGATTTGTTGTCCCTTACTTTTTGCATTTTATATATTTTTATAATAAAAATAATAATATATAAAATATAAATATAAAAAAGTGGTGATTACAGTTGTCCATCTTCGCTCATTGATGTGAAACATGAGTGGAGCGAAGACATAAAACACCATTTTTTGGTCTGAATTATTCAAATTCTTGAGCTACGAGTTCTTATGATGAACTTCCTCTCCACTAGAAATGTCGATCCACTTTATTCTGTGATGGATTTGAGTAAAAGGTCGACCAAGTTCTTCTCATTATAAACTTCTTCCTTTTTGAATGAGTTCTTCTCATTATGAACCATTTTATTAAAAATGATGATCCATCTTCTTCTGTAATGGATTTTAGCAAAAGGTTGAACAAGTTCTGTCATTATGAACTTCTTCTCCCTCTTTGAATGAGTTTTTCTCATTATGAACTCTTCATTGGGAATGATGATCCATCTCCTTCTGTGATGGATTTAAAAGGAACAAGATATTCTCATTATGAACTTTCTCCTTTGGGGCGAGTTCTTCTCATTATGAACTCTTCTGGAAATATTGGTCCATCTCCTTCTGTGATGGATTTGAAAGGAACAAGTAATTCTCATTATGAACTTCTTCCCCTTATTTGGATGAAATCTTCTCATTTTGAACTCTCCGTTGGAAATGACGATCCACCTTATTTTGTGATGGATTTGAGTAAAATATTGATGTTGATCTATCTCCTTCTGCGATAGAGTTGAGGAAAAGGTTGAACAAGTTCTTCTTATTATGAACTTCTTTTCTCTTCTGTGGATGATTTCTTTACGTTATGAACTCTCTTTTGGAAATGTTGATCCACCTTCTTCTATGATTGATTTGAATCTGTAAAAAGATTATCATATGTCAGTAACAATTGTATTTGAAATACCTGGAGGTATTGACCCAAAGGTCCTCGATTCTTTGCTGAGATCCACGTTTTCAAAGATTGAAAAGTGGACTAATTCTTTGCTGAAATCTTCTTCAACAGGGAAATGTGAAATCTTTGCTAACTTTGGAATTCTTGTCAAATATTCAACATCTGGATGAAAATGAATAAGAAATTTGTTTCAAGAGAAGCTATCTCAGGTGAGATAAAATTTGGTTTCGAGTGAACAATTTCAAGTTTTATATTCCAAGAGAAAATTGTCTCAAGTGAGATGAAATTGATTTTAAGAAAAACAATCTCAAGTGAGATTAATTTGGTTTCAAGTGAAACAAATTCCAAATTTTGTGTTTCAAGGGAAAACTATCTCAAGCGAGATAAAATTGGTTTTGACAAAAATAATCTAAAGTAAGATCAATTTTGTTTCGAGTGAAACAATTTTAAAATTTGTGTTTCAAAGGGAACTTGTCTCAAGTAAGAAAAAAATTTTGAATGAAATAATTTCATAATTCGTATTTTAAGAGAAAATATCTCATGTGAGATAAAAATTTGATTCGAGTGAAACAATTTCAAAATTTATGTTTTAAGGGAAACTTTCCCAAGAGAGACGAAATTTGTTTTTAAGAAAAACAATATCAAATATTCGTGTTTTAAGGAAGACTGACTCAAGTGAGACAAAATTTATTTCGTGAAAAACAATTTAAAGTGAGATAAAAATTTTTGTATTGAATGAGAAGACTTGAAAACTGCCTTCTCATTTTCCATGAATATCATATGAAAACATCATAATGATCAAGTATTATGCCCCACTTTAAAGCAATGATTCTTTTATGGATTGGGTTTCTCCACTCTTGAGACTCCGCCACTCCGAACATGATTTCCTCTATTTGAGGTTTGAATTGTGACTTCCTCTTCTCGAGGTCTTGATGTCACAAATCTTCCACCTTCTTTAGAAGATCTGTGAAGGATCATGAGTCTATTTATAAAGATGTAAATGCAATTGAATGTAGCTAAATGTAATGCATTTTCTTATACAAATGATGTTCTCATGGATACAAAAATGTTGTTTCATTTTCCTTTTGACTTCAAAGTGAAGAACTCGGTCTTCCTTCACTTAATCAATCTTGGCTAGAGCCTACTCCAACATTAGCACGATGATTTGTCAGTTCAAGCAAGCATTCTCTTAAGAACAATCTCATCAGCTTGTTTCGCTATGTCTTCTCTCTCCTCTTGCTTTTATTTCTTCATGAAAATCTCAAAAAAAATGCTCTCCTTTTAATTCTTGTTGCGGTCAGATACATGATCTTGACGCCTTTCATCTCTGACCCAATTGTTTTATCAGAGTTGTTTCTTCAAGAATTTTTTGCTAATTGAAGAATGAATTTTTTACTATTCAAAGTAAGCTCTTCTTGTCTCTATATTCTGCCCCTGATACTCCGAACAGCGAGGTTTATTCTCAATACATTCATGACTTGAATCTTGTTATCCCCACATGATTTGGGTCTTTGGTCATGCCCCAATGTGGGTACCTATGAAGTTCTTGAACGTCATTATCAAAACTTCTTATTTTCAAACTTGCTCAAAAAAATGACCAATACATCTAATACAAGAATGCCCTGAACATTTGTTATGACTTGAGATGCTAGAAAATCTTAAAACAATACATGTCCCTTTCTTACTAAGGCGGTCGCCTGCTTCTTGGTCAGTTATTGATGACGATACAAAGAAGTGTTAAAAGTTTTATTCTTGTCTTATGATTTGTCAGACTTCATTGTTCCAAGGATCAGAGAATGTCTCCCTTGCCCTTGCATTTTTATTTGAGGCAGAATAAGTCTCACCAGTTTCAAGGATATCTATCATTCTTGATAAATCATTTTATTTACTTACCCCAGATGAAAACATCTTGAAAAAATGTCTTTGATGGGGATTGAATAGATGTCCTCATGAATTCATCTCATATATCTTTTCTTGACATACACTCTTTTACAAATGAACACGAGTGTCAAGGTTTTGGGTTATTTTGGATTCCCTGCACTTTAAAAGATTAGCTCAAACTAATACCAAGAAATCTTTTGTTTTCTTTTGAACTATGTTGATCTACTTATAAGATGCTTGTAAATGAAAAAAGTGGAGTTTGAAATGAGAAAATTAGAATTTTTACAAAGTCATCGCAACCATGGAAAGGATAAAAATCAAGAAATAAAGTCACATGCCTCAAGTATATATAGTATGAATGTTCTTGAACCAATCGACTTGATATATTTTGGAGCACTAAGGTAAGCTTATGTTTAGAAGATCTCAAATGGTGCCAAAATGTCTGTAGATGTGAAACTCCTTTCAAATTATCAGGCTCTTCCAAGTTAATCAACTAAATACAGGCCCGAAGCATAGAGGTGAGTTTGTGTCTAAAGGACTTCAAAAATAGAAAAAAATGTTTGTAGACGTGAAACTCATCCCAAAGTACCAAAATCTTGAGAGGGTTTTACTTGTCGGATGCCTAATATCAAAAAGCATTTGAGTCGCCCTTTCAGGTTTTCAACTCAAGTCCTTCTTTTGGTTTCAAGATGACCTTTGCAGATTCTCGTCTTGAACCTCCTTTTAGTTTTCTTTTTTCTCTTTTCTTTTTTCTTCTTTTTATTTATTCTCTCTTTTTCTTTTTATTTCTTCTCTCTTTTTCTTTTTATTTCTTTTTCCTTTATTTTTTCTTTATTTTTTTCTTCTTTTTTTCTTTTTCCTTTTTCTTTTATTTTCTCTTCTTTTTCTTTTTTCTTTTCTTTTCTTTTCTTTTTCTTTTTGTTTTGTTTTGTTTTATTTTCTTTGGTGTAATTCTTCTCATCCTGAATATGAATTTATTAGATAACTCGATTCATCTTTATCTATTTTAATCAGAAATAATACTTCTTTGGAAACGACCTAATTGATAACGTATGTTCATTTCACAATTAGGCATCCATTTCCCATGAAAATCTTTATGAATTGGAAAGATCATTTCAAACACTAGAGCATCTTCTCAGACTTTATTGGACAAACTTTCTTATCATAAGCTTGTACCATCTGCTTCTAACACATCTGTCCATGACATATGGCTTTTAGCATCTTCAACGGAGTTCAACTAATTATACTGAGCTTGAGCACGTCCAACTTTACCTTATCTTTACTTCATCCTCATAGTTGAAAGATTACTGACGAGGAACTTCAACATGCTTTCAACACTTAAATTTTATTTCCAGACTGCTCTTATCTCTATGGCGCAAGCCTGAAATACTACCATATTGTTAATCCAAAAGAACTCATGTCTTCTTACGCAATGATAACATATATTTTCTGAAGAAAGCACCACTGCCCCAAATTCTCATCCCAAAGCATTGGATGCCCCATTATAGCTTCCAGGATTCGTCACCTTCTTTAATTTATTCTTCATTAAAGATTCAAAATAAATCCTCATCTAAACAAATTAAAACCTAGGGACTCGTAATCATCTGATGCCCGTCTTACTAGAGAATCTATTATGTCATTCCTTTTTTTATCGTCTTTTGGCTCACAAACACAATGCCATATTATGATAACACTTGCTATCGAGCCAAATTCTCATCCCAAAGCATTGGATACCCCATTATAACTTCCAGGATTCGTCACCTGCTTTAATTTATTCTTCATTAAAGATTCAAAATAAATCCTCATCTAAACAAATTAAAACCTAGGGACTCATAATCATCTGATGCCCGTCTTACTAGAGAATCTATTATGGCATTCCTTGTTTTATCATCTTTTGGCTCATAAACACAATGCCAGATTCTGATAACACTTGCTATTGAGCCATTCTTCTAGTCAATGCTAGTGATTGTGTTAAGCACTTCAGAGGACCAAGTTTCGATATCAATCGAGCAGTATAGTATAACATGTACTGCTTGAGCCTTCAGGTAGCATATACCAAAGCACATCATACCTCATAGATTGGTAGGTATTTGATTTTGCAATCAATGAACTTCTTGCTAAGATAATAAATGGCTCGTCCATCATTCCAGACTCATCATGCAGTCCCATCACATATCTCAATGATTTTTTCAAAGATTGTTAGATAGAGGATTAATGGTCTACCAGGAATTTGTGCGCTACTACATTTGTATTCCATCCTGGTATATTTTGATAAGACCAGGAAAAGATGCCTTTGGAATATTAAGACAACTCTATCAGCTCTTGTCTTGTTTCTTGCGACAAAGTAGTACCAATCTCTATATCCCTTCTTTATTCATCCATCATAGATTCAGAATCTTGACTTCTTCTTTGTGAGATAAGATTTGGCTATCTTTCTTTTCCACCAGCCTCGATAATTTGTTAGAAACATCACATTCCACCTTATTTTTGTACTCAGAGATTTCTACTAAACACAAGCCGCTCGAAATTTATTTCATAATTAAATTTCAGAAACATTCATGTTATTAATGATTAGGGCACCTGCAAATAAAATTTGGAATGAATATATACATTTGAAAGAGTAATAGACATTTGTATGTAATGAATAGAATAATAAAAAAATGAAATAAAAGATTGTAAAGAATGATAAAGAATATGAAAATGTATAAAATGATTGCTACTTGATAAATGAAGGAAATCGTCTTCAATTGCAAAAAGTAGAATTAACATAGAAGCCCTTCACAAAAGATTACTTAATGCTCGTGGGAAAAAGTATAAGGGTTAATTCCAGGCATTACTCTAAATTTTATCTTAAAAACTACAGGACAATCCTTTGTAGTCCACTTGTTTAGTTCATCTTCAGGGAAACATAGTCAGATTTCAGTACAAATTTTCCAACCCTAGCATCTTCAGGCATCTTGCTAACATGCAACTCTTCATCTTTCATCTTCTCTAATTCATTAGGTGTTTTTACCAAATGTGGTTCAACATTAACTTTTTCAAACTGGAAAGTATTCTTCATATGCCCCAAAAGACCATCATCTTCCTTCAGGCTATGCTTTTTCTCTTCTTCTAGCTTGTTTAGCCTTTTCTTCCCTGGTTGGAGATTGAGTCCAAATTTGGATCCAAAACGGTTCTTCTTGGGGATGATAGTCTTAGCTGGGTTTTGAGCATCAGTTGCTGCAGTGATTGTGGAGTATTTGTCAGACTCTTTGAAATGTCTAATGCCTCACTTATCATCAGAAAATCTGATACATGTGTCTAAGATGTTTTAAGGCTTGTATCTGACCACTTTTTTCCCAATCCTATGGGTCAGTCTCAGATTACATCCATAAAAACTTTCTTGCTTGAATTTCCCTTATCATTCTCTTGCATCATGTAACCTTCGTAGGATTTAATTACATTAACCTTTGTTGGGAAAGGGGTTTATGGGCATCAAATTTTAGGATTTTCTTTCCTTTTCTTGGATCTCTTAATTTCTTGCTCGAGAGGATCTTGAAATTTTCTTTCAAGATTACTAAAAACCTTAGCTAAATGTTCTGAGGTTTTAGTTTGGTTTATCCAAGAAATCTCATTATAGGACCATTTTTCATTCGGAGACCATTGTGGAAGAGTCTTACTGTTTTTGGCTTTCTTGATCGGTATTTGGGCTTCCTTTATACCCCTTTTCTTCGAGTGAGGCCTATCCCTCATTATTAATTCAATGGAGTCTTCTGGGACCACATCTGATTTCTGGAGTTGGCTTGAAATACTCTACTCCCTAATAAGTTCTTACTCATCAGTCGATGTCATTTCGACCCCACCATTACTATTTAAAATCTCATTCACAACCTTTACAGCGAGATCATCTAGTGGCTTTTCCCCATGAATCAAAACAGTCATCATATGCATCAATTTAGATATATGTTCTCTTGACTCGTCATGGAATTTCCTTGTTTAATCAATCATTTCTTGTTGATTTTTGATAAGTTTCTCTTGGAGTTTCTCGATTTTACCAACACGTGCTAAAATCTCATTCATGGCTCTTATCCCTCTCTGGGAAGACCAAGTTGGCTCTTATTTGCTTTCTAGAATTTCTTCCATGGAATACTCTATGAATTACTACCAAATTTTCATGATTGAATACATGTAGAAAAGATTTGAAACAAACAAAATGTGAATGCGTAATGTAAATAAATAAATAAATGCAAATGTAAAGATGCAAAGGTGCGAATGCAAAATGCAAATGCAAATGCCATGAAGGTATTGATTCCAAAGTAATTGTCATAAAACAACTTCTAAAAAATACACAATGTCTCAATACACCGAGGCAAATAGAAACAACAAATCACGTCATATTGCTCGATTTGATAAATTCTTTTTGATCGAACATGCAAGGAAACATCCTTCTTCTATCTATGGCTTGATGCATAACTCCAACATTTCAACTTCTTTTCCCAAAAAGTGTATTTGTTGAGCAACCATATATGACTAGCATCATCCACTGTCTCACATTAGCTTTCGTTATTGTTTGATGACTTCAAATATAGTACTTCTTTTCAGCTAGTTGTATCAATGACTTGATCAATTGCATTGTTTGAGCTTTATGTATTCCAACTTGATGTACCTCTTCAGCTGCTTTCTGGAGAACCCTTCTGGACCATTGATGTGTTTTTGCAGTTCTATTATACCCCTTCGAATGACATTGTCACATTGAAAGCCTTATAATGTAACTATTAACTTGGGAATCAATACCTTTTGTGACATGACATGTATGAAACATGTGTTAATTCCAAGGTAATTCTCTTAGAACAACTTTCAAAGAACTCACAACGTCCCAATATGTCAAAGCAAATAAAAAATATCTAACCCTTCGTGTGGCGTTATCATTTTAAAAGCCTTCTAATTTGATAATTACCAGGAATTAACACCAGGTTTATGCATAAAATAAAGCAACAAGACAAGGAAAAGATGTTAGCAAAAATAATTATCAAAGAGAGGAAATGTGTGTTAGTGAAATATGAAAAGATTAAATTCAACTGGTAAATAAACCATAAAATACAGTGAATAAAACACATAGAGGAAATTAAAACCCTAACAGTATGTGTTCTAGTTCACATTCATTTATTCAAAAATAATCTATCAAATAAATTAAAAGACGAAGGTTTGAGTTCATTTCTCCTTTGTGTACACTTATTTGGGTACATATGGATAGAATTTTGCCATGGTCTTAGATCAGGTGGGTTTCTGCAGTTTATTATATGCAGAGTTTCGGTTCTAGGAGTAAAGGTACTCGAATTGTCCTTGTCGGTTCCCCCTTGGGCGAGCCAAACCCTCAATCCTCACCCATTATAGGCTTAAGATGATCGAGTTCAATTCGATAAGGCACATTTTCCTATGCCTGACACGAAGAATAAATCCTCATGAAGACATAGGCCATATGAATCTTGGAAGCTACTTGCTACGTCTGACACGGAGAATAAATTATTACGAAGACGTCGTTTTCACTCCCACTTAAAGAGCTCAGGAATAGAGCTTATGTTATGCAATGCAAGTGTCGTGTGTGAAGAGAAATTCTCAAACATTTGACAAACAACCACACTAAAATAAAGCTAAAACGAATCCAAACTGTCGTCAAACTGTAGAGACAATATGTAATCTTAGGGCTTGACCAACTACATTCCCCAGCAGAGTCGCCAAACTGTCGTAAACGTCCCTTAAACTCAGAATGAGTCTCGACATATTTGTGAAAAATTCAATTTTGTGAAGAAATGTTTTGGAGTCGCCATCGACCTTTTGGGTTGTATAGGTCGAATACCTAAAATGGTTTTAAAAAGAGTTTTTAAGAAAACATCATTTTAAAAGATAAATAAGTCTACATGTATCCATAAATTCATTTTTTGAATAAAATAAAGAAGGGTTCGGGGTCGATTACACGTGGGGAAGGATAAGCACCCCCACAACGCCCAAAATTGGTACCCCATCAATTATAAATTGTCTCTAATAGAGGAAATCTAATGATTTGAATGTAAATTTAATTTACAATCCTATTATTTCAAATTCAACCATACAATTTTTATTTAACGGAAAATTCTAAGGAGAAATAGAAAATATTCCAATATTTCCAATCGAAGAGAAAATAATCCATAAAATACTTTAGGATAAATATTTCTCTTTCCAACTGAAATAAAAATAATATAATAATTTCTCCCAATAATTCAAGATTAAATAATTTGATTTGACCAAAAATAAAAAAAAACTAATTAATCCAAATTACAAATTTAATTAGAAAATATAAGGGATGTTCAATTATTTAAAAGGGTCGAGACCAAATCCCTAATAAAAATTAGACGAATTGTCTTGATAAATTTAAATAAAAGAACATTTCATTTTCCTTCAATCATGATTAATTTTAAACAAGCTCGATTTTTTTTAGTTTTCCTAGTAGGGTATTTATTTATTTTAAAATATCGAAATAGAACATCTAGTTACTTTAAGACGGTCCTTTCTTAATATTTTAAAATAAATAAACACTACCTTTAATCCAATTATGAAATCGGCAGAGTTATGTTTATGAAGCTTTTATATATATTCGAAATGTCTAAAATATATATGCATAAACAAATTTTCATGGAAAAGGAGGAAAATTAAGTATTAATAAATTAAATGTAATATTACAATCTATCTACTATGTGTCATAACCATTTTTCGAGTGGAACAATTATTTATTGTTTTAAAAAAATAGTTACGACTTTAATTTTGAAAAATTAGGGATTTTGAAATTAAATTGAATAGAATTGAAAAAGAGTCGTCATCGACCTTTGGGTTAGGTAGGTCGAATACCTAAAAACAACTTTTAAAAAATGTAAGAAAAATTATTTTTAAGACAAAATAACTGGTATGCGTTTACAAAGATTCGATTAAAACGAGTTCGGGAGTTGATTACAGTCAAGGAAGGATTAGCACCCTTTAACTGCCCTTTCGGTACCATTTAATTTGTCGGTTGTCTTAATTGCGAAAATTAAAATTGGAATTTAAAAATTCAATTCGAATTACTTACCTAATATTGATTAAAATTACTATTGAAAAAATCAAACAAAATATTAGATGGTAAAGTAAAATATTGAATGCTAAAGAATTTTTTTTTAGAAGATTAGATTAAAAATAAAAACTTGTAAGATAAAAATAATAATAATAATATAAGAAAATGACACAAGAGAAATAAAGAAAAATTAAGAAAAATATTAAAATAAACAATAAATAAGAAAATATTAATGTTTAAAAGAAATAAAAATATATAAAAATAGGAAATAATATCAATAATAAAATTTGAAATCCAAATTAAAATACTGAAAATTCAATTTAATGACTAAAATATAAAAGTTACAAATTACAGGAATTGAGGACGAGTTTTACCCATTTTTGAATTGAAAAAAAGGTCCTTCCCCAAAACGACGTAGTTTTGGGGAGGGTATTTATATCCTATAACATGCCTAAATGCCTCCCCATCTCTCATTTTTCATTTTTTCTTTTCTCTCTAGTTTTCCCTCACCGGAGGGAAATCGATTTACAGGCTACCGCCGATGGTGGCCGAAAAATATCAAAGTAGCCTAAATCGAAGCCCAAATCCCACTAAAGTCGAATCTAGCCTCCGTTTTTCCTAAAAAGTCCCCAAAATATCTAGATCTAAAAAAAGATACCATCGATGTTTCGGTTTTCCGACGACGCTTGGAAGCTCCGACAAGGGTAAGTTCTCTCCTCTCTTTTTTTAGCCTTCTTCCCCTCCTTCCTTCATGTCCAAATCCCTACTCCTTTTATAATGGCTGTTGCATGTGATGATTTCTTTGGAGTAAGTAAAATCCCAGATTTTATGGTATTTAAAATTTTTTCTTCTCCTTTTACCTTTGGTGATATTCGGTGATTAATTTGTTTTTTGTTGATGTAGTGGCTTTTGACGTAGGTGATGATGCAATCAGTGGTTGCACGGCGGTGACTCGACTCGGGCTAACTCGGTGGCTGATTTTTTTAACCCGGACAAAACGGGTGTCTACACTATGAAATAACTAAAGTAGGCATGGATAAACATATTTTAGAGCTTAAATATATTAGATCAGGTGGACAAATATTTGGAAAAATTTAATTAATCATGCTAGATGATGAAAGTTTAAACTTGAATGGCAAAAATATAAACACAATAAAAAACAAAGACCAAAAATAAGTATCACACAAATATAAGTGCTTAAACAAGATAAGATCATAAATAATATAAGAACCAAAATGCAAGACAGCAAAATAAGGTATTCAATGTGATAAAATATGAAACATGCATATATATATATATATACACATGAGACTAAAATGGAATAAGCAGAAAATAAATTGCAATATTTAAAGGACTGAAATTAAAGTACTGAAAAATGAAGGGTAAAAATAAAACAAAAAATAGAAAAATAAAGTGATGAAATTAAAGGATTGAAATTAAATAAATAAAAAGAAAAGGGTAGAAATTTAAATGTGCAGAAAATAAAATAAAAAAATAAAAGAGCAATAAAAATAAAATGTTAGTGTTAATTTTTAATATTTAACCCGGATCGTAAATAATGCGAGTCGTACCCCGGGGCAGGTCGTTAGGTCATACTATGGTTCGAATATAAAATAAATAAATAAATAAATAACAAGTTAGCAGTTAGTGGTTAGATGTTAATAGAGTCTGGACCATAATAATGTGGATCGTACCCCAGATCAGGTCACCACAAGGTCATTCGAATAATAACAATAAATAAATAAATATTACAGTGGTTAAAATGTAAGAAAATAAAAATTAGTGAATAATTCAAAATAAAACAAGCATAAATGAGTGACTAAGTTGAAATAAAATAAACCCATAGGCCAAAACTATAACAAATAAAATGAAAAAATACATAGTAACCAATATGTAAAAACATACTAAACATAGAATGATCATATCGTAATTTTTCCTTAAATTAAGTGACTAGAATGCAAAGAGGCTCTAAACAGTTGAGGACCTTAGAGTAATTTAACCTTGGAATAGTGACTGAAATGTAAATATGTGCCTAAAGTATGGGGACCTAAGCGTAATTAATCCTTAATTTTGGTGACAAAAGCATGAAATACACTGAAAATAGGGACCTGATGTATGATTTACCCAAAAGTCTAAAACAAACAACCCCTTTATTCCTTTCCAGAATTACGTGAAGAACAAAAAAAATCCACTTTTTTTTCATCTCTTTCCCCTTTCCATGCCCTGCGCCGCTCACTCCCAAAGAAAAACAACGTCGCCGGTCACCAAGCTTTGGTGGTCGTTCCACCTCCGTTCAACCCCGGTAAAGGCTGAGGAGACAGTCCATCAACCCAAACAAACCAAAAAAACTTCCCTCTTACTTCTTTTCCTCCTCAATCGAAAGACCCTAACCCCCAAGGATATCGTAAATCGACGACGAGCAACTCCGACCACCATCATCAGTGGTCAAGTTCTATTCTAAACCCAAAATAAACCCAAAAAATGATTGAACCCTCCCCATCTAAAGTTTTCGCTCACCGACGCTTCAACTCCCAACCCCAGCGACCTAATCTTTGGTGAGGGACTCCGAAAGATGCAGGTAAAACACTTCCACTTTACTGTCTTTTTTTTGTTTCGAAAATACATGGATGCGCGAAAGAATAAAAAAGAAATGAGGTTTAAACTGAACTTTGCAATGATGGAAGGATTTTTGCTCTCCTCTTTTGCTATTTCAAAAAAAATATCCTCCTTACAATTGTTTGATTTTTCGGGTTATATAATCATTACATCGGTCAAATAAAATAATATTCTGCTTGCTGATTTGGTTGGTGCAATTGGTGGTGGCGTGGTTGCTCGCATGGCAAGGGATGGGATACTGGCTGGTGGTTGGTGAGCTCAGGCATGGGGCAGTAGGGGAAACAGCCGGGGCATTGAATGCCCCGAATATAAAGAGATTTTTTGTCCCTTACTTTTTTGTATTTTATATATTTTTGTAATAAAAATATTTAAAATATTTAAATAATAAACTATAAAAAAATGGTGATTGCACTATTCTTTATGATTATTTTCTTATATCTAACTCAGATTATTTTTTTATTTTTTTAATTTTTTTAAGTTCTTAATTAAATCCTTCCCATAGTTTTTTTTAAATCTCATTAAGCCTCTCAAAATTTCAAAAATTTTAGTTATACCCAATATTTTTTTTGGAAAAAATATATATTGAACCCTTTAAATTTTTGAAAATTTAAACATCTATTTTTTTAAAAAAAAAATTAAGTTGGCCCCTTAACTCTATCACCAAGTTAAGCCACTTCCTTGAGTGTTGTTTTGAGTTGAGAGAAGAGTAGTACCACCCAAGTCAATTTCATCTTTTGGGTGTATGAAAGTTGGAGAGCGTGCTAACCCCATGGAGTCATTCGGCCATTGTATTGTGTCGTAACCGTCTTTCGCCCGGGAAGGGAAAGACCAATACTGACTCGGGGTTTTCTCTTTGAAAATGTTTTCGAAATATGAGGAGTCGCCACCAATCATTTAAGGTGAGATTGGAACATCGTAAAAACTTGATGATTTTAATAAAACATTTTGTTTTAATAAAATACCGAGTTTTGAGGTATGCGAAAATCCAGAAATCCGGTTCGGGAGTCGGTTACGCCTGGGGAAGGATTAGCACCCCCACAAGCGCCCAAAAATTAGTACCTAGTTGATTACCCTATATTTAAAATCAGAAATTTGGAGTTCGATCTTTACTTAATTTAAAAATCATTAAGGATGAAAAGTTTAAAAGGGTATTCGTTTATTGAGACCGATAGCATTCGCCCCCGAGCGTAAATGCGGGAGATCAGCTATTGTGCCTAATAACCGAATATTGCCTTATTTTAAAAAAAAACATGATGCGGTTTTGAAAATGATGTTGACTTATTCAGAGAATTACCAGTAGTCACCCCCTGAGCACGATCGCGAGAGATATACTATTAATTCCTTAATAAGTGAACAATGCCTTAGTTTTGTAAAAACAATGCAATCAAGCAAAATTTTATTTGTCCTAATTAAACTAAAAGTAAATTAAGGCATTTTCTAACTTAAAGTTTCAAATTATGAAAATTAAGGAACCAAGGAGCTCAAATCTAAAATATAAGTTCTAGTATTAATACTTAATGTTATATATTAAAATGGATTAAATATTCACGTATTAGAAAATTTCTTTTGATAATTTTAAAATGATCGAATATTACCCTTAGTCAATTTATTTCAATTTGAGTCAAGTAATGCTCATGAGAATATCAAACAAATATTATGATTATCTAATTAATAAATAATATATGAAAATATCATGCAATAATATTTTAATACCAAAACCAAATATATACATATTTTATGACTACACATTATAACATATATATATATATATATATATATATATATATATATATATATATATATATATATATATTAATATGCAATATACAAATGACTTAAATACAAAAAATGAAAACATAACATACCAAACTAAAAAAAATAGCTATACATATTAAACTAATGGCTAAATCATATTGAACCGAAATTTACTATTTATAATGTAAACAAAATAACAATTAAAGAGTAAAGGCAAATATTATCATATTGAGTACCTAAAATTATTACAAAGGATTAAAACCGAAATAAATCCAATATATGCAGGACTAAAAAAGTAATATGCAAAAAATTAGAGATCTAATGTCTGATTAACAAAAAATAAATAAATCAATTTTTTGGATTAAAGTTAAAAGTGCTAAAATACATAGACTAAATTAAAAGCATAAAAAAAACCCAAATTGAAGTCTAAAATGTAACATGCAAAAACTTAAAGGTTTAATGTCTAAAATAACAACAATTAAATATAATAACATTCAAGACTAAAATTAAATGTCCACAAAATAAAGAGACTAAATTAACATGCAAACATTCGATTTGATGACTAGAATGAGTAAAAAAGAAATGAGATGACCCGTACAGTACACCTCGAAACTCAAAGAATTAGTTGCATAGTTTACTCCTCCCTTCACAAAACGCAAGTTAACATATATTGAAACATTACTGTTTTGGTAATTAAATATAAATATAATGTTTTGGTAATTAAACAAACCATATTCCTCATTTACTCTCCTCTGTCCCATTTTAACCCATCTCTCTTACTCTCCCCGGCCTTCTTCATGGCCGAGAAGACTCGAGGCCTTCAACCTTTAATCCCGACCATCATACATAGCAGTATAGTGACCCAAACCGACACCCAAACTCACCACAACCCTCGCCTTGCCATACTAACCTCCGATCTAAGGTCCAAGACACACAAACAAGACTGTAAAAGCCTCACAAAAAAAGATTCCTTGGTCTTTCAGCTTCACTTTCTCGACAACCTCTATTCTCTATGCCGACGAAATCAATGGCAGCATCTCCAGTGAGTAAGGTAATATACTAAAATCCTTTTTTTTATTTTCCTTAATCTCCTAAACAAATGGATTTCAAGATGCCCACTGACTTTATTTTCTTTTTTTTAGGAACCTAAACCCGACTATTTATTCCATACTTCAACAAAAACACCACTCTCCGGTGGTAACGACACACATACCCGAAGGTAAACCCAACCTCTCTCACTTTTATTTTGAGTTTCAAAATGATATAAACAAGAACACAAAGAAAATACAGATTTACTATATAAACTTTGAAAGAAATAAAGAAAACCCCTTTTGCATTACTTGTTCTTATCGACAAGAATCAGAGGAAATTCCTCTGCTCACATTTTTTCTGTTTAGACGGTGAAGCCCCCCAGTTTACAATTTGTTTCCCTCAAAAATCTCAATCTCTCCTTTGTTATTCCCCCCTCCCTTTCATGGACGAGACCCCCTTATTTATTTCTATTTTCTTCACCTAGTTTTTTGTCCTTTTGTTGCATGTTGATAGCTTTAGGTGAGAATAGGTGAGTGATTTTTCTCTGATTTGGTGAGACTTTGATTGGAGCAGGTAAAGTGAAATCCTGAATTTTTCGGGATTAAATTGCTTTCATTACTTTGGTGTTGATTTAGCCACTGTGGATGATTTGTGTAGATGATTTCAATGGTGGCAGCTCATAATAGGTTGGCGACGGCAGCTGGCTTCGATTGAGGTCTCAGCTCGGTCATGGCATCAACTGGAAACTGGAAGGGCTGTTGGCGGCTTGGTGTTAATTTAGAGTTCAAATTCGGGCCTGGTTCAGGTCTTCGGGTATTCGAGTTGATTTTCTAGGCTCCGGGATTTGTTGTAATCTGAGTTTGTAAATTGGGCCTGCAAATGTAAAATACAATAATAATTATTAATAATAATAATAGTAATAATAATAATAATAAAATATTAAAAGACGAGACGAAAAAATGAGTGTCGACAGCTGCCCCTCTTTATGCATTCTTGTGTCAACAAGAATAGGGCAAAGATGAAAAGACAATGCGTATTTTCGTCTGGTCAACTTCATGGTTTGAACTATGATGAGGGATCTGTTTCGCTGTCACTCAGGGAATATCAGATAT
Source organism: Hibiscus syriacus (assembly GCF_006381635.1). Lineage (NCBI taxonomy): Eukaryota > Viridiplantae > Streptophyta > Magnoliopsida > Malvales > Malvaceae > Hibiscus > Hibiscus syriacus. The sequence goes on along the minus strand of NW_024063533.1, from coordinate 9,378,767 downwards.
GGAGATGTTGATTCATTGAATCAGGGTAGACTTGTTCCGCTGTCACTCAGGGAATATCAAATCTTGAAAAAAAGAGATATGTTCCGCTTCCTCTGAGGGAATATCAGATCTGGGAGAGTTGATCCATTGAATCGGGGTAGATTTGTTCCGCTGTCACTCAGGGAATATCAAATCTTGAAAGAGAGAGATCTTTTCCGCTTCCTCTGAGGAAATATCAGATCTGGGAGAGTTGATCCATTGAATCGGGGCAGATTTGTTCCGCTGTCACTCAGGGAATATCAAATCTTGAAAGAGAGAGATCTATTCCGCTTCCTCTGAGGGAATATCAGATCTGGGAGAGTTGATCCATTGAATCGGGGCAGATTTGTTCTGTTGTCACTTAGGGAATATCAAATCTTGAAAGAAAGAGATTTGTTCCGCTTCCTCTGAGGGAGTATCAAATCTAGGAGAGTTGATCCATTGAATCAGGGCAGATTTGTTCCGCTATCACTCAGGGAATATCAAATCTTGAAAGAGAGAGATATGTCCCGCTTCTTCTGAGGGAATATCAGATCGACAGATCTGGGAGTGTTGATCCATTTAATCGGGGTAGATTTGTTCCGCTGTCACTCAGGGAATATCAAATCTTGAAAGAAAGAGATTTGTTCCGCTTCCTCTGAGGGAATATCAGAGCTGAGAGAGTTGATCCATTGAATCGGGGTAGATTTGTTTCGCTGTCACTCAGGGAATATCAAATCTTGAAAAAGAGGGATCTGTTCCGCTTCCTCTGAGGGAATATCATATCTGAATTTGCTTCACTACTCTTTTATGAAGGCTTAAGATTTATTTTCTTCACTACTCTTCGGTGAAGGCTTTAGATTGCCCGGAGGACTTAATCATCATGCTCGAAAGGCTTATAGATGACCCAAAATATTTAACCATCATGCTCGGAAGACTTACTGATGATCCGAAGGATTTAAGCATTATGCTCGAAAGACTTACTGATGACCCGGAGGATTTAAGCATCATGCTCAGAAGACTTATTGATGACCCGAAGGATTTATAAATTTTGGAAATATTTTACTAGGTAAGAAACCTTTCTTAAATTTCAAAAATTTCAATTTTCAGATTTAAATGAGAAACCTTTCTCATTTTTTGATAGACATGTGAAAACATCCTGCCCGAAGGTCTTATGGATGGCCCGAAGGACTTATTATCTTTTGAAAATATTTTACTAGGTAAGAAACCTTTCTTACTTTTAAAAAATTTCAATTTTCAGATTGGAATGAGAAATCTTTCTCATTTCATTTTTTACTTATAAAACAACTTAATGGTTGGGGAATATGCCTCAGTTCAAAGTAATGATTCCTCTGTGGATTGGACCCACCCTGTTCTTCAAGTTTGCCTCTTTAAATGCAATTTCTTGTGTTTGAGGTTTAAATTCTAGCTTCGATTTTTAGGATTTGGATATCATGAATCTTTTTTCCTTGGAAAATCTGTAAAAACCAAATGTTTATATGTGAAATGTGAATGCAATGCAATATGTTCTCATGCATGTGTAAATGGTGATTCAGTTTTCCTTTGACTCGAATGTGGGGAACTAGGTCTTCTTCCTCTTGATTATTCTTCTCTAGGGTTTACGCAGACATTGGCGTAACAACTCATCATTTCAAGCTTGCATTCTTCTGAAGATCTTTTTGATCATCTTGTAGTCTTTACTTTCTGTCTTCATTTCAGAGGAAGTGTTTTATCTCTCAACTTCTTTCCATGGTTAGAAATGGGACTTTGTTGCCCCATTTTGGAGACTATGTATATGAATATGCCAAACTCCGCAAAGATCAATGGGATAACATCGTCTATTCTGATTGGACTCATGTCACAAGGAGGATCTATCCAAAATTTTCATGTCACCGTATTTAATCAGATATCAAATAAGACTTGTTTACATGATACCATGTCGAGAGATCTAATAACATCCCATCATTCAACCTCAGTTGGTTCCACTAGTCTCTTGTTGTTAAAAGTCTATCACCTCTTTTGTGGAAAGAAATCTTCATTGTTTCCCCTTTTTAACCTTGGGGTTGTAGAAAACAACATCCACCTTGGGTATTGCAACATTGGTTCAACATCATATTTACTGGTTCGTGAAACAATTGTCAACACATTCATCCTTCCTATGGCTTCTGCCCATATCTTTCAACAAGAGAAGCTCTTTTCACAGCATTCAGTGTTTTTATGTGGTATTACAAGGATACCAAAACTCACTGGAAATTAAAGTGGGATGTTTTGGCTTGTCAACATTAATGCATATGAAATCACAAGAGTAATGCAACTGATGATGGACAAAATGATCATATACAATAATCTCCACTGTCACTATTTCACCATTTTCATTCTTCATACATTTCTATCCCATTGGAACTATTTGTTCAGTTCAATGATTTTTCCATATGATAACATGGGCTTCCCAAACTACCTCACATTAATACTTCTAGCTGAAACAGGCCTTCACTAGTGCCCCAACATTATCTTACACTGGTACGGGCCTTCAAAATGCCCCAACACCTCAACTTGTAAGGCTCATTCTCAATGCCTTCTTGGTTTGAATCTTGTCATCTCAACATGATTTGGGTTTCTGGTCATGCCCCAAAGTGGGTACTCATGGCTCTCTTTGTGTCCAACATATCTTAATCTTGAATGTCTCAACCTGGTGTCACTGAACAAAAGTTTTGTCAAATAGCATGAGGGTTTTTCTTCATGCTGCCATAGACACTTAAGAAGTAGTCAACCCTTCTAACATAATGTCTTGCATTTTGTTATGAGCTGGGATATGCATGCCCTTCTCTTCAAATAAAGTGATCATCTTATTCTTAACTGATCACACTCTTGCATTTTTGCTATGCACTAGGATATATGCCCCTCTCCCATAGGGTGATAATCTTCTTGATAGATTGTTGACAATGTTACAAAGGGCTATTACAAGCTCTATTCCTCAGTCCTTCTGATCTCCCGGACTATCTGCTTTCAAGATTGGGGAATGTTTCATTACTCTGGCATCACCTTTTCTTTTTCTCCAAGAAACAGCTTATAAGATCTCCATCACTCAAGAAATCAACTTGTTTTTTTTGCCCCGATCCAAATATCTCAGAGAGACGTCTTTGATGAGGATCAAATGGTTATGAATTTAGTTCACAGATCATTCCAAATCATTCCTTGGCATACACTCTTTAACAAATAAATACGAGTGTCAAGATTTTGGACTACTTAGGATTTTATGCACTTTAAAAGATTGATTTAAAGTAATACTAAGAAATCTTTTGTTTTATTTTGAACTATGTTAACCTACTTATAAGACACTTATAAATGCACACAGTTGGGGTTAGAAATGATGAAATTGGAATTTTATAAAATCATGGCAATCATAATAAAAATCAAGAAATAAATTCAAATGCCTCAAGCATCACCAACATGAATGTTCCTGAACCAATCAACTTAATACAATTTGAGGTAAGCTTATGTCTAGAAGAACGCAAATGTTGCCAAAATAGCTTCTTTCAAAACATCAGACTCTTGTGGGTGTTTTACTTGCCTGATGCCTATCAAAATGTATTCGAGTTACCCTTTTAACCTTTCACCTCAATTCCTTCTTTTAGCTTTACAACGATCTTGGTGGATTCTGGTATCGAGCCCCTTTTCAATCTTCCTTATTCTTTTTTTATTTATTCTTCTTTTTTCTCTTTTTTTCTCTTTTTTCTCTTTTTTTTCTTTTTTTCTTTTTTTGGCGAAGTACTTCTTGACTACATCAGCATTCATGGGGTTAGGTAATTCTAGTTCATCCATCTCAGTGAGTATCAAAGCTCCTCCAGAAAAGGTCTTCTTTACCACATAAGGTCCTTCCCAATTTGACATCCATTTTCCTCGAAAGTCTTTCTGAATTGACAAAATCTTTCTTAGCACCAGGTCTCCTTCTTGAAACTCTCGTGGGCAAATTTTTTTGTTATGTGCCCTTATCATACGTTTCTGATATATTTGACCATGGCAGATAGCTTTCAATCTTTTCTCTTCAACCAGATTCAACTGGTCATACCTAGTTTGCACCAATTCTGCTTCATCTAGTTTAACCTCTGACAGCACCCATAGTGACGGAATCTCAACCTCGATGGGTAACACAACCTCCATCCCATAAGCTAAAGAAAACAAAGTTTCCCCAGTGGACATCCTTACTGAAGTTCGATAGGCAAACAGAGCGAATGGTAGCTTCTCATGCCAGTCTCTATAAGTCTCAGTCATTTTCTGTATGAGCCTCTTGATGTTCTTATTGACTGCCTCTACCGCTCCATTCATCTTTGGGCGGTAAGTGGTGGAATTATGATGTTTAATCTGGAACTGTTTACATACTGACTCTATCATCTTATTGTTTAAATTCAAGGCATTGTCGGTGATGATCCTTTCTGGTAGCCCATACGAAAGATAATTTCTCTCTTTAAGAACTTGAAAACCGTTGACTGAGTGACATTTTCATAGGAGGCCGCTTTTACCCACTTAGTGAAGTAGTCTATTGCCACAAATATGAAACGATGACCATTAGAAGCTTTGGGTGAAATTTGCCTAATGATATCCATGCCCCACACATAGAATGGCCACGCAGTAGTCATTACATGTAATGGATGAGGAGGGGTGTGGAGCTTATCTCCATAAATCTGATATTTATGACATTTTCTGGAGAAATTGATACAATCAGTTTCCAGAGTTAACCAATAATATCCAAATCTCATTATTTGTTTAGCCATTGCATGTCCATTAGCATGAGTACCACATTCTCCTTCATGAACTTCTTCAATGATCATTCTAGCTTCTTTAGCATCCACACATCGCAACAAGACCTGATCATGACTTTTCTTGTACAATATCTCACCATCAAGCACGTATCATGCGACCATTCTTCGAATTATTCTTTTGTCATTCTCAGTGGCATGCTCAGGGTAGCTTTGATATTTAAGGTATTGTAAGATGTCGTAATACCATGGATTTCCATCATTTTCCTCTTCTATGCTATAGCAATGGGCTGGATACCCGTAAGCTTGCATCATAATAGGCATTATGCTTGAACATTCATTGACTTTGAAGGTTGCTACCAAAGTGGCCAGAGCATCCGCCATTTGATTCTCTTCTCTGGGGAGGTAATGGAATGTCACCCTCTCGAATTCTTTTATGAGCTATAGGACCCAAAATACATGCTTCATACTCTACCATGTTATTTATGCAATCAAAATTCAATCGACTGGTGAAAGGATAGTGTTTTCCACCAAGTGAAACGAAAATTGCCTCAATCTCGTGCCCCAAGGCATTCGAGGCACCATCGAAATTCATCTTCCACTGTTCATTAGTAGAGGAAATTGACTCCTCTGTTGAAACAACCATTAAATCTTCGTCTGGAAAATCGAAGTTTAGTGGTTCATACTTTTCAGAAGCCCTACTTGTAATTAAATCAGCCACAACACTTCCTTTAACTGTTTTTGGCTTACATATTAGGTCAAACAATATTTTCAGTCACCAATTTGTCTGTTAGAGTTAGTGATTTCATCAATCACTTTAGGGGAACAAATTTGGATATTCACCAAGTAAAAAGGAAACATGTATTGTTTGTGTCTTCGACCAACTTATGACTGCTGGATCAACGATTATCGGGTCTCGTAATTGGTGAGCTTCTTGCCCCTAGTACTGGACGAGTCTCCCATTTTCTGGATTTGTTATGTTCCCCCCACCACTCATCTTAATGGACTTTCGAAGGTTGTTAAATAGAGGATTAACAAACTATCAGGAACTTGTGTACTACCACCTCTATATCCAATCTTGTTATGCTTGATAAAACTAGGAAAAGATGATCTTAACGAAGTATTGCAAATCTTTAACTGTCACTTTTCTCTTTTGTTCTCAGATTCGGAATCTCGACTTCTTGTCCACTATATAAGACCTGATTACTTTGTTTTTCCATCAGCCTAAATAATTCATTAGAAACCTCATATTCTGCCTTATTTTTTGCGCTCATAGGTTTCTTCTAAACACAAGCTGCTCGAATTTTATCTCATGATTAGAATCCATAAACATTCATGTTATTAACGATTGAGACATCTGTCAAGAAAATTTGGAACGAATATATACATTTAAAAAAATAATAAATGTTTGTATGGGGTAGACAAAAGAATACTAATAATGATAAATAATGTAAATAATGAGAATGTATAAAATGATTGCCCTTTGAAAAATAAATGAAAACATATTTAATTGTCGAAAAGTAAGAATTAACATAGCATCCCTCACAAAAAATTTCTTAATGCTCGTGGGCAAAAGCATAAGGGTTAATTCCAAATATTACTTTAAACTTCACCCAAAAACTACAAGAAGATCCTTCGTAGTCCAATTGTTTGATGGAAAACAAGGCCATATACCAATCACAAATTTCATTATCGTCGTCTTCAAGCATCTTGTTTTGGATCCTCAATTGGATCTTCTTCCTCGATTACATCCAATAACTGTGGCTCAGCATTAACATTCCCAAACTAGAAAGTATTCTTCATATTCTCTGAAAGACTACCCTCTCCTTTTAGGTTGGCATTTCTCTTTTCTTCTTGCCCCTTCAGCTTTTTCTTCCCTGGTTGGAAATTGAGTCCAGATCCAAAGAGATTCTCCTTGGTGATGATATTTTTGGATTTATTCTGAGCATTTATTGCAGCTGTGATTTTTGGAGTATTCATCAGACTCTCTAAACTTTCCAGAGCCCCACTTATCATCAAGAAATCTGATATATGTGTTTGAGGAGTTTCTAGGGTTGTATCTGCCCAAATCATTCTTAAACATGTGGGCCAATCACGAATTACATTCATTGGAGCCCTTTTGCTTTGATTTTCTTTCCCTTCTTCTTGCACCATGTGTTCTTCATCGGATTTGGCTGCACTAATCTCTATTGGAACGACGATTTATGAGCATTGAACCTTAACCCCTTTATCTTCTACCTTGCACCATTGAATTTCTTGCTCTAAAGGATCCTGGAACTTTCCCTCAAGGTTGCTAGAAACCTTAACTGAACAATCTGGGGCTCCAGTCTGTTTTATCCAGGGAACCTCATTATAGGTCCACTTTTCATTCGGAGGCCACTGTGGCGGGGCATATCGCGGCGTAATCAACCCGGATGTGAACATTTTTGAACGTAATTCTTTACACGAAAAGTAGAAGAGAGGGAACTGAAAACCCTATACTTTCTTTTTCTTCTTATCTACCCCCCATGATAACACGAGAGATTGATCATTCTTAGCTTTCTTGACCAGCACTCGATCCTCTTCTATGCCCCTCCTCTTTGAGAAAAGCTTATCTTCTTCATTCATTGTTGGTCCTTTTTCAACCACATCTGATTTTTGGAGTTGGCTTGAGATATCTTTCTCCTTAATGGGTTCTTGATTACATGTTACTGTCATTTTGATTCCACCACTGACATTCACAATCCCATTCAAAGCGTTTACGACGGTATCTTCTAGTGGCTTCTCTCCATAGATCACGACATTCATCATCTTCGTTAATTTGGCCATCTGTTCTCTTGATTCATTTTGTAACCTTCTTGCTTGATCGATCATCTCCTGTTGCGTCCTTACAAGTTGCTATAGAATTCTCTCGATCCTACCAACTCGTGCTAATATCTCATTCATTGTTTTCTATCTTTTCAGAAACACGCCCCGGGTAACTTTAATTTACTTTCAGAGCTTCTGTCACAGTATCTTTCACGAGTTACTCTCACATTTTCATGATTGATGCATGTAAAAATGCTTAAATTAAAGTAATGCGAATGCAAATGTGGATGCCAAATGCAAATGCAAAATGGGTGTGCAAAAATGCGAGATGCAAATGCAACCCGATATTGATTCCAAAATAACTTAGTTTATAAAAAGTACTCAATAACACACAATGTCTAAGCACTTAGGCAAAGAGAGTACATCAACATGGAAACTTAAACGTAGAATCTTGCCCTATTCGCTAATCTCTCAAGTTCTATCATCAATTCCATGATTCACCATTCTTCCTCTGGATCACGAAAATTATTAAGCTTGTCGCTTCTTCAGATAATTCATAGACTTGACGAGCAACACCATTGCATGATTCAGTGCTCTTTTCATTGTTTCATGTTGTCTTTGAATAGTATCTTGAGTCTGACGTAGCGCGGTTCCAAGTTCTTGATTAGTCCATGGTCGACTCTCCTCAAACTGCTGAATTCGCTGATGGCATTTATGTACTGTAACTTCTAGCTTAGGAATCTTAGCTTTTAAGGCCTCATTTTCCAGAAAAAATGTATGGATGAAATTATAAGGTTGAAAATAATTGTTAATTGATTAATCCAGATCGGATACTGTAGAGTCGAAAGTGACCTTCCTGACCAAGTTTGCTTCATTCGTTAACGTCATGATTTGAACCCCTAACCTTATTTAAGAAATCTAATGTCGCATTCCACTCAATCAACCGATTATGCGATGAAGTCGAGAGTCAAAGACGGGATTTTTAATGGCCACTTTCTGCGGTTTACATAACTGAAAACGACCTGATTGAGTTTTTGTTAATTTTACAAAGTTTTAGTAAAAAAATAAAAAATATAAATTAAGATGAGTCTAGAGTGAGTTACACGCTGATGTGTACCCATATGTGTCACTAATATACAAAATATGGTAAAATTCATAAACGGTCTTTAAATTTATTAAAATTATTTTATTTGTCTTTGAATTTTTAAAAGTTATAGAATAGACATTAAACTTCAGATTTTATTAAAAAATAGATAGTCACTGTAAAATATTGTTAAGGGGGTGACATCCAATGTTAAATTAATATGAAATATCTTATTTCGCCTCAATTATAACTAAAATTTCTTTTTTGATTTTTTAATATTTTTAAGTAATAATTTCAAAAAAAAAATAAAAATTAAGATTTTTAAAAAATATATGTATATGTATATGTATATGTATATGTATATGTATATGTATATGTATATGTATATGTATATGTATATGTATATGTATATGTATATGTATATGTATATGTATATGTATATGTATATGTATATGTATATGTATATGTATATGTATAGTATATGTATATGTATATGTATATGTATATGTATATGTATATGTATATGTATATGTATATGTATATGTATATGTATATGTATATGTATATGTATATGTATATGTATATGTATATGTATATGTATATGTATATGTATATGTATATGTATATGTATATGTATATGTATATGTATATGTATATGTATATGTATATGTATATGTATATGTATATGTATATGTATATGTATATGTATATGTATATGTATATGTATATGTATATGTATATGTATATGTATATGTATATGTATATGTATATGTATATGTATATGTATATGTATATGTATATGTATATGTATATGTATATGTATATGTATATGTATATGTATATGTATATGTATATGTATATGTATATGTATATGTATATGTATATGTATGTATATGTATATGTATATGTATATGTATATGTATATGTATATGTATATGTATATGTATATGTATATGTATATGTATATGTATATGTATATGTATATGTATATGTATATGTATATGTATATGTATATGTATATGTATATGTATATGTATATGTATATGTATATGTATATGTATATGTATATGTATATGTATATGTATATGTATATGTATATGTATATGTATATGTATATGTATATGGATATGGATATGGATATGGATATGGATATGGATATGGATATGGATATGGATATGGATATGGATATGGATATGGATATGGATATGGATATGGATATGGATATGGATATGGATATGGATATGGATATGGATATGGATATGGATATGGATATGTATATGTATATGTATATGTATATGGATATGTATATGTATATGTATATGTATATGTATATGGATATGGATATGGATATGGATATGGATATGGATATGGATATGGATATGGATATGGATATGGATATGGATATGGATATGGATATGGATATGGATATGGATATGGATATGGATATGGATATGGATATGGATATGGATATGGATATGTATATGTATATGTATATGTATATGTATATGTATATGTATATGTATATGTATATGTATATGTATATGTATATGTATATGTATATGTATATGTATATGTATATGTATAATGTATATGTGAAAACAATTAATTTTTAAAATTTATATATTTTTAATTTTTTTCATTCATCAAATTATTCTATAACTAATTATTTATTAATCATGATTGTATTTGTAAAATTAAAAATTTATATTTTTCGAGATTAAAAATTGAATTATCAAACAATGTAATTATTTTTATTAAATGATCTGATTCAAGCACTTGAATTTTGTTTAGAAAGTTTAAACGCAATTTTAGAAAATACATTCAGAAAATTATAATATTACATTAATAAGAAAAATACATCCAAACTTAAATAAAAGTAATAGAAATAATCTTTAACTTTCAATAACGTATCTGTAATCACCATTTTCCACCTCAACCCAAACCGGGCCTCAAGCCCAACCCAAACCAACCCCTTTACAAAATAATACCAAGACCCAACCCGAAGCCCAAGCCAGGAACCGACCTAAGACCTAACCAAACTCAACCCAGGGCCCCAAAACTAGACCCGAGTCGGGTCTAACCCTAGCCCTAGGATAGCCACCCCTTCCCCCAACCAGAGGCCACCCTTCTCTACCCCAATACCAACAGAGTCACTCCAACACGCCACCCTGCATCAGAAACAACCAAGAAGAAACAAATTGCAATCATTTCTATTTTCCAATGTAAATGGGTATAAAACCCATGCATTAAAAACAAAAAATTCTCTCGGTTTTTCTAGTTCTGAAACTCTGTTGTAGCACTGATATTTTGAAGCAAATAAATAATGTTTCAAGGTTTTTTCTTCTTTTTGAATAGCTTATTTTTGCCTTTACTGTTCTCAACATTCTTTTAGTTTTCAAAATACACCAACGCTTAGTTTCGGTTTAAAAAGGGCAATAACATGTAGAAAGTTTTTAGATTTCAAATGAAAAATAAAAATAGAGTTTTTTTTAGCATAAAATAACCACAGCCAATCAGTTTACAGTGAAAATATTAAAAAAATAAACAAAACAACATATTGGAGTCTTACCTGAGTCGGAGAGGAGGTCGCTGAAGTCGGGGAAGCCGAGAGGGTAAAAGAGTTTTGGGTAGTTTAGGGATGTTTTAGGTGGTTTTAAGCCCTAAGCTAGGTCCTAGGAGGGTAGATCTACGATTTTGGATATTTTGGGTTTTTTGACTGTCGTGTGCCGCGGCCGGAGGAGGTTCAAGGTGGCTGGCCGAGGGAGGGGAGAGTATTTTTAGATTGTTTTTCTTTTTTTCTTTTTGCTTCGGTTTAAAATGAATAAGAAAATGTTGATATATATATAGAGGAAGTTTAGGGTAAAATCACGCTTAGGTTCCCTTAGGATTAGCGTGTTTTTGTTGTTTGGTCAACTGTAGGGACCAAAATTATTATTTTCCCTTTTTTGTGCTTGTCTTTTATTTTTTTGGTTTATTTTGGTTTTAGTCCCACTAACTTTATCATGTTCTTGCATTCTGGTCACCTGTATGGTTTAAAATTGTAATTTTCCTTTTCCTTGCATGTTTTTATTTTTTGGGGTTATTCTCTGTTTGGTCCTTGTAAGTCAGGCGTGTTTTTACAGTTTACTCATGTGTTGTGACCTTTTAAATTTTATTTTAATTCAGTGGGTTGGCTTTTTATTTTTCCATTTTTTGTTTAACATGTTATTTTAGGATTAAATAAAATGGATAATTATCTTTAGGTCCATATAGTTTCCGCGTGTTTTTACATTTAAGTCCCTAATATGTTTTTTTATTTTGTTTAGATTTAGCCATTAAATTTCAATTTCTTAATTTAGCACCTATTATATGTCTAATTTATTTTTTAGCTTGGTAATTTAATGTTTATGCAATTTAGTCCTTGTATTTATGCTTATTTTATTTTTTATGTTGTGTTTTTCTGTTTTTATTATTTTAATTAGGTTTAAAATGATTCGTTATTTCATAGTTTTAATCTTTAGATTGGGTTAACACTCAAATTGGACTTAGAAATTATGATGACACCCTAGTTATTAATTAAGGAGCAATTCGAGTCAAGTTTTTGCATAAGATGTCTGATTACTCGAATCGATTTCTCGACTTTTTAAAATTTATATGTCATCAATATTTTCTAGAAAAACACTTTAGGTTTAATTCCTTTCTAATAGTTTAATTTATATAATACTTACGATTTTGGTTTATTAATTAGTCCGTAAACTGTAGAAATCATTGATTTAGGTCCTTAAACCTTTAGTCTCGTAGAACTCTGTATTTTAGATCTTTGACCTTTTAGTCCCCGAACTTCAATTAGGCCTTTAAGATTGACATAATCAAATAGGTTAAATAAAGCCTGCACTTTTAGCTAGATTTCAATAAAGTCCTCTTACTTTAGGGAAAAATTCGAGTTAACCCTCGCGTAAATGTTCAAGAGACCGTATCGGTTATTCGATTCAATAATTGGTTTAAAAATCAAATATGGTTAATATTAGAACCTACACTTTAGGTTATTTAATTTTCATAATTTGACACTTTACACTAGAAAAAGCCTTAATTTACCATTAACATAATTAAGATGAATAAAAATTTGTTTGATTGCATTTTATTTTTTTAAATCTAAGGCAATGTTCATTTATTAGGGAATTAATAGTATATCTCCCGCAAGTATGCTCATGGGGTGACTACTCTTGATTCTCGAAATAGGTCAACATCCTTCTAAAAACTACATCATGATTTCTAAAATATCGAGGCAATATTCGATGATCAGGCATAATAGCTGATCTCCCGTATTCATGCTAGGGGCGAATACTATCGGCCTTAATAAACGAATACCTTTTTAACTCTACATCTGTAATGATTTTTAAATTAAATAAAGTCCGAATTCAAAAATTTTGATTTTAAATATAGGGTAATCAACTAGGTACCAATTTTTGGGTGCTTGTGGGGATGCTAATCATTCCCCACGCGTAACTGACTCCCAAACGTGATTTCTAGATTTTCGCAGACCTTAAAACTTGGTACTTTGATAAAAGTAAAATGTTTTATTAAAATCACCCGGTTTTTATGGTGTCCCAATCGCACCTTAAAGGATTGGTGGCGACTCCTCACATATCAAAATTCTTTTCAAAGAAAAAACCCCCAAGTCGGTACTGGTCTTTCCCCGCTCGGGCGGAAAACAATGTTGATAGCTTGGTGACTCCGCTGTAGACGTTTTATTTTTAAAACAACTTGAGAGTCGAGCCACAAGTTAGTTACCCTATATTTAGGATTTTGGAAATTATGAGTTCGATCTTATTTAATTTACAATTCGTTATGTTATTTCAAATAAAAAAGATTTTCTCTCTGCTTAGAGCTTCACTTATATGAAATTATTTAGGACTATTGCATACCATAGCTCTAAACCCGAGCTCATTCTCGGTTTATCTAAGTAGGAGAAACGTCACACCTCATGAGGAGCATTGGGCTTCCATGTGTGGGTCTGAAAAAGTACCTCTGGAAAGCATCCTATGTTGCCTGTTCGAATATCAATTTCGAGACACACTTTTAGTGATGTGATCCCCTAATCTGAACTCGATTCGCAAGTCTGTAATGGGCCAGAATCGGAGTCAACCTTAGAAGGTTGTAAATATGGCTTCCTTTTCTAGAACCCAACCTCATATAGAGAATTTAGTATACCTACCCGCTAGAGCTATGTGGATAGCCTAAGAGAACTAGAATGCATGCGGTTAGGGTTCTAATTTTATCTGTATGCTTTATTCATTATATTCATGGTTTATTTACCGATTGAATTTAATCATTTCGGATTTTTCAATGTACATTACTTTTATTTGATCATTATTTCTCTAAGTTGATCTCATGTTGTCTTGTTGTGTGCTTTGTTGTGTTTTATTTTTGGAATCAAAGTCTTTTTCATACAATCATTTTGCATGACATTTGTATTCCTTAATACATTTCCAAATCATGCATTAAAATATTCATTCATTAAAAAAAATAAGGTTTTTGATCACAGCGATCCTGGTTCATACTAGTAGCAAGAATGCTAAACATCCGTACGACATAAGAAAATGCCTAAAGAAACAGAGGATAGGCTAGCCAAAATTGAGAGAGAGCAGAAAGAGATGCAAGAAGAAGTGAGGAGCAAGTTGGCACAAATTGACGCTAAGATATCAAATTCTCAGCTCGATCTACTAAATAAGGTGGAAGAAATATTTAGGAGATATTTGACCATTGGAAAGACTCTTGTAGAAGACCCCACACATCCTTCAGGTTTTACACCTGTTCGCATTCCTGAGCACACCTTTGTGTATCGAACAACGTTACAGAACATGGAGATGAAGTGCAACGAGAGCTTTTGACAATATTCGTAACGATGGAGGGACGTTGCTTCTCAAGTGCATCCACCAGTGACTGAAGGGAGTTCGTTACTTTCTTCATCCATACATTAAAATGTCCCTATATTAATCACATGATAGGGACTGCCACTAAGAATTTATATGACATCGTCATATGTGGAGAAATGATCGAAACATCTATTAAGAATGGCAATATAAGAGGCTCGAACAGTACTGACGTCGAGAACGGAGTTGAGGTTAATACAATGAGGTCTTATTCAGCTAATCATGGGACCAAACATTATAGAGTGATATGAGAGAAGAATCTCATTGGTGAAATTCCAGTGACATAGGAAGAACTGCTCCCATTACTGGTTGAAAAGAATCTCATGACTCTAATTCAATCTAAACCGAAAGAACCCCTATTTCCTGAAGGGTATGATGTTAATGTAGTATGTAGCTACCACATGGGAAGCTCGGGGTATACTATTGAGAATTATGGGGCATTGAAGCTCAAGGTTCATAATTTAATTGATTCAGGGGCATGGACATTCGATGAATGATGTGGCATTCTGATGCAAACCGAGAAAAATCATTGCAGCCACTATGAACTTTTGATGCACTCATATATTGTCTCTTTTCATTAAAAGGTTTGCAAGGCACTTGACAATCGAACATCTTAAATAAAATGCTACCTTCTAAGGTTATGAGCAATGAGTAACTTTCAAACTTGAAATTCTTTAAATATCCACTGGATTAAAAGTTCTTTTAAGAATCAGAGTTATAGATCTTTGATAAAAATGACAAAAAGAAACCCTCATAAAATAGGATCCCTTGATCCCACCCCAGAGGATACATTCGAACACCATACCCTTCTGTTGCAGGGACCAATATAACATTCTCCTCTCATGAGAAAATGATCAAGAGGCTTGGTATTCAGGTATGAATAGGAGAAGACAACATGTTCCATCTATTGTGTATGACATTACAAAACTGCCTAGACTACACTTATGTTGAAGACGTTCAGTGATGACACTAATCTTCGTAAATGGAATGGTGAAGTAGACAAATTTAGTTTAGGTTAGTTGTTTAGGAACTGAACTCTAAATGGGGATTTCCTAACCATAAAAGACACCTAGACTATAGCATGTTCTTGTCGATGAGCTTAAGAAATCCTAAATCTGAATACTCAAAAGGTTAATAATTATTATTATTATAAATTATAAAATAAAGCTGAGCTATTCCACTAAAGCAATTGGTTATAGAGGCAACTCAAAAGCCCTAGCTTTATGAATAGATTGCATTCCTACCATGACATTGATCGGATACTTGGGACTTCGGTGTTTGCTCCACTGCAATTGTCAAGTTGAAGACTTTATGATGAGATAAATCCTTCAGCTATGCCTGAACAAAGGAAAATTAAATAAATTCCAATAAATAAAGGATATAATGCCTATGCTTGATCTAATAATGAGTTTCGATGAAAATGGACTACGGGAGTTGAGGAACACCTATTATAGTCGACTTCACACAAGCACTCAGGAATTTTATGTTTAGAATGATGTCCCTGCACTACCTCTGCTAAAGGAAGTCTATGAAGCTTGAAAAAATGAAAGATTTTAGAGAACCGAAATAGAAGTATTCTAGAAGTCAAGTAATTGGTTATGTTAGTTGTGTCAT
Source organism: Hibiscus syriacus (assembly GCF_006381635.1). NCBI lineage: Eukaryota > Viridiplantae > Streptophyta > Magnoliopsida > Malvales > Malvaceae > Hibiscus > Hibiscus syriacus. The sequence continues at coordinate 9,362,616 of NW_024063533.1, read as the reverse complement.
TTTGTATGCATCTGGTTAAAATACCAAGCCAAGAAAGAGGGGCATGTCGTAAGGTTCATAATGACCAAGAAAGAAATAACATCTTGATGACTGAAACCTTAGAAACTTTAAGGAGCTAACCTGAAAACCAACCTATCAATTTTTAATACTTTTCAAAGAGTATAACTTTAAAAGATTAAAAGAGTTGTTGATTCTTTTGATCTTTAGTGTACTCATGATATGTAATTTTCTTCAATTGTGAGACTAAAAGAAGCTCTTCAATAGACTTTTCATATTTTTGAAAAAAAATATTTTCAAACAAGACAATCTCTCCAGGGAGTCTATCTTGGAAATTGACAAAGGGCCCTTAGATTTAATTCAAAATCAGAAATTAGGACAAAGAATTTGAATGTTAGGGAGCAAGAAAAAACTGATTTTTGCAAAGAAATGCAATGGTACACCTTGGTGTGGGGAAAGAATGAAGATGAACAGATTAAGAAGAGAATCAAGATTGCTTGAGCACCTATTCACTGCTATTAATCAAGAAAAACATGCATTACACATACATGAATTTACATCTTTGCATCAAACATCCATCATCATGTACAATAAAAACTTTAATTTTCTCTATCACGAGGGTACCATTAAAATTTCTCTTGAAATCATGTCTTTCTCAAGAACATTTTTCCTCTCATGAGGACATTCAGGATAGTTACATTCAAATACATATTTTTTTACAGATCTTTTAGGAAGGAATGAAATTAAAAGAAAACAAGACGTCTTCAGCGAGAATGAGCAATCTTCTTCAGATTCAACATTTTATCTCATGTGAGATTGTTCTTCTCAAAACAAGTTTCGTCTCGCTTGAGACAGGTTTCACTCAAAAAAGAAATTTTATCTCACTTGAGATTGTTTTTCTTAAAACAAACTTCGTCTCACTTGAGACAGTTTTTACTCGAAACAAGAAATTATATTTCACTTGAGATTGTTTTTCTTAAAACAAATTTCATCTCGCTTGATAAAGTTTCCCTTGAAATATAAAATTTGAAATTACTTCACTTGAAACAAGAAGCTTACCGCACTTGAGATTGTTTTTCTTAAAACAAACTTTGTCTCACTTGAGATAATTTTTCCTCGAAACAAATTTTATATCACATGAGATAATTCCAATTCAAACAAATTTCTTTTCATTCATTCATTTTCCTCACAAATGTTGAATATTTGGAAGGAATTCAAAAAAGTTAATGAAGATTTCATTTCACGATTGCATGAAGAAGAAGAAGAAGATTTCAGCAAAGAATCAGTCCATATTTTGCATCATTGAAAGAAATAGATCTCAGAAAAAAGTTCAAAACTCTTCAAAGAGATGATAAACCAACATTTTCCAATGGAGAAGAAGTTCGTAATGAAGAACTTGTTCAACCTTTGCTCGATTCACGACATTTCGAATCATCAATGCCTCACACGAGGGACCAACATTTCCAGTAGAGAGCTTGTAATGAGAAGAACCCGTAGCTTGAAAAACATAGATTATGCTAGAAAATGGTTCTTTATTATCTTTGCTTTATTCTCGTTTCACTGCAATGAGCAAAGAGGGGCAGCTGTAATCATCATTTTCTACCCCAAACCAAACCAAGCCTTAAGTCCAACCCTAACCAACCCCTTTACAAAATAATATCAAGACACGACCCGGGGCCCAAGCCAGGACTTGACCCGAGACCTAACCAAACTGAACTCGGGCCCCAAAACTAGACCTGACCTGGGTCTAACCCTAACCCTAGGATAGTCGCTCCTTTCCCCCAACCCGAGGCCACATTTCTCTGCCCCAATACTAGCAGAGTCACTCCAACACGCCACCCTGCATCAGAAACAACCAAGAAGAAATAAATTGCAATAATTTCTATTTCTAGTGTAAATGGGTATAAAACCCATGCATTAAAAATGTAAAACTCTCTCGGTTTTTTTGGTTCTGAAACTCGGTTGTAACACTGATTTTTCAAATCAAATAAACAACGTTTCAAGGTTTTCTCTTTTTGAATAGCTTCTTTATGTCTTTACTGCTCTCGACCTTTTTTATTTTTCGAAATACACCAACGCTTAGTTTTGGGGTTTATTTTTAAAAGGTAATAACATGTAGAAAGTTTTTAGATTTCAAATGAAAAATAAAAAATAGAGTTTTTTAATCGAATAATAAGCACAAAAAATATTAACAAAATAAATGGAATAACAGATCGGATTTTTTTGGGTTTTTTTGGGTATTTCGACTACCGTGAGCGGCGGCCAGAGGAGGTTTGAGGCGACCGACAGTAGGTCAGCCAATGGAAGAAGAGAGTATTTTTAGATTTTGTTTATGTTTCTCTTTACTTCGGTTTAAAATGAATAAAAAATGTTGATATATATAGAGGAAATTTAGGGTAAAATCACACTTAGGTCCCCCTAGGTTTAGCGTGTTTTTGCAGTTTGGTCACCTGTAGGGACCACAAATGCTATTTTACCTTTTATATGCGTGCCTTTTATTTTTTATTTTTTGTTTAATTTTGTTTTAGTCCCTCTAATTTTATTGTGTTTTTTCATTTTGGTCACCTGTATGGTTTTAAATTATAATTTTCCCTTTTATTGCATGTTTTTATTTTTTGGGTTATTTTCTTTTTGGTCCCTGTAAGTTAGGCGTGTTTTTACACTTTAGTCATGTGTAGTGACCTTTTAAATTTTATTTTAATTCGATGGGCTAATTTTGTATTTTTCCATTTTTAGTTTAATAGGTTATTTTAGGCTTAAATAAAATGGATAATTATCTTTAGGTACCTATAGTTTCCGCATGTTTTTACATTTTAGTCCCTAATCTATTTTTTTATTTTCTTTAGATTTACCCATTAAATTTCAATTTGTTTAATTTAACCCCTATTATATGTCTAATTTATTTTTTTTAGCTTGGTAATTTAATGTTTATGCAATTTAGTCCTTGTATTTATGCTTATTTTATTTTTTATGTTGTTTTTTTTCTGTTTTTATTATTTTAATTAGGTTTAAATGGTTCGTTATTTCATAGTTTTAATCTTTAGATTTATCTCTTTAATTGGGTTAACACTCAAATAGGACTTAGAAATTACGACGACACCCTAATTATTAATTAAGGAGCAATTAGAGTCGAGTTTTCACAGAAGATGCCCGATTACTCGAATTGATTGCTCGACTTTTTAAAATTTATAAGTCATCAATATTTTCTAAAAAGAACACTTTAGGTTTAATTCCTTTTTAATAGGTTAATTTATATAATACTTAGGATTTTGGTTTATTAATTAGTCCACAAACTTTAGAAAACATTGATTTAGGTTCTTAAACTTTTAGTCTCTTAGAACTCGATATTTTAGATCTTTGACCTTTTAGTCCCCAAACTTCAATTAGACCTTTAAGATTGACATAATCAAATAGGTTAAATAGAGCCTCCACTTTTAGCTAGATTTTAATATAGTCCTCTTAATTTAGGGAATAATTTGAGTCAGCCCTCGCGTAAATGTTAAGGGACCGTCTTGGTTATTCGATTCAATAATTGGTTTAAAAATCAAATATAGTTCTTTATTTTTCATAATTCGACACTTTAAGTTAGAAAAAGTCTTAATTTACCCTTAGCTTAATTAGGATGAATAAAAATTTGTTTGATTGCATTTTTTTTTTCAATCTAAGGCAATATTCATTTATTAGGGAATTAATAGTATATCTCCCGCAAGTATGCTCTGTGGGTGACTACTGGTCATTCCCGAAATAGGTCGACATCGTTCTCAAAACCGCATCATGATTTCTAAAATATCGAGGCAATATTCGATTGTCGGGCACAATAGCTGATTTCTTGCATTCATGCTAGGGGCGATGCTATCGACCTTAATAAACAATTACCATTTTTAAACTTTGCAACCGTAATGATTTTTAAATTAAATAAAGTTCGAACTCAAAATTTTTGATTTTAAATATAGGGTAATCAACTAGGTACCAATTTTAGGGTGCTTGTGGGGGTACTAATCCTTCCCCACGCATAACCGACTCCCGAACCTGATTTCTGGATTTTCGCAGACCTTAAAACTTGGTATTTTGATAAAAGTAAAATGTTTTATTAAAATCACCTTATTTTTATGGTGTCCCAATCGTACCTTAAATGATTGGTGGTGACTCCTCACATTTCAAAATTCTTTTCAAAGAAAACCCCCCAAGTCGGTACTAGTTTTTCCCCGCCCGGGCGAAAAATAGTGTCGACAGTATCAAGTAATTTATATGGTATAAATTTAATATTTATAAAATGACATAAAATAATATTTAATTTATTTATATCCATTTTGTTTTCAATTCAATGAACATAATAAAAATTATTTTAGTTAAAATTAATAGTAAAATTAAATTTTAGTTACATTTAAAGGGTAAAATGAGATATTTTCTATTAATTTAGCATGCCACATCACATCTTTAACGATAGATAATGACGTTGTGCCAATTTTGTAACAAAATCTAAAGTTTAATGTCTATTATATAACTCTTGAAAGTTTGATATCTAAAAAGATCATTTTTGTTATAATTTAATGTCTATTTATGAATTTTACCTTATAAAATAAGTGGTGGATATTAATGTTTGCAATCCATTCTAGAATTTTCCTATAAATTATACCTTTTATTCATTTCAGTGTTTTTTTTTGTCAAAGTATGTGTTTAATGTTTCTTTTTTGTTATAATTTTAAGTTTTTGATCTGTCATGATCATTAAAAAAAATGTCAATTACTCAAAACGTGACATGTGTCATGTTTATATTTTTAAATTTTTTTTTTTAATTTTAAACTTTTAATTTAAAAAAAATCAAATTTCTCTAAAAGTCTCAACAATAAAGAAACCTAAATTATGGGTTTTGTTTGGATTTCAACTAAGGGTTCATTTGTTTCAAGAAAAATAAATTCTGGAAAATGAGTTTCGTAAAATGAATTATATTTTTTGGAAAATAAATTTTGAAAATCATTTTATTGTCTTTGGATGATGCATATAAATCATTTTTTATTGGTTGGTAAGTTTTTTAACAAATTATTTATTATAAATATCAAATATAATTAATAATATTATTTATTAAAAATAATTTAATATTATTATTTTTAAAATATTGAAATATATATTTTTTGAATTAATCACTGGTATTTGATCTATTGATTAACTAATTCAAATCGGGTACTACAGAGGCAATGACGACCCTCCCAACCCAGTTTGCTCCATTAAAGAACCTCAATATTTGAACTCTTGACCTTGCTTAAGGAATCTCTCATCCCACTAGACCAACTAGTTGTTTGGTGAAATAATTTATTTAATATTATTTGTCAATATTATTATTAAAATTTTATATACAAAATTTTATAAATAAAAAATAGAATTAAATTTTATAAAAAATTAAAATTTTATTAATTATTTATTAAAATAAAAAATATTATATTATATTATTAATTAGATTAATTATTTATTAAGAATATTATATTATATTCTAAAATTTATTAATAAATATATTTTTATATTCTAATAATTTATTATATATTATGAAAATAAAAATATTAAATCATCATATATTATTATATTATAATTTAATATATTATTGTAATACTAAAAAAATATAATATTATATTATTAAAATTATTAATAATAAATTTTAATAATTAATATTTTTATTAAAATGATAATAAAATAGAATATTAACGTTAAATTTATAAATAATATTATTTTGGATATTAATGCTTTGAAGTGAAAAGTTTGGAAAACAACCTATAAAAAATCAATTCGTAAGTCATTTTTTAAAAAATGCAAAGGAAATTCTATTTACTAGGAAAATGAATTATGTTTGACTATTTCTTATCCACAAACCAAATATTGAAAAATGAAAGAAAACGTTTTTCGAAAAACCAATTACAGATAAACAAAAATACCATAATAGTTGTTGCCAATTGAAAATAAATATAATATACAAAAATTAGTTGATTAAGCATTTGTTTTTGTTTCAGTTTGATATTAAGAGAATTAAAATTTTAGGATCAACACTTACTCACCTTGATCATAAGTAGATCCGCATACGTACACTTCAGTACTAATGGCTCAACGACGAATTGAAAATGGTTGACAGGCAGAAGACCTCATCGTTCTTATGCATGTTCGAATCTACAATAGTAACGAAGCACTTTGGAGTGAGTGTATTGCATGATATGTGTTAAAAGCTTCTTTTGTAATTAGCGGTATATATTTTCGGATGCCAGATATTATATGATTTAAAAAAAAAATAATTATTAAAACTATGATTCGTATATGATCCGAAAAAAAATAGATATTCTTTTAGATATATAGATTTTCGGATAGGATATCCGTATATCCGAATCTGAATATAAAATATAATTTGAAAACAATTTATATTTAAATTTTATATTTTATATTTTGTGACTTTATGCAACATATTCTATACATTATATTTAATTATTCACTAACAATAAACAATTAAATATCTTAGTTTTTATTGGGCTATAACCTTAGTGGGTTACTCACTCTTATTTTACAGACTATCTAAGACCCATTTTTATCGGATTTTCGAATAATCCAAAATTAAAATTTACCCGATCATATCTAATTTAATTATCTGATTGTTTTCGTAGATATATGAAAATAAATAAAAAAGCATATCAAATATCTAAATTATTGGATCGGATCAATGGATCGAACAGATTGAATTAGAGTTTTTACACACCCCTATTTGAAACAGTGAAATAGGCCAATGGAAACTAATAGCTTGGCTCTGTTAGATCATGCAGCCATACTCACGTGTTATAAATGATTTTGTTTTATTTCATTAAATTATTGGGAATTTTTCTGGGAGAAATGCTCATATATGTTTTCTCTGAATTTTTTGAACCTTGAATCTCAAATACAAGGTACAATGTATCAAGCGGTGAACGTTACCCCGTACTATACAAATGAACTCCCGTTTACGTCATGGTTGGAGATGGTGAAAATCAAGAAGGTTTAGCACGAAGGCAGGTTAAGATTCATAGCATGATCAGATGATAGGTCAATGGATGGGAACGAATCAGTCAATGGATGAGAGCTGTCGTTTGGCGATGGTGATGATAGCCAGCAACAATAATAGGGGTTTGAAATTAGAGAATTAGGGATTTAGATTTGTTTTGAGATTTTAGAGAATCTAGGGTTTAAAAAATTAATAATTTCAAGTTTTTCAAATGAAAATTTCAAAATAAATATAAACACGACATTAGTCACGTTTTAAGTGATTGGCAAATAACGGCATTGATAGACCAAAACATTCGAAATAATTATGAAAGAAAAGTTAGAGAATCCATCAAGTAGCTTCAATGGTTAAAGGGAGTGTTGTTCTACCTAGAGGTCCTTGAGTTTAAGCAACTACGTATGCGGGTGTGTTTGCATTGTCAATAATTAAAAAAAATTATGAACATATACTATCTTATAATCATACTAGATTATTTAACAAAATCTTTAAATAAATCAAGGGAATAAAATTTATAGTTAAACATTCATTTTTTTAATTAATAAGCCTTTTACACCAGAAAACTATGGTTTGTTTCTAATAGAATTAGAAGCAAGAAGCCTTAATTTCCTGGAAAGCGAGCTTATTGTAAATGGGGTCTCACATGCTCCCATTTATGAGGAATGCAATATTATGCAACGAAAAGCTGATGGAAAGCTGACACTGTTGCTCTGTTTTTGTCCTTCATCATTCGTAGGGTAGCTAAGCTTGATCCTAGATTTCGGGGATCTCTGCTCATTTTCAACAAATTCTTTTTTACAAACACCATTTGCATAACAGCACGAACGTGTATGATATCAGCGATTACGTATCCATATACATAGGTTTTTTTTATGATAAACTGATCTGAATCATTCTCTTTTAACTAGAATGTTCAATCAGTATTAATGTCACGATAATTCTCTATCAATATCTACTTAAAACATTATAAATAGTCATATAATCGAGAACAGGAATACATACATATTTTTTCACTCAGGAAGCTAGATGCACACTACCAAAATAACTTTCTGACTATTATCTACTATTGTTGTCTATTGCACCTATCAATAAAATGATTTTTATATTATTTTGGGCGGCAATTCGGGGTTAGTGCCTAGTGGCGTTTCTCCATCTCGAGGTTAGATCACTATGATTTGAGCGAAATAGCTCAAGTAATTTAGTAATATTTGAATATATTTAAAATATTATGATTTAATATATATCTAAATGTATGTAAAATAGGGGAATATAAACATTCAAATAACTTAAAAAAAGAAAACATTAACATTACGTAGATACATTGATTCGCTTGTAAGAATATTAAGTTAAATGAATAATTTGTCTTGTTATCCTCGAACCAAGTCAAGACAGGTTGAAAGCACTATGGAGACAAAGATTTGGTGGAGAAACACATGTCAGTCATCATAATTTTAAGACAAAAAATTACATCACGTGAAGTTTCTCATTAGTGGGGTTAAATTTAATTAATAAACAACTAATTGTAAACCTCTAAGCAATCAAACATCAACGTCTCCATTTCCAATATAATAATATCCAATCACTTTTATATTTATTGTTAATGGACCAAACCACAACTAATCACACAAATATATTTATTTTTTAAAAAGAGTATTTGATTTATTCTAATTTTATATTCTTGTCCGAATATTTATGAATATAAAAGTAGATAAAAATGTTTTTGTAATAAATCTAGGTGAATATAAGATAGTATTTGTTCATAAACTCTCAATCATTTGACAATGAACGCTTAGACCCCTACATACGTGGTGTTTAAATCTTGGATCTCAAGAGATAACAAGAAATACATTAACCACGTCTGAGATCATTTGGTTCGTGCAAAAAAATATCACTTAGAATTTTAAATTTTTCAATGGTGACATGACATTGCCTTATGATGAGACATTGTCTTATGATGAGACATCATCATTACTGTTAATTTTTTAATGGTGGATGACTACAATGAAATAAAAACATAACATTAAGTATAATTTTAAAACAAAAAGTAATTTGATGGCCAAAAGGGAACAAAAGTTATAATTGATGTACTAAATGTGTAGTTGATCCCAGTGGCGGAACTATGTGTACATCAGGGTGGGCACGTGCCCACCATAAAATTTGAATTTCTTTATATTAGTTGTTCATTTTACTAATGTTGTCCATTCTAGAATTTTATTTATACGTATTCCATACAAAATATTTCTATCATTAATTATATATATCGATCCTAAAAAATATTTTTAAATCAATCACTCATCATTGATACTATAATTTATAGTGTTGCTTGCCAAAGGGAAGAATGTGCTATTGGCGATTCAAAGCCTCAGTTTAGCTCCTCCATTAAATCATTAATCATTGTTTAAATAATCAAAAGTTATGAACTCAGTTAGGCACTTTTGGACGGTGCAAAAATCTGTTACGCAACTGAACATAATGATTTCAACAACATTTTATTATATTATTTGCAACAAAACATATTTCATGTGGGTCAACTTTCTTGAATACATTATGCTGAGGAGCCAAAAATCTCTATATTTATTAATTGTTAGAAAACAAAGAGGTTACTTAATCACATTCTTTCTACTTAACAGGATTGTTTCCCAATTATGAGTGTTATTGTTAAGGTATTTTTTTATTTTTTGAAAGAATTTTGTGGAGCGTCATATGTGGGCAGTTGAACATAAGTATTTTTTCCTCTCAATTCTTAAAGTTTCTCCCTGATTAATCTTAATCGATTCAGGTTATATATCTGATTTTGATAGATGAATCTCAGAAAGAAAATTTTCTAAATACACAAGGACGCAAAATCGATATTTACTTAAACAATGTCGAATTACTTACCATTTAAACCAACTCCCATCAATGAACATAAGTCTTAATAATCGTTTTTTCTCAATAATTTATCTTTCAACCTTTATTAAGATTTTAATAAACATTTTGTATGATTTATACAATTTAAAATATCATATGAAAAGTATAAGATGTATGTATCGAAGTGAATTTTAACTTGAACTTGATGAGATTTGAACTCATGTCCTTAAGAGAAATTAATGAGGAAGAACAATACTACTTAAAATTCGACATAAACACTTTGGGACACATTATCGATTATTAAATTTTTTTTTTAAGAAATCATTTGATAGGCAATATTTCACTTCTTAATATACATACAAAGAGATGATAAACATACCAACATCCACATTATGTGAGATGAGGCACTAGATCCCTTAAATAATGTTAGAGGTTCGATTTTTGGCGTTTGCGAAAGGAACAAACTAGGTTGGAAGGTTATTATTATCTCTGGAGTACTAGATCCAGATCGATCGATTAATAAATTGGATACCAATGATTATATGTATAAAAAAGAGATAGATATACATAAATGCAGAGAGAGTACAGAAAAATCAAGAGACTTTTATTGAGTTCTTATGATTTATTTTAGAGATTTTGAAGTTTGAACATGTGGAGATCTCCCAAACCCTAATTTCTCCATCTAAACTTCCACTACAGATCAAAACGACGCCGTCAAACACACGTCTCTCAACTGCTACCAACGACTTCACAGGTTTTTCATGTCCCTCAAGAACTAAACAACAGTGGAAACCACCTTCTTCTTTCCCACGTCGCCAGACTCTCACTGTCCGATCAGATGAGCCACTAATAAACGAATGCCCGACGTTGATCAAGCACAATATCGCCGCCGAATGACCACACAATGATTCCACAAATCCCACCTGAGTATCATCATCTCTCTTCTCCCACACCATGATTGAACCATCACACCCACCGGAAAACAACACCGTTCCGTCGCCATTTAAAGCTAGCGCATTCACCGTGGATTTATGCTTATCTAGTGTTCCCACTAAACCATGCCGTCTCTCGCTTACCGCTACTTCCCAGATTCTAATCAACCCATCGGCGCCGCCCGTATAAACCGTCCCATTGTCGGAAACAACCAAAGCGTTAACGGCGTCATCATGAGCTTTAACGGATTCTAAACAACGTTGGGTCTTTAAGTTCCATATCTTGAAACTTTTGTCCCACGAAACCGAATACATTACCCCCTTTGCCTCGTTTATGATCAAACCCGAGACCGTGTCCCAGTGTTCCATCCAAAGCTTCTTTTTGTGAAGCCTTACGTTAACGTAATTCCTCGGCAACATGGAATTAAGGAGCCGGTCTTTAACGGTGGGGAGAGTGGAAATAAGGTGGTGTTTTTTGGAAGGGGTGTTGATTTTCCAGATTCTGATTTTGCCGTCCTGGTGAGCGGTGAAGATTTTGGTTTCCTTGAATGCAATGGACTTGACGAACCCGGTGGTGGGATCATCGTTAAAAGAATCCATAATGGAGTGGTTCGATAGATCAAAGACGCTGATTTCGTTGACGGCGGCGGCGTAGAGGAGGTTATCGTGGACGGCGAGGCAGCTGATGTGGTGGCTCGAGGCATTGAAAGTGGCGATACGACGATATTGCAGTGATTGAAAGGAGAAAATTTTATTATGCAATTGCGAAGGCATTCTTTGTTTTTCCATTTTAGCAGAGTCCAAGCGAAAGAGACGAGGAGTTGTGTGTACTTATATATATGAAAGTGAGAGTGGTTCCGCCGGACACGTGGAGAATGTTGATTTGATTTTCGGCCATTTTTGAAATGGTAGGTCCCAAGAAACATAGAGGTGAAGTTTTTTCTTTTATTTTGGGGGAAATTGTTTTTATTTTTAAATGAAAAAATATAAGAGTTGGAGTTTATTTTAGGGTAAAGTATACAAATCGTCTTTCGATTATAGAGCGTAGTTTTGTTGAATTTATCAGTTATTAAAAGTTACTAAATGTCCGTTGACTATAGGATGATGTTTTTTAGTCCATCGATTTTTAAAATTATAAAATAATCATTTGACTATCCATATATTTAAAAATCACATTTTCTGTTAAAAATTTGATAGCCGTTTGAGCTGGACGTTAACATATTACTAGGATATGATAAAATCATAATTTAATGATGTTTACTGGCACCATTGTTGCTTTTAAGCACTAGTTTTACAACATAATAATTCAAGTATTGATTTGATGATATAATGTAAATGGAGAGTTGATAAATAAAATACAATTCAAACGGTTTTAGATTCAAATTTTATCATACCTCAGTCAGTAAGTTAACATTTAGTTTAGACTGTTGTTAATTTTTTTTAATAAAAATAACAAGTTTGAAACATATAAATAATCTATTGACTATTTTATAAGTTTTAATAATTGAGGAACTCACTAAAATAAAAGAGTACCATATAATTGAAGAATTATTTTATAAATTTTTAATTATCCATTAATGGTACATGCAATGAACGAGCGTTTAAAGTTTGGTTAATATATGCAAGTGTAATTTGTTGGCGGATTCTCAACGTGATTTGATTGATATTTTGAAGTTGACACTTTTTAATTAAAATATAATAAATTATTATTAGTTTATTTTTATTCATTTTCAATCAATCAAATGCACATTTACATTATTGATTGAATTTATATTCTAACTAATCTATGTTAAAATAAACTATTATAATATTTCATATAAATAATACATTAACATATTTTAAAAAATACATATAATAATTTGTTAAAATTTTATGAAATTAAATTATTTTAAGAATATATTAACTATTTTGACTAAAAAATCACAAGAAGAAAAATTGCATTTTTATATTGATACATCAATTGGATTTAAACGACCTTAATAGTAAAATTAAATTTTGATTTTCTTAGAAATTTCAAATTTAAGAAATTACGTCTGCAAAGTATATATAATAACTAAGAAATATTATAAATATATATTATTTTATACTAAATCCAAATAATTCAAAAAGTTTGATACATAAATTCTTTCAAATTTGTTTACGTAGTTGTCGACACATATTTTTGTCCGATCACGCGACATTTACATGTTACTTTATGTGTTGTTATTTTTATTATATAGTGTGTATGTATTATATGTATACATATTATATATTATAATTTAACTACTAATTTGTTATGTATTGTTACAGGCCCAAAGACCAAATGCAAACAAGTCCCAATGGCCCACATCAACAACCCTAGCTTCCATATTTTCTCACAAGCACCGCAACCAACGTGCAAGGGGGAACCGCCCGTCGAGTTCCACGGTCAACCCGAAGACGCCTCTCGCCTCACGTCTCCCTCCACGTCACTGGAATCCTCGCCAACAACCAACAAATCACAAGCAAAGCAAGAATTTCAGTCCTAACAGGAGTCTAAAACCGGATTAGCACTATAAATACACATGCAAGGAGGAGGATATAGGGGAGAGAAAATTTCATACGAAACACACAAAGGGGGGGAAGGAAAACTACGAGCACGATTCGAACCCAAAAAAATCCATAGCTAGAAAAATCAAAACCAGAGGGTTTTTCAGAAACGAAAAGGGAAAAACGAGAGCATTTGGGGAAACCAAAAATCAAAAGAGAGGCTATTTTTTCATATTAAAAAAGAGAACCATCCGAGGGGATCCATTGGAGAAAACTAGAAACATTTCCTCAAATACAAAGAAGGAAGCAAAGAGCCAAGTAAAAAACTTGACATTTCCATTCGAAGAAGCAATTTTCGTTCACAACCAAGAACCTTCAAAAGGTAGCCTCTTTCCTTTGTTAAACTGTGTAAACATCTTCTTGTGAGTTTTATATTTTAAGTTATTTAATGAAAAGTGGTGGTGCTTTAATAATGGAAGAAAACGTGGTGGTGCTTTAATAATGGATGAATCTGTGCATAAAAGTAAAAAAGGAAAATTCCATGCTTGGTCCCTTCCTTTTATAAACCACTACGTGTATTTTGTTTTCAACTTTTGGGGCGGGGAAATCATCAGTTTAAACCCTTATCTTTGTAACATTATCCTTTGGTCACTGAATAATGTATTACTTTCATTACGTGTTTCAAATATTATTTGTATGTACTTTGGTCACTGTTTCAATTTTGAATATCTTAGGTTTAATCATATTTAAATCCTCCATGTTTCTATGTAATTTATTTTGGTCTTTTATTTTTTTTTCTTCTTTGATTTATTTATTTATTATGTTATTTATTTATTTATTTTTTTTCTTTATCTTTTTTCCTTTTAATTTATTTTATCATTTTTAATTTTTATTTTTTTACATTTTTTCTTTTGATTTATTTAATATATTTTTATTTTATTTTATTTTCCCTTTTGATTTTTTTTCTTTATTTATTTGTTTATTTATTTTTTATTTTTGTTTTATTATTATTTTTTATTTTCATTCTCAGGTTTTTTTTCCTTGATTTTTTTATGTAATTATTTATTTATTCTTTTTTCTAACATTTTTGACATTTTTTTAAGAATTTCAATCGATCAAAGGTACGCGATCTGAATCGGGTTTTTAATTTAAATTCTAATTTTCGCAATTAAAGACAACCGATAAATTAATTGGTACCGAAAGGGTGGTTTAAGGGTGCTAATCCTCCCTTGACCGTAACCGACTCCCGAACCCGACACATTTTTTGTACAACGCAGATCCGGTAAGATGGTGTCCGACCCACCTAAATTCGTTTTAAACTGGTCGGTGGCGACTCTAACCCAATTATTCAAGTCGATGCCCAATTCCGGGGCCCAACCGAAAGACGGTTGCGATAGCTTGGCGACTCTGCTGGGGACAGGTAAGTGAGTCAGGCCAGAATTAATTTCCGGTTGTCTTTTTATGCGAAAATTGTAAATTTAAATTTTAATTTATTTATTCGGTTCCAATTATTTACCTTTGATTATTTTTCAAATAAATAGTTGTACTAACATTTTTTCAATGATTTCAGATTTTTGAAAAGTTTCTATCTCAGGCTCTGTACCCGAGCTCCGAACCCTTTTAAGTGGGGGCGAAAGCGACGCATTCGTGTGAATTTATTCACCGTATGGGCCTAGCAAGTAACCTTCGGGATTCATATACCTTATGCCTTCGTGTGAATTTATTCTCCGTATTGGCATAAGGAAATGTTTCCTCTCGAATTTAACTTAGTCCACACAAGCTTGTAATAGGCTTAGGACTAAGGGTCTGGCAAGCCCAAGGGGGCACCGGCAAGGAGAACTCGAGTACCTTTTTAGAACCTAAACCGGGAGAGTGCAGGGAATTAGAGCTCACCCCAAGACCTCATTCCAAACCCTAGGATGCTTTGTTTCCTGCTTTATTTTCTGTTCAAAGCATGCGAACTAGACAAATATGCGGTTAGGATTTGTGTGGAATTAGCATGCGGGATAGAGATCATGTCCGGGTAGGAATTAAAGCATGCGGGGTAGATATCATGTGGGGTAGGACTTTTCATTTTCATTTTTTTATTTATCCTTATCTCACTAACTTTTTTCTCCTTTCATTTTTGTTCTTTTGCATTGTTTATCATTTGCATCATTAAAACGAGGTGTTGATCCACCAAAAACGTGTTTGTTAAACATGAATAATCTGCATTAATGGACAAAGGGGTTGTAATACAAGAGATGAAAATGCAGAGGACAATCTACAAGGCGACTATGTGGTCCCCACAATTGAAGAGTATATCACTCTGGTGCATTATAAAAGACTCAGGATGAACCGGGTATACACCAAGTAATGAAAGTCTATCTTTGAAGAATTGACTGCCAAAGGTTGCAGAGCAAAACGAGGAAAATGTTACAGACCTGGACGCTCCTTTCAAAAACTATGAGAACAAGACGGTGAAACCCTAGCTGAGCTGAATATCATTGCTGACGAATTCAAGAAGAAAACTTCGATAGAGGGCTCCAATGGTGTTGCTGCTAGGGAACAGACTCGGCAGAGAGTAGAAGCCGGAGGTGCAGTCCTTCGAGACTCTTTTTGGGGCAAACAACTCATCATCTGCATAAGTCGGAGCGGTTCGACAGGTTATCCAACCGGTGACAGATGAACGCAGAAGACTAGTCACCATGTCAGAAGTTGTCAGAATATTCTTGTCTCTTAAAAGATAAAACACTTTTGTCCCCAATAAGGATTATTTTTAATAACATACACATTTTTGGATCAATGCCTCGAACATTGCATGCATCATGCATTCCTGCATATTTCGCATTATTTTCCTTTTTTTTATTACATTCACATGTCTCATAAAAAATAAGAACATTTCGATCCTATGACATATAAGGAGCTTTACCAACAGTTGTTTGACGCACATGTGATGTCACCATATCCAGAGAAATCCATGAAGCCCCTGTACCCTAGGTAGTATGATGAGAATGTTCATTGTGAATATCATAGCGGTGTCCCAGGGCGCACTATCAAGAACTACTCCACATTCAAGAAAGTCGTACAGAAGATGTGTAACCATAACTGGATCGACTTCAACAACTTGGGGGCATCCAAGTGAGGAAGATCATTTCATCATTTGAGGCATTCTGTTTGAACTTGTTTTTTCTCACTTTTTCAAGTTTTGTAAGAACATTTATGTTATTTTAATGATGACGATCAATGAATCACATTTGCAAACTTGCAATTCTTTGAATATCATTTGAATTAAGAAACTATGTGAATGGTTCAAAGTTACGGATCTTTGACAAAGTAACATGATTTAAAACAAGGACTTTGACCTTATCCAGAATATACCCTCAAACACCGTACCCTGCTCTTGCAATTAACCAATATACCTTTTTCCTTTCATAAGGTGCGGACAACACGGGGCATCATTTGCATATGAAAATTACTATGTTTTTTATTTAAGACGTTCAATGACGATGATGATCTTTACAAATGAAAGAGTCGAGTAGGTGAATCCAGTTTAGGTCAGTTGCTTGAAAATTGAACTCTAAAGATGAGATTCCTTGACTTTCAAAAACACCTAGACTATGACAGGTTCTTCTTGACAATCTTAAGAAATTAAATCCGTAAAAACTGAGCTATTCCGCTAAGGCAATTGGTTATAGAGGAAACTTGAAAGCCCTGGCCTTATGGGTAGATTACGTTCAAACCATGACATTGCTCGGACACTTGGCAATTCGGTGTTTGCTCCACTGCTCTTGTCAGGCGGAAGACTCTGTGATAAAATGAACCCTTCAGTTAACTTGATAAGAGTGATTATAATATTAAGATGTCCCTCTAAAGCAATTGGTTAAATGCCCCGGCTTTATGGATTCAGCTAGCCAGATAATGACAAGTTAAATCAAATTTATCTAAACAAGAAATTTTTGGTAAAATGGATTAAGGGAGTTAAGGAACACCTGTTATAGCCGACTACACACGAGCACTCAAGAATTTTATTTTTAGACCGATATCTTTCGCACTGCCTTTGTTGGAGGAGCCTACAAAGCTTGAACAAATGGAAAATTTCAGAGGACCGAAATAAAATGTCTAGTAAGTGGTCATTCTAGTTGCGTCATTATGTCCGCACCCAAATGAAATGCCAAAGCATATGTCGATATTTTAAAAAAAATGACATTTTGGGTTACCAAAACCTTAGAAAGGAGACCAACCTAAAGCCAACTCATCCATTTGAACACTTGTCAAAGAGCTGTAACTCTGAAAGCATTAAAAGAGCTATTGATTCCTTTGATATACTCTGAACTCATGTTTATAATTTGATTCAATTGCAAACAATATTTTACAGAATTTTCATCCTTTTCCCTCCTAAAACAAGAAAAAGGAGAAAAACATTTTTAAACATGACAGTCTCAAATATGAAAGGTCTGTAAAGCCAAAGCTCGAGAAGAAAATGGGGCACGGTCAATTCCATGAACCAGATTGGCAGGCAAAACACAGGACTCCAATCCAAGAGATAAAACATAACTCATTCATGTTACATGCATCTCAGACATACTTAGGTGCATCACATTCATCATTTTAGCATATATAATTTTTGCAGCTTTTAGAGTCAAGCTTCGACTTCAGGATGAAGGCTACTCGACTTGTAAGCGCCTTTAAAGAACGATGGTGGTTGCTTAACTCGGCAGTAATAAGCTACACCTCAACCGACTTGACATCTCAGAATCAATTTCAGATAGGTTCGAGAACCAGTTTAAAACAAGTCTAGTTCGACTCAAACTCAACCATGAGCAGCATGTTTCCAGTTAACACTTTCAAGCCAGATTTCAATTCCACGACGGAAGACATCCGGCTCACAAAATTTGGCGAAAGGGGCCATCATTCATTTAAAGGAAATTTACAGCACAACTTAAGTCAAGAAAAGTTTTCTGTCAACAAACAACTTTCCAATTTCATTCAGAGTCTATTTCAACTTCGCAGCGAAGAAAATTGGACTCGAAACGACACAATTAGCTCGAGAGTAGATTTCAACTTCACGACGAAGGATATCTAGCTCAAGGCCAAACTTTACGACGAATGGGTCATCTATGGTTTCAACTTCATGACGAAGGGAATCGTGTCCACCCGCAACATACAATACTTGGAAGGATATTCAAGTCAGGGCTCAACTTCACAACGAAAGGGCCATCCACGATTTCAACTCCATGACGGAGGATATCGTACCCACACACCCGCGATTTCAACTCCACGACGGAGGATATCGTGCCACTCAAGACAACACAAGTTCAACTTCACGACCAAGGGACCGCTGGTTGTCAATAAACAACTTCTCAATTTCAGAGCCAATTTCAACTTCACAACGAAGGATATTGGACTCCAGACAACGCAAGTTCAACTTCACGACGAAGGGACCGCTGGTTGTCAATAAACAATTTCCCAATTTCAACTTCACAACGAAGGATATTGGACTCCAGACAACGCAAGTTCAACTTCACGACGAAGGGACCGCTGGTTGTCAATAAACAACTTCTCAATTTCAGAGCCAATTTCAACTTCACAACGAAGGATAATGGACTCCAGACAACGCAAGTTCAACTTCACGACGAAGGGACCGCTGGTTGTCAATAACCAACTTCTCAATTTCAGAGCCAATTTCAACTTCACAACGAAGGATATTGGACTCCAGACAACGCAAGTTCAACTTCACGACCAAGGGACCGCTAGTTGTCAATAAACAATTTCCCAATTTCAACTTCACAACGAAGGATATTGGACTCCAGACAACGCAAGTTCAACTTCACGACGAAGGGACCGCTGGTTGTCAATAAACAACTTCTCAATTTCAGAGCCAATTTCAACTTCACAATGAAGGATATTGGACTCCAGACAACGCAAGTTCAACTTCACGACGAAGGGACCGCTGGTTGTCAATAAACAATTTCCCAATTTCAACTTCACAACGAAGGATATTGGACTCCAGACTACGCAAGTTCAACTTCACGACGAAGGGACCGCTGGTTGTCAATAACCAACTTCTCAATTTCAGAGCCAATTTCAACTTCACAACGAAGGATATTGGACTCCAGACAACGTAAGTTCAACTTCACGACGAAGGGACCGCTGGTTGTCAATAAACAACTTCTCAATTTCAGAGCCAATTTCAACTTCACAACGAAGGATATTGGACTCCAGACAACACAAGTTCAACTTCACGACGAAGGGACCGCTGGTTGTCAATAAACAATTTCCCAATTTCAGAGCCAATTTCAACTTCACAACGAAGGATATTGGACTCCAGACAACGCAAGTTCAACTTCACGACGAAGGGACCGCTGGTTGTCAATAAACAATTTCCCAAACTCAGAGCCAATTTCAACTTCACTGCGAAGGATATTGGACTCGAGGCAACACAAGTTCAACTTCACAACGAAGGGACGGCTGGTTGTCAACAAACAATTTCCCAGTTCCAGAGCCAATTTCAACTTCACGGCGGAGGATATTGGACTTGGAACAATACAACTTACTTGGATTTCAACTTCACGACGAAGGATATCCAATTCGAGGCTCAACTTCACAACGAGAGGCCATCTATGGTTTCAACTTCACGACGAAGGGAATCGTGCCAACCAAAGACCTTTGAGTTTGACCACGTTCAGCTCCAAGGCATGTCATTTGCAGCCTAGCTTAAGTCGGGAAGGGCTATCTACCAACGAAGACCTTCTGAGTTCGATTTCATTCAGCTCGAGGGCCTATCAACCATAGGGTGGAGTCAAGAAACTACTTCCTACTCGAATTTTTAAACCAAGGTCTTTAAACCGAGAAGAAGACCGAAGTTGACTACAATTGGGCAACAAGAAGCTGCATCCTAATTCAAATTTCGGATTACGGCTTCAATTCCAGATCATTTCAAGATGAAATCGATTTCGCGACGGAAGAATCATCCGCAAATTAATTCGACAGGGAGTTATTCTATTCCAATTTTAATTCCACTGAACGAAAATTTGTGTCTTTTCATCTTTGTCCTATTTTTCGTTCCCCGAAAAAGGACAAAGAGGGGCAGCTGTCGACACATATTTTTGTCCGATCACGCGACATTTACATGTTACTTTATGTGTTGTTATTTTTATTATATAGTGTGTATGTATTATATGTATACATATTATATATTATAATTTAACTACTAATTTGTTATTTATTGTTACAGGCCCAAAGACCAAATGCAAACAAGTCCCAATGGCCCACATCAACAACCCTAGCTTCCATATTTTCTCACAAGCACCGCAACCAACGTGCAAGGGGGAACCGCCCGTCGAGTTCCACGGTCAACCCGAAGACGCCTCTCGCCTCACGTCTTCCTCCACGTCACCGGAATCCTCGCCAACAACCAACAAATCACAAGCAAAGCAAGAATTTCAGTCCTAACGGGAGTCTAAAACCGGATTAGCACTATAAATACACATGCAAGGAGGAGGATATAGGGGAGAGAAAATTTCATACGAAACACACAAAGGGGGGGAAGGAAAACTACGAGCACGATTCGAACCCAAAAAATCCATAGCTAGAAAAATCAAAACCAGAGGGTTTTTCAGAAACGAAAAGGGAAAAACGAGAGCATTTGGGGAAACCAAAAATCAAAAGAGAGGCTATTTTTTCATATTAAAAAAGAGAACCATCCGAGGGGATCCATTGGAGAAAACTAGAAACATATCCTCAAATACAAAGAAGGAAGCAAAGAGCCAAGTAAAAAACTTGACATTTCCATTCGAAGAAGCAATTTTCGTTCACAACCAAGAACCTTCAAAAGGTAGCCTCTTTCCTTTGTTAAACTGTGTAAACATCTTCTTGTGAGTTTTATATTTTAAGTTATTTAATGAAAAGTGGTGGTGCTTTAATAATGGAAGGAAACGTGGTGGTGCTTTAATAATGGATGAATCTGTGCATAAAAGTAAAAAAGGAAAATTCCATGCTTGGTCCCTTCCTTTTATAAACCACTACGTGTATTTTGTTTTCAACTTTTGGGGCGGGGAAATCATCAGTTTAAACCCTTATCTTTGTAACATTGTCCTTTGGTCACTGAATAATGTATTACTTTCATTACGTGTTTCAAATATTATTTGTATGCACTTTGGTCACTGTTTCAATTTTGAATATCTTAGGTTTAATCATATTTAAATCCTCCATGTTTCTATGTAATTTATTTTGGTCTTTTATTTTTTTTCCTCTTTGATTTATTTATTATGTTATTTATTTATTTATTTATTTCTTTATCTTTTTTCCTTTTAATTTATTTTATCATTTTTAATTTTTATTTTTTTACATTTTTTCTTTTGATTTATTTAATATATTTTTATTTTATTTTATTTTCCCTTTTGATTTTTTTTCTTTATTTATTGTTTTATTTATTTGTTTATTTTTGTTTTATTATTATTTTTTATTTTCATTCTCAGGTTTTTTTCCTTGATTTTTTTATGTAATTATTTATTTATTCATTCTTTTTTCTAACATTTTTGACATTTTTTTAAGAATTTCAATCGATCAAAGGTACGCGATCTGAATCGGGTTTTTAATTTAAATTCTAATTTTCGCAATTAAAGACAACCGATAAATTAATTGGTACCGAAAGGGCGGTTCAAGGGTGCTAATCCTCCCTTGACCATAACCGACTCCCGAACCCGACACATTTTTGGTACAACGCAGATCCGGTAAGATGGTGTCCGACCCACCTAAATTCGTTTTAAACTGGTCGGTGGCGACTCTAACCCAATTATTCAAGTCGATGCCCAATTCCGGGGCCCAACCGCAAGACGGCTGCGACAGTAGTAACAAGAATAAAATAATTTTGTTTTTATTTTACCATAAGAAATTTTATATAGGTGTGTAGTCATATATTATATATAATATTTAAAGGCGTTTATGTTTAGAGCGTTAGAGGCCATGCTCAGATAACGACTACATTTGTTTTCCACTATCCAATCCAACGAATTGGGGATGTCCCATGTTTAAGGAATACGTTTGAAATTAAGTGCGTTCGAGATATTTTTTTTTTTGGAGATGTATCAGAGATGATATTTGATCTTTCTGCGCATACTTTAGATTACTTTTAAGATTAATAAAAGGATAAAGATGAAATATAATATAATTTAATTATGATTTAATTTCTCTTACAAAGAGGTATTATTTAAATTCGAAAAGTTAGTAGACTAACTTTAGTGCCGAACTCCATTATTCCAATCTCTAATTTTCAAAGTGCTTTAACAACCTACTACATCTTCTGATTGTTAAAGAAATTGCAATACTTATTCCTTCGTCCACTCACAAGGAATAAGTTAAATCCAAGTTGAAGATTTGGTTTACGTTCACTCAAATCTCCACATTTTATCAAAGAATTCTAGCCACTATGAAATTTAATGAATATTTATGACCATTTTATGTCTTTAAAAATTTTAAAATTTATTTTATATTTACTATATCCTTCCCATACTTGTACCATATAATTTTAAAATTATCATTTTTCATCTCATACCCATCGTTGAAAAATATATTGTTGCAAAATGAGACATTAACTGGAAAATATAAAATAAAATATATAAGCAAAGGATTGATTAATTTTGTTGTGGTATTAACCACTTATTTTGAAGCGAATTTATCTCGATGTGTGTAATCGTTACAATGAACAAATGTCCCCCTAAACGTCAGTGAAATGCGTACAACGTTTTAGGTGCCTCCAAGCCGTCCGATAGTCACATCTTTAGCTAGTATGATGTACGTGAGACCACTGGTGTTCCTCCTTGCTCCGTGTGTGCAACCAACCTTCTTTCCTCTTTCATGCAAGACTCAAAATTGTGACAAAAAAGAAAGAAAAAAAGTAGCAAAGATTAGTACTTTTTGGACGATTTGTACAACTCTTTTTCCAGGGTTTTAATTTTTTTGGGGTTATATATACCAAGGAGATATTTTTATAAAAGGAGCTTTTTTTGGGATTAAAAAACTAGAGAAGCATTAGGAAGAAAAAAATTTGTAAGAGAAGCAAAAATCAATAAGAATCTCATATCTATTTTTAAAGGTATTATTTTTTGGGTGTCTTGTCTGAATCAAAAGATATTTAAATTTTTAAAAAACAATAAGAAAAGGAAAACAAAACGACGCACTTTACCTTTTCGGTGTATTCGGAGTGAGTAGAGTGCTCATCGACTTTTCCATTGTTTGGCTTCGGTCATCGGAAAACAGGTTTCGGCGAGGAGGCGGTGGTTGAGCCAACTTTTGCCTTTGTGCCTTGTTTTTTCTTTTTTACAAAACCAAAATGAAAAAAATGAGAATTGTAAAGCCAAAGAAATGACTTTTCTTCAACGCGTATGAATGACGTCATTTGGTGACCATATTCATTGATGTGTTATTTGTTGTACAGGGCCTTGCGCTTTTAACATTAATGCGAAACAATCCCACTTTCTTTTGTTTCCAATTTATTACAGTTTGTATTCATGCGTTTTAACTTTTTATTTATTCATTTTATTCCTTATTTTTTTGTTATGTGAGTTTTTATTTTATTCTATTTTCATGTTTTTTTATTTTCTTGCTATTTATATTATGATCCTTATTTTTGTATGCTCTTACATTTTAGTCTTTATTTCATGCGTCTAATTTTCATGCCTCTAATTTTCATGCCTCTAATTTTCATGCCTTTATTTTATATTTCAGAACCCTTTACTTTTGCAATTTATTTTATAGCACTTTAAATTTCAGCAGCTTATCTTTATACCTTTGCTTTATTTTTCTTTACATTTTGGTCCTTTGCTTATTTTTGTTTATTTAGTTTCCAACACTTTTTTTGTTACTTAATTTTAGCCATCATTTCGTGCCATTATATCATATATTTACAACTTACTTTATATGCATGTATACTAATCTATTATATATATATATAGGTTATTGCATTAATGTGTTATATTATTCTACTTATATAGTACGTGCATATATAGTATGTGTGTCTTCCTTGCCTTATATATATGTATAGATTACATGTATTATGCATTTTTCTGTCCACACACACACACATATATATATTGTGTCATATATGATATTTTTTTGACCAAGTGTTATATATATTACGTATCTTATATGTAGGCAAAATTTTTAGGATATTGTTGTTGAAAAAAATGACTCAAATAACGTGAAGCATGAATTATTTAGTGAAATAGGGTGCTCGTTATAGTTTGAATCGGAGACGTTAAGAAGGCAATACGTCTTCAATGGGGTTGGGGGAGATACATGGATTGCAATGCGTCTCCCCATCTTACATGCATGCAATTCCATGGTAAGTCACCCTATTTCAATTGACAATTCCATGCAATTCCATTTGCAATTGGCAATTTGAGTTGGAATTGGAATGAAATTGCCAATTTGAGCCGAGACTCCAACGCATCTTCTGTTCGAATTGTAACAAATACCTTATTTCATGAAATAATTCTTCTTCCACATTATTCGAGTCATTCTTTTTTCAACAACAATATCCTAAAAATTTTGCCCTTATATGTACATATGTATTAATTTTATTTATTATATACGGTGATGTTCATATATATTATACTATACGTATACATTAGCTATGTGTTAGTCCTTATATTGTTAGTAATTGCTTCTTTTAAATTATCATGTGTATTAACTTATTAGTATTAAATGCACTTATTTACATATACATATATATATATATATATATAGACTTTTATTTTAAAAGTAAATATTTATAGTTATCTATTAAATTCTTTAATATATACATATTATTATAGATAAATACATCATTTTTTAATATGAATGTATTCACATGACATCATTTTCACGTAATATGTATGATATCCTCATAAACATAACTTCACTTAATCAAATAATTGGACTAAACGAAATACCCTTCATTTTACAATTGTTGTGAAACGACTGTCTTAAGGCATAAGAAAGTCTTTTACGATACTTTTAAAATGAAAGGGTATCTCATCTAGTGAAACCCCAAAAGAGAAATCTCACCTAAAACTTGGGAACGAGAGAAAAAGAAATGTTCGTCTATTTAAATTCACCGAGAAAAGTTCTTTAGAACGGATAAAAGGTCCGATCTCGATGTCTTTAAATAATAAAAAATACTTCTTCTTTTTAAAAGGATTGATAATTTATATTTTATTTTTTATTTTTTTATCATGAATGTATTTAAAATATGGATTAATAATGAATTTTTGAATGGAATGACGATATTTTTCCGTTTCAATTGGAAAAAGAATTGGTTGCACTACAGCAAAATGGGTCATTAGCGGCGTTTTGTTAACCTTATAGCGGCGTTTATAAGTGCCGCTAAAAACTTTTCCGACGCTTGCAAAAACGCCGCAAGAAGTGCCGCTACAATGAGCGCCGCAATAGGTCAAGACATATAGCGGCGTTTGTCTTTAAAAATGCCGCTATTGAATGTGTATTTAGTGGCGTTTGTATATACAAACGCCGCTATTGATTGTGTATTTAGCGGCATTTGACTGTGTATGTTTTTTTAACAAACACCGCTATTGACTTTATATTTAGCGGTGTTTTTCTTTACAAACGTCGTTATTGTCTGTGTATTTAGCGGCGTTTTTCTTTATAAATGCCGCTATTAATTGTGTATTTAGCGACATTTTTCTTTACAAACGTCGCTATTGACTGTGTATTTAGTGACATTTGTAATTAAAAACGCCGCAAATAAGCCCATTATTAATGGCATTTTCATCTAAAAACGTCGTAAATCACACTATTAGGAGTAGTTGCATAAAACAGAACTATACTCATTGAAACTATACACATTAGTTCACCTCTAGGCATGAAAACACTGGCAATCAAAATAACAGAGAGTAATACTTCAATAACTTAGGAGCTATTAGTAAAGGCATACCGAATAATGAGAAATTAGAAACAAAACAGAAAACAAAATCCTTGATTCAAATGAATTTTAGAAATTTGGACAAAGTTTAGAAACATATAGGCATGTTGACTCTCCAACTGCACACTGACTCTCTTTGAGCTTGATCTGCAGTTCTTGCTGCAAATCCAAGCTTATTTTTCATCTTTGCTATGCTTATATAAACTTGTGCCATTATAATTTGATCCCTCATCAATCACAATGTGGAATCTGAATTATCATTCTCAAATTCTCTCCTCCATATGTTGTATCTTCTCAGAACAACAGAGTCAACAACTTTGGATCGCTCAATGGCAGCATTTTCAAGTTTCAAATCCCTGGGACCTTGGGAACTTGTAAACATGCCCACGTTTGCTTCCGTTCCAGTCACTACAAGAACGGATAAAATTATACAAAACAGATGAGAATGTGCTGCTCTGAGGAAATCATCAAACAACAACACTAAACATTACCCTTACCCGCAGAGTATGACAAGTGCTTGGTTGAGTTTATGTTCTCTCTGATATGTTTCATTGACTACTACTTGTAATTTAAAATCCTAAAGTACCCATTGTGTACAGCAATCAACAAACCTCTGTAAGTAAAAGAAAATATAAAATCTCATGACTGTTATTTGTAACTAGTGAATACTTTTAAAAAGAACTAGAATCAAAACAAAACATCAAGTACTGAAGAAATTGAATTTAAATCTTTCAGGAAGGTCTGTACACGATATAAGGATTGTAAACAACCTAAAAGATATCCCCATCGTCTTCCCCATCGCTAGCAACTGAAAAGATGAGAAAATATGTGAACTATAAGGAGCCGAATTTTAGGCCCCCAAAAGGTGAGAAAATGGTCATTCTTTGGTTAACGCTTTCGATAGGAAATGAGCCAAATGGAAGGCTCAAAGACTAAAGGTTATATGAGTTAGACATGAACCACGAAACTAAAGAATAGCAAGCTGCATAAAACTAACATCACAATTTTTTGTACCGAACAAGGGTTCTCTAACGGTTTTTAGTCTATTTAAGCTTAATCTACTTATAGTGAAGAAAACATATAAGAACGCCCTATTAATCTACGCCATTTGCATTAACAATTCTTAAAAAATGTCTACGTCATGGGAAGAAATGAGTTAAATGAGCATGTACCATCTCCTCGGTTATTGGTTCTTGCAAGCTTAAAGGTGTTATAGCCGGCATCACCGAGCCTTTGTTCATACATTTGCACCAATTCTTCATTTCCAACCCAAAATTCCTATCATCGAACCAAATAACCACAACAAAGATAAGGCTTATATCATCATATTTGAAATTAAGACTGTGCCTAAAAAATAAACTGTTAATAGAAGATAAGGGCACATGAAACCCACCTTGAGACATATAATGGAAGAGCTTTCGTACAGCAACCAATCAACTATCCTCTCATTTGTAGCTAACCAAAATGTTCTAAAATCACTTTCATGTACGCTCTGATTCTGTTCCATAAAAAAAATGAAAATTAGCATAATTTACAAACGGAAACAAATCAATGAAAAAGGGGAAGAAGACATCACCTACTGGTCCAAGCGCTTGTAGATAGGAGCCAGGATGTTGAAGGTGGTACAAGAAACACAAGGTCCGAGATGGATGAAGCAAATTTACCACTTTTAGTCCTCAAAATCGTTCCTTTTAAAGGAACATACTCGTTTTCACTTGAATCAACATTGGCAAATTCGGGGTCTTTAAGTAAACTGGCCAACATCACCTGTTTCAAAAAACACATCAACAAGACAGCAAAATCGAAAGAGAAACAAAACCCAAAGTACCAAATTGCCATATACCATTTCAAAATTTTGCCGCCTAAGATTCCTGTGCTTGTTGTTGTCGTAAGCAAGTAGAACAGGGGAAAGGGGGAAAATGTTTCTTTCTTCTTTTTTTGGTTCAGAAAGGGTGGTTGAATTGAAGTTTAGATTTTTCAAGGTTTGTGGACAGAGGCAGATGCAGATGGAGAGCAATGAATTAATATGGTGGGGATTATTTTTAATTTGTTTCCATAAAAGTTATGGAAACAATCACTCATAAAAAACAGATCTAAACAATTCCGTTCGAAAATAATGAAAATTAAAAGAAACAAAGATTTACAAACGAAAATAAAAATTGGGATAAAACAATTATTGATATTTTGATGACGAAGGAATCGAACCTTTTCGAAGAGCCGCTTTTGAGTTGAAATGAAAGAGAGGACGATGAATGGGAAATTACAGGGGGATTTGGAATTTTATAGCAGAAACCAAGGGCCCGTTTTCAATTTAAGGTTTCTCTTATGGCCGTTGGATTTTAGTGGTCCTTGATCCAACAGTTGCTAATTAAGTTTGCCACGTCGGATGTTCACACTTGATGATGTTGCCACAGGTAGCACTAACACTGAGGCATTTTATTCAACAAAGGCACCATTTAAACAAGCAATTTTTTCGTATTATTTCCATAAATTTTAGTCATAAAAATCTTATTAAATTTATAAATGTTATAAAATAGTTGTTATAATATTATAACAAGTATAATATTTTGATAAATTTAATGTTTATTTTATAATAATTTAACGTTTATTTTATAATAATTTAATAAAATTTAATAATCATTAATAATAAATTGATTAATTTAAAAAATATTTGATAATTATTTAAAGGTATTTAATAACATTTAATATACTTTAATCGATATGTTAGATCATATTACATTTCTTATGTTGATGGTGGAAAAAAGTTTGTTAAATATATTTATAAAAATATATGTTTATCTTTTAAATTTTACAATCATCTTGACCATTAAACACAACACTCATTATATTCAAAATCTTCTTTCAAATCCCAGAGTTGTTCAATAGTCCTAAATGCATCATAAGTAGAGTGTACAAATCCAAGAGTAACCCAAAAGAACGAATTAATTGATATCATTTTGAAATTAATTTTCTCAAAATCGTGTAACTAAAGTAGAACACTTGATCTCAAAATTTTCTAACGAAATCACATGTTTGTAAACTTGCGGCATTTGTAAACACAAACGCCACAAAAACACGAGTCTATAGCGGCGTTTGTATAAAAACGCCACTAAATCATGAGTCTATAGCGGTGTTTGTAAAAAACGCCACTAAATCACGAGTCTATAGCGACGTTTGTAACAAACACGCCACTAAAGTATGAGTCTTTAGCGGCATTTGTATAAAAACGCCACTAAAGTACGAGTCTTTAGCGGAGTTTATATAAAAACGCCACTAAATCATGAGTCTATAGCGGCGTTTGTATAAAAACGCCACTAAAGTACGAGTCTTTAGCGGCGTTTGTATAAAAACGCCACTAAATCATGAGTCTATAGCGGCATTTGTATAAAAAACACCACTAAAGTACAAGTCTATAGCGGCGTTTGTATAAAAACGCCACTAAATTATAGACTTTAGCGGCGTTTGTATAAAAACGCCACTAAATTACATTCTTTAGCGGCGTTTGTATAAAAATGCCGCTATAGTAGGAGTCTTTAGCGGCGTTTTTTCTAAAAACGCCGCTACAAATGCCGCTATTAACACATGAGAGATATTTTCTTTTCAATATGAAATAGTTAAATATCATTCTTCTACGTTCTTAAATTCTAGGACTAATATTTTTATGTGATTTTGAAAAAGGGATCTTAAGTTAAATTAAATTTGAATTTGTAAGTTTCATTTTAATATACGTATTGATTACATTTATTATGTATTTTTCTGTCCATATATATATATATATATATTGTGTCATATATGTTTTTTTGACTAAGTGTTTATATATATTACCTATTTTATATGTATATATGTATTAATTATATTTATTATATAGGTTGATGTTCATATATATTATACTATATATATATTAGCTATGTTTAGTTCTTATATTGATAGTAATCGCTTCCTTTAGATTATTACGTGTATTAACTTATTAGTATTAAGAGCACTTTTATATATATATATATATATATATATATATATATATATATATATATTAGACTTTTATTTTAAAAGTAAATATTTTTAGTTATCTATTAAATTCTTTAATATATACATACTATACTATTATAGATAAATACATCATTTTTATATAACTTTGAACAAATGACATCATTTTCGCATAATATGTATGATATCCTCATAAACATAACTTCACTTAATTAAATAACTGGAATAAGGGTAATGCCCCTCCATTTTACGATTACTGTGAAACGACTGTCTTAAGGCATAATAAAGTCTTTTTCGGTAATTTTAAAATGAAAGGTATCCCATCAAGTGAAACCCCAAAAGAGAAATCTCATCTAAAATTTGGGAACGAGAGAAAAAAAATATTCGTCTACTTAAATTCACCAATAAAAGACTGTTAGAAAGCATAATATGTCTGATCTCGATGTCTTTAAATAATCGAACATCTTTCTTCTTTCTAAAAGAATTGGTAATTTATAATTAATTTGTTCTTCTTTTTTTTTATCATGCATGCATTTAAAATATGGATTAATAATGAATTTTTGAATGGAATGACAACATTTTTCCATTTCGATTGGAAAAAGAACCGGTTGCTTTAACACATGAGAGATCTTTCTTTTCGATACGAAATAGTTAAATATCATTCTTTTTCATTCTTAATTTCAAGGACTAATATTTTTATATGGTTTAAAAAAAGGATCTTAAATTAAAGTAAATTTGAATTTGTAAGTATCTTTGCAAAGACAACTAACTAATCGACTAGGTATCGATTTAGGGCATTGTGAGGGTGCTAACCCTTCCCCGCACGTAACAAACTCTCGAACTCAATTTTTGATACATAAACCTAAAAAAATGTTGTTTTAATAATATTAGAAATTAAATTTGGTTAAAATAACAAAAACATTTGGGTGCCTAATCACACCTTAATCAAAGATTAGTGGCGACTCTTCGAACCATATTTTTAATTTTTAAATAAAACCCGAAATTAGTCGAGACGAGCTCTTAAATCCACTATTTTTAGATCATTTCGACATATGTCCAATGGGAAGACTTGTGCACTATTTATAAACTAAATAGTGAGGATAAAAAGTTTTTTCATTCAACAACATTAAAATGCTATTTAAACTAAAATTAAACTGCATTAAAAGTGTTTGAATTCTGAGCATTAACAACATTTCCCCACTAATAAGAAAGAATTCTTTCATAAAAAATGAGAGCATTGAAATTAAAACACGATAAGAGCAATAACAAGATTAGTTGCATAAGCCCTAGTAAACGTATATGGAACTAGTACATAGTGAAGATGAGTAATTATTCTTTTAGATAAGTGAATGAATCTTGAACTTTCTAAGATTAGCGTGAGCTCATAACACACAACAAACCACTTCATCCACCAAAGTCATCGATGTGTCTACAAAGTACATATATGAATGTATATATATATATAGTCATATTTCCTTAGGATTCTAGTACGTGTACTAGAAAAAGGTCCAATATTTTCATAGAATGTGGCTAGTCCTCACTTACATATGTTATTTCATTAGATTTATCTCAACATAAACCATTCAAAATCAGGCTATGAAATAATTAAGAGATGTTACAAGAGCTCAACCTCAAAACAAATAAGGTGAATTCTTTAAGTTCATCTTAGATGAACCACCCAAACTCTGGGATAATAAATCAT
Source organism: Hibiscus syriacus (assembly GCF_006381635.1). Taxonomy (NCBI): domain Eukaryota; kingdom Viridiplantae; phylum Streptophyta; class Magnoliopsida; order Malvales; family Malvaceae; genus Hibiscus; species Hibiscus syriacus. The sequence goes on along the minus strand of NW_024063533.1, from coordinate 9,330,736 downwards.
TAAGAATAAATACTCAACCTCATTAGTTAGTGAATTCAATATGCCCTTCTCAATAGGATCACCCAAAATCTTGGGATTGAATTCCTTAAGAGTTTAAGAAAACACATCCTCTCTAGTGGCAAGTTCATCTAGTCATTTGCGATAGGACTACCCACTCAACACTGAGTTATGAACTTATTAAAAGTAGATATTTAACCAAAATCAGTAAATTCATCAATTTGTCTCACTAAGACCACCTAAAGACTATACTATGAATTTATTTAGAGTAATTAAGCTCATACTGTGCATGTACATTATTTGTCATAGGGGTAACAAAATGTAATTGTACACTATGAGTCTTTCCATGGCATTCTTTGACAACATTGAACTTAGATAACTAAGTTGGGTATCTACCGTGAATTCCTCAACCAATGAACTTTAGACTCATCCCCACGATGAATACAAAACCAATTTCTGACTTAACCCTTAGGTAAGAAGATCAATAAGGTTCCTTTCCGACTTCACATACTCTAAAGAGAGTACTCCATTCCTAATCAAGTGTCTCATTAATTCATGCCTTATGTGAATATATCTCTTCTTACTATTGTAAGCTTGGCTATGAACCACACATATTGTTGTCTGTTAATCATACAATAAGGACACCAGAGGAGTCAGTTTCCCCACAATGGAATTTCTGCTAACAAAATTTTAAGCCACTCGGCTTCTTATCGAGAAAAGTCAATAGTTATCAACTCTGACTCCATGGTAGAAAAAGTGATGCAAGTCTGCTTAGTAGACTTCCCCGAAATCGTTACACCACCTAAGGTAGGAATACCCTCTTGTAAGGCTTACCTCATCATTATTGGTAATCCAGTTAGTGTCACAAAATCCTTCTAAAACTACAAGAAAGCCAACAAAATCAAGTTTTTGATCTATAGTATCCTTAAAATACTTTAACTAAAATCACTTCTTGCATACTTTCACCCTCTATAAATAGTGCTTACATACTTCAAACACTACTTGCATACTTTCACCCTCCATAAAAAGTTCTTTGTTGTTATTGTAGATTGGAACGTGCATAAGAAATATGAGACAGTATGTCTTCTACCTGTCAACCTTTTTCAATTTTTTGTTGAACCATTGGTATTGAAGTGCTGATAATTCCGTAAAAGACAGTGTTCTGGGTCTTTTTATTTAGGTTATTGTTTGATTGAAAGCCATTTGTCAAAGCATTTTAGTTGCTAATAGTTGTCTGTAGAATACATTTGCATGTGATGGATAAGTTTAGCTGAGGAAAACTTTATTTGGTTTAACTGATGTTGCTGAAGAGGGAGGTTGCTTGCTAGTTGTGTTGATGCAAGAAATGACGAAGGAGGAATTTATTTGCCGATACAAAATAATTCTCCAGGGCTACAGGAACACAAGAAGACGACGGTGAGGAACAAATATTTTTGCCAAGGCAAGATTTATCTTGTAAGTTTGACGTGGCTCAACAGAACTGCTGATGTCACTTGTCCAGCTTCATCCTCACGTGCAATCATGCCTTCATCAAGGAAATTGACCATTGCCAGCCACTATGTCATTTATAAAATGGGTATGTTAATGAGGGTATTTAGGGAATTTCCAAGGGCACTAAACCCTAGAAATTCCCATTATAAATACCCCATCATAGCTTTTCAAAAAGAGGCAAAACCAAGGAGATAATATACCTTAGGCTTGGAGTAAGCGGCTGTAGCACCCTACCTTTCCACCGTTCCCACTCGACCGTCCTTGGTGACCTCCATAGTTGAGCTTCATCGGAGCAGCAGTCAGGCCCTCGAGAGAGGCTGGCCGCTGGAGCAGGCATGGTGGTGGTCAGAATATCACGGAAGAGTTCGTATTTTGGGTGTTTTTCTTGCTTTGTTCTTTATATTCATATCATGTTAAGGGATGTGCTTAAAAGAATGATTTTTTGAAGATATTTACTGCACCATGAACTATTTTACTTGGAGTTGGTTATTGTTTTGTTTAAACATTATTTTCTTGTTAATGAATGATGTAGTTTGTTTATGCTAAGTGTTATTTTGTTCACTGTTTAAATATTTTGCCTTGACACTGTAAGAGCTTTTGAAAGATTGCCTGATGCCTCGACAAAACATTCCTAGACTTTGTAAGAGTTTTCGAGAGATTGTAATTTTTCTAGGATGTCTAATATTGAGATAGTTAGGGTAGATCTAAGTGAACAACGAAACTAATCCAATATGGTGAGGTTCTAAAATGCCTTAGAGATAAGGAGAGGGTTTCATTCGACTAAAAGGGGTAAATACTTGACTAAGATAGGCAAATACTACAATTTACGTTGAGAGGTATTGTCATAGCAATAGTTTGACAAACCAAGGGTTGTAGCTCACACCGAGTAGTATTACCATAGCAATCGTCCTTGAATACTCTAGTAATCATGTCAGGCAGCCTAAGCATAGTAATCCCATTTGTTTTCCTTTTTGACAAGAACAGTATGACTAGCTTATGACACCTAGTTCTAACTGTAGCAAAACATCAAAAATTCCCACCAATCCCTGTGGAGACGATACTCAACTTACTACTATTTATTTGCATCGATTGTATACACTTGTACAGATTTGTTTACCTTAGCATATACATTTACAAGCGATCAAGTTTTTGGCGCCATTGCCGGGGATTAACAACTAGAGGAATTTTGATAATTTATGCTAAAGAAATTTTTTTATTTTCTTGTCACATTTTCTTTATTTAGTTTGACTTATTTTTTTTTCTTATTTTCTTTTGTAGGTTTTAGTCGTTGCATGACTAGAAGATTTGCTGACAAATCATTAATACCATTTGACCTTGAGATCGAGCAATCATTTAGACAAATGTGACGTACTCAGCGTGCCAGATATACTATATGAATCGATTGTAATATCAAGCTGATAACACTATGAAAGACCAGGTAGATCTCGACGTCGCAGCAAATAATATTCCCCAAAATACTGCAAGACCACGAACTATAAGAGATCACTTAAATCCTATTCTCGATTATCTCAACCCTGGAATCGTGGCACCAGAAATACATGCAGCTCACTTCGAACTCAAGCCGGTGATGTTCAACATGCTCATTTCTATTAGTTGGTTTGATGGCTTGCCTAATGAAGATGTTAGACAATATGTGCATGCTTTCCTTGACGCGTGCGACTCATTTAGATAATAAGGTTGCATGAGGACATGCTGAAACTAAAATTATTCCCATACTCTTTGTGTGACCGAGAAAGAGCGTGGTTGAGTGGATCCCCATCCGGCTCTATGGAATCTTGCGCTGACTTATGCAAAAAATTTCCTTCTTAGATACAACCCGCCCAATATGCACACCTAGCTTCGCAATGACATTGCAAGTTTTCACCAAAGCGATGATGAATCTATGTATGAGTGCTGGGACAGATACAAAAGTTTACTTCGCAAGTGTACTAACCATAGATTTGACGACTGGCCTTAAGTCATCATGTTTTATAATGGTGTCAATGCACCTACTCGTATGATGTTGGATACGTTGGCAAATGACACCTTGCTTGACAAATCACCCGAGGAAGCCTTTGATATCCTCGATCAGATAGCTAATAATGACTAAATTTCCGTCTGCAAGACTTGGAACTACGAGAAAATATCAGGGGCGTATGAACTTGTCAATAAGGATTCAGTTTCTGCCCAACTTTCTGCAATAACTAACATACTGAAAAATTTACAGCGTTCCAGTGAAGTGAAAGAAGTCAAGGCAACTAACGCAACATGCATTTTCTATCGTGACAACCATCATAAGAGTGAATGCCCAAAAAACCAGGAGTCCATCAATTTTGTGGGCAACTTCAACAGAAGCAAAAAACCCTACTTTAATACATACAATCCTAGATGGATACAACATCCAAATTTTTTGTGGGGGTAATCAAGGGAACACCAATAACAATTATGCATACAATTTTAGTAGGAAACAACAAAACATTTTATATCACTCAAGTTCGCAACATCAACAAATGCCCTGACAAGGTAACAATAAAAGCAATGCATCTTCATCAAATTCTAACTCACTTGAAGCTTCACTGTAGTAATTTATGGCATCGACAAAAGATTTCATGGTATCAACAAAGACCTTGATACACGAGCACTCATCGATAATTAAGAATCAAGGTGTTTTATTACAAAGCCAAACAACTCTATTACAAAGCCGTAGTTCATCATTAAGAGTGTTAGAGAATCAAGTGGGACAAATAACCGCAACAGTACATTCTTGGCCGTAAGAGACCCTTCTTAGTGATACTCAGGTCACTAAGCCTCATCAGAAGGAGAAATGCAGTGCGCTTACACTTAGGAGTGGTACTCGAATTAATCATGATGATAAGTTTGGGGGAGAGAAGCAAGAAATTTCTCTCCAAGGCACTACATATCAAGAATCTGAAGTCAAGTAGAAATTGTTGAACAAGAATTGCCTTAGGAGAAGGAAAAGGACGCGACTTCAACAAGTCATCACACTGATGGTGAAAAATTATTTTCCAAGGCAAAAGTTTCATCACCACCTACATCGGATGAAATAAGACCTCCACTACCCTTCCATTAACGGTTGAAGAAGCATAATAAAGAGATCCAGTTCAAAAAGTTTGTTGATGTCCTTGACCAATTGCATATCAATGTTCCATTACTTGAAGCCATTGAGCAAATGTCTTCCTATGCCAAATTCTTGAGGGATATTGTTACAAAAAAATAGAAAGATGGAAAGAATATAAAATGTTGCCACAGAGACAAAATATTGTTCGGCAATGAGTAAATTTCCACCGAAGCAAAAAGATCCTGCCAACTTTGTTATACCATGTTCCATCGGTGATAAATATGTGGGAATAACTCTCTGTTACTTGGAGTCAAGTGTAAATCTGATGCCTAAGTCCATATTTTTGAAGCTTGGAATGGGTAACGCTCGACCAACCACCGTGGTTCTACAACTAGTTGAAAGATCACACATTTGTCCCGATGACATAATTGAAGATGTGATTGTTAAAGTGGACAAGTTTTTCTTTCCAATAGATTTCCTCATTTTAGACTATGAGGCCGATGAGAATGCACCTATTATTCTTGGGCGCCCATTCTTAGCTACAGGGTGTATTATAATATATTTTGAGAAGGGATAGTTCACAATGAGGAATCGATACCCCCTTGCAAGGGAACCGATTTCCCCTTTGAATGGGAACTGATCCCCCTCTTTAGGCAATCGATACCCGCCTCGGGTTCTAGATATTAAACGCCCAAATAACACTCTTTCTCTCAAAACCCTTTGTCCTCTCTCACGCCGTACGCTCCTCTCTATCTCTCTACTCTCAAAAATTGCGCAAAATCAACGAATCAAATCAGAAATTGCTTGCTTTTCATCTCTCAATCCTGTTACTATCATAAAATCGTACAAACTTCATCCAATCTCACTCAAATCCTAAAATCTTCAAAGTATTTTTATAAAACTTCTATTTTATCAATTTTTTATTTTAGGACTAGTTTCAAGTAGTTCTAGAATGAACATTACATCGGGCATTGATTATATGATGATTCTAAACTAGATTTTACAACAAATTTCATAAAAAACGAACAATTTTTCAAAATTTTCTTTGAATTTTGAAAAAAAAATTATTTTCGAAAATTATTGATGTTTTTATTCAATTATGTTGTTTTTCATGAAAACTATACGTATTAAGACTTTCAAACATTATTTTTCAATAGTTTTCAAAACTTTGCCTATTAGGATTGTTTTAGAGAACCTTGAAATATTGAGGAATCATTTGAGTTTTGGGATTAATATTTGTTGCATACATGTGTTTTAAAATTGCAGGTTACTCTTTCTATTCAGATTTCCTTAAGTCATGTCTCACAAACATTCTAGGCCATCCTCTAGTCGATCAAACCAACAACCAAACTCACCTCCAAATCCTCCTCCTATCCAACAATTTCCTAATCCTAATCCCGATGATCCAAATATGACCATTCTTAATTCGTGCTTCAATTAACCAGTTCGTAGACAAAATCTCCTCTTTAGGTATTCTCAATATTTTGAATCCTACAAAATTCGGGAAGAAAGAATCCCCTCTTTTCAAGCTATGTTAGACATAAATTTTAGATATCTTCCTACCCTACGAGAGTGAAAATTTGATAAACTATTTGTACTCGAACCAATAGTGTATCATCAACTCGTTCGAATCTTATATTCTAATTCCATTTGCGTTCAAAACTGGGCTAAAACCGCAACCATAGGAATTCGATCCTATCTTCTAGGAAAATTCTTTTATAATGACCCGAGATACATAGCCAACGCATTAGGATTAGATAATGACGGCTTAGAAAATGAAAAACAAATGGTAGGTTCCCTTTATAAAAGAAGGGATAGTGCGAGTGTATTAGATCTCCATGATTGTTTCCTTCATCTAATGATCTCTTGGTGGTTTCGACCATCCGGAGGCAGATACTCCACTCTTCGAGCCTTGGATCTTTTTTGGCTACATTGTATCAAAAATAATCTTAAAATAAACCTACCTCAGATTATCTTTGCCAAAATTGCTGAAACCGTAAACCTAGTTCCTAATAAGAAACTCTATTTATCTCTAATTTACGGTTGTATTCTGAATAATCTATTTTTTAAAGTCGAGCTTAGGGTTGGCCTTGATGCCTCTTTTTCACTCAAAAATCAAATCAATCTCTTTTATTTAACTAAATCGAGATGGAAGATAAGTGAAGAAAATGGTCAATGGGTTCGTACCAGTAAGCAAGCTACGGGAGCTGACGAAGTCGACGATGAGCCGGAGCAGCATGAGGAACAAGCACAACAAGAAGATCAAATGCCTCCATATTTTCAATATTTTATAGAGACATTCGATTTCCGGTATGCATCCATGGAGTCATGATTTTCTTCCATAGAATCCCATTTGTCCACTATGGGTGCTCAACAATTGGAAATTCTCCGGGAGATGCGCGTGAACAACGCAACAATGAATGAATGTATTAATGTGCTCACACATGAGATGGCTGCAATGTGAGCTCATTTTCCTCCTTCCAATCCACCTACGGATCCTTGATTATTGTCGTGCTCTAGTTCTCTTAGATGGGACTTAGAAATTATTGTTTTAACATTTTGAATGTTTTGGATGTTTGAATTTGTTATGAATGTTGGATTTTTATGTTTTGGATATTTTCGAATGGTTTGAACTTATTATATATTTTTGGTCTTTTTGAATTTTATTTTTGACCTTAATGTTTATTATTTTGTGCATCATTTACACCATGTTAGATATATGACCAATTTTTCCATGTCACATTGATTATGAATATTGATTATGAAACTAATGGCTAACATTTCTCTTAATTGTGATCTTGTCAGCTTTCGTTTTTATCAATTGGCTTAACTTTCAAAATTTCTTATTTAATAAACATTTTATAAAGTCTTTTTGATTTGATAAAAAGGGGGAGAAATGTTAAAGTAAGGGGGAGTAATTTCAAAACTTGATTTTAAAAATTTATTTTCAATTAGAAAATCTTAAAATTACTAAAATGTTTTGTTATATCAAAAAGGGGGAAGATTGTTGAAAATATTTTGATGTTTCGATATAACAAATTAAGTTAAATGAATTTTAAGATTTTACAAATGATTTTCTAAGTATATTCGATACACTATTCGAATATCAAAATATTACTCCAAGTTTTATAAAATGTCTATTTCAAATCCTTACTCAAGTGTAAAAATATGTTTTCATCTTTTAAACAAATTTACAAAGTATTTCAAGCCTTAAACGAGTCAAAAATAATTTCTTAATAAATCTCAAACCAAAATGGGCAGATTGCCCAGAGGGAACCGATTCCCCCCAAAGAGGGAACCGATTCCCCCTGAATGGTTTTGGCTTCGAGAAATAACATATTGCTCGGAGGGAACCGATTCCCCCCAGGGGGTACCGATTTCCTTGTGTAACGGTCGAAATATTTGAAATTTTACACTGTAGGAATCGATTCCCTATAAAGGGGTACCGATTCCCCCCACTCTCCAAGCTGTTTTATTAATTGTTTTCACACTTAAACGACTCTATTGACTCCACTAATCATCCCCAACATTCAGAATCAATTGGAGTATTTAAACAAGCTTAGAAGCCATTGATCAATAATAAGAAACATCAATCAACAAGAATCAAGAGAGAATCAAAGAGAGAAAGCATCAAACCTCAAGTTTGAGCATTTTCAAGCCTATTTCATTCAATATTCAATTTTTCTTTCAAGAACACTTGTTGTGCTCAATTGTATTATTCTTGAGTGTTCTTTCTTTTTTCTAGAATTGTGCAAACATCTTTCCTTGTGAGGATTTTCTTGCAAGTTTGCAAAATTTGTATTGTTCTCTTTGGGAGAGAATGTTCTCAAGAATTTGGGGTATAATTCTTGAGAGAGTTGTAAGGTTACTCTTTGTCCTAAAAAGAAAGACATATTAGTGAATTTGTGGAAAATCCTTAGTGTGGATAGCTAAGGTAGTGGAAGTCGAACCACCGAAATTTTTATTGCCAATTCACCCCCTCTTGGCCTATTCCATCGATAGATTAACTCAACATCTTGGGTCAGTCCATTTCAATGCATACCAAAGAAAGGTGGAGTGAACATGGTAAAGAATGAAAATGATGAGCTTTTGCCTACAAGAATCAACACGGGCTAGCGGATTTGCATGGATTACAGAAAGCTCAACAAGGTAATAAAGAAAGACCACTTACCCCTTCATTTCATCGATCAAATCCTTGATCAGTTAGCAAACAAGGAATTTTACTTCTTCCTTGACGGATATTATGGGTATAATCAGATCGTCATAGCACTGAAAGATCAAGAGAATACCACCTTCACCTGCCTATATGGCACCTATGCCTTTAGAAGAATGTTGTTGGACTATGTAATGCTCCGACAACTTTTCATAGGTGTATGATGGCCATTTTCTCGGATATGGTGGAGGACTTCATGGAAATATTTATGGATGACTTTTCTTTCTTGGGCGATGTCTTTAACCGACGCCTCGATAATTTATCTAAAGTGCTGAAGTGATGTGAGGAGTCCAACCTTGTGCTAAATTGTGAGAAATCTCACTTTATGGTGATAGAAGGAATTGTGTTGGGACACAAAATTTCTCGCTAAGGCATCGAGGTTGATAAAGCCAAGGTGGAAGTGATTGAGAGTCTACCTCCACCCACCACTGTGAAAGGCATATAAAGTTTCCTAGGGCATGCAAGATTCTACAGGCAGTTCATCAAGGATTTTTCGAAGATTTCAAAGCTTGTGTCTTTCTCTTCAACAAAATCAGCCGTTCATGTTCAATGACAACTGCCTCAGTGCGTTCACTGATTTAAAGAAAAAAGCTTGCATCGATATCAATTGTTGTTCCACTTGACGGGGATGCCCCTTTCGAGCTGATGTGTGATGCCATTGACAATTCTGTAGGGACAGTGCTAGGGCAAAGAAAAGGTAAAATCTTCCATGTCATTTATTATGCTAGTCGTACCCTTAATTATGCTCAACTTAATTATACCACTACTGAAAAAGAATTACTTGTCGTGGTATTCACTTTTGATAAGTTTAGGCCATATCTTATATGAACTAAGGTCATAGTACATACTAATCACTCTTCCATTAAGTACTTAATTGATAAAAAAGATGCAAATCCTAGGCTTATTAGATGGATATTATTATTGCTGCAAGAATTTGATTTGGAGGTAAAGGATAGGAAGGGTACTGAAAACCAAGTAGCGAAAAACTTGTCTAGGCTAGAGAACAAAAATATTTGTCATGAAATGAAGGATATTCAAGAGGATTTCCTTGACGAGAAAATTTTATTTGTAGCGGTAGTGGCGTGGTACTCTGACATAGTTAACTTTCTTGTTAGTGGTATTATACCTCTAGATTTATCTAGCCAGGGCAGAAAAAAATTCAAACATCATGTACGTCACTATTACTGCGATGAACCATTCCTATTCAAGAGTGTGGAGACCAAATTATCCGAAGGTGTGTCCCTAAAGAAGAACACAAGGAGATCCTATTTCATTGCCATATATCCCTGTGTGGAGGGCACTTTGGTGGAATGAGGATTGCTGCAAAGATAATCCAATATGGCTTCTACTGGCTCAACTTATTCAAAGATGTACATGACTTCTACAAGTCATGTGATCATTTCCAGTGCACTGGAATATATCAAAGAGAAATAAGATGCCATGGAAAAACATTTTGGAAGTTGAACTCTTCGATGTATGGGGGATTAAATTTATGATACCATTCCATCATCCTTTGGTGATATGTACATGCTCTTGGTAGTAGACTACGTTTCCAAATGGGTTGAAGTCGTTTCCACACCTCGCAATGATTCCAAGACTGTGCTGAAATTCTTGCACAAAAACATATTCACATGTTTTGGAGCACCATGAGCAATTATCAGTGATGAAGGCACTCACTTCGACAACAAATTAATTGCCAAGTCATTGAAGAGATACGGGGTGTGCCGTAGAATTGCCACAGCATACCATCCCTAGACTAATGGGTAAGTTTAGGTCTCTAATCTTGAGATCAAGCAGATTCTTAAGAAGGTGGTCAACCAAAGGCGTAAAGATTGGTCGCTTAAGCTTGATGAGGCACTGTGGGCCTACTGTACAACATTCAAAATGCCACTCGAAATGTCCCCATTCAAGTTAGTCTTTGGCAATGCATGCCATTTTCCCGTGAAATTAGAACATAAAGCTTTTGGGGCCATCAAGAAACTAAATATGGATGCACAACTTGCTGGAGAAAAAATATTGTTGGAGCTAAATGAGATAGATGAATTAAGAGCTTAGGCGTATGAAAATGCTCACCTTTACAAAGAAAACACAAAAATATGGCATGACAAAAAAATTTTGCATAGGCAATTTTTCCTAAACAACAAGTACTACTATATAATTCAAGGCTCAAGTTGTTCCCAGGCAAGCTAAAGTCTAGATGGTCAGGACCGTTCATAGTACATCAAGTGCATAGCCACGATGCAGTAGAAATCAAGAACATGGATGATGAGTCTAACTTTAAAGTGAATGGTCAACAACTCAAGACATACAATGGAGCACCCATTCTACGTGATAAATCGACGTCGTTACTTAATGATGCCCAAGAGTTTTCCCCTCTTTCCTGAACAAATTTTGTTGCACTTTGTACATAAACAATCTGTTTTTATTTTATTTTATTTTGCACGAGTTGTTTATTTCTATTTTAACCTCTAATTTTGTCTCTTTTAGCAGCTATGGTACACGTGGAAGCATATGGTTCAAGCTCATACATGGAAGGAAGATAAACCCTAAATATTAGTTTTGATTACACTTTTGAGTGGGAAACAAATGTCTACTATTATTTTATTATTTTTTCAACTCACATATCTTCCCATTTAATACTATATCTATTTTCCCTTGAACTTTTTACTGATTTACCCTCAAGAAACTGCCCACTACCCACTTTTTTCCTCTAAAACAACCTACCTATATCTTTTACCTTTCACCGTTGTTTTCACTTACTTCTTCATCTTTTCTTTTATTTTCTTTGAGTTTTAAACCTCCTAAAACCCTCCATAGTTGCCGTAAAATTCACTTGCTTTCTCCATAAAAATATGTTAATCAAGGTTCGTTCGAAGAAGAATCATGGTACCTCTACATCCTCCACTATAGCTACATGCTTCCAGTGCTTCCAAACCACAGGGGATGAGGCCAAGTTCAAGGCCCTACAGAAAAGACAAGTTTACATGAAGGACGACTTTGTCTTCCCTGAGGCTGGCAAAGAACCATTTGGGCAGGAAGTAATGGACATTGTCCGAAAACATAAGTGGGAGAAATTCACCCAGCACCCAAGGGTGGTGACGCCCAGCCATGGTCCGATAGTTTTATGCCCACCTAGATGACTCATCCCAACGCACTGTGTACGTTATAAGGAAATCCATCTGGTTCACTCCCTCGACCTTAAACTGCTACTTTAAGCTCTGTAAGGTGGAAAATCAACATAAAATATTTCTTGCCAAGGCAGATTCAGAGACATAAGATGGTGTGCTGGAGGATTTGTGTTTTTGTTGGGTGAAATTTGAAGGGAATGCTCCCAACTGAAAATGTGTGGATCGCCAAGCCCTTAAACCAGCCACCAAGATGCGGAACCACATTTTGAAAGGAAAGTTGATACTTACCTAGCAAAACACGATAGTATTGGTGATGCGCTTAATGTTACTCCACTCAATCATCTACGAACACATAATCAATGTGGGCGAGATAATTTTCGAGCAGATTCACGAGTGTGCAAAGCAGACCCGAGATAATCTATTTTTTCTCAATTTAATTACCGCTTTATGCAGGAAAAAAGGTCCCCGATGAGCCTTTCGAGGAATTTATCAAGTCGAACGAGGGCATCACCAAAAAGAAAGTGCCTGAGCTTATGAGTTTTGATGATAATGCTCCACATGAGGGCTTGGAGCGAGGAGCAAAATCAGTTGCCGCGGCAAGAATGCCAGCCGTTGTCACACCCACTCGAGAGATACGGGAACGGATGTAATGTTTGGAATGTCACATGTAGACCTTCTTCAAGTATGTCAAGGCGTGAGATGCCCAGATAAATGCTTTCTTCAAGGAACTGCTTCCAATTACCAATGAAGATCATCCACATTTTCCAGATAAAATCTTGCGCTAATCGGTCCCTACAGGTGGCAGCCCATTTTTTACCTCATCACAATATGTTCTACCCGAGTCCTCAATGGATGTCACTCCTCTTACGATTCACGTCTCCCCATCCATGAAAAAGGCCATGGTAAAACAGATGACTATCTCAACTCCTCTTCTTCTTCTTCTTTTGAGCACACTCGAGAAATCCAACCGAAATTTTTTGATGATAACAAATTGACCCCAGACACATATTTTGTTTTCCGAGTCCCTAACCAACCTACTCCTGAAGAAGCATCTAAACAACAACCAGATCTCAATGTTGAACCCATTATTGACCCTAAAGCAAACCAACCACAAGACATCCCTACTGAACCCTTGCGCACTGAGGAGATACCATCACCAGCAAGTACCTCGATGATAAGGTGTCACCTCAAGCGTACAGCGGACTGTATTACTAATCCATCTCCATCCGAGTTTCCTTCATATGATACTGGATACAAAAACCCCCTCTCAAACGACACAAAACCACGCGTCCAGTCGATCTTCTCTACCACAATGAGGTATCATTCTTTCATTTTCATTTGCATCTGTATGCTCGAGTATTTTCCCTTGCTTTCATATTCATGCATTGAGGATAATGCACCCCTCAAGTTTGGGGGAGGTGTTGTACTCTATACTTAGGTTAATTGCATTTGATAATAATTTGTTGAAATATTTTTTTTTCATGGCATGAGTTTCATTAAGATAGTTGTTGGAATAAGTTGAGGATGCTCGATGATGAAAGAAAATTTTATTGCCTAGGCCAGAATTATTTTATATGACTGTTGAAGGTTAGAGCCTACCCTATGACTTGATGCTTTGTGATCTTATAACACGATTGTATGTTTTCTCTGCTTAAGGTACTTAGAAAAAAATTTAGGGAAGAACTTTTTGTGCGTTGTGGCATTAAATGATTGAAAATATTGTGTTGAACTCCTTAATGATCGAAAATAAATGCCTTGGCATAACTGTAAAGGGAAACTCCTCTATGTATTGCCATAACATGGAAAACTTCTTTAATAAATGGTTGTCTTAGTATATGAGTGAATGAAAGTAGTCACAGGATGACTCTACCTGACTAGCTTGGGGTGGAAGGTATGCTCGCTTTCATATAGAGTGTGGGATGGTAGATGAGCTTACTCCCCTTGGGCAGTATGCTAAAAAATAATAATAAATATGACAACACAAAGTATGAATAAATAGGAGTGAAACTATTCTTAGTGAATTATTTGATGCCTTGGCAAACCAGAAGAACTTACCTAGAGTTTTCTAAATACTTTAAAGTATTGAATAGATATAATCACGTACACACACTGACAAAGAGTATTGACCTAGGGAAAGGTGCTTAACTTCTCGTGCAGTCTAGCATGTTGAGGCTAAACTTTTTCTGAGGGCTAAAATTTTTAAACCGCATGATTGTCCTAATTTTTTCTTTGTTATGACACTTAATCTTTTTACCGTTTGTTATCCATTGCTTGAGGACAAGTAGTAACTTAAGTTTGGGGGTGTGATAACTCCGAAAAAAATAGTGTTCTGGATCTTTTTACTTAGGTTATTGTTTTCCTAAAAGCTATTTGTCATAGCATTTTAGTTGCATATAGTTGCATGTAGAATACATTTGCATGTAGTGGATAAGTTTCGCCGAGGAAAACTTTTTTTCGTTTAACTTATGTTGCTGAAGAGAGAGGTTGTTTGTTGGTTGTGTTGATGAAGGAAATGAAAAATGAGGAATTCATTTCCCGAGGTAAAGCAATTCTCCAGGGCTAGAGGAACACAAGAAGACGACAGTGAGGAACAGATTTTCTTGCCAAGGCAAGAGTTATCTTGCAAGTCTGACGTGGCTCAACAGAACTGCTGACATCACTTACCCAACTTCATCCTCACGTGCAATCATGCCCTCATCATGGAAATTGACCACTGATAGTCGTTGTGTCATTTATAAAATGGGTATGTCAATGAGGGTATTTATGGAATTTCCAAGGGCACTAAACCTTATAAACTCCCATTATAAATACCCAATCATAGCTTTTGAAAAGGAGGAGAAATAAAGAAGAGAATATATACCCTAGGCTTAGAGTAAGCGGCTGCAACACCCTACTTCTTGGTGCCCTCCATAGCTGGGCTTCATCAGAGCAGCGGTCAGGCCCTCGAGAGAGACTGGCCACTGGAGCAGGCATGGTGGTGGTTAGAATGTCACGACAGAGCTCTTATTTTGGGAGTTTTTCTTCTTTTACTCTTCATCTTTATATCATGTTAAGGGTTGTACTTAAAAAATGATTTTTGGATGATATTCACCACACCACAAACTATTTTACTTGGTATTGGTTATTATTTTGTTGAGACGTTATTTGCTTGTTAATGAATGATGCAATTTATTTATGATAAGTGTTATTTTGTTCACTATTTAAATATTTTGCCTTGACACTGTAAGATTTTTTGACAGATTGCCTAATTCCTTGGAAAAACATTCCTAGACTTTGTAATAGCTTTCGAGGGATTGTCATTTTTCTAGGAATATATGCCTAATATCGAGAGAGTTAGGGTAGATCTACGTGAACAACGAAACTAATATGGGATAGTGATGTTCTAATCTTCCTTAGAGATAAGGATAGAGTTTCATTCGACTAAAAGGGGTAAATACCTGAGTAAGATAGGCAAAGACTACAGTTTACGCTGAGGGGTATTGCCACATCAACAGTTTGACAAACCAAGGGTTGTAGCTCATGCCGAGTAGTATTACCGTAGCAACCGTCCTTGAATACTCTAGTAATCTTATTGGGTAGCGTAAGCATAGCACACCAAATCATTCTTATCATAAAATAATTTCTCGCCATAGCAAAATCAACCTAAGCGCTCCGTAAGAAGTCTAATTGTGCGAGGTTTTTCTGAATAAATCGAACTTAACATTTTTATTTGCTCAGACAACTTTTATTTGTTTACTTTTGCATATTTTTATTTCCACAACCAAACTTTTCTGCACACCAAACTTTACAATATTTCCTGCCTCGGCAATACTTTTCCGTTTGTTTAAACCATTTAATCCAGTTTGTTTTCCTTTTAGACAAGAGCCGACACCTAGTTTTATATGTAGTAAAACATCAAAAATTCCCACCAATCCCTGTGGAAATGATACTCAACTTACTATTATATTACTTGTATCGATTGTGTACATTTGCACAGATTTGCTTGCCTTAGCATATACATTTACAAGCGATCAAGTGTACACTTACAGATCTGTCTATGATCTAAGTGAGCACGTGTCCACCTTAAAATTTTAATTTATTTCTCTTAATATCAAACTAAGAAACAATATACAAATGCTTAATCAACTAATTTCTTCATATCATATATAGTTTCAGTTGGCAACAATTATTAGTTTTAGTAAGTGGATAAGTGATCGCTCGACGATAGTGATAATGGTTAGTAATGGAGGTTTGGAGTTCAAGATGCAAGGGATTTAAGTTTCTCTATTATTGAGATTTTAGAGAAATTTAGTTTTTTCTTAGAAAAACGATAGTTTGATTTTTTTAAATAAAATTTTTAAAACTATATATAAATGCAATGTGTGTCACGTTTTGAGTATTGACAAATTTTTTAATGATAGTAACAGACCAGAAGCTTAAAATGATAACAAAAAAAACTTTAAACATGTGTGCATTGACAAAAGGAAAACTTTAAACATCTAAAATGAATAAAAAATATAATTTATATGAAAAATTCTACAATGAATGTCATACAATGATATTCACCATTAATTTTATAGAGTAAAATTCACAAATGATCATTAAACTATATTAAATAATCTTTTTAGATACTAAACTTTCTAAACTTCTATAATGGACAATAAACTTTACATTTTGTTACAAAATGAGCACAATACCACTAACTACCATTAAATACGTAATGTGACATGCTAAATTAGTAGAAATATCTCATTTGACCCTTCAATTGTAATTGAAAATTTATTTTACTGTTAATTTTAATTAAAATAATTTTGTTCAGTTCGTTGAATTGTAAACAAAATATATGTAAATAAAATAATTATTGTCATATTATAGATATTGAGTTTGTATCATATAAATGATTTGAAACGTTATTAAAAATTAAGGATTGATTTTAGTATCTATTTAAAATATAGTTTTATTTGATGAAATAATTTTTTTTACAAAATTATAATGTTTTTAATTTTAGAAAATAAATTGTTATCGTCTATTTAAAAAAATCCAAATTTTCTATTTTTTAGAAATATTATTTAAAAATATTGAAAAACTATATATCAAAATGAAATTTTAATTATAATTGAGGAGTCAATAAGATATTTTTTTATATTAATTTAGCATGTTGCATCACCCATTTAATAATATTTAACGTTCGATATCCATTTTTTAACAAAATCTAAAATTTAATGTCTATTTGGTAACTTTTAAAAAATCTAATGACAAATAAAATTATTTAGCAAAATTTAATGACTATCTATGAATTTTATCCTATTAAAATATTAGTGGCCATCTATACAAAATTTAATGACCATCTATGAATTTTATCCTATTTGTTAACGTTCGAGACTCTACCGCAGAAAGTGGCCATCAAAATCCCGTCTTTGAATCAACTTCATCGCATAATTCACCCTATTTTAGGCAAAGAGTCTATCAATGTATTCGTAAATACATGGTAGGATGTTCAATGAGGTTGGTTTAAGTGGTAAGTAACTTGATATTGTTTAAGCATGTTTCGAGTTCGAATCTTTGTGTATACAAAAGAGATTTATATACCAAAATCAAATGTACAACTCGAGTTGATTTACATTAGTCAGGACAAAATCTTGAAAACCGAAAAAAAAAGAAAAAAGAAAAATACATAATAAGGTGACATAGATATTAGGAATAGGTGAAATAAGAAAATTGCATATGATGGCAAAGGATGAAACATCATCATGTGGGAATGTGAATCCAATCCAAGAATGTGAATCCAATCTAAATCCAGTTTTGAGAAGTCTGTTTATGAAAGTTACATTATCAAATATTTTATTTACACAAATCTCAATCATTAATTACTTTATATTAGTTAAATTATTGAGCTTTATTTATTTATTTATGGATTGTTGACCTTTGTGTTCTCCCTAAATATTCTCCCTCATGAATTCACAATTACAAATTCAGATAGAATCACCAAACTTCATTGTTATTCCCTAATGAATTTGGATAACAATCTTTTAATCCGTTGAATTATTTATTTCAATGAGTTTTACTTACATGGATGTTATCAAATAGGCTCAAATATCTATTTTTTTGTCTCTATATTTGGTATTTAATTTATATTTGGTACTTATCTTTTAACAACTTGTATATGTACTTTATTACGTTATTTTGGTGTTTTTTTACCACCATTTAGTATGCGACACATGGTATTTTGAGACTAAAACATGTGACAATGATGATTTTGTAACACCCTTTCTCTTATACATTATCGAATATGAGTCAAAGATATCACATGAGACATTTAAAAACTACTTATTTGAAAAATGGGTAATTTTTTCCTTTCTAAAATCATTTAAATAATATCAAAGAATCAAAAATTATTTAATCACGTAACATTAAAATATTATATTTTATCATCCAAATCAAGTCCATTTTTAGACAACATGTCAATTCAATATTGTTTCATACAAAAAGTGAAACTGCCTAATACAAAATTCATTTTCGTAACAAATAAAATAAAAAATTCACTAAAATACTAACTTGTGAACTATTTTTTATAACCAATAATTATAACAAGTATTATCCATTTTAAACTATTTTCAAACATTTTCATATCATATTTTACTAACTAAAATCCACACATTTAACTTTTACAGACCATTTAATATCATAGACATATCAGCGCATCACGACATGTAAAAATACATGCAAACTAGAAAATCAAAAAAACAGTAGGATTTCATTACTGAAACCAGTAGATAATCCTTGATAAGTGATGTCAAACTAAGCTCCTTACTCCACTCGATTTCCTTTACTTGCATGTGAAAATCATCACATGCTAAGTATATACTTACTGAGTTATTATTATTATTATTATAATAAAACATATGTGTAATTAAATATAGCACATGTATCATAATATAAAAACATTATATAAGAAAATTTAATAAAATCAATCTGACTTATCAAAGTTGTTTTCATATAAAATGAACCTGTAATTAAGCAATTCACATATAAGGCATTCAACACCAAATCAAAGTTATTGATGAAAACTTTACTTTCAATCAAATCTATCAAACTTATACGTTTTCATTTCATTTCAAATCACATCTCAATGTATTATGAATGAGAATGCAAGGTACATGAGTCATATATGAGTGTACTATATGCAGTTTAACTGCCCTATGGATAAATTGCACTTTTAGTGCCATATAAATCATTTGCACCATAGGTGCCATATGGATGTACAAGTACTATAGAACACAACAATACTGAACCTATAATCATGAATACATCGCACTAACATCACATACGTGCATGTAGGCAACAATATCATATATGTGCCATAAAATGTATCCTGTCACTATGATGTACACGAATGTACCAATACATGATTGATCGATGAACATTCCACCTCATGGCATGCCAATTATACCAATAACTCTCAATGCACATACAATGAACTTTATATTTAAATTCATATACCATTCACATATAAAAGTATCCATAGATATTAATATATCAAAATATCATATAACAATGCATTGAGCAGTTCATACTCTAAATCATTCAATATCATTTAGCAAAATAGTGTGTAATATAGTAAATACGATTTAAAATCATTTTCTTTTCAATTCATTCGAGGTTGACACATTCAAGTCTTCCTCATATCATATTTATAATAGTATAGGTAATATAATGCACTCATCTGGTAATGCCTCACTAGTAAACCTTACTTTCGATATAATCTCACTCTTGTGCTTTTTCCTTGGCTTTAAGCTTGCTCGTATCTCGATTTTGATTACAATCTATATGAACATAATTTACAAATCATATAAAAAGTTCAAATCATATGTTAGTATCATACTAACATAAGCGTATACTAGAAATAAATTCATACAATTATTTCGACATTGATTCGATACTAGTTCCTTTTCACTACCTTAATTTTGATGTGTCATTTTTTTTCAAGGTGCTTATTGTGTGGATTGTTGGTAAAAAATGGCGCATTATGATTTGGTTGTGATTAGTTAAGTGTTTGGAGGCAATCTTGGTTTGTGGATAGCAAAGGTGAGTGGTTTTCATTCTTTGAGGATTAACATTGTCAAGGTTATGTAAGAGTGTGTTGAGAGTGTTCTCTTAGCTCAGACTTTATTGTAACTATTCCATATATGATGCATATGAATGATGAGATTATGTTATGAATCATGAGTTATGAATTGTGTTTTGATTATGTGTTATAAGTGATGCATAATGATTTTCTAAAGTGTATTTTGAAAGTGTATATATATGAAAGTGTAAATAGGATGAATGGATCTTCTTCACTATCCAAGAATGAGTGTTCAACTCGATGTCCATATATGTGTTGATCATGGCAACCAATTCCTATTTATGTTTACAAATGTGTTTTTGGAAATGTTTAAGTGATAAACTATGCATCCTTGATAACCACTGTTGATGAACTTGAATTGATTGACTATTTGTTTTTAATGGAACCTTTTAGATATGAAAAGCATGCCTAGGAAAGAGTACTCTATGTTTTTATATATGAAAGTGTGTAAGGGATATATGGTGTAAGTATGGTGCATTGAGCTTTGTTCTAAGAAGAACACGGGGTAAGGTTGATTCGTTGAGTTATCTCTGAAAGTCATGGTCTTGGACCTAGGTGAGTCCAAAAATAAAGAGATTTGTATGAATTATATTTATCCATTGAATGAGTTGTGTTTTGAACAAAAAATCATTGATCTTATAATGGAAACTATGTGTGTTGCATGTGACTTTGCCGACAAGGTAATAATGCATGAGTGATTGTGTTTGCAGCAGTGAATGTGATGATGTTAACATGATGGTATTATATAATTTAGCACGTGTTTATGATGCCTTATGAACTTACGATAACATTACATGATGACATGATATTTGAGGTAAAAACAAGTGGGTTTTCCTTGCATATAGGTGCTTTCTTTAGCTTTGAGATGAACATCTTGTTAGAATGTTAGTTATTCACTGGGATTATAGATCACACTCGATGTTTAACATTTTTTCAGAGGATTAGCTACTGTTTAAGAGGTAAGGAGTGAGCACTTAGGGGTGATTAAGCAAGGCTAATACTAAATAAAGTGTATGTGGTTTTTTTTAACAATGTGGCAATGTGGGAAACCATAGGAGAAATGATGTCCTATTGGCTATGTTGGTTTAATGGACTTATTAATGTCATAATGTGGATGTTTGATTTTATGCCAAAGCATGATAAATAAATTGGATATGTTTTTGCAATATGATTCTTGTATGTTATTATGTGTTCATAGATGCTAGTATGATCAAATGTTGAATTGTGCCATTAACAAGTGAATAGTGTGTTTAGACAAGTCACACTAAGTGTAAGAAATATCTTAGGTTCATAGGATGAATAAAATGACTCTAAATGCATAATTGGACTAGGAGACTTGTGAAAAAGTGCACTTGATATGCAATATTTGACTTTCGATGCTTGATTCATGTATGATGTGTTGACCGGTATTATGATGCATGCTACATATATAATTTGACATGTATAAAGTGGTATGAAGGTGCTTAAGCATGTATAAAGTGGTATGAAGGGGCTAGGATCTTTTACTGTAACTCAAGTATTTCCATATGGTGCATTTGAAATTCAAGATGATTCAGTAACTTGGTTCAAGATTAATGGTTAGTGGTTGAAGCTTTTTTATGAAAAACACAAAGCTTGTGTGGTTGAAGAAAGCATTCTCAAAGAACATGTTTTTATTTAACAATCTTGAGACAACAATGTTCTTTCATTTTGTGCTTACTTTGTTAGCTCAAAGAACATTGTTAGCTCAACAATCTTCTTTCATTTTGTGCGTACTTTTTACCTCATATTGGGACAATACTCTTAATGTGAGGGGTAGAGGTTGAATTTTTCCTTGATTTTCTATGCTTAGAATTTTAGTATACTTTAGTTCGGATATGTTGAGTTTTCCTGAATTTTTGTTGAACTTCTTGGAATACCATGAAAGTTTTGGACACATTTTTGTTTGAACTATGATACATGAAAGAAGAGAGTATGACTAGTATTTTTCCTGAAAATATATAATGACATCTCATGAGTTTATCAGTTGAAAATGCACTTGACTTGATGTTGGTTACCCATTTCAGTAAGATTTGAGTCTATAGAGCAATTCCTTATATTCTTGGTCATTTTTTTCTTGAGTGTGTTGAACTTAGAATATATTCTAGAACTTGCTTGTGAATACATGTTAAGACTACGGTTTGGATTGATGTTTTGAAATGATATGGGCAATTAAGAATAACTCATTTCTCATACCTTCAAAAATGCCTACCAATTTATTTTCCCTTAGTTAGCCACTTTGAGCCTATTTTCCATTTTCTTTGTTTCACCTCATTTTAAACTCGAAGCCTTTAATTTTATCCCCTCTTTTTCTACCTTTGTCAAGACAAAAGAACAAGTCGTTTGTTGAAAAAAAAGAAAAAAAAAGTAAAGAAAAAAGTGTTTAAAAAAAGGGGAAAAAAGGAGAAATATGAAGAAAAAGAAAAAAAAAGAGTTGAAATTTGTTCTTTGGATGTTGAAATTCTTTAGTGATTGGTTGAGTTTAGTTACATGTTTGATGTTATTTTTTGGAATTGATCTCATGTGCATTAATATCTTGTCTTAATTAGTTTTGGGCCTTTATATTTTCCTTTTTCCAAACCCTTACCTAAGCCCCGTTATAACCCTTGATTAAGAACATTTGATTTTTGCATCATATTCATATACAGTGAGATTTGATTCACTTGCAAGCCTATGGTAATATTGTCTTACGCTTTGACTTTGAGAGTTGAATACACCCTAAGCACTTTGAGAGTATTTAGTGAACCATGTGAGAGCGTTAAGTCTCATTATATTTGAAATTAGTAGATTAATGGGATGTTTTGGATCATATTCATATCCAATGGTAGAGATTTAATTCACTTTCAATCCTATGGTAATATTGTCTTACGCTTTGACTTTGAGAGTTGAATACACCCTAAGCACTTTGAGAGTATTGAGTGAATCCATGTGAGAGTGTTAAGTCTTGAAATTAATAGATTAATGGGATGTTCCGATTTTGCCATAAATTTATCCTATTCATGCACTTCTACTTGATTGTTATTTTGGTTCGAATATTTTATGTGGACTTGACGTTGTTCATATTTTTAGATATGAAGCGAGATGATGGAAGATATTAATTAGTCCAAAAATCGCAAATTTCGATTGTTCAGACAACATCTTCTAGAAGACAAGTGGAATTACCTTGAATATTTAATTGGAATTTACATGGCACAAGGTTATCCAGAAGATGAAGCATAATTCAACCAAAAGTATAACACTTAAATATTTATTTTTATCTTTTGTGATAAACCTTTTAGATTTAGGATTTTTAGTTTGATTATATTATTATTATTTATTTAGGAATTAGTTATTTTATTAGAACACTCGAAAGGATTTTTAGTTTGATTATATCATTGACTTTTATTTAAGAATTAATTATTTTATTTACTTAAAACTCTCGTATTATAAATACCTTTTAGGTTTAACCTTTGAACTTAGATTGAAATTTATATTTCATTGGTTATTTATTAAAGTTCTACTTTTCTTTCATCTCTTTATTTTCTTTTCATTATTGATAACTCCGTAAAAAGACTCCATTTTTAGTCTTTTTACTTAAGTTATTGTTTGTCTGAACATTGTTTTCATAGCATTATAGTTGCATTTAGTTGCATTTAAGTTATAATTACATGTGGTGGATAAGTTTTGCCTAGGCAAGATTTATTTGGCTTAACTGATGTTATTGAGGAGAAAGGGCTTTTGTGGGTTGTGTGTGTTCTAGAATTGACTTAAGAGGGACATTTCTGCCTTGACAATATATTTCGCAAGGGCCAGTGGAACACAGAAGACAAAGACAATGAAGAACATATTTTTCTTGCCAAGGCAAGATTTATCTTGCAAGTTTGAAGTGAATATGACGAATTGCTAATGTCACATGCCAACTGTATGATTGACCTCACGTGCAATCAAGCCCCCAAGATTCTGACCATATCCAGCTATATTTCCATCTATAGCATGGAAAAGTTAACATGGGAATTTTGGGAGTCATTCTTCATTTGTTCTTAATTTTTTTAATCTATTTTGGGGTTTGTATTAAACGATGATACTATTGGATGACACTTTGGAAACACCACGAATTGCTTTACTTGGTGTTGGTTTTTGTTTTGCTGAGACAATTATTTTATGGTTCATGAATGATGCATTATTATTTTTCTTACGTCTGTTTTGTTCATTGTTTTAGTATTTTTCCTTGTCATTGTAAGAGCTTTCGAGAGATGGCCTGATGCCTAGGCTAAACACTTCTAGACCTTGTAAGAGTTTTCAAGAGATTGTCGTTTTTCTAGAAATTGATTCTTAGATTCGAGAGAATTAAGATAGATCTACGTGAATAATGGAATAGATCCGGGATGGTGATGTTCTAACCTGCCTACCTTAGAGATAAGGAGAGGGTTTCAATCGACTATAAGAGATATACGCTTGAGTAGGATAGACAACGACTATAGTTCACGCTAAGGTGTATTACTACACCAACAATCTGACAAACCAAGGGTTGTAGTTAAAGCTGAGTAGTATAGTCATAGTAACCGTCTTAGAATACTCTATAATCCTGTCGGGTAGGCTAATCATATCATAAGAAATCCTTCCAGACTTAGAATAATTTCTTGCCATAGAAAAAGACTAATCTGAGTGCTTTGTGAAAAGTTTGAACATGTGAGGTTACTCTAAATATATTTTAGTCAACGTTTTTCTTTGTCTTGGTGATTTTTATTTGTTACTTTTGCATATTTTCCTTGGCTCGACCAAACTTTTCTACAACCATACTTCACAATATTCTCTTGCTTTAGCCACGCTTTGACACTTGTTCGTATAATCCATTGCTAATTGTTTTTCTGTTTTGACAAGAATTTATGAACTAACTCCTAACATCTAGTTCTAGTTGTAGTGAAACATCAAAACCCCTACCAATCCTCGAGGAGACGATAACTTACTTACCCTTTATTTCTTGATTCGACTGTGTATACTTGCACATATTTACTTGTCTTATCATATATGTTTACAAGCGATCAAGTTTTTGGCGCCTTTACCGAGGATTGGCAACTGACGGAATTTTTGAAAAAATTTTCCATAACAAATTTTTATTTCTTTTCACATTTTACTTAGTTAGTTTAACCTGTTTAATTTTTTTCTTTTTCTTTTTATTTTCCTTTGAAGGTTTTTATCGTTGCATGACCCTGAGATCTTTTGGTAAACCACTAGAACCATTTAACCCTAAGATTGAACAGTCGTTCAGAAAAAGGAGATGTAACCAACGAGCCAGAGAGTATATGAATCAACTACATCATCAAGGCGACAACAATATGGGAGATCAGGCAGATCTCAACATAGTGGTAAATAATCTTCCTAGAGAAGCTGCAAGACCACGAGCAATACGAGACCACTGAATCTGATTCTTGATTATCTCAATCCAGGCATTGTGGCACCTGAAATATATGCAACCCATTTTGAACTTAAATCGATGATGTTTAACATGCTAAACTCCATCGGTCAATTTTGTGGCTCGCCTAATGAGGATTCTAGACAACATGTCTATGCCTTTCTCGAAGTGTACGATTCATTTAGGAAACAAGGAGTGCATGAAGATGTGCTGAAGCTTAAACTTTTCCCTTATTCCCTACGCGATCGAGCGAGAGCTTGGCTCAGTGGAGTCCCTTCGGGCGTAATGGAATATTGGGCAGATTTATGTAAAAGTATTTTACTTCGATACAACCCTCCCAATATGAACACACAGCTACGCAATGACATTGCAAGTTTTTGCCAAGGTGACGATGAATCCATGTACGAATGTTGGGACATATACAAAAGTTTGCTTCACAAGTGTGTGAACAACAGATTTCACGACTGGACTCAAGTTGTTATTTTTATAACGGAGTCAATGCACCTACTCGAATGATCTTGGATGCCTCAGCGAATGGCACTTTGCTTGATAAATCACCCGAGGAAGCCTTCGATATCCTTGACAGGATAGCGAATAATGACTATCAATTCCCGACTACAAGGCTGGGAATCGGTAGAAAAGTATATGGAGCATACGAAATTGAGGGTAAGGATCCAGTCTCTACTCAACTTTCTTCCATAATTAATATGTTGAAAAATTTGTAGCGTCCTAATGAGGCGAGAGAAGTCAAGGAAACTAGCGCTGCATGCATTCTTTATCGCGGCAACCATCATGAAAGTGAATGTCTAGAAAATTAGGAGTCCATCAATTTTATGGGAAACTACAACCGAAGCAATAACAATCCCTATCCTAATACATAAAATCCTGGATGGCGACAACATCAAAATTTTTCATGGGGTAATCAAGGAACTAACAACAACAATCATGTAGGGAATTATAATAGGTCACAACATAATAGTTCTGAACATCAAAATTTTCAACATCAGCACCAGCAGACACCCTGGAAACATAATAAAGGTACAACTTCTTCCTCTAATACAAACTCTAATTCTAACTCCTTGAAAGCGTCATTGCAGGAATTTATAGCCTCGAAAAAATATTTAATGGTTTCAACAAAGACTTTGATTCATGAACACTCATCGATAATTAAGAACTGAGGTAATTTGTTACAAAGCCAAACAATTCTTTTACAAAGCCATAGTTCATCCTTGAGAGCATTAGAGAACCAAGTGGGACTATTCGCCACAGCATTACATTCTCACCCACAAGGAAGTCTCCCTAGTGATACTGAGGTCATTAAACATCATGGAAAGGAGCAATGCAGTGTACTTACATTGAGGAGTGGTACCCAGATTAATCAGAATGACAAGTTTGGGGGGAAGAAAACATAAAATTCTAGCCAAGGCACTACTCAACCTGGGGATCAAACTAAAATTGTTGAGCTAGAGGGATTGCCTGAGGAGAAGGAAAAGGATGAAAGTTCATAAATTTATCAAGAAGATAGTGGGAAATTTATTGCCAAGGCAAAAGTCTTCTCACTACCTATAGCAGATGAAGTCAGACCTCCACCGCCCTTTCCTCAACGGTTGATAAAACACAATGACGAAATTCAGTTCAAGAAATTTGTTGATGTCCTAGATCAGTTGTATATTAATGCGCCCTTGCTTGAAGCCATCGAGCAGATGCCTTCCTATGCTAAATTTCTAAAAGACATTGTCTCAAAGAAGATGAATGTAGAAAAAATAGAAAATGTTTCCACGGAGAAAGAATTATGCTCTGCATTAAGCAAACTTCCGCCAAAGCAAAAAGATACTGGCAGCTTTGTGATACCATGTTTTATCGGTGACAACTTTGTGGGATGAGCTCTAGTTAACTTAGGGTCAAGCGTAAATTTGATGCCCAAGTCCATATTTTTAAAACTGTAAATGTGTAGCGCTTGCCCAACCACCATTATCTTACAGTTAGTTGAACGGTCTTATATCCGTCCTGAGGGTAGAATTGAAGATGTCATTGTGAAAGTGGACAAATTTGTGTTTCCAGTTGACTTCCTCATATTAGACTGTGAGGCCGATGAAAATGCACCCATCATTCTTGGGCGACCCTTCTTGTCCACTGGACGAATCTTAATAGATTGTGAGAAGGGAGAATTCACGATGAGGGTAGGAGACCAAAGCATCACAACCAATGTCTTCAACTCCATGAAGTATGTTAATGATTCAGAAGAATGCCAATGCATTAGATACATGGAATTAATGGAGGAAGAAGGAGTAGAAAATCTTGGCCAAGGTGAATTTTTAGATATAGATGAGTATGGCACTTTATGCCAAGACAAAATTTTTCTAACGCGTGAACATGAACATTTTAGCATGGGCGAAAATTTGTTAAAAGAGGATTATGACAAATTTTGCCTCGGCAACATTTTTTTCGAATGAAGCAAATGACAGATTTCCTAATAATGAAACCAAAGTGGGTTATGAAGATAAATTATAGGAACAATTTAGGTTCCTTCAAGCTAGACCAGGTATGAAATTTGAACCCTTGGATTTCAATGAATTTATTCCCCCAAAATCATCGTTACAACATGCACCCATATTGGAACTTAAAACTTTGCCTTCACATTGGAAATATGATTATCTAGGTAGTAATGAGACTTTAATGGTGATAGTTTCTGCTAGTCTAACCTCTGAACAGGAGAACAGTTTGTTAAATGTTTTGTCGCAAGTCAAAAAAGCTCTCGGGTGGACCATGGAAGATTTGAAGGGAATCAACCTACAATATGCATACACAAGATTAACTTAGAAGATAGTCATAACATTATATGGAACCACAAAGAAGACTAAACACGATAATAAAGAAAGTGGTGATAAAGGAAATCATAAAATGGCTGGATGCTAAAGTAATTTATCCAATATCCAATAGCTCATGGGTTAGTCTGGTGCAGTGCATGCCAAAGAAGAACGTCGTGACTATGCTTATGTATAGATTACATGAAGCTCAATAAAGCAACAAAGAAATATCACTTTCCCCTCCCTTTCATTGATCAAATGCTCAATATGTTAGAAGGAAAAGCATTTTACTGCTTGCTTGACGGATATTTTGGATACAATCAGATAGCCATAGCATCAGAGGATCAAGAGAAGACTACTTTCACATGCCCATATAGTACCTATGCATTTAAGAGAATGCCGTTTGGACTATGTAACGCTCCAGTAACCTTTTAGAGGTGTATGATGGCCATTTTTTCAAATATGGTGGAAGATTGCATGGAAATATTTACGGAAGACTTCTCCGTCTCGGGTGATGACTTCAACCGATGCCTCAACAACTTATCTAAAGTGCTAAAGCGATGTGAAGAATCCAACCTGGTGCTAAACTGGGAAAAATGTCATTTTATGGTAACCAAAGGAATTGTGTTAGGACACAAGATTTATAGCCAAGTCATTGAAGTAGATAGACCCAAGGTGGAAGTAATCGAGAATCTACCTCCACCTACCAATGTAAAGGGCATACGCAATTTCATTGGATATGCAGGATTTTATAGGCGGTTCATAAAGGATTTTTCTCAAATTTGAAAGTCTTTGTGTATTTTGCTTCAACAAAATCTATTGTTTGTGTTTAATGATGAATGTTTAAATTCTTTTACAGATATGAAGAAAAACCTTGCCTCGGCGCCAATTGTTGTTCCACCAGACTGGGACGTATCTTTCGAACTCATGTGCGACGCTAGTGACTATGCAGTTGGGCAGTACTAGGATAACGAAACAGTAAACACTTTCATTTTATCTACTATACTAGTCATACCCTTAACGATTCACAGATGAACTACACAATAACTGAAAAAGGAATTCTTGTCGTAGTATTTGCATTCAATAAGTTTAGGCCATATCTCATAGGGACTTAGGTTATTGTGCATACTGATCACTCTGCCATTAAATATTTAGTTAATAGAAAAATATGCAAATCCTAGGCTCATTAGATGGATATTATTACTACAAGAGTTCCATTTAGAGGTAAAGGATAGAAAGGGTACTGAAAACCATGTAGCAGATCACTTGTCTAGGCTAGAAAACAAAATCATTTGTCATGACTTAAGGACATTCAGGAGGATTTCCCTGACGAGAAAATTTTATTTGTCACGGTTGTGCCGTGTTACGCTGACATAGTTAACTTTCTTGTTAGTGGTATTATGCCTCTAGATTTATCTAGCCGGGGCTAAAAACTTTAGACATGATGTGCGACACTATTACTAGGATGAACCATTCTTATTCAAATAATGTGGTGACCAAATAATCAGGAGATGTGTCCCAGAAGAACACAAAGAAATTATACTTCAATGCCATTCATCCCCATACAAAGGACATTTCGATGGAACGAGGACTGCAACAAATGTTCTTCAATCTAGTTTCTATTAGCCCACCTTGTTCAAAGATGCACAAGAATTCTATAAGTCATGCGATAGATGCCAGTGCACCGGGAACATATCGAAGAGACATGAAATGTCACGGCAAAACATTTTGGAGCTCAAACTCTTCTATGTGTGGGGAATCGACTTTATGAGACCCTTCCTCTCATCTTTTGATGACTTATACATTCTCTTGGCAGTGGACTACGTGTCCAAGTGGGTAGAAACCATTGCAACACCTAAGAATGACTCCAAGACCGTGCTGAAATTCTTATACAATAACATATTTACGCGCTTTTGAACGCCACGATCTATTATCAGCGATGAAGGTACACACTTTGACAATAAAATTGTAAAGGCGCTGAAAAGATATGGGGTGCGTCATCGAATTGCCATGGCATATCATCCCCAGACCAATGGGCAAACCAAAGTCTCTAACTGAGAAATCAAACAGATCCTCTAAAAGGTAGTTAACCCAAACCGCAAGAATTGGTCGCCAAAGATGGATAAAGCGCTATGGGCCTATTGCACAGCATTCAAGACACCACTAGGAATGTCCCCATTCATACTAGTTTATGGCAAGGAGTGTCATCTGCCTGTAGAACTTGAACATAAAGCATATTAGGCCATCAAGAAATTAAACATGGATGCCCAGCTTGGTGGAGAAAGAAGAGTACTAGAACTGAACGAAATTGATGAGTTTAGAGCTCAGGCTTACAAAATGCCCGCTTATACAAAGAAAAAATAAGTAATGGCTTGATATAAAAAATTTTCCAAGGCAATTTTATTCTGGACAACAAGTGTTGCTTTACAATTCACGACTCAAGTTGTTTCCAGACAAGCTAAAATCTAGATGGTCAGGATCGTTCATCGTACACCAAGTACATAGCAACAGAGCAATAGAAATCAAGAACCTATATAATGGATCCACCTTTAAGGTGAATGGTCAAAGACTGAAGGAATACAAAGGAGCACCAGTTATGCGCGATAAATCGACGCCAATGACTCATAATGCCCAAGAGTTTGCTTTTTTTTCCTGAATAATTTTGGTTGCCTAGGCAACCAAAAATTTGAATTCTGTACATAAATAAATTAAGTTATTTTTATTAAGCACGTTGTTTAAATTTTTAAGATACTTTTGTTTCTTTTAGGCATATAAGGTATAAGTGGTAGCACAGGGTTGAAGTTCATGCATGGAGGAAGAAAAACCCTAAGCAAATTTGTTTTGGCGGTAATTGAGAAGAGGGAAAGATATCTTTCTTTACTTTACGTCAAATCAAAAAATCTTCTCATTAATATCATATCTTTTCCCTTTCCATATTTACCATTTTACCCCAAATAAACAACCCATTACTTTTCTCAAAAACCACTGATCCCTCATTCCTCCTCACCGTTTCCTTATTTTCTTTTTCTTCAACCTTTTCTCTTCATTCTTCCCTCCAAACTACAGCCACGATACACCCTGTACTAGAAAAACATATCCAAGAAAAATCCAACCACGTCCTCAGGATTTGAGTGTTTCCAAACTACCGAAGCCGAAGCAATGTTCTGAAACCTACAGAAAAGGCAAGTCTATGTGGAGGACGGCTTTGTTTTTCCAGCATAGGGTGGCAAACCCTTCGGACCTGAAGTAATAGATGTAGTAAGGAAGCATAAGTGGGAGAATTTTGCTCGGTATCCTAAGACGGTGGCGTAGATGATGGTCCGCGAATTTTATGCCCATTTAGGAGACCCATCTCAACATAATGTTTATGTGAGAGGGAAATCCATCTGGTTCTCTCCATAAGCCCTCAACCGTTATTTTTAAGCTCGATAAGGTGGATGATCAACACAAGAAATTCCTGGACAAAGCAGATCAATAAACATATGATGGAATCCTGGAAGACATGTACTTCAGATAGGTCAAGTTCGAAGGAAATACACCCACGCATAAGTGAATAGATTGTCGAGCCCTTAAGCTGGTTGTAAAGCTGTGGAATCACTTCTTGAAGGGAAAGCTGATGCTGACCTCTCACAACACAACCGTATTAGTGAGGAGGCTGATGCTGCTGCACTTGATTATTTATGAGTGAGCAATTAATGTTGGGGATATCATCTTCAAGCAAATTCATGATTGTGCAAAGAGGAACCGAGCTAACCTTCTTTTTTCTAACTTGATAACTACTCTATGCAGAAAGAAAAAAGTCCCCGAGGAACCGTTCGAGGACTTTATCAAGTCAAATAAGGGATAACAAAAAAGAATGTGCCAGAACTCATGAGTTTCAATGATAATGTTCCACATGAGGGCCTGGAGAGAGGAGCGAAATCAGTTGCCGTGGTAAGAATGGTAGCCGTGGTCACATCTTCGAGGGAGACGCGCGAGAGAATCAAGCGCTTAGAAAATCACACGTAGACTTTCTTCGGCTATGTCAAGGTGAGGGATGCACAACTAAATGCCTTCTTAAAGGACATGACGCCATTTCCCAATGAAATTTTCAAACACACAGTAGGTGGCAGTACATTTCACGCCTCGGTGCAAAATGTTCCCCCTGAGTTTTGCATCGATGTCCCTCTACTAGCCACGCATGTCTTGCCTCCACACGAAGAAAGCCACGGTAAGACAGATGAATATTTGAGCTCCTCATTCTCTTCGTCCAAAAACACACAGGAAATCCCAATCGAATTTTTTGAAGATGATGATTTCATTCCAGTCCCTGATCAGCCCACAACCGAAAAAGCATCTGAACAGTCCTTGGATCGCCACACTATACCAGTTCCCAATCCTGACCAAAGCCAGTCTCAAGTAACACCTACAAATCCCACCCACATTAAGGAAGGACATCACCAGCAAATGCCCCGAGCACGAGGCGTCGCATTAAGCGAATAACAGGTCGTGTCCTTCAATAATCTCCCTCTTCGATTCCATCAGGAGACACTAGATCCGAGAGCCCCCTCCTCCAAAGCGACGCAAAACACATGCGTCCAGTCAAGCCTCCCTACCACAGTAAGGTAACATTTTTTCCCTTTGCATTTTCATTTAGATTAATGTAGTTTGTTTTTATTTTTCATGTGCTGAGGATAATGCATCCCCCAAGTTTGGGGGAGGTGTTGTGTCTCACACTTAGTTAATAGAAGCTGATTATAATTGGTTGAAATTTTTTGTTGTCGTGGCATGAGTACGTTAAGACTATTGCTTGGAATGAATTAAGGATGCTCGATGATGAAAGCATGATTTTATTGCCTAAGCTAGAATTATTTTACAAGACTATTGAAGGATAGAACTGACTTTAGGCTTGATTTTTTGTAAACTTATAAACACAATTGTATGCTTTCTCTGCTTAAGGTTCTTAGTAAATTTTTAGGAAACAACTCTCTACATGCTGTGACATTGAAGAATTGTAAAGCTTAAGTTGAACTTCTTAGTGTTTAAATTTTGTGGAATAAAAGGGACACTCCTCTATGTAATGTCATGACCGGAAAACTCATAAAAATAAATGGTTGCCTAGGAATATGAGTGAATGAAAGTAGTCATTTGATGACTCTACCTGACTAGCTCGGGGGTGGAAGGTATACTCCCTTTCACTCAGAGTGTGGAAGGGTAGGTGTGATGAGCTGACTCCCCTCAAAATAATAAAAAAAAAGTGAATAAATAGAAGTGGAAACAGTGCTTGACAAATAATTTGATGCCTTGGAAAAACATAAGTACTTACTTGAAGTTTTCTAAATACGTTCATGCATATACTGAGTACAATCACGTAGACACACTAGCAAAGAATCCTAACTTAGGATGGTATTTGAATTATATGACAGTCCATCATGTTGAGGCTAAACTTTTTGCTGAGGGATGAAATTTTAAACCACATGATTGCCTTAATATCACTTTGATGTGACAATTTTAATTTTTTACTAATTATTATAAATTACTCGAGGACAAGAAATAGCTTAAGTTTGGGGTGTGATAACTCCGTAAAAAGACTCTTTTTTAGTCTCTTTACTTAAGTTACTGTTTGTCTAAACATTTTTGTCATAGCATATTAGTTACATTTAGTTGCATTTAGGTTATAATTGCATGTGGTGGATAAGTTTTTCCTAGGAAAGATTTATTTGGCTTAACTGATGCTGCTGAGGGGAAAGGGCTTCTATGGGTTGTGTGTGTGCAGGAATTGACTTAGGAGGAACATTTCAGCCGTGACAATATATTTCACAAGGGTCAGTAGAACACAAAAGAGAAAGACATTGAGGAACATAGTTTTCTTGCCAAGGAAAGATTTATCTTGCAAGTCTGAAGCGGATTAAAACCCCTAACAATCCCTGAGGAGAAGATAATTAACTTACCCTTTATTACTTGATTCGACTGTGTATACTTGCTTAGATTTGCTTGTCTTATCATATATGTTTACAAGCGATCAATTATGCTAAGTATGATCCAATCCATGCTTAGCTAAACTGTACTTAGCCTAAAGCTTTCCAAAGCTCAATTCTAAATCATGAGAATTGAGTCTTGTTCTTCATAACTTCAGATAGCATTCTTCGGTTCTCTAGAAATAAGGAGTGGCAATCGACCATTCCTTTAAAGTTACTACATCTTCAACCCAAAAAGGCGTCATTGGCTTGAAAGTTATTTTGGCTTACGGTTAGCAATCGACCATTCCTTTAAAGTTGTTTTGGCTTCCTGTGAACAAACTTAACAGTGGTCTGCTAAGGGGAATCAAGATCGGGTTCGATTCTCAGAGAGATGCTATAACTCGAATCGGGCTCTTCCAATACTCAAAATTGTCTTAGTCTAACGGTGATAGATTTGGCTAGTCCAACAACGACCAGATTTCATAGATAGACATGGAAATTTTGGTTAACTCGAGAGAAGATTTAGTTGCAGAGGTTGAGCTCCGTTAATTGCAATCGACATGCATCAAGGAGATAAAATCTATTTCGATGATTGATCGAAGTTGAGGTTAAGCAAATCCTAACGCTATATCATCTCAATTGAATTCTTCTACTTTATTTATTTATTTATTTATTTATTTTCTCATCATTTGTTCATTATTTATTTTAAATTATTTTATTTTTTTCATTATTTCTAGATCCCTCATATTTATTTTTGCATTTTAAAGCAAATGATCAAAACAAGCAAATTTATCAAACTTTCTTAGTCCCTGTGGATTGACCTTTACTTCTCTATACTACTTTCATTATTTATTTGAGACTAGAGTATTTATTTATTTGGAAAATCCAATGCTTGTCATGAACCTACCCTCGACCACACCTCAAACCGACAAACAACCACCCATAAACCCCAATTGTGATTTAAATCCCCAACCGTGACAAAAAAATAGCGATAATTCGTGACCCCACGGCGAGAGAGACGATATGGGTGTCGAAGGCCGAAAATGAAGAAGGAAATAGCGGCGGTGTGAGCGATGGTCATGGCCGGAATGGGAGATGGTAAGGTTAGGGTTAGGTTTTTAGGAATAATTTTAGGGATTTAGGGATTTTTTTTAATTTTAGAAAAGTTTGGGTTTTTTTTAATATAAAATATTTTAAAGTTTTTTTAAATAAAATTTCCAAAATTACTATAACGTAACACATGTCACTTAACAGATAAATTTAACGGTCGTTACGGTCAGTGCGCCTAAAGTCATAACGTTTGTAACGTATACAACTGAATTAACCCAAAAAAAAGTTTAGGCACCAATTGAAAAAAAGAGGTATAGTTTGGGATTTTTTTTTATATTTAAGTCTTTATTTTTTTATGAATAAGATCCTCACGTGGTAATATATTATAATTTACTTTTTTTAATGCTTAATTTGTGAAATTTATCTTTCCTCCTTGGAAGGGGAAACTCCACCGTGTAAAAGCAATTGGGAGAAGGAAAAAATAAAGGGCTTTTATCAACTTCAACCTTTGCCCATCATGGTAGACGGAGAGAATGAAATCCTAATTTCTTTTTAGGATTTAAGCTCCAGTTAGGTGAGTATAGTCGTCATTGGTATCATTGTATTGTATTATATGTTTTATATGCATTATCATTATGTGCAAGTAAAAATGACAATTTTGTTCATTAGGTCATTTGGAGCACTTGCATGGTTTTATGATTATTGTTATTATATGATTTTCTACTGTGATGACAGTGATAGTTCATTGTTACAAATGTTGGTAAAATTTAAGAAAGAGATTATTGGTAAGTTTTCATGGTTATCTATATATATTATATTATGTGTTCTATTGTAAATGCATTGAAATTATTGATAAATAATGTTTGAGATGTATTATGGACTAAATTGATCCTAAGAGGCTATACGATAATTCTTGAGCTAAGAACTCTAATACGGTTTATTGATAAGTATTGAAATGTCACAAGAGATGACAACATGATAAGTAATGTTATTATGAACAATTAGTGCCAATGATTATCTTATTAAATTTGAGATACAATTGACATGTCATAGCCTCCGTAGTGCTTGTACGAATATCGTTCAGACTTTGATTTCGTTAGTAATAGAGGAATGTTGATGATTAATCGAATTAATTTTTGGGAAATGATAAAGAGTTGGGCACTATTATTGTGATATTGCACTATTGACAGTAACATTAAAATTTGTATTTATGTATATCAAAATAGTACCATTGGACTATTATTAAATCAATTTTTATAATCATGAGCATTGTTATTGTTATTGTTATAGCTAATGCAATTTTTATTGTTATTAACATCATTATTGATATTGATAAAAACACTTTCATGGTTATTACCTATTATAAGATCATAAATTTAAAGATGTCATCTAATAGAATATATGAGTAATACTATCTCACTAAGCTATATAAGTTTATATTGTTTGTTTAACGATTTTTGAGACATCGATCATCATAGTCGGATTCAAGATTGCATCCTGTGGTTGCAAGTCATCTTCATGTATTCAGTGAGTGTAAAGATTATTTCCTATATTCTTAGAATGGTGGCTATTTATGCATATGGATATGGTTTTGGTATATTGCCTTTGTCCCATTAAATTTATCCACGCTTGATTTTTTTTGTCATTTTTTTAAACTTTGACTCATTATTATTTAAAATTTGTAATTGATAAAAATATGAAAAAATATATTTTAAAAATCTTAAATCAAGTAGTTTTTAAATATATATTTTATAAATTTAATTTTTAAAATATTTAAAATAATTATGGTAAAAGTTTAAAAATTTTAACTTTTAAAAAATTAATAATATACACATTTAGTGGGACAGAGAAAGTATTTGTTTTGAACGAAGTTATGAAACATGTTCTTTGAATTGGTTGTCATGTATATTCTATGTTAATTATGAACCCATTGTGTTAAAATAAGCTAATGATATGGTAAAGTGTTCTATTGCCCTCATTTGAACAATTTGATAAGTTGATTTGTTGAATTATGCAGGATGGCATATTCGCTTAAATGATGTTCTAATTGAAATTATGCTCAATGTCAATTGCATAGTATTAAAATGATGTTATGATGCATTATTGGTATGTCATTGTATTAGATATGTTGCATATAAGTTAAAAGTAAGTTTGATAGACTTTTGAGCAAGTTTGAATTGATAATTTGACCAAATAGTGCATATAGTATTGATACGAAAACAGAGGGTATCGATGTCATAGGCTAAAATGTAAACTTTGGATGATTATTTGGCATCTATGCTGGTAGGGAGTATCGATAGCACATATAGTAAGGGATAGATATGGATCAGATTTTTGATTAATTTGACTCAATTCGACCCGAAAATTATACACCTTTCACTCGATCCAAATCTAATTCGAAAAATATACACCCTCCACCCGATTCGAATCTGAACACGACCTGACCCAAACTCGAAATAAAGGAGTATTATTACAATTATCCTTAAACATATAAAGTAAAATTACATTTTTCTCAGATCGAGTAGGGTCATATATTTTTCACTCGAACCCGACCTGACCCAAACCCATTTTTTTTAAAAATAAAGTTCGACTCGGTCGAATCGAATTGAAATCCGTCAAACTCGGATCTCGTGCTCATCTCTACACATAGTATCGGTATTAAGAGGTATCGGTACTTGTATAATATCAGCATCTATATTATTCGGCATCTCATTTTTAAATACATATGTGTTTCGGGCCCAAGATGACTCGTGTCTGGACTCGACCTGGCTTATTGATCCATGCCTTTCGCAGTTTATGCGATAATTCCGTTTTTTTCTCCATCTTTTTTTTTATTTCAATTTTTCCCTTAAACATGAATAAATAACATTTTTACCTATTTAATTTTAGTTTCTTTAAATCTATTCTTGTATGTTTGTTTATTAATTGTTATTTATTATTAGTATGATCACATTTCAAAATTAAATTTCAATTTGTAACGTCTTAAAACGAGATAACACGTGATTTTTGAAAGTACCAATTTTTTTTAGCGGTGGAGATGCTCTGCTCTAACCTTCTTCAAAAATATGATTTTTTTGGGTATTCGTTCGTACATGGTAGAAAATGATCGATGACGACTCGTATTCTAAAAACATGCTTTTCAAGGCCAAGACATTCTAGAATTACCTAAAAATAGTTTTCACAAATCAAATTATCTCAGTTAAGTTGGTTAAATCAATTATAATTGACTTTTCTCACTATTATATTATAATGCGATTTTTTTCACTTATTTTACATGTTAAATCATAAGAACTAATGTGTAATATATATATATATATATATTGTACTTAACAATTTTGAACTTAATAATATTATACTCCTACGTTAAAATAAACTTGAATCACTGAACATGACAGGATCATAATCTAAAATAATTTAAATTTGACTAGAAGTGATCTAATTTGAATTGATTAAAACTTAAAATCAATTTGATCTAAAGTTTATAAATCAAAACATGACTCAATTTGAACCTAACAGGTCTAATTTTGTCAACCCCATTATAAGATTGACAGAGTATGTTTCATACCAGACATAAACTGGAACCATGAATCCTTGTTGTTACTCATGCCAAAAGTTCATCAACTCAGTTTATGGACAATTGGGTTAAAATCGAGGGATAGAAAAAAAATTAAGGTATGATGTCAAAAACAGCCCGCAACGTTTACTAAAATGGTTATTTTGGCCCCTTAACATTTCACTTTGGGGTAAAAAATTCCCTTTATAGATGAAAATATTAGTTAACACATAATTAACGCTTCAAAATAAGAGTCTTTTTTAATCTAAAATGAAGCGTTGAGGGCTAAAATACCCTAGAAAAAAAATAAGAGACAAAATGTTTATTTTGTCAAATGTTAGGGGCCTTTTGACCCTAAAATGAAATATTAGGAGTAAAAATATTCCAAAAAATAGAATAGAGGAAAAAATGATCATTTTGATAAACATTGGATAATTAATTTTGATATTATATCAAAAATTAATAATAAAGGTGAACCCGCGCTGCATATTATAAGAAAAGGAGTTTTTCCACGATATGCGACTATCAGATGACGTACGAATAAACTTTAGTCGTTGATATACATTTCAATCATATTTTTTTTTGCTGAGTTATTAAGATTTGAAATATTAATGGCTATAAGCTTGATTAGACCATGCGATGATGAGTTTAAAGAGTATAAAAGATGGAGGAATAGATTTGTGATTTTACCATTTTATTTTTGCTTAATATATAAAAAAACACCAAATTATAACTTTTTTTTTCCTAAATTGGTGCCTAAACTTTTTTTTTGTTAATTTAGGTGACTAACGTTACAAACGTTAGCACTTTAAGTGCTCCGATTGTGACGGTTGTTAATTGACACATGTCACATTTTGATAATTTTAAACATTCTATTTATAAAAAAGTAAAGATACAATGTAATAAAATAAAATAAAAATAATGAATACCGACAATTGATAACCAGTAACAAAATCGATGTCTCACAAAAAAAAAAAAACTAACGACCACGTTAGGAAGAGAGAGAAAACTACAGTTAAAATTATTTATTTGGATAGATTTAGAAACTTTAAATATTGTTTAAATTATCAATCTGATCAATTTCTAAATAAATTTAATGACATTGACCAATTAAAATATGTAACATGTAATGAAACATTAAAACATTCTTCAAAAGTTAGAAAATTCAAATAAAACTATAAAAATATAAATTTTCTAATTTTTTTCAATTTATTAATTATTCAAATAAATTAAGTATGATTACTACTTGAGAAA
The DNA here is from genome assembly GCF_006381635.1 of Hibiscus syriacus. Lineage (NCBI taxonomy): Eukaryota > Viridiplantae > Streptophyta > Magnoliopsida > Malvales > Malvaceae > Hibiscus > Hibiscus syriacus. The sequence goes on along the minus strand of NW_024063533.1, from coordinate 9,290,711 downwards.
AACATATAAATTTAAAACATAAATTCTGAAAATTTAAAATAATTTCATAAACAATAAAATGTCTAAACTTCTCTATCATTATTGAACACATGAGATATTTATCAATTATAAAACTAAGCCCAAAAGATTTTCTTCAATGTTGGGCTAATCATACGACTCAGTCCCGAGCGAGCAAAGCCCCCGAAATATATGAATAAAATACACAAATAGTCCTTTGATTATATGGTAATACTTTTTTTGAGTCCCTCAACTATTAAAAATTATAAAATGATTCTCTAACTATAGGGTGTTGATTTGTTGAGTCTCCTTATTTTAAAAGTTACAAAATGGTCACCCGAGTATTCATACGTCCAACTCTTCCTTTTTCATTAAAAATTAACGGTTGTCTGAGCTGGACATTAAGCTGGTGACTAGGATATAAAATATGATCCTAGAATCTCAAACGACTATACAATTCCAATGGTTCTGGGATCAGATTTTATCATATAACAGTCAGCAACTTAACATCTAACTCAGACAACTGTTAATTTTTTAATGGAAAATGATGAGTTTGGAATATATGAATAATTTAGTTATCATTTTGTATCTTTTAATAGTCGAGAGACTCAATAAATTAGCACCCAATAGTTGAATGGTCATTGTGTAATTAATAGATTAGGGATTCAAAAAAACATTGTCATATAGTCAATGGACCATTTTTGTACTTTTTCCAATATATATATACACACTTATGGAACGTGAAACTAGTACCTTCCATCTTCAACCTGGCTTTCGTTTTTCATTCATCCTTTTAACACTCATAAGCTACCTAAATTCAATTTTCTTCTCAGGGATAATAACTCTGTTCTTCATGATGGAGGTTCATTACTCTTTCCTTTTCCTTCCTCTCTCTCTCTTTACTTTTATGCTTCATCACAGTTTCGTTTCTGTTTTCTTTTTTAATCTCTTCTGACTGTGAGGAAATGGGTTTTTGCACTCTTTTCTTTCTGTTATTTACATAAGTTTTGCTTTTGGGTTTTCAATAAATGATGAATATGTTTACTTTTTGGTTAAGTTTAAAGATTTTATGAAAGAAAATGAATGAATTTCACAAAATCAGACAATACCATGTTGTTTGAATGGAATTTCAATGAGATAGGAATAGTTTCTGGGAATTGCTAGATCAATGAAAACTTGAAGAGCTATGCCCTTTTTTGTTTGTTAATTTACAAATGAATGTCGCATACTTGCATTTGAGTTGTTTAATTGTTTGAATCGTTGAACATTATATAATAGGTTGAATTGGGGTCTTCATTTTCTCTCTCTCTTTCTTCAATGTATTTATGTAAGATTCATAATCTTGGGATTGAAACAAAAGCGTATAGAATGTGACAATTTTAAATTCCGGATGTAATATTGGGTGCAAAACACATCACTTGAGGTAGTTCCTGGTACAGGGTCCAGTATGTCGAGTAGCCTGCGGATGCTATGTTCTATTGGCCATTTCCATTGGGGCTCATTGTACCATCTCTATTGATAATTTAACATGCCCTTCCACCTTGGACCCACAAACTCGGCCTGCGGCAGCCCCCTTTGTGGAGGCCAATGGACCTGCGACGATGTCTATACCAATGATTGCTTGTTCATCTTCTCTGTCAGAGGTTCCTTTGTTATTTTGTGTCTTACCTTTGAGAATAAAAATAGTTATGGCTATAGGCATTTTGATTCAGTGGTAATGAACATTTTATCGGCTGATTCTTGTAGATTTTAGTAGTTTTATTTCTGTATTTAAGTCTCTTAATTTTGTTTTGTTTGATTTGATAGCAAATTTGTGCTAAATATTTTTTCGTGGTGATTTGTTAGCACAACTCGAATGGAAGTGGGATCAACAAGAACAAACAAATGGTGGAGCAGTTGCAGCAATATGGTGTTTTCTCATCGAAGAAGGTTGCTGAAGTAATGGAGACTGTCGACAGAGCATTATTTGTACCTGATGGAACCCCAGCTTATGCTGATAGTCCCATGGCAATAGGTTACAGGGCCACCATTTCTGCACCTCATATGCATGCTACTTGCCTTCAATTATTGGAGCAAAATTTGCAGCCCGGCATGAGGGCTTTAGATGTTGGCTCAGGTCTCTTTTGTACTTTATATCATCATATCTTTGCTTTCTTGGATTCTTCCATATGTGTAACACTATTGGAATGTTGGAATATCAAATGTGCTGCAGCTTTTCTATCGGGTTAATTCCACTTTGTCAATGGTCATTTAGGAAGGGTCGATCATACTCGTTGATGCTTGTTGGATTACTGATGTTTTCACTGGAACTTCCAGTGAATACATCAGTAATCCAGTCTAAAATGTTTATGATTTTATGGTGCTAAAATAGGGGCAGAAAAAGAGGTTGTTGAAAGAAAACCGAAGGAGTTATAAAATTTCAAGTGCCCTTGGGCTATTATCTCAACACTTGTGGCATAATTTGGTCTTTGCATGCAGTCTAATATTTTTTTATATTCCTTTTCTTTGTAGAAGGCTTACTTTGATTTACGTCATGCATTTCTTTTGTAGGAACTGGGTACTTGACGGCTTGCTTTGCAATAATGGTTGGATCACAGGGTCGTGCTATTGGTGTGGAACATATTCCTGAATTGGTTGCTTCTTCCATAAAAAATATTGAGAGAAGTGCTGCAGCTCAGTTATTGAAAGAAGGTTGTCTTCAAGTACATGTTGGTGGTATGTACTCATCAGAACTTGCTATATCGAAAGAAGGTTTTCGTGGGATTGAAAATGAGTCGGTTGTCTTAGTTGAACTTTTCATAAGGAACTAATATACCTCTAGATGGTTATAACTTTTTGTGGAGTTGTCTTTAGTGGTTTATTTGAATGAGAATCGATGTTTCAGTTAATGTTTGTGACTGATGCTTTGATCATATATGATATCATAGATGGACGAGAAGGTTGGCCGGAGCATGCACCTTATGATGCTATACATGTTGGGGCAGCAGCACCGGAAATACCACAGCCTCTCATCGATCAATTGAAGCCAGGTGGAAGAATGGTGATCCCGGTGGGGAAAATATTCCAAGATTTGAACGTGGTGGACAAAAATTTGGATGGTTCGGTTTGCATTAGAAGCGAGACGGCTGTCCGTTATGTTCCTTTGACCAGTCGTGATGCACAGTTGAAGGGTTATTGAGTTGAGGAAAGTATCATGAATTCAGCTTGTTTCTCTTATTAAAGCCCAGTATTGTACAGAATATCGGTAGTTATTTAATTTTCCAGCTTGTTCCTCGCTATATATTGTTTGCTTTTGGTATGTTTTGGAGTCGGAACATAATGAAATGCAGGGCACAGTTAAAGCAACCCGTTTTCCAATAATATTTTGCCTTTTTTGCATAACGCCGATGTTCTAGATGATTGTTAACAGAATTCCTGTTATATTTTTTTAATAGTATGTATATAAGACAGTATGGATTTATAATCTTTCTTAATTATCGATGATGTACATACATTATGTAGAAGTAATTGTTTGAATCTATGATGTACATACATTATGTAGAAGTAATTGTTTGAATCTATGATGTACATACATTATGTAGAAGTAATTGTTTGAATCTATGATGTACATACATTATGTAGAAGTAATTGTTTGAATCCATGATTTTTAGAGAGAAATATTTCAAAATAATGAATGGGTTTACAGGCTAAATACAGAGCGAGTCTTATGGATAATATATGTTCATTATAATACTCTGTAGTTGTACCTTGAAACTAATGTTAAAACCCTACGATAACGATGTTCCACGAACAAATCAAGTCTATTATCCTGCGTACGGGAATATCGGAATGTTGAATTCAACAAATTCAATAATATATCACCAATCTAGTGAGTTATCAATAGTATGTCACCAATCTAATGTACACATCATGAATCCCATAAATATAATCATGCTAATACAATATACAATTAGTATATATATGATACATAAATTTAATACATGACATGCTTAAATCCAATAATATAAGTCTCATACTTTCCCTATTTAGTAACTAATGGTCTAGCCATGGACTCTCAAAATCAATAGCCAACGATGCAATAATGAATCACAACATCATTAACATTGCAATATCTTTTGTTCTCATATAGCATCGAGTATATATTTATGATATCGGATATCCGTACATATATCGTTACTAAGACCGTAATAATATAAACATGTGTATTTACATTTTATCACTAAGATCATAATATATATATATATTTGTCCTTAAGGTTGCATCGTTATGTGAATATTTTGAGTGTCAAAATGACTACGTATTGTAGATATTTATTTTCTTCCGGGTTTTTTTTATAGCGTAGTATATATAATAATTTTAAATATGGTTTTTGAAAATATATAATTTTGGAAACTTATTTTTTTAAAAAAAGTATAATATATAGTTTTTAAAACGGTTTTGAACGCATATAGTATATAGTTTTTAAAACGGTTTTGAAAACATATAGTATATAGTTTTTAAAATAATTTTGAAAAACATATAATATATAGATTTTTTTTTAAATTGAAAACGTATAATATATAGTTTTTAAAACAGTGTTGAAAACATATAATATATAGTTTTTTGAAATGGTTCTGAAAACGTAAAGTATACAGTTTTCAAAAACGGTTTTGAAAACATATAGTATATGATTTTTTAAAAATGGTTTTGAAAACATATATTATATGGTTTTTTAAAATGATTTTGAAAACATATAATATATATTTCTTTAAAAACGATTTTTGAAATCATATAATATAATTTTTGAAGACATATTTTTAAAATTATAGTTTTTATTATTATATTTAGTATATTATTATTTATATTATATTATTTATTTTATGTTATTTATTTTATTTATTTCGTTTTACTTTTTTTTTAAATTTTATTTTAGGTCCAAATCAAGGTCCAAGTCCAGTCCACAATTCGATCCAGAAGAGGTCCAAGTATACGGGCTTGATCCAGCCCATATGCAAAATAGAGTTTCACAAATCAAGCTCAGCGCCACATCTACCAGAGCCATCAGATCAAAACATAAACCAACGGTTGAGATCGAAGAAAAATAGGGTTGTAAAACCCTAATCATATGAAGCCAAGCATCGCACGCAACGCGCGTGGAGGCCACGCGCCAACAACTAACGGGATTTCCTGCCGAACAACCCAGGACTGAGCCATCTCGAGCTTTTCGGCCGCACCAACAACCAACGTCACCGAACGAGACTGAACCACCCCGGAAGAATCGGTAACACCCCGAGATATTCGGGAGTACAACGACCGGTTACGGGCTATAAAAGCCTCCGACCATGCAATGAAAACAACAACAAGAGCCACGAAAAAACTCAAGCCAAATACCAATAGCAGTAAAAGACCAAAAAGAATACCCAGGAAATCACAAAAACAAACAAGCAAAAATAACAAGCAAAGCAATTGTTTGAACCAACACGAAAAAAATCAAATCTTTCACCAAAGGCCGATAGGCAGAGGGGAGCACGGTCGCGGGGAATACCAAAAGTTGCTGGAGCACGTCGAAAAAGGTAAAACTCGGGACCTTTTTGGCATAGATATGTGCCATTCAGGGTTGTTTTAGGAGGTTTGGGGGTTAGATCCGATATAGGGGTAACGTGGGCTTTCGAAAGGTGTAAGGTTTGTTTTTTCTGGCCGTCAGGGCTACGGCAGGCAGTGGTGTATAGCTGAAATGATGGTCGGCCATTCTGCCGAGTGGGAGAGAGTTGAGAGCATTTGAGAAGAGAGGGGGGATGTTTTGTTTGAAATGAGATAGAATGAAAATTTTAGGATTTTAGGGGTATTTATAGTGGGGACTAGAGTGTAATTACATGATAGTTAAATTATTTCCACAATCCCCGATACTTTGATGTGTAATTCATTCTAGCCACCTGTTATAAATTGGCCATTGAATTTTGAAATATTTTGATTTAATCCTTGATGATATTTCTCATTTTTTGCAATTTGACTCCCCAATTTTGATCTTTTAAATTTTTATTTATTCCTTTTATTTTTTTATTCTCTTTCAATTTTGACATGTTCTTCATTTTTTTTTTATATTTTTCATTTTTTAACGTTTTTCTCATTTTAATTTTTTTATTTCTTTTAAAATTTAATACTTCCTTCCTTCATTCCTTTATTTTATTTTATTTTATTTTTCTATTTTAACATTTTTTTATTTTCTTAATTCAACCTTTTTTTTCTTTGATGTATTGGATATTTATTTTATTTTATAATCTAACGTTTTTTATTTTGACTTTTTTAAGGGCAATTTTTATCGATCTAAGGTAAGTAATTCAAATCGAATCTTTAAATTTCAATTTAGCTTTTAATTTTTGAATTAAGACAATCGAAAATTAAATTGGTACCGAAAGGGCGGTACAAGGGTGCTAATTATTCATTGACTGTAACCGACTCCCAAACCCGACATATTTCTAGTAAAACGCAGATCAGGTAAGATGATAAATTGAGATGTCTGGTCAACCTAATTTAAAAAAAAAATTATCGGTGGCGACTCTAGCATGTTTTATTTAGCTTGGCGACTCTACCGGGGATATGTAAGTGAGTCAGGCTAAATTTATTTTTCAGTTGTATTCTTAAGGGAAAATTGTATGTTTAAATTTTAATTTAACTTTTCGATCCTTATTATTTACCTTTGATTATTATTTTTCAAATAAATAGTCGTACTGATGTTCTCTAATGATTTCAGCTTTTCAAAAATTCACCTTAGGCTCTATACCCGGCTCCAAACCCTTTCGTAAGTGAAGGTGAAAACGACACCTTCGTGGGAATTTATTCTCCGTATAGGCCTAGCAAGTAACCTTCGGGATTCATATACCTTATGTCTTCGTGTGAATTTATTCTCCGTATAGACATAACGGAATGTGTCCTCTCGAGTTTAACTCGGTCCACATAAGCTTGTAGTAGACTTAGGACTAAGGGTCTGTCAAGCCCACAAGGGCACTAACAAGGAGAACTCGGGTACCTTTTTTTAGAACCTAAACCGGGAGATTGCAAGGAATTAGAGCCCACCCCGAATCTTCATTTCAAAACCTAAGATGCTTGAGTTATTTCTTGTTCAAAGCATGCAAACTAGAAAAATATACGGTTGGGACTTGCTAAAAAATTAACATGTGGGATAGAAATCGTGTCTGGGTAAGAATAAAAGCATGTGGGGTAGATAACATGCGGTGTAGGAATTTTTACTTTTATTATTATGTTGATTGTTATTTTTATCTTACTAACTTGTTTCCCTTTTATTTTTTGTTTTCTTTTATTTTTTCATTCCCATCATTTTAAAGAGGTGATTGATCCACAAAAACGTGTTCGTTAAACACAAATAATTGGCACTAATGGAAAAAGAGGTTGTAATGCAAGAGGTGAAATACGCAGAGGCTCGGCTATGGTCAGAGAAGACTTAAAAGGAAAAGGGAGATAGTCTGCAAGACAATTTTATGTCAGATCTGGTTGGTTATGCTTCTGTCAACCTTAAACAAAACGATGTTCAAGAACTGCAGAGCATTTGGGAAAGCTGGAAAAACGACCAGAAATAGAGATTCTGCCAGCGATATGGTGATACTGCGCTTCTACTCTATGTCAATATAGATGTGCCTTTAATTCAAGCCTTAGTGCAATTTTGGAATCCGGGGTACAATTTCTTTATATTCAATCAAGAAGACATGGTGCCCACAATTAAAGAGTATATCACTTTACTACATTTTGAAGGAATCAGAATTGACTGGGTCTACACCAAGCACATCAAAAGTCAGCATTTCAGGAATGGGTTGGCAAAGGTTGCAATGGTAGATTAAAAGTGGGTAACTGACCTGATTCAGAACAAGGGTAAAGGAGAGGGAATTGCTTGAACCCATATCAAGCAATTAATGAAGAATCATCCAGATGAATGGAATGTGATTGACCTTTTCATACTAGGTATCTATGGCTTGGTTATCTTCCCAAAAACTTTGGGATACATTGAGGCGGCTGTAGTGGAACTGTTCGAACAACTACCGAAACGAGTAAACCCTGCACAAGCAATATTAGCTAAAACTTTTCGTGCACTCAACCATTATAGAAATACTAGGGGAGGAAGATTTATAGGGTAGCTTCTTCAGGTATGGATCCATAGTCACTTCTTGAAGACTAACGAGATTTCTTACCGCCAATTCAATACCACTTACCCTCCTTTAGGGGAATTCCTTACAATAAAGTGGACTTGTCAACCTGTTAGAAGCCGTTCAGGGTCTAGAGGACTTAGTTAGAATGTAACTTTGAGATGTTTTAGTCTCTTAAGAAATAACATTTTTGTCCCAATAAAAATTATTTATAATAACATACGCATTTTTGGATCAGTGCCTCGAACATTTATGCATCATGCATTTTTACATACTTTGCATTTGTTATTTTTCTTTTCTTCTCTTTACATTCACATTAACTAACAGAAAATGTCTCATAAAAGAAGGGAACAAACACTGGACATACCACCCCGAACATTGGACACACCTCTTCCTCATAATACCCGTTCAAAGAAGAAGAAAATGAAAGCTAAGATTGCTCAACTATAAGAGAATATGCTGAGGTTACAAAGAGAGCTTGAAGAAAAAATAAGTTAGAATAATCAATGCACTCTGGAATCGATCACTAAAAGCTAAGAATCATTGGTTGATCAAATCGTCGTAAAGTTATCTGGCTTGAATAAGGTAAGCACTCCCAGGGTAGGGACATCTGAATGAGTAACTATGCCACCTACCCCACAGGTGGTTATCTCACCGGGAATCCTACCGAGACTTCAAGGGGACTCATCCGCTGTAAAAGTACAAGCCTCATCTACAGTAAAAGTACAGACTGCTGTATCCAATCCTCAAAATAATTCGGATGACTACCATATATCGAATTTTGATGAAAACGACAAGACAAAGAAAATGGAGGAAAAAATCAAGCAGTTGGAAGATCAGATGAAGATGGTTAAAGGGGACCGCGACTATTATGGAGTTGATTCCTTGGAGTTAAGCCTAGTCCCAGATTTGATTCTTCATCCAAAATTTAAAGTCCCAGATTTTGAAAAGTTCGATGAGAACATTTTCCTTTCAGCTCACATCACCATGTTTTATCGAAAGATGACAATATATATAGGAAATGACCAACTCCTGATTCAATGCTTCTAGGAGAGTCTGTCAGGTTCAACCATTCGGTGGTACAACCAGCTGAACTGATCTCATATAATGACTTGGAAGGATCTGGCCAAGTCATTCTTGGAACAATAAAAACATGTAAACGATACGAGACTAGATCAAGTTATGTTGCTAAGTATGGAGAAAAAGCATAACGAAAGTTTCAGACAATATGCATAGAGATGGAGGGATTTAGATGTGCAAGTTCATTCACCTTTGGATGAGAAAAAAACCAGAAAGCTCTTTGTGCAAACACTAAAGGTTCCTTACTTCGGTCACCTGGTTACAATCACATATGGAAACTTTTATAACTTGGTTATGGCTGGGGAGATGATAGAAATGCCATAAAATAAGGCAAGATCGAAAGAGGGGTGTTAAAAACCTCCTATGAAGAAGAGGGGTGGAGAGATCAACAACATCAACACCTACAACGCCAACAAAGGTGTTACAATATCTAACCCAAAATCAACTACAGCTGTACCGTCAGGTACTTCTAGACAAGATTCAAGGGAACCCAGGAAAGAAAATGAACATTTCGATCCTATTCCCATGACTTACAAAGAACTTTATAAGCAACTATTTGACACTCATGTAGTGTCACCATATCCGGTGGAACCTATGAAACCCCCATACCCCAGGTGGTATGATGAGAACTCACATTGCGAATATCATAGAGGTGTTCCAGGGCACATTATTGAGAACTGCCTCGCATTCAAGAGGATCATGCAGAGAATGCGCAACAAGAATTGGATCAACAACTCAGGAGCACCAAATGTTGAAAAAATCCTTTTGCCTAATCATCAAGAGGCTGGGATTAATACAGTCACTAATGAGAAAGGTAGGAAAGTGAAAACAAGTATTTCTTAAGTAAAGTCTCATTTGTCTTGGGTGTGGAGACAAATGGTGAAGGCAAAATTTAGTGTACCATATCTCAGTGCAATAGAAGATACATGTAGTAGTTATTGCTGCTATCACAACAAATAGGGACATTATGTGTAGAAATATCTAGAATTTAGAGCTTTGATCTAGTTGATCATGGACAAAAAAGAGCTAGAATATTATGAAGAGAACAAGCACACTCCAGAAGCAGACATCTATGCAAATGGAGAAGTATCTGATCAAGGATATGGCACGAGGTGTCCTTTGATAATCACCTGTAAGGTAAAGTCGACAGAGGAGACACAAGAAAAGGTAGTGATTGTAGCACCTATACCTTTTCCCTATAAAGACGATCGATAAATGCCTTGGAAATACTATTGCCAAGTAAGCACTGTGAAAGAAGGTGCTCATGAAGTGGGGCATGCTACTGAAAATGGGAAGTGTTATTCCCATAAAGTTTATCCACTCTAGAGACCACTTGAGCCATTCAAGGGAGACGAACCATTGGTAAATAAACCTATTAAAGAGAAGGAAGCAATGGAGTTTTTGAAATTCCTAAAACATAGTGAATATAGTGTTGTGGAGCAAATACACAGTTTGTCAGCACGTATTTCGATGTTAGCACTACTAATAATTCGAAAGTAAATAGAGACGCACTGTTGAAGGTCTTGAATCAGACCTTTGTACCACAAGACATACCAGTCAACAAGATGGACATACTAGTCAATAACATTCAGGCTGACAATCTTATCTCATTTTCTGATGATGAGATCTCATTCAGAGGAAGAGGCTGGGCTAAAGTATTGCACATTACAACTCACTACAAGGGATATGCCTTGCCAAGTGTGTTAATCGATAATGGATATGCTTTGAATATGATGCCTTTGGTCACTTTGAAAAGACTGCCAATGGATACCTCCTATATGTGAGCATGCCAGAGTGTAGTCCGAGCATTTAACGGGACAAAAAAGAAGGTAATCGACAAGATTGAAGTACCCCTAACTATTGGACCTGCCACTTACAACATCGAATTCCTGGTGATGGACATTATGCCTTCCTAAAACTACCTTTTAGGGTGACAAGCTAGGGCGGTGCCATAACACTTCACCAGAAAGTGAAGTTTTTCATTGATGGAACCCTTATCATTATCAACACTGAGGAAGATATAGTGGCGAGTTTGACAACTGATTTCCCATACATTGAGGTGGATGAAGATGCTTTAGAATGTTCATTTCATTCTTTGGAATTCGTAAATGACACATTCGTGGCTGAAGGTGAAAAGATTTCCAGACCTAGGTTCTCAGAATGCACCAAGATGAAGCTAAAACAAACCCTGGGAAAAGGTACTGATATAGGAAAAGGATTTGGAAGTCTTTTACAGGGAAGAATTAACTCCATTTTCCTGTCATAAAGTTAGATCAATTTGGGATTGGGTTTCAACCCAATCACCAACATAAAAGGAAGAAAATTCGGAAGTGCCAAAGAAAATTGGCAAGATTGACTACGGATGAAATTCAGTGGGAACAAATGGTATTCTCTCTTATTCAAGATACGTTTAGATATGGTGGTTATGTGTTTGAAACGACCTTGCCAGACTTGGAGGTTGCTTTGAAAGAATTGAGCATCAAAGCAATAACAAAGAACAACATTGAAGACGTTGATAGATCTGGAATCCGTCTGTTATCGTCCAGGTTCGTGCTTAACAACTGGACAGCTGAAGAACTACCTGCGGTTTTTAAATTTCTTTCAGAGTAATACTCAAACTTTACCTATTTGCCTATACCCGAGGCAATAGGTGATCTTTTGTAAGGGTTAATGATTTTTTTTATTTATATTCAATAAAAGATGATGTTTCTTTTTGGCAAACGTTTCTTCCTTTCTTAATTTCCTTTCTTTCGTATTTATTTTTTCTTCATTCTGTGTGGGATACCTTACACTCGCATATACACATTTCTCTTCTCATTTCCCTTTCAGGTCCCCAGATATTAATGATGCAGACAATGATGATTCTAACCTGGAGGTGGATTTTGAACAACTCAGTTGTCTTGGGGAAATTGATGAATGTGACAATGAAGAAGAGCGGAACTTACCTTCTGAATTATTAAGGATGTTTGAAAGAGAAGACAAATAAATATTACCACATGAAGAGAAAATCAAAGTTTTGAATTTAGGCACAGAAGAGGGAAAGAAATAAGTTAAAATTGGCACAACACTTTCGTCTGAAGTAAGCAAAAGCTTGATAGACTTACTTTAGGAGTACAAGGATGTGTTTGCATGGTCTTATCAAGAAATGACTGGGCTAGATACAGATATGGTAGTCCACAAACTACCCATTAGGCCAGAATGCAAACCTATACAACAAAAGCTTAGGAGGATGAGACCTGAAATGCTCCTTAAAATAAAGGAAGAAGTCAAGAAACAATTTGATGATGGCTTTCTTCAAGTGTCCAAGTATCTAGAGTGGGTGGCAAACATAGTGCTAATCCTATAAAAAGATGGAAAAGTGTGCATTTGTGTCAACTACCGAAACCTTAACAAAGCAAGTCTTTAAAACAACTTCCCCTTGTCGCACATAGATATTTTGGTGGATAACACGACAAGAAATGCTTTCTTTAATTCATGGATAGATTCTCAAGATACAACCGATTAAAATGCATCCAGATGACGTGGAAAAAACCATATTCGTCATAATGTGGGAAACTTTATGTTACAAGGTGATGCCTTTCGGATTAAAAAATGCTGGGGCAACATACCAAAGAGCTATGGTGACCTTACTCTATGGTATGATGCATAAAGAGATTGAAGTTTATGTTGATGACATGATTTTCAAGGCACAAACTGAAAACGAACATATCGAGAATCTAAGAAAACTCTTCCAAATATTGAGAAAGTTCCAGTTGAGACTGAATCCAAACAAGTGTACCTTCGGAGTAATATATGAAAAGTTTTTAGGCTTCGTGGTTAGCAGGAAAGACATCGAGATTGATCCAGATAAAGTCAAAGCCATCCAGAATTTACCTCCCCCACGATCATAAGAAGAAGTCGAGGTTTTATGGGTAGATTAAATTATATTGTGCGGTTCATATCTCAGATGACCGACAAGTGCGACCCAATTTTCCGCCTCCTTCGAATGAACAACTCTGGAATATGGGATGAGGACTTCCAGACTGCATTCGAGAAAATAAAATAGTATTTATCTCGCATTACTGTCTTAATGTCTCCAATCCCGGAAAACCTTTATTCCTGTATTTGTTCATCTTTGACAATTCAATGGGATGTGTCTTAGGCCAACATGATAAGTCCAGAAGAAAAGAGAGAGCCATTTACTACCTGAACAAGAAGTTCACTGATTGCGAGGTTAGATATTCACCCATTGAAAAAGTTTGTTGTGCTTTAGTCTGGGCTACACGAAGGCTCAGACAATACATGTTGTACCACACAACTTGGTTTATTTCCATGTTAGATCCATTAAAGTACATGATGGGTGTGCATGCTCTCTCTAGAAGGTTAGCCTGATGGAAAATGTTATTATCTGAATTTGACATTGAATATGTGAGCCAAAATTCTATAAAGGGAACTGCTATATCTGACGTTTTGGCAAAAAATAAACTCTGAAAACTATGAACCACTAGACTTCGAGTTCCCAAATGAAGATCTAATGGACGTATCTTTAGAAGAAGTGAGCACCTCCATATGTGAGACTTAGAAAATGTATTTCGATGGTGCATCAAATGCGTTAGGGCATGGCATTGGAGCTATCCTGGTCTCACCCAAAGCAAATCATTATTCTTTCATTAGCATATTAAACTTCGATTGCACTACCAACATGGCAGAGTACAAAGCTTGTGTTTTAGGGATCCAAATTACTATTGGACAAAATATAAAGACTGATAACTCCGTAAAAAGACTCAATTTCTAGTCTTTTCACTTAAGTTATTGCTCGTCTAAACAAAGCATGCACATCATTTTAATTGTATTTAGTTGCATTTAGGTTATATTTGCTTGTGGTGGATAAGTTTTTCTTCGGAAAGATTTATTTAGTTTAACTGATGCTGTTGAGGAGAAAGGGTTTGTGTGGATTGTGTATGTGCAGGAAACTTACAGAGGAAGAACATTTCAGTCGCGACAACATAATTTGCAAGGGCCAATGGAACAAAGAAGAATGTGAGGAGTAAATTTATCTCGCCAAGACAAGATTTATCTGTAAAGTCTGAAGCGGATATGACAAAATTGCCTATGTCACATACCAGCTGGATGACCTCCTTCAAATGCAAACAAGCCCTAAATATTCTGACAGCCTTTCTTTCTTTCTTTTAGTATGGACAAAATAATAATGATTATTTAAGGAATATCCAATCATGTGAAACCTTAGGAGATTCCTCTCTATAAATATGCAACCGTAGCCGCCAAAGAGAATAGAGGAAGAGAGAAGAGCTTTACTAAAAATGTGAGCGAGCAACTGCAGTGTTTTCCCACCGTTTACCAACCGACCTTCCTTGGTGTCCTCCATAGCCAGATTGTAGCAGAGCGGTGGTCAGGTCTCGAGAGAGGCTGATCACCAAGGCAGGTACAGTGCGGATCAGAATTATCACGACAAAGCCCCCGGTTTTAAGAGTCGTTCTTCCTTTGTTCTTAAATTCTTTACATGTTTGGGGTTGTATTAAAGGATGATAATTGGATCACTTTTTTATTGCACTATGACTGTCTTACTTGGTGTTAATCTTTGTTTTGCCTAGATAATTATTTTTTGTTTTATGAATGATGAATTATGATTTTGGTCATGACTGTTTTGTTCATTGTTTGAATATTTTACATTGACACTGTAAGAGCTTCGAGATATTGCCTAGGGTCATGGTAAAACATGTGTTGGCAATGTAAGAGCATCGAGAGATCGCCTTTTGCCTAGATAGTGATTCTTAGATTCGAGAGAATTAAGATAGATCTAGTTGAACAATGGAATGGATCCGAGATGGTGACTACCTTAGAGAAAATGAGCGGGTTTCAATCGACTAAAAGGGATAGACGCTAGAGTAGGATAGACAACGACTATAGTTGACGTTGAGAGGTATTGCTACAACAACAGTTTGACAAACCAAGGGTTGTAGTTAAAGCGAGTAGTATTGCCATAGCAACCGCCTATGAATACTTAGTAATCTTGTCGGACAGCTTAAGCAAGTCATAGTAATTCATTCTAGACTAAGGATAATTATTGGCAATGCAAAAGATTATCATAAGTGCTCTGTGGTAAGTCTGAATAATGTGTGGTTGTTTGAATTCTATTTAAATCAATACTTGTTTTTTTGATTTATTTTGTTTTATAGTCTGCATATTTATTTTTTCTCGACCAAAATTTCTATAATCATACATTATAGTATTTTCTTGTTTTATTAATATTAGCTTTGTTGTTTGACAAGATAGTAGGAATTAGCTTGTGACAACTAGTTCTGGTTGTGGTGAAGGTTAAAATTTTAGACCAATCCCTGAGGAGACGATAAATCACTTACCCTATATTACTTGATTCGATTGTGTATACTTGCACAGAATTGATTGCCTTAGCATAAACATTTACAAGAGATCAAGTTTTTGGCACCGTCGTCGGGGATTGGCAACTGAAGAAATTTTTATTCGCCATAACAAGTTTTCCTTGTCACCTTATATTTATTTAGTCTAACGTATTTTATTTCCCTTTGTAGTTTTTTATTATTGCATGACCCTGAGATCTGCTGGTAAACCATTAGAACCATTCGACCGTGAAGTTGAATAGTCGTTCAAACAAATGAGACGTGACCAACGAACCAGAGAATATTTAAACCAACTACAATTACAATACAACAACATGGGAGATCACGACGATCCCGATGTAGTAATTAATATTCAAGTTGCAAGACTAAGAGCAATATAAGATCATTTGAACCCAATTCTTGATGATCCCAATCCAAGCATCGTGGCACTTGAAATACAAGCAACTCATTTTGAGCTTAAACTGATGATGTTTAATATGCTAAATTCTATTGGCAAATTTGGTGGTTCACCCAATGAGGATGCTAGATAGTATACTCATGCTTTTCTTTAAGTATGCGACCCGTTTTAACAACAAGGAGTGCATAAAGATGTGGTTAAACTAAAACTTTTCCCTTATTCCCTACGCGATAGAGCGAGAGCATGGCTTAGTGGAGTTTCTTCAGGCTCAATGGAGTCATGGGCAAATTTATGCAAAAGTTTCCTACTTCGCTATAATCCGCCTAATATGAATACACAGCTTCGCAATGACATTGCAAGTTTTTGCCAATGGGATGATGAATTAATGTACCAATATTGGAATAGGTATAAAAGTCTACTTCGTAAATGTATAAACCATTGTTTCATTACTGGACTCAAGTAGTGATGTTTTACAACAGAGTTAATGCACCCACTCGAATGATGTTATATGCCTCAGCAAATGGCACCTTACTTGACAATTCACCTGATGAAGCCTTTAATATCCTCGACAAGATAGCAATTAATGATTATCAATTCTCAAATACAAGATTGGGAACCGACAGAAAAATATCTGGAGCATATGAATTAGAGGGTAAGAATTCAATAGCTGTTCAACTTTCTGCCATAACTAATATCTTGAAAAATTTGCAAAGTCCTAATGAGGTAAGAGAAGTTAAGGCGACTAATAACGCATGCATATTTTGCCATGGTAACCATCATGAGAGTGAATGTTTAGAAAATCATGAGTTAACCAATTTTGAGGGCAATTACAATCGGAGCAATAATAACCCTTATTCAAACACGTACAATCCTGGTTGGAAACAACATCTAAACTTTTCATGGAGTAATCAAGGGAACAATAACAATCAAGCAGCAAATTACAGGCCACAACATAATAATTCAGACTTCAACATTTTCAGAATCAGCATCACCAGTTGCCTTAGCAAAACAATAAAGGTATAACTTCTTCCTCTAATACTAATTCCAATATTAACTCCTTAGAGTTGTCATTGTAGGAATTTATGGGCTCGACAAAAGATTTCATGGCCTCAATAAAGACCTTGATGCACGAACATTATGCAATAATTAAAAATCAAGGAAACTTGTTACAAAGCCATTGTTCATCTCTAAGAGCATTGGAGAATCAAGTGGGCCAAATTGCTACAGCATTACATCCTCGCCCGCAAGGGAATCTCCCTAGTGATACTGAAATCACTAAGCATCATGGAAATGAGCAATGCCGCGTACTTACACTAAGGAGTGGAACACATGTCAACCAAAACGACAAGTTTGGTGGAGAACACCTAAACAGTCATCACTATGGCTGAATACAACCAGAGGATCAAGCTGAAAATTAGGAACAGGATGAACCACCTGAAAAGAAGGAAAAGGATGAAGGCTCAGAAAAACATCGTCCAGATAATGAGAAATTCATGGTCAAGGCCAGAGATTCCTTAGCATCAACATCATATAATGTGAGACCTCCAACACCGTTCCCTTAACGATTAAAGAAACATATTGATGACATCTAGTTTAAGAAATTTATTGATGTTCTGGACCAGTTGTATATCAATGTGCCCTTACTTGAAGCCATCGAGCAAATGCCTTCCTATGCCAAGTTTCTTAAAGACATAGTTACAAAAAAGAGGAAGGTAGAACATATTGCCACGGCAACAGAAATCTGTTCTGTAATAAGCAAACTCCCACCAAAACAAAAAGACCCTGACAATTTTATAATACCATGCTCAATTGGTAATAACTTTGTAGGACGAGCTCTTGTTGACTTGGGATCAAGTGTAAACTTGATACCAAAGTCCATATTTATGAAACTAGAAGGGTATCACGCTTGTCCAACCACAGTTATCCTACAGCTGGCCGATCAATCTTATGTGCAGCCCGAGGGAATAATAGAAGACGTTATAGTTAAGGTAGAAAAATTCATATTTCCAGTTCATTTCCTCATCTTGGATTGCGAAGCCGATGAAAATGCACCTATCATACTGGAATAACCCTTTTTAGCCACTAGAAGAATCCTAATAGATTGCGAAATGGGAGAGTTCAGAATGCGAGTAGGAGAGAAAAACGTCACCATCAATGTATTCAACTCCATCAAATATGTGGATGACTCAGAGGAATGCCAATGCATTAGAAAAGTAGATTCAATAGAAGAAGAGGAAAAGGCATCCTTGGCCACGATGGATCTCTAAAACTAGATGAATACAACGCTTTATGCCATGACCCTATAACCGAGATTTATAAATAAGAAAATTTTGGCCCAGGCGAATTATTTTCAGAAGACAATTATGAGAATTATGGCCTTAACAACAGAAATCTGAATAAAGCACACAATGAGTTCCCTGAAAACAATACCAAGGTAGAATATGAAGGGAAGACAAAGGAACAATCAAGGCTTCTTCATAATAGACTAGGTACGAAATTTGAACCCTTAGATTTTGATGAAGTTAATTCTTCATATTCATATTTACAACATGCACCCAATTTGGAACTTAAAACCTTGTCATCACATTTGAAGTATGCATACATAGGAAGTAATGAAACTTTACCAGTGATAATCTCTACCAATCTAACCTCCGAACAGGAGAATAGTTTGTTTAATGTTTTGTCATAGCACAAAAGGCTCTAGGATGGACAATGGCAGACTTGAAGGAAATTAGCCCTTCCATATGCATGCACAAGATCAATTTAAAAGATAGCCATAGTACTTCGGTGGAATCCTAAGAAAGGCTCAACCCAATCATAAAGAAGGTAATCATGAAAGAAATTATAAAATGGTTGGATATGGGAGTGATTTATCCTATATCTGATAGTTCATGGGTCAGCCCAGTGTAGTGTATGCCAAAAAAGGGTGGTGTGAATGTGGTTAAAAGAGAACATGACGAGCTCCTCACTACTAGAACAATCACAGGCTGCGCATATGTATGGATTACAGGAAGCTTAATAAAGCAACAAAGAAATACCATTTTCCCTTACCTTTTATCGACCAAATGCTTGATAGGTTAGCGAGAAAATCATTTTATTGCTTCCTCGATGGATACTCAGGATATAATCAAATAGCCATAACACCAGAGGATCAAGAGAAAACTACTTTCACATGCCCATATGGTACCTATGCATTTAGACGAATGTTGTTTGGGCTGTGCAACGCTCCAACTACCTTCCAAAGATGCATGATGGCAATCTTTTCAGACATGGGGGAAGAGTGTATGGGAATATTTATGGATGACTTTTCTGTCTCAGGTGACAATTTCAATCGATGTCTCGGTAATTTATCCAAGGTACTGAAACGATGTGAAAATCTAACCTAGTACTAAATTGGGAGAAATGCCATTTTATGGTAACTGATGGAATAGTGTTGGGTCACAAAATTTCATGTCAAGGCATTGAAGTCGATAAAGCCTAGGTGGAAGTAATCGCAAACCTTCCCCCACCCACCAACGTAAGAGGTGTACGTAGTTTCCTTGGACACACAGGCTTCTACAGCCGGTTCATAAAAGATTTTTCTCAAATCTCTAAACCCTTGTGTCTTTTACTTCAACAAAATCATCCATTTGAATTTACTAATGATTGTTTGAATGCCTTTATATTTTTGAAGAAATAACTTTCGGCAACACAAATTGTTTTCCCACCTGACTCGAACGAACCTTTTGAGCTCATGTGCGATGCTAGTGATTATACAGTAGAAGCAGTGCTAAGGTATCGAAAAAGTAAGATCTTTCATATTATCTACTATGTGATCCGTACTCTTAATGATGCACAAGTGAACTATACCACCACTGAAAAAGAGCTCTTAGCAGTAGTATTTGCATTAGATAAGTTTAGGTCATTCTAATAGGCACTAAGGTAATTGTACATACAGATCATTCTGCCATTAAATATTTGATCAATAAAAAAGATGCAAAACCTAGGCTAATTCGATGGATATTATTACTACAAGAGTTTGATGTAGAGATCAATGATAGAAATGGTACAAAAAATCAAGTAGCAGACCATTTGTCTATAATATATAACAAATCTGATTGTCAAGACATAACAGAAATGAAAGAGGATTTCCCTGATGAGAAAACATTATTTGTCACGGCTGTGCCGTGGTATGCTGACATAGTTAATTTTCTTGTTAGTGGTATTGTTCCTCCTGATTTATCTAGCCAGAGCCAAAAAAAGTTTCGACATGATGTGTGACACTATTACTGGGATGAACCGTTTCTATTCAAGCAATGTGGAGACCAAATAATCTGAAGATACATTCTAGAAGAAGAGCACAAAGAAATTCTACTTCAATGTCACTCGTCATCGTATGGAGGGCACTTTGGTGGAATAAGAACATCAGCTAAAGTACTTCAGTCCGGATTCTATTGGCCAACCTTGTTCAAAGATGCGTATGAATTCTATAAGTCATGTGATAGATGCCAACGAACAGGGAACATATCAAAACGACATGAGATGCCATGGCAAAATATTCTGGAGGTTGAACTTTTCAATGTATGGGGAATAGACTTCATGGGACCCTTTCCCACATCCTTTGGATATTTGTACATCCTCTTAGTAGTGGTTTATGTATCCAAGTGGGTTGAAGCCATTACAAAACCTAAAAATAATTCCAAGATGGTGTTAAACTTTTTGCACAAAAATATATTCACACGTTTTGGAACATCACGAGCCATTATTAGTGATGAAGGCACTCATTTTAATAACAAATTGATTGACAAGGCATTGAAACGATATGGAGTGTGACATAAGATCACTATGGCATACCACCCTCAGACTAATGGACAAGTCGAAGTGTCTAACCGAAAAATCAAACAGATCCTTGAGAAGGTGGTCAACCCAAGTCAAAAGGATTTGTCGCCAAAGCTAGATGAAGCACTATGGGCTTATCATGCAACAGTCAAGAAGCCGCTGGGACTGTCCCCGTTCAAACTGGTCTACGGAAAAGAATGCCATCTACATGTGCAACTTGAACATAAAGCCTACTGGGCCATCAAAAAGTTTAACATGGATGCTCAGCTTGCTGAAGAAAGAAGACTCTTGGAATTGAACGAGATGGATGAATTCAGAGCACATGCATACGAAAATGTCCGTCTATACAAAGAGAAAATAAAACGATGGCATGACATAAAAATATTGCCTAGGTAATTTTATTCTGGACAACAAGTACTGCTCTACAATTCACGTCTTAAGTTATTCCCAGACAAGCTAAAGTCACGATGGTCAGGACCATTCATCGTACATCAAGTTCATAATAATGGGGCAATAAAAATCAAGAATTGAGACGATGGTTCCATTTTCAAGGTGAACGGGCATAGGCTAAAGGAATACAAAGGAGACCAGTCATGCGCGACAAACCGGCATCAATGGCACATGATGCCCAAGAGTTTGCCTTACTTACTTGAATAAAAAAATTCGTTGCCTAGGTAACATAAATCTGAATTTTGTACATAAATAAATTAAGTTATTTTATACACACATTATCCGTTTTGCTTTATTTTATATCTTTTTATTTATTGCAGGCATGCAGCGTACACGTGGCAGCATGGGGAGATAGTTCACGCATGAAATGAGAGAAAACCCTAAGGCAAGAAGTTTGGGCGGCAGAATTAAAGAGGGAAAGTAATATTTTTTCCCAACTTTACGTCCAATCAAGGATATTGCATTCAATGTAAAAATCTTTTCCCCTCTTGTTTTGACTATATTACCCTTAAGCAACCACCCATAAACCGTCTAAAAAAACAAACCACCCTCAACTCCATCTTCTTCATCGTGCTTCACTATCTCTCTACAGCAAGAAAAGATTTTTTCTTTCTTTCAACAAAATTTTCCCCATCGCCGCCGCTAACTTCACTGCACCAAACAAGTATCATGGCTAGATCGAAGAAAAACCCAGCCCCAATATCAAGCTTTGAGCATTTCCAAACAGTCGAGGCATACTTCAAAATCTTCCAAAAACAACAAGTGTGTTTGGAAGACGAGTTCGTCTTTCCATCAGAGGATGAAGAGCCATTTGGACTGGAGGCCATGAACGTGATTCGGAAGCACAACTGGGAGAAGTTTGCTCACCACTGTAAAGCCATAGCACCAGCAATGGTCAGAGAATTCTACGCCCATCTCGAATACCCATCCAACCACACGGTGTATGTCCGAGGGAAACTCCTTCGATTTTCCCCTTCGTCACTCAACAGATATTTTAAGTTGGGAAAAGTAGAAGAGCAGCATAAGAAATTTATGGCTGAAGTAGACCAAGAAACCTACGATGGTGTACTTGAAGATCTTTGTTTCGGGTGGGCCAGGTTCGAAGGGAATGCTCCAACGAGGAAGAGAGTCGATCGTTGAGCCCTTAAACAGATCGTTAAGTTGTGGAACCATTTTCTCAAGGGAAAGCTTATGCCAACGTCTTATAACATAATCGTGCTCGTGAAAAGACTGATGATGTTACACTCGATAATATACGGGTGAAAGATTAATGTTGGAGAACTCATCTTCGAGCAAATCCATGAATGTACGAAAAGAAACTGGGGTAATCTACTATTTCTTAACTTGATAACTTCTTTGTGCAGGAAAAAGAAGGTCCCCGAGGAGCCCTTTGAGGATTTTATTAAATCCAAAGAGGGTATCACCAAAAAGAAAGTACTCGAGCTGATGAGTTTCGATGACAACGCCCCAGATAAAGGTCTGGATAGGGGAGTAAAATCTGTTACCATAGCCAGAATGGCAGCAGTGGTCACGTACACGTGAGAAATGCGTGAGAAGATCGAGCGTCTTGAAAATTATATAGAGTTCTTCTTCAAGTACGTCAAGGCAAGAGACACACAACTCAACGCCTTTTTCAAGGAGTTTCTCCCAATCACAACTGATAATCTACCGCTTTTTCCCAATATCATTCTAAAAAACATTGCTAACGGCAGCACATTCCATGGCTCGACATCGAATGTCCCCCCAGAAGTACCCACAGACGTGCCATCACTGGCCACCCATGTCTCGCCTGTACTAGAGAAAGGCCATGGTGACACAAACGAGTTTCTCAGCTCCTCATCCTTCTCAACCTCCAAGAGCACTCAAGAGACTCCACCAAACTTCTTCTCCAATGAAGATTTCACTCCCGCCCCGAAACAACCAGCGCAAGGTCCCATACAGTCCCCTGTCCGTGAAACAACGTCAGTCCCTAAAACAGCTAAAAGTCCAACTCCAGTTCCTGCACAACTGACTCCCACTGCAGAGCAACCAACTCCAGCACGAGCCTCGAGCAACAAGAGATGCATCGAGCGAACGACAGACCGTATCCTTCAGTAGTTACCCTCGACGATAGCATTAGTAGACTCGGGATCAAAGAGTCCCCCTCCTCTCAAATGACGCCGAACGAGGATGTCCAGTCAAGACACACCACCATAGTAAGTTTGCATTTTCATTTTTTTATTTTCGTATTTGTATATAGATTCATGTAGCTTAAGTACTCATGCATTGGAGACATTGCATCCCTCAAGTTTGGGGGAGGTATTGTGCCATATTTGACATACTTTGTTAAAAAACAATTGATGATATTTAGTTGAAAATTTTGGTTGTCATGACATAAGCATGTTAGGTTTATTATTTGGAATGGATTAGGGATGCCCAATGATGAATGCATAATTTGATTGCCTAGGCCATAATTATTGTTAAGATTGTCTAAAGAAGAGAACCAACCTTAGTCCTGATTCTTTGAAATGTAAAAACACAATGGTAGGTTGTCTCTCCTTAAGGTAATCAATAAAATTTTTAGGAAATAACTTTCTTCTTGTCGAGGTATTGAAAATATTTTATGGTTAAGGTTGAACTCCCTATTGTTTAAAACTTGAAAAATAAAAGGGACACTTCTCTATGCAAGAGCATAAACAGAAAAACTCCATAAGAAATTGAGAGTTACCGAGGCATATGAGTGAATGAAAGTAGTCACATGATAACTCTACCCAACTAGCTTGGGAGTGGAAGGTATGCTCCCTTTCACCTAGAGTGTGGGACGGTAGGTGTGATGAGCTGACTCCCAAAAAAAGTTGATAAATAACTAGGAGTATAAACTAAGTCTGACAAATAATTTGATGCCTTGACAACCCAGAAGCACTTACTTTAAGTTTTCTAATTAGTTTAATGAATAGACTGATTATAATCATGCACACACAATAGAAAGGAATCCTGACTAGGGAAAGGACTTGACTGATAAGACTGTCGAACATGTTGAGTCCGCCAAATTTTGTTTTTTGCTGAGGGCTGAAATCTCAACCCATATGATTTTCTTAACAATGCTTTGACATGATAATTTTAATTTCCTTCTAGCTATTGTACATTGCCTGAGGAAAAGTAATAGCTTAAGTGGGGGTGTGATAACTCCGTAAAAAGACTCAATTTCTAGTCTTTTCACTTAAGTTATTGCTCGTCTAAACAAAGTATTCACAATATTTTAGTTGCATTTAGTTGTATTTAGGTTATATTTGCTTGTGGTGGATAAGTTTTGCTTCGGCAAGATTTATTTGATTTAACTGATGCTGCTGAGGAGAAAGGGTTTGTGTGGATTATGTATGTGCAGGAAACTTACAAAGGAAGACCATTTCATTCACGACAACGTAATTTGTAAGGGCCAACGAAACATAGAAGAACGTGAGGAGCAGATTTATCTCGCCAAGGCAAGGTTTATCTATAAAGTCTGAAGCAGATATGACGAAATCACCTATGTCACATACCAGCTAGATGACCTCCTTCACGTGCAAGCAAGCCTTAAATATTCTGACAATCTCCAGGCACCTTTCTTTTTTTAGTATGGACAAAATAATAATGGTTATTTAAGGAATCTCCAATCATGCAAAACCCTAAGAGATTCCTCTCTATAAATATTCAACCGTAGATGCCAAAGAGAAGAGAGGAAGACAGAAAAGCTTTACTGAAGGTGTGAGTGAGCAACTGCAGTGCTTTCTCATTGTTTACCAACCGACCTTCCTTGGTGTCCTCTATAGCCAGACTGTAGCAGAGCGGTGGTCAGGTATTAAGAGAGGTTGATCATCAAGGCAGGTGCGGTGCTAATAAGAATTGTCACGACAGAGCCCCCGGTTTTAGGAGTCGTTATTCCTTTGTTCTTAAATTCTTTACATGTTTGGGGTTGTATTAAACGATGATACTTGGATGACTTTTTGATAGCAACTGACTGTCTTACTTGGTGTTAATCTTTGTTTTGCCTAGACAATTATTTTCTTCTTTATGAATGATGAATTATGATTTTACTCATGACTATTTTGTTCAACGTTTGAATATTTTACCTTGACACTGTAAGAGCTTCGAGAGATTTCCTAGGGTCATTGTAAAACATGTCTTGGCAATGTAAGAGCATAGAGAGATCTCCTTTTCCTAGATAGTGATTCTTAGATTCGAGAGAATTAAGATAGATCTACGTGAACAATGGATTGGATCCGAGATGGTGATGTTCTAACTTGTCTACCTTAGAGATAAGGAGTGGGTTTCAATCGACTAAAAGGGATATACGCTAGAGTAGGATATACATCGACTATAGTTCACGTTGAGAGGTATTGCTACAACAACAGTTTGACAAACCAAGGGTTGTAGTTAACGCTAAGAAGTACTGCAATAGAAACCGTCTAAGAATACTTAGTAATCATGCCGGGCAGCTTAAGCAAGTCATAGTAATTCATTCGAGACTTAGAATAATTGTTGGCAATGTAAAAGATTAGCATAAGTTCTATGTGGTAAGTCTGAATATGCGAGGTTGTTTGAATTCTATTTAAATCAACACATGTTTTTTATTTTGTTTTATCGTCTGCATATTTATTTTATCTCGACCAAATTTTTTTGCAATCATACATTATAGTATTTTCTTGTTTTATTAATTTTAGTTTTGTAGTTTGACAAGATAGTAGGAATTAGCTTGTGACAACTTGTTTTGGTTGTGGTGAAGGTTAAAATTTTAGACCAATCATTGAGGAGACAATAACTCACTTACCCTATATTACTTGATTTGATCGTGTATACTTGCACAAAATTTCTTGCGATAACATATACATTTACAAGCGATCAAAGACCTTACGGGTATATGAAGATTCTTCCTTAGTAATCTATCAACTTCAAGGAGAGTGGGAGACAATATATGTAAAGCTAGTGGAATACAGAAAGCTCATGTTGGATCTACTCGAACAGTTTGATGAATTCATTTTCCATTACGTGCCTAGAGAAGAAAATCAAATGGTCGATGCCTTTGATACCTTGGCAGCAACATTCAAGGCTGGCAGGGAGTCTGACATGATGACAATTGACATGTAGTCGTATTAGTACCCGACTCATTGTTACCAAATCAAAGAGACAAAAGATACCAAACCTTGGTACCATGATATCCTGTAATACATTAAGAATCAAAGTTATCCAGAAGAAGCCATCGAAACTGAAAAAAGAACAATTAGAAGGATGGCAGCTGAATATGTTTTTGACGGAGAAATCTTATATAAGAAAAGTCATGATCAAGTCTTGTTAAGATGTGTAGATGTAGAAGAAGCAAAGATGATATTGGAGGAGGTACATGATAGAGTTTGTGGAACTCATACAAATGAACATATGATGGCAAGATAAGTTATGAGATGTGGATACTTGTGGTCCACATTGGAGAGTGACTGCATCAACTATGCTAGAAGTTGTCATAAGTGCCAAATCTATGGGAATAAAATAAATGTTCCGCCTCACTATCTTCACGTGTTGACAGCACTGTGGCTCTTTTTTATGTGGGACATGGATGTCATTGGACAAATCCATCCAAAAGCTTCAAATGGTCATCAGTTAATTCTTGTAGCAATTGACTATTTTACCAAATGAGTGAAAGCTACATCATATGCTAGTGTCACTCAGTCTACTATTTGCAAGTTTTTGAAAAATGAGATCATATATGTGTGTCCTCAAATTGTGACTACTATATATGGTCGTAAAAATATGTGCAAGTATAAACGATCGAACAAGTAGTACAGTGATGAGTGAGTATCATATCCACAGGGATTGGAGGAAATTGATAAGTTTAATCAAAGTAATTAATTACTTTACCTAAGTATAGTTAGTAATGGTATGTACAAATGAAAATGTTGTGGCAAGATGAAATGGATGTTGAGGAAATGGTTTGATGGTAGTATGGTAGAAAATGGAGATGTCGTGGCAAAGTATATTGTGTTCGGTGCAAACAAATGAAAATGTAAAGTCAAAATAAAATGTAAATGTTGGATTTGATTATAAGGACTTTAAACTCCTCACACGACAAGCTACTATGGGAATGAATGATAGAAGTCATTTGGGAAATTTATGTCTACTTCTCAGAATGATCTTACTTTTATGCCTTATTTGCCCGACAGAGTTTACTAAGAGTGCCCTATGCTATCTCTAGTTAAGGGACTTGACAGGTTAAAAATGCTATGGAAAACCTATTGGCATTAGCTAATGCACGGATCCTATTTGTCCAGATAACAGGATATGTCACGACAATACCTTTTAGTGGCAGTACTATTTAATCGACTGAAATCCTAGCCTTATCTCTAAGGGTGGATTAGGCCTAGTTACTACCTAGAACCCTTTGCTTATGTGGTTCCTCCCTAACTTCTCTTGAACACTAAGGATGCGCTACTTAGCCATTCTCTCGAACACTAAGTAATCTCCTAAGGAATGGCTACTTTAATAGCTCTTACAACCTTAAGGCATTAAACATCATAACCAAAACAGATAACAACATACAAAAACAATCATTCATTAAAGTAAAACTTAAATATCCAAAATGAACTCTACCAAATAAGACTAGTTCCTGGTGGGGTTTAAATGTTTCAAGCACAAAGCAAGAAGTTAATCCGTTCCATACAAACCAAATGATATAAATGAAAGCAAAGAGCAAAGGGAATGAGGAAAAGCCTTCGACGTGCACTGCCTGAGCTCCCCTCGGCCACCTAGCTCCTCTCAGACACCTAGCTCGCCACTCCCTCTAGGTTGACAATGGAGGAATGCAACGGCAAATATGATAGGTGGAAAAATGAGAGATCTTTTTCCTTTGAAATTTATGGTTTAAAGCGGCATGTGTAAAGTCTTATTTTCATGGTGGCTATATATCCTATTTATAGGGGGAGAATAAACCTAGGAATTTGTGTTAAAATTCATAGGATACCCCAAACTTGTTTTATTCATGTGAGGGGTGAGTTGAAGTGGTAGTGGTCCCCTCCAGGCAGCTGGCCGAGTACCCGACAAGATCAGGTTGCAATAGGTCGTGGTCCAGCAGAATCAGCTGCAGTAGGGCGTGGTCTCCTCCAGACAAATGGGCATCCCAAGTTGCAGATGTCTGCTCTTAGGCGACTGGTGGCAGAGGACACGTGAAGATAGGGACAACTAGCTCTAAAAATATCTTCTATCGCCTTGTTCTATCTCGAAATGCCAATTGATTCGACATTTTCATTCTGCTCAGGAGTCTCATCATGTCACGACACTTCTCTTTTTTCTTTTCCTTGCTCTCAAATCTTGCACATCACCAAACAAGCACCTTTCCCATAACGCAGCACCGATTACAAAATAAAATGTCGCGACAAACATATTTCCACCACATGCAACTATATGCTCCTAAATGCATCTATATGATCCTACATGGGCTCTTAGACAGTCAATAACTTAAGTGAAAAGGTCCCAAATATGACATTTCCATGGAGTTATCAGTCGGTATGGTTTACCCGAAAGGATCATTATGATAATGCAACAAACTTGAACAACAAGATGATGGATCCTACTTGAGAACAATTTAACATAAATCATCACAACTCTACTGGTTATAGACCAAAGATGAATGGAGTGGTAGAAGCAACAAACAAAAATATCAAGAAATAGTGAAGAAAACGACTGATATATACAAGGATTAGAACAATAAATTACCTTTTTCTTTGTTTGCTTACCAAACTTCGGTACGAACTTCGACTGTGGCAACCCCATTTTCATTAGCATATGGGATGAAGGCAATTTTACCAATTGAGGTGGAGATCCTGTCACTCTGGGTTTTTTCAAAAGCTAAACTGGATGATGCAGAATGGGTGCAAACTTGATATGATCAATTGAACCTAATAGAAGAAAAGAGGTTGAAACCATTCATCATGGTCAACTCTACCAAAAAAAATGATTCGAGAACATAATAAGAAGGTGCGGCCAAAAGTATTATCTGAAGGAGATCTTGTGCTAAAGATGGTGCTAAAGATGATTTGGCCAATTCAAAAAGACTTTAGAGGAAAAAGGTTGCCAAATTGGGAAGGGTCGTATGTCGTAAAAAATGCCTTCTTCAGAGGAGGACTGATCTTGACTGAATGGATGGACCGAAACTGCCTAATCCCATTAATTCAGATGCAGTCAAGATATATTTTGTTTAATGTGAAAACCTGAAATGACGCTCTAAGTTGAAACATAAAAAAACGTTTAGAGTGATAACCTGAAAGGGAGCTCTAAATTTGAAAAAAAATGAAAAACACAAAATAAGATTGGTCCAAGATGAAAACCCGCAAAGAGCATCTTGAAACCAAGGAAGGATCCAAGTTCAAAACCCGAAAAGGGCAGCTTGGATAACGGTCCAATATTCACACATGGTAAGGTCTAGGATCAAGGCAATAAAACATCGTGGCATCCAAGTCTACAAGAAATTTAGTAATTTGGGAGGAACTATGTGCTCTTCCAAAAATTGTCACATCTTCGATGTCCCCTTGACAAAAGCTACACTCAAAAGTCTCTTAACGGTTCACCAATTCAAAAGCGTCTGGATTATCAAGATCTAGGGTATGTACTTGTATTTCTTCTATGAGTTAACTTTTCAGAATGTTTTCCATCTATTATTTTTTCTTTTTCCTCATAAATAAATATGGTCATTTCTATGAAAAAAATCAATTCCTTTCAAGCATCTTAGATTGAATTTAAATAAGAACATTTTATTTACTATTGGAAAAGATCATTGTGTATTACTGCACAAAGATTTCCTGAAAAAATACTGATGTTTGGAAGTCGATAAAAGTTCTTGCACCATAAACTCGAGATAATAGATTCTACTTTATTAAGATGACATTGATTAAATCAAGACTAGAAGTAAAGTTTTTTCAAAACTCCCAGGGAATATATCAGATCAAAACCCGTTGAAGATCATAGGATCCAAAATCAAGAATCAGATATTCAAGAGATTGATATTTCTCTCTAAACCCTAATATAATATATATTGCATATGCATTTTAGGCATACATAAGAACATTGCATCCATAGCATCATATATACGCATAATTTTTGCAGTTTTTTTTTGAGTAAATTTCAAGAATACTTAACTCAAAAGAAGCTCAAGATTAAAAATAATCCAGCCTATGCAAGTTAGATTTCAACTTCACAATGGAGGATATATGGCTCAAGGAAAATTTATTTAATATGGACTCAACTTAATGACAAAAAAGTCACCCACGATTTTAACTTCACAATGAAGAATATTATGCCCAATAGATCTACTTAACTTCACAACAAATGATTCATCTGCAACAACAAGGAACTATCTCACAGCCTAATTTATAATATAACTCAAGGCAAGATGAGCTATCTATCAATGAAAACTTTCGAGTTCGATTTCATTCAGCTCGAGGGCGTATCAACTGCATGATAGCAACGAGGAACTACTTTCCGGTTGAATTTTCAAACCAAGGTCTTTAAGCCAAGAAGAAGGCCAAGGTTAACTACGATTTGGCAACAAGAAGCCATTTTCCAGTTCAAATTTCGGACAAGATTTCAACTTCAGAGTGAAGGATATCATGCTCAAAGCATCCAATACCGACTCAACTTCATGATGAATGAGTCACCCATAATTCAGATCAACAACAGGGAGCCATGATCTATTAGAATTTTCCAGTCGAATTTCAACTCCGCAACAGAATATATTCGATAAGAGAGTAATAAACATTGAATCGAATTTCAATCACAGAGAAAGATATCAAACTCAGGAGAAAATTCGCTTTTGAACCCTCTTCTTACCGAACGAAAATTAGTGTCCTTTTATCTTTTTCTTATTTTTGTTACACAATAAATGGACAAAGACGGGCATCTGTAGACAATTATTTTAATCCGTGGTTTTTTATAGCATAGTTGATAACTCCATAAAAAGAATCTATTTCTAGTCTTTTTACTTAAGTTATTTCTCGTCTAAACAAAATATGCATAGCATATTAGTTGCATTTAGGTTATATTTTTTTGTGGTGGATAAGTGTTGTTTAGGAAACATTTATTTGATTTGAATGATGTTGTCGAGGAGAGAGGGATTGTGTGGATTGTGTATGTGCAGAAAATTAGCTAAGGAAAAACATTTCAGTCGTAACAAAGCATTTCGCAAGGGCCAATGGAATAGAGAAGATAAAGACAGTGAGGAGCAGATTTATCTCACCAAGGCAAGGTTTATCTTACAAGTCTGAAGTGAATATGACATATTGTCTATGTCACATGACAGATGTACGACTAACCTCACGTGCAAGCAAGCCCTTAAGATTATGACAACAACCAGCCACCTTTTCTTTTTTAGCCTGGACAAGAAAATAATGGTTATGTAGGGAATCTTCACTTACACGAAACCTTATGAGATTTCCTTTTATAAATACTTACCCACAGCCACCAAAAAGGGGCAAGAAAGTAAAAAGAGCTTTAACTGAAGCGTGAGCGAGCAACTGCAGTGCTTCCCTACTATTTTCCAACCGACCGTCCTTGGTGTCCTCCAAAGCTAGTCTATAGCAGAGCGGCGGTCAGGCCTCGAGAGAGATTAGCTACCAGGGCATGCGCAATATTGATTAGAGATTTCATGACAGAGCCGCTGGTTTTGGGAGGCGTTCTTCCTTTGTTCTTTATTTCTTTACTTTGTTTGGGGTTGTATTCAAACGATGATACTTTGGTTGACATTTTGACAACACCATGAACTGCTTTACTTGGTGTTAATCTTTGTTTTACCAAAACAATTATTTTTTGTTTTATGAATGATGAATTATGATTATGCTCATGTCTGTTTTGTTCATTGTTTAAATATTTTTCCTTGACACTGTAAGAGTTTTGAGAGATTTCTTGGGGTCTAGGTGAAACACGTTTTTACACTATAAGAGCTTCGAGAGAATGTTGTTTGTCTAGATATTGATTCTTAGATTCGAGAGAATTAAGATAGATCTACATGAACAATTGAATGGATCCGGGATGGTGATGTTCTAACTTGTCTACCTTAGAGATAAGGAGAGGGTTTCAATCAACTAAAAGGCGCTAGAGTAAGATAGACAATGATTATAGTTCACGCTGAGAGGTGTTGCTACAACAACAGTTTGACAAACCAAGGGTTGTAGTTAACGCTGAGTAGTATTGCCATAACAACCATCTAAGAATACTCAGTAATCTTGTAGGGAAGCTTAAGCATATTATAACAATTCATTCTAAACTTAGAATAATTTCTTGTCATAACAAAAGATTAGCATGAGTGCTCTGTGAAAAGTCTGAATATGTGAGGTTGTTTTGAATATATTTAAATCAACGCTTATTTTTGCCTTGTTTATTTTAATTCGATACGTTTTGCATATTTATTTAGCCTCGACCAAGCTTTTCTGCAATCAAATTTTATAATATTTTCTTGCTTTATTACTAATAGTTTTCTAGTTTGACAAGATTTCAGGAATTAGCTTATGACAACTAGTTCTAGTTGTGGTGAAACTTAAAAAGAACTGAAAAATCCCTGAGGAGACGATAACTCAATTACCCTTTATTACTTGATTCATTTGTGTATACTTGCACATAATTGCTTGTCTTAGCATATACATTTCCAAGCGATCAAGTTTTTGACGTCGTTTTCGGGGATTGGCAACTGACGAAATTTTTATTTTTCGCCATAACAAGTTTTTCTTGTCACTTTTTATTTACTTAGTTTAACGTGTTTTCTTTTTTCTTTCTTTTTCTTTTGAAGGATTTATCGTTGCATGACCCTGAGATCTGCTGGTAAACCATTAGAGCCATTCGACCCTGAAATTGAATAATCGTTCAGACAAAGGCGACATAACCAACGAACTAGAGAGTATACGAACCAACTACCATTTCAAAGCAACAATATGGGAGATCAAGTTGATCCTGATGTAGCGGTAAATAATTTTTAGAGAGAAGTTGCAAGACCACGAGCAATACGAGATCACCTGAACGTAATTCTTGACGTTCTAAATCCAAGCATCGTGGCACCTGAAATACAAGCAACCTATTTTGAGCTTAAACCGGTAATGTTTGATATGCTAACTTCCATTGATCAATTTGGTGGCTCACTTAATGAGGATGCTAGACAGCATATATGTGACTTTCTTGAAGTGTGCGATTCATTCTGACAACAAGGAGTGCATGAAGATATACTAAAGCTTAAACATTTCCCTTATTCCCTACATGATAGAACGAGAGCTTAGCTAAGTGGAGTTTCTTCAGGCTCAATGGAATCTTGGGCGAATTTATGCAAGACTTTCCTATTTCGATACAATCCACCCAATATGAATACACAGCTATGAAATGATATTGCCAGTTTTCGCTAAGGCGATGATGAATCAATGTACGAGTGTTGGGATAGGTATAAAAGTCTACATTGCAAGTGTGTGAACTACGGATTTCATGACGTGACTCAAGTCGTGATGTTATAAAATGAAGTTAATGCATCTACTCGAATTATGTTGGATGCCTCAGTAAATGGTACTTTACTTGATAAATTACCCGAGGAAGCCTTTGATATCCTCGACATGATAGCAAACAATGACTATCAATTCCCGACTACAAGGTTGGGAACCTGTAGAAAAGTATCTGGAGCATATGAAATTAAGGGTAAGGATTCAGCAGCTGATCAACTTTCTGCCATAACTTATATGTTGAAAAATTTACAATGTCCTAATGAGGTGAGAGAAGTCAAAGCAACCGGTAATGCATGCATATTTTGTCACGGTAACCATCATGAGAGTTAATTTCCAGAAAACCATGAGTCTACCAATTTTGTGGGCAACTACAATCGAAGCAATAATAAACCCTACTCGAATACATACAATTCTGGATGTCGACAACATCCGAATTTTTAATAGGGTAATCAAGGGACCAACAAAAATCAGGCAGTAAATTATAATAGGCCACAGCAGAGTAACTTGGAACATCAACATTTTCAAAATTAACATCATCATACGCCCTGAAAAAACACTAAATGTACACCTTCTTCCTCTAATACCAACTCTAATTATAACTCCTTGGAAGCTTCATTGCAGGAATTCATGGCCTCGATAAAAGATTTCATAGCTTCAACAAAGACTCTGATGCACGAGCACTCATCAACAATCAAAAACCAAGGAAATTTATTGCAAAGTCAAGCTGATCTTTTGCAAAGCCATAGTTCATCCCTGAGAGCATTGGAGAACCAAGTGGGTCAAATCGCCATGGAATTACATTCTCTCCCTCAAAAGAAGTCTCCCTAGTGATACTGAAATAACCAAAAATCATGGAAATGAGCAGTGTAGTGTACTTACAATAAGAAGTGGAGCTCAGATTAACCAGAATGACAAGTTTGGGGCAAAATAGATGGACAATTCTCGCCAAGGCATTACACAACCAGAAGAGCAAGCTGAAGATGTGGAACAGGATGAATTATCCAAAGAGAAGGAAAATGATGAAGGCTCCGAAAATTGTCAACCAGATAATGGGAAATTTATGACCAAGGCCAACATTTCCTCAACACCAACAACAGATGACGTGAGACCTCCACAACCATTTCCTCAACTATTGAAGAAACACAATGATGACATCTAATTCAAGAAATTTGTTGATGTTCTGGATCAATTGTATATAAATGTACCTTTACTTGAAGCCATTGAGCAGATGTATTCCTATGCTAAGTTCCTAAAAGACATTGTCAAAAAGGATATGAGGGTAGAAAATGTTGCCTCGACAACAGAAACATGCTCTGTAGTAAGCAAACTCCCACCGAAACAAAAAGACCCGAGCAGTTTTGTGATACCATGCTCAATTGGTAACAACTTTGTAGGATGAGCTCTAGTTGACTTAGGGTCGAGCGTAATTTTAATAGCAAAGTCCATATTTTTAAAACTAGAATGGTATAATGCTTGCTCAACTATAGTTATCCTACAGTTAGTTGATCGGTCTTATGTACGTCCTGAGGGCAGAATAGAAGATGTCATTGTAAAAGTGGACAAATTCATATTTCCAATTGTGTTGAAAACATTTTGATATTTCGATATAACAAATTAAGTTAAATGAATTTTAAGATTTTCCAAATGATTTTCTAAGTATATTCGATAGAATTATTCGAATATCAAAACATTACTCCAAATCTTTCAAAGATCATTTTTAATCCTTACTCAAAGTGTAAAATAAAGTTTTAATCTTAAAACAATTTCAAAATAATTTTACAAAGTATTTCGAACCATTTCAAAGCCAAAAATTCCAGATTTCTCAAAGGGAACCGATTCCCCCCTAAGGGGGAACCGATTCCCCCCTAATGGGGTACCAATTCCCCCTGAATGGTTTGGCTCCGAGAATTCCAGTATGCTCGGAGGGAACCGATTCCCCCACAGGGGGAACCGATTCCCCCACAGGGGGAACTGATTCCCCCATTTTATAACGGTCGAAATATTTGAATTTTACACTTAGGGAACCGATTCCCCATAGGGGGTACCGATTATCCCAACGCTCCAAACTGTTTTATTAATTATTTTCACACCAAAACGGCTATATTATTTTCTCTAATTATCCCCAACGTTCAGAAGTGATTCAAGGTGTATTTAAACAATCTTAGAAGCCATTGATCAACAACAAGAAACATCAAACAATTAGAATCAAGAGAGAATCAAAGAGAAAGCATCAAACCTCAAGTTTGAGCATTTCAAGCCTATTTTTCATTCAATATTCATTTAACTTTCAAGAACACTTATTGTGCTTAATTATATTTATTCTTGAGTGTTCTTTCTTTGTTCTAGAATTGTGCAAACATATTTGCCTTGTGAGGTTTTTCTTGTAAGTTTGCAAATTTGTATTTCTCTTTAAGAAAAGAGTGTTCTCAAGAATTGGGGTATATTCTTGAGGGAGTTGTAAGGTCATCTCTTTGGCCTCAAAAGAAAGAACAAATTAGTGAATTTGTTGGAAAATCCTTAGTGTGGATAGCTAAGGTAGTGGACGTATACTTTTGTTGATAAAGTCGAACCACTCTAAATCGCTGTGCAATTTCTTTCAATTTTCTACAAAAGCTTCCACCAAAATTTTTATTTCCAATTCACCCCCTCTTGGCCGATTCAGTCAATCAATTAACTCAATAATTGGCATCAGAGCCTAACTCATTTGAAAGTTTAATCACCTCTAGAGTCGATTCGGGAAGAGTTATATCGATAATCAAAGTCATCAATGGCCTCCGCTTCAAACTTCGACTCCGGTCTCGACTCGATGCCCGTCAACAAGCCTCATTTCTTCAATGGAGCTAATTATGCCTATTGGAAGAATAGAATGATGTACTTCATTCAAGCAAGTGACATGGGAGCATGGAATGCTGTAGAAGAATGATACATCAAACCTCTCACTCATCCAAGGTTGTGGAGTGAAGGAGTGACAAGAATGTTCTAGGTCAACTCCAAAGCCATCCATATCATTTTTTGTTCTCTTGGATCAGATGAATACGAAAGAGTTTCATCGTGTACAACCACCAAAGAAATATGGGAAAAACTTCAAGTCACTCACGAAGGTACCGATGAGGTAAAGAAATCTAAAATTAGTATTCTAACGCATAGCTATGAAAATTTCAGGATGAAACCAAATGAAGATATCAAAGCTATGACGGATAGATTTTCAACGATTGTCAATGGTCTCAAATCATATGGAGAGATCATTTCAAATGAAAAGCTTGTGAGGAAGTTAGTCTACTCCCTCCCAAAATCGTGGCAATCAAAGAAGATGACAATCATCGAGTCTAAGGACTTAACGTCCTTAACTCTTGAAGAGCTAATTGGGTCACTCTTCACTCATAAAATGATGCTCGAAGATGAGGTGGACCTCGACAAGATTGACGAGACACCAAAGGAGAAGGAGAATAAGAAAAACATTGGAGTTGCTCTCAAATCCACAAAAGATGAGAGTGATTCGAATAACGATAACGATGACGAGGAAATGGCATTGTTTGCCAAACGGTTCAGAAAAATGATGAGACCTTATCGAGGAAGAAAATTCAAACGAAATGAAGGCCTCAAAATTGAACCGAAAGAGAAGGACCCAATCATTTGCTACAAATGAAAAAAGCCAGGGCATGTCAAATATGATTGCCCACAATTGAAGAAAAAGGGTCAATCAAAGAATAAGCACAAGGCTCATGTGGCTACATGGAGCGATGAAGAAAGTTCCGATGAAGAGGAACAAGAAGTAGCTAACTTGTGCTTGATAGCATTTGGGGGAGATTCTAAGGTAACCTCTAACTCATCCGATTTTGATGATTTATCCTATGATGAGTTATTAGAGGAATATAATGGGTTGGCTTCGGATTATGAGAAATTATTTTTAAAATATAAAAATGATGTTTCAAAATTGAAAAATGAAAACAAACTCATATCCAAAACCAACAACGATCTTGAAAGTAAAATCAAAGATTTGCAAATCAAACTAGAAGAGTTTGAAAAGAAAAATTTAGATTTGCAAAATTTACTTTCAAAGATCAATGATGATCATCAAAAGAAAATTGATGATCTTAAAACTTCTTTTGATAAAGTTGGAACAAAACATTTTGAAAAAGGTGGAAATTCAAAATCCAACTTTGTTAGAAAAAGTTTTAGAAACTATAATCATAGAAGTCCCCAAAGAACCTCTAATAGAAAAATTGTTAGAAGTATGTGGGTTCCTAAAGAACTCATTACTACTAAAGATAAAAATATCCTACACAAATGGATACCTAAGGGGACTAGGATTTTGGAAACTAATGAATATGGACCCAAAAGAATTTGGGTACCAAAAATCAAAAATTAATCTATGTTTGTAGGGAAAGGAGCATTGCTACAAGGCACGGGAAACAAATTCAAATTCATGGCACCTTGATAGTGGATGCTCAAGACACATGACCAGAGACAAAAGCCGGTTCATTGAGCTTAACGCCAAAAATGGAGGAGAAGTGACTTTTGGAGACAATTCAAAAGGTCACATTGAAGGTATTGGTACAATAGGTAATACCTCTTCCATACAAATTAAAAATGTTTTATATGTGAATGGATTAAAGCATAATCTATTGAGTATTAGTCAATTATGCGATAAAGGATTCAATGTCTTATTTGAAATTAATGGTTGTAAAGTCATTGACATTGCATCTAATCGGATTATGCTTGTTGGTCATAGAATAGGAAACATATACATGGTGCATTTAGATTCTTTTGATATGACTAATTTATGCCTAGTTGCTAAGGATGAACATGATAGTTGGTTATGGCATAGGAGACTAGGACATGCTAGTATGAGTGTTTTGCAACGGTTAATTCAAGGAGACCTAGTAAGAGGGTTGCCTAAGCTTAAATTTGATAATGATAAAATCTGTGATGCTTGTCCTAAAGGAAAACAAAAGCGAGTTTCTTTTAAATCCATTAATGATGTATCAACTAGTAGAGTTTTACAATTGATCCATTTAGATCTTTTTGGGCCAACTAGAACTACTAGCTTGGGTGGAAAACAATATGCATTTGTCTTGGTAGATGACTATTCTAGATATACTTGGGTTCTATTTTTAAATACTAAAGATGAAGCATTAGAACAATTCATCACGTTTTCAAAAGTAATCCAAAATGAAAAAGGTTACTTTATAACTAGTGTTAGGAGTGATCATGGAACTGAATTTGAAAATCTTGGATTTACTGAATTTTGTAACTGTAACGGTTTTAGCTATAATTTTTCAGCACCTAGAACCCCTCAACAAAATGGATTTGTTGAGAGGAAAAATCGAACTTTAGAAGAAATGGCTAGAACCATGCTTTGTGAAAATAATTTGCCAAAATATTTTTGGGCGGAAGCCACAAATACCGCTTGTTATGTTGTAAATCGAGTAATGATTAGGCCAATTTTAAAGAAAACTCCATATGAAATTTTCAAAAATAAAAAGTCTAACATTAGTTATTTTCATCCTTTTGGATGTAAATGTTTTGTTTTAAACAACGGTAAAGAAAACCTTGGCAAATTTGATGCTAAAAGTGATGAAGGAATTTTTATGGGTTATTCCTTAAATTCTAAAGCCTATCGTGTATTTAATAAAAGAACTTTAGTTGTAGAAGAGTCTATACATGTTGTTTTCGATGATAATCCCCTTCCGAGGAAGGATTCTTGTATGAATGATGATGTAGGTGTTATAAATACAAATGACGTTAGACATGACGTTGGAGAACCATCATCAAAGGAAGAAATGAAAAATGAGGAAACTCATGATCCTCTTGAGAATCCAACCATTGAAGAAAAGGAAGTATCTTATCCAAGAGAGTACAACTATGTCAAGGATGGTGAAATTATAGGTGATCCATCAAAAGGGGTAACAACTCGATCTTCTCTTAGAAATATTTGTAATTATGTTGCATTTATCTCATGCATAGAGCCTAAGAATATTAAAGAAGCATTAAATGATGAACATTGGATTATGTCTATGCAAGAAGAGTTAAATCAATTTGAGAGAAGTAAAGTATGGACATTAGTTGAAAGGCCTAGTAATAAATCTACTGTAGGTACTAGATGGGTATTTAGGAATAAGCTTGATGAGAGTGGTAATATAGTGAGAAACAAGGCTAGACTTGTTGCTCAAGGGTATACTCAAGAAGAGGGTATAGACTATGATGAAACATACGCTCCCGTGGCTAGGATGGAAGCATTTAGAATGTTATTAGCATTTTCATGTTTCAATGAATTTAAATTATATCAAATGGATGTTAAAAGTGCATTTTTAAATTGTTTTATAAAATAAGAAGTGTATGTGGGACAACCTCCAGGTTTTGAAGATTCAAATTTTCCGGATCATGTTTTAAAATTGACAAAAGCTCTTTATGGTTTAAAGCAAGCTCCAAGAGCTTGGTATGAAAGATTGTCAAATTTTTTAATTGAAAAAGGTTTTTCAAAAGGGAAGGTTGACACTAAATTGTTTTTGAAGCATAAAGGTAAAGATTTATTAGTACTTCAAATTTATGTTGATGATATAATATTTGGTTCTACTAATGATGTTCTTTGCCAAGAATTTACTAAGCTAATGCAAAATGAGTTTGAGATGAGCATGATGGGGGAGCTCTCATTTTTCTTGGGACTCCAAATCAAGCAAAGAAAAGATGGCATCTTCATCAATCAAGCTAAGTACGTCAAAGATATGCTCAAGAAGTTTGGACTGGAAAATGGGAAACCTCATGACACTCCAATAAGCTCTTCAACAAAGCTTGACTTAGATGAAGGAGGTAAATGTGTAAATGTTAAATTATATAGGTCAATGATTGGATCTCTACTTTATCTAACTTCAAGTAGACCGGATATTATGTTTAGTGTTTGCTTATGTGTTAGATTTCAATCATGTCCTAAGGAATCACATTTACTAGCTGTTAAGAGAATCTTTAGATACCTTATAGACACTCCTAGTTTAGGACTTTGGTATCCTAGAGACTCTAGCTTTAGCTTGCATGCTTTTTCTGATGTGGATTATGGAGGATGCAAATTAGATAGGATAAGCACCTCCGGTACTTGCCAATTCCTTGGAAATATGCTAATTTCTTGGTTTTCAAAGAAACAAAATTGTGTTGCATTATCTACCACTGAAGCCGAATACATTTCAGCTGGTAGTTGCTGTGCACAAGTTTTATGGATGAAACAACAACTTTTTGATTATGGAATTGAAGTAGGTACCATTCCTATCAAGTGTGACAATACTAGTGTTATTTGTCTCACTAAAAATCCCATCCAATACTCTAGAACTAAGCACATTGAAATAAGACATCACTTCATTAGAGATCATGTCACTAAGGAAGATGTAGTTCTAGAATTTGTTGATACTTTGCACCAATTAGCGGATATCTTTACAAAACCTTTAGACAGGGAACGATTTTGGACACTTAGGAAAGAATTAGGTTTGACCAATCTATCTTCACTGAGTGTTTAAAATAATTTTAGCACTTTTAATAATAAATGAAAAATTCT
Organism: Hibiscus syriacus; assembly: GCF_006381635.1. Classification (NCBI taxonomy): domain Eukaryota; kingdom Viridiplantae; phylum Streptophyta; class Magnoliopsida; order Malvales; family Malvaceae; genus Hibiscus; species Hibiscus syriacus. The sequence goes on along the minus strand of NW_024063533.1, from coordinate 9,249,441 downwards.
TATAATAGTAATTTTTGATTGCATTCATTGCTATTAGTTAGGGGGAGTTTATGATTCTTGATGAAAATTTAATTTTATGTTCAAATATCGTTTAAAGATTAATTGAATTGTTTGAACATGATTAATTTTCAATATATGAGTTGCCAATACCACTAGAGGAAATTAATTTAGCATTTTGGATGTTTAAAATCGGATTTTAGTATTTTGGTGCAGAGGGAATCGATCCCCCTTAAGGGAACCGATTCCCCCTTTGAAGGGGAACCGATTCCCCCCACAGGGGAATCGATACCCCCTAGGTTTCTGGTTTTAACACGGGCAGAACCCAATATTTGCTCAAACCCTATCTTATTTCTTCACGCCGTTTCTTCCCTCTACACTCTCAAATCTCCATTCTTGCCTCAAATCAACGTTTTTAATCAGAATTCACTTCAAATATCATCCTCTAAACCTGTTGGAATCATCAAAAACGTGCAAACTTCATCTAATCTCACTCAAATCCGAAATCCTTCAAGGTATTTTTCCAAAACTTCTATTTCATCAATTTATGATCATAGAACTAGTTTTAATTAGTTCTAGGTTGAACTTTAGATCGGGCATTGATTATTTAGTGATTAGAAACTAGATATCACAACTAATTTCATCAAAAACACAAGAATTTTCCAAAATTTTCTAAAATTTTGAAATAAAAAAAAATGTTGATTTTCAAATTATTGTGTTTTGATTGAATTATGTTGTTATTATGAAAACTATGTATATATTATTTATCAAAACCATATTTTTCAAAGGTTTTCAAAAACTTTGCCCATTAAGATTGATTTAGAGAACCTTGAAATATTGAGGACTCAATTGAGTTTTGGGATTGATTGAATTGCATACATGTGTTTTCTAAATTACAGGTTATTCATACTATTCTGATTCCCTAAACCATGTCCAATCCTAAACGTGCTAGGTCATCATCTAGTCGTTCACACCGTCAACCAAATCCACCTCCAAATCCTCCTCCTATTCCAATTTCTAATCCTAATCCCATTGATCCTAACTTGACCATCCAAAATTCGTGTTTCAATCATCCTGGTCCTAGAAATCATCGTTTTTGGTATTATCAATATTTTGACTCTTACAAAATCCGGGAAGAACGTATTCCTTCTCGTCAAGCTATGTTAGCTATCAATTTTAAATATCTTCCTCTTTTACAAGAGTGGAAATTTGATAAACTCTTTGACCTTGAACCCATCGTTTACCATCAACTTGTTCGTATTTTCTATTCTAATGCCGTTTATGTTAAAAACCAAACTGAAACCGAAACCATAGGAATTCTTTCCTACCTTCTAGTACAATTCTTATATATTGACTCGGCTTATATAGCCAATACATTCAGATTAGATAATGATGGTATTTCAAATGAAAAACAGGTTTTAGGATCTCGTTATAAAAGAAGGGATAGTGCAAGTGTCCTAGACCTTCATGAACGTTTTCTTCATCTAATGATTTCTTGGTGGTTTCGACCATCCGGAGGTCGTTATTCTACTCTTAGAGCCTTAGATCTTTGGTGGTTACATTGTTTCGAAAACAATATTAAAATCAACCTTCCTCAGATTATTTTTACTGAAATTGTTGAAACCGTAAATCTTGTTCCTAACAAAAAACTCTGTTCATCTCTTGTTTACGGTTGCATCTTGAATAATCTGTTTTCCAAAGCTGGGCTTAGAGTCGGTCTAGATGCCGTTTTCCCCCTTAAGAAACAAATTAACCTTCTTTCCTTAACGAGAGCAGGATGGATTAAGGATAAGGAAACCGGTGAATGGGTTCGATCTTCTACAAATACTCCGGGAGCTAGTTCTTCACAAGCTCCACCCGAAGCTGACGAAGATCTCGAGCTTGAGCAATTAATGCGAGACATCGATGAAGCTGAAGATGAGCCTGAGCAGCCCGAAAAGCAAGCACAACAATCGCATCCAATGCCTCCATATTTCCAATCCTTTATGGAGACATTCGATTTTCGATACGCTACTATGGATTCGCACTTTACTTCTATAGAGTCCCATTTATCTACAATGGGAGCTCAACAATTAGAAATTCTTCGGGAAATGCATGCAAATAATGAAGCAACCAACGCACGTATTAATGACCTCACTAACGAAATGGCCGCTATGCGAGCTCTTTTTCCTCCTCCTGATCCGGATATGTGATTCTATGTTTTGCTTTGAACTCCAAACTTATTGTTTTAACATTTTGAATATTTTGGAATGTTTGAATTTGTGGATTGATTGACTTTGAATTTGTTTGGATTTATGAATGGTTAGAAATTATCTATTTGGTGTGATTAAATTTATTCATTATTGCATCATTTACTTCATGATTAGATATATGATCAATTTTGCCATTTCACATTAATTATGAATATTGATTATGAAACTAATGGCTAACGTTTCTCTTGCTTGTGATCTTAGCAGCTTATATTATATATAATCAATTGGCTAAATGATTTCAAAACCTTGTTTAAATTCTTTAAAATGTCTTTTTGATTTAACAAAAAGGGGGAGAAGTGTTAAATGGTGTTAAATGCGTTTTCTAAATGCTAAATGGGAGAAGTGTTAAAGTAAGGTAAATGCGTTTTCTAAATGCTAAATGGGAGAAGTGTTAAAGTAAGGGGGAGTAATTTCAAAACTTGATTTCAAAATCTTAAAATTACTAAAATGTTTTGTTATATCAAAAAGTGGGAGATTGTTGAAAATATTTTGATATTTCGATATAACAAATTAACTTAAATGAATTTTAAGATTTTCCAAATGATTTTCTAAGTATTTCGATAGAATTATTCGAATATCAAAACATTACTCCAAATCTTTCAAAGATCATTTTTAATCCTTACTCAAAGTGTAAAATAAAGTTTTAATCTTAAAACAATTTCAAAATAATTTTACAAAGTATTTCGAACCATTTCAAAGCCAAAAATTCCAGATTGCTTAGAGGGAACCGATTCCCCCCTGAATGGTTTGGCTCCGAGAATTCCAGTATTCTCGGAGGGAACCGATTCTCCCACAGGGGGTACCGATTCCCCCCTTGTATAACGGTCAAAATATTTGAATTTTACACTTAGGGAACCGATTCCCCATAGGGGGTACTGATTCCCCCATGCTCTAAACTGTTTTATTAATTGTTTTCACACTAAAACGGCTATATTATTTTCTCTAATTATCCCCAACGTTCAGAAATGATTCAAGGTGTATTTAAGCAAGCTTAGAAGCCATTGATCAACAACAAGAAACATCAAGCAATTAGAATCAAGAGAGAATCAAAGAGAAAGCATCAAACCTCAAGTTTGAGCATTTCAAGCCTATTTTTCATTCAATATTCATTTTGTTTTCAAGAACACTTATTGTGCTCAATTGTATTTATTCTTGAGTGTTCTTTATTTGTTCTAGAATTGTGCAAACATATTTGCCTTGTGAGGTTTTTCTTGTAAGTTTGCAAATTTGTATATCTCTTTGAGAAAAGAGTGTTCTCAAGAATTGGGGTATATTCTTGAGGGAGTTGTAAGTTATCTCTTTGGCCTCAAAAGAAAGAACAAATTAGTGAATTTGTTGGGAAATCCTTAGTGTGGATAGCTAAGGTAGTGGACGTAGACTTTGGTTGATAAAGTCGAACCACTCTAAATCGCTGTGCAATTTCTTTCAATTTTCTGCAAAAGCTTCCACCAAAATTTTTATTGCCAATTCACCCCCCTCTTGGCTGATTCAGTCAATCGATTAACTCAACAAATTGATTTCCTCATATTGGACTACGAAGCCAATGAAAACGCATATATCATTCTTGGACGACCCTTTCTGGCCACTGGACGGATCTTAATAGATTGCGAGAGGGGAGAGTTCACGATGCGGGTAGAAGAGAAAAGCATCACAATCAATGTCTTCAACTCCATGAGATATGTGGACGATTCAAAAGAATGACAATACATTAGAGACATGGACTCAATGGAAGAAGAGGAAAAGACAATTCTTGGCCAAGATGAATTTTTAAAGATAGATAAATACAACATTTTGTGCCACGACTTGATGTCTATGAGGCATGAACATGAATTTCATGGCCCAGGCGACAAACTTTCAGAAGAGAATTTGGATAACTATGGCCTTAGGAAAAATTGTTTGAATAAAGCACTAAACTGACTCCTTGCCAATGACACCAAAACAGATTATGAAGGAGAATCATAGGAATAATCTAGTTTCCTTCATGCTATACTAGGTATGAAATTCGAACCCTTAGATTTCAATGAAGTTAGCCCCCCCAAAATCATCATTATAGCATGCACCCATATTAGAACTTAAAACTTTGCCATCACATTTGAAATACGCCTACCTAGGTAGCAATGATACTTTACTTGTGATAATTTTTGCCATTCTAACCTTCGAACAAGAGAATAGTTTGTTAAATATTTTGTCACATCACAAAAAGGCTCTCGGATGGACCATGGCAGATTTGAAGGGAATCAGCCCTACCATATGCATGCACAAGATCAACTTAGAAGACAGTCATAGCACTTCAGTGGAACCAAAAAGAAGACTCAACCTAATCATGAAAAAGGTAGTCATGAAAGAAATCATAAAATGGCTGGATGCAGGAGTGATTTATCCAATATCTGATAGCTCATGGGTCAGTCTGGTGTAGTGCGTGCCAAAGAAAGGTGGTGTGACCGTGGTCAAAAATGAAAATAATGAGCTTTTAATTACCAGAACAGTCATGGGGTGGCGAATATGTATGGACTATAGGAAGCTAAATAAAGCCACAAAGAAATACCACTTTCCCCTTCTTTTTATTGAACAAATGCTTGATAGGCTAGCAGGAAAAGCATTTTACTGCTTCCTTGATAAATATTTAGGATACAATCAAATAGCCATAGCACCGGATGATCAAGAAAAGACTACTTTCACATGTCCATATGTTACCTATGCATTTAAACGAATTCCATTCGGGCTATGTAACACTCTAACTACCTTTCAAAGATGTATGATGATCATTTTTTTGGATATGGTGGAAGATTGCATGGAAATATTTATGGATGACTTTTCCGTCTCAGATAACGATTTCAACTGATGCCTCGAAAACTTATCTAACATACTGAAACGATGTAAAGAAGGCAACCTAGTACTAAATTGGAAGAAATAACATTTTATGGTGACCGAGGGAATAATGTTGGGACACAAAATTTCTTGTCACAGCATTGAAGTTGATAGAGCCAAGGTGGAAGTAATTGAAAATCTACCTCCACCCACCAATGTGAAAGGCATACACAGTTTCCTTGGACATGCATGCTTCTACATGCGGTTCATAAAATATTTTCCTCAAATATCAAAACCTTTGTGTCTTTTGCTCCAACAAAATCAACCATTTGTATTTAATGATGATTGTTTAAATGCTTTTACAGATTTGAAGAAAAAACATTCATCAACACTAATCGTTATTCCACCAGACTGGAATGAACCTTTCGAGCTCATGTGCGATGCTAGTGATTATGCAGTTGGGGCAGTGCTAGGGCAATGAAAAAGTAAACTCTTTCTTTTTATCTACTATGATAGTCATACTCTTAATTATGCACAAAGAAAAACTAAAACGATGGCATGACAGAAAAATCTTGCCTAGGCAATTTTATTCTTAACAACAAGTGTTGCTCTATAATTCACGTCTCAATTCTAGGCAAGCTAAAATCAAGATGGTCAGGACCGTTCATCGTAACTCAAGTCCATAACAATGGAGCAACAGAAATCAAGAACCCAGATGATGGGTCCATTTTCAAAGTGAATAGTTAGAGACTAAAGGAATACAAATGAGCACCAGTCATGCGCGATAAACTGACATCAACAATACACGATGCCTAAGAGTTTACCTTACTTACCTTAACAATATTTGTTGCCTCGACAACGAAAATCTGAATTTTGTATATAAATAAATTAAGTTATTTTATGCACTAGTTATATGTTTCACTTTATTTTCGCTATTTTTGTTTATTGTTGGCAGTATGGGGAGAGAACTAACGTATGGAAGGAAGAGAAACCCTAAGGTAAAAAGGTTTTGGTGGCAATAGTAAAGATAGAAAGTTATCTTTTACCCACTTTATGTCAAATCAAATATTAAGCCATTAATGACATATTTTTCCCCTCTCATTGTGACCAAATTGCCCCGAGAAACTACCCAATAACTTTCTAGAAAAACTAACTTACACTTCATCTTCCCCATCATTCCCACAGTTTCTTTCTTTAAAATAATTTTCCTTCACTATTTCTCCTTCATCGCAGTCATGAAAACCCTGTAACAGCAAGTATCATGGCAATATCAAAGAAAACACCTACCCCAACACCAAGATTTGAGCGTTTTAAATTGCTGAAGCTGAGACACGATTCAAGAACCTCCAAAAATGGCAAGTATACTTGGAGGATCGTTTCATTTTTTTATCAGAAAACGAATAACCATTCGGACCAGAAGTGGTTGATGTGGCTATAAAACACAAATGGGAGAAATTTTCTAGACATCCTAAGGTTGTTGCGCCAGCAATGGTTTGGGAATTTTACTCCTATCTTGAAGACCCATCCCACCACACCGTTTATGTGAGAGGGAAACTCATCTGATTTTCCCTTTCAGCACTCAACTGATATTTCAAGTTGGGAAAAGTAGAGCATCAACACAAGAAGTTTGTGGCTGAGGCGGACCAATAAACTTACAGTGGAGTACTTGAAGACCTCTGTTTTGGGTGGGCCAAATTTGAGGGAAACGCACTAACAAGGAAACTGGTAGATCGTTGAGCCCTTAAATTGATGGTGAAGTTATGGAATCACTTTCTCAAGGGCAAGCCAATATCGACCTCCCACAAAACTACTGTTCTAGAGAAAAGATTGATGTTGTTACATTCAATAATCTATATGCGATCGATTAATGTTGGAGAACTTATCATCAAGCAAATACACGACTGAGCAAAAAGTAATCGATGTAATCTTTTATTCCCTAATCTGATAATAACTTTATGCAGGAAAAAGAATGTCATCGAATAACCATTTGAGGACTTCATCAAATCCAAGGAGGGAATCACCAAGAAGAAAGTGCCAGAGTTAATGAGCTTTGATGACAATGCCCCGCATGAAGGTCTGGAGAGAAGAGCCAAATTTGTTATCGCGACCAGAATGACAGCAGTGGTCACATACAAGCGAGAAACATGTGAGAAGATTGAGCATCTAGAAAATCACATGCAGATTTTCTTTGGCTACGTCAAGGCAAGGGATGCACAACTCAACGCCTTTTTTAAGGAGCTGCTCCCAATCACCAACGAAGACCTGTCACCCTTCCCAGATGTTATCCTGAAACACACTATTGGTGGCAACACTTTCAATGCCTCGACACAAAATGTTCCCCCAGAAGTACCCATAAACGTGCCTCCACTGGCCATTCATGTCTCGCCCATAGAGGAAGAAGGCCACGGTGACACAGATGAATTCCTCAGCTCCTCCTTCTCTACTTCAGAAAGTACTCAAGAGATTCCACCCAAATTCTTTGCTGATGAAGATTCCACTCTAGTCCCTACTCAACCCGCACCCGAGCAAGCACCAGAACAGTCCCCCGTCTGTCAAGCAACGCCAGCTCCTGAAACAGCTCAAAGCCAGACTCCAGTTCCTGTACAACCCACTCAAGTTAAAGAACAACATACACCAGCACGAGCCCCGAGTGCCAAGCGACGCATTAAGTGAATGACGGGTCGTGTCCAATAGCCATCTCCTTCGACAATTGCAGTAGTAGATACGGGATCATAGAGTCTTCCTCCTCCAAAACGACGCAGAACACGTGCGACCAGTCAAGCCACCCCACCACAATAAGATCATATTTTAATTTTTTTTCTTTTGATATTTGCATTTGCATTTTGATACACGTAGTTTACTTTTTCATGCATTGAGGATAATGCATCCCTCAAGTTTGGGGGAAGTATTGTAGCACACTTTGTTAAAAAGCAACTGATGATAATTGGTTAAAAATTTTGGTTGTCATGATATAAGCATGTTAAGCATATTGTTTGGAATGGATTAGGGAATGCCCGATGATGAATGCATAATTTAATTGCCTAGGCCAGAATTATCTTTAAGACTGTCGAAAGAAGAGAACCAACCTTAGGCTTGATTCTTTGAAAAATTATAAACACGATTGTAGGATGTCTTTTCTTAAGGTAATCAGTAAAAATTTTAGGAAAGAACTCTCTATTTGCCGAGACATCGAAGAATTTTAAGGTTAAGGTCGAACTCCTTAGTATTTAAAACTTCAAGAATAAAAGGGACACTCTTTTATGTAATGACATAACCAGAAAACTCCATAACAATTAAGGGTTGTCAAGGCATATGAGTGAATGAAAGTAGTCACAGGATGACTCTACCCGACTAGCTTGAGGGTGGAAGGTATGCTCCCTTTCACCTAGAGTGTGGGAGGGTAGATGTAATGAGCTGACTCCCAAAAATAGTTGATGAATAACTAGGAGTGGAAACCAAGCCTGACAGATAATTTGACGTCTTGACAAAACAGAAGCACTTACTTGAAGTTTTCTATTACTTTAATGCATAGACTGATTATAATCATGCACACAAGATAACAAATAATCCTGACTAGGGAAGGTACTTGACTGATATGACAGTCAAACATGATGAGGCCAAACTTTTGCTGAGGGCTGAAATTTTAAACCACATGATTTTTTTTATTACTGCTTTGCCATGGCAATCTTAATTTTTTTTCTAGCTACTGTCCATTTCTTGAGGACAAGCAATAGCTTAAGTTTGGGGGTGTGATAAATCCATAAAAAGACTCTATTTCTAGCCTTTTTACTTAAGTTATTTCTCGTCTAAACAGAGTATGCATAGCATATTAGTTGCATTTAGCTGTATTTAGGTTATATTTTTTTGTGGTGGATAAGTGTTGTTTGGGAAACATTTATTTGATTTGACTGATGTTACCGAGGAGAGAGGGCTTGTGTGGACTGTGTATGTGCAGGAAGTTACCTAAGGAAGAACATTTCAGTTGCGATAAAGCATTTCGCAAGGGCCAGTGGAATAGAGAGGATAAAGACAGTGAGGAGCAGATTTATCTCGCCAAGGCAAGGTTTATCTTGCAAGTCTGAAGTGGATATGACGAATTGTATATGTCACATACCAGCTGTACGACTACCCTCATGTGCAAGCAAGCCCTCAAGATTCTGACAACAAACAGTTGCCTTTCCTTTTTTAGCCTGGACAAGAAAATAATAGGTATTTAGGGAATCTTCACTTACGCAAAACCCTAGGAGATTTTCCTTTATAAATACCCAGCCACAGCAGCCAAAAAGGGATAAGGAAGTAAAAAGAGCTTTAACTGAAGCGTGAGCGAGCAACGCAGTGCTTCCCCATCATTTTCTAACCGACCATCCTTGGAGTCCTCCATACCTAAGCAATAGCATAGCGGCGGTCAGGCCTCGAGAGAGTCTGGCTACCAGAGAAGGCGTGGTGTTGATCAGAGATGTCACAACAGAGCCCCCAACTTTGGGAGTCGTTCTTCCTTTGTTCGTAATTTCTTTACTTTGTTTGTGGTTGTATTAAAACGATGATACTTTGGTTGACGTTTTGACAACACCATGAACTGCTTTACTTGGTGTTAATCTTTGTTTTGCCGAAACAATTATTTTTTTATGAATGATGAATTATGATTCTGTTCATGTATGTTTTGTTTATTGTTTAAATATTTTTCCTTGACACTATAAGAGCTTCGAGAGATTGCCTGGAGTCTAGGTGAAACACGTGAACAATGGAATGGATTCGGGTTGTTTTCTACCTTAGAGATAAGGAGAGGGTTTCAATCGACTAAAAGGGATAGACGCTAGAGTAGGATAGAATAATGATTATAGTTCACGCTGAGAGGTATTACTACAACAACAGTCTGACAAACCAAGGGTTGTAGTTAACGCTGAGTACTATTGTCATAACAATCGTCTAAGAATAATCAGTAATCCAGTCGGGCAGCTTAAGCATATCATAACAATTCATTCTAAACTTAGAATAATTGCTTGTCATAACAAAAGATTAGCATGAGTGCTCTGTGAAAAGTTTGAATATGTGAGGTTGTTTTGAATATATTTAAATCAACACTTGTCTTTGCCTTATTTATTTTAATTCTATAAGTTTTGCATAATTATTTAGCCTCGACCAAACTTTTCTGCAATCATACTTTATAATATTTTCTTGCTTTATTGCTAATAGTTTTCTAGTTTGATAAGACTTCAGGAATTAGCTTGTGACAACTAGTTCTGGTTGTGGTGAAACTTAAAAAGAACCAATCATTCCCTGGGAAGATGATAACTCACTTACCCTTTATTACTTGATTCGATTGTGTATACTTGCACAAAATTGCTTGTCTTGACATATATATTTCCAAGCGATCAGTAGTATATATAAAAATTTCAAATATGGTTTTTGAAAATATATAACATATAGTTTTGGAAACTTATTTTTTAAAAAAATGTATAATATATAGTTTTTAAAACGATTTAGAAAACATATAGTATATCGTTTTTAAAATAATTTTGCAAAACATATAATATATAGTTTTTTGAAATGGTTCTGAAAACGTATAATATATAGTTTTTAAAAATGATTTTGAAACATATAGTATATGGTTTTTTTAAAATGGTTTTGAAAACGTATAATATATATTTTTTAAAATGATTTTCGAAAACATATAATATAATTTTTGAAGACATATTTTTAAAAATATAGTTTTTATTATTATATTTAGTATATTATTATTTATATTATATTATTTATTTTATTTATTTCGTTTTACTTTTTTATTTTATTTCATGTCCAAGTCTAGTCCACAGTTCGATCCAGAAGAGGTCCAAGCATACAAGCCCAACCTAGCCCATATGCAAAATAGGGTTTCACAAATCAAGCTCAGCGCCGCATCTACTAGAGCCATCAGATCAAAACATAAACCAACTGCTGAGTTCGAAGCAAAATAGGGTTGCAAAACCCTAATCATATGAAGCTAAGCGTCGCACGCAAAGCGCGTGGAGGCCACGTGCCAACAACCAGCGGTATTTTCGACCGACAACCCAGGACTGACCCATCCCGAGCTTTCTGATCGCACTAACAACCTACGTCGCCGAACGGGACTGAACTATCCCGGAAGAATCAGCAACACCCCAAGATATTCGGGACTACAACGGTCGATTACGGGGCTATAAAAGTCTCCGACCATGCAACGAAAACAACAAGAGCCACGAAAAAACCCGAGCCAAATACCAACAACAGTCGAATACCAAAAAAATACCCAGAAAAATCACAATAGCAAACAAGCAAAGAAATTGTTCGAATCAACACACAAAAAAATCAAATCTTTCTCTAAAGGCTGATAAGCGGAGGGGACCACGGTCGCGGGGAAAACCAAAAGTCATCGGATCACGTCGAAAAAGGTAAAACTCGGGATCTTTTGGCGTAGATCTACGTCATTCGGGGCTGTTTTAGGAGGTTTAGGGGTTAGATCTGACCTCGGGGTAACGTGGGCTTTCGAAAAGTGTAAGGATGGTTTTTTTTTTGCCGCCAGGGCGACGGGTGGCGGTGCATAGCTAAAACAGTGGCTGACCATTCGGACGAGTGGGAGAGAGTTGAGAGCATTTGAGAAGAGAGGAGGGATGTTTTGTTTGAAATGATATAGAATGAAAATTTTAGGATTTTAGGGGGTATTTATAGTGGGGACTAGAGTGTAACTACAAGATAGGTAAATTATTTCCTTAGTCCCTGATACTTTGTTGTGTAATTCATTCTAGTCACCTGTTATAAATTGGCCATTGAATTTTGAATTATTTCAATTAATCCTTGTTTATATTTCTCATTTTTTGCAATTTGACTCCCCAATTTTGATCTTTTAAATTTCTATCTATTCCTTTTATTTTTTTTATTCTCTTTCATTTTGACTTCATTTTTTTATATATTTTGTTTTTTTAGCGTTTTTCTCCTTTTTAATATTTTTTATATTTTTTTATTTCTTTTAAAATTTAATACTTCCTTCATTTATTTTATTTTTTTTTAAATTTTTCACTTTTTACATTTTTTCTTTTCTTAATTCAACCTTTTTTTCTTTGATTTATTGGATATTTATTTTATTTTATAATCTAACGTTTTTTTTTTGACTTTTTTAAGGGTAATTTTTATCGATCAAAGGTAAGTAATTCGAATTAAATCTTTAAATTTCAATTTAGCTTTTAATTTTTGTAATTAAGACAACCGAAATATTAAATTGATACCGAAAGGGCAGTACAAGGGTGGTAATCCTTCCTTGACTGTAACCGACACCCAAACCCGACATATTTCTGGTAAAACGCAGATCAGTTAAGATAATAAATTGAGGTGTCTGATCAACCTAATTTTTAAAAAAAAATAATAAATGATCGATGGCCGCTCTAGCATGTTTTATTTAAGTCGAAGTCCGATTCCAAACCCACCCGAAATACGGTTACTACACATATATAGATATATCATATATGTATATAGACAATAGTCACTAAAGTTATACAAACAATCATACTTACGCCACTAAGATTGACATTTATTCTTACTGACGTTATGAATGTCAAAAACAATACTATTATGCCACTAGGCTAATCATTTGGGACTCCATGTCTATTTAATTTTATTTTGGCTGTAAGGACAACTCTAATGTTGGCACCTAGTCTGATAGGGACATTATCGTAACATTATTCTCTTAAGGGTATTCTAATTACTTGTGAAGGTAATACTTTATATTAAGTTCAAGTCTCATAGTCAAAATATTTCTATTAGTATCGATACTCTTTATTTGGATGCTTTTATTTGAAGACGATACCCAACCTTTAAGTATTGATATCATCTTTCAATATTGATATCATTTTGAGTTTTGATATCAATTTAATTAAATGAGTCGATACTATCATGCGTAACATCTCAAATCTCCACACTTGAATCTGGCCCATCAAATGAGATTTTCTAAAATAAATTCTTATTTTTAATAACTACTAAGTGAATTACAAAGTTTAGAAAGTGACATTAACTTTTAAAGGAATTCGATTTTCTAATCTTAAATTAGGAAATAGTTTATATCGAGAATGTTTCCTCAACATTCAATTAAGTTTTTCCTAAAAATATTATTGTGAGTAAATATAATTTTAAGTTATTAAACTAATAATTTTTTAATGAAATGATCTAATAAATAGCATTTAGCAAATATAATGGAAACAGAAATAAAAGATCATGCTTGCACGCGTCAAACAACAAGCAATCAAATAATTCAGATATTAGTTCATCTGAGCAGCATGCAGAAGGCAGGGTTCTATGCATGAATTATTTAAGGGAAAAGTACACATTTAGTACACAACTATCACTTCTTTTTGTTTTAGTCACCTAATTATTTTATGTTTCAAAATCATACCTACAGTTATATTTTGAGTTCGTTTTAATTACCTTCCGTTGAAAAGGTAACAAAACTACTAATGATATTTTTTAAATTTTTTTCAATGATGACATGACATTACCTTATGATGACACATCAGTATCACCATTAAATTTTTAACAATATGTGACCAAAATGAAACCAAAACATAACATTAAGTATAATTTTAAAACAAAACATAATTAGATAACTAAAATGGAACAAAATTGATAGTTGGGGTACTAAATATGTAGTTTACCCATTTTTTAATTAAATTGATACTAATGTAGGGCAATGCAGGATTCCTAGAAACAACTGGCTTCATAATTCTCAGGATAAAATATTCCATGCCAAAATTCACAGAACAAAATTAAGGGAAAAAAAAGAAAAAAAAAAGAATTAAAAACAGAACTTAAAAGGCCAACAGCGTCAGATAATCTTAATCTAAATGTAAATCATTTCAGCTTAAAAGCTTCGCCTAGCTCTTTGCTCTGCAACATTTACTCTTAGTGCTCTTCCATCCAGGCTCTGCAACAACAGGACACACATGAAACATGTTTTTTAAAAAGTCTCCAAGTATTTAGGGAATCAAAAAGGGTCATAGATATTAAAATCGGTTCTCTCAAGAAAGAAAAAAAAAGAATCAGAATAACAAAGCTGGAAATTTGTATGCGTCTGTGCAGTTTAATCCAACAGAAAAATGTATTTCTGATGAGTTCGAGAAAGCAAATGCATGAATGGGAAATTACTATCATCGAGATTCTAGGGAAAATTGCAGTGAAAACTCGGTGATATTACCTGTCCATCGAGAGCAGCAATGGCATCGTTCAATTCAGTCTCCGAGGACATAGTCACAAAACCGAAACCACGCGACCGGCCTGTCTCCCTGTCATAGACCACACGAGCTTCCACTACTTTACCGTATTCACTGAAAACTTGCTCCAATCGAGCATTATCCACATCCCATGGAAGGTTACCCACATAGACTCTTAAAGCTTGTTCATAAACACGAGGGGGTCGCTCAATACGCGATCCTCTAGGAGAAGCCTTATTTACGGTCAATTGCCTTCCATTGAGATCCTGTTCGAAAACAGCAATATCTAAGCACAAGCGCCTCATACAAACTTCGGAGCCCATTAAGACAAATAAAGAAAAAAACAGAGAACACTTGAGGTCAGTGTGTACCAAGTATCTCATAGACTCAAACTTCTACGAAACAATCTCATACGACATAGAAAGTGATTAAGTTGTTCTCATAAAAAGATGAAAAAAATACAAAGCTTTTTAGTGCAAATATACCTAGAAAATCATAGAAAATAGCATACAAGACATCAAAAGGGTTAACCCTAGCATTTATCTTATTCACCAAATGATAGTTAAAGGCAAACTAAAGAAAGTTCTAAAACAAGATCAATTTCTTCTTTTCTTTAATTAAACCCCAAATACCATCTATAGAAAATGGCCCGTCACGGCTAAGTCAAAATAGTTAACTTGGTTCTTGCTTGCAAGCATCTATCAGTGGCTACACATCAAACATGAACTAACATAATTTCACTCCTTATGTGGATTATTGCAAGCAAACTACAGATATCTCTCAGAAAAAAAAATGAAAACTTGATTTTCTACTGGATGTCAAAATGATTACAATTTCATGTACCCTTGAGTACTTGAAAATGTCCAATTGATATCATATATGGAAACAAACCATAACTGTGAAGTTATGTGCCTTCACTTTATGTTAATCTTCAAAATGAGATAATCTATATAAACCTTGCTTTCACTAACTCAAAAAAGTATAAAACCCTAAACCCTTCTGCAACTTTCCTATTCTGACTATCTACTGTACATTTGACAAAATCTAATTCTACTCAAAGTGAATGTTAGGAACTGATACATGTTTAAGCCAAGTAGACTGAGTTTATTCCAAGTTTTTTCATTTATCCCCATACTCATGTCTAAATATGTATGGAACATTCAGTATTATAGAAAAAAAAAGTCTGGTTAACATAGTCTATTTCAAGGTGGTCAATTTAACCAAACCAAGCAATTTAACTCAACTATTGATGATAATTCCCAAGCACATATAAGATTAACAATAACACACCATATATACTCCATATTCCTCATTTATTATCACATATCAAGCAATAGAAAATTTTGAGCAAACCAAGATAAAGAAAAGGCTTACATAACCATTGAATGTTTCAGCAGCCTTCTCAGCTTCCTCAACGGAACTCATAGTTATAAATCCAAAGCCACGACTTTGCTCGGTATCCCTATTGTAAATAACCTGCAAATAGAAAAAAAAATCAAAATTTCAACAGTTTATGACCCAAAAACCAAATAAAAAAGGAATTTTCAAATAGTTTCGAAACAGAAACTTGGTCTATAACCTCAGCAATTTCCACGGTTCCAGCTTTCTCAAAAAGCATAGCCAAGCTTTGGCTATCAACATCATAAGGAAGATTCCCAACAAACAATTTAGCTTCCTCATTAGGTTCAGAATCATTTTCTTCTGAACCACCAGCAACCTCTCCCTCGAAAACTTCGACATCACCTTCAGGTTCCCAATCCGACAAGCTTGCTTCGGCGCCATCACTTTCTTCATTTTCCCATGATGATTCTCCTCCTTCACTATCAGTTCCTTGCTGCTCGTCTTTTTCATCGATGGTGATGGTGGTGTCGTTTTCTTCCTCTTGTTGAGCCCAATCTGAAGTCTGGGCCACAAAGGCAACTAGAGAAGGGAAATGGTTTTTGGTTTTGAGGGACGAAAAGGTTGGGTAAGTGGAAGATGAGAGGATAAGCTTGATGGGTTTTGAAGGAAGTGAAAGAAGAGATGGAACTTTGGAAGGAGTGGTGAAGAGTGAAGGCAAAGAAACGTGGCAAGATGAGTCAGCCAGGGACACGGGTTTCATTACAGTAGACATTTTTTGGTGGTGTTGAAGAATTCGTAAGGAGACAGAGACCAAGGAGAGGGTTTAAGAAGATTAGAGGAGATGAAAGGATAAGGGGGGAGCAGATAGGAGAGGGTAGGAGGAAGTTTATACAAAAAATATCTCGCCTTTGTGGGTGTGATTTATGGGTTTTTTCTTTTCGTGTAAAATTACACAAATGGTCATCTGGTTATATGATACTATTTTATTGAGTCATTAAAAAATTATAATTTGATGAGTCTTTTAATTATTAAAAGTTATAAAATGATCACTTGATTATTCATTATGTTCTAAAATCGTCTTTTTTCTGTTAAAAAATTAACGATCGTCTAAGCTGGACATTAATATGCTGACTGAGATGTGATAGTCTTTAAGATTATTATATTATATTTTATTATATCTTAGTCAACAAGTTAAAGTCCAACTCAGATTGTCATTAATTTTTTAATGAAAAATGACAAGTTTAGAACATAATGAGTATTCGTGTGACCATTTTGTAACTTTTACTAGTCGATGGATTCAACAAAACAACTCTCTATAGTAAGAGGATCATTTTGTAATTTTTAATAGTCGAGAGATTCAACAAAATAGTATCCAATAGTCAGAGGATCATTTGTGTTTTTTACCCTTTCTTTTTTGTATTTTTTTTCTTGTTTAGATCAGGGCCATGGATTTTGTTAATTTCTAATATTTTCACATAAATAGATACTTTTGGCAAAATTTGCTTAATAATCCACGCGGGCTAATTAATTAACCCATTAAGGCAACATGATTTTTATTTTGGGATTTACGACAATTAACATAGTGTTGAGGTAACTCATCACGCTGACGTGACAACTTCTAAAAGATATTATTATTTAATGGTCCCAGGTATGTGAGCTTCATTAGGTCAAATTTTTTATTATGTCCACAGGGACTTGTCATACTGACATGACTAGTCTTATTAAATTAATATTATTTTTTAGATTAAAATAATAATTTAAATAAATAATAATAGTTTAAAGAAGTACGAAACACGTCACGTTGACACGATAAATTTTATTTGAATTTTTGAATTTACAAGCCCGTGAACGTTGGGCAACAGGCAGTCCTCTAACAGTAATAATGAAACTCATCACGCCCGCATGACGAGTTCCAATTGAATTTTAAAAATAATAGTTTATAGTCGTTGGATGTTGAGGTATAAATAGGTGTTTGGGTTTTTTGTTTAGAGTTTACACTCAACTTTCAAAAAAAAAAAGTTGATTGAGATAAAAAAAATGATTTTTTGAAGAATTTGTGTTAAAATGGTCACCTGAGAAGAAATATTACGTCTTGATGAAGTCTATATTTCCTCGACTGAGCTCATTGTGGTAAAATTACTTTTTTTATTAAAATTATAAAACTCATGTTTTTATTTTTAAAATTTTATTAATTGTTTAAATTTATATTTGTAACAAAAAGAACGAGTCATTCATCATCGATGAATGACCAATGATGAGCCGCATCAGCGGATTGTCATTTATCTTCAACAATCTGGGTTGTCACATTTCTTCGTGGTTTTAAGGTGATGTCATCATTGATATCGGTGTTGATTGAACATTTGAGGCCCGAAACTCATATGTTCCATTTCCTTGTGGTGAGGCTTGATTACATTGGAAGATATGACTTATCAACTTGGTGTTTCGATTAATTGTGCACCATTGATGCTTCACAACAATTATAAGCGAGATCAGCTTATTTTAGAGTTATTAGAAAGGGAGCCTCCAATAGATGTGACTGGTGGGTTGCGAATACGAATGACGTGGTTGGAGAAGGAATTCATAGTGGATGAACATTCAACCTAGAAAGAGATGATCTTTGCAGCCTGAGTATATCTTCTCAAGTTGATTGGAATGATCTTGTTACTGGATAAATCCGTGAATTTGGTGCACACTCAATATCTCTTGGTATTAGAAGATTTCTTGGTGTGTCATTAGTATAGTTGGGGTTCAGTGATTATGACATTTTTATATCGTTAACTTTGTAAGGCTACCATAGTGGTAAGAGGTCAAAAAGCATAGTATTGAGTTGTTTAGTTCTACTACAATCATGGGTGTGGTATCGTTTTTCGTTTTTGACGCCTTTTACAACTGTTCCTATTGAGTTTCCTTTCGCTATAAGGTAACTTTGTAGATTTAAATTATAGTAAATTTATATTATTAATTAAAATGTTTTAGAAATTTTGAATTAATAATGTAGTTGTTAATTTGTATTTATTATGTTGTTTAGATGATGACATCGAATTACTGATACAAAGTTGGGGGTGCTACCAATATTGATATACGGATGAGGATCGATATTGTCAGTAGATATGCGATAAATATTCTAAATTTGTTGTATAACTTTGAAATTAATAGTATTATTTTTTAATTATACTAATGTAACATTTTTTACAGTTTAATTGGTTTTCATATTATAAGTTGGAGATCCAACGGTGTCTACCACACTTGTTTTTGAAGGAGCAGAGACGTGGTGTGTTGTAACGTTGTTGCTCTATTTCGTCATTGTTGAGATCCATGCCGCAGATAGACTTATGCAACAATTTGTGTCCCATCAACTGATTCCAATGGCGATATATAACATTGACGATTTCCACAAATTTGATACGCATGGGAAGCATAGAGATGATTGGCCGAAGAAGCATGTTGTATACATACAACAATGGAATGAGAGGCATTTAAATTTGTCTAATCGTTCAGAGATTAGTGTAGAAAATTTTGATTTCATAGTTTATCTCTGCCTCCAAAATTATGAAGCAAATGGTAAACCATATATATTTAACAACGTCGGGAGGTCGGGTCGAATGGGAAGAAATGAAGGCAAAATATTCCAAGAAATCATCATCTTCAGCAACATCTTTATCTTCTACTTCAGCGGATTATTTTGCATCTTAAGCAAGTTATGGTGGATATCCTCTTTATCATGCTTCGATGGATAGTCGACTGGAGTGGGTAGGAGGTTCATGGGATGAAGTGTCACCTTCTCAACAATTTTCAATAAAAGATACGAGAGCTATGGATACATGGAATCATGTTTTATATGGTCAATCATGTAGTGATTTTGGTGTACAATTTGAGTCAATGACGTCAATGAGGGCATCGAATACCTTAAATACTCCATCATTTTCACTCTAAAGTGGAAACCAAAGTAGTGGAGTGATGTTTAGTACACCAGATCAACAATAAGAAAACGTAGAAGAAGATGATAAAGATGGACGACTACGACGAAATTGAACAAGCCCCATGTCATTACTATTCAATCACTCCTCAACATCGTCGAGAATTAAGAAAATATAAGTATTTTTGTTAAATTATTAGTTATTTCTATGTAGTACTATAATTATTAGTTTGTTAAATTTTTAATATTTTTGTTAAATTTGTTTGGTAATTTAATATTTAAGAAAAATATATTATTAAATTTGTTAAATTTTAATAGTTGTTTATTTAAGTATAGTATATGTAATATATAGTTACTTATTTAAGAATTTTTTAATATTAAGTAAAGTAAAAAAATTGAAGTATAACTTAATTAAGAAACTTAATTTTTAAAAAAATGTGACTATAATGAAAAGAAAATAATTTGTAGAACTCGTCACACTGGTTTATGTGAGTAATTTAAAAAAAAGTAGTTCTTATAGATAGATCGTTGAGGTTTAAATTCAAATCTACCTAATTCGTCACACTTAGGAGTTTTTTAATTAAAAATATATATTAATTTTAAAAAATAATTTATTATATTAATAAAATATATTATATTTAAATAATCAACCGCTCTGAATTTGAAGTATGTTACAAGCAACAACTTGGGGTATATTGAATTTTTTATTAAAACAAGTTACGAAAATTAGTAGATTAAGTTTGCAAGCATTAGAAGCATTAAAAACATTAACTCCAATATTCTTTGTCATTTGAAATTATTCAAACGAACGATCATCTAAGTTGGTGATTCGGTCTCAGCTTGAAACAAAAAAGGAGACACAACTAGCAATTAAGGAGTAATGCATGAAAGTTCATCTCTAATTCTATGTCATGAAGTCTGATTAAAAGATATTTTTTCATAAGGTGTGTACACCATGATGTCAGTTGTAACTGGAGGATACACATTTAATACCTACAAAGAAAGATTGTAACACCCCCAACTTATACCCGACCCGGATACGAATCTGAGGTGTCAAATTAACTTTTTAAAACATTTACTTTTACAAAATCTCATAAAATTTAAACTTTTATTAAAACAACAGTGAAATAATTTACATAAATACCATCAAAATAATTACAAAATCGATCATAGCATATATGATTTAATCTGTAATTACATTCCAACATAATTTCTACAACAAAGTGACATACTGTTTTAAATCACTTCTGATCCGATCGTCTTCAAAAGAGATGTTGCCTTCCTAAACTTTAACTCTGGTCTTCTTGTTTCTTGGTACCTACGTGTGAAACACTCACACGCTAAGTCACAGACTTAGCGAGGCATAATATAACATATAACAATGAATTTATGAAGCATGCAATTCTATAATTCCAACATGACATTACAATTTGCTTATATTTGCTTAACTATAACATACATAATCATGGAATGCACAAATAAAACATATCATCTTATGAGGTGTTTAATTCGGTTTATCTTTTGGGTGCCCATGTACATTACTGAGAACCTGAGGTACGTGAGTACATTGAGGTTATACACATATGCTGTCACCATAGCTCGTATAAATTCCCACTAAGGGCATATAAAATTTGTCCCGAAGGACCACATATATGTCCCGAAGGACCACATAAATATCCCGAAGGACCACTCCTTAAGGATCACATATATATTCCAAAGGACCAAATATGTGCCCCGAAGAAATCCTGAAGGACCATATAGAACCCTCGACTCTTGGTATGCCTACTATACCTACAGCTCTCATATCACATAACATGAGCTTAAATATGGATACATTTCACATTTTCATATCTCTTCTATCACTTCTCATATAACCACATCTCATATTTCACATGTACACATATGATAACTTGTCTTATAACATATAACTTGGATTTTTTCTCTTATAGTTGCATATATCACATATCATATCACATTAAAGTATGTATAAGTTATGCATGTACTCATTATAATCATAACATATGCATGTACATGAATATGAAATCATGAAATCAAATATAGGAAATAAACTTATCATAAGTCTTATTTCCATGAAACAACATCTATACTAACTATGGTATGCACTCACCTTAGCCTCATTTGATTCGAATCGATTCTATGACTTTATCTCTCTCTCGACTGCTTTTAAGTCTTCGATTGTTCCGAAACTTGCTTAAGCTCGATATATACATAATCATACATTTAATATGCATATTAGAATCTTAAGCATTATAATTTAATCCTTAATATCTTAAGCTAAAAGAAAGGCTTAATTCCATTTTCCACTTTGAGTAGTATCAGTACCCAAGGTATGCTACCGATACTTCCCTAGCTGTGGTATCGATACTAAGACTAGGTATCGATACCCATTTTCGATTATGTAATCCTTATTTCAAAAATTGTACCGATACCGACCTTATGGTATCAATACTACCCCTTTAGGTATCGCAAACTCGTGAATAACTTGTCAAATTTGGGCTTATGGTATCGATACTGTTCAACCAGTATCGATACCCCTACTCCAAATTTCATTCATTTACCTTTGAAGTATCGTTACTAGATGAAGTAGTATCAATACTCATAGCCCAAAATTCACTTTTTAAAACCAAAAATTCACCAATACCAATCTAAACCTTCCATTTTAAGCCCCTAACATGCCATTAAACTCAACTACTCTTACTCAAATCAACTTATATCCATATAAACCATCATTATCTTCGAAATCTCATCCTATATCTTAAAATTAAGAATCCTACCAAATTTTCCAAAATATTCTAACTTCAATTCTAACACTTCATACTTCTTAATTTAGCTGATGACAAGTCAAATTTAGTCTCAAAATTTATTTACTAACTATCTTCCAAGATTTTACTTATTACCCTCTTATCTTTAATCCTTAATAACTCCCTCATCTTATAGTTTTAAGACAACTTAAGTTTTCCTTAAGCTTAAGTATTACCCAAAGAACATAAACCAAACTTAAATTCAATGAATAACCAGCTAAGAAGAAACTCACATTGGTAAACTTGGGGTTCACGGCTAAAAGAATGAAGAATGATGAAGAGAACTCTTAAAAATCTTTCTTTTTCTCTTCTAAATATCTCCACGTGTATATATCTCCATCATATCACATTTTAAATTCATTAATTAAATGGCTATTTTTCCCTTCCTTTTAATCCTTCTTTGTTATTTAGTCCTACACAAAATTTTCATATAAGTCCCTAAACATTTCTATTTATCTATTTTAGTCACTAAATCCTGAGATTTACAGTTTGGTCACTAACTCAGTTTCTGGGATATTACAAATCTCCTCCTTAAGAAAATTCAACCTCGAATTTTCATTGCACAAAGAGATGGCGGTATTGATTCCTCGTGTCTTTTTTACGTTCCCATGTTGCTTCCTCCACCTTGTGATTTCTCCATAATACCTTGACCAATGGAATAGTTTTATTTCGTAATTGTTTCACCTCATGAGCCAAAATTTGTACTGGTTCTTCCTCATAAGTCAGATCAGGTTGAACTTCTATCTTTCCTGGTGAAACAATATGAGAAGAATTGGATCTATATCTCTGAAGCATTGAAACGTGGAAAACATTATGAATCTTCTCCATTTCAGGTGGCAAAGCCAATTGGTATGCCACTAGTCATACTCTCTTAATAATCTCATAGGGTCCAATAAACCGGGGACTAAGCTTTCCTTTTCATCCAAATCTTAACACTTTCTTCCAAGTAGATACTTTTAAAAACACTTTGTCTCCAATTTGAAACTTTATTTCTTTCCTCTTCAGATCCGCATATGATTTCTGTCTATCAGTTGCTGCTTTCAGATTGTTCTGAATCACTAGAACTTTTTATTCATGTTCCTGAATCAACTCAGGACTAAGAACTTCTCGATCTTTAAGTTTGTACCAATTCAAGGGCGTATGACACTTTCTCCCATATAAAGCCTTATAGGGACCCATCTTGATACTTGACTGGTAGCTATTATTGTAAGAAAATTCAGCAAGTGGAAAGTACTTTTCCCACGATCCATTGAACTCTATTACACAAGCTCTCAACATATCCTCCAGAATTTGGATAGTCTGCTTTGACTGTCTATCGGTTAGAGAATGAAATGTTGTGCTAAAGTTCAATCAAGTTCCTAACGCTCCATGCAAAGTCTTCCAAAACCTTGATGTGTATCTAGGATCTCGATCAGAAACAATTGAAATAGGTACACCATGCAATCGTATAATTTCCCTGATATATAGTTCAGCATACTTATCCATGGAGAAATCAGCTCGTACAAGAATGAAATGGGCTGACTTAGTTAATCTATCCATGATCACCCAAATGGAATCTCTTTTGTTTGGAGTCAATGGCAACCCCGTCACTTGTGCTAACAGATCCTTCTTCAACTCATCATTATCTGGAATCACTAATCTCCCTCGGTAATACAGATTCCCATCAGATTTAATCTCATAATCTTTATTCTCTTCACTCTTTATTTGTTGCACCCTCTTCAAACACTTTTCATCTTTGGTTTGCATTCATTAATTCGATCCATCCATGTTGGCTTAAGTGTCAATTCCACACATATTGCACCATCTCCCTCTAATGACAACCTGGCATCTAAAGCTCGTAAGGCTGAAAATGTCTTCGACTTAAAGCATCTGCTACCACATTTGTTTTTCCAATATAGAAATCGATTACCACATCATAATCTTTTAGAAATTCTATCCATCTTCTCTACTTTAAATTCAACTCTTTCTGGGTCATCAGATACTTTAAGCTCTTATGGTCTGTGTATAAGTAACAACATTCACCAAATAAGTAGTGACGCCAAATCTTAAGAGCGAACACTACTGCAACCAACTCTAAGTCATGTGTTGGATATTTTTTTTCATGTGGTTTCAATTGTCTAGACGCATAGGCCACTACTTTGCCTTCTTGCATCTGTACACATCCCAAGCCGTTATGGGACACGTCACTATAAACCACGCAGTTCTTACCAGACTCAGGTTAAACTAATACTGGAGCTTCTGTTAAAATTTTCTTCAACATTTCAAAACTTTCTTAGCATTCTCGAGTCCAATAAATTTTACATCCTTCCTCATTAGCATAGTTAAAGGTAAAGCTATCATCGAAAAGTTCTTAACGAACCTTCGATAATAACCTACTAGCCCCAGAAAACTTTGAACTTTCGACACATTCTTTAGAACTTTCTATTCTAGAATGACTTTTTACCTTTTGGGGATCAAGTCAAATTCCTTCTGTAGTAATTACATGTCCAAGGAATGTCACTTCATTCAACCAGAATTCACATTTAGATAGTTTGGCATATAGCTTCTTATCTTGTAAAATCTGCAAAACTATCTTCAGATGTGTACTATGCTCTTCTTTCAACTTCGAATACACCAATATATTATCAATAAATACCACTACGAACTGGTCTAGATAGAGTTGAAATATTCTATGCATCAGGTACATGAAAGTAGTCGGGGAATGCGTGACTCCGAACGGCATAAAAATGAACTCATAGTGACCATATCTCGTTCTAAAAGCTGTTTTGGGATATCTTTCTCCTTAATTTTCAATTGATGATATCCAGACCGTAAATCAATCTTAGAGAAAACTGAAGCTCCCTTCAACTGATCAAACAAATCGTCAATTCTAGGGAGGGGATACTTATTCTTAATAGTCACCTTATTGAGATGCATATATCAATACAGAGACGCATTGAACCATCATTCTTCTTGACAAACAACACTGGAGCTCCCCAGAGTGATACACTTGGTCTAATAAATCCTTTATCCAATAATTCCTGTAACTCAATCTTTAACTCATGCAACTCTTTTGGAGCCATTCTGTATGGTGCCATTGCAGTGGGAACTATTCCAGACATTATCTCAATCTGAAATTTCACCTCTCTATCCGGAGGTAAACTTGACAATTCTGCAGGAAAGACATCTGGGAACTCTCTGACTATGGGAATTTCTTCAATCCATTTCTCATTTGTTCTAATATCCAACACATTAGCAATGAAACCCTGACATCCTTGTAACAGTAACTTCTTTGTTGACATCACTGATATTACATTTGCCAATGGATTCCACCTTTCACTGAATACTATAACTTCCAAACCTTCTGAACTGATTAATGTTACCCTCTTTAACGATATAACCAATCCATTCCCAATGGCACTTCGAATTCGCCAAAGTGT
Organism: Hibiscus syriacus; assembly: GCF_006381635.1. Taxonomy (NCBI): domain Eukaryota; kingdom Viridiplantae; phylum Streptophyta; class Magnoliopsida; order Malvales; family Malvaceae; genus Hibiscus; species Hibiscus syriacus. Next base: position 9,223,674 of record NW_024063533.1, on the reverse strand, counting down.
AATTCCATCATATTAGCAGGGAATTCAATTCCCTGAATCTGTATGGGACACCCCTAACACACCCTATATACCCGAGCACTATGCCCTAATGGATTTGTCACTATCACGTCACTACTATTAGCTTCTAACTAAATTTTCAATTTCTTCACCAATTTACTACTAATGTAAGAATATGTAGAACCCAGATCAATCAATACTAAAACACGTTTATCATACAATTAAAAAATACCTGTAATAATCTCCGGGTCATCTCGATCATCATTAGTCTTTAGATTATAAACCCGAGCCGTCGAACGAATCTCATGTTGAGTAGAGGATTCATGCTGACTTCTTCTTCTACCTCTACCCTTTCTTCTTTGAGTCATAGAAGCATATTGCTCTGACTGTGCAGGCTCCCCGACCATCATTGGGCAGTCCCGGATAAAATGTTTGGTGTCCCCACACTTGAAACAAGCTCCAGAAATCATTCTACATATCTCAGAATGATTCTTTCCACAATTTAGACACTGTCTAGTTTGGCCTTGATTAGATCTCCCAGTTCCAGACCCTACAGATTGAGTCCATCTATCTCTCATCGGATTTGATCCTCTAGCAGAGGATGAAACTGACTCAGATCTCGCCTGGGGTCGAGAACCGGCATCTCTGCCCCTTTTTGATGGTGCAGAACTCGAAGAAGCACTCGTTCTTTAACACGTCTGGGCTCTTGGATCTTTAAACCTTTCATTTTGAGCTCTTTCCAGAGCTTTGGCATGATTAACTACTTCTTAGAACGAGGACAGATTCAACACAATCAATATCTCTTTCAATCGAGGATGCAAACCCTCCATAAACCACTCACAAGCTTCATTCTCTGTCGGAATAAGTTCGAAAGCAAACGGCTTAACTTTTTGAACTCACACTCATAGTCATACACCGTGCAATTCTATTGCGTTAAATTTATAAACTCTTGCTTCATCCGTCAGATAAACTGATCTCTTATGTACTTATGCTTGAATTCCTCTAAAAATAAGGACTAAGTCACCTGATCACTGGCCATCCTCAGAGTAACATTGGTCAACCATATTCTCGCTTGCCATCGGAGCAAGGAGACCACTCCATCTAGCTTCTCCACATCAGAACAGTGGAGCCCACCATGCATTATCTTCATATCATTGAGCCAAAGGCCGCAACAACAGGACCTTCATCGGCTTAACCCTTAAATTATGGAGCTCCTAATCCCTTCAACTCATTCGCAACATTTATTCTTTGAGTTCAAAAGGCAAGATGTTGGAAATGCGTCAGAATAGCGTCCAACGTCCTGAAGAAAACATCTTGATCTCCTACAGGTACTCCAGATGGTGCCTACTCTTCACCATGCCTAGCCAGGGCATGTGAATTACTACTCTTAGCGGGCTTATCATCTCCCACTTCACTTTGAGAGCTATCATGTCCGGACATCTAATAAGACATAACCATATAATTCTATTAGCAAGACAGCATACTCATTATTCTATTAGATCAGAAGTTCTCACAATTTTGTTGGAATGTTAACATTTAAAGACATTAAAAACTTTGGTTTATGTGTAGAATCAGCTAAACATTAGGTCTGATACCATTAAATGTAACACTCTCAACCCGTACCCGACCCAAATACGAATATGATGTGTCACATTAACTTTTTAAAACGTTTACTTTTAAAAAAATCTCATAAAATAATTTACTAAAACAACAGTGCAATAATTTACATAAATACCATCAAAATAATTACAAATTTGATCAGAGCATATATGATTTAAACTGTAATTACAAGCTAACATAATTACTACAACAAAATGGCATACTATTTTAAATCACTTCTGATCTGATCATCTTCAAAAGAGATGTTGCCTTCCTAAACTTTAACTTTGGTCTTCCTGTTTCTTGGTACCTACGTGTGAAGCACTCACACGCTAAGTCACAGACTTAGTGAGGCATAATATAACATATAACAATGAATTTATGAAACATGCAATTCTATAATTCCAACATGACATTACAATTTGCTTCTATTTACTTAACTATAACATACATAATCATGGAATGCACAAATAAAACATAACATCTTATGAGGTGTTTAATATAGTTTATCTTTTGGGTGCCCATGTACATTACTGAGAACCTGAGGTACGTGAGTACATTGAGGTTGTGCACATATATTGTCACCACAGCTCGTATAAATTCCAACTAGGGGAACATAAAATTTGTCCCGAATGACCACATATATGACCCAAAGAACCACATAAATGTCCCAAAGGACCACTACTTAAGGATCACATATATATTCCAAAAGACCAATTATGTGTCTCGAAGAATCATATATATGTTCCAAAGGATTACATATATATCCTGAAAGACCACATAGAACCCTCGAAATTTGGCATGCCAATTATACTTGCAGCTCTTAAATCAAATAACATGGGCTTAGATATGGATACATTTCACATTTTTCATATCTCTTCTATCATTTCTCATATAACCACATCTCATATTTCACATGTACACATATGATCAATTGTCTTATAACATATAACTTGGATTTGTTCTCTTATAGTTGCATACATCACATATCATATCACATTAAAGCATATATAAGTTATGTATGTACTCATTATAATCATAACATATGCATATACATGAATATGAAATTATGAAATCAAATATAGGAAATAAACATATCACAAGTCTTATTTCCATAAAACAACATCTATACTAACTATGGTATGCACTCACCTTAGCCTCACTTGATCTGAATCGATTCTATGACTTTATCTCTCTCGACCATTTTTAACTCTTTGATTATTCTGGAATTTACTTATGCTCGATATCTACATAATCATACATTTAATATGCATATTAGAATCCTAAGCATTATAATTCAATCCTAAATATCTTAAGCTAAAAGAAAGGCTTAATTCAATTTTCCACTTTGAGCAGTATCGATACCCAAGGTATGGTACCGATACTTCCCTAGCTGAGGTATCGATACAAAGACTAGGTATCGATATCCATTTTCGAATATGTAATCCTTATTTCAAAAATGGTACTGATACCGACCTTATGGTATTGATACCCTTGGTATCGATACTAATACTACCCCTTTAGGTATCAATACCTCATGAATAACTTGTCAAATTCGGGCTTATGGTATCGATACTATTCAACCAGTATCAATACCCCTACTCCAAATTCCATTCATTTACCTTTGAATTATCGATATTGGATGAAGCAATACCGATACTCATAGCCCAAAATTCACTTTTTAAACCCGAAAATTCAAAAATACCAATCTAAACCTTCCATTTTAAGCCCCTAACATGCCATTAAACTCAACTACTCTTACTCAAATCAACTTATATCCATATAAACCATCATTATCTTCGAAATCTAATCCTATATCTTGAAATTAAGAATCCTACAAAATTTTCCAACATGTTCTAACTTCAATTCTAACACTTCATACTTCTTAATTTAGCTGATGACAAGTCAAATTTAGTCTCAAAATTTATTTACTAACTCTCTTCCAAGTTTTCACTTATTTCCCTCTCATCTTTAATCCTTCCTAACACCCTCATCTTATAGTTTTAAGACAACTTAAGCTTTCCTTAAGCTTAAGTATTACCCAAAGAACATAAACCAAACTTAAATTCAGTGAATAACAAACTAAGAAGAAACTCACCTTGGTAAACTTGGGGTTCACGACTGAAAGAAGGAAGAAGGATGAAGAGAACTCTAGAAAATCTTTCTTTTCCTCTTTTACATATCTCCACATGTATATATCTCCATCATTTCACATTTTTAATTCATTAATAGATTAAATGATCATTTTGCCCTTCCATTCAACATTCTTTTCTATTTAGTCCTACACAATTTTCATATAAGTCACTAAACTTTTCTATTTATCTACTTTAGTCACTAAATCCTGAGATTTTACAGTTTGATCACTAATCCGGTATCTGGGATGTTATAAAGATGTTGCGGGAAGTCACAAGGTTCAATGCACAACACACATGTACAGTGAGTTTGTTGATACAAGACCACAAACATTTAAATTAGGATATTATATGCTCATATGTCAAGCTTTTGGTCGAAAAATATCCAAGAGTACCCGTTTCAGTGTTAGTGGCATCCATTCAAAATACATTTGGTTATTTTTCATCTTATTACAAGGCGTGGATGGATAAAAGGAAAGCAATGGTACTATTGTATGGTGATTAGGATCAGTCATATAATGGGCTACCATGTCTGCTGCAAGCCCAGATCCATTGTTAGACACTACACTCTTCCTGCAATTACTCTTTAGGGAGAATTTATCACTAGAACGAGAATTTTTGGTGGCTTGTTCTGGGCTTTCAAGTCATCTATTGAAGGGTTTTGATTTTACAAACAAATGGTTCATGTTGATATTGAAGGGTTTTGATTTTGCAAACAAATGGTTCAAATTGATAGGACTTTTCTGTATGAGCTCTATAGACACGTCTTGATGATAACCGTTGCAAAAGATGGTTATAGAAATATTTTCCCCATTATGTTCACCATTGTTAAAAATGAATCGGATGAAACTTGAAATTTCTTTTACTCCAATTTGTGTTCCCATGTTGTCACTCAAGATAGGGTTTGCATGATATCATATCGTTCGCCTAGGTTGTTAAGAATAATTTCTAGACCCAAAAGTAGATAGACACCTCCCTACGCATAACCGGCATATTGTTTACGTCATATTGCCTCTAATGCTATGCATATGTTTAAGCAGAAAAAGATCAAAGAAGAGATTATTCTTTTTCATTTATTTTTTTCTGATTCATTTATGTTCTTCTTTTTGTATTCTTAAATTCAATTTTTTTCAATTTTTTAGGGTATGCTTTACTACAACCGCACTTCCTTGCACTGCTAGAAAATTCTAGAACAGTGGAAAAGAAGTAATAACTTTTCCAAAAGATCCACTCGTCCAAGCCTTGGAAAAGAAGACCAGAACAGTGGCATACTTGTGACGACTTTTTGAATGGGATCCTGATCTTATTTGGTCAACATGTCTTCTGGAGATACAACCGTATGTCTCTTATATTTCCAACGGTTTTTGAATCGCATCAATCCGATATTGGAAACTCAAGATATGGCCATTTTACTGAAGGCGGTGCATGCAGGAAATCCAATACGGGATTAATACGAGATTTTGTAAATATTACGAATTTTCAATATTTATATTGATTATTTGTGATATAATTTAATATAGGATGATTAATTATCTTTTAGGATCAGATTTATTATTTTATTAGGAATTAAGGTTGGGATAAAACCATAGTTTTAGTTATTATTAGTTTATTAGGAATTAGAGTTAAGACATGATTAGTTTATTATTATTTGATTCTTTAGCTATTTAGGACCTTTAGAACTCAGCCCCTATATAAAGGAGGCTTCATTCAACTTTGTAATGAAGATTTCTTTGATTAATAATACAACAAGAGTTCGTTTTTGTAAGTGTTGATTGCCTTGTGCCTTCGAAGCTTCTTCTCCTAGAGTTCTTTCAAGTTCTTGTGAGGGAGATTAATCTTCACACTCCAATTTGCCTTTTCATTGCGACTAGGAGGGCTCGATAGGACATTATCCATCGATTTTCCACATATCCATCCACGTCATCAATCATCTTTACCATTCAACTTCATAAGGGAGATCATTTGATTTCTTTGTTATCTTATTTAATTTGCAATTCCTTTATATTTTCTTTATCTTGTTTCTTACATTGTTTCCAGCACCTAAAAGAAACTCTAAGAACCCTACTTGCTACCGCCACATTCCCCTATTCATTCATCATTGTTCTTCATCGAGTCTAGAGCTTTCTAGGTTTGATTCTTCAACAAGAGAAACCCGCCACCGCTTCCCTATCAATTGGTATCAGATTGGGGTCGATTCTTGGAAAGAAGCAAACAATCTTGCTCGTTCTTGCACACAAAACCGTCAAGATACCCCCAACGGAGCTAGTTCAGAGAAGATTCATCGTTTCAGGTTCTTTTTATTTAATTTTAATTTAGATTCAAATCCTTCTTGTTAGTTTGTTATTTTTTCAAAAAACAAAAACAAAAAAAAGGCAACAAATTTTCAAAAACAAATAGCAAACGAAGGAATTTAGGGCTGATTTTATCCACTTCTCATATTCATCCTAAGAGTAATCTCCAGTCCAAAATTCAATACAATCAGAGTTCATTAGAGCCTTCAAATACATCATTCAAGTTTCATTGGTAGATTCAATCTAGAATCTTGTCGAATTTCTTGAAAATTCTACAGAAGGAATTTCATGGTGAAAATTTCCAAATTGAAACTTTATATATTCAATATCATTCACACAAAAAATCAGAATTTTTGGAGATCAATAACACCTTTGAACAAAGCAATCAAGAAAAATAGAGTGTTTGAGGACTTACCGTTCAACAGAGTCTACTGGATACTACTGAAGGTATTTGGTTCTGAAATTTTACAGGAGGTTTCTTGACGCATCGATAAACATTCAAGAATTTTTCAAAATATTTGGACACCAATAACCCCCTCAAAAACGTTGCTCAAGTTGATCCAACGTTTTCTAGGTTTCTGGGTTGATTCTTTTTTTTTCTTTGGCTCTTAGTGATTTAGGTTCTTTTGTTTTTCCTTTTATTGTTTTTTTTGCATTATCTAACAGATTATCTTTCTTGTGTTAGTAGGACTAAAGAGTTTGCATACTTCTTCCTTCTTTGCATTCTCGTTCTCTTGGAGTCTAACATTTGTTTGGCCTCTTAGAGCTTTTAAGTTTTTCTTATCGCCTTTGCTAGTAATCAAACGCCAATACGAATTGTGCAAGACTACTTGGTAAACTGAGTTTTAAAGAGTACAAGATCGGCTTACTTGCCTCTCGTTGAGTTACTTTCTTGGAGTGACTTGTGAGGTTTCTTGCTTTGTTGAATTTATTTTATTTTCTTTTATTTTTATTTTACTTTAAAATTTTCTTTTGAGTGTTATGATTTTAGGATGGGCGACAATAACAACAAGACACTTACGGCTATCTTAGCTGCACTTGCCCGACTCACGACTGAAGTTGAAAGATTTGATGAAATCGTGAGAGAACGACAAGAACCACAACTGGATCTACCAAACCAGAATCCAAAACCAAACAATGTTGAACTTTTGGTACCCGGGCGAGAACAACCACATTTCCAAGCACCCGAACTCTTTGCAAAACCAAAGTTCACGATCCCATCTTTCAAAGGAGACAATGATCCAAACAAGTACATCGAATGGGAAGGAAAAGCTGATCTCATGTTCGCATACCATGACTGCCCCCAAGCTAAACAAGTTCACCTCATCACCATGCAATTCGAAGGATACGCTCAAACTTGGTGGATGCAAACAAGGAAAAAGATACAGAACTTCCAAATTCCAACAATCACTTTTTGGACTGACCTCAAACAAACCATGAGGAAGCAATTCCTACCGACACATTACACGAGAAGTTAAATACGACTACACCAACTTCGACAAGGTAGAAGTTCAGTTGAAGAGTACTATAAGGAGATGCAGTCCTTACTCAATAGGTCTAATATAACCGAAAAAGAAGAGGTCACAGTGTCAAGATTCATCGTCGGCTTAAACTCAAACATTATTGATCTTCTTGATTTACAAGGGTACGAAAACCTTTAAGATACACTAAAGAAAGCAATGACAATCGAAGCACAAATCCAAAAGAGATCTCGATTCAATGAACATTACCAAGGTACTTCATCCTCTTACCAAGGTAATCCTTTAAATCCTTCCTCATCTTCTACTCCATCTTCTCTAAAAAAAAGCCAAGTGATGACAAACCTAACAAGGAGAAAGAACGACCAGCAAAGAATGGCACACTTCCAGTCCGTAAAGATCAAATGATAATTTGTGAGGAGGTAGGGAAAGCAAAAAAAGAAAAGGTTGAGAAAGAGGCAAAAGCAAAAGAGGTCACTAGTTACAAAAGCCAAAAGAATAATGACCCATTGAGTGAACCTAAATGTGAGAAGAAAAGAGTGACTCAAAATCTATGTGTGAGCATAAAAGAATTGAGAGAGAACCTTCTTTACAAACAGTCTTGCATCCTTGTTCACTTTAAGGAATCAATTGTTTCGATTTCTAACATTAGCAAAGATTTGCCTAGTGTGTTTTCATCTCTTTTACAGGAGTTTTGAGAAGTGTTAGGTGATCTACCTAACGAGCTACCACTGAAAAGAGAAAAACAACACCAAACCAATCTAATTCAAGGTTCCATCATACCTCGTCAAACATACAATCTCGAAGAAACCAAAGAGTTGGATTTGTTACAGGAAGGCTACATCCAGGAAAGCCTTAGTCGTGATGCCATCTTAACGACGAAACATGACTTGAACAACTCCACATGCTTTCTAGTTCGTGCACAGGGAATCCATATAAATGATGAGAACATAAAAGCAACACGAGACTGGCCCCACACCTTCTATCGCCAAGAGTTGTCGAATAGTGCTAGGTGACCCTCCTGACAGGTTACCACCTGAAAGCCCTAATCACTATGTCATATCAATGAAGAGTCACGATTTATGGGAGTCCAAAGATTTGAGGATGAATCCTTTTGAGGAGTGGGGGAATGATACATGCACCAGAGTCCATAATACATGCTTCTTTGGACTAATGTTTCTACTCGAACCTATTAGAAGAACAAAGTCTCGAAGATTCAAAGCATATATATTCAGTAAGCATAATGTGAATGAATCATTAAACGATTCTAATATTGCTCCCTTTAATGTTTTAGATTCGAGGATGAATCTTTTTTAAGAAAGGGAGGATGATACATGCATCACAAGGCTCACATCAAAGGAAAAAGTAATAACTCTTCCAAATGATCCACTCGTCCAAGCCTTGGAAAAGAAGACCAGAACAGTGGCATACTTGCGACGACTTTTTGAATGGTATCCTCATCGTATTTGGTCAACATGTCTTCTAGAGATACAACCTTCTGTCTCTTATATTTCCAACAGTTTTTGAATCGCATCAATCCGATATCGGAAACTCAATAAATAGCTATTTTACTAAAGGCGGTGCATGCAGGAAATCCAATACGGGATTAATACGGGATTTTGTAAATATTACGAATTTTCAATATTTATATTGATTATTTGTGATATAATTTAATATAGGATGATTAATTATCTTTTAGGATCAGATTTATTATTTTATTAGGAATTAAGGTTGGGTTAAAACAATAGCTTTATTTATTATTAGTTTATTAGGAATTAGAGTTAAGACATGATTAGTTTATTATTATTTTATTCTTTAGTTATTTAGGACCTTTAGAACTCAGCCCCTATATAAAGGAGGCTTCATTCAACTTTGTAATGAAAATTTCTTTGATTAATAATACAACGAGAGTTCGTTTTTGCAAGTGCTGATTGCCTTGTGCCTTCGAAGCTTCTTCTCCTAGAGTTCTTTCAAGTTCTTGTGAGGGAGATTAATCTTCACACTCCAATTTGTCTTTTCATTGCGACTAGGAGGGTTGGTTAGAGCCATATTATCGTGTTTGCCTTTTCATTGCGACTAGGAGGGCTTGATAGGACATTATCCATTGATTTTCCACATATCCATCCACGTCATCAATCATCTTTACCGTTCACCTTCATAGGGGAGATCATTTGATTTCTTGGTTATCTTATTTTATTTGCAATTCCTTTATATTTTCTTTATCTTGTTTCTTACCTTGTTTCCAGCACTTAAAAGAAACTCTAAGAACCCTACTTGTTGCCGCTACCTTCCCCTATTCATTAATCCTTGTTCTTCATCGAGTCTAGAGCTTTCTAGGTTTGATTCTTCAACAAGAGCAACCCGCCACCGCTTCCCTATCAATTGGTATCAGATTGGGGTCGATTCTTGGAAAGAAGCAAACAATCTTGCTCGTTCTTGCACACAAAATCGTCAAGGTACCCCAACGGAGCTAGTTCAGAGAAGATTCATCGTTTCAGGTTCTTTTTATTTAATTTAGATTCAAATCCTTCTTGTTAGTTTGTTATTTTTTCAAAAAAAAGGCAACAAAAAAAGCCAAACTTTCAAAAAAATAGAAAACAAAGGAATTTAGGGCTGATTTTATCCACATCTCATATTCATCCTAAGTGTAATATCCAGTCCAAAATTCACGCCAATCAAAGTTCATTAGAGCCTTCAAATACATCATTCAAGTTTCATCGGCAGATTCAATCTAGAATCTTGTCGAATTTCTTGAAAATTCTACAGGAGGAATTTCATGGTGAAAATTTCCAGATTGAAACTTCATATATTCAAGATCATTCACACACAAAATTAGAATTTTTGGAGATCAATAACACCTTCGAACAAAGCAATCAAGAAAACCAGAGTGTTTGAGGACTTACCGTTCAATAGAGTCTACTGGAACTACTGAAGGTATTTGGTTCTGAAATTTTATAGGAGGTTTCTTGACGCATCGAAAAACATTCAAGAATTTTCCAAAATATTTGGACACCGGTAACCCCCTCAAAAACGTTGCTCAAGTTGATCCAGCGTTTTCTAGGTTTCTGGGTTGATTCTTTTTTTTTCTTTGACTCTTAGTGATTTAGGTTCTTTTGTTTTTCCTTTTATTTTATTTTTTTTTTTTTGCATTATCTAACATATTATCTTTCTTGTGTTAGTAGGACTAAAGAGTTTCCATACTTCTTCCTTCTTTGCATTCTCTTTCTCTTGGAGTTTAACCTTTGTTTGGCCTCTTAGAGCTTTTAAGTTTTTCTTATCACCTTTGCTAGTAATCAAACTCCAATACAAATTGTGGAAGACTACTTGGTAAACTGAGTTTTAAATAGTACAAGATCGGATTACTTGCCTCTCGTTGAGTTACTTTCTTGGAGTGACTTGTGAGGTTTCTTGCTTTGTTGAATTTATTTTCTTTTATTTTTATTTTACTTTAAAATTTTCTTTTGAGTGTTATGATTTTAGGATGGGCGACAATAACAACAGGACACTTACGGCTATCTTAGCCGCACTTGCCCAACTCACGACTCAAGTTGAAAGATTTGATGAAATCGTGAGAGAACGGCTAGAACCACAACTGGATCTACCAAACCAGAATCCAAAACCAAACAATGTTGAACTTTTGGTACCCGGGCGAGAACAACCATATTTCCAAGCACCCGAACACTTTGCAAAACCAAAGTTCACGATCCCATCTTTCAAAGGAGGCAATGTTCCAAACAGGTACATCGAATGGGAAGGAAAAGTTGATCTCATGTTCGCATACCACGACTTCCCCCAAGCTAAACAAGTTCACCTCATCACCATACAATTCGAAGGTTATGCTCGAACTTGGTGGATGCAAACAAGGAGAAAGATCCAGAACTTCCAAATTCTAACAATCACTTCTTGGACTGACCTCAAACAAACCATTAGGAAGCGATTTCTACCGACACATTATACACGAGAAGTTAAACTACTACTACACCAACTTCGACAAGGTAGAAGTTCAGTTGAAGAGTACTATAAGGAGATGCAGTCCTTACTCAATAGGGCTAACATAACCGAAAAAGAAGAGGTCACAGTGTCAAGATTCATCGTCGGCTTAAACTCAAACATCATTGATCTTCTTGATTTACAAGGGTACGAAAACCTTTAAGATACACTAAAGAAAGCAATGACAATCGAAGCACAAATCCAAAGGAGATCTCGATTCAGTGAACATTACCAAGGTACTTCATCCTCTTACCAAGATAATCCTTTAAATCCTTCCTCATCTTCTACTCCATCTTCTCTAAAAAAGCCAAGTGATGACAAACCTAACAAGGAGAAAGAACGACCAGCAAAGAATGGCACACTTACAGTCCCTAAAGATCAAATGATAATTTGTGAGGAGGTAGGGAAAGCAAAAAAATAAAAAGTTGAGAAAGAGGCAAAAGCAAAAGTGGTCACTAGTTACAAAAGCCAAAAGAATAATGACCCATGGGAGGTGAGTGAACCTAAATGTGAGAAGAAAAGATTGACTCAAAATCTATGTGTGAGCATAAAAGAATTGAGAGAGAACCTTCTTTACAAACAGTCTTGCATCCTTGTTCGCTTTAAGGACTCAATTGTTTCGATTTCTAACATTAACAAGGATTTTCCTAGTGTGTTTTCATCTCTTTTACAGGATTTTCGAGAAGTGTTAGGTGATCTACCTAACGATCTACCACTGAAAAGAGGAAAACAACACCAAACCAATCTAATTCAAGGTTCCATCATACCTCGTCAAACATACAATCTCGAAGAAACCAAATAGTTGGATTTGTTACAAGAAGACTACATGCAGGAAAGCCTTAGTCGTGATGCCATCTTAACGACGAAACATGACTTGAACAACTCCACATGCTTTCTAGTTCATGCACAGGGAATCCATATAAATGATGAGAACATAAAAGCAACACGAGACTGGCCCACATCATCTTCTATCACCAAGAGTTGTCGAATAGTGCTAGGTGACCCTCCTGATGGGTAACCACCTGAAACCCCTAATCACTATGTCATATCAATGAAGAGTCACGATTTATGGGAGTCCAAAGATTCGAGGATGAATCCTTTTGAGGAGTGGGGGAATGATACATGCACCAGAGTCCATAATACATACTTCTTTGGACTAATATTTCTACTCAAACCTATTAGAAGAACAAAGTCTCGAAGATTCAAAGCATATCTATTCGGTAAGCATACTGTTAATGAATCATTAAACGATTCTAATATTGCTCCCTTTAATGTTTTAGATTCAAGGAGAAATGTTTTTGAAGAAAGGGAGGATGATGCATGCATCACAAGGCTCACATCAAAGGAAAAAGTAATAACTCTTCCAATTGATCCACTAGTCCAAGCCTTGGAAAAGAAGACCAGAACGGTGGCATACTTGCGATGACTTTTTGAATGGTATCCTGATCTTATTTGGTCAACATGTCTTCTGGAGATACAACCTTTTGTCTCTTATATTTCCAAAGGTTTTTGAATCGCATCAATCCGATATCGGAAACTCAAGATATGGCCATTTTACTGAAGGCGGTGCATGCAGGAAATCCAATATGGGATTTTGTAAATATTACGAATTTTCAATATTTAGATTGATTATTTGTGATATAATTTAATATATGATGATTAATTATCTTTTAGGATCAGATTTATTATTTTATTAGGAATTAAGGTTGGGTTAAAACAATAGTTTTAGTTATTATTAGTTTATTAGGAATTAGAGTTAAGACATGATTAGTTTATTATTATTTTATTCTTTAGTTATTTAGGACCTTTAGAACTCAGCCCCTATATAAAGGAGGCTTCATTCAACTTTGTAATGAAAATTTCTTTCATTAATAATACAACGACAATTCGTTTTTGCAAGTGCTGATTGCTTTGTGCCTTCGAAGCTTCTTCTCCTAGAGTTCTTTCAAGTTCTTGTGAGGGAGATTAATCTTCACACTCCAATTTGCCTTTTCATTGCGACTAGGAGGGCTCGATAAGGACATTATCCATCAATTTTCCACATATCCATCCACGTCATCAATCATCTTTACTGTTCACCTTCATAAGGGAGATTATTTGATTTCTTTGTTATCTTATTTTATTTTCAATTCCTTTATATTTTCTTTATCTTGTTTCTTACCTTGTTTCCAGCACCTAAAAGAAACTCTAAGAACCCTACTTGATGCCGCTACCTTCCCCTATTCATTCATCATTGTTCTTCATCGAGTCTAGAGCTTTCTAGGTTTGATTCTTCAACAAGAGCAACCCGCCACCGCTTCCCTATCAATTGGTATCAGATTGGGGTCAATTTTTGGAAAGAAGCAAACAATCTTGCTCGTTCTTGCACAAAAAATTGTCAAGGTACCCCAACGGAGCTAGTTCAGAGAAGATTCATCGTTTCAGGTTCTTTTTATTTAATTTTAATTTAGATTCAAAGCCTTCTTGTTAGTTTGTTATTTTTAAAAAAAGGCAACGAAAAAGCCAAATTTTAAAAAAAAATAGCAAACGAAAGAATTTAGGGCTAATTTATCCACATATCATATTCATTCTTAGAGTAATCTTCAATCCAAAATTCACGCCAATCAGAGTTCATTAGAGCCTTCAAATACATCATTCAAGTTTCATCGGCAGATTTAATCTAGAATCTTGTCGAATTTCTTGAAAATTCTACAGGAGGAATTTTATGGTGAAAATTTCCAGATAAAAACTTCATATATTCAAGATCACTCACACAAAAAATCAGAATTTGTGGAGATCAATAACACCTTCGAACAAAGCAATCAAGAAAAACAAAGTGTTTGAGGACTTACCGTTCAACAGAGTCTACTGGATACTACTGAAGGTATTTTGTTCTGAAATTTTACAGGAGGTTTCTTGAAGGATCGAAAGACATTCAAGAATTTTCCATAATATTTGGACACCGGTAACCCCCTCAAAAACGTTGCTCAAGTTGATCCAGCGTTTTCTAGGTTTCTGGGTTGATTCTTTTTTTTTTCTTTGACTCTTAGTGATTTAGGTTCTTTTGTTTTTACTTTTATTGTTTTTTTGCATTACCTAACATATTATCTTTCTTGTGTTAGTAGGACTAAAGAGTTTCCATACTTCTTCCTTCTTTGCATTCTCGTTCTCTTGGAGTCTAACCTTTGTTTGGCCTCTTAGAGCTTTTAAGTTTTTCTTATCGCCTTTGCTAGTAACCAAACTCCTATACGAATTGTGGAAGACTACTTGGTAAACTGAGTTTTAAAGAGTAAAAGATCGGCTTACTTGCCTCTCGTTGAGTTACTTTCTTGGAGTGACTTGTGAGGTTTCTTGCTTTGTTGAATTTATTTTCTTTTATTTTTATTTTACTTTAAAATTTTCTTTTGAGTGTTATGATTTTAGGATGGGCGACAATAACAACAAGACACTTACGACTATCTTAGCCGCACTTGCCGGACTCACGACTGAAGTTGAAAGATTTGATGAAATCGTGAGAGAACGATAAGAACCACAACTGGATCTACCAAACCAGAATCCAAAACCAAACAATGTTGAACTTTTGGTACCCGGGCAAGAACAACCACATTTCCAAGCACTCGAACTCTTTGCAAAACCAAAGTTCACGATCCCATCTTTCAAAGGAGACAATGATCCAAACAAGTACATCGAATGGTAAGGAAAAGTTGATCTCATGTTCGTATACCATGACTGCCCCCAAGCTAAATAAGTTCACCTCATCACCATGCAATTCGAAGGATATGCTCGAACATGGTGGATGCAAACAATGAAAAAGATCTAGAACTTCCAAATTCCAACAATCATTTCTTGGATTGACCTCAAACAAACCATGAGGAAGCGATTCCTACCGACACATTATACACGAGAAGTTAAACTATGACTATACCAACTTTGACAAGGTAGAAGTTCAGTTAAAGAGTACTATAAAGAGATGCAGTCCTTACACAATAGGTGTAACATAACCGAAAAAGAAGAGGTCATAGTGTCAAGATTCATCGTCGGCTTAAACTCAAACATCATTGATCTTCTTGATTTACAAGGGTACGAAAACCTTTAAGATACACTAAAGAAAGCAATGACAATCGAAGCACAAATCAAAAGGAGATCTCGATTCAGTGAACATTACCAAGGTACTTCATCCTCTTACCAATGTAATCCTTTAAATCCTTCCTCATCTTCTACTCCATCTTCTCTAAAAAAAGCCAAGTGATGACAAACCTAACAAGGAGAAAGAATGACCAGCAAAGAATGGCACACTTCCAGTCGCTAAAGATCAAATGATAATTTGTGAGGAGGTAGGGAAAGCAAAAAAAGGAAAAGTTGAGAAAGAGGCAAAAGAAAAAGAGGTCACTAGTTACAAAAGCCAAAAGAATAATGACCCATGGGAGGTGAGTGAACCTAAATATGAGAATAAAAGAGTGACTCAAAATCTATGTGTGAGCATAAAAGAATTGAGAGAGAACATTCTTTACAAACAGTCATGCATCCTTGTTCGCTTTAAGGAATCAATTGTTTCGATTTCTAACATTAACAAGGATCTGCCTAGTATGTTTTCATCTCTTTTACAGGATTTTTGAGAAGTATTAGGTGATCTACCTAACGAGCTACCACTGAAAAGAGGAAAATAACACCAAACCAATCTAATTCAAGGTTCCATCATATCTCGTCAAACATACAATCTCGAAGAAACCAAAGAGTTGGATTTGTTACAAAAAGGCTACATCCAGGAAAGCCTTAGTCGTGATGCCATCTTAACGACGAAACATGACTTGAACAACTCCACATGGTTTCTAGTTCATGCACAGGGAATCCATATAAATGATGAGAACATAAAAGCAACACGAGACTGGTCCACACCATCTTCTATCGCCAAGAGTTGTCGAATAGTGCTAGGTGACCCTCCTGACGGGTTACCACCTGAAAGCCCTAATCACCATGTCATATCAATGAAGAGTCACGATTTATGGGAGTCCAAAGATTCGAGGATGAATCCTTTTGAGGAGTGGGGGAATGATACATGCACCAGAGTCCATAATACATGCTTCTTTGGACTAATGTTTCTACTCGAACCTATTAGAAGAACAAAGTCTCGAAGATACAAAGCATATCTATTCGGTAAGCATAATGTTAATGAATCATTAAACGATTCTAATATTGCTCCCTTTAATGTTTCAGATTCAAGGACGAATCTTTTTGAAGAAAGGGAGAATGATACATGCATCACAAGGCTCACATCAAAGGAAAAAGTAATAACTCTTCCAAATGATCCACTCATCCAAGCCTTGGAAAAGAAGACCAGAACGGTGGCACACTTGCGACGACTTTTTGAATGGTATCCTTATCTTATTTGGTCAACACATCTTCTGAAGATACAACCTTCTATCTCTTATATTTTCAACGGTTTTTGAATCACATCAATCCGATATCGGAAACTCAAGATATGGCCATTTTACTGAAGGCGGTGCATGCAGGAAATCTAATACGAGATTAATACGAGATTTTGTAAATATTACGAATTTTCAATATTTATATTGATTATTTGTGATATAATTTATTATAGGATGATTAATTAGGATCAGATTTATTATTTTATTAGGAATTAAGGTTGGGTTAAAACAATAGTTTTAGTTATTATTAGTTTATTAGGAATTAGAGTTAAGACATTATTAGTTTATTATTATTTTATTCTTTAGTTATTTAGGACCTTTAGAAGTCAGTCCCTATATAAAGGAGGCTTCATTCAACTTTGTAATGAAAATTTCTTTGATTAATAATACAACGTGAGTTCGTTTTTGCAAGTGTTGATTGCCTTGTGCCTTCAAAGCTTCTTCTCCTAGAGTTCTTTCAAGTTCTTGTGAGGGAGATTAATCTTCACACTCCAATTTGCCTTTTCATTGCAACTAGGTGGGTTGGTTAGAGCCATATTATCGTGATTTCCTTTTCATTGCGACTAGGAGGGCTCCATAGGACATTATCCATCGATTTTCCACATATCCATCCACGTCATCAATCATCTTTACCGTTCACCTTTATAAGGGAGATCATTTGATTTCTTGGTTATCTTATTTTATTTGCAATTTCTTTATCTTTTCTTTATCTTGTTTTAATCTTGTTTCTTACCTTGTTTCCAGCACCTAAAAGAAACTCTAGGAACCCTACTTGCTGCCGCCACCTTCCCCAATCCATTCCCCATTGTTCTTCATCGAGTCTAGAGCTTTCTAGGTTTGATTCTTCAACAAGAACAACGTTCATTAACCCACCACCGCTTCCCTATCATGCGCTCAAGCTGTCACTGCATGTATGCACATTAATGTTTACCAATACTTATATGCTGATGACTGTTATAGGCTTATAGTCTGCACACAATGCGTAACATTTATAGTTGTGAGTTTAAGTATTTCCCAAATGAAACATATTGGTCTACACCAATACTTATAAGTTGAGGGGTTAACCTGAATTTAGCTGAATTCATACTGATATGGATGATTCTAAAAAAGAGCCAGGTTTACCAAAGCTTTATGGCCACTGCAAAGGTGATGGGCACAACAGAAAGCATTGTCCGCACTTCCTTAATATCGAGTTGGACGATAAAATATTCAAAAAAAATTATGTTATTTTTTTAGTTGTACTCTTTTAACTAAGTTTATGTGTGTTTTTAGTTGTACTATTTTAACTATGTTTTTAGTTGGACTTTTTTAACAATGCTTATTTGTGTTTTTACTTACTTTTTTAACTAAGTTTATGTATGTTTCTAATTATACTTCTTTTTGTGTTTATGTATTTTCTACGTCCTTATTTTCAACTTTCACTTTAATTCTTACATAATTGAAAACTATTCATAAATAACTTTACTTAATCCAATAATTACTTAACTAGTAAAGACAAATCCATACATAAATTTAAACCATACAAATCAACATTTTTACATATATAATTTTCATTTTTAGACTTCTCTACAATTCGTTTACTAAGTTGGATTAATAAGCCTTCAAATTTCTCTTTCTTCTTCTTCTTCTCAAATTCTATACTAATATATTTAGTTTTTCTCCCCTCTCTACGAGTCGTTTGCTACATTAGATTGGTAAGTCTTCATACTTCTTCTTCTTATTCTTCTTGATTTTCATTGTCTTATTCTTATGTTCCTCAAGTATGGACTTTATTGCCTCCTTTTGCCACTCCTCATCTGAACAAGATCTTGAATCTGAATCGTCGACGTCGGATTCAAAGTAGTTAAACCTATAAACATCATTAGTCAAATCATATCCAAATTGTTCCCACACCTCCATGATTTAATTGTCTAAATTTTTTCTTACTTCTCATACATAAACACCATAAACTCACTCCTATTTATTCTTATAAAACCCTAAATAACCATTGAAACTCGTCACACCCACGTGACTAGTTTCATTGGATTTTAAAAAAAAAATTCTATTGCCCAACATTCACCTAACGACTAGTAAATCCAAAAATTCAAATGGAACTAATCATGTGGGCGTGACAAGTTTCGTACTCCTTTAAAATATTATTACTATTTATTTAAAAATATTATTTTAATCTAAAAATAATATTTTAATGTGACTCATCATGCCCGTATGACGAGTCCCTGTGGATATAGTAAACAATTTTGCCCAACAGGGCCGGTATACCTGGGGACATTAAATAATAATAAATTTTGGAAGTAGTCATGCCGGTGTGACGAGTTACCTCGACACTATGGTAATTATTGTAAATTCTAAAATAAAAATCAGGATGCCCTAATGGGCTAATTAATTAGCCCCCTGGATTATTAGGCTGAATTTGCCGATATTTTCACTATCTCCATTAGTAGAACTTGTCCATTTTTCATTCGAGACACGGTGAATTTATAGGGCATTTCTTTATTGAGTATTTCGACTATTAAAAGTTATAAAATGATTCTTCAACTATAGGTTGTTGCTTTATTGAGTCATTCGGCTATTAAAAGTTACAAATGGTCATCCAACTATTCATATATTCCAAACTCATCATTTTTCGTTAAAAGATTGATAACAATCTGAGATGGACGTTAATATGTTGATTGAGATATGCTAAAATATGACTCAGAATCTTAAACGACTATCATATCTCAATCAACATGTTAACATCCAGCTTATATGACCATTAATCTTTTACTGAAAAATGATGAGTTTGAAACATATGAATAGTAGGGTGACCATTTTGTAACTTTTAATAGTCGAGAGACTCAACAAATTATCGCCATATAGTCGGAGAACCATTTTATAATTTTTAATAGCCATGAGACTCAATAAAAGAGTGTTCTATAGTCGGGGACCATTTGTATACTTTACCCTAAAAATTAATCTCCTTTTTTACATATCATATTCTATTTGTTTCCGATCTTGAATTCTTAATATTTATTTTGATTTATGAGATTCTCATTTTAGTAATTTTTTTATCAATTTAACTCCCTATATTTTTATTACATCTATCATTTTAATCATTTTCAGTTAACTTTTTAAAAATATATATATAACTAAATTTTGAAAAACATATTTTAAAAATAAATAAAAAATCTTAAAATTTTAGAATTGTTATGATTATTTATTTATATAGATGTATATTATGATAAAAGTATTATGTTTAATTAGGACTTTGTCAATTTATTATTAAGATTTTTAATGTCAATTAGGATTAGAATTTTATATGAAATCTACTCTTTATATCTATAAAGGGATAGAATCTTGTTACACAATGTAAAATTCTTTTAGTTTTACACAAATTTAGGATTGTTAGACGAGTGAAAATATATGGTTGAGATTAACAGTATGAAATGAGAATATATTCCTGGAAAAAAATAATGGATTAATCTTTGTCATCTATTTTCTCTCGTCCAATAGTCTTAAATATGTGTAAAACTAAAGAGTTTTATATTATGTAAGTGGATCCTAACTCATCTATAAATGTACAGATTAGATAAAACATTACACAAATCATATTTAGAAAATAATAAAAATATCTCTCCTTATTCTCATATTTCTTCTTTTTATTGTGTCATTTATTTTATTTTATAACACATTGTCAACATGAATTCGCTCAGATGATTTTGATTAAAAATAAATCAAGAAATCCAAGGACAAACCATTAAACAATGATTGGTTGATGATCGAACAACGATCGATTATTGATCGAAAAATGAGTGTTTTTATTAAACACCAAAGGTTAGTGCATTTTGAATTTTATTTGTTTATCATCCGTGTATATATATATATATTGATTAATTGAGATAAATATAAAATAATATCTATTCAAAAATAATAAACAAAACTAAGTAATAAAGAAAGTTGTTCCATCCAAACAGTCGAAATCTTTGAATAAAATTCTATAATGCTTGAAACTTTCCTTCTTTTTGTAATCTCAAATTCTATCAAAATTTTCATTTCAGTTCTTGAAATTGACAGTTGAACTATGAAAATATGTTCCTCCATCTTTTTAATTTGGAGTAGATTACAGTTATTTTTCATTACATATATCCTTGCATATTCTTTTTCACAATTGGGAATCATTATATGTTTCAAATTGTTCATGGATAAGCCCAAACCAATTGACCTCAGTGGTTAAGGGACTTGTTATTCTCCATAGATGTTACAAATTCAAGCACCAAGGGGTATAAGCGTTCATAGTTAATTGATTGAGAGTCTTTAAACAAATACTGCATTGTATTTACTCCAAATGTATCAAAAAAAATTTCATGGATAAAAAGTTTATATGCTTGATTCAAAAGACAATTTCTTGAAATTTATTGATCTCTCACTACACTAATTGATATTTTATAATATAAATTTTGTAACACCCCTGACCCCGTACCCGACCCGAATACGAATCTAAGGTGTCATATTTGATTTTTCAAAACATATGAAATACACAATTCGGAACAAAATTAAAATTTTGTATCAAAATACAAATATATAAACTTCTTTAATAAAATCATCATTTCACATACATTTTTACATACCATCTTAATAATTTACGTAGATATCAAAATATATGAGTTTACAAAATAGATCAGAGCATTTCCAAATTAAGCGCTTAATACATGCCAACAATTTACAAAATTAACACAAAAACCTACATTTAATTTGTCCTAATCTGATCTTCTGTTGATATGCTATCTTCCACAACTCAATCGTCTGATCTCTTCAAACCTACGAGTGAGAAAATCGCACGCTAAGTTGATGACTTAGTGAGGCAATACTAACAGTGCTAACTTAGTAACATATATCTTATTTGTTTTATTCACAATGTTTTACAAACAACTTTCTTTATTTTCATATCAAAGGTATACTTATGAATAGTTACACTTTGTATGTCTTTGTTCCAAGTGCCCAAGGTATACTACTGAGAACTCTAGGTATTTGAGTACTATGAGTTTGTGCACTAATGATGTCACCATAGACAAATCTGTTCGCACATGAATGAAATGTGTAGTCTTTGTAAGGCAATCCACAAATACCCAAATCGAATCCTTTTTACCCGGCGATAAAGGCAAACCCGTTATGAAATCCATCGTAATGTTTTTCCATTTACACTGAGGAATTGAGATGGGTTGCAACAAACCCGAAGGCACCTGATGCTCAGCTTTTACTTGTTGACAATTTAGGCACTTTGATACAAATTCCCTAATATCTCTCTTAATACCTGGCCACCAAAAACGCTCTTTCAAATCTTGATACATCTTGTTTCCTACTGGGTACATTGTTAAAGGATTACAGTGTGCTTCATACAATATATCTCTTTTTAACTCGTCAATATTAGGAACACACACTCGATTTTTAAAGTATAAACACCCATTTAACTTAACCTCGAAGTCCTTGAGTCCACATTTCTTTACTTGCTCGAACCAATTCAAACACTTATCATATTTCTTTTGCAACTCCTTAATCCGCTCTAACAATAATGACTTCAACATTAACTCAGCCGTCAATGAACCATTTTACTTTAACACAATTCGAGCATCCAAACTATCAAAGCGGTAAAAGTCTTATAACTAAGAGCGTCCGCTATTACATTAGCTTTCTCGGGATAGTAATAAATGATTACATCATAGTCTTTAAGAAATTCCATCCATCTTCTTTGCCTCAAATTTAATTCCTTCTACGTCAGCAAATACTTCAAACTTTTATGATCGGTGAAAATGTGGCAACGTTCACCATACAAATAGTGCCTCCAAATTTTCAATAAAAAAACCACAGCTGCTAACTCCATATCATGCGTCGGATAATTCTTTTCATGAGGCTTAAGTTGTCTTGTAGCATAAGCAACTAATTTTACATCTTGCATTAAAACACATCCTAAACCATTATGGGAAATGTCGCTAAAAATTGTGAAATCCTTGTCTGATTTCAGTTGCACCAACACCGGAGCTTTAGTCAGAACTTTCTTCAATGTTTCAAAGCTCTTCTGGTAATCAGGAGTCCATTCAAAATGTACATCTTTTCTTAACAATTTGGTTAAAGGCAGAGATATCATCGAAAAGTTTTTGACAAACCTCCGATAATAACCTTGGAATCTCCCATTCTAACACAACTTTAACTTTATGAGGATCTACCCAAATTCCCTCAGCAGAAACCACATGTCCCATAAATGTCACTTCAGACAACCAAAACTCACACTTTGAGAACTTTGTATAAAGCTTCTTATCTCGCAACGTTTGAAGAACCACACGAAGATAGACATCATGCTCCACCATTGACATTGAATACACTAAGATGTCATCGATAAAGACGACCATGAAATGATCAAGGTATGGTTGAAAAATATATTCATCAAGTCCATGAACGTTGCAGGTGCATTAGTTAACCCGAATGGCATTACAACAAACTCATAATGACCATACCGAGTCCTAAACGGTGTTTTTGGAACATCTTTTTCTTGAATTTTCAGCTGATGATACCCTGAACGTAAATAGATCTTTGAAAACGTGGCTGCTCCCTTGAGTTGATCAAATAAACCGTCTATCCTTGGAAGAGGATAATTGTTCTTCATGGTCACTTTGTTAAGCTGACGATAATCTATACAAAGGTGCATCAAACCATCTTTTTTCTTTACGAATAACACTGGAGCACCCCAAGGTGTCACACTAGGTCTAATGAATCCTTTATCTAAAAGCTCCTGCAACTAAGCCTTTAACTCTTTCAATTCCTTCTGGGACATCCTGTAAGGATCCATTGAAATCGGTGTTGATTCAGACATCACCTCAATCTGAAACTCAACCTCCCTATTTGGAGGTAAACCAGGCAAATCATCCGGAAATACTTCTGGAAACTCTCTAACTATCGGAATATCTTCAAGATTCCTTTATTTAACTCTTGTATCGATTACATTAGCAATGTACGCTTAACATCCTTGCAGTATTAACTTCAGACCTGACATCACCGATATCACATTAGCTAAAGGAGGGATTCTTTCCCTGATCACACTAACTTCCAATCCCTCAAGACTTGTTAACTGAACTCGCTTAAGTCGGCAATCCACGTTGGCATAATAATGATAAAGCTAATCCATCCCAAGAATAACCTCAAATTCATCAAACGGTAATTACATTAGATTAGCAGGGAATTCAATTCCTTGAATTCTTATGGGACACCCTTTACAGACTTGTCTCACCCGAGCAGTATTTCCTAATGGATTCATCATAATCATCTCACTACGAATAGGTTCTAATGGAATGCTCAAATCTTTAACCAGTTTACTACTGACATAGGAATAATTAGATCCCGAATCAATCAAAACTAAAATAGATTTACCAGCTATCTAAAAAGTACCTACAATGATTTACGGATCATCAAAAGCTTCACTGGTCTTCAGGTTGTACACCCAAGTGGTAGAGTGTACTTTAGGTTGAGTAGTCAACTCAGATTGATTTCTTCCTCTACCTCTCATCGGTGTAGCCATAGATCTACCTGTTTGGGCAGGCTCTCCGGTCATCATTGGGCAGTCTTAAATAAAATACCTTGCCTCTCCACATTTAAAGCAAGCTTCGGAGACCCTTCTGCAAACTCCACTATGGTTCTTCACACAGTGCTGACATTGTTTCGGCTTGTCCACTTCAGATTCCACTGAATAAGATTGTCTTGCTCTTCCTGGATTTGATCCTCTACCGGAGGATACTGCGTATTTTGCTCTGGTCTGAGGTTGAGAACTTGAACCTCTATTATTCTTTGATTGCGAAAAATCGGACGACGCACCAGATCTTTTATTCCATTGTGTCCTTTCCTCTGTAAATCTTTCATTATAAGCTCGCTCCAAAGCTTTAGCTCGATTCACTAGCTCTTGGAAAGAAGAGAGGTTAAGTGCCAATAATAATTCTTTTATTCGGGGTCGTAACCCTTCCACAAACCAATCACAAGAGTCTTTCTCTGTAGGAACTATCTCGGCAGCAAATTGACTCAATTTGTTAAATTCTCACTCAAACTCATACACCATGTGATTTCCTTGTTTTAAATTCATAAATTCCTGATTCATATACCGGATGAACTGATCCCCTATGTATTTGTTCTTAAATTCCTCTAGGAAGAAATGCCAAGTCACTTGATCCCTTGAAGCTCTCATCGTCACATTCCACCACCAAATTTTGGCTTGACCTCTTAATAACGAGACTACACCATCTAATTTCTCTATTCCAGAACAATGAAGATTCTCAAGCATAAGTTTCAAATCATTAAGCCACATATCAGCGGCAACCGAACCTTCATAAGCTTCTCCCCTAAATTCATGTGCTCCTAAACTCTTCATCTCTTTAGGGACATTAATTTTAGGGGATGAAGAGACAGACGGTTGGAAACGCATCAGTATCGCATCCAACGTCTGAAAGAAAGTCCCTTGATCTTAAACTTGCACTCCAAGTTGTGCCTGTTCCTTACCCTGCCTGCTCAAGGCATGTGAGTTACTATTCTCCTCCATCATATCTCCCGCATCAGTTCGGGAGCCTTCAAAGCTTGACATATATTAAGATCAAATTACTAAAGGCATTAGCAAGGATAACATATTGATCCCTTATCAAATCAAAAAGACTTTATTAAAAGTTGGCATGTACTCTTTTTAAAACCAAAACGACTTTATTTCGAACTTAAAACCACTTAAACCATAACTATTATACCATTAAATGTAACACCCCTGACCCGTACCCGACCCGAATACGAATCTGAGGTGTCACATTTGACTTTTCAAAACATATGAAATACACAATTCGAGACAAAATTAAAATTTTGAATCAAAATAAAAAGATATAAACTTCTTTAATAAAATCATCATTTCACATACATTTTTACATACCATCTTAATAATTTACATAGATATCAAAATATATGAGTTTGCAAAATAGATCAGAGCATTTCCAAATTAAACGCTTAATGCATGCCAACAATTTACAAAATTAACACAAAAAACTACATTTAATTTGTCCTTATCTGATCTTTTGTTGATATGATATCTTCCACAACTCAATCGTCTGATCACTTCAAACCTACGCGTGAGAAAATCACACGCTAAGTCGATAGTGAGGCAATACTAACAGTACTAACTTAGTAACATGTATCTTATTTGTTTTATTCACAATGTTTTACAAAGAACTTTCTTTATTTTCATATCAAAGGTATACTTATGAATAGATACACTTTGTATGTCTTTGTTCCAAGTGCTCAAGGTATACTACTGAGAACTCTAGGTATTTGAGTACTATGAGGTTGTGCACTAATGCTATCACCACAGCTTGTAATTTACATCGAAGTGCCACATAAGTTTGCACCGAAGTGCCACATATTTGTCCCGAAGGACCACATGATTGTCCCGAAGGACCACATAAAACCCTCGACTCTTGGCATGCCAACTATACCTCTAATCCTCATACATATACTTTGGGCTATTAATCACATAATATTGTTCAATCATTATTCAAAGTGTTTCTTATTCACATATTTTCTCTCTCATAGAGTATGTTCACATTCACTGATTCAAAGTTCACATTTGCTGATTTAATGTTCACATTTCCATATTCATATGATCATAAAACATAGCTAGTATAAAGTAAATGGAATAAAACATTGAAATATAAAAGAAAATAAATATAAAGTTTTCGATCAAAAATACGGAGGTTGGCTTATCGCAAACCTTCCTCAATACTATTACAAAACCGAGAAGTTGCACTCACCTTTTATCTCACATAAGTTCTAATCCAAATCTTTAACACCTTTCGATTTGATACTTAATATGTCGAGTCGTCAGAAAATTGAATACGATCAATCACAATACAAAACAATTGAATATCAATATCATTCTTCGAATCGATTATATCAAATCATAATACCTTAGAATGCAAGAAACCCTACATTTCCATTTCATGTTTAGAAGTATCGATACTTCCCTTCAAGGATATCGATACCTCCTCATGGTACTGATACCGATATAACATTCGATGTTTCAAGGGTATCGATACTACCCTTACAGTATCGATACTACCCTTACAGTATCGATACCTCAACAGGTATCGATACTACCCTTAATAATTTCACAGATTTTGCTCTTGAAGTATCGGTACTGTTCTAATGGTACCGATACTCGAAGCCCATAATTGCCATTTTCACTCCGAAAATCACCCAAAAATCCTCCCAAATCTCTCATATACACATACCTTAAGCCTTTGAACTCACCTTGATACATCCAAACCAACTTGTACCCATTTACTACTCCCAAACATACCAAACTCTTGCTAAAACACTTATCTCTAAAAATCATACCATATTTTCAACCAAGCTCTTATGCAATTCTAATACTCCTAAACCTTTAATTAGCCTATTGACAAGTTAAATATCTCATTAAAACTTCAAAAACTACTCCATATCAAAATTTCATTTCTAAACCCATTTTTACAAATCAATGCGTAAATCACTTCTTTTTGATGTTTTAATCCTATATAAGCTTTCCTTAATCTTATACCACCTTCCCACTTCCAAAATCAAACCAAAAATTAAAGGAAAACCATAGATTTCAGAATCTTACCTTTAGAGAGGAAGCTCGCGTAGAAGAAGAAAGAGCAAGGAAGGAGTTTCGAGATACTCCCAAAACCCACGAGCACATCTCCCTTAAAAAGGAAGATAAAATCCCTCTTGAAAAAGACCATATTGCCCTCAACCAAAATTTCCATTAAGCCCTACACATAAATTCTACTATAAATCCTTGAGTTTACTGATTTTTTCAAATTCAAACACTGAGTTTAGAATTCATACAATTTGACCACTGACCCGATGATTGGGATGTTACATATTTTATGAATTTCTCATTTATTAGATTAATACAATTAAAGAATATAATTGTTATTGTCCATGATCAAATGATGTGATTATTTATTATAATATGTTGGTTTGTTAATACTTATGTCACATCAAGTATTAAATGGTATATTAATAATAGAATTTTGAATGAGATATACTTGATTTTATAATATACATATGTGAATATATAAATATACTAAAATATTTAAGTTCCTTTACCGTAATATCCGTTGTAAAGGCATACTTAATTCATGATGCGTACTTAATTTATAAGTATGTTTTTCTTCTTCATCGTTTTCGTGATTAACGATGACACCAACTCCAGTGTTGGTCATCGATTACCGACGTTCATTGTTTCCTTTATTTTATTATATCAGTTTTTTTTAATTTTTAATAACTCTATCTTTATGAGACGTTTTCTTCTGTCTTAATGGCATATTTCCTATGCCTTTTGGCAAGTTCTCGATTGTTGGACTGTTATTTTCGTTTATCATTTTCAGTGTTGAATTTGACATCACCACGGCTCATTAAGATGACACTTATTTGTTATTATGCTGATATTCCCTGCTTTGGACCCTCGAATTGGATTTAGATACGTGATTTACGTTAGTGGAAGTTTTCTTACATTGCTCAATTATGATTTATGATTTTTTTGTGGTCTTTCAATGGTTTGAACTCCTTTTATGATTCGTTTGTCGATACAGTCAGATCTGTTCATATCTACTTTTTATTCGTGTTTATTTGATTAGGTTTTTAATTTTTTTCTTATATGGTCCTTGTATGATCTTAAATGACTATTTTCTTGTGTTAATGATTATAAGAAAATATTCTTATTATTTATTTTAGTTTACGATTTTGATTGTAAACTTTTATTATAATTTAATATATATTTTTTATTTTTAATAAAATTAACGAATTCTATCTTGTAAAAAATTGTCAATGAGATAGATCACATAAACATCAACAACAAAAGTAAGAAACTGATATTCCATTGCCCTTGAAAGAAAACAAAGCTTACATGATATTATATTTGTCAGCTAAACCAGGACTTTCTTTTTCATTGAAAATTGGCCACCATGGCCATTCTTGATGAAGCTTCTGGCTGCAGCAGATTGGCAAATCACTAATCTCAGTACACAAAAACTATTTCTTTCCAGTTGCAGGCACCTTGAATCTCGAGTGTTACTAGTCCATCTTTGGGATTGTATATGAACTTCTCATCTTTCTGGTTCACATTACAAGATTTCTGTTTCATATTCGAATACACCCCGAAACGTCCACATCCTCTGATTCAAACCTTTATCTTACATTCCGACAAATCGTCGTCGAATGCGATATCTTCAAGTGCTCCTCCTGAGTTGTACGTGTCGAGCAATCCGATCGGAGCAAACCGGAGATCCTGTTGGATTCATACTTCATTTCTTTGTTGTCTAAGACAGGAAACATAAACTATGGAGAAATACTGACTCTGATAGGAGAAACAGTGAAGACTTCACATTTCAAATGCTCCAAGGCCACTTGAAATTTTGCATCCTTTAGCATTGTCTTGAGGGAACCTACGATATTTATAATACGAGATGATCTATTTCTTTATATGATTAATTAATATATTGAAATCTTTAAATTTTTCTTTGATTGTGATCTTCCAAGAATATAGAGTTCTCTTGAATATATAGTTTGTGACGGGATAAGAGAAAATATGAGATGATCAATTTATTGAGTACCATAACATTTTATATAGTTGATTTAAAAATTAGTTTTTGTTTTTACTTATAATTTTGCCCTCATCAAATTATAAATACAACTTTAATAGTATCTATATTTTTATTTCTATGATACTTCTAATACCTTTTGACTTTATAACATAATTGGTTACTTAATTTATGTCATATATTATTATAACATTGTACATTATAAATATGTACCAACGATTATAGATTTTATCGACGTTCAAAACTTGTATTTTGGAGAAAATGAAGAGAACCTAAAGGCGAACAAAAATATGCCAAGAGGGTCTTAAAAATGATTTAACTGAAAGGCATGCGTATACAGAACAATGTCCTCCCCAATTCGCACCGGCAACCTCTTCAACTGCATCAACATCTCCTGCACTGACAGATCCAGTGATCGGCTTTCCTGATCCGGGAACTGGCTTATATATACTACCTTTAATCGGAGGCCAAATTCCAGCTCTTTGGCAGTTAAAAACACCTATGGTCCCTGATAACTTGTTCAAGTTCCAAATTTTCAATAGACTGCAACAGTATCAGCAAATGCCATGAGAAAACAATTGAAATCAAAAGCCTGAAGGGTGACATTGATATATTCTTGAAGAATTCAACGAAAATTCTTCTATGTAAGTGCTTAACCTTTTTCCATCTGTGACGGGGTCATTGAATAAACAGTTCTCAGTCGGTCAGCCGGCGTATCGAGCTCTATGGATAGAGCCATCAGGCAAAACTAGCTTCTTAATGATGTCAAAACCATGACTGCCTGGCTTGTCGATGAAGGAACGAAAATCCCGGACATTCGGACAAAAAATATATAGTGATGTATATGAATTTGGTATTTAGTAGAAGTGGCATACCTTACGTACACCGCAGAACCACTCAAGGCTCTCGCTGCACCGTGGAACTCTGCGGTAATATGATCGCTCTGTAATGAGAATCTCATGTCCATCATCAAGAACTCTCGGTTTTATGTGTTACAAGCATTTCAGGTGTTCATATTCATTCAAAGGGATTGGAAATTTATATGTATATGCATCATGCATAGATAGTTCATGGTTTATTGATAAAAGGTGTTCGTGCAAATGCATAAGAACCTACGTAAAACGTATCCCAATCCGGTACAAGGATCCCTCCAATAAGAAGGGAGTTAAAAGCAGCAGCAGCAACATGTAATGTCTGAAATGTCGGCTCATTTGGCATGAAATCTTCAGTTGCTCTAGCTGCAGCAGCCTTCCTTGCACTGAAAGCAACCAAAATTTTCACCATAAAAACCAGATTTTTCCCCCTTCATTTTGCTATATCATAACAAAATTTGCATTTGTGCTTTTGGCAAACCTGTATAAGAAGTCAGTATTCAGACTTATGGAGCAAACTAAGTTGTTGGCTTTGAAGTTTTCAATAACTGAATCCTCAAGGGCTCCTAGATATTGTCTAGTCAGTGAGACTCGACTGCCATAGCCAGCACCGAGGAGCTCCTAACACACTCTGAACATCCACCTTGACACCATCAACACCACAACTTGCTTGGTAGCTATGATAATCCTTGTAAAAATTGCGGATTTTCGATGGATCAATTAGCCCAATTCCCTTTTCCTGTATGTTGTCGAGGGTTGAACATACAACATGGGCCAAATTACCAGGAGACTGAACCACATGTTGAATTTTGGGGTTGTAATTTTTCATCACTTCAGATTCTGGAAGAACCCCTCCCCAGTAGCCAACCAGAGCATGCCACATGTATACATATCTGCAATTGTTAGCGTTACTGTTATGAATAATAAGAACAACCTATACAGGTAGTGATTTCAAAAGGAAAAAAAAAAAGCTCACTTCAATCCATATTTCTGCTTGATACATTTGATGAAATCTCTGAGTGTTTACTAAGCTTGAACCCTTGAATTTTGCATTTTCTTCAAAATTAAGTAATCTTGTCAATTTCCTTCAACCAACAGATGGAATGAGTTAATCCACTGATGCAAAACCTACGTTATACGGATACAGAGGGAGTCGGATACATGTATGTATGTGTATCCAAACATATCATGTCCAATACACTGATTATTCTAAGAAAAATGAGGAGTCCGAGAAAATGATAAGCAGATTTTCATGGTGAAACTTGTTAAATAAATTGTCTTACCCTGTTGTGTTGTCCTCATAGCTAGGAAAAATATTTCGCCATCCTTCATCAATGGTTAAAAATTTTGGAGGACAACCTCCACTTGAGAAACTACAGATAGAACCAAAAATCATTAAACAAAGAACATGATCATGAAGAAATTGAAGCCAAATTAAATTCTACAGACACTTGTTTTTATTACTGTTCAAGTCCATCTTGTATTCCTTGAGGATCAAGATTACAATAAAATGCATCCCAGGTGTACCATCCAAACAAATCTATATGTTCAGGCTTCTGTAATAAATAAATAAAATTAGAGATTTTCATCAATGGAAGTTGTCAAACATGAAACTTTCATGGGAAAACATGGATTCTTGGTTCTTTTACCTGATTGTTATCAATGTGCTTGAAGGTACCCATATGTTTCTCCAATATCCTACAAGCAATTCAAAACATCAGAAATCAACTCACTTGTCTAAAATTCATATTTGTAGTCTGGGTTGATCGAAAACACATCTACAATCGTAATTTAAATCCCTGATCCTATGCACACACATACTTGATAGAATTCCTGATGAGCTTAAATGGGTTGTTCCCCGGGTTTACAAAAACTGGTTCGTTTATCTTGGTGGTTTGAAGATCAGGATCTCCTGAAACAATGGATAATCTACAGAGTTAAAGAACAACGAAGAAGTTCGATATTGAACTCGGAAAAAAAGTAAATAAACAAGAGGGCTAATCGCCCGCTTTCAATGCAAAACAGTATTTCGTTGTCTGGTGTCCCTTGCAAAGTTGTCGGAAACTGACCATCCAATACAGGTAGTATCAAAACATAGAAATTGTTGTCAGTTTCTTGGATGTTTGTCTCTTGATTCCTTATTTCCAGGAGAAGCATTTGAGTTTCTGCCGGAATATCACTGCCTGATGTTCCGAAACATGGTATCATCCACCAGATCTTGAACCGGAAGAGACACACCAATCGGTGCACCCTGCAATATACCATATACACATCAAAATGTAAGATAAACACAATTCAATCCGTTAATGCAATTAGTTACTCTAAAAAAATGACATACAAAGAACAGCAGGTACGTACTGTAGGATTCCGAGGTTGAAAACTTGACGAGAACATGAACTGGTTGCAGTGGCTCCAACGAAAACCGAACCGTTGGTGCTCGGTGTAACCATGATGTTACCTGGAACGTTAGTTAAAACAGCCGTTCCCCTTACCATGAACGAACCACCTTTAAAACCAGGTTCAACAGTGATCATAACATCTTCGTTACTTCCCATGACAGAAAATGCTGAGATTATTGCAGATATTGAATGTTCAGTGGCAATGGCAATCGTCCATTATATAGCATACCAGTTTAACCAGGAATGGATGTGACGACATATTAACATGCATGCATACAAGGAAAACCGCACCGAACGAAGTGAACGTGTTCTCTTGATGTTGGAAACTACAAATTTGAAGATATTATTAATAATCTGACTCAGATTGTTGGATTTTTTTGTGAGCAAACCGGCTAAGAAACTGGTTGCTTCTTCAACCAGCTCCAAATGGAATCAACTCGAAACCTTACCCCTTGAAATCATCATATTACGTGAAAACCTTTCAAACATAAAGGATTATGGATCCTTATTGCCATTCATTGAAGAAAACTCGCGTTTTTGGTCAGAATATTAAGCTTGATGATAATGGCGTCTTCCATGGATTCTCTAGAGAGTAAGAACGATTTCGGAAGATGCAAGTGGAAGGTCCCTTTAATGACAGCCTTCATGTATTTAGACTTCAGCTTGAGCTGTTTTGTGGAATTTTGGGTTCATGACAAGTTATGTCATTCTCCAATCAAGAGCTATGAATTGTAAAGTATTTTTATATTGATGATTATTATTTTTACTATAGATGAGTATATATAAGTCCAGGATAGATATAGAGTTCTAATGTATATAATCAAATAGAAACTCAGTTATACATAAGTGATAGGGTTCCAATTAGATAAGATATATAAGAGTTATTAATTAATTAAATTATTATTGTTTATCAGTAATACAACTCTGAAAGATAGAGGATCCATCATAGACATTAATCTTGGAGAGAAAGTGAAGAAAAATATTTTTATTAAGAGCCTTTGTGAGAGTGTCCGTAAGTTAAGCTTTAGAAAGAATACAACGAACAAGTAATGATCATGTGGCAACCAAGTCACGAAAAAGAAAAAAAATAAAGCACAAGATGCTTCATATGAAGATGAAAGATCGGATTTTCGCAAATATATGTGATACTAATAAGATTGTTACAAAAGAGATGCGATGGTTTACTAAGAGAAACTGCATATTTAGTATCCAACTATCATTAAAAAAAGTTAACAATGATTAACAGTTTTGTTAATTTTTTAATGGTAGGTGATTGAAATGAAACAAAAACATTAAGATAGATATAATTTAAAATTTTTAGGTGTATGACTACAATTTTTTCTTAGTTGCATCTTTAAAAGCACATGCTTTTCATTCTAGGCCAATTTGCTTTATATTATTAGCTAACAAAGCGGTAGTTTCAATGAGTGAATTTAAATTATTTAACTCACTTATATTGTATGTGTAGACATTTATTTCCGTCCAAGATATTATATTATATATTAATGATATTATATAATAGTATTATTATGTAGTATATATCATAAATTATATTATATATATTATATAAGATATATTATATTAATATTTTATATATATATTATATATTATATAATATATTGTATATATATTATATATTATAGTATTATATATTATATATATATTATATAGGTTATATTATATATAGTATATATCATATAGTAGATATTAGAGTATATTTATTATATTATTACATATATATATATATTTATATTTATATGATATGTTATATATATTTTATATATTAATATATTTAGTATATATATATTATATGTAGTATTATGTATTTATTATATATTTATATATTTATTATTATATTTATTATATTATATCAATATTATTTTATTTTTTCGGTTTTTTGGTCCAATAAAAGTCCAGAGGTTCAGATCCAAAAACGGAGCCCAACCGAACCATACCAGCCTGACTCAGAAAAGCAGGCCCGGTTGGGAAGAGAGGGTCTTAACCAACCCAAGTCAAATTAGTGTTACAAACTTTAGTACTAGCGCCGCACTGAGGGACCAAGTTGCTGGTAGCAACGCGCCAGCACGGTTCGAAAACCGGCCGATATTTTCGATCGGAAAATAGCAAGATCGGGGTAACAACTCGCACAAACGGCACTCGGTCGGATGTCCAACGAAGAAATCAAACAAAATCCCGCCCATTTGATAGCTACAAAGGTCGAATTCGAGGCTATAAAAAGCCTTCGGGGAAGCCAAGCAAAACACACAACAACCACAGAGAAAAATCGAAACACATCAAGAGAAACCGAACAAAAAATATCGGACATTAGAGCAAAAAAACCAGCAAAAAACATTTGAAAATATAAATGAAAATCACAAAAATATAAAAGCTAGCGTCGATTTTTTTTTTTTTTGCTCAGAGGAAGGTCATCGCCGGAACTTGAAATGGTTGCCCGGAAAAAAAAGAGTCATGTCGAACAAAGGCAAACCCGGAAAACCTTTTCCTATATCTATGCCAAAAAAGGCATTATTTTGGTGTTTGGAGTCGGTTCAGGGCTCGGGGGGTTGAGATCTTTCGAGGGGGTACGGAGGTCCAGGTGGCAGCGACTTCATCGTTAAGGGGTCGGCCATTGGCCGATGAGGGAGGGGTAGAGAGCATTTTGAGGGTGATGGAGTTTTTTTTTTTTTTTGATGAAATGGTATAAAATGATTTTTTTAAGTTTTTAGGGGTATTTATAGGGGGCCACCTTGTAATTACAAGATTTTTAAATTATTTCTGTTATCCATCTAATTTTGATGTGTAATTCATTTTGGTCACCTGTTTTAATTTAGCCTTGGAATTTTGAATTAATCCAATTTAATCCCTGTTATAATTTTATATTCATGCAATTTGACCCCTTAACTTTTTGTTTTTTCCTTGCAGCTTTTCATTAACATCAAATTGATCCTTGATTTTAAATTCTTTTCAATTTGGTCCATTTTTATTTGAATTTTCTTTTTTATTCTTTTATTTATTTATTTTATTATTTAACTTATTTTTAGGTCAATTTTAAAATTCTTCAAAGGTAAGTAATTCAGATCGAACTTTTAAATTTTAATTTAACTTTTAATTTTCGCAATTAAGACAACCGGAAAATCAAATTGGTACCGAAAGGGCAGTACAAGGGTACTAATCCTTCCTTGACTGTAATCGACTCCCGAATCTGATTAATTTCTGGTAAAACAAAGATCATACAAATGGTAATTGAAGGTGTCCGGTTAACCTAATTTTAAATGACTTGTGGCGGCTCTAACACATTAATTCAAGTCGAAACTTGATTCGGGGCCCACTCGAAGGACAGTCACGATAGCTTGGCGACTCTCCTGTGAACAGGTAACTGAGTCAGGCCATAATTGATTTCCAGTTGTCTTCTTAAGCAAAAATTGTAAGTTTAAATTATAATTTATCTTTTCGACCCTTGTTATTTACCTTTGATTCTTATTATTATTTTGAATAAATAGTAGTACTGATGTTTTTTAATGATTTCAGCTTTTTTTCAAATATTCATTCATCTCATGCTCTAATCCCGAGCTCTAAACCCTTTTTAAGTGGAGGTGAAAGTGACACCTTTATGGGAACTTATTCTCCGTATAGGCCTAGCAAGTAACCTTCGGGATTCATACACCTTATGTCTTCGTGTTAATTTATTCTCCGTATAGATATAAAGGAATGTATCCTATCGAGTTTAACTTGGTCCACATGAGCTTATAATAGGCTTAGGACTGAGGGTCTGGTAGGCCCAAGGGGGCACCAGCAAGGAGAACTCGGGTACATTTTTTAGAACCAAATTGTGATATTGCAAAAAATTAGAGCCCAACCCGAAACTTCATTTCAAAACCTATGATGCTTGATTTATTTCCTATTTTATTTTATGTTCAAAGCATTCAAATTAGAAATATATTTGGTTAAGATTTGTTCAAGAAAATAACATGCATGATAGAGATCATGTCCGAGTAGGAATAAAAGCATGAGGGGTAAATATCATGTGGGGTAGGAATTTTTATTTTCATTATTATTTTTAATTAATTTACTAATTTACTTCCTTTATTTTTTGTCTTATTTCTTTTTATTTTTTTATTATTTGCATCATTTAACAAGATGTTGATCCGCAAAGTGTTAGTTAAAATTCAAATAGTTGGCATTAATGGACAAAAGGGTTGTAATGCAAGAGGTTAAAAATGCAGAAGCGTGCCTATTATCAGAAGGACTCAGAAGAAAAAAGGGCACAGCCTACAAGACAACCATGTGTCAAACCTGGCTGGTTACGCTTCCATCAGCCTCAAACAGAATGATACTCAAAAGTTGCAGAATATCTGGGATAGTTGGAAAGTTGACAAAAAAACAAAAATTTTGTCAGGATACGGTGATATTGAACACCTACTCTATGTCAAGATAGACGAACCCCTAATTCGAGCCATAGTACGATTTTAGAATCTGGGATATAGTTGTTTCACAATCAACCAAGAAGACATAGTGCCCACAATTGAAGAATACATTACTCTGTTACATTGTGAGGGGATTAGAACGAACCGGGTCTTTATCAAATATATTAAGAGTCAGCCTTTCAAGAATGGGTTGGCAAAGGTTACTAGGGTCAATAAAAAGTGGGTAACTGACCGGATGCAACATAAAGGTAAAAGGTGAAGGAATTACTTGGACTCGCATCAAGCAGTTAATGAAGAATCACACCGATGAATGGAAAGTGATCGATATTTTTTCATTGGATATCTACAGCTTGGTTATTTTCCCAAAAACTTTGGGATATATCGAGGCAGCTATGGTGGAATTATTTGAACAAATGCCTAAGCGAGTGAACCCTACACCAGTAATCCTAGCTGAGACCTTCCGCTCTTTATACCATTATAGAAAGACTGGTGGATGACGTTTTATAGGATGCACACAACTACTTCAGGTTTGGATCCACAGTCATTTTTGGAAAACTGATGAGATCTCTTACCATCGGTTCAGTGCAACATATTCACCTTTGGAGGAATTCTTTACATAAAATGGCGAAAAGGCATTCCAAAGGAGAAATGGGTAAAGGTATTCATGCACATCCAAGACAAAGACATCGTATGGAGAGCCCCTTGGCTGACTCATAGAGATATTCTCTATCGATGTAGAGATTCATGAGTATTTATGTTAATTGGGATGTGGGGATTAGTTTACTATTCTCCACTTTTAGCACTTCGGCAGTATGGGGCATGTCAGTTTATTCTAGACACACATGAGATATCTGGATCTGAGTTCGCATATCATAAAGATAATTATAAGAAGAGGGTCAAAGATATAGCCGAGTCATGGAAGAAGATATTCCGTACAGAAGTTGTGGCTGCCAAAGACATGTTTAGTCCATACTATATGGAATAGAGAAAGTTGAGGAGAAATGACATTATTCCAATATCAGACCATTAAGATACTCGGACTATTGAAGAGCATCTTAAACTAGTCCCCTCTGAGCTGGAAATAGCAAAAAAAGAATTCGAAGCTAAAAAAGAAGAACTTGAGAAAAGGTTGAGAGACCTAGAAGCTAAAAAATCCAATTGAAGTTAGATGTCGATACTCAAAAGGATCGAGAAGACAGATTATAAAAGGAATAGAAGAAAGTCTGTTTTGAGTTGGAAGATTTGAGAAAAGAGTATCAAAAGCAGGTCTAGAAAAATGCAAGCCTGAAAAAATCTTCTGAGTATTGGAAAGACGAAGCCGGTAACCTGAAAAGAAAATTTGAAGGACAATATGATAGGTTAAAGACTTCCCAAATACAATTATCAAAAAAGTCAACACCAGAACAAGCGGTTAAAGACCAAGGTAACTGATTTGGAAAGATCCCTTCAAAAGCAGCAGGAACATGATGGCAAAACTACAGCTGAATTAGAGGTCATCGTGGATAAGTTCAAGAAGCAGGCAACTAATCTCCAAATAGTTCCTTTTGACGAAGGACTCCAGTGGCATTTTCATTGTGAATAGGCTCAGCAAAGGGTGAAGGCTAGAGATGCAATCATTCAAGACTTCTTAGAGCAGGTACAGAAAGCGGCACGTCACTTGCATGGTTTGGCAAGAGAAGCTAGGGTGGTTCGACAAGGTATTCAACCAGTGACAGAAGAAGCAAGAAGACTTGTCAACCTATTAGAGGTCATTCAAAGTCTAGAGGATCTAGCTAGAATATACCTTTGAATTATTTTTTGGTCTCTTAGAAGTGACACTTTTGTCCGAATAAAGACTATTTATAATAACATATATGTTTTGGATCAATGCCTCGGAAATTTCATGCATCGTGCATTTTTGCATATTCTTTGCATTTTTTCATTTCTTTAAATTCAAATTAACTAACATAAAATGTCTTGTCAAATAAAGGAACAAATACTAGAGACACCTCATCCCCACAATACTCGTACAAAGAAAACAAAGATGGAAGCAAAGATTGCTCAACTTGAAGAAAACATGTTGAGACTGTAAAAGGAGCTTGAGGAGGAGAGAATAAGTTAAAATCAACAAAATGCTTTAGATTCTATCATTTGGACCCAAGATTCATTGGTTAATCAGATTGTTGCAAGGTTGTCTGGCCTGAATCAAATGAATGCTCCTAGAGCAACGGTTTCTGAAGGGGTGGTTGTACCACCTACTCCACAATTGGTTATTTCATCTGGAATCTTGTCAATACTTCAAGGGGATTTATTTGCTGCAAAAGCACAGGCATATGTAACCAACCCTCAAAATAATTTAGATGATTATCATATTTTGGATTTTGATAAGGAAGCCAAAACAAAGAAAATAGAGGGAAAAATCAAGCAATTGTAAGATCAAATAAAGGCAGTTAGAGGAGAAGATAGTTATTATGGAGTTTACACTCTGGAACTAAGTTTGGTCCCAGATTTGATTATTCCTCCTAAGTTTAAAGTCCCATATTTTGAGAAGTTTGATAGGAATAGTTACCCCTCAGCTCACATTACCATGTTCTGTCGAAAGATGACATGATATGTCAGGAACGACTTGCTTCTGATTCATTGTTCCTAGGAGAACCTGGTAGGTTCAGCCATCTGGTGGTACAATCAGCTGAGCCGTTCACATATTAGGATATGGAAAGATCTCGTCAGGTCGTTCTTAGAACAATACAAGCATGTAAATGACATGAGACCATATCGTTTCATGCTACAAAGTATGGAGAAAAAACACAATGAAAGTTTTAGGTAGTATAAATTATGATGGAGGGATTTAGCTGCACAGGTTCATCCACCTTTGGATGAAAAAGAGACAAGGAAGTTCTTCGTACATACGTTGAAGTCTCCTTTCTTCGGGCATCTGGTTGTAATTGCGTCCAAAAATTTCTCTGATTTGGCTATGGCTGGAGAGATGGTGGAAACAACCATTAAGCAAGGGAAGATTGAAGAAGGTGACTCAAGTATAAGACCTCCTATGAAGAAGAGAGAATGAGAGATCAACAATATCAACACTTTTAACACCAACAAAAGTGTTACGATCTTTAAATCAAAACCAACTACAGCTATACCAAGGAGAGAAAAAGAGCATTTTGATCTAACTTCCATGACGTACAATGAACTTTATCAGTAGCGTTTTGACACACATGTGGTGTCACCATACCTAACAGAACCACTAAAATCCCATACCCCAAGTGGTATGATGAAAATGCACATTGTGAGTATCATAATAGTGTCATGGGGCATGCTATTGAAAACTACCTCGCCTTAAAGAGAATTGTTCAATGAATGCACAACAGAAACTGGATTCATTTCAACAACTCAGAATCACCCAACGTCACACAAAACCCTCTACCTAACCACCAAGAAAATAGAGTTAATGCAATCATTAAGGAGATAGTGAAGAGGTTCAAGACCAAAGTTTATAAAGTGAAGTCTCCTTCGGCTTGGGTATAGAGTCAAATGGTAAAGACAAGATTTCTTCCAATGCATTCTAGCACATCAAAATACGAAGGTGGTATTGTTATCATAATACAGAAGGTCACGATGTGCAAGAATTCTCTAAATTTAAGACCTTGATCCAACTCATGATGGAAAGGAAAGAGATGTAATTCTATGAGAAAGTCAATGACACTCCAGAAATATATGTATGTGCGATTAGAGATTCATCTAACAAGGGATACGGCGTAGGTCACCATTTGATAATCACCCCCAAGGCGAGGATGGCAAGTAAGGTACCGGTAAAAGTGGTGATTGTAGCACCAAGACATTTCCTTTATAAAGATAGAAAACAAGTGTCTTGGACGTATGGATGTCAAGTAAGCTCTATAACAGACGTCAATGAAGTAGGGCATCCAATTGGGAAGTGCTACTCCAAAAAATCTAGCTTACCCCAGATAACGCTTGCACCATTCAAAGGGGATGAGCCATCAGTGAACGAACCAATAAAAGAAAAAGAGGCAGTTGAGTTCTTAAAGTTTCTAAAGCACATTGAATACATCGTTGTGGAACAGTTACATAGCTTACCAACTAGCATCTCAATGATGACTTTACTACTGAGTTCGGAAGCATAGAGGGAGGCACTACTGAATATCATAAATCAAACATTTATGCCGAAAGATGTGCCAGTTAATAAGTTTGTTAGATTGGTTAATAATATCCAAGCCGATAATCTTATCTCATCTTCTGATAATGAGATCTT
Organism: Hibiscus syriacus; assembly: GCF_006381635.1. NCBI lineage: Eukaryota > Viridiplantae > Streptophyta > Magnoliopsida > Malvales > Malvaceae > Hibiscus > Hibiscus syriacus. The sequence goes on along the minus strand of NW_024063533.1, from coordinate 9,182,206 downwards.
ATCCGAATGAAGATGTCGGGCCAAATCATTACACATTACAACTCATTGCAAGAGGCATACTTTACCAAGCATACTAATTGAAAATGGTTCTGCCCTTAATGTAATTCATTTGGTCACTCTTAAAAGGCTACCAATGGATACCTCCCATATGAGAACATGCAAAGCGTGGTTCGAGCATTTGATGGGATAAAAATGGAGGTGCTTGGCAAAATAAAAGTACCATTAACCATTGGGGCTGCCACTTATAACATAGAGTTCCTAGTGATGGACATTATGCCTTCATACAATTACCTTTTAGAAAGGCCATGGATTCATCACGATAGGGTAGTAACATCAACGATGCACTAAAAAGTCAAGTTCGTAATCGACATGACTCTATAATCATTAATGTTGAATAAGATATAGTGGCAAGCGTGACCACTTATACCCCTTACACAGATGTGAACGAGGAAGCTCTAAAATGTTTGTTTCGATATTTGGAGTTTGCCAATGCCACATTTGTGGCTGAAGGGGTAAGATTTCCAAACCTAGACTCTCATAATGCACCAAGATAGAAATCAAGTAGACTTTGGGGGAAAGTTGTAAAGATAGAAAGAGGGTTCAAGAGTTCTCTACAAGAAAAAATCAACCCCATTTTTACTATTGCCAAGCTAGATCAATTTAGGCTTGGATATCAGCCCAATCATCAATAAAGAATGAAGGAAATTCAAAAATGCCAAGAAAGAAGGAGGGCAAGATTGACTGGGGAATAAATTCAATGGGAACTAATGGTTTTTCCACCTCTTCACAATATATTCATGTCTGGTGGTTATGAGTTTGAAGGAGAAACAATTATGGCCTTACCTGGTCTGGGGAAACCTCTGAAAGACTTGAGTATCAATGCCATAACAACGGATGACGCTAAGGATGTTGATAGATCTGGAATTCATCCATTACCATTGGGGTTTGTGCTTAACAACTGGACTACTGAGGAACTACATGTGGTTTTCAAATTTCTTTTAGAGTAATAATCTGTTAGGATTTGCGAAAGCTCGAATCGCTCTAAATCGTTGTGCAAATATTTTCAATTTTCTGTCAAAGCTTCCACCGAAATTTTTATTGCCAATTCACCCCCTCTTGGCTGATTCATCCGAAATATGAGTTGATTGACATAGTTAATTTTCAAAATATGAGTTGCCAATACCACTAGAGCTCATTAGTTCATCATTTTAAGTGTTTAAAAGCAGAATTTTGACATTTTTGTGCACAAGGTATCGATACCCCCTAAACAGGTATCGATACCCCCTTGCTAGGTATCAATACACCTTGAATATGTATTGATACCCTCTTTAAATATGTATCGATACCCCTCTATGGGTACCGATACCCCCTGTCGGGTTTAGACTTTAAATCCCAAAAAATTAAATTTTGGCAAAAACCCCCCAAATACATAACACCATAGTCGTTCACCCTTCTCTCACCCTTACTCTCCATTTTATTCAAAATCAACAAATTTAAGTCGGATTTCACTCGATTTTCAACTCTCAATCCTTCTTGCATCAACAAATTCGTGAAACCAATAACAAATCTCACTCAATTTTTGATTTTTCAAGGTAAACTTTTTTAAAATACTATTTTATTGATTTTTGAACATATGACTAGTTTTAATTAGTTCTAGTTTGAATTAATGATCATGCATTGCTCGTATTATGGTTTTACAGTAAAAACTACAAAAAATTTCATCAAAAACACAAGATGTTTAAAAAAAATTAATTTTTGAAATAAAAAAATTCAAATGTTTTGTTATATCAAAAAGGGGGAGACTGTTGAACTATATTTTGATATAACAATTTATGGCAAAATGTTTTTGGACTTGAATTGAATTTATTCAAAGTTTTCAAAAATAATTCCATGTCCATGTAATTTGGAATTGAGCACAAAAATGTTTTTATAAATAGTATTATATTGTATGAATAGTATCGATACTGTATGAACAGTATTGAACAGAACCGATGCTCAAAAATTCCAGAATACAAAATGGGTATCGATACCTCTACACTAATATCGATACTACTACAGTCATTTCAAGCCCAACGATCATAAAATTCAAAAATTATAAAAGGTAGTACCGATACCCATTTAAGGGGTACCGATACTACTTGTTATGGGCAGTTTTATTTTGCAGAAAATGAATCCCCAACGGCTCTTGTAAATATACGACTTCAAACTCATTCCAACCTATAGAAACAAGCTGAGGACACTTGAAGAAGCAAGAGAACACCTATCCAAGCATTCAAACACAAGAGAAGAGTTTTTCAATATTATTTTTCTATTCTCTTGTAAATATTGTGTTTTTGTGAGCTTAAATTTTGTAAACACCCTACCTTTGAGAGGTTTTATTGTTTACTTCTTTTATCCTTTTGTAAAATGAAAGGTTCTAGCTGAGCCCTTGAAAAGCTAGGGATAAGGTTCTAGTTTAGCCCGTGAAAAACTAGGGAGTTGTAAAGGTTATCTCTTTGTCCTGTAAAAAGAAAGAACAAATTAGTGAATTTGTTGGAAAATCCTTGGTGAGGAGCTAAGGTAGTGGATGTAGACTTGGTTGAGAAGTCGAACCACTATAAATTGCTGTGCAAATTTTCTATCTTTCAATTTTCTTACTCCCTAAACACAAGAACCATCCCGACCCCTCTTAGCGAACTCTTTCGGTTGTCGATTCGAGCTTCCGAAAATCCCAACATACTTAAACTTTCCCTATTTGCCTATACCCGAGGCAATATGTGATCTTTTGTAAGGGTTATTAATTATTTTTATTTACATTTCAATAAAAGATGCATTTTTTCTTTCTGGAAAACATTTCTGCCTTTCACTTCTTTTTCTATCCATATAATACATTTGTTTTTACATTATATGTGTGATATTTTCCTCTGGTATATATATATATTCCCCTCTTTTCATTTTTTTGTCTTTGGATATTAATTATGTGGACAATGATAATTCTGACCCATATATCGATTTTGAGCAGCCCAAGTGTTTAGGGGAAATTGACGAATGTGACAATAAAGAAGAGTGCAACATACTTCCTGAGCTATTAAGAATGGTGGAAAGAGAAGACAAACAAATCTTACCTCATGAAGAGAAAATTGAAATTTTGAATTTGGGCACTGAAGAGGAAAGGAAAGAGGTTAAAATTGGCACAACACTCTAGTCTGAAGCAAGTAAAATATTTATAGACTTACTTCAGGATTACAAGGATGTGTTAGCATGGTCATATCAAGACATGCCTGGACTAGACACAGACATTGTGGTTCACAAACTTCAAATCAAGCTAGAATGCAAACCTGTACGGCAAAAACTAAGGAGAATGAGGCCATGAATGCTCCTTAAGATAAAAGAAGCCAAGAAGCAATTTGATGTGGGTTTGTTGAAACATTTTGATATTTCGATATAACAAATTAAGTTAAATGGATTTTAAGATTTTCCAAATGATTTTCTAAGTATATTCGATATAACTATTCGAATATCAAATCATTACTCCAAATATTTCAAAAATCATTTTTAATCCTTACTTAAGTGTAAAATTAAGTTTTAATCATAAAACAATTTCAAAATAATTTTACAAAGTATTTCGAACCAATTCAAAGCCAAAAATTCCAGATTGCTCAGAGGGAACCGATTCCCCCCCTTAGGAGGAACCGATTCCCCCCTGAATGGTTTGGCTCCGAGATTTCCAGAATGCTCGGAGGGAACCGATTCCCCCATTGGAGGAACCGATTCCCCCCTAAACAGTTTTGTTCCGAGAATTCCAGTATGCTCGGAGGGAACCGATCCCCCCCAAGGGGGTACCGATTCCCCCTTGTACAACGGTCGAAATATTTGAATTTTACACTTAGGAACCGATTCCCTTCAAGGGGGAACCGATTCCCCCCACACACCAAGCTGTTTTATTAAATGTTTTCACACTAAAACGGCTATAATATCTTCTCTAATCATCCCCAACGTTCAGAAGTGATCCAAGGTGTTTTTAAGCAAGCTTAGAAGCCATTGATCAACAACAAGAAACATCAAGTAACTAGAATCAAGAGAGAATCAAAGAGAAAGCATCAAACCTCAAGTTTGAGCATTTCAAGCCTATTTTCATTCAATATTCATTTTGCTTTCAAGAACACTTTTTTTGTGCTCAATTGTATTCATCTTTGAGTGTTCTTTTCTTTGTTCTAGAATTGTGCAAACATCTTACCTTGTGAGGTTTTCTTGTAAGTTTGCAAATTTGTAATCTTCTCTTTGAGAAAAGAGTGTTCTCAAGAGTTGGGGTATACTCTTGAGGGAATTGTAAGGTTATCTCTTTGGCCTAAAAAGAAAGAACAAATTAGTGAATTTGTTGGAAAATCCTTAGTGTGGATAGCTAAGGTAGTGGACGTAGACTTTGTTTGAGAAAGTCGAACCACTGTAAATCGCTGTGCAATTACTTTCAATTTTCTGCAAAAGCTTCCACAAAATTTTTATTGCCAATTCACCCCCCTCTTGGCCAATTTTGTCATTCGATTAACTCAACAATTGGCATCAGAGCCTAACTCATTTGAAGGTTTAATCGCCTCTTGAGTCGATCCGGGAAGAGTTACATCGATTACCAAGTCATCAATGGCCTCCACTTCAAATTACGACTCCGGTCTCGATTCGATGCCCGTCAACAAGCCTCCTTTCTTCAATGGAGCTAACTACGCCTATTGAAAGAATAGAATGATGTACTTCATTCAAGCAAGTGACATGGGAGCATGGAATGCCGTAGAAGAAGGATACATTAAGCCTATCACTCATCCAAGGTTGTGGAGTGAATGAGATATAAAAATGTTCCAGCTCAACTCCAAAGCCATCCATATTATCTTTTGTGCTCTTAGACCAGATGAATACGGAAGAGTTTCATCGTGTACAACCGCCAAAGAAATATGGGACAAGCTTCAAGTCACACATGAAGGTACCGATGAGGTAAAGAAATCAAAAATTAGTATTCTAACGCATAGCTATGAAAATTTCAGGATGAAACCAAATGAAGACATCAAAGCTATGACGGATAGATTTTCAACGATTGTCAATGGTCTCAAATCATATGGAGAGATCATCTCAAATGAAAAGCTTGTGAGGAAGTTAGTCTACTCCCTCCCAAAATCATGGCAATCAAAGAAGACGGCAATCATCGAGTCTAAGGACCTATCGTCCTTAACTCTTGAAGAACTTATCGGTTCACTCCTCACTCATGAGATGATGCTTGAAGATGAGGTGGACCTTGATAAAGTTGAAGAGACACCAAAGGAGAAGGAGAAGAAGAAAAACATTGGAGTTGCTCTTAAATCCACAAAAGATGAGAGTGATTCTAATGATGATGATGATGACGAGGAAATGGCATTGTTTGCCAAACGGTTCAGAAAAATGATGAGACCTTACCGAGGAAGAAAATTCAAACGAAATGAAGGCCTCAAATATGAACCAAAAGAGAAGGACCCGATCATTTGCTATGAATGCAAAAAACCAGGGCATGTCAAATATGATTGCCCACAATTGAAGAAGAAGGGTCAATCAAAGAATAAGCACAAGGCTCATGTGGCTACATGGAGCGATGAAGAAGGTTCCAATGAAGAAGAACAAGAAGTAGCAAACTTGTGCTTAATGGCATTTGGGGAAGATTCTAAGGTAACCTCTAACCCATCTGATTTTGATGATTTATCTTATGATGAGCTATTAGAGGAATATAATGGGTTGGCTTCGGATTATGAGAAATTATTTTTAAAATACAAAAATGATGTTTCAAAGTTGAAAAATGAAAATAAACTCATATCCAAAACCAACAATGATCTTGAAAGTAAAATCAAAGATTTGCAAATCAAACTAGAAGAGTTTGAAAAGAAAAATTTAGATTTGCAAAATTTACTTTCAAAGGTCAATGATGATCATCAAAAGAAAATTGATGATCTTAAAACTTCTTTTGATAAAGTTGGAACAAAACGTTTTGAAAAAGGAGAAAATTCAAAATCCAACTTTGTTAGAAAAGATTTTAGAAACTACAATCATAGAAATCCTCAACGAACCTTAAATGGTAAAATCTTTAGAAGTATATGGGTTCCTAAAGGACTCATTACTACTAAAGATAAAGATATCCTACACAAATGGATACCTAAGGGGACTAGGATTTTGGAAACTAATGAATATGGACCCAAAAGAATTTGGGTACCAAAAATCAAAAATTAATCTATGTTTGTAGGGAAAGGAGCATTGCTACAAGGCACGGGAAACAAATTCAAATTCATGGTACCTTGATAGTGGATGCTCAAGACATATGACCGGAGACAAAAGCCGGTTCATTGAGCTTAACGCCAAAAATGGAGGAGAAGTGACTTTTGGAGACAATTCAAAAGGTTACATTGAAGGTATTGGTACAATAGGTAATACCTCTTCCATACAAATTAAGAATGTTTTATATGTGAATGGATTAAAGCATAATCTATTGAGTATTAGTCAATTATGCGATAAAGGATTCAATGTCTTATTGAAATTAATGGTTGTAAAGTCATTGACATTGCATCTAATCGGATTATGCTTGTTGGTCATAGAATAGGAAACATTTACATGGTGCATTTAGATTCTATTGATATGACTAATTTATGCCTAGTTGCTAAGGATGAGCATGATAGTTGGTTATGGCATAAGAGACTAGGTCATGCTAGTATGAGTGTTTTGCAACGGTTAATTCAAGGAGACTTAGTAAGAGGGTTGCCTAAGCTTAAATTTGATAATGATAAAATCTGTGATGCTTGTGCTAAAGGAAAACAAAAACGAGTTTCTTTTAAATCTATTAATGATGTATCAACTAGTAGAGTATTACAATTGATCCATTTAGATCTTTTTGGGCCAACTAGAACTACTAGCTTGGGAGGAAAACAATATGCATTTGTCTTGGTAGATGACTATTCTAGATACACTTGGGTTCTATTCTTAAGTACTAAAGATGAAGCATTAGAAAATTTCATCACATTTTCAAAAATAATCCAAAATGAAAAAGGTTACTCTATCACTAGTGTTAGAAGTGATCATGGAACTGAATTTGAAAATCTTGGATTTATTGAGTTTTGTAATTCTAATGGTATTAGCCACAATTTTTCAGCACCTAGAACCCCTCAACAAAATGGAGTTGTTGAGAGGAAAAATCGAACTTTAGAAGAAATGGCTAGAACCATGCTTTGTGAAAATAATTTGCCAAAATATTTTTGGGCGGAAGCCACAAATACCGCTTGTTATGTTGTAATCGAGTAATGATTAGGCCAATTTTAAAGAAAACTCCATATGAAATTCTCAAAAATAAAAAGCCTAACATTAGTTATTTTCATCCTTTTGGATGTAAATGTTTTGTTTTAAACAACGGTAAAGAAAATCTTGGTAAATTTGATGCTAAAAGTGATGAAGGAATTTTTCTGGGTTATTCCTTAAATTCTAAAGCTTATCGTGTATTTAATAAAAGAACTTTATTTGTAGAAGAGTCTATACATGTTGTTTTCGATGATAATCCCCTTCCGAGGAAGGATTCTTCTGTTAATGATGATGTAGGTATTGTACAAGCAAATGACGTTAGACATGACGTTGGAGAATCATCATCAAAGGAAGAAACAAAAGATGAGGAAACTCATGATCCCCTCGAGAATCCAACCATTGAAGAAAGGGAAGTATCTTTTCCAAGAGAGTACAACTATGTCAAAGATGGTGAAATTATAGGTGATCCATCAAAAGGGGTAACTACTCGATCTTCTTTTAGAAATATCTGTAATTATGTTGCATTTATTTCATGCATAGAGCCTAAGAACATCAAAGAAGCATTAAAAGATGAACATTGGATTATGGCTATGCAAGAAGAATTAAATCAATTTGAGAGAAGTAAAGTATGGACATTAGTTGAAAGGCCTAGTAATAAATCTACTGTAGGTACTAGATGGGTTTTTAGAAATAAACTTGATGAAAGTGGTAATATAGTGAGGAACAAGGCTAGACTTGTTGCTCAAGGCTATACTCAAGAAGAAGGCATAGACTATGATGAAACATACGCTCCTGTAGCTAGGATGGAAGCAATTAGAATGTTATTAGCATTTGCATGTTTCAATGAATTTAAATTATATCAAATGGATGTTAAAAGTGCATTTTTAAATGGTTTTATAAAAGAAGAAGTGTACGTGGAACAACCTCCTGGTTTTGAAGATTCAAATTTTCCGGATCATGTTTTAAAATTGACAAAAGCTCTTTATGGTTTAAAACAAGCTCCTAGAGCTTGGTATGAAAGATTGTCAAATTTTTTAATTGAAAAAGGTTTTTTAAAAGGAAAGGTTGACACTACATTGTTTTTAAAGAGAAAAGGTAAAGATTTATTAGTAGTTCAAATTTATGTTGATGATATAATATTTGGTTCTACTAATGATGTTCTTTGTCAAGAATTTTCTAAGCTAATGCAAAGTGAGTTTGAGATGAGCATGATGGGGGAGCTCTCATTTTTCTTGGGACTCCAAATAAAGCAAAGAAAAGATGGCATCTTCATTAATCAAGCTAAGTACGTCAAAGATATGCTCAAGAAGTTTGGACTAGAAAATGGGAAACCTCATAACACTCCAATGAGCTCTTCAACAAAGCTTGACTTGGATGAAGGAGGTAAATGTGTAGATGTTAAATTATATAGGTCAATGATTGGCTCTTTGCTTTATCTAACCGCAAGTAGACCGGATATTATGTTTAGTGTTTGCTTGTGTGCTAGGTTTCAATCATGTCCTAAAGAATCACATTTACTAGCTGTTAAGAGAATCTTTAGATACCTTAAGGACACTCCTAGTTTAGGACTTTGGTATCCTAGAGACTCTAGCTTTAGCTTGCATGCTTTTTCTGATGCGGATTATGGAGGATGCAAATTAGATAGGAAAAGCACCTCCGGTACTTGCCAATTCCTTGGAAAAATGTTGATTTCTTGGTTTTCAAAGAAACAAAATTGTGTTGCATTATCTACCACTGAAGCCGAATACATTTCAGCTGGTAGTTGTTGTGCACAAGTTTTATGGATGAAACAACAACTTTTTGATTATGGAATTGAAGTAGGTACTATTCCTATCAAGTGTGACAATACTAGTGCTATTTGTCTCACTAAAAATCCCATCCAACACTCTAGAACTAAACACATTGAAATAAGACATCACTTCATTAGAGACCATGTCACTAAGGAAGATGTAGTTCTAGAATTTGTTGATACTTTGCACCAATTAGCGGATATCTTTACAAAACCCTTAGATAAGGAAAGATTTTGGACACTTAGGAGAGAATTAGGTTTAACTGACCTATCTTCACTTAGTGTTTAAAATAATTTTAGCATTTTTAATAAATCTTGAAAAATGCTTATAATAATAATTTTTGATTGCATTCTTGCTATTAGTTAGGGGGAGTTTATAATTCTTAGTGAAAATTAATTTTATGTTCAAAAATCGATTAAAAATTAATTTAATTGTTTGAACATGATTATTTTTCAATATATGGGTTGCCAATACCACTAAAGAAGATTAATTTAGCATTTTGGATGTTTAAAATCGGATTTTAGCATTTTTGTGCAGAGGGAATCGATCCCCCCATGAGGGAACCGATTCCCCCTTTGAAGGGGAACCGATTCCCCCCACAGGGGAATCGATACCCCCCTGGGGTTCTGTTAAAATCGGGCAGAACACCCCAAAATTCCCAAAACCCTTATATTTTCTTCAAACCGTTTCTCACCCTCCTCAAACACTCAAATCTCCTTTCTTGCCTCAAATCATCGATATTAATCGGAATTCGAATCAAATATCATCTTCTAAACCTGTTGGAATCATTAAAATCGTGCAAACAACATCTAAATCCCCTCAATCTTCATCTTTCAAGGTAAATTTTTCTAAACTCTTTATTTCATTATTTTTGAACATAGGATTAGTTTCAATTAGTTCTAGGTTGAAATAGTGATCGGGCATTGATTATTTAGTGATTAGAAACTAGATGTTACAACTAATTTCATCAAAAACACAAGAATTTTTCAATTTTTTTAAATTTTCGAAAAAAAATGTTATTTTTCAAATTATTGTGTTTTGATTAAATTATGTTGTTGTTATGAAAAACTATACATATATTGATTCTCAAAACCATATTTTCAAAAGTTTTCAAAAACTTTGCCCATTAGGATTGATTTAGAGAATCTTGAAATATTGAGGACTCATTTGAGTTTTGGGATTAATTGAATTGCATACATTTGTTTTTAAAATTACAGGTTATCAATTCTATTCCGATTTCCTAAACCATGTCCAATCCTAAACGTCCTAGGTCTTCATCTAGTCGTTCTAGTCGTCAAAATCCACCTTCAAATCCTCCTCCTATCCCTCAAAATCCTATTCCAAATCTTGATCCTAACTTGACTATCCAAAATTCTTGTTTCAATCAACCGGGTCCTAAAGATTATCGTTATTGGTTTTACCAATATTTTGACTCGTATAAGATTAGGGAAGAACGTATCCCATCTCTTCAAACTATGGTTGACATTAACTTTAAATATCTCCCTATCTTGCACGAATGGAAATTTGATAAACTTTTCGAACTTGAACCCATTGTCTATCATCAACTTGTTCGTATCTTCTACTGTAATGCCGTTTGTATCAAAAATCGTGACAAAACCAAAACCATAGGAGTGCGTTCCTACCTCCTAGGTCAATATTTCCATCTTGATCCGGATTACATATCCAATGCCTTAGGCTTGGATAATGAAGGTTTATCAAAAAAACAAGTTTTAGGCTCACGATATAAACGGAATGATAGTGCAAGTGTTTTAGATCTCCATGAGCGTTTTCTTCATCTTATGATCACTTGGTGGTTTCGACCATTCGGGGGTCGTTATTCTACTCTTAGAGCTTTAGACCTTTGGTGGTTGCATTGTTTTGAAAACAATATAAAAATAAACCTTTCCGAGATTATCTTTGCTAAGATCGTTGAAATCGTTAACTTAGTGCCAAATAAGAAACTCTGTTATTCACTAGTTTACGGTTGTATCCTTAGTAATCTCTTTTCTAAAGCCGAACTCCGAGTTGGTCTAGATGCCTCATTTCCTCTTAAGAAACAAATCAATCTTCTTTCTTTAACAAGAGCGGGATGGGTCAAAAATAAGGAAACCGGTGCATGGGTTCGATCTTCTACTCCGGGAGCTAGTTCTTCACAAGCTCCACCCGAAGCTGACGAAGATCCCGAGTTTGAACAATTAATGAGGGATATCGATGAAGCTGAAGAAGAACCTGAACAACCCGAGGAGCAAGCACAACAAACGCATCAAATGCCTCCATATTTTCAATCCTTTATGGAGACATTCGATTTCCGATACGCTACCATGGACTCGCGCTTTACCTCTATAGAGTCTCATTTATCCACAATGGGAGCTCAACAATTAGAGATTCTTCGGGAGATGCGTGCAAACAATGAATCAACCAACGCTCGTATCAATGAACTCACACACGAGATGGCCGCTATGCGAGCCCGTTTTCCTCCTACCGATCCGGATGTTTGATTATGTGTTTAGTTTTAAAACTTTGAACAAAAAGAATATTGTTTCAACATTTTGGATATTTTGGATTGTTTGATTTTGTGGATTGTTGGATTTTGGATTTATGAATGGTGTGAACTTATATGTTTGGTGTTTTATTCATTTTTGCATCATTTACATCATCATTAGCAATATGACCAATTTTGCCATATCACATTATTTATGAATATTGATTTATGAAACTAATGGCTAACCTCTCTTTTGATTGTGATCTTAGCAGCTTAAGCTTATAATTAATAAATCAATTGGCTAAATGATTTCAAAACCTTGTTTTACAATGTCTTTTTGATTTAACAAAAAGGGGGAGAAGAATAAGTGTTAAATGTTTTACTTGATAAATTGAAGAAGTGTTAAAGTAAGGGGGAGTAATTTCAAAACTTGATTTCAAAAATCTTAAAATTACTAAAATGTTTTGTTATATCAAAAAGGGGGAGATTGTTGAAAAATTTTGATATTTCGATATAACAAATTAAGTTAAATGGATTTTAAGATTTTCCAAATGATTTTCTAAGTATATTCGATATAACTATTCGAATATCAAAACATTACTCCAAATATTTCAAAAATCATTTTTAATCCTTACTTAAGTGTAAAATTAAGTTTTAATCATAAAACAATTTCAAAATAATTTTACAAAGTATTTCGAACCAATTCAAAGCCAAAAATTCCAGATTGCTCAGAGGGAACCGATTCCCCCCATAGGAGGAACCGATTCCCCCCTGAATGGTTTGGCTCCGAGATTTCCAGAATGCTCGGAGGGAACCGATTCCCCCATTGGAGGAACCGATTCCCCCCTAAACAGTTTTGTTCCGAGAATTCCAGTATGCTCGGAGGGAACCGATCCCCCCCAAGGGGGTACCGATTCCCCCCTTGTACAACGGTCGAAATATTTGAATTTTACACTTAGGAACCGATTCCCTTTAAGAGGGAACCGATTCCCCCCACACACCAAGCTGTTTTATTAAATGTTTTCACACTAAAACGGCTATAATATCTTCTCTAATCATCCCCAACGTTCAGAAGTGATCCAAGGTGTATTTAAGCAAGCTTAGAAGCCATTGATCAACAACAAGAAACATCAAGCAACTAGAATCAAGAGAGAATCAAAGAGAAAGCATCAAACCTCAAGTTTGAGCATTTCAAGCGTATTTTCATTCAATATTCATTTTGCTTTCAAGAACACTTTTTTTGTGCTCAATTGTATTCATCTTTGAGTGTTCTTTTCTTTGTTCTAGAATTGTGCAAACATCTTACCTTGTGAGGTTTTCTTGTAAGTTTGCAAATTTGTAATCTTCTCTTTGAGAAAAGAGTGTTCTCAAGAGTTGGGGTATACTCTTGAGGGAATTGTAAGGTTATCTCTTTGGCCTCAAAAGAAAGAACAAATTAGTGAATTTGTTGGAAAATCCTTAGTGTGGATAGCTAAGGTAGTGGATGTAGGCTTTGTTTGAGTAAGTCGAACCACTGTAAATCGCTGTGCAATTACTTTCAATTTTCTGCAAAAGCTTCCACAAAATTTTTATTGCCAATTCACCCCCCTCTTGGCCAATTTTGTCATTCGATTAACTCAACAGGGTTTCCTTCAAGTAGCCAAGTATCCAGAGTGAGTGGCTAACATCATGTCGGTGCCAAAGAATGATGGAAAAGTACACATGTGAGTTGACTATCGAGATCTCAACAAAGCAAATCCTAAAGACAACTTCTCATTGCCACACATAGATACTATGGTGGATAATACAACATGAAATTCTTTCTTCTCATTTATCAACGGATTCTCAGGATACAACCAGATAAATATACATCCATGCGATATGGAGAAAACCACATTCGTCATAATGTGGGGAACATTTTCTTACAAGGTGATGCCCTTCGGATTAAAGAATGTTATGGCAACATACAAAGAGTCATGGTAACCTTGTTTCATGACATGATTGAAGTCTATGTTGACGATATGATTATCAAAGCACAAATTGAAGATGAACATATTGAGAATCTGAGGAAACTCTTCTAAAGATTGAGAAAGTTTCAATTAAAGTCGAATCCATACAATTGCACCTTTGGAGTAACATCTGGGAAGCTATTGGACTTCGTTGTTAGTAGAAAAGACATTGAGGTTGATCCAGACAAAGTCAAAGCTATCCAGAATTTACCTCCCCCTCGAACGCAGAAAGAAGTTCGAGGTTTTTTGGGTAGACTAAATTACATTGCTTGGTTCATATCTCAGTTGACGGATAAGTGCGATCCGATTTTTCATCTTCTTCGAAAGAATAATTTTAGGGCATGGGACGATGATTGTCAGCTCGCATTTGAGAAAATAATGGAGTGTTTGTCTCATACTCCTATTTTAATGTCTCTTATCCCGGGGAAACATTTATTCCAATATATGCCCATCTTTAAGAATTCAATGGGATGGGTCCTGGGGTAACATGATGAATCTGGGAGAAAAGAAAGAGTCATTTACTACATTAGCAAGAAGTTCACTGATTGTGAGGCCAGATATCTACCCATTGAAAAAGTTTGTTATGCTCTAGTCTTGGCTACTCGAAGACTCAAACAATACATTATATACCACACCACTTGGTTAATTTCCAAGTTGGATCCACTAAAATTCATGATGGGCGTACCCGCTCTCTCCAGAAGGTTAGCCCGATGACATATGCTATTATCAGAATTCGACATCGAGTTTGTAAGTAAAAAAAGCTATCAAGGGCAGAGATATATTTGATTTCTTAGCAAGCATAACTTCTGAAAACTATGAGCCATTGGACTTTGTTTTCCCAGATGAAGATTTGATGGCAATATCTTTAGAAGAAGCAAGTACTTTTATATTTGACTCTTGGAAAATACATTTCGATGGTGCATCGAATGCATTAGGACATGACATTGGGGCTCTCTTGGTCTCACCCAAAGGAAATCATTATCCGTTCACTAACAGATTGAACTTTGAACTAACAAAATGGAAGAGTATGAAGCTTGTGTTTTGGGGATTCAAGCTGGTATTGGACAGAACATAAAAACTTTGAGGGTGTATGGATATTTTGCCTTAGTGATTTATCAGCTCCGAGGAGAATGGGAAACAAAAGATACCAAACTGGTGGAGTACATAAAGCTCATTTTGGATCTACTTAAAGAGTTTGATAAAGTCACTTTCCATTACGTGCCTAGAGAACAGAATCAGATGACAGATGCTTTAGCTACCTTGGCAGCAAAATTTAAGACTGGCGGGGAGTCTAACATGATGCCAATCGACATGCAATCATACAAGTACCCGACTCATTGTTATCACATCGAAGAAGTGAAGATAAAAAACCATGGTACCATGACATTCTATAGTACATCAAAAATCAAAGCTATCCAGAAAAAGTTACTAAAACTTACAAAAGAATGATCAGAAGAATGGCAGTCGGATATGTTTTGATGGAGAAGTCTTGTACAAGAAAAGTCATGATCAAGTCTTGTCAAGATGTGTAGATGCAGAATAAGCAAAGATGATCTTGGAAGAGGTACACGATGGTGTGTGTGGAACTCATGCAAATGGGCGTATAATGGCAAGACAAGTCATGAGATGCAGATACTTTTGGTCCACATTAGAGAGTGATTGCATTAACTATTCCAGACGGTATCATAAGTGCCAAGTCTATGTGGATAAAATAAATCTCCCACCTCGTCCTCTTCATGTGATGACGACTCCCTGGCCTTTGTCTATGTGGGGCATGGATGTTATCGGGCAGATCCATCCAAAAGATTCAAATGGTCATCGATTTATCCTTGTGTCAATCGACTATTTTACCAAATGGGTGGAAGTTGCATCATACGTTAATGTCAATCAATCAACTTAAAAAATAGGATGATGGATGTTGCATGTGAACAATTCAATATAAAACATCATAACTCTACTGCTTATACACCAAAGATGAATGGCAGTAGAGGAAGCAAACAAAAATATCAAGAAAATAGTGGAGAAAATGACTGAGACGTACAAACACTGTCACGAGAAGTTACCTTTTGCCTTGTTTTCTTATCGAACTTCGATGCGGACTTCGACTGGGGCAACCTCATTTTGTTTAGCATGTGAGATAGAGGTTTTGTTTCCCATTGAGGTTGAAATCCCATCAGTCTAGGTTCTATCAGAAGTAAAGCTGGATGATGCGAAATGGGTGCAAACTCGTTATGATCAACTGAACTTAATAAAAAAAGAGGATGAAAGCCATTCACGGTGGTCAAATCTACCAAAAATAAATGATTCGAGAACACGAAAAGAATGTGCACCCAAGAATATTTCATGGAGGAGATCTCGTACTGAAAAAGATTTGGCCAATTCAAAAATACTTTAGAGGAATGTTGATGCCAAATTGGGAAGGGCCTTACGTAGTAAAAAAGGTTTTCTCCGAATGAGCACTAATCTTGACTGAAATGGACGGGCCAGAACTACCCAATCATGTTAACTCTGATGTGGTCAAAAAATATTTCGCTTAGGGTGAAAACCAAAAAGAGCGCCTTATGTCGAAGATTAAAAAAAAGTTTAGAGTGAAAACCTGAAAGGGTGCTTTAAATTGAAAAAAACAAAAGAAAAATAAAAGGTGGGTCCAACATGAAAACCCGCGAAGGGCGTCTTGAAACCAAGGGAGGATCCAAGCTAAAAACCCAAAAGGCCGACTTGGATAATGATCCGAGGTCTGCGCATAGGGAGGTCCCAAATCAAAGCTATAAATCATCACAACATTCAAGTATTCAGAGACTTAATAACTTAGGAGGGACTTTGCAATCTTCCAAACATTGTAACATCTTTGAAGTCCTCTTGACAAAAGCTCCACTCAAAATTATCTAACAGCGAATATCTTTGATTTCATGATGTTTGCCATGTATTTTATTTTTCCACATAAATAAATATTGCCATTTGTCTGAAAGAAATCAATTGTTTAGCATCTTGATTTGAATTTAAATAAAATCAATTTATTCGCTTTGAAAAATATCATTGTGTATTGCTGCACAAAGATTTCATGAAAAGTACAGGTATTTGGAAGCTGATAGAGGTTCTTCCACATTACTCGAGAAATGGAACAGATACTAGTTTGAAATACACTAAGAGGCAAACAAGACATTAATTAAAGATCAAAATGAACAGAAAAAAAATCAAGCTTCCTCCTGAAACAAAAATCCCAAAGAATATATCATATCAATGTCCGTTGAGAACTAGAAAATCAAGAACCAATGATCAGAAAATCAAGATTGGCAAGAATCAAGGAACGTCAGAAAAATGAAGACTGACAACAAGAGATTGAGATTTCTCTCTAATATCCTAAAATAACATATTTTGCATATGCATTTTAAGCATCCATAAGAACATTACATCCATAGCATTGCACACACGCATAATTTTGTAGACTTTTGTCGAAGTCAATTGCAACTTCACAATGAAGGATATTGAGCTCAAAGAACGTTCAAGATTAAAAACAATACAGCTTGGATTTCAACTTCACAACAAAGGATATCCGGCTCAGAAGAACTTTCAATCAAGACTCAACTTCACAACGAATGATTCACATACGATTTTAACTTAACGAAGAAGGATATTGTGCCCAATAGATCGACTCAACTTCATGGAAAATGAGTTATCTACAGCATAGTTCAACTCAACAATGAAGAACTATTTCTCTATTATGGTCATCTAGTCAAATTTCAACTTCACGACGGAGGATATTGACTTGAAGAAGATCCAATCAATCTATCTTAACACAAAAACGAAGAATCATCACCTATGCCAGGCATCGAGCTAGATTTCAACTTCACAGTGAATGATATCATGCTCGAGACATTTAAGATTGACTCGACTTCACGACGAAGGGGTCAATCACGATTTCAACTTCATGACGAAAGATATCATGCTCAAGACTTTTCAAAATTGACTCAACTTCACGATGAATGAGTTATCTGTAATTCAACTTAATAGCAAGGAGCTATTTCTAACTGAAATCTTTGAGTCAAATTTCAACTCCACGATGGAGGATAATAGACTTATAGACACCTTCATACCGAACGAAAATTTGTATCATTTTATCTTTGTCCTATTTTCGATACACGATAAATGGACAAAGAGGGGTAGCTGTAGACACCTATTTTCGTCTAGGATATTATATTATATATTAAGATATTATATAATAGTATTATTATGTATTATATATCATATATTATATATTATATAGTATATATTATATTAATATATTTTATATATTATATATATCATATATTATATAGTGTATATATTATATATATATTAATATATTTAGTATATATATATATATTATATGTAGTATTATGTATTTATTATATTATATCAATATTATTTTATTTTATTAGGTTTTTAGGTCCAATAAAAGTCCAGAGGTTCGGGTCCAGAAATGGAACCCAACCGAACCATGTCAGCCTGACCCAACAAAGTAGGCTCGGTTGGAATGAGAGAGCTTGACCCGACCCAAGTTAAATTAGGGTTACAAACTTTAGCACTAGAGCCGTACGGAGAAACCAAGCTATTGGTAGTAGCGCGCGTGGAGGCCACACGCCAGCACGGTTCGAAAAATGGGGCTATATTTTCGGTCGAAAAATCACAAGATCGGGGTAACAACTTGCATGAACAACACTCGGTCGAATGTCCAACGAAGAAATTGGACAAAATCTCACCCCTTTCGGAGCTACAACGACCAGATTTGAGGCTATAAAAAAGTCTGATGAAGCCAAGCAAAACACACATCAACCATGGAGAAAAACTAAAACACATCAAGAGAAATCGAACAAGAAGCATCGCAAATTAGAGCAAAAAATCCAACAACAAAAAAATTGAAAATAGCAAGGAAAATCAAAGCTAGCATCGGTTTTTTGGCTCGGAGGAAGGTCATCGCCGGAACTTGAAACGATCACTGGGATAACAAAGAGTCACGTCGAACACAAGTAAATCAGGAAAATCTTTTTCCTAGATTTACGCCAATAGAGGCGTTATTTTGGTGTTCGAGAGTCGGTTCCAGCCTCGGGGGGTTGAGATCTTTTAAAGGGGTAGATTTTAGGTCCCTGGCCATAGGAGGCAATAGTCGGGACGGAGGTCCGGACGGTGACGACTTCATCGGTAAGGGGCCGACTATTGGCCGGTAGGGAGGGTGAAGGAGATTTTTTTTATGAAATGGTATAAAATGATTTTTTTTAAGTTTTTAGGGGTATTTATAGGGGGCCACCTTGTAATTACAAGATTTTTAAATTATTTCTGCATTCCCTCTAATTTTGATGCATAATTCATTTTGGTCACCTGTTGTAATTTGGCCTTGGAATTTTGAATTAATTCAATTTAATCCCTATAATATTTTTTATATTTTTGTAATTTAACCCCCTAACTTTGTTTTTCCTTACAGCTTTTAATTAACATCAAATTGATCCTTGATTTTTAATTCTTTTCGATTTAGTCCATTTTTATTTGAATTTTCCTTTTTTATTCTTTTATTTATTTAATATTTATTTATTTATTTTATTATTTAACATTAATTTGATTTATTTTTTAGGTCAATTTTAAAATTCTTCAAAGGTAAGTAATTTGGATCAAACTTTTAAATTTTAATTTAACTTTTAATTTTTGCAATTAAGACAGCTGGAAAATCAAATTGGTACCGAAAGGGCAGTACAAGGATGCTAATCCTTCCTTGATTGTAATCGACTCCCTAATCTGATTAATTTCTGGTAAAACGAAGATCAAACAAATGGTAAGTGAAGGTATCTGGTCAACCTAATTTTGAATGACTGGTGGTAGCTCTAACACATTAATTCAAGTCGAAATCCGATTTCGATCCCACCCGAATGACTGTCACGACAATATGTATTTCTTTGCTTCTTCGATCCTGTAAATTCTCCATGAGTAGGATTACATGTTGTGATTATGTTGTAAATTTGGGAATAAATGTGAAAGATTACAAGGTTTAGGGTGATATTCAGAAGAAAATGAAAGTTATTGTCCTTTTCAGAAAATATTAAAAGTATAAGGACTGTTTCATCACTTTTCCAGTTATATTTAGCCGGCTAATGTTCTTAAAAAGAAACCCTAGTCGTCCCACTCTATTTCCATCTTCCGGTAGTCTTAACCGCCGGCCGTCGCTTCAAGTTCCGACCATTAGCTAGACCTCCTCGCGTCTACCATTTTGCACCACTGTCGCCCTTCCTTTGAGCAGCCTTTCACCTCACCAATGCCCTCTCCATCACCTAGCTTAAGCCAAACCCGACAGCACCCTCCCACACCTCAGCCGGCCACACCACCGCCCATCTGCTCTTCTTCTCTGCTCTACCAGACCCCTTATACCCCAACACCCTAACCGACCTGTATCATCCACATCTCTCCACACAGTACTAAAAATTTGAACTCCCATCACCCAAGGACCAATTTCTATCGTGTCCTTGTACTCTCGTTTTTTATTACTCGAATTTCAAAAGCATTTTTGGTTAAATTCAAGATATGGGTAAGCTTATTTCTTTATTTCTTCTTCATTCATCGGTTAATCTTTCTATTTCCCACCCTTGTTTTTCACGTTATTTAAAGACTGTTACTACCCTCATTGAAACATCAAGTAAGAATTCTATGTTTGTGAAGCAAAAGCTACAAAAGTATGATTGCTTCGATAATGTTGACAATGCTTTGACTTTGTTTCATAAGATGATTGGTGAGTATCCAAAGCCTTCCATTGTTGAATTCAACATGTTATTAGGAGCCATTGTTAGAATGAAACATTATGCCACTGTGGTTTCTATGTATCGCCTGGTGGAATTATTAGGAGTTCCCCTTGATGTTTATTCTTTCAACATCTTGATTAATTGCTTTTGTCAATTAGATCAAATTGATTTGGGATTTTCTGTTTTGGGGAAAATGCTAAAGTTTGGTATTGAACCTGATGTTGTGACTTTTAACACTTTGATTAAAGGACTTTGTAAGCAAATAAAGATTTCTCAAGCTGTGAGTTTGTTTAATAAAATGATTGAAAAGGGGCATCAACCTAGCTTAATTGCTTGCAATATGATACTTAATGTGTTGTGTAAGATTGGAAACACCGAAAGAGCCCTTAGGTTTTTAAGGATGATGGGAGAAAGAGGTTTTGAACCCAATATTGTAGCATATAACACTGTCATTGACCTTCTTTGTAAGAATGATTTGATAGAGGAGGCTCTCAATCTCTTCTCAGAAGTGGAGTTTAAGGATATTAGACCAACTACTGTTACTTACAGTTGCTTAATTCATGCTATGTGTAAGAAGGGGATGGTTTCCAAAGCTGAATATGTCGTTGACACAATGAGAAAGCAAGGCATTGAGCCCGATGTTGTCTTGTATAGCATATTGATCGATGCACTTTGCAAGAAGGGGATGGTTTCCAAAGCTGAAGATATCATTGACACAATGAGAAAGCAAGGCGTTGAGCCTAATGTTGTCACATATACCATGCTGGTGGATGCCCATTGCAAGGAGGGAGCGGTTTACAAAGCTAAAGGTATTGTTGACACAATGATAAATCAAGGGATTGAGCCTAATGTTGTCACATACAGCACTCTTATGCGAGGCATGTGTCAATTAGGGAGAGTTTCTATTGCATGCAAAATTTGGAGAAAGGTGCTTGCTTTTGGACTAGTTCCAGACCTAGTGACTTATTCGATTCTGCTGGATGGTTGCTGCAAAAATGATAGACTTGAAGAGGCATTGGAAATTTTTCGTAAAATGCAGAACAGTGGGTTGGAACTCAATATTGTCTGTTATAATATCCTAATTGACGGCTTGTGCGAAGCTGGCCATATCGAAACAGCAAAGGAATTATTTCGTGAACTCTCGGTCAATGGTTTGAAACCTGATGTTTGCACATATGTTATAATTATCAATGGTTTATGTAAAGAGAGATTGCCAGATGTAGCATACCAGTTGTTAAGCATGGGAGATAATGATGGTTTGCCTAGTAGCTGCTGTTATAATGTGATGATCCGAGTGTTTCTTCAAAACAACTACACCTCAAATGCAGTACATCTTCTGACGGAAATGGTCGATAAGGGTTTTTCTGCAGATTTATGGACTGCCACATTTTTTGTGGATCTCATCTTAAGATCTGACAGACCGATTTTAATATGAATTGTTTCAAGTGGTAGTATAAAGATAGACAGTTGTGAATGTGAAGCAGTGTGTTCATACGGCTGGGATAAGTTAGAAGTTGTTGTAAACTAGCATGAGTTATAAGGTGTATTTTGAGTTTTAGTTTGATCTACTTTTAAGCAATAAGGAGGGAAGAAGAAAATATTGTAACTTGTAAGGCATGTTTCAGTTTAAATCATATTGTGCCTGGAGCGGATGTTCTCACGGTTTGTTCCCACGCTTACTGCTTGGATTGCATTCACAGGTGGAGTGATTTGAAGAGGAAATGCCCTCTGTGAAATTCCACCTTCAGTTCTTGATTCTACAAAATCGATCTATCCTCTCTAAGATTCCTCAAACAGCAACTACCCGCTCTACCGGAGTGCAGATCGGTTATTCATCAATCTCGGTCCACCGTAACTGATCATCGACTGTGGGTTTTTTTTTTAGCTATTTTCTGACACATTAAATGGAGTAAAGAATTGATTATTTAAGTTAATTCTTTTTTTATTTATTTGTTTAGGATTATTGAAAGAACAAGGCGAGAAATTAACAGTGTTAATTGGAGATTGAGGCCATTGACTTGGCGGCCATCATTTGGGCGAGCTGGGACTGTGTCACTTCATGTTATCGTTGAAAGGAAGCTTCAATGGCGTGCCAGGTGCTTTGTGCTGATCAGCTTAGCTATATTATTATTCTTATGTTTTATGGTGTTGAAAAAGAAGAAAAAGAAATTTGCTGATGGGGAAATTTTTGGGGGTTCTTTTTTGTAGTGTGTATAATTGAAGATTGCAAGCTGTGCCTGTCTCATGGGATTAGTTCTCAGCAGGCATGTTTACATGGTTTAAGGTTGGCAATTTTTGCATATTGTCACCTATTTTATTTGGTTTTTGAAGTATTTTTTTTTCATATATATTTGAAGTTTCATATCCTTAAGTCCTATCTTGATGAACATAGATACGAGGCAAAGGCACTCTAGAAGAAAAACAAAGAACGAAGATAACATGAATCAGCAGATTAGTTTAGTATATGATCTTGATGTGTTCTCTCATTGCTTTCAGAGTGTACCCAGAAATGCTTTTGATAAAGAGAAAATTATGCAAAGAATAAAAGCATGGATTCGAAGGGAGCTTCAGGCTATCCTTGGGGATCCATCAATCATTCTCCCTGATGTGTCCCCATTTCTTTTTTTTCTGGACATGAAAGTTTGATGGCTCTACTTCCACCTCTTCAAGACAGCTTGGTATTGACGATAACTTTCTTACTCCTTTGGAACCTTTATTGCACGACCGATCCGACATGTTTTGGCATGAACTGAGGTGAGTGGTGCACATTTACTGAATGTTCTTTTTTCCTGTTTGCATTCTTTAACTTCTGTTAGTTGCTTGTGATGATATTTTGTTGCTTATGCTACTCATTGTTATTTTTCAACTTTTAAGAAAATTTATTTAAGATGCTTCATAGAGAGTTCTTTTACCATGGAAACATAGATGCAGTAGTCGAGTATAGACAGTTGGAGTAGGGGCTTACAACTTTTTTTTTAACTGAGAAAATCCCCCACCTTCCACATGCTGGCATACTGTACCTGTGGCCCAAGAGATGAGCTTGTTATGGTCAATCATTGACCGTTCCTCGGGGCACCGATGGTCTGGTAAAATGGAACAACTTAAATATTGAAGGATTAATCAAATTCCCTAGGCTTGGGTTTGCCTAGTGTAAAATGCTTTGAAGTTCAGAGGAGAACCAAGCAGGGGATTTGATTGCTACAAAAGCAAACAGATTTTTTTTAAAAAAAAGGTTTTAAGGACAAGATGATCTTCAGTGATATTGCTTTTTCGTTGTCACTTCGATGAGATGCTTGATATTGAACTCAAATGTGGGTACTTGAAAGCAAATGAGTTGTCTTATGATCTGCCATTCATATTTCAGCAGAGCATTGAACCTTACCAAACATAAAATACCAGCCAGTTTGCTTTCTGAATACTTGTCAGCACTGAAAGTACTATCAGCAATGCTTAATTGTCGATGTCAATAAAGAAGTTCAGTCATAAGGACCAATTGATCTCCGATTTCTGCGGCAGGTAAACAATATTGAGTTCCTAAACCAAAGTATTCAATTTCACAATTCTATTGTTCTTCATAATTGCAAATTCGACAATTTGACTGGTTGTTCTATTGTTATTTTTATTCACAGATTCAATGGTAAGTAAGGAAGATGTCCATAATTGTGATTATAATCAATGGAGCTGCAGGGTCGCTTGTATTTGTGGCTGTAATCATAGGATTCATAGGGTTTTACAAATCATGTAAGAACTTCCCTATAAGAAATTCGGAGGCAGACTCCTCGGATCCTTCTTCAGTAAGGTTTCAATGCAACGAACTTGCAGTAATCACTGTGGTTCATGCTACAGTTTTTGAGTTGATATTTTCATTAACTACGGCTCCAACATTGCAGTTGAGTGGAATAAAGGGGCTGGACCTCAAGGAGCAAGGCAGTTCAGGCTGGAAGAGTTGGAACAAGCTACCAAGCAATTTGCCGATAGTAATCTCATCGGATTTGGAAGCTTCGGTCCGGTCTATAAAGGTCGGATTCATGACAATGTTGTGGCTATCAAAATACATCAAGGTGGTCCAAGAGAGGAGTACAATGCTGGGGTAAAACCAGTTCTAATTTACATATGTTGTATCTAATAGATATCTGTGTCAACTACATTACAACTTGGAAATCCCTAATCCCCTATGAAATTAATTTAACTTTTTCAAATGGTTCTTTATGTCAACAATTTGATCCAGAAAGTCATTTCCTAGGTAATGATATAAGTTGAGATTTATGAATATGTTACTTGCACACTTCATGAAGATGATTTAAACTGTTAATGCTTCCTTTATTTATCTCTGATAGGTCTGAAGTCAGACAATTAAAAAAGAAAATGACTTGTTAAGAGTGTCAAACAGGTAATCTATCTGTCAGAGATTCGACATCAAAATTTGGTTACTCTTCCAGGGTACTGTCAAGAAAGAGGATCTCAAATGTTGGTTTATGAATGTATACCTAATGGAAGTATGTGCAATCATCTGTACGGTATTACTCATTAACAACATAGTTTTTCGTGATCATCAATTTTAATGCTACACTCGTCCTTTGTTCTGGCGGATACTGGACGAGAGGCTTCTACCAGACTAGAGTTCAAGCAGAGGTTATCAATTGCTCTGGTGGCTGCTAGAGGTAAATCTGAAAAAAAATATTTGGAGGAATACTATAGTAATACTAGTTTCAAACTGAGGAAATTGTGTTTTCTCAATGTAGGTTTATGCCATTTGCATAGCCTGATACCTCCTTTGATCCATAAGAATTTCAAAAAGGCCAATGTCTTGGTTGACGAGAACTTCACTGATGAGGTTGCAGATGCAGGGATCGCAATGTTACTAGAAAAGATAGAAGAAGCAGGTCCATCTCACAGTTCTAGCATCAATGTTTTCCGAGATTCGGAGTAAATTCATTTCTTCTGATGCAATTTGTGTTAATGTTGTGGAAAGAGAAACCTTCACCTATACCTAGTTCATCCTGTGCATCGATGTCAGGGTGGAAGCATTGGGAAGTTTCACCGAAATGAGTGACGTCTACAGCTTCAGGGTGTTTCTTTTGGAGCTCATAACTGGAAGGGACGAGGCTGTGCACATCGATTAGCTACGATCCAATGAGAGCTTAATTCCGTTGGTAAGCAGACTAGTCCCATGATTTACTAGGAGAATCCCTAAAGTATGATATATATCATATTTTTACTCTTTCAAGCATTCATCACCTGGATGATGAAGCTTTTGTTCAACTGTTTCCACTTACCTATTGAAGGTACAATCACGGCCGACTTCCAATGAATCGGTGAACCGTCGACTTGCTGGAAGCTTTACCATGGATGGTGTAATCACCGATTTTCAGCCCACTACAAGCCCAATCAGTGACTCAGCAGCCCAAGTTCGACCCGGTTGTAACCCGACCCGGATCCAATTAGGGACATCACGTGAACCACCCTGCCACTGCCAGCAGACATCCCACCTTCCACGCCATCAGCCATGCCTGGTTACAGCAGCCCCATACTGTGTCATCCAACACTCCACGCAACACCAACACGCTGCCATACCCTGTTGCTGCACACCAACCCCCACCATGCTCTGCAACAACATCATTTCATTACCAAATGCATCAACCATCAACAACAGTTTATTTTTTATGTAAATGAGTTCTATAACCCAAACGAAAAGGAATGTAACGGGGGGATTCTTGGCTTTCTCTTGTCCTTTTGGGAAAGAATCAGAGAATTTGTCCCCGGGGTTTCCTCTTCTCTCTCGGCAAAGGAGAGAATACTTTGTAATAGTAAGAAGAAGCAATACAACACAACATTTCAAACGAAAGATTTTTTTTTAAAATTTTCAGCAGCCTATTTCTAGTGATTTTCGAATCAAAGCAAAATAGTAGGGAGGAGAGGTTGGTTACCTGAGTAGGGTGAGTCCTTCGCCGGGGTCGTTGGGTCGCCGGGTGTTGAGGAGCCAGTCGAAAAGGGGGTCGGTTTGGGCTTTTAAGCTTTTGATTTTTGGGTTTTAAGTGAAAAGAATTTCTTTTGGTTTAGGTCTAAGTAGCGGTCAATTCCATCGCCGTTGGGAGTGGTCGGAGGCTTGTAGTAGTGCAGTTTCACGGCTAGTATGTGGTGGCTCTCGGCCGAGCCATGGACGTGGGAAGGAGAGTTTGGTTCTTAAAAAAATGGACACAGTTTTTTTTTTCTATTTGGCCTTCAAGTGCTTCTGGAAAAGCAAATGGGATTTAAATTTCAAACCTTTTTGAGGAAATCACGCGTCAGGTCCCCAATTCCAGTGTAATTTCTGCTTTGATCACCTATTTCATGGGTTAATCACGTATAAGATCCCCTGTTTCTAGGAGTTTCTATTTTGTTCATTTATTTTAGGGGATTAATTGCAGTCTAGGTTCTAATGTCAATTTATTTTACGCTTTGGTCAATATGAGGATAAAATTATGTTTAAACTTCCCGTATTTTATATTCTTTTACACTATGGTTATATACTTTATTATTTGTTTCGAATATACATATTAATGTTACTAACATCCAATTTAGTCATTATTTTTCTATTTTATTCATTATAATTTAGCTGTTGTTTTATTATTTGTTGTATTTGGTCATTGTACCTTTTGTTTATAATTGATTACACGTTTATCATTCTGTTTTATTTTATTTTAATTTAGTCAATATTATTATTTTGTTTTGTTCAAATTTAGTCACTGAATTTTACGTTTATTCATTTTGGCCACTATTTTGATTCTGCTTTTTATTTTATTATGATTTGGATGTGATATTTACTATTTATTCATTTTAGTCAATTTTTAATTTAGTATTTAAATACTAACTTTTATTTTTTTGCATTTTAATCAATTTAATTATATTTTATTGTAATTAGGTCTTTGTAATTATTTTATTTTATTTTTTATTTTATGTTGCTTTTTACTATTTTTATTTTTTATATTAATTTGTTGTTTCAATTATTTTAATTAAGTTTATTAAATGTTTTTCCATATCTTTAATTCTTAGATTTTAGTTTTAAATTATATTAATATTCGAATTAAGCTTAAAAATTAGTATCACTTTAATTATGTTCATAGTAGATATATTGTAATATTACATATAATTTGCTAATACTTAATTTTCCTCCTTTTTCATGTAAATTTGTTTGTGCATTTAGATCTAGACATTTCGAATATGTATAAAAGTCTCATAAGCATAACTCGTCTGATTTCATAATTGGATTAAAGGTAGTATTTATTTATTTTAAAATATTAAGAAATACCCGTCTTAAAGTAACTAAATGTCTTATTTTGATACTTTAAAATAAATAAATATCCTATTAACGGAAAAAGAAATGTTTTTTTATTTAAACTTATCGAGACAATTCGTCTAATTTTATTAGGGATTAAGTCTTGATATTTTTAAATAATTGAACATTCTTTATCTTTTCGAATTAAATTTGTAATTTAGATTAATTGATTTTTATTTGGTCAAATCAAATTATTTTAATCTCGGAGGAAAGAGAAATATTAGTCTTAAAGTATTTTGGGGATTATTTTCTTTTCGATTGGAAATATTGGAATAATTTTTATTCATTCTTAGAATTTTTCATTCAATAAATATTGCATGGTTGAATTTGGAATAATTAGATCGTAATTTAAATTTGTATTTGAATTCTTAGATTTTTATTATTAGAGACAATTTATAATCGATGGGGTACCAATATTTGGGCATTGTGAGGGTGATTATCTTTTCTCACACGTAATCGATCCCCGAACCCCTTTTTTATTACAAAAAAGAATAAATCTCTAGTTACAAAGAATAAATCTCTAGTTACACATAGACTGATTTATCTTTTAAAATGATGTATTCTTAAAAATACTTTTAAAAGAAAATTTTTAGGTATTCGACTTAACTAACTCTAAAGGTCGATAGCGATTCTAAAACATTTTTAAAGAAAACCCCAAGTCGTACTAAAATTTTTCCCCGCCCGGAAGAAAAACGGTGTCGACAATTTGGCGACTCCGTTGGAGATCTCGTGGATCAAGCCCTAAATCGATTATATATTGTCTCTATAATTAGAAATTGAGAATTCAGTTTTATTTAATTTACGATTCTTTTTATTTCTTTCATTTTTTTATTTTATTTTATTTTATATCCTTGTATACTAATGTTTGTATTTGATTGATTTTCTGATATTGAAATTTTGAATTCGTTTTGGCTTGATTTTAGTGTGGTTGTTTGTTAAAGGTTTGAGAATTTCTCCTCACACACGACACTTCATTGCATAACATAAGCTTTATACTCGAGCTCTTTCACCTTTAAGTGTGAGCTCTTTCACCTTTAAGTGGGAGTGAAAGTGACGTCTTCGTGAGAATTTATTCTCCGTGTCAGACCTAGCAAGTAGCTTCCGGGGTTCATATGCCCTATGTATTCGTGATGATTTATTCTCCGTGTCAGGCAAAGAGAAATGCGCCCTCTCGAATTGAACTCGATCCGTTTAAACTTATAATGGGTGAAGATTGAGTGTCTGGCTCACCCAAGGGGCACCGACAAAGACAATTCAAGTACATTTACTCCTAGAACCAAAACTTTGCATATAATAAACCTTAGAAACTCACCCGATCTGAGGCAATGCTAAAACTATGTCCATAGGTACCCAAATAAGTGTACACAAAGGAGAAATGAACTCTAACATTCTCTTTTAATGGAGTATTTTTTGAATAAATGCATGTGAACTATAAATTATGCGGTTAGGGTTTTAATTTCCTCTATGTGTTTTATCCACTATATTTTATGGTTCATTTACCAGTTGAATAATATTTTCATATCCCACTAACATATATTTCCTCTCTTTGATTATTATTTTTGCTAACAACCTTTACTTGTTCCGTTGCTTAATTTTATGCATAAACATGTTGTTAATACCCAAGGTATTTATCAAAATTAGAAGGCTTTTAAAAAGAAAACGCCACACGAAGGCGTAAATATTTTTTATCTGCTTTGACATGTTGGGACGTTGTGAGGTCTTTGAAAGTTGTTCTAGGATAATTACCTTGGAATTAACACATGTTTCATACATATCATGTCATAGAAGGTATTGATTCCATAGTTAATAGTCGCATTAGAAGGCTTTCAATACGACAATATCACTTGAAGAGGTAGAATAGAAATGCAAAAACACATCGATGGTCCAGAAGGGTGCTCCAGGAAACAACTGAAAAGCTACATCAAGCTGGAATACATGAAGCTCAAATGATGCAGTAAAAAAAGCTTTTCAAGGGTGATACAATGATGTTGATACAACTAGCCAAAAAGAAGTAATATGTTCAAAGTCATCAAGCAATAATGATAACCAACACGAGACAGTGGATGATGTCAGTCGCATATAGTTGCTCAACAAATGCATTTTTGGAAAAGAAGTCAAATCATTGGAATTTTCCATCAAGCCGGGAAATAGAAGAAGAATGTTTCCTTGCACATTCGATGAAAATGTATGGAATTGAGCAATATGACGTGATTTGTAGTTTCTATCTGCCTTGGTATATTGAGACATTGTGTGTTCTTTGGAAGTTGTTTTATGACAATTAATTTGGGATCAATTCCTTTTTTGCATTTACATTTTGCATTCCCATTTTCGTATCTTTTCATTTGCTTTACATTTGCTTTGCATCTTTGCATTAGCATCTATACATCGTGCATTGCATGATATACATTGCATCTCAACATACATTAATCACGGATCCTGGGAGTAACCCACTGAATCTTTTGAGGTAAATTGAAGTCACCCTTCGTACATAGAAAAGAATTAAGAGCTAAAGATGTGGTTTTAGTGTCGTCTAAAGTTCAAGGCACATCATTGAGATATGTGGGGCACCGAAGAGCATGGTCCAGAATTTGTTTGACCCAGGGATATTGACCTTTAACGTGTCATGAGACACTTTGGTGTCGATCAAGAAAAAGTTCTTTCATCCACCGTGAAACCTTATTGCACTGCATTGTCCTGTTCGAACGTGTTTTTGTTTTTCTTTGTATACTCAATAAATATTTTTTTGATTGAACTTATGTCGTTTTCTAAGGTTATGAGCAATAAATCAAGTTTTAATCTTGTAATTATTTGAATATTGAATGAATTAAATGTTATTTTACTACTTCATTAATTATATATCTTTGACAAGGAGCAAGATTAGACCTTCCATACCCCATCCAAAGCCGAAATAACCATTAATGGGTTCCTTACCCAAAATAACACACATTTACTCCCAAAAGATCGAACTTTGACATCACTTCTCTTTGAAACAGTAAAGTCATTCCCTTATCCTCCTCGAGGCCCCAAAATCAGTACTTTTACCTTCCCATACAGAGCTAACATTTCCATAACATTACCTTTTTTTATAGAATCATGATTTTAAAGTCACACATTTCCCTTTCTAGACACAAAACCAACATTCATTTCCCAACCTCAATAAATCCTGGGGGCATGATGAGGACCTTTCCTGAAAGAAAGACAAGATGGAGTGTTGCGGATCAAGTTTTTGAGAATTTGAATAATTGGAGCATACTGGGAGTGAATGGAAGAAGAAGAAATAAAGAGAATCATTGAAATAATTCTATCATGCATTAATTACATTCTTTTCATGTAAATAAGATTAATCCTGAATACTCGTCCCCCTATGATACCTCTTTTACAAAGACTTCCATATATGAGATGATGAACGACTTTGTTTCATTTATCCTTTCAAAAATATGTATATGTATATATATATATATATCCCTTGTTGTCCCCTTTTGAGTCTATAATATTGTTTCTTCTGATTCAACCTTAACCAAGGACCACCCTCCACTCTAGGGGGCAAAGATGAAGGACATCTGCTCGCATGAGTGAACATCATCAATCTGGATTTTGCTACAAAGGCAAGTCATAGGAAGAAATAACAAGATATCATTATGAGCAATAAATCAAGTTTTAATCTTGTAATTATTTGAATATTGAATGAATTAAATGTTATTTTACTACTTCATTAATTATATATCTTTGATAAGGAGCAAGATTAGACCTTCCATACCCCATCCAAAGTCGAAATAACCATTAATGGGTTCCTTACCCAAAATAACACACATTTACTCCCAAAAGATCGAACTTTGACATCACTTCTCTTTGAAACAGTAAAGTCATTCTCTTATCCTCCTCGAGGCCCCAAAATCAGTACTTTTACCTTCCCATACAGAGCTAACATTTCCATAACATTACCTTTTTTTATAGAATCATGATTTTAAAGTCACACATTTCCCTTTCTAGACACAAAACCAACATTCATTTCCCAACCTCAATAAATCCTGGGGGCATGACGAGGACCTTTCCTGAAAGAAAGACAAGATGGAGTGTTGCGGATCAAGTTTTTGAGAATTTGAATAATTAGAGCATACTGGGAGTGAATGGAAGAAGAAGAAATAAAGAGAATCATTGAAATAATTCTATCATGCATTAATTACATTCTTTTCATGTAAATAAGATTAATCCTGAATACTCGTCCCCCTATGATACCTCTTTTACAAAGACTTCCATATATGAGATGATGAACGACTTTGTTTCATTTATCCTTTCAAAAATATGTATATGTATATATATATATATATATATATCCCTTGTTATCCCCTTTTGAGTCTATAATATTGTTTCTTCTGATTCAACCTTAACCAAGGACCACCCTCCACTCTAGGGGGCAAAGATGAAGGACATTTGCTCGCATGAGTGAACATCATCAATCTAGATTTTGCTACAAAGGCAAGTCATAGGAAGAAATAACAAGATATCATAATGTGGACTAAATACAAAGCGCTCAAAGATCAAATCGAGTTGACAAAACAGAGAGAAAAAGAAGAGATATAGAAAAAAACACACACACAAAAAGCAAAAAGAAAAAAAAGAAAAAAAAAGAAAAAGAAGAAAGAAAGAAGAAAAAGAGAAAAATAAAAAAGAAGAAAGAAGAAAATAGACAGATCCAACACTTCAAGACGAGCGATTCAAAGATCTAGAATCAATCTTCCAGAAGATCAGAGAACACCAAAATAAAATAAAATAAAATAAAAGACACGCGAGAAGATTCAAGTCGAGCAAGACAAGATTGAAGACAACAAGACGAATTGATCCTTGGTTCGTTAACCCTTAAACACTTATTTGAGCCTATTTATCCATTTCTTTCATAACCATGAGCCCTAGCCTACGCTACGTACCTGAAAAGTCCATTATAATCATAAATGGGTTTCTAAGTGGAGAGACTATCTCCAGATTTCATTCCGCCCCTAGGGTTAATTTTATTTGCAAAAATTAGTTTTCTAAAATTTTTAATGCATGATAGAAAAAAATAAAAGGAGGGTTCAAGACTTAAAATTTTAAATGATGCCTTGAAACCAAATGAGAATTCGAGTTGAAAACCTGAAAAGGTGGCTCGAATGCGAAGATTGTTAACCACTGCACAGAAGACGATCTTATACGTCTCTTGATAAAGCATTGCACAGTCCAAAGGCGCTCACGAAGGCTGAGAACCAGTAAACATTTCCAGAATAGAAGCATGATGGTTGATTCATCAGATCAATGAACACACCAGAATCAAGAACGCAAGAAGCCAACCTGAAATACATTACCTCCCCAGATTAACTTGAAACACATTACCTTCCCAAGTCAGCCTAAGCTTTATATCAGCATTAATCTTTACTCTTTTCAAATGTATATAATTTTTGAAGGATTAAAAGAAAATTTGACTTATTTGATATTTAATGAACTCTTGTTTTACAATTTGTTTTGATTGTGAGCTAGAAGAAAATGACAACACTTTTTAATTTTATTCAATATTTTTTCACATTTCTAAAATAAAAGGAAAGAAAAGAAACATTTTTCAAACAGGACAATCTCAAGTGAAAAAGGTCCTTGAAGCTGGTGAGGCTCATTCTGTCTCTATCGAAGAAGAATAGCTATCGATACCAGAACAATGAAGCATTTCTTAAAAGCAAATAGTCTGAGAGATCATAAAGACTAGAGGAAAGAACTTCTAACACTTCATTGTGACGCTGTTAAGAGGCAGATGATCACCTTAATTGAAGACAACTTATATCCCAGCTCATGAAAAAATGAAAGACAGTTATAGTCACTTCTTAAGTGTCTACTAGTTGTGGCATCATGAAGAGGAGCCCTCAAGCTATTCCTTAACATTACTAATTAGAGATACAAGAGCAAGACCATACGAGATTAAGATTTTAGCACGAAGAAAGCCACGAGTACCCACATTGGAGCATTACCTAAACCAGATTTCATTAAGATCACAATATTTAAATCAAGCAGACATGGTGAATGACCCTCGTCTCTTGGAGTGACAGGGTCGAAAGATGAACAAAAAAAGAGCTCACCTTGAATTAAACCATTCACGCTACAGCTGGGGAAGGACTCTCGAGAAATAATTTTGAATGAAAATAGAGTCAAAGACGTGTAAGGAGCCCAGTCATCTACCTGATCGTAATGAGGATTCAAGGGAGGAAATATTTCTTCTAAAATCATATTGAAGAAACAAGACAAAAGATAGAACATGGGAGAGACATGATGGTTATAGATGATTAGTCTGACTATGCTGATATTAGGGGTAGACTCCATACAAGAGTGATCAAGTGAACGAAGATCGAGATCTCTATTTTAAAGTCAAAAGAGGGTTACTAATTAACATTTCTGCATACAAGAAAGTCAGGCATTATATTTAGATTCATTTAAGTGCATTCATACATACATACATAATTCTTACAGGTTCTCCAAAAAAATAAGAGAAAGATAAGAAAAAAATAGAATTCAAGCCACAAATGGAGGGAATTATATTAATAGTAGCAGAACCTCAAAAATTGATGAACCCAATACACAGAACAATCATCATTTTTGAAGTGGGGCATGTTACCCAACAAATGTGTTTTTTAGGAACTAAGTCTAATTTTCATAAGTTTCCTGATGATTTCAAATGAGTTTTTAAATAAACTAAGTCCGATTTTTGAAAGTTTCTTGATTATTTCTAAATGAACTTTCAAAGAAGCTAAGCCTGATTTTTAGGGGTTTCTTAATGTTTTTAAATGAATTTTTGAAAGAAGCTAAGCCTAATTTTAGGGGTTTCTTGATAACTGTAAATGAATCTTTTTGAATTTTTTTTTACTGGGGCAGGATGCACCATTCACAAGTCAAGATCCACAAGAATACACTCAGGTGCAATAGGTAAAGAAAACAACCAAACCAAAAAAAAATGAAGATTGCTCTAGGAATGAAAACTGCTCTTGCAACAATTTCTAACAAATCAAAAAAACCATCATTCATAAATGAACTAGCATCTTTACATCATACATTTCATCATTTCATACAAATAATAAATTTTGATTTCCCTCTCATGAGGATACCTGTAAAGTCTATTTTGAAAAAAAACTATTTTGTCCTTCTTAGGATCATTTTTCTACAGGATTGTTTGAGTCCTTCTTATAACCGTTTTTCTGGGATATCGCACGAGTCTTTCTTAAGATTTTTCCCTATAAGCATTTTCAATTATGCCTTTCTTCTAACTTGAATCTTCTAGGTCACTTCAATGAGAATGAACAGTGTCGTTTCTAGGATGGATGATTACTTGTGAATGTATATGCTAAGGCAAGCTAATCTGTGTAAGTATACACAATCGATGCAAGTAATATAGTAGTGAGTGAGTATCGTATCCACAGGGATTGGATTAGAAATATCTTTTCACCACAACTAGAACTAATGCCACAAATTAATCCTACTAAGTATTAAAGCTAAGAACTAATATTAAGGAGCTAAGAATAATGATTCAATTATTGCATACAAGTGTGGTCGAGATAAAGAAAATATAGAGACAGATAAAACAAAACAAAACAAGTATTGGATTAAATATAATGCAAACAACCTCACATATTCAGACGTGTCACAGAGCACTGATGCTAAACTATTGTCTCAACAACAATTATTTTAAGCCCAAAATGAATTATTATGACTCACTAAACTACCCGACAGGATTACTAGGTATTCTTAGACGGTTGCTATGGCAATATCTCTCGGCGTTAACTATAGACGTTGTCTTAACCTACTCTAGCCATTATCCCTTTTAGTTGTTTGAAACTCACTCCTTATCTCTAAGGTAGACAAGTTAGAACTTTACCATCCCGGATTCATTCATTTGCTCACGTTGATCTCTCTTAATTCTCTCAAATTCAAGAATCACTTTCTAGACAAAATGATATCTCTTACAATGCCCAGACATGTTTTACCGAAACCCCAGGCGATCTCTTGATGCTCTTATAGTGTTAAGGCAAATTATTTAAACTATGAGAAAAACAGTCATAAGAAAACATAATTCATCATTCATAAACATAAAAATATTGTTCAGGCAAACAAAGTTTAACACGAAGTAAAGCATTCATGTTGTTATCAAAGATCATCCAAGATTAAACCGTTTAAAACAACCTCGAATAGAATTAGAGTTTAAGAACAAAGGAAGAACAACTCCCAAAGTTGGGGCTCTGTCACGATAATCCTGATCAGCACCACGCCTGCCTTGGTGATCACCCTTTCTCGAGGCTTGATCACCGCTATGCTATCGTCTGGCTATGGAGGACACCAAGGAAGACTGGGGGTAGACGGAGGGAAAGCACTGCATCTGCTTGCTCACGCCTAAGGTAAAGCTCTTATTTCTTCTTCCTTGCCTCCTTCTTTTCGCGGCTACGGCTGGTAATTATAAGGAGAATGTCCTAGGGCTTTGAATGCTTTTGGAGTTTCCTTAATTAGTCGTTATTAATTTCCCAAACTTAAAAAGGAAAGGCGGCTGGTAGCTTTCAGAATAATCAAGGCTTTCTTGCACATGAAGTAGGTCATCCAGCTGGTATGTGAAATAGGCGGTTTCACCACATGTGCTTCATACTTCTTCAGATAAACCTTACCTCGGCGAGATAAATCTGCTTCTCACGTTCTCATCTGCTCCATTGGCCTTTGTAACTTTTCATTGTCACGACTGAAATGTTCTTCCTTTGTAGAGTTCCTGCACAAACACAACTCAAACAACCCATTCTTCTCAGCAGCATCAGTTAAGCCAAATAAATCTTGCCTAGGCAAAACTTATCCACCACAAGCAAATATAACATATATGTAACTAAATGCATCTAAAAATGCAATGCATACTTTGTTTAGACGAGCAATAACTTAAGTGAAAATACTATAAATTAAGTCTTTTTACGGAGTTATCACACCCCCAAACTTAAGCTATTGCTTGTCCTCAAGCAATGGATAATAGCTAGAAGAAAATTAAAATTGTCATACAAAGCAGTATCAAGAACATCATCAGGTTTGAGATTTCAGCCCTCAGTAAAAATATGTGGTCTCAACATGTTCGACAATCATATTAGTTAAGTCCCCTCCCTAGTCAGGATCCTTTTCTATTGCGTATGCGTGATTGTAACCAGTCTATGCATAGAGGTAATTAGAAAACTTAAAGTAAGCACTTCTAGGTTGTCAAGGCAACAAATTATTCATCAGGCTTAGTTTATACTCCTAGTTATTTATCAACTTTTATTCTCTTTATTTACATTTGTTATAGGGGAGTCAGCTCATCACAACTACCGTTCCAGAATCTAGGTGAAAGGGAGCATACCTTTCACCCCCAAGCTAGTCGGGCAGAGTCATCCTGTGACTACTTTCATTCACTCATATGCCTTGGCTACTCTTAATTTCTTTTGGAGTTTTTTTTATTATTCATGCCTTTGCACAGAGGAGTGTCCCTTTGTATTTTTCGAGTTTTCAAGTTTTTAAACACTAGAGAGTTTTTACCTTAACCTTAGAATATTTTTAAAGTCTCAGCAATTAGAAAGTTCTTTCCCTAAACTTTTACAGATTACCTAGAGCAAAGACAACCTACAATCGTGTTTATAAGTTTCAAAGGATCAAGCCTATGGTTGGTTCTCTTCTTCAGACAGTCTTTACAATAATTCTGACATACGCAATAGAATTTTGCATTCATCATTGGGCATCCCTAATTCATTCCTAACAATAATATTAACATGCTTATGTCATGACAACCAAAATTTTCAACCAATTAACATCAATTATTATTTAACAAAGTATGGCAGAATGGACAACACCTCCCCTAAACTTGAGGGATGCATTATCCTCAATGCATGAAAACTACACTAAATGTTATTATATGCAAATACGAAAATAAAAAAAAATGAAGACTAAAAAAACTTATTGTGGTGGTTTGGCTTGACCTGACGCCCTCGTACGGCTTGACTTGATACCCTCATACGGTGTCGTTTGGGAGGGGAAGGGTTCTCGGATCCCGAGTCTACTGATTCTGGCCGAGAAGAAGATGGTTGAATTATACGGCCCATCGTTCTCTTGTATCACTTCTTGATGGTCGAAGCGCAAGCTGGAGTGGACTGCTTGGTCGCGGGAGTCGTTTGTGCTGGAACTGGTGGTCGACTAGGAGCTTCTGTTGGGGCTGGTGGTGTCGATTGAACTGGGGATGGAATGAGATCCTGCTCAGGCTGCTTCGGTGCTGGTGTGAAATCTTCATCAGCGAAGAAGTGGGGTCGAGTATCACTGTTACTTTCGGTGGTGGAGAAGGATGAGGAACTGAGGAACTCCTCTGTGTCACCGTGCTTTCTTCTGGTACGGGTGAGACATGGGTTGCCAATGGTGGCACATCAGTGGGTACTCCTGGTGGAACATCTGGAGGGACATAAGATGTCGAGGCATGGAATTTGCTGTCGCCCGTATTGTAGTTGAGGATGACACTGGGGAAGGTTGGCAGTCTAATCATTGTGGTTGGGAGCAACTCCTTGATGAAGACGTTGAGTTTCATGTCCCTTGCCTTGGCGTATTCAAAGTGAATTTTCACGTGGTCCTCCAGGCACCCGATCTTTTCACGCATCTCACGCGTGTGTTACCACAGCGACCATTCTAGCCACGGTAACCGATTTTTCTCCTCGCTCCAGACCCTTCTTTGGGTCGTTATCATTGAAACTCATTAACTCGGGGACCTTTTTCTTTGTAATACCCTCCTTGGGTTTGATGAAGTCTTCGAATGGGTCCTCAGGAACCTTTTTGTTTTTGCACAGCGCGATTATAAGGTTTGGGAACAGTATGTTACCACGGTTCCTCTTGGCACAGTCATGGATCTGCTCAAAGATGATTTCACCCACATTGATCGTCCTATCGTATATGATCGAGTACAACAGCATCAGCCTCTTGACGAGGACAGTGGTATTGTGGGATGTTGGCATCAACTTGCCTTTAAGAAAATAGTTCCACAGTTTCACATATGGCTTAAGGGCTCGGCGATCTACTCGCTTTCTTGTGGGGGCATTCCCTTCGAACTTGGCCCACCCAAAACATAAATCCTGTAGAACTCCACTGTACGTTTCTTGATCTACCTCAGCCACAAATTTGTTGTATTGATCATTCACCTTCCCCAACTTAAAGTATTTGTTAAGTGCGGAAGGGAAAAATGAATGAGGTTTCCTCAAACATATACAGTATGGTTTGAAGTGTCTGCGAGGTGGGCATAAAACTCCCTTACCATTGTCGGTGCTACGGCGTTAGGATTACGAGAAAACTTCTCCCAGTTATGTTTCTTTATGACGTCCATCACCTCAAGGCCAAACTGCTATTCTAACTCGGCTGGAAAAATGAATCCATCTTCCAAATAGACTTGGCGTTGCTGAATGGTTTTGAAGCGTGCCTCTACTTTGGCTGTTTGAAAACGTTCAAAACTCTGTCTGGAGGTGGGGTCAGTCTCGAGCTCATCATTTTTCTTGGCTAATTTTAGTAGTGGCGATGGGGAGGTATTTTTTAGAGAAATAAAACAAATTTTATGGTTTGTAGAGAAAGAGGGAAACACGATGAAGAAGAAGAAAAATAGTGGGTAGTTTTTTTTCTTGGATAGTGATGGTTGGTTTCAGGGTATTTACGTCTTTTCTCGGTGGGGAAAAGATTTCTCATTAAATGAGAAATATGTGATTTGATGTAAAGGAGGGGAAAAGATTTCTTTCCCTTTTGTTCTGCAGCCAAAACCTTTTGCCCTAGTTCGTTCTTTCTCCTTCATGCATGCTTCAACTCCCCATGCTGCCACGTGTTCCTTGTTTGCCTACAATATGAGAGAATAGAATAATAAAATAAAATGGATTAAAGCATAAAATAACTTAACTTATTTATGTACAGAATTCAGATTTTCGTTGCCTAGGCAACGAATATTTCCTCAATTAAGAGAAGCAAACTCTTGGGCATCGTGTGCTAACGATGCCGGTTTGTCGCGCATGACTGGGCTCCTTTGTACTCCTTGAGTCTCTGCCCATTCACTTTGAAGATGGAACCATCATTTTGGTTCTGAATTTCAATAGCTCCATTGTCATGGACTTGGTGTATGATAAATGGTCATGATCATCGTGATTTTAGCTTGCCTGGGAATAACTTAAGGCATGAATTGTAGAGCAGTACTTGTTGTCCAGAATAAAATTGTCTCGGCAGTGTTTTTCTATCATGCCATCGTTTTGTTTTCTCCTTGTAAAGGAGGGCATTCTCGTATGTATGTGCTCTAAATTCATCCATCTCATTTAGTTCCAATAGTCTTCTTTCTCAAGCAAGCTGAGCATCCATGTTTATCTTTTTGATGGCCCAATAAGCTTTGTGTTCGAGTTCAATATGTAGATGACATTCCTTTCCATAGACTAGCTTGAACGGGGACATTCCTAGCGGTGTCTTGAATGTTGTGCGATAGGCCCATAATGCTTCATCTAGCTTCGGTGACCAACTTTTCGACTTGGGTTGACCACTTTTTCGATGATCTGCTTGATTTCTTGGTTAGATACTTCGGCTTGTCCATTCGTCTAAGGGTGATACGCCATAGTAATTCTATGTCGTACTCCATATCTTTTCATTTCCTTGGCAATCAATTTATTATCAAAATGTGTCCCTTCATCGCTAATGAGAACTCATGGTGTCCCAAAACGGATGAATATATTTTTGTGCAAAAAATTTAACACCGTCTTGGAATTGTTCTTAGGTATTGCAATGGCTTAAACCCATTTTGATACGTAATCCACTGCTAAGAGAATGTGCATATCTCCGAATGATGTTGGAAAAGGTCCCATGAAATCTATGCCCTATACGTCGAAAGGTTCGATCTCCATAATGTTTTGCCATGGCATCTCATGCCATTTCGAGATGTATCCTATTCGTTGGCATCTATCACATGACTTATAGAATTCATGCGTGTCTTTGAACAAGGTTGTCTAATAAAATCCTGACTAAAGAACTTTTGCTGCTGTTCTCATCCCACCAAAATGCCCTCCATATGGTGACGAGTGGCATTGAAGTATGATATCTTACTGCTCTTCTTCTGGAATGCACCTTCGGATTATTTGGTCTCCGCACTGCTTGAATAGAAGTGGTTCGTCTCATTAGTAATGTCGCACATCGTGTCGAAATTTCCGTTTTCCCTGGCTAGATAAATCAAGAGGAACAGTACCACTAACAAGAAAATTAACGATGTTAGCATACAACGGTGAAGCCGTGACAAATAATATTTTTTCATCAGGGAAATCCTTTTTAATATCTGTGATGTCAGGATAATCATGTTTGTTATCTAGCCTATACAAATAGTATGCTACTTGATTTTGTATACCTTTTCTATCATTGATCTTTAAATCAAATTCTTGCAGTAATAATATCCACCGAATTAATCTAGGCTTTGCATCTTTTTTATTAATTAGATATTTA
Organism: Hibiscus syriacus; assembly: GCF_006381635.1. Taxonomy (NCBI): domain Eukaryota; kingdom Viridiplantae; phylum Streptophyta; class Magnoliopsida; order Malvales; family Malvaceae; genus Hibiscus; species Hibiscus syriacus. The sequence continues at coordinate 9,141,104 of NW_024063533.1, read as the reverse complement.
ATAACTGAGTGATATGTGTGCACAATTACCTTAGTGCCTATTAGATATGGCCTAAACTTATCGAATGCAAATACTACTGCTAAGAGTTCCTTTTCAGTGGTGGTATAGTTCACTTGAGCATCATTAAGCGTTCGGCTTGCATAGAAGATAACATGAAAAATTTTACTTTTTCGTTGACCCATCACTGCTCCGACTGCATAGTCACTAGCGTCACACATATGGTTCATTCCAGTCTGGTGGGATAACTATTGGCGCTGCTGAAAACTTTTTCTTTAAACCTGTGAAGGCATTCAAACAATCATTAGTAAACTTAAATGGATGATTTTGTTTAAGCAAAAGACATAAAGGTTTAGAGATTTGAGAAAAGTCTTTTATGAACCGCCTATAGAATCCTGCATGTCTAAGGAAACTGCATACACCTCGTACATTAGTGGGTGGGGGAAGATTTACAATTACATCCACCTTGGCTTTGTCGACTTCGATGCCATGGCTTGAAATTTTGTGTCCCAATACTATTCCTTCAGTTACCATAAAATGGCATTTTTCCCAATTAAGTACTAGGTTGGCTTCTTCACAACGTTTCAACACCTTGGATAAATTACCGAGGCATCGGTCAAAGTCATCACCTGAAACGGAGAAGTCGTCCATAAATATTTCCATGTACTCTTCCACCATTTCTGAAAAGATTGTCATCATGCATAGTTGGAACGTAGCTGGAGCGTTACACAATCCAAACAGCATTCGCCTAAATGCATAGGTACCATACAGGTATGTGAACGTTGTTTTATCTTGGTCTTCGGGTGCTATGGCAATTTGATTATACCCCGAGTATCCATCGAGGAAGTAATAAAATGCATTTCCTGCTAATCTATCCAACATTTGATCGATGAAAGGGAGGGGAAAATGATCATTCTTTGTGGCTTTGTTGAGCTTCCTATAATCCATGCATATGCGCTAGCCCGTGACTGTTCTCGTGGTGACTAACTCATCATGCTCACTTTTAACCACGGTTACACCACCTTTCTTTGGCACGCATTGGACTGGGCTAACCCATGAACTATCAGATATAGGATAAATCACTCCCACATCCAGCCATTTTATTATTTCTTTCATGACAACCTTCTTCATGATCGGGTTGAGCCGTATTTGGGGTTCCATCGAGGTGCTATGGCTATCTTCAAGATTGAATTTGTGCATGCATATGGTTGGACTGATTCCTTTCAAGTCATTCATCGTCTATCCTATAGCTTTTTTGTGCTATGAAAAAACATGCAACAAACTCTTCTCATTTCGGAGGTTAGGTTGGCAGAGATTATCACTGGTAAAGTTTTATCAACTCCTAGATAAGCATATTTCAAATGTGATGGTAAAGTCTTAAGCTCCAATTTCGGTGCATATTGTGAAAATGACTCTTAAGATTTAACTTCATCATAATCTAAAGGTTCGAATTTCATACCTGACCTATGAAGAAATCCCAATTGGTCATTTGTCTTTCCTCCGTGTTTTACATTGTCATCGCTTTCAGGGTGTTCATTGTGCAGAATTTTGTAGTCGTGGCAATGATTTTCATAACCATCTTCTGAAAATAGTTCGTCTGGGCCAAAGTTTTGCTTTATGCATCTCGGTTGTAGGTTCATGGTACAAAGTACTGTACTCATTGAGCCTTAGGGATTCACCTCGCCCAAGGATTGCCTTTTCTTCAATCTTACTAATGCATTGACATTCCTCTAGATCATCTGCGTATTTCATAGAGTTGAAAACATTGATCGTGACGCTTTGCTTGCCAACTTTCATGGTGAATTCTCCCTTTTCACAATCTATTAAAATTCTCTCGGTGGCTAAGAATTGGCGTCCTAAAATGATTGATGCATTTTCATCGGCTTCGCAATCCAGAATGAGAAAATCCACTGGAAATATAAATTTATCCACCTTTACTGCAACGTCTTCAATTTTGGCCTCGGGTCACACATAAGATCGATCAGCTAACTGTAGAATGACCGAGGTGGGATGGGCATGATGCCCGTCTAGTTTCATAAATATCAATTTTGGTATCAAGTTTACATTTGATCCTAAGTCAATGAGAGCTCGTCCGATGAAGTCATTACCAATGGAACATGGTATTACATAGCTGCCAAGGTCTTTTTGCTTTGGTGGGAGTTTGATCACTGCTGAGTAGATTTCTGTTGCCGTGGTGACACGTTCTACATTTCTTTTCTTTGTAACAATTTCTTTCATATACTTGGCATAGGAAGGCATTTGCTCGATGGCTTCGAGTAGGGGCACACTGATACACAACTGGTCTAGAACATCAACGAATTTCTTGAACTGGATGTCATCATCATGTTTCTTCAACCGTTGAGGGAACGGTGGTGGAGGTCTTACAATAACTATTGATGGTGCAGGGTAATCGTTGGCCTTGACCATGAATTTCTTGTTATCCAGTTGATGTTTTTCTGAGCCTTCACTTCTTTCCTTCTCTTCATGCGCTTTCTTTTGTTCAGCATTCTCAGATTCCTCCTTCGGTTGTGTTACGCCTTGGAGAGAATTGTTCAGATGTTCTCCCCCCAAACTTGTCATCTTGATCAACTTGTTTTCCACTCCTTAGCTTAAGTACATTGCATTTCTTCTTTCCGTGATGCTTAGTGATTTCAGTATCACTAGGGAGATTTCTGTGTGGGCGAGAATGTAATGACGTGGCAATCTGTCCCACTTGATTCTCCAATGCTCTGAGAGATGAACTATGGCTTTGTAACAAATTTCCTTGATTTTGTATTGTTGCAGAATGTTCGTGCATCAAGGTCTTTGTAGACGCCATGAAATCTTTTATCGAGGCCATGAATTCCTGCAAGCATAATTCCAATGAGTTAGTATTGAAATGAGTGTTAGAGGAAGAAGCTATACCTTTATTGTTCTGCCAAGGCTGATGATGATGCTGATTCTGAATATATTGATGGTCCGAAATATTTTACTGTGGCCTGTAATTTGTGGCTTGATTGTTGTTGTTCCCTTGATTATTCCATGAAAAATTTGAATGATGTCTCCAACCAGGGTTGTACGTGTTGGAATAGAGATTATTGTTATTTCGATTATAGTTGCCCACAAAATTAGTTGACTTATGGTTTTTAGGACATTCACTCTAATGATGGTTGCTGTGATAGAATAGACACATATTATTGGTCGCCTTGACTTCTCTTACCTCATTAGGACGTTGCAAATTTTTCAACATATTGGTTATGGCAGAAAGTTGGGCTGCTACCGAATCTTTGCTTTATAATTCATATGCTCCAGAGGTTTTTCTGCTGATTCCCAATCTTGCACTTAGAAATTGATAGTCATTATTCTCTATCCTGTCGAGGATTTCAAAAGCTTCCTTGGGTAATTTATCTAGTAGGGTGCCATTTGTTGAGGCATCCAGCATCATTCGAGTTGGTGCATTGACTCCATTGTAAAACATCACCACTTGCGTCGAATCATGAAATCCATGATTAACACATTTACGAAGTAAACTTTTATATCTATCCCAATATTCGTACATTGATTCATCATCGCTTTGGCGAAAACTTGCAATGTCATTCTGAAGCTGTGTATTCATATTGGGCGGATTATTTCAGAGTAAGAAACTCTTGCATAAATCTGCCCATGACTCCATTGATCCGGAAGGAACTCCACTGAGCAAAGCTCTTGCTCTATCACGTAAGGAGTAAGGAAAAAGCTTCAATTTAAGCACATCTTCATGTACTCCTTGTTGTCTAAATAAATCGCATACTTCAAGGAAAGCACGCACATGTTGTCTAGAGTATTCATTAGGTGTACCACCAAATTGGCTGATAGAGTTCAGCATATTAAACATCATTGGTTTGAGTTCAAAATGAGTGGCTTGTATCTCAGGTGCCACTATGCCAGGATTGAGGTCATCGAGAATTGGTTTCAAGTGATCTCGTATAGCTCTTGGTCTTGCAACTTGATCTCGTAAATCTCCCATGTCGTTTTGCATTTGATTCAATTGTTCTCTGGTTCTTTGGGCACGCAACCTTTGTCTGAACGATTGCACAACTTCGGGGTCGAATGGTTCCAAAGGCTTACCAGCAGATCTCAAAGTCATGCAATAATAAAAACCTATAAAAGAAAATAATAAACTACGTTGGACTAAATAATTATAAAGTGACACAAAGAACTTGTTATGGCTAGAAATTTCGTCAGTTGTCAAACCCTGGCAACGGCGCCAAAAACTTGATCGCTTGTGAATGTATATGCTAAGGCAAGCTAATCTGTGCAAGTATACACAATCGATGCAAGTAATATAGTAGTGAGTGAGTATCGTCTCCACATGGATTGGATTAGAAATATCATTTCACCACAACTAGAACTAATGCCACAAATTAATCCTACTAAGTATTAAAGCTAAGAACTAATATTAAGGAGCTAAGAATAATGATTCAATGATTGAAGACAAGTGTGGTCGAGACAAAGAAAATATGCAGACAGATAAAACAAAACAAAACAAGTATTGATTAAATATAATGCAAACAACCTCACATATTCAGACGTGTCACAAAGAACTGATGCTAAATTATTGTCTCGGTAACAATTATTTTAAGCCTAAAATAAATTATTATGACTCACTAAACAACCCGACAGGATTACTAGGTATTCTTAGATGGTTGCTATGGCAATACCTCTCGGCATTAACTATAGACGTTGTCTTAACCTACTCTAGCCTTTATCCCTTTTAGTCATTTGAAACTCACTCCTTATCTCTAAGGTAGACAAGTTAGAACTTCACCATCCCAGATTCATTCATTTGCTCACGTTGATCTATCTTAATTCTCTCGAATTTAAGAATCACTTTCTAGACAAAAGGCTATCTCTTGATGCTCTTACAATGCCCATGCATGTTTTACCGAAACCCCAGGCGATCTCTTGATGCTCTTACCGTGTTAAGGCAAAATATTTAAACTATGAGCAAAACAGTCATAAGCAAACATAATTCATCATTCATAAACATAAAAATATTGTTCAGGCAAACAAAGTTTAACACCAAGTAAAGCATTCATGATGTTATCAAAGATCATCCAAGATTAAACCGTTTAATACAACCCCAAATAGAATTAGAGTTTAGGAACAAAAAAAGAATGACTCCCAAAGTCGGGGCTCTGTCACTACAATCCTGATCAGCACCACGCCTGCCTCGGTGATCACCCTCTCTCGAGGCCTGATCAGCGCTCTGCTATCGTCTGGCTATGGATGACACCAAGGAAGACTGGGGGGTAGACGGAGGGAAAGCACTACAGCTGCTTGCTCACGCCTAAGGTAAAGCTCTTATTTCTTCTTCCTTGCCTCCTTCTTTTTTCGGCTACGGCTGGTAATTATAGGGAGAATATCCTAGGGCTTTGCATGATTTTGGAGTTTCCTTAACTAGCCGTTATTAATTTCCCAAACTTAAAAAGGAAAGGCGGCTGGCGACTGTCAGAATAATCAAGGCTTGCTTGCACGTGAAGTAAGTCATCCATCTAGTATGTGACATAGGCGGTTTCGCCACATGTGCTTCAAACTTCTTCAGATAAATCTTGCCTTGGCGAGATAAATCTGCTCCTCATGCTTTCATCTGCTCCATTGGCCTTTACAACTTTTCATTGTCACGACTGAAATGTTCTTCCTCTGTAGAGTTCCTTCACAAACACAACTCAAACAACCCCTTCTCCTCAGCAGCATCAGTTAAGCCAAATAAATCTTGCCTAGGCAAAACTTATCCACGACAAACAAATATAACCTATATGCAACTAAATGCAACTAAAAATTCAATGCATACTTTGTTTAGACGAGCAATAACTTAATTTAAAAGACTATAAATTAAGTCTTTTTACGGAGTTATCAATGGACCCAAGAAAGGAAAAAACTCAGCAATCTGCAATATTAAGGATTTCAAAGAGCCAATAAAGATTTCATTTCACGACTTCAGCAAAGAATCAATCCATATTTTTCAACATTGAAAGAAATGGATCTCAGCAAAATTCGAGGGCCTTTGGGTTAAGACCTTTAGGTACTTCAAACGCCATTATTACTGACATATGATATTCTTTTGCAGGTTTAAAACTCTTCAAAGAGAGGGAAACCCAATCAACATTTCCAAAGGAAAGTTTATAATGAGAAGAACTCATCCAATAGAGGGAGAAGAAGTTCATAATGAGAAGAGCTTGTTTGACCTATCACTCGATTCACAACATTTCGAATCAGTGATGCCTCACTTGAGGGATCAATATTTCAAATGGAGAGTTCATAATGAGAAGAACTCATTCGATGAGGGAGAAGAAGTTCATAATAAGAAGAACTTGTTCAACCTTAGCTCGATTCATCACATATGGAGTTAAATCAGCAACACCTCACTCGAGGGATCAACATTTCCAATGGAGAGTTCATAATGAGAAGAACTCATCCGATGAAGAAGAAGAAGTTCATAATGAGAAGAACTTGTTCAACTTTAGCTCGATTCGTCACATTTGGAGTTGAATCAGCAACACCTCACTCGAGGGATCAACCTTTTCAATTGAGAGTTCATAATGAGAACAACTCATCCAATAAGGGAGAAGAAGTTCATAATGAGAAGAACTTGTTCAACCTTATCTTGTTTCCATCGTATAAGGAGTTGGAACATCACTGACTTTTGCTCATCCATCACATAAGGAGTTGGATCAACATAATCATTTTGCTAGTCCCTCACATAAAGAGTTGGATCAGTATCACCTTGGCACAACCATCACAAAGGGAGTAAATCAACATTTCAATGGAAGGGTTCATAATGAGAATAACTCATCCGAACAGAAAAGTGAAAAGTTCATAATAAGAAGAACTTGGAACTCTAAATTTCACTGATGGGCCAAACATATGAAAATTGGTGCTTTACGTCTTTTCTTTATTCTTGTTTTACAACAACGAGAAAAGAAGGGTAGCTGTAATCACCAATTTTCAACCCACTACAAGCTCAATCAGTGACTTAGCAGCCCAAGTTCTATCCGGTTGCAACGTGACCCGGACCCAGTTAGGGACATCACCCACGTGAACCACCCTGCCACTACCAACAGACTATCATGCCCTGATATCCCACCTTCCACGCCATCAACCGTTCCTGGTTACAACAGCCCCATACTGTGTTATCCAACACTCCAAGTAACACCAACACGCTGCCATACCCTGTTGCTGCACACCAACCCCTACCATCCTATGCAGCAATATCATTTCCTCACTAAATGCATCAACCATCAATAACAGTTTCTTTTTTATGTAAATGGGTTATATAACCCAACCAAAAAGGAATGTAACGGGGGATTCTTGGCTTTCTCTTGTCCTTTTGGGAAAAAACAGAGAATTTGTCCCCGGGGTTTCCTCTTCTCTCTCGGCAAATGAGAGAATACTTTGTAATAGTAAGAAGAAACAATACAACACAACATTTCAAACGAAAGGTTTTTTTTAACATTTTTAGCAGCCTATTTCTAGTGATTTTCGAATCAAAGAAAAATAGTAGGGATGAGAGGTTGGTTACCTGAGTCAGGTGAGTCCTTCGTCGAGGTCGTTGGGTCGTTGGATGTTGATGAGCCAGTCGAAAAGGGGGTCGGTTTGGGCTTTTAAGCTTTTGATTTTTGGGTTTTAAGTGAAAAGAATTTCTTTTGGTTTAGGTCTAGCTAGTGGTTAAGTTGATCGTCGTTGGGGTGATCGGAGGATTGTAGTAGTTTCGTTTCACAACTAGTATATGGTGGCCGGCGTCTAGCTTGGAGTGGCTCTCGGCCGAGCCATGGACGTGGGAAGGAGAGTTTGGTTCTTAAAAAAATGAAAGAAATACATAGCTTTATTTTTCTGTTTGGCCTTCACGTGTTTTTGGAAAAGCAAATGGGGGTTTAAATTTTAAACTTTTTTGAGGAAATCACGCGTCAGGTCCTCATATTCCAGTGCAATTCCTGCTTTGTTCACCTATTTCTTGGGTTAATCACGTATAAGGTCCCCGATTTCTAGGAGTTTTCTGTTTTGTTCATCTATTTTAGGAGGTTAATTGTAGCCCAGGTCCTCCCAGTTTCAGCGTGTTTTACGCTTTGGTCACTATCAGGGTAAAATTATCTTTAAACTCCCTGTATTTTATATTCTTTTGCACTATGTTTATGTACTTTGTTATTTGTTTCGAATATGCATATTGATGTTATTAACTTTCGATTTGGTCATTATTTTTGCTGTAACAACTCGAAAAAAAAAATATTTAAATCGGTGTAATTTGGTGAAATTTGGTGACTAAATTAAAAGTTTTCAAAATTATAGACCATTTTAGAAGTTGAAGGAAATTCAGGGACCAAGCCCTGAATTCCTCCAAGGAGTGTCGACAGGCTTGCATTATAAGCGTGTTTTCTGATTGAAATCAGAAAACACTTGCTTTATTTACAAAAAATTTCTTCCTCCCGTACCTCAACTTTCAAGCTCAATTCCGACGCCGTCCGACTTCCAATCGTAAAATTGAAACCACCATCGTGTTCATCGTCGACCCGTGAACAAAACCCAGTAAACCAATTTTAGCGAAACGCTGCCAAACGCCGTGAATTTCGAGTCAAAGTATCGACATTTTTTTAGCACCACAGCCGGGAAAATCTTAAATTCATCTCTGATCGTTGATCGGTTTTCGACACCTCCCGCACCATCGTGTTCCTGGTGTCGTTCTGAGTCTGACGGTGTCGTCCTTGTCTCCGTAGGCGGCGGCGCGTGTGGGAGGTGGAGCGGTCAAAGATTCGTCCAAGTTGAAATTGAGCTCTCCATCGTTCAAAAATTTGAACCGAGGTTGGTAAGTGACTCAAAATCGCTTAAAATAATTTTTGGAAATTTTTGCAGGAATTTTTGGATACCGGAAGACGACTCACACGCCCCCACGCGCCGCCCCTGCGCGTGGGGAAGATTCGAAATGGGGTTTATTATAGTTGGTCGGCTTGACCGGTCTAAACCGACTTAACCGGTTTGAACGGTCCGAACCGATCTGACCCGACCCGACCGTTGACCGACTCGACCCGTTGACACGACCCGGTGACATTTTGAGAATTATTTTAAAAATGATGACATTCTGGGAAATATTTTGAAAAGGTGACATTTTGGGAAATATTTTGAAAAATGTGACATTCGGGGAAATATTTTGAAAAAGGTGATATTCTGGGAATTATTTAAAAAATGTGACATTCTGGGAATTATTTTGAAAAATGTGACATTTTGGGAATTTTTGAATGTGGACTATTGAACCCCTTTGACCATAACTTTGACCGGCTTTAAACGGCCATTAAACGACCTTTGATTTTGTTCGAGTATACCTATTCTGATATTTTTCGACGTGCCGAATCCGTTTCCGAAGTCTGTTTTTCCAAATTCAAACCCGAAAGCCTCCAAATCATCAGTCAAACCTGTTGACTTTAATTTTGACCAAGAATTTAAATATTTGAAAAGTGATACTTTATGTTGTTCGACGCCCTGATTCCGATTCCGCACTTTGTTTGATCAAATTCAGACTCGAAAGCCTCCAGATTGATAGTCAAACCCGGAAAATGCTTATATACTTAAGAATTTTAGCTTTGATCAATTAAGTAAGACTTGGAGTTGATAAATTATTATTGTTTGAAGGTACAAGAGACTCTCCGGATCGTTCGACAGCTCGACCCATCTCTTCTAGATCAGTTAAACCACGTGTGCCAATATTCACCCGTAAGACCCGTAAATTTTATGATTTCAGAAATTAATTTTGTTACCGATTAGTAATATAATGTTATTATGGATTAGGTTCGAAAACAGTAGCAGAGCGTGACGAGACCAGCAATCACTAGATCTACTATTTGAACCTATTGTCGAGGTGTGTTCCCTGTGTACTACTTGATTGTTTTATATGTTTTGAAATATGGTACATTGAAAGCTATGGTTTAATGTTTTATTAATCCACCTATTTACTAGTGATGGTTTATGGAATATGACTGATATATGATTGGTTTTCATTGGTATATGATAATATTGATTATGAAATTATGGAAATTATGCTTATTGCATAAATAGTATTTTTGAAATACTGATTTTGGGTTGGATTGCATTACGGAGGTACAACTTTAATCACGCTGGTAAACCTTATGGACCTAATGCGACTCTTGGGTAGGCCCACGAGCCTCAAGATGCTTCGTTAGGTTGGCTCCCTTTGTTGTGTGCTTAGGGTAAGCCCTACGGACTTACGGACTTAAGGATACATGCCTCAAACCCTATCTTTAAGTTGGCTTCTTTTCTATTGTGTGCTTAAGGTAAGCCCTATGGACGCAGTTCTGGGGAATTGCGGATGGTGTACAGGAGAAGGGTTTTAAATTACGAGTTTCAAAAGCTAAACTTCATTATGGTTTGATGATGAATTTCTGAACTATTACTCAATTACTGTACCTACTAAAATTTTATTGTACTATTGGGACACACTGAGCCTAGCTCACTTTTCGAAAATATTTTCTCCTTTCGGATACTGTTGGTTAGATACTCGGATCAAGCACTTGGAGGATCAACATATCTCTTGAAGTATATCGTATTTTAATGTTTTATCTTTTAAGTTGACACTAGTTTGGTAACATGGGCCTTATTTTAAAGTATTGGATTTTATAATGATTACTCCTTTGCTATTTATATTTGGTTTATCGTAAATTTGGATTTTTAAGACATGTTTAAATTAATTTGTATTTTTATTGTATAAATTATTATAATTTCATAAACGTCATTTATAATGTGATTTTATCATGATTGAATAATGGTTTCGGAACAATATCTTTAAGAATCATGAATGTGATCCACTAGACTTAGTCGAAACGCATAGACCGGGTCTAGAGGGTTACATTTGCTATTTTATTCATTATAATTTAGTTGTTTTTTTATTATCTGTAGTATTTTGGTCACTGTACCTTTTGTTTATAATTTATTGCACGCTTATCATTCTGTTTTATTTTATTTTAATTTAGTCAATATTATTATTCTGATTTGTTCAAATTTAGTCACTGAATTTTACATTTATTCATTTTGGTCACTATTTTGATTATGCTTCTTATTTTATTATGATTTGGATGTGATATTTACGATTTATTCATTTTAGTCAATTTTTAATTTAGGATTTAAATACTAACTTTTATTTTATTGCATTTTAATCAATGTAATTAGATTTTATTGTAATTAGGTCTTTGTAATATTTTATTTTATTTTTTTATTTTATATTGTTTTTTACTATTTTTATTTTTTTTATATTTATTTGTTGTGTCAATTATTTTAATTAAGTTTATTATTTTTTTCCATAGCTTTAATTCTTAGATTTTAGTTTTAAATTAGATTAACATTCGAATCAAGCTTAGAAATTTGGATTTCACTTTAGTTATGTTCATAGTAGATATATTGTAATATTACATTTAATTTGCTAATACTTAATTTTCCTCCTTTTCCATGTAAATTTTTTTGTGCATTTAGATCTACATTTCAAATATGTATGAAAGCCTCATAAGCATAACTCGACTGATTTCATAACAAGATTAAAGGTAGTATTTATTTATTTTAAAATATTAAGAAATGACCGTCTTAAAGTAATTAGATGTCCTATTTTGATATTTTAAAATAAATAAATACCCTACTAAAATAACCTAAAAAATAGAGTTTGCTTAATTTAATCAAGATTACATGGAAAATGAAATGTTCTTTTATTTAAACTTATCGAGACAATTCGCCTAATTTTATTAGGGATTAAGTCTCAATATTTTTAAATAATTGAACATCCCTTATCTTTTCGAATTAAATTTGTAATTTGGATTAATTGATTTTTATTTGGTCGAATCAAATTATTTTAATCTCGAATTCTTGGGAGAAATTGTTATATTCCTTTTATTTCAGTTGGAAAGAGAAATATTTGTCCTAAAGTATTTTGGTGATTATTTTCTCTTCGATTGGAAATATTGAAATATTTTCTATTCCTTCTTAGAATTTTTCGTTCAATAAACATTGCATGGTTGAATTTGGAATAATTGGATCGTAATATAAATTTGTATTTGAATTATTAGATTTCCGCTATTAGAGACAATTTATAATCGATGGGATACCACTTTTTGGGCGTTGTGGAGGTGCTTATCCTTCCCCACGCGTAATTGATCCCCAAACCCCTTTTTATTACAAAAAAAGAATGAATTTTTGGTTACACGTAGACTGATTTATCTTTTAAAATGATTTATCTTTTAAAATGATGTATTATTAAAAACTCTTTTAAAAGAAAATGTTTATATATTCGACCTACCTAACTCAAAAGGTCGATGACAATTCCAAAACATTTTCAAAGAAAACCCCAAGTCGTACTAAAGTTTTTCCCCTCTCGGGCGAAAATCGGTGTCGACAGATAGCTTTAAGGATTTGATCAAGCTGACAACTAAAATGCATGTGTTTTCCTGGAAAACAGAGGTTGAATATGAATATGGTCGTGGAGGAGCTCGAAAGGATCCAAGCTTAGGCATACAAAATAATTAGGAAAAAAATAAGAAGAAAAAACATTGAACAGTGTTTATAAGGCAAGAAAAAGGGGGTAGCTGGGTATGGGTACTTATAGCCAAGCTCTGTAAAGGAATGGAAATGCACATTATGGATTTGATTTTCCAAATGATGCATAACATGATGAGTGATATTAATATATCAGGAAATTGTGAACTTTCTGCATAATGAAATCAAGGTCATCCATGCAAACCGACTATAGTTAATAATCAGCATGTGTGGTATTTGAAAGGATAGATTCCATACTCTAGATTTTGCAACAGCTTCTTCTTCCCCTTGCTTTACATGCATGTAAAGAAGCACCAAGACAACACATCAACTCTTTGAACAATCAGAGAAGTACATAAACATGTTGGATATGCTTAGGAATATTATGAGAAAGGTCAAAGAAAGGACTATAATTCCTGAATGTCTTTGATAAGAAACAGCTAATCTTGAATAGTGGTAAATGCTTTCCCATTGGTGATGACGTTGTACATTTTTTTTATTAATCGGGGTAAGTATAAAGTAATATATGTTTAAATATAACTTTCAGTCATTTGACATAGAATGCTCGTACTCTGACATTCTTGATATTCGAACTTGGATCACAAGAAATAACAAAAATTTGTTTATCATTGAGGTTACTTTGATTCGTGCACTATATATATATTTTTAAAAGCTATGCGTTCCATATACCGAAAATAAGCACGTCAATTTCTTACAAAAAGACAATCTCCTTGCACAAAATCGCAATTATGATGAGTTTCTCGATGCTAAAAGTTATTTTTGGCGCAAGCAGATCAAATTAATGCAGTGGATTAGGATTCTATTAACTTGAAAAATCGATTTTTTTTAATTTCGAATTATCTGAGTTAATTTGAATTATCGAGTTAGTTTTTGAGTTCGGGTTTAGTTTATATATGAAAATTTCGAATCATTAAAAAAATCGAACATTTGGTTGAATATTTTGACAGATTTATGATTTAGACCCTGATTTCTTTGTTTATTCAATTCCTCCTTCATTTTAAATTTTTTTTATTAAATTTAAACATATAATCCTAAACTATCATACAATACTTATGTATTTTCAATTCCTTTTTTGGTAACAAGTATCTTTTTTTAGTGTAGTCTCTCAACTTGTATAATTTTTTTTATTTCTTCAATTCATTCATATTTTTAAGTCTATTTTTAACTGCATTCCAACTAAATAACCAAATAAGATGATATATCATCTCCAATAACTTATCAAATAATTTTAAACTCCAATAATCCTTTCCGTACCGATAATACAACATATCATGTAAATCATAAACACTCTTAAAATCATAAACTTGATTAACATATAAAAGAATTCCTTTCAATATCAATAATTTTAAAATAAATAGTTAAAAGCTCTCGATTGACAAGCGAGTCAAAGAATATAACCTAAGAACAAGACTATGTGTGGATCATTGGAAATATATGCCAAAAAAACACGAAGACAGTTTTCATTTCGATCCAAAACCGAACCATTTTGCCAGAAAGAACTTGCTTTTTCCGCGAGATGCTTCAGGTGCTGGCGATGCACCAGGTTTTGCTGCAAAGGTTTAAACATGATGTTAATGGCTTCATTTCATTCGAACAACAAAAACACCAAGGAAAACACTGAACATGATATAACTTGTAAGCTTGTAACATGATCCAACATGTGTAAAAACAAACCATAACCTGGTCTTGGAGACTTGTTAACTTTTCCGGTCCTTGCATGATTAAAATTCTTATCAGAATTTGTTGCAGAAGCTTCAAGACGCGAATTAGAGGGCGTGCTCTCTGCTCCTGGTCTATTATCACCATCACCTATATGATCACCACCACCAATTTTAGAACGATGTTGTTTAAGGACTTTAACTACATACACAGATTGCCTTAATTACCATCATTAGGAGGCTTTCCATAGTTATGTTGCAATGCTTCAGTGAAGGAACTGTCCCTTTCATCTTGCATTACTAAGAAAACAGCCCATACATTAGATGATTTCAGTCACTGATGTTATGTACGATGATAGAATATGAAAGCTCTTACATTGATCGAAAAGTGCATGTCGATAATTCGGGGCCGAACCGACTATAAGAAGTTGAATTGCCTCGGCATCTCTAGCTATGGACTGTTTAGCATAAGCATTCAGATTTTGTGTATCTAAAAGGATGCCAGAAAGCTGGGGGGAAAACAAGTTTAGAATCCCTGACTAGAAGTTTCAGTTGGGTGAATTACAAATTTCATCACTAAACTTTATTCTCTCTCCTATTTTGCTCACTAGAGTTTAAAAAATCTCAATTTCCTCATTAAACTTAATATATTGATTTTTTTTGTCACTCCGTCGTTAAATAGTTAACGGCGTTAAAACGATGACGTTTAAAAAAAACAAAATTTTCATCAAAGCGACGTCGTTTTGCATCTAAATAACAGCTAATTTATAATGTTGTTAGTGAAACAACAGTTGTGTGAAGAAAAAAAAACCTCAATATATTAAGTTGAGCGAGGAAATTAAAAAGATTTAAAGTACAAAGAGTGAAATAAGAAAGAGAATAAAGTTTAATTATCAAATTTATAATTTATGCTCTTCAGTTTAACAAAGTTGTATGAAGGATATGGTGAATGTAAGTTTACCAAAAGCTTTTTCAGCATTGTGGTTTGCAGTAGTTCATATGCGTCTTCACAATAATTATCTGTTAGAAGCGTACACTGAGATCCAACCTATAAATAAAAGGCGTAATACTAAAATTAGCCACCAACGTTTATTAAAATGATCATTTTAGCCTCTATTCTTTTTTGGAGCATTTTGACCCTAACGTTTTATTTTAGGACAAAAAGACACCTAATATTTGATTGAATAGTCACTTTGATTCTTATTCCTTTTTTTTGGAGTATTTTGGCCCTCAACGTTTCATTTTAAACTAAAAAAAACTCTTATTTTAGAGCGTTAGTCATTTGTTAACTATTAGTTTCCATCCGCATAAAAGTTTTTTTTGCTTAAAATGAATTGTTGGAGGGTCAAAATATTCTAAAAAAAAATTAATCAAGGATTTTTTTGACATCTTAAATTTGTGCAATTTCAAAGAAATGAGGGTTTTAAGCATATATCCATGGTTAATATTACTGACCTCCCCATTTGTTTTGAGAACATCTTGGCCAACTACAAGGATGCTTAACTGCCCAGCCATCATTAGAGTCTCCACATCCACCTGACAAGACTATTTCTTGTTAACTACATCAATTCATGAGTCCATAAAGGCCGTTTGATTCATAGTCCACCATTTTTTGTTTTGGTGACATGATTTCAAATTAAAACTAACTACATATATAAGGTAGGATCGAAGGAGTGGGTAGGACAGTCGTCCCTTAAAAATTTAAAATTATCATATATATTTTAATTTTTATATATTTTTTATTAAAAATTTATTTTCTTTCCCCTGAAATGTATTTACAAGTTCCTCCCATTGAAACTTGCAAGTTCAAGAGTACCTCATCGGCAAAGAGAAGTGAGGTAGCATCAAGGCCAACATGGTGAAAGAGCCAAGCCGCCTGCCTATGTTTCCACATTCTTTCCCTTCTAACATTCATCACTGGTACAATAACTTCATCTCCTCCTTTACTTTTCTTACCTCTCTTATCTAATAGCCATGCATAGCATATAGCTGCCACCATTGAACTCGTACCTGCAACAAAAAAAACCCATAAATTTTCCTGCAGTTCATAAAGTTGGAGCATAAGACATTGGATACTTAACTGTTAGAAGGTCCAGAGAGGATAATCTTGGCCTTGGATTCACCCTCTCCACTCAAGATCACCTCAAACTTAGCTCTCTGATCTTTTAGAAATCCATTAAGGCTGATTTCTCGAGTTTCATCATCTTCCCTTGACCATCCATTTTCATTACTCGGTTGAATTTTCTCTAAAGAACACGTGGATTTGGATATAGATCTCCTCTGAGCAGACTCCACCAAGTTCCTTGGAGGGGAAAGAGGTTTGTTCTGCTGAAAGAAACACGTGGAAGACGATATCGACCTCCTTTGAGACGATTCAATGAGGTTTTTTGGGGGAGAAAGAAACTGGGTTTCTTCCAATGGAGGCTGAGGTTTGAGAGTAGTTCTAAAGGAGGGGGCTGGGACTTGGAATCCTTGTGCAGATGGGTCTGCTTGGAACCGTGATCTGCGAAAGGTTGATTGCCTAGGCGGCAAAGTGGAGGCTGGGGATGCGGTTACATCATGTCCGGCTGTCGGGGAAGGTGGTCCATTAGACGGTGGTGTGTGATTGGTTGGTTTAAGGATGTTGGAGAACCATTTACGGCCGGTCTCTGCTGGCGATATTTGATCAGCAGCAGGTGAATTGTCTGTGTCTAGTGTTTCTGATTTGTTGCGGCTGTGTTTTGCTGATTTTGATAGAATTTCTCCACTGATTCCTTCCAACTGCCTGTGCCTGTAATTAAGATACACATACATGTATATATAGTATATACGCATATATATAATTGTAAAGGAAACGTGAAGAAAAGAAATACCTTCTAGCAGACCTAGAGAGAGGGTCGCGGCGTTCAAATGATGATGACAGGGAAAGCCGACCTGGTTGAGTGGCGGCGAACCGAGGGGAACCATTTAAGCTAGAAGGAGAACCACACCGAGGAGATGAAGCCACCATACGCCTAGCTTCTTCAAGCCATTCCTCGGTTAACTTGCTGCTATTACTCCTAGTGCTGGAATCAAAATCGTCATCATCTTCATCCATTAACTTACCAACAACACCACTACCACCACCAGCATTACCAGTTAAATTATAAAAAGTTTTCTTGTCGTCGTTGACAGTGCCAAAGAACATGTCGTTGATGAAATCAGTGAGGTCGGGGACATGTTGCTGATTCTCTTCGGCTTTGCGTCGATTCTCAAATGCTTTCTTTTGCAACGATGAGTCTCTGCTGAGTTTCCTGTGATCCATGGGGGCAACGCCAGAGCTGGGATAGATTCGGTACCGATGAAAAAGAGGGTGTAATGTTGAAGTGTTGGTTTTAAAAAGCTAGCTAAGCGTTGGTAATATCATTAGGCAACAATGTTGGCCGGCACTTTCAGATGATGTCTTTTTTGTTGGAGTAACTAATAGGACTTGTCTTTTGTGTTGTGATATCCAGGTTGACAGCCATCGACGGCAATCGGCAAACCCTTCCTATTCTTTGCATTTCCCCAACTCAATATTTTCGGTTGTATTATGTTTATCGTAATTACATAACCGACGCTATTAAGGTAATTACAAATATTACGATCATAAGATAATTGAATGATACCGTTAACGTTATATAACAAACGCTATTGCGATAGCAAACTTCTATTTAAATCCCTCACCACACCTATCGATTCATATTTAGCTCTATATATTCTAGACTTTTCCAGAATATCAATTTATTTTATATTTAAAAAGAAAAAGGAACGTTTATGTACTTTCTTTTCAAGATTAAATTTTTTTATATTACATATATAAATTATATTTAATGTATTGATTACATGTTTATTATGAGTTAATTATATATTTTTTGTTACTATAAAGAAGCCCACGCACCGATATTGGTGGTAAATGAATTATTGTTATTCTTTAAAGTCTTAGATTCGAGCATAAAGAATGTCAGGAGTATGAATATTCAATATCAAATAATTTAGAGTTATCTTTGAACATATGTTATATCGTATTCTCATATTAATAATAAAAAAAATAACTAATCAAAAATAAACGGCAGTGGCATATCAACTTATTTTTTATTGGCAAAACTACTGCAATAATTCCTCATATAATGACCAATTTAATTTATTTTCTTAAATTTGATGAATTTTACGGTGTACAATGACAAATGTATGGTACGTTTAACATCTTTATAAAGACACACAAAAGATTTGACGTTTTCTACATAGAGTTTGGAAAGATAAAAAAACAAACACAAGAACTAATGCGATAAGATATTGTGTCCTTCGTGCGTCTTCTCAAAGATGTCAAATAATTTACGCAACTTTCATTTGACACTGTAACATTCATCCTATTTAAAAATAATAATTTTGTCAACAAATTTATTTTCTCACTACTTTATTCAGCAAATTTACCTTTTTTATTATTGATAACATGTCATATATACATATATATATATATATATATATATATATCTTTTTTATTATTGATAACATGTCATATATACATATATATATATATATATATATATTGGGATGGATGTAATTCAATTTATTGATATTGATTATACATTATTGTTTTTAAACCTTTACAACAATGATTTTTAATTTAATATATCGATTCGAATTTAAATTTATATAAAATATAGAAACATTTTTTTGAACAATTTCTACTTAGGGAAGGGGAAGGAAAATTTAGTTCTTAATGGATATTAAATTCACAACCTAGAGAAAATAAGATGTGTGAGAACTTTTAAACATATACACCATAGAATGTTGAGAATATAGAAACAGTTTTAAATGTTTTTAATATAAATTGAATACACATGTGAATGTAAGATTTCTTATTTTACTCAAAGTTTTTATTATAATAAAATAAGTACCCAAATGAGTTTGCGTATTTTATTATTAAAAATAATTAATAGCCACCAATATGATACGAAGAGTCCGATATGACTATAAAATCCGGCAGAACGATGCACACAAAAAGATTCACCTTATGTCTCCAAACATATAATCTCGTACCTGTACATGTAGAGTATACTCGATATCTTATGGCATATTAATATATCCAAAGTGTCTCAAAGGAATCAATAGCTAATAGATACATGTTTAACACGTTTAAATCCAATTTTAGATTCACCAATTCACTGCTGGAAATTCATGTAAAATTATGTATCATTTCCTTGTAAAACATATCACATGTATGCACCTTGTCGTAACCGTTTTTCGTCCGGGCACGAATTTTAAATACTCGGTGGGAAAATAATGTGAATAAATGATTTGGGAGTCGCCATCGGCCTTTTGGGTCAGGTAGGTCGATTACCTAAAAATTATCTTTTAAAAGAGTTTTTAAGAAAACATCAGTTAAAAGATAAACTGATCTGCGTTTTAACCAAAAATTCATTCTTTTTAGAAATAAAAAGGGATTCGTGGTCGGTTACGTTTAGGGAAGGATTAGCACCCCTACAACGCCCAAAATTGGTACTTTATTAATTATAAATTGTCTCTATTATTAGAAAATTAAAAGTTCAAAAATATATTTAATTTATAATCCTATTATTTCAAAGTTATAAAAATATATTTATATATAAAATATTTATTTATTTAGAAATATCAGAAAAAGACTTCTAGGTGCCTTAAGACAGCTCTTTTCTTTGATATTAAAAAATAAAATAACAATTAATATATAATTTTAAAACAATAGGATATTTATTTATTTAAAAATATCAGAAAATGGACATCCAATTATTTTAATAATACAATTTCTTAATATTGAAAAATAAATAAATATATATTAAAACATAATTATTAAAAGTAATTTATGAAATATAGGATTTTAATAAAAAAAAATATATATTATTTATTATATATATATATATATATATATATATATTTATAAATAATAAAATAATAATTAAAACAATAAAAAATAATAATAATAAAATAAATAATGATTAAAATAAAAGGAAATAAAAATATAGTATTAAAATGTAAAATATTAAAAATCATAGTAAAAAAATAAAAACTAATGAAATTAATAATTAAAATGTAAGATTATAAAACTAAAGTCCTAATTCGAAATATTATAAAACTTGAGTGCTAACAGTGTGATTTAACCATAATTCATAATACGGGATTAAAATAAAAATTACTAAACTATGAGGGACTAAATTTGATATTTACCTTAAATATATATATGCTGATAAAGACTAAATTAAAATAAAATAAAATTAAAAGACTAAATTAAAATAATCAGAAATTAATTTCAGTGACTAAATTGCAAAGTGTACAGACATGAAGTACTGCGGATAGGGTTTACCCCTATGAGAAATTACATAAACATCCTCACCAAAACGACGTCGTTTTGGTGAGGTTATATATACCCATTAAACCGGCCTAAAGGGCCATTCTTTTCTCATTTTTCTTTTTGGTTCTCTCTCTTCAGAGAGAGAACCTCTCGTTTTTCTCTGTATTTCCCTCATCTGAGGGAATTCCGGCAGCCACACGCTGCCGCGAACTCCACCGCCGGCCACCGCCTTCGGTGGCCGGGAAAAATTTTTTACACTAAAATACAGCCCTAATTTCCCCAAGGTCGAGTTCGACCTTTGTTTCCCCAAAAAGACTCCTAATCGGAGTAAATCTACGAAAATACCTTCGGTATTTTCTGTTCTCCGGCGATGTTTAGTGCTTCCGGCGATGGTCAAGGCTCTAAGGGTAAGTTTCTTTCTTCTTTCTTTGTTTTCTGTTTTGGTTTACTGCTGGTTGTGGGTTCGTGGCTCGTCTCTGTTGCCCCCTCCTTTATTTTGCAGGTAACGGTGGCTTTTATAGCCACCATGGTGCTCCTCTCTTACTGGTTAAAGAGTGGAAACTTTGGTGAGTCACCAAACTATGTGGTGACTCACCCCATAGCTGAAACGTGGACGGCCGGCGTGATGTTTCTGGAGTCTTCGAAGAGGCGGTGATGTCATGGCTACAGCGGGGTGGAACACCTGGAGGTGGCAGCTGAGCTCTTCTGGAAACATGAGGCGGCGTCGCGCGGGGCTTCTGGAAATGGCGGATGATAACCTAGGGTTAGGAAACCCTATGGTTTCCTTTGCTGGAACCATCTGTGGACCATTGGATCTCTCAGATCCAACGGCTGAGATCATTGGCGGCTGGCTGAGAAGAATGAAACCCTAATTGGGTTTAGGGTTTCTGTTAGGCCATTTCTGATTGGAATTGTAAACGTGCTTCGGGTTTTGGGCTTGTAAAATGGGCCTCCGGGTCCTTTGGGCTTGTAATATATATATATTAATAATAATAATAAAAATAATTTTAATAATAATAATAATTAAAAATAATTTTAATGAAATTGAAAAATTAGTGTCTACAGATGCCCCTCTTTGCTCATTCTTGTGTTAACAAGAATAGAGCAAAGACGAAAAAGACAATAATTTTTTCATTTAGCTTATTTTGAGTAATATGGAAATGTTGAAAACATTCTGCCCAGAGGTCTTATGAATGACCCTGAGGGTTTGAAAACATCAAAAAGCTCCCGAAGGCTTTTTGGAAACATCATGCACTGTAGGACTTACAGATGACCCTGGGGGTTTGAAAACATTAAAAAGCTCCCGAAGGATTTTTGAAAACATCATGCACTGTAGGACTTACAGATGACCCTGAGGGTTTGAAAACATCAAAAAGCTCCCGAAGGCTTTTTGAAAACATCATGCACTGTAGGACTTACAGATGACCCTGAGGCTTTGAGAACATCAAAAAGCTCCCGAAGGCTTTTTGAAAACATCATGCACTGCAGGACTTACAGATGACCCTGAGGGTTTGAAAACGTCAAAAAGCTCCCGAAGGCTTTTTGGAGACATCATGCACTGCAGGACTTACAGATGACCCTGAGGGTTTGAAAACATCAAAAAGCTCCCGAAGGCTTTTTGGAGACATCATGCACTGCAGGACTTACAGATGACCTTGAGGGTTTGAAAACATCAAAAAGCTCCCGAAGGCTTTTTGGAGACATCATGCACTGCAGGACTTACAGATGTGGGAAATAGTTTACTAAGTAAAAAACTAAGGAAATCGTTTTCTTACTTTTCAACAATTTTATTTTTAAAAAAGATTGAATGAGAAACTATGGAAATCGTTTTCTCATTATGTTTCAAAATAATATGTTGATTGGGTAACATGCCCCAATCTCAAGATAAGGGTTGGAAATAGTTTACTAAGTAAAAAAACTAAGGAAATCGTTTTCTTACTTTTCAACAATTTCATTTTAGAAAAGATAAAATGAGAAACTATGGAAATCGTTTTCTCATTATTATTATTTTTTTTTTTGAAATAACATGTTGATTGGGTAACATGCCCCAATCTCAAGATAATTTTCATTCTTGTGGATTGCATCCATCACTTCTTCAGATGTTTGCATGATTCCTGTATTTGCGGTTTTGAATACCTTCTTCTTGTAAGGTATTTCTTACCATGAATCTTCTTGTTATTCCGAAGATCTGTAAAACTTCATGTTTGAATGCACTCAAATGTATCAATGTAATGCATTGTTTATTGTGTAAATGATGATTTTATGAATGCATGAATGTTGATGCAATATTTATTTGTCTTCAAAGTGGTGAACTTGGTCTTCCTCTAGTTTATCATTTATTGCCAGGGTTACCTCTGGATATCAGTGTAGCAATTTATGCTATCAAGCTTGCATTTCTGCAGAATCATCTGATCAACTTGTATCTTTGCTGTCTTCTTTGCTTCATGAAGGTCTCAGAAGAAATGTTTCATTTGTGGAACTCTTGCCGTAGTCAGAACTATGACCTTGATGTCCCATTTTGTCTTGGATAAAACCAATTTTCTTTGCTTGGACTTGTGTAGAAATCCCATAAAGCTTTCATCTTTGAAAAGAGAATCTATCATCTGACTCAGCATGGATTAATTAGGAGAGTAGAGTCTGTTCTAATTTAACTCTTGAAACATCACAAGGAAGATTTATTCCAATTCCTTTCATGTCTCCACATATAATCAGATCTCGAATAAGGCAACTTGGACCAATATCATGTCGAGATGCTTAACAACAACCTATAGTTCAACCTTAGTTGACCCCATTAGTTTCTTGTTTAAAATTTCAACTTTCCTTGGAAAGAAATCTTCATTATATCTCACTTTTAATCTTGGGGTTGAAGAAAACAAACTTCATCTTGGATCAATAAATGGAAACCATATGATTGCAACATTGGTTCAGCACCATAATCACTGGTTCGTAAAACATTTGACAATACATTCATCTTTTCCTGTGGTTTCTGCTCGGATTATTGGTCAATGAAGCATTTGACAACACATTCATCCTTTTTTGTGGCTTCTGCCAAGATTTCTCAATTATTGAAGCTCTTTGCCTAGTGTTCAAAGCTTTTGTATGATGTCACAAGACCATTTGAGAACAAAACTCAATGGGGATACAAGTGATATGTTGGTATGACCAAAAAGTTGGTCAAATTCACAAAATGTGCTGGTGTTGAATTGAATAGGAAATACTAACTGATCTTGATATTGTCTCAGGCAAGGGTAAGTGTGATATCGATCACATTTTCTTCTGTAATGAGCGTTGTAGGAATTAGAAACAGACCCACTATAAGAGCCATGTATGGAAAGATATCCGTAGAATTCTTGATGCTGGGGATGAAACACATATGATAAAACCCCAAAATAGATAAAAATTCAGTTCAGCCTGGCTTGAAAATGATAACCCTAGTAACAGCGGGAATGGGTAATATGTGTAAGTCGAGCTTCTCTCTTCAATGTCATCAAGTAAACAAAAACTGATGTGAAAAACAGCTTCATAACCTCAATAGTATGGTTGAAACTAACTGCCAGGAACCTCAAAGAAATATTTTTAATTATCACCGACACACAAAAGGCCAAATTCAGAGTTTGAGGTCTCGATGAACTGATCCTTGGATCGAATGGTCTACAAAGGGACCATCTTTGTAGTTTAACACACTGTCATGTGATATATGGTTTAAGAAGATTGGGTATTTGAAACCATACTTGAAGAGTATATATTTGTTCAACAAAAAGATTCTGATGCAACTGCTTGATGAACGAAGCAATTATGTATAGTCAGCTCGACTGTCACTATTTTATCATTTTCATTTTTCATATCTTTCTGTCTCATTGGAAATATTTGTTCAAATCAATGATCTTGACACAGGATGTTGTGGGCCTTCAGCATGACCCAATATTGGCTGATATGAGCGTTCAAAATACATCAACATTCTTCATTCTGATTGAAAGGGGCTTTCAGCATGCCCTAGCATTTTGCTGATATAAACGTCCAGGATACATCAACATTCCTGATTCTGATTGACAAGGGTTTTCAGCATGCCCCAACATTTATTTCTTGTTAATCTGAGCCTTCAAAATGCCCCACATGGATCTGTCTGACTTGGACTTTCAAAATGCCACCAACATTTTAATTCTGGTTTATTTTCAATGTCTGTTTGACTTGAATCTCATGATCCCTATGAGGTCCAATTTTGACAATGCATTGTGTGGATTTATTCGTGCCCCAAATCTGTTTATCTTGAATGCTCTCATTATGGTATCACTAAACAGCAGTGTTGTCTAGTAACTGGAGGAATTCTCTTCATGTTGTCACAAACTTAAGAAGTATTCAATCATTCTGACAAAAATGTCTGAGATATGTGTCTTCTGAATGAGGTAACCATTTTTTGTATCTGGAGGGATTTAGTCAGACAGAGCAGTATAAATTACTTGGTAATCCATTCCAGGCTGACACAGTGGCTTATCATCTTTCAGTGAAGGCCATCTCTGAAATATACTTTTATGTGGGAGAGAAACCAATTTACGCGAACAGTAATCTGATGCAATGGCAAGACTATATATACAATGGTACAAGCTCATCAAAAATTCGCACCCATGCAACATGTTGATTCTGATAACAACTCATCTGATTATGAAGCGATCTTTCAGGATAATTTCACAGATATTGATAGTTCTTCTGATATCGAGGAAATCATGAATTCTGATTCTGATGAGAAGATTAAACTGTTATACTTGACAAAAATGGGATACTCAGAGGCTAAGGCTTCAATAACCATGGATATATGTGGTCTGAATTTATCAATTATAGAGTTAACAGATTTTATATGTGCTGCTCAAATATCAAAGGCTGCTGACGCACTTCTTCTGGTAGAAGATAGGAAACCATTATGCAATGATCCTAATTACAAGCAAAGGCGAAACTTGGGCTATGATTTGTGGAAAAGGAAGAAGCATAGGAAGTTTGAAAAGAAGCTTCTTAATAAAGACGATCATGCAGTTCATCTTTCAATTCCAATGATTGGTTATGGGGTTCCTACCGAACCAGATCAGATAACTCAAAGAACATTTCCAGAAGATGCTATTGGGTCTCCTTATTTCTACTATGAGCAACTTCATCTTTCAAATTCAATGATTGGTTTTGGGGTTCATACCAAATCAGATCAGATAACTCAAAGAACACTTCCAAAAGATGCTATTGAGTCTTCTTATTTCTAACTATGATCACATGGCACTTGCTCCAGTTAATGTTTGGACTGGAATATCACAGTACTTATTCGATGTAGAGCCAGAATTTGTAGATTCGATGCATTTTCATGCTACTACACTAAAAAGGGCTATATTCATAATCTGCCAATTGAGAATAGATTTACTCTTATCATGTTTTCTCCACGCACTAGACATGATATTTTTCCATTGACAAAGAAATAATGGCCTTCCTGGGATCCAAGAACAAAGTTGAACTGTTTACAAACATGTACAGGAAGTGCCAAATTGACAGAAAGGATCCGCAAGGTTCTTGAAGCTTATGACGATGAGCCACCTTCGAGTGTCCAAAAGTATGTTCTTGATGAGTGCTGAAAATGGAATCTGGTATGGGTTGGAAGGAATAAAGTTACTCCACTTGAACCTGATGAGGTGGAAATGCTTCTAGGTTTCCCTAAAACCCATACACAAGGAGCTGCTAGAGACATGTTCTCCGGTGATATCCATGTCCTGTCTTTTTTTCTTCTGGGATCAGTGATGCAGAGGTTGTCTTCTACTGTCTTGGCATATCTTTGAAAACAGATGTGCAAGAACTAAATGATGATCGGTTGGAGCAATTGATGAGTAGATTTGTCGAATTCGACCTTGTTGTCGGTGGCATCCAGCGTAACAACCTTACTTGAAGAAATAAACATCATCAGGATGAAATAGAAGATTTTTGTTGGTGAATTTTCTTGCAATGAATGCTATGACAACTATCTCTTCTGCTGCTCCAATATATCCCACTCTTTTCAAATTATGGAACGGTTTAGTTGACAGTAAAACTGGTCATCTTTAACTTTTGGAATCTTGTAACCAATGTTACCCTATATAAAAGTCCTATAAGGGTAGATTCTATTCCAATGTCTTGTTCTGTGCCCTAAGTCCTCCAATTCAAATTCAGCAATCTTCTGAAGGACATAATGGATATCATCTTGACAAAGAAAATGATCATCATAGAAAAAGTAGCAATGATGTATCAAGACTTGAGCCAACACCAGAGTGCAGGTAGTGGCTTGTTCATGGCTCTATGATGTAATCTTTTAGAGAACATGAATTGATGGTTGGGGAAAATAATCTGTCTGGTGACGCTTATTGCCCTCAGCATGAGATAAACGATAATCTTTCTTGATGAGCTGCTAATAATGTCATAGGAGAGTGTCATAATTTCAATTCTCCAGACTTTCTGGCTTTTTGGACCACTTGCCTTCAAAAATGTGAAGTGCTTCATTATTCTAGCCTCGTTCATTCTTTTTTTTCTACAACAGAGGTAGAATAAGCAACAATTGCTTTAAGGACCTTCCTCATTTGAGACTGTACTATTTGAAAATGTTTTTTCTCCTTTCTTTATTGAAGAATGAAAGAATTTTGCAAAGTATTACCCCTTTCAGGTTCACAATATAATCGAATCATAAACAATGAGTTTAATGAATATCAAATAAATCAACTACACTTTTAAATCATTCAAAAATCATAGTTCTATGGCAAGTGTCAAAATTATTGACTGATTTGAAGTGTAGGTTGATTTTGGTAAAGTAGGTTCTTTCAAGTTGGTTCAGTATGTCGCTTCGGGCTTCCACTAACTTGAAGAAATGGTTGTTATGCTCATCTTGTAGAGATGCTTCTCGTTTCCAGAATCTCAGGAACGTTTTTGAGATGTGTGGTGATTCATTAAGAGCTTAAGATCGTCTCTTATGTCGTTGTTGCACCATTCAATATTCGAGCCGCCTTTTCATGTTTTCAACTCGAATCCTCCTTTGGTTTCAAAGATGTTTTTTTTTTAAAAAAAAATTTATATCTTGAACCCTCTTTTTATCATTTTTCATATCATGCATTAAAGATTTTAAAAAACCAATTTTTGCAAATAAAAATCAATCTTGAGAGGCGGAATGAATTCTGAAGAAATTCTCTTTTACTTAGAAATCCATGTACGATTAAAATGGACTTTTCAGGTACGTAACGTAGGCCATGGCTTATGGTTATGAAAAAAAGGGATAAAAAGGCCCAAATAAGTGTTTAAGGGTCATCAAACCAAGGATCAATTCATTCTGATGCCATCAATCTTGTTTTGTTTGACTTAGATCTGCCTTGCTGGGGAATTTTCCATCAACTGGATCCCTCTAGACTGCCAAATTTTGGATTCATTTCCATTTTCTCATATCTTCATCATTTCTTGCTCTTCTTATTGAATATGAATCTTCAAATTAATTGTACTCGATCCATTGTGTAACTTGAGGCTCCACGAGTCACTTATCTTGATTCAATTTCTCCCCCTTTTTTTCCTTTTTTCTTTCTTTTTTCTTTTTGTTGTTTTTTTTTCAAGTATAATATTTCTTGACAGAATCTGAGTTTATTTGGTTTCTCATAACTTTCTTATTCATTTATGCCAAAATCAATGCTTCTCTGGAAAAGGCCTATTTCCCACGGAAATCTTTATGTACAAACAAGATCATTTTCAGCATTAGATCACCCTTTTGGAACTCTCGCGGATTTCTGTTCGTGACCTTTCATCGTCTATTTCTGATACATCTGCCTATGGCAAATAGCTTTCAATTGGTTCTTATCAATAAGGTTTAATTAATCAAATCGAAATTGGATACATTCAGTCTTCTCCAATTTTTCCTCCTTGAGGATACAAAATAATGGGATCTCAACTTCAATTGGTAATATTGCTACCATCCCATAGACTAAACAATAAGGTGTTGCCCCAGTAGATGTTCGCACAGTAATTCAATATGCATATAAGGCAAAAGGTAGCTTCTCGTGTCAATCCTTGTAAGCTTTAGTGGTCTTTGTAATGATCCTCTTAAGGTTCTTATTTGCTCATGCAAAAGCCCCATTCATCTTAGGGCGATATGTCACTGAGTTGGCATGCTTGATTTGTGCGCGAAGTTTAGTCATCTCATAGAAGTCCTTGTAAAAAGCGATATCTCCAGGGGATGAATATTCAAGATCAATTTTACTTACATGAAAAATGTAATTAATGCATGATATATTTATTTCAATCAATCACTCTTCCCTTCTTCTTTAAGTATGACCTAATCACTCGAAATTATCTTCAATAAGTTGGTCCATGATGCCTCATCTCGTCTCTTCTTGCAGTAAGATTCACGGATAATTGAAAGTTTGGTTCTTTTGAGGTCTTTTGGTTTATGATGGTTTTTTGTTTGGAAGGATAAATGTGTGACTTTTAAAGTAATGTATATATGGTGGAAGGTAATATCATCAATCAACTCTATCCGATAAGGTAAACATCTAGAGTTGGTGTCTCAAAAACAGGTAGAGACATTTCTTCAGAGTCTCAGATAAATGCAGTGTCAGGATTTGGTTTTGGTAAGGGTTGAGTAATTGGTGTTGGATGGGATATGGAAGATATAATTTTATCACTTGCCAATAGATCTATAACTCTTGCAAATTTAAAAGAATATTTAATCTACTCGATACTCAATAATCTTAAGGTTAAAACTTGATTCCTTGCTCATAACCTTAATAAGCAACACACATTTATTTATTGCATAAAAAGCGGAGAAAGGAACAAAAAACAAGTTCAAACAAGATGCTGAAAATAGAAAGGTACTACAGTGGTAGATAACACTTCCACTTGTTCATGCATCATCACTCCTTTAATGTCGGTTGTGTAATAAGATCAGAGTCATTGTCTTCATTTGCCCCCCATTTCTTGATCATTTTTTGTGTCAAGACTCTTTTGTCAACAAGCATCTCTATTTCTTTTAACAGTTGCCTACAATTGCCCGTGGAATGCCCAAATACTCCCAAGTGAAAATCACAAACACTACTTTGATCATAGCTATGAGCATAAGGGTTTGGTGACATTTTCATTGGTCTTGGTGTGATGTACTGACCTTTAACCAAATGAGGGTATAAGTCTGAAATAGAAGTTTGGAACACTTCCAAAGTTTTTCTTGATCGCATGACTTTCTTTGGTCGATCCGAACAGTTACTTGCTCTTTTTCTTTTGCAGTTTCGGGGATTCTGGATGCGACATACATTCACATCATCAGCTTTCGCTTTTTGATCCGTTGGGCTCTTGGATGTGACTTTTGAGTTTTCTTCATTGATTACATTCTCAATTAAATCTCCACTTGTCACAAGATTCTCGAATTCCTTTGTCGGATTTGCCTGCATTAACTCGAAGAAAGGCGCTGGAAGGGAATCACGAAACATACGTGATATCTCTTCTTCTAACATGGGAGGTTGAACTTGTGCTGCCACTCTTCTCCATCTTAAGGCATATTCTTGAAATCTTTCATTGGTTTTCTTCTTTACTCTTCGAAGATCCATACGTGTTGGAGCTAAGCCTTTAACATACCGATATTGTCCCAAAAATGCATCAGCTAAATCTACCCATTTCTTGATTTGTTCTTGGGTCAACTGATTGTACCAGACTACTGCTGGGTTAACAAGGCTATCATGGAAAGAGTGAATTAAAAGGTCATCAGAATTTAAATATCCTCCCATTTTTCTGCAAAACATTCTCAGGTGGATTAGGGGACAACTTGTGCCATCATATTTCTCAAAATCATGCATTTTGAATTCATGGGGAATAATCAAATCTGGAACCAAGCTAAGCTCTCTTGCTTCTAATTCTTTGTGGGAAGTATCAACACATTTCATATTTTTGATTGCTTCATCCATCTTCTTGAATCTTTCCTCATATTGTGAATAATGAACAAGGCTATTCTTTGGATTCAATTAGGATGCCCCAGAGGGTTTTACCATTTTCGACTCTTCAATCTGACAGCATGGTTGCTCTTTATCAATTATCTCTTCTTTATCAGATGTCACATACTGAATAATTTGATTTGATCCATCTGGTACTGAATCTGATGTTTCTTTCCTTATATCCGGAGGTAACCCTGTCAATTGTTCTAGCCACTGGTCTTGTAGTCCCTTATAAGATTGCTCCATTGTTTTCATGATGACAGTAAAGTAATATGAATGAATGACCTTGGTTTTATTGTTACAAAACCTTTCATTAATTATTAACATGTTTTTATAATTAAAGTACATGACAGTACTTAAATAAAAATTTGAAAAATGCATAAATGGAAAAATAAGAATGCAAAATGTGCAATTCAAAGATAAAAAATAAAAATACAAAATGAAAATGCACAGATACAAAATGTAAATGCATGTATGAAAAGGTGTTACTTAAGAGTGATCATCTTAGAACAGATTTCATTGAACACAAAAGCTTCAGTACATCAAACAAAACTTTTACATGTAGGGGACAACTTTCAGTCCTAACTTCAAAAAAACTTTACATATAGGGAATAACTTTCCCATTTTCTTCTCTAAAACCAAGTTAGTTTATCAGCTTATGGGCCATATTGCTTGTCTGGACTGCAGCTTCTTCCATGACATTCTGATGTTCTTTCATCTCCTATGTCAATTCTTGGAGTTGATCATTTTCCTTTGTGAGAGAACATTTGTGTTCAAAAAGTTTTTGGACAAGATCTTCATGTATGTTGCAACTCTTTTTCAGTTTGGTGGCCCCTGCTATCCACTCTTCTGGGGTGTTTCCTATACCAGCATTTTGAAAGGCTTGACTGACCTTCTGGAAGTCTTCATGTATGGTTTCCATTTTGGTGCTCAATTTATCATTTTCAATCTTCAAATGACGTATTTGAGCTTCAAACCTCAGCAAATCTTCTTCTCTCTGGGCGCCCCTACTGATATTCTTACCTTTGAAGACTTTTGGTATTAATCTATCAGGACCCTCGGTTACCAAACTAGGTCGATCATTTACCATAAATTATAAGGTTCCATGATCCAAAAGACTTTGGACTCGGCGTTTGAAGGCAAGACAATTCTCGATGGTATGTCCTTGAGCTCCGGCATGATATTCACAATGAACGTTGATGTCATACCAATTTGGATACAGAGGTTGGAACGGTTTTATATAATATGGATCCACTTCTCGTGCTTCAAGTAGCTTTTCATACAACTCTTTATATGATATGGGGATAGTATCAAGATGAGAACCACCTTTTGTCTTGGATTGAACCTGAGTTTTAGACATCGGGAGCAGACCAAACTTTGATGATTTCTGATTACATGATTTCTTCTCTTCTCTGGGAGCTTGTACAGTCGTCACCATTTCTTTGGTATCTCCAGACGATTTGTGAATACGAATGATGACTGTCTGTAATTTCTCAAATTGGTTAAGAATCGAAGTCCCTTGCGTATCTAAAACTGCAGAGTTAGGTTTATTGAGCTCTCTCTCTTTCTGTGCTGGAATCTCTTTTCCTTTGGCCAAAACAGATATTCTATCCATCATCTTGGTCATCTGCTCTCTTATTTCTCGTATCTCCTTTTGCTCTTCAATGGTCATACGATCTTTGGGTGCATAGCTTGCTTCTATCCTCAGAGTTTCCTCAGGATGTCTTTCTTTGGCCGCATCATATTTTGTTTGATCATAAAACTTTTTGTCAATTTACAATTTCTTTCCAATATGATGAACAGTCTTTCAAGTAAACACCTTTTGGTTATGCTATGATCATGTAATGCAAACAAAAAAAATGAGAAAAAAAATAAAATAGTTAGTATCAACTAATGAAAAAAATCTATCTATCAAGGTATAAATCTTAACCTCATGCTTTCTAGTTCCATGCTTTGTTTGGAAAATTTAACCTAACCGCATGATTTTTAGTTCGCAGGCATTTATTCAGAAAAAATAATAAATTAAAAAATTAAAAGCTAAAGCTTATTTCTCTTTTGTGTACACCTAAGGACAGAGGTTCAGTACTGTCTTAGATCAGGAGAAGTTCTAAGGTTTATTACATGTAGGGTTTTAGTTCTAGGAGTAAAGGTACTCGAATTGTCCTTGTTAGTGCCCCCTTGGGCTGTCAACCCTCAATCCTAGTCCATTACAGATTTAAGTGGATCGAGTTCAATTCGAGGGGATACATTTCTCTATACCTGACACGGAGAATAAATTCTCACAGAGACATAGAGCATATGAACCCCGAAAGTTACTTGCTAGGTCTGACACGGAGAATAAATTCTCACGAAGACGTCGCTTTCACTCCCACTTAAAAGGGACAAACTCAATTATAGAGCTTTATGTTATGCAATGCAAGTGTTGTGTGTGAGGAGAAATGTTCAAACTTCTAACAGATAAATAAAATAAAAAAATTAATGATAAGTATATGAAAATAGTATGTAATAAAAAATTTTGAAATAAAAGAATTAAAAATTAAATAAATGATTTTTTTTTAATTTCTAATTAATAGAGACAATTTATAATTAATTTCAAAGCATGACTGAGTCCCCAGCGGAGTCGCCAAGCTGTCGTAACCGTTTTTCGTCCGGGCACAAATTTTAAATACTCGGCGGGAAAATAATGTGAATAAATGATTTGGGAGTCGCCATCGGCCTTTTGGGTCAGGTAGGTCGATTACCTAAAAATTATCTTTTAAAAGAGTTTTTAAGAAAACATCAGTTAAAAGATAAACTGATCTGCGTTTTAACCAAAAATTCATTCTTTTTAGAAATAAAAAGGGATTCGTGGTCGGTTACGTTTAGGGAAGGATTAGCACCCCTACAACGCCCAAAATTGGTACTTTATTAATTATAAATTGTCTCTATTATTAGAAAATTAAAAGTTCAAAAATATATTTAATTTATAATCCTATTATTTCAAAGTTATAAAAATATATTTATATATAAAATATTTATTTATTTAGAAATATCAGAAAATGACTTCTAGGTGCCTTAAGACAGCTCTTTTCTTCGATATTAAAAAATAAAATAACAATTAATATATAATTTTAAAACAATAGGATATTTATTTATTTAAAAATATCAGAAAATGGACATCCAATTATTTTAATACTGCAATTTCTTAATATTGAAAAATAAATAAATATATATTAAAACATAATTATTAAAAGTAATTTATGAAATATAGGATTTTAATAAAAAATATATATATTATTTATTTATATATATATATATATATATTTATTTATTTTTATAAATAATAAAATAATAATGAAATAATAATTAAAACAATAAAAAATAATAATAATAATAAAATAAATAATGATTAAAATAAAAGGAAATAAAAATATAGTATTAAAATGTAAAATATTAAAAATCATAGTAAAAAAATAAAAACTAATGAAATTAATAATTAAAATGTAAGATTATAAAACTAAAGTCCTAATTCGAAATATTATAAAACTTGAGTGCTAACAGTGTGATTTAACCATAATTCATAATACGGGATTAAAATAAAAATTACTAAACTATGAGGGACTAAATTTGATATTTACCTTAAATATATATATGCTGATAAAGACTAAATTAAAATAAAATAAAATTAAAAGACTAAATTAAAATAATCAGAAATTAATTTCAGTGACTAAATTGCAAAGTGTACAGACATGAAGTACTGCGGATAGGGTTTACCCCTATGAGAAATTACAGAAACACCCTCACCAAAACGACGTCGTTTTGGTGAGGTTATATATACCCATTAAACCGCCCAAAGGGCCATTCTTTTCTCTTTTTTCTTTTTGGTTCTCTCTCTTCAGAGAGAGAACCTCTCGTTTTTCTCTGTATTTCCCTCATCTGAGGGAATTCCGGCAGCCACACGCTGCCGTGAACTCCACCGCCGGCCACCGCCTTCGGTGGCCGGGAAAAATATTTTACACTAAAATACAGCCCTAATTTCCCCAAGGTCGAGTCCGGCCTTTGTTTCCCCAAAAAGACTCCTAATCGGAGTAAATCTACGAAAATACCTTCAATATTTTCTGTTCTCCGGCGATGTTTAGTGCTTCCGGCGATGGTCAAGGCTCCAAGGGTAAGTTTCTTTCTTCTTTCTTTGTTTTCTGTTTTGGTTTACTGCTGGTTGTGGGTTCGTGGCTCGTCTCTGTTGCCCCCTCCTTTATTTTGCAGGTAACGGTGGCTTTTATAGCCACCACGGTGCTCCTCTCTTACTGGTTAAAGAGTGGAAATTTGGTGAGTCACCAAACTATGTGGTGACTCACCCCATAGCTGAAACGTGGACGGCCGACGTGATGTTTCTGGAGTCTTCGAAGAGGCGGTGATGTCATGGCTACAGCGGGGTGGAACACCTGGAGGTGGCAGCTGAGCTCTTCTGGAAACATGAGGCGGCGCCGCGCGGGGCTTCTGGAAACGGCGGATGATAACCTAGGGTTAGGCTAGAAATAAAATATTATATATATAATTCGAATAGGGAAAATTAACCCTTCGGTCCCCAAAATAAACTAGGATTCATGAGTTAACACAAAAAAAACTTCTATATTTTCCAAAAAAAAAAGCATCCCCAAAAATTTAATTTTTATCCAATTTTAGTCCTAAATTTATAATTCAATAAATAAAAAAGACGATTGAACTTATTTGAATAGGCGTGAGACTGATGAGGTAGTTGTTAAGTGACTAAAACACAACTTTTCAATAACTTTAATAATTATTTTATAATTTTAAAAAATTTATGATTGAAACAAAATTTAGTGGGATAAAGTACACAAACGGTTCCCCAATTATTGGGTATTTCGTTGTTGAGTACCTGATTATTAAAAGTTACAAAATGGTCAACTGACTATTCATATGTTATCATCCTTTTCCATTAAAAAATTGATGACAGCCTGAGTTGGATGTTAACCTGCTAAATGGGATATGATAAAAATATGATCTCAGAATCTCAAATGAATATCATATCTCAATCAACATGTTAACGTCCAGCTTAGTCGACTATCAACTTTTTAACGAAAAGGGAGAGTTTGGAACATATGAATAATTGGATGACCATTTTGTAACTTTTAATAATCGGGGACTCAACAACGAAATACACTATAATTGAGAGATCGTTTGTATACTTTATCCCACTAAATTTTGTCTCATTCATAAATTTTTAAAAATCATAAAATAATTATTGTAGTCGAGGGACTAAACAAAGTAACACCCAATAGTTAAAGGACCATTTTGTAACTTTTAATAGTCAAGAGACTCAACAAAGCAATACCCTATAATCAGGGGACCATTTATGTAGCTTACCCAATTTAGTGACTAAACATGTAGTTTAACCATTTTAAAACAATGCTATAAAAAAAAGCAATTTACCAAAAGAAAAAGAAAAGAAAACATTGCCGAGCAATGTTTCCACATGCCAACTACTTAAAACAAAGTCAATGAATCCAAAAGTCCAAAAAGCTCTTAATCAAAGTACAAGGGCCATTACAATCTTATTTATTAATTCAAATTAGTAATAATAAATTAATAATATCTCTTCCAATTCTTTTTCCTTTTTCCCTTCCCAGTTTCATAGTTTTGCTCTAATTAATTTAGATCATCCCGCGTCATACATCTGATTTTAATAGATGAGTCTCCGACATAAATTTTATATGTATACAAAACCTTAAACTTAATATATACTTAAACGATATCAAACAATTATCACTTAAATTAACCGCGTTAATAATATCTCCTCCTATTCTTAAGAAGGCTTTTTGACTTTTCCTAGAAGCATTTATTAAACAAACGGAGTTTTCTATATAAGACCAATGGCATTGTTCATCGTCAAGGAGAATCCATAGCCTCTGAGAAAGCAAGCAGAAGAATCATCAATGGCAGGAGGAGATCTTCTTCTGGGTTTAATTGTTGGTTTCGCTTGCTTTTCAGAAACTTGCTTTGCGTTCATCACTTTCTCTTTGCTGCAAAGAGCACTTGTTGTCACTGCTCATCCACAACGACGCGAGTAAATCAAATTCCCTGTTTTTCCATATTTTGTCTCCATTTCTATTCATATACTTCTGTAAGTTATGGATTATCCATTAGAAAATAAAAGAGAAAATCTTTTAATTAATCTTACTCTGTGATTTTATTTTGGATAAATTACGTATTTAGTACTTAAACTATCAGTTTAGCCTGTTTTAATACCTAAACTCTTAATTTTTTTCAAAACTATACTTAACGTTTAGTTTTTGTTTCGTTTTAGTATCTCGCCGTTAAAAACTTAACTGGTGATTTGCACGTGGCACCTTTTTTGTGGGTAAATTACATCATTCATCATTCAATTATCTTCTCACTCTTATTTTGGTCACTAAAGTTTAATTTTTTTAATTTAATTACTTAATTTTTAAATTACTTCTGATTTAATCACTCTAACTTTCAAATATTTTATTTTTAATTATATAGTGATAAAAAATATAAAAAAATGTCATGTCACAAAAAATATTAGTAATAAAATAAATTAGAGTGATTAAAATAGGAGAAATTTGAAAGTTGAGTAGTTAAATTGAATATTTTTCAAATTTGTACCAAAATAGGAGTGAGAAGATAGTTGAGTGATGAATTATGTGATTTACCCATAAAAATGCAGTGTTGTTAAGTTTTTAACGGTAAGATACTAAAATGAAACAAAAACTAAACATTAGTATGATATTGAAAAAATTAAAAGTTTAAATACTAAAACGGACTAAAATTGATAGTTTATGTACTAAATAATTTATACTTTTACTTTTTGTTTATGTGTTCTTATTTTTCGGGGGGAGATGGGGTTGAGTTAGGTTTAAGTATTAACTTAATATCGTAGATTCATCAGCTCCAGATTTTATTTTTGAAATAAATATGTTTATACAATTCATTATTTTTTGCGTAAAGCACATAAATGGTCCCCCGATTATAGAATATTACTTTGTTGAGTCCATCGACGATTAAAAATTACAAAATGATCTCTCAACTATAGCGTTGCTTTGTTGAGTCCCTCAATTATTAAAAGTTACATGATGGTCACCTGACTATTTATTATGTTCCAAACTCAATCATTTTTCGTTAAAAAATTAATGGTTGTATGAGTTATACGTTAACATGTTGACTAAGATATGACAGTCGTTTGAGATTATAAGATCGGATTTTATTATATATCAGTCAGCACGATAACATCTAGCCTAGATTGTCGTTAATTTTTTAACGAAAAATGATGAGTTTGAAACATATGAATAGTCGGATTACCATTTTTAATAGTCTAGGGACTCAACAAAGCTATAGCTTATGGCCAGGAGATCATTTTACGACTTTTAATAGTCGAGGAACTCAACAAAGTAGTATCCTATAATTGGGGGATCATTTATGTACTTTACCCTAATATTTTTAGAAATATATATTTTTAATTCATCTTTAATATTTTTTCTTTTTAAAATATAAATAATGTTGTAATATATTGTTATATTTTCGTACCATATAAATTAAATAATATATTACATAATTGAAAATTAGAGATGTAAAAATTTCGAAACTCAGAACAAAGGGTGTTAAGTTTTCTTAATAATTTTTGGATAAACTATACATTTAGTACCTTAACTATCACTTTTATTTTATTTTGGTCATTCAACTATTCCAAAATCATACTTAATGTTTTATTATAGTTTCATTTTAGTCACCCGCCGTTAAAAATTAATGTTGATATATCATAGTAAAGTAATGTCAAATCATTATTGAAATACAAAATAAAAAAAATATTATATCAATAGTTCTGTTAATGTTTTTAATGGTGGGTTAGCAAAACCTAACATTAGGTATGATTTTGGAGAGAAAATAAGTTGATGACAAAAACATAATAACAGTGATAATTAAGATACTAAACATGTAATTTTCCCTAAATGTTTATTTAATTTCTTTACCATTAATACCAAATTTATTGATGGATTAATATAACGTTGAGATTCAAACATCCGAACCTAGTTCAACTTCAAATTATTGGGAAAGCTCAATGTGACTTTAAAGATATTAAAAAGGTTTGATTGATTAAATTGTGCAGTTTTGAAAGCCAGAGAAGACAAAATCACAGTGACATGGGGGTTGAATCAAAGTTTCCCAGCAGGGACCGATTC
Source organism: Hibiscus syriacus (assembly GCF_006381635.1). Taxonomy (NCBI): domain Eukaryota; kingdom Viridiplantae; phylum Streptophyta; class Magnoliopsida; order Malvales; family Malvaceae; genus Hibiscus; species Hibiscus syriacus. Next base: position 9,102,412 of record NW_024063533.1, on the reverse strand, counting down.
AGCCTATAAAACCATCAAGGTTCAGTTATGCTACGCACCAATCAGCCAAGTTGACCGAGCTTGGAGCAAAACCGAGGACAATCTTTCCAAAGACAAAACATGCCAATTCAAGATCGTGAAAAGACCCTACATCACCACCGCCACCCAAACTTTCGAATGGAAAATAGAGCAAGAAGTGCCAATCGCCACCTACTTCGTCCGAGCCTACGCATTAGATGCCGGCGACCAACAAGTGGGCCTACGGTCAAACTACCGATGCCAAGAAAACTACCAACCTCTTTGAAATCCAGGCCGTCATCGGACGCCATGTCTCCCTCGATATCGCATCCATTTGCTTCAGCGTTTTCTCAATTGTTGCCTTGATGGGCTTCTTTTTTGCCGAGAAAAGAAAGGGAAGAAAGGCTCAACAGTAGTTGATGCATATATACACAAGCCAAATCAGATCAAGCAAATAAACTTACTAAGAACTTCATCTTCTGTTATTTGGATTTAAACATGAATGTCTAATATAATTATGATTAACAACATGAATGTCTAATATAATTATGATTAACAAGATATTTATTAGGTATTTTGAATACAAGATTATATCAATACATTCATGTTTGGTTATGCATCATGTTATACCTTATTCATCACCTGAATTTAATTGAATAGAAATGTATTATAAGTTTGATTATATTATAGAAAATAATTTATATTAGTTAGTAATCCAAACATGTACGTAGTTCATAGAATTATCATGAACAAATAATTCTAAAGAATTATTACATTGTCTAAAGTCCAAATGTAGAAATAATTTGTCTTGGTTGTCGGAATGGTTGACTCCCGAGTATAGGCATAGATGTGTTAGTCTAGACTGACAAATCATTAGACTGGATCCTAGATGAATTAAGATCTTAAATATGCTTAAATATTAGATTACTTGTGATATTTAAAATATATTTACGTTAATCAGAAATAAGGATTACGTGTATGCGACTTACATAATTTGATATATCAAGATCTGAAGTCTCAGAATAGTAAGTTTGAAGATGATATGTTGACTATGTTACTCATATATGATGTAGATGCATTTACAGATATAGAACCACAGCTCGAATAAAGAGTAAATGGGATCCTTTCAGCGATATTGTAATTGCTTATGAAAATATAATGTGGTGGCAACTGACAAGCCTTCATCAACGAAAAATGATTAATTATATTTTTGTAGTAATTATTTTTTATTTTATCTATTAATTAATTGACCGAGTGGCCAAGAATGCTCATGTCATCCTTTCTTGGGAATGTTAATGTAACGATCTGAATTTTTGAGTAAATGTTTAAGTTAAAGTGATCTTAAAGGAAAAGACCGAAACGAGAACGCAACATTGCGTTGAATCTGTCGTACAAACAAGCTCATAGCATTACAGAGAGGAATTTAGTTGTTTATCACTCTTCAATAAATGGTAACAAGTTTTCATGAACTTCAGCAGCATTTATATGAATAGCAAAACATTACATCTACCCTAAGATCCTGAAGAGCACACAAATGGATTGCAGGTTTTTGAAAAAGAATGCAGTACTGGTACAAGACGAAGGGGTACCTTCTTGCGAACGACGAGAGCATAATAATCACTCATGTCTAAATCTTCACACCTTTGCGAATCAGGCAACTCCCAATCAAACCAGTACAAAAGATTGGCCAAAACATATTCAGCTCCGGCAACTGCAAACGTAATCCCGGGACAACCTCTTCTACCGGCACCAAATGGCATAAACTCAATATGTTGGCCCTTGAATTCAACTGAACTGTTCAAAAACCTGTCTGGGATGAACTCTTCAGCCTTGTCCCACAACTTGGGATCCCTCTGAATTGCCCATGTATTCACCAATACTATTGTTTTAGCAGGAATATCGTAACCTGCCAATTTAGTAGCTGTGGGATTTTGTCTTGAGACCATAACAGGAGCATGGAGTCTCAGAGTCTCTTTCACAACACATTTCAAGTAGTGCATTTCATTGACATCCATCCCAATCACACTTGGTTTTCTACCCACCACTGTTCTTACCTCTTCTTGAGCTTTCTTCATTCTACCCACTACTGTTCTTACCTCTTCTTGAGCTTTCTTCATTATGTCGGGGTTTTTCATAAGTTCTGCCATTGCCCATTCCAGTGTGGCAGCTATATTATCGGTTCCGCCAATAAACATGTCCTGTAATAGGATGATACTCAATGTTAGATATGAGTAAGTGTGTATGTTCATTCCTTAAAGGGTTTTTTTAGCAGTTCATATCCAAATTTTTATCTGACATAAACATCGAAAAGGATATTTCGAGTAAAATTAGTGTTGGAACAACATAAATCCGGATTTATGCATTTGAGAGAGAAAGGGGAGGAGAAGAGAAGTATACCAGTAGGATAGCCCTGAGGTTATCTTGAGTTAGACTGATGTCAAGCTTGCCATCCAGCTGAAGATGAAGAAGAATATCAACGAAACTTTTGTTATCCGATGTATAATTATCTCCATCATTCATCATAACCAGGCGATCTTCTATTATTTGATCAATAAAAGCATGTAGTTCACTGGAAACCTTTTCCAGTTCTGAAGTCAAGCCTGTAAGAGCATCAACCCATCCCAAATATGGAAAGAAATCTTCAAAGCAAAAGGATCCTATAAGATCCATTGCCTTCCTTGATAGCTCCCCAAACCCTTTATTCCCATGTTCTCTTTCATATACTTGACCAAGAACAGATCTGCTGATGATGTTGTTCGCAATGGTTTCAAACATTTCACAAGCAGCAATTTCAGACCCATTGTGACAACACTCTGTTATATTCTCAATCATTCTCGAAACCTCTTGTTCTCTCACGAGCTGAAACATTTTAACCCTCCTCTGGCTCAGAAGTTCAACAACACAGATTTTCTTTGCTTGTCTCCAGTAATCACCGTAACTAGAAAACGCAATGTCGGTGCAGCCACAGAAGAGAGTATGAGTAACTCTTATTTGAGGCCTTTCTACGAACACATCGTGTTCAACAATGACCTCCCTGCCTAATTCAGCAGATGAGACCACGAGTGTTGGAGTTTGCCCCATGTGTAAAAGCATCAAAGGGCCATATTTCTCAGACAAGGCTCGGAAAGATCGGTGGGGCAATTTCCCAACTTGGTGAATGTTGCCAATGATGGGAAGCTTTGGTGGAGATGGCGGCAGATTGCGATTCCAGGATCTTGAAAACTTGAAGAGATAAAGAATGGCGAAGAGAAAAGTAAAGAAGATGACAGGATCGAATTGTTGCCACCATTGCTGCAATAACATTGATGGGTTCATGATTGCTTTTCTGCTCTAAAGAAAGCAGATTTAGCATTTGTATTCTTGGAATCAATGAAGAAAGGAAGGGAGACGATTATTTGAGTTAATTGCATAACATGTCCTCAAATTATGATCTTTATTTTAAATTGGTCCTTAAACATTTAAATATTACAATTTTATTCTTAAACTATGACTATCATTTTAAATTAGTCAACAAACTTTTGAACATTTCAATTTCATCCCCAAACTATGACCTTCATTTTTAATTGGTCCCTAAACATTTTGAATATTCCAAATTCACCCCATACTATAAGTATATACTAATCACATCCCTTGTTAATAAAAACATTAGACCAAGTTATGTTATTGTATGTTTGAAAAAAATTAGGTTAAATTACGGTTGAAACTAATTACATATTTGGATGAATTTAGGGATAAAATTGAAATATTTAAAAGTTTGAGGACCAATTTAAAAAGAGAGTCCTAGTTTAGGGATGAAATTAGAATGCTCATAAGCTTAAGGATTAATTTAGAATAAAAGTCATAGTTTTAGGATGAAATTTAAAATATTCAAAAGTTTAAAGATTAATTTACAATGAAAGTTTTAGTTTGACTACATATAATACAATTAACACCGATTATTTTGCTGTTATAGCTTGAACATGATAGAGAAAAAGAAGTAAAATTTCTGCACTATGATCTGCACACAACTCAAAAATCACATGGATATTGGACTTTTGATTTTAAAAATGAATTTTAGGAAGAGAGAATCTCAATTGTCCGGGATTTGGTCTTCTAAATTTTACATTTAGTCCTTATATATTTAATTTGAGGGCAAATTACACAAATGGTCCTCAGATTATAGAGTTCCTCTGTATTGAGTTGCCCGAAAAGTTACAAAATTATCATTTGGCTATAAGGCGTTATTTTGTTGAGTCCCCCGACTATTAAAAGGTACAAAATGATCACTCGAATATTCATATGTTCCAAACTCGATCTTTTTCCATTAAAAATTGATGGTCGTCAAAGTTAGACAGTCGAGATATCATTTTGTAACTTTTAATAGTCGATGGACTTAACAAAGCAACGTCCTATATTTTGGGGATTATTTGTGTACTTTACCATTAATTTTACTTTTTATGTATGTAATGTCATTAGTTAGTTTAAAAAGGGTAAACTACATATTTAGTCATTCAACTAATTTCACGATTTCGTTTTGATCACCAAACTTTTTAAAAAAAAAATCATAGCTAAAGTACGTTTCGATTCTATTTTGTCACTTTCCGTTAAAAAATTAACGGTGATGCTAAAGTGTCACCATAAGATAATATCAAAAAAATTACCACGTCAAGAGTTCTATTTATTTTTCAACGGTGTGTAACTAAAATGGAACAAAAACATAATTTTATGTATGATTTAAAAAAATAGTTGGATGACTAAAACGAAATCATAAGAATGATTAGGTGACTAAATATGTAATTATCCTAAAAAATACATTCTCAACTAATTTAATTTTTGGAGAGATGTTTTTAATGGGGGAAATCCACGACAACATAATGCTCGAAAAATAAAGTTTGATAAACAATAGTGTATTTTTTAAAATTAATTAAGGACATCATTAGAATAGAGGATAAAACAAATCAAATTAAATATATATATATATATATATATATATATATATTAGATTTCAAATCGGATCATAATAGAGGGATTAGACCTCAAATTTGACCATTAATTAAGGGATTATTGTTATATCTTAAGCTCTCGAGATCGGAGACCACGTGTGCATAGTTGTTTGAACGTTTAATGTCAAATGATTAGTCTAGGGTGAACACAAAATAATATATATTTAAAGACTCAACCATTTAACATTGAATGCTCACATATCCTTACATACATGATGCTCGAACTGGAGACTCCAAGACTATCACTGAAGTTGCTTCACTTACACAATGTATATGAGTAAGGATTTACTTCCACAATACAAAATTCTTTAGTTTTACATATATTTAGGATCATTGGATGAGTGAAAATAGATGATTGAGGTTGACTCTTTTTTTAATGAATATATTCTTATTTTCTACTGTTAATCTCAGTCATCTATTTTCACTCATTTAACGATACTAAACCTGTGTAAAACTAAAAGTGTTTTACATTAGGTAACAAAACCTTATATATATATATATATATATATATATATATATATATATATATATATATATAATTGAGGAGATCTGTTTCAGATCCAAGTTAAGGGTTGTAAGATGAATGTGGACCCATCTCTTAGATCATGGGAGTGGCAAGGCTCGGATGTTAAGCGATTGGTTTAATTTGAAAATTCATTCAACTTCCCTTTCTTTTACCAGTAGACAGGGTGGAATATGTATTTATTTATATATTATATATGATCTAACTTATCATTTTTTTTATTTAATTTTTTAATAGTCTAAGATGATTATAAGATAGTATTTGTTTAAAATTTTAAATAATTAGCAATACATACATCCTACAGACCAGGGTCAGTCCTGACTATTTTTAGCCCGGGACAAAACTAAAAAACTGGGCACTTAATTAAAAAATATGTAATATAAAATTTTAATTAGAGTTTTTTTGGGAAGTTGAACTATTTATTAACATTAATATAAAAATTATATAATTACAATTGACGCCTTAATAAATTTATAGGCTCTATTATTTTATTTTACAGTTTTTTAAATATTATTTTATTTTTATAATTTTTTTTAAATTTCTTATCAAAAATTATTTTATTTTTATACTAATAATATATTTTAATTTTTGGGCCATGGGCGGATGCCCCTTTTGACCTGGCCCAGGACCGGCCATGTTGAACTATTTTATTTAGAGTTTTTTTTGGGAAGTTGAACTATTTTATTTTTATACTAATAATATAAAATTTTAATATATTTTAATTAGAGTTTTTTTGGGAAGTTGAACTATTTTATTTTTATACTAATAATATATTTTAATTAGAGTTTTTGGGAAGTTGAACTATTTTATTTTTATATTACATATAAAAATATGTAATATAAAATTTTAATTAGAGTTTTTTTGGGAAGTTGAACTATTTTATTTTTATACTAATAATATATTTTAATTTTTGGGCCCTGGGCGGATGCCCCTTTTGCCCTGGCCCAGGACCGACCATGTTGCAGATGCAACTACTCGACCTTAATACTTTTAAAGAAAAAATTATTATAACCACTTGATAGGTTATATTTTATTTAATTTTTATTGTAAAGTATTAAATTAACCAATAATTTATTTTGATTTAAATCCCTTATATCTTAAGTGATTCTGGATTAGATTAAATTTACTAAAGTTGTATAATATTTTTACAATTGAAGGATTTTCATATAATTTAACTTCTGATTCATACGTGTGGTTGAAGAAATGAAGATTGAATTTAATTTAAGTCTTAAGTCAACTTTTATGGCATGAAGTATTGAAGTTTAAATTTAACTCAAACTCTTAATTATCTTTCAAACTAAATTTGAACTTTTAAGTTAACAAAAGTAGGGTGGCTTAGATTGATGTATAAATTTTATGTAGAAATCACATGAAAAATATGTTTGTGTTGGCAGAAACATTATTACGTTCGTTATTAGTGTGTTTATATATGCGTGCACGAGTTGTATATCTTAATTGCGTCTAAGTGAATTAAAAGAGAGTTGTAAATGGAGGACAAAAATAAAGTTAGTGACGAAACTTAATGATAGAGTTTTAGGGGGCTAACTTAAAACTTTAAAATATTCAGAGATTTAAATTAAAATTTTTGAAAGGTTTAGTTTATATTTTTTTCCAAAATTAAGATCTTACTAAAATTTTTAAAATTTTGAGAGACTTAATAAGAAATTTTAAAAATTATGGAAGGGGTATAATTAAGAACATTTAAAAAATTTAAAATCTAATCTGAATTTCTAAAAATTTTGGGGGAATCAAACTAAAATCTTTAAAGATTTAAAATATATTTTTAAAAAATTTTGAGGTATTACTCGTTAATCTCTCTTGTGTTCCGCTACTGACCCATGAGTAAAGTTATGAAGTATGAGTTTTGCATGTTAACTTTTGACGAATCAAACAGGAAAGAAAGCATATTACTCTCATGGGACAACCTGTAGGATAAGGCGGTAAAAATCACATCACTTATCGCCTTGTAATATATTTCGACTCAAAAATTATTTGACTCATACTCGATTCGATATTTGATAAGTTTAATAAAATTTTATTCAACTAATGCATGTTGGAAAAAATTGTTGTATGACTCATTTCTCGTCAAAATTTTTAGCTTTTTTTAATATATGTAAAATCTAATAATATTATATAGAGCTCAATATAAACATAAATTAAAAATTTTAACAAAAACAATTATCAAGATAATGTGTAAAACAATTCCAAAGTTTAAACTCCAAAGTAATAGTCCAAAAATACACCAAACTAACGTATTATAAATCATTCTTTAAAAAAAAGTTCAAAAATACATAATCAATCTTAAAATTAATACAAATTATATCTTAAAATATATTTTAAAAAATTAAAAAACTGCTCACGGGCAAATTTTTTGAATAATGCATATGGAATAAATTATAAAATAATGGTACCCGTGGATTAATTGCTCGAATAAGACAAATGCTACAGTAAAAATTGAAGACGCATTGTACTCCCTACGTCTAAGCAAAACCCGGGTAAGTCGCACGGTGTTCCACACATGGTGTTCCATGCGTTTTTCACCATCAGAGTCACATGGTGTTCCATGCGTGTTTCAACCAAGGAGTCGCATAGATTTCCATGTGTCTCCCATTTGCATGCATGCATGCCTGCTCCCCCGTGAATGCTCACCCGTGAAACTGCTCCCTGCATGACAGTCTGCTCCTTGCATAGGGGCAATAATATAGCTGCAATGGGCAGTAATATTGGATGCAATAATTGCAGCAATAATGGGGTTGGTTGGGTTTGTAATATATATGGGTTATGGGAGGGTTATCACCAGGAGTAAAGAAGAAGAGGAGAAGAACGAAAGGAAGAAGAAAAAAGAAAGGAAGAAGAAGGAAAGAAATAATTAGGTAAATTTTAATTTTAATTTTTTTTTGTTGTTGTTTTAATCTGCTAGCTAGTTTAGATTAAATTATTTTGTTTACATTCATGTGTATATTAAATTATTAATGTTATTAAAATTATTTTTTCTATAGATTCGTTCAAATGGCATAACAAAATTAACTACTTCATCTTGATGCTCAACATATTTCTAGCAATTTGGTATCGATGGTGTTATTATTATTTAATAAAATGTTATTATTTGAGAATGAATTATTATTATTAAATGGTAGAGGTTTATTTTATGATTAATTGATTAATTTCATGAATATTATAATTGTAAGAAGACGAGCAGCGAGTCTTTTCGTCATCGGCTCAATATTCCTGATAAGTCACACCCTTTGATTAAGAGAAAATAACCTCAGTGACCAAAAATCCTAGATAATATACGATTTTGACCAACTTTTTTTGGATTTGCGAAAATGACCAAGAAAATCGCAATGCGATCTCTAATTCGCATTGCGATCTCCACTATCTCAAATTCACGTTGCATTTCGTATTGCGATAGTTGAAAATCGCGTTGCGTTTTTCCATTTCGCGTTGCGATAGTTGAAAATCGCGTTGCGATAGTTGAAATCGCAACGCGATCTCCACTATCGCAAATTCGCGTTGCGATAGTTGAAAATCGCGTTGCGACAGTCTACAATTGTCGTTGCGATTTTCCAAATTCGTTGAAAAAAAAGATTTTGTTTCTCTAAAAAGATAGTATCCGCGCGGACGTGTCGAAGACACGTATTACCACGACCACGACCACGACCACGACCACGACCACGACCACGACCACGACCACGAGACGAGACGAGACGGACGGCGGCGGCGGTGCGCGAGAGTCCCCCTTGTTCTCTATCACTCAACAAGGAAGTGGGAAAGCCAAGCCTTAAATACCATTCCCAATAGTGTTTCCAATACAATGTGGGATTGAGCATTACCAACACTTGTTTCCAATACAATGTGAATATTCAGGAAATAATTAACAATCATGCACCTTAAAACAACTGAATCAGCAACCAATTGCATTAGTATTATACGATTAAATATGTCATAATTAAAAGTCAATCTACAATCAATCGCGATTATTGCAATTTTAAGAAAAACATTCAAAAATAATATCACTATTTAAGGCTTAATCCCACATAGTATTGGGAACAAGTGTTGGTAATGCTCAAATCCCACATAGTATTGGAAACACTATTGGGAATGGTATTTAAGGCTTGGCTTTCCCACTTCCTTGTTGAGTGATAGAGAACAAGGGAGACTCTCGTGCGCCGCCGCCGCCGTCCGTCTCGTCTCGGGTCGGGTCGGGTCGGGTCGTGGTCGTGGTCGTGGTAATACGTGTCTTCGACACGTCCGCGCGGATACTATCTTTTTAGAGAAAATTCTTAAGAAACAAAATCTTTTTTTTTAACTATCACAACGAATTTGGAAAATCGCAACGACAACTGTAGACTATCGCAACGACAACTGTAGACTATCGCAACGCGAATTTCAACTATCGCAACGCGAAATGGAAAATCGCAACGCGATTTTCAACTATCGCAACGCGATTTTCAACTATCGCAACGCGAAATGGAAAATCGCAACACGAAATGGAAAATCGCAACGCGATTTTCAACTATCGCAACGCGAAATGCAACGCGAATTTGCGATAGTGGAGATCGCAATGCGAATTAGAGATCGCATTGCGATTTTGTTGGTCATTTTCGCAAATCCAAAAAAAGTTGGTCAAAATCGTATATTATCTGGGATTTTTGGTCACTGAGGTTATTTTCTCTTTGATTAAAGATTACCTGCAAGAGGATGGATTGTATTATGTCACATTTGTTCGTGAGTACAAGTTGGTCATGGGTTTGATTAGTGCGTTGATTCAACGTTGGAGGCCAGAAACACATACATTTCATTTTTCGTGCGGAGAATGCACGATAACTCTAGAGAATGTGGCCTTGCAACTCGGGGTCCCAAAAATTTGATGTCTGTGGTGATGAGAAATGATTACAATAATGTGGAAATACTTTGCAATGAGTTTCTTGGGCATACAACAGTAAGCCCAATTTAAAAGGGTGGCGTTTGAGGCTAACGTGGTTGAAGAATCAATTTAAGCTCTAACAAAATAGTACCCAACAAGAAATTATATATGTAACTCGAGCATATATATTGCAGTTGATTGGAGGAGTTTTGATGTCGAATAAATCCGGTAATCTGGTTCATACGTAGTATTTTCCGTTTTTGAGAAATTTTCAGAATACACGTCAATATAGTTGGAGATATGCGATATTGGCATTCTTGTACCGTGAGATGTGCAAGGCGTCATTAATTGTAAATAATATTAATACAGCAGAAATCAATGGATGTCTAATGTTGCTACAATCATGGGCTTGGCACAAACTTCCATTTTTAACACCGATTAGTCAAACTGCGATTGACTTTCCTCTTGCCAGAAGGTAATATTTCTCTATTTTAATTTTAAATCTTAATTAGAATTTATTTCTTTTGATTAAAAATAATTAACAAATATGTTTTGATTGATATATAGATGAAGGCATAAAATAGAAAAAATGGGGTTAGTGCACAATAATATTAAAGAGTTTAGGCTGAAAATCGACATTTATAGCAAAAAGGAGGAATATATTATAATATACTATATTATTATAATTATTTTATTTTATTTAAATTTATTTATTTATTTATAATTTCGCCTAATTAATTTTGATAAATTTTAATTTTATAGTTTAATTGGAGATCGTACATAGAGGAAAAATTTATTGCGTGTGTGCCGAAATATATTTCGGATGGTTGTCAATATTGGTGTGCTATTACACCATTGATTCATTTTGATTTTGTTGAGATGCAGTTTTTGAATAGAGTGTTGAGGTAGTTCGACTTTCACCAGCCAATTCCTCATATTCCATGGGATCATTACCACCTCCATAGATTAGATGGACGTGGTAAGCACAACGTGTACTGGGTTGTGAAGCATGTAAACTACATTAAAGCTTGGAACAACAGAGCTTCATACTTGCCAACTCTTGATCTCATTCAAGGTGATGACTTTGATTCTCAGGCTTCGGCTTACCTTCATTATTATTGAGATAATGGAAAGTCGTACTTGACAACGTTGGGAGAAAGACGACAATTTTAAAATTTAAGAAAAAATTTGGAAAATACGAAAAATCTATACCGAGTGGGAGTTCATCTCAACAACATGAAGCGAAAACAACACATGTGGATGATAGCCCAACACAACCGACATGCGATGTGGGTTAGTTTCATCAAATGTTTGATGGTTCTGCTGTTCCGGATGCATACCCGAGTTTATGCTTCCTCAGACACCCGTATACTCTCCAATGTTTGAATCAACGTAAGATTTTGAGCACATGACGTCCATGATGTCAAATACGACTATTTGTCCGTCTACGTTTCTAGTAGAGATTAGAGAGCAAAGTGGTGGGATGGGAAAGCATAGTGGTTGGCATATATTTACAACGCCGGGTCATATGCCCACAATGAATGAGGATGATGACTACTACACTCCTAAGCAACCAAAACGGCCACAATGCACTAGACGTCCGCTTCAACATTATTATTCCACAACACCCCAACATCGACAAGAACTATAAAGTCTGTTGTTATTTGTATAAAAATTAATATTAAATAAGATGTAGAAATTCATCACACTGATTCAAAAACAAACAAACAAACAAACAAAACATTCATAACCATGTGTTAACTAATTTTGTTTAATTTTGTTTAATTTTTAAATTTTTAAATTATTATTTAATTAATGTTATTCAAGTAATTAGTGTCACCACCTTATTAGTAATAAAATTAAGAAAATTTTACCTAAAGAGACACCTCCATGGTCTCAAACCTAGGTCTGCGGTTAGAAGAGACAACGCTCAACCAAAAGTTTATATTTACCTTATAGTACTAAGTGAATAAGTTTTAAATTATATTTATTTAATTTTTCAAATTTTAAATAAATATAGTTTAAAATTATTCAAATCAATATACAATTATATCAATTATATTTTTAAAATTTAATATTTATTGAATTATTAAAATTTAAATATACAATTATATTTTATAATTATTTATAAAATTATATTAAAAATTATTAAAATAATTTCGAGATCAAGAATAGAATATTAATTTCAATATGAAATTTAATTAATTTTTAATTGATTAATTAAATATAAATGATAATTTTAAATAGTTATGTAATTAATTTCTTATTTTTAAATCAAATGAGAAATTATTTAATTTAAATTTAATATTTATATAAATTAATAATAATTTTAATATGTATTAAATTAATTCTTAATCTGATTTAGTGGTTAAATATTTGAATATTTTTCTGAGATGTCCGTTTAAATCGTAGATCTAACCAATTTCTTGTATTTTATAGTGGTAGTTTAATATAAATTCAATATATACAATAACTATAAAGTTCATTGTTATTTGTATAAAAAAATAATATTAAATATATTTATTCAAATTAAGTGATTTAATTTTGTTTAATTTATCACACTCAATAAAAAATATGGAAATCAATCACATTGTTTCAAAAATAAATAAATAGGATTGAAATGCTGACATGGAATATCCATGTGGATTGAAATGCTGATGTGTGATGTCCACATGGATGACACATCAGAATTTTTTTTTTAAATTAATTATATTACTTTTTATTAAATATATACTATTATTTAATTGATTTTATTATTATTTTTAATTCTTAAATCATTATGTATATTATTATTAAATTAATTTTATTCAACCACCTTATTAGTAATAAAATCAATTTCTTGTATTTTATAATGGTAGTTTAATATAAATTAAATATATACTTTGGGAATTTAGAACTAATGATTTCCTTGCTTAGATGGTTTAGCGCTAAGCCTACCGCCAAGTGTGCTGGGTTTGAATCCAAGCAAAAGCAAATCTCTCCTGAGGGCATTTTCCCCCAAGTTTTTTTCTAATCAGGTTGGTGACACGTGTAGTTTAAATATTTATAACATTAACGCGAAAAATAAAATATTTTAGTTTATTTAAAAAATTTATTATTATTTTAAGTTTTAATTATTTTTTGACTTTTAAATTTATCTAAATAATTTAAATTTATCTAAATATTTTAGTATTTAAATTTATCTAAATATTATTTTTAATATTTCTTTTGTTATTAAATATTAAAAATAAAATTATTTTGATATTATCTAAATATTATCTAAATAATATTAAAATATTTTAGTTTATAACACTCATTCAAATTGAAATAAAAAAGAAATTCAAGTATTCGTTGAAATACAAATACATATATGATTACTGATAAGGTGTATATCTTGGTAGATTTGGACACTTTTTTTATGAATGACCTTCACTCCTACACAATCCGCTTCTCTTTGGTTGACCTTTCTCTCTACCATGGAAATTCTTATTGGTATAAATACGACTAGACTCGGGTCGACCTTTAGGACTTCTACAAAGCATTGGATTTGACAATCATTCATCATGATGATTCATTTGGGATCTGTCTGAATGCATTGTTGTAGATATTTAATATCATATGTAGGTGAAAACACTCATCAACATAAGTGAATGTGCTTACACCAGTATACATACATTTAGCGATTGCATGAGCATAGAAATATCTCCATACCTGAAAGCGACCACAATCACAATGTATGTGTCGTAAATCAACTCTAAATGTTTGGTCTTCTCCTTCTTCGTTGCATCATATGCATGACACAAAAAAAGTATAACCAATTCGGTCAAAATTATGAACAAGCATTGAGGTTGACAATCGCTCGTTTGTTTACATCGCTTCCATCACTATAAGAGCCCAAGTTTTACCTTTATTTATGAGACACTCGATCTCCTTCCCTTTATTAGACCAAACCTTAACCAACCTAAAGTACGTCTCTTTCACTACACTCACTATTGAGAGATGATGTGTACCTTTTAGTACTGGATTAATAGCCTTAGCAAGGTTTGTTGTCATGTGTCTGTATCGCCGACCCTCATCGTAAGCTTGCGACCATTTTACCCACGGTATTTTTGAAGCCCACTTCTAAACACGCTGATCATCATAAAATACCTTCAAATTCTCCAACATCTTATGAAAATTTGGTCGGCGTAGTTCGTATTATGTTTCATAATATATATATTGTTAAACATCAATTTAAAAACCATATAAATCAATACACACATGTTGAAAATAAAACTTACTCATGCATACTATTTCGCTACGAATGCGGGCATTATGAAATCGATGAATACAAAATGTGAGATATGCATGCGGAGGTATCCAACGACTTCCTAATCATTCAATTATTGCCAAAATGCCCGTTCCTCGATCAGATATCAAGCAAACTCCACCTTCTCGAACGACATATTGACATAGATTGGTTAAAAAGAAATCATAAGCCTCAGTTGTCCCTCATTTAACAATGATGAATGCAATTGGGAATATATTTTGTTCACCATCCTACGCAGCTGCTATCAACAATACATGTTTATATTGATCATACAACCACGTACCATCTACTTGGACCATACGTTTGCAAAATGGAAATCCTTCTATGCATGACTTAAATGCCCAAAAAAAGTCTATGAAATATTTTCTTCCCTAGAACAAGTTGATTGTAACACCCCTAACCCGTACCCGACTCTGATACGAATCTGAGGTGTCACATCAACTTTTCAAAACATTTGCTCTTGAAAAATGTATAAAAATTTAAACTCTAAATTGTAATTTAGTGGTGGAATCCTTCTAATAAAATTTTTATTTAAAAGTTCAAACTAAAAATACATCATTCAATAATTTGCATAAATATAAAGGTATATGATTACAAAATGGATCAGAGCATTACAATTTAAAATTTTATAATACATGCCAACAAAATTTCAAAATAAAGAACCTACGTTCAAATTGTTCTGATCTGATCCTCTTCAGGAGTATGTTGTCCTCTCCTAGCTTTACTCTTATGTTTTCTTCAAACCTACGTATGAAACAATCACACGCTAAGTCGTTGACTTAGTGGGGCAAGCACGAGTAAAATAAAACATTATAAAATACATTCTTATTCACTTCATAGAAACATTTCGTAAGGGGTTCAAATTTTCATTTCATAACAAGAATGTATACTTTTATACATTTGTAACGCCCTCAACCCATACCCAACCCGGATACGAGTCCGAGATATCACATTGACTTTTTAAAGCAATATTCTTACAAAATAACAAAATGTTTCGACTTATATTAAGAAAATATGATAATATATCATTGAATTATGTTCGTTACAACAAATTTAAGGAAAATACATTTTTATGCACTGCTACAGTGTACCGATGCACTATTACAGTGCTACTACAGTAACTTCAGCTCAAATTATATAAAACTCATAAAAATTTAATCGTTCATCACTATACAGTTACCATTTACATAAATATGTTTAAAACATTACAAAACTCAATCATAGCGTAAATACTTAATTTAGTGACTTTGTTTACATGTCAACCTATTTATAACATGATAATACATACTGTGTACTTTACTTCTGATCTGATCTTCAAGTAGAGATATGTTATTCTGTTGTTTAGCTTTGATCCTCTCGCTTTTCAGTACCTACGTGTAAATCACTTTCACGCTAAGTCATAGACTTAGTGAGGCATAACATATAATAATAATAATGCATTTCATATACATATTAACATATCATCTACTTATTCAATCATGTCATATATGATTCCATGTAAATAATAATAACATGCTAACATATAATAATGCAAACACTTTTTATACCTTTTGTAAGCCCATGTACATTACTGAGAACTCAAGGTATTCGAGTACATTGAGGTTGTGCACTATTACTGTCACCACAGCTCATATGGGGTCCCACTAGGGGCATGTGAAATTTTTCCCGAATGACCTATGTATTTGTCCCGAAGGACCTCTGTATATGTCCCGAAGGACCGCGTAGACCCTCTACTCTTGGCATGCCAACTATACATATAGCTCTCGTATCATATACCATGGGCATTATTTTTATGTTTCATATGCTCATGTACTCATGTCATTTCTCTTGTGATCACATATACATTTTTCTTCTGTCACATACCACATGTATGTGTAAATATCTATGTCATTTCATATAACATGTAATACATATCACATATTCATGTAAGCATGTATATCATGTCACATATAATATACTATACCCATTTTCATGTATTCATGCACATATAAGAATCAAAAATCAAATAACATTTTAGGAGTCACTTCTTACCATAGTAACTCTATCACAGGCTCATCGTAAGCCAATATTCGTTCAATAACATAAGTACAATTAAAATTGCACTCACCTTAGCCTTGCTTGCTTTGAATAAATCCTAATCCTTCGATTATTCCGGAATTCATTTAGGCTCTGTATCTACATAAATATAATTTTCAAGATGATTATCAAATGCCTAAACCTTGTAATTTGATACTAACAGCTTAAACTAATTGAATGAGCTAAAATTCCTATTTTCCTTTAGTAGTGTACCGATGCACTATGGGTGTATCGATACCCAAAATAGCTTCGAATTTTCCATGCATCGATGCACCCCTTAATGTATCAATGCACCTTCAAAATTAGTCTTAGTGCATCGGTACCCATTCATAATATATCGATGCACCTGTCAATAATAAATTGGTTTCACCCGAAAATTCCATAACTTTTCATTAAATTTCCTTATATAAAACTCCTTTCATACCACTAAACTCAACTACAACCATTTTAGCTAACTTTTATCATTCCAACACTTTATAATCTCTCATATTTCATCCAAATTCTTAAGGCTAATAATCATACCAAATTTTCCATGTTATCCAAACTTAATTCTTACACTTATAACTTCTTATTCTCATAGATAACAAGTCAAATTCAACCTCCAAATTCATTTAAACACTCTTATTCAAAATTTCACTTTAAAACCCATTCTATTTAATCTTTCATAACTTCTTCATCTTTTGATTATAAGACAACTTAAGCTTTCCTTAAGCTTAAGTGTCACCTAAGGATCATAACCCAACCTTTAGTTCAACAAAGAATCAACTAATTAAGAAACTCACCTTTGCTTGTATGCTTCACGGTGAAGAAGGAGAAGGAGATGAAGAAAGAAGAGAGAAGAGTTATCTGGAAACTATGTTTCCCAAAACATGATCCATGTGGGTTATAAAATAACCCCACAATTATTATTTTATGCTATCATTTGATCAATGACCTTTTTACCTTTTTACTTCTCCTTCATTTGTTAATTCATCCTACACCAAATACTTCAATTAAATCCTTGAATTTCTCAATTTATTTAATTTGGTCACTAAAATTTTAAAATTTCACATTTTGGTCACTAACCCGGTATTGAGGATGTTACAGTTCGGTTTATATAACTTTTTTTTAATAGCCCAATGCATACTACTGAAAACTATAGGTATTTGAGTACATTGAGATTGTGCACTGATGTAGTCGCCACTACTCACATAAATTGCACCGAAGTGCCACATATTTGTCCTAAATGACCACATAGTTTTGTCCCGAAGGACTACATAGTTTTGTCCCGAAAGACCACATAGAACCCTCGACTCTTGGCATGCCAACTATACCTATAATTCTCATACATATACCTTGGGCTTTTAACCACATAATTATTTTTCATTTCATTATTCAGAGTGTGTCTTGTTCACATAGGCACTTTCACATCAAGCATATTCACGCATCACATATTCATAATCATGTACATATACCAATCAAAACATAGTTTAAGAATTACAACTTGAATAAAACATTGTAAAAACATTGCATAAAAGAAATAGAATGGTTTTTGATCGAAAACTCTGAGGTTGGCTTATCACAAGCCGCCCTCGAATCTAATATAAAACAAATGAGTTACACTCACCTTTGCCTTACTGAAGTCCTAAACAAAATCCTTTTTAACTTTTGTTCAGTCTCTTGCTATATTGCTTCGATTAATACGTTTTCATTCCAAATCTACACATCAATATATCTAAGATCAATACCAACTTCCCAATAATGAATAACCAATTTACATAAACATAACTGGAAATGAAACGCCTAATTCAACATTTCAGGCTAAATAGTATCGATACCCCTCCTATAGTACCGATACTTCTTTTCTATGGTATCGATACCCACTTCGGTATCGATGCCATTTTGGCATTCTGGAATTTCATTTAAAAAATAGTATCGATGCCTTCCTCTTGGTATCGATACCTCCACCTCAGTATCGATACTTCTTCAGTCAGTATTGATATTGTTCATCAGATTCATACGTTTTTTCTTCAGTTTACCCTTCTAGTATCGGTACTGTTCTTCCCGTACCGATACTCTTACCTAGATTTCCCTTATTTTAATTTAAATTTTACTCACTCTTCACCTAAATATCAAGCTTTAAACCTCATTCATACTCTCAAACTCATTATTTCTTATCCTAGCTAACTTACCTCCATAATTTCTCTTATAACACCCAAATTTCTCCTTAGAATACTTAGAACTAACGATCACACCAATTATTCAAACATGATCTTAATCATTTCTAATACTTCTAACTCCTTAATTAGACCCTTGACAAGTCAAATTTATCATTAGAAATCTAAATACTAAACCATATCAACAAATCCATTAAAGATCCATTTTTCAAATTCATCATTAATTCACTCATCTCTTAGTTTTAATCAACCTAAAGCTTTCCTTAAGCTTATGTATCACCCAAAGACCAAAAACAAACTTCAAAATTCAAGAAACAATCAAATTATAAATCACTCACCTTGGAAATGGAGGTTCACAACACAAAAAGAAAGAAGAAGAAGAGAAATGAGCCAAACTTTTCCGGATACTTCTTCTTTTCCCATCTTCATAGGCTTAAATATCTTTTAAAATGAATTTTAAATTCATATCATGGTAAAAGACCTCTTTGCCTTTCCATTCTCTCATCTTTGCAATTAAGTCCTAAGTATAATTTTCAAAATTAGTCATTGAACTTTTCAATTTATTCAACTTAAACAACTAAATTTTAAATTATTACATTTTCATCACTGACCCGATGTTTGGGGTATTACATTGACCTTCTTCGTCATATGCAGGCATGGTTTGAGACTTCACTATGGTTCTCAAGATGAACCGCTTCATTGCTTGTAACAAATATGGTAGCTCATTGTATGATGTATCCCAATCTCTACATGTCAGCTTCATTGCCTTCATCTTCGTATTCCAAACCTTGTCATATTTTACATGGTGTCCAAATTTGCTTTGAATAGACACAGCTAACACTGAATAAGGGATACTTGGATTCTTTTCAACCAACACCTTCACGTATTTGCATATTACATCAGAGTTCAATAGTTGGTGGTCTTGTTTGATGGAGTTTCGCAAACATGTGCGAGGACCATTGTACCTTGTGATGACCCAAGCATCGTGCCTATGAATTTTCAACAATCTGATCTTCCACTTGCACTCTGGGCCATATTTAACACACTTCACATATATGGTTTTCTGGTTGGACTCTGCAACATGGACATCAATATGGCCTTTGATGCAATACTCTTTATTCGCCAACATAGTTTCATTTTTTCCTCTAAATTGCATCCTAACTGAAAATTCACCATAGTTTCCGAATGATTCAACCATGTGGTATGGAGGTAAATGTGGCATGTCTGGGAATCCTAATGCCCTCATCATATCATAATCTATCTCGTACATGTGAGGGGTAGGTTGATACAGTGTCAAAACTTCATCAACAACCAAGTTAGGTGCACCCCACCGTAAAAATTATCATCACCGGCCAAAACATGTTCATCGGTTTCTTCATCTTCACTGGAATCATCATGTTTTTCTCCTCATTGATTTTCAGCATCAACATCAACAATCAATTCCGCATCATTTATGCTTCTCACTCCATACTCTGTTGCGAATGTCCCACTAATTTCATTTCCACATTTCAATAACGTCACAAAACTGTTTATCGACATGTATGTCGGGTCCTCAAACTCACTTCCGACCACATTTCTTGATGACCTAGGAACATCAGATATCTTACGCACATCAACAAATAACTCAATAACTGCAATATTTGTTAACTCGTGTAATCCAATCATGGTTCTAAAATCATCATCATCTTCAATTGGTATTGCAACATAGCTAACTGGATTGGGACATACCATAAACCTGTACTTCAAACTATCAACTGCAGCTCAAATTTTTCTTTCTATCCTCTGCTTCATTTATACAAATGTAATCTCCCTTTTTAACATCATATTTATAGGCCTTTCAGACTGAAAATAACTCCGACCTCATTTTCTATAATATGTCCATTATAGTGGATTATCGTGAAAATGTTGTTTCTCATTTTCTCTACAAATTTAAAATTTGTATTTAGAATAAAAAATGATATTATACAATATAAAAATTAAAAATAATATTAACATAACAATAATAAATTCGTAAAAGTAAAACACAACTACAAATATTATAAAAATAATATTAACATAACAATAAATCGTAAAATACTTCAAATAAAATTTCTTTAGACTTACTTTATCGTTTCTTTTAACAACTTGATTTGAAGAAAAAAAATCTTTCTATCTTTGCCTTGCAAAAACTAAATAATTTAGACAAAATAATAAGAATTTAGACAAAACAATAAGAATTTAAACAAATCAACCATATAATACATAATCAAATCAGAATAATGGAAGAAAATACGTACCGAATTTTCTGAAATGCTCTCTCTATTAATTTTCTTTGCAATTGCTCTCTATCAATTGTACTACTTATAATTGATGCTCCTTTCTTTAGTTTTGTGATGATCATTCCCGTTTATTTATACATATATATAATTCGAAAAAAATTATGTTCAAGTTGTAGTTGGCATGATATGAATTATGATATGGGGAATATCAATATAGATGTAGTTATAGGAATCAATGGCCAGCTACAGCTACATGATACGAATGCATGGGGTATGCAGGTATGTTAGCCGGGAGACGCATGGAAAGCCAGGTGATATTCACCAAAACCCCTCAAAGACGCATTAGAAGCCATGTGTCCCCCTATTTGAAACCCCCAAAGTCGCATAGTGTTTCATGTGGCACACCAATGTCGCCCGACGCAGAGTGTCTTAGCCTCCCACTGTAGCGATCGTCTTATTCGAGCAAATAATTGTCTGGCAGCATTATTTGAGAAAAAAATTTCAACATCATTATTCAAAAAAAATTTGTCCTACTCACAAACTTATCGAGTAGTTAAATCTTATTCGACTTGACTCGTTAAAGTTTCGAGTTAAACTTAAACTTAAATCGAATCAACTCGAATCAAGTATTGATCAATCTTTAAAAGAATCAAATTCAAACTACTCACAAATCCTAACAAAAGGTTTCCCCTAATATAAATGACAAAAAAGTTGCGGACAATAAAAAAGTAAGAAGAGCCAAGCTTTACTATATAAGAAACAATATGAATGCTCTCATATAATCTTTTGTATATTTATATTTTATATAAAAGAAGAAATAACGTGTCAATAAAATTTGAAAATAAGATAGGTACGAAACTTTTTTAAAAAAATTACAGGTGTTTAAAAATTATTTTGAGATTTAGATCATTTGTTATAGTACTCACGAAAATTGTCATGAAAGAATGTCGTAAAATACATTAAAAAGAATAGATCTCATCATATGAACCGGAAAAGAGAATAACAAATTCTAATTATTTATTATATTTTATAGAACTCATCATTCTCTGACCTCATGACGAATTTCAAGCGTAATAAGTGACTTAAATCCCAAGATAATTTTCAAGGACTTGCATATTTCAAAATTTTCCCCATTGTAAAAGAAATAGTTGGGGATCAAAATCATTTGGCACAGAAATTCTTCTGATTATCTTGTTTGATTCAGTGTTTTCTCTTGGCTGAGATAAAATTATTTGGCCAAATTGTAATCCAAGTTGGTTCAACCACAATTAGGAAAATATGTTGTCCCATCTTTACTCAGTTCAGGCAATAACATGTCTATTAACCATTCCGTTAATTCTTTAATTAAAATTTAAATTCAAAGTAAACAACAGTGATTCAGCCTCCAACCAAGGATCTCAACATTCATTGTAAGCACATCAAAACTTGCATCTAAATCCTCAGCTGATTAGCATTTTCTTTCAAGAACAAATTGTACAGATTCAAAATTGTAGCAGACCCCTGCATTCAATTCATTAAAACCTTACAAGATGCCGTTTATCCTCTTCACTTATCTGCCTCCCATACGGATTGCTTTCGCTGAAATTGTTCCGTGCTCCTTCAACTTTACGCATTTTCTTTCTAAACTTGGATGCATTGCTGTCTATGTTCAGATTAACCTTCGGAGGGCATGAAAAACAGAAGGATGCAGCAACAGCCTGCTTGAAAACACGATTTCCAGTTTCTTGCAGGTCAGCTAAATACACATAGTTATGTAGAAAATTCCATATCTAACACATTCTATTTCCGGATAAAATTTTATTAAGATTCTAACACATTCCAGAAACATGGAAAGAATAGAGTAGAGATTCCACTTTAGTAGGACGGAAGAAAGGTTGTACCTGCAGATCAAGGCGATGCACATTAAATATATCTTTCATCGAGTGTGAATTGTATGCTAGAATGTAAGATCGATACGCATCTTTAGCTGACTTGTTTAGATAATAGTTGTTCGCCACCAATTTCTCCTGCATCATTCCAAGCAAACACTCTAAGCTCCTCCAAACTTCATTAGTTCAAGCGAGTTATATGGAACAGAGTAGAAAGGATACCAGATGAGAGTGCACATTCGCCAGCTTTTTCTGATCAAATTCGTATTCCTTAACTGGGACTTTCGCAGCCTGTCATTAGAAAAATATAGACAAGAAAGAATCAAATTAGAATCATTTCAACTGACTGCTAGCCAGAAATTTCTAGGAGGCTTGTTATTTGTACTCCAATCTCTTGCAAAGGCATATTAAGGTCCTCAACCCTATGATACTCGGACTGTGTTATTGTCGGATAAAGGTATATTCAAATTTTTTGAAGTTTTCAAATGTATTTAGAGGGTCATTGAAAAGCAATATCCTCATATGTCCAGATATTGGTCAGACACAGGTATCCTACACGGATACCTCAAGAAATTGAAAAGACAGGGAAACATAGCCTTATCTCCATGCTGCCACTTTCTTCCTGGTTATTCGGAAAAAATAATGCACCTTGAGATAGCGAAGAAATTGCAGTTCCTCGGGGATCAGGAAAAGAAGAGCATTTCCTTTTGCACCTTCCCCACGGGCAGTTCGACCAACCCTATGAATATATTCCTGAAAGCAACATTCCGAAGCCAAATGTTTACTCAACAGTCAACATGGATGGGAAAACAGTAAAATACATGAATAGCAATTATATATATATATATATATATATACAGCATGCACCTTGGGTTCATCAGGAGGATCATACTGCAGAATCCAATCCTACAGGTGAGAATAGAAAGGGAAAATTCAGTCAAAATGATTTTTTCTCAAGTTTAAATTGAATGAAGTACTCAACATTGACCTATACACAAGTAACACAACCATGTACAGAATTTTTATTAAAATGGGGGAAAATTCCTAATGGATAGTCAGTTAAGCTTAAACCATAACTACACTAACATTATAGTATAGATGTTCCAACAAGAAGCAGAAAACATAAACATAAGTCACAAATACCAAATACCATAGGCAACCCAATTAAAACTAGGAACATACCACAGCAGGAATATCAAGTCCACGAGCAGCAACATCAGTGCTAAGCAAAATTCCCTTTTCTGCTTTGCAGAAGTCAAAGAAGGTAGTGGTTCGCTTTTGCTGATTCTGCTTTCCATGGATATCAAGGCAATCCACATGAATATATCTAAGAAGTTCAGCATGAAACGTGACTGAGTTGCAAGAAGAGAAAAAGACCATCACTTTCTTGGACAGATTCCTCTTCAAAAATGAATACAAAAGGATAAATCTTTTGGAACTATGCACAACACAATAGCCTTGCTGCAGACCTTCATTGGTGACCTATAATGATGAAAGCATCTTGTTAAGTCAAAGGATAGGCAGCCAGTACACTTGAGAGTGTATCTATAGATTAAATTTGGACTGTGCCCACCTTCTTTCTCCCATCATCTACATCAATATAAATAGGACTTGTCTGAAATGACAAACGAGCAAGGTCCTCAACCTACAAATTCAGGGAACCGTCAGATGGTCACACAAAAATACCCAGAATTTCACTCCAAAAAGTGAAGACAGTTGCGACTTTCAACGTGAGAAAATATAAGCTTGATAAACAACTTTCTGAAGAAAGCTAGCATAAATGTGATCATCAATAAATAGCAAGACAAGATAAAAATGGTAAAAAAACAAGAGTGAAGGACAAACCTTCTTAGTTTGGGTAGCTGAAAATAAAGCTGTTTGCCTGTTTTCCTGCTCATCAAAGAGGAATTTAGTAAGCTTTAAACACCTTAGGAGTTGCCAAATCTAAGACTGATTGATTTCTACTGGAGGGAGAAACCAAATACTGCAATTCAAGTAAGAGGCATCGATATCGGTCTAATGTCATAATCAACAATCTACTATCATCATTTTTCTTGTAGATAAATGCACCAAAGTTTGCGAGCTTGCTAACATTTTTGGAATAATTTATTACAGGTTGCAGTTGCAATAAAAAATATGTATGCTACTGAGCTTAATAATATTATTCAAAAGAGCAAAGTCTGTTACTCCCAGATATACACATTATTCTGCAAATTGCAATATACATTCTATAGTTCAAACCCCTTCCATTCAACCATTAAGCTAATTAATTTGGTTATCCTTCATAACTTTTAAGAAAAGTTGAGCGACTGGACCTAGTTCTTCAGAAAGCTAAGCTTTTAACCCCAGTCATGTACTACTTCACAAAGTATTTTTTAACATTCAAAAGCAATATCACTGAATAAAACTATTACTACCACTATTTTGGTTTCCATCCATTTCATCTTCAGAAATCATAGAGATGATTTAATTCAAATAATTCGAAGTTATAAAATTCCTCATGTAATTATAATCTACAATATAAAGGGCTAAGAGATTCACCTTAGGAAGATGCTTGATAATTTGTTTCATTTCTTCCTCAAAGTTCGCTTCCAATATCCTGTCGGCTTCATCAATAATAAGACACTGCAGATGGAGAATTTCTCCCCAAAAAAAAAATTAATTTACATGATGTATAACTACAAGTCTGAATCTGATTTAATCTTGTCAGGGAGTAGAGGGTTTTCAAGTTATCTACATGAAGTAACTGTAAGCTAATGCATTTCTATATTGGTTTATGCATTAAATAACAATTCACCAGAAATAAATTCAAAATGAACATAGGTTAAAGAGCACCGGCTACTATAACCAAATCATAATAACTACCAAAATTCTTCTTCCAACAATTGCATCGTGAATTAGGGGTGTGCATTTTTGGATATCGAATATTATCCGATCCAAATTTTTTAATATCTGAAAATTTGGGCCACTAAAATTGTGATCCGTATCCAATCCGAAAAACCGGATATCTGAAATTTCGGATCGGATATCCGGATCGGAATACAAACTTTAATTTGACAAAAAAAATCAGATTTAGATTTTATATTTTGTGACTTTATGCAACATATTCTATACCTCTACTATATATATTTATCAAAACATATTTGAACAATTCCAAGACAAGCTCTTGATGTGTCATTTCAAGGCTTGGAAATCATATAATCTAAAAGTTGAAAAAGGAAGAACAAGAAATCAATAATAGATATTAATGCCTAGAACACCAGAACAATATAAACTTAGCAAACTGCCTACAGTTCAATATCTTCAATTAGTAGCATTTAACTAACAAACATTATATAACCTCATGCATAAGAGAACAACAATCATAGGTACTGCTGTGCACAACAATTGCTGGCTTCTGCCTATATAAATTTAGATGGAAATTCCGGGATTTTGGCTTAATTTGGGCGGTGAATAACTGAATTTTGACTCGTGAAATTTTAGGAAATTCAATTATTCAATCTGCAAGTCTTAACGCTGGGGCTCTATGCATTTCGGGCTAGGGGTGGGCTGGTTGGCTCGTAGGACTGTAAACAAGCCGAGTCAAACACGAGCATTGTTGAGCTCGATTCGACTCGAAAAGTGTAAAACCGAGCTCAAGTCAACTCGAAAACTCACGAGTTTAACAGTCAAGCTCAACTCGAACTCGAAATAAAAAATTGAAGCTCAACTCGACTTGAAAGCTCACGAGCTTAAAATTTTCAAGCTCAACTCGAAATGAAAAATTGAAGCTTGATCGAAAAAACTTAAATTCGAAATGTTCTCATACTTAGCTTGACTAAAGCTCAAACTCGAGCTTGAATCTGAACCTTAAGTAAATGAAAGTCTTATATTATATTTTTAAAAAAAGAACAACATATAAATGTTAATATTATTAATAGTTTAATTTAAAATATCTAAAAATTTAATATATTATGTTTTGCCTACTCCTTAGGCGCGCTTTTGAAAACTAAGGTAGTATGATGTCACCTCTCTGTTGCTTCCAAAGAAAGTAATACATGGAAGAAACCACATGCTTCTAAGTAATAAAGGTGGCTTCGGCAAATTACCAAACATTCTAGTTAATAATAGTCCCAAAAAGCTAATAAACCAAGAAGAAATTAAAATCAAGGGAATTGAGTTTAAGTAAATAGATTATAAATCTTAATCAGATGACATTACAAATGACAATGTCAGCCAGGAAAAACAGAAAACAAAAACAAATATATTACAGAAGTTCAGAAATGTTCATGTTACCTTCAGATTTTTATAAATGAATCCCTTCGTATTTTGAAGATGGTCAAGAAGCCGACCAGGAGTAGCCACTAACAAATTTACTCCCTTAACAATCCGCTCCGCTTCTCCTCTTCTGGCTGAACCACCAATAACTAATCCAAGGGTTTGAGAGTGGTATTTGAGAAGATCCTTTGCTACTGCATGAGTCTGAAAATTTTGAAGGTTCCATTGCTTAGTCATGAACGGAGTAGTTCAAATATCAAAGACCAAATCTTACAGAAATCGATTTTGCTGACATCAAAAGAGAAAAAAGAAACTAAAACAAGTCCTTAATCAAATTCTTCCATTCCCATATAATGAGAGTGGGTCAGATAGTACCATACTATTAAGAAAAGCAGAACATTCAGATCATACAAAATTAATGCCAAAAACAAGTGAAGGACAGAAAAATCTGAAACGGCAAAGAAAATTGAAACTCTTGGTTCTGGAATTTTCCAGCAACCTTTTGCACTAAAACTCTCCAATAATAATAATAAATTTAATCTTAATAACTAGTAGAGTATTTATAAGAACTCTAGCCAACAGTCCCCTTAAAACTTAAAACTCTTGTAGAACAGTTATACTAAAACTGTTACTGAGAATCTATGCTAATCACATAAAAATTTAATAATAATATAAAAAGAGCGCAAACCCTAGACTTAAACTATTGTAAAAATCAAACTTCAAATAATTAAATTAAACTCAATGCACCTGCTTCAACCAGCCATTAAAAAATACATACTTTTTCCATGGTACACCTTCTAACTATATGATTTACCAACTTATTCCATTAACTCAATGCTCAATATCTATTAAAATAGTTTTCTTAAATAATTTTATTCCCATATAATAAGATTAGGTTGCAGATAGTACATGCTACTAAGAAAAGCTGAGCATTCAATACCATTTGAAATTATAGATATTTATACCAAAGAAACAGCCATTAGAAATTCATTATCTTTTCACTCTAAGCATCTTCCTAATAAGTGATTTATCAACTTACAATTCAGAACACCATACTGCATATCTACTAAAAATAGGTTAGCTACATTCTTTTCTTTCAAGAACTGATTTTCAGCTCAAACAGAAATATAATATCTTAATAGACAAAATGAACCCCACACTTAGAACAATCAGTATTAGCTGTAGGCGGCATAATAGTGAAGCAAGGTTATACTATTGCTCTGATGAGAAGTCTGTGGAAATTACAGGAAAAGAAAATAAGTTTTGACCCAAAGAAGAACATTGATAGCGACAAGAATTTTACATTTTTACCTGAATGGCAAGCTCCCTTGTGGGACAAATAACAATAACACCTGTTCCATTACGGGGAGTGAATCGGACATTATATAACAACTCAACAGCAGGTACCAAGAATGCAAGGGTTTTCCCAGAACCCGTCCTTGCAGCCCCAAGAACATTTTTGCCAATCATAAGTGGTGGAATTGCTCTGGCTTGAATCTGTGTTTTTTAGTTTGACAGGTAAATTTTAAGATCATAAGTCTTACATAAAATAACCAAATGAAAATATAGTAGCATATAAATCTAAAACAAGCTTAATACATAGCCTAAAAACCATCAAATGCATTTGGGTAAAAATATATAAGGGAAACTTAGTATACACATTGTCAAAAGGCCTATGTTATCCAGACTTGCATGTGATGTTTGGATATGAGGATGTGTTCGACGTTGAGTTTTCATGTACTGGGATTAATCAAATCTTCGGACTCATATCTGGATGAGGCACGGTTCAAAAATATGAAGAGACAAGAGTGACATAGTGGAAAGCATTAGTTACAAATCCGTTGTTCTTTTTTAAGTCATTGCCTATGGTTAAATGCTACAAAGCAAAATAACAGATAATTGTCCCTTCTAGAAAATCCCCACCATATCCCTCTGCTTGTTAGACAATCACGTGTGACGGAACTCTGAATTGAACTAAACCAACTACAGAAGAACGCATTTAGAAAACTACCCAATCTAATTCGATACAAATGACTAAGCTAAAAGAAAAATAGTGGGTAAAAAAGGATACCTGAGTCATATACTGAAAACCCATTTCTTTGATAGCCTTAAAAGTTGATTCAGACAATCCTACGGACTCAAATGACTCGATGCTCATTATCCCACTTCCCCCATCCTGTATTCTCCCCTTTTCCTTCTCTCCTTCTTCATTAGTTTCCTTTTCTTCTTCTCCGTCATCAGTTTGCTTTCCTAATAGTTTCTCATCATCTTCACCCTTCACCTTCTTCTTTTTCTTCCTCTTCTTCTTCTCTTTCTTTTTCGCGTCAACTTCAACTTCTCTCGCGTGTACTTCATCCTCTTCAAGTTCTTCATTTGCTTCTTCTTCTCCTTCTCCTTCTCTATCCGTGTTGTTATCAGGGTTTTTGGGCTCCAAACTCTTAACTCGGTTTCGCTTTCGCTTCATTTTCTTCTTGCTATCTTCAAGAGAGGGAGATTTGGGGGTTTTCTCTTCTGTCACCGCCATTGTTGATGAACCCAGACTAAGATTGACCAAAAAATTTAGGAGTTCTAGGCTTCTTAGCTTCTTCTGGGGTTGCTGCGACTTGATATCCTTAAACCCTAATCTATTTAAGTTGATGGACTGACTCGGCCGAGTTGATGTTAGAGATTTTGACATTTTTGTAACGTATTATTCGGCCTTCGGCCTGCAGTGAAGGTTGGGCTTCATAAAAGGCCTGGGAAATACATATAAATAGGGGTGTTTGGTTCACGAAACATAAGTTTATCTTTGTGAATAAAATTATTTAAATGCAATATTATTTAGGAATATTATATTACATTGTTTGGTTTATTTAGCATAAATGTAAGATTGTAGTATTTGATTAAAGAAATATAAGATTGTTTGTATTTATATTTTATCAAATTATCCTTGCGATATATGTTTTTTCCAACAAGTTAAACTTTAATATTAACTTATAAATATTTGAATGAAAAACTATAAAATATTTTAATTGTTATACTATCTAATTTTTGAGAAAAAAAATACATTTAGCATATAATTAGTATATCAAATTTATATTTTTAAATTTTAAGTATGATATTTACTTAAATAAAATATAATATAATATGAAAAAAATAATTATCATAGTCTCGAGTGGTCAAAGATATTATTTTTTAACGTATAAGATCTATTTTTTTAATAACTCAAAGTTAGATATTATTTTAAATAATTACATATTTTACAATAATATCACTTTTTACCTTATAAAATTATAAATAATTAATATATTAAATATTAAAAATATAAAATAAGGTTAACTCAAATTTATTAATATTTTATTAAATCAAACTTTTTATATATTATTATTATTATATTTATAGTTTTGAGTAAAACACGAATAATAGAATTGATAATGATCCATATGAAGAAAAAAAATCCTTATTTCGAGGGTATTATTGTGCAAAGTTGCACATTGTGTAATACCTAGGAATTTGGAGGTAATAACATTTACACAATTTTAACCAAAAATTGCTACTATCGGTAATAAGTTATTATCTGGTAATTATATTTTTCATGAACCAAACATGGAAATGCAATTTCGGAAAAGATTATTCCCCTTGATAATTATCTTTTTCGGGAACTAATACAACCTAGTTGTTTGAGGTGATTGAGTTCGAATTCGAGTTAGAATTCATTTAGTATTAATTTAAATAAAATATATATATCAAAAGAATATTAATTAAGTTTGTGAACTACTTGTAACGAGCTTTGAAATATTTAAATTAGGTGGATCTACAACTCGTGACTTAAGGAAATACGAGAGAACAAATATGAGCAGCTTGACTAACTGATCAAATATGCTTACTCATCGTTTATGAAACTTATTTGAATCCTTATATGATAAAAATAATAATTATAAAAACTATATGATAGGTTGTGACAGAGGTTACTTTTGTTTGGATTTTCTCATGTCTTGATTATTAAATGTTTAAAAGTAATGTTCGGGCATTTACATTGTCGATTTGTTATATTTGATATGATAGGTTGTGACAGAGGTTGATTATTAAATGTTTAAAAGTAACGTTATCGTTGTTTACTGTCGATGTTTCTTCAACCACCTTTTCCTACTGATGATGGAACCAACAAAATCTATCTCTTCCATTTTTTTCATTACTCTCTCAACCTCTTTGTCTTCTCTTCTTTCTCTTTGTTTCATTCTCTCCCAAGAATCCTAATCGTCACTTTTCATTAACATTATTAAACCTACTGTCGTTTAGTATTTCCTTTGGCTACTTATGACACCAAAATATTTCTTTTCTCAACCTCTTTCTAATGCACGATTTATGATCTAAATAAAGAATCGTCAAAGCCTACAAAAATCCACCTAAAAAACAAAAGCCAACATGATCAATCTATTATGGTTGATAGTTCGATGGGACCCCATCAAAACTATGTTTTTCTCTATGACATCTTCCATCGTCTCACCATTCGAATTCACGATGAAAGTCTCTGAAATTTAATACTCTAACGAGGTAAAGATAACGAGTTGTTCTCTTTCTTTTTTGTTTCTCTGTCTTATATTTAGGTTTAGGGTAGGTTTGAGTTTCAAGTAAGAAGGATTATTTGGTTTTCTAGAAGAGGTATTGGTGATGGTTTTGGGGATGTTTTTGGTTATGGTTTAGAAAATGGTATATGATGAAAGATTTGATGATTGAAAATGGAGAAGAATGGGAACTGATGATGTTATGTTGATTGTGGGGTGAGTTTTGTAGGTTCGTTGATCAATTGACGGTGGTGATAAAAACCAAATTAAATTTGCACACAATCAAATTCAATAAACTCAACAAACAAATAAAGATTTAACATCAAAATAAAGAAACAAATAAAAAAAAGAGTAGAGAAGAGGAAGAATAAGGCAAGCTTTAGCCTAACCCAGTTAAGAGGCTTAGAGACATCATTTGTTTGATGAGAAAAATATTAGAGTCGACTCTGATTTTAATCTGGATTGTCGAGTTAGATTTGGAAAATGAGAAGTACAAACTTTAGGTTTACTTTTACGGATTTTCAAATGGTTTCGAGTTAATACAATCTATAAAAAAAGTGGATGACGAGAGAATTGGTTTGACATCGTCAATGATTGAAGGAAGTGATTATTGATGATGTAGAAGGCGCGATGAGGTGAAGAAAGATGACAGGGCCAAGTTGATATTTTATTTAAAGTTCAGTGGTTAAATTATATATTAACTATTTTTGTTAACACAACAAATCATCAATGTAACATGAGTTAACGATTCAATGATCAAAGTGTAACAAGTCGATCACGTAAGTAACTGAAATGTTACTTTTCAAAATTTAGTGTTCAAACTCAAAAGAACCCCAAATAAAAATGAATTCCATTATAGTTTACCCAAAAATATATGATAATGGGATGTTCCATTCCACCCTTTCAAGACAATATTCACATTTGTAATTTGCATGAAACCTTGATAACAATGATTTTCCTAGAATAATTATTTCACAATTATTATGTCATACTTAAATAATCTAAAGTTTGTGTCAATATCAATTTTAATCTGACTTGAAATGAGATTTTCTATATTTTTATATTAAATAACATTTTTAAGTGAGATGCAAGCCATATTAAATATTTTAGAACTTAAACAAATAATATGATTTTTTTTGAATTAATCATTGATATCTGATATATTGACCGATTAATCCAAAATAATTTGAGTTTTAAATCAACCTACTTAAAGAGAATATATGATCTAAAGTTCCAAACAAATATACATGTTAATTAAAAATAATAAATTATATATTTAATCATTGAATTATGATTGTATTCCTATTTTGGTATCTTCATCATTGTTACCCTTACAAAGTCATGTCATAAATAATGAAAATTCTAAAATACAACTTGTTAATATAAAGCTAAAATACGACAAAACAATTGGTTTCTTATCAAGAGCGTAACTTTTTAGATTGTACATAGTAACATTTTCAGTTGTAACTGAAAATTTTATACTTCATAATATTTTCGATTATAAGCTTTAAATTCCGTAATGTAATTTTTCAGTTACAACCGAAAATATTATAAATTTATATAATCTTTTAAGTTAAATATAAAAATATTTTAGATTGAAAATCGTTTTGAAACCAACTTTAAATTAGTTATCGTATAATATAACTGATATACAAGACACTCTAGAAACACATGTGTTGGTCGTGTATGTCAGGCCCAAGTGAGTAAAATTGATTTTGCTACTGAGATGTTACTGCCCAAGGAAACATTCCACTATGAGCCATTGTTGCCAGAGATAGGTAATTTAATCTATGATCTAATTTAATAGGATTGGATTTAAAAAAAAAATCGGGCTAGGTTGGATTGAATTTATATAGGGGCGGAAAGGTTGGGTTAAGTTCGAGTGGAGAGTGAAAATTATTTAACCCGACCCGAGATTAATATTATAATTATTTCATATAAATGTATGGATAATTGTTATAATTCCCTTCTCTCTATAATTTTTTATAATTAGGTGTTTATTTTATGTTGGATTGGATCAGGTCGAATTTATACTTTAAAAAATCGGATCGAATTGAGTTCGGATAGAAAAAAATATTATATTCGGATTAATTTTAAATTCAAATGAAAATATATATATTTTAGGTCAGATTAAATTAACAAAAACTCCGACTCAACCTGCTTGTTGTCTGGTTCCCTCTGAATTGGGTCTTGGTGCCAGGGCCCGGCCTTTCATAATCTGGGAAGGGATACCGGGCCCCTACTGCAATCTGAGTTTTCAGGAGCTCAGCAATCCCTCAAAATAATTCCCTTTTTAATCAATCAACCGCCATTTGCCCATATTTTTTTACTCTCTCTCTCTCATTTAGACACTTAAATCAATCGATTAGGAAAAGAAACTATGGATTCAGACGAGGAGGATTTCGTGTTCTTTGGTACACCCATTCAGCGGGAGGAAGAGATCACCAACCGTCGGAAAAAAGCCGCCGCTGAAGCTTCTGGTAACCTCCGCGCCCTCCCTCCCTGGAAGCAAGAGGTACAAATTTCATCCTCCTTTTGGTTTTTTGGTAAAATTTTCTTGTTGAGATTATAAGTGAGGAATTTGAACTTTCCTAGAACCTATCCCCGGTTTTTTATCCTTTTTTCCCATAAGGCAGAAGTTGTGACTTTCAGACACTGTTTGGAATCCGTGAAAATTTTGGGGAAAAAATTTAAGAAATCAGGGATGAAAGCGGATGAAACTTGACTTTTTACTTTTTCTTTATAAATAAGTGTTATATATGTATCTATACCTGCTTGCTTTTTTTTAGGTTTCTTTGTATTAATTGGATACATATCATTATCAAAGAGAATTGTTCCCTTTTAGGTTGTATTTGAAGCTAAATCAGTTCCTTGACAGACTGGAAGCCTTTTATGGATTTCGCATTCCTTCCAGTTGATTCTAAACAAACTGTCTTGGAATTGCTTTAAAATGAAGAGAACATTTATGTGTTACTCTTGTGGCGTTATCCATACTTCAATAAATCTTTGACTTCCATTATAAAATAATATAGATAAGGTATATTATGTAATCATGTAAGTGTTTATTAGTTATACATGGTCGAAAGCCTTTCTATCATCTTTGAATTATAATTTTCCAGGTTAGAGATGAAGAAGGACGTAGAAGATTCCATGGTGCATTTACAGGTGGATTTTCTGCTGGTTACTTCAATACAGTGGGCACGAAAGAGGGTATGTCTCTTTATTCATTTTAACTAGATTTCTTCCATTCACTTGCAATGAAATCATCTAGCATGCCCAATGGGTTTTGAAACTTATTTGCAGGTTGGGCCCCACAATCATTTACATCATCCCGGAAGAACAGAGCTGAAGTCAAACAGCAGAGCATTTTCAGCTTTTTAGATGAAGATGAGAAAACTGTATGTTCTATTTAATTTTCCCATTTTTTATGATTTTCTTACTGCAGATAGGGGCGTTACTGTTTCTGTTAGGTTTTGACATGCTCTATGCCAAAATTACATTTGATTGGTTATTTCCTTAATACTTTACAATCTAGTTTAGATTTTTTTTTGAAAAATTCTTGCTGCCTTTGCTAAATCAGAAATTCCAAAGTCAAACTCTGACGTGTGGCATCCAATAAAGTTTTAGACCTTCATGATTTTGAAGTTTAGCTATGGAAACATGTCTGTCCTATTAATTTTCAGCAATACTTATGTTTGTACTTTTATTTAGGATAATTTGTTATTTCACTGTGAAGAATTTATATGCATATATATTGGTCTGATATTTGCATAGATTGAGTTGCACGATTTCTTTATAATTCATATGTGCCTGAGATTTAATGCATATTTGCCAGTATGGTGCACCTACTTCTAGTATATCTTTAAAGTTTTTTCTCTTTATGTACTTTTACAACTCTGACATGGTTTCATGGTTATCAATGTTTCCTGCTATCTACTAAATTGCTGCTTAAACCTTTCATATGCATCGAAAGAAGGGATAAATGCTAAAGCATCTTTCCAATTCACATATATGTTTTAAAACATCCGTTTTGTGCATTCATTAATGAAAAGTTCTCTAACAGAGATATTTACATGATATTTTGTGTAGCTCATAATGATGATTGTCCCTTGTTCCAATATGTAATGGGGTAAGGGGGAGGTAAGATAGTAGGCTGCCCCCAACACTAGGTTGAGTGCAGCTTCCGTAGGAGACCTCCGAATTATGAAATGCCCTCCATGGGACTCGATCCCACGACCTTAAGGTTAAGAACCTTGTGCTCTACCAACTGAGCTGGATGGTCATTTCATGCTTTTTCCATATACAAGTCTTTGAAAGTAGTTTTACTACCTATTCAATGTGTTCACTGATTATTGTTATATGTGCCTCTCAATATTTTGTCTTTTAAGACATTGTTGGTGTTTGAACAAGAATCAGTTTATTAATTACATCATCCTCTCATCTACATTTATAGATAGATGATAAGGGTTTGATAAGATGTTTTCATTTTTTTTCTACCTGTTAGAATTATTATTGTTATTATTATTACGACGATGCTGATTATTTTTTAGTTTACGATAGTTCATGCTTTTGTATTTTAGGAATTGGAAGGTGCTTTGGGCACATCTTCACAGTTTGACACATTTGGATTTACAACAGCTGAGTATGCTCGCAAACAAGCTGATAAGGAGCAAAAACAAAGGTCTGTCAAATGTTTGTATGTGCATCTTATCAGTAATAATATTAGCATTAAATATGAGTCTTAAAATTGCAACTTGTTCAGGGTCTTGGTTCTCAATAGAAATCCATATTTTGAAAATTAAGTGCTCGTAAAATACTGTTTGTTTTTGCCATTATCAAGACTTATTTTTTGGCTTCAAATGAATTAATTTTTCATTTTATTGAGTCCAACCCAATATCTCTTGTTCCATTTTGCTCCTACTTTTTCTGAAGAAGACTTTTGAATTCATTTGGTTGGATATGAAAACATTTCATATGATTACTATTATTCCTGACTATTATTATGGTGCTTCAATTCCATGTTTGGTTCTTTAGTGAGAGAATGTCTCGCTTCTCTCTAGATTCTAGTTTTTTTTAAAAAAAAGTCACGTGGGTTTGACTGAACACTCAACTGTTGATATCATATTTTGGTCCGCCGTCCACCGTCCGCCACCACATTTCGACAACCTTTTGCTACTGTTTTTAACAGGGAACTTCGCTTGGTCTCACTGAATCCATTTCCGAGATTATTTTTTCAAGATAATCACTAAATCTGCGCAGATCTGCCCTAGAAAGCCTATTACCGACCATTTCCCATCGGAGCCGATCCTCCTTGCCCCGGCCAGTGGTGCTCTTCACCTCCCTTCCCATTTGAACCGCCGGTGCATTCCGACAAAAACCCCTCTGTTGATTTGTAGAAAAGAACCGTCGTCTGCCGGACAAAAGCCGTTCAAGCCTTGTCGAAACCTTAGCTGCCACTCTGTTTCCTCTGTTTTTTCGATCTTTCAACTGACTTTTTCAGCACAAACTTATTGCATTATATTTTCTCATGGCTGTCCGCTTAGAATCTGTCTGAAACGGTAGTCCATTGCAGCCGGTTTCATCGTCAGACATTATTGTCGGTGGTTGGAAGCGCATAGGATTTCTTTGCTGCTGTTTGTACGTTGGGTGGTGGATTAGTCTAAGATTTGGTTGCTGCGTTTCAATATGAGTGAGCAGAATCGAGAAAGAGTGGTATGGCATATGAAAAGTCGTTCTTCCTCATCTGAAGAATGGACAATTTTTGTCAACAACCTTTCCAAGAGAGTAACTAGAAGAGATTTAAGGGATCTGTTCCTGTGTCATGGTGTTGTTGTTAGGATCTTTATCCCGAATGTCTTAAATAAACCAAGATATAAAACGTCTACATTTGCGTTCGTCCAGCTTGCGACTGAAAATGGAATGAGGAATGCCATTGAGAAAATCAATGGAACCTGGATTGATGGTTTGAGAGTTTCTGTGGGGGTCGCCAAATATCAGAGATTTAGGAAGGAGGTAGAGGTTAACCGAAACGTTCAGAGGATTGCAGAGAAGAATGGTGGTGACACGGTAGGAAATTCGAGGAAAACACGAGAGTATTCAGGAAGCTACAGGGATAATAGATCGAACAAAGATATTTTGGTGCCGAACAAGCAAATGAGGGGAGATATGCGAAAGAGCCATATGTTTTCATTTCGGTGGAAGAAAGAAAATGGTTAAGGAGGTCGATGACAGGTATTCATAAGCAATCGTACGACGTGGAATTAATACAGAGAGCGTTACACAGTGAAGGCATTGTCGTTAATGTTGCGAAGTGGGGTACGCCAGGAACTCCTGCCTAGTTACTTTTCTGTTGGAGGAGGACAAGTTGAAGGCCCTGAGTGAAAATGCCTTGGAGCTTAACTATTGGTTCGATTGGTTGAGACCAGTATTATCGGAAGGAGGAGGCCCTTTGGCCTTTTGTGAAGTTTCGTTAATTGGAGTTCCTCTAAATTGCTGGAATGAGGTCTTCTTTTCAAGCCTAGCATCACGGTGGGGGGAGTTAATAGAGAATAGGAAGAAAACTTTGATGATGCTGGACTGCACAATAACAAAGATGGTGATTACAGTGGGTAGTCCGTTTGATCTCCCAGAGTCAATTTCAATAAACACCAATGGTAGGATATACGTGATAAAAGTTCGAGTTGAGCTGCCGACTGATGGTTATTCAGAGGTAACGAATGAGGAGAGCGATGGAGACTTTTCTGATGAATGAGTTGAAGAATCACCGGATAATCGGTGTGATGTTGAGGGGGTTTTGAGGGACTTTGTTGCCCAAGAGGTTGGAGTGATGAACAAGGCGAGTATGGTTCTGTGTGATCCAGATTTGTTGACAGGTGGCGTCCTTGCTTTTATTTCCGGTAATATTGAGGAACTGGTTCCGAGAAATCAAAATTCGATGGAGGTGGATATTACTAAGCAGGACAATTGTGAAAACCTAATGATGCAGAAATTGTCGGGTTCAAATAAGGAGAATAACGAGCATACTCGAGATTGTGAGATCGCGTCTATCAGATATAATTCTCCTATCAAAAATACTTCCAACTTGCGGACTGCTCTAGGATACATAGAAGGAGGTTCGATTTAGCTTGATGCTCGCTGGAATTTTAGGTCAGTGGGCTCTCCTCCAAATCGTGGTCGATCAATAGAAAGGAAGGCGTCATCCAGCAGAATCGGAAATAAATCCTATAACAGAGTATATAGTAGAAGCAGGGGAATGAGAAATTCGAGAGAGAAAATGAAGGAAAAATCAAAGTCCTTAGGGCATTGTTCAGATGAGGAGGAAAAAGCTCGGGCTAGTTGGGAAGTAAGCAACTTGATGGGTGTTACATTCCGAGGAGGAAAAAAAGCTTTCATGGAAAAAACAAAGGCAGTGTTTGAGGAAGAGAGGATATCGGATGGACTCTGATGTTCTGTGGGAAGTCGGTGTTTTTTCTTTTCTTTTTATGTCGAGTTTTAGTATGATAACATGGAATGTGCGGGGGTTGGGCAGGAAAGAAAAGTCTAGGGCTGTGAGGAATATCATCGTAGGGAAGAGGCCAACGCTTATGTTCATACAAGGAACGAAGTTGGAGAGTATCATTCCTTCCTTAAGGAGGAGGAACGGGTTTGTAAATTCTCCGACAGTCGAGTCATCAGGTGGATTGTTAATGCTTTGGGCTGAAAGTCAATTGGAGGTGGAGATTGAATATGTACAGGACAGGTTTATTGCAGTTAAAGGTAATCTGAAAGAAATGTCTATTTCTTGTTGGTTCATTAACGTCTATGGAGCGTCTGTTGATATGGAAAATTAATCTTTTTTTGAGGCATTGTTAGCCTTTGTGTGGCAATTGGAAGGTCCTATTTGTTTGGGAGGAGATTTTAATGCATACCTCTCAGAAGAAGAGAAAATTGAGAGAGGTCATAACAGGTTATCGATGACAATCTTTAATGAGTTTGTTCAAAAGGCTAACCTGAATGATCTCCCTATGGCGGGTGGTAACTTTACTTGTAGCAATAATAGGGATTGTCCAACATTTGTCAGATTGGACAGGTTTTTAGTGGATATTAACTTCTTGTCGGTGTTCCCAGTTGTGAATTAGATTTTGCTCATGAGATCATTATCGGACCACAATGCAATTAGTTTGGAAAGTAAAGGCGTGGATTGGGGGCTGAAACCTTTCAGATTGTTCAATTACGTGCTGGACGAAGATGGCTTCAAAGATAGAATGGTCGAGGAATTCCAGAGAGCAAGGCTTGGTAGTAAAAGGAAAGGAATATACAATATTCTTAAAAGCTCCAAACCGGTAATGAAGGAATGGTCAAAAGACAGTTTCAGCCATAGTCACATGGATCGCGGTACGCTCGGTACGGGAACGTGGAACGGGATCGCAATTCGCTAGGTCCCTAAAATTCGGTACGAGGTGGGGTAGACTACTTTCGGATCGCTCTAGAACACGATTTCGAAGGTATTAAGTGTGTGTATATATTGCCACCTAATGTATAAAGATAACTAAAATAGAACATGCAAAACTTGAAGGTCAAATGCCTGAAACAACATAAATAAAAAAAAAACTTGGGATCGAAATGAAATGCATGTAAAACTTAAGAACCATATTGGAAAGTTACAGAACCTCTGAGCAAGGACCAAAACACAACTTGAAACTAAAGGGAGCCTTTACGTGATTAAACCCCTATTAGAATCAGGTTCTAAAAGATGTATCCATAGTAATATAAATCATTTTTTTGGGTTTCAGAAAACCATAAGCCTTCATTTTGTTCAACAAACCATAAAAAAAGAACTTGGGAGTTCTCTGCATTCTCTATCGATAGAGAGAGCACCGCCACTCAACGGCGTGATCCACGACGGTCGGAACTTGACATAAAAGGCCCAAAACAACCCTCTCAACCTCCTAAACTTGGATCTACAACCCTTTTCCCCAAAAACCAAGAAAAAGAACTTTAGATCTAAGAAATTACCTCTCGACCCCTTTTGAATGCGGCGACCTTCGAGTTTTCTGACGCCTAAAGCAGATAAGCTTTCATCTTTCTCTTTTCCTTTCTCTTTTTTTTCTCTCGTATTTTTTTTTTATTTTTGCTGCAAAATAATGGTTGATGGGTGAATCTCGTTTGCGGTTTTTTCTTTTCCTTTCTTTCAAAATAAACACACACACACACACACACACTTAATACCTTCGAAATCTAAAAAAAACGATGAATAGCTCATTCCATAGTCAATTTTGGATCGTCGTACCGAATTGCGATTTTGACGCGTTTGTACCATGTTTTGGATCGCAGCGTACGGTACGTAGATCGTGGGCTGTTGAGCGATTTCTGTGACTATGGTTTCAGCAATACGCAACGATCAATTGTGGAGTTGGAAAAAATAATTCACGAATCGGAGCTGCAAATGCAACAAGGTTCCACTACTATCTCTATGGAATCTTTGGTTCCAGCTAGAAGGAAGCTTTGGGATCTATACAAAAAAGAAGAGGCAGTGTGGTTACAGAAACCACGTGTTAGGTGGTGCTTGGAGGGTGATCGTAGCACTAGATTTTTCCATATGTGTTTCCACAAACAGAGGAAGGGTGAATGCTATTAAAGTGCTTAAAGTGGGGGGACGTTTGACTTCGGATCTGGATGAGATTAAAGCTAATGTGGTTATATATTTCAAAGAAGCGTTCAATAAGAACACTATAGTGGAGGTGGAGGCGTTGGAGTTTAATTTCTCCAGGATATCAACGGATCATAATTTGTTTCTAGAAAGACCCTTCTCAGTGGAAGAAGTTTGGGATGCAATTTCGTCGTCGGATAGCAATAAGGCAACGAGACCAGATGGATTGACAATGGGGTTCTTCAAAAAGTTTTGGCAGGAACTAAAAGATGACATCATGAAGTTTTTTTGTGATTTTTATGCAGAGAAAATTTGGGAAAAAGGGGCTAATCATTCATTCATTACCTTAATCCCGAAAAAATCGAATTCGGAAAATGTTGAGGATTTTAGACCAATAAGCCTTGTGGGTGGACTAAATAAGATCTTTTCAAAGGTGTTATCTAGAAGATTAAGCCAATGTATGGATGCAGTAGTTGGCCCTTCCCAAATTGCTTTCATTCCGGGTTGGCAAATCACGGATTGTTCCTTTATCGCGAATGAGGGAATCGACTGTTGGAGAAGGAATGGTCTTCAAGGAGTAGCGTTTAAGGTCGACTTTAGAAGAGCGTATGTATCAATTGACTGGAATTTGCTATTGAAATTAATGGATTGCATGGGGTTTGGTCAGAGATGGAGATCTTGGATGAATATGTGTGTTTCTACTGCTTCCATTTCGGTGTTGGTAAATGGTTCTCCTTCAGATGAATTTCGGATTGCGAGGGGTCTTCGTCAGGGTGCTCTCTTTCACCACTCCTTTTCAATTTAGTTGCCGAACTGTTGAGCTTGATGTTGTCGAAAGTTGTGAAGTTAGGCTTGTTTAGAGGTTTTGAGATTGGGAGTCCAGGAGATTCTTTTCAGGTATCTTAGCTTCAATTCGCAGATGATTTGTTGATTTTTTGTAATGCATCTATTGGGGAATTGAAAAATGTGAGAAGGGTGTTTCTGATTTTTGAGTTGATGTCAGGATTGAAGATTAATCTTTCAAAGAGCAGGTTATTCAGTATCAACGTCAATGACGAGATTATTTCAGAGTGGGCAACTACAATAGGGTGCACAGTGGGTTCTCTTCCAACGGAATACTTGGGGCTTCCTCTTGGGCCGAAGAAATACTCAGTTTCTCTTTGGGATCCGATTATTCAAAAGTTTTACAAAAAATTAACCGGAGGGAAGTCTACCTCCCTGTCCATTGCTAGTAGAGTGGTGTTGATTAAGTCGGTCCTTTGCTCCTTACCAATATACTTCATGTCGATTTTTATATTACCGAGGTGTGTTCTGAAGAGGCTCAACTCAATTATGGCAAATTTTCTTTGGGGGAAGTAGAGTATTAAAAACAAAATTCATTGGGTTAATTGGGAGATTGTCTGCAAGCCTAAGGCGTTGGGAGGGATTGGGGCTCCAAATCTTGAGCTTATGAATAGAGCTTTATTAGGAAAATGGACCTGGAAGTTTGCAAACGAGAAAAACTCCTGGTGGAAAAGGATCATCTGTTGCAAAAACAATATTCATCCGAATACTATAGGGGTGGATGGTTCGGCCTCTTACAAAGCTTCTTGGATATGGAAAGGGGTTGTGAAGAATTGTTGTTCCGATGACGAGTTTGGGGT
The DNA here is from genome assembly GCF_006381635.1 of Hibiscus syriacus. Lineage (NCBI taxonomy): Eukaryota > Viridiplantae > Streptophyta > Magnoliopsida > Malvales > Malvaceae > Hibiscus > Hibiscus syriacus. Next base: position 9,059,325 of record NW_024063533.1, on the reverse strand, counting down.
ATGTTTGCGAAGCAACTATCTGCTGAAGGCGGGCAATGGGGACTCAATAAGATTCTGGCATGACGCTTGGTTGGACGGTGTTTCATTGAGAGTACGTTTTCCTCGTTTGTTTACATTATTAATCAACAAGGAGGGGAAGATCGTCGATTTCAGGAAAATTAATTCGTCAGGCTATTTCTGGGATATTGCCATGAGGAGAAATCTTGCCAATTGGGAGTTGATGCAATGAAATGAGCTTATGGCATTGCTGTATAATTTAAATCCTTCGTCTACGATGGATGATAGTCTCGTATGGGTGGGAGAAGGAGATGGGAGGTTTTCAGTGAAATCTTGTCTTGAAATATTCCTTGGGAACTCGTTCTCTAGTTTTCCCTGGGAATGAAATGTTTGGGCCGGTGTAGCTCCTCCTAAGGTTGAATATTTTATTTGGCAAGTGGTTCACAAGAAGGTTGCGGTCAAGGTAGAGCTAATAAAACGTGGGGTGCAAGGTATAGGAGATCCTTATTGTCCGTTCTGTGGGCTGGTTCAAGAAACGGTTTTTCATCTATTCATTTCATACAAAGTGTCTTGGGGGTTATGGTCTAGCTTTTTGCACCGGTGGGATGTTTCCTTTGCAATTCCAGACTGCCCTATAGCATTATTTTTTGTTTGGTTTGATCTTGTGCCTCGCTCATGCGTTTGGACCTTCATACCAGGAGCGGTTTTGTAGTCAATTTGGAAAATGCGGAACGATATTATTTTTAATAAAGGGAAATTAGATTGCACTTTGTTATCCTTTCTAACAAGGTAGAGAGTGGCATCATGATTTTCTTCAAAATTTCCTAAATTGATGGTCTCTTTTGATAGTCTTGTGGGGGATCTGGTGCTAGCTGATCGTGTTATGTCTGCTGAAAGAATATCACAAAAGGTAGTCAGTAGGTCTCCTCCTCCAATTGGTTTTGTTAAATTGAATGTAGATGGTGCTATGGACAGGTGTTGGTCGAAGGGAGGAATTGGTGGTCTTATCAGAGATGAGAAAGGAGTGATGTTGGGTTCATTCTCAGAAAAAGTGGGATCCGATCCTCCTATTATGGCAGAATTGATGGCAGTGAGGAGAGGCTTGAACCTGTTCCTGGAGTCGGATTTGTTGCTAAATCGAAGGCTTATTTTGGAGTCTGATAGTGCTATGGCGGTGAAGTGGATAAAAAATCAAGCAAGCTCCACTCCAATCTTTCTATCAATTGTTAAAGATATAGAAGACATTGTGGTCAATAAAGGGGTCATTATCCGTCATGTGGCGAGAGCAGCTAATTGTGAAGCGGATGAATTTGCCAAACAAGGGATTGGTTAAATGATGGGGATTAAATTGGGTTGTTGTTTGTCTATTATTGGTATATCGGGATCATTAGGGAATTATATTTGTTTGTAATTGGTTGATTAACCTATGAGGTTGTTTTGTTGTAGGGTATAAACTTATTTGCGTAGGAAGTGTTGTTTTGCATTGTGTTAAGTGGAATACCATCGTTTTTGGATGGTAGTGTGATCTTATCGTACTTGGTTAATATGCAATAAAACTTCAAAGACACTTTTCCTCCTTCCAATGTCCGTTGAGTCTTTGTTGCTTGACGGTTATGAAGGGGGTTTTTAATGAGGCCTTCCTTTTTATCAAAAAAAAAAAACTATTATTCCTGACTTAAGGCAGCCAATGTCTCATATCACACCAATATTCATGTTATTTGGTATCGGTCTCTTGATGACATCTTTTTTCATTACCATAATCATTATTATCATTGTTCAACATCCTCAAGACCACCTTTATTATCAATTCTTCTTCTTCACTGTGGACATGTGTGCTCATGAATTTGCATCTCATGGCATGTGCAATCATGCATCTGCAAACTGTTTGATTTGCATGTCCTTTGTACTTACATAAATATTTTCAATTATATACTGGCTTCTTAGTTCTCTGTGTTTCCTGTAGGCCATCTGCAATTCCTGGTCCTGTTCCCGACGAACTTGTCCTTCCAGCTTCTGAGTCTATAGGTTTGCTGTGATTTATGAATTTATGAATGCTTAGCGACCAAGTAGTTTAGCCGAGAAATCAGCAACTTAGAGCTCATCTTACTTTTCTGATAAGGTTTAAAATTACTACGGAAGATGGGATGGCGACATGGCCGTGCAATCAATGACTCGCATGCTACTTCATTATATGGTAATTTGGTTTATGTTCACATTGTATTTAATTCATATTGTCCGATTTCTAGCTCTTCTGGCAGAATTATTTTGAGAAGCTTTATGTTAAACCCTCTGCTGCTTGGACTCGACAAAATGGGAGCCTCACCCATGTCGAGTTGTTGACACAACACAAAAAGGATAAGATAAGGGTATGGGATATGGGTTGGATCTGTTGGACTCTTGGTGACTGGGCGAGAAGAGATAAGAATAGGTTGAAGTCTTGGTTTTTGAAGTGGAAAGTAGTATATAAAGTATAAAAAAAATTGTTAATTAAATACACTCCATTATTTAGAAGTAGTTTTATATATAAAATATTGATGTATTATAGACATATTTCATATTTCAGTACATATAAAAGGAGTCCTTGTACCTGTTTCCTCTCGATTCCTTTTGTGTCGTATTCCTTTGACTTGAGTTTAATTCAATTGACGAGTTGGACACCTAGATGCATATTTGAGTCCGAGCAACATAGGTTAAACATACAATTTAAATGTATTAAGACCTACATGTTCCATGATAATACGATGAATTATTAGATTTTCAACTGTTTGTTCTTTACCATTTTTCAGTCTTAAGCTGCTATCCTATCTTCACACCTCTTAAAAAAATAACTATATTGACTTCGATCTATTTATTGATGGGACCCTCTTCATGTACTTGCTGATTCCATTATGTTATATAGCAAAGATCGATGTTTATATGCTTTTCTTTGTGTGAGACTTTTGTATTTGAGGGGATAAATTTCTGGCTGAATATTCTTATCTTTATATTTACTACAGGTGCTCGTAGAGAAGCTAGAAAAGCTTTTCTAGCATTTTCTTCTGAGGATGCGAAGGCACCAAATCCTGCTGATGAGCCTGTTGAAGAACCTGAAAGCTTCACTGTACAGCCTGCTGACAATGATACACGGTCTTCTCAAAGCTTACCTGTGAGAAGTTCTCCTTGTTACCAGTATCATTACTCTTGCTTTGATCTTTATGACCCTTTACCTAACCGTGAAAGTGGTTTATAATAATGTGTGTTGGGAGGGGGGTTGTGTTATAACAAGCTTATAAGTAGATTCTCTTGGCCCATTAAATCTTGCTTCATTTGTGGGAATGTTGAAATAGTGGAAGGATATTTTATTTATTTTTTCATTTGTAATGCTGGGGGAGAATATATGTAGTGTTTAAGTTTGGTACATATGTATATATACTAGAATTTGCAACTACCATCTTCCTAAGCTTTGGAGGTTAAAATTGCTATTAATATGCTTGCTTTTGTGGGCTTGAATAAGAGATGATGCATGAGCTTTATTTATTTTATTCTTTCAGTTTAAGCTTATAAGATTTATTAATTATTGGACATATGATAGATGACTAAGGCCAGGACTATTAAATATTTTTAGGGTTATTGATGTAGGGTTTAAATCTATTGCTAGGATTAAAACTTTATTTGGAAGAAAGCCTAGTAATTTTATAGCCTAATTAGATCCTTGGGTTTGCTTTTAAGCCATTATTGGATGTGTTAGTGGTTGAGGAAGAGGAAATTAGTGTCAGGACTCAGGAAATAGAATTGGCTGCAGTACAATGTACTAATGAGGAATTGTTGTATGCAATTTATGCTCGACTGTGGCATGAACAAGTAGGAGCAGCCCACAACCAGTTTAACATACTGGAAGGGAGGCTTGTTTATAAATCTAATTGTGATGATGTAGAAAACCCCTTCCATGATGTTGTACCTGCAATCGTGCAGTTTGAGGTGGATTGGAGGGGCAATTGGTGCATGACCTTGAATTAAGAGAGTGTGCAATTAACATTGAAGTTAATGCTTTTCATGGCAAGATGCATCTGGACGAGAAAGATTATGATATGTTAGTACCAATCTATGATGAATATCTTGAGGAAACTGAAGAAGTTGATGTGTATCTGGTTTAAAGAGAGTTTTTTGGTTTTTCATAGAGTGACGACAACCAAAGCCTCAAAAGAAGGGGAGGATTGGAAGTGAGTCTGAAATCTTTTTGATATCTCAAAGGACACAATGTCAGATGATGATTGTGGAATAAAAAGAGCAAGAATACTTGAAGGCTAATAATGATGAGAAGACGATGCAGTCTTTTAGAGAAAACTACCAGCAAACAACATGAAAGTTTTTGCTGTAAATTGAGTTCTATTTGTTTTTCAAGAAAGTCAGTTGCTAGTGGATGAAATTCATGAAAGTGGTTTGAATGACATTTTCACTCTGAGACAACACTTGTGTGTGGTTTTTAGGTTCCATAAAGCAATATTCATCTCTAGTGCTATTGAGGAACAGTTCTTCAACTCTTATGATTGTTTTTCAGTTTTCTTGCTCCATTTCAATTAATTTGGTGTCAAGGATTCGAGTTGGCCTGAAAGTAGAGATTGGAGTTTTTTTTTCTGTGATTGTTTTCATGGTCTTGGAAAATGTTGTTCAACCTAAGTTTCTCGGACTATTAAACATTTGCATCTCTTAGGAGACTCCCCCAGATTCTATTTTTGGTGACCTTCCACAGAATGAGTTAGAAAAATATAAGCAAACTAAGTCAACTATCCTTCCTGTCTTAAACAAAAGGGGCCTAGAAAGATTTTAGTATACTGCTTCTGTGATGAAGGGTCCATATGATGTTGCTGAAATTTCTGACTGGGTGCAGCAGCTTCCTAAAGCTAAGACAGAGGTTATGGAAGATGTGGTCAATGTTAAAGAAGCTAGGTTTAGAAGGGGAATCAATATAATAAATTTTTGGTTACGCAGGTAGGCAAAACAGTTGGTCAAAGTTCTTGGGTGGTTGGAGAGTTGAAAGTGTGTGATAAAAAAAAATTATGCTGAAGCGGTGGAACTTTTATCGTCGAAGTTGAGTTTTCCTAGCCTGGGAGAATGATGTAGGAGCTTTATTTATGTTATAATATTTTATTATTTCAGTTTCATTTTATAATATTTATTAATTATTTGACATAGACAGATAAGGTTAGAACTATTAAATATTTTCATGTTATTAGTTATCTTTAGGGTTCAAATCTAGGGTTTGAATTAAAAACTTTATGTGCAAGAAAGCCTACTAACTTTAGTTGCAAGAAAGCCTACTAACTTTAATTGCAAGAAAGAAAGCTTGTATAAATAAGCTTTAGGCTTTATAGCCAACATGATTATTCTTATTATTTTCCTGAGTAAATAGATAACCCTATGTTTTCTGAAGTTCCATCTTTCTTACCCGTTTGTTCAGTCCTAATTCTATTCATTTGCAACTGTTCCTCCCCCCCACCCCCCAAAAAAAAAAAAACACATCTAGAGAGAGAGATCGGTTTTTTGACACCTTGAAATCAATCAAGTTATTTTTCTGTAATTATTTTGTGCTGCAGGCTTTTGTGTGCAACCCTAAGCAGGACTTGCATGGTTTAGGGTATGATCCATTCAAGCATGCTCCTGAATTCAGGGGTATGTGATTTCTTGAAAGACCGCTGTTTATTAACCATTTCTATCATTCTAAGAGGAATTATTTCTTACTGGATTTTTATTTCTTTTGTTTGCAAATGCTTTCAGAAAAGAAGAGATTGGACTTGTCGAATGATAAGCAGCATGGGTACAGGAAAGCTATGTCATTAAAAGATAGTCTCTTTGGTTCCAAGTGTAGGTTCTAATTTCTAACGAGCATGTCTTTTAAAGTCCTTGTGCATGCATTTTTATAATGATTCACCTTTCTCCATATTTCCTTGCATGCATGAATTATGTCTTAATAGAATTTAATTCTACACCAGCAGGAAAAGCTGCTCCTGGATTTGGAATTGGTGCACTTGAAGAATATGATGCTGAAGATGAGGATATCTATGCTGCTGGTAAGTTCACTTTTTGTGAGCCTCCATCTTGTAATCACATGTCTTCTTTTATTCCCCTTAGAAAAACTGGTCGCCAATGCTACCATATGAAGAAATCAGTTATATTGGTCAATGTGGGAGTCAATAACTCATTTCTGTTTTCATTTTTCATTTTTTTCTCCTTTCCAAATGAAGGGTTTGGAGCTGCATGCATTCATTGGAGATGTTTCTTCAGAATGTGCTATTACATTCCTTCTCTATCTGTGCTTTTGTGTTCAAAACTATTCTGAAATCCTTTTCTTATAGCTATAAGGTTCTCTTGGTGGAATGTTTCTTATTTTTCATACTGTGATGAAAACTGATGTTTCTCTTCTTGATGTTAATATAACGACTGCCAAAAAATTTCATTAGTTGCTGGTATTCATGGGGACTAATTGTATCATTAATTTGCCTATTTATCCTGAGGTTATTAGTTTAATTTGCCTATCTTAGGTTACGACTTTCAAGAAACATGCATGGAAGAGGATGAAGAGCCATCAAGTTTGAGCATAGAGAGTAAACAACCATCAAGATTGAGCATAGAGAGTAAACAAAAGGTGGTTGCAAGAGATGAGGGTGTTCTGCCTGGTTTCAAAATTGCATCAGTTTCTGTCTGCCAGTTAGAAAGGTACTTGTAAAGTAGTTGATGCTGCATGCTTGATGCCACATTTTTCTCATTGTATAGAATTTGTAATTTGCCTTTTTTATTTGGAGAAGTAATATGCCATCTGTAATTCCTGTAGCACATTATGGAACTGAGTAAATTCTTCATTCACATATCCTCTTCCTTGGTAGTGGGGGTTATGATGCATTACCAAAATCTTTAATTTAATACTGATACTGAAGAAATGAAGTAAGTTATTTATTTTTTGAAAGGTGGGGATTATGCAGGTAAGGGTTTAAGTCTGAAATTATTTGGAAATCTTGTAGGATTTGTCGAGTGTGGTAGGTAAAATTGAGTTTTAAGAATGGTCTTGGTGCTTATGTCATTGATCTGCGGATAATGCTGGAGTACTTGGCAAATGAAAAATATAGTATGTGAAAATAATGCTAATTAAACAGGAAAGAATTAGAAGGATAGGTGATGGATATTTTAATAGCTTGCTGGTGGAACTTGTGTTTTCTTAAAGGTGTGAATTCTTCATTTATATATTTATGCTAAGAAAAATAATAAAAGGGACGACATTAACGTGGACATTAAATTAAATATTATTTTTTAAGGTGGTGTTCTTGGATAAATAAGTGTATTTCTACAGCTTCTATATCTATTCTACTGAATGGGTCTCCTACAAAAGAGTTTCATATTGCTAAAGGTTTGCGACAAGGATGTAGTCTTTCTCCTCTTTTGTTTAATGTGGTTGGTGAACTCCTTCATATGATGTTAAATAAAGCTGTGGAATTAGGATTATTTCAAGGGTTTTCTTTTGGAAATGTGCAAAACAGTTTCAATTTGACCCATCTTCAGTTTGCGGATGACCTAATTATTTTTTGTCGAGCCTCCATCACTCAAATTAAAAACGTTAGACGAGTGTTGATGATTTTTAGTTTTATGACGGGGCTTCATCTTAATTTAGTTAAGAGTAAATTGTATGGTATTAATGTGGAGGAGGACACACTGAGAATTTGGGCTAGGGACATTGGCTGCTCTATTGGTTCATTTCCGACAGTCTATTTAGGCCTTCCGCTAGGGGCTAAAAGAAACTGTGAGAAACTGTGGGAGCCAGTCCTAGCTAACTTTGATAAGAAATTGGCGGGATGGAAAGCTTCTTCTTTGTCTATGGCCGGTAGATTGGTGCTTATTAAGTCGGTTTTATCCTCTTTACCTATCTTTTATCTCGCTATTTTCAAGATTCCAGCTAAAATCTGTCAAAAATTAAACTCTTTGATGGCGAATTTTTATGGGGTGGAGGAGAAGAAAAGAAGAAAATGCATTGGGTGAGTTGGAATAAAATTTGTAAACCGAAGTGTGGAGGTGGTCTAGGAGTTGTTGATTTGAAGCTTATTAATAGAGCACTATTGGGAAAGTGGGTGTGGAAGTTTGCCAACGAAAAAGAATCTTTGTGGAAAAAGTTCTTATGTTCTAAACATAGTGTTAGTTGTCTTTCTATGGATGTCAATAAAGTCTCCTCCCATAAGGACTCTTGGATTTGGAGAGGTATTGTGAATAGCTACATGAAGGATGATTTCTTTGGAGGATGCATTAGATCTCATGCGAGGTTACAAGTTGGGAATGGCAATTCGATTTTCTTTTGGAAAGATACATGGTTGGGGGATTTTCCATTGAAAGTTCTTTTTCCTAGGATTTTTGCTCTGTCAACAAATCAAGGGGGTAAGGTTGCTGAATTTGGTAGTTTTGATTTGAATGGTTGGGAGTGGAATATTAAGACTAGGAGGAATCTATGCGATTGGGAAGTGGCTCAGCTGGTTGATCTATTGGACAAGCTCAATGTTATCAAATTAAATGAATCTTTGGAGGATTGCATGCTTTGGGTTGGTGCGGGCGAGGGTTTGTATTCCGTTAAAGCTTGCACGAAATCTTTCTACTCAGTGGATGAGGATAACTTTAGGTGGAACAAATGTGTTTGGCAAGGTCTGGTTCCTCCTAGAGTAGAGGTTTTCCTTTGGCAACTATCACTTAATAAAGTAGCGGTTAGAGGGGAATTGAAGAAAAGGGGGGTTCACTTAGGGGAGGACTCTCTATGCCCCTTTTGCAATCAAGCAGAGGAATCAGTTCAGCATCTGTTTATTACTGCCAGTTTTCCTGGGTACTATGGAACAGAATCATAGCCTACTGGGGTATCAAGTTAGCCTTACCTACTGATCCTTCATCAATTCTAATTTCATGGTCTGTTCTTAGGCCATTTTCTAATATGTGGAAGTTTATTCCGGGGGCTGTTTTATGGTCGATTTGGAAGATGAGAAACGAAATTGTTTTTGAAAGAGGCAAGCTGGACACATCCTCATTGTTTTTCACAGTCAGGTTAAGGCTTGCGAAATGGTTCCTAGCTAAGTATCCTTTATCCTCTATTCAAGTGGACTCTCTAATTGGTGATCCTTCATTGGCTGATAATATTTCAGCTTCTCTTGATTCGAACAGGCCTGTGGTTTACTGGAGTCCTCCTCCAGTCGATTTTTTTAAGTTTAACGTGGATGGAGCAGTTAGTAGGGTTGGGTTGTTAGCAGGAATTGGGGCATTCTTAGAGATTGGAATCGGATTAAATTGATGTCGTTTTCAGAAAAAATAGGGCCTACTCCTATTATTTTAGCAGAGTTAAAAGCTATCAAAAGAGGAATAGACATCTTTGTGTCATCAGAATGGGTATTGAAGGGAAGGCTTATTATTGAATCTGATTGCAAGCTAGCTGTGGAGTGGTTGAAATATCAGGAGTCAGTTCCTCCTTTTCTTTTAAATTTTGTCAAGGATATTGCGGATGCGGTTTCTGAGTATGAGGTCATTGTGAGGTGGATTCCGAGAAGATGTAATTGCGAGGCAGATTTGCTTGCAAAGGAGGGGATTGGGTAGTGGGTCACTTTTTTAGTACTGAGTTCGGAGGTTTTTAATCAAGGCGTTATAAGAGTGTGCTTAAGTTTTATGTATCTTAAAGGAGTGGTTCTAGTTTTATGTAATTTTTACATTATCAATATATTAAGGTTCTCTATTCCTCCTTCCCCTAGTAGGTTCTGACCTCATGGTAAGGGCTACTTAGAAGGAGGTTTTTATGAGACCTACTTTTCCTATCAAAAAAAATATTATTTTTTAAGTGGAACTCGTTATTATATGTGTCCAATTGCAAGCTATGCGACTTAGATGCCCATGGGAAAAATATGAGTTTTCTTGTGGGGCTTGTATGGACCTAGGCTATTTCAATAGCTAACTTTTGGGAAGTGGTTCTCCAAAGGTCCGTATCAATTGGTATAAGAGCCAATCATCATGTCTCACAGTTGCGATTGTGTGGTGCTGGTGTCGATATTGTAGTGTTCGTCCAGGGCTAGATTAAGCTAGCGCAAAGCCAGCCCACGTGGACACTAGGACTGCGGAGCACGGTGGATTGATGTGTCCAATTGCAAGGTATGGGACTTGGATCCCACATGGGAAAAATATGGGTTTCCTTGTGGGGTTTATTTGGACGTAGGGTCTCCTACATCAATAGTTAGGTTTTTCCGTATCACATTAATCGTATAATGAAATGTCAATAAAACCAAAAGAAATAAAGATACTTGTTTAAATAATGATAGTACACATACTTGAAGTGTGTAATATGTACCATATAAATATTTATGTTAATTTGCTTGTAGCTCAACTTTTGTGTCTCATTTAGTACATACCCTTACCAATTCTATTTCCTTGCAATCCTGTTTGGTAGAGATTTAAAAAAAAATTGTCATATTTCTTTGTATTTTTCTTTAACAGAATTGTTAATACCAGTTTGCAAATTGTTATTCAGGTTTGATCCTCCCGTAATCCCAAAGGATTTTGTTCCACACCACAAATTTCCTGGACCTCTTGAGACTCTGAAGAAGCTCGATGTTCCCTCTCCACCTGAGGTTCTTCCCCCAGATGATTGTAATCTGAAGCTCTTAATTGAGGGGGTTGCAAAATTAGTAGCTCGATGTGGTAAATTATTTGAGGATCTCTCCAGAAAGAAGAATCAGTCAAATCCATTGTTCAGTTTTCTTTCTGGAGGAAATGGACATGATTATTATGAAAGGAGACTGTGGGAGGAGCATCAGAAATTTGGTGATCAAGCCAAACTGTTATTGGATGGAAAACTTTCCCCAAGTATGCAGAAGATGACGGCAGAGAGCCGTGGAAAATTATTAGGAGAAAAACCTTTGGAAAGAAGCTCAAGAGAGACCACAAGCTCATCAGTCGCTTCTGGGGAGTTTCAGTTTCAATTCAACCTTTCTGATACATTTCAAAATTCTAATTCATTTGTAAGTACCATACTTCTCTGCTTATCCCTGTTTTCATCTAAGTGATACAGATAAAGTATCCCAGATTTTCTTTTTTCTACAGGTTCTTTCAATTTTTTCATTTTCTTATATCTCAGTTTTCTATCTTTTACACTTCACCATATCGTTTATACAGACTGCATAATTCAGACTTCTGCTCTCTTTCTATTATAGAGTAAGTTGCCAGAAGTTGCAAAACCATTCAAAGATGACCCTGCAAAGCAAGAAAGATTTGAGCAGTTTCTCAAGGAAAAGTATGAAGGAGGGCTTCGCTCTGCAGGGTTTACTGCTGCTAGTAATATGTCAGAAGCAGTTCGTGCTCGTGAAAAACTGGACTTCGAGGCAGTTGCTGAAGCAATAGCTAAAGGAAAACGGGGAAAGGAAAGCATGGTTTCAACGCAGCGATTGGACATTTTAGCTAGTGGAATGCAGTTCACTTCTGGTGGACTAGAGGTATATTTAAGGTGGTGACTTTTTAGTTACTGAATCTTTATGCAGGATTTTGACATATCGATAAATTTAACAGGAAGTTAAAGATGTTCATGCTGAGGATTTGGCGACAAAGAAAAAGTATCCGAAAAGGGAGGAGTTCCAATGGCGACCTTCACCTGTTTTATGCAAACGCTTTGATCTCATTGATCCTTTTATGGGGAAGGTAGTCTTAGATTCTTGCTTCTCTTCTGCTGTTTTCTTTTCATAAACCGGAGTTGGTAGAAACAGTTTATGAAGATTTTATGATGTATGAACATGTTTGTATGCACAAACATGGGTGTGGTTCTCCATCTTCCCACCCATCCTATCTGAAATTTGTGGTGAGAAACCTTTGCTGGTTTTACTTATTTTCTAAGAGGTTTACTCTGATTATTGTTCTCTCCTAGAAATGAGGGGTTAGTGCAAAATTTTCAATATATTAATTGCAATTTCTGTTCTAAAAATAAATATTTCTGTTTGCAGCCACCACCAGCTCCACGCATGAGAAGTAAGATTGATTCTCTACTTTTCATTCCAGATTCTGTTAAAGGTGCTAAACCGGAAGAAGATACTGTTACAAATAGAGATGTTCCTGCTCCTCAAACTGGTGCTCAAATGACTATTGAAGATGCAGCTGAAAAGGAAATTGAAATCGTAGCTGAAAATGTTGAAAGGCCTGTTGATCTCTATAAGGTATTCTTTGTTCAGTTGAAATCTATTTGTGATTTTATTTGTTTTCAATTCAAAGTCGGTGTATACATCTCTTTTTGATTCTAGTGCCAGTTAATCGTCTCTTGTTGTAGCCCTTGCTCCATGAGACAAACTAGATATTTCAACTAGAAATGGTTAATCTCAGAATTTGTAATGAACTTATTTATCCAGCTGACCTCATTTTCACTACTTTCTTTTTAATCACCGAGGCTTTATACTGTTAGTTGTGGGCTACGATGTTCTTTGCCACAATTTTGTACAGTCGGTTTCAAGTGGAAATTCCTTTTTAACAGAAAGTCCAAAAATTATATTTTAGGTTTTTAGTTTGGAGCTCTTCAAAATTTGTCACTTTTGTTGCATCTAGTGTTCAGAAAAGCTAGCAGAATGCTACCATACCGCTTTCTTTGTTCTTATTTGAGTTTAAAGAGTTAGTCATAAGTGTTGTCTCTTGTATGAATTTGTTTTGCTGAATAGTTAGAGTTTCTCTTTTCCCATTTTAACAAATTTTTATATTCTGCATTCGTAATGGAACTTTATGCTACAAGGATATCCTTGGCTGGTTGCTGAAGAATGTTCGATAAATTGCTGCCTCTGCTCATCATTCACTGTCTTTATTTATCTTCTAAATCATGAAGCCTTGTTTTACCTGAGTGGAAGTTGGCTCTTGTGCTGCAATTATTTTTTATATATTTTTTGTTTGTACCACTAGAGTATGTGCATGTCCTTCCTGTTTTACCGTAATGCTTTTTATGTTTGCATGTGGCTAACAATTGGCAGGTGTACTATTATTCATACATACAGAATCTTTAATATCTTTAAATGACTGAACCGCCTACTTATTCTGTTGCACTGATCTTCGTTCTATGCAGGCAATTTTTTCTGATGATTCTGATGATGATGTAGAAGACTCGAACACCAAAAAAGTGGAGGATCCGGAGAAGAAGACTGAAGTGGCAACTACAACACTGAACCGTTTGATAGCAGGTGACTTTCTAGAATCGCTTGGAAAAGAACTGGGTTTTGAGGTCCCCCCTGACACGCCCTACTCAACTAATAAAGTCGACGTTCCTCGGATAGAAACACCAAACAGTGATTCTGGAAATCCTAAACTCAGCAGTGGAACTTCTCTAAACCCTGGAAATGGAACTGCTCAGGACATTGAATCCCCAGAAAATGAATCCGTTCCTGGCTGGTCTGTGGGTTATGGTAGCAAGCATACTGTTGGCTTATCTGAGAACATGTCTGCTAAAGTCAACAAAGATAAGTTTGCTGAAGAGGATAAGAAAGTCAAATCACCCTCCAGCCGTAAGAGAAATTGGAGCAGCAGTTCCTCATCAGAAGATGAAAGGAGTAGAAAACATTCTAAACGACATCGATATAGAAGCAGTGATTCATATAGTGATCCGTCCAGTGATGACCGTGAACACTACCGTTCTAGGTCAAAAGGAAAAGAGAGAAGATCATCCAAGGGAAAGAGTAGTTCCAGCAGAAAACACTCGAAACATCATAAGCACCGAAGCAGGGACTCTCCCAGCAGGGACTCTCCCAGCAGGTCCCATCGTGGTTTGGAGAGGAAACATTCAGAAGTCAGGAAAGAAAAAAGCAAACGGAGGAATTGAACTTAAGCCTCTATAACTTGTTTCCATTCCCATCTCCATACAGCTTCATCGACCCAACACCCGAAATTTGACTGATCATTAGTTTGTTTTTGTTTTGGGGAAGGTTCTCACCATGAAATGTTGATAGAGATCCTTAAGTAGTATGGTGCTTATGTCAGGGCTGCCCTTTTCGCGTCCAGATGTTGTTGTGACTGAGTTATGATCTGCGGAGGCATACATACAGTTTATGAACTTTTAGAAACGATGCTGATGCTGTATGAAGGCATCTTTTCGGTTCTACATTTGAAATCAACTGGTCAATGAATCTATGAACCATTTGCTGGCATTAGCATGCATGCATTATTTGGTTTCACTTCCTCCTAGGTTAATCATATCTTAAGGTACAATATGGATTCTAGTTCGAGGGTCATCATTTCCTGTGAATGATGTTTTACGATAACATCCCAGAAAGTGGTGGTTGGTTGCTTCTCTAGTTCGGGAGTTAAATGGACCCCAAGTAAATCGTGATTTCATCCCTCGGTTCAATAACCGTCCCTGTATATATATAAGGGTTATAATTTAGTTACATAATATAAAATTCTTTAATTTTACACAAATTTAGGAGTTTTGGATGAGTGAAAATAGATGGTTGAGATTGATTTCTTATTTTTTTAGTGAATATTTTCTTATTTCTTATAGTTAGTCTTAGTCATTTATTTTCACTCATCCAACGGTTTTAAATTTATGTAAAATTAAAAGAGTTTTATATTATGTAACATAATTTTATTCATATATATATTCAAATTGAGTCCTTCAGTCATTGTTAATTAGCTTTAGGTTGGATGTCTAAGGAAGTCTGCATTGGATTGGGATGTCGGTATTCATCAGTATAGTGATTCACGAATGGTGTCTATAGCATAAAATAGAATGTACAATATTCAAATATTTAATCTTGACTTACTTATTTGGGCTAAATTCTATCTCAAATGTTTGAACTATATTAGGATTGTTTTGGTAAGACTCGTACGAATGAATGTTATAATAATGTAGATTCAATCATCTGTTAAAGTGAAGCAAAAAAGGGCTATAAGAAAACTCTATTGTGCACCTAAAACAAAGTTATATATTGAAAATGGAAATGTTTTATGCTACAAAACCTGACCATATAATCAGCCTTCAAGTCTTCACCACTAATAGTTTCAAAATGTTTTTTAAATTGATTAAAATAACGCTTTAGCCTCGGATTGATGTCTAACTTGATTACTAATTTTATTATATATATATATATATATATATATATATATATATATATATATATATATATTAGAATATTATAAATTGTTTTAAAATGTCCGTGGAATAAAATTATTACAAATCGGGTAATGCTTTTGATGTCTTACTTGGTGATCGTCCATCTTTTGCTTGGTAAAGTATTTTCACTACTCTCCAAGAGTTGCGTGAGGGTTCTTTCCGGTGTATCGGCATCAATAGTTAGGTTCCTATCTATGGGGGGTTGGGGTGGTACATCGCGTCTACACTCTCCAAGAGTTGCGTGATAGCTTTTTCCGGTGTATCGACAGCAATATTTAGGTTCCTGTCTATCAGGGGTTGGGGTTGTACATCGCCTCTACACTTTGGGGACCCTTTTATGATATTGTTTCCCCACCGAACCTTTGCGGTGATTACATGCTACGTAGCTTTCCCTGATGGAATTCTTTGCAGGTTCAGCGGTATTTTTCGTGGTTGATACACAAGTTATTTTGTAGTGCCTTATCTCCACGGTGGAAGCCGACACCCTAATTTGGAGTGGCCACTCATTAGGTTCTTATTCAGTGAGATCGAGGTATAATTGGTTTCTACGCAGTTAGTTTAGTCTGCTCCCAACGTCTCGATTGTGGCTCTTCTTATCACGTTGCTGACCCTGTCTCAAGTTCACATGTTTGGGTGGTGAGCGTCCCATGAGGCGCTCTCTGTTGATAGTCGTTTGTTCCTTACCGGTATATTTGATGGTTGTTGTCTTTGTGGTTCAACGAAGGAAACTGATTCCCATGCATTACATGATTGTGTTGAAGTACGCTTCATCCTTACCTGTGTCGGGTTCATTGTGGGTGATGACTTGCAACACTTCAATTCATTCGGCTCTTGGCTGGAGCACCTTATGGTTTATTGTCCATTTCCCGATTCACAACCCTTTTGGTTCTCCTTTGGAAGATATGATATCGCTGCAATGTGTTATACCACAAGTCTTGTAGATTGCCTGGCTGACAATCGCTTCCGGTGAGGCATTGCAGTTAACATACCTAAATGCCATTTCATTTATCTTGTATGCAGTTGCAGCTTCAACTTCAGTGATGCAGGTGTGTCGCTGGTTAAATCCTCCCCCACGACACTATCAAGATAAACGTTGATGGTGCTTGTCCGAAATGACTGGGCTCTCCGAATGTGGATGTTATAGTGCGCAACAGCTCTAGTTATGTGCTCGTCTGTCGTGCTCTACCGATTCTTGGTTTGTGCAATACAAGCTTTCTAGTAGCTCTGTCACGGAGTTCGTATGACGATTGAGATGAGTTTCCAAGTGATGTGGTCGAGAGTGACTTTTTAAATGTGGATAAGCAGTTTGAGAATCACCATTTGGATAATTGGTTTTGGGATTCTACTTGACCGAGGCACGTTGGTCACTTGATGCGCATCCAAGGGTGACTGTTCGCTATATTTATCGTTAGGCTAATGGCGCAATCCACGCTCTAGCTAACATGTTGCGAACACTTCTGTGCCTTTATATTTTGATAATGTAGTTTCTTCCTACATTGTTGTTTGATTAAAATCCATAATTATAATCACATATTGTTATCATAAGATATGACAAAAAATTAAGTAATCAATTATATTATAAAATCATAAGGTATTAGAAGTATCATAAAAATAAATGTATAAATACTATTAAAGTTGTATTTATAATTTGATGAGAGCCATAGTTATAAGTACATACAATAACTGATTCTTAAATCAACTAGTTATAGTCCCCAAGAAATAGATAATCTCGTATTACTATTATCCTGTCAGATAGTTTATACTTAAGAGAATTTTATCTTCTTAGAATATCACAACCAAATAAAAATTCAAATATTTTAACCTATCAATTAATTCAGATACACTTTCGTAAATCTAATTTATTTGTATTCTTAATGATTTAACATGATTAAATCTTGATTGATTTTTTTCATATTTATTATAATTTAATTCTAACAATTGTAGCTTCCAACACTAATTTTAATTAATGAAGGAACGATTGAATTTGAAAAAAATAATACAAAACATAGAGATTTGAACTTGTCATATAATAATTTTAATTAATTGTAGCTTCTACGATTGTTTTGTTTGCAAATAAAAATACTTTTATCTAGTAGTTCGAGTGATTATAAGATAATATATGTTAAATATTTTTTTATCAAATATTGAAATGCACATACTCTATATATATAAATGTTCAAACACAAATCTTATAAGAAAAAATAATATTCTATTTTATTGTTGAGACTAGTTGATGAATTTATAAAATAAAATAAAATTATTATTATCGCATTTTAATGTTTCTATGTATATATTTATTGAGTATTCATTTAAGCATGGTAAATTTTAATAATGAATAAAATTTTCTTAATTTAATTAAGAGATGTTGATTTAAGTGGTAAACAATTTGATATCACTTAAGTAAGGTCTCGAATTTAAATAATTGTTTATGCAGAAATTTTTTGCTAGAAGATTTACCCACCAAAACAAGTACGCGATGTGGGTAAATTCGGATTAGTAAAGGTGAAGCCTTAGAACTCGGGAGGGCAAAAAAATTCTTAATTTACATATTTTAGAAAAACACATTTAAAAACAACAATGTGCATAAATTAACACTAAATCTCAACTAAATTAACGAAAATGAATACATTTATGTTATCTTGTACAAATAAAGCTGTGATTAAGATCATTTGAATTTCAAACCGGTGGTGCAGGGGGATGGGTATCATTACTTTTATCATCACCAAACGACATAACTTCGGCACCCATTTCCACCACCTCACCAGTCATACAACGCCGACACTTCAACTTCAACAAACCCAAACATCCTCCATGCTTGATTGTATCCAATGGTGTCACCGCCGCCCCCGCCATCGCCCGACGTTGGCTATAAATCCTACCAACAATGCAAGAAAGGACAGCAAGAAACGTCAGAACCGAGATAACTGCAAAGAAAGGTCTTATAGACCCCGACGTCGACGGAGCACTGCTTCCGGTTGCTGCTTGTGCTTGGAAGGGTATTGATGAAAGCGAAGATGCCATTGTAATTGTTTGTATAACATAAGCAAGAAATGACGACGGCTAACAAGGCCATTTATTTAAGAATGGAGAGAATATTCTGAAGAAAAGCTATGGATTTGAACAACTTTAACCGCCCATAAAGAGAGAAAAACTCGAATCCCACATGGAAAGGGAGCTTCCTTGCATCAGAAAGGCATGGTTCTGGTATACTTTAAAAAGGTCCACTTTTCTATTTGCTTCTCATTTGTTCACTTTATTTTTTTTACTTCTAATTTTCTTAAGGGTAAAGTAAACAAATAGTTTGCCAATTAAAAGATATTTTTTGTTGAGTTCAGTGACAGAACTTGATGATAGAGTTTAAAGAATAATTTAAAATTTTAAAAAATTCAGAGGTTTAGTTTATTTTTTTTCCTTTAAAAAAATAGGGTCTAACTAAAAGTTTTAAAATTTTAAGAGGCTTAATGAGAATTTTTAAAAAACAAGGGAGGAGGTTTCATTAAGAACATTAAAATTTTTTAAGTTTAATATGAATTTCTAAAAATTTTGAAGGAGTCAAATTAAAATTTTTGAAATATTTAATGTCTAAATTATATATATTTTTTTAAATTTTGGGGGCCATGGCTCCCACTAGTCCTCTTGTGTTCCGCTATTGGTTGAGTCCCCGACAATTAAAAGTTACAAAATGATCACTCAACTATTTATATATTTCAAACTCATCATTTTTCGTTAAAAATTGACGACAATCTGATCTGGACGTTAACATGCTGACTGAGATATAATAAAATCTTATCTCATAACCGTAAACGACTATTATATCTCAATCAACATGTTAACGCCCAGCTCAGACAACCTTTATTTTTTTAACAAAAAAGGACGAGTTTGGAAAATAATGAATAGTCGAGTAACTATTTTGTAACTTTTAATAGTCGAAGTACTCAACAAAGTAACAACTATAATCAAAAGACAGTTTTATAACTTTTAATAATGTAGAAACTCAACAAATAACATCCTATACTCGGAGGATCATTTATGTACTTTACTTTTTTTAATATATACTTAAAATTGATTACATTTTGAATTAAGATTTGGGGTTAATATACATTTTGGTATCAATATAATTATTTTGAAAATATTATCTATTACAATTTTCAAATATAAATACTAAGAATATCATTTATTATTAGATAATTATATATTTTTATAATATATGGAATAATATTACAGTATTAAATATTTTTATTAAAACAATAAATAATATCATTATTTATTATTAAAATAATAATATCGTTATATATATTGTTGGATTATTGTTCGTAATTGTGGATATATATGTATAATGTATGATGCTTTTACAAAGTATGACACAAAATTAAATGATCAATTATGTTACATTTGTCATAGGTATTAAAGTGTCATAAAAATAATAGTGTTGATTTTTTAAGTTGTATTTATAATTTCATGAGGAGTAGAATTATAAATACTTATATACTAATTTAGTATTTAGTTTATATAAAAAGGTAGTAGTCCCCGATAAATATGTTAACTTGTATTACTCTTATAAAGAGCAAATGTATCTTCTTAGAAGATCACGACCATATTATAAGCGATCTCAATCAATGATTAAGGTATACTTTTGCGTTTAGTATTTTATTCTTGATGATTAACTTGACAGATCTTAGGTTTAATTTTATATTAATAATGTTTTGGTGGTAACATATATTATTAAAATATAAATCAACATGGTTTTGTGTTTAGTATATATAATAATTAGTAAATATTGTTTATATAGTTATTATTGAAATGTTATTTTTTTTACAAGTTTTCAATAATTATTTTTGATTAAAAGTCGGCTGTGTTTTATTAGACAAAGAAACAACAATCATATTTTCTAAAATAAAAGAAGGGCAACAAACAATAAAATCAGAAGGGGCCCGTAAAGGATAAAAGCAAGTAACACAGCCAACTAGTTTCTATCTTGCATGATAGAATGAACGATGAAGGACCATGATAGAAGAAAAAACACAGGGATATGCACAGCAGCAATGGAAAAGTGAATCCCCAAACAAGATGATCCAATAAGTCTACGGTGGATCAAGAAACCACCTGTCATCTGCGGCTATAAGTCGAACGGAAATCGGAGCGTCTTCTACCCAAAAATAGTCAGCTGAACGATAAAGCCCTTCCGTCGCCATTGCACGCACTGCCCTATTACAGCTCCTGGCACAGAACCGAAAGGAACAAAGAGTGAAGGTCCTCGCCAATGTCCGGATATCACGGGTGATTGGTCCTATCTCTGAAAAGTCCAAGTCCTTTGAATTCAATTTGTTAATTAGAGTTTTGGAATCACTTTCAGCTACCACCGAATGGAGGCCGATTTCACTCGCAAATTCCAACACCTGGAGTAAAGCTCTAGCTTCAGCAGCAAAAGCCGTATGCACATGGTTATTGATTTTGTGGCAGGATATGATGATATGACCTTCGGCATCTCTTATCACAACGCCTGAACTAGACCGACATTCTGATGATTTGAATCCTACATCAGCATTAACCTCAAAGATCAGAGGTGGTGGAGGGTCCCAATGTTCTGTCTCAATAATGGAAGGAATGCTTGTCGATGAGATAAGGTTTTTGAATTCCGAATAATAACTCTTGATGAAGACTTCTGCTTTCTCAGGTCTTAGTGAAACTCTTTCATGTACCAACCTATTTCGAGAAAACCATAGAGACCATATAGTAATAATCATACTATGTCGTTTGAAAAGCCATAGTAGCCAATCATTAAAACACAATTGATTAGCAGCATTGGACCATACTAAACCCAAATTGTTCCAAACAGAGCAAGCAAAAGAGCAATCACGGCTTGCATGTAACACATCTTCATTTTGTGTTTGACACCGAGGACAGGTAGGATTCGAGACCACACGTTTAATAAGTAAATTGTGCATTGTTGGGGCATAATTTTTAGTAAGCCTCCAAGCTAGAATCTTTAATTTTTCTGGACAAGTGGAATCCAAATATAATTATAAATGTTTTCAATCGGCAGTGGGGGTGTGGTAGTGTTAACAAGCAGTTTATAACCACTGCGATACCGAGTAAATGCCAGACTTTTCTCCCTTCCATACTAGAAGATCAGGTTGAGGGTACAATGGCAGTTGAATTTGTAGGATAGAATTTGCTTCATCAATGGTGAATATCGAGCGAACCAATGACTCATTCCAGCCCCTTAAATTAGGCTCTAGAAGATCAGAAACAACGTTCATGTGAGCCACTCTAGCAGAAGAAACACGACTAGCAGGAGTAGAGGGGAGCCAATAATCGTTCTATATTGGAATAGAATGTCCCGAACTCAAATAATTGTCGAGTGCTCCAAATACTTCACCATATTAGCGAAGGGGAAGAACCTGTTGGAAATAAAACACTCACACAAACAACTTTTATTGAAACTCAAACAAATATTACAAGAGTACTCTCACTCAAAAACAAGAACTACAACTCACTCTTATAAGACTTTGCTTCTTCACTCACTTAGAAGCTCTTAATTTTTCTTGATGCTTAAAACTAAAATGGGAAGGGGTATTTATACTACTCAAGAACAATCCTACACCACACAAATAAACTAATTTAAACCATTACAAATATCTAACTTTCACCTAACTAAATTGATGTAAGCAATGACATCATTAATTAAATGATGTAAGCAATGACATCTTTAATTAAATGATGTAAGTAATGACATCAATTTAGTTTGGGTTTGGGTTTAAGCTCCCATAATGGATCAAGTTTATGATCCAACACCCTCCCTTAAACTTGATCTCGTGACTCCTAGTAGGTTCCTTAATCTTAAGAAGTCTTCGCTGGTCAGTGGCTTGGTAAAAATATCAGCAACTTGATCTTGTGACTTCACATATTCAACTTCCACATCTTTTATTGCAACACACTCCCTTATATAGTGGTAGCGAATATCAATGTGCTTGCTTCGATCATGGAATACTGGATTCTTCGCTAAGGCAATGACTGACTTGTTGTCGACACAAACCTTGGTAGGCTCTTCTTGTATCAAACCAATCTCCTTCAATAGATTTCTAAGCCAAATTGCATGACAAACACATGAGGTAGCAGCAACATATTCCGCTTCACAAGTGGACAATGTGACAATCGGTTGTTTCTTTGACATCCATGTGAATGCAATATCTCCCATGAAAAATACGAATCCAGTAGTGCTCCTTCGATTATCTATGTCTCCACCCCAATCACTGTCGCTATATCCAACAAGCTTGTAATCATTAGAAACTGAATAGAACAAGCCAAAGTCAATTGTACCTTTCAGATAGCGAAGAATTCTCTTTGCAGCTTTAAAATGGGTGGTTGTTGGGGATTCCATGTAGCGACTAACCAATCCAACTGCGTGAAGAATATCGGGTCTCGTGCAAGTTAGATAGCGTAGACTTCCTACCAAACTTTTGAAGAATGTTGGATCTACACTTTCGCCTTCTTTATGCTTGGTCATCTTGATCCCGTATTCTGTCGGTGTGCTTATTGGCTTACAGTTCTCCATCTTGAACTTCTTCAGTATCTCCTTTGCATAGCTTTCCTGTGAAATGAAAATTCCATCATTTTGTTGCTTAACTTCAATGCCAAGGTAGTACGCCATGAGCCCCATGTCTGTCATCTCGAATTCTTTCATCATCACATCCTTGAATTCATTAAACATGCTTGGGTTGCTTCCAGTGAAGATCAAATCGTCCACGTAGAGGCACACGATCAAAATATCTTCATCTTTGATCTTGATATATAGAGCATGCTCGTAGGGACATTTGTTGAAACCATTCTCTTGGAAGTACTTGTCGATTCGGCTATTCCATGCCCTTGGTGCTTGTTTTAGCCCGTAAAGAGCCTTCTTCAACTTCAACACCTTGTCTTCATGCCCTTTGACTTCATAGCCTGATGGTTGCTGAATGTAAAGTTCCTCTTCAAGAACTCCATTTAGGAAGGCGGACTTTACATCCATCTGTTGTATCTTCCACTTGTTTTGAGCTGCCAAAGAAATGATTAGTCTGATAGTCTCCAATCGAGCAACAGGAGCAAATACCTCATCATAGTCAATTCCAGCCTTTTGACTATAGCCTTTAGCAACTAGCCTCGCCTTGTGCCTTTCAATCTCTCCTTTGGCATTTTGCTTTGTTTTGTACACCCATTTGACACCTATCACCTTATGTCCCTTGGGAAGTGAGGTAAGTTCCCATGTGTCATTCTTCTCGATGGCCTTGATTTCTTCGTCCATCGCATCTCTCCATTTCTTTTCTTGTACCGCTTCTTGAAAGCTCACTTGTTCACAATCGGCAAACAAACAAAATAATGTAAGATTATATTGTCGTTCAGTTACCTCATAGAGATCTCTAAGGCTTCTTGTGCGTTGCACAACTCTTTCACTTTGACTCCCACTTGATGATGATGAAGGTGATGAGTCTCCTTGAGTGGTTGATGTTGGTGAAGTGGGTGGAGTTGCAAGCTCTTGTTGAGATTCATCTAGTTGCTCCCTCATTGTCTGCTCATCTTCTTCAAACAGAGGAAAGAAATTGAAGTCATCTGTATGAGAGTTAAAATCCCATTCTCCTTCTTCGTTGAAGACCACATCTCGACTAATCACAAACTTCTTATTGTCTGGATTGTACAACTTGTAGCCCTTCGAATTAGCATCATAGCCGATGAAGATAAAACTCTCGCTTTTATCATCAAGCTTCGTTCTTCTCTCGTCTGGTACGTGAACATGGGCTATACTTCCAAAAGTTCTCAAGTGGGAAATGCCAGGCTTTCTTCCACTCCATGCCTCTTGCGGTGTCTTTCCCCATACACTTTTTGTTAGAGATCGATTTGACAAGTAGACTGCACACGATATTGCTTCCGCCCAAAATTCTTTGGGTAGTTTCTTGCTTTTGAGCATGCTTCGTGCCATGTCGAGGATTGTTCTATTCTTTCTTTCTGCCACACCATTTTGCTGGGGGGATCTAGGAACTGTCATTGGTCGACGAATTCCATTTGCTTCACAGAACTCTTGAAACTCCCTGGAAGTAAATTCTCCACCTCGATCGGATCTCATGGCTTTTGATCTTTCTACCGCTTTCTCTCTCCACTGCTGCTTTGAACTTCTTGAAGACTTCAAAAACTTCTGACTTCTGTTTCAAGAAATATACCCAGGTTTTTCTTGAAAAATCATCAATGAAGAGAAGAAAATAGTTATTGTTACTGAGAGAGCTTGGCTTGATCGGTCCACACACACATCGGTATGGATGAGCTCAAGTGGCTTCTTAGCTCTTGTCTCTGACTCCTTTGGAAAGCTTTTCCTGAATTGTTTCCCGACTAGACACCCTTCACAGAGCTGGTCAGGATGGTTGATGTGAGGTAGTCCTTTCACCATCTCCTTCTTAGATAATAGCTCTAGACCTCCAAAATTGAGATGCCCAAATCGAAGATGCCAAAGCCATGATGCATCTTTGTAGCAAGCTTTCAGGCACTTTGCAACATCATTTTGTATGTTGATCAAGAACATTCTATTCTTTGACATCGGCACTTTAGCAATGAAGTTATTCTTATCATCTTTTATAGAAAGATTATAATTATTTATATGAATATCATAACCTTTCTCTACCAGTTGCCCTAAACTTAAAATGTTACTTTTCATATTGGGCACATAGTAGACATTTGAAATAAATTGATGTCTCCCATCTTTCAAACGGATAAGAATGTTACCTCTCCCTTTCACTGCTATTGTGGAATCATCTCCAAACGAAACATTTCCACTTACTGACTCGTCTAGCTCCACAAACATGTCTTTCCTTCCACACATGTGATTGCTTGCACCACTGTCAAGATACCAGGAATTTGCTTGGCCACCATCAGTTTCCTTGCGTGCTAGAAGAAGAGTTTCTTTGCCATCTGTCTTTTCCTCCACGTAATTGGCCTTCTCCTCAATTTTGTTGTTGGGAGCTCTACATTCTGAAGCATAATGCCCAAATTTTTGACAATTATAACATCGAATTTGAGATTTGTCATACTTTGAGTTTGGATTAATTCTTCCACGGCCTCGTGTTGAGCTTTCTCCTTTCTCATAGTTATTGTTGGAATTGTTATTGTTGTAATTCCAGCCTCGTCCACGACCTCGACTTCCACCTCGTCCATGGCCTCTACCTCTGCCTTGGCCACGTTGGTTTCTATCATTGCGTTGGCTCTCATGCATATCCTTGAGTTGCAGCTTGAGGAGTTGCTCAGTAAACTCATGCTTCTTTTTATGCTTCTCTTCGTATGCTTGCAATGATCCTTGGAGCTGTTCGATCTTCATTTCTCCCAAGTCTTTAGTTTCTTCAATCGTCACGACGATGTGCTCAAATTTGGGATCCAACGAACGGAGTATCTTCTCTATTATCCTCACATCGTCTAATTTTTCACCATTTTTTTAATTGATTAGAAACAGCTACTACTCTTGAGAAATAATCTGAAATAGACTCAGATGCTTTCATGTTTAAGGATTCGAATTCACCTCTTAATGTTTGGAGACGAACCTTCTTCACTTGCTCGGATCCTTTGTAAGAGGTTTGCAGCTTCTCCCACGCTTCCTTGCTAGAGCTTGCACTTGAAATCTTTTCAAAACCATCATCATCTAATGCTTGATAGATGAGGTAGAGAGCCTTCTTGTCTCTCTTTCTTGAATCCTTCAAAGTTGTCTTTTGATCTGGTGTAAGAGTAGCAAAAGCATCATCATCCGCAGGCTCGTTATAGCCTTTCTCTATGATATCCCACACATCTTGTGATCCAAGAAGTGCCTTCATTTTGATACTCCAATTGTCGTAGTTGTTGTTGAGTGTCAGAACTTGGAATGGTGCCATACCATTTGCCATATCTCTCAATATAATGAGATTTTGTAAAATCCGATTGCACGGATGAATCCGGAACGATGAAAAAAACTTTGGAGGGACTTGGACAACTCGGTCAAGGGCTCCAACTCGGCTGACTCGGCTCAACTCGGTGAGTCAACTCGATTTTCTGGCAGCAGTCTTCCGGCGGTGCGTGGCGGTGCGTCAGAACTCAGATTGAGAAAATTCTGGCGGTGTCGTATTCCTCTCGTCGAGACCTTCGATCTTTCCAACTCTCTCTGATGCCACTTTGTTGGAAATAAAACACTCACACAAACAACTTTTATTGAAACTCAAACAAATATTACAAGAGTACTCTCACTCAAAAACAAGAACTACAACTCACTCTTATAAGACTTTGCTTCTTCACTCACTTAGAAGCTCTTAATTTTTCTTGATGCTTAAAACTAAAATGGGAAGGGGTATTTATACTACTCAAGAACAATCCTACACCACACAAATAAACTAATTTAAACCATTACAAATTCAACAAATATCTAACTCTCACCTAACTAAATTGATGTAAGCAATGACATCATTAATTAAATGATGTAAGCAATGACATCTTTAATTAAATGATGTAAGTAATGACATCAATTTAGTTTGGGTTTGGGTTTAGGCTCCCATAATGGATCAAGTTTATGATCCAACAGAACCGAGAGTTGCCTTTAAGAAAGTTGTGCTTGGGTAATACTTCGCACGAATAATCCTTGCTGCCAATGAACCAGGATTAACTAATCATCTCCATCCCTGCTTTGCTAAAAGAGCGATGTTAAATTTTCCCAAGTCTCGAAAACCCATCCCGCCATTGCTCTTTAAATTATAAAGTTCAGACCAGGTACACCAATGTATACCTTTCTTTGAAGCCGACTTTTGCCACCAGAATCTCGTGATTAAAGCCTTCAATTCCCTGCAAAACGTTATAGGTAGCAAGAAACAAGACATTGCATAGTGGGGAATATCTTGAAGCACCGATTTGATAAAGACCTCTTTTCCCTCAGCCGACAAATTGTTTGTGTTCCAACCTTGAGTTCTAACAGCACATTTATCTTTTAGATATCGAAACGCCAACTTCTTGTTACACCCAACAACAGCAGGTAAACCCATGTATGTTTCCGGGCAAGTAATTTCGGCAACCTCCAAAATGCTACAGAAAAAGGACCTTTATTGGCAGGAACATTTGTGCTAAAATAACCATGGGATTTTTCAAAATTCATCAACTGTCCAGAGCAATTTGCGTAGAGTTGCAATAGGGTCTTCAGATTCTGAGCACCTTCAGGAGAAGCTTCTCCAAACACAAGACTATCATCAACGAACAATAGATGAGTAACAAGTGGGGCGCCACGAACGATTCTTGTTCACCTAAGAGTACCAAGGTGTAACGCCCTGCCAAAAAGAGATGATAGTCCTTCTCCGCATAACAAGAAGAGATATGGGCTCAAAGGACAACCTTGTCTGAGTCCCCTAGAAGGCAGGTAGCGATCACTAACCACTCCATTGATCCCCACAGAGTAGGAGACAGTGGATAGACAATTCATGATTTTGGTTATCCAAGTTATCGAGAATCCCAATTTGCGCATAGCATCTTTAAGGAAAGACCATTTGACTCGATCAGATGCTTTGCTCATATCAAGTTTTAGAGCAAATGAATCGTTTTTTCCCACACGATGTTTTTGAAAAGAGCGAAGAATCTCATAGGCAGCAATTACATTATCCGTGATTAAACACCCCGGTACAAATGCACCCTGAGCCTCGTCTATACACCTTGGCAACACTAACTTGAAACGGTTGGATAACATTTTGGATATAATTTTGTAAAGCACATTACAGAGGCTTATTGGCCGAAGTTGGTTCATGGATCTCGTATTTTGTACCTTAGGGATTCGGAATATGTGGGTATGATTAATGTATGACATTGGAAATTCACCTCGAAGTACCCTAATGTAGTAGGAAGAGATATCAGCTCCAATAATATTTCAATAGCGTTTGTAGAAAACAGCGCCAAGGCCGTCCTCACCTGACGCCTTCAAAGGACTCATGGACTTCAAAGCATCCAACACTTTCTCTATGGAGAATTCTCATAACAGCTCTTGATCGATCCATATTCTCCAGGATATCCAAAGGGTCTGCAGTACCCGTAGATGAAAAAAAGAGTAAGAAATAGTCCATAGCAATATTTCGAATCTCAGCATCATCCTCATGTTGTACCCCATCTTCAGTAACGAGGTTCTGAATTCTATTTTTTCGGCGTCTTTTGCTGGCAAATCTATGGAAAAAGCTGGTGTTTCGGTCACCATTTTTGAGCCAGTTGGCTCGAGCTCTTTGCTCCCAATAGAGCTCCTCCTTGTCTAACTCAGCATTCAATGAAATTTTAGTGTCCAAGAGCTCACCAGGAATGTCATCTGTAGCACGCTGATTGCTAAGAAAATCATTCCTCTTCTGAAGGTCTATTACTGTAAACTTTTTCTCCCTCTTTATCGTCTTAAACAATCTATCGAAACCGTAACTTACTATCTTCAACTTCTCTGGTACAGTACCTACAGCAGTTTCCCACAAAACACGAACTTACGATTCGCAAGAATGCTCCAAAAGCTAACAATCTGAAATGCCAAATCCGATTTGCATATGGAGAATCGGAACAAGTTTGCACAAGGATTGGACAATGGTCCGAGAATGAGTGAGATAAGTGATGCACTTGGAAATTCGAAAACAAATTCAACCATGAATAATTTGCAACTCCACGGTCCAGTCTCTCACGGATATTATTCGCAGCTATACACCCCCGCTCCCAAGTGTACCAATTGCCCTTGTATCCTAAGTAATCTAGAGCACAATCTGAGAGAACATTTCTAAAGTTTTCCATTTGCCATTCGCTCCTTGGGAGACCTCCTTTTTTCTCAGACAACCTGATAATTTCATTAAAGTCGCCTGTCAGTCTGTCACACACCAAGGAATTTGAGGACAGTCGTTTAGTTACCGCAGAAGATTCCAAGACGCTTGTCGATTGCTAACTCAGGTGCACCATAGAAGCTGGTAAATCTCCATGTACACCCATTAGAATCTGCATCAATCATAATATCTATATGTCGGGCAGAATGAGATCAAAGCGAAACAGAAATATCATCCTTCCAACAAACTGATAAACCACCGCTGCTTCCAATCGAACCTATATCAATACCATTTATATAGCCACAAAAACAACGAACACGTTCCATCTTCGAACTCTGTAGTTTAGTTTCAATCAGGAAAACTACAGACGGGGATAAATCTCGCAACATAAAGCGGAGACATTTCACCGTTCGGGTCATCCCCAAACCCTGAATGTTCCAGCATGAGAGCCTCATTATGAGTGGCTGGCCAACTGATTGGGGCCTGCCGATGTTGAGGAGAATGTGCCATTTGAATCAACTTGAGGTGAAACTGTTGGCAAATTTTCAAGGTGACGAGGACGTTTGAAGCTGTCTAAATGAGCAAGTGGGCTTTCTTCTTCAGTACCATGCATTGCAATATCAAAACCATCGTTATGATTAATGATGATTGGGCCCACCTGTGGGTCCAAAGTTTGAGGAACCTGGTATTGACCTGGCACTTGAGTTTGGAGACTAGTATCATCTTTTCTTCCAATATCAACGATGGCATTAATGGGTAAATCTTTCTCTTTGGACTTTACATTTGTACGCATGGCTGTATTATTTGCATGCATGGATTGACCTTGAATTGACGTGCGTGAAAAAGGGTGATTGTAATCAGATCCCCTAAACCCCGCATCAAAGATAGGCGAGAAAGACGGGGCATCACTGCCTTCCCCCCGTAGCAATCTGCAATGGTTCGGAGCCGCCCTACTCGGTGGAACCCTTAAGGAAGCATCCAAACCCAATTGAAGATCTTGTCCTCCTTCAGTGAAATGTAGCGGATAGTAGCTTTCACCATGACCTAATATTCCACATAAGAAACAAAAAAATGTCGGTCTATCATACTCGAACCTGACGAAATGGTGTTTTCCATTAGAAAGAATCAACTTTTTCTTTCGCTTGAGAGCGACTCTAATATCAACACGAACGCGAATTCTCATAACTCTTCTATATCCAACAGATGTTGACGAGGAATCATACTCGAGGAAATAGCCGATGAAATCTCCCATAACCTTAGCCACTTTACTCGACATAAAGTCGATGGGAATATCATGAATATGTACCTAGAAATTCACATAGGGTAATGGAACCATCAAAGAATCTTCATCATCTTTTAGTCTATGAAGGATCAGAAGATGAGAGTTAAAGTTCCATGGACTATCTTTCTCAATTCTTTCGATGTCAACGATATGATCGAATCGAAAGAGATATCTACCTTCCCCTAACTCTGAAATAGAAATTCCGCCTGGGGGTCTCCATAGATTACCTAAGGTAGATCACATAGAAGGGAAGCTAATAATACTTGAAGTTAAAAGAGCCAACAAAACAATAAACCAGAGAGGAATGAGAGTCAGTCTCTTCTAGGTCGATTTGAACGCCATCATTCTTCTCGCCATCAATGGAAAGACCTGCCATTTCTTATTCAATGTCTACCATAAGGGAACTTGGAAAAACCAGAAGAAGATCAAGAGTACGTGCCGCACGAGCATAATTTTTTGTTGTTGGATGTGGCCCAGTTTTCCTACAACTTGCAACAGAGTGAGGTGACAAACCAGAGTCCGTTCGAGATCGTGATCGGGCAACAACAGTTGACACTAACATTGTTGTTATCAAGTATGATGGGCCGATACCAGTAGCACAAAAGTTTGCCAAGGAGTGGCAAGAGCATCATGACTTAGCCCGTGCTTGTTTGCACAAGGCGGGAAAGCAAACCAAGAAGTGGGTTGACTGAAAGTACAAGGGCGTGAACTTTGAATTTGGTGAATGTTTTGCACAACCCAAATATTCACAAAGGGCTTGTATGGAGATATGAGGGTATGATCCGAGTTGTGAAGCAGGTAGACTCTATGGCCTACAGATTGGAGTTGCTTCTAACCATCTGAGCTCATCCTATGCTCCATGTTAGCTTACTCAAGTCGTACCATCAAGATGAGGAGGACCCCGACTGAAGTAAGGCACACCAAGCACCAGTCGAAGTGAAGGTATCCTATGACAAAAAGGTTAAAGACATTAAGGAGGAAAGAGTTATTCGACGACCAGGACATTGCCCGAGGAATGAGTACGTTGTTTTGTGGAAGGGACTTCCTGAGAGTGAAGGGAGTTGGGAGCATGCCGAGAGACATTGGAAATTCAAATCCATGATAGACCAATATCATTCAAGGCGAGTGACGAGGGCGTCACCGAAACTAGTGGGGGAGCATGTCATAGACCGCGAGCCCATAACCGATGCCACGATAACACAAGAAGCCCAAGACTACTTGGTTGGCGTTTTGGGCCTTTCCACATCCATCCAGATTGCCCCATTCCACGGAGATGAAGAGCTTGGCATGATTATGGCAAGTAGATCATTTGGTTAATGCATAATCATCCTATTGTTTTTTCCATAATCCTTGTAATCTTCCATTTAAGACATATTCTTAATAGCTTGATGTAGTTTCCTTAGAGAGAGTGTGTAGATATGATTACCCTAGATTGTGGGATTGTATATATGGACTGTTTATGTACTTAGATCTTAGCCGTTCATTGAGGGGAGCCTCCACTATAAATAGAGGTCTCTCCTCCTCATTTGTATTCATTTTTCATTTTGAGAAATCACAAAGCATTTTCTCAAACTCTCTTGTCTTTGTTCTTATGCTTGCTAAGTTCTCTAGAAAAGTCATTTTCTTCCGTTGGGATCTAAGCATCTTTGCTTGGATTGTAACATCCCAAAAGAGGGCTAGTGACTAAAATGCAAATTCTGAAAAATTTGTGCTTAATTTCAAAATAAGTTAAAAGTTTAGGGACTTAATTGGAAATATTTTGTGAAGGATGATTTAGTAAAGATTGAAAGAAAGAAGGGTAAAATGGTTATTTGACAAGAAAGATTTTTTATCTTTCTTTTGTAGGCTATATAACACGTGGGAGATGAGGAATGAAGGAAAAAGTTTTCAGAGTTCTCTTCTTCTCATTTCTTCTTCATACGTGAAGGACCAAGCAAAGGTAAGTTTTCTATATGGTTAATTTCTTGTTGAATTTTTGAGTTGGTTAGGATCATTAGATAATACTTAAGCTTAAAGACAGCTTAAGTCAACTTTAATTCAAAGGATTAAGAAGTTAAGAGAGATTAAAGATTTAGAGTTTTTGAATGAAAACTTGGAATAGAGTTGATAAGTGGAATTTAAAACTAAATTTGACTTGTCAATGGTTGAATAAGAGATATGAAGTGATAAAATTGAATTTAGAACATGTTGAAAATTGAGTTTAATTCTTGAATTCCATGAGGATGTAGGATTTTGAGGTTTAAGATGTGATAAATGGGTATTAATGAGTTTAAGCATGTGTATGTGAGTTAAGAATATGATAGGGGATGAAACATGAAGTGTTTAAGTAGATTTGGAGTGATTTTCGGGCTTAAAAGTGAATTATGGGCAAGGGGGTATCGGTACACATTCATCAGGTATCGATACCTCAAAAGTAAAAATTCAGAAAGAAATTCAAAGGGTACCGATACCCCCTTGAAATGAAAGGTTATCGAATGTAATATAGGTATCGATACCTAGGCAGTGTACCGATACCTCAATGAAGGGATGTATCGATACCCTATAGAGGTACAAATACTCTTGCAAGAGAAAGTTGGGATTTACTCTTTCTTATAGATTAAGAAATCAAGGATCAAATCATAGTATTTGGAATGCTGATATGTATACATGATTGTGTAGATATCGATCGAGAGCAATGTCCGGACAAGTTTAGTCATCAAGAAGATATAAGGGTTCGGTATTGACTAGTGAGGCCAGGTGAGTGCATATTAGATAGTATATGATGTGTAATGGAAATAAGACATGCGGCAAGTCTATTTCCTATAGTATTATGCATGAATTTATGAACGGGAACATGTGTTTGATATGAGAGTATGTAATGCTTAGTTATATGAATTGATATGTTCTTGTATGTGCTATGTGATTTATGTAAAAACACTATTAAGTGATAATAGGAGAATATAAAATAAGTTTTGAAATTATATGAGTATAAAAGATAAGTCAGGTGATAAGATTATGTGATATATAGAAATGAAAATATATTTCCATGAAGAGTCATAAGAGAACAAAATATAAGTTATTTGATAATGAAATATAAGACTATGTGAATACATGATATGAGATAAATTAGGTAATAATATAAGAATATGATAAAAATGAGTTCCTGAGAAATGATATGAGCTAAGTAAGCAAATGTAAAGGTTACATAAACAATAGGAACATGAGTTGGGTAAGTACATAGTTGTAGGATCATTTATGTGAAATAATAAAATAAAATTATATGATTAAATGAGAAGTGAAATAAGCTAAATAAGATTAATCTATAGGATGGTATGAGAATAGTATATCAATTAGGAGACTTGAACATAAGTGATGATACGAACATATAAGATAAGCTATATGGGAAATATTCATGTACTTGAATAAAATTATGACACATAGGCTATATGATAAAGATCTATGGAGCCATATGAGAAAGCTATGGGGACTATATGCAATTGAATTAAGTAAATAAATTAAATTAGTATATAAATGAAATAATAGAAGTGATATATACTTATAAGTATGAAATAGGTTATGTGATCTAGGTGAATATAAGAGAATGAAGCATACGCTATATGATATGCTATAAGTTATTATATACATATATGATATATATATATATATATATATATATATATATATATATATATATATATATATGACTATAGGTTATATGAATGATATATGATTTATACCAGGATAAGTTATGAGACTATATGTGAAATGAAATGAGTTATATGAGTACATATTTATGTGATGAAATGGTTTACTATATGAACATGTGGATATATGTCTATGGGAAGATATAAGAAATATGAAATAACATGAAAAGTTGATATAAACTATGAGTTATAAGTCATGTGATATGTGACATGTGAATCATATGAAAATGATCTACGTGAAAGTGAACTATGTGACTATGTGAAAATGTGATAACATAATGAAAATGCCCATGTTATGTGTTATGATAGCTTGGGGTATAGTTTGTATGCCAAGAGTCGAGGTTCTACGTGGTCCTTCGGGATATATATGTTATTCCATGGAACATATATGTGGTACTTTGGTACACTTATTTGGTCCATTGTATTATGTATATGGTTCTTATGGAGTGGTCCTTCGGGACATATGTTAAATGTGGTCATTCGGGACATAGTGATTCTTCGGGTCATTTCTACGCGGTCCTTTGGGACAAAGTCTATGTGCCCCTAGTGGGAATTATACGAGCTGTGGTGAAAACATATGTGCACAACCTCTATGTACTCACGTACCTTAAGTTCTCAGAAGTATACATGGGCTTTTAAAGAGAATTAAATAAATTCATTTAATATGATGCTATGTGTACTCGTTGTGAAATGATATATCTGTTTTACGATGTATGTATTGTTAGGTACAAGAGCATGTAACTAAGAGATATACATGGTAATGATGATAAGAATATTAATAAGAATAATGATATAATATTGATATTTATGTATTTATGTTTTGATGCATAATATGCTTTTTAGTTTAATATGATTACATGAAATGTGCTGTAACACCCCCAACCCGTATCCAACCCGGATACGAGTAAGAGATATTACATTGACTTTTAAAACACAACTCATTACAAATAATAGCAAAATATTTGAACTTATATTACGAAAAATACAATAATATACATATGGTAATATAAGTTTACCAAAATATTCAGAGCATACACAACTTAACTCTTTAGTTACATGCCAACATCCATTTTCATAACAAAATGACCTACTGATTAAGTTGCTTCTGATCTGATAGTTGCAGGAGTAATGTTGTCCAGCTGCTTAACCTCGATCCTCTACTTTATCGGATCCTACGTGTGAAACACTCACACGCTAAGTCATCGACTTAGTGAGGCAATATAATAATAATATCGATAAATATAAAGTAATTGCCAAAATAAGATGGGTTGCAATGATAAGATGTATGTAAACAATGCAATAACCAGAACCATGTTTCTTACACATATACTTATCAAATTCACATTCATAAGTTCGCCTTAGTAAGTTCATTAGCCCATGGTACCATACAGAGAACCTAAGGTATGTGAGTATTGTGAGGTTGTGCATTATGCTGTCACCATAGCTCATATAATTGCACCTAAGTGCCACGTAGAATTGCACCGGAGTGCCGTGTAGAATTGCACCGTAGTGCCATATAATAATGTCCATAAGGACCACATATCATTCCTTAAGAATCATATACATATGCCAAGGATCAAGTATGTGTCTCACCAGACCTCACACATGTTCCAAAGAATACATATATGTCCCGAAGGACCACATATCATTCCTTAAGAATCATATACATATGCCAAGGATCAAGTGTATGCCTCACCAGACCTCACACATGTTCCAAAGAATACATATATGTCCCGAAGGACCAAATAGACCCTCTACCCTTGGCATGCCAACTATACCTATAGTTCTCATTTACATAACATGGGCTTTCACAATTTATCTTATTTGTATCACGTAGACATATTATTTTCATACCTTTATCACATAACTCATATAACTTTTTCTTGCATATTCATGTCTCATAATGCATATGGTATGGATTCATGTCATATATCATAATATGAAATACTATCATGTATCAAAATATTGAATCTAGACTTATCACAAGTCTAGAACTGAATAAAATACATATTCATGCTATGCATATGCACTCACCTAGATTTCTTTGTCTTTCCCTCGATTGATCCTACTTGTTGATGGTTCCGGAACTTGTTTAGGCTCGATATCTACATAGTAATTCATTGATACTTATCAGTATACTAATTAATATATGCTAAACTATCATTTCTTAGGCTAAAAGAAAAGCCATTTTCATCTTTTAATGGAGGTATGCATCGATGCACTACACCATGCATCGATGCATAAATCCTATTCGATGTTTGTATTTAAAGGGGATGCATCGATGCACTCCTTATGCATCGATCCATAAATCCTATTCGATGTTTTCTTTTTAAATTAATGCATCGATGCACCTTAAACAATTTTTGGGATTTATCATCCATGCATCGGTGCACAATGAATGTGCATCGATGCACATTGCCCAAAATTGTCATTTTAGCACGAAAATCTCTTCTTAGTCTACTTAACACTTTATATTTCCCCTCTTTATATATCCTTAACTTGCATACTCTTACTTAAACTAATTATTATCCATTCCATACTTTTGAAACTTAAAAATCCAATTCTCCATGTAGAATTTAAGAATCTAACCCAAATTCCAACATGTTCTAATTTGAATTCTAACACCTCATACTTCTTAGTTAGCTTTATGACAAGTCAAATTCCACTTCTAATTCTTATTAGGAACTCTAATCCAAGATTTCACTTTTCTACTTCCTTTCTTTGATTCTTCATATTCTCCTCATCTTATGGTTTTAAGATAATCTAAGCTTTCCTTAAGCTTAGTTATCAACTAAGGATCAATAAGAAACCTTAAATTCATCAAGAATTTAATCAACAAGAAAACTCACCTTTAGCTTGGTCTCTCGATGGAGAAGAAGAAGTGAAGAAGAAGAGAAATCTGGAAACTTTTGTTCTCTTCATTTGCCTTCCACGTGGATTTAAATATCCTCATCTAATATTTAATTATTTCCCCTATTAAAAGACTCATTTACCCCTTTAGTTCCTCCTTCTTTGTTAATTGGTCCTACACAAAACATTCCCATTAAATCTTTCAACTATTCAATTTATCTACTTTGGTCACTGAATTTTATAATTTCACAATTTGATCACTAACCCGATATGGAGGATGTTACAAATCTCCCTCCCTTTAAAAAAATTCGTCCTCGAATTTTCATTGTACGAACAGATGGGGATATTGAAGTCGCATATCTTCTTCACGTTCGCACGTAGCTTCTTCTACTTTGTGATTTCTCCAAAGAACCTTGACCAACGGAACTGTCTTACTTCTTAACTGTTTGACTTTAAAAGCCAATATTCTCACTGGTTCTTATTCATATGTCAGATCCGATTGGGCTTCTACTTGTTCTGGTGCAATGATGTGAGAGTGATCAGACCTATATCTTCGTAACATGGACACATGGAAGACGTTATGGATCTTCTCCATTTCCGGTGGCAAGGATAACTGATATGCCACGGGTTCTATTCTCTTAACAACTTCATATGGCCCAATGAATCTAGGACTTAACTTTCCTTTCCGACCAAAACGTAATACTTTCTTTCAAGGAGATACTTTAAGGAAAACTTTATCTCCAACCTCGAACTCAATCTCTTTTCTTTTAAGATCAGAATAGGATTTTTTTCGATCAGAGGCCACTTTGAGGTTATGTTGAATTTGTCGAACTTTTTGTTCTACATCTTGAATTAAATCCGGACCAAGAACACTTCGATCTTTGAGTTCATACCAATTTAATGGA
Organism: Hibiscus syriacus; assembly: GCF_006381635.1. NCBI lineage: Eukaryota > Viridiplantae > Streptophyta > Magnoliopsida > Malvales > Malvaceae > Hibiscus > Hibiscus syriacus. The sequence goes on along the minus strand of NW_024063533.1, from coordinate 9,021,703 downwards.
GTACGACATTTCCTCCCATATAATGCCTCATATGGGGCCATCTTTATACTAGACTGATAACTATTGTTGTAAGTGAACTCTGCCAGCGGCAAATACTTTTCCCATGATCCTTTGAATTCCATTACGCATGCTCTCAACATATCTTCCAATATATGAATAGTTCTCTCTGATTGCCCGTCATTCTGAGGATGAAAAGCCGTACTAAAGTTTAAACGAGTCCCCAACGCTCCATGCAAAGATTTCCAGAATCTAGAAGTGAATCGAGGGTCTCGATCAGAGACAATGGAAACATGCACTCCATGCAATCTAATAACTTCTCTAATATACAGCTCTGTATATTTTTCCATAGAGAAATCTGTTCTAACCGGGAGAAAATATGCTGACTTAGTTAATCGATCAACAATTACCCAGATTGATTCTCTTTTGTTCGGAGTCAAGGGTAACCCCGAAACAAAATCCATCGTAACATTTTCCCATTTTCATTGAGGAATGAAAAGCGGTTGCAATAATCCTGACGGAACTTGATGCTCAGCTTTGACTTGTTGACATATCAAACACTTAGACACAAATTCGATGATGTTTTGTTTCATCCCTGGACACCAAAATCGATTTTTCAAATCCATATACATCTTGGTTCCACCCGGGTGCATCGTTAACGGACTGCAATGAGCCTCTGTTAATATTTATTTCATCAAGTCGTCATTGTCGGGCATTACAATTCTTCCTTTACAATATAGATTTCCATCTGACTTAACCTCAAAGTATTTAATCTATTTGCTCTTTACTTGCTCAATTCTTTTCAAACACGTTTCATCTTTACTTTGCAATTCTCCTATTCGTTCCAACCATGCTGGTTTAAGTGTTAACTCTGCACAATGACCACCGTCTCCCGTTAAATATAATCTTGCGTCCATAGCTCGTAAAGCTGCAAACGTCTTTCTACTCAAAGCATTTGCTACCACGTTAGCCTTTTTGGGATGATAGTCAATTATCACATCATAATCTTTTAAGAACTCTACCCATCTACGTTGCCTCAAATTTAACTCTTTTTGAGTCATCAGGTACTTCAGACTTTTATGGTCTGTATACAAGTAACATCTTTCTCCATACAGATAATGATGCCAAATCTTGAGAGCGAACACCACAGCAGCCATTTCTAAATCATGGGTGGGGTAATTCTTTTTTGTGGTTTCAACTGCCTCGATGCATACGCTACCACTTTCCCTTCTTGCATTAATACACACCACAACCCGTTATGGGATACGTCATTGTATACTACAAAATTCTTGCCAGATTTCGGTTGAACCAATATCAGAGTTTCTGTCAGAATTTTCTTTAAAGCTTCAAAACTTTCTTGACATTCAGAAGTCCAAACAAACATTACATTCTTTCTCATCATCTTTGTTAAAGGCAACACTATCATCGAAAAATTCTTAACGAATCTTCGATAATAACCGACAAGTCCAAGGAAACTCCGAACTTCAGATACATTCTTTGGAACTTCCCACTCCATTATAGCTTTAACCTTCTGAGGGTCCACTCTAATCCCAACTGCCGAGATCACATGCCCCAAGAAAATTACTTCGTTTAGCCAGAATTCACATTTGGACAATTTCGCATAGAGATTTTTATCCCTGAGAATTTGCAAAACTAGCCTCAGATGTGCGCTGTGCTCTTCAATGGACTTCGAGTAAACCGGTATGTCATCAATAAAGACAACAAAAAACTGGTCCAAATAGGGCTGAAAAATCCTGTTCATGAGATCCAGGAAAGCAGCTGGTGCATTCGTTACTCCGAATGACATTACGATGAATTCATAATGACCATATCTCGTTCTGAAAGCCGTCTTCGTAATATCTTTCTCCTGAATCTTCAATTGATGATAACCCGAACGTAGATCGATCTTCAAAAATACCGAAGCTCCTTTTAGTTGATCAAACAAGTCATTAATACGTGGAAGGGGATACTTATTCTTGATGGTCACCTTATTAAGCTGTCGATAATCAATACAGAGACGCATTGATCCATCATTCTTCTTAACAAATAACACCGGAGCTCCCCAAGGTGATACACTTGGTCGAATAAATCCCTTTCCTAACAACTTTTGCAATTGATTCTTTAACTCTTGCAATTCTTTCGGAGCCATCCGATAAGGTGCCATTGCAATTGGAGCGGTTCCTGGCAACTCAGCCGGGAAAACTTCAGGGAATTCTTGAACTATTGGAATCTCCTCTAGCCCTTTCTTTATCGATCTTAAATCTTTCACATTTGCAAGAAATCCTTGACATCCCTGTAGCAATAGCTTCTTAGCTGACATTACTGACATTACATTTGCTAAGGGATTAAACTTTTCACTACTCACACTTATTTCTGTTCCTCTTGGACTTTTCAGGGTTATCTTTTTCAATATGCAATTAACATCTCCTTAGTAACGGAACAACCAATCCATTCCTAGAATCACTTCAAACTCGTCAAAGGGTAATTCCATCAGATTAGCAGGGAATTCAATTCCCTGAACCTTTATGGGACACCCCTTACAGACTTTATTCACCTGAGCACTATGGCCTAAAGGAGTTGTTACTATAATCTCATTACTCGTAGCTTCTAAGGGAATCCTCAATTCCTTTACTAACTTACTTGTAATATAAGAATAATTAGAACCCGGATCAATCATTACCAATACTAATTTATCGTACAGCTGAAAAGTACCTGCTATAATATCAGGTTCATCACGGTCTTCACTTGTCTTTAGATGGTACACCCGTGCGGTTGACCGAGCTTCAGGTTGAGCAGAGAATTCAGACGGGTTCCTTCCTCTACCTCTTCCTCGTCCTCTTTGTGAGGAAGAACCAACTCTTTCAGATGGTGCAGGCTCACCAACCATCAATGGACAATCCCGGATAAAATGTCCGGCATCTCCGCATCAAAAACAAGTCCCACCAGCCATCCGACAAGCCCCAGAATGGTTTTTCCCACAGTCCTGACACTGTCTCGCTTGACTCAGAGTAGATCTCCCTACACCAGATCCCACTGACTACGTCTGTCTAGGTCTTGCCTGACTTGCTCCCCTAGCAGACGATGCAACTGATTCTGATCTAGCTTGTGATCGAAATCCTGAGTCTCTTCCCCTTTTTGATGGTGCTGAGCTAGAAGAAGCACCCGTTCTCTTTGATGTCTGAACTCTAAAATCCCCAAATATCTCATTCTGAGCTCTTTCAAGAGCCTTGGCACGATTGATCACCTCTTGGAACGAGGATAATTCAATACTATCAACATCTCTTTCAATCTAGGGCGTAAACCCTCCACAAACCATTCACAAGCCTTTTTTTCAGTAGGCACAAGCTCGGATGCAAACCTACTCAACTTGCTGAACTCACATTCATACTCATATACAGAGCAGTTCATCTGTTTCAAATTCAAAAACTCCTGCTTCATCTATCGAATAAATTAATCTCTAATGTACTTGTTTTTAAATTCATCTAAGAATAAAGACCAAGTCAATTGGTCACTGGGCATCCTCATGGTGACGTTCGTCCACCATATTCTCGCCTGACCCCTCAACAACGAGACAACTCCATCTAACTTCTCCACTTTAGAACAGTGGAAACCATCCAACATAATTTTTAAATCATTTAACCAAAGATCTGCCGCAACCGGACCTTCTTCGGTTTCTCCCTTAAATTCGGGAGCTCCTAAACCTCTCAACTCTTTTGCTACATTCATCCTTTGAGTTGGTGGAGCATGAGGTTGAAGACGCGTTAGAATAGCATCTAACGTTCTGAAGAACATATCTTGATCTTGCACAGGAACTCCTTGAGATGCCTGTTCTTCACCTTGCCTGGCTAGGGCAGGTGAATTACTGCTTTCAGCAGGCCTATCTTCTCCCGCTTCACTTCGGGAGCTATTATGTCCGGACATCTAATAAGAATAAACACATTGTTCTATTAGCAAAACAACATACTTATACTATACCAGATCAGAAGTTCTCACTATTTGTTTGCATGTATTCCATTTAAAGACTCTATAGACTCTGGTTTATGCCTAAAATCGGCTAAACCATAACTCTGATACCATTAAATGTAACACCCCCAACCCATATCCAACCCGGATACGAGTCAGAGATATTACATTGACTTTTAAAACACAACTCATTACAAATAATAGTAAAATATTTGAACTTATATTACGAAAAATACAATAATATACATATGATAATATAAGTTTACCAAAATATTCAGAGCATACACAACTTAACTCTTTAGTTACATGCCAACATCCATTTTCATAACAAAATGACCTACTGATTAAGTTGCTTCTAATCTGATAGTTGCAGGAGTAATGTTGTCCAGCTGCTTAACCTCGATCGTCTACTTTATCAGATCCTACGTATGAAACACTCACACGCTAAGTCATCGACTTAGTGAGACAATATAATAATAATATCGATAAATATAAAGTAATTGCCAAAATAAGATGGGTTACAATGATAAGATGTATGTAAACAATGCAATAACCAGAACCATGTTTCTTACACATATACTTATCAAATTCACATTCATAAGTTCGCCTTAGTAAGATCATTAGCCCATGGTACCATACAGAGAACCTAAGGTATGTGAGTATTGTGAGGTTGTGCACTATGCTGTCACCACAGCTCATATAATTGCACCTAAGTGCCACGTAGAATTGCACCGGAGTTCCGTGTAGAATTGCACTGTAATACCATATAATAATGTCCATAAAGACCACATATCATTCCTTAAGAATCATATACATATGCCAATGATCAAGTATGTGTCTCACCAGACCTCACACATGTTCCAAAGAATACATATATGTCCCGAAGGACCACATATCATTCCTTAAGAATCATATACATATGCCAAGGATCAAGTATGTGTCTCACCAGACCTCACATATGTTCCAAAGAATATATATATGTCCCGAAGGACCACATAGACCCTCTACCCTTGGCATGCCAACTATACCTATAGTTCTCATTTACATAACATGAGCTTTCACAATTTATCTTATTTGTATCACGTAGACATATTATTTTCATACCTTTATCACATAACTCATATAACTTTTTCTTGCATAATCATGTCCCATAATGCATATGGTATGGATTCATGTCATATATCATAATATGAAATACTATCATGTATCAAAATATTGAATCTAGACTTATCACAAGTCTAGAACTGAATAAAATACATATTCATGCTATGCATATGCACTCACCTAGATTTCTTTGTCTTTCCCTCGATTGATCCTACTTGTTGATGGTTCCGAAACTCGTTTAGGCTCGATATCTACATAGTAATTCATTGATACTTATCAGTATACTAATTAATATATGCTAAACTATCATTTCTTAGGCTAAAAGAAAAGCCATTTTCATCTTTTAATAGAGGTATGCATCGATGCACTACACCATGCATCGATGCATAAATCCTATTCGATGTTTGTATTTAATGGGGATGCATCGATGCACTCCTTATGCATCGATGCATAAATCCTATTCGATGTTTTCTTTTTAAATTAATGCATCGATGCACTGCATGTGCATCGATGCACCTTAAACAATTTCTGGGATTTATCATCGATGCATCGGTGCACAATGAATGTGCATCGGTGCACAATGAATGCGCATCGATGCACATTGCCCAGAATTGACATTTTAGTACGAAAATCTCTTCTTAGTCTACTTAACACTTTATATTTCCCCTCTTTATATATCCTAAACTTGCATACTCTTACTTAAACTAATTATTATCCATTCCATACTTTTGAAACTTAAAAATCCAATTCTCTATGTAGAATTTAAGAATCTAACCCAAATTCCAACATGTTCTAATTTGAATTCTAACACCTCATACTTCTTAGTTAGCTTTATGACAAGTCAAATTCCACTTATAATTCTTATTAGGAACTCTAATCCAAGATTTCACTTTTCTACTTCCTTTCTTTGATTCTTCATATTCTCCTCATCTTATGGTTTTAAGATAATCTAAGCTTTCCTTAAGCTTAGTTATCAACTAAGGATCAATAAGAAATCTTAAATTCATCAAGAATTTAATCAACAAGAAAACTCACCATTAGCTTGATCTCTCGATGGAGAAGAAGAAGTGAAAAAGAAGAGAAATCTGAAAACTTTTGTTCTCTTCATTTGCCTTCCACGTGGATTTAAATATCCTCATCTAATATTTAATTATTTCCCCTATTAAAAGACTCATTTACCCCTTTAGTTCCTCCTTCTTTGTTAATTGATCCTACACAAAACATTCCCATTAAATCTTTCAACTATTCAATTTATCTACTTTGGTCACTGAATTTTATAATTTCACAATTTGATCACTAACCCGGTATGGAGGATGTTAAATGTGCATAGTAGGAGATAGTAATGAGATGCTATCTTTAAGTTTATTTATACCTCACTAAGTCATCGACTTAGCATGTGAGTGTTTCACACGTAGGTTACGGAAAACAAGAAGAGAAGCTAAGTAGAGCAAGACAGGTCAACATCTCCTTTCCAAGAATCAGATCAGGAAACAAATGAGTCATATGTATTTTATAATACTAATTTTAGTTGGCATGTAAATAAAGATTTGAATCAAGTATGCTCTGATAGATTTTATAAAATCATATATTTGATATAATAGAAATCATTTTGTTTTATTGAAAATGATAAATTGCATTTTAGCTGTTTTGTAAAGGCAAACGATTTAAAAAGTCAATGTGACACCTCAAATTCGTATCTGGTTCTGGTATGGATTGGGGGTGTTACATTTAATGATATCAGAACTAAGGTTTAGCCGATTCTAGGCTTAAACTGAAGTTAAATGAGTTTTAAAAATGTGTACATGCCAACTGAAAGTGAAAACTTTTGATCTGATAGTGTAAGGAGTATGTTGTCTTGCTAATAGAATAAGATTTGTATGATATAGTAGAAATTGATTATAGGAATTGTCTAAGTGAATTGATAGCTGATAAACCTGATGGTGGTAGTAATTTAACTGCCCTGGCCAGGCAGGATAAAGAGAAGACACCTCAGGAAATGCTTTGAAATAACAAAGGTTTTCAGGAAGTTGAAAACATGTTAGAATAATGTTATAGGGTCTCCACTGTTCTGAAGCGGAGAAGTTAGATGAAGCAGTTTAGCTACTATACATATGAATTGAAGTATAGTGAACAGATGTTATCATGAGAATGATAGAAGATTCAGTGATGTGGTTATTAGTTTGGAAAAGTACGATAATAAGTATCTCGGTGATAAGTTCATCAGAAATATGAAGACATAGTTTATGAATTTGAAACAGGAGAATCGTAATGTGTAGGGATAAAAGTACAGTTTGATAAATTGAATGAATAGTGGTAAGCTAATTTGAAGGAAAAATTATGTAGATATGGGTTAGAGGAGTTTAAGAATGGGTACATCGGTGATTAATTTATAAGACAGAGGAAGTTAGAATGTTGAGTGTGAACAAAGAAAATTGCATGGTGTATGAGAAAGGATTGCGAATTTGATAAGTTAAGTAAGTTATAGATAGGTTAATTCTGACTGGAAAGAATGTATATGAATAGTTCGATGAGGATTTACATTTTAGATTGGAAAACCCGGTGTTGTCTAATAGAGTTATGAGATAGTAGTATATTAAAGTTAAATGAATAGAAGATGATGTCAGGGTAAGCTAATTAAGTATGGTGTATATTGAGATATGGTTATGTATTTTAATCATTGAAAATGTAAGGTAGTAAAGGAGATAAGGGAATAGTACTGTATATGAATGAGAGTATGGGTTTGATAAGTGAATTACACTGATTTGATTTCAAATAAAAGGATGTATATGATTAGTTTGATTAGGGTTTCTGCCTTAGATTGAGAAGTTGTTACTGATTAACTGTAATGGTAGGGATAATAGAGTTATAAGATTTGAATGAAAGGTAAAGTTAAGTTAATCGAGTATGATGTGGATCTGGATGTGGTTGTGTATTCTGATTATATGGATATGATGTAGGCAATGAAATAAGTATAAGCGATATGAAAGAGTATGAGAGTATGGACGAAAGATATGGTTTAGTTATGTTATAAGAAGATTTTGAAAGGATAAATGGATAAGGAAAATAAAAGATAGACTTTAAAGGATCAAGGGTGACAAGAATTATAGAGGAGTAGATTATAAGTTTGATACATAAATAAGAAAAAAATATATAAGGTTGTATAAAGAGATTGTTTGATTTTGGTAAAATGTATGTTTTAATCATATATGATGAAGGTTTAGGGTTATGTTTCTTGGTCAAGTAGACATAGTCAGAGGAATAAGAAATGATTTATAGGTATTAAGGAAGTTCAAAATACAGTTGAATTATTATATGTTCTTTTGATCAAGTTATTAAGAACAAGCATGCTATTTGGAAGGATTAAAGGTTGAGTTATTATTGTAAGTCAATTAGAGATTGACGAAGGAAATTAATTAATTTATGATCTTGACTGATAAGAATGAATGTTACTATTTATATGATAAGTGACATGATATGGATTTTCAACGGTTAAAAGTAAGTGTACAATAGAAGAAGAGAAAAGATAGAATTGGATTGAGTTCTTTGGAAATTAAAGGCAAATCATTGATTGCAATTGTGAAGGAATAAGGTAGAGAAAACAACATGAGAACATTAGAAGTTATGTTCTTATTCAGGTGTGCAATGAAAATTCGAGGATGGATTTTCTTTAAATGAGGGGAGATTTGTACCATCCCAAAACAGGGCTAGTGACTAAAATGCAAATTCTAAAAAATTTGTGCTTAATTTTGAAATAAGTTAAAAGTTTAGGGACTTAATTGGAAATATTTTATGAATGATGGTTTAGTAAAGATTGAAAGAAATAAGGGTAAAATGGTCATTTGACAAGAATGATTTTTATCTTTCTTTTGTAGGCTATATAACACGTGGGAGATGAGGAAGGAAGGAAAAAGTTTTCAGAGTTCTCTTCTTCTCCTTTCTTCTTCATACGTGAAAGACCAAGCAAAGGTGGGTTTTCTATATGGTTAAATTCTTGTTGAATTTTTGAGTTGATTATGATCATTAGATAATACTTAAGCTTAAAGAAAGCTTAAGTTAACTTTAATTCAAAAGATTAAGAAGTTAAGAGAGATTAAAGATTTAGAGTTTTTGAATGAAAACTTGGAATAGAGTTGATAAGTGGAATTTGAAACTAAATTTGACTTGTCAATGGTTGAATTAAGAGATATAAAGTGATAAAATTGAATTTATAACATGTTGAAAATTGAGTTTAATTCTTGAATTCCATGAGGATGTAGGATTTTGAGGTTTAAGATGTGATAAATGGGTATTAATGAGTTTAAGCATGTGTATGTGAGTTAAGAATATGATAGGAGATGAAACATGAAGTGTTTAAGTAGATTTGGAGTGATTTTCGGGCTTAAAAGTGAATTATGGGCAAGGGGGTATCGGTACACATTCATCAGGTATCGATACCTCAAAAATAAAAATTCAGAAAGAAATTCAAAGGGTACCGATACCTTAAGGAAGGTATCGATACCCCCTTGAAATGAAAGGTTATCGAATGTAATATATGTATCGATACCTAGGCAGTGTACCGATACCTCAATAAAGGGATGTATCGATACCCTATAGAGGTACAAATACTCTTGCAAGAGAAAGTTGGGATTTACTCTTTCTTATAGATTAAGAAATCAAGGATCAAATCATAGTATTTAGAATGCTGATATGTATACATGATTGTGTAGATATCGATCGAGAGCAATGTCCGGACAAGTTTAGTCATCAAGAAGATATAAGGGTTCGGTATTGACTAGTGAGGCCAGGTGAGTGCATATTAGATAATATATGATGTGTGATGGAAATAAGACATGCGGCAAGTCTATTTCCTATAGTATTATGCATGAATTTATGAACGGGAACATGTGTTTGATATGAGAGTTTGTAATGCTTGATTATATGAATTGATATGTTCTTGTATGTGCTATGTGATTTATGTAAAAACACTATTAAGTGATAATAGGAGAATATAAAATAAGTTTTGAAATTATATGAGTATAAAAGATAAGTCAGGTGATAAGATTATGTGATATATAGAAATGAAAATATTTCCATGAAGAGTCATAAGAGAACAAATATAAGTTATTTGATAATGAAATATAAGACTATGTGAATACATGATATGAGATAAATTAGGTAATAATATAAGAATATGATAAAAATGAGTTCCTGAGAAATGATATGAGCTAAGTAAGCAAATGTAAAGGTTACATAAACAATAGGAACATGAGTTGGGTAAGTACATAGTTGTAGGATCATTTATGTGAAACAATAAAATAGAATTATATGATTAAATGAGAAGTGAAATAAGCTAAATAAGATTAATCTATAGGATGGTATGAGAATAGTATATCAATTAGGAGACTTGAACATAAGTGATGATACGAACATATAAGATAAGCTATATGGGAAATATTCATGTACTTGAATAAAATTATGACACATAGGCTATATGATAAAGATCTATGGAGCCATATGAGAAAGCTATGGGGACTATATGCAATTGAATTAAGTAAATAAAGTAAATTAGTATATAAATGAAATAATAGAAGTGATATATACTTATAAGTATGAAATAGGTTATGTGATCTAGGTGAATATAAGAGAATGAAGCATACGCTATATGATATGCTATAAGTTATTATATACATATATGATATATATATATATATATATACTTATAAGTATAAAATAGGTTATGTGATCTAGGTGAATATAAGAGAATGAAGCATACGCTATATGATATGCTATAAGTTATTATATATATATATGATATATATATATATATATATGACTATAGGTTATATGAATGATATATGATCTATACCAGGATAAGTTATGAGACTATATGTGAAATGAAATGAGTTATATGAGTACATATTTATGTGATGAAATGGTTTACTATATGAACATGTGGATATATGTCTATGGGAAGATATAAGAAATATGAAATAACATGAAATGTTGATATAAACTATGAGTTATAAGTCATGTGATATGTGACATGTGAATCATATGAAAATGATCTACGTGAAAGTGAACTATGTGACTATGTGAAAATGTGATAACATAATGAAAATGTCCATGTTATGTGTTATGATAGCTTGGGGTATAGTTTGTATGCCAAGAGTCGAGGTTCTACGTGGTCCTTCGGGGTATATATGTTATTCCATGGAACATATATGTGGTACTTCGGTACACTTATTTGGTCCATTGTATTATGTTTATGGTTCTTATGGAGTGGTCCTTCGGGACATATGTGAAATGTGGTCCTTCGGGACATAGTGATTCTTCGGGACATTTCTACGCGCTCCTTTGGGACAAAGTCTATGTGCCCCTAGTGGGAATTATAAGAGCTGTGGTGAAAACATATGTGCACAACCTCTATGTACTCACGTACCTTAAGTTCTCAGAAGTATACATGGGCTTTTAAAGAGAATTAAATAAATTCATTTAATATGATGCTATGTGTACTCGTTGTGAAATGATATATCTGTTTTATGATGTATGTATTGTTAGGTACAAGAGCATGTAACTAAGAGATATACATGGTAATGATGATAAGAATATTAATAAGAATAATGAAATAATATTGATATTTATGTATTTATGTTTTGATGCATAATATGCTTTTTAGTTTAATATGATTACATGAAATGTGCTGTAACACCCCCAACCCGCATCCAACCCGGATACGAGTAAGAGATATTACATTGACTTTTAAAACACAACTCATTACAAATAATAGAAAAATATTTGAACTTATATTACGAAAAATACAATAATATACATATGGTAATATAAGTTTACCAAAATATTCAGAGCATACACAACTTAACTCTTTAGTTACATGCCAACATCCATTTTCATAACAAAATGATCTACTGATTAAGTTGCTTCTGATCTGATAGTTGCAGGAGTAATGTTTTCCAGCTGCTTAACCTCGATCGTCTACTTTATCGGATCCTACGTGTGAAACACTCACACGCTAAGTCATCGACTTAGTGAGGCAATATAATAATAATATCGATAAATATAAAGTAATTGCCAAAATAAGATGGGTTGCAATGATAAGATGTATGTAAACAATGCAATAACTAGAACCATGTTTCTTACACATATTATCAAATTCACATTCATAAGTTCGCCTTAGTAAGTTCATTAGCCCATGGTACCATACAGAGAACCTAAGGTATGTGAGTATTGTGAGGTTGTGCACTATGCTGTCACCATAGCTCATATAATTGCACCTAAGTGCCACGTAGAATTGCACCGGAGTGCCGCGCAGAATTGCACCGTAGTGCCATATAATAATGTCCATAAGGACCACATATAATTCCTTAAGAATCATATACATATGCCAAGGATCAAGTATGTGTCTCACCAGACCTCACACATGTTCCAAAGAATACATATATGTCCCGAAGGACCACATATCATTCCTTAAGAATCATATACATATGCCAAGGATCAAGTGTGTGCCTTACCAGACCTCACACATGTTCCAAAGAATACATATATGTCCTGAAGGACCACATAGACCCTCTACCCTTGGCATGCCAACTATACCTATAGTTCTCATTTACATAACATGGGCTTTCACAATTTATCTTATTTGTATCACGTAGACATATTATTTTCATACCTTTATCACATAACTCATATAACTTTTTCTTGCATATTCATGTCTCATAATGTATATGGTATGGATTCATGTCACATATCATAATATGAAATACTATCATGTATCAAAATATTGAATCTAGACTTATCACAAGTCTAGAACTGAATAAAATACATATTCATGCTATGCATATGCACTCACCTAGATTTCTTTGTCTTTCCCTCGATTGATCCTACTTGTTGATGGTTCCGGAACTCGTTTAGGCTCGATATCTACATAGTAATTCATTGATACTTATCAGTATACTAATTAATATATGCTAAACTATCATTTCTTAGGCTAAAAGAAAAGCCATTTTCATCTTTTAATGGAGGTATGCATCGATGCACTACACCATGCATCGATGCATAAATCCTATTCGATATTTGTATTTAATGGGGATGCATCGATGCATAAATCCTATTCGATGTTTTCTTTTTAAATTAATGCATCGATGCATTGCATGTGCATCGATGCACCTTAAACAATTTCTGGGATTTATCATCGATGCATCGGTGCACAATGAATGTGCATCGATGCACATTGCCCAAAATTGTCATTTTAGCACGAAAATCTCTTCTTAGTCTACTTAACACTTTATATTTCCCCTATTTTATATCCTTAACTTGCATACTCTTACTTAAACTAATTATTATCCATTCCATACTTTTGAAACATAAAAATCCAATTCTCCATGTAGAATTTAAGAATCTAACCCAAATTCCAACATGTTCTAATTTGAATTCTAACACCTCATACTTCTTAGTTAGCTTTATGACAAGTCAAATTCCACTTCTAATTCTTATTAGGAACTCTAATCCAAGATTTCACTTTTCTACTTCCTTTCTTTTATTCTTCATATTCTCCTCATCTTATGGTTTTAAGATAATCTAAGCTTTCCTTAAGCTTAGTTATCAACTAAGGATCAATAAGAAACCTTAAATTCATCAAGAATTTAATCAACAAGAAAACTCACCTTTAGCTTGGTCTCTCGATGGAGAAGAAGAAGTGAAGAAGAAGAGAAATCTGGAAACTTTTGTTCTCTTCATTTACCTTCCACGTGGATTTAAATATCCTCATCTAATATTTAATTATTTCCCCTATTAAAAGACTCATTTACCCCTTTAGTTCCTCATTCTTTGTTAATTGATCCTACACAAAACATTCCCATTAAATCTTTCAACTATTCAATTTATCTACTTTGGTCACTGAATTTTATAATTTCACAATTTGATCACTAACCCGGTATGGAGGATGTTACAACTCTCCCTCCCTTAAAAAAAAATCGTCCTCGAATTTTCATTGTACGAATAGATGGGGATATTGAAGTCGCATATCTTCTTCACGTTCGCACGTAGCTTCTTCTACTTTGTGATTTCTCCAAAGAACCTTGACCAACAGAACTGTCTTACTTCTTAACTGTTTGACTTTAAAAGCCAATATTCTCACTGGTTCTTCTTCATATATCAGATCCGATTGGGCTTCTACTTGTTCTGGTGCAATGATGTGAGAGGGATCAGACCTATATCTTCGTAACATGGACACATGTAAGACGTTATGGATCTTCTCCATTTCCGGTGGCAAGGATAACTGATATGCCACGGGTTCTATTCTCTTAACAACTTCATATGGCCCAATGAATATAGGACTTAACTTTCCTTTCCGACCAAAACGCAATACTTTCTTTCAAGGAGATACTTTAAGGAAAACTTTATCTCCAACCTCGAACTCAATCTCTTTTATTTTAAGATCAGAATAAGATTTTTTTCGATCAGAGGCCACTTTGAGGTTATGTTGAATTTGTCGAACTTTTTGTTCTACATCTTGAATTAAATCCGGACCAAGAACACTTCGATCTTTGAGTTCATACCAATTTAATGGAGTACGACATTTCCTCCCATATAATGCCTCATATGGGGCCATCTTTATACTAGACTGATAACTATTGTTGTAAGCGAACTCTGCCAGCGGCAAATACTTTTCCCATGATCCTTTGAATTCCATTACGCATGCTCTCAACATATCTTCCAATATATGAATAGTTCTCTCTGATTGCCCGTCATTCTGAGGATGAAAAGCCGTACTAAAGTTTAAACGAGTCCCCAATGCTCCATGCAAAGATTTCCAGAATCTAGAAGTGAATCGAGGGTCTCGATCAGAGACAATGAAAACATGCACTCCATGCAATCTAATAACTTCTCTAATATACAGCTCTGTATATTTTTCCATAGAGAAATCTGTTCTAACCGGGAGAAAATATGCTGACTTAGTTAATCGATCAACAATTACCCAGATTGATTCTCTTTTGTTCGGAGTCAAGGGTAACCCCGAAACAAAATCCATCATAACATTTTCCTATTTCCATTAAGGAATGACAAGCGGTTGCAATAATCCTGATGGAACTTGATGCTCAGCTTTGACTTGTTGACATATCAAACACTTAGACACAAATTTGGTGATGTTTCGTTTCATCCCTGGACACCAAAATCGATTTTTCAAATCCATATACATCTTGGTTCCACCCGGGTGCATCGTTAACGGACTGCAATGAGCCTCTGTTAATATTTCTTTCTTCAAGTCGTCATTGTCAGGTATTACAATTCTTCCTTTACAATATAGATTTCCATCTGACTTAACCTCAAAGTCTTTAATCTCTTTGCTCTTTACTTGCTCAATTCTTTTCAAAAACGTTTCATCTTTACTTTGCAATTCTCCTATTCGTTCCAACCATGTTGGTTTAAGTGTTAACTCTGCACAAAGACCACCGTCTCCCGTTAAATATAATCTTGCGTCCATAGCTCGTAAAGCTGCAAACGTCTTTCTACTCAAAGCATCTGCTACCATGTTAGCCTTTCCGGGATGATAGTCAATTATCACATTATAATCTTTTAAGAACTCTACCCATCTACGTTGCCTCAAATTTAACTCTTTTTGAGTCATCAGGTACTTCAGACTTTTATGGTCTGTATACAAGTAACATCTTTCTCCATACAGATAATGACGCCAAATCTTGAGAGCGAACACCACATCAGCCATTTCTAAATCATGGGTATGGTAATTCTTTTTATGTGGTTTCAACTGCCTCGATGCATACGCTACCACTTTCCCTTCTTGCATTAATACACACCACAACCCTTTATGGGATACGTCACTGTATACTACAAAATTCTTGCCAGATTCCGGTTGAACCAATATCGGAGTTTCTGTCGGAATTCTCTTTAAAGCTTCAAAACTTTCTTGACATTCAGAAGTCCAAACAAACATTACATTCTTTCTCATCATCTTTGTTAAAGGCAACACTATCATCGAAAAATTCTTAACTAATCTTCGATAATAACCGACAAGTCCAAGGAAACTCCGAACTTCAGATACATTCTTTGGAACTTCCCACTCCATTATAGCTTTAACCTTCTGAGGGTCCACTCTAATCCCAACTGCCGAGATCACATGCCCCAAGAAAATTACTTCGTTTAGCCAGAATTCACATTTGGACAATTTCGCATAGAGATTTTTATCCCTGAGAATTTGCAAAACTAGCATCAGATGTACGCTGTGCTCTTCAATGGACTTCGAGTAAACCGGTATGTCATCAATAAAGACAACAACAAACTGGTCCAAATAGGGCTGAAAAATCCTGTTCATGAGATCCATGAAAGCAGCTGGTGCATTCGTTACTCCGAATGACATTACGATGAATTCATAATGACCATATCTCGTTCTGAAAGCCGTCTTCGTAATATCTTTCTCCTGAATCTTCAATTGATGATAACCCAAACGTAGATTGATCTTCAAAAATACCGAAGCTCCTTTTAGTTGATCAAACAAGTCATTAATGCGCGGAAGGGGATACTTATTCTTGATGGTCACCTTATTAAGCTGTCGATAATCAATACAGAGACGCATTGATCCATCATTCTTCTTAACAAATAACACCGGAGCTCCCTAAGGTGATACACTTGGTCGAATAAATCCCTTTCCTAACAACTCTTGCAATTGATTCTTTAACTCTTGCAATTCTTTCGGAGCCATCCGATAAGGTGCCATTGCAATTGGAGCGGTTCCTGGCAACTCAGCCGGGAAAACTTCAGGGAATTCTTGAACTATTGGAATCTCCTCTAGCCCTTTCTTTATCGCTCTTAAATCTTTCACATTTGCAAGAAATCCTTGACATCCCTGTAGCAATAGCTTCTTAGCTGACATTACTGACATTACATTTGCTAAGGGATTAAACTTTTCACTGCTCACACTTATTTCTGTTCCTCCTGGACTTTTCAGGGTTATCTTTTTCAATCTGGAATTAACATCTCCATAGTAACGGAACAACCAATCCATTCCTAGAATCACTTCAAACTCGTCAAAGGGTAATTCCATCAGATTAGCAGGGAATTCAATTCCCTGAACCTTTATGGGACACCCCTTACAGACTTTATTCACCCGAGCACTATGGCCTAAAGGAGTTGTTACTATAATCTCATTACTCGTAGCTTCTAAGGGAATCCTCTATTCCTTTACTAACTTACTTGTAATATAAGAATAATTAGAACCCGGATCAATCATTACCAATACTAATTTATCGTACAGCTGAAAAGTACCTGCTATAATATCAGGTTCATCACGGTCTTCACTTGTCTTTAGATGGTACACCCGTGCGGTTGACCGAGCTTCAGGTTGAGCAGAGAATTCAGACGGGTTCCTTCCTCTACCTCTTCCTCGTCCTCTTTGTGAGGAAGAACCAACTCTTTCAGATGGTGCAGACTCACCAACCATCAATGGACAATCCCAGATAAAATGTCCGGCATCTCCGCATCAAAATCAAGTCCCACCAGCCATCCGACAAGCCCCAAAATGGTTTTTCCCACAGTCCTGACACTGTCTCGCTTGACTCAGAGTAGATCTCCCAACACCAGATCCCACTGACTACGTCTGTCTAGGTCTTGCCTGACTTGCTCCCCTAGCAGACGATGCAACTGATTCTGATCTAGCATGTGATCAAAATCCTGAGTCTCTTCCCCTTTTTGATGGTGCTGAGCTAGAAGAAGCACCCGTTCTCTTTGATGTCTGAACTCTAAAATCCCCAAATATCTCATTCTGAGCTCTTTCAAGAGCCTTGGCACGATTAATCACCTTTTGGAACGAGGACAAATTCAATACTATCAATATCTCTTTCAATCTAGGGCGCAAACCCTCCACAAACCATTCACAAGCCTCTTTTTCAGTAGGCACAAGCTCGGATGCAAATCTACTCAACTTGTTGAACTCACATTCATACTCATATACAGAGCGGTTCATCTGTTTCAAATTCAAAAACTTCTGCTTCATCTATCGAATAAATTAATCTCTAATGTACTTGTTTTTAAATTCATCTAAGAATAAAGACCAAGTCAATTGGTCACTGGGCATCCTCATGGTGACATTCGTCCACCATATTCTCGCCTGACCCCTCAACAACGAGATAACTCCATCTAACTTCTCCACTTTAGAACAGTGGAAACCATCCAACATGATTTTTAAATCATTTAACCAAAGATCTGCCGTAACCAGACCTTCTTCGGTTTCTCCCTTAAATTCGGGAGCTCCTAAACCTCTCAACTCTTTTGCTACATTCATCCTTTGAGTTGGTGGAGCAGGAGGTTGAAGACGCGTTAGAATAGCGTCTAACGTTCTGAAGAACATATTTTGATCTTGCACAGGAACTTCTTGAGATGCCTGTTCTTCACCTTGCCTGGCTAGGGTAGGTGAATTACTGCTTTCAGCAGGCCTATCTTCTCCTGCTTCACTTCTGGAGCTATTATGTCCGGACATCTAATAAGAATAAATACATTGTTCTATTAGCAAAACAACATACTCATACTATACCAGATCAGAAGTTCTCACTATTTGTTTGCATGTATTCCATTTAAAGACTCTATAGACTCTGGTTTATGCCTAAAATCGGCTAAACCATAGCTCTGATACCATTAAATGTAACACCCCCAATCCGTATCCAACCCGGATACGAGTCAGAGATATTACATTGACTTTTAAAACACAACTCATTACAAATAATAGCAAAATATTTAAACTTATATTACGAAAAATGCAATAATATACATATGGTAATATAAGTTTACCAAAATATTCAGAGCATACACAACTTAACTCTTTAGTTACATGCCAACATCCATTTTCATAACAAAATGACCTACTGATTAAGTTGATTCTGATCTGATAGTTACAGGAGTAATGTTGTCCAGCTGCTTAACCTCGATCGTCTACTTTATCAGATCCTACGTATGAAACACTCACACGCTAAGTCATCGACTTAGTGAGACAATATAATAAAAATATCGATAAATATAAAGTAATTGCCAAAATAAGATGGGTTGCAATGATAAGATGTATGTAAACAATGCAATAACCAGAACCATGTTTCTTACACATATACTTATCAAATTCACATTCATAAGTTCGCCTTAGTAAGTTCATTAGCCCATGGTACCATACAGAGAACCTAAGGTATGTGAGTATTGTGAGGTTGTGTACTATGCTGTCACCACAGCTCATATAATTGCACCTAAGTGCCACGTAGAATTGCACCGGAGTTTCGCGTAGAATTGCACCGTAGTACCATATAATAATGTCTATAAGGACCACATATCATTCCTTAAGAATCATATACATATGCCAAGGATCAAGTATGTGTCTCACCAGACCTCACACATGTTCCAAGGAATACATATATGTCCCGAAGGACCACATATCATTCCTTAAGAATCATATACATATGCCAAGGATTAAGTATGTGTCTCACCAGACCTCACATATGTTCCAAAGAATACATATATGTCCCGAAAGACAACATAGACCCTCTACCCTTGGCATGCCAACTATACCTATAGTTCTCATTTACATAACATAAGCTTTCACAATTTATCTTATTTGTATCACGTAGACATATTATTTTCATACCTTTATCACATAACTCATATAACTTTTTCTTGCATATTCATGTCCCATAATGCATATGGTATGGATTCATGTCATATATCATAATATGAAATACTATCATGTATCAAAATATTGAATCTAGACTTATCACAAGTCTAGAACTGAATAAAATTCATATTCATGCTATGCATATGCACTCACCTAGATTTCTTTGTCTTTCCCTCGATTGATCCTACTTGTTGATGGTTCCGGAACTCGTTTAGGCTCGATATCTACATAGTAATTCATTGATACTTATTAGTATACTAATTAATATATGCTAAACTATCATTTCTTAGGCTAAAAGAAAAGCCATTTTCATCTTTTAATAGAGGTATGCATCGATGCACTACACCATGCATCGATGCATAAATCCTATTCGATGTTTGTATTTAATGGGGATGCATCGATGCACTCCTTATGCATCGATGCATAAATCCTATTCGATGTTTTATTTTTAAATTAATGTGTCGATGCACTGCATGTGCATCGATGCACCTTAAATAATTTCTGGGATTTATCATCGATGCATCGGTGCACAATGAATGTGCATCGGTGCACAATGAATGCGCATCGATGTACATTGCCCAGAATTGTCATTTTAGCACGAAAATCTCTTCTTAGTCTACTTAACACTTTATATTTCCCCTCTTTATATATCCTTAACTTGCATACTCTTACTTAAACTAATTATTATCCATTCCATACTTTTGAAACTTAAAAATCCAATTCTCTATGTAGAATTTAAGAATCTAACCCAAATTCCAACATGTTCTAATTTGAATTCTAACACCTCATACTTCTTAGTTAGCTTTATGAAAAGTCAAATTCCACTTATAATTCTTATTAGGAACTCTAATCCAAGATTTCACTTTTCTACTTCCTTTATTTGATTATTCATATTCTCCTCATCTTATGGTTTTAAGATAATCTAAGCTTTCCTTAAGCTTAGTTATCAACTAAGGATCAATAAGAAATCTTAAATTCATCAAGAATTTAATCAACAAGAAAACTCACCTTTAGCTTGGTCTCTCGATGGAGAAGAAGAAGTGAAAAAGAATAGAAATCTGAAAACTTTTGTTCTCTTCATTTGCCTTCCATGTGGATTTAAATATCCTCATCTAATATTTAATTATTTCCCCTATTAAAAGACTCATTTACCCCTTTAGTTCCTCCTTCTTTGTTAATTGATCCTACATAAAACATTCCCATTAAATCTTTCAACTATTCAATTTATCTACTTTGGTCACTGAATTTTATAATTTCACAATTTGATCACTAACCCGGTTGGAGGATGTTACATGTGCATAGTAGGAGATAGTAATGAGATGATATCTTTAAGTTTATTTATACCTCACTAAGTCATCGACTTAGCATGTGAGTGTTTCACACGTAGGTTACGGAAAATAAGAAGAGAAGCTAAGTAGAGCAAGACAGGTCAACATCTCCTTTCCAAGAATCAGATCAGGAAACAAATGAGTCATATGTATTTTATAATACTAATTTTAGTTGGCATGTAAATAAAGATTTGAATCAAGTATGCTCTGATAGATTTTATAAAATCATATATTTGATATAATAGAAATCATTTTGTTTTATTGAAAATGATAAATTGCATTTTTAGCTGTTTTGTAAAGGCAAACGATTTAAAAAGTCAATGTGACACCTCAAATTCGTATCTGGTTCTGGTATGGATTGGGGGTGTTATATTTAATGATATCAGAACTAAGGTTTAGCTGATTCTAGGCTTAAACTGAAGTCAAATGAGTTTTAAAAGTGTGTACATGCCAACTGAAAGTGAAAACTTCTGATCTGATAGTGTAAGGAGTATGTTGTCTTGCTAATAGAATACGATTTGTATGATATAGTAGAAATTGATTATAGGAATTGTCTAAGTGAATCGATAGCTGATAAACCTGATGGTGGTAGTAATTCACCTGCCCTGGCCAGGCAGGATAAAGAGCAGACACCTCAGGAAATGCTTTGAAATAACAAAGGTTTTCAGGAAGTTGAAAACATGTTAGAATAATGTTATAGGGTCTCCACTGTTCTGAAGCGGAGAAGTTAGATGAAGCAGTTTAGCTACTATATATATGAATTGAAGTATAGTGAACAGATGTTATCATGAGAATGATAGAAGATTCAGTGATGTGGTTATTAGTTTGGAAAAGTTCGATAATAAGTATCTCAGTGATAAGTTCATCAGAAATATGAAGACATAGTTTATGAATTTGAAACAGGAGAATCGTAATGTGTAGGGATAAAAGTACAGTTTGATAAATTGAATGAATAGTGGTAAGCTAATTTGAAGGAAAAATTATGTAGATATGGGTTAGAGGAGTTTAATAATGGGTACATCGGTGATTAATTTATAAGACAGAGGAAGTTAGAATGTTGAGTGTGAACAAAGAAAATTGCATGGTGTATGAGAAAGGATTGCGAATTTGATAAGTTAAGTAAGTTATAGATAGGTTAATTCCGACTGGAAAGAATGTATATGAATAGTTCGATGAAGATTTACGTTTTAGATTGGAAAACCCGGAGTTGACTAACAGAGTTATGAGATAGTAGTATATTAAAGTTAAATGAATAGAAGATGATGTCAGGGTAAGCTAATTAAGTATGGTGTATATTGAGATATGGTTATGTATTTTAATCATTGAAAATGTAAGGTAGTAAAGGAGATAAGGGAATAGTACTGTATATGAATGAGAGTATGGGTTTGATAAGTGAATTACACTGATTTTATTTCAAATAAAAGGATGTATATGATTAGTTTGATTAGGGTTTCTGCCCTAGATTGAGAAGTTGTTACTGATTAACTGTAATGGTAGGGATAATAGAGTTATAAGATTTGAATGAAAGGTAAAGTTAAGTTAATCGAGTATGATGTGGATTTGGATGTGGTTGTGTATTCTGATTATATGGATATGATGTAGGCAATGAAATAAGTATAAGCGATATGAAAGAGTATGAGAGTATGGACGAAAGATATGGTTTAATTATGTTATAAGAAGATTTTGAAAGGATAAATGGATAAGGAAAATAAAAGATAGACTTTAAAGGATCAAGGGTGACAAGAATTATAGAGGAGTATATTATAAGTTTGATACAGAAATAAGAAAAAAATATATAAGGTTGTATAAAGAGATTGTTTGATTTTGGTAAAATGTATGTTTTAATCATATATGATGAAGGTTTAGGGTTATGTTTCTTGGTCAAGTCGACATAGTCAGAGGAATAAGAAATGATTTATAGGTATTAAGGAAGTTCAAAATACAGTTGAATTATTATATGTTCTTTTGATCAAGTTATTAAGAACAAGCATGCTATTTGGAAGGATTAAAGGTTGAGTTATTATTGTAAGTCAATTAGAGATTGACGAAGGAAATTAATTAATTTATGATCTTGACTGATAAGAATGAATGTTACTATTTATATGATAAGTGACATGATATGGATTTTCAACGGTTAAAAGTAAGTGTACAATAGAAGAAGAGAAAAGATAGAATTGGATTGAGTTCTTTGGAAATTAAAGGCAAATCATTGATTGCAATTGTGAAGGAATAAGGTAGAGAAAGCAACATGAGAACATTAGAAGTTATGTTCTTATTCAGGTGTGCAGTGAAAATTCGAGGAAGAATTTTCTTTAAATGAGGGGAGATTTGTAACATCCCAAAACAGGGCTAGTGACTAAAATGCAAATTCTAAAAAATTGTGCTTAATTTTGAAATAAGTTAAAAGTTTAGGGACTTAATTGGAAATATTTTGTGAATGATGGTTTAGTAAAGATTGAAAGAAATAAGGGTAAAATGGTTATTTGACAAGAAAGATTTTTATCTTTCTTTTGTAGGCTATATAACACGTGGGAGATGAGGAAGGAAGGAAAAAGTTTTCAGAGTTCTCTTCTTCTCCTTTCTTCTTCATACGTGAAAGACCAAGCAAAGGTGGGTTTTCTATATGGTTAAATTCTTGTTGAATTTTTGAATTGGTTATGATCATTAGATAATACTTAAGCTTAAAGAAAGCTTAAGTTAACTTTAATTCAAAGGATTAAGAAGTTAAGAGAGATTAAAGATTTAGAGTTTTTGAATGAAAACTTGGAATAGAGTTGATAAGTGGAATTTGAAACTAAATTTGACTTGTCAATGGTTGAATTAAGAGATATAAAGTGATAAAATTGAATTTATAACATGTTGAAAATTGAGTTTAATTCTTGAATTCCATGAGGATGTAGGATTTTGAGGTTTAAGATGTGAAAAATGGGTATTAATGAGTTTAAGCATGTGTATGTGAGTTAAGAATATGATAGGGGATGACACATGAAGTGTTTAAGTAGATTTGGAGTGATTTTCGGGCTTAAAAGTGAATTCTGGGAAAGGGGGTATCAATACCCATTCATCAGGTACCGATACCTCAAGAGTAAAAATTCAGGAAGAAATTCAAAGGGTACCAATACCTTAAGGATAGTATCGATACCCCCTTGAAATGAAAAGTTTTCGAATGTAATTTGGATATCGATACCCCCTTGAAATGAAAAGTTTTCGAATGTAATTTGGATATCGATACCTAGGCAGTGTATTGATACCTCAGTGAAGAGATGTACCGATACCCTATAAAGGTACCGATACTCTTGCAAGAGAAAGTTGGGATTTACTTTTTCTTATAGCTTAAGAAATGAAGGATTGAATCATAGTATTTGGAATGTTGATATGTAAACATGATTGTGTAGATATCGATCGAGAGTTACGTTCGGACAAGTTTAGTCATCGAGTAAAGATAAGGGTTCGATATTAACTAGTGAGGCCAGGTGAGTGCATATTAGATAGTATATGATGTATGATGGAAATAAGACTTGCGGCAAGTCTATTTCCTATAGTATTATGCATGAATTTATGAACGGGAACATGTGTTTGATATGAGAGCATGTATGCTTAATTATATGAATTGATACGTTCTTGTATGTGCTATGTGATTTATGTAAAAACACTATTAAGTGATAATAGGAGAATATAAAATAAGTTATGAAATTATATGAGTATAAAAGATAAGTCAGGTGATAAGATATATGTGATACATGGAAATGAAAATATATGTCTATGAAGAGTCATAAGAGAACAAAATATAAGTTATTTGATAATGAAATATAAGACTATGTGAATACATGATATGAGATAAATTAGGTAATAATATAAGAATATGATAAAAATGAGTTCATGAGAAATGATATGAGCTAAGTAAGCAAATGTAAAGGTTACATAAACAATAGGAACATGAGTTGGGTAAGCACATAGATGTAGGATCATTTATGTGGAACAATAAAATATAATTATATGATTAAATGAGAAGTCAAATAAGCTAAATAAGATTGATCTATAGGATGATATGAGAATAATATATCAATTAGGATACTTGAACATAAGTGATGATACGGACAAATAAGATAAGCTATATGGGAAAGATTCATGTACTTGAATAAAATTATGACACATAGGTTATATGATAAAGATCTATGGAGCCATATGAGAAAGCTATGGGGACTACATGCAATTGAATTAAGTAAATAAATTAAATTAGTATATAAATGAAATAATAGAAGTGATAAATACTTATAAGTATGAAATAGGTTAAATGATCTAGGTGAATATAAGAGAATGAAACATAAGCTATATGATATGCTATAAGTTATTATATACATACATGACATATATATATGACTATGGGTTATATGAATGATATATGATCTATATCATGAAAAGTTATGAGACTATATGTGAAATGAAATGAGCTATATGAGTACATATTTATGTGATGAAATGGTTGACTGTATGAACTTATGGATATATGTCTATGGGAAGATATAAGAAATGTGAAATAACATGAAAAGTTGATATAAGCTATGAGTTATAAGTCATGTGATATGTGACGTGTGAATCATATGAAAATGATCTACGTGCAAGTGAACTATGTTACT
This sequence comes from Hibiscus syriacus, assembly GCF_006381635.1. Taxonomy (NCBI): domain Eukaryota; kingdom Viridiplantae; phylum Streptophyta; class Magnoliopsida; order Malvales; family Malvaceae; genus Hibiscus; species Hibiscus syriacus. The sequence goes on along the minus strand of NW_024063533.1, from coordinate 8,996,018 downwards.
ATGTGAAAATATGATAACATAATGAAAATGCCCATGTTATGTGTTATGAGAGCTAGAGGTATAGTTGGCATGCCAAGAGTCGAGGGTTCTACGTGGTCCTTCGGGACATATATGTAATTATGTGGAACATATATGTGGTACTTTGCAGGGATTCTTTCGCAGGGATTATTTTGCAGGGATTAATTCCCATTACAGATGCACATATGATTTTAATGACTGCATATGAATATTGTTTAGCTATGTATTTATGTATTTATTTATACATGCATTGCATTTTATCTATATTTTTAATTTTCTGACTGCCGGAGGTCTTTCTCGGAAGCTACTCTCAACCTGGCGTTGGGGGCAGCCTACTACCCTACCTCCCCCTTACCCCATACATATGGGAATTGGGTTTTGTTGTTGTTGTTGTATATATGTGGTACTTTAGTACACTTATTTGGTCCATTGTATTATGTATATGGTTCTTAAGGAGTGGTCATTCGGGACATATGTGATATGTGGTCCTTCGGGACATAGTGGTAATTCGGGACATTTCTTCGCGGTCCTTCAGGAAAAAGTCTATATGTCCCTAGTGGGAATTATACAAGCTGTGGTGACAGCATATGTGCACAACCTCTATGTACTCACATACCTTAAGTTCTCATAAGTATACATGGGCTTTTAAAGAGAATTAAATAAATTCATTTAATATGATGCTATGTGTACTCGTTGTGAAATGATATACCTGTTTTATGATGTATGTATTGTTAGGTACAAGAGCATGTAACTAAGAGATATACATGATAATGATGATAATAATAAGAATAAGAATAGTGAAATAATATTGATATTTATGTATTTATGTTCTGATGCATAATATGCTTTATAGTTTGATATGTTTGCATGAAGTGTGCATAGTAGGAGATAATAATGAGATGTTAACTTTAAGTTTATTTATGCCTCACTAAGTCATCGACTTAGCATGTGAGTGTTTCACACGTAGGTTACTTAAAGCAAGAAGAGAAGCTAAGTGGAGCAAGACAGGTCAACACCTCCTTTCCAAGAATTAGACCAGGAAACAAATGAGTCATATTTATTTTTACTACTAATTTTAGTTGGAATGTAAATAAAGATTTGAATCAAGTATGCTCTGATAGATTTTTTAAAACCATATATTTGATATAATAGAAATCATTTTTTTTATTGAAAATGATAAATTGCATTTTTAGCTGTTTTGTAAAGGCAAACGATTTGAAAAGTCAATGTGACACATCGGATTCGTATCTGGGTCGAGTACGGATTGGGGGTATTACATGGATTATTTTTAGACTTACTTATCCCCTATCTCAAAGAAAGCGACTAAGGCCTTATATTCGAGGCATTGAAGTTCCAAGGGCGTGACACTCGGAACATCCCATTCACTTTGATAACCATCAGCGCCTTGGTCTTTTTTTCTTTGTCTCGATATGTTGGCACCTTATCTCCAATTTGGATCCAAGATATGTATGATGTCTTGGTGGGGAAGGATAAGAGCTTGAATCCGCTCAAGAAAACTCAACCCAACAACAAAGTCAAAGTCATCCAATGGGATTACTTTGAAATCTTTCATGTCCCTCCATTCACCAATATGTAGCTTTACCATCCTTGCCACTCTAATAATCAACACTGGTTTAGAATTGACAATCTTTATCGTACCATTTTCTTTCTCCACTTGGAGATCAAGAATGTCGGCAGCTCTCTTTGGCATAAATAAATCGGTTGTTCCAGTTTCCACTAGAGCACTCCTTGGTCGTCATGCAACGATGATGTCTAAATACATCAACCTTTTCTGCTCTCGGCCTCCACTTGCCTTCACAAAATTCACTACCATCGTGCCAAGCCTCATAGCCTCATCACCTTTTGGCTTGTCCTCTCTTCTAGACGTCCTGGCTCGATCCCCACAACCATGTGACCCCTCACCTTGGTGATACTTCGGTCGCTCCACTTCTTCCTTTAGCTTATTCGCCTTGATGCTCCTAATTGTTCCAAGTTTAATGTATAAAATATATTTTATTTTGGGTTTTCCCCCCAAATTTTTCGTCAAATAAACACAATAATTATGTTATCCCAATGTCTTATAAGATTTATTTGTGTTGACCAATTTTTTATTTCATAACTAAATTAAAAAAATTGTAATATCTCTACCGCTCGAACGTACAATTGAATATAAAATGTCACAAACTAGTATTAAAATAATTCTTGAATTAAAAAAATAAAATAAGACATCCAATTAGACTCAATTGATGATGCTAAGGACTATTTTACAAAGAATGCAATCATAAGGAGGTATAAAATTCATTATGACACTCAAAATTTCAAACCTCATCAATTTTAAACATTCTCAAGTATGTAGAGGAATCAATATCTCTATTTGGCATTGATATTGTTGGTACAATATTAATACTTTTTATAGGTATCCATGTCATTTTGATTTTTGACGTTTAGAAAAATTTAAGAAGAATTCAACGGTATGGATAGGGATGCTCATTGATCGGTTTTAATTGAATTAACCGATTGAATCAAAATTTTTGTTTGACTAATCGTTCGGTTAATTAGATGTTTGATTTATTAGTGGTTAAGAAATTTTTTAAAGTTTGATTACATATACATTTAAGTTTAAACCCATCAAAAGTGAAGACACTAGACCCATTAATCTTTCAATACCCAATTAACTTTTAACCCAAATGAAAAAATATATATGCCTCCATTAAACTCAAATTAATTTAACTAAAACAATTTAGTGATCGAATTAATGGAACTTTGTTCGGTTCGATTAATAATTTAAAAAATTGTTCAATTAATAATTATTTGAAATTAATTCAAACATGTTTTTCTATATCAATCAATATATCAAATACATGGCTTATACAAAAAAACATAAAATATGAGTTAAACCCTTTTGTTTTTGGTATGTTCTGTTTTATTCAACAATTTTGAACAATTTTAGTTTTGGTCATTTATATTTTTGAGTTATAATATTTTTAGCACTCAGACGTTAACCTTTGTTAGATTGTTGGCATGGTATCTTAAAAATATATGTTAATTTATATTTTGACCCCAAACTCTTGGAAGTTCATTTTTTTCATCCATTCTCAAACAAAAAAACTTAAGAAAAACTCCTAATATTTATCTCATCTTCTCTAACCTTCTCTTTGTTGTTGTTGTCATTGCCGCCTCTGTCGCCATGAATTCCTGTATAGCCACAAAATGATCATGAAATATGGGTTGACATAAGACATGATGCAAAACACTTATCATACCAATGTTTGAATGGGAGAGTACAACATAAATTGTAGAAAATTGAAAACCATTTAGCTTAGAGTCAAAGAAGCCCAAATGCAAAATAACATAAGATAAACTTAAGGAAAATTAATAATCATGTAGATGTGTGAATTTAGCAGCGAAGGAAATCATCATACAAATATGAGGTTATAAGCTGGGCCCAATCAAATAGATAACAACATATGTAAACCTTATTAAAAAGGGAAAAATCATAATGAAGAATTCATGTAGAAACAATGTGCATCATAGCAACGATAATTTTCATATTTACTTATCATTACTAATAAAATAATAATAATAAAATCAAACGTAAAAGAATATTCACTTGTTCATCCAAACACGCAAGTTTAGCATAGATGATAAAGATATTTCCCAATAATGAACTTAAAAAGAAAAAATGATTAAAATTATTTTATTACAATAAAAAAATAGAATCATATAGTACCCAATAAAATATTTTAAGTGTGTAGGAAGTCCAAACATCATGGCATCAAATACAACAACCTCTTTAACCCTTAAAGTATTTCAAGAATAACAAGATTTAGCACGTTAGCAACTTGGCTAAGGCATCTTGTCATACTGGTAAAATAGAACCTGTTATGTATGGCTCATAAAAAGTCTCGTTGTGGGGTTACGAATTATGTGGGTTGCCGCGGTACGGTACAGGGTTGATTTTGTAATTATGTACCAGGGTTTTCTATTATAAATAGAGATGTAACCTAGACCTAAAATATCATTGAATAAAACTTCTAGCGCCGCCTAGGCACCGAAGACGTAAGCACATTGTCGAACCTTGTAAAATTCTCGTGTTCTTTTGTTTTCTTTACCCGTTTTCGTCAACAATTGGTATCAGATGTCAGGAGCAAAATTCGAAGTCGCGAAATTCGATGGTCAGGGTAACTTCGGATTATGGCAAACGAGGGTGAAGGATCTATTGGCGCAGCAAGGGATCTTGAAGGCTTTGCGACCTACAAAGCCGGCGTCGATGGATGAGGAAGATTGGGAAGAATTGCAGCAGCGAGCGGCAGGAACCATACGATTATGCTTGGCGGACGAGGTCATGTATCACGTCATGCATCTATCATCTCCAGATGAAATTTGGAGGAAGTTGGAAAGTCAGTTTATGTCCAAATCCTTAACGACAAAACTGTATCTGAAGCAGCGACTGTATGGGCTGAAGATGCAGGACGATCACGATTTGGCGCAACACGTGAATATCTTCAATCAAATCGTTTCTGATCTGGCTCGGCTTGATGTGAAAATTGAGGATGAAGACAGAGCGATGATTCTGTTGTGTTCGTTGCCTCCCTCTTACGAACACATGGTGACTACTCTTACATATGGGAAAGAGACTATCAACGTTGAGGAGATTACTGCAGCCTTGTTGGCTCACAACCAGCGGAAGCAGAATGCATGGGAAAGCTCTCAAGCCGATAGCTTATATGTCAAGGGTAATCGAGATCGTGGACGGAAGACAGAGAAGAAAGGGTCCGGGAAGCGGAATTCCAGATCCAAATCCAGGGATAAGAAGACGATTCACTGTTACAAGTGCAAGGAGGCGGGACATATGAAGCGAGACTGTCCGAAGTTGAAAAAGCAGACTGATGAGAAGCGTGATGGCTCATCCAAGTCTGTGAACGTGGTCGAGGATGATAATTCTGATTGTAGTGAGGGTGATATGCTTTCTATTTCAACGACACAATTGACGGATGCTTGGATTCTTGATTCTGGATGTTCTTATCACATCACGCCAAATAGGGAATGGTTTTCGACATACATGCCGGTTAATTCTGGTTCGGTTTATTTGGGTGATGATCGATGTTGCAATATTGTTGGTATTGGTGATGTCAGAATTAAGATGCACGATGGCTCTGTTCGGACGTTGAGTGGTGTTCGACATATCCCAGACTTGAAGAAAAATTTGATTTCCTTGGGCACTTTGCACAAGAATGGTTTTATCCCTAAGGCTGACGAGGATAGGGAAACCATTCGGATTGTTAAAGGAGCATTGACTGTGATGAAAGGCAAGATGACTGCAGGGAATATCTACAGATTGTTAGGGAGTACCGTTGCAGGTGGAGTTCACTCTGTTGAGTCCTGTGATGATACGACAAAATTGTGGCATATGCGCCTTGCTCATCTTAGTGAACATGGTATGGCAGAATTACACAAGAGAAACTTGTTGCATGGTTTCAAAAGCTGTAAGCTCGATTTTTGCAAGTATTGTGTTCTTGGTAAACAGACTAAAGTCCGTTTCAAGACTGCGAAGCACACAACTCAAGGGATTCTTGATTATGTGCATTCTGATGTATGGGGGCCTTCCACGACATCGTCTTTGGGTGGATCTAGGTACTATGTTACTTTTATTGATGATTTTTCACTGAAAGTTTGGGTGTATTTTTTGAAACAGAAATCTAAAGTTTTTGAGAAGTTAAAGTTGTGGAAAGCTGAGGTAGAAAACCAAACAGGACGAAAAATCAAGTGTTTGCGGTTGAATGCGGGGCTTCCAAAACACTTATGGGCTGAGGCCGTTAACATGGCGTGTTACCTTATCAACAGATCGCCAAGGGCATCGCTGGCTGGGAAAGTTGCAGAAGAGGTATGGACTGGTCATGATGTTAGTTTTGATAACTTACGAATTTTTGGTTGTCCTGCTTATGTGCATGTACCTGCTGATGAGAGATCCAAACTTGATGCAAAATCGAATGAGTGCATTTTTCTGGGTTACAAGAAAGGTGTCAAAGGATTCAAGTTCTGGGATCCAGTTGCGAAGAAAGTTATGATTAGTAGAGATGTCGTTTTTGATAAACAATCCATGTTGCAGCAGAAGCAAGACACGACAGTGGTGGATTTCGAGCAGTTTCCAGTTGAGAAACCAGAAACTTCTCAACCGACTTCTGGTGGTTCCACTATGGATGATTTGCAGGATTATAGTCTCGCCAGAGACAGGGTGAGACGGACGAATATAAAGCCTCCGAATAGATTGGGTTTTGAAGACTTGGTATCTTTTGCACTTATTGTTAGCAGTGATGATCCGGTTACTTTTCATGATGCCGTTACTAGTCAGGAAAACGACAAGTGGATGGCATCCATGGTTGAGGAGATGGAGTCTTTGAATCACAATCGCACATGGGAGTTAGTTCCCCTTCCTGAGGGTAAGAAGCCGATTGGTTGCAAATGGGTGTATAAGAAGAAACCAGCAGTAACAGAAAAAGAGGGGGAGAAGTTCAAGGCTCGTTTGGTAGCGAAGGGTTTTTCACAGCAGAAAGGAGTTGATTATGATGAAATCTTTTCTCCTGTGGTCAGGCACACTTCAATCCGAGCAGTACTTGCATTGGTGGCTAGTTGGGATTTGCATTTAGAGCAGATGGATGTTAAAACTGCTTTTTTGCATGGTGATTTAGAGGAGAAGATCTACATGCGGCAACCTGAAGGTTTCACTCAACCTGGAAATGAGCATTTAGTTTGCAGATTGAAGAAATCTTTGTACGGGTTGAAACAGTCTCCGAGACAGTGGTATAAACGGTTTGACTCCTATATGATCAAGATTGGCTACAACTGATATGAGTATGATTGTTGTGTCTATGTTAAGAGCCTTGATGATGGTTTTTTTATTTTTCTATTACTGTATGTTGATGATATGTTGATTGCTTCGAAGAACATGGATGATGTTATCGGTTTGAAAACTTTATTGAGTCAGGAATTTGATATGAAAGATTTAGGTGCTGCAAAGAAAATTCTTGGAATGGAAATTTACAGGGACAGAGACTCAAGGAAACTGCGGCTATCTCAACGGGGTTATGTTGAGAAAATGCTAGAAATGTTTGCGATGAGCAGCGCGAAACCAGTTAGCACTCCATTGGCGAATCACTTTAAGCTCTCATCAGAACAGTGCCCTAAGACAGATAAGGAAGCTGAAGATATGGCAAAGGTTCCGTATTCTAATGCTGTTGGCTGCTTGATGTATGCGATGGTATGTACTCGTCCTGATTTAGCTCATGCTGTTAGTCAAGTTTGTAAGTACATGTCTAAACCTGGTAAGCAACATTGGGAAGCAATCAAGTGAATCTTTCGGTACTTAAAGGGTACTGTGGGACATGGAATTATTTTTGGCAGTCAGCGGGATAATCCTTTGGTTGTAGGATATGTGGATTCAGACTATGCAGGTGACTTGGATAATAGAAGATCTACGACAGGGTATGTCTTTACTCTTGGTGGAGGGCCTATTTGTTGGAAGTCTACTGTTCAATCTGTTGTGGCTCTATCTACAACTGAAGCTGAGTATATGGCAGCGGCTGAAGCTGCAAAAGAAGCTTTATGGCTTACTGGTTTAGTGAAGGAGTTGGGTGTTCAACAAGGTGGAGTTCAGTTGCTTTGTGATAATCAAAGTGCTATTCACTTGGCTAAGAATTAGGTGTATCATGCTAGAACTAAACATATTGATGTAAGGTTCCACAAGATCAGAGAGTTGGTTGCATCTGGAGAGGTTTTGTTTCAGAAGGTACATACTGATGAGAATGCCGCTGATATATTCACCAAGCCAGTTACGACAGACAAGTTCAAGTTGTAAAAGAAGCAAGGTAACCCAACCCACATTGAAGTTTCCAAGGGGCAGGATATTCGCCAAGGTGGAGATTTGTTATGTATGGCTCATAAGAAGTCTCGTTGTGGGGTTACGAATTATGTGGGTTGGGGGTGCGGGGGCGTAGCCCCCGCGGTACGGTACAAGGTTGATTTTGTAATTATGTACCAGGGTTTTCTATTATAAATAGAGATGTAACCTAGACCTAAAATATCATTGAATAAAACTTCTAGCGCCGCCTAGGCACCGAGGACGTAAGCACATTGCCGACCCTCGTAAAATTCTCGTGTTCTTTTGTTTTCTTTACCCGTTTTCGTCAACAGAACCTACGCTTCTACATAACCCGATTAGAGAGTTATGCGACATTAACAATCAACGAAAGATAAGTGAGAGGAGTTATACACAAAAATGTATTAAATTAAACATATTGAAGCAGAAAGGTGAATATATAATAATTTCCTAATTGTTGCATAATATTAACTTGCTTTTGCTACATGTTTTGATAGTTAACCATCATGATCATGCATATAATTCTCATGCAAAACAATTAGATACGTAAGAAGCAAAGTATAATCCTCTCAACATACTAAAAGTTTAGAAGTTCATCAATTAGTTCTTGGCGAGCAGTGTAAAGACTTCTTTTAATAAAATACTTCTTCAATTTCACCTAATAGCTACATACATTATAACCATAAATAAACAATTCATGGACTGCATCATCTATTCCTTGATTGGTACTGTAAAAACTTTTAGCACCAAGAAGCTAAAAAAAGAATTGGTATGACTGTGTGAGATTGACCACAAAAAGAAACTTAGAAAATGCTTACTAATAAGGGGTCATTTTTTGATCATGATAAAGCTTTATATCTTTTAGAAGCTCATCATTTTTCACCTTCTTGTATAGCCATAGGGTTGATGGTAGTGGTAGCGATACACAATGAATGTAGCGATAGTAACATCAAAGAAAGGGTTAGAGAAGAAGAATAGAGAAATTTTAGGAGAAAAAAATATTTTTTGTTTAAGAATGGGTGAAAAATAAAATTTTAGGGATCAGAACAGAAATTAACAACTTTTGTTAGCGTTCCATGTCACAATATAACAGAGGTTAACATCCAAATGATCAAAATTTTATAATTTAAAAATATAAGTGAACAAGACCAAACTTTTTCAGAACTGGTGACCAAAACAAAATAGATAAAAAAAGGCATCACCTCTGTAGTTTACCCTAAAAGATGACATGTTTGAGCTAATTATTTTCACATGAAAGATGACATCTAAGTATCCCCTAACTGTTTGTAAATAAAAGTCATGTTGAACTAATTAAACATATTTTTCAAAAAAAAAAAAAAAAATTATGCCATAAAAGACATATATGAATAAAGTATACATGTATTTTGAACTAAAACTTAGGGTAAGTTGGCCATACCTATTTCTTTCTTAAGTGTCCAAAATTTTTTTCTTATCTAAAGGTTTGATAAAAATATCAACTACATGATGCAAAGAGTCTACATACTCTAAAACTACACCTCCCACTGGGCATGATCTCTAATGAAATGATAACTAATTTTAATATGATTAGTTCTAGAATGTTGGATGATATTCTTTGTGAGACAAATAAGACTAATATTATTACATTTGATAGGGATAATAGCTACATCGATTTCATAATCCATGAATAATTGTTTCATCCATAAAAAAATTGTATAACATATAATGACCAAAATATTTTACCTTAGAGATTGATAATGCAACATTATTTTGTTTCCTTGAAAACCAAGAAATTAATATATTACCAAGTGTCATAGATATTTTTTTCTAAGAAACCAAATGTCTAAATTAGGAGTGTCTCTAAGGTATCTAAAGATCATTTTAATAGCTTTTAAATATAATTTTATTGTGATTTGAACAATAGAATAATTGCCAAGAAGGGGGAAATTGGCTTTTTGAGTTTAGGGAGTAAGGAGTATAAAAAGATAGGAAAATTTGCAAAAAGATTTATAGTTGTTTGACTTCTCAACCAAGTATACATCCACTACCTTAGCTCCTCACTTAGAATTTTCTAACAAATTTACTAATTTGTTCTTTCTTTTTGCAGGATAAAAAGATAACCTTTACAACTCCTTAGCTTTTCAAAGGCTAAGCTAGAACCAATCCCCTTTTACAAAGGTAAAAAGATGTAAACGATAAAAACCTCTCAAAAGGAAGGTGTTTACAAAAATCAAGCTTAATAGAAAACAATTAAAAGATTCGCAATGAGCTCAAACACACTAAAATTTACAAGAGAAAGGAAAATAAGAGTGAAAAACTCTTCTCTTGTGTTTGATTGCTTGGATAGGTGTTCTATAACCTTCTTCAAGTGTAATCAACTTGTTTTTATATGTTGGAATGAGTTTATTGTCGTTTCTAGTCATTAGGGATGTTTTGAAGCCGTTGATTAATTTTTCTACAAAATAAAACTACCAAGGACAGGGAGTATCAATACTCCTTTAACGAGTATTAGTATTGCATTTGTAATATTAAATAAACTAGCCGTTAAAGTCTGTTGGGCTTGACCAGTATCGATACTATGCTTCATGGTATCGATACCACTGTGTAAAGTAGTTTCGGTACCCCATCGTGTAACAACCTGGAAATTTGAAAATAATATTTAATTGAAATTTGAGGATTTAATTAAGTAATTTGGTGAACTTGGGGACTAAATTGAAAGTTTTTAAAACTTGTAGCCTGTTTTAGAGATAAAGGAAATTTAGGGACCAAATCTTGAATTTACCCCTGGAGTATCGGCATACATGCATTATAAGCGTGAAATTCATTCTGAAATCATAATGAATTTCACCAAATTTCCTCCCTCAACGCCCCAACTTCCAATCACGATCTCGACGCCGTCCGACCTTCGATTATTGTTTTGAAAACACCATCGTGTTTATCATCGAGCGAGGAACAAACCCCTTAAATTAATTGAAGTGAAACGCCACCAAACGCCGTGAATTTCAAGTCAAAGTCTCGATGTTTGTTTTAGCACCATCGCCGAGAAAATCGTAAATTCATCACCGATCGTTGCTCCGTTTTTGACAAATCCCGCACCATCGTGTTCCTTGTGCCGTTTCGAGTCCATCAGTGTCATCCTTGGTCTCCGTCAACGGCGGTGCGTGAGGAGTTGAAGAAGTCAAAGTTTTCGATTCGTTGAAATCGAGCTCTCAGCCGTTCAAAAATTTGAACCGAGATTTGTAAGTACCTCTAAGTCGTTCAAAATAATTTTTAGGAATTTTTATGTGAATTTTTACGCTGCTGGAAGAGGTCCCACGCGCCGCCACTGCGCGTGGGGAAGGTCAAAATAACCGGTTTGACCGGTTCCAACCCGACCCGACCCGTTGACCCTACCCGACCCGTTGACTCGACCCGACCCGTTGACCGGGTGATATTTTAGTAATTATTTTGAAAATGGTGCTATTTTCGTAATTTTTTTAAAGCGATAATTTCATAATTTTGTTTAAAAAGTGATATTTTAGTAATTATTTTGAAAATGGTAATATTTTGGTAATTATTTTGAAAATGATGCTATTTTCGTAAAATGGTTGATCATATCTTGACCACTTTTGACTAGAGCTTTGATCGGCTTTGACCGGCCATTAAACGACCGTTAATCTTTTTCGAGTATACCTATCCTGATATTTATCGACGTTTTGAATCTATTTTTGGGGTCCGTTTCACCAAATTCGAACCCGAAAGTCTCCAAATCGTCAGTCAAACCCGTTGACTTTAAATTTGACCAAGAATTTAAATATCCGAAAGGTCATACTTTATGTTTTTTTGACGTCTTTAATCTGATTCCGAATTCTGTTTTGCCAAATTCTGACCCGAAATTCCCGAATCGAGCTTGTGAACCCAAAAGGCTTAGTATTTTAGCTTTTTTGATTATTTATTTGAGATTTGGATAAGGAATTGATTCAGTAAAAATATTTTATGAAGGTACTCATGTTTCACCTGAGCAAGGATCAGTTAGGTCCGGAGTTGTCCGTTCGTTAGACAGCCTGAATCGCGTACTACGAGAATTACTCGTAGGTTTCCGTATATTATTTAAATAACATTTAGATTATTTATATTAGGATTCCAATATGAATTTTTCTTATTCGTAGGATTTAGCGCTGCAGCAGAGCGTGATCGACAAACCCAGTAGTATGCTTCCCTATCTGATTTCTCAGACTGTTACAGGTGTTTTTCCTGACAATATTACATTACTATTTTAAAATGATTCATCTGAATACCAAGTATTTGATATCTGATTTACTGTATATTTCGATATAATTTATGGATTAAGGTATTTCATACCGATTTCTGAGATCTGATTATCTGACATCTGAATTACCATATATTACTGTTTTGAATTCTGATTTCTTTATTTCTACAAATGGTTTCCAAGTATGAAACATTTTTATATTTTAAGTAATTAATCATTGTTTTCACTTGAATACATTCATGTTTAATATTGTCATTGGGGGGTATTATTGAAGGAAGATTATCTGCAGACTCCTCGGCTTTGTGCTCAGGGTCTAAATGGCATGTGCGGTTGGGTGTATGGTTCTGGGGAACCTACACATTTATGATGTGAACGGATGGGGGTAGTGTTCATGTTTAAAAATAAAAACATGTTGCATAAACCGGTTTTATTGAAAGATTTTATCTGTATGTTTTTTATACTGTATAGATCACACTGGGCTTTTTAGCTAATTCTATAGTTTTTACCCTTTTTAAGATAAAAGCATACCGTAAGCTAGCATATTTTGCATCAGTGGAGATCAATTACTTTATTTTGTATGAACGTATATCTCTATATGTTTTTCAGTTGTGTTTGGTGACATGTATTTGCTATCGTTTTGGATATATCTGTATTATTAATATTTTGTTATATATTATATCTAATGTATTATAAGTTGTTTTAAATATAAAAAAATATTTGAATGGGATATGTGACCACTTAGGTTTGGGTCTAACTTACAGATCGGGTATGGGGGTTACATTTGGTGGTATCAGAGCTTTCGATTTTAAATACTCGGACTGTATATGGGTCCTAAACTTTGGATTTTTAAGAAATTTTGAAAAAAAATGTCACATTATTTTATGATTTAAAGTTTTCTCGAGATCACTGATGCTAATCTGACATATGTTTCAAATTCTTTCTGTAGAGCCTTATAGATCTAACGATGAGTGCTGCTAGAGGTCGTAGGAAAGGACGTGGTCGTGGTCGAGTCACTCGACCTTTTGTTAAGATCGACAATCTAATGTCTCCACGTGATCCTCCTGTTCCGCAAGTAGATCTGACCCTTTCTCATGATGACCAGTTTACTCCTGTGAGAGACCCTCCCGTCACTGAAGATGAGGATACTGACATGAACGAAGACGTCATTAATAAATCTATATTCCGCATGTTTCAGAGAGCTGCCAAAGCCCCTAATAATATGATTGTGGTTGAGATTTCAAATTCTTTGGTCGTTGTTGTGTAGTTCCATTTGAGGGTATTACTGGTGGGCCTCCGACAGACGCTGAGTATTGGCTAGAGGACACAGAGAGGATTATGGATGAAATGGACCTCAGACCTGAGCAAAGGTTGAAGGGGGCCCTAACTATGTTGAAGAAAGAGAGCTTTAGATGGTGGCAATCAATTTCTGGTAGTATTCCGAGAAACCAGTTAACATAGGATCTTTTCAAGACACGTTTTCAGAGTCGCTATATTGGGGAGAGATATCTGCAGGAGCGACGCCAGGAGTTTTAGGATCTGAAACAGGGTAATATGTCTGTTATGGATTACGAGGTAGAGTTCATCCGCTTGAGCCGTTATGCCCCTGGACTTGTTGACACTAAGGTAGATAGATGCTTGAGGTTCGAGAATGGATTCAGGTATGAAATCAGGAGTCGAGTTGCTACTCACTGGGAGAGGAATTTTGATGCCATGGTTGAGATAGCCAAGACTGCTGAGGAAATAGAGCGACTGGGTATGGAGCACAAGAGAGATAGTGAACGAGCTCAAACCTGATTCAAGAGGCCTTCTGGTTCTGTTGATTTTTCTGCACATCCTAGCAAGAGAGGCAGGGGTGATTCCTTTCAGAGAGGCGGTGCAAGTATCAGACCTGTTGCATCTGGTTCCTCAGCTGTTCAGTCTTCTAGACATGGTGGATCTTCTGGGTTACAACCTTTACAGACATGTGATTATTGTGGGAAACATCATCTTGGGGAATGCAGGAGAAAATTTGGCATCTGTTTTAGATGTGGTTCTAGTGACCATATTATAAGGGATTGTCCAGTGTCAGTTACTACAGTTCAGACACCAGCTCGTATTCTCGCTCGTACTCAGAGTACTGCTCAGACTCTTATAAGTGGTCGTACTCAGGAGAGATCATCGGGATCGGCTAGCAGAGGCCGAGCATCTCAGAGTATGGGTCCAGTCAGATCTGAGGCCAGACAACCTGCATTGGTTTACACTCCCAGACTTCAACAAGATCGTGATGGGCCTAATGTGACTGTAGGTATTGTTACTATTCATTTAGTTCCCTACTTTGCATTGTTTGATAGTGGCTCTATAAATTCCTATATATCGCATTCCATTTCTGAGGGTCTAAATATTCCTGTTGAGAATACTGAGATTTCGGTGATAGTTCAAAGTCCCTTAGGCAAGTCAATAGTGTTGGATCGTGTTTTTAAAGAGTGTCCTATAGAGATCAATGGGGAGATTTTTCTGGCCGACTTGATGGAGTTACCTTTGGAAGACTTTGATTTGATTCTCGGCGTAGATTGGTTGGACAAACATCGAGTAAATATTGATTTTGAGACCAAGAGAGCTGTTCTAAAGACCCTAGATAATCGAAAGATTGTAATGATCGGGGAACACCGTGGATTTCTGATGAATGTTGTGTCTGCTTTGGTAGCTGAGAAGATGATCAGGAAAGTTCCGAGGCATTTCTTGCTTATATATTGGATACTAGGAGTTCTCAATTTGATATTGAAGGCATCCGAATTGTTAAGGAATTTCCCGATGTTTTTCCCGAGGAGTTGCCTGGATTACCTCCGGATAGAGAAGTTGAGTTTGAGATTGAAGTCTGTTCTGGTTCTACTCCGGTTTCAATGGCTTCTTATTGTATGGCCCCAAAGAAACTTAAGGAACTGAAAGTCCAACTTCAGGAGTTGTTGGATAGGGGATTTATCTGACCCAGTGTATCACCGTGGGGAGCCCCAGTTCTCTCTGTCAAGAAGAAAGACATGACATTGAGAAACTATATTGATTATAGGAAACTGAACAAGCTCACGGTTAAAAACAAATATCCTCTGCCCAGGATCGATGATCTATTTGACCAATTTCGAGGGGCTTCTATCTTTTTAAAAATAGACTTGAGGTCTGGGTATTATCAACTCAAAGTGAAAGATTCGGATATTTCGAAGACTGCTTTTCGTACTCGATATGGGCATTACGAGTTTTTAGTGATGTCATTCGGGTTAACAAATGCATCTGCTACTTTTATGGATCTGATGCATAGGGTGTTTCGACCTTATTTGGACCAGTCTGTAGTTATGTTCATTGATGACATACTGGTGTATTCTAGAAGTGAAGCAGAATATGAGGGACATTTAAGGATTGTTCTACAGACTTTAAGCGAGGATAAGTTATACGCCAAGTTGAGCAAGTGTGAGTTCTGGCTCAACGAAGTGACTTTTTTTGGACATATCGTTTCTGCTGATGGTATTCGGGTAGATCCGAGCAAAGTGGAGGCTATTCTAAACTGGAAGTAACCCATGAATGTTTCTGAGATCCGTAGTTTCTTGGGTTTAGCTGGTTACTACGTCGTTTCGTTGATGGGTTTAGGGTATTTTTATGTCTACAGTGATGCTTCTCACTCTGGATTAGGATGTGTTTTGATGCAAGATGGGAAGGTTGTTGCTTATGCTTCGCGTCAGTTAAAGTCGCATGAGCATAACTATCCTATTCATGATCTGGAGTTAGCTACCGTGGTTTTTGCTTTAAAGATATGGAGACACTACCTATACGGAGAAAAGTGTTATATTTATATTGATCATAAGAGTCTGAAGTATTTGCTTACTCAAAAATAATTGAATTTGTGACATCGTCGGTGGTTTGAGCTTCTAAAAGACTATGATTTAGAGATAGAGTATCATCTAGAGAAGGCTAATGTAGTGGCAAACGCCTTGATCCGTAAGGCGATATCAGATCTCAGAGCCTTATTCGCCAACTTGAGTTTATTTGATGATAACAGTTTGTTAGCAGAGTTGCACGTTAAACCTACTTTGGCCGAGGAGATTAACGCCAAACAACTTCTGGATAGCTCATTGCTTTCCATTATTGAACAAGTTAAGCAGGGAATGAGTTCAGAGTACACTGTGGATCAGGATGGTATTTTGTGTTTTCACGGTCATTACTATGTCCCTAAAGATGATGAGTTGAGACGGGCTATTCTTCAGGAAGCTCATAGTAGTCCTTACGCTATGCATCCTGGCGGGGACAAAATGTAAAATAATCTCAAGGAGCGCTACTTTTGGACTGGTATGAAAAAGAATATTTTAGATTTTGTGGTGAGGTGTTTAACTTGTTAGCAGATTAAGGCGGAACACCAGCATCCATCTGGATTGTTATAGTCAATTAAGATTCCTGAGTGGAAATGGGAGCGCATTACAATGGACTTCGTTACTGGTCTTCCTATTACTCCTAAAAAAAATTCTATTTGGGTGATTGTTGATCGACTCACCAAGTCAGCGCACTTTATTCCTATCGGAATTAATTATTCTCTGGACAAACTGGCTAAGTTGTACATTTATGAGATCATAAAACTTCATGTGTACTGTTGTCTATCATATCTGATCGAGATCCGAGGTTCACTTCCAGGTTCTGGAAAGCTTTGCACGAGGCTCTGGGTACTCGTTTGAATTTCAGTACAGCTTTTCATCCTCAGACTGATGGACAGTATGAGCGAGTTGTTCATGTGTTGGAGGATATGTTACGGGGTTGTGTAATTGATTTTCGTGGTAGTTGGGAAGATTTCTTGTCGTTAGCTAAGTTTGCTTACAATAATAGTTATCAATGGAGTATTCACATGGCACCGTACGAGGCTCTGTATGGACGTAAATGTCGTACTCCTATATGTTGGACTGAGTTGCATGATAGGAAAACTTTGGGTCCAGACTTGGTTCGAAAGACTGAAGATACTGTCAGATTAATTCGTGATCGCTTAAAAGAGGCATTTGATAGGCAGAAATCATACGCAGATAAGCGACGTAAGGATATCGAGTTTGAGGTTAGAGATCAGGTTTTTCTCAAGGTATCCCCATGGAAGAACGTATTGAGATTTGGACGTAAGGGTAAACTGAGTCCACAATTTATTGAGCCGTAATGTATTTTGAAGAAAGTTGGACATGTTGCTTATCAGCTTGAATTGCCTCCCCAGCTCAGTCGTATTCATGATGTTTTTCATGTGTCTATGTTGAGGCGATACCGTCCAGATCTGGATCAAATCATTCAGGTTGATGAGGTAGAGCTGAGACCTGATTTGTCATATGAGGAAGAGCCTATTCAGGTTTTAGAGAGAGATGAACGAGTTCTTCTGAATAGGCGTATTCCAATGGTCAAAGTTCAGTGGAGTAATCGTAGCCCCTCATAAGCTACTTGGGAGACATTGGAGTCAATGGAGGCTTAATTTCCTCATCTATTTTTATAAGGTAAATTTCGAGAACGAAATTTCTTGTAGAGGGGGAGAATTGTAACAACCTGGAAATTTGAAAATAATATTTAACTGAAATTTGAAAATAATATTTAATTGAAATTTGATGATTTAATTAAGTAATTTGGTGAACTCGGGGACTAAATTGAAAGTTTTTAAAACTCATAGCTTGTTTTAGAGATGAAGAAAATTCAGGGACCAAGTCCTGAATTTACCCCTAGAGTGTCGGCATACACGCATTATAAGCGTGAAATTCATTCTTAAATCAGAATGAATTTCACCAAATTTCCAACCTCAATGCCCCAACTTCCAACCACGATCCTGACGCAGTCCGACCTCCGATTGTTGTTTTGAAAACACCATTGTATTCATCATTGAGCGAGGAACAAACCCCTTAAATTAATTGAAGTGAAACACTGTCAAAGCCGTGAATTTCAAGTCAAAGCCTCGACGTTTTTTTAGCACCATCGTCGAGAAAATCGTAAATTCATCGCCGATCGTTGATCCATTTTCGACACCTCTCGCACCATCGTGTTCCTTGTGCCGTTTTGAGTCCGCCGGTGTCATCCTTGGTCTCCGTCAACGGCGGTGCATGAGGAGGTGAAGTGGTCAAAGTTTCCGATTTGTTGAAATCGAGCTCTCCGCCGTTCAAAAATTTGAACGAGCATTGTAAGTACCTCAAAATCGTTCAAAATAATTTTTAGGAATTTTTATGTAAATTTTACGCTACCAGAAGAGATCCCACACGGCCCCACGTGTCGCCACTGCTCGTGGGGAAGGTCAAAATGACCGGTTTGACTGGTTCCAACCCGACCCGACCCCACCCGTTGACCGGGTGATATTTTAGTTATTATTTTAAAAATGGTGATATTTTGGTAATTATTTTGAAAATGGTGATATTTTGGTAATTATTTTGAAAATGATGCTATTTTCGTAAAATGGTTGATCATATCTTGACCACCTTTGACCAGAACTTTGACCGGCTTTGACCGGCCATTACAAGACCGTTAATGTTTTCCGAGTATACTTATCTTGACATTTTTCGACGTTTCGAATTTGTTTTTAGGGTCCATTTCACCAAATTCGAACCTGAAAGTCTACAAATCGTCAGTCAAACCTGTTGACTTTGAATTTGACCAAGAATTTAAATATGAAAGGTCATACTTTATGTTTTTCGACGTCCTGAATCTGATTCCGAAGTCCATTTTGCCAAATTCTGACCCGAAATTCCCAAATCGAGCTTGTGAACCCAAAAGGCTTAGTATTTTAGTATTTTAGATTATTTATTTGAGATTTAGTTAAGGAATTGATTCAGTAAAAATATTTTATGAAGGTACTCGTGTTTCACCTGAGCAAGGATCAGTTAGGTCTGGAGTTATCCGTTCGTTAGATCAGCCTGAACTGCGCACTACGAGAATTACCCGTAGGTTTCTGTATATTATTTAAATAACATTTAGATTATTTATATTAGGATTCCAATATGCATTTTTCTTGTTCGTAGGATCTAGCGCTGCAGCAGAGCGTGATCGACAGACCCAATAGTAGGCATCCCTATCTAATTTCTCAGACTGTTACATGTGTGTTTCCTGACAGTATTACATTATTATTTTAAAATGATTCATACGAATACTAAGTATTTGATATTTGATTTACTGTATATTCCGATATAATTTCTGGATTAAGGTATTTCATACCGATTTCTGACATCTGATTATCTGACATTTGAATTACCATATATTACTGTTTTGAATTCTGATTTTCGTATTTCTGGATATGGTTTCCAGGTATGAAACATTTTTATGTTTGAAGTGATTAATCATTGTTTTCACTTGAATACATTCATGTTTAATATTGTCATTGGGGGGTATTGTTGAAGGAAGATTATCTGCAGACTCCTTGGCTTTGTGCTCAGGGTCTAAATAGCATGTGCGGTTGGGTGTATGGTTCTGGGGAACCTACACATTTATGATGTGAACGGATGGGGGTAGTGTTCATGTTTAAAAATAAAAACATGTTGCATAAATCGATTTTATTGAAAGATTTTATCTGTATGTTTTTTTATACTGTATAGAGCACACTGGGCTTTTTAACTCATTTTGTAGTTTTTACCCTTTTTCAGATAAAAGCATACCGTAAGCTAGCAGATTTGGCATCAGGGGAGATCAACTACTTTATTTTGTACGAACGTATATCTCTATATGTTTTCAGTTGTGTTTGGTGACATGTATTTGCTATCGTTTCTGATATATCTGTATTATTAATATTTTGTGACCACTTAGGTTTGGGCCTAACTTACAGACCGGGTCTGGGGGGTTACACATTGGATATCAGTACCTATTTTGCATTCTCGAATTTGAGCAATTTGGAAAACAACTAGTAGTATAGATAATATGTAGAGAGTATTGATACTTCTTTTACCTTTGGTATCGGTACCACATGAATAGAATCGATAATGTTCATATAGTATCGATATTGTAAGAACAGTATCGGTAATACATACACAAAAAAATGTTTTATGCTCAAATTCTAGTTTAATTGACTTTGAATTATTTTTGAAGACTTTAAACAAATTCAATCAAGTCCAAAATCATTTTGCCTTAATTTTGTTATAACAAAATATTATAAAATATAGTTCAACAATCTCCCCCTTTTTTATATAACAAAATATTTGAAAAAATTGTTTTGGTAAAACTCCCCCTTAATAAAATATTTCATGAAAAAGAGAAATATTTGGAAAATATTAAAGCTCCCATTTTCATTGAGAAATTGATTTTTTTTAAACCTATACTTCTCCACCTTTTTGTTATATAAAAAATAATTCAAATTCAAAGTTCAAAAATAATAATGGATAGCAAGTGTTAAATTTTAGCATAAAATCATTTGAAAAATCAAAGTTCCCCTCAATAAAAGTATTCCAAACAAAATTTTGAATTTAAAAGCTTGACACTTAAAAGACATTGAGTTTCTACAAAGATAAACAAACATGTTAGTAGCACATGAAATTCAATATATCCAAGTCTAATATACTTTATGCAATATCAATTGTTGTATTTAAATGCACGTGCATAAAGCTATCTAAAAAAAATTACTTTTCAAAAACATTTACTTTTAAAAGATAGTTAAAAATTTAAATATACATTTGATCAAAAGTAATTAAACAGAATTCAACTTATATTGAAATATAAAAACTCAATAATTTACATAAATAAAGTAGTGTATGATTAAAAAAAGACCAGAGCATATATGATTCAAACATTTAATTACATGCCAACAACTACAACAAAAGAACATACTGTTTAAATCGCTTCTGATCTGATCTTTGGTAGAGATATATTTTCTTGACTTATCCTATCCTTGATCTTCTGTCTTCTTCGAACCTACGTATGAAACACTCACACGCTAAGTCTTTGACTTAGTGAGGCATATAATGCATAAATAAAAATTAAAACATGTAACCGCATAATTAACTTTTAATAACATAATGAGTATAATACTATCACACACTTCATCAAACAAGAACATATAATATTATGCAATGTTCACTCATTTTATTTCTTTTAATAGCCCATGGTACACTATTGAGAACTTAAGGTATGTGAGTGCATTGAGGTTGTGCACAAATGTTGTCACCACAGCTCGTATAAATCATACCGAAGTGCCGCAGAGAAATTGCACCGAAGTACCACATAGAAATGTCCCGAATGACCACGTAGTATTGTCCCGAAGGACCGCATAGAAATGTCCCGAAGGACCATGTAGAATTGTCCCGAAGGACCGCGTAGAACACTCGACTCTTGGCATGCCAATTATACCCTTAGCTCTCATATCACATACTTATGGTCTTTACCTTTTATACCATTTCACATAGTTTATCACATAGGCATGTATTCATATAAACCATTTTCACATAGCTTATATCTTATTCTCATATATCCACATAGATCATGTAACACATAGGATAACATGTAACACATAACTCATGTATAAAAGTATATGTAACATATAGAAATATGCTTGTACTCATGTACATATAGAAATGATATCAATAATATACTTGTAATCATGAAATCATTCAATTAAACATTGGAAATAGACTCATCGCAAGTCTTATTTCCATATAATCATATTTCATATTAGTATGCACTCACATTGGCCTCACTAGTCAAAGCAAAATACTTATAACTCTTGAACGATCTTATAACTTTAAATCATCTAGAACTTGCTTTCGTTTGATATCTACACAATAATACGATGGGTATAAATATTATAATTCATATCACCATAATCAATTCCTAATAATATAAACTGAACGAAGCATTTAATTCAAAATTTTAATCTAGATAGTATCGGTACCTTAACTCCAGTACTGATATTTCCATATAGTGATATCAATAATATACTTCAGTATCGATACCCTTTTTACATTCTGAAATTCGTCCTTAAAAATGGTACCAATACTTAAGCATTGGTATCGATACCCATAGTATCGATGCTACTACTTTGGTATCGATACTCTTTAAAGAATTCATCCACTTTTACCTTATGGTATCGATACTGTTTATCCAGTATCGAAACCCAGACCAAGATATTACCTATTTTTTTCTTGAAGTATCAGTACTTTTCATTTAGTACTGATACATCTTGCCAAGAACTTACTCATTTAAACTCGAAATTTGACCAAAACTCCCTTAAACCTTCCATTAAAACTTCATCTCAAGCCTTCAAATTTAACTACACTTAGAAAAAGTAACTTATATTACTCTAACACACTTAATCATCCAAATTCCCATAATATCAATTGAAACTAAAATTCTTACCAAATATTGAACATGCTTTAAATCAATTTCTAACACTTTAGATTTCCTATTTCAGCTTATGACAAATCAAATTTCACTTCAAACTTCATTTACTAACTATTCTCAATAATTCACTTAAAAACCCTTTATATTCAATCCCCCATAACTTGTAATTCTTTTATTCTCTACTTCTCTTTAAGCTTCCATAAGCTTTCCTAATACTCTAAGAATCAAAACCACTTATAAATTGCAAGAAATAACAAACTAGAAGAATCCTTACCTTAACTATGGAGTCACTGTAGGATGAGGAAGAAAGGATGAAGAAAGATTTTAGAGTTATCTGATTTTTCTTTTTTTTTCTCCCCTACTCCACGTGGATATATATAACACCAATAATGAGTTTTTAATTTATTTTCTTGACTAATGACCCATATACCCTTCCAGCTTTCCTTCTTTGCTATTCAATCCTACACAAAGATATTCCAATTAAGGCCCTGAACTTTTCAATTTTTCAAAATTAGTCACGAAGCTTTAAAGTTTTACACTTTGGTCACTAACCCGGTTTTTGGGATGTTATAAATCTCCCCCTTAAGAAAATTCATCCTCGAATTTACACTGTATAAATAGATGGGAAAATTATCTTCGCATATCCTCTTCACGTTCCCATTTTTTTCCTCTACTTTGTGATTCCTCCACAAAACTCTGACCAACGAAATCATTTTATTCCTTAGCTGCATAGCTTCATATGCCAAAATCTGCACCGGTTCTTCTTCATAAGTCAAGCGAGGATGAACTTATATTTCGTCTGGTGCAATAATATGAGAAGGATCAGATCGATACCTTCGAAGCATGGAAACAAGGAAAACATTATGAATATTTTCCATTTCCGTGGCAAAGCCAACTGATATTCCACTGGTCCAACTCTCTTAACAATCTCATATGACCCAATAAATCTGGGGCTAAGTTTCCTTTTCGTCCAAAACGTAAAACTTTCTTCCATAGAGATTCTTTCAGGAATACTTTTTCTCCAACTTCAAACTCAATCTCTTTCCTTTTTAAATCCTCATAAGACTTTTGTCTATCGGTTGCCACTTTTAGATTGTGCTGAATCACTTGAACTTTATCTTCTACTTCCTTAATTAAGTCAGGACCAATAACATTTCGATCGTTGAGCTCGTACCAATTCAATGGTGTACGACACTTCCTCCCATATAAAGTTTCATAGGGAGCCATCTTAATGTTTGACTGATAGCTGTTATTGTAAGCAAATTTGGCAAGTGGAAAAAAATTTCTCCTAAGACCCTTTGAATTCGATTACACAAGCTCTTAACATATCTTCTAAAATTTGATCAGACTTCAAAATATTTAGGTGAATCATGGATCTCGGTCAGAAACTATCGAAACAGGCACACCATGAAATCGAATAATCTCTTTAATGTACAACTCAACATACTTATCCATGGAGAAATCAGTTCGAACGGAAATAAAATATGCTGACTTGGTCAATCAATCAACTATCACCCAAATTAAATCTCTTTTGTTTGGAATTAAAGGCAACCCCATTACAAAATCCATCGTCACATTATCCCATTTCCAATGAGGAATGGAGATTGGTTGCAATAATCCTCAAGGAACTTGATGTTCAGCTTTGACTTGTTGACACGTCAAACGCTTGGACACAAATTATGTATTATTCTTTTCATTTCAGGCCACCGATATCGACTCTTAAAATCCATATACATATTATTTCCACAAGGGTGTATAGTCAACGGACTATAATGAGCTTCTATCAACATGTCATTCTTCAATTCCTCATTATCCGGAATAACAAGCCTCCCTTGATAATATACATTTCCATCAAGCTTAACCTCAAAATCCTTATTTACTTCATTCTTCTCGTGTTTCATTATTTTCAAACACTTTTCATCTTTACTTTGCAAGTCTTTGATTCGATCCAGTAACGTAGGCTTAAGCTTTAATTCTGCACATAAGGCACCATCTCTATTTAAGGACAACCTCGCATTTAAAGCTCTTAAGGCTGAGAATGCTTTTCGACTTAAAGCATCTGTTACCACATTTGCTTTACCGGGATGAAAATCAAATATCACATCATAATCTTTGAGGATTTCAACCCATCCTCTCTGCCTCAAATTTAACTATTTTTGGGTTATCAGATACTTCAAACTCTTATGATCCATATAAAGGTAGCAACGTTCACCATATAAGTAGTGACACCATATCTTGAGAACGAACACTACTGTAACCAACTCCAAATCATGTGTCGGATAATTCTTTTCATGCGGCTTCAATTACCTTAATGCATATGCCACTACTTTACCTTCTTACATAAATACACATCCTAAACCATTATGAGACACATCACTGTAAACTACATAGTTCTTGCCAGACTCGGGTTGGACTAATACTGGAGCTTCCTTTAACAAAAGATACATTTTCCTTAGTAACCTGGTCAAAGGAAAAGCTATCATCAAAAAGTTCTTAACGAACCTTCGATAATAACCTGCAAGACCTAGGAAATTTTGAACTTCTGACACATTCTTGGGAACTTCACAATCCAAAATGGCTCATATTTTATGAGGATCTACCCGAATTCCATCTACAAATATCATATGACCAAGAAATGTCACTTCAGTTAACCAAAACTCACACTTAGATAGTTTTGCATACATCTTCTTATCTCATAGAGTTTGTAACACTACTCTGATATGTTCATCACGCTCTTCATTAAACTTTGAATACACCATAATATCGTCAATGAATATAACAATAAACTTGTCAAGATAGGGTTGAAAAACTCTATTTATTAGATCCATAAATACAACAGGTGCATTAGTCAACCCAAACATCATAACAATGAATTAGTAATGACTATATCTCGTCCTAAAAGCCGTCTTTGGAATGTCTTGTTCCTGAATTTTTAATTGATGATAACCAGAGCGCAAATCGATCTTAGAGAAAACTGAAGCTCCCTTTAACTGATCAAACAAATCATCGATTCTTGGGAGGGGATACTTGTTCTTGATTGTCACCTTGTTAAGCTATCTATAATCAATGCAGAGACGCATTGAACCATCTTTCTTCTTTATAAACAACAATGGATCTCCCCAATGTGACACACTAGGTTTGATAAATCCCTTATCCAACAACACTTGCAATTGAGTCTTTAACTCACTCAATTCTTACAGAGCCATAGCAATATGTGTTGTTATAGGCATTACCTCAATTTGAAACTCAACTTCTCTTTCTGGAGGTAATCCTGGCAACTCAGCTGGAAAACGTCAGAAAATTTACGGACTGTTGGAATGTCCTCTAATCCTTTTTCCTTAACCCGAGTATCAATCACATTAGTAATGAAATCTTGACATCCTTGTAACAATAATTTCTTTGCTGACATCACTGATATAACATTTACTAACGAATTAAATCTTTCATTGATCACTATCACTTCTAATCTCTCTAGACTTATCAAATTTGCTCTCTTCAGTCTATAATCAACATTGGCATGATAGTGGTATAACTAATCCATACCCAAAATCACTTCAAAATCATCAATGGATAATTCCATCAGTTTAGCAGGGAATTCAATTCCCTGAATCTTTATGGGGCACCCTTGACACATTCGATTTACCTGTGCACTATGAACTAATAGGTTAGTCACTATCACATCGTTACTTGTCGCTTCTAATTGTATTCTCAACTCTCTCACCAACTTGTGAATAATATATGAATAAGTGGAACTCGGATCAATCAACACCAAATTTTTTTATCAAATAACTGGAAAGTACCTACAATGATCTTCGGATCATCGCGATCTTCATTTATCTTAATATTGTAAACTCGGGCAGTTGAATACATCTCATGTTGAGTGGATGAATCAGACTGATTCCTTCCTTAACTTCACCCTTGAATTCAGGAGCTCCTAATCCTTTCAACTCTTTTGCTATGTTCACTCTAGGAGTCAAGGGAGCCGAAGGTTGGAAACGTGTCACGATAGTGTCCAACGTCCTAAAAAATGCTCCCTAATCTTGTACAGGCACTCCCTGTGGTACATGTTCTTCACCTTGCCTGGCCAAGGCAGGTGAATTGCTACTACCTTTTTATCTATCATCTCCCGCTTCACTTTGAGAGCTTTCATGGTCAGACATCTAATAAACATAACCATATAACTCTATTAGTAAGATAACATATTCATTACTATATCATATCATAAATTTTCACTATTTTGTTGGCATGTATACTTTTTAAAACATACTGGACTTTGGTTTAAGCCTAGAATCGACTAAACCATATCTCTGATAGCATTAAATTTAACACCCCAACCCATATCTGACCCGGATACGAAACTGAGATGTCACATTAACTTTTCAAAACATTTACTTTTAAAAGATAGTTAAAAATTTAAATATACATTTGATCAAAAGTAAATAAACATAATTCAACTTATATTGAAATATAAAAACTCAATAATTTACATAAATAAAGCATGTATGGTTAAAAAATGATCAGAGCATATACGAATCAAACATTTAATTACATGCCAACAATGTTCAATACAACAAAAGACCTACTGTTTAAATCGCTTCTGATCTGATCTCTAGTAGAGATATACTGTCTTGACTTATCCTATCCTTGAACTTATGTCTTCTTCGAACCTACGTGTGAAACACTCACACGCTAAGTCTTTGACTTAGTGAGGCATAAAATGTATATATAAAAATTAAAACATGTCACCACATAATTAACTTTTAATAACATAATGAGTACAACACTATCATACACTTCATCAAACAAGAACATATAATATTATGCAATTTTCATTCATGTTATTTCTTTTAATAGCCCATGGTACACTCTTGAGAACTTAAGGTATGTGAGTGCATTGAGGTTGTGCACAAATGTTGTCAGTACAGCTCGTATAGATTTCACCGAAGTGCCGCGTAGAAATTGCACCGAAGTGCCACATAGAAATGTCTCGAAGAACCACATAGTATTGTCCCAAAAGACCGTGTAGAAATGTCCCGAAGGACCACATATAATTGTTCCGAAGGACCACGTAGAACCCTCAACTCTTG
The DNA here is from genome assembly GCF_006381635.1 of Hibiscus syriacus. Classification (NCBI taxonomy): domain Eukaryota; kingdom Viridiplantae; phylum Streptophyta; class Magnoliopsida; order Malvales; family Malvaceae; genus Hibiscus; species Hibiscus syriacus. The sequence goes on along the minus strand of NW_024063533.1, from coordinate 8,968,525 downwards.
GCATGCCAATTATACCCTTAGCTCTTATATCATATATGGGCTTTACCGTTTATACCATTTCACATAGTTTATCACATAGGAATGTATTCATATAGACCATTTTCACATAGCTTATATCTTATTCTCATATATCCACATAGATCATGTACCATATAGGATAACATGAAACACATAGCTCATGTATAACAATGCATGTAACATATAGATATATGCTTGTACTCATGTACACATAGAAACCATATCAATAATATACTTTAAATCACAAAATTATGCAATCAAACATTGGAAATAGACTCATCGCAAGTCTTAATTCCATATAATCCTATTTCATAGTAGTATGCACTCACCTTGGCCTCACTAGTAAAAACAAAATACTTATAACTCTTGAACGCTCTTATAACTTTAAATCATCAGGAACTTGCTTTCGTTCGATATCTACATAATAATACGATGGGTATAAATATTTTAATTTATATCACCATAATCAATTACTAATAATATAAATTGAACGAAGAATTTAATTCAAAATTTCAATCTAGATAGTATCGGTACCCTAACTCCAGTACTGATACTTCCCTATAGTGGTATCAATACTATACTTCAGTATCGATACCCTTTTTACATTCTGAAATTTGTCCTTAAAAATGGTACCAATACTTTAGCATTAGTATCGATACCCATAGTATCGATGCTACTACTTTGGTATCGATACTCTTTAAAGAATTTATCAACTTTTACCTTATGGTATCGATACTGTTTATCCAGTATTGAAACCCAAACCAAGATATTACCTATTTTTTCTTGAAGTATCGGTACTTTTCATTTAGTACTGATACATCTTGCCCAAAACATACTCATTTAAACTCGAAATTTGACCAAAACTCCCTTAAACCTTCCATTAAAACTTCCTCTTAAACCTTCAAATTTAACTACACTTATAATAACTAACTTATATTACTCTAACACACTTAATCATTCAAATTCCCATAATATCAATTGAAACTAAAATTCTTACCAAATATTCAACTTGCTCTAAATCCATTTCTAACACTTTAGATTTCTTATTTCAACTTATGAAAAGTTAAATTTCACTTCAAACTTCATTTATTATCTCTTTCTCAACAATTCACTCAAAAACCCTTTATATTCAATCCCCCATAACTTGTAATTCTTTTAGTTTCTACTTCTATTTAAGCTTCCATAAGCTTTCCTAATACTCCAAGAATAAAAACCACTTATAAATTGCAAGAATTAACCAACTAGAAGAATCATTACCTTAGCTATTAAGTCATTTTAGGATGAGAAAGATAGGATGAGAAAGAAAGGATGAAGAAAGATTCTAGAGTCATCTGATTTTTCTTTCTTTCTCCCCTACTCCGCATGGATATATATAACACCAACAATGAGTTTTTAATTTATTTTCTTGACTAATGACCCATATCCCCTTCCAGTTTTCCTTCTTTTCTATTCAATCCTACACATAGATATTCCAATTAAGTCCCTAAACTTTTCAATTTTTCAAAATTAGTCATAAAGCTTTAAAGTTTTACACTTTGGTCACTAACCCGGTTTTTGGGATGTTACAGTTATGCATTTGAAAAATTGATATCAATTGTTAGAGAGATATCATTTGCAATAAATCACATGCATAAACATTTAAATTAAGGTCAAAAATTAAAATTTGTAAAAACAAAACATTAAAAAATAATTTTGACCAAAATTCATTATGATGAACAAACATTCATGAAAAATCATTAAAATTTTAGAAAATGTTCATCATAATACACTTTTCAACATACATGAGATGAAAAATAATGCATAATCATTTAAGATCAAAACTCACGCATGCATATAATAAATAGGCAATCAGTTAATCAAAACAAAAAATTAAGCTAAGAGGTTACCCATTCATTTTCAAGTGTGGCTAGAGCATTTGAATCTATTTACTTTCATCACCATTGCTCCCACACACCAACAAGAGACATTTATTTGGATTTTGGTATACATATTGCTTTGGATCCTTGAACATTAGTTTCAATACCCCTTGTTCCCTTAGGAATCCATACTTGTTTAATTTTAAAACGTTTTACTTTCTTTAAAGGACAAGTATGTTCCTTGTGACCATGATAATGACAATGTGAACATTTTTTCATTATGAAAGTAGATGAATTATTTAAAATGATTTCATTTTATTTTGTTAAGCATTCACGCTTAACCTTTAAATCAAAACTCTTTTTTTTGAAAATTTTCAACTTTCATTTTTTAAAGCTCTAAATCTTTTTTTCAAAATTTCATTTTGTTTTTCAAAATCAACTTTTTCTTTCAAAAGAAAATCATTTTCAACTTTAAGTTTTGAAATCAATTTCTTGTATTTGGAGTTCATGGTTTCAAACTCCAAAAACAATTCATCGTATGCATCTTGTAACTTATTAAAAGAATATGAATTAGATTCACTAGAGTTAGAAGATACCTCGGGCTCTTCAAGAGCCATTAAGCACGCCACCTTTGTTGATTCTTATTTCTTGTTTCCATGAATATCTTTGAGCTTATTCCAAATATCCTTGGCATTTGAACAAGAAAAAACTCCTTCATAGTCACCAGGACCAAATGTACAAAACAACATGTGCATAGCCTTAACATTTTATTGAGCTTTCTTCCGTTCTTGGGCACTCCACTCCTTCGTCTTCTTCTTTTGAGAAGAGTACCATTCTCGATCATCTCACATGCATCAAGATCATTGGATTGGATGAATAGCTTCATTAATTTCTTCCAATGAAGGTTGTTGGCTCCATTGAAGTAAAGAGGCTTGTCAATCGATTGAGAGTCTTCCATGTAGAACAAGCCAGAGGTGGAAGTCATCTTCTCAGTTGTGTTAGAAATGGATAGAGCTTCTTAAAGGATCGTCTCAAGTTGTTAGACCTTCTAATGAGTCAAACTCTGACACCAATTATTGGGATTTTAATGAAGCTTAATTGAACAACTGAATAATTGCCAAGAGGGTGGAAATTGGCTTTTTGAGTTTAAGGAGTAAGGAGTACAAAAAAATAGGAAAATTTGTACAAGGATTTATAATGGTTCGACTTCTCAACCAAGTCTACATCCACTACCTTAGCTCTTCACTAAGGATTTTCTAACAAATTCACTAATTTGTTCTTTATTTTTGTAGGATAAAGAGATAACCTTTACAACTCCCTAGCTTTTCAAAGGCTAAGCTAGAACCAATCCTCTTTTACAAAGTTAAAAAGAAGTAAACAAGAAAAACATCTCAAAAGAAATATTTTTACAAAAATTAAGCTCACAAGAAAACAATTAAAAGATTTGCAATGAGCTCAAACACGCTAATATTTACAAGAGAAAGGAAAATAAGAGTGAAAAACTCTTCTATTGTGTTTGAATGCTTGGATAGGTGTTCTGTAACATTCTTCAAGTGTCCTCAACTTGTTTTTATATGTTGGAATAAGTTTGTGACCTTTTCTAGCTGTTGGGGATGTTTGAAGATGTTGGGGATTAATTTTTTACAAAATAAAATTGCCCATGATAGGGAGTATCAGTACTCCTTTAATGAGTATCGATACTACCTTTATAATATTTAAATAAAGTAGCCATTAAAGATTGTTGGGCTTGACCAGTATTGATACTATGCTTCATGTTATCAATACCATTGTGTAAAGTAGTATCGATACCCCCTTGGGTACCAATACCTATTTTGCATTCTGGAATTTGAGCAATTTAGAAAACAACCGGTAGTATCGATACTACCTAGAGAGTATCAATACTTATCTTACCTTTGGTATCGGTACCACATGAACAATATCGGTATTGTTCAGATAGTATCGATACTGCAAGAAACAGTATTGGTACTACGTACCCAGAAAAACATTTTGTGCTAAAATTCTAGTTTAATGGACTTTGACTTATTTTTTAAGACTTAGAACAAATTCAATCAAATCCAAAAATATTTTTGCCTTAATTTGTTATATTAAAATATTATAAAACATAGTTTAACAAATTTCTTAGGACATAACTGATATCCAACACAAGCAAGGACTAAACATAATATTAAGTCTACTTGCAGTAAGATAAATCAAAGAACCAATCGTTGACCTGTACAATTTAACATCTACACATTTATCTCCATCATCTTTACCAAACTTTGTAGAAGTGCTCATTGGTGTGGCTTGAGATTTAACATCCTTTAAGCTAATTTTGTTATCATGCCCTTTATTTATTTGGTTTGATTGATGAATATGTCATATTTATTTTGTTTGTTTTGAATTGTTAAAAAAGAATGAGAGTTCCTTTATCATGTTAATTTCAAACTCACCTTGCATGAGTTTTTCAAACTAATTAAACATGATCTTCAAAAAAAATTATGAAATAAAAAATCATTAATAACATCCCATAATATATCATCAATATATTTTTTTACCACTAACATGTCTTTTCCTTATTTTAAATTAAAAATAATTGGATCAACATTTTCTTTAGAATAGTATTTTTCAACTAGAAAATTTGTTAATCTCTCATTGCTTTTAAAATTAAAAAAAACATGGTTAATTTAAATATTTTAAATCTTCAAAATGGAAAGTGGTTCAACATAGACGTCTTTATTGTAAAATCATTTAGAAAAACACTTTTTACATTCATTTGATAAAACTTAAAATCATGGTAAAGCAAATAACATTATATAATAACTTTTATTATAGCTATGAAAGCATATGTTTATCAAATTCTATTCTTTTTTCTTGGTGTAACTGTGAAAAACAGATTTAGGTTGTTTTTCACTATGTTGCCATTCTCATTTAGTTTATTTCTAAAAACTCATTTAGTATATATAATAGACTTATTATTGAGTCTTTCAACTAATGTTCAAACATGACACCTCTCAAATGGATTTAATTTTTCTTGCATAACTATTGTCTAGTAATCATCATTTAATACTCATTTAATATTTTTAGGCACTAAGCATTATGTAAATGCAATAAAATTTAAATTATTTTTAAGAAAAGATATAGTGGTTATACATTTGAATGGATCACTCAAAATTTCACTATATTTGATAAAATTTTATTTTTTTTGGATAGATAATTTCTATTTCCTCTAAAGATAGTTCCTTTAGAGCTTCTTATGTTTACTATTTTGTTTCTTCCTTTAATGATTGTTCACCATTTTCAATTAGGTTTAAAATTCCTACATAATCATCAATAATAGAAAAAAAACTTCATTGGAACATGTTATCATTGAAAACAACAGAAATAGACTTTTCTACTACTAGAGATCACTTGTTAAAAACACAATAAGCCATATAGTTTAAAGAGTAACCAATACAAATATATTCATCGCATTTTGCATAAAATTTGTCACGATTATATTTTCTATTGTTTAACATAAATAGGGATGAACATGGGTCGAGTTTTCAGTTAACCCGACTTCGACCCAAAAAACTTACAGCCTTCATCCGACTCTGACCTGACCCGATATTTTGTGATATTTCATCCGCCTCGAACCTACCCCCAAAATTTAAGATAAAAATTCGAATTTGCACCGACTCGACCCGAAATATGGTGAAAACACTCAATGAATGAGATTGCAGCAACGGAAAGTTTGAAGAATATTAACTTTTGCAAGATTCAAAAAATAGTGTTAAAAGAAAAACTCCAGGTCATGTCAGGTCAGGTTAGAGATTTTTTTACCTTAAACCCGACCCTGACCTGAACCCGTCTATATCTCTTTCAAAACCCAACTCGACCTGAACCCGATTTTCAAAGAAAACTATGACCCTATTAGATCAGATCGGGTAAAAATCCATCGAGTACGAGTTATTTGCCCATGCCTAAACACAAAACACTTGCATTCAAAAGGATAAAAATAGCTTACGTTAGGTTTTTTATTTTCAAAAAGTTCATATAATTTTTTTAAAAATAAGTATAATTATAATTCTATTGATGATAAATTATGTGGCATTTATGGCTTTCGCACAAAATTATTTAGTAACTTATTTTCACAAATTTTATTCCTAGTTATTTTTTTCTAAAGTTCTATTTTTTTCTCAATGATTGTATTTTATTGAGGAATTTTAGATGCTGAAAATTAGGAATGATACCATTAGAATTAAAAGAACTCATCAAACTAAGATTTTGAAATTTGATTTCATGGTCATTTCTAACTCTAGAAATTTAGTAATGTTTTTTATTTTGGTCTCATTTTTGAAAATACGGTGATTTTTTTAAGTATCATCTTTTATTCTTAAGAAAATAACTCAAGTAAACCTAAAATATACATCAAGCAAAGTAATTGCATATTATTTTCACTCAATATAATAATTTTAATAATCAAGAAATAATCTATTTGAATTAATTACAATACTCCATTAGTTGATACATCATTAATAAGTTTAAAAAATATATATTTTTTTTGTTTTTACTTAACACGTGCATAATTTTTTTTGTCCAAATCGAAATTGGTTTTTGGTAAATCCCTTGATAAATCATTTTTAACCAATTTATGCAATATGCTCATGCTATCATGTCCTAACTTTCTATGCCATAATAAATATTCATTTTTATTTTTAGCCATAAATTACACGTTTGAAGTATGAAAGTCATCTAAACGCACTATAACAACCTATATCTGGTCACGAAGAATGACTCAATTATTATGAGTGCGTATTAAATTCTGAAATCAATCAGACAAGGATCCGAAACATGCATACTAAGCAGAGATGATTTGAATTTTCAACAATCATCATGCAAATCGTAACAGCTGCATTAACAACCAACTTGCTCAAGCATCATGCAACATGCCTCGTAAACTACTCATATTTAAACATAAGGGTACAACAGTCATTTCACATTTTATAATTTTGTTAAATAAGTTAGTGATTAAACTTAACAATATTAATTATTAATCATCAATTAGTCATATGTCAAATTTTGGATTAATCAGACATCGTTTAGTGACATAATTGAATATGCTTGTCTAAAGACCAAACGTCAACAATTCAAAATATGCTTCTAAACAACAAACATCAAATTGACCATTACATTATGTAATTAGGTATATTAAACGGTGACAAAAACAAATCTCGGTCAAATCTGATTTAAAACTAAGAATTAATGAGATAATCATATTTTGGATAAGTTTAAACTCATTCTAATATTCTGGGGTCAAACTAGGACTTAGGGTACACTTGGGACCTTTAATGAACAAAATTTTATCATTTTTCAACAAGTCAAAATGCAAGGCATCGAATCTTTGTAAAATAGAATGCAAAGTTGACAAAGTGATCGATCCTTCGGGTAAGGTATCAATCCTTTTTGTTAGGGGATCCATTCTTTGAGCCAATGGATCGATCCCTTTTCTAGAAAACCCAGAAAATACATATGAACATGCAAGAAAATGTCACCAAACTTTCATGGAATCAACCCTAAGGTCTATGACCATGCTTGGGCATACTTGAATCACTTAGGACATATTACAACACATGTATAGCATGCTCCATAACATCAATTAACATGCAATTCATACATTTGGCACTTAAAGATAAAATTTTCATAAAAAAAATTTAACCATAAGTCACATATCCATTTTATGCATTAATGGTCATTTCATGCATCCTAAAACCTAACATATTATATTACCTTGGTGTAACTTTTCTAGACGATCAAATCAAATAATTAAGCTATAGAACAACATTTGGTCATTTTAGGCTCATATGCTCTTTAAGTGCGATTAGAGGTCATTTAGAAAGTTCATCATTATCAACACATGTTAGTTGCTAAAAGTTCCTCACATTGCCTCTTATTGAAACCATAATATAACATACACTAGTATAAGCTTGCTTGCTTGATCACCATTCGATGCTTGACTCTCGGAACCTCGATATTAGCTCCTAATCCTCTGAAAAGTGGTAAACAACAAGAAAAACACAACAAATAATTGGTAACTCCGTATTTTCGACAATCACTTCAAAATCGTATTTTGCTTCCAAAACCAAAATCACTCCATTCATTTTACAAATCTGATTTCATAACTTCAAAAACATCTTGAAACTATAAAGATTCATTAAGAACCCTTCAAAATCAACTCAATAAAATGTATCAATTAAATCCTTTGGCAATCACAATTTTACCTTTGTAAAACCATCATCAAAATATGTGATCTTTATGATCTCTTACATTTGGATCTTTTAATCATTAAAGCACAAAAGAGAGCCATTATGATAAGATTACCTTTCTATGAAAAATGAGAAGAAATAATTGGAAAATATGAGCAATGATCATAGAATAAGAAGCTTGAAATATGTTATAATTATCGGAACGATTAACAACAAACAAATACGATCGAACAGAATAATAAAAATACCAAGATTTACGTGCAAACCCCAAAAAGAAAAAACCATAGGCATAAGAGAATTTCACTATGTCAAAAAATACAATCTTCATTGCGTTATAAAACCCTATTCCCTACTTTCTATTTATAGGGGTCAAATGGATTATATTTCTCCTCACACTTTTATCATTGTTTTGATTGTAACTTCATGACCTGGTCTAGGAAGAAATTGAGTCATGACTCTAACAAAATCAATGGTGAATCTAGGTGGAAAAATCGGCCATGAAGAAGAGATGAAGAAGGATAAAATCAAGAAGAAAACGACACAAAATTCATTAAGTAAGATAAGAAAATTGAAAGGAGATTTTCAACCAAACAAGAGAGAGAGAAAGACTAGTGTTTGGATAAATCAAAATGAAAGATGAACGGTGGTTGTAACTAACTAAATTATAGAAAACAAAAGGAAATTAAAATGAATAAAAAAATGCAAGTAGAATGAAAAGTAGGGAAGTTGAAGGAAAAATCAATTCTTAACAAAATTCTTTACAGATTTTTTTGATTTTTATCTTCATTGATAGTTACAATATAAAATACATTCAATAATTCGTGGAGGGTTCCATGATAGAAATCTAAAAAACCACTATCTTTGTACCTAGAGAGGAATGAATGCCATGAATAAAGCAACGGTGCAGATAAACAAGATTGAGTGACTTTAAGAACATTTGATCAAAATGGAACAAAAGATGAGTCGTCAAGCAAAGAAGTTATAGGACGAATCAAGGGGGCAAATGTCTGAATTGATGAACACAATGACTACTGTGATTAAGAGAAAAAAATTAATAAATGATTCCAATGTACAAGCATACATGAAGAATTTGAGATTGAGTCAAAATCTCAACTTTGTGGTCAACGGGACAATTTTAAGATGATTAAGAACCTATTAAAGAGAAGGCTTGAGAAATCAGAGTCAATCTAGAGAGAACCGTTGAGCTAATAACTGACGAGGGTTCCCTCAATGAAGATGAGCTTCACTTGTAGAAAAGAGGCATAGAAGAAATCTGGAATATCATCCAAGGGGATGAGAAATAGCAAGGTGAATAAATTGATGACGTGTTGTCGAGAACTCCCATAGTTATTATCTTAATAAATTCAGCCATTCAACAAAAGAATGTGCTTTACCAGAAGAAAAAAAATCAAAATCTCATTGCAAAAGGGTTGTTACACTTTGAAAGGAAATAACGTAAGTTCTCTAAAAAGCTCGACATCTACCATATAATATGAACTAGTAGAAAAAAGAGAGGATCAAACTCACGTAAACCAATGTTTCTATCTTTTACCAAATGTCGATCAAGACTTGAAAAGTTTCATTAATTGCATTTTGATTCCTCGTTACTTTCATTTGATGGCACTATGATGACGAGGAGAATGTGAAATCTAAAGATTCTCGATTTGATCATATTCCTTTCTCATACAGTGAGTTATATTCTATATTGCTTGAAGCTCGATTGACAATTTTAGCTCACACACCCAAGAAAATTAGAACAAAAGACCACAATAAAGAACAAGCTAGTGTTCAGTAAGAAATATAGAAAATTTAGTAAAAGTAGAAATTTTAGCTCTATAATGTTTATAATTTCTTTATTAATGTTCTTTTTGTTGCAAGATCCCTTTTATATGCTCTAACTGATATTCAGTCATTTGGACTTATTAGAGAGAGTTTGGAGCCATTGGAAGCATTAAATTCACACATTTAATGGTCATATGCACATAAAGTATCGAAACCCCTTAAATGAGTTATAAAAATATGATTGTTGGAGCTTAGAGTATCGAAACTTGTACATTAGTTTCGAAACTCTTGTATATATATCAAAACTCTTATCAGGATATTGATGCCTTGAAACTCTCTGGAGTGGAAGTCTCAAAATGAATCAAAATACTTGAAAATTATTTTTTACATAATTTTTCTTAAAAAATAATTTAAGAGTGTTTCGACAAATTTTAGTTCAAGAATAAGTGTTTATAATTTTTATAAAATCAATTTTTAGTTATTTAATGTTATATCAAAATTATTCATAAGTCTAACTATTTAGGCTGTGGTCAATTGGATTAGCTCAATTATGGATGATTAATTTACTATTATTTCCCTCCATAAATACTTTTAAAATGAGAGATGCAATTTGAGTAATCAATTCATGATCATCTAATATGTCAAAGGAATACAGAAGAGCATTCAGCAATGTGAGTCAAACAAATACAGCATACTCCAACACTTAAAAACATAATAAAATATAGGAAAAAGAAATCAAATGTGGCCATTTGACCAACGTTTTCTATTGTTGATAGTTACAGTGCTGACGCGGCAATTCACGATGCTGATGTGATAGTTCACAATACTGACGTGACAGCCCGTGGTGCTGATGACATGGGGAATGACATTACATATGGACTAAATTGGTTTTTTGGTCTTGTTCGAGGGTGAAATTAGTTTTTTTTAAGTTCATTGGCTTATTTACTTTTAAAAAAATATTTCAAATTTTAAATATAAATATTCAAATTTGGATACAAAATCTGGATTAGTCGAAACTTACAAAATTTGAATTAGTCGAAACTTAATGTATTTTCTAATTATATTTAGATACAAAATTTGTAAGTCTCAACTAATTTAGTAATAATATTATGTATAAATGTTGATGACATGACTATTGTTACATGTATATATTGTATATAATCTATATTTTAATAATTTATAAATTATCATTTTATAGTTTTTGATATATATTCATTTTTAAAAAAAAATTAATAATAGTTTTAGTATTTAAAATATATATTTAATTTGTTAGTAATTTTTTTTTATTTTTAGTATTTTTATATTTAAAATTTAAAATAATTTTATTTTAAAAAAATAAATAAGTTCCTGAATTTAAAAAAAAAAACTAATTTAGCCCTCGAAAAAAAAACCAAAAAATCAATTTAGCTCACCTGTCACGTCATCTACCACGTCATCAACTATTGTGAACTGCCACATCAACATTGTGATTCGCCATGTCAATATCGTGAATTGCCACATCAGCACCGTAATGGTCAACGATAAAAAATGTTGGTCAAATGACAACATTGAAGTTGTTTTCTAAGTTAGAGGGCCACATCGGAGTTGTTTTCTAAGTTAGAGGGCTACATTGAGTGAAAATTAATACAATGGTCACATTAATTTTTTTTTAAAAAAGTACAAGGGCCTTAAGTTTTTACCTAAAATATATAAGATGAAGAAGAACTAATTACATAAAAGGAATCGTCAAATATATATGTTCAAGTTACTTTTTTTTTGAACAATTTCTACCTAGGGGAGAGAAAAGAGAATTTTACTCATAATAGATATTGAGCCTACAGTCTAGAGAAGAGTAGACGTGTCAACTGAAAACTTTTAACTACTTAGTCTAGTGATTTTTGATGGAGCTGTTGTTAGGACCGTCGGCGCACCCCATGGCGCAGCGGAAACAAAACTCGACGGTCTCACCAGCGATCCAAGTACGAAAAACTGAAATCAGGAGGAAGAGATACGAATACTTACAACGGGTTCCTTGAAAAACAGCAAGGAAAGCAGTGAATTCTGGTGGTGTAGATCGGTTCGAATCGTAAGCCTCCACGAAATCACGTCTCGGCCTCTACTCAGTTCACCCGATTGAGAGCAATTTTGTTTTCCCCAAAACAGTTTTGAGAGAAAGTGGCTGAAGGTTTTGTGTGTGTTCTCCCCAAAACGGCTGCTAGACCTAACACACCCTTTTATAGCCAAGTTACCCTAGTCATATTAGGGTTTTATTATTTCAAATTAATTAAATCTATATTTAATTAATTGGAATTTAATAATCCTTTTATATCCAAGTTACCTTAATCATATCAGGGATTTTATTATTTCAAATTAATTAAATTTATATTTAATTAATTGAAATTAAATATTCGGGATTATTAAAATATGTATACTTAATTAACTCTAGATATATTTTAGTAACGTACAACAAATTGTACATTTTTGCTCGTTTCAATCTTAGGGTGTGACCCTGTAGGTTCTTGTAACATTAGAAGTAATTATTAGAACAATTCTAATATTACATACAATGAGTGACATCTAGCAATATATTATTGTCACCTAAGTTACAAGAAAATATGATTCGATATATCATCTTGGTGATTAACTCTTTTATGTATTATATCCTTATGTCCTTTATATCTAGAATAGGCACAAGTCTTGGAATAGTCGCACTTGTATAGCCCATCTATTGTTTCTTGATTTCTAGAGTAGACTTTAATTAACGAATAGTTTATGATATCTCATATCAACTTATTTGAGCATGGCCATGCGTTTCTAGTCTTACTCAATCAAGTGGCCTACGATATATTTCCTATTATGTAGGAAGGACATATCCTATCTTAATCATACACACCCACTACATATATTGAGATATATTCAATAACAGTCTTTATAGAGCAACCAGTTACGGAGCTTGTTTAGCTGCATCAAAACATACAACAATAAATGTTGGGATAGTATTGATCTCAAGTCTGAGGATCATACATATAGTCATCACCATGAGCAATGTTATGATTGTCACATAATAATCCAAGACATATGCTCATGGTGGGTCAATCCAATACATTGTTCTCTAACAATATAATCATGTATTAATTCTGACATCTCTATGTCAATGACAACCCACCATGAGCAATGTTATGACTGTCACATAATAATCCAAGACATATGCTCATGGTGGGTCAATCTAATACATTGTTCTCTAACAATATAATCATGTATTAATTCTGACATCTCTATGTCAATGACAACTCGTTGTCATCAATCAATAACATGTTAGTCTTGAGCGTATTATTATTGTCCATGCCCATAATAATACTTGACTAGGGATCTTTTAATAATAACAATTATGTCATTATATGAACTTTATTATCTTCCAGTTTATGTTAAACACATATATATAACTGAAAATAATAGCGGCAATGTCTTTATTCAATAAAATCGGTAAATAAAAGTATTATTACAATAATCATATGATTGGTCTTTGGGCATACTCTAACAACTGCAACTTGTTAATGGAGTTACAACGAATAAAATATCTCTAAAAGGAGTTCTTGCATTTGCTGGTATTTTAAAAATTAAGATTAAATTAAATAATATGTAAATATTAAAAAAATAAATTTTAAAATTCAGAATAAATTCATCGATGTATAAAAATTTATGAATATATTTATTATTATGACAATTTTTGAAGTTGATATATCATTATTTTGTTAGTTATTTAATATTATCAATTTAATGGAGAATAACTAAAACAAATTTTAAAAAAATTATAATTTTTAACTTTTAATAATTAGATAAAAAATAGACCTTATAATTGGATGATCAAGAGGGTATAGTTTACTTGTTAATATAGGCATAATATCAAAATTAACCTCTAACATTTATTAAAATGGTCATTTTTTCTCTTATTTTTTTGGAATATTTTGGTCTCATCGTTTAATGTTAAGGTAAAAAAATCCCCTAACATTTGACAGAATATTCACTTTGACCCTTATTCTTTTTGAGTATTTTGATCATAAACGTTCTATTTTAGGGTAAAAGGCCCCTATTATGGAGTCTTAATCGTGTGTTAACTTGTTGAAAACATTTTGATATAACAAATTAAGATAAATTAATTTTAATATTTTCCAAAAGATTTTCTAAGTATATTCGATATAATTATTCGAATATCAAAATATTACTCCAAATCTTTCAAATGTCATTTTTAATCCTTACTCAAGTGTAAAATTAAGTTTTAAACTTAAAATAATTTCAAAATAATTTTACAAAATATTTCGAACCATTTCAAAGCCAAAAATTCCAGATTGCTCAGAGGGAATTGATTCCCCCATGAATGGTTTGGCTCCGAGAAAAACAGAATGCTCGGAGGGAACCGATTCCCCCACTGATCAACGGTCGAAATATTTGAATTTTACACTTAGGGAATCGATTCCCCATGAGGGGGTACCGATTCCTCCCACGCTCCAAGCTGTTTTATTAATGGTTTTCACACTTAAACGGCTCCATTGACTCCACTAATCATCCCCAGCATTCAGAATCAATTGAGGGAGTATTTAAACAAGTTTTGAAGCCTTTGATCAACAAGAAATCATAGAGAAACAAGAGAGAAAGCATCAAACACCAAGTTTGTGCAAATCAAGCCAATTTTCCTTTCAATATTCATTTTGCTTTCAAGAACACCATTTGTGCTCATTTGTAATTATTTGTGAGTGTACTTTTCTTGTTCTAGAATTGTGCAAACATCTTACCTTGTGAGGTTTTCCTTGTAAGTTTGCAAATTTGTGTATTTCTCTTTGAAAAAGAGTGTGCTCAAGAATTTGGGGTATAATTCTTGAGGGAGTTGTAAGGTTACTCTTTGTCCTCAAAAGAAAGAACAAATTAGTGAATTTGTTGGAAAATCCTTAGTGTGGATAGCTAAGGTAGTGGACGTAGACTTTGGTTGAGAAAGTCGAACCATTCTAAATCGTTGTGCAAATATTTTCAATTTTCTGCAAAAGCTTCCACCAAAATTTTAATTACCAATTCACCCCCTCTCTTGGCCATTTCCATCAATCGATTAACTCAACAATTGGCATCAGAGCTTGACCCATTTGAAGGTTTTACCACCTCTTGAGTAGATCCGGGAAGAGTTAAATTGATAAAGATGGTGTCCACTTTCAGTTTATTCTCCATGGAAGAATCCAGAACAATTGACATGCCTCCATACTTCAATGGAACAAATTATAATCGTTGGAAGAAGCTTATGATGATATTTATCCAAGCATTTGATATGGAAGCTTGGATGATGATCGAGAAAGGATATTCTTCTCCTATAAAGAAGGCAAAGAAGTGGAGTGATCAAGAACGGAAGAAAGCTCAACAAAAAACAAAGGCTATGCACATGTTGTGTTGTGCAATTGATCCTAATGTATATAAAGGAGTTTCTTCTTGTTCAAATGCCAAGGAGATGTGGGATAAGCTTGAGGAGATCTATAGAGACAAGGAAGAAGAAGAACCAATAAATATGATGTCTCTATTAGCTCTCACAGAGCCAAAGGTATCTTCTAACTCAAATAGATTAAATTCAAAATCTTTTAATGAGTTACAAGATGCTTATGATGAATTATTTTTGGAGTTTGAGACCATGAACTCCAAATATAAAAATCTTATTTCTAAATTTATTGCTAAAAATGATCTTCTTTTGAAAGCTAAAACAGACTTGGAAAATCAAAATGAAATGTTGAGAAAGGAGTTAGAGCTTTCAAAAATAAAATCTGAAAACTTTGAAAAAGAAATTTTCAAATTAAACAAACTTCTTCTAGAAACGAAAATGGATTTTGAAAATCAAAATGAAATCTTGAAGAAGGATTTAGAGCTTTCAAAAATGAAATTTGAAAGTATTGAAAACGAAAACTTCGATTTGAAAGTTAAGCTTGAATGCTTAACAAAAGAAAAAACAGATCATTTTAAATAATTCATCTAGTTCAATAATGACAATATGTTCACATTGTCATTATCATGGTCATAAGGAACATACTTGTCCTTTAAAGAAAGGAAAACGATTTAAAATTAGACAAGTATGAGTTCCAAAAGGAACAAGAGGTATTGAAACTAATGTTAAAGGATCCAAAGCAATTTGGATACCAAAATCTACTTAAATGTCTCTTGTAGGTGTGTGGGAGCAATGGTGATGAAGATGATGATATTCAAAATGCTCTAGCCACACATGAAAAATGAATGGGTAACCTCTAAACTTAATGTTTTTTTATTTTATTTGGTTGCTCATTTAGTTTATGCATGCATGAGGTTTTAAATGTTGAATAATTCTAAATGATTATGTTTTATCTCATGTATGTTGAAAAATATTGTATGATGAACATAGTAATTTTTGGTAATGTTTTTATAAACTCTAGTTCATCATATTAATTTTTTTGGGTCAAAATTGGTTTTAAAATGTAATTGAAATCTATTTAACAATTGATATCGATTTTTCAAGAACTTTGGTTTTACAAAATTTTGACCTTAAATTGTTCTTAATGTTTATGCACAGATTTTTTTTTAATTTTATAAAGTTTTAATGCATAACATTTTCAAAAATTTTATGCATGTGTTTTTAATCTCGATAATCAACATTGCATAATGTTTTGTATGTGAATGGATTAAAGCATAATCCGATTAGATAAATTTGACAAAAGATACAATGTCTTATTTTTAAATTAAGTGTTTGCAAAATTGATTGACATTGCATCTATTTTGATTATGCTTGTTGGTCATAGAATAGGAAACATTTACATGGTGCATTTAGACTCTATAGATATGACTAATTTATGCCTATTTGCTAAGGATGAGCATGATAGTTGGTTATGGCATAGGAGACTAGGACATGCTAGTATGAGTGTCTTGCAACGGTTAATTCAAGGAGATTTGGTTCGAGGGCTGCCTAAACTAAAATTTTATAATGATAAAATCTGTGATGCTTGTGCTAAAGGAAAACAAAAGCGAGTTTCTTTTAAATCCATTAATGATGTATCAACTAGTAGAGTATTGCAATTGATCCATTTAGATCTTTTTGGGCCATCTAGAACTACTAGATTAGGTGGAAAACAATATGCATTTGTCTTGGTAGATGACTATTCTAGATATACTTGGGTTCTATTCTTAAGTACTAAAGATGAAGCATTAGAAAAATTCATCACGTTTTCAAAAGTAATCCAAAACGAAAAAGGTTACTCTATAACTAGTGTTAGGAGTGATCATGGAACTGAATTTGCAAATCTTGGATTTACTGAATTTTGTAATTCTAATGGTATTAGTCATAATTTTCAGCACCTAGAACCCCTCAACAAAATGGAGTTGTTGAAAGGAAAAAGCGAACTTTAGAAGAAATTGCTAGAACCATGCTTTGTGAAAACAATTTGCCAAAATATTTTTGGGCGGAAGCCATAAATACTGCTTGTTATGTTATTAATCGAGTAATGATTAGGCCTATTTTGAAGAAAACTCCATATGCACTTTTTAAAAATAAAAAGCCTAACATTAGCTATTTTCATCCTTTTGGATGTAAATGTTTTGTTTTAAACAACGGTAAAGACAATCTTGGCAAATTTGATGCTAAAAGTGATGAAGGAATTTTTCTGGGTTATTCCTTAAGTTCTAAACCTTATCGAGTATTTAATAAAATAACTTTAGTTGTAGAAGAGTCTATACATGTTGTTTTCGATGATAATCTCCTTTCGAGGAAGGATTCTTGCTTGAATAATGGTGTAGGTATTATAAATACAAATGAGGTTAGACATGACATTGGAGAACCATCATCAAAGGAAGAAACAAAAGATGAGGAAACTCATGATCCTCTCGAGAATCCAACCATTGAAGAAATGGAAGTATCTTACCCAAGAGAGTACACCTATGTCAAGGATGGTGAAATCATAGGTGATCCATCCAAAGGGGTAACAAATCGATCCTCTCTTAGAAATATTTGTAATTATGTGGCATTTATCTTATGCATAGAGCCTAAGAATATTAAAGAAGCATTAAAAGATGAACATTGGATTATGGCTATGCAAGAAGAGTTAAATCAATTTGAGAGGAGTAAAGTATGGACATTAGTTGAAAGGCCTAGTAATAAATCTAATGTAGGTACTAGATGGGTATTTAGGAATAGACTTGATGAAAGTGCTAATATAGTGAGAAACAAGGCTAGACTTGTTGCTCAAGGGTATACTCAAGAAGAAGGCATAGACTATGATGAAACATACACTCCCATAGCTAGGATGGAAGCAATTAGAATGTTATTAGCATTTGCATGTTTTCATGAATTTAAATTATATCAAATGGATGTTAAAAGTGCATTTTTAAATGGTTTTATAAAGGAAGAAGTGTATGTAGAACAACCTCCTGGTTTTGAAGATTTAAAATTTCCAAATCATTTTCTTAAATTGACAAAAGCACTTTATGGTTTAAAACAAGCTCCTAGATCTTGGTATGAAAGATTGTCAAACTTTTTAATTGAAAAAGGTTTTTCAAAAGGGAAGGTTGACATTACATTGTTTTTAAAGCATAAAGGTAAAGATTTATTAGTAGTTCAAATTTATGTTGATGATATAATATTTGGTTCTACTATTGATGTTCTTTGCCAAGAATTTTCTAAGCTAATGCAAAGCGAATTCGAGATGAGCATGATGGGGGAGCTCTCATTTTTCTTGGGACTCCAAATCAAGCAAAGAAAAGATGGCATCTTCATCAATCAAGCTAAATACGTCAAATATATGCTCAAAAAGTTTGGACTGGAAAATGGGAAACCTCATGACACTTCAATGAGCTCTTTTACAAAGCTTGACTTGGATGAAGGAGGTAAATGTGTGGATGTTAAATTATATAGGTCAATGATTGGTTCTTTGCTCTATCTAACTGCAAGTAGACCAGACATTATGTTTAGTGTTTGCTTATGTGCTAGATTTCAATCATGCCCTAAGGAATCACATTTACTAGCTGTTAAGAGAATCTTTAGATACCTTAAGGACACTCCTAGTTTAGGACTTTGGTATCCTATAGACTCTAGCTTTAGCTTGCATGCCTTTTCTTATGCGGATTATGGAGGATGCAAATTAGATAGGAAAAGCACCTCCGGTACTTGCCAATTCCTTGGAAATATGTTGATTTCTTGGTTTTCAAAGAAACAAAATTATGTTGCATTATCTACCACTGAAGCCGAATACATTTCAGCTGGTAGTTGTTGTGCACAAGTTTTATGGATGAAACAACAACTTTTTGATTATGGAATTGAAGTAGGTACCATTCCTATTAAGTGTGACAATAATAGTGTTATTTGTCTCACTAAAAATCCCATTCAACACTCTAGAACTAAGCACATTGAAATAAGACATCACTTCATTAGAGACCATGTCGCTAAGGAATATGTAGTTCTAGAATTTGTTGATACTTTGCACCAATTAGCGGATATCTTTACAAAACCTTTAGACAAGGAAAGATGTTGGACACTTAGGAGAGAATTAGGTTTAATTGACCTATCTTCACTTAGTGTTTAAAATAATTTTAGCACTTTTAAGAATAAATGAAAAATGCTTATAATAAATTTTGATTGCATTCTTTGCTATTAGTTAGGGGGAGTTTATGATTCTTTGTGAAAAAAATGACTATATGTTAAAATAAATTTTAATGATAAATTTGATTGATTGAACATAATTAATTTTTCGTAATATGAGTTGCCAATACCACTAGAGAAAATTAATTTAGCATTTTGAGTGTTTAAAATCAAATTTTAGCAGTTTTAGTGCAGAGGGAATCGATACCCCCTTGAAGGGGAACCAATTCCCCCTTTGAATGGGAACCGATTCCCTCCTTGAGGGAATCGATACCCCCCACGGGTTCTGGATATATCACAACCAGAAAACCCATTCTCTCAAAACCTCTCTTCTTTATTAAACGTCGTTCATCCTCTCTTTCTCTCTAAATCTCCATTTTTGCCAAAATCATCAAATACAAGTCGGAATTAGATCGTTCTTCAACTTCTAATCCTTGCAAACAACATCACATTCTCATAAAATCCAAATTTTCAAGGTAATATTTCAAAATCCTCTATTTCATTGATTTTTGAACTTAGGACTAGTTTTGATTAGTTCTAAGATGAACATTACATCGGGCATTGGTTATATGATTATTTTACAACCAATTTAGTCAAAAACACTCAATTTTTCAAAACTATCTTTAAATTTTGAAATAAAAAAAATAAAAATTGTTGTTTTAATTGATGTTTTTGATTCAATTATGTTTTCATAAAAACTATACGTATTATGATTTTCAAACATTATTTTCCAAATAGTTTTTCAAAACATTGCCCTTTAGGATTCGATTTAGAGAACCTTGAAATATTGAGGACTCATTTGAGTTTTGGGTTTGATTATATTGCATACATGTGTTTAAATTTGCAGGTTACATATTTATTCTGATTCTTAAACATGTCAAATCCTAAACGACCTAGGACATTGTCTAGTAGCTCAAGTCAAAATCGGCCTCTTATTCCTCCACCCAATCCAAATAACCCAAATATGACCATTATGAACTCTTGTTTCAACGTACCTGGTTGTGGACAAGATCTATACCATATGTACCATACTTGTTTTGAGTCATACAAAATCTGGGAAGAGCGTATCCCTTCGATCCAAGCTATAGAAGATATGGACTTCCAATATCTTCCTACTCTTAAATCATAGAAGTTTGATAAACTCTTTAAACTCAAACCTTTGGTTTATCATCAATTAGTCCGCATTTTTCTATTCCAATGTTGTATGTGTCCAAAACGAGCACCGATCTGAAACTATAGGAATTCGATCCTATCTTTTAGGACAATTCATTTTTATTGACTCCGACACAATCGCTACCCATTTTGGACTATATAACTAAGGTTTAATGAAAAAGAGACTGTGGATTCACCCTATAAGTCTAAGGATAGTGAGAGTACCCTAAGAACTCATTGTGATAGAGTCCTTCATTATTTGATCTCTTGGTGGTTTAGACCATCCGGAGGTAGGTACTCCTCCCTTAGGAACATAGATATATGGTGGATATATTGTATTCAACATAAAAAGAAGATTAATCTACCACAGATCATCTTTAGTGAGTTTCCATAAACATTGTTCCTTCCAAGAATATAGAAACCTTGGTTTATGGTTGTCTCCTTAGTAATTTGTTTATCAAACTCGGTCTTAGGGTCAATGGGTTTATCATCCCGGTCTCAGAACTTTTAATTGTGAAACATTTTGATGTTCATGGATTGTTTTATTTTGGGTGTTTGAATTTGTTGGATAATTGGATATTTGAACTTACATGCTTATATATTTGGTTTGATTTTCACTTTCATTTTGAGCTTAATGTTTATTTTTGCATCATTTACATATTAGTTGCATTATGACCAATTTTTTTCATTTCACATTGTTTATGAATATTGAATTACGAAACTAATGACTAATCTTTCTCTTGATTATGATCTTAGCAGCTTACGCTATATTTAGTTATCAATTGGCTAATTGTTTTTCAAAGACTTGTTTAAAATCTTTTAAAGGTCTTTTTGATTTAACAAAAAAGGGGGAGAAATATTAAAGTGTTTGTGTTTTTAAAGGGGAGAAGTGTTAGAGTAAGGGGGAGTAATTTCAAAACTTGATTTCAAAATCTTAAAATTACTAAAATGTTTTGTTATATCAAAAAGGGGGAGATTGTTGAAAACATTTTGATATTTCGATATAACAAATTAAGATAAATGAATTTTAAGATTTTCCAAAAGATTTTCTAAGTATATTCGATATAATTATTCGAATATCAAAATATTACTCCAAAATTTTCAAATGTCATTTTTAATCCTTACTCAAGTGTAAAATTAAGTTTTAAACTTAAAATAATTTCAAAATAATTTTACAAAATATTTCGAACCATTTCAAAGCCAAAAAATTCCAGATTGCTCAAAGGGAACCGATTCCCCCCCAAGGGGGTACCGATTCCCCCCTGAATGGTTTGGCTCTGAGAAAAACAGAATGCTCGGAGGGAACTGATTCCCTCCCTGATCAACGGTCGAAATATTTAAATTTTACACTTAGGGAACCGATTCCCCATGAGGGGGTACTGATTTCTCCCACACTCCAAGCTGTTTTATTAATGGTTTTCACACTTAAACGGCTCCATTGACCCCACTAATCATCCCCAATGTTCAGAATCAATTGAGGGGGTATTTAAACAAGTTTTGAAGCCTTTGATCAACAAGAAATCATAGAGAAACAAGAGAGAAAGCATCAAACACCAAGTTTGTGCAAATCAAGCCAATTTTCCTTTTAATATTCATTTTGCTTTCAAGAACACCATTTGTGCTCATTTGTAATTATTTGTGAGTGTTCTTTTCTTGTTCTAGAATTGTGCAAACATCTTACCATGTGAGATTTTCCTTGTAAGTTTGCAAATTTGTGTATTTCTCTTTGAAAAAGAGTGTGCTCAAGAATTTGAGGTATAATTCTTGAGGGAGTTGTAAGGTTAGTCTTTGTCCTCAAAAGAAAGAACAAATTAGTGAATTTATTGGAAAATCCTTAGTGTGGATAGCTAAGGTAGTGGACGTAGACTTTGGTTGAGAAAGTCGAACCACTCTAAATCGTTGTGCAAATATTTTCAATTTTCTGCAAAAACTTCCACCAAAATTTTAATTGCCAATTCACCCCCCCTCTTGGCCATTTCCATCAATCGATTAACTCAACATAACTAACAATTTTCATCTATAAAATGACTTTTTACCCCAAAATAAAAAAGTTAGGGGCCAAAATGCTCTAAAAAAGAATAGAGCCCAAAATGACAATTTTAATAAATATTGGGGGGGCTAATTTTGGCATTATACCAATATAGCTATAATATAAACTAATAAAAAAAGTTAATTGTACCATACATCCTCAAACTATAACTCTCATTCTAAATTGATCCCTAAAATTTAAATATTCCAATTTCATCCTCAAATTATGATTCACATTCTAAATTTATCCCTAAACTTTTAAACATTCTAATTTCATACTCAAACTATGACTCCCATTCTAAATTAGTTCCTATACTTTTGAACATCCACCTTAATCATTCAAAAGTTTAAGAATGAAAATAGAGAATTTAAAGGTTTTGGGACCAATGTAGAATGAGGGTATTAGTTTGGGGATGAATTTGGAATGTTTAAAAGTTTAGGAACCAATCTAGAATGAGGGTAATAATTTGGGGACAAATTTGGAATGTTCAAAAGTTTGAGGACCAATTTAAAAAGGGAGTCATAGTTTGGGAATATATGATGTAATTAACTCTAAAAAAATGAAAGCAAGTCATATTAATCCACGTCATAATCCTAATTTGTTTATTTATACTATTGTTTTCTTGGTGGTTCTTTCTTACATCGTCTTGCCTGTGCCATCCTAATAAATTTCATTACGATTTAGGGTTAAACTCGTAAATCCACAAAATATTCTCTTTTTTAACTGAAAATTTTATTAAATGAAGTTCTAAAATGGTAAAGGAAAAGAGAGCGCGCGAGAGAAAGCGTTCGGCAATGGCGAGACTACAATTACATATCTCATGTTCTGGTTCAGCTTTCTTTCTTCTTCCTTTTGAATTGTAACTTTTTAGCTTCTTCTGTAATACATTCCAAAAAAAAATTTAATTTGTTCAGATCTGTTGGATTTGTATTTTTTTTCTGTTGACTTTGATTTTTTTTAATGAGAAGCATGATAATTTTAGTGATGTTATTGGTAAAATAAAATATAAAAGGAAAAGAAGGGGGTAAACACACTGGAGGCAGCGGTTCATCGATCTCTTCCTGGGAATTTTGTTGTGAGCGTTACACAAGTACATGAATCGATCGATAAACCTCTGCATCCAGCGCCTTAACTCTCTTTTATTCATCAACTTTTTCAAGAGTACAGTTTCTCTGCTTTTTTTAAATTCAAAAAAATAGGGTAGAGATTTTGATATAACTAACTTTGTTGTTTTCCATGATTTTGTATTACCTTGTAGATTTTTTTCTTAAATTTCTGGTATTTTTCTTATGATTCTACTTATAACTAACATTGAATGGACTAATGGTTGGTGGCTGCAGTGAAGAGGAAGGCGCTACGTTATCGTTTCCCAGTGGTCGACCCTATCTGGTTACTGATTATGTTTTTTCAATCGAACTTAGAAATATCTAATCACTGCTCTTTTTAACGTTTTCTTATTTGATTTTCGCATCTGTTTTCAATAATTTTTTATTAATGCATATTTAATTATGCTATTGTTTAAAAAAAACACAATTTACGTTTTAGTAGGAAGTAATTGAATAGTGGATAAATAAATAGCGAAACTGGTGTTCCTTGTTAACCGGTGATTCACTTCTTGATCAAATTTTGGTTTAATTTCCATTTACATCATTGATGATAAATCTGGAGCTTAAAATTGGGGATGGGATATACTTGTTTTCTCTTGATATTTTAATACTTTTTTTTGTCTATAGTTGAACAACGTTCAACATTTGAGACTGAGTCTGCCTATTATTGTTCTATTTCTTGTTGAATTTGTGCCAGTATCCATAATTTCTTTTGAGCATGCTATTTCTTTTTTAACGTTGTTAAATGAGATAGAGAGACACGTCTTTTCAAACTAATTAAACATGATTTATAGGATAGAGAATTGAATTTGAATGGAAATCATGCTGCAGAAATTGCTTCGTTTGATTGCTCATTTTAGTTACAATCAACATGGTTTCTTGGGATTAGTAATGTTTAGATTATGAGTTGGAAGTTGATAATGTTGTAAGCAATAAGCATTCTTATGTGACTGAAGTTTGTATGACATGAGTTTCTCTTGGTGGTCCAAATGCCCGTAAGGCTTCCCTTCTAGTTCTAGGTTACAAATAGTTGTTGATTCACCTCTGTGCCTGCATCAGATACAATTCTTCTGAAGCCACCATTTGAACCAAAAGGGATAATATTCCCCATTCTGTAAATTTGTTTTGTACTAGTGGAACTTTACCGGAAGTAACAGGGAACTAATTTGCAGCCTCATGTGTCATTTTCTCTGAGAATCGAATCAAAATCTCAAAAAAGTTTGTTTCTTTGTAGAAAACAGTTATCCTTTGAAATGGAGTTACCAAATGGGGGGTACACACATACCGTTATTGCTGCATGAAAGTGCGGGAAAACTACAGGTACAGCTAGCAAGTTGTGAAAGAATCTATTATTTCGGTGTGAACAAATGGAATCTGGTATTTAAATCCCATCCATCAAACCTATAATGGAAATCAAAATCATGCTCGATTCTTTCTTTAGTCACGTTGGGATGGAACAAGGGGTGTTGGGGTGCGGTTGCACCAATTGAAATTTTAAATTTCTTTATATTTTAGGTATTTTTCTTGTATTTTATATAAATTATCAAATTTCAAACCCGAGATTTTATAATTTTACATACCTTAAATTTTTAATATAATTTATTAAGTTTGTACCACTAAATTTTTAATACAATTTATTAAATTTGCACCCATAAAATAAGTTCCTGCATATGTCTCTTGACTCAAGTATCTACTATTGTTAACCAGTACCATCCCAAAAGATTGGTTACAGGCTATCTCTTTCTTTTTTTTGGTTATTTACAAATTATTAAGAGTTTTTTTAATGTAATTGTAGGGTAGGGCTTTATCCTTAAACTCATGTTCGGAAATATGTTTGACACGAGTGTCGAAATTTATTATTTAGGTAAATTATTTATTTGGTCACTTATCTATTATTTAGTTTTTGTTTTGATCATCTAATTATTTTTTTAATATCATAATAATATTACATTTTGGTTTTGCTGTGACCACTTACTGTTGAAAAATTAATAGTGATATTGACATGTCACCATAAGATAATGTCACGTCAACATTGAAATATAATAAAAATTATTACATTAGCATAGTCGGTAACTTTATAAAGATAGATTATCAAAAAGTATTGTTATGTATGATTTTTAAAAAAAATTAATTGAATGACAAAAACAGAAACTAAGTAACAAATGAGTGATTAAATAAATAGTTTATCCTAATTATTTTAAGAGAAATCACGAGTTGATGAATAGATTTTATTCTATTCTTGTTTGCATGTATCTTATTCTTTGTTTTTAAGTTGAAGATTTTTGCACCAATTGTACTTGATATTTTAACGTCATTCGAGTGGGAAAAAGAGAAAAGGGAATCTATTTTCATCGTCTTTAATATGTGGCGTGTTTATTTTTAGTGGAAGGCTGAAATTTGAAGGTGGGGAAAGAAATTATAAAGGTTAACATTTGAATTTTAAATAGGATTAAAAATATCATTGTCACTTAAATTATATACTTTATATCGAGTTGTTCTTTAAAGTATTTTTCAAGAAATTTTATCCATTAAAGTTTAAATTGTTACCCCATTTGTTTTAAATAGTTAATTCTATTAAAAAATTGATGATAAATTATATATTTAGTTACTCAATTGTTCTTGTAGTTTCATTTTGGTCAACAAATTAAATTTTTGTATCGATTTGATCACCGAATTAGATTCAATTAGCTACAAATATGTCATTAAATTTTACATTCATACTGGACCATTAAATTTTTTGGAATTGCCCATTGAATTGATATCGTTGATCCCAGCTATGAATATGTTGCTCCTTTTCGCATTTGTCTGCAGTGAAACAAGAAGCTTCAGCAACTCCTTTGTGTGTTGAAAGTCACTATCGCTGGTGGTAACTATTAAATTTGTAATATAATTGAATTTTTATATATTACAAATTTTAAAAATAAATCAAATCGAATTAGGTGACCAAAATGGAACAAAAAACAAAGTTTAGTTTTAATTTTGAAAAAATATAATTGGGTGACTAAAACAAAACTACGAGAATAATTGAGTGACTAAATATGTAATTCACCCTCAATTTTTTAACAGAGTTAATGATTTGAAGCAAAAGAGGTAACAATTTAAACTTAAGGGGTAAAACGCCTTGAAAAATATTTTAGGGGCAACTTGATACAAAGTACATAGTTTAGGTGACAATGGTGCATTTAATCCTTTCAAATATATTAGAAATATTTAGGGTAAAATGTGTGTTTACTACCTACACTATCACTTTCATTTCGTTTTGGCCACCCAACTATTATTTTTTAAAAATCATACATAACGTTATGTTTTGGTTTCATTTTGGATACTCATTGTTAACAACTTAATACAACTATTGATTTGGCATTTTGTAATAAAATTTCATTGATGATGTGACATTATTTTATGGTGACATGTCAATATCACTGTTAATTTGTTTAATAGTGGATGACCAAAACGTACTGTTGGGAATAATTTTGAAATGAAAATAGTTTTTTTTAAAAGAAATCGTTCATTAGATTCCAATAATATCAAGAATTAAATCTTGTCTAATACATTCTGGTTCATCAAAATAGAACAAAAAAAGATTGGTTCTCAACAAAGCCTAACTAGCAAGATTGTCTCAGTTAACAAAATGCACCTTGAGTGTCAGATAATTATTAAGTATCTTACAAGCTTTGTTGAGCATCAATACGATCACTGAAATGTCCTCATTTGGATTTGTCAATCGATTAACAATCGATATGGCATCCCCTTCGACTGTAGCTCGTTCCCATCCATTTTCCATTGCCAACGGCAACCCCGCGATGAAAGTAACAGCCTCAGTTGATTTAGCAGAGTGCGGTCCTCTAAGTCTACGTGCAACCCCCCAATAACAAGACCATGGTGGTCTCGGGGAACAACCCCAACAGCCGCATCCAAGGTGTTTGAGATGAAAGACCCGTCCACATTGATCTTGATCTCCCCATCCAAAGGCTTAGACCATCTCTGGACCGACACTTGACGAATCACTGGTACTTCGTGTTGTTTGTGAGCTTCTCCAAACTCATTTCTCAGTAGCCATGTTGCTTTTACAACATCCCACACCGATTGAAGTTCCATATCGTGAACTACTTTATTCCTTCGATTCCACATACTCTAGCGAAGGGTGATTAACATAGAGAGACCATTCCGATCAAGCGACGCCGCAGCCCCTTCAATCCAAACCTTGCATGAGGTGGCAGAAACATCGACAAGCTTGCGCTCCAGACCCAAAAGTAGAAGAACTTCTTTAGCCAACGGCATTCCTTGTGTAGACACTCATTTTTAATCCGAATTTTCTGTTTTATTTTATCATTTTATATATATTTATATAGTATAATATTTTTTTATGGTTTAAAAAAAACATTTCAAAACTTATATAATATATAGTTTTTAAAACATTTTGAAAACATATATATATATTATATAGTTTTTAAAACATTTTTAAAAATTTATATAATCTATAGTTCTTAAAACATTTTGAAAATTTATATAATATATAGTTTTTAAAACATTTTGAAAATATATATATAATATATAGTTTTTAAAACATTTTGAAAACTTATATAATATATATTTTGTAAAACATTTTGAAAAACTTATAATATATAGTTTTGAAATCATTATAATATATAGTTTTTAAAAAAAGGCATTTTGAAAATATATATAATATATGATTTTTAAAACATTTATAATGTATAGTTTGAAAACTTTTTAAAAATTATATATATAATATATAGTTAAATTTCTTTTTTAAATATATATATATATATATATATTATTTTTTTTTTTTTATTATATTTTATTAACTCCTTTTTCATTTTCTTTTTTCGGTCCAGGTCCAAAGCTAGGGTCTAGTCATTTTTATTATTAATATAATTATTTTATTATTATTATTATTTTTATTATTATTATTATTATCTTTCTTCTTCTGTTTTGGTTTCTTATTATTATAGTTATTATTATTATTATTATTATAATCATATTTTTCCTATTTTTTATTTTTATTTTACCATTTTATATTTTATATTTTCATTTATTTTATTATTTTCCTTTTTTATTTTATTATTTTCATATTCATGCAATTCTATCTTAATTCGATCCCGTACTTCATTACAAATCTAGCATTTCTATCTTTTTAAGGGTCTATGTTTAATCAATTAAAGGTAATTATTCGAATTGAATTTTTAAATTTTAATTTTAATTTTCGCAATTAAAAGCAATCGACAAATTAATTGGTACCGAAAGGGCAGTACAAGGGTGTTAATCCTTCCTTGGCTGTAACTGACTCCCAAACCCGACACATTTTCGGTAAAATACAGATTATGTAAGATGGTGTCCGATCCACCTAAATGTTTTTAAAGTGAACGGTGGCGACTCTAACCCATTTATTCAAGTCGAAGCCCAATTCCGAGCCCACCCGAAAGACGGTCGTGACACACTGATTTTCGTCCGGGATTTTCATTTATTTATAATATCTTTTGAAAGATTTTTTTTATTTTTTAAAAAAAATCGTTTTTGAAAAATATATATAATATATAGTTTTTAAAACGTTTGAAAAATATATATATAATAATATATAGTTTTTAAATCATTTTGAAAACTTATATATAATATATAGTTTAAATTTTTTTTTTGAAAACTTATATAATATATAGTTTTTAAAACATTTTGAAAAAATATATATAACATATAATTTTTAAAACATTTTGAAAAATATATATATTATTATATAGTTTTAAAATGTTTTTGAAAACATATATTCTATGTTTTTGAAAACAATTTTTAAAAAGCATATATAATATATAGTTTTAAAAATATTTTTTTATTATATTTATTTTTATTGATTACATATTATTGATTACTTATTATTTATTCTTTTTTATTTTATTTTTTCCCTCTTGTTTCAGGTCCAATATGGGTACAAACAGTCCAAGGGAAAGCCCAACCGGGTAGGCTGGCCTGACCCAACCAGCCAACTCTGGAAGCCCAACAAGGGTCTAGGGTTTTTTACACTTAGTCAGGCGTCGCACAAGCAACGCGCGTGAGGACCACGCGTCAACAACCAACAGAGCCAACCGCGAAACGGCCTACCGATATCCCGGGACTGACTCATCCCAGGATGACTGGTCTAATAACGGCCAAAACCGGGCTATAAAAGCCCCGGTGAGGCAAAGCAACAGGGATAATCAACAAGATCGATCAACAGCGAGACCATACAAAGAACGATCTCAATCGGATCATCAAACCAAAAGTAACCACAATAGCCAAACACCGAAGCAAAACCAAGCGACAACGCACAAAAATACAAAAAAAACAACAATAACAAGCGCAACCACTCGCAAAAGATGAAGGAGAAGCGTTGGTCGCCGGAAAGTGAAGATCCGCCGAACCAAGGTAAAAAAATCGAAAGGTTTTTCTTAGATCTACATCGGTAGAGGTAGATTTTGGGTTTTTAGCATCTGATCTGAGTTTACGAGGGTGAGAGGAATCATTTGGGTGATTTTATTTTTTTTTCGGCCGCCACGAGCGGTGACGGCGGCGGTTACCGACGGCGGAGTGCGGTAGCCTACTATCCCTTCGGTGGGGACTCTCTAAAGAGAGGCGAGAGAGAAATGAGAGAAGGGAAAATGAAAAATGAAAAATGAAAATGGAAAATAGAAAATAGAAAATGGAAAATGGAAAATGGAAAATGGAAAATGGAAAATGGAAAATGAGAGGCATGGGAAAACCTCATCTGTGATCCCTGTAATTTTTACCTTTTACATTTTAGACAATGAATTTAATTTCCAATATTTTAATTTGGATTTCAAATTTTGTATGTTTACATTTTAGTCCCTAATTTATGTTTTATTCGAAAATTGCCTAGGAATTTATGCATGTTTTAATTTAGCCACTATTATTTTTTGATTTAGCCACTGTTATTTTAGTTTTTTGCATTTTGATCCCTTTTTATTTATTTTTCAATTTTTTAAATATTTATTTTCTTAACATTTTTCCATTTTTTTATTTTTATATTTCAGAATTTAACGTTTTTTATTTTATTTCATTTTTATCCCTTTTTATTTCACTTTTATTTTTATTTTTTCTTGTTACTAACCTTTATTTTTCTGTATTTATTTATTTATTTTATTATTATTATATTTTTTCTTCCTTTTTTCATATTCATTTTTATTTTATAATCTAACAATATTCTTGACCTTTTAGGGTAATGTTTTTATCAATCGAAAGTAAGTAATTTGAATCGGGTTTTAATTTTAATTTTAATTTCAATTTTCGCGATTAAGACAACCGACGAATTAATTGGTACCGAAAGGGTGGTTCAAGGGTGCTAATCCTTCCTTAACCATAACCGACTCCCGAACCCGACATATTTCTGGTAAAACACATATCAGGTAAGATGGTGTTCGATCAGCCTAAATATTTCTTTAAAATGATCGGTGGCAACTCTAATCATTTCATTCAAGTCGAATCCCAATTTTGGGCCCACCGGAAAGACGGTTGCGACAGTTTGGCGACTCTGCTGGGGACAAGTAGGTGAGTCAGGCCAGAATTAATTTTCGATTATATTTTTAAGCGAAAATAAAAATTTTAATTTATTTATTCGATTCTAATTATTTATCTTTGATTATTTTTCAAATAAATAGTTGTACTGATGTTTACTTTCAATGATTTCAGATTTTTGAAAAATTTTCATCTCTAGCTTTATACCCGAGCTCCAATCCTTTTTAAGTGGGGTGAAAGCGACGCTTTCGTGAGAATTTATTCTGCATGCGGGCCTAGCAAGTAACCTTCGAGATTCATATACTTTATTTCTTCGTGGGAATTTATTCACTGTGTGAGCATAAGGGAATGTATACTCTCAAGTTTAACTTAGTCCACATATGCTTGTAATAGGCTTAGGACTAAAGGTCTGGCAAGCCCAAGGGGGCACCAGCAAGGAGAACTCGGGTACCTTCTTTAGAACCTAAACTGGGAGACTACAGGGAATTAGAGCCCACCCCCAAGACCTCATTTTAAACCCTAAGTTGCTTTGAAATTATTTCTTGCTTTATTTTCTGTTCAAAGCATGAGAACTAGAAATTTATACGGTTAGGACTGGTTCAAAATTAACATGTGGGATAGAGATCATGTACGGGTAGGAATAATAAACTTGTGGGTAGATATCATGTGGGGTAGGACTTTTTATTTTCATTATTGTTTTGATTTACCTCACTAACTCTTTTTATTTTTGTTTTATTTCATTTTATTTTCATCATTTGCATCATTCAAAAGAGGTGTTGATCCACTAAAACGTGTTCGTTAAACCTAAATAATTTTCATTAATGGACAAAGGGGTTGTAATACAAGAGGTGAAAACACAAATGTCCGGTTGTGGTCAGAAAAGACTCAGAAGGGACAGAGATTTACACCGAGCACATCAAAAGTTAACTTTTCGAGTTGGCAAAGGTTGTAGGGGTAAAAAACGTTACTGACCTAGAGAGTCCCTTCAAAGACAACGAGAATAAGATGACAAAGCGATAGCTGAAATTGGAGGTCATTGTGGACGAATTCAAGAAACAGGCCAATGTTCGATGGAGGGCTTCAATGGCATTTCTCTCAGGGAGCATGTTTAGCAAAGGATGAAAGCCAGGGATTCATTCATTCGAGACTTATTGGAGCAAATGCAAAAAGTATCTCGTCACTTGCACGGTTTAGCCAAAGAAACCGGATTAGTTCGACAGGGTATTCAACTGGTGACAGACGAAGGCAGGAGACGAATTAACCTGCCAGAAATTGTTTGGGGTCTAGAAGAATATACCTTTAAAAAAATTTGTCTCTTAAGAAATAACACTTTTGTCCCCAATAAAAATTATTTATAATAACAGACACATTGTTGGATCAAAGCCTCAAACATTTCATGCATCATGCATTTAGACATACTTTGCATTTTGTTATTTTCATTTCATTACATTCACGTTAACTAACAAAAGAATATCTCATCAAAAAAGGGAACAAATATTAGATATACCACCTCAAGCATTGGACATACCCCATCCACATAACACCTACTCAAAAAAGAAGAAGAAGAAAGCAAAAATGCTCGACTAGAGGAGAACATGTTGAAATTGAGGAGGTAGTTAGAAGAGAAGATAAACCAGAGCAATCTGAGAACCCTGGATACAATCACTAAGAGCCAAGAGTCATTAGTCGATCAGATTATTTTCAAGTTAGTTGGCCTACATTAAACAAGTGCGCTTGGGGAAGGTTCATCGGAAGGGGTAACTATGCCACCTACCTCGCAAGTGGTTGTCTCACCCAAAATATTACGGAACTTCAAGACGACTCATCCATTACAAAGAAAAGACCCCATCTACTAAAAAGATCCAGACTATTATATCTAACCCTGAGAATAATCCAGGTTATTACCATATACCAGATTTAGACGAAGAGGACGACAAGGCAAAGAAGATGGAGGAGAAAATCAAACAATTAGAGGACCAAATGAATCTGGTTAAAGGAGATAATGCTACTATGGAGTCGATGCCACTGAACTTAGTCTAGTCCCAGACTTGGTTCTTCCTCTGAAATTTAAGTCTCCGAAATTCGAGAAGTTCGATGGGAACAGTTGCCCATCCGTCTACATCACCATGTTCTGTCGAAAGATGACAGAATATGTAGGAAACAACCAACTCCTGATCCATTGTTTCCAGGAGAGTCTATCGGGCTCAGCCATCCGGTGGTACAATCAGCTAAGCCGATCCCATATTAAGACTTGAAAGGATTTGGTCAATACATTTCTGGAACAATACAAACACGTCAATGACATGAGGCCAGATCGAGTTATGCTACAAAGAATGGATAAGAAGCATAACGAAAGTTTCAAACAATACACACAGAAATAGAGGGATTTGGTTGTAAAAGTTCATTCGCCCTTGGATAAGAAAGAAACTCGGAAGCTCTTCATACAGACACTGAAGGCTCTTTATTTAGGGGACTTGGTTGCAATCACATCCGGTAATTTTTCAGACTTAGTCATGACCAGAGAGATGGTAGAAATGGCCATAAAGCAAGGCAAGATTAAGGAAGGGGAAGCAAGCAAGAAACCTCCTATGAAGAAGAGGGATGAAGAGGTTAACAATGTCAACACCTACAACACTAACAAAGGTGTTACAATCTCCAACCCAAAATCAACTGCAGTTGTACCGTCAGGTACTTCTAGACAAGATTTAAGGGAACCCAAGAAGGAAATGAAACATTTCGACCCTATTCCCATGACCTACAAAGAACTTTACCAACAACTTTTTTACACTCACGTAGTATCAACATATCTGGTGGAACCCATGAAACCCCCATATCCCAAGTGGTATGGCGATAATGCTCATTGCGAATATCATGGCGGTGTCTCATGGCACACTATTGAGAATTGTTATGCATTCAAGAGAATCGTGCAGAAGTTACTTAACAAGAATTGGATCGACTTCAATAACTCGGGGACATCCAAGTGAGGAGGAAGATCATTTCATCATTTGCAGCATTTTGTTTGAATTTGTTTTTCTTCTTTTCTCAAGTTTTTTTGTAATGACATTTAAACAAATTTATGTTACTTTAAAGATGGTAAGTAATGAATCAAATTTGCAGACTTGAAATTCTTTGAATATCAATTGAATTAAAAACTCCATAAATGATTTGAGTTATAGATCTTTGACTAAGTAACACGATTAAAAGCTGATAAAACAAAAGGACTTTGACCTTACCCCAGAAGATACGCTCGAAAATCGTACCCTTCTCTTGCAAATAACCGATATAGCCTTTTCCTCTCAAAGGGGAATAAACAAGAGGCTTGGTATTTAGTTATACATAGGAGCGGAAAACATGGGGCATCTTTTGTATGACATTACAATACTTTTTTTTGAGACGTTCAATGATAATGATGATCTTCGCAGATAGAATAGTTGAGTAGACAAATCTAGTTTAGGTCAATTGTTGGGAAATTAAACTCTAAAGATGAATTTTTTACCTTCAATAAATACCTAGACTATAACAGGTTCTTCTTAACAATCTTAAGCAATTAAATCCGTAAAGCTGAGCTATTCCACTAAGGCAATTGGTTATAGAGGAAACTCAAAAGCCCTGACTTTATGAATAGATTGCATTTAAACCATGACATTGCTTGGACACTTGGCAATTCGATGTTTGCTCCACTACTATTATCAGGTTGAAGACTTTGTGATGAGATGAACCCTTCAGTTAACCTGATAAAAGTGATTATAATATTAAGTTGTCCCTCTAGAGCAATTGGTTAAACGCCCCAGCTAGCCAGACAATGACATATTAAATAAGAAGTTTATGTAAAAGATGGACTAATGGAGTTAAGGAACACCTATCATAGTCAATTTCACACGAGCACTCGGGAATTTCATTTTTAGACCGATATTTCTGCACTACCTTTGTTAGAGGAGCCTACGAATCTTGAACAAATGGAAGATTTTAGAGGACCAAAATAGAAGGTCTAGTAACTAATTATGTTAGTTACGTCATTTGGTCCGCATCCGATTAAAATGTCAAGCCAAGAAAAAGGGGAATGTTGAAACATCCAAGAGGACCAAGAAAGAAATGACATTTTGATGGTCGAAACCTTAGAAAATAGGAGGCCAACCTGAAACCAACACATCAACTTGGACATTTTTCAAAGAGCTATAACTCTGAAAGCATGAAAGAGCTATTGATTCATTTAATTTTCTGTGAACTCATGTTTATGATTTGATTTGATTGTGAGCATGAATTAAGGGGAAATTCTAAACAAATTTCTTATGTTCTCATATCATTTTTCCCTCCTAAAATAAGAGAAATGAAAAAAAAAACATTTTCAAGTAGGACAGTCTCAAATATGAAAGATCCTTCAAGCTGTTGAGGCTCATTTTGCCTCTATTGAAGAAAGAATAAATAATGCCAAATTTCGAGCATTTCACATTCTTGAAAGC
This sequence comes from Hibiscus syriacus, assembly GCF_006381635.1. NCBI lineage: Eukaryota > Viridiplantae > Streptophyta > Magnoliopsida > Malvales > Malvaceae > Hibiscus > Hibiscus syriacus. The sequence goes on along the minus strand of NW_024063533.1, from coordinate 8,932,755 downwards.
AATCAGTCCGAGTGATTAGATAGAACTTGTAACATTCTTTTGTGACATTGCCAGCAACCCGAGAAAAAAATGGGGATTGATAATTTCCAATGACCAAATCTGCAGACAAAGAACGAGATTCCATCCAGGAGATAAAACATAATTAATTCATGTTACATGCATCTTAGACACACTTAAGAGAATCACATTTATCATTTTATATATACATAATTTTTGTAGCTTTTAGAGTCAAGTTTTGACTTCAAGATGAAAGATACTCGATTCAAAAGCACATTCAAAGATCGATGGTGGTGGTTTAACTCAGCAGTGAGAAGCTACATCTCAACCAACTTGACATATTGAAAGATCGACAGATCTCAGAATCAACTTCAGACGGGTTTAAGAGCCAATTCAGAACGAATCCAGTTCAGCTTAACTCAATGACGAGCGACTATTTTCCAGTTAAAAGCCAGATTTCAACTCCATGACGGATGATATCCGACTGGCAGACTGCCTCACTTGTCTTTCTCACAAAGAAGAGTCACTCGAAGAACATCTCACATGACTTTCTCGTAAAGGGGAGTCATTCAAAGATTATCTCACTTAGTTCAGACCTCTAAGGGGAACCACTTGAGGAATATACCTCATGGCTTTCTCGTGAATGAGATTCGTCCAAAAACCATCTCACTTGGTTCAGACCCGCTAAGGAGAACCACTTGAGGAATATACCTTATGGCTTTCCCGTGAAGGGGGTCATCCAAAGATCGTTTCACCTGGTTCAGACCCGCGAAGAGGAACCACCTGAAGAATATACCACTTGGCTTTCCCGTGAAGGGGAGTCATTTAAAGAATTATGACCGGCTTAGACCCGTGAAGGGGAGCCATTTTTCAATTAAAGGAACAATTTACAGCATAGCTCAAGGCGAGAAGGGCTATCTGCCAGCAAAAAGACCTTTGAGTTTGATTACACTCAGCTCAAGGGCATATCAAGTTTACAGTATAGCTCAAGACGAGAAGGGCTATATGCCAACAAAGACCTTCGAGTTCGATTACATTCAGCTCAAAGGCATATTAAATTTACATCATAGTTCATGGCGAGAGGGGTTATCTGTCAACAAAGACCTTCGAGTTTGATTACATTCAGCTCAAAGGCATATCAAATTTACAGCATAGCTCAAGGCGAGAAGGGTTATATGTCAACAAAGACCTTCGAGTTCGAGTACATTTAGCTCAAGGACATATTAAATCTACAGTATAACTCAAGGAGAGAAGGGTTATCTGTCAACAAATACCTTCGAGTTTGATTCCATTCAGCTCAAAGGAATGTCCAATTTACAGCATAGCTCAAGGTGAGAAGGGCTATATTTAGTTTTTGTTTTGATCATCTAATTATTTTTTTAATATCATAATAATATTACATTTTGGTTTTGCTGTGACCACTTACTGTTGAAAAATTAATAGTGATATTGACATGTCACCATAAGATAATGTCACGTCAACATTGAAATATAATAAAAATTATTACATTAGCATAGTCGGTAACTTTATAAAGATAGATTATCAAAAAGTATTGTTATGTATGATTTTTAAAAAAAATTAATTGAATGACAAAAACAGAAACTAAGTAACAAATGAGTGATTAAATAAATAGTTTATCCTAATTATTTTAAGAGAAATCACGAGTTGATGAATAGATTTTATTCTATTCTTGTTTGCATGTATCTTATTCTTTGTTTTTAAGTTGAAGATTTTTGCACCAATTGTACTTGATATTTTAACGTCATTCGAGTGGGAAAAAGAGAAAAGGGAATCTATTTTCATCGTCTTTAATATGTGGCGTGTTTATTTTTAGTGGAAGGCTGAAATTTGAAGGTGGGGAAAGAAATTATAAAGGTTAACATTTGAATTTTAAATAGGATTAAAAATATCATTGTCACTTAAATTATATACTTTATATCGAGTTGTTCTTTAAAGTATTTTTCAAGAAATTTTATCCATTAAAGTTTAAATTGTTACCCCATTTGTTTTAAATAGTTAATTCTATTAAAAAATTGATGATAAATTATATATTTAGTTACTCAATTGTTCTTGTAGTTTCATTTTGGTCAACAAATTAAATTTTTGTATCGATTTGATCACCGAATTAGATTCAATTAGCTACAAATATGTCATTAAATTTTACATTCATACTGGACCATTAAATTTTTTGGAATTGCCCATTGAATTGATATCGTTGATCCCAGCTATGAATATGTTGCTCCTTTTCGCATTTGTCTGCAGTGAAACAAGAAGCTTCAGCAACTCCTTTGTGTGTTGAAAGTCACTATCGCTGGTGGTAACTATTAAATTTGTAATATAATTGAATTTTTATATATTAAAATTTTAAAAATAAATCAAATCGAATTAGGTGACCAAAATGGAACAAAAAACAAAGTTTAGTTTTAATTTTGAAAAAATATAATTGGGTGACTAAAACAAAACTACGAGAATAATTGAGTGACTAAATATGTAATTCACCCTCAATTTTTTAACAGAGTTAATGATTTGAAGCAAAAGAGGTAACAATTTAAACTTAAGGGGTAAAACGCCTTGAAAAATATTTTAGGGGCAACTTGATACAAAGTACATAGTTTAGGTGACAATGGTGCATTTAATCCTTTCAAATATATTAGAAATATTTAGGGTAAAATGTGTGTTTACTACCTACACTATCACTTTCATTTCGTTTTGGCCACCCAACTATTATTTTTTAAAAATCATACATAACGTTATGTTTTGGTTTCATTTTGGATACTCATTGTTAACAACTTAATACAACTATTGATTTGGCATTTTGTAATAAAATTTCATTGATGATGTGACATTATTTTATGGTGACATGTCAATATCACTGTTAATTTGTTTAATAGTGGATGACCAAAACGTACTGTTGGGAATAATTTTGAAATGAAAAATAGTTTTTTTTAAAAGAAATCGTTCATTAGATTCCAATAATATCAAGAATTAAATCTTGTCTAATACATTCTGGTTCATCAAAATAGAACAAAAAAAGATTGGTTCTCAACAAAGCCTAACTAGCAAGATTGTCTCAGTTAACAAAATGCACCTTGAGTGTCAGATAATTATTAAGTATCTTACAAGCTTTGTTGAGCATCAATACGATCACTGAAATGTCCTCATTTGGATTTGTCAATCGATTAACAATCGATATGGCATCCCCTTCGACTGTAGCTCGTTCCCATCCATTTTCCATTGCCAACGGCAACCCCGCGATGAAAGTAACAGCCTCAGTTGATTTAGCAGAGTGCGGTCCTCTAAGTCTACGTGCAACCCCCCAATAACAAGACCATGGTGGTCTCGGGGAACAACCCCAACAGCCGCATCCAAGGTGTTTGAGATGAAAGACCCGTCCACATTGATCTTGATCTCCCCATCCAAAGGCTTAGACCATCTCTGGACCGACACTTGACGAATCACTGGTACTTCGTGTTGTTTGTGAGCTTCTCCAAACTCATTTCTCAGTAGCCATGTTGCTTTTACAACATCCCACACCGATTGAAGTTCCATATCGTGAACTACTTTATTCCTTCGATTCCACATACTCTAGCGAAGGGTGATTAACATAGAGAGACCATTCCGATCAAGCGACGCCGCAGCCCCTTCAATCCAAACCTTGCATGAGGTGGCAGAAACATCGACAAGCTTGCGCTCCAGACCCAAAAGTAGAAGAACTTCTTTAGCCAACGGCATTCCTTGTGTAGACACTCATTTTTAATCCGAATTTTCTGTTTTATTTTTATCATTTTATATATATATTTATATAGTATAATATTTTTTTATGGTTTAAAAAAAACATTTCAAAACTTATATAATATATAGTTTTTAAAACATTTTGAAAACATATATATATATATATTATATAGTTTTTAAAACATTTTTAAAAATTTATATAATCTATAGTTCTTAAAACATTTTGAAAATTTATATAATATATAGTTTTTAAAACATTTTGAAAATATATATATAATATATAGTTTTTAAAACATTTTGAAAACTTATATAATATATATTTTGTAAAACATTTTGAAAAACTTATAATATATAGTTTTGAAATCATTATAATATATAGTTTTTAAAAAAAGGCATTTTGAAAATATATATAATATATGATTTTTAAAACATTTATAATGTATAGTTTGAAAACTTTTTAAAAATTATATATATAATATATAGTTAAATTTCTTTTTTAATATATATATATATATATATATATATATATATATTATTTTATTATTTGTTTATTATATATTTTATTAACTCCTTTTTCATTTTCTTTTTTCGGTCCAGGTCCAAAGCTAGGGTCTAGTCATTTTTATTATTAATATAATTATTTTATTATTATTATTATTTTTATTATTATTATTATCTTTCTTCTTCTGTTTTGGTTTCTTATTATTATAGTTATTATTATTATTATTATAATCATATTTTTCCTATTTTTTATTTTTATTTTACCATTTTATATTTTATATTTTCATTTATTTTATTATTTTCCTTTTTTATTTTATTATTTTCATATTCATGCAATTCTATCTTAATTCGATCCCGTACTTCATTACAAATCTAGCATTTCTATCTTTTTAAGGGTCTCTGTTTAATCAATTAAAGGTAATTATTCGAATTGAATTTTTAAATTTTAATTTTAATTTTCGCAATTAAAAGCAATCGACAAATTAATTGGTACCGAAAGGGCAGTACAAGGGTGTTAATCCTTCCTTGGCTGTAACTGACTCCCAAACCCGACACATTTTCGGTAAAATACAGATTATGTAAGATGGTGTCCGATCCACCTAAATGTTTTTAAAGTGAACGGTGGCGACTCTAACCCATTTATTCAAGTCGAAGCCCAATTCCGAGCCCACCCGAAAGACGGTCGTGACACACTGATTTTCGTCCGGGATTTTCATTTATTTATAATATCTTTTGAAAGATTTTTTTTATTTTTTTAAAAAAAATCGTTTTTGAAAAATATATATAATATATAGTTTTTAAAACGTTTGAAAAATATATATATAATATATAGTTTTTAAATCATTTTGAAAACTTATATATAATATATAGTTTAAATTTTTTTTTTGAAAACTTATATAATATATAGTTTTTAAAACATTTTGAAAAAATATATATAACATATAATTTTTAAAACATTTTGAAAAATATATATATTATATAGTTTTAAAATGTTTTTGAAAACATATATTCTATGTTTTTGAAAACAATTTTTAAAAAGCATATATAATATATAGTTTTAAAAATATTTTTTTATTATATTTATTTTATTGATTACATATTATTGATTACTTATTATTTATTTTTTTATTTTATTTTTTTCCCTCTTGTTTCAGGTCCAATATGGGTACAAACAGTCCAAGGGAAAGCCCAACCGGGTAGGCTGGCCTGACCCAACCAGCCAACTCTGGAAGCCCAACAAGGGTCTAGGGTTTTTTACACTTAGTCAGGCGTCGCACAAGCAACGCGCGTGAGGACCACGCGTCAACAACCAACAGAGCCAACCGCGAAACGGCCTACCGATATCCCGGGACTGACTCATCCCAGGATGACTGGTCTAATAACGGCCAAAACCGGGCTATAAAAGCCCCGGTGAGGCAAAGCAACAGGGATAATCAACAAGATCGATCAACAGCGAGACCATACAAAGAACGATCTCAATCGGATCATCAAACCAAAAGTAACCACAATAGCCAAACACCGAAGCAAAACCAAGCGACAACGCACAAAAATACAAAAAAAACAACAATAACAAGCGCAACCACTCGCAAAAGATGAAGGAGAAGCGTTGGTCGCCGGAAAGTGAAGATCCGCCGAACCAAGGTAAAAAAATCGAAAGGTTTTTCTTAGATCTACATCGGTAGAGGTAGATTTTGGGTTTTTAGCATCTGATCTGAGTTTACGAGGGTGAGAGGAATCATTTGGGTGATTTTATTTTTTTTTCGGCCGCCACGAGCGGTGACGGCGGCGGTTACCGACGGCGGAGTGCGGTAGCCTACTATCCCTTCGGTGGGGACTCTCTAAAGAGAGGCGAGAGAGAAATGAGAGAAGGGAAAATGAAAAATGAAAAATGAAAAATGGAAAATAGAAAATAGAAAATGGAAAATGGAAAATGGAAAATGGAAAATGGAAAATGGAAAATGAGAGGCATGGGAAAACCTCATCTGTGATCCCTGTAATTTTTACCTTTTACATTTTAGACAATGAATTTAATTTCCAATATTTTAATTTGGATTTCAAATTTTGTATGTTTACATTTTAGTCCCTAATTTATGTTTTATTCGAAAATTGCCTAGGAATTTATGCATGTTTTAATTTAGCCACTATTATTTTTTTGATTTAGCCACTGTTATTTTAGTTTTTTGCATTTTGATCCCTTTTTATTTATTTTTCAATTTTTTAAATATTTATTTTCTTAACATTTTTCCATTTTTTTATTTTTATATTTCAGAATTTAACGTTTTTTATTTTATTTCATTTTTATCCCTTTTTATTTCACTTTTATTTTTATTTTTTCTTGTTACTAACCTTTATTTTTCTGTATTTATTTATTTATTTTATTATTATTATATTTTTTCTTCCTTTTTTCATATTCATTTTTATTTTATAATCTAACAATATTCTTGACCTTTTAGGGTAATGTTTTTATCAATCGAAAGTAAGTAATTTGAATCGGGTTTTAATTTTAATTTTAATTTCAATTTTCGCGATTAAGACAACCGACGAATTAATTGGTACCGAAAGGGTGGTTCAAGGGTGCTAATCCTTCCTTAACCATAACCGACTCCCGAACCCGACATATTTCTGGTAAAACACATATCAGGTAAGATGGTGTTCGATCAGCCTAAATATTTCTTTAAAATGATCGGTGGCAACTCTAATCATTTCATTCAAGTCGAATCCCAATTTTGGGCCCACCGGAAAGACGGTTGCGACAGTTTGGCGACTCTGCTGGGGACAAGTAGGTGAGTCAGGCCAGAATTAATTTTCGATTATATTTTTAAGCGAAAATAATAAATTTTAATTTATTTATTCGATTCTAATTATTTATCTTTGATTATTTTTCAAATAAATAGTTGTACTGATGTTTACTTTCAATGATTTCAGATTTTTGAAAAATTTTCATCTCTAGCTTTATACCCGAGCTCCAATCCTTTTTAAGTGGGGGTGAAAGCGACGCTTTCGTGAGAATTTATTCTGCATGCGGGCCTAGCAAGTAACCTTCGAGATTCATATACTTTATTTCTTCGTGGGAATTTATTCACTGTGTGAGCATAAGGGAATGTATACTCTCAAGTTTAACTTAGTCCACATATGCTTGTAATAGGCTTAGGACTAAAGGTCTGGCAAGCCCAAGGGGGCACCAGCAAGGAGAACTCGGGTACCTTCTTTAGAACCTAAACTGGGAGACTACAGGGAATTAGAGCCCACCCCCAAGACCTCATTTTAAACCCTAAGTTGCTTTGAAATTATTTCTTGCTTTATTTTCTGTTCAAAGCATGAGAACTAGAAATTTATACGGTTAGGACTGGTTCAAAATTAACATGTGGGATAGAGATCATGTACGGGTAGGAATAATAAACTTGTGGGTAGATATCATGTGGGGTAGGACTTTTTATTTTCATTATTGTTTTGATTTACCTCACTAACTCTTTTTATTTTTGTTTTATTTCATTTTATTTTCATCATTTGCATCATTCAAAAGAGGTGTTGATCCACTAAAACGTGTTCGTTAAACCTAAATAATTTTCATTAATGGACAAAGGGGTTGTAATACAAGAGGTGAAAACACAAATGTCCGGTTGTGGTCAGAAAAGACTCAGAAGGGACAGAGATTTACACCGAGCACATCAAAAGTTAACTTTTCGAGTTGGCAAAGGTTGTAGGGGTAAAAAAACGTTACTGACCTAGAGAGTCCCTTCAAAGACAACGAGAATAAGATGACAAAGCGATAGCTGAAATTGGAGGTCATTGTGGACGAATTCAAGAAACAGGCCAATGTTCGATGGAGGGCTTCAATGGCATTTCTCTCAGGGAGCATGTTTAGCAAAGGATGAAAGCCAGGGATTCATTCATTCGAGACTTATTGGAGCAAATGCAAAAAGTATCTCGTCACTTGCACGGTTTAGCCAAAGAAACCGGATTAGTTCGACAGGGTATTCAACTGGTGACAGACGAAGGCAGGAGACGAATTAACCTGCCAGAAATTGTTTGGGGTCTAGAAGAATATACCTTTAAAAAAATTTGTCTCTTAAGAAATAACACTTTTGTCCCCAATAAAAATTATTTATAATAACAGACACATTGTTGGATCAAAGCCTCAAACATTTCATGCATCATGCATTTAGACATACTTTGCATTTTGTTATTTTCATTTCATTACATTCACGTTAACTAACAAAAGAATATCTCATCAAAAAAGGGAACAAATATTAGATATACCACCTCAAGCATTGGACATACCCCATCCACATAACACCTACTCAAAAAAGAAGAAGAAGAAAGCAAAAAATGCTCGACTAGAGGAGAACATGTTGAAATTGAGGAGGTAGTTAGAAGAGAAGATAAACCAGAGCAATCTGAGAACCCTGGATACAATCACTAAGAGCCAAGAGTCATTAGTCGATCAGATTATTTTCAAGTTAGTTGGCCTACATTAAACAAGTGCGCTTGGGGAAGGTTCATCGGAAGGGGTAACTATGCCACCTACCTCGCAAGTGGTTGTCTCACCCAAAATATTACGGAACTTCAAGACGACTCATCCATTACAAAAGAAAAGACCCCATCTACTAAAAAGATCCAGACTATTATATCTAACCCTGAGAATAATCCAGGTTATTACCATATACCAGATTTAGACGAAGAGGACGACAAGGCAAAGAAGATGGAGGAGAAAATCAAACAATTAGAGGACCAAATGAATCTGGTTAAAGGAGATAATGCTACTATGGAGTCGATGCCACTGAACTTAGTCTAGTCCCAGACTTGGTTCTTCCTCTGAAATTTAAGTCTCCGAAATTCGAGAAGTTCGATGGGAACAGTTGCCCATCCGTCTACATCACCATGTTCTGTCGAAAGATGACAGAATATGTAGGAAACAACCAACTCCTGATCCATTGTTTCCAGGAGAGTCTATCGGGCTCAGCCATCCGGTGGTACAATCAGCTAAGCCGATCCCATATTAAGACTTGAAAGGATTTGGTCAATACATTTCTGGAACAATACAAACACGTCAATGACATGAGGCCAGATCGAGTTATGCTACAAAGAATGGATAAGAAGCATAACGAAAGTTTCAAACAATACACACAGAAATAGAGGGATTTGGTTGTAAAAGTTCATTCGCCCTTGGATAAGAAAGAAACTCGGAAGCTCTTCATACAGACACTGAAGGCTCTTTATTTAGGGGACTTGGTTGCAATCACATCCGGTAATTTTTCAGACTTAGTCATGACCAGAGAGATGGTAGAAATGGCCATAAAGCAAGGCAAGATTAAGGAAGGGGAAGCAAGCAAGAAACCACCTATGAAGAAGAGGGATGAAGAGGTTAACAATGTCAACACCTACAACACTAACAAAGGTGTTACAATCTCCAACCCAAAATCAACTGCAGTTGTACCGTCAGGTACTTCTAGACAAGATTTAAGGGAACCCAAGAAGGAAATGAAACATTTCGACCCTATTCCCATGACCTACAAAGAACTTTACCAACAACTTTTTTACACTCACGTAGTATCAACATATCTGGTGGAACCCATGAAACCCCCATATCCCAAGTGGTATGGCGATAATGCTCATTGCGAATATCATGGCGGTGTCTCATGGCACACTATTGAGAATTGTTATGCATTCAAGAGAATCGTGCAGAAGTTACTTAACAAGAATTGGATCGACTTCAATAACTCGGGGACATCCAAGTGAGGAGGAAGATCATTTCATCATTTGCAGCATTTTGTTTGAATTTGTTTTTCTTCTTTTCTCAAGTTTTTTTGTAATGACATTTAAACAAATTTATGTTACTTTAAAGATGGTAAGTAATGAATCAAATTTGCAGACTTGAAATTCTTTGAATATCAATTGAATTAAAAAACTCCATAAATGATTTGAGTTATAGATCTTTGACTAAGTAACACGATTAAAAGCTGATAAAACAAAAGGACTTTGACCTTACCCCAGAAGATACGCTCGAAAATCGTACCCTTCTCTTGCAAATAACCGATATAGCCTTTTCCTCTCAAAGGGGAATAAACAAGAGGCTTGGTATTTAGTTATACATAGGAGCGGAAAACATGGGGCATCTTTTGTATGACATTACAATACTTTTTTTTGAGACGTTCAATGATAATGATGATCTTCGCAGATAGAATAGTTGAGTAGACAAATCTAGTTTAGGTCAATTGTTGGGAAATTAAACTCTAAAGATGAATTTTTTACCTTCAATAAATACCTAGACTATAACAGGTTCTTCTTAACAATCTTAAGCAATTAAATCCGTAAAGCTGAGCTATTCCACTAAGGCAATTGGTTATAGAGGAAACTCAAAAGCCCTGACTTTATGAATAGATTGCATTTAAACCATGACATTGCTTGGACACTTGGCAATTCGATGTTTGCTCCACTACTATTATCAGGTTGAAGACTTTGTGATGAGATGAACCCTTCAGTTAACCTGATAAAAGTGATTATAATATTAAGTTGTCCCTCTAGAGCAATTGGTTAAACGCCCCAGCTAGCCAGACAATGACATATTAAATAAGAAGTTTATGTAAAAGATGGACTAATGGAGTTAAGGAACACCTATCATAGTCAATTTCACACGAGCACTCGGGAATTTCATTTTTAGACCGATATTTCTGCACTACCTTTGTTAGAGGAGCCTACGAATCTTGAACAAATGGAAGATTTTAGAGGACCAAAATAGAAGGTCTAGTAACTAATTATGTTAGTTACGTCATTTGGTCCGCATCCGATTAAAATGTCAAGCCAAGAAAAAGGGGAATGTTGAAACATCCAAGAGGACCAAGAAAGAAATGACATTTTGATGGTCGAAACCTTAGAAAATAGGAGGCCAACCTGAAACCAACACATCAACTTGGACATTTTTCAAAGAGCTATAACTCTGAAAGCATGAAAGAGCTATTGATTCATTTAATTTTCTGTGAACTCATGTTTATGATTTGATTTGATTGTGAGCATGAATTAAGGGGAAATTCTAAACAAATTTCTTATGTTCTCATATCATTTTTCCCTCCTAAAATAAGAGAAATGAAAAAAAAAACATTTTCAAGTAGGACAGTCTCAAATATGAAAGATCCTTCAAGCTGTTGAGGCTCATTTTGCCTCTATTGAAGAAAGAATAAATAATGCCAAATTTCGAGCATTTCACATTCTTGAAAGCAATCAGTCCGAGTGATTAGATAGAACTTGTAACATTCTTTTGTGACATTGCCAGCAACCCGAGAAAAAAATGGGGATTGATAATTTCCAATGACCAAATCTGCAGACAAAGAACGAGATTCCATCCAGGAGATAAAACATAATTAATTCATGTTACATGCATCTTAGACACACTTAAGAGAATCACATTTATCATTTATATATACATAATTTTTGTAGCTTTTAGAGTCAAGTTTTGACTTCAAGATGAAAGATACTCGATTCAAAAGCACATTCAAAGATCGATGGTGGTGGTTTAACTCAGCAGTGAGAAGCTACATCTCAACCAACTTGACATATTGAAAGATCGACAGATCTCAGAATCAACTTCAGACGGGTTTAAGAGCCAATTCAGAACGAATCCAGTTCAGCTTAACTCAATGACGAGCGACTATTTTCCAGTTAAAAGCCAGATTTCAACTCCATGACGGATGATATCCGACTGGCAGACTGCCTCACTTGTCTTTCTCACAAAGAAGAGTCACTCGAAGAACATCTCACATGACTTTCTCGTAAAGGGGAGTCATTCAAAGATTATCTCACTTAGTTCAGACCTCTAAGGGGAACCACTTGAGGAATATACCTCATGGCTTTCTCGTGAATGAGATTCGTCCAAAAACCATCTCACTTGGTTCAGACCCGCTAAGGAGAACCACTTGAGGAATATACCTTATGGCTTTCCCGTGAAGGGGGTCATCCAAAGATCGTTTCACCTGGTTCAGACCCGCGAAGAGAAACCACCTGAAGAATATACCACTTGGCTTTCCCGTGAAGGGGAGTCATTTAAAGAATTATGACCGGCTTAGACCCGTGAAGGGGAGCCATTTTTCAATTAAAGGAACAATTTACAGCATAGCTCAAGGCGAGAAGGGCTATCTGCCAGCAAAAAGACCTTTGAGTTTGATTACACTCAGCTCAAGGGCATATCAAGTTTACAGTATAGCTCAAGACGAGAAGGGCTATATGCCAACAAAGACCTTCGAGTTCGATTACATTCAGCTCAAAGGCATATTAAATTTACATCATAGTTCATGGCGAGAGGGGTTATCTGTCAACAAAGACCTTCGAGTTTGATTACATTCAGCTCAAAGGCATATCAAATTTACAGCATAGCTCAAGGCGAGAAGGGTTATATGTCAACAAAGACCTTCGAGTTCGAGTACATTTAGCTCAAGGACATATTAAATCTACAGTATAACTCAAGGAGAGAAGGGTTATCTGTCAACAAATACCTTCGAGTTTGATTCCATTCAGCTCAAAGGAATGTCCAATTTACAGCATAGCTCAAGGTGAGAAGGGCTATCTGTTAAGAAAAAAACTATCGAGTCCTATTCCATTCAGCTCGATGACACATCAACCATACGGTAGCATCGAGGAACTGCTTTTCGGTTGAAGCAGAGGTCTTTAAGTCAATAAGAAGATATGGGGAAATCTCTCAACTTAGTGCAGCATAACTCAAGGCGAGAAGTGTTATTTGTCAATGAAAACTTTCGAGTTTGATTCCATTCAGCTCGATGATGTATCGACTACTTTCTGGTTAAAGCTTAAACTGATGTCTTTAAGTCAAGAAGAATACCTGGGTTAGTGTTGTCTTAGTGGCAAGAAATCATCTTCTAGTAGTATAGCTTAAGTCAAGAAAAGCTATCTGTCAACGAAAACTTTTGAGTTCGATTTCGTTCAGCTCGAGGGCCTATCAACCACATGGCGGAATCAAGAAACTATTTTCCAGTCGAATTTTCAAACCAAGGTCTCTAAACCGAGAAGAATACTGAAGTTGACTACAATTTGGCAGCGAGAAGCCACAGTCCAATTCAAATTTCGAACTACGGCTTCAATTTCATATCATTTCGAGACGGACTCGACTTCGCGATGGATGAGTCATCCGTAACTCAATTTAACAAGGAGTTATTTCTAATTGCAATATCAGAGTCAATTTCAACTCCACAAAGGAGGATATTAGACTCAGGGACTCTTTCATACTGAACGAAAATTTGTGTCCTTTTATCTTTGTCATATTTTTCGTTACACGAAAAAATGATAAAGAGGGGCAGATGTAGACACTGATTTTTGTTTGGGGTTTTCATTTATTTATAATATCTTTTGAAAGATTTTTTTGTGTATTTTAAAAAAAATCATTTTTGAAAAATATATATAATATATAGTTTTTAAAACGTTTTGAAAATATATATATAATATATATATTTTAAATCATTTTTCGTTATACGAAAAAATGATAAAGAGGGGCAGATGTAGACACTGATTTTTGTTCGGGGTTTTCATTTATTTATAATATCTTTTGAAAGATTTTTTTGTGTATTTTAAAAAAAAATAATTTTTGAAAAATATATATAATATATAGTTTATAAAACGTTTTGAAAATATATATATAATATATATTTTTTAAATCATTTTGAAAACTTATATAATATATATTTATTTTAAAATATTTTTAATATATATATAATATATAGTTTTTAAATCATTTTGAAAACTTATATATAATATATAGTTTTTAAAAAAACATTTTTGAAAACTTATATAATATATAATTTTTAAAACATTTTGAAAACTTATATATAATATATAGTTTTTAAAAAAACATTTTTGAAAACTTATATAATATATAGTTTTTAAAACATTTTGAAAATATATATAATATATAGTTTTTAAAACATTTTGAATATATATATATATATAATATATAATTTGAAAAACCTTTTGAAAAATATATATATTATATAATTTTAAAATTTTTTTGAAAACATTTATTCTATGATTTTGAAAACAATTTTTAAAAAGCATATATAATATGTAGTGTTAAAAATGTTTTTTTATATTTTTATATTTATTTTTTATTTTTTATTTATTCTTTTTTCCCCTATCGTTTCAGGTCCAATATGGGTCCAAACAGTCCAAGGGGAAGCCCAACCGGGTAGGCTGGCCTGACCCAGCCAGCCAACCCGGGAAGCCCAGCAAAGGTCTAGGGTTTTTTACACTTAGTGAGGCGCCGCACAAGCAACGCGGGTGAGGACCACACGCCAACGACCAACAGAGCCAAGCGCGAAAAGGTCGGCAGCTATCTCGGGATGACCGGTCTCCACAACGGCCATGAATCCTCTTATTTCGGGGCTCAAAACGGCCAAAACAGGAGCTATAAAAGCCCCGGTGAGGCCAAGCAACAGGAACAATAAAAAACGAGGCCAAACAAACAATGATCTCAACCAAATCATCAAACCAAAAGCAACCACAATGTCAAACAACGAAGCAAAACCAAGCGACAACACACAAAAATACAGAAAAAAAAACAACAATAACAAGCGCAACCACTCGCAAAAAACCGAAAGGTTTTTCTTAGATCTACGTCGGTAGAGGTAGATTTTGGGTTTTTTGGCCTCGGATCTGAGTTTATGAGTGTGAGAGGATTCATTTGGGTGGTTTTTGTTTTTTTTACAGCAACGAGCGGCGGTCGGAGCGGTGGCGACGGTGGTTGCCGACGTCGGAGTGCAGCGATCGATTATCCCTCTGGTGGGGACTCTCTAGAGAGAGGTGAGAGAGAAAGGAAAATGGAAAATGGAAAATGAGAGGCATAGGGGGCATTTGGGCCGAATTTTGAGTATAAGTACCCCTCCTCAAACGACGTCGTTTTGGGGAGGGCCTCTACGTAATTTTAAGAATGGGCAAACCTCATCCACGGTCCCTATAATTTGTAATTTTTACATTTTAGCTGTAATAAACTTCACGTGATTGATTTCATTTAACTTATTTTTTGACATGACATAATTTATCAAGCTTACCTTATTATCACGTATCTGATTTTTTTTCTCTTGAATTTCAATCATGTCTAAAGTTTTTTATGAAAATCTTTTAATATTCATTGTTTCCTCGATATGTTCATCAACAAATATAACTTCACTTTTAATATTCTTATATTTGGAATCTATTGGTCTATCACACTTTGAGTGCTATCTAAACTCACGAGTAATTAAAATTTATCCTTCAAGGATATTGATTTTCATGAGAACATTCACAACTTCTATATGTGAATTTGTCATTCTTTTTTTTTTGGGTTCGTAAAAGCATCTAGAAATATTAAAAAGAAGCAACTTGGTTCTCAATTTTACATCATAAATTA
Organism: Hibiscus syriacus; assembly: GCF_006381635.1. NCBI lineage: Eukaryota > Viridiplantae > Streptophyta > Magnoliopsida > Malvales > Malvaceae > Hibiscus > Hibiscus syriacus. The sequence goes on along the minus strand of NW_024063533.1, from coordinate 8,917,139 downwards.
AATAGGAAGTTTAGCCCTTGATTTGGGGTGGGGAAATTTTGCATGTTTTATAATTTAAAAATAAAAAAAGATGAGAACTCAGATAATCAGGGTGAAACTAGAATAGGATAATGGAGGTAAATTGTCTATGGACCTAAAATGTAGTTAAGCCAAAAATTTAGAAATAGAAGGTTTATTTTGCATAAAGTTTAAATTGTCAGGGGCTAAAGTGGAATTAAACCAAAAAATGTGGGGTCAAGGATGCTAGGCAATCCTATTGTAAAGTTTTGTCCTTGTAAATAACCAGGGACGTAAAAAAATGAGTTAGAATTGTTTGTGACTTGAGGTGGTGGTGATTTAAAATTGATTCGTGTTTAAGTTAGTGTTGACCTAAACTCGAGTTAGATTTGATAATTTTGGATCTAAATGACATGCACCCAACATGCAAACGACCTGCACTCAAATTGAACATGATAATTTGATAATCGAACTTGATCTGCATTTGACCTGATATAAATCTACACCGAAGATTAACCTGGTAAATAATTGATATTAATCAACATGTTATCAACCTAACTTATTATAAACCTGACTTATAATTGACTCAAGTTGTAAATGATATGACTTATTATTTAATTGATCCAATATTGATCCAACTTGATCTTTACCTAACTTGTAAGTTACAATTGATGAAGTTGTGAGATTAAGAATTTATGATATTATAGTGTGAAAAAATATTTTTTATTATTATTTTAGGTATATGATTAACTATGATTATTAAATTAAGGGTAAATTATACCAGATATCATCAAATTTTAAGTATTAACTCGTTTATACCACTAAACTTTCAATTTTACCAATTGTAACACTAACGTTTACTTTTAAGTGAAGCTATGTCACTTCGTCGTTAATGATCTTTACCATTATCAGCGATAATAATGATCTTTACCATTGCAAGTTTCCCATTCCCACACTCAAATAGCGCGTGGAGAATATTTATCAACGGCCCTCCTTGCCCAATAATAAAATCAATCACATGAAGTTTATTACAGCTTGGTTGGTTCGAAGTAGAATCGAGAATAGCTTGATTAGCAGCCAAGACCCAAGCTTAAAACAAGGAGATAGATCAAAAAGCAACTGAGTCGCGACAGCGTGTGCCCTGCTAAATAACTTAGCATCCGATGGTGGGTTTTCAACCGAGTTAACTCTCGATCATTAACGGCGGAGTGACATAATTATACTTAAAAATAAACGTTAGTGCTAAAATAAAGAAAATTGAAAGTTTTGTGATATAAACGAGTCAACAGTTAAAGTTTGATGGTATCTAATGTAGTTTACTCTTACAATAATATGTTTATTTTTTATATTTATAAATTGTAATCTATAATTATAAATTGTGAAACCTAAAATTAACTCGACTCGAATTCGAACTGAATCTGATTTAAATCAATCTAAAAATGACCCGAACTCGAGTTGATTTAGAGCTGACATGATCCGAGTCAAACCTTTGAATTGGACTGACATAACTCGTATTTGATTTGACCTAATCTGACCTGACATGATCGGACCTAAAATCTGACCTGACATGATCGGACCTAAAACCTGAATCCAACATGACTCTCTAGATCATTCCTAAATGGACAATCGCTTTTTATTTCGATTTTCCTTACAGGAAACGTTACGTACTACAAAACTGATTCCATGGGTAATCAATCTTTTTGTGCTTCATGTTTGAGCCTCTGCACATTACATGCCAATGTGGTTATTTTGCATTACCTTTACTAATTTTTATTGATCGATTCGTGGTACGGATTTCAGAATTAAAGATTTTCAATGCTAAAAACATAGTGCACATATGACACAACATGGACAAGAATGCTTGAGCTCTGATGAAGGTGCAAAACATGTTGGAGCTAACCGCGAACGCAAATCCAGCTGTTCTTTTGTCGAGAGGGAATGTTTCACTGGGTACCAGCCAACCAAAAGGACCCCATGACCAAGCAAAAGCCATTACATACAAACACACCAGTACCACAATGATAATAGCTAGGTTTTTTGTTAGTGAATTTGTGGCGTGCAGGTTGTGTAAAAGAATTGCTCCAATTGCAATCTGTAGATATCACATACATAACAAGTCAACACGGTAGCAGATTAGGACATACATACATGTTAAAAAATGATGCATACTTGCCTTCCAAACATCTGAACACAGGCTTGAAGAAGTAAGCCCCTCCTACCAAACTTATCGACCGAACCCACCGAGACCAAAGTACTGAAAGTATTTACGAGTCTGGTTATCACCGAGGACAACAACGAAGCGTCATTCTTGAATCCAACAGTTTGCAACAAGACAGGAGCATAAAACATGATGGCATTGATCCCTGTAAACTGTTGAAAAACTTGAAGCATCACGACAATAATCAGAGGGGGAATGTTGTTGCGTTTCATGAGTTCCTTGAAGGGATGCTTCTCTCCCGGGCAATTTCCCTAGCCTTCACAATTTGTTGGAACTCCGCTTTGACATCCTCGACACCCTTAATCTTTTGCAGCATTGCGTGCGTCATAGACTCTTTTCCACGCTCAACCAGGCTCACTGGTGCCTTGGTGGTGATCAAAGAACCTATTAACAAAATGGTGTTCGGGATGCCGGCAAGCCCCAAAGACACTCTCCATCTATAAGGGTGCATTTTTTATGTGCCATAGTTGACCAGATTTGCAAAAAGTATCCCTATGGTTGCAAAGAGTTGAAAGAGAGGCGTTTTCCCCAAAAAATCACCGGTGACCGGTATATTTACCAATCTGACACCGGTCAGACTATATTTCCTGATCTAACACCCTTTGCAGTAAGGCGCCCCCCCTGCGACGCACCTTATGCTGACATGGATACACGTGGGTATGGCGTGGGGCAGGTTGGTAATTAAGGGTATAGCGCGGCGCAGGGGTAAGTTTGTTGTATTTAAAATTATTTTGAAATACCAAATTGTTCGATAACTTTCTTAAGTTTGTCACTTATTATCTTTTTTATTATAATCACATATAACGCAAACGTCCAATCTCGTATTATTGTATCGTTTTTTTAATCTTCATCAGCGATTATCGAATGACATTAACTTGAAGTAAATGCAAATTAAAGTACAAGAATTATTATTTGATAAACAAATACATCATTTCCTCATCAATTGTTACTTGATGGCAACAGAAGTGGACATGTTTTTCTAGTGTGTCCTGGGTTTCTACAATGCCCACATCTTCTGTCTTGTCTAGATCTTTCTCGAATATCCATATCGCAATGAATTCGATTGGATTTTGGACGACCACGCTCCCTCAATAAACTCGAATTTGGTACAATCGGAAGTCAATCTTGAACCTCATCAGGGTCTTTGTCATTACCTATTAGGGGAAACTCAAATTTGTATACATTAAAAAGTTCAGATAGTAGGTATACAGGATCCACAAAATGGTTATAGTCTTGACGTGTATGCGAGCAAGCTGCTATCACATGAGAGCATGGATACTTAAGAGCTTGAAAAAACCCGCAGTCGCACGTTCTGTCCCTTAGATTTACTCTTAACGACACAGCTTCAATCCCTTGAAGAGGTCGCGACAACTCTGTGACACGAAACATTTCATGCCTTCTAGAGAAGCTTGTTACAGACATTCCATTTGATGCAGAAATTTTTTTCTGTAGATCTGCAACTAATCTAGGGTGATAGATATGACCGTCTTGCATCTAGGTTTGAGCTTGTCCCTCGAGCTTCGCAAAAAGCGCCCCAAACGAAAATATGTAGTCTTCACCAAAGCCTCTACTGTAAGTGACGTGCACCCTTTAAAGTTGAATTGATTGCCTCTGCCAAGTTGGTTGTCATGTGTCTGTATCGATATCCACCATCATATGTGTTCGTCCACATTTCTTTATCGATGAGGATGATGTAATTGTATCCTTCATCTTTCTTCGCTCGTAAATCTTGAAGCATTGATTCAAACGTTCGAGGAAGTAGTTTGTAACCTGATCAAAAAATGTATAACTTACTAACTTGCATTCTTTACAAAATTAAAACGATCGAAAGAAAACAAACTACATCAGTTTCACTTACCCATGCGCACAATTAATTGACGCTCATCATTATTCTTGTACCTTCCATGGTAGTTTGCAGCAATGTATCAGAGACAATACCTACGTTGGACAAAGGGTGGTTGCCACATTGGACCCAAAGACTCCATTGCTACTTTGATCCCAGCTCCACGATCTGAAATAACACAGATGTTTTCCCTCGCGATAACACGTGCACGTAAATTTCGAAGGAAAAAAGCCCAAGAATATGTATCTTCTCCTTCGACAAGAGAAAAAGCAACTGGAAGAATGTTGCGATTGCCATCTTGGACAACTGCCAATAATAAAACTTGCTTGTATTTTCCATACAAGAAAGTCTCGTCGATCTGGACCACAGTCTTACAGTATTTGACAACATTAACGCACTGTGGGTAAGTCCAAAAAACCCGGTATAATTGCCATCGATCGCGGAGAACTCGATCATTATGGTATGCATAGGAGGTTTCGAAGTCCACAATTGTCCTAGGATTCAACCTCCGCACCAGCCTAAATCAGCCTGAAAGTTCATTATAAGATGCATCCCATTCGCCATGAAGTTTGACAATGGCATTTTGTTTTGCCAACCAAGCTTTTTTATAGGAGACAGTGTACCCATACTACGATTGCATAGCTGAAATCAACACAGCAACAGCTATATGAGAGTTTGCTTTTACCATGGGCATGATGGCTTGGCATATCACTTTAGAGTCCAAGTTGGGATGATCTTGGTTGACCCCTCCAGCACAACATGTGTGAGGACTGTTGTATACTGTTAGTTCCCATCTGTTGTTTTTCTCTTCCTTTTCAATACGCGAACCATCCAATTACATCCGTTTTCGTGTCGGGCACAGTAGCATACATATTTTTTTGTCGTGGAGCGGTCAACTCTCGATTGAACAGAATTACAAATTTTTTAATTTTTTATAGCCATCATCACTTCTTCTTTGCTTGAAAACTCCATGCCTAAATATAACTCACCATTATTTATTGATGAGTAATATCCATAGTCACCGAGATGAGGCATATCCGCAAATTCTGATCCATACATTGCACCATAATCAACTTCATAAATGTGTGTTGGAGGGTCAGTTTGTGTCACATTTGCTGGAACTTCATCCACATCATCATCATCATCGGAGTTGAATTGTGGTAATTCTGGGTGAATGAATAGTCCAGTCTCAGCACCATCCGCACCAGGCTCACGAAACGGTTCTTCTGGTGGAGATGATGGTTCCTCCATGCTCTCCACATTTAGGTCAAAGAACCTACTACTTGCACGCCTTCCCCTTGAACTGGAAGGCATATCGACATTCAGATCGAAAAAGCTCGTAGTCGAATGCCTCCCCCTGGAGCTTGAAGCCATCGTGTTAAATGGAAACTACACAGATGGTTGCGTCGATGGCATCTCTATATTAAGGTCAAACGAATTTACAGATGAATGTCTTCCCCTTGAACTGGACGTGATGTTGCCATACAGATTGTTCGTCGACCCACCTCGGTACATATCGTAAGGAGTTGCGGATGAATGTCTCCCCATTATGGCATTAAAATCATTACACATTACTGTCGTCGGGTTGTCAACTTGATCAACTTGTTCAGCCAGCCCATAGTGGGAGCTTAATGATTGACCCCGAACGACACACACTTAAATAAAATTTGCATACATCTCAATATCGGCTTCTGAATAATTACTTTGAGCTTCAACCATCATTTCAACATCATCATTGTTCAAAAGTTCAAACGCTGTATAAGTTAATGGCAACAATGATGTTGGAAATCTGTACTGCAACGACGCCATTCTTCTACTACTTCCAACATGAATCTTCCTCGAAATCTTCGTTATCAGCTCCTCAAGAGTTATGTTTCTCTTCAATGATATTTTAACACGCTCATTTGATACGAAAACAACTTCGGTTTCATCTTCTCGAATTTCACTATCATAATAAGCAATAGCTGAAAGTCGCGCCATTCTTTGAGTTTAAAAGTGCGACAATATTATATATGCAAAAAAAAAAACAACTGAAACAATGCTGATTAAATAAATAATATATGAACGAAAATATAACAAAATAAATTTTTTACACATAAACGTAAATAATTTAAATAATATAATTTTATATTATTACTTGTACCGTAAAACTATTTCGACGTATATTCCTGCTTTCTAATTTTACAAACACAGAAATTAATTGACAATAATTAGTATAATATTTTTTTCAAATAATCATAATAAACAATAAATATAATAAAAATATTATCACAAAATTACCTTATAACAAAAAATCGCACGAACTTCTGAATAAAATATGAGAAAATTGTCAGAATTATTGACTCGCTGGCGGAATTGTTGTATTAATTTATAAGTTGAGAGGAGAGATGTGAGGAACTTAACCTGGGGGAGAAGAATATTTATAGCCGAGAAAAGTTGTAACAATTATACAAGGCGCGGTACCTGCCCCGCGCTATATATAATTATAAAGGTCAGACGCGGCCCCCTGACCCGCGCTATACCCTACATGGCGTAAGGCGCGCCCCAGGGGCTGCGCTTACCCACGTGTATCCATGTCAGCATAATGCGCGTCGCAGGGGGCGCCTTATCCCACGTGGCGCCAAATTAGTGTATAACGCGCTGCAGGGGGCGCGCCTTACTGCAAAGGGTATTAGATCGGGAAATATAGTATGACCGGTGTTAGATCGGTAAATATACCGGTCACAAGAGATTTTTTGGGAAAAACACCTGAAAGATAATATTGACGGCTCCACGATGTTGGACAGGGGCTATCTCTGACAGGAACAATGGAACTACCTGTATAATCAATTTTATCAGTCACTGGAAGACGCAATTCAAAAACAATATGTACGATTTTTATCCAATCAAACCTCGTTATCAAAGACAACGTTAATGCCAAGGAGCACAAGCCCGATAATAAGCATCTAGAGGTTCTGAGCACTGGCACTCAAGGCCTCTCCGACCAAGAAAGATACAGAAGCCGCTAGAATCATCGGCTTTCGACCGAATTTGGTGCAAACCTTTGAAGCAGCAAAGTTCAGTTTTACAATTAACAAAATTAAAAGTTCAATGATATAAATGATATAATGCGTAAAGTTTGGTGGTATATGATGTAATTTACTCTTTTTTAATTTAAGCCTTAATTTTTTTGAAGGGATGTTTCAACATCGGCTCCCATCGCCCTGAAAAAAAAGGCAAAGAAAAAAAAACCCTTCGATTTTGAACATGTTCAATAACACTTTTCAATCTGGGTTTCTTTCAATCTTATACAGCCTAGGGTTTGCTTCTAATCTTTCAATTTCTCCTTAGGATGTACTAATATTTCCCTTTTTGAGTATTATTTGTTCATCTCTGTGCTTTTTAATTTTTAATTTTTGTCTTTTACAGGAGCAAACCTCTTCAGATCTGGGATAAAGAAGGTCAGTAAAATCATATATAAAGGAAACCTTTTTTTCCTCACCATTAAATTGCATGGTTTTTAATTTTTAGCTGGTTCTTTTGTAGGTTGATTTTACTTGATTTAAAGTGTAGCCGATTTTGTTAGTTGAAGTTTACATTTTTAACTTATCGGGGATTGTTTTACAGTTGAAAATGGGCATGTTAAACGAACTCATGATGACGACATTCAATCGAATGTATTGGAAATAATTGGATCAAATATTCATTCCACGTTTATCACTTGCCCAGCTGACCCTTCTGCAACGCTTGGTATTAAACTTCCATTCTTGGTTATGATTGTTAAAAACTTGAAGAAATATTTCTCTGTGGAGATTCAAGTTCTTGATGATAAGAACATCCGTGCTTCTAAATTTCAAGTATGTTTGTTAATTTTTCTTGTACTATACGCATGTTTACATCATGTAATTTCAATTGTATTTAGATAGTTCCATAACAATTTAGTGGTTTAAGTCCATGAATTTTTAAGAATCACCCATGATTTAGTTGGATGTATTGTTGAAATTTGTGATAATTACATGCTGTGTTTGAGAGATTGGATTGTTGATTCAAATTTGATTCGGAAAGTAGCATTACTCGATCTATTAGGTTGTTATTCTATCGATATTTGCCTAGTTTTAGTATTATAAGATATCAGTATATGCCTTCTGTTAGTTATGAATTAGCAAATTGATATACAGTGGTCAATTTAGAGTTTGGTCTATAAGCTCTCTTTCTATTGTGCGCCTGGGAGAATTGTTGTGTTTAGATTGTATCGTTGTTGTCACGTTTTTGTATCTATTATGTAAGACTGAAATGTGGCTTGTTTCTATCGATACGAATTTTGTCGGGAAATATATTATGATTAACAAATAGTCTGGTGTTTAAAAGCCTTCGTTATATGCACACTTTCTATCATTCGGGCAGGTATATATGGGTTGAGATGAAAATGGAGTTGTGTTAATATTCTGTCAATGGGTTGTGTCATGTGTGCCCTGATGATAGACAATGAAGGATGGATCACGGATGGACACCATTTCACTTACCAAAACTAGACACTGTTTTTTTATATTGATTTCCTGCTATATCGTCGATTTCCAAGATGATTAAATAGATCTTTGGTTATGGGCTAGATGACAAAAACTCCTTTTAGACCCTTTCAGGCAAGGGAAAAGGTGAAGGTTAAGGCTTATTTGATTAGGCACACGCCAGGTGCACCTAGGTGACTTAAAGGTAGAAAGTGTATGGTATTGAACTCTCTTCTTCTTAATAATTGAGTAATAGTATTCAACAATTGATACGGGGTCATAAGGAAATTAGGCATATTGACCAAAACAAATTGCATGTGTTTGTACATAAACTGGACTACTTTTTTAGTATATTTTTGTAATTATATATTTTAAGCTTATATTATACATTCTGTAGATAACTAAACTAAAAGGCGAAAGAATTTTTCTGTAGAATTTTTATTCTCTGATTTTCTCTTAGTCGAATATCAAAGGTTAGGCCTATTGAAATAGGCAGTTTACAACAGCAGTAGAGATGTCCTACTGTAACTACAATCTTAGAGTGCTATTAGGTATTAACCTACCTAGATAGAAGTCTATCTAAACTTCTACTTAGATAAGACATAGAGTACAAGTTTTATAAGTAGTAGAATATTAATTACAAAGTCTCTAAGACTTGTAAGGTTATACTCTACGCGTACGTATATTTACACACAGACACGCTGTACATATACCCAAAATCATCACACCTGAGTCCGAGTAACTTAGTTTCTACGGATATGCTCTGAAAAGCATGTATTTCATATTATTGTTGTTAATTAACTGTGCTTTCAACTTTATTTGCATTTCTAGGCTGTCACTCGAGTAAAGCCATGTATATGTACCATGCCACTGAGATTGGAAGAGGGGTGGAAACAAATTCAGTTGAATCTGGCTGATTATACACGAAGGGCCTATGGAACTAATTATATTGAGACCCTGCGTGTTCAGGTACATGCAAATTGCCGACTACGTAGGATATATTTCTCCGATCACTTGTACTCAGAAGAGGAGCTACCACCAGAATTCAAGCTATACCTCCCAGTTCAGGTAAGAACAAAATGTAATTTCATCAACTTGGAAGGTTAGGCTCATTCACATTTATTCGGTATCTTTAGTACTAATTGTATAGAAAACAGACTGTGTAGAAAATAAACTGTAGAAAACAGACAAGTCTGTTATTTTTATTCTTGTGTACATTCAGTAGAACATATTACATATTTATATACAAATTATGCCTCTAAACTAGGAAACTTTAAGAAAGGAAACTAATACTAGGAGATGTAATCCCTTGAAATAAGGGATTGAAAAACAGAAAATAATTACAGAATCTCTTAACTTAAGGGATTGACAACTCATTTCTATAAATCCTACACTCCCCCTCAAACTGTTGTATATACCCAGTTTGAATGACATCTCATCAAAAGTCACTCGTGGAAGGGCTTTGGTGAAGATATCTGCCAGTTGTTTCTTCGTCGGAATGTACTGTAGTTTTGCAACTCCATTGTTGACCTTCTCGTAAATAAAATGTTTGTTTATCTCAATGTGTTTCGTTCTATCATGATGCACGGGGTTTTTTGCTATACTCATAGTTGATTGACTGTCACTAAAAATCTCAAAATTCTTCTTGTCATCTAAGTCTAGTTCTGTGAGCAGTCTTTTAATCCACATTCTTTCACATATTCCGAGAGCCATTGCTCTAAACTCTGACTCAGCACTACTTCTAGAGACAACAACTTGTTTCTTACTTCTCCAAGTCACTAAATTACCCCAAACGTAGGTACAATAGCCACTAACTGACCTTCTATCAGTTAATTCACCTCCCCAGCTTGCATTCGTATAAACCTTCACTGTCCTGTCTTGATTTTTTCTAAATATAAGTCCAGCTACTGGGGTAAATTTCAAGAACCTTAAAATTTTGTTAACAGCTTCCAAATGTTCTTCTCGAGGATCACTCATATGTTGGCTGACAATGCTCACTGAGTATGCAATATTAGGCCTGGTCAGTGAAAGGTAGATTAAGTTCCCATCTAACCTTTGGTAGGTTTCCTTGTTTACTGGATTTCCTGTCCTTTCCTTGCAAAATTTCAAGCCTGGCTCCATTGGAGTTTCAACTGGTTTGCAGTCGAGCATCCCAGTTTCTGCAAGAAGATCCAAAACATACTTACGCTGGTTTATGACCATCCCTTCCTCGGACCTTGCAACTTCCATACCCAGGAAATACCTCATACTCCCTAAATCCTTGTTTTCAAACTCCTTTGCAAGATTCATCTTTAGCTTTTCTATTTCTTCTATATCACTGCCAGTTATAATCATATCATCTACATAGACAATTAGGAGGGTTATCTTACCACTCGTTGTAATTTTTCTAAATAATGTGTGATCCGCTTGGCTTTGTTTGAAATCATTCTGTGTCATAGCCTTAGCAATCGATCAAACCAAGCCCTAGTTGACTGTTTTAAGCCATATAAGGATTTATTGAGCTTTCACACAGTTTTCTTAGTGACCTTTCCTTCTAATCCGGGGGGGACCTCCATGTATACCTCTTCTTCAAGGTTCCCATTCAGAAAAACATTCTTTATGTCCAGCTGATGCAATTTCCAGTCCATGTTAACAACTACTGATAACAATATTCTGATGGTATTCAATTTTGCAACCGGTGCAAAAGTCTCCTGGTAGTCGATGCCATAGGACAGAGAAAAACCTTTAGCAACCAGCCTTGCCTTGTATCTTTCCACACTCCCATCCGAATGATATTTGACTGTGAATATCCACCTGCATCCAACAACTCTTTTCCCTTTTGGCAAATCTGTCAAACTCTATGTCTTATTCTTTTGCAACGCTTTTATCTCTTCTTCCACAACCTTTTTCCACTCAGGAGATTGAAATGCTTCTGTCACATTTCTTGGGATTTTCACAGTGTTAATGCTGGCAGTGAAGGCCTTGAAATTAGACTGTAATTTCCCATATGCAACATACTTATTTATGGGATGAGCAGTGCATTTTCTTACCCCCTTCCTAATAGCAATAGGAAAGTCATCAAGATCAACAGTAGTAGCCTCTTAGTAACCATCATTACCTTCTGTTTCAGTTGCAACAGGATCCGAATCTGGTTCTTGGCAAATGCTAGGCTGACTGATTTCTTCAGCAACATCTTTCCTTCTTCTTGAGTAAACACTGAGTTGTTTCGGTTGGGGAGTTATGGTTTCAGGGTCATTGTTAGGTGCATTTTTTGTAGTGGTGGAAGGTGTTTTGCACGGACTAGAGTGCTGAGATAAGGAGGAAGGTAATTCATCAGAGTTATTTAAGTTATTCCCATCACCCTCCCTAGGAACTGGGATAGTGCTAGCCGGCTTTGGAGAGACAATAATAGGTAAGGAAAGGATAGGTTGTAAAGAACTATCGATTTGAATAGGTTGAAATTCCTTGTAACTAATAGGCTGTAAAGAAATATCGGTTTGAACAGGCTGAAATTCCTTGTAACTCTCCCCCTGAATTTCTGTTCCTGAAAAATAAGGTTGGTTTTCAAAAACTGTAACATCAAAGGAGACATAGGTCTTTTTTGTGGAAGATGAGTAACACTTGTAACCCTTCTGACTCGAAGAATAGCCCAAGAACACACACTTTATGGACCTAGGATCTAATTTCCCTCTGTTGTGGATATGAACAAAGGTTGTACACCCAAACACCCGAGGAGAAAGACTTGAGTTTAAATGTTTAAAACGGGGATACAGCTGAAACAGAACCTTAGTAGGAATTTTGAAATCTAAGGTCTTACTTGGCATTCTATTGATGAGGTAAGTGGCTATAAGAAGAGCTTCCCCCAAAGATACTTAGGAGCATTAGCAGCAAATATAAGAGACCTAGTAACCTCTAGAAGATGTCTATTTTTCCTTTCTGCTACCCCGTTTTGTTGAGGTGTGTTGACACAAGAAGTAAGGTGAACAATGCCTTTTTCCTTAAAGAAATACCCAAGAGTTTTATTCAAATATTCACTCCCATTGTCACTCCTTAGAATTTTGATTTTTGTGTCAAATTAGGTTTCAACTTTTTGATAAAAACTTTTAAAGAGAAACTAAACCTCAGATTTTTCTCTCATTAAGAAAACCCATGTTGTCCTAGAGTAATCATCTATAAAAGACACAAACCACATATACCCAAAAATACTTTTGACAGGAGAAGGGCCCCAAATGTCACTATGGATGATGGAAAAAGGTGGTGTTGGTTCAAATTTGGCTGGGATATATGGTTTTCTGGTGTGTTTAGCCATTTGACAAATTTCACAAGAAAACAAAGATGGATATTTATTAATGAATAAGTTCGGTAACATTTTGGAAAGATAGAAAAAATTATGATGACCTAATCTAGAGTGCCATAACATAATTTTATTGGTATTGAGATCAGAAGATAAAATTGGTTTCCTAATAGCACTGGATAAGGCATGATTATGAGATGCTTTACCTCCAAGGGTGTATAATCCTTTGCCCAGCCTAGCACTGCCAATCACCCTCTTCGAGCCCTGTGCCTGAAAAATGCAACCACCAATACCAAACACAACATTACAACCAAAATCTTTAATTAATTTGCTGACTGACAACAAATTGCATGCAAGTCTAGGAACATAGAGGACATTATGTAGTAGATTTTTGTTTAATGTAACAGAACCACTCCCTTTGACTGTAGTAAGAGAGCCATCTGCTATTTTGATAGAAACTGGTAAGCTGCTTTCACTATATTCCTCCAAGAGATCAATATTTCCTGTCATATGATCTGGTATTGATTTTTTTTTTGCATTTTTATCTTTGTTTATTTTTTAGCTATTATTTTATGTTTTCTTGCATTTGAATTTTCTTTCATTCTTTTTTTTATTTATTTATTTTAATATTAACTCTTTGTCTTTGATTGTTTTTTTACTTTATTTAAGATCTTTTTTAAGATAATTTTAATTGATCGAAAGGTAAACAATTATGATCGAATTTTTAAATTTTAATTTTAATTTTCACAATTAAGGCAGCCGATAAATTAAATGGTACCGAAAGGGCAGTTCAAGGGTGATAATTCTTCCTTGACTGTAACCGACTCCCGAGCCCGACATATCTCTGGTAAAACACAGATCATAATTAATTTTCGGTTGTCTTTTTATGTGAAAATAGTAAATTGTAATTTTAATTTATTTATTCGATTCCAATTATTTACCTTTGATTACTTTTCAAATAAATAGTTGTACTGACATTTTTTCAATGATTTTAGATTTTTGAAAAGTTTCTATCTCTAGCTCTATACCCGAGCTCTGAACCCTTTAAAGTGGGAGTGAAAGCGACGCCTTCGTGAGAGTTTATTCTCCGCACAGGCCTAGCAAGTATCATTCGGGATTCATATACCTTATGTCTTTGTGTGAATTTATTCACCGCATAGGCATAAGGGAATGTATCCTCTCGAGTTTAACTTAGTCCACATAAGCTTGTAATGGGCTTAGGACTAAGGGTCTAGCAAGCCTAAGGAGGCACCAGCAAGGAGAACTCTGGTACTTTTTTTATAACCTAAACCGGGAGACTATAGGGAATTAGAGCTTACCCCAAAGCCTCATTTCAAACTCTAGGCTATTTATTCCTGCTTTATTTTCTGTTCAAAGAATGTGAACTAGAAATTTATGCGATTAGGACTGGTTCAAAATCAACTTGCGGGATAGAGATCATGTCCGGATAGGAATAATAAGCATGTGTGGTAGATATCATGTAAGATAGGATTTTTATTTTCATGGATGATTTAAATATTTTTACCTCACTAACTCTTTTCATTTTTGTTCCTTTTTATTTTATTTTCATCATTTGCATCATTCAAAAGAGGTGTTGATCCACAAAAAACGTGTTCGTTAAATATAAATAATTTTCATTAATGGATAAAGGGGTTATAATACAAAGAGATGGAAAGCTCAAAAGTCCAGCTATGACTTAGGATGGACCGGGATTTACATTATTCACATCAAACGTTAACTTTTTGAGCTGACAAAAGTTGCAGGGGCAAGACGAGGAAAATGTTACTGACCCGGAGATTCCTTTTGAAAATTACGAGAACAAGATGGAGAAACTCTAGCTAAGCTGGAGACCATTATTGACGAATTCAATAAATAAGCCGATAAACTTCGGATAGAGGGCTCCAATAGCACTTTCGCTAGAAACAAGCTCGGCAGGGAGTGAAAGTCAGAGATGCAGTCCTTCGAGACCTTTTTTTGGGGCAAGCAGCTCGTCACTGGCACAAGTTTAGCCAAAGGAGCCGGAACGGTTTGATAGGATATTCAACCAGTGACAAAAAAGACGGAAGACGATTCAACTTGTCAGGGGCTGTTCGTGATCTATACCATCAAAATGTTTTTTGTCTCTCCAGACATATCACTTTTGTCCCCAATAAGGATTATTCATAATAACAGACACATTTTTGGATCAATGCCTTGGGTATTTCATGCATCATGCATTTAGACATATTTTGCATTTTGTTATTTTATTTGCATTCGCATTAACTAACAAAAGAATGTCTCATCAAAAGGAGCAAATATTGGATACACCGCCTCAAACGTTGGAGACATCCCATCCACATAACACCCGCTTGAAAAAGAAGAAAATGGAAGCCAAAATTACTCAGATCGAGGATAACATGTTGAAGCTCCAGAGAGAGCTAGAAGATAAGATAAATCAGAGTAGTCTGAGTACTCTGAATACAATTATGAAAAACAAAGAGTCCTTGGATGATCAAATTGTGGCCAAGTTATCTGGTCTACATCAAACAAGTGCACCTGGGGCAGGTTCATCGGAAGGGGTAACTATACCACCTGCCCTGCAAGTGGTTGTCTCACCTGAAATCTTATCAGAACTTCGAGGGGACTCGTCTGCTGTAAAAGTGAAGCCCTCGTCCTCTTTATTTAACCCTGAGAACAATTAGGGTTATTACCATATACCGGATTCGGACGAAGATGATAAATCAAAGAAGATGGAGGAGAAAATCAAGCAATTGGAGGACCAAATGAAGGTAGTTAAAGGAGACCATGACTACCTTGGAGTCGATGTTGCAGAACTCAGCCTAGTCCTTGGTTCTTCCCCCAAAATTTAAGTCCCCAGAATTCGAGAAGTTAGATGGGAACCGTTGTATAATACCCCAAAAATTTAGATAATGACCAAAATGAAATTTGGAAAGTTTGATGGTCAAAATAGAAAATTGGGAAAAAGTTTGAGGACTTAAGTGATAAATTTCCTAAAAAGAATTTTATTCCATAAATATATGGTTTACTCTTAAAAGTGGAGTTTTATGGAAATCATACTTTTGGATTTTGAATTTTAGTAAAGAAAAATTAGAAAGGGTTAAAGCCGGTAAGGAATCGATAATTTCATATCGAATGGGAACTTTACAAAAATTTGAAGGATTTTATAAAATGGTTGGAAATATTATTTTAATATTTTGGATTAGAGAAATTTGGTTTGGAAAGGTGCAAATTTTTAGATTTAACTGAAAAAGTGAAATTTAGTGACTAAAATGCAAGTTTTGAAAATTCATGGGCAATTTCGTGAGTCAAAGTCAACATAATTCATCTTTGACTTTGAAATATATTATGGATCAAGTGGCTTGGTTTTATGGTGAATATGAAGATTCATTAAGGGTAAAAATGGAATTTCTTATTGAATGGAAAAAAAATGTCATTATAATATATATTGTCATGTGATAGATTTATTTATCATTAAATATCAATCATGGATGAGCATTTCCAGCTTCTTCTTCCTCCAAGGGCTGGCACTTTCAAGAAAGAAAGGTAAACATTTTTAGTTTGAATTTTGAAGCTATTTCTTAAGAATTAGACTCAGTGTGGTTAGGAAAAATGTTCTACGTTCAATTCTCTACATTTTGACATGAATATTACTAGGGTTCATGTTCAAGTTCATCTTGAGTTGATGAAGGGGATGTTGATTTCTTGTGTTTTATGGGTTATGAAGAGTTAAGTGATTTTAAGGAATTGGTTGTAAAAATTGATGAAGAAACTAGGGATGAGGTTAAAGAAAATAGTTTAAATTTTGAATTTTACAGTGGGCTTGGAAATTTACCATAAATTATATAAAAATAATTTGGAGGTTATTTTTATATATTATGTTCATATATTGATCTAGTTCTGTTTAAAATAAACGGGAATCAATTTCAAGGTGTATACAAAGAGATATAAATTTTTAACCAAGGAAAGGTTAGAAAAATCGGACAGCAGATTCTGCAAAACAGATTTTGTTGATCAAATTTGGAAATTCACCATAAATTGTATAAAATGAATTAGAAGGATTTATTTATATGGATAGATTCATATTTGAGTCTAGTTTTCAAGGGAAGAAACGGAATTGAATTCCAGTGTGTATATCAATACAGAATACTGATTCTTTAAAGGTAGTGTGAATTGTCTGAATATGGAAAATTGATGGTTATTGTCTAAGTGTTTTATAATTGATGTACTATGCTGGAAATTACTGTTTTGGAATTTAAATGAGTGTTAGATGTGAAATATGACTATTTTGGAAGTTTGAAAAGTTTTGTGATTTAAGTACAACATTTGAATAGTAGGGTACTTAAATGTAATTGTACCTTTGTAAAAGCATTTGAATGATAATAATTTCAATGCTGAAATTTTTAGTATTAAGAATTTAAGTGGTAAAATGGTGAAGGACCATTTTGAGTAAATTGGAAAAGTTGGTTTCAATATTAAAAAGAATTAATACGTGTTAAAGTAATTGGTGGTGAATAGTTTGAAGTATGATTATGGAATTTATTTTGGGATATGTTTATGTTAGTACAATACCAACATATGTATCGTTATAAATTTGTAATTTATACAGATCATGATTGATTTGATATTGAAGCAAGTCAAGTATAAAAATGGTATATTGTGGACAATAGTGAGGCACATATTTTGAAAGATATAAAGTGTCAAGGTGAGTACAATACATGCATGACATTATATATGAATGTTTTATACATCATCAGGAAGACTTGTGATAAGTCAACCTTGTTTATATCAGCATTATATTATGTCATTTTTTATAAATTTACATGACATTGATATGTTATAGCATGAAATTATAATACATTGATTATGGAAAATGTGATATTTTACCATGAATATTATTTCGGGTATGAACTGCCCAATGTTAAATATTGATAATATATTGTGCCATGGATGGATCAAATAAAAATAGACTATAAGCCCAAGTAAGTCATTGAGGTATAGGGTATAGTTGGCATGCCATAGAATATAGTAGCTGCAGGTTTATAATACACTTCGGTGTATATGGTAACCATGCAAATAAGCTTACGAGCTTATGGAATAATGGCAAATATATTGGTAAAATAAGTTTACGAGCTTATGGATTAAATGGTAAGTATATTGGTAAAATAAGCTTACAAGCTTATGGGATAAATAGTAAGAAATTTTATATTATTTTGATCATGGTAAAATATTTGATATGAAAATAACATGATTTTATGGCATTTTGAATTTGTCATTGAAATTCATGCATGAACTGTATTGCACTGTATATTGTTTTAATTGCCTCACTAAGTTTATACTTAGCGTGTGATGGTTTTCACGCGTAGGTAAAAAGCCAGTAATTGATTAAAGAATTCAAAACGATATCAAGCATCGAGGAGTATATTTCAATATCAGTAAGACATCCTATGATGGAATTTGACTTAGAAAGTGGCATGTAATTTGATAATGTTAAATTTGTTTTGTTGAATTAATTTGGAAACAAATTGGTAACTAGATAGTGATGAAAGGTTAATTTTTATGAGTTTTATAGGTAATTTTTGGAAGGTATTGTAGCAGTACTATAGCAATGAACAGTAACCACGTTTTAAGAAAAATTTTAGAATGCTTAAGGGAACCGATTCCCTGCTACAGGAATCGATTCCCTGCTACAGGAATCGATTCCCCCACTCTTCATTGTACAAGGTTTACTATTCACGTGTACTGTTCATAATAAAAAAATCTTTTGAATTAAATTTGTTACAACGAAACATAATTTATATGATATGATATTTTTATAATATCAATTACCAATCTAAGAACGGAAATTTTTAAATCACTTTTGAATAGGAAAATGGTTTTAGAAATTCAGATAACATCTATAATCTGTATAGGTATAATTATACGAGTTATGGGTGTTACATTTATTGGCATCAAAGCTACAGGTTTAGCCGATTCTAGGACTAAGCCGAGTTTGTTTTGAGTTAAAAAACGTATACATGCCACTAGGATGTCAAAAGTTACTGATAAT
Source organism: Hibiscus syriacus (assembly GCF_006381635.1). Classification (NCBI taxonomy): domain Eukaryota; kingdom Viridiplantae; phylum Streptophyta; class Magnoliopsida; order Malvales; family Malvaceae; genus Hibiscus; species Hibiscus syriacus. Next base: position 8,898,278 of record NW_024063533.1, on the reverse strand, counting down.
TGTATATATACTGTGATGATGCTTATTAGGAGTAAAGTTATACTTTACTAAAGTACGATGATTCTAACTATGTTCAGATGTTGGAATTAAAGACAAAATTTAGAAAGTCGAAAATGTTGAAAAGAATGTCGAGATTGAAATCGACAAAAAGAGACCGACATGACTTATATAAAACACCTTAGAAGGGTAGATGTTATAAAGGATTTTCATCTATTCATGGTGAAGAAATGTCCAGCTTTTAACGAAGTTTTTGAATGGTAAGAATCGATTAAAAAGTTTGAACGACTGACAAGAAAACTCGAATCAAATGAGGATCCAGAGTAGATTTCTGAATCTAGTGATGATTCTAAGGTTTTTTCATGTAAGCTTAAATAAGTGAGAAATATTTAAGCTAAGCATTAAATTGTTTAAAGCATTTTTGATTTGAGTAAGAAGAAATAAATAAGCAGTAATAAGTTGTCCGCTAAAAGTTTACAGAAAGCTGAGTTATTAGTGAATCAAATGATTATGAGTTAGATTGAGAATAGATATCAAATCCATAAAATTTGATAGAGTTACCTTGTGAAGGTAAATATGCGAAAATGGATTGTCTAACATTCCATGTTACAAGAATTATTGTTTATATTGAGATGGATTCTCAAGGACTTGAAAAGTGTCAGATTCCTAGTGAGAAGAAAAATAGTAAATTTGCTTGCTAGTGTGATTTTAGCATTAACTGCTATGAAGTTATTGCTACAAATTTATCAAGTTTTCTTGTTGAACGATGTGAACATTGAAACTTTCATTTGAGAGTGAAAATGTTTCAACGGTTCAAAAATATTATTTTGGATATGGAAAAGTTATGCATATTTCCTTAATAATGAAATAAGGAATTTCAAAGTAGAAATATTCAATTCTACTTGGTATCGAGTGATATTATAGGGGAAGACTTATGGTTCATAATACAAGTGTTAGACGGACAAATAGTAAATGTCTGATAAAGATTCAGGAGCTTATGTTACCGATGAATATTATGAGATTATCATTAATGAGTTTTAGATCATTTTGATCTTGAGTTGGTTGTCTCTGCATTAAGGTTCGGTTAATGGTCGCAAGAAGCGATTAATTTGGAAAAATGTAGAGAAATTAAGAATGTAAATGATTGATGAAAAAGTGAAATTATCACTAAAGTGATATCAACAATGGTTATGATTAAGAAGATGTAAAAAGGATACATAGCTTTTCTAGCTATATTGATAGATACTCAAGTATCTGAATTAAGATCATATGATATTTCCATAATTTGGGAATCTCCATAAGTCTTTTTAGATTTATTAATTGAGTTACTTCCAGATTGAGAGGTGGAATTTAATATTAATTGTTATCAAGGCATTGATCCTATATTTATGGATTCGTATTGAATGGTTGTAATTGAGTTAAGAGAATAAAGAACCAATTGCAAGAACTGTTAGATTAAGGATGCATTAGACCGAGTATTTTACCTTGGGGTGAACCCGTATTGTTTATAAAAAAATGGATATATGTGATTATGCATAGATTATCGATAGTTAAACAAAGTAACTATCGTGAACAAGTATCATCTTCCAAGGATTGATGACTTGTTTGATTAGCTTAAAGATGTTCTAAAGATAGTTTTCAGGAAACGGTATAGACACTACGAGTTCGTAGTAATGCCGTTTGGTTTGAAAAATGCTTTCATAGCATTCATAGATTTGATGAATCGAGTATTTCAATTTTACTTGGATTAATTTGAGGTGGTCTGTATTGATGACATTCTGGTATACTCGAAGACAAGTATAGAACATGATGTTCATCTTCGTATTGGGTTGAGATACTTAAGGATAAAAAGTTATATACTAAACTGTCAAAGTGTGAGTTTTGGCTATCAGAAGTTGATTTTCTTAGTCATGATGTCTCGGTATATGGCATAAGAGCTATATATATATATATATATATATATATATATATATATATATAAGAAAAAAAAAAGAAATAGAAGAAGAAAAAGAATAAAAAGAAAAAAATAGAAAATGAAAACGAAAATGAAAACGAAAACGAAGAAAAAAAATGAAAATGAAAAAGAAAAGAAAAAGAGAAAAAAATGAGAGATGAAAAAAATATTTCACTTGTGGAAACAAATGCGAGAATAAAGACTTTGAAGTCAACTCTGATAGAAATTATTTAGGAAGAATTTGTATTTCTCATAATGATGAGTTGAAGAAAGATATTCTTTCTAAAGCACATTATTGTTCACTGACTATGCTTACAAGTGGGAACAAAATGTATCAAGATGTAAAGAGTCATTTTGGTGACCGAGTAATAAAAAAAATAAACATTACTAAGTTTGTTGCTACATGTTTGACATGTCAACAAGTAAAAGCTGAGAATCAAGTGCTTTCGTAATTGTTGCAACTGATTTCTTTTCTAGAGTGGAAGTGGTAAAGAGTCATTATGGATTTCGTTAATGGACTACCTTTGACATCAAATAAAAAGGATTCCATTTGGGTGATAGTGACCGATTAATTAAATCGGCACATTTCATTTCGATGTGAATGGACTATGCATTAGATAAATATACAGATTTGTATATCAAGGAGATAGCTCGACTACATGGAATGTCAGTATTCATTAGATCTGACAGGGATCCAAAGTTCTCTTTAAGATTTTGGAAATATTTGCATAAAGTTTTGGATACTTGATTAAATTTCAGTATGATCTTTCATTCACAGACGGATGGTAAGTAAAAAAAATACTATTAAGATATTAGAGGATATGATGAATGCATGTGTGATTGATTCCAAGGAATCATGGCAAAAGAAAAGTATTTGTTTTTAGTAGAATTTTCCTACAATAACAGTTATTAATTGAGTATCAAGATAACTCCGTATGAAGTTTTATATGGGAGAAAATAAAAAACACCATTGAATGGGTTCAAGTTAAAAGATTGTAATCTTGTTGGCCCATATTTATTGAAAGAGGTTGAGGATAAAGTAAAGATAATCTCAAGATAATATTTGATCGGCAACAGTCTTATGCAGACTTGAAGCGAAAAGAGATTGAATTTCATAAAGGTGATAAAGTTTTTCTTAAGGTATCACCTTGGAAAAAGATTTTGCGCCCAAAACGCAAAGGAAAATTAAGTCTAAGATTCATTAGACCTTATGAGATATTAAAAAGAGTTAGACTGATGGCTTATCAGTTAACATTAACTATGGAGGTAATTGAGATCCAGAGTTGGTCAAAGTACACAATGTTTTTCACATGTCATTGCATCAGAGGAGATTGAGATCCGACCAGATTTGACTTATGAAAAAAAAACCAGGCTCGAGAAATAAAAGAACTACGTAACTAGACGATTCTTATAGTCAAAGTGATTTAGCAAAATCATAATGTCGAGGACGTTACTTGGGAAAAAGAGGATGATATGAAGAAATAATATCCATAACATTTTCATATCAGGTTGAAGATTTGGATTAAACAAGTTCAAAATCTAATGATTTGCATAATCTTCACAAAATCCCTAAAGTAAAGAGAAAAAAATTGGAATTCAAGAAGTTGGCAAGACCAAAAGAGGTTCTCACAAAATGCGCGGGCTCAACTTGTTTATCTTGAGCTATCGCAAAAGAAGTTTATAGTTAAGGCATGGGCATGTCTTACCAGTCAGTACAACCCTAAATTAAGGTTTCAAATTTATAATGAAAAATGCAATCTTTATAAAAGGGGAGTTAGGGTTTTCATATAAAGTTTTAAAATTCGAGGACGAATTTTCTTAAGGAGGGGAGAATTGTAATACCCCAAAAATTTAGACAGTGACCAAAATGAAAATTTGGAAAGTTTGATGGTCAAAATAGAAAATTGGGAAAAATTTTGAGGAATTAAATAATAAATTTCCTTAAAAGAATTTTATTCTATAAATAGATGGTTTACTCTTAAAAGTGGAGTTTTATGGAAATCATACTTTTGGAATTTGAATTTTAGTAAAGAAAAATTAGAAAAGGTTAAAGTCGGTAAGGAATCGATAATTTCATATAGAATAGGAACTTTACAAAAATTTGAAGGATGTTATAAAATGGTTGGAAATATTATTTTAATATTTTGGATCAGAGAAGTTTGGTTTGGAAAGGTGCAATTTTTCAGATTTAACCGAAACAGTGGAATTTAGTGACTAAAACGCAAGTTTTGAAAATTCATGGGAAATTTCGTGAGTCAAAGTCAACATAATTCATCTTTGACTTTGAAAGATATTATGGATAAGGTGGCTTGGTTTTATGGTGAATAGGAAGATTCATTAAGGGCAAAAATGGAATTTCTTATTGAATAGAAAAAAATGTCATTATAATTTATATTGCCATGTGATAGATTTATTTATCATTAAATATCAATCATGGATGAGTATTTCCAGCTTCTTCTTCCTCCAAGGGTCGGCACTTTCAAGCAAGAAAGGTAAATATTTTTAGTTTGAATTTTGAAGCTATTTCTTGAGAATTAGACTCGGTATGGTTAGGAAAAATGTTCTACGTTCAATTCTATACATTTTGACATGAATATTACTAGGGTTCATGTTCAAGTTTATCTTGAGTTGATGAAGGGGATGCTGATTTCTTGTGTTTTATGGGTTATGAAGAGTTAAGTGATTTTAAGGAATTGGTTGTAAAAATTGATGAAGAAACTAGGGATGAGGTTAAAGAAAACAGTTTATATTTTAAATTTTGCAGTGGGTTTGGAAATTTACCAGAAATTATATAAAACTAATTTGGAGGTTATTTTTATATATTATGTTCATATATTGATCTAGTTCTGTTTAAAACAAACGAGGATCAATTTCAAGGTTTATACAAAGAGAGATGAATTTTTAACCAAGGAAAGGTTAGAAAAATCGGACAGCAAATTCTGCAAAACAGATTCTGTTGACCAACTTTGAAAATTCACCATAAATTGTACAAAATGAATTAGAAGGATTTATTTATATGGATAGATTCGTATTTGAGTCTAGTTTTCAAGAGAATAAACGGAATTGAATTCAAGTTAGTATATTAATACAGAATACTGATTCTTTAAAGGTAGTGCGAATTGTCTGAATATGGAAAATTGATGGGTTGTTGTGTAAGTGTTTTATAATTGATGTACTATGCTGGAAATTGTTGTTTTGGAATTTAAATGAGTGTTAGTTGTGAAATATGACTATTTTGGAAGTTTGAAAAGTTTGGTGATTTAAGTACAACATTTGAATAGTTGGGTACTTAAATGTAATTGTACCTTTGTAAAAGCATTTGAATGGTAATAATTTCAATGCTGGAATTTTTAGTATTAAGAATTTAAGTGGTAAAATGGTGACCATTTTGAGTAAATTGGAAAAGTTGGTTTCAATATTAAAAAGAATTAATAAGTGTTAAAGTAATTGGTGGTGAATAGTTTGAAGTATGATTATGGAATTTATTTTAGGATATGTTTATGTTAGTACAATACCAACATATGTATCGTTATAAATTTTTGATTTATACAGATAATGATTGATTTGATATTGAAGCAAGTCAAGTATAAAAAGGGTATATTGTGGACAATAGTGAGACATATTTTGAAAGATATAAAGTGTCAAGTTGAGTGCAATACATGCATGACATTATACATGGATGTTTTATACATCATCAGGAAGACTTGTGATAAGTCAACCTTATTTATATCAGCATTATATTATGTCATATTTTTATAAATTTACATGACATTGATATGTCATAGCATGAAATTATAATACATTGATTATGGAAAATGTGGTATTTTACCATGAATATTATTTCGGGTATGAACTGCCCAATGTTAAATATTGATAATATACTGTGTCATGGATGGATCAAATAAAAATAGACTATATGCCCAAGTAAGTCATTGAGGGACAGGGTATAGTTGGCATGCGATAGAGTATAACAGTTGCAGGTTTATAATACTCTTCGATGTATATGGTGGGCACGACCTTATGTGTAATACACTTTGGTGTATATAGTGGGCACGATCTTATGTGTAATACACTTTGGTGTATATGGTGGGCATGACCTTATATGTAGCACTACGGTGCAAATGTTACTCGAATACCCAGGGTTCTCAGGGTTGTATATTGGGCTATAGGCTATGGTTTATGGTTAATTGGTTAATAAATGGTAACCATGCAAATAAGCTTACGAGCTTATGGAATAACGGCAAGTATATTGTTAAAATAAGCTTACGCGCTTATGGGATTAAATGGTAAGTATATTGGTAAAATAAGCTTACGAGCTTATGGGATAAATGGTAAGAAATTTTATATTATTTTGATCATGGTAAAATATTGGATATGAAAATAACATGATTTTATGGCATTTTGAATTTGTCATTGAAATTCATGCATGAACTGTATTGCAATGTATTTGTTTTAATTGCCTCACTAAGTTTATACTTAGCGTGTGATGATTTTTACGCGTAGGTAAAAAGCCAGTAGTGGATTAAAGAATTCAAAACGATATCAAGCATCGAGGTTTATATTTCAATATCAGTAAGACATCCTATGATGGAATTCGACTTAGAAAGTGGCATGTAATTTGATAATGTTAAATTTGTTTTGTTGAATTAGTTTGGAAACAAATTGGTAACTAGATACGGATGAAAGGTTAATTTTTATGAGTTTTAAGAAAATTTCCATAATGCTTATGGGGAACAGATTCCCCTGCTACAGGAACCGAGTTTTAAGAAAATTTCCAGAATGCTTAAGGGGAACCGATTCCCCCACTGTTCACTGTACACTATTCACTATTCACTATTCACTATTCACGTGTACTGTTCATAATAAAAAAAATCTGTATAGGTAAAATTTTTAAATCACTTTTGAATTGGAAAATAATTTTAGAAATTCAGACAACATCTATAATCTGTATAGGTATAATTATACGAGTTATGGGTTTATAAGTTTCTCATTCGCTCACATCACCATGTTTTGCCGAAAGATGACAAGATATGGAGGAAACGACCCACTCTTGATCCATTGCTTCCAGGAGAGTCTGTCGGGCTCAGCCATCCGATGGTATAATCAGCTAAGCCGATCCCATATCAAGACTTGGAATGACTTAACAAAGTCATTTTTGGAACAATACAAACACATCAATGACATGAGACTCGATCAAGTTATGCTACAAAGCATGGAAAAGAAGCATAACGAGAGATTCAGACAATACGGACAAAAATGGAGGGATTTAGCTATGCAAGTTCATCCACCCTTGGATGAGAAGGAAACGAGGAAGCTTTTTGAACAGACGCTAAAGGCTCCTTATTTTGGGCACCTGGTCGCAATCACATCTGGAAATTTCGCTGACATAGTAATGGCCGGAGAAATGATAGAAATGGCCATAAAGCAAGGAAAAATCAAAGGAGAGGATGTTGCTCAGAATCCTTTGCCTAACCACCAAGAAGGCAGGGTCAATGCGATTGTTGAGGAAAGAGCTGAGATCAGCCTAAGGGGATCGTACCTAACTAATATGGGGATTAGACCCCATAATATCTTCCATAAAAAGACTCGCATCAATCCAATCCCAATTACATATGAAGAGTTGCTCCCAACTCTAGTTGAGAAGAATCTTGTGACTCCAGTTCAATCCAAACCTAGAGAGGCCCCATATCCTGAAGGCCATGATATTAATGTCATATGCAGCTATCATATTGGGAGCACAAGGCATACCACTGAGAACTGTGGGGCATTGAAGTGTAAGGTCCAAGATCTGATCGATTCAAGGGAATTGGTTTTCAATGTGTAATAGGGTATTCCGATCGAGAGTTGATTGGGGCATCTATCAAGAGTTTTGTTGTATTCTCATGCATGTCATCTTGTTTGAAATTGTTTTCCTTTTGTGCTTCTTATGTTTAAAAGTCACTTGACATTCAAACATTTTAAATAAAATGTTTCCTTCTAAGGAAATGAGAAAATTTTAATCTTGAATTCCTTGAATATAACCTTAATTAAAAGCTTTTTAATAATTGAGGTTGTAAATCTTTGACAAATCACAAGATTGATCCCTGCAAAACAAAGACCCCTTGATCCTAATTTAAAAGATACACCAGATTACATGCTCTTCTTTTACGGGGACCGAGCTAGCTTTCTCTTCTCATGAAGAGTCCATCAAGGGTTTGACATTCAGACATATATTAGGAGCGGATAAAATGGGGCATCTAGTACCTAAAATTGCAAAGCTAATTGGTTTATACTTTTGTTAATGGCGTTCAATGATGATTATGATATTCTCAGATGGAATAGTCAAGTAGGTGAATCTAGTTTAGGTCAGTTGCTTGGGAATTGAACTCTAATGATGAGATTTTCTGACCTTCAACAAACACCTAGACTATAACAGGTTCTCCTTAACAAACTTAAGAAATTGGACCCGTATACCCATATTATAATATTATATATATACAATAAAGCTTTAGATGTCCCTCTAAAGCAATTGGTTAAACGCTCCGACTTTATGGATAAGATTCAGCTAGCCTGGTAAAGGTGATTATAATGTACAATAAAGCTTGAGTTGTCCCTCTAGAGCAATTGGTTAAATGCCCCGGCTTTATGGATAATATTCAGCTAGCCTGATAAAGGTGATTATAATATCTATACAATGATATTAAGTTCTCCCTCTAGAGCAATTGGTTAAACTCCCCGGCTTTATGGATTCAGCTAGCCAGACAATGGCAAAATTAAATAAGGTGTTTTGGTAAAAGATGGACTAACACTACCTTTGTTAGAGGAGCTTACGAAGCTTGAACAAATGGAAGATTTCAGAGAACTAAAACAGAAGTGTTCTGAAAGGTCTAGTCATTGATTTTGCTAGTTGTTTCATTTTGTTCACCTTCGACCAAGAAAGAGGGCGAGCCATGATCGAATTGAGGAAACAAACCTTAGGATTTAGGTAGCCCACCTCTAAACCAACTTTTCGATCTTGATATTTTTTAAAGATTTGCAATTATGAAAGTTTAAAAGAGAATTTGATTCTTTTGATATCCAATGAACTCCTGTTTTATGATTTGTTTCAATTGTGAAACCTAGAAGGAGATAATATTTTTCAAAATTCCTTTTGATATTTTTCAAAATTTTGAAAATTCAAAGAAAGAAAAGCATTTTCAAACAAGATAAGTTCTCTGGAAGCATATATTGGAATTCAACAGATATCTCTCCGAAGCTCAAGTTCGACGCTGAGGCAAAGGAAGCCATTTTTGGGCAAAATTTGATAGGGGAAGGAAAACAAATTGTCTTAGGTTGAGAGTACACCCTGGTGAAAACGAAGACAAACTGAGTCAGGGATGGAATGAAGACTGCTCACGCAATTATTCCCTTCACAGATCAACATTCTGTACATTAAATTTAAGCATGTTGAAAAATCCAAGATCAAGAATCAGAAATTCAAGATTCTAGAATCAAGAAGACGGACAATCAGATATTGAGATTTCTCTCCAAATTCTAAAATAACATATTTCGCATATACATTTTAGGCACACATAAGAGCATTGCATCCATAGCATTGCATATGTGCATAATTTTGCAGATTCATGCTTCACAGCGAAAGATATTGAACTCGAAAGAGATGCAATTTAAAAGTGTGGATTTTAACTTCACAACGAATGACGTCCAATTAAAAGATCAATTTCACAGCGAAGGAGCCATCCACGATTTCAACTTCATGAAGAAGGGTATCGTGCCCGATGAAGTGATTTACATCACAGCAAACATGTCATCCACATATTTTACTTCCTTAAGTCAACGATTAGAGCTTCTGAAAGAATAACATGCAGGAACAAGCAAATTATCGATCGCCATTGAGATTGTTTCTCTCGAAACAAGGGGTCGTCTCGCTTGAGACTAACTTACTCAAAACAAAATTTTGTCTCTCTTGAGACAGCTTCCCTTGAAACAAATTTTGTCTCTCTTAAGACAGTTTCCCTTGAAACAAATTTTGTCTTCTTAAGACAGTTTCCCTTGAAACAAAATCTTTGAATGTGTTTTCCTTGAAACAAATTTCGTCTCCCTTGAGACATTTTCTTTTGGAACTAAGTTTTATCTCTCTTGAGACAATTTCTCTTGAAACAAATTTTGTCTCTCTTGAGAACAGTTTCCCTTGAAACAAAGTTTTGTCTCTCTTGAGACAGTTTCTCTTGAAACACCAATCTTTGAATGTGTTTCTCTTGAAACAAATTTTGCCTCCCTGGAGACAGTTTCTCTTGAAACACAAAAAACCTTTGAAATTGTTTCTCTTGAAACACACAAAAAAAACCCTTTGAAAATGTTTCTCTTGAAACACAAAGACCTTCTAGTTTAACTACGCTCAGCTCCAAGGCACATCATTTACAGCATAGCTCAAGGCAAGAAGGGCTATCTATCAATAAAATTGTCGAGTTCGGTTCCATTCAGCTCGATGACACCTCAATCACATCATTGTCTGGCTACAATCGAGGTTTTCAAGTTAAGAAGAAGACCTGGGTTAACCGTGCCTTAGTGACAAAAAACTGCTTTCCGGCAGCATAGCTTAAGTCGAGAAAAGCCATCTGTTAACGAGGACCTTTCGAGTTCGATTTCATTCAGCTCGAAGGCCTATCAACCACATGGTGGAGTCAATGAACTACTTTCTAGTCGAATTTTTAACCAAGGTCTTTAAACCGAGAAGAAAATCGAGGTTGACTACAATTGGGAAAGGATAACCCGCATCCCGATTCAAATTCTGAACTACGATTTCAATTCCATATCATTTTAAGATGGACTCGACTTCGCGACGGATGAGCCATCCGTAACCCAATTCGACATGGAGTTATTCTTCAATTCCACCGAACGAAAATTTGTGTCTTTTTATCTTTGTCCTATTTTTCGTTCCACGAAAAATGACAAAGAGGGGCAATTGAAGACACCAAATTTCGACCATTAGTATTATATTATATAATATATATATATATATATATTTATTTATTTATTTGGGTTTTATTACACATGAACATGTCCATTACATTTACATATGGACCAATAGTGCTGCCCAAATAACAAGTGACCCAGAAGCCCAAATGCACGCTGACCCGAACCCGTTTGGAGCACCCATCAGTAACCTGAACCGACCCATAGTGACTAGGGTTTCCAACCCTATTACAGTCATCAATCAGCAGCGCACTCTCCAAGCATCGCACGCCTCTCCCACAACCACACAACTGCCCGAGATTCACGGCAACATCACCAACACGCCAACAAACGTGGATGCGTGAAGCACAAACACAAAGCATTAGTGTTTTATTAGGATTTAAATACCTAAAAATAGGGTTCTTTTCAACTATAAATAAATGTAACCCACACCATTTGTAGGGGGAAGATCAGACGAAATACAAAAAAACGAGCAATAAAAATGCAGAAAAAAGGAATTCTTGAGGAATCAAAAATAGAATTGAATTGGTTTTAAAGCGAATAGGTATTTTCTAATTTGATTTCATTTTCGGTTTATTAGTTTAGTTATTGAAATGCAATTAAGGTAGTAGATTTTAGTTTATAGTCTTTTTTTTCGTTTACATTCGATGCTTTCAAAAAATATATATATGAAAAGGGGTTAGAAACTTATCGGGGCTGTTGTTGGCTTGACGAGCAAGTGAGGAATCGGCCACCCATATCCGATGGCCAAACCGTCGAGTGAGGAAGGTTTAGTTCGTTGGTGAACAACTTGCGTGCTTAGTGAAAAGAGAAAAGAAAGAAGGTTAGGGATATGTTGAAGTTTCCATCGCACAAAATAAAAAAGGGAAGGGGATATTTGTGTTGGTTCACATGTTATGGAGTTAATAAGGAAGGAGAAGTGCTTTTAATTTGGTTTTTGGGTTAATCTCACTTAGGGTGCCTATATTTTTAGTCATCTTTTACTTTGGTCTCTTAAAGTATTGGTTTGTTCACATTCAAGTCCCCTCAATTCCTACTGTGTTTTGCATAATGACCCTTAAATATATGCATAAAAATTGTGTTAAACCCCCTTAAATATTGTCATGTTTTTACATTCCAGTCCCTAAAACTCTACATTTTATTTATTTCATTTTTGGCACTTTAATTTCATTATTTTTAATTTAGTCACTAACATGTTATATTTCTGGTTTTGTTTATTTCTAATTTTGACACTTTATTTTCTATCTATTTTATTTTAATAACTATTTATTCCTGATTTGGTACTAATTTTCTTATTATTTTTTTTGCATTTTTATCTTTGTTTATTTTTTAGCTATTATTTTATGTTTTCTTACATTTGAATTTTCTTTCATTCCTTTTTTTTATTTTTTTAATACTAACTCTTTGTCTTTGATTGTTTTTTTTACTTTATTTGTGATATTTTTTAGGATAATTTTAATTGAATGGTACCGAAATGACAGTTCAATGGTGTTAATCATTCATTGACTGTAATCGACTCCTGAGCCTGACATATCTCTGGTAAAATGCAAATCATGTAAGATGGTATCCGATCAACCAAATTTTTTACGAAAAATAAATGATCGGTGGCGACTCTAATATTATATTCAAGTCGAAGCTCAATTCCGGGGCCCAACCGAAAGACGATTCCAATATGTATAATTACATATTTACTTTTTATTATTTACATATTTTGTGAATTAATTTTAATGTATACCAATATATTTACTTTAAATAATTTCATAAATTTAATCTTCCACGATTATAAATTTTAATATTTTTTTAATATTTTTTTAATGTGCGTTGAATTACCTAAAGTTGGATATGATGAATTGGAAGTGCGTGGGGATATGATGGGTGATAGACTTTTTTTAATTTTTATTAATTTCTTAAAATACTTTAACTTTTAATATTTTATTTTAAATTAATATATTTTTTCTATATAAAAATTGATGGTTGATTAATGATCAATATTTTTTGTTAACTAGACAAATCTATTTAGAATGAAAATGTCGATATAGTATTATCACATGTGATTAATTAATGACATGATATTAATTTAATAAAAATAATTAATTTAATTAATGAAAATTTTTTATTAGCGTGATAGTGTATCATACCATCAGTTAATCACATATGCAATGAGTGTCTAGTTGGTAAAAGATATTGATTATTAATCTACTATTATACAATCTTAATAATGAATAATCTTAATGACAAAATAAATTATTTTATAATTTAATGATGAAAATAAAAAAAATACTAAATAATTAGATTACTTAGTTTATATTAAATTTAAAGTTTGAATAATTAATTTCAAGACTCTATTTTTATATTTAATTTCAAATTAGATTTTTATTTGTATAAACAAATAGAATTTTAAATCAATCAAGTTGTTATGCTATCGACACGTAAATAAGCATCGATATATGGACCTTGATGGCGGTATGATGTTAGCGTCTATAATCCAAACAAAATAAATCTTAGGATAAAGTACACGTTCACTGTTCTAATTGTTGTTTTTATTTCGTTTTAGTCACTCGTCTATTTTTTGTTTCAAAATAATATTTAACGTTATGTTTTTATTTTATTTTGATAACTCATAGTTAAAAAAGTAACAATTGTTAGCGTGATTTTTTTTTAATTTTTTTAATGATAACATGATATTATCTTATGATGACACGTCAGTAATACCGTTAATTTTTTAATAAATTAGGTGATCAAATCCTTGTAAAATGAGAGGATGAGATTAAATCCTTAATACCACTCATAAGTGATTTAAAATTATGTTATAAGGATTAAATCTTAAATTTAAGTATAATATAAGGAATTCATTGAGTAGACTCAGTGGTAAAAAATAATATTATTCTTACTAAAGATCTCAAATTCGAGTAACTGCATTTGTAGGTTGTCAATAATAAAAATAAATTATGAACGGATATTATCTTATAATCATCATCTTATATCTATATTTATAGGTAACGATGAACCGGTAACTCAAAATGTCTAATTGAAGCTCCACATGCATTTGCGTATATTTATAGGTGACGATGAACCATTAATGAGTTCAAATGAAAAGGGATGATGATGACAAATTAAAATGAAACGATTGAATCCATCAATTCACTATAGTTGATGGAGTAATGGTAGAATTAGACCAATCCCAAAACAAACGGTAAAGTACACAAATGATCCCTTGACTATAGGATATTACTTTGTTGAGTCCCCAACTATTAAAAGTTATAAAATGGTCCCCCAACTATAGGAAATTACTTTGTTGAGTCCCTCAATGTAACACCCACAGACCGATACGGGTGACCTGATTCAAGGTGTCACATTAGGGCTACCGGAGCGATCCACCGTAAAATCCCAAAAAATTTAAATTTTTTGTTAAAACATGTAAAATCATAAAACAATTTATAAACATAAAAGTAAAATTTAACAATATTCAGAAATAAAACAGATTCCAAACTCGGATATAAAAACAAAATACAAGATGCATGCCCCCTAATCACATGCATCGTACTCCGCAAGCAACGGCGGTGGAACTCCCTTACTGACGTCGATAGTTGCACTGGTTCAATCATTTTAACCTAAAAAGGTGAGTAATAGAGTGAGCTTGGGAAAGCTCATTAATACAGTACTACCAAATAATGTTGAAGAACATGCAGGTAATTGGCAAGCATAAAACTTCCTTAACGATACAAATGTCTACAGGTTTTTGGAATGAGCTGAGGTTCCATAGATATTTCTTTGAGTAACAGGCATGAGGATTTTAGTTCAAAGGAAACATTCATAGAACCAGGTTCAGGTGATTAGAATAGGGTGCCTAATGTGTTCCCACAAAACCAGTGAAAATGTAAAGATCTTTCTGTTTTTTTTTCTTTTTTTTAAACAGTAGCAGTTTAAACATATTTTTCAAAAAACATAGTAAAACCCTTCAACCTAACACCAATATGTAGTTCCCCAAAAGTGCATCCATAAGGACTTACCCTAGGCCCAAAGGGCATAGGTTCCAACCTAAGGGAGCACCTTGGGTCCATAAGGTCTTACCCTAGCCGAAGCGTAGGTGCCCAACTGAGGGGAGTTTCCTCAGGTCCATAAGGTCCTACCTAAAAGCACATAGCAGTGGTTTCATCCCTAAGGGAGTGCCTTAGTGTCCATAAGGTCTTATCACTAGGCCCATTAGGCACAGGAGCCCACCCAAGAGTCACCTTAGGTCCATAAGGAATTACCAGTCGGTGTTGAACATATCCAAGGAATTACCAACAGCGACTGGACCTGGAAGTATCTTCAGTCATACCAGAGTCCCAGAGTATCCCGTATAAAAATAATTTCAGCCAGTAAATAGAGATATCATTAATCTAAGCAGAGAGCAAAGATCATAACATATATCAAAGTTCAGAGCAGAAATCAGAGGTCAGACTGTATTCCAGATAACAAAGTCATACTTTTAAAATCAAAGAAAACATCCATGATGATCAGGGAACACACTAGCGGTTCCATATATTATTCGGAGGTACTTGATAATGAAGGGAAACACGAATCTTCAGTATACCGATAGAATGCCGGAAATTAGAATCACTATTGAAAGAGTTCATTAGCTGACAGAATCATCAGTTATTCAGAACGTGGTTTATCAGGATCATAAAGTATTCAGATATTTTTCAGATGCATTATGTAATCAGAAAGGTATTCAGAATCATTTGCATCTGAGTTACTTGTGTTTCCAGATATGGCAGGAGTGATTCCATTATTCAAGAAATCATAGGCATTTTGGACATTAGGTTCTTGGAGAATTCTTAGTGATTTGAGTTGATAAGGGAGAAACGAAGATTCAGGCCATTTACGATTTGTGTTGATATATCAGAATATCGAGATAACTTGAACTGTACAAATCCTAACCATGATACCTGACAACCGGCCAAATTGTTGCACTTCAAGAGTATTCACTCTTTAATACCAAAAAACTCTTGAACTATTCCAATTGTCTTTATTTTATTTCTACATTGCAACTATATCAGGGGAATGTCAACGTGCTTGATCTGGGGTTCGAAACCCTTATGGACAGTACAAATATATATTCATCGGTGTTTCCAGACTTATCAAAGTTATTCACTTAATCCTAAGTCATTGAGATTACTTAGGTCATTTAGTAGTCAAGTCTATCCCGGTCACTTTGGAGTTTCCAGAGTAATTCTATTGTTTCCGAAATTCGAATACATAAAGTACTTCCATTCCATTTAACTTGGTCATATAATATAGTCATGTTGGTATACGAGGTTGATTTGTTCATTTCAAAGCTGAGGGTATTTAGTTATTCCAAAGCTTGGACGTGCTTCGAATCATATTACACTTCAGGGGCATTCCAACTAAATTTGGAATTTAATCAATGATTCCCAGATTCAAGTGGATTATAATTTAAGTTCTCAAATCATCTCAATTATCATATTCATCCATAGACGTTTTACACTTTAAGGGTATTATTGTTATTTCATTCAATTCTGTCTGTGGCATTAATTCGGATAACTTAGGCTTGAAAGTATTTTAGTTCCTTTAGAGTTCAGGGTACTTTGCTCAATTAATTACTGGAGGTTATTTTGGATTATTTTTCACCATCCGAGGAAGTCTTGGTCTTTTACAGTATAAGGGCATTTTTTTTTATTTTACCCTATAGTGATATTTTTGGTAATTTCTTATCCAAATATTTCCAACATTTAACCTTTAACGAGATTAATTAGAATTTACGCATTTTGAGATTGATTGATTTACTGATTAAATCATTGAACTTAGATTTGTTTCCGATCGGTCTACCAATTTCTTTTACGAGCCGTCTGAGTCTTATTTAATCAAATTTCTATATAAGTGTGATGATAGTTAAATATATCTAATAGACCAATCATTCCATTCATGCATTTACCATATATCCATGAGTTCCGAAAAGTATACAAAAGGTAGTAGAGTATTAACTTGATTTTTGTGTCATATCGATCGACCATTTAATCCCCATTCGATCACTCTCAAACTTGAATTCAACGTCCACTAATTCCTCGGATAAATAGCAAACAAATTTACATCAAAAACTAAACTTAAATGAGAAACCATATTGAGTCCGAAGGTAAAACATTGAAAAACGGCTTACCGGGTGCGAATTTGGCAAAACAGACTTCGGATTCGGACTTAGGACGTAGAAAAATATAAAATAGGGTTTTTCAGAAAATTTAACTTTTTCAGTCAAAGAAAAAGTAAACGGTCAACAGGTTGACTTGGTCAAAGTCAACGATCAACGAGTTAACTCGGTCAAAGTCAATGAGTTGACTCAATGAGTGATTTAACTGAGTTAACTTAATCGAGTTGACTCAGCGACTGGACCGAACCAGAAGGGTCGAGCCGACCCGGTTCTAGAAAACTCCTTAGACCAAAATAAGCCCCACTCGCAGGTGGCGACGTGTAGTGGCGCGTGCGGTGGTAACAGAGGTCGAGGATGGCAGTTGATCCTTCCACGAGCAGCAAAACAACAATATCAAACTATAAAAAACTCAAGTATCAACTAAAATCCAATTGAATTAAAATAAAAAATGACCGAAACCCTTACCTAGGCCGACGACGACGAACGGCGGTAATGCTTCGACCCACGGGTTAGGTTACGAGCGCCTGAGGACGACGATGGTAACGGTGCAGACGGTGAGGCGAGATGATCGTCGGATCGGCCATAATAGAGGAAAAATCATGCGGCGACGGGAGATGGTTTCGATGATGATACACGTCGGTCAACGACGAGTCGAACGGGGGTAGAAGTGGGCCGAACGGTGGTCGGACGATGAGGCTTCGGAGGTCGATGAGGTTGCGATCAGGGGAGTTTTAAGGATTTATGTTTGAGATTTGGGGGAAATTTTGGGAATTTCACAAGGGGAGTGGTATATTTTCATCAACCAAAAAAATGAGTAAATTCAGGACTAGATCCCTAAATTTCCTTCACTTTCTAAAACTATCTATAAGTTTCAAAAACTTATAATTTGACCCATAAAATGGGGTGTGACGCTCAACTATTAAAAGTTACAAAACGGTCACCCGACTATTCATTATGTTTCAAACTAGTCCTTTTTTGTTAAAAATTAACGACAATCTTAGTTGGACGTTAACCAGTTGATTGAGATATGATAAAATCTGATATCGTAATCTCAAACGACTATTATATCTCAGTTAGCATGTTAACGTCCAACTCAGATGACCATTAATTTTTTAACGTAAAATGATGAGTTTGGAACATAATGAATAGTCGAGTCACAATTTTTTAACTTTTAATAGTCAAGGGACTCAACAAATTAAATCCGGGATCATTTTGTAACTTTTAATAGTAGAGGGACTCAATAAAATACTATACATAAATTGGAGGACCACATTTGTGTACTTTACCAAATATTAAATCACCAAAAGCGACAATTGTATACGTTACGTAAGAAAAGAAGTTTGAAAACATAAATCTTATCAGCTTTCTTCACTGGAATCACTCATCACTTTCATGTTCCCATCCAAACAAAACTAAAACTTCAAAAAGGAAAACAAAAATGGTGTACCAGTCTTTGGATTCCCTCTCCGTCAAAGATGTGGAAGCGTCGGGGATATCGTATGAACTTGCCGAAGAAATTCACCGCAAGTTGTCGGAGATCGTTCGTAGTTACGGATCTAACTCGCCGGAGACTTGGAACTGAATTTCCAAACATGTCCTTACCCCTAATCTCCCTTTCTCTCTTCATCAGTTGATGTATTATGGTTGTTACAAAGATTTCGGACCTGACCCCCCTGCTTGGACTCCCGACCCGTAAGGATTCCCTTTCTTTTTCAAGTTTTCTGATAATTCATTTTAATTTTATGTATACAAACAATGAAAAGGCACATATTTGATTGAATTCTAAAAATTCAATTAATTTTATTATTTCGAACTAAATTGAACGAGTAATTTGTACTCTGTTCTAATGGCAAAATTTGAAATCCTTTTAAGAAGAAAAAGAAGAGTATAATCTGCAATTGAAAATTGTATTTCTTGGATAGTGTGCAGTGAAGGGAGGAACCGAACATTAATCTGTTTAGTTAATAGATTTCTTTGTTCTCTATTGGCTACCCTAGAATAGCTCCGACTAGATGATGCACTTGTTCAATTAATATTTTATCTTGTCACTGGTTGAATCAAAAGGTATAACTCTAATTTCTGAAGCTTTTCAATTGAAGAAGGTTGATGGATTAATACTGGTATTTTGTTTTATTCTGTCAAATTATGTATGGATAGAGAGAGTGCATTGTTAACAAATGTTGGGAGTTTATTAGAGAGGCGTGGAAAAGAATTCTTAGGCTCCAAATACAGTGACCCTATATCTAGTTTCTCTCATCTTCAGGAATTTTCGGTCTCAAACCCTGAGGTATGACTGTTATGATTCCAAGGTCACATTTTTTGAAAAATATAACATAATAGTATTTGACGATCTTGAATTTTAGGGGAATTAGTAAACAAATATTGTTTCTTATATCTTGATATGCCAGGTTTATTGGAAAACTGTACTGGATGAAATGTGCGTAGATTTTTCGGTTCCTCCTGATTGTATCTTACAGAGTCCATCTGAATACAGCCACATATCAAATCCAGGAGGTAAATGGCTTACTGGAGCTTTTGTGAACCCTGCAAAGAACTGCTTGGTTGTTAATAGAAAGAGAAGTTTGGATGATACAGTAATAAGATGGCGTGATGAGGGAGATGATGATCTGCCTGTGAAAAGCATGACTCTTAAGGAATTGCAGACGGAGGTTTGGTATGCTGCTCTTCATCTCATAGATGGAGTGTTTGTTCATAGTTACTTCTATTATTTATTATTTTTTTCTTTTGGTTTGCATAATTACAGTTTGATAGTTTGTCTTGGAATCTTCTCTGAAAATCTTAAAAGCATGATTCATCCAGACTAAATGACAGTGAAGTTTAAAATTAACTAAATTGTTTTATCGGATCCTTAAATCCATCATTGAAGTTTGGAAAGCATAAAATGAGACGCTAGCAAGTCCAAACAGTAGTATTTAGTACTAATGTCTTTTATTAGTTCCCAATAAGCCTCAATAAGAGTAAACATCAGAAGTCTTGTAATGCCTGTGTTTTATGCTGTAGTCGCCTATTTTGTTCTTATAGTTGTCTTGTAGTTTCAAAGGTTTTTTAGCCAAACTGGTTTAGGGTTGTTCTGACAAGTGATGTTGTAATGCTGTAGTGGTATCGATGAAGAGTCGTGATGTTGTAATGAAAAGTGTTGTTCTTAGTACTTCTACCAACTTTTGATATCTTATTAACAAGCAGTATTTTTTTGTTCTAATTTGTAGGTTAGTTGCACATGCACTTGATGCTCTGGGTTTGGACAGAGGATCTGCAATTGCAATTGATATGCCAATGAATGTCTACTCTGTGATTATCTATCTTGCAACTGTTCTAGCAGGCTATGTAGTTGTATCCATTGCTGACAGTTTTGCTCCGCCTGAAATATCAACAAGGCTTAAAATATCAGAAGCGAAAGCCATTTTTACTCGGGTTGTCTTCCCTTGTTCCTTTCAGCAGATTATGGAACATTTAATTCTTGTATTTACAATCTCTTCTGAATATCTGCAACTTGTGTTTTTTGCAGCTCATGCTCTTATCATGCTTACGTGACATTTGTTAATTTGAATTATTTCTGTGCAATTTAGGTTTTAATATGTGCTTTTTTATTGGGATAGAACGTTGTAAAAGTCAATTAGATGACCTTTATAGAAGCTTAATGTTTCGGATCATAAATAGCATGATGAATAGTGTCTCCTTGCTTTACATCATAATCCTTAACTAGAGTCAGGGAAATACTTTCAGACATCTGAATTGTGTGTGACATTCATTGATCTAATTAGACATTGTATCAACAGTATGTGCTAGCTTCTGCTGCACGGGCATGCATATCGGTGGCACCTCATTGATGGTTCTTATTTGACTAAGAGCTCAAATTCTAGGTGTCGGAACCGCCTTTCGGTTGGGTCCGGAATTGGGCTTCGACTTGGATTAAATGGTTGGAGTCGCCACCGACCATTTTAAAACATTTAGGTAGGTCGGACATCATCTTACCTAATCTGCATTTTACCAGAAATATGTCAGGCTCGGGAGTCGGTTACGATCAAGGAAAGATTAGCACCCTTGAACCGCTCTTTCGGTACCAATTAATTTGTCGGTTGTCTTTAATTTCGAAAATTAAGAATTTAAATTAAAATTTAAAAATTCGATTTGAATAATTACCTTTGATCGATTGAAATTACCCCTAAAAGGTCAAAAAGATTATATTAAAAATAAACCTTAAATAAATCGAAGAGATTAAAAAAATGAGAAAATAACAATAAAAATGTTAAAAAAATAAAAAATAAATACATGAAAGTGAAAATAACCCCTAAACAATATTAAGGACTAAAATAAATTAAACAAAAATCTAAAAGGGCAAATAAATAATTATATGAAATGCATTTAAAATTCATAGTGATTAAAACAAAAAAAAATAATAGATTCCATGATCAGATTCAAACATGAACTTAACACGGGGTTAGTGATAAGAATATAATAATTAAAAATATAGCGAACAAAGTCAAAATTGTTAAATAAATGATGGATGGGTAATGAGCCATTAAAGGATGAGTACCAAAAAATTAACATGGATATACGATCTAAGAAAGTAGCAGATTCCATTTTGATTAAAAGAGGTAACAAAATTTTATTCAAGTGGAAAGACCAAAACCCTAAACTAATCCTCCAGACACCTCTGTCGCCTCCTTCTCAACATTTCCTTTTTCTTTGAGATAAAGATGACCATGGCCATCACCCCTAAAATGTTCCGATGAGAAGCTTACGGCCACCAAACAACCTTTTTCGAGCAAAACACTATAGATCGCTATTTTTCAAACCCACAACAAGATTTTTGCACAGTTTAACAAAGGAAAGAGGCTACCTTTTGAAGGTTCTTGGCTCTGGTGAACGAAAATTGCCTTCTTCGAATAGAAAGGTCAGGTTTTTTTACTTGGCTCTTTGTTTCCTTCTTTTTATTTGAGAAATGATTTATGGTTTTCTCCAATGGATCCCCTCGAATGGTTTTTTTTTTACTTCGAATGAATCTGGTACCCTTTTTTTTATTTTTTCTGGTTTTCGTTCGAGTCTTCCTCTGTTTCTCCCGTGATTTTTCGTGTTTCTGTTTCTCTCATTTCTTCTCTGTATTTTTCTCGTAATCTCTGTGTCTTCAATTCGTATAGTTACATGTTTATTTATATTGGAAAAAAATACTATTTTTAGAATCCTATTCTGCGTAAAACTCTCGGGTTGTTGAGAGTCTAATGGTTGTTTGCTTTGTTGGCTTTGTTGGTGTTCACATGTCGCCGTGGTGCCGAGGAGTTCGACATTGGTTGCGTGAGAACCGGCGGTTTGACCAAGCTGGGTGAGAAACGGCGTTGGGGAGTCTTCCGGGGTAAAAAGCTAGGTCTATTGTGCCTCACACATTTCTGCTGGGCTTTGTTGTTTTGGGTCTGTAAAGAGAAAAAAAAGAAATGTATTAATTTAAGTAAATATATATATATATATATATAATATTATATGCATATAGACAAAATTTGGTGTCCACAGCTGCCCCTCTTTATCCTTTTTCGTGGAACGAAAAATAGGACAAAGATAAAAGGACACAAATTTTCATTCGGTGGAGTTGAAAATTGATTCAATTAAGAATAACTCCCTGACGAATTGAGTTACGAATGACTCCTCCGTTGCAAAGTCGAGCCTATCTTGAAATAGAACTGAAGCTGTAGTTCGGAATTTGAAACCGGAATATGGTTTATCGTTGCCAAACTATAGTCAGCCTTGGTCTTTTTCTCGGCTTAAAGACCTTAGTTGGGAATTCGAGTGGAAAATAGTTCTTTGACTCTACCTTATGGTTGATAAGCCCTCGAGCTGAATGGAATCAAACTCGACGGACGTTGACAGATAGCTTTTCTGAAACAGTTTCTTGTCACTAAGGTATGGTTAACCTAGGTCTTCTTCTCGTCTTGAAAACCTCGACTGCAACCGGCTAGTAGTGTGAATGATGTGTCATCGAGCTGAATAAAACCAAACTCGACAATTTTATTGAAATATAGCCCTTCTTTCCTTGAGCTATGCTGTAAATTTGGTTTGCCTCTGAGCTGAATATAATTGAACTCGGAGGTATTCGGTTGGCAGATAGCCCTTCTCGACTTAAGCTATACTGCAAATGATGTGCCTTGGAGGTGAGCGTAATCGAACTTGAAGGTCCTTGGTAACAGATAACCCTTCTAGCCTTGAGTTATGCTGTAAATGATATGCCCTCGACCTGAGTGTAATCGAACTCGAGGTCCTTTGGCAGATAGCCCTTTTCGACTTAAGCTATGCTGTAAATGATGTGCCCTCGAAGCTGAGTGTAATCGAACTTGAGGGTCTTTGGCAGATAGCCCTTCTCGACTTAAGCTATGCTGCAAATGATGTGCCGTTGAGCTGAGCGTAGTCGAACTCAAAGGTCTTTTATTGGCAGACAACCCTTCTAGACTTAAGTTGTGCTGCAAATGATATGCCTTAGAGCTGAGCGTAGTCGAACTCGAAGGTTTTTGGTGACAGATAACCCTTCTAGCCTTGAGTTATGCTGTAAATGATATGCCCTCGAAGCTGAGTGTGATAGAACTTGAGGGTCTTTGGCAGATAGCCATTCTCGACTTAAGTTATGTTGCAAATGATATGCCTTAGAGCTGAGCGTAGTCGAACTCGAAGGTCTTTGGTGACAGATAACCCCTCTAACCTTGAGTTATGCTGTAAATGGTGTGCCCTCGAAGTTGAGTGTAATTGAACTCGAGGGTCTTTGGAAGATAGCCCTTCTCGACTTAAGCTATGCTGCAAATGATGCGCCTTAGAGCTGAGCGTAGCCGAACTCGAAGGTCTTTGGTGACAGATAACCCTTCTAGCCTTGAGTTATGTTGTAAATGATGAGCCCTCAAAGCTGAGTATAATCAAACTCGAGGGTCTTTGGCAGATAGCCCTTCTCGACTTAAGTTATGCTGCATATAATGTGCCTTAGAGCTGAGCATAGTCGAACTCGAAGGTTTTTGGTTGGCAGATAACCCTT
Source organism: Hibiscus syriacus (assembly GCF_006381635.1). Taxonomy (NCBI): domain Eukaryota; kingdom Viridiplantae; phylum Streptophyta; class Magnoliopsida; order Malvales; family Malvaceae; genus Hibiscus; species Hibiscus syriacus. Next base: position 8,874,200 of record NW_024063533.1, on the reverse strand, counting down.
CTAGCCTTGAGTTATACTGCAAATGATATGCCCTCGGAGCTGAGTGTAATCGAACTCGAGGGTCTTTGGAAGATAGCCCTTCTCGACTTAAGCTATGCTGCAGATGATATGCCTTGGAGCTGAGCGTAGTCGAACTCGAAGGTCTTTAGTTGGCAAATAGCCCTTCTTGTCTTGAGCTATATTGCAAATGTTGTCTTAAAAAAATGGCTTCTCTTCATAGGTCTAAGCCGGTCGTAGTTCTTTAGGTGGTTCCTCTGAGCGAGTCTGAACCAAATGAGATGATCTTTGAATGACTCCCCTTTTACGGGAAAGCCCACTGATGAATTCTGTTAGCCGAATATCTTCTGTCGTGGAATTGAAATCTGGCTTGAAGACATTAACTTGAAATATGTTGTTCGTTGTTGAGTTGAGCCGAACTGGATTTTTTCTAAACTGGTTCTCGAACTCATCTGAAGTTGACATTAAGATCTGTTGATATGTCAAGTCGGTCACCACTGAGTTAATCAACCACCATTGTTCTTTAAAGGCGCTTGTGAATCAAGTATCCTTCATCCTGAAGTCGAAACTTGACTCTAAAAGCTGCAAAAAATCATGTATGCTAAAATGATGAATGTGATGCACCTAGGTATGTCTAAGATGCATGCAACATGAATGAATTATGTTTTATCTCTTGGACTAGAGTCTCGTGTTTTGTCTGCTAATCTGGTCCATGGAATCGATCGTGCCCCATTATCTTTTCGAGTTTTGGCTTTACAGACCTTTCAAATCCGAGACTGTTATGTTTGAAAATGTTTTTCTCTTTTTTCTTGTTTTAGGAGTGAAAAGGATAAAAAATGTTGTAAAATATTGCTCTTTAATTCATGCTCGCAATTGAATCAAATTATAAACATGAATTCAAAGTATATCAAGGGAACTAATGGCTCTTTTAATGCTTTCAGAGATATAGTTCTTTGACAAATGTTCGAATGGATGAGTTGTCTTTAAGTTGGCCTCATTTCCAAGGTTTTGGTAACCTAAAATGTATTTTTTTTAAATATTGCAACATGCTTTGGCATTTCAATTGGGTGCGGACAAAATGACGCAACTAGCATGATCAATTACTAGACCTTTTATTTCGGTCCTCTGAAATCTTCCATTTGTTCAAGCTTTATAGGCTCCTCTAATAAAGGCAATGCAAAAAATATCGGTCTAAAAGATGAAATTCTTGAGTGCTCGTGTGTAGTTAACTATAACAGGTGTTCCTTAACTCCCTTAGTCCATCATTACCGAAAATTTCTTGCTTAGATAAATTTGATTTAACTTGTCGTTATCTGGCTAGCTGAATCCATAAAGCCGGGGCATTTAACCAATTGCTTTAGAGGGACATGTTAATATTATAATTACTTTTATCAAGTTACCTGAAGGGTTCATCTCATCACAGAGTCTTCAGCCTGACAAGAGCAGTAGAGCAAACACCAAATTACCAAGTGTCCGAGCAATGTCATGGTTTGAACGTAATCTACTCATAAGACCAGGGCTTTGAAGTTTCCTCTATAAGCAATTGCCTTAGTGGAATAGCTCAGTTTTACGGATTTAATTTCTTAAGATTGTCAAGAAGAACCTGTTATAGCCTAGGTGTTTGTTGAAAGTCAAAAATTTCATCTTTAGAGTTCAATTTTCAAGCAACTGACCTAAACTGGATTCATCTACTCGACTCTTTCATTTGTAAAGATCATCATCGTCATTGAACGTCTTAAATAAAAAACATAGTAATGTCATATGCAAAATGATGCCCCATGGTGTCTGCACCTTATGAAAGAAAAAGATTATATTGGTTAATTGCAATAGCATGGAACAGAGTTTGAGGGTATATTCTGGGTAAGGTCAAGGTCCTTGTTTTAAAACATGTTACTTTGTCAAAGATCCGTAACTTTGAACCACTCACAGAGTTTCTTAATTCAAATGATATTCAAAGAATTGAAAGTTTGCAAATGTGATTCATTGCTCGTCATCATTAAAGTAACATAAATTTATTCAAATGTTCTTACAAAAACTTGAAAAAGTGAAAAAAAAACAAGTTCAAACAGAATGTCTCAAATGATGAAACGATCTTCCTCACTTGGATGCCCCCAAGTTGTTGAAGTCGATCCAGTTCTGGTTACGCATCTTCTGTACGACTCTTTTGAATGCATAACAGTTCTCAATTGTGTGCCCTGTGACACCGCCGTGATATTCACAATGCACATTCTCATCATGCCACTTGGGGTATAGGGGCTTCATGGATTCCACCAGGTATGGTGACACTACATGGGTGTCAAGAAGTTGATGGTAAAGCTCTTTGTAGGTCATGGGAATAGGGTCGAAATGTTCCCTTTCCCTCATTGGTTCTCTGGAATCTTGTTTAGAAGTACCTGACGGTACGGCTGCAGTTGATTTCAGTTTGGAGATCGTAACCCTTTTACTGGTATGATTGATGTTGTTAATCTCTCCATCCTGCTCTCGCATAGGAGGTTTCCTATTGGCCTCCCCATCCTTAATTTTCCCTTGCTTTATGGCCGACTCAATCATTTCTCCGGCCATAACCAAGTCTGAAAAGCTTCCTGATGTGATCGCAACCAGGTGCCCGAAGTATGGAGCCTTCAGGGTCTGTACGAATAGCTTTCGGGTTTCCTTTTCATCTAACGGTGGATGAACTTGCACAGCCAAATCCCTCCATTTTTGTGCGTATTGCCTGAAACTCTCGTTATGCTTCTTTTCTATGCTTTGTAGCATAACTCGATTTGGCCTTATGTCATTAATATGCTTGTATTATTCCAGAAATGACTTGGCCAGGTCCTTCCAGGTCTTGATATTTGATCGGCTTAACTGGTTGTACCACCGAATGGCTGAGCCCGACAGACTCTCCTGGAAGCAGTGGATCAGGAGTTGGTCGTTTCCTCCATATCTTGTCATCTTTCGGCAGAACATGGTGATGTGAGCGGATGGACAACTGTTCCCGTCAAACTTCTCGAATTCTGGGGACTTAAATTTCGGAGGAAGAACCAAGTCCGGGACTAGACTGAGTTCCGCGGCATCGATTTCATGGTAGTCATGGTCTCCTTTGACTACCTTCATTTGCTCCTCCAATTGTTTGATTTTTCCTCCATTTTCCTCGCTTTGTCCTCTTTGTCCAAATCTGGTACATGGTAATAACATGGATTGTTCTTAGGGTTAAATACAGAGGACGAGGACTTCACTTTTGCAGCAGATGAGTCCCCTCGAAGTTCTGGTAAGATTTCAGGTGAGATAACCACTTGCGGGGTAAGTGTTATGGTTACCCCTTCCGGTGAACCTGCCCCGGGCGCACTGGTCTGCTGTTGGCCAACTAACTTGGAAACGATCTGATCAACCAAGGACTCTTGGTTCTTTGTGATTATTTCCAGAATATTTCGATTGCTCTGGTTTATCTTGTCTTCTAGCTCTTTCTGCAATTTGGTCATGTTCTCCTCGATTTTCTCGATTCTTGTATTCATCTTCTTCTTTTTCAGGCGGGTGTTATGCGGATGGGGTGTGTCAAACGCTTGAGGCGGTGTATCCAGTATTTGCTCCTTTTGATGAGACATGTATATGTTAGTTAATGTGAATGCAAAGAAAATAACAAAATACAAAATATCTAAATGCATGATGCATGATGCATGAAATGTCTGAGGCATTGATCCAAAAAATGTGCATGTTATTCTGAATAACCCTTATTGGTGACAAAAGTGTTACATCTGAAGAGACAGAAAACTTTTTGATGGTATAGATCCCCCACAGCTTCTGACAAGTATATTCTTCTTCTGCCATTTTCCCGGTTGAATATTCTATCAAACCATTCAGGTTCCTTTGGCTAAACTTGTGCAGCTAGCGAGCTGCTTGCCCCAAAAAAGGTCTCGAAGGATTGTATCTCCGGCTTTCACTCTATGTCGAGCTTTTTCCAAATGAAAATATCATCGGAGCCCTCCATCCGAAGTTTATCGACTTGTTTCTAGAATTTATCAATAATGGTCTCCAGCTTAGCTAGGGTTTCGCCATCTTGTTGTTGTTTTTGAAGGGATTCTCCAGGTCAGTAACCTTTTCCACGTCTTGCCCCTGCAACCTTTTCCCCTGAGTATTCTTTGACCATGGCTGAACTTCTAAGCTTTTCATCTCTTTGTATTATAACCCCTTTGTCTATTAATGCAGATTATTCATGTTTAACAAATACGTTTTTTGTGGATCAACACCTCTTTTAAATGATGCAAATGATGAAAACAAAATAAAGGAAAACAAAAAATAAAAAGAGTTAGTGAGGTAAATCAAAACAATAGTAAAAATGAAAAATCCTACCCCACATGATATCTACCCCACATGCTTTAATTCCTACCCGGACATGATCTTTATCCCGCATGCTAATTTCAAACAAATCCTAACCGCATATTTGTCTAGTTCGCATGCTTTGAACAGAAAATAAAACAGGAAACAAAGCAGCCTAGGGTTTGGAATGAGGTCTTGGGGTGGGCTCTAATTTCCTATACTCTCCCAGTTTAGGTTCTAAAAAGGTACTCGAGTTCTCCTTGCTGGTGCCCCCTTAGGCTTGCCAGACCCTTAGTCCTAAGCCCATTACAAGCTTGTGTGGACTAAGTTAAACTCGAGAGGAAACATTCCCTTATGCCCGCACGGTGAATAAATTCACACGAAGGTGTCACTTTCACCCCTACTTAAATAGGGTTCAGAGCTCGGGTATAGAGCTAGAGATGACAATTTAGAAAATTCTGAAATCATTAAAAACCGTTAGTACAACTATTTACTTGAAAAATAATCAAAGGTAAATAATTATAATCAAATAAATTAATTAAAATTAAAATTTATAACTTTCGCTAAAAAAGACAACCGAAAATTAATTTCGGCCTGACTTACTTACCTGTCCCCAGTGGAGTCGCCAAGCTGTCGGAACCGTCTTTCGGTTGGGTCCAGAATTGGGCTTCGACTTGGATTAAATGGTTGGAGTCGCCACCGACCATTTTAAAACATTTAGGTAGGTCGGACACCATCTTACCTAATCTGTATTTTACCAGAAATATGTCGGGCTCGGGAGTCGGTTATGGTCAAGGAAGGATTAGCACCCTTGAACCGCCCTTTCGGTACCAATTAATTTGTCGGCTGTCTTTAATTTCGAAATAAAGAATTTAAATTAAAATTTAAAAATTCGATTCGAATAATTACCTTTGATCGATTGAAATTACCCTTAAAAGGTCAAAAATATTATATTAAAAATAAATATTAAATAAATCGAAGAGATGAAAAAAATGAGAAAATAACAATAAAAATGTTAAAAAAATAAAAAATAAATACATGAAAGTGAAAATAACCCCTAAATAATATTAAGGACAAAAATAAATTAAACAAAAATCTAAAAGGACAACTAAATAATTATATGAAAATGCATTTAAAATTCATAGTGATTAAAACAAAAAAAATAATAGATTCCATGATCAGATTCAAACATGAACTTAACACGGGGTTAGTGATAAGAATATAATAATTAAAAATATAGCGAACAAAGTCAAAATTGTTAAATAAATGATGGATGGGTAATGAGCCATTAAAAGATGAGTACCAAAAAATTAACATGGATATACGATCTAAGAAAGTAGCAGATTCCATTTTGATTAAAAGAGGTAACAAAATTTTATTCAAGTTGAAAGACCAAAACCCTAAACTAATCCTCCAGACACCTCTATCGCCTCCTTCTCAACATTTCCTTTTTCTTTGAGATAAAGATGACCATGGCCATCACCCTTAAAGTGTTCCGATGAGAAGCTTACGGCCACCAAACAACCTTTTTCGAGCAAAACACTTTAGATCGCTATTTTTCAAACCCACAACAAGATTTTTGCACAGTTTAACAAAGCAAACAGGCTACCTTTTGAAGGTTCTTGGCTCTGGTGAACAAAAATTGCCTTCTTCGAATAGAAAGGTCAGGTTTTTTTACTTGGCTCTTTGTTTCCTTCTTTTTATTTGAGAAATGATTTATGGTTTTCTCTAATGGATACCCTCGAATGGTTCTTTTTTTTTTTACTTCGAATGAATCTGGTACCCTTTTTTTTATTTTTTTCTGGTTTTCGTTCGAGTCTTCCTCTGTTTCTCCCGTGATTTTTCGTGTTTCTGTTTCTCTCTTTTCTTCTCTGTATTTATCTCGTAATCTCTGTGTCTGCAATTCGTATAGTTACATGTTTATTTATACTGGAAAAAAATACTATTTTTAGAATCCTATTCTGAGTAAAACTCTCGGGTTGTTGAGAGTCTAATGGTTGTTTGCTTTGTTGGCTTTGTTGGTGTTCACATGTCACCGTGGTGCCGAGGAGTTCCACATTGGTTGCGTGAGAAGCGGCGGTTTGACCAAGCTGGGTGAGAAACGGCGTTGGGGAGTCTTCCGGGGTGAAAAGCTAGGTCTATTGGGCCTCACACATTTCTGCTGGGCTTTGTTGTTTTGGGTCTGTTAAGAGAAAAAAAAAGAAATGTATTAATTTAAGTAAAAATATATATATATATATATATATATAATATTATATACATATAGACAAAATTTGGTGTCCACAGCTGCCCCTCTTTATCCTTTTTCGTGGAACGAAAAATAGGACAAAGATAAAAGGACACAAATTTTCATTCGGTGGAGTTGAAAATTGATTCAATTAAGAATAACTCCCTGACGAATTGAGTTGCGAATGACTCCTCCGTTGCGAAGTCGAGCCTATCTTGAAATAGAACTGAAGACGTAGTTCGGAATTTGAAACCGGAATATGGCTTATCGTTACCAAACTGTAGTCAGCCTTGGTCTTTTTCTCGGCTTAAAGACCTTAGTTGGGAATTCGAGTGGAAAATAGTTCTTTCACTCTACCTTGTGGTTGATAAGCCCTCGAGCTGAATGGAATCGAACTCGACGGACGTTGACAGATAGCTTTTCTGAAACAGTTTCTTGTCACTAAGGTATGGTTAACCTAGGTCTTCTTCTCGTCTTGAAAACCTCGACTGCAACCGGCAAGTAGTGTGAATGATGTATCATCGAGCTGAATAGAACCGAACTCGATAATTTTATTGAAAGATAGCCCTTCTTTCCTTGAGCTATGCTGTAAATTTGGTTTGCCTCTGAGCTGAATGTAATTGAACTTGGAGGTATTCGGTTGGCATATAACCCTTCTCGACTTAAACTATACTACAAATGATGTGCCTTGGAGGTGAGCGTAATCGAACTCGAAGGTCTTTGGTAACAGATAACCCTTCTAGACTTGAGTTATGCTGTAAATGATATGCCCTCGACCTGAGTGTAATTGAACTCGAGGTCCTTTGGCAGATAGCCCTTTTCGACTTAAGCTATGCTGTAAATGATGTGCCCTCGAAGCTGAGTGTAATCGAACTTGAGGGTCTTTGGCAGATAGCCCTTCTCGACTTAAGCTATGCTGTAAATGATGTGCCGTTGAGCTGAGCGTAGTCGAACTCAAAGGTCTTTTATTGGCAGACAACCCTTCTAGACTTAAGTTGTGCTGCAAATGATATGCCTTAGAGCTGAGCGTAGTCAAACTCGAAGGTTTTTGGTGACAGATAACCCTTCTAGCCTTGAGTTATGCTGTAAATGATATGCCCTCGAAGCTGAGTGTGATCGAACTTGAGGGTATTTGGCAGATAGCCATTCTCGACTTAAGTTATGCTGCAAATGATACGCCTTAGAGTTGAGCGTAGTCGAACTCGAAGGTCTTTGGTGACAGATAACCCCTCTAACCTTGAGTTATGCTGTAAATGGTGTGCCCTCGAAGCTGAGTGTAATCGAACTTGAGGGTCTTTGGCAGATAACCCTTCTGGACTTAAGCTATGCTGCAAATGATGCGCCTTAGAGCTGAGCGTAGCCGAACTCGAAGGTCTTTGGTGACAGATAACCCTTCTAGCCTTGAGTTATGTTGTAAATGATGAGCCCTCAAAGCTGAGTATAATCAAACTCGAGGGTCTTTGGCAGATAACCCTTCTCGACTTAAGCTATGCTGTAAATAATGTGCCTTGGAGCTGAGCATAGTCGAACTCGAAGGTTTTTGGTTGGCAGATAACCCTTCTAGCCTTGAGTTATACTGCAAATGATATACCCTCGGAGCTAAGTGTAATCGAACTCGGGGGTCTTTGGAAGATAGCCCTTATCGACTTAAGCTATGTTGCAGATGATATGCCTTGGAGCTGAGCGTAGTCGAACTCGAAGGTCTTTGGTTAGCAAATAGCCCTTTTTGTCTTGAGCTATATTGCAAATGTTTTCTTAAAAAAATGGCTTCTCTTCACAGGTCTATGCCGGTCGTAGTTCTTCAGGTGGTTCCTCTGAGCGAGTCTGAACCAATTGAGATGATCTTTGAATGACTCCCCTTTTACGGGAAAGCCCACTGATGAATTCTGTTAGCCGAATATCTTCTGTCGTGGAATTGAAATCTGGCTTGAAGATATTAACTTGAAATATGTTGTTCGTTGTTGAGTTGAGCCGAACTGGATTTGTTCTAAACTGGTTCTCGAACTCATCTGAAGTTGACATTAAGATCTGTTGATATGTCAAGTCGGTCACCACTGAGGTAATCAACCACCATTGTTCTTTAAAGGCGCTTGTGAATCAAGTATCCTTCATCCTGAAGTCGAAACTTGACTCTAAAAGCTGCAAAAAATCATGTATACTAAAATGATGAATGTGATGCACCTAGGTATGTCTAAGATGCATGCAACATGAATGAATTATGTTTTATCTCTTGGACTAGAGTCTCGTGTTTTGTCTGCTAATTTGGTCCATGGAATCGATCGTGCCCCATTATCTTTTCGAGTTTTGGCTTTACAGACCTTTCAAATCCGAGACTGTTATGTTTGAAAATGTTTTTCTCTTTTTTCTTGTTTTAGGAGTGAAAAGGATAAAAAATGTTGTAAAATATTGCTCTTTAATTCATGCTTGCAATTGAATCAAATTATAAACATGAATTCAAAGTATATCAAGGGAACTAATGGCTCTTTTAATGCTTTCAGAGATATAGTTCTTTGACAAATGTTCGAATGGATGAGTTGTCTTTAGGTTGGCCTCCTTTCCAAGGTTTTAGTAACCTAAAATGTATTTTTTTTAAATATCGCAACATGCTTTGGCATTTCAATTGGGTGCGGACAAAATGACGCAACTAGCATGATCAATTACTAGACCTTTTATTTCAGTCCTCTGAAATCTTCCATTTGTTCAAGCTTTATAGGCTCCTCTAATAAAGGCAGTGCAAAAAATATCGATCTAAAAAATGAAATTCTTGAGTGCTCGTGTGTAGTTAACTATAACAGGTGTTCCTTAACTCCCTTAGTCCATCATTACCGAAAATTTCTTGCTTAGATAAATTTGATTTAACTTGTCGTTATCTAGCTAGCTGAATCCATAAAGCCGGGGCATTTAACCAATTGCTTTAGAGGGACAGCTTAATATTATAATTACTTTTATCAAGTTAACTGAAGGGTTTATCTCATCACAGAGTCTTCAGCCTGACAAGAGCAGTAGAGAAAACATCGAATTACCAAGTGTCCGAGCAATGTCATGGTTTGAACATAATCTACTCATAAGGCCAGGGCTTTGAAGTTTCCTCTATAACTAATTGCCTTTGTGGAAGAGCTCAGTTTTATGGATTTAATTTCTTAAGATTGTCAAGAAGAACCTGTTATAGCGTAGGTGTTTGTTGAAAGTCAAAAATTTCATCTTTAGAGTTCAATTTTCAAGCAACTGACCTAAACTGGATTCACCTACTCGACTCTTTCATTTGTAAAGATCATCATCGTCATTGAACGTCTTAAATAAAAAACATAGTAATGTCATATGCAAAATGATGCCCCATGGTGTCTGCACCTTATGAAAGAAAAAGATTATATTGGTTAATTGCAATAGCATGGTACAGGGTTTGAAGGTATATTCTGGGTAAGGTCAAGGTCCTTGTTTTAAAACATGTTACTTTGTCAAAGATCCGTAACTTTGAACCACTCACAGAGTTTCTTAATTCAAATGATATTCAAAGAATTGAAAGTTTGCAAATGTGATTCATTGCTCGTCATCATTAAAGTAACATAAATTTATTCAAATGTTCTTACAAAAACTTGAAAAAGTGAAAAAAAATAAGTTCAAACAGAATGTCTCAAATGATGAAACGATCTTCCTCACTTGGATGCCCCCAAGTTATTGAAGTCGATCCAGTTCTAGTTACGCATCTTCTGTACGACTCTTTTGAATGCGTAACAGCTCTCAATTGAGTGCCCTGGGACACCGCCGTGATATTCACAATGCGTATTCTCATCATACCACTTGGGGTATGGGGGCTTCATGGATTCCACCGGGTATGGTGACACTACATGGGTGTCAAGAAGTTGATGGTAAAGCTTTTTGTAGGTCATGGGAATAGGGTCGAAATGTTCCCTTTCCCTCATTGGTTCTCTGGAATCTTGTTTAGAAGTACCTGACGGTACGGCTGCAGTTGATTTCGGTTTGGAGATCGTAACACCTTTACTGGTATGATTGATGTTGTTAATCTCTCCATCCTGCTCTCGCATAGGAGGTTTCCTACTGGCCTCCCTATCCTTAATTTTGCCTTGCTTTATGGCCGACTCAATCATTTCTCCGGCCATAACCAAGTCTGAAAAGCTTCCTGATGTGATCGCAACCAAGTGCCCGAAGTATGGAGCCTTCAGGGTCTGTACGAAGAGCTTTCGGGTTTCCTTTTCATCCAACGGTGGATGAACTTGCACAGCCAAATCCCTCCATTTTTGTGCGTATTGCCTGAAACTCTCGTTATGCTTCTTTTCTATGCTTTGTAGCATAACTCGATCTGGCCTTATGTCATTAATATGCTTGTATTGTTCTAGAAATGACTTGGCCAGGTCCTTCCAGGTCTTGATATTTGATCGGCTTAACTGGTTGTACCACCGAATGGCTGAGCTCGACAGACTCTCCTGGAAGCAGTGGATCAGGAGTTGGTCGTTCCTCCATATCCTGTCATCTTTCGGCAGAACATGGTGATGTGAGCGGATGGACAATTGTTTCCGTCAAACTTGTCGAATTTCGGGGACTTAAATTTCGAAGGAAGAACCAAGTCTGGGACTAGACTGAGTTCCGCGGCATCGATTTCATGGTAGTCATGGTCTCCTTTGACTACCTTCATTTGGTCCTCCAATTGTTTGATTTTTTCCTCCATCTTCCTCGCTTTGTCCTCTTTGTCCAAATCTGGTACATGGTAATAACCCGAATTGTTCTTAGGGTTAAATACAGAGGACGAGGACTTCGCTTTTGCAGCAGATGAGTCCCCTCGAAGTTCTGGTAAGATTTCAGGTGAGATAACCACTTGCGGGGTAGGTTGTATGGTTACCCCTTCCGGTGAACCTGCCCCAGGCACACTGGTCTGCTGTAGGCCAACTAACTTGGCAACGATCTGATCAACCAAGGACTCTTGGTTCTTTGTGATTGTTTCCAGAGTATTTCGATTGCTCTGGTTTATCTTGTCTTCTAGCTCTTTCTGCAATTTGGTCATGTTCTCCTCGATTTTCTCGATTCTTGCTTTCATCTTCTTCTTTTTCATGCGGGTGTTATGCGGATGGGGTGTGTCCAACGCTTGAGACGGTGTATCCAGTATTTTCTCCTTTTGATGAGACATGTATATGTTAGTTAATGTGAATGCAAAGAAAATAACAAAATGCAAAATATCTAAATGCATGATGCATGATGCATGAAATGTCTGAGGCATTGATCCAAAAAATGTGCATGTTATTCTGAATAACCCTTATTGGTGACAAAAGTGTTACATCTGAAGAGACAGAAAACTTTTTGATGGTATAGATCCCCCACAGCTTCTGACAAATTGATTCGTCTTCTGCCTTTTTCCCGGTTGAATATTCTATCGAACCATTCAGGTTCCTTTGGCTAAACTTGTGCAGCTGGCGAGCTGCTTGCCCCAAAAAAGGTCTCGAAGAATTGCATCTCCGGCTTTCACTCTATGTCAAGCTTGTTCCAAACGAAAATATCATCGGAGCCCTCCATCCGAAGTTTATCGACTTGTTTCTAGAATTTATCAATAATGGTCTCCAGCTTAGCTAGGGTTTTGCCATCTTGTTGTTGTTTTTGAAGGGATTCTCCAGGTCAGTAACCTTTTCCTCGTCTTGCCCCTGCAATCTTTGCCCCTAAGTATTCTTTGACCATGGCTGAACTTCTGAGCTTTTCATATCTTTGTATTATAACCCCTTTGTCTATTAATACAGATTATTCATGTTTAACAAATACGTTTTTTGTGGATCAACACCTCTTTTAAATGATGCAAATGATGACAACAAAATAAAGGAAAACAAAAAATAAAAAGAGTTAGTGAGGTAAATCAAAACAATAATAAAAATGAAAAATCCTACCCCACATGATATCTACCCCACATGCTTTAATTCATACCCGGACATGATCTTTATCCCGCATGCTAATTTCAAACAAATCCTAACCGCATATTTGTCTAGTTCGCATGATTTGAACAGAAAATAAAACAGAAAAAAAACCGCCTAGGGTTTGGAATGAGGTCTTGGGGTTGGCTCTAATTTCCTGTACTCTCTCGGTTTAGGTTCTAAAAAGGTACTCGAGTTCTCCTTGCTGGTGCCCCCTTGGGCTTGCCAGACCCTTAGTCCTAATCCCATTACAAGCTTGTGTGGACTAAGTTAAACTCGAGAGGAAACATTCCCTTATGCCCGCACGGTGAATAAATTCACACGAAGGTGTCACTTTTACCCCTACTTAAATAGGGTTCAGAGCTCGGGTATAGAGCTAGAGATGACAATTTAGAAAATTCTGAAATCATTAAAAAATGTTAGTACAACTATTTACTTGAAAAATAATTAAAGGTAAATAATTATAATTGAATAAATAAATTAAAATTAAAATTTATAACTTTCGCTAAAAAAGGCAACCGAAAATTAATTTCGGCCTGGCTTACTTATCTGTCCCCAGTGGAGTCGCCAAGCTGTCGGAACCGTCTTTCGGTTGGGTCCGGAATTGGGCTTCGACTTGGATTAAATGGTTGGAGTCGCCACCGACCATTTTAAAACATTTAGGTAGGTCGGACACCATCTTACCTAATCTGCATTTTACCAGAAATATGTCGGGCTCGGGAGTCGGTTACGGTCAAGGAAGGATTAGCACCCTTGAACCGCCCTTTCGGTACCAATTAATTTGTCGGTTGTCTTTAATTTCGAAATTAAGAATTTAAATTAAAATTTAAAAAAATTTGATTCGAATAATTACCTTTGATCGATTGAAATTACCCTTAAAAGGTCTAAAAGATTATATTAAAAATAAATATTAAATAAATCGAAGAGGTGAAAAAAAATGAGAAAATAACAATAAAAATGTTAAAAAAATTAAAAATAAATACATGAAAGTGAAAATAACCCCTAAACAATATTAAGAACTAAAATAAATTAAACAAAAATCTAAAAGGGCAACTAAATAATTATATGAAAATGCATTTAAAATTCATAGTGATTAAAACAAAAAAATAATAGATTCCATGATCAGATTCAAACATGAACTTATCACGGGGTTAGTGATAAGAATATAATAATTAAAAATATAGCGAACAAAGTCAAAATTGTTAAATAAATGATGGATGGGTAATGAGCCATTAAAAGATGAGTACCAAAAAATTAACATGGATATACGATCTAAGAAAATAGCAGATTCCATTTTGATTAAAAGAGGTGGGAATTGTAAGATGTCAGAAGTTTTATAAAAAAGCTTTCGATGCAAAATACCAAAGGGCTTTTAGTTTTGAAAAGGACGAGGTACACTTAATCATGACGGGTCTATGGAGCCTAGGCACAAGTCATAAACGAAGGTTTCTTAACAAAATTTTATTCAAGTTGAAAGACCAAAACCCTAAACTAATCCTCCAGACACCTGTGTCGCCTCCTTCTCAAGATTTCCTTTTTCTTTGAGATAAAGATGACCATGGCCATCACCCCTAAAGTGTTCCGATGAGAAGCTTACGGCCACCAAACAACCTTTTTCGAGCAAAACACTTTAGATCGCTATTTTTCAAACCCACAACAAGATTTTTGCACAGTTTAACAAAGCAAACAGGCTACCTTTTGAAGGTTCTTGGCTCTGGTGAACGGAAATTGCCTTCTTCGAATGGAAATGTCAGGTTTTTTTACTTGGCTCTTTGTTTCCTTCTTTTTATTGGAGAAATGATTTATGGTTTTCTCTAATGGATACCCTCGAATGGTTCTTTTTTTTTTTACTTCGAATGAATCTGGTACCCTTTTTTTTTATTTTTTTCTGGTTTTCGTTCGAGTCTTCCTCTGTTTCTCCCGTGATTTTTCGTGTTTCTATTTCTCTCTTTTCTTCTCTGTATTTGTCTCGTAATCTCTGTGTCTGCAATTCGTATAGTTACATGTTTATTTATACTGGAAAACAAATACTATTTTTAGAATCCTATTCTGAGTAAAACTCTCGGGTTGTTGAGAGTCTAATGGTTGTTTGCTTTGTTGGCTTTGTTGGTGTTCACATGTCGCCGTGGTGCCGAGGAGTTCGGCATTGGTTGCGTGAGAAGCGGCGGTTTGACCAAGCTGGGTGAGAAACGGCGTTGGGGAGTCTTACGGGGTGGAAAACTAGGTCTATTGGGCCTCACACATTTCTGCTGGGCTTTATTGTGTTGGGTCTGTAAAGAGAAAAAAAATAAATGTATTAATTTAAGTAAAAATATATATATATAATATATTATATGCATATGGACAAAATTTGATGTCCACTAGGCATATTCTAAGGAACAGTTTTTAATCAAATATCATTTTTTTTATTTGTATTGGGAAGTCCGACCAACATGCTCAAGTATTTTAGTTAGCAACACTTTTCCCCTTTATTTTGCTTTTTTTTTCTCATGATAATTCATCTTAAATGAGAGTATCTTTATTGATGCTATATCTAGAACACTTTTCACAAACTTGTCTAATATTATTACTTTGTGTTCCTTTAGTGAATCTCTTATCTCTGGCTTACTCCTTAGTTTTTTTTGTTGGTTTTCTAATCTTTCCAGATCCTCAATTAAGTACATTTACTCGGTCTTCTCAGTTTAATTCTTTGGTGGTTCTATTTCAGGATCTTATTATTCGCGGTGAAAAAAGACTGCCTTTGTATAGGTGAAGTTCTTTAAACTTTGTCCTCAACCATTTAAGGCAGTGTGTTCTTTATATCTATATTTCTAATTTCTAATAAAAAAAGTTATCTCACCATGTAGCTTCCATTCTGCAGTAGAGTTGTGGAAGCTCAGGCACCAATGACCATTGTTATCCCAGCCACAAGCTCTAGTTTCAGCATTAAGTTGCGTGATGGAGATATTTCATGGCCTGATTTTCTAGAAGAGTTAAAAATTTCAAGTAAGCACTCTATTGCTTCTGGCTAATAGTCATCCGTTGTCATTCTCTGTATCCCCTACCTTAATTTTTCTTGAAGAGAATATATGAAAGTTTGTATAGCTTGCTTTGAAACCATATCTGATCGATGTCCATGAGATATCTTTCATTTTCTCTATTGCGGAAGTGATATGTTATTTTTTCTAATTGGAAGGAACCAAGACTTGTATCTTTAACAATGGTAGGTGTTACAAGTATATTTACTTTAATAGTTACGTGCTGGAGAATATTCCTAGATGGGATGAAACAAAAAGTTAGTTGGGATTGGGTAGTTATGCATTGTGCCTTCGTAGCAATCTTCCGAAGAAATGAACATATTTGGATGTTGATAATATTAAAACAATCTTCTTTAGTGAGAGGCAACTCTCTCTAGTAGCTTATTGAAACTCCATATTCTAAAGTTTTGCAAATTATGTCATCTCAAACAGTCAAAATAATATCATAGGAAAAGACAAACTTTAGATATTATAAAAATTGGTATTTATTGAGACGAAGTAGACCAAATTCTTGGCCACTTTTCATATTGTTCTATGAAGTTGTTGATATTATTGTAACATCTAACATGCAATTGTATTTATCGGAAAATCACTTGATTATCAATTTCTTCATTTTATTGCACGTAAAAATATATGCAAGACTTTAAGTTGTATCGGCCCTTTGTTTTTCTTTTTGATCTCAAATTACAGGGGAGATGTGTTAAGGCAGTAGAACAACCGGTAGAGGCATTTACAAATATCCTTTTCTCATCTGGAACTACAGGTAACATAAAAAACACTTTTTATTTCTTTTCATTCATTTCTTTCAAACAAAATGGTATTTCATGGGAAGGGGTGGCCTAAAATCATGGTTATACTTATAGTGTAGTTTTTAATTCTTGAACAGAATAAAGCTTAATTCAGTTAAAGAAAAACTACCTAATGTTCGTCTTAGCATAGTGACATTTAATATTTGTGATAGAAAGTTTCCAGATGGGTCATAGCATGAGAAAAAAAACGGTGTTGTTATTTTTGGAGCAGTGTCCCAAATGTAAATTCATGGCAACTCTTGTGTTTGCTTGATGTTCAATCAAGCAACCTCACTTGCCAATTTCCTACTTTTGATTTTAGGAGAGACGAAAATAAGGGAAATACTTACCATTGCGTCTTCTGAATTATTATCAGGCGTGTTAGTTTTGAGAATTACAACCGAGATTTTTTTTCCGTTTTCTTATCCCTGTAAACGAACCAAACGTTCAGCGAATCATTCGTGAACATTTCAACGGGAAGTTCGTTTATGTTCGTTTATTTATTAAACGAACGAACATGAACAAGATTTTGTGTTTGTTTAATTAAATGAACGAACGTGAACAGAGGGCTTGTTCGTTCATTTACGTTCGTGAACGTTCGGTAATATATTCGTTTATCTTTATTCATTTATGTTCATTTATGTTTGTTTATGTTCGTTCGTTTATTTTCGTTTATGTGCGTTCATTTATGTTTAGCCCAATCTCTCTAGACCCATTTAAAATATTAAAGCCCAATAAATTTTAATCTGGTACCCATAAATATTTTAAAATTCAATTAATTTTAAATACAAATAAAAAAAGCTCAAAACAATTAAATAAAATATAATCCTAAAATTGTTAGGAAAGAAAAAAAATCTATTTTCATTTATGTTCCTTTACGTTCGTTTATGTTCATTTATTGTGTTCGTTTGCGTTCGTTCGTTTGTGTTCATTTACGTTCGTTCGTTTGTGTTCGTTTACGTTCGTTTATGTTCGTTTAAATCCATTCATTTATGTTCATTTATCATTTAAATGAACGAACACGAACAAGCTACATTCCTTAACGAACGAACATGAACAAGAAATTTTTTGTTCGTTTATGTTCGTGTTTGTTCATTTATTCGGTTAAAATTAAACGAACGAACATGAACATACTCTCGTTTGTGTTCGTTTGGTTCGTTTACAACCTTTGCTAGATGCCTGCACCATTCACTTTTCTGCAGCATCCCACACCGAGTGATTACAAAATTTGGGGCTAGAAAAGAGAGTAAGATAATGTTAAAAGTTTAGTCGACCGTTAGTTATTCTACTGTCAAAGTTGACAAACAGTAGGATAGGACGGAGAAGTTAAATTCACATTTTTCCACTAAATTTCCATAATTTAAAGCTGGCTGAAGGACAGAAAATGAAATTGGTGGGCTAATTGAGCCTATTTCTTGTGCAGGTGAGCCTAAGGCAATTCCATGGACTAATGCAACTTCTTTCAAAGCTGCTGCTGATGCATGGTGCCATATGGACATCCGTAGTGGCAATATTGTTGCATGGCCTACAAACCTTGGATGGATGATGGGTCCTTGGTTAGTGTATGCTTCATTGTTAAATGAAGCTTCAATGGCACTATATAAAGGATCTCCCCTTAGTTCTGGCTTTGCCAAGTTTGTACAGGTAGTAATTTATTGTAAATATTGTCATAATGGTTTTTACTAGAGAATGGCAAACCTTGACTTGTATAATCAGCTTATAGAATCTTCACACGCACATGCACACCCACACACACACACAAAGGAGTCCTTGTGCAGGAACTTATATAATTTTTTTCTCGGGCTTTACTTATTTTCACTAAACTTGCCTAGGATGCGAAAGTAACAATGCTTGGTGTCGTCCCTAGCATTGTTTGCACTTGGAAAAGTACAAACTGTATTGCTGGCAGTGATTGGTCATCCATCCGGTAAGTGTTCATATTTACTCAAGCTTGTTTGTCTTCATATGATCAAATCACTAGCAACGATATATGCATTCACTTTCGTAAAAAAAATTATTAGAAAGTTGACTTGCTCTGGGTTTTCATCCAATATTTGATTCTTCCTGGCTATGTCTTCTGTTTTTCTGAAACTCGCAGTTGCTTCAGCTCCACTGGTGAAGCTTCTAATGCAAATGAATACCTATGGTTGATGGGGAGAGCTTACTACAAACCTGTCATTGAATATTGTGGTGGCACTGAAATTGGTGGTGGTTTTGTTTCTGGATCATTTCTACGGCCCCAATCGTTAGCTGCTTTCAGTACACCAGTTATGGGTTGCCGTTTATTTATTCTTGACGACGATGGTCATCCTATTGTAAGCGCCAATCCAACCCTCGTTAATGAATTACTAGTTAATGAAGTATTTTATGGGGAAGTATAAGTGTTTAAGTACAAATGTAAAATAAAATGCAACTAATTTCTTGAACTTTGTTTAATTTTAAGCCTGAGGATGCTCCGGGGATGGGAGAACTGGCTCTAAGCCCTCTTATGTTTGGTTCTTCAAGCACACTGCTAAATGCCTGTCACTACGATGTTTACTTTAAAGGAATGGCTACATGGAATGGACTGGTGAGAAATTTGTACTTCTCAACATTTTTTTTAAAATTTTATTTTGGTTGCATTATCTTCTGTTTGATTTGTAGTTCTAATGTAGTCTTAATGGTGCAAGATTATTTGAAATGCTTGACCCAGTGCAATGAGAAAATGCTCTGATTGTACATGTACTTTATAGTTAATGGATTTTGGAAATGTAAAGGATAAAACCAATCTATGTTTGGAGTATTATACCCCCATATTTACACCTGAATGTGACATACACGTGGAATACGAATGCAGAAAGTGAAGAGTTTGGATAATATATAAACGAATTATCATTACCTTACATGCCTGCATTTTATTGTATTTTCTTGCAAGTAAAACCTTTGTGTCTGAATTTACCTTTGCAGGTTCTCCGAAAACATGGGGATGTCTTTGAGCGCACCTCTAGAGGATACTATCGCGCACACGGTCGTGCTGACGATACAATGAACATCGGGGGTATCAAGGTATTTGTTTGATAGTATGGAATATAACCTTTTGGTTTGAGGTTTAAGTATTCCAACTATATACAGATTCCCCATTTATTTTCACCAATTAAACAATCTCCATAGTTCACTGGGGGATTTGGTTGATCGTCACTCTTGCATACCTCCAAGTCTCAGATATTACATGTATTGATTAATAACCTAGATATAATTATTTTCACTGGGGGCTGAGAATTTTTTTGTTGCATCGCACCGTTATGAAGCATTGTCGTGTTTTGTGTGGCTGGAGCTCGTTTTCACGGTTGTCTTTCTAGAAAAATGTCTTACCAGTCTCTGCAATCATGATGCTCAACTGGCTAATCGGTTGAACAGGTCAGTTCGGTTGAGATTGAACGCATCTGCAATGCAGCAGATAGCAGTGTACTTGAGACAGCCGCCATTGGGGTGCCGCTAGCAGGTGGCGGCCCCGAGCAACTGGTAATTGCAGTAGTGTTCAAGGATCCCCAGAACTCAAAAACAGACTTGCATCAATTGAGAATATCCTTTAACTCAGCAGTCCAAAAGAATTTCAACCCATTGTTCAAGGTAAGTTGCAGCTGTGTTTTGGATTCCTTCGTTTTTCATATGTATTTCATTGTTGATCTTACAAAAGTAATAAATTTGCAGGTTTCTCGTGTTGTGGCAATGTCGTCTCTTCCAAGAACAGCTAGTAATAAGGTGATGAGAAGGGTTTTGAGGAAGCAGTTGGACCATAATTCTAAACTATAATTGCAGAAGAGATTACATGTAAAATTATAGAACTTTTATACCATGAATACTTTGTTGTGAATGGAAAGGTTCTGACATTTTAACCATGGTATTTTGCAATGTAATCGATTTAATATTTTTTTATCAGGTAGAGAATACTTTAAATATATATTTTAACAAGGCGACATCGGTGATTTTAGTTTTTATTGTTAAATGATTGATTAAATAAATACTATATTGTGTTAACATTAGATTTATAAAAAATAATATAAATATATATTAAATTAAAGTTTTTATATAAAAAATTAATTAAATATTTTAATTTTATAATAATATATTTTTACAACGAAAAATTAAAGGAAAAATATACATTTGTATAAGAAAAATATGATTAGATTTTTTTTTAGGATATGAGCAGTTTTTTTAAATTTAATACTCCCTCTATCCAACTAAATATCTCTTTTGATTTTTAAAATTATCCCTTTCAAAATGTCTTATTAAAAAAATTAACAAATAACAACACTTATATTTACTTTTTCACTCTTATATATCTTACTCTTTTACACCTATCAAAATAAATAAACCAAATATATCAATCACTTTTTAGAGATAATTATATTTAAATATGTTATTATTATTATTTTATTTTGACTTAATATAAAAATAAGTGTTCATACTATTTATCTTTTTTTCATTTAGGTGTCTAAACTATTTTTTTTCATTAGGTGACTAACATTTTCAATGTTATTATTTAGGAGCCTACGACGTAACAGTCGTTAAAAATCATTAAAAATAAGACAATCAATCATTATTTAACACATGGTTTGATTTTTTACAAAATAAAATTTATAGATTTTCAAAAAAAATCCTAACTTTTTCTTATTTTTCATAAAATACCTCAAGACCTTCAGTTCACCCGCAGGCCATCATCATCGTCGGTGACACCCTTCGACTACTCACAAGTCGACCATCCTACATTGATTGGGATAGATATGTGTTGGGATTTAGGAATTTAGATTTAAAGATTTGGGGGGTTTGAAGCTACGGTTGACAATCAATGATGGGTGGGTAGACGGCTTGGTGGGGGCGGCAGATGACGCCCGACGAGTGGGGTTGATGCTTTGAGATTAATGATTTTGGATTTTTTTTTTAGATTTTAAAAATACTGAGTTTTTTTGAAAAATAAGAATAATAATTTTAAGTTTTTTAAATTTTTTTTTTAAAATTTATAAAGACACCAAGTGTCACATTCTGAGTGGTTGACGAATTTTTTTAATAACTATTACGGTTAATGCACCTAAATGATAATATCAGAAACGTTAGACACCTAAATGATAATATCAGAAACGTTAAACACCTAAATAAGAAGAATATAGTTTGGATATTTTTTATATTAAGCCATTTATTTTTTATGGGTACAATCGGACATCAATCGATAATTAAAATTCATTAAAGTACATGTATAATTCTCTTATTTTGAAGCTTTACAAGAGTTGAAAAATGTAATTATAAAGATCCACTAGTTGAATGAATGGTCAAAGATGTTATTATTATCTTATATTTTGTGAGTTTGGATCTCTACATTTACTTTTGAAATGTAATTATCTCTTTATTTAATAAAAAATATAATTATGTGTAATAATTGCTCTTAATTTGGTGAGCTAGTTAATTAAAATGATTATCCAAAGATACTATAAATATAATTAAAAATGTGTATTTAAATTCAATTATTAATGATGTGTTTGGAATACACGAAGTAGTCATGTTTGAATATTATATCTTTTAATTACACAATTTGAGATGTTTGAATTACTATTATAATGGGTGGGTACCATTTAATTTTTTTTTTGAAGGAAAAGACAACAATTACACGTGCAATTAAATGTAACAATTGTATCATTTTAAACAATAATTGCAACATTCAAAACTGTATCCAATAATAGCAAAAGAATAACCATTAAAGCTTTGTAACGTTTAGACGATTAGGTCAAGCTATTTTATGATATTCTCTTGATTAAGGAGAACAAATGTTGAATATTCTTAACACACACCTCATGTTAACGTTATAACCTATTTTTTTTTTTGGACCAAGCTCTTGCGGTACAGAGTAGTTTAATCTGTTTGAAGATATGACATTTTTAATCTTAAAATATTTTATTTTAATAAAATTTTAATTTTTGAATAATTTTTTTGATAGATCTAGAGTAAATACATGGTAGTATTTGTTCTAGGACAAAATCCTTTGACAGTAAACGCTCATACCACTGTATATGCAGTGCACGAACCCAAGACCTTAACGGTGCGTTTGGTTCACGGAATGTAAGATTACCAGGGAATAAGATTACTGAGAATGTTGTATTTTGTGTTTGGTTGGTTTAGCATGAATGTAAGATTACCATGTTTGGTTAAAAGAATTAAATATTATTGGAACGTATATTTGACCAAATTATCCTTATTATATATTTGTTTTTTTTAACAAGTTGAAAAATATTTATATATTTTCTTTGAAAAATTTAAATTCATAAATTTTTTATATATATATTTTACAAAATTGAAAATATAAAAAGGTTTAATGAAGGGGAAAATTTTTATTTTAACCCCTGGATTTCATATAAAATTTTAATTATAGATTTTTTTTGTAAATCTAAAATAGTTTAAGGATAAATTTGTAATTTAACATTCGTATAATTTTTATTATTCAATGACAGAATAATGATATTTTTGAAAGAAAAAAAGATTTAAGGGCATTTTAGTCCAAAACGCGGTAATCCAACAATACCTAAGGAAAGGGAGGTAATGACATTCCCAGTAATATACTCAAAAAAATCTACTATTAATAATAAAATATCATCGGGAATGAGATTCCCGGCCAACCAAACATGGGAATGTGGATTTCATTCATATGAGAATCCCACATTCCTTGATCTAAACACCCTCTAAGGGATAATAACAAGTCCCTTAATACTAGGGATGGGCATGGGTCGGGTTTTGGGCCAACCAGACCCGATCCGAAAATTTTATACCCTTTACCCGAAATCTGACTCGACCCGAGCTTAAGGTAATTTCACCCGACTCGAAATCCTACCTGATTTTTTAGATAAAACTGACTCTGACTTGACCCGGCTCAAAATAATAGAAAATTATTAATATTGTTCAATAAAATAGGGGCTTAATTAAAAAAATAATATAAAGAGGGTTATTATTACAATTATTTCTAAATATATAATGTGTAATTATATTATTTTTCGAGTCAGATCGGTCACATATTTTTCACTCTTAATCTGAACCCGACTAGACCCAAATATATCATCTAAAAATTTTGTTCCAAATCAAACCTTAATTTTTTAAAAATCCGGACCTGATTGAATCGGTCGGATCTAACTCATCGGGTTCGGTTCATGTGCCTATCCATAATACTAATAAATCCTCAAAGTTTTTCAAATTTGGACCGTAACCGAAACCCACCATTAATACGGCCCGGTTTCTATATGTTTGGGTCTTTGGCTTGTCCGCTAATAAATACACAAAATCCAGAAAACCTAGTTCCTCTTCTGCCCCCTCTAGCAGCTATCCCCAAACAAAGGCATTTCTGATGCTGGAGAGCCTCTCAACTTAGCTTCACCACAATTTCATCAAATTAAGCAATTTCAATGTCGTCTACGTCGCTCTCCAATCCTTCCCTTTCCATTCTTTTCGTTGGCCACAAACTGTAAGAGTTTAATTCTTTCTTTGTTTTTGAAAGCTAAGAATTTATTTAAAATTAGGTTACGATTTTTTTTAATTATTTGTTGTACAGTCGTCAAAATCAGAATACGAAGAATGGGATATATTATTTTCCCGTTTTTAGAAGACATAAAAGCCCTAGATGTGCCGTGGATATGCCTTCCGGAGGTAATTTTTGCTTACTGATGCTTCTCGTGTCCCATTTTTTCTGAATTATTTTGGAATTCTCAATTTGTTAGTACTTAATTTCTGCCAACATTCTTTCGTATCACTTTAGCTCATTTTTTTTCTTTTCTGATTTAGTGTAAATATACCCAGCATTGAAAATGCCCTTTTGGACTTAAATCGTATATCAGCAAGATTGTTGTAAGATTATGTTTGAATCTTATATAGATAGATAGTATCTGATTGTTCTTGTAAAAATTTGAGAGATATGTTGCTCCCACCCTTCATTTAGCTTTTAAGTACATGCGTCCAACACCATTTGTTGGGCATTGGTAGGGGAATATTATCCTCCAAGGAAACAAATTCTTTTGTATTTCTGTTGATAATCTGTTTTCGTCCCCCTAAAATATTATAAGTTCGCCACCTAGCATAAAATCATGCGCCCTTCCCTAACCGTATGTGACACACACCTTTACGAGTAGAATAGTTTGACATCATCTTTTTCCTGTAGAAATAGGCTGGCCAGTTTATCAACTTTTACAATTTCAAGTTATAATCTTTGGCTAGAGATGTGGCTGATGGGTTGAGTGATCTATAAGAAGGAAGGACAATTGTTTGGAACAAAATAATTTATTTCCTGTCAATGCATAGGTTGATGATTTTTGTTGTGCGCACTCAGACTTTTATTTATGACGAAAATCTGGAAAAGTCTATTAACCAAATGACGGAGCTGCATTTTGATCTTTGATCCCTTACCTTTGCTAATAACTTTGCACCACAATCATTCCATAGTTGACTGCATTGCTCCTATGGTCATTACTTATCTCTCTGTTTTTCTTTCATTCCAGCTCCCTCTGTTGGGCTTTATTTATGATATTGTAAATGTTTCATTGTTTCCCGATGTGGACCATCCTTGACTATTACAAGATATGGTAAATTGATGCAGCGACTTCATATTATTTATGAATGAATTTCAAATGTGTTTTTTCCCTTTCTCTTTAGGGAATGCTCCGAGTTTTCCTCGAGTTAGAGTTTGGGATCCCTATAAACGGCTTGGTATTAGTCCCTATGCTTCAGAGGAGGAAATTTGGTCAGCACGCAATTTTCTCTTACAACAATATGCTGGACATGAGAGAAGTGAAGAATCAATTGAAGCTGCTTTTGAGAAACTACTTATGGCCAGCTTTCAGCATAGAAAGAAAACCAAGATCAACTTGAAAAGTCGACTAAAGAAGAAAGTAGAGGAATCTCCGCCTTGGATTAAAAACTTGCTCAATTTTGTCGAACTTCCTCCAGTAGAAGTTATTTTTCGAAGATTGTTCCTATTTGCCTTCATGGGTGGCTGGAGTATAATGAATTCTTCTGAGGGTGGACCTGCCTTTCAGGTTCGTTACATTTTTTTTTCATTGCCTTCACCTTAATGATTACCAAATCAAAACCTCGCATAAAACCAGCATTATCTAGGTAAAATATTAATTTCACACATTTTAATGTGTTGATTGGAAAATATAAGTTTTCACTCCCAGTCTCTCACACTGTGATATGGCAAGGTCAGCTGCTTTACTGTGATGCAAGTGTCATATACTTGTTTAAATCTTTTAAATCTGTTTCAAGCTATGTTGCTGCAGTTCTTCATTTTCTCCAAAGTACCCTTGTCTGATACTCATATCGGACATATATCTGGACATGACTGTAGACATATTTTTTTTTTGATAGAAAATGACAGTAGACATATGATTATCCAAATATATGGAAAAACCTTAAAAGCAAAAAAATTAAGCATTTCCTCAGTAAGAGTTAATAGTAACTTGCACTTACCTGAGTTTGGTTAACAAAGGCTTCAAGTTAATCCCTGATACTTACCTTGACGGAAACTAGTTCATACTTCAATATGAATCTGTTCTCTCTGTTCTTTTGAAGCTTGAAAAATCTTCGGTATCATGGTTTTGTTGACTAGTTGTTGAAGCTACCTCCCAAAAAAGGAAAAATGAAAGAATAATAGTAATGGTAGTAACTAGAATAAATAAAAAAGGATTAAAGAGGTGGATTGAGTTTAGCTTGATCGGCATCAATTTAATGGCAGGGAGATGCCTGGGTAGTCTAGGCATTGTATAAAAAAAATGATTAAATAGGTCACGTTCAAACTTGTGTAAATTTTCATGTTTGCATCTTTTGAAGCTTCCTTTTCTTCAGTCGTTATACTCTACAAATATTCTTAATTCTTCTTTTATTGTTATTGGTATATGCAGGTAGCTGTATCTTTAGCAGCCTGCATATATTTCCTTAATGAAAAAACAAAGAGCTTGGGTCGGGCATTTGTTATCGGGTAGGCAATCAATTTTGCAACTTTTTTTTTTCTTCCAGTTCTCTTTATCATGTGTTACATTTTCCTTTCTTAGTCCGATCATTTTTCACTGGATTGTTGCATGGCAGACTCGGCGCTCTTGCAACTGGGTGGATATGTGGTTCAATCTTTGTTCCAATGATTCCAACAGTTCTAATTCACCCAACATGGACACTGGAATTGTTGACTTCATTAGTAGCGTATGTTTTCCTGTTTCTTGCATGTACTTTTCTCAAATGAAAATCCAAAACTGTTATGTCTCTTATGAAGTTTTGAAACTAGATTGAACTCCTTTTCTTACACATACATTTAATCTGCAAACAAGAATCGTAAAGTTTCCGCCTTATTTCAAATATTATTTATTGTGAATTAAGTAGCATCTAGATTGATATTCGAAATCGGGTATGCCATCAAAGTATTGGTGTTCTTTGGTCGTCCCTGTTAGAGGCTTGGTTTATATATGCTACCAACATCACAGCCTGATCCTGCTCAAAAATATGCATTTCAAATTTTGTCTAAATTCGTTTATGTTTGTATATTAAGACTATGTATAAAATTGTTATAAAATTGTTTATAGTTTGCGACTCGTAGAATTTATAAAATATATGCTAGAAATTGGATCGAGTTTATCAATCCAATCTTTGGACAAGTTTGTTCATTGAAAACTTATGGATCAAACATAACTTGGGGGTTTGCAACATCCGAGTCGCTAATGGAATTGGCGAAGGCGGAAATTGTTGTCTGCACCTGGATCTTAAAAATACTTTAATCTTCGAGAATAGGCTCAATAAAATACATAAATGTCCAAATTATATTATTTGGTGTTTAAAGAATTCTTTTTTTAAAGTATGTGTCTAATGTTTTCTTAGTTAATCTTTTAAGCATCTACGTAGTTAATCTTTTAAGCATCTACGTAGTAATAGTCGTTAAAAAGAAATTGTTATTTAATATGTGATATGTTTATATCTTTAAAAAATATAAAAAATAAAAAATAATTATTTTTCTAAAAATCCCTAAAATTTATCTAAATTCTAAAAAAATGGCTTATTTTTATTGATAAATATGGAGTGAATACAAAATAATATATGTTCAAATATTCTATATCAATTAACAACGAATGTTCATACCTTTGGTATACAAGATTTTCAATCCCAACACCTAAGTAATAAAAACAAATCTTTTACCATTAAAATTTGCTTATTTTTATACTTTTGTTAAATTCCTAAAACTTCTAAATCCCTAAATTCTAATACCCAAATCCTTAAATCTCAATCGGTTGGCCGCGAATTGATATAATACCAAGCTAAACACCACTCAGAAACAAGGCTGAATTGCTGGAATGTTAGGATTGTATGTTTGCTTTTAGGATGGTAAATAAGAGAATACAGAACACGTGTTACTTGAGATTGACTCGGTCAAAGTTCAATCAACACTCAAATCGAATGAACTTGATTCGAGCTTGAACCCGACTCGAATTTTTAACGAGCCAAAACGAGATACTTGATATTCGACTCGAAAAGTTCGTGAGCAAATTGAAAAAAAATAATATATTAAAATTTTAAATTAAATCATTTATATATATTTAAATACAATATAAGATTTTCATCTACTTAAGGTTCAACTTCGAGCTCGAGTTTGGGCGTTAATCGAGCTAAATTTGAGAATATTTTGAGTTTGAGCTTTTTCAAGTTCGAGTCGAGATTGTCAATTTTAAGCTTCTGATTTTCAAGCCAAATTTAATTTTAAAAATTTCAAATCGAATCGAATTTAATAATCCTCGAACTCGACTAGGCATGTTTACATTACTACTTGCTTTTGCGGAAATACGCAATTTGCAATGTGCGACTTAGAAGGGCCGGATTGCTGGGATTCAGCAGATTAATTTACTTCGTAGTTCATCTTAGTCTTGGTTGTTAGTTTTATTTATCGATTTCTGTTTATTTGTATTTCAGCTTTACAATTTCATTTTGTTCAATTTAGTCTGTGAATTGCATGTTTATTAATTTCTACTAAATTTTAAACATGTGTTTTGTGATTCAATTCATTTTGCTCTCTAGTTTATTTAAAGTTTGGTGTATTAATTTCATATTATTCCATTTTGGTCCCTGTTATAATTTTATTTGAGCTCATAGTTTCTTGTTCATTCATTTTGATACCTCTCATGTGTTGTTAATATTAATTATTACTATGTATGTATTAGTATTTATTATTATATTATGTATTACTATAGACTATATATCTTTATTATCTTATATATTTTGTATATAGTATATTATGTATTTTACTATTATTGTATATGTCTATTGTATGCATTTAGAAAATATATATTTTATATAGTTTTCATGTAAATGTTAAATAATAGTTTATATATATATATCATATATGTATATGCTTTGTATATTTATATTTATATGGTTATGTATTTTATTCAGCTGAAAGAGAGCGATATTACCTTGTAAGCGTGATGGCGGGAGCAGCAGAAGCACAAAAGCGTCTGGGCGGGAGACCATTCCGACCACCGGCGAGAGGTCCGCCTCCGCCCCCTCGCCCTCGTTTTAAATCCCTTGATCGCGAAAAGGTACTCTCTGTTTTTATTTCTTTGTTTCCACATCCTTAAATATTTGAAGTTCTAGGGTCTCAAAGCTTTTAATCTACGTGTTTTTTTCTTAGTTAGGAATCGTCAACAAGCTACCTGTTTTTTTGCCAAGGAGCTGACTCGGTTCCAACTATTAGATTCTCCTATGTTGCCCTGATATGGATATGGATATGGATATGGATATGGATATGGATATGGATATGGATATGGATATGGATATGGATATGGATATGGATATGGATACGGATACGGGGACGGATACAGGGACGAGAAACGACAATTTTTAAAATTACAGGGTACGGGGACGGCAAGGGTACGACATATAAAATAATTTTAAAATTATAAATAAACAATGAATTAAAGTTTGAAAACCTAACTCTTAAAAGAAACAGATAAGGTTGGAGCTATATTAAAAAATCTAGTTATATAGAATCACTGAAAAATAAGAGGAAACTAAGATCTGGTAAGCAATTTCGTATCAATGAATTATCCAGTGCTCATACGCAACGAAAGAACACAAGTTGAAATCAAATCATCAAGCCATAAAATCAGACATAAGTGCAGGATTCCATTAAGAGCGGCAAAGTGCAGTCTAAATCTCCTACATAAGTCTGCCATATCCTTTGGCTATTATACAATCATATAATTCAAACCACCACTATGTACATACAACATACGTATATGCATGAGACCAACAAAGGTAAAGAAGTGAAAACAGAACATGAAAGAGTATTGACCAGAACAACCAGGTCGCAAGAAAAATGAAATCACATTTAAAAGAATTATAAATCGGATGACAAAAAAATATGAAATTTTGCATTCAGTAGAAATCAAATACAAAACATCTGGAACGTATAGTTTAATGAATATAAGACATCGAGAAAGACATATCTGACACAATAGAACTAATCAAATAAATTGCAAAATAGTGAACCTTAGATGAAAAAACCCAAAAAGAAAAAATAACCCAGAATAAAATAATCATCCAAATACAACAGAAAAATAAGAAAACTCAAATCAACAATTATCAAGGAAAGAAAAGCACATGAAAATAACATAAAAGAAATGAGAAACTAACACGTATGGAGACACAGGGAAATAGTTGTAGCTTCCTTTAAAAGTTTACAGTCCTGCTCGATGAAAGGATTGTGTTCGAGAAAGTTTTATGGTTTGATTCATTAAAAGCGAGCAGAATTCTATTCGTGAAACACTTGAGCATGTTTTTTATCATCAATTTCAGATAGAAACAAGATGAGAGAAGCACAAAGAGAGAAAAGAAATCGGAGAACTTAACTAGCCAACTGAAACTTTAAAACCTGGAAGTTTCACTTCAGCAGCACAAATTTAGTGTTGAGAGTTGAGAGACGATAAGAATCGAGAGAAGAAAGAGGGAATTAAATAGCTGTGAAATTAGGTTATGCGATTGGAATTATTTTTAAATGTAAAATGAAAAAAAGAGAACGGACGCATGTGAAAGTCTCCAGCCGTACCCGAAACATCCTCAGCTCTCAGTGAAACGTTCCCGTGACACGTCCCCGGTACGTACCCCAACCGTCCCCGTATCGTTCCCGTGCCGGGGACGTATCGGGTACTTGAAACAGCACACCGATGGCATCCCGTGCTTCCTAGAGATTCTCAATACCGATTTTCAGATAACGCTGTTGTGAACTCGAGTTTGTGGAACTCATCGTGTTAACAGAACTCAGTCGTCGACTCATTTACTGCCTTGGAAGATGGACCTGCAACTTTCGTTTTTGTTGAAGAAACCTACCATCTCCATGCCTGTTGTCAATTTGAAGAGCTCAGGGTTGGATTCAAAGCTCATGGTTGAGTTACCAGATGAAACATCCGAGTAACAAAATCCAGCTGACGATAATATTATTCTTTGATTTATCATCACAAATTTCTCTAGCCATCTTCCTTTTAATGTTTATGCTTCTTCACTTAGCTGATTCTACAACAAAAACAATTCCTTCAATATTCATTCAAAGAATAAAGGGAAACCGATAATAATGAAAGCACAGTTATGGATAATAGCTAATAAAAAAAGATCTAATCTTGTTAAAACAAAAAATTATGAGAGCTTTTAAAAGTTTTGGGATGGGGAGTGAGGTTCATTTCTTCATTGGGAAGAAACTTACTTAAGAGAGAGGAAAGGGGTTAACGGTTAACCGAACATTTCCTAATTCTAACAAACCCCCCGAACAGGAAAAAAAAAGGATGAGAACTTGAGGATCTAAATATTTTTTCCACGAGTTTAAGGCAAAACGGAACAACAATGGGGTGTTAAATTTCAGGTTTGAATGCATGGCTGTTCATGGAGGAGGGGACGTCTGGATCAACGACAGCAGGTTCAGGATCGTAAGGCAACTCGGTGAAGGTGGGTTCGCCTATGTTTACCTGGTGAAGGAAGTCGTGTCCGATTCCTCTTCAGCTTTGGCTAGTGGCTTAGCCAAAAAAGTTAAGGAGCCTTCACATCCCTCGGGTTCGTTCTCCTTCATAAACACCTCTTTTTTAAGGATTTTATAATTTGTATATTTCTATTGAATTTGTTTCTGATCTGGGTATTTCTTTAAATGGTAATTGGTGATTGCTTTCAGTTCTTATAGTTAGCTTGAATATTCTGTTCAGCTATATGTTGTCTTTTTTAATTTTTATTATCTTGACGTGACTGGATTTATGGTGTATTTACGTTCTGGTTTCTTTGATTGAAGTTTGGGGATACTATATGGCTGTTTTATAGGAAATTCAAGTCTGTTGTCACTTGAGGATTAAATCCATATGTGGTATTCATGAACTTGTATAGTAAAATTTTGGGGTTATTTTGTCTTGGCTTATTCATTAGATTAGTCTATGGATCTGAAGTTATCTTCCTTTTTTTTCTATGCCTCAAAATTAATCTAATAATCTCATAAAATTGGATTATAATTCATGTCGGTTAAAAAAATGGAATTTCCTACGATTATCACATTCCCACTGGAGTTATAGAACTAAAATCATGGATCAGTTGAAGCTTTGATCTCAGCTCCGTTATAGGAACAAAGGCATCTGGCTTAGAAGTTTTTGCTTAATATGGAATTATCTTGTCTCTGATGTATGATAGTTTGACGTCTTGCCTGTCGGATTTCACATTTATGCATTTTATTCTTTATTTTCTGAATTCACATCTTAAATGGATCTGGTTTCGTTTCTTTGTTTGAGAACATATAAAGGATGGTGACCTCTGTTGCTGTTTGCGGGGTTTTACTTTATTTTAGAATTATGTATTCGTAGGCTAAATATAATGTTAAAATGGTTTTGGAGCAAACATAAGTTGGGTTGCATTTGCAGATGATGGAACGTATGCGATGAAGAAAGTTCTCATTCAGATAATGAGCAGATGGATTTGGTTCGGGAGGAGATTCGTGTTTCAACCCTGTTTAGTCACCCTAATCCGCTTCCGCTTCTTGATCATGCTATCATTTCTGTTAAGGTAATTATGCAGATCTCTTATTTTAATCAATCTCGAAAGCTGTTACATGCATCTTAAATGTTTCTGAAATTTGTTGACTAATTTACCCATAAAATCGGTGTAAAACTTGCAATGGAAACTACTTTTCAAGATTCTTGCGTGTTTTCTTCATGGCTTTTCTTTCAAATTACTTTTCATGTAATTGCATTTGTCGAAAATATTTTGATTAAATTTGGCTAGCCTACACAAGAAGGATCATGGAATCATGAAGCATATTTACTATTTCCTGTTCAATTGGATGGAACACTGCTGTACAATTCCACAGCTACGACTGCTAGAAAGGAATTTTTTATCTGCCTCAGATGTTCTTCAAATATATCGGCAGGTGAGTAAATCAATCTTATGTTTTTTGAACTATTTGATGCAATTCCTTTCGTAATACACTTTTAAGGGCCTGAAATAGCATTCTCAGTTTTATGGCTAGCAGTGGATTTAATGCATTTATTTATACTTTAACTTCTGGCTTCTGTTTTCCATTGTTTGCTCTTTTTTGTGTATTATAATTTCTCTTAATAGTGTTTTCTATTTTCGGATTCATTGATGTCACAACTTGTAAGGAATGGCTAGAAGCATTTGACTGGACCAAATTGTTTCAGCAGCTGTGTGCAGGACATATGCACAATTTTGAGCCTCCTTATGCACATAATGATGTCAAGCCTGGTAATATTCTTTTATCCCATAGAAAAGGGAAACGGCCTCTTGCTGTATTGATGGATTTTGGGAGTGCTCCTCCTGCAACGAAGCAAATTCGCTCTCGTTCTGAGGCACTACAGCTTCAAGTGCTCATTTTTCTTTATGTTTCTTCATTGCTTAAAAGTCTTCTTATTTTTATTTGCTTATAAATTCTTTTTTTTCTTTCTGGAAAATAAACCCATGCCCTTCTTCTTTAAATCTGTACACTTGATGTTCTACTTCTATCAACAAAGACGGGTACTATTTAAACACATAAAAATGATGTATAAAATATAAATACATTATTGGCTTATTCATATGATACATTTACCTTTTCATCAAATTAAAATATGTTAAAAATGTTTTCTCTTGATAATAAATCCATTTGTACGAATGGGCATCAGAGCACTGTTCAGCACCTTTCCTAGCCCCTGAATTGTGGGATTTCCCCCAGTGATGCAGATATTGATGAAAGAACTGATATTTGGTCGTTGGGTTGCACTTTATATGCAATAATGTAAGAATTAAGACTGTTTGAGATCTGATTTAAAGGATTTAGCCCTTGCCGATGACATGACCTCTGATAGGAAAGTATGGAGACTTAAGATCAGGGTAGTCGAGTAGTGCGAGTCACATCTATAGGGTGTATCATCTCTGTCTTCTTTTAATGCATATATAGTAATTTACATGACTTCTACTTTTTATAAGTTTATGTCATTGGAGTTTATAAAGGCTTAGAAGTAGGGTAACGGAGTAGTGTTGCCTTAGTTTAGGTTTTAACCCATTTGACTTTATTCATTCTTGTAGCTTGATATCGTTGACTTCTGTATATTCTTCTCTTCATGTTTCCTCTTTTTAAATTTAGTCGGGTCTTACGTTTCTGTTTCTATGCAGAGATTTTTACGAAGGGATCTATTTGCAGGGATTACTTCCCATTACAGACGCGCATATGATAGACTGCATATGAAGACTGATCAACTATGTATTTATTTATTTATACATGCATTGCATTTTATCTTTATTTTTAATTTTATGATTGCCGGAAGTCTTCCACGGAAACTGCTCTCAACCTGACGGTGGGGGCAGCCTACTACCCTACCTCCAATTACCCCATTATATATGAGAATATGGTTTTGTTGTTGTTGTTGTTGTCGTTCTTTGTCAAATAATATGGTAAACAAAGTGTAATACCTTAATTTTATCCGAGAATTAAAGAGGGAATAAAGTGCAAACTTGTAATATTACCTTTTGTTTTGTAATATGTGAGGGCTTTAAAAGCCAATCAAAAATAGATTTCAGCCCCCATTCCCCCATTTTTTGAAAGTCAAAAAGAAAAAAATCGACTCCACTAACCCACATAATCCATCACCTAAACATACCCCAATCAACCATAAAGAAAATGGAATTTTCGGTGGAAAAGCAGAGTGAGGGACCCTTACCTTATCTATTTGTTGCTAACAAACAAGTGAGGGGAGGAACCTACAAGAATAAAAAAGGCAGAGAGGATTCGCTGAATAAAAGGGGGGACAGAACCAAAGAAAAGAAACTGAGAGAAAATATCAGAGAAAAATTATTCTGGTTTTGAAAAGAAAAACCGAGAGGAAAAATCACAGGGGTGATTTGGGGAGCATTCGAACAAGAAGAGTATTCGAACCACATGAGAAAGAAAAAATATACAAAAAAAGATTGAGAGAAAAAACATCTTACCTCTGTTCGAAACCGTGGGAGTTCGAAGCCGCCGGTTTTCCTCGTTTATTCGAAAGGTATCATCTTAGATCTAGGATTTTCTGTGTGATTTTTGGAAAAGGTGTTTGTAGATCAGAGTTTAGGGGGTTAAAGGTTTCGATTGGAGTGTTTTGGCCTCCTCCGGGGTCGTGCACCGCCGTGGGAGCCTCCGGCCACAGTGGCTTTTCTCTCTTCAGTTGAGAGAGTTCTGAACTCTCTCTCTCTTCTCTCGTTTTAGCAAAGAAGCAAATGAGGATTTGGGGAGAAAATAAGCCCTTTGATGAGGCTTTTAAATGCCAGCAAAACGACAACGTTTCTAGGGGACGGTATTAGCGTGTTTTCATACTTAGGGTATATCACCGATTAGGTCCCCATATCTTTGTAATGTTTTACTTTGGTCATTAATTGTATTTTATTCAATTCGATTTTGAGCCCCTTGTTTATTAATGTTTTATTTTAGTCTCGTATGTATGTTATTATATTCATTTTAATATTTAGATTGGTGACTGGTGATTTTTATAATATTCAGTTTAGTCATTAGAAGTAATCAATATCCAAAATGGGTAATTTATGTTTTGAGGCCTTAGGTTTATTTTCATTTGTGTTGTGACCACTATTAATAATTTGGTATTAAGATCTTAAAGGATTATTGTTTGTTTAGTCCTAGTTATTTTGTTTTTTTTAAATTGAAACCCTGTAATTATGTTATGAAATTATATATATTTTGCTTCCATTGTTACCATATATACATACATATTATATTTATATATATGTTTTGTTACTTATTTGTACACTTTTCATGTATAAATTTTTCGTATTTGAGGAATTAGTTTCTATAAATTTTTAGAGATTAATGTTACCATGTATTGTTCTAAGTATATGTTTAATCAATGTTTTTTGGCTCTTATATATTATGTATGTATTATATTCTTTTAGAATCAATGTCATGAAGAAATACTTATTTTTTCATTAATATTTTATATTTTACTCGAATATTTTCAAGACCAACGATTTGTAGAACAAGCAGGGAAAACACTGCTTGATTGAAGTTAGTGTAATCTAATACGACGTTCGAACAAAATGTTAACTTGAAATAAATTGATTTTATTTTGTTAATTAATTTATTTTAAGTCAATGCTTATCTCGCTCAAATATCAATTTATTTTATCTCGCGCAAATGTCGATTTTCTATTTTTTTTATTCGATTCACATTTTATAACAGAGGGGAAATATTCTTTACGAATGAGAAATAGTTGAAATAGTTTTCCCGATGGAGGACAGTAAATTTCAAGATTTCTTATTGAGCTAAATGATTTTATTTAAGTTATCAATTTGAAGCAAATTAACCAAACTTTAATAATGGATCATAATTTAACTTTACATTCGATTTATCATTTCTATCATTACGACTACGTGTAAGCGATACAATATCAGTTTTGAGCGCTGTGGGGTGCTAATTCTTCCCCACGCGGAACCGACTCCCGAACCCGTTTTAATCGAATCTTTGGTAAACGCAGACCAATTTTGTCTTAAAAATGATTTTTCTTAAAATTATTTTTTAAAAGACGGTTTTAGGTATTCGACCTACCTAACCCAAAGGTCGATGATGATTCTTTTCAATTTAATTCAAATCAATTCCAAATCCGCCAATTTTCCAAATTAAAATCATAATTGTTTTTAAAAAAAACAATAAACAATTGTTCCACCTTAAAAATGGTTATGATAGCTTGACGACTCCACTAGAGACTTTTTTTAGAGAGTCAGGTTGTCAGTCATTTACACATTGTCGTTTGGTGGAAATTATGAGTTTGAGTCTTTAGTTAACTTATGATCTTTTTATTAAAGTTTTAAATTGCTTCATTTTTAATTGTCACACTAACATTTGAATCTTTGCTTTTAGATCTGTCCAAGTTTGTCGAGTTTTTTTGTATCCGTTTTTTGAGTGAAAGGTAGGTACGTTCCTCCTCACACATCACGTGCATTTGCATAACATAAGCCCTAGACACGAGCTTTGATCCAAAGTAAGTCGGGTGAATGCTTTACTCTCGTAAGAATTTATTCTTCGTATGAGTTTTAGAAAATAACCCATGGGATACATACTTTATACCTTCATAGGGATTTATTCCTCGTATGGGTATAAGGCAGTGAATCCCCTCGAATTGAACTCGTTCTGTTCGAAGCCTGTAATGGGTGAGGATCGAGGGTTTGTCAGCCCAAGGGGAACCAACATCAGGGACAATTCGAGTTCTATTTTCTTGTTAGAGCCGAAACAATGCATGTAGTGAACCGTAGATCGGCCACCCTAGGTATAGCTATACCAAACCTCTGTTCGCCAGTAGGTACCCAAATTAAGTGTACATAAAGGAGGAACATTTCTGAACCTTTCCTTTTTGCTTTGAATTCGTAGAATATAAACATGCGAACTAGATACCATACTGTTAGGATCAATTTCTTGAAAATTATCATTGTGGGTAGATATCATGTATGGGTATGATTACTATCTAATAAAAGCATGCTTGGGTAGATATCATGAAAGGGTAGATGTTATATTCATCTTTGAATAATATTTTTATCTGTATTGATTGTCTCACCTGTATTAACTAATTTCTTTCCTTTTGTTTGTGTACATTAACTCATTTCTTTCCTTTTGATTATGTACACTAACTTATTTCTTTTGACTGTAGCATTTTTCATCTTTCTTTGCATTGCATTGTCATAACATAATGCAAGAAGTGTTGTTCCGCAAGGGGATATTTAAGAAAAAATTTCACAAGAAGAGATAAAAATTTTCAATCAAGTGGTCGCATACACAAACATACACCGAAAGCTAAAAGAAGTTTAGAGTACACGAATGAGACTTGCTCGAAGATCATAAAACATTCGAGACTTAAATGATGACCCAATGATCCGAGGAGTTTTCCAACAATAGATTCTTATCTACTATTATTCCACTGCTAGTTATCAAGGAGCGACACACTGAATTCACCATCGCAGGGGCATTAACCGAGTTAGGTTACAGAGCATTGAGGGGCATTAATTCCAAAAGCGAAGATACGAGACGAAATAGTGAACTCGAAGATCGCGCAACATTTGAGACTCAAACGATTATTCATTGAGACAAAGAGTAATCCGACAGTAGATTCTCATCTACGATCATTTTATCGCTAGTTA
This sequence comes from Hibiscus syriacus, assembly GCF_006381635.1. Taxonomy (NCBI): domain Eukaryota; kingdom Viridiplantae; phylum Streptophyta; class Magnoliopsida; order Malvales; family Malvaceae; genus Hibiscus; species Hibiscus syriacus. Next base: position 8,836,288 of record NW_024063533.1, on the reverse strand, counting down.
TCAAGGAGAGACGTACCTAATTTACCATCACAGGGGCATTAACCGAGTTAGGTTATAGAGCATTGAGGGCCATTATTTTCAAGGAAGAAGATCCAAGATGAAGCAGTGATTCACTTTAGAATCAACCATCTAAGCAAAGGCATGTCTGTAAAGTGGAATGTCTTGTAATGTGAAAGCTTTTATCCCTGGTGAAAATTGTTCTACGATATTCATCGTTGGGGTCAACATTTTTGCATCTGCATTTACATCATTGCATTTTGCATGACATTCATTTAAGCATTTTACATGCATTAATCATACCTTGTGGGGAACTTTGAGGAAATGTTTCTAACTGTACAACTTCGTTCGCACAGTACTGAGAATGGATGCAAAATTTGAGCAACTGAAGAAAGAAGTAGAAGAGAGTATGCAAAATATGCAACCAAAGTGGGAGATTAAAATGGAGTAGGCACAAAAGGCCACCATGGATTGTATCTTGCAACACCAAAAAGACTTAGTTGACCAAATGGTAGCAAAATTTACTGGGCTCAACCAAGAAAGAGAGAAAGAGAAGATTTCCTCAACTATAGGAACCTCTGAACGTATAATGGCCCATGCTAATCAATAACTATTCATATCGCCCCATCAGATTCCAAGTCACTAAGTAGGTTTCTCCGCCACTAAAACGCAAGCAACCATGTTAAATCCTCGAGGTAATTCTATTGGTCATAACATATCCACTCATGAGGTGATAAGAAGAGCTAATAATGAGATATCAAAGAATTTGAAACAATGGTGCAGAAAGACATTCAAGGGAATGAGAAGACAAAGCTCTCATAATGAGATGGACGCAAGAGAACTAGTCTTAGTTCCCGACTTGGTACTTCCGCCCAAATTCAAGATGCCTGAGTTTGAAAAGTACAATAGAACCAGTTGCCCTAATGCCCATCTCACGATGTTTATTCGAAGGATGACTAGGTACACCAACAATGATTAGATGTTGATCCACTACTTCCAAGATAGTTTGACTGGTCCCGCTTCTAGGTAGTATAACCAATTGAGTCGTAATCAAATCCGCTCTTGGAAGGATTTAGCTAGTTCTTTTCTCAGCCAATACAAGCACATGACAGATATGGCCCCTGATCGAACAACGCTATAGAATATAGAGATGAAGAGTGGTGAGAGATTCCGACAATATGCTCAACGATGGAGGGATGTCGCATCTCAAGTGCATCTACCAATGACTGAAAGAGAGTTCATCACTCTACTCATTGATACATTGAAGTCTCCATATATCAACTGTATGATAGGAGCTTCCACCAAGAGTTTCTCCGACATCATCATGTGTGGAGAAATGATCGAAAGAGCAGTCAAGAAAGGACAAATAAGTAGCACTAGCAATACTGATAATGAGAAAAGAGTTGAGATTAACATCGTGGGATCTTACTTAGCTAATCTTGGGACCAGACCTCATAAGGTGTGCCATCGCATCAATCAAATTCCAATGACATATGAGGAATTGCTTCCAACGCTAGTTGAGAAGAACCTTGTGACTCCAATTCAATCTAAACCAAGATAGGCCCCATATCCGGAAGGCCATGATATTAACGCCATATACAACAATCATATTGGAAGCTCGGGGCATACCACTGTGAACTGTGGGGCATTGAAGCTCAAGGTTGAAGATCTGATCAATTTAGGGATATTGACTTTTAATGTGTAATATGGCATTCTGATCGGGAGTTGGCTGGGACATCCATAAGAAGTTTTGTTGCGTTCTCATGCATGCCATCTTGTTTGAAATTGTTTTTCTTTTGTGCTTCTTAAATTTAAATGTTTGTAAGTCGCTTGACGTTCAAACATTTTAAATAAAATGTTTCCTTCTGAGGAAACATGCAATGAGTAAATTTTAATCTTGAATTCTTTGAATATCATTTTAATTAAAAGTTTTTTTATAATTGAGGTTGTAAATCTTTGACAAATGACAAGATTGAACCCTGCAAAACAAGGATCTCTTGATCCTAATCTAGAACATACACTAGACTACATACCCTTCCCTTGCAGGGACCAAGCTAGTTTTTTCTTCTCATGAAGAGTCTATCATTTTGGCATTCAAGTATGTGTTAGGAGCGAACAAAATGGGGCATCTAGCACATGAAATTGCAAAGCGAATTGGTTTCTATTTCTGTTGATGACTTTCAATAATGATCATGATATTCTCAGATGGAATGGTCAAGTAGGTGAATCTAGTTTAGGCCAGTTGCTTGGGAATTGAATTCTAACGATGAGATTTTCTGACCTTCAACAAACACATGGACTATAATAGGTTCTCCTCAATGAGCTTAAGAAATGAAATCCGTTTCCTCAAAAACAATATATATATAATATATGTATACAATAAAGCTGAGCTATTCCGATAAATCAATTGATTATAGAGAAAACTCAAAAGCCCTGACTTTATGAATGGATTATATCGAAACCATGACATTGATCGGGTATTAGGCAATTCGGTGTATGCTCCACTATAATTGTCAAGTCAAAGACTTTGTGACGACATGAATCCTTCAGCTAGCCTGATAAAGGTAATTATAAGATATATACAATAAATCTTGAGCTGTCCCTCTAGAGCAATTGGTTAAACGCTCTATCTTTATGCATAAGATTCAGCTAGCCAAACAATGACAAATTAAATCAAATTTACTAAAAAGGAGTTTCGGTGAATATTGACTAAGGGAGTTGAGGAACACCTGTTATAGTCAACTTCACACGAGCACTTAGAAATCTCATTTTTAGACTGATATTTCTTGACTACCTTGACTAGGTGAGTCTACGAAGCTTGAACAAATGTAAGATTTCAGAGAACTGAAGCAGAAGTGTTCTGAAAGGTTTAGCTATCGATTATGCTAGTTGTGTCATTTTGTTCGCCTCCGATTAAAATGTCAAACCAAGAAAGAGGGGCATGTTATGATCTTCACAATGACCAAATCGAGGAAACAAACCTTAGAATTTAGGAAATCAACCTCGAAACCAACTTTTCGACATTGATATTTGTCAAAGATTTGCAGCTATCATAGATTAAAAGAGTAGTTAATTCCTTTGATATCCAATCAACTCATGTTTTATGATTTGCTTCAATTGTGAAACTTAGGAGGAGGAACCATTTTCAAAATTCCTTTTGATATTCTTCAAAATTTTGAAAATTCAAAAGAAGAAAAGCATTTTCAAACAAGATAAGTTCTCTGGAAGCGTATTTTGGAATTCAACAAATATCTCTTCGAAGTTAAGGATCGAAGCTGGGGCAAGAGAAGCCAAATCTTTGGGGCAAGGAAAATAAATTGTCTCAGGTCAAGGTTTGCAAGAGTACACCCTAGTGGAAATGAAGATAAATTGAGTCAGGGATAAAATGAAGACTGCTCACGCAACCATTCCCCTCACAGATCAACATATACACATACATACATGACACATGAAATTTGTACCTTTGCATTCATTATCATGTGCATCAAAGATATTTTCTCCTCTCTTGAGGACAAATTCAATAAAACATCAATAAGTTTCATCTTGGCATCCATCATAATGTCTAAGATAGTCAGTCAAAAATGCATCATTCCAATTTTTCAGGAAATAAAAGTTCAGAAATGACCAGATGTCTTCAACTTGAAAGAACAATGACATCCATAGATTTGACTTCCTAAAGTCAATAATCAAATTTGCTGAAGATATTTCCTCAACATGAAGGAGCAAGCAGACTGTCTATTACCTTTGATGATGTTTTTCTAAAAACAAATTTTGTCTCACTTGAGATAATTTCTCAAAATAAATTTCGTCTCACTTGAGATATTTTTCTTTTGAGATACAAGTTTTGAGTTTGTTTCACATGAAACAAAATTAATCACCTTTGAAATTGTTTCTCTTCAAACAAAGTTATGTCTCTCTTGAGACAGTTTTTTGAAAAAAAATCTTTAAGTTTTGTTCATTTGATTTTTTTTATAATCTCTGAGTCAGTTTCTCTTGAAACACTCATCTTTGTGATCGTTTCTCTTGAAACAATTTCTTTTGAAACAAAAATCATCTTTGAGTCTGTTTCTTTGGAAACAAAGTTTTGTCTCTCTTTAGGCAGTTTATTTTTAAAAAAATCTTCCAGTTTGGTTCATTGGAAACAAAATTTATAATCTTTGAGTTTGTTTCTCTTGAAACAAATTTTATCTCTCTCGAGACAGTTTCTTATGAAACAACAACCAAACTTTGAGATCGTTTCTCTTGAAACAAATCTTATTTTCTTTGAGACTGTTTCTCATGAAACAATAATCATCTTTGAAATCGTTTTCCTTGAAATGAATTTTGTCTCTTTTGAGACAATTTCTTGTGAAATACCCATATTTGAGTATGTTTCCCTTGAAACAAAACAAACATCTTTGAGACCGTTTCCCTTGAAACGAATTAAATCTTTGAGTTTGTTTCTCTTGAAACAAAACCATCTTTGAGTCATTCCCTTGAAATAAATTTTGTTACTTTTGAGACAGCTTCTCTTGACGCATCATCTGTGATTCAGTTTCTCTTAAAACCATTATCACCTTTATATGGTTAAGACTCATCGTATATGAGCAATACCATCCCCTGTCCAAGACTCATCGCATATGAGTAGTGTCAACCCTTGATAACCAGCCATCCCCAGCAGAGTGGAACCGTGTTATCACCCTTAGATGGCCAAGACTCAAGAACAGATGAGCAGTGTCATCACCCGACCAGATCTCCATTATGTAGGAGCTGTGTCAACTAACATAACCAACTGTCCCCAGCAGAGTGGAACCGATTTATCACCCTTAGATAGCTAAGACTCATGAACAGATGAGCAGTGTCATCACATGATCAAATCTCCTCATTATGTAGGAGATGTGTCAACTTAGATAACCAGCCGTCCTCATCACGTAGGAATCGTGTTATCACCCTTAGATGATCAAGACTCATGAATAGATGAGCAGTGTCATCACTTGACTAGATCTCCTCATTATGTACGAGTCTTGTCACCCTTAGACGACCAAACCTCTTCATCATATATGAGAAGTGTTGTCTTCCTCAACAACAAACAACAAATCTCAAAAAAAAAAAAAATATTATTATTATTATTAATACAACATTTACATTTTGTAGGCCAAAAAATGAAGCCATTACAAGAAGCCGAAATAGTGGCCCAATACACAACTACTTTGGAAAACCCATCAGCTTTTTGCTTCAGCTCCAGCAGCCCATCAGGACCCAACTAACATAGATTGACCCGATTTCCTCAATGAGAAGGAACATAGTCGTCTTCAGTAAACAATATATCTGAAAGTGGCATATCTCTTCAAAATGGATGAGCATTTTCGTATTCAGCATCAAATTATCGCCAAATTGACCCGACGTCCTCAACATGAAGGAACAATGCCATTTTTAAGTCCTCTATTTTTAGCCCAAGAAATGGATCTACAGATGCGAAGCAAACATTGTAACCAAACAAAATTAGGCCATTATTTATCTTTGCTTCGTCATTGTTTACACAACGGACGAACAAAGAGGGGCAACTGTAATACCCTAATTTTATCTGGGAATTAAAGAGGGAACAAAGTGCAAACTTGTAATATTACCTTTTGTAATATGTGGGGGCTTTAAAAACCAAGCAAAAAAATATTTTAGCCTCCATTCCCTTTTTTTTTGAAAGTCAAGAAGAAAAAAACCTACTCCACTAACCCACCTATTCCATCACCTAAACATACCCAATCAACCATAAAGAAAATGGAGTTTTCGGTGGAAAAACAGAGTGAGGGACCCTTACCTTATCTATTTGTTTGCAGCAAACAAGTGAGGGGAGGAACCTGTATGAATAAAAGGGCGGAGAGGATTCGGTGAATAAAAAAAGGGGAGGGACAGAACCAAAGAAAGGAAATCGAGAGAAAATATCAGAGAAAAATTATTCTGGTTTTGAAAAGAAAAACTGAGAGGAAAAATCACAGGGTAATTCGGGGAGCATTCGAACAAGGAGAGTATTTGAACCACACGAGAAAGAAAAAATATACAAAAAAAGATTGAGAGAAAAAAATCTTACCTTCGTTCGAAACCGTGGGAGTTCAAAAACCTTTAGTTTTCCTCGTTGATTTGAAAGGTATCATCTTAGATCTAGGATTTTCTATGTGGTTTTTGGAAAAGGGGTTTGTAGATCAGAGTTTAAGGGGTTAGAGGTTTCGATTGGAGTCTTTTGGCCTTCTCCGGGGTCGTGCGCTGCCGTGGGAGCCTCCGGCCACCGTGGCCTTTCTCTCTTTAGTTGAGAGAGTTCTGAACTCTCTCTCTCTTCTCTCGTTTTAGCAAAGAAGCAAAGGAGGATTTAGGGAGAAAATAAGCCCTTTGATGAGGCTTTTATATGGAAAGCAAAACGCCATCGTTTCTAGGGGAGGGTATCAGCATGTTTTCATACTTAGGGTAAATCACCGTTTAGGTCCCCATATCTTTGTAATGTTTTACTTCGGTCATTAATTGTATTTTATTCTATTTGATTTTGAGCCCCTTGTTTATTAATGTTTTATTTTAGTCTCGTATGTATGTTATTATATTCATTTTAATATTTAGATTGGTGACTGGTGATTTTTATAATATTCAGTTTAGTCATTAGAAGTAATCAATATCCAAAATGGGTAATTTATGTTTTGAGGCCTTAGGTTTATTTTCATTTGTGTTGTGACCACTATTAATAATTTGGTATTAAGGTCTTAAAGGATTATTGTTTGTTTAGTCCTAGTTATTTTGTTTTTTTAAATTGAAACCCTGTAATTATGTTATGAAATTATATATATATTTATTCCATTGTTACCATATATACGTACATATTATATATATATATGTTTTGTTACTTATTTGTACACTTTTCATGTATAAATTTTTTGTATATGAGGAATTAGTTTCTGTAAATTTTTAGAGATTAATGTTATCATGTATTGTTCTAAGTATGTGCTTAATCAATGTTTTTTTGGCTCTTATATATTTATGTACGTATTATATTCTTTTAGAATCAATGTTATGAAGAAATACTTATTTTTTCATTAATATTTTATATTTTACTCGAATATTTTCAAGAGGAACGATTTGTAGGACAAGCAGGGAAAACACTGCTTGATCGAAGTAGTGTAATCCAATACGACGTTTGAACAAAATGTTAACTTGAAATAAATTGATTTTATTTTGTTAATTAATTTATTTTAAGTCAATGCTTATCTCGCTCAAATATCAATTTATTTTATCTCATGCAAATGTCGATTCTCTATTTTTGTATTTGATTCACATTTTATAACAGAGGGGAAATATTCTTTACGAATGAGAAATAGTTGAAATAGCTTTCCCGACGGAGGACAATAAATTTCAAGATTTCTTATCGAGCTAAATGATTTTCTTTAAGTTATTAATTCGAAGCAAATTAACCAAAATTTAATAAACGAATCATAATTTAACTTTACATTCGATTTATCATTTCCATCATTACGACTACGTGTAAGCGATACAATATCAGTTTTGGGCGCTATGGGGTGCTAATTCTTCCCCACGCGTATCCGACTCCCCAACCCATTTTAATCGAATCTTTGGTAAACGCATACCACTTTTGTCTTAAAAAATGATTTTTCTTAAAGTTATTTTTTAAAAGACGTTTTTAGGTATTCGACTTACCTAACCCAAAGGTCAATGACGACTCTTTTCAATTTAATTCAAATCAATTCCAAATCCGCCAATTTTCCAAATTAAAATCATAACTGTTTTAAAAAAAACAATAAACAATTGTTCCACCTTAAAAATGGTTATGACACAGAGAATTTGGGGAATCTTATAACTGAATTATTTTTTTCGTTTCCTTCTGGCTTAAACCAAGGAGTACATTTTAAGTATTTGATGTTAAAAGTTCTATAATGTAAAAAATGGAGTGTGTATTCATTTTTTATGAAATGTGAATGATGATTATATGCAGCCTGATTGATTGAGATTTGGCCCTCCACAAGTTTATGCATTTATATGCTAATCATTATTTGCCAACTTGATGACATGTAATTTATGTAGTGCAATGCCTAGTAAATTGATATTATTTTTATGATACTTGTGATAAAACTCTCCGGTTTCGGACTTTCATATACCTCCTGAAAGTCTTTGAATGAATGGACTCACATTGGAGTTTCATTGTGTCTGGTTTGCACTGATGTTTCCATACCTTCATTTTTGTTTTTATCTTCTTCAGGTATCCACAGCAGTGAACCATTTCAGTCTATGTAGTTAGCAGCTTTAATTTAGCTATTTACGTTATTATTTTCATTTGTCCAAGGTATGGTGTATCCCCTTTTGAATATGCAATTGGACAATTTGGAGGAAGCCTGCAATTGGCTCTTGTGAATGCACAGATTAAGTGGCCAGCCGGACCTAAACCGCCATATCCAGAAGATCTTCGACAATTCTTTACTTGATGCTTCAGCCTCAAGCTTCTCTTCGCCCTTGCATAGATGGTATTATATTTCATGTCGACAAGTTGGTCTCGAAGTTTCTGCTGTGATATCGAATGAGGTAGGAAGGAAAGGGCATCCAACCAGTTGTGTACAAGCTGACCAATGCGCACATTCAAGAAATTAGCATCTCTGAAAGCAATGGGAGTTCCTCATTGGAACATACATGGACAATCCTTTTTGGTGAAGTTGTGCTTTGATTCGTTTTCCATAGTTATTTAACTTCATGATCAGTAATTTGTTGAAGCACATATCTTGCTCTGAATCCCATATTCACTTTTGTAGGATAGCCTCAATAATTTCTGTTATACAGTCTGTTCATATTCTTTTTTCTGCAGACATGTTAATAAACAATGCCTGTTTCAAGATTTTCTTACCAGTCATTTTTTTTGCAAAAAGTTTGAATAATAAATATCATATTATTCATTGTAAGGTTTATATTTCTTATAATTAATGATTTTTTAAAATAAAACAAAAAGAAATTAGTAAAAAAAATGTTAAGTGTCAAGTGTTGACTGGATAATATATTTTTTTAATGACTATTATCGACTTGACACCTTAAATGGTAACAGAATAAATGTCAAACACCTACTTTGACCAAAAAAAAAAAAAATCAATTGAGCCTTTTATAAATAATATAGGAAAAATATATATTACAAATAAAAGAGTAAATTTTAGATCTCTTAATGAACTCTTTGAATTTTAGTTGAAAAACAACTAAATAAAAAGATGTTAAGCAGGGGCGTATCTAAGTCTAGACTTACATAGCTCATGGCCTACCCATGCCCAAAAAAAGGAATATTAATTATTTAGTCACCCACTTATTGTTTAGTTTTTGTTTTGGTCACTCTACTACTATTTATTTTAAATCGCACCTAATGTTACATTTTGGTCATTCGTCTTTAAAAAAATTAACAATGATGTTGACGTGTCATCAAAAGATAATGCCACGTTAGGATTGAAAAATGATTAAAAATGTCATATTAACATCATTGTTAATTTTTAACAGTAAGTGACCAAAACAGAATCAAAATGTTAGGTATGGTTTTGAAAAAAACATAATAGTTGAATGACCAAAACTCAAATTAAGTAATAGATGAGTGATCAAATAGGTAGTTTACCCTAAATAAAAAATATGTATGAAATGTGTTAAAAAATTATATTGGTCCAGTTAATATATTTTTTACATTTAATCCATATATATATAATTGTTATTATATATTTAAATTAAAAATATATATATATATGAATGATTTTATATAAAATTTTTATTATATTTATATTGATCGAATACGTAGATTTTTTTTGGATTCGTCAATGATGTTAAAGATTTATTTTAAAAAAGTTAAAGATTTATTTTTAAAAAATCTTTGTATATAGAGAGTTGGAAGAATTATAATTCTTTTAGATATTAAAGAGATAAATTATCTTTTTGATATATACTAGTATTTATTTAAAACTATAACAAATGGTCTAGTTGTAAATAAAATATTTAGATTATATTTCTATAATAAGGTTACAATATTATTTTATATATATATTAAAAAATTAATAGTATAAACTGATTATATTTCTATAATAAGGATACAATATTATTTTCTATAGATATATTTTTAAAAATTAATAGTATAAACTGTAAGTAACAATGTTTTTTCCTTTTTTTTTTTACAAGCACACACACACACATATGTTTTTTCTTGGCTCTGATAACATATAGTCCTGTGGATTTGAGGATTTAAAACTTTAAACAAATAAAATTTTGCTAAAATAAAACTGAAATGAGAATTTTGATTCAGAGATAATTTTATTCTTTGAATGCGGAAACGAGGTTGTGCCTCTCAACATAAAATTAGAGCATTTTTATAGAGAGCTCCCGTCTCCTTTTACAATTTTTTCCAGCTAATGGAAATGATTAAAGTTATACATTAATTCAAAATATAATAGTATTGTCATAACCATTTTTTTTAAAAACAATATATTATTATTTTAAAAATAATTATGACTTTAATTTGAAAATTTGGGGTTTTTGAGTTGATTTGGATTGAATTGAAAGAGAGTCGTCATCGACTTGTGAGTTAGGTAAGTCGAATAACTAAAAACGTCTTTTAAAACAAATTCTAAAGAAAAATCATTTTTAAGACAAAAATGGTATGCATTTACCAAAGATTCAATTTAATGGGTTTGAGAGTCGATTACACGTGGGGAATGATTAACACCCCCACACGCCCAAAAATTGGTACTGAATCGCTTATACATTGTCGTAAAATTGTGGAAATCATAAATCAAAAATAAAGTTAAAATATGATTCGTTTATTGAACATTGATTAATTTGCTTCGAATTGATTATTTAAAGAAAATCCTCTTACCTGATAAGAATCTTGAAATTTGTTATCCTCTATCGGGAAAGCTATTTCAACTATTTCTCAATTGTAAAGAATATTCCCTCATCGATATAAAAACACGAAACAAATATAAAATGAAGATTGGCCTATGCATAAAATAAATTACTATATAAAAACACATTGAATCATTAAATAATATAATTAATTAGTAAAATAAACGAGATTTATTTCAAGTCCCCATGTCGTTAAAATGCCGTATTGGATCGCACCACTTCGACCAAGTGATGCTTTCCACGTTCATTCTACGCATACGTGTTCTTGAAAAAATTTGAATATCTCATCAATAGATAAAGAATACAATAGAAATCAATGTAATTGGAAATATACAAAATAAAATATCTACATTAAATAAAAATAATAATATTTATTTAATATAATACAAATAACTACAATATGAAAAAAACAATTCATATATGAAGGACTAAAATGAAAACAAACAAACATTACAAACCAAAAATACAAATAATAAAAATAAGCATACAAGATGATTTCAGGGACCAAATAATATTAATCAACACTTAGAAGACTAAACAGTGAAACTAACAACCATCAGGGGACCACAGAAAACTTTAAACAAAAATAAGACTAGAAATGATAATAAACAGAGAACTTAGGACCAAAATAAAAATTAATAAAACAAAGTGGTAAATTCCAAATGTCATAAAAAACATGAATCATCATCATTCGGGACCAAATTGAAATGTGGGTAAAATAAAGGTCAAATTATAAGTATTGTGACTTTTAAAACAGAAATTGCAATAAATCCATAACTATATGCAAGACTAAAGTGAAATTTTAAACAATATCATTCCCACATCATAAACGTGACCAAAAACCAAACAATGTAAAAAAAAGGGACCAAAGAGAATTATTAAAACATTCACCACACAAATATAAACAAATTAAAGTAGGATGATTGAAATTCAAATATAAGCACAATAATACACACACGCACATGAGGACACAATTTTAATGCATAATAATTAGGGAGGTCAAAGTACAAGAATGTAAAAAATTCATTGATGACCGAAATGATAACATTACAACTACGGAGGACCTGCTTTTCAAATAAACCATTCGCGAAAATGCCCTTTGGATCCTTCTTAAATGGCGTCGTTTCGTGCGTGTTATGTAAGGTCAAGACTCAAGCCAAAATCTCGGCCATTCTCATTTACTTCTCCATTTTCTTGGCCCGAAGAGAGAGATTGAGAGAAATAACTTCAACCGAAGCTATTTCATTCCCAGATTTCGACGAGCCACCATCGTATTGGCCGCCATTGATCGGCATCGTCTGTCGCTTACCAGCGATGGAGAAAAGAGATGGTGACACCAATCCACTCCTCTCGAAGTCCTCAGTATGAATCCATTGCCCGTTTTCCCTAAAAGGGAGCTGGTTGGAATAGATCTAAGGTTGAACTTTGGGAAAACTCCACCTCTGATGACCCCTTTTTCTCGATGAAGAACAAACGAAGATAAACTTTCTTCACCCTCTCTCTCTATTTTCTTTCTTCTCTTTTCTGTTTTTCTTTTCTCCCTCTTTTTTCTTTGTTCTATTTCGCCCGAATATCTTCTCTCTTTTTTTCTGGATCCTCTTCTTTTATGGGGATGGCCTCTTTTTTCTCTCGAGAGAATAGGGTATTGCCTCTTGATTGACAAACCCAATATGTCTTGGGATATCAATGGATTTTCTTAGATTTTTTCCTGATTTTATCTATTTTTCCACTGTTTGATGTTGATTTTTGACTAATTGGCAGTAACCGTAGGTACGACTAGATGACGACGATGGCTCAGAAGCAATCTGTAGCAGCTCACGCGGTTGGGGAGTTGAAGAGATGCACGCGAGCCATCGAACGGTCCAGATCCCTCATCGATGGTGGCTGAATGAAAATTAGGGTTAAAACCATAATCTGGGTCATCTTGGACCGTTGGATAAAATCTGATCAAACGGTTGGAATCCAGGGCGGTACTGAGCAGATGAAGAGAAAAAACCCTAATCGGGTTACCAAATAGACCTGAGGCGGGTTTAATCCTGGGCCAGATACTGGGCGGGTTGGTTGTTGAGTGGGTTGTTGGATTTCTACTTGGGGTGTTGGGCTTATATGGGGCTTCGGGTTTGGGTCTGCTTGGGGTCTTTGTTTAGGCTATTGGGTTGGCTTGTAATCTACAAAAATGTAATAATAATTTAATAATAATAATAATAATAATAATAATAATAATAATAATAATAATAATAATAATAATAATTTAGAACTGGACAAAAATGAGTTTCCACAAGTATGAAATGACAAAAGGCTGAACAAAGGTTATGTTGGATGCTCGTTCTTTTGCCTTGTAATGGAAACAACTTTCACTATTTGATCTATCATGACTTACTATTTCTCTTTGTCTTGGTGTAGCAGGAATAATGCTTTGCTTGGATTTTTTGATCCATCATAGCTTGCATGAACAATAGCACTTGGCTTGAATTTTTTGATCCATCGTCATGGCATACTATTCTTTTTTGTTTTGGTCTTGTAGGGAATCTTGCATGCTTTTTCACAACACACACATATATATATATATATAACTTTTTCTTTCTATATATATATAACTTTTTCTTTCTGGTCTTCATAATCTCAATGGTGGTGGTATCGTATGCGAGATCCACTATTTTAATTGATGAGGTTTGAGAATCATGCTCTTCATTTTCTGGTTCAGATTTAGAATTCATTGAACTTGATATTTCTGTCATAAATTTCTTGTATTCTTTCTTTCTTTTTGCTTGAGCTAATATCGTACTAGCATTCGATTTTGTTTGTAAAAATATTGCTGTGTCTTTGTCTAGAGAGGCTGATTTACATATACTTGGAGTGTTGGCAAAGAAATTATCCAAGTATTTGGAGCTATACTTTTTGTCATTGAATTTGTCCCACCATTTAGTCTTGAAAACTCGAACCAAATATGAAATTCTTAGGTAGTCATCACTTTCATATTCATAACTCCAAGAAATAATCTAAGAGATGCATAATTTTGAGAAAAAATGGATATTTGGGTAGAGGTGTTTTTGAGCCATTTCAGGTTGGTATTTGTCAAAGAATTTATACCAAAGGTCTTTGATTTTGTGGAGTAATATTTCAGAAAATGGTCTATACCAATTTTACCATTCTTGAAACCAGTTAGGAAATTTATAATATAATCCATACTTGAAATATATGAGTCATGAATATCTCACATGTTGATTGTTCATCAGGAATGCTGTATACCAGGCTGCATGGTAGTCCTAGTACAAGAAATGAGTACAATGAGAAATTTTTTTTCTTCAGAAAATGATGTTGGAAATTTGATCAAGGTTGATGGGCTTTCACCCTAATCTTTTGGTCTAAGGACTTTGATGATTTGGGTTGTAAAATAGTTAATAAAATTTGAATATTTAGGATCAATGTAATGTTTAAATGTCATAGATCATGTTTGGATTAAAAATATTTGTATAGTATTCATGGGGTTTTCCCATGTTTATTGACATAAAATAGGATCCATTAAAAATTTGTTTAACCAAAATATGTGAAGGTTCACTGGAAAAATCAAAATCATCCTCCAATGCAAGAATACGTTCAACATCTTTATTTTGAAAATATTGTGAAGATTTTTAGTAGAGTTTTGTGAAATCACTATTTATTTTGAAAAATTTTCTTTAAGAGATGTTTGTTTTTAAATATTTGTGAGAGACTTTGGTTTATGTAAAACAATCTATATATATATATATATTTGAAATATTTACTGCTTTAGCAGCAATTGGTCTCGATCCATTTTTTGACTTGAGATGACATCTCATTTAGATCTTGAGCATCTTGTAGTGATGCACTAGCTGAAGATTTTGATGAAGAAGTTTCTTCATTTCCTTCTTTTTGAAAAATTTCGAACCAAGATTTTATTGGTTTTGTTGAAATTGTGTTTTATGGTGCTTCTTGTATTTTCCCTTTCCCTTTGTCTCTCAATCTGGGAGGCATTTTTGAAGAAATTCTCTGGCGAGGAAATCGGGTAAAGAATTAGATTCTCCCTTAATATATTCAATGTCAAAGTCAAATATACTTAAAATGGCTTGTCATCTTGCAAAAATTTGTTTGGAAGCAATATTTTGAACATCTTTTTGTAAATCTTCTTTTATTGACTTGCAATCAATTTGTAAAACAAATTTTTGATTTAATAAATCACTTTGAAATTTTTTAATACATAAAACTATTGATAGATTTTTTAATATTATTATAATTTTGGCCGAGTCAGATTCCAGTGCCTAGATGTGAATTGTACTATATGTTCTTTTCTATTTTTGAATTGTTTTAAAATTTCTCCATACACTATTTATGAAGCATCTGTTTCAACTATTTTTGGGCTTGTAGGATATGATAAATGTAACTAAGGTAGTTCCATGATTTGTTTTTTAATTTGGGATATAATATTAGTATGAATATCTGTCCAAGGTTGTGGATCTTTTTGAGTCTATCATATAAAGGCATAGTTTGCTAAGTCCTAGGTAAAAACCAATGACATAATTTAAACTTCCTAAGAATCTTTGTAATTGGACTTTGTCAAGGATTTGGTTTGGAAATTTGTTGGAAAATTCTATAGATATTTCTATTGGGGTAATGGTTCATTGTGTAATGTAATGACCTAGGAATCTAATTTTTGTTTGAAATAAACTTACTTTAAATCTAGAAACTACTAAACCATTATTCTCAATTATTTTAATGAAGATATGTAAATATTTAAAGTGTTTATCTAAATTTTCTGAGAACACGAGTACATCATCAATATAAACAATTATGAACTGAGAGTATGTACTAAAAATGTTATTCATTATTCTTTGAAATTCAAAATGAGCATTTTTTAAACCAAACGACATTACGTTCCATTCATACTGTCCAAATGGAACTATAAAAGTTGTTTTATAGCTTTCTTCATCTTTAATTTGGATCTACCATAATCATGATTTTATGTCAAATTTTGAAAAAAATATTGGCATTACAAAATTTTTGTAACATGTCTTTTTTATTAGAAATTGGGTACTTGATCCATTTTAATGTTTGATTTAAAAGTTTATAATTAATAACTAATGTTGGTGTTCCTCTTTCTAGTTCTGCATTTTTTATAATATGAAAAGTTGAACAATTCCAAAGAGAACTACCTTTTTTGGTCAATTTTTTGTTGAGAAGATCTTGTATTTATTTTTTTTTTGCAAAATTATTCCATTTCTTTATTCATTTGAAATTTTTTTTGTAGTAATTTGTATTTTATCGAAGTCATTTTCATAGGGTAATGTTACTACATGTTTCTTTTTATTCCAAAAAGCATTTGGAATATCTGGACATATAGTTGATTCTATTTCTTCCTTTAATTGATTTATTCTTTTTACAATTTCTCTTTTTTTTGTAATTGCTTGTTTAATTTTTGAAAACTTATTTATTCTTTTAGAAAAGAAATGTGCTTATGTTTATGGTTAATAAGGTTATTTATCTATATATTATGGATAGATAAAGATTTTTGTAAATTAAGATTTCTTATTTGTTTTTCTAAGAAAGGAAATCCGAATTTAGTGTTTAAAACTTTAGAAGTAATTGAGTGTTCTTTAACTCTGTAAGCTTCAGTAATGAAATGAACGGTATTCCTAAGATAACGTCTTGAGTAATATCTTTTACCATTAAAAAACATGTTTTCTATTTATTTCTTTTATTACAAATTTCTGCATTAGAAATTTTATAAGTAATTTTTAATTTTTTTACCATTTGCTGCTTTAAGGCTTTAATAAGTTTTGTCATAGTATTTTGTTGAAATTTTACCTTCTCTTATATAGTCTTGGTCAACCCCTGTATCAAAAAGGGCTATCAGTTGTAAAGAGAATTCGTTTTTTATTACTAAATTTATTTTTATTAAATATCTTTGGATTGATACTTCAGTAAGAACCATCATATATTATTGTGTCTTTTGTTCAGGTTCAAGTTCTTCTACAGAAAAAGTTTCATGCCAATCTTGGATATAATTTTTCATCCGTTGTTGTTCATTCTTTAAATGTGAATTTCTTTTTTAATTTATTTTATTTTCGTTTGTAATTTTGAATTTGTAATTTGCTTAGATTTTGCATTTTCATATCTATTAAAAATTATATCTTGTAAATTGTACATTTGTGAATGATTGAAAATAATTTGTTTTTATTTATCTTTTAAAGAATGTTTAATTTTAATAAATATTCTCGTTTAAGTTTTGGATCTTGAACTTTATCAATAACTTCTATTAAAAATTCTTGATATTTAGTTAGCATATTTATTGCGAATTCATTTTCTTTAGAGGATTCTGATGTTGTATGTAATTCATTGATTTGTAAATCTTCTGATTCTGCTAATGTATTTTGTTCAAAAGACGTAGATTCTAACATAATTTCATTACAATTTTGTTCAATATCTTCATATAGATTTAAGTTATTAATTTTTCTTTTGATTCTACAATATTTTGAAATATGTCCCATTTTTCAAATCTGTAACATTTTATTGTTTTGTTGGATTTATTTTCTGACCGTTGTTGTTTTTTTTTTATATTTTGGTTTCTTATAATATTTAGGGATATTTTTTTTATTTCTTTTAGCTTTATTGGTCAACATGTTTTTGAAAAGGAATACTCATCTCTAATGTCAAATTGATGACAGAATGATCCTAATGTTTTTTACAAATATATCTTTCTTTTTTAAGTTGTTTTTAGTTTTAAATCCTGACAAACTTTTAATCCTTCCTTTTGGGTGAATAATCAGTTCACCATATGTGAGTTTCTCGCATGAGATTACTCTTTTGTAATTTGGTTTCTAACTTTTCTCCTAATAGATTAAGAAGTCTTGTTGAATTTTTTTTCCAAAAGGGTTGCTGATTATCAGATCTTTGCATTACTCTTGTCATAAAAATGTCTTTACACCATTTAAAATATGTTAATTTTTTACATTTTAAGTTTGATAATAATTATAATTTTCTATCTTTAAGGTGAGATTGATCACCTATAAAATGTTGGAGATAGAAAAAAAATCAAAGTTGCAATGACATCTTGAATTTCTCTTCCCTGATCTTCTAAAATAATTCTTCCTTGATCATATTTTCAATAGCTTTTAATATTTCTTCATGTTGTTTTTTAGTGAGTGCATGATCCCACCATCCATTTAGTTGACCAGTGAATCTAGCAACTAAAATATTGACTATAACTTGATCACTAATTAGACCATTTTGGTTCTATGTGTTTTATAAACATTCAAAATCATTATCATTTATTGTAATAAACTAAAGATATTATATTTAGACATACCATCTATGTTCCATTTGATAGTATTAGCATTGTATTTATTTTGGAAAACTGGGTTTTCTTCAATATTGAAGTCTGGTGCAATTATTTTTGGATAATATAATTTTTTAGGTTCTCTCCAATTTATTTTATTGATTTGGTTATTTTCAGATTGTTCTGAATTAGAATGAGAAGTCTAGTTCAGAGTATTTATTGAGTTTTGAGTTGGTATGGGAGTATCTGGAGCAAATAGCTCAGACTCTAAGGCATTAAGTGTATATTGTATTTCTGTTAAAAATGTCTTTTGAAATTTTTTAGGAATTTCATAAGGCGTAAATATTGGCTATATCGAGTCTTCTTTAATAATTTCTTTTGCTATATGTTTTTTTGGGATATGATTCAACTAAAATTTTAATATAATATAATTGTTTTCCTATAGAATGATTGCTAAGATTCGTATAATTATTTTTTCGACAATTATTTTAATATCTTTTGATGAGATTTGTTCTCCTGCATCAGGACTCCTCATTTTTAAAGGACTTGCTCTTATCACAGTATTTTTATGAGTATATTGAACTTCTGTTAAAGAAGGATCTCTTCCTTTTAAAGAATTCTATATGAACTTTATGAGTATTCATAAACTCGTAATATTCTCGAAGGATCTCTTCCTTTTCATTTTGTAATTTTTAAAATATTATTCTCTTAACTGTTTATTTTTATTGAAATACAAATGTTTTCTACACCATTCTTTATTAATTTCAAAAGGCTTGTGTAAAAAATAAACTTATGAGTCTTCTTCTATATTTACATTACTAATCATTGAGGAATATGTTGGTGACATTACTGGCGAGTTATGAAGGCTCTCCTTATGTCTAGCATTTGAGGAATTTTCTATTTGCCTAGTATAGATAGGCTGGGTTATTTTTGAGGAATTATTTATTCCTTGTAAATTCGTTCTAAATGAATTAGATACAAAAAAGATAGAAGCTCTAGCTGTTTTGAAATCATGGTGTTGGTTTTCTGTAAATGAGATTGGAACAGAAGAGACATTTTCTAGCTGTTCTAAAATCTTGTTGTTGGGTATTTGTGATTGATTCTTCTTTTATATTTAGTTTTTGGAAGGCTGAACTTGAACTAGCTATATCAAAAGAATATCTTGGAAGTAATCTATCTGGTCTATTAAATATTTATTCGACGGTGTCATCTTGATGTTGAGAAATTTATCTTAATGAATTATTCTTAATAGGGACCGATTCTACAGGGTCTGTAGCACCTTCAAATTTTCATCTTCCAGGAAGGTTAATCTCATGCAAATGAATAATTTTTGGTATTACCGTATGAGCTCTAGTAGTGTCAGTTTCTATCAAGAGGGTAGTTTCTTCTTTTGGGCTTTGAAGTAAAGCCTTGGTATTAACTACAAAATACATATTTTTGAACTAAAGTTAAAACTTCAGATCCAAAAAGCATTTTATAATTATGGGTATGGATTTGGAGAGTTAATGACTGCAAGATATTCTTATCAATCAGGGATACCATAAAATTTTGATAACAATTGAAATGTATTGAATCCGTATAAAGGCTTGTTTCTATGGTTCCTAATAAGGAATCATTGAACAAAATATGTCTTTGGTCTTTTAGGACTATTAAAGTTGATGTATTTTTAGTATCTTCCACACTAAGAGGTTTGAAACCTATTTGGACTAATCCAAAATGAATATACTTATACTTTTGATCTTTGACTTTATTAATAATTGTTTTATCTAATAGTTTAATAATTTGATATTCTTTTTGAATAGGAAAACTTTTTTCTTTTGTTTTTATAATGTAATTACAGAAAGCATTTAAACTTTCAAAAGTGGTTTTCTTATAATTTTAATTTATAGGGACCATAGGAATGTATTTTTGGGAAATATTCTCATAATGTTCTTGTTCATTAACAGTTTGAGAGGTTTGGTCAAATTCTTGGGATTGATTGGAAACAAAACTTGAAGAAGAATTGGTTCTCCTAAGAAATAAAACATATTTTGTTTTCTGATTTCCTACAAAATAGGAGTTATACTATCAATATTACTAAATTACTACAATTACCTACGGGATACTAAATCTATGACATGCCTAACCCATGGATTAATGGACTATTGTATCAAAACTCATCAATTATAGTAATATTTTAATAAATATAATTAAACAAGAACTCAAAAATCTTTTTGAAAACAAAATAATGTTTCAAAATCTTAGAATTACATGTTCCTCCCTGGCTCAAATATCAGATAGTCCGGTGGCTCAAATCCAGATAGTCCCGTGGATCTAATGATCGAGTGTTGAAATTAAGTGGTTTTGATTTAAAATTTGTTTTTATTTAAACAAATAATTTTGTTGCTAAAATAAATTGAAATGAGAAAACTAAAATGAGAAAACTGAAATGAGTATTTTGATTCAGAGAGAATTTTATTTTTGAATGCGGCAATGAGGTTGTACCTCTCAACATAAAATTAGAGCCTTTTTATAGGGAGGTCCCGTCTCTTTTTACATTTTTTTTCAACTAATGAAAATGAATAAAGTTATAAAATAATTCAAAAGATAATAGTATGAAATGACAAAAGGCTGAATAAAGGTTTTGTTGGATTCTCGTTTTTTTTTGTCTTGTAACGAGAACAACTTTTACTATTTGATCCATCATGGCTTACTATTCCTTCTTGTCTTGGTGTAGAAGGAATAATGCTTTGCATGAATTCTTTGATCCATCATCACGCCTTACTATTCTTCCATGTTTTGATCCATCATCATGGCTTGAATTCTATATATATTACCATAAAAGTTAATATATATATATATATTAACTTTGTGGGAGAAGAACCCATCAAGTGGTCTTAGTAGTAAAAGGAATTATTGTTTTATGAATTTAAGTAGTTTCAGTGTGTGTGTCATTGGGTTAAAAAAGTTATGAACAAATATTATATTATAATCCACCCAAGACTATTAAAAGAAAAAGTTTTTGTGAGAAAAAAACTCGCTATGATATAATTTATGCTTGATTATGAACCATTTGATATAAGCAACAATGAATGTAGCTTTGATATAAGCAAGAGCTTATTTGGGAGCTGTAATTATTTATTGGCAACCTCCACCGTTTGGATGGTTGAAGGTCAATACAGATGGGGCTTGGAAGGCAGTTTCGGGGCAGGCAATATGTGGAGGTGTCATCCGGAATCATGGAGGTGATTGGCGATTGGGTTTTACTAAATACATTGGTACTTGCTCAGTCTTGGAAGCTGAATATGAGGGGTTTATTTGGGGTTGTTTTGCACTTGGGAGCTGCATTGTAATCAGGTTATGGTTGATATTGATAACTTGGAGACCATTAAGGTGATTCGTTTGGCTAAGGGGGGTTGTGGTCGTTTAACGATACTAGATCATGTTATTGAATTGATGCAGTTTGATTGGTTAGTAAAGCTTCAACGTGTGGCTCATGATGGGTAGCGGATTATATGGTTAAACTAGCCATTGCAGGTGACTTGGATTTGCTCAAGTTTGAAGCTCCCTCTGTCGCGTTGTTGCAATTCGACATTGGTAGCATTGTCTAAGTAGCTTGGTTTCTTGTTTGACCAAAAAAAATCTCATATAATGAATCTTATCACAAAAAATGATCATTATTATTATTCACGTATAAAAATTTTGTCATGGCCCATGGTGAAGAATTGGGGAATTGCGAAGGAAAAACTGAGAATTTGGTTGATCTAGGGGTTTTGGATAAAACAAAAGAAGAGGAAGTGGTTGCACGTGGAGAGGAGCTGAATTCAGATAAGTTACACGTGATGATTGGGTCAACTGATGGAGAATTGAACCAAAAGAGGACATAGACCCACTAAGTCATTTTACCAAGTCTGTTTATAGATAAATAATAGAAGCAACGGTCATGGAGGATTATTTTGTTACAAGAACGATGCACAACTGTCATCTTTAGTACAACTAGTATCTAGCCATATCTATGAATTTTAACCGAATAATAAAAGTTATGAATGAAACAAATATGAATTCTTTTTCTTCAATCTAATTCTTCTCTTTTCTTAAACCATTTCTTAAAAATTCTACTACAAATTTAACCATCGGTATTCAGAGCTTTTATCCACTCTGAAGCTAGGTAAAACAAAGAAAGCGAGAAAAATGGTTGACAACAAGCACCCCGGAACATATAATTCTGTATCGAAAGAGAATCAATAGGTTGTACCAAGATGGTGGGAGGAGCAGAAACAATATGAGAAGATAAATTCAAAACCTTGGAGTTTCGTTCTGAGGAGACTAGAGGCCATCTACAACGAATCTTGAGTTTAATGTCCAAGAGTGCAGAGGAGATTGAGTATTCAACACCTGTGAGTAATCATAATAAAGAAGGTAAGACACCTATGCAAGTTACTATTATTGATGAGCATGACAAATACTCTTTAAATCCTACTGAACTAGAGTTATTATCTCCTAAACCTTCTTTATCTCAACAAACACACCAAGACAATCCAAGTATGAAATTAGGTAGCACTATGGCTGGCACTGGTAGGAAAATGTTGGGGTTGACCTTAGGCAGAAAGATAAGACTCGAACACCTGAGATTTTTTCCACTAGACCAAAAATTGAGTTACCAAACTTTAATGGTGAGAATCCTATATCAAAAATACTTCTCTGTTTTTTATGTTCATGAAAATCAAAAGTTAAGAGTTAATTGCAATGTATTTAATGGGTAGAGCTGAGACTTGATTTGATGGTTATATCATACAAAAGCATAGGGTCCATTGGCGTGAGTTTACTGTAGATATCTGTCACTGATTTTCTGACATTGAATGTAATGATACTATTGAAGAGTTTAACAAATTGAATCAGTATGGAAGAGTATCATGACAGGTTTGAGAGATCAGATCATTTATGTTATAGTATAGTCCTTTTTTGGAAGAATGATACTTTGTCTCAAGTTTCCTTAGTGGCTTGAAAGAGGAAATTAAGCACGGGGTAAAAACTCCTAAGTCAAAATCTTTAGTTGCTGCCTTTAAGTTGGCTAAGTTATATGAGTTAACTTGGGAGGTGGCAGAAGATTCAAATACTATCCTAAACTGAATTCCCTTAGACAAAATTCATATTATAATCCTTGTAGTCCTACTATGCAGTTGTCGTAAAGAAATAGTCATCAAAACAATGGTCAAAATAAGCAACCATTACTTGAATATAGGAGGACACATGGATTATGCTATAAATGTGAGAATAAGTTTACCCCTGGTCATTAATGCAGGGAAAAAACTTGATTTCCATGGAGGAGACATGTGGAAAAGAATATATAGAAGTGTTAGAAGTGGACCAATTACCTTATGAAGAAATGGCTCCAATGGAGGGGGTTTTAGAAATTTCAATAAGTACTTTGAGTGGGCATACAAGTCATAGCACTTTAAGGATTCAGGACTATTTTAGAGGTAAACCTTTGAATATTCTAGTTGACAGTGAGAGTACTCACGCTTTTATCACAGACAAGTGGGCAAAGGAAGGTGTGGAATTGGAGCATACTACCCCTTCAGCTATCAGTGGCAAGTGGTGAGAAATTGTACAGCACAGTTAAGAGCAAAAACTTGCAATGGAGAATGCAAGGATTTCAATTTGAGCATGATTTTAGGGTTTTAGCTATGGTGGTAGTGATATGGTCCTAGGTGTAGATTAGATGAAAAAGTTTGGTCCAGTGTTAATAGATTTTAATAATATGACTCTTAGTTTCATAAAAGGGGACAAGAGATTGTGTTGAAAGGAGGACATAACACTTATGTTGTGAAGATGATATAAAACAAGAAGACGCATAAATTAGTAGCCAATGACTCTGAGTTAACAGGAGCAAATCATATTCTTAATGGGGAAGTTAGTGAGAAATAAATACCACAAGAAATTCATAAGTTGTTGATAGAGTATAAAAGAGTTTTTGATAAACCTACTGGTATGCCACTTGCAAGGAAGCATGATCACTCAATTACATTGAAATCTGGAGTTGAAGCAATAATTGTTAGACCCTACAGAATGCCCTATCATTGTTGTCAGTTATTTTTGTCTGAGTTTTATATATTATTATAATTTTATTATTTATAAATATAATTTTGGTTACAGGCTCAAATTACAGTCTAAAGGCCCAAACTACAAGTCTAAACCCAATAGCCCGGTTACAACCCAAGTAGCTATGTTACAAGCAATTCTCATCAGACCAGGACCCAGTTCAGGCCCATATTCAATCCAAACAACCCAACAGGCCCAAGGAGTAGACCCAAGTTTAGCTAGGGTTTCATCTCATCTCCAGCGCCGCACAGATCCCAGCCGTCCGAATCAGAAATAGATCCAAGGGTCCACAAGGCACTAGAAAAACCCTAGGGTACTCATTGTAACCCTAGGGCTATTCCGACCGCTGCTATAGCGGTATGATGCCTCCACCGCCGAACGCTCCAACCAACACATGCGACGACACTTCCACACCCTTTCCAGATCAAAGCAATCCGAGTGCATTAAATGTACTCAACCTCTCCACCGCACAACTTACAACCTACTAGAGCGAGTCATCACCGTAGCTCCAATGACTCACCGGGGTGGAGCCTTTTAACCAGTCCAAAGGGAGCATCGAAAACCCCTATAAATAGGGTAAATCTGAAAATGAACAAGAGAGACGAGAAAGCAAACACAACAAGTACCCAATATACAAAATCAGAAAATAGAGAGCAGAGAGTGAAGGAAGCGAAGCCTTACCATCATCGGAGCCTCTACGCGCCTCCACGTGCCATCAGAGAAGATGAAACGCCGAAGGTATAAAACATTAGATCTGCTATGATTGAGGGTTATTTAGGGTAAATAGAGTTCAGTTTAGGATTTAGGGTGAAAAAAGGAATATTTCTAGGTATTTTATATTTTCCGGCCACCGTGGGTGGTGGCCGGCGGTGGTGGTGATCGACGACGGATGACTACCGGCCAGTAGTCGATCTTCCTCAGGCGAGGAAACTTAGAGAGAACCGAGAGAATTCTCTTGGTTAGAGAGAGAAGAGAGAAGAGGAAAATGAGGCTTAAGGCCTCTTTAGGCCTAATTAGGGCCTATATATATCCCTCTCTGAACGACGTCATTTTGGGGAGGGACCTGCGCGTAAATCTGGGTATGGGCATGTTGAATAATCGGGTAAAGAAAATAAAGAGAACACAAGAATTTTAACGAGGTTCAACAATATCCTTACGTCCTCGGTGCCCTGGGCGACACTAGATTTTTCATTTAATATCAAATAGGTTTTGGTTACATCTCCTTTATAATAAGTAAACCTGGCACATATTTACAAATATAACCCTGTATATTTATGAGCCATACCTAACAAATCTCCACCTTAGCGAATATCCTGCCCCTTAGGAAACATTCAATGTGGGTTGGGTTACGTTACTTCTTTAACAACTCGAAACACTGAACAAGTCCAAACAATGCATGAAATTTTCTCTCGTAACTGGCTTGGTGAACATATCAGCGGCATTCTCATTAGTATATACCTTTTAAAACAAAATCTCTATAGATGCAACCAACTCTCTGATCTTATAAAACCTTACATCAATATGCTTAGTTCTAGCATGATATACCTGATTCTTAGCCAAGTGAATAGTGTTTTGATTGTCACAAAGCAACTGAACTCCACCTTACTGAACACCCAACTCCTTCACTAAACCAGTAAGCCACAAAGCTTCTTTTGCAGCTTCAGTCGCTGCCATGTATTCAGCTTCAGTTGTCGATAATGCCACAACATATTGAACAGTAGACTTCCAACAAATAAGCCCTCAACCAAGAGTAAAGACATACCCTGTCGTAGATCTTCTATTATCCAAATCACCCGCATAGTTTGAATCCACATATCCTACAACCAAAAGATTATCCCGCTGAATACCAAAAACAATTCCATGTCCCACAATACCCTTTAAGTACCTAAAGATCCACTTGACTGCTTCCCAATGTTACTTACCAGGTTTAGACATGTACTTACAAACTTGACTAACAGAATGAGCTAAATTAGGATGAGTACATACCATTGCATACATCAAGCAGCCAACAATATTAGAATACAAAACCTTTGCCATATCTTCAGCTTCCTTATCTATCTTAGGGCACTGTTCTGATGAAAGCTTAAAGTGATTCGCCAATGAAGTGCTCACTGGTTTTGCGCTGCTCATCGCAAACCTTTATAGAATTTTCTGAACATAACCCAGTTGAGATAGCCACAGTTTCCTTGAGTCTTTTTCCCTACAAATTTCTATTCCAAGAATTTTCTTTGCAGTACCTAAATCTTTCATATCAAATTCCCGACTCAATAAATTTTTCAAACCGATAACATCATCCATGTTCTTCGCAGCAATTAACATATCATCAACATACAATAACAAAAAAAATAAAAGAACCATCATCAAGGCTCTTAACATAGACACAACAATCATACTCACATCACTTGTAGACAATCTTGATCATATAGGAGTCAAACAGTTTGTACCATTGTCTCGGAGACTATTTTAACCCATATAAATATTTCTTCAATTTATAAACTAAATGCTCATTTCCAGGTTGAGTGAAACCTTCAAGTTGCTGCATGTAGATCTGCTCCTCTAAATCACCATGCAAAAAAGTAATTTTAACATCCATCTGCTTTAAATTCAAATCCCAACTAGCTACCAATGCAAGTACTGCTCGGATTGAAGTGTGCCTGACCACAATAGAAAAAATTTCATCATAATCAACTCTTTTCTGCTGTGAAAATCCCTTTACTACCAAACAATCCTTGAACTTCTCCCCATCGTTTTCTGTTACTGCTGGTTTCTTCTTATACACCCATTTGCAACCAATAGGCTTCTTATCCTCAGGCCATGTATGATTATGATTCAAAGACTCCATCTCCTCAACCATGACAGCCATCCACTTGTTATTTTCCTGACTAGTAACAACATCATGAAAAGTAAACGGATCATCACTACTAACAGTAAGTGCAAAAGAGACCAAATCTTCAAAACCCAATCTGTTCAGAGGCTTTATATTCGTCCATCTCACCTTGTCTCTGGCGAGACTATAATCCTGCAAATCAACCGCAGTGGAACCACCAGAAGTTGGTTGAGAAGTTTTTATTTTCTTAACTGGAAACTACTCGAAATCCACCACTGTCGTGTCTGTCTTCTGCTGCAACATGGGATGTTCATAAAAAATAACATCTCTACTAATCACAATTTTCTTCGTAACTGGATCCCATAACTTGAATCCTTTGACACCCATCTTGTATCCCAGAAAAATGCACTCCTTCGAATTTTCATCAAGTTTAGATCTCTCATCAGTAGGTATATGCACATAAGTAGGATAACCAAAAATCCGTAAGTGATCAAAAGTAACATTATCACCAGTCCGTACCTATTTTGTAACTTTCCCAGTCAATGATGCCCTTGACGATATATTGATAAGATAACACGCCATGTTAACAGCCTTAGCCCATAAGTGTTTGGGAAGCCCTGAATTCAACAACAAACATCTGGCTCTTTCATTCAACGACCTGTTTATCTGTTCTGTAACACCATTCTGTTGTGGTGTATTGCGCACTGTAAAATGTCTCTTAATCCCATGCTCCTTACAGAAGTTTAAAAACTATGAATTTGTGTACTCTATACCATTGTCAGACCGCAAACACTTGATTTTCATCCTGTTTGGTTTTCTACCTCAGCTTTCCACAGCTTGAACTTCTCAAAAACGTCAGATTTCTGTTTCAAAAAATACACCCAAACTTTCCTTGAAACATCATTAATAAAAGTAACATAATACCTAGATCCACCCAAAGATGATGTCGTGGAAGGCCCCCATACATCATAATTCCATAATCAAGAATCCCTTCAGTTGTGTGCTTCTCATTCTTGAAACGAACTTTAGTCTGTTTACCAAGAACACAATACTTGCAAAAATCGAGCTTACAACTTTTAACACCATGCAACAGATTTCATTTATGTAATTCAGCCATACCACGTTCACTAAGATGAGTAAGACACATATGACACAGTTTGGTCGTATCATCACAGGACTCAACAGAATGAACTCTAACTATAACGGTACTCCCTAACAATCTGTAAATATTCCCTGCAGTCATCTTTTCTTTCATCACAGTCAAAGTTCCTTTAACAATCCGAATGGTTTCCCTATCCTCATCAGTCTTAGGGATAAAACCATTATTGTGCAAAGTGCCCAAAGAAATCAAATTCTTCTTCAAATCTGGGATATGTCAAACACCACACAACGTCCGAACAGAACCATCATACATCTTAATTATAACATCACCAATACCAACAATATTGCAACATCGGTCATCACCCAAATAAACAGAACCAGAATTAACCGACCTGTATGTTGAAAACCATTCCCTATTTGGCGTGATGTGATAAGAACATCCAGAATCAAGAATCCAAGCATCCGTCAATTGAGTCATTGAAATATAGAGCATATCACCCTCATTGCAATCAGAATTGTCATCCTCGACCACATTCACAGACTTGGATGAGCCATCACGCTTCTCATCAGTCTTCTTTTTCAACTTCGGACAGTCTCGCTTCATATGTCCCGCCTACTTGCACTTGTAACAGTGAATTGTATTCTTATCCCTAGATTTGGATATGAAATTCCACTTCCCATACCTTGCCTTCTCTGGCTTTCGTCCACAGTCTCGATTACCCTTGACATATAAGCTATCAGCTTGAAAGCTTTCCTCTGCATTCTGCTTCTGCTGGTTGTGAGTCAAAAAGGCTGTAGTAATCTTTTCAACTTTGATAGTCTCTTTCCCATATGTAAGAGTACTCACCATGTGTTCGTAAGAGGGAGGCAACGAACACAACAAAATCATCGCTTTGTCTTCATCCTCAATTTTCACATCAAGTCAAGCCAAATCATAAACGATTTGATTGAAGACATTCACGTGTTGCACCAAATCATGATCATCATGCATCTTCAGCCCATACAACCACTACTTTAGATATAATTTAGTCGATAAGGATTTGGACATAAATTGACTTTCCAACTTCTTCCAAATTTTATCTGGAGATGACAGATGCATGATGTGATACATGACATTGTCTGCCAAACATAATCGTATGGTTCCTGCCGCTCACTGTCGCAATTCTTCCCACTCTTCCTCCTCCATCGACACCAACTTTGTAGGTCACAAAGCCTTTAGGATCCTTTGCTGCGCCAACAGATCCTTCACCCTTGTTTTCCATAATTCGAAATTACCTTGACCATCGAATTTCGTAACTTCGAATTTGGCTCCTGACATCTGATACCAATTATTGAATAATCAGGTAAAGAAAACGAAAAGAACACAATAATTTTAACGAGGTTCAACAATATGCTTACGTCAATGCCCTAGGCGGTGGTAGAATTTTTAATTCAATATCACATAGGTTTTGGTTACATCTCCTTTATAATAAGTAAACCCTGGTACATATTTGCAAAAATAACCCTGTATATTTATGAGCCATACCTAACAAATCTCCACCTTGGAGAATATCCTGCCCCTTAGGAAACATTCAATGTGGGTTGGGTTACCTTACTTCTTTAACAACTAAAAACACTCAACAAGTCCAAACAACGCATGAAATTTTCTCTCGTAACTGGCTTGGTGAACATATCAGCGATATTCTCATCACTATGTACCTTCTGAAATAAAATCTCTACAGATGCAACCAACTCTCTGATCTTGTGAAACCTTACATCAATATGCTTAGTTCTAGCACGATATACCTGATTCTTAGCCAGGTGAATAATACTTTGATTGTCACAAAGCAACTGAACTCCACCTTGCTAAACACCCAACTCCTTCACTAAACCATACCTCTGTCCTCTTTACCGGTATATTTATGAGCCATACCTAACAGGGCAAATTACACCCGCAGTCCTTGTAGCCTTGTAACTATTCAATTTAGTCATTAAAAAGTATGTTTTACACATTTTAATTTTATCATTTAATTTTATTTATTTATATTTTAGTCACTACTATATGTATATATATTTAGGATAAATATCACATTTAGTTAAATATTAATAATTTATATCTTAGTCCCGAATTATGATTTAGGGTAAATTATATAATTAGTACATAGTTTTAATATTATTTCGAAATAGGATTAATTAATTTTACTATTTTATATTTTAATCATTTCTTATTATTATAAGATTAATTATAATTTTAATATACTTTTATATATTAGTATAATCTAATCTATATAGTTTTAATATTAAATATTATAATAGGACTAGTAACATTTATATTAAATATTATTTAGTAATTATTTATATTAAGTTATTTGTAAATTTAAATTTAAAGAAAAAATTTATTATTTATTGCAAAGACACTAATTAATAAATACTGGTACCAATCTTTGGCGTTATGGGGGTGCTAATCCTTTCCAATACGTAACCGACTCCCGAACTCATTTTTCTGGTAACCAGACCCATGTTATATTATTTTAATATTATTCTTAGGAATTTTATTAGAATAATATAACATTTCGGTGACCAATCTCACCATATTAAAAGATTGGTGGCGACTCTACAACTTAGTGTTTCATCTTATTCAAGGAGGATAAACACTTACTTTTTCGAGACTAGTTACACCCATTGAGGTGTACTTTTTGCACTCTCCGTCGTCGGGTAGAGAAACATCTCGACAGCTTGGCGACTCCGCTGGGGATTTTTTAAAAAGAGAGTCCAGTCACCAGTTTATTAATTATTTGTCTTTGTAATAAAATAATAAATTTGTTTTAAGTTTGTTATAATTATTTCACTAACTTTTTTTTTCATGTGTGTACATATTTAATTTTGGGTCTTTAGAATAGAATAATAGGGTATACATTACTTTATTTCTTTTTATGCTTTTCCTCACCCATTGTGCACTACATTCATGACATGAGCTAAAACCCCGCTCTTATGCTATTTAGTTCGAATGAGAAACTACTCACTCATGTGATTTTTACCTCCGTATGGGATAGGGGACCATTCTTTGAGCTCACACCTTATGTTCCTCGTGTGGTTTTCACCTCTGTATGGACATAAGGAAGTGTGTTCCTTCGAATTGAACTTGATCCGAAAGTCTGTAATGGACCAGAATTGAGGGCTTGGCAGTCTAAGGGGACTTTAACAAAGGACAATTCATTGACCCTTTTTCCTTAGAACCAAACCCATCATATAGTAAACCTAGAACTTGAGTTTAACTAGAACCTAACCCGATTAAGTATTTTAAGATTAGCACACAAGGAAAAGTTGTTTGGATATTTTAATTGTTACGTTATTTTTTTAATAAATGCATGCGAACTAGAAATAATGCTGTTTGGTCTGTTACTATAAATAAACATGAAACTAGAAGGCATGAAGTTAGGATTTATTAATTATTATTAATTAATTTAAACTCCATTTTCATTATGCATTCTGCATTTTCATACCATGGTGTTGATTTATGACTGATTTCATATAGAAAGCTGGAAATATGGAACAAAGAGTCCAACATTAAGTAGAAGACAACGCAATTGTTTTAAGATGGTATGAGCAATCTCAACTTATCAAAGGGAATAACTTATCACCGGGGTACATGTCAAACTTGATTAGATATACACATATCAATGTACGCTAAAACAATCTGGGTGAGTTGAAAGAAATCTGGGAAAAGTGGGAAATGACTGACAAACAACTATTCTATCAACTATATGGTGATATTGCTTATATTTTGGACATTCCTATTAACCGACATTTGTTCAGATCTCTATCACAATTTTGGAACCCTGCCTACAGTTGCTTAACCTTTGGCAAAGTAGATTTGACATATACTATAGAAGAATATCGAGCTCATATTCGCTGTCTGAGATCCTATGAAGATAGAGTATATATCAAGCCACCTAATTATGTTCCTTTTAAGAAGAAAGTACTCTTATTGACCGGAATGAGTAAAGAGTGGGCTACTAGAGACATCAAAAAGAAGGGTGATAGCGAATATATTACTTGGACTGCCTTGAGAGAAGTGATCTACCACCATCCAGAAAAAAGAAAAAAAATGATATGTTGGATTTAGGAATTTATGGATTAGTCATTTTTCCAAAAATCCTGGGCATGTGGATATATCAACTGTAGACCTGTTTAAAAGACTGAACAAGGATGCAGATCCGGTTCCTTCTATTTTAACTGAAACATTTCGTTCCTTGAATTCCTGCAGACATGAAGGGGAGGGACGTTTTATAGGCTGTGCACCCCTATTGTTGGTATGGGTTCTGAATCATCTTAAGCACAAGGAAAGAGCACCTGACCGAGTATTCCTATGAGATTTTTCACCTCTACAACATTTCCTTTCTTGAAAATAGCCCAGAGGATATGATGAAGAAAAATGGATGAGCATATTTTGAAATCTTGAAGATAATGACGTATTATGGCGAGCCTCATTGAATACCTCTTTAAATATACTATATAAGTGTGGAGAACACAATTGGGTTCCTTTGCCTGGCATATGGGGTTCCGTAGGATATACACCTTTGTTGGTTTACAGACAATATGGATCAAGGTAGTTTATTCCCGTGACATCGGGTTTATCCGAATCCGAGTTTGCATTCAGAAGTGATCAATATAAGGAAAAGATTATAAAGGTTGATGAGGCTTAGAAACAGATCCATCAAGTAAATTTATTTACTTTCAGTCAAAAGCTTTCGCCTGAATATGAGCAATGGAGAATTAACCGAGTCAACGACAACATTCTAGTAGTTAATTTCGAGAATGTTCAACCTATCAAAGAACATTTGAGAATTATACCATCTCCATTAGAGTTGGCAAAGCAAGACTTCAAGATCGAAAGAAAGCAATGGAAAAGAACTCTGAAAAAGTTGGAAGAGGAAGTATACCATAAAGAAATTAAGATAAACATCCATAAAGGGCGAGCATATCAAGTTAGAAAAATTGAAAAACAGTTTAGGTTAGATTTCAACGATCTCCAGTCGTCTAGCAGATGGTAAATACTCAGATTGCGGAAGGATCAAGCAAACAAGAGTTAACAAGTTTAAAAAGAAAAGCTGGAGAAGGTAAAAAGGAGCTCAAACAAAGCAAACACCATGCCAAGATGTTTTCCAAAGAAAAGGAGGCATTAGAGCAACGATTGCTGGAAAATCAAGCTCAAAACCAAAAACTAAAAAGCAAGATCATAAGGTTGGAAACTGCACTGCAAAGTCAAGAAAGTAACTCGGAAGTTAATAACCTAAGGAAACAAGTAAGGGAATTAGAAACCAAGGTTCAAGATCTTCAGGTGAAGGCGAATGAACTCCCTATTGTCCCTTATGAAGGAATTTTGCAATGGCGCTATCGCTGGGAACATGCTCAATGGAATGCCAAACAAAGAGACGACCTCATTGCAAAGTATTTGGAGCAAGCTCAGGGAGTAGAACAATATCTAGTGGATTTGGCATTTGTGGCTACCACTTTGAGTGAAGAATTAGAGCCAGAAACTGAAGAAGCTCATAAGGTCTTTGAGTTACTTGAGCATATACAACAGCTAGGAGAAGTTGCTCAGATGTATCTGTGATGTCTGTACTATGTTTTAAAGCTTTATAATAAAACTTTGTTTTAGTATAAAAGCTGTTCTAAAGGAATCATCTCAATATCAACATTTTTCATTTTTCATATTGTGCATAAACATTTTTGGCATTTGACATTATATTTTTAATACTTGTTAATAAACATCCATTTTCATTAAAAAGGTTTTTTTAATTTTTCGAAGAATACTGGAAACCCCTAAGCATCCATACAATACTAGGAAAAGATTAATAGATGATAAGATCGCTCAAATTCAAAGGAATCAGCTTGAGATGCAAGAGAATTCTAAGAAAGCTCAGGAAGAAATGCATAACAAGTTATTCAAATCCCATAATGAGATGATGGAAAAATTTGCAAGTATGTTGCAAAGGAGAAGTATGGACCAAATAAATGCCCCAGTTATTGGTGCTTTCACTGAAGAACCTCTATATTCTCCAGGTTTTACACCAAGAGCAGATCATCAAAAAGCTAAAGTAACTGAAGAACCTTTATACCCTCATGCAACATCTCATGTTAAGGCCCAGTCAGGAGTATTTACTCAGTCAGGAAAAGTAAACACAAACTTACCTAGTGCTTCTATAAACCAACAACATGTTAAAAATATTCCAGATTTTGATCAAGAAAAAAAAGGAAAGAATCAAATAAATTGGATCAACTAATGGAAGAAGTTAGGGTTATAAAAGAGGGTTCATGTGTATATGGAATTGAAGCAAAAGAGTTGAGTTTAGTGCCTGATTTGGTATTACCACCCAAGTTCAAGATCCCAAATTTTGAAAA
This sequence comes from Hibiscus syriacus, assembly GCF_006381635.1. NCBI lineage: Eukaryota > Viridiplantae > Streptophyta > Magnoliopsida > Malvales > Malvaceae > Hibiscus > Hibiscus syriacus. The sequence continues at coordinate 8,801,723 of NW_024063533.1, read as the reverse complement.
TTTTGATGGTATGAAATGCCCTTTTACCCATATTACAATGTTTTGCAGAAAAATGACGGGTTATATAGGGAATGATCAACTACTGATCCATTGTTTCCAAGAAAGTTTGACAGGTTCATCCATCCGATGGTATAACCAATTAAGTAGAGCTCATATTAAATCTTAGAAAGATTTGGCTAAATCTTTTCTGGAACAATATAAGCATGTGAAGGATATATGGCCTAATCGAATGGTACTGCAAAACATGGAAAAGAAATTTAATGAAACTTTCAAGCAATATACCCAGAGATGGAGGGACATAGCTGTACAGTTACATCCACCCATGGAAGAAGAGGAAACAAATGTTCTCTTTGTGAACACTTTAAAGGCTCCTTTATTTACTCACCTCATAAGAAATTCTTTTAAAAGATTTGCTGACATAGTCACAGCAGGTGAGATGATTGAAATGGCAGTTAAGAGTGGGAAACTTGAAAGTGGTGAATCTAACAAGAAGCCATTTATGAAAAGAAAGAAAGTGAGGTAAGTTATGCAAGGAAATATGAATCCAATAATATTACGGTTTCTCAACCTTAAGATGTTGGATCCTCTACATAAAGCTCTGCCAAACAAGGAACAAGTGAACCAAGGATGGAAAAAGAAAAACCTCAGTTTGACCCAATTCCGATGACATACAAAGAATTATACCAGCTATTATATGACAAACATATAATATCACCCTATCATGTATCACCCATACAACCTTCATATCCTAAGTGGTACAATGATAACTTGCAATGTAAATATCATGCAGGAGCTCGCAGACATTCTATCGAAAACTGCATCGCATTCAAAATAATTGTTCAAAGTCTGAGAACAAAGAATATCATAAATTTTGGTGATAAAAAGCAACCAAATGTGGCTCAAAACCCATTGCCAAATCATGCAGGAGCATGAATCAATGCAGTTATAGAGGAAAAAGAAAAGCAAGTGATAAGGTAAGTCAGTGAAGTAAAATCACCTATGCTTTGGGTATGGACTTAAATGATCAAAGTTGGTTTGCTAAAATTTGATCTGTCAACAGTACAATTAAACTATGGAAATGTTTGCCATTATCATGGTTATGAAGGACATGTTATACAACAATGCCCAGATTTTTGAACTTTGGTACAGAAAATGATGAATGACAAAGAAATGGAATTTTTCAAGGAGATATCTGAAGAAGAAATAGATATTTACGCCTCTAAAGGATCATCTAGATAAGTCTATAACTCTAATTATCCTTTAATTATCACACCAATGACTCAGGTGCCAGATAAGAAAGGTCCAAAGTTGATCATCATTTCACCATTCCCGTTTCCTTATAAAAATGACAAGCATGTACCATGGAATTATGAATGCCAAATGAAGGAAACAATGTTAGGAAATGAAGAGATAGATGAAGTTGGACATTTTACTAGAAGTGGGAGATGTTATTCTAAGGAATCTGAGAAGCAAGGTCCAGTTGATAAAGGGAAAAAGATTGAATTACAACTAAAAGAGGATGAAACTGTCATCATTGAACTTGTAACTGAAAATGATGCTATAGAATTCTTGAAGTTTCTCAAGCACAATGAATACAACATTGTTGAATAGTTGCACAAATTGCCAGCTCGTATACCAGTCTTAGCACTTTTATTAAGTTCCAAAGCACATCGTAATGCTTTGTTAAAAGTGTTAAATCAAACTTTTGTACCAAAGGAATTACCTGTTAACAAATTGGATAAACTGATTGCAAACATACAGGATGGCAATTTCCTTTCTTTTTCAGAAGATAAAATTCCTTCTGAGATGAGTGGTAGCCCTAAAGCTCTTTATAGCACGGTTAAGTGCAAATGACATATTCTATCTCGAGTGTTAGTAGATAATAGCTCAGCTTTGAACGTAATGCCATTAATAACTTTGAATAAATTACCAGTTGATAACACACTCATGAGAAATAGTTAGAGTATTGTTCGAGCTTTTTATGGAACCAAGAAAGAGGTTTTGGGAAAAATTGACATTCCTTTAACTATTGGTCCAATTACTTATGAAGTGGAATTCCTAGTAATGGATATTATACCCACTTACAATTGTTTACTAGGAAGACCCTGGATTCATTAAGTAGGGGCAGTTCTGTCTACGTTACACCAAAAGGTAAAATTTGTAATAGATGGCAACCTAATATGTCTTAATGCTGAAGAAGACATTATTACTTCAGTCTCTACCACTGATCCATATGTTGAGTTGGATGAAGAAGCTATTGAGTGCTCTTTTAGATCATTGGAATTTGTCAACGCAACATTTATAGCCGAGGGAAAAAGGATGCCTAAACCCAAAATTTCAAACTGCACAAAAATGGGACTCATATTGACTTTAGGAAAAGGAGAAAAAACTGGAAAAGGATTAGGAAGTTATTTACAAGGACCAGTTAATCCATTTTTTCCTATCTCTAAGAAAGATCGATTTGGTTTGGGATATCAGCCAACCATAAAAGAAAGACAGAGAGGCATTAGAAAGAGTCAAGAACTGAGAAAGGAAAAGTTAGCTGGAGAAGATCTCACATGGGAACCAATGATCTTTCCAGCATTGAGTAATACTTTTGTGTCTGGAGGACATGATTTTCAAGAGAATGATTTTCAAGAGAATGATTTTCAAGAGAATTAGTAGAGCAAAGGGCTGATTGTTGAAAATGCTTTGAAATAAATGAATATCAATGTCATATCAGATGATGAATCTATGGAAAAGAAAGTTATGGGCATTTACCCCGCATCACCAAGCTTTGAGTTAAATAATTGGAATGCGGAAGAATTACCTATAGTTTTAAAGTCTTTTTCAGAGTAATACACCAAAACTTTCACTATTGCCTATACCCTGGGGCAATAGTTTGATTTTGTGTAAAGGGTTAAACTATGTGTTTTTCTTTTTCAATAAAAGATGCATTAGTTCCAAATGGCAATAATTTTAAGTGCATTTCATGGTTATATGTATATACTTTTGTTTATTTTTCTTTTAGGAACTCAAATATCAATGACATAGGTGTTGATGATACTGACTCGGAAATTAATTTCGAGCAGCCCATGTGTCCTGAGGAAATTGAGGGTTATGATAATGACGAAATATATGATTTACCTTCCGAGCTGTTAAAAATGGTGGAAAAAGAGGATAAGCAAATTCTACCTCATAAAGAACCTATTGAGATCTTAAATTTAGGATCTGATGTGGACAAGAAGGAGGTAAAAATTGGCACCACTTTATCTGATAAAGGACGTCAGAGTTTGATTAAATTGTTGCAAGAATACAAGGATGTATTTGCTTGGTCATATGAAGACATGCCAGGATTGGATACAGAATTGGTAGTACATAAGTTACCAAAAAGACCAGAATGTAAGCCAGTACAACAAAAGCTGAGAAGAATGAAACCCAAAATTCTACTCAAAGTCAAGGAAGAAGTAAAAAAATCAATTCGATGCTGGGTTTCTTAAAGTGGCCAAGTACCTCGAATGGGTAGTAAATATTGTCCCTGTAACAAAGAAAGATGGTAAAGTCCGTATGTGTATTGATTATAGAGATCTTAATAGAGCCAGTCCAAAGGATAATTTTCCTTTGCAACACATAGACACATTGGTGGAAAATACTGCTAAGTATTCTCTATTCTCATTTATGGATGGTTTTTCTGGTTATAATTAAATATGGATGTACCCTGAGGATATAGAGAAAACAACGTTTGTTACCTTGTGGGGAACATTTTGTTATAAAGTGACTCCATTTGGACTAAAGATCGCAGGGGCAACATATCAAAGGGCTATGATAACATTATTTCACGACATGATGCATAAAGAAATAGAAGTTTATGTCGATTATATGATTGTCAAATCCAAGTCAGAGGGAGAGCATGTTGAGAATTTGAAAAAGCTTTTCCAAAGATTAAGGGAATGTCAGTTAAAGCTTAACCCCAATAAATGCACATTTGGGGTGACATCTGGCAAACTCTCTGGATTTGTTGTAAGCCAACAAGGTATTGAAATAGACCTAGATAAGGTTAAATCTATCCAAGATTTTCCAACCCCACGATCACAAAAGGAGGTTCAAGGATTTTTAGGAAGGTTGAATTATATAGCTAGATTTATTTCGCAGCTAACTAAGAAATGTGATCTTATTTTTTGCCTCCTTCGAAAGAGTGATTTTGGGACATGGAATAAAGAATTTCAAGAAGCCTTTGAGACAATTAAGAAATATATATCAAGTCCCCCAATCTTGGTACCACCCATCCCAGATAAACCCTTAATTATTTATTTATCAGTCTGGGAAAATTCAATGGGGTGCGTATTAGGACACCATGATCAAACTGAGAAGAAAGAAAGAGCTATTTATTATCTCAGTAAGAAGTTCACTAAATGTGAAACTAAATATTCTTTAATTGAAAAATTGTGTTGTGCTTTGGTATGGACCACTCGAAGGCTTAGGCAGTAAATGTTATATCACACTACATGGCTTATATCCAGATTTGACCCTTTGAAGTATTTAATGGATGTACCCACATTATCTGGAAGATTAGATCATTTGTAAATCCTGTTGTCAGAATTCGATATCCAATATGTCAGTCAAAAAGCAGTAAAAGGGAGTGCAATAGCTGAATTTATTTCAAGTAGAACTTCTCAAGAATATGAGCCAATAGATTTTGATTTTCCTGATGAAGATTTGATGGTAATTTTAATGGAAGAATCGGTTACATCTACCAAAGAATATTGGAAGTTGACTTTTGATGGTGCTTCGAATGCTCCGGGACATGGAATTGGGGCAATTTTAGTCTCACCAGAAGGAAAACATTATCCATTTACTAGCCGACTTAATTTTGATTGCACAAACAATATGACTGAGTATGAGGCATGTATTTTGGGTCTTAGAGATGCCATTGAGCGTAAAGTAAAAATGCTCAAGGTTTATGGGGATTCAACTCTGGTAATATACCAAATTAGAGGAGAATGGAGACAAAAGATTCTAAGCTTGTAAAATACCAGAAATTGGTTCTGAAACTCATCAAATAATTTGAAGAAGTAACTTTCAATTACCACCCCAGAGAAGAAAATCAAATGGCCGATGCCTTGGCAACTTTAGCAGCCACTTTTAAAGTAGATGAGAATTCAAGCATGATGCCTATTGAAATGCAGGCTCATGAATATCAAACTCATTATTTTAATATTGAGGAAGAAGAAGAAGAAAAACCTTGGTACTATGATATCTTACGATATATAAGATACCAGAGTTATCCTGAACAAGTAACAGAAAATGATAAGAGAACTATCCGAAGAATGGCATCAGGATATGTACTAGATGGTGAAGTCATATACAAAAAGATCCTGAACCAAGTCTTATTGAGATGCGTGGATACCAAAGAATCCAAAACAATTCTTGAAGAAGTGCATGAAGGAGTATGTGGTACTCATGCTAATGGGTATACAATGGTTAGATAAATTATGAGATTTGGATACTATTGGTTGACTATGTAAACTGACTGTATCAATTATGCCCGAAAGTGTCATAAATGTCAATTTTATGGAGACAAGAAGCATACTCCTCCTCATCCGTTGCATGTAATGACAGCTCATTGGCCATTCTCTATGTGGGGCATTGATGTTACTGGATAAATTTTTTCCAAAGCCTCAAATGGCCATCGCTTCATTTTGGTAGCAATACATTATTTTACCAAATGGGTAGAAGCAACTTCTTATGTGAACATCACTCAGTCCATAGTCTGTAAATTCTTGAAAAAAGAAATCATTTTTCGATATGGTCTGCCGGAAAGAGTTATTATTGACAATGCTTTGAATCTGAACAACAAGATGATGAAGTCAATCTATGAACAATTCCAGATAAAGCATCATAATTAGACTACTTATCATCTAAAGATGAATGGAGCGGTTGAGGTAGCTAATAATAATATCAAGAGGCTTATAGAGAAAATAACTGAAACTTATAAGGATTGGCACGAGAAACTACCATTTGCTCTGTTTGCCTATCGAACTTCAGTACGAACATCGACTGGGCCAACTTTTTTTTCATTAACTTATGGGATAGAAATAATCTTACCTATTGAGGTAGAAATTCCCTCATTAAGAGTTTTATCAAAAGTAAAGCTAGATGAGGTAGATTGGGTTTGAACCAGATATGACCAGTTAAATTTGATTGAAGGAAAGAGAATGAAAGCTAATTTCCATCGTCAGATATACCAAAAGCGGATGACACGAGCACATGATAAAAAAGTTCACATCCGACGAAGGAGATCTTGTGCTCAGAAGGACTTTTCCTTTTTCAAAAGGATTTCTGGTGGAAGTGGATGCCAAATTGGGAAGGACATTATATTGTAAACAAAGTTTTTTCTGGAGGAGCTTTAGTCCTTGCTGAAATGGATGGACCTGAATTACCTTACCTAGTAAATTCTGATGCGGTTAAAAGGTATTTTGCATGAAAAGAAAGAGGGATTTAAGATCTTTGGTGGTATAAGAAGGAGCTCTATACTCTTCTCAAGATCCTTTCGATAGAAGCTACGCTCGAATAACTTTGTGGCGTGTCAGATCAAAAACATTTGTGCTATTGGTTTTTGAGGATGCTTACTTTGTCTTTTATAAATAAAAGTTTGCATGTAAATTATTTGCATGAATAAAAAGAGACATTTTCTTCTTTTTTAAGCATCTTGATTTGAAAATTTAAAACATGTAGTTTAATTTGAAGTACATCAAATCATGGTGTATTATTGTACAAAAAATCTTTGAAGAATACTAATATTCTGAGGCTAGCAATGATTTTAACGTATGATGATATGATACATGAAACATTAAAGCTTAAAGAGGTCTTAGGTACATAAAAATGATCTGAAATGTTTGTCATTAATGGTTTGTCCTTTGTACTGGTGGAATTTAAGAATAACACAGGTTCAGGTTCGACCAAAAAGGATCAAGATGATCGGTTGAGATGAAATGATTATGTATATATGATGAGACTGAGTCAAGAATGGACGAAAAAAGGGGGTCCTTGTTCGAGGAAAAAGAAAATACACTGAAATTTTGTCATTGCACATATTTTAGGCATAAATAGGATCATGACATTTATAAATGCATGATAGCAAACAATATTACATCTGTAGGTTTTTTTGAAAAGAAAGCCGAAAGTTCAAATCCTGAAATTGGAGTAATCAACTCAGAAATCCCTAAAAAAAGGGATATCCAAAGATTGCATGAGTTTAGTATCCACAGAAGAGTAGTTGAACAAGTTTCTTCAATGTTGTAGATTTGGTCTCCACGAAAGAGCCGTGGAAGCAAATCAACCTTGAATCTGATCTTCACAGAAGAGTAATGAAACATATTTTTTTAAAGTCAATTCAGTCTCCACAAAAGAGTAGTAAAAACAAATCAACCTTGAATCTAATCGTCACAGAAAAGTAGTGAAATATATTCTTTTCAAGTTAATCTAATCTTCACAGAAGAGTATTGGAAGCAAGTCATTTGAGTCAAGCCTTCACAAAAGAGTAGTGAAGCAATGCAATCAAGCTTTAACAAAAGAGTAGTGAAGCAATGCAGTCAAGCCTTCACAAAAGAGTAGTGAAGCAATGCAATCAAGCCTTCACAAAAGAGTAGCAAAGCAATGCATTTAAGCCTTCATAAAAGAGTAGTGAAGCAATGCAATCAAGCCTTCAAAAAAGAGTAGTGAAGCAATGCAATCAAGCCTTCACAAATGAGTAGTGAAGTAATGCAATCAAGCCTTCACAAAAGAGTAGTGAATCAATGTAATCAAGCCTTCACAAAAGAGTAGTGAAGCAATGCAATCAAGCCTTCACAAAAGAGTAGTGGAGTAATACAAATCAAGACTTCACAAAAGAGTAGTGAAACAGGAACAAATCAAAAGTTTGATCTCCACGGAAGAGTAGTGGAACGAATTTTTATCAAATGAAAAGCCACTCGGCGAAAACTTCTTGTCTTTTTATCTTTGCTTTATTCTTGTTAACACAAAAATAAACAAAGAGGGGCAGCTGCCGACAGTCATTTTCGTCCGAGTTTTATATATTATTATATTTTTTTTATTTTTTTATTTTTAAATATAATTTTGGTTACATGCTCAAATTACAGTCCAAAAGTCCAAACTACAAGTCTAAACCCAAAAGCCCGATTATAACCCAAGCAGCTATGTTTCAAGCAATTCTCATCAGACCACGACCCGATTCAGGCCCAGATTCAATCCGAATAGCCTAACAGGCCCAATGAGTAGACCTAAGTTCAGTAAGGGTTTCATCTCATCTCCAGCGCCGCACAGATCCCAGCTGTCCGATTCAGAAGCAGATCCAAGGGTCCATAAGGCACTAGCAAAACCATAGGGTACTCATTGTAACCCTAGGCTATTCCGGTCGCCGCCATAGTGGTTTGATGCCTCCGCCACCAAACGCTCTAACCAGCATATGCCACGACGCTGCCACGTCCTCTCCAGATCGAAGCAATCTGAGTGCATTAAATGCACTCAGCCTCTCCACTGCACAACTCACAGCCTACTAGGGTGAGTCTCCACCGTAGCTCCGGTGACTCACTGGGGTGCAGCCTTTTAACCGGTCCAAAAGGAGCATCGAAAATCCTTATAAATAGGGTGAATCTATAAATGAATAAGAGAGACGAGCAAGCAAACACAACAAGTACCCAATATACAAATTCATAAAATAGAGAGAATAGAGTGAAGGAAGCGAAGCCTTACCATCATCAAAGCATCTACGAACCTCTACGCACCACCAGAGAAGATAAAACACCGAAGGTATAAAACCTTATATCTACTTCGATTGAGGGTTATTTAGGGTAAGTAGAGTTCGGTTTAAGCTTTAAGGTGAAAAGAGGATTATTTATGGGTATTTTATGTTTTTCGACCACCGGGGGTGGTGGCCGGTGGTGGTGGTGATCGGTGGCGCATGATTGCCGGCCAATGGCCGATCTTCCTCAGGCGAGGAAACTTAGAGAGAACCAAGAGTATTCTCTCGGTTAAAGAGAGAAGAGAGAAGAGAGAATAGGAAAATGAGGCTTAAGGCCTCTTTAGGCCTATATATATCCCTCGCCGAACGACGTCGTTTTGGGGAGGGATCTACGCGTAAATTCGAGTATGGGTAAATTACACCCACGATCCTTGTAGCCTTATAACTATTCAATTTAGTCATTAAAAAGTATGTTTTATACATTTAATTTTATTTATTTATATTTTAGTCACTACTATATGTATATATATTTAGGATAAATATCATATTTAGTCCCTTAAATATTAATAATTTATATCTTAGTCCCAAATTATGATTTAGGGTAAATTACATAATTAGTACACAGTTTTAATATTATTTTGAATTAGGATTAATTAATTTTACTATTTTATATTTTAATCATTGCTTATTATTATTATAAGATTAATTATAATTTTAATATACTTTTATATATCAATATAATCTAATCTATATAGTTTTAATATTAAATATTATAATAGGACTAGTAACATTTATATTAAATATTATTTAGTAATTATTTATATTAAGTTATTTGTAAATTTAAATTTAAAGAAAAAATTTATCATTTATTACAAAGACACTAATTAATAAATACTGGTACCAATCATGGGCATTATGGGGGTGCTTATCCTTCCCCATACGTAACCGACTCCCGAACTCATTTTTCTGGTAAGCAGACACGTGTTGTATTATTTTAAAATTATTATTAGGAATTTTATTATAATAATATAACATTTAGGTGACCAATCTCACCATATTAAAAGATTGGTGGCGACTCTATAACTTGGTGTTTCATCTGATTCAAGGAGGATAAACACTTACTTTTTCGAGACTAGTTACACCCCTTGAGGTGTACTATTTGCACTCTCCGACGTCGGGTAGAGAAACGTCTCGACAATCATCATAAAACTAAAATTAAGAGACAGGTGGCTGTCATGTAAAGTCTTCAATCATTCAAACTAATAAAAGCCCTTTTTCTTCACCTTGTTTGCTAGTTAAGAAAAAGGATGAGAGTTGGAGAATGTACATAGATTACAGACAATTAAATGCCTTAACTGTGAAGAACAAGTTTCTCATTCCTATTGTGTAGGAATTATTGGATGAGTTAATTAAGGCATTTTTTAAAATTGGATTTAATATCAGGGTATTGGAAAATTAGAGTAAACCCTGAGGATATAAAAAAATAGCTTTTAGGACTCACCATGGCATTTTGAATTTAAGGTGATGCCTTTTAGATTGAAAAATGCACCAACCACATTTCAAGCCTTGATAAACCATTTTGGACCCTACATGAGGAAATTTGTCATAGTCTTTTTTGATGACATATTGGTTTATAACCCTGACTTAAAGAGCCATGAGAAACATCTTGAAACAGTATTGGCGATCCTAAACAAAAACCAGTTATTTGCTAAGAGGAGTAAGTGTTTCTTTGGTCAAAATGAAGTTGAAAATCTAGGGCATATTGACAACGTGTCATTCTGATGTCAAATAAAGTTTAGCCTTAATCTCAATAAAAATAAATATAATAGTATAGAGAGAGTAAGGGTCGATCCACATGGACTAAGGAATATACTGAAATGATTGTTCTTAACCTTTGATCTAGGCAAAAAATGCAAGTAAAGTAAAAAGGGGGTTTGTTGAGAAATTGAATAAGCAAATAACGATTCAAAGGAAGATAAAGAATTGAATAAAATAAAATTAAAAACCAATATGATGAAATTAGCCTCGGGATTTTGTGTGCCTCAAATTCTAATAGATCATTGAATAGGATTTTTTCTCCAGTTAAATGTCGGTTTGAGTTCGCAAGGTTCAATCCTTGGAGCTCATTTTTTTTCTCTTTGATGATTGATTTTCCTAAATCTATTTTAGGAATCACAATCCTTGTTCAAATTAACTTTGACTATCACTGTTAATTCAAAACAATTTAAAAGCGCTTGGAAAAACCCGACTCGAATTATGCTTTCTATATGAAAGTCAAAATCGATCCTTATTTCCATTAGTGTTCCATTGCTATGTGTGTTCAAGGGAATTTGAATCAATTCATTCTATAATCGCAACACTAAACCATAACAAAATCCAAGCCAAGAATCTATTTTTGAAGTGAATGCGTTTTGATTTTAAGAAAGGCCGACGCCAATCTATTTTCCAGAAAATTGAGAATTTAACTCGAAAGGGTATGAGGTGTTTTTCAATTCTCACGAATGGAATTGAGTCATCGCTTTAGCCCTTGGCTATGGAAAATGTAGCTAAGCATGGTAGAAACCATACTTAGCATTTTAAAATAAAATAAATTAAACTTGAAAGTAAAATAAAATGAAAGAAAAACTTTTATAAATCTAAAGAAAGAAAGAAACAAGAGAGTTCAAGAGTGAATGATATCAATGATCAATTGAGTATTACTCCAATGGGGTATTTATAGTCCTCAAAAACCTTAAAATATACTTTAAAATTAAAAAAATTCCTAAAATAATAAATAAATAAAATAAATCCTAATTTGAATTCAAAAATTCGGTTGAGTCTTTGGTCTTCACGCCACTGCTGACTGGACCTTCTAGAAGCTGTTGACTTGATGCTACGTCAGCGAAGTCATGCCCCAAGTCATGCCCACTAATCAAGTCATGATTCTAGAAAATCAAAAATTGCACAATTTCATCAGTTTTAGCAACATTTCTGAAATCTACTGCCCTGCATTGAAAAATGAATGAAACAATCCAAGTTAGCAACTTAAAATAGCTAATCAAGGAGTACTTAATTAAAAAATAATGTATAATTTAAGCATTAATCATATATCATTTCTTTTCACGAAGTTTCTACTGACCCCATCAAAAATTCAAACCATTAGGTAGTGGCCATTTCCAAAAACCTTAAAGTTTTTGAGAATTTTTTTGGACTCGCTGGCTATTATAGGAAATGGAGAGATAAGTAAAACCTTAACAACTATGTTGAAAAAAAGGAAACTTTGCATGGAAAAAGTAGGCTGAGGTAGCTTTTGGGATTCTTAAAGACACAATGTGTCAAGCCTTTGTCTTGGAACTGCCAGATTTAACTAAGAAATTCTACTTTGAGACTGCTGCTAGCTCAATTTATGAGAAATAGTATTTGACAAAGCTTATGGGAATCTACAAGTGTAGACATTACTTGGAAGGGGGTCCTTTTATTATCAAGATTGAACATGAGTCTCTTAAGCATTTATTGGAATAGAAGTTGACCACTACTATCCAAAAGAAAGGTGATAAATCCGTAAAAAGGTCATATTTAGGGCCTTTTCACTTAAGTTATTGACTATCTAAGAGCTCATATAAGATCATATAGATGAATTTTGGAGTATATAGTTGCATGTTGTGGAAATATATTTTATCGCGACATTTTATTTTGTAAACGGTGCTGCGTTATGGGGAGGGTATTTTGTTTGATGATGTACAAGATTTAGGAGCAAGGATAAACAAAAAAGAATTGTCGTGACATGATGAGACTACCGAGCAGAATGCAAATACCAAATCGGACGACATTTTGGAAGCGGAAAAGATGACAAATGATATTTTTATGAGCCAGATGTCCTTGTGTGTATGTTCCAGCTGTCCTTGTCTATATGTGCCCTTAACCGCCATTCACCTAGGAGAAGCCATCTGCCACCTGGGTCGTCTAATTTTGTTGGTACTATGCCCAGCTGCAAGCTACTCAGAAGGGACTACACACATCTGCAAGCTGCCCAGGAGGGGACCACGCCCAGCTACCCTGGAGGAGACCACTGCACAGTTGCTCACCCCCTCACGTGAAAGGAACCTGATCGCGGTATCCTAAGAATTTTAACACAAATTCCTAGGTTTATTCTACCCTTATAAATAAGAGATGAAGCCACCAAAAGAAGGAGACTTTACACATGCCACATTGAGCTAAATTTCAGAGAGAAAAATGTCTCTCCTTTTTTCGTCAATCATTTTTTCCGTTACATTCCTCCATTAACAAGCTAGAGGGAGCGGGAAGTTAGGCGTCCGAGAGGAGCTAGCGAGCTGGGGCAGTTTGTGGTGGCCGAGGCGAGCTCCGACAGTGCACATTGAAGGCTTTTCCTCTATCCCTTTACTGTTTGCTCTATTTTATCTTATTTGGGTTGTATGGAACGGATTAATTTCATGCCTTGTTGCTTGGAATATTCGAACTCCACCATGAACTAGTCTTATTTGGTAGGAGTTCGTTATGGTTATTTAAGTTTTATTTTAATGGATGGTTGTTTTTATATGTTGTTATTTGTTTTGTTTATGATGTTTAATGCCTTAAGGTTGTAGGAGCTATGAGAGTAGTCATTCTTTAAGAGATTGCTTAGTGTTCAAGAGAATGACTAAGTAGTATGTCCTTAGTGTTCGAGAGAAACTAGGGAGGATCCACATAAGCAAGGGGTTCTAGGTAGTAACTAGGTCTAATCCAACCTTAGACTCAAGGCTAGGATTTCAATCGACTAAAAGGAGTAGTGCTCGGTCGAGAGGTTAGATGTTAGTGATGTCGCTAAAAGGTATTACCGTGACATATCTTGTTATTTGAACCAATAGGATCCCTGTACTTTCTAAAGCGAATAGGTTTTTCCATGACATCCTGAACCTATCGAGTCCCTTGACTAGAGATATCATAGGGCATCATTAGTAAACCATGTCGTGAAGATAACGCATAGAAGTAAGACCATCCTTAGAAGTAAACTTAAGTTTCCTAAGTGACTCCTATTATTCATTCCTGTAGTAGCTTGTTGTGTGAGGATTCTAAAGTCAGTTTATTTAAATCCAGTGTTTATATTTTGCCTTTATATTTTCAATTGATTTCACTACACTCAATTTACTTTTGCCAAGACATTTCTATCCATTTTTCCACAACATCTCCATTTGTTGCCACATTACATTACACCATCATTCCATTCCCACCAACATTCATTTCATTTTGCCACAAGATTGTCATTTGTGAATATCATTTGCTATACTTAGTTACTTTAGAATAGTGCATAAACTTTACTCCAATCCCTATGGATACAATACTCACTCATCACTATATTACTTGTTCGATTGTGTATATTTGCACATATTTCGAATCCATATTTAGTACTCATAAAACGTGGACAAAAGGCTTAACTAAACTTATGGGGTTGGATTATTTAATCTAGTACAGGAAGGGAAACATAATCTTGCTGCTGATGCGGCAACATAAAGATACTTAAGAGTTTTATCAATTAACTACTACTATAGTCATTCCTATTTGAGTTTTTGAGGTTGAGGGTAGTTATAAAGGGGATGTCACTGCTAAATACATTATTACCAAGTTGACTATTTCACAGTAGAATGTAGAAGATTGGTCCTATTTCGAAGGAGTTTTAAGATATAAGGTCAAAGATTACATTAGAGACAAAGTATCCGTAAGACATATGATCCTACATACATTTCGTGACTCATCTCAAGGTGGTCATTCTGGTATCCAAGTTACTTACCAAAGGCTGAAATTTTACTTCTATTGGAGGGGTATGAAAAAAATGATGCAAAAATATGTACAACAATGTGATATTTTCCAAAGGATCAAAAGTTAAATGTTTTTTACCGGGCCTATTGCAACTGCCAATACCTCAACAAGCCTGGAATTCATCACTATGGATTTTATAGAGGGACTGTCCACTTCTAATAGGTTCAATTGCATCTTGGTTATTGCTGATAAGTTCACTAAATATGGACATTTTTTAACCCTAGCATACCCCTTTACAGCTACTGATGTTGCTAAAATTTATCTAGATCAAGTGTACAAGCTCCATAGACAGCCTAAAATTGCCCTTTTTGACAGAGACAAGATTTTCACTAGTGCATTTTGGACAAAATTACTCAAGTTATTAGGAACTACTATCCTATTCACCACTACTTATCACCTTGAGACTGATGGTTAATCTAAGAGGCTTAACCAATGTCTTGAACAGTATTTGAGGGGATAATGTTTCTTAAAACCTACTTCCTGGGTTAAATGGTTGTCCCAAGCTGAATGGTAGTTCAACACCAGCTTTCATACAGCATTGGGCACTACACCATTCCAAGCTCACTATGGATATACACCACCTACCATGACCTAGGTAACATAATCACGAGTAGTTGATTTCATACAACATAGAATGTAGCATTATGCAGATCGTAGAAGAAGTGACAGAGAATTCCAAGAGGGTGATGAAGTTTACCTTAAGCTTCAGCCTTATCGTCAAACTTATTTGGTTCTATAGAACAATTTGAAACTTGCAGCAGCCCTACAAAATAATTAAAAGAATTGGACCAGTTGCTTACAAATTGGATTTAACAGCTCATTCTAAACTCCATTTGATTTTGCATACCAGTGTACTAAAGAAAAAGATAGGGAATACAATGGTTACCTCGAGGGAGCCTCCTAACTTTAATCATGATGGCTAGATTAGAGTTTTTCCTGCAATGGTTTTGGACAAACGAATTATGAAGAGATAACAAGGCTTCCACACAATTATTAATTCAATGGCCGAATCTCAATTCAGAAAATGCTACCTGGGAGAACTTCAATATCTTGAAATCACAATTTCCGTATTTCGATCTTTGAGGACAAGCATCGACTGCAGATGTGGGTATTGTCGTGGCTCATGGTGAAGAATTGGGGAATTACAAAGGAAAAATTGTGAATTTGGTCGATCTAGGGATTTTGGATAAATAAAAGAAGAAGAAGAAATGGTTGCACATGGAGAGGAGCTGAAGTCAGCTAAGTTACACGTGATGATTGAGTTAGCTAATGGAGAATTGGGTGCTGACGGAGGATTGAGTCAGCTATTGGAGAATTGGTTGCTGATGGAGAACTGGGCCAGAAGAGGACATAGACCTACTAAGTCATTTACCAAGCCTGCTTATAGATAAATAATAAAAGCAAATAGTCATGGAAAATTACAAAGGACGATGCACAGCTGTCATATCTAGTTCAACTAGTATCTAGGCATACATATGAACTGTAACCGAATAGTAAAAGTTATGAATGAAATACATATGAATTCCTTTTCTTCAATCTAAGCCTTCTCTTTTCTTAAACTCTTTCTTAAAAATTCTACTACAAATTTCCAACTTAATTGGTATTGCTGAAAAAGAAAGGTTTTATCGATCATATCAAATTCGAAAAATTTTAAAAATATTGAAAGGTACAAACTTATCTGGAGCAATAGAAAATCCGAAACTCTTAAAAAAAAAAACTAATTCAAAAATGTTATAAAGGTCGTATTTATTAACAAATCAAAGTGTAAGATATACTTTACGGAAATATAAGATAGAAATATTAACTTCGAACTGATGTAAGAAGAATAATAATATGATATTGGACGTGGGATTTTCTCTCGAATTCTTTGTTATTTTGTTATAATCTTGTTATTTTTCACTTTTGTATTGACATACGTAGATTCAATGTTGTTAAGAATGCAAAGTAGTGTTACCTAATTCATAGTACGTTTGCGTACAGAAACGATGAAATTAACGTACCAAAAACTCATCACAGCAAAACCAAAGAAAACAAAAACCCATTGCAACAAAAACAAAGGAAACAAAGATAGAAATCAAGAGTTCAATATGAGAAGGGGTGGAAGGAGCGGTAATGAAAATAGTGTAAGGGATAATCTTGTCAGTCGTCGGCGGTCGATTCGACGGTTTTTTTATCGGTATTTTGATAAAGGATAAGAAAAGGGAGATGGATCGGAATGGTAAAGAAAAAGAAAAGATGAAGGAAAAGTGGAAGTGTGGGAAGAAAAAGAGAAGTAAAATTGAGATCTCACGAAACTCGAGAGAGCATCTCTTTCTATTACAGGGTTTTTACCGTTTAAAAATATTAGTTTAATTATAAATTTAGTCCTTCAATTTTATAATTACTAAAGAATTATTGAAAAATTATTATAATTTCACGGTTTAACATAGAAAAATTATTAAAAAATTTATCAAAGAAATAAATATAATATCATAACGAATCAGATCCAAAATTCGTTCTAAATAAGACTACCCCAACGAACCACAAATGCTAAAATTAGCGAATTGTGATCCTGTACCTATTCCGCGAACTAAAGTGAATCACAAATTAGGTAACACTAGCGTAAAGTGTACTCTATGTGCTTAAATCTTTACATAACCTTAGGCACAAAAAATATGCTAGTCTGGGTGGATTCAATGGTTTAAAGGGAGAGTTGTTCTTCCTAAAAACCTTAAGTTTATGTAGTTGCGTCTGCAAGTGTGTGTACGTTATCAATTACTAAAAAAATTCTGAATACGTATTACCTTTTAACCATTCTAAAACTATTAAAAAATGAGTTTATACACACATATATATGATAAGTGATTTATTTAGCTAATATTTTGTGTCTAAATTGCCCCTTGGTTGTAGGTTTTTGTGGCTGATTTGTTTGTTTTGATTAATTTTCTGTACAAGACATTGGATTCTGGAAAATGCACTTGAAGGGCAGAATTCTGCAATTTTTTTTTATTTTCGGAATCAAAACTGGATTAGTGGGCATGACTTTGGGCATGACGCATCTGACGTGGCATGACGTCAGTACCTTCGAGAAGGTTCAGTCAACTTTTCTAGAATGACGAATAGATCAACCACACGTTTTGAAGTTCGAATTGAAGATTATCCCAAGTTTTTAGGATTTTATTTTAATTAATTCAAAAATTATCTTTAAGATTAATTTTATTATTATTCCATGTTTATCTTTAAGAGTTTTAGTTTAAGTAGTTTAGGAATTATATTTAGGATTTATCTCTTTATTTTAGGAATTATCTTCCTTATGTTTAGGATTTTGAAGACTATAAATACCCTCTCAGGGTAAGCCTAAAAACACATCTCTACAACTCAGATATATCAGAATCATTATTCTCTTCTTTGCCCTGAGTTTTCAATAAAGTTATTTTCTTTTTGTTTTCAAAGTTTTTTTTGTTTTCACTTTTATTTTTAAATATGCTATGTATGGCTTTGGTCATGCTTACCTAATTTTCTTTTAAGCCAAAGGCTAAAGCGATGGCTCAATTCCAAACGTGAGAGTTGTAAGGCACTTAAATCTCTTCAGATATCTCTCTCAGTTTTCTGGGCTTATTTTCAAATCAAAACAATTTTCAAAACCAAAAAGTCGACGTTGGTCTGGATGTTGTTATGGTTAATGTGGGAGGAAGGGTCGTCTTAGCATATTCGACTTCCTGGGAACTCACTTAGCGAAATTGTTTGCTAAGAGGAAACTGAGATCGGAACCAGTTATTGTTGAAACAACATAATCCGAGTCAACATCTTTTCGAACCTCAACTTTTTTAGATCTACAACATTCTTGTTGCTTAGATCAGTCCATGAACCAATATTAAAGATTACACTTGTGTATTCGATATACATAGCAAGTCACAAGGATTTATCCTTGTAGACAAGTAACCGGTGTGAATCCTGAAGTAAAGATCTATTTCGATGATCCGAGGAAACTGAGTCATAGCTGAAAGCCTGAGGCTAGTTTTTACAATAAGTCTTCTTTTCAAACTCCAATTATTATTTTATTCTATTTATATTTTTTTCTGCTTTGTCTTTATCTTATTTTCAAATAGTTTTAATTAACTCAAAACCCCCTATTTATCTTATTATTATCTTATTTTTTACCTTAAGTTTCATCCCTAACCAAACTCGACCGTTCAGAAACAAGAAGATAACTGAATCAGAAACTACAGAGTCTCTGGGGATCGACCCTTACTTTACACTTGCTATATTTTCTTTATATTTCTTTTGGGATTAAGGAATTATTTTGACGCGAAAATGAGACGTGTCAAATTGGCACCGTTGTCTGGGACAAATGAGAAGTACTGATTTATTTTTCTTTGTTTATTGATTTATGACTTGAAGAAACCTGAGAGAATTAGTAGATCTTGACCTGGAGAACGAAGCACGAGCATGAAGAATCCACACACAAACGCTTCGAAAAAAAAAGAAAAGAAGAACAAGAATAGAGTTCAGAAACGGAATCAAATCTGGAGACAAACTATAAAACAAATGCATGTAATGAAGATCAAATCCCGATGGAAGAAGAAGAAGAACAAACGATATGAGAGCTAGCCACAGCTCCTGTTACTCAGACGCCATTATACATCATTTTTCCTAATGGCGGGACTCCATTTCAATTAAGGACGTGACTTATTCATCTTCTTCCCACTTTCCACGCCTTCCCAATGAAAATCCACACAAACACTTATTGAAATTCCACATGGTTTGCACTAGCATGAAGCCACATGGAGTTATCGAAGATCAAATTAAATTGAGAGCTTTCCTTTTCTCTTTAGTCGGCTTGGCTAAATATTGGTTATTTTATTTACCTCCAAATTCAGATAATTCATGGGCTGACATGAGTTAAATTTTTCTTGACAGGTTCTTCCCAGTGGCTAAAGCAATGGAGTTACAAAGGAGCATTCTCTCCATTCAGCAAAAGAGCGAAGAAAGTCTTTATGACTATTGAGAACGATTTAAAAAACTTTGCGCAAGTTGTCCACAACACAAATTATGTAAGAAAACTTTACTTCAATAGTTTTATGAAGGTTTTTTTTTATGTAAATGAAAATAGTATATGCCAGTAGCAGAGGAGCATTAGTCAATATGACCCCAACAACAACGAAAGAGTTGATTTCAACCATGGTCGCCGACTCTCAACAATTTTCAAGTGAACACAGCTGATGGATTCACGAGATAAATACCTTTTCCATTTAAAGTAAATTAGATAAATTAACTGAAGTAGTTAATTCACTTGTTACAGGAAAATCTGGGGTAACAAGAGCATATGTGATATGCACGAAGGTGAACCATCCGACTGACTGATTCCCGATAATACAAGAAGGAGACAATGCATAATTCAATGCCATAGGAAACTTTCTAGGTCCTCCACAGAGACTATACAACCCATATAGCAATACTTATAATCCAGGATGACGAGACCACCCAAATTTCAGTTATGTTCCAATTCAAAGGACAACTTATCAACCAAGACCTCCTCCTCAACAAAAAACGTAAAAGCCATCATTGGAGGAAATCATAGAAAAGTTAGCAATTTCACAAGAAAAGCTGACTAAATCCCAGGAAAAGCTGGTTGCATCCGAGGAAAAATTCCAAAGCCGAATTGAAACACATTTTCAAGATTTAGATAAACAAGTGAGCCAACTGGCTTAAACTGTGGGGAAATTAGAATCACAAGGAAGACTACCTTCTCAAATGGAGTTAAATCTAAGAGAGAATGATAGTGCCATCACACTCCAAAGTGGAACAATCATCTCAACTAAAGTTCCAGAAGAAAAAGCCGCACATTTCAAAGAACAAGAAGAAACGCCACCTCTAGGAATACAAGGTACATCTGTACCACATCCTCATTCTTCTTCTCATGAAATCGCATATCGTTCCCATCAAGATTGATAAATCGTGATAAAAGAGCTGAAGAAAGGGAGATCTTAGAGGTGTTCCAAAAAGTTCAAGTTAACATACCTCTTCTTGAAGTAATTTGACAAGTACCGAGGTATGCTCAATTTTTAAATGAGCTTTACATTACAAAGAGGAAATTAATGGGGCACGAAAATATAAATTTGGGAGAACATGTTTCCATAATTTTTCAACAAAATCTCCCACAAAAGATGAAGGATCAAGGTATGTTCGCCATACATTGTAAAATAGGTAATTTTAAAATTAAACGTGCAATGTGTGACTTAAGAGCTTCAATCAATGTTATGCCATTTTCTATTTATAAAATTATTACTAATGAGCCTTTGAAGGAAACGGGAGTAACCATAAAGTTGGTTGATCGGTCTGTGATCTATCCAGTGGGAGTGATAGAAAATGTCTTAGTAAAGGTCAATGTATTATTTTTTTTCCAACGGATTTCTATGTCATTGACATGAAACATGATAGGTCTGATACTTATTCCGAAGTACTTTTAGGATGACCCTTCCTAAGCACCACACATACAAAGATCAATGTTAAAAGAGGTATATTGATAATAGAATTTGATGGTGAGATCATTGAATTTGATGTTTACAAATCAATGAAATACCCAGATCGAGTTGAAAGAATTAATTATGTTGATATTTTAAACCCTTTAATTAATGAATATGTTTAATCTAATTTTTCTTATAATCTTTCCATGGATCTTGAACTTTGCCAAAAAGAGGAAAAAATGGAGTTTGGAAATATTTTTTTTCAATCAATTATGATTTATTTTTACCTTCCTCTAAAACTAAAATTTTATCATCTATTTTACAGGCACTTGAGGTAGAATCAAAGAAGTTACCGGAACACTTGAAATATGTTATTTAGGCGAAAATGGAACCTTATCAGTGATCATCTCAAATAAATTATCCGAAGAAGAAGATGAAGCTTTGGGAACGATGTTACATATGCACAAAGAAGCCATAGGATGAACCATTGTCGACATTAAAAGATTAAGTCCCTCAACTTGCATGCACAAGATCAAAATTGAAGAATGAGAAAAGCCATCACGAGAAGGACAACGCCGATTAAATCCACCAATGATGGAAATAGTAAAGAAGAAAATTCAGAAACTCCTCAATGCTGACGTAATCTATCCGATATCGGATAGTAATTGGGTAAGTCTGATTCATGTGATTCCCAAGAAAATGAGAGTCACAGTGGTCGAAAATCAAGAAGGGGAGTTAGTACCAACAATAGTTCAAAATGGATGGCAAGTCTGCATTGATTACAAGAAGTTGAACTCTGTTACTCGAAAAGATCATTTTTCTCTTCCCTTTATAGACCAATTGATTGAAATATTAGCTGAGAAAACTCATTACTGTTGCCTTGATGGATTTTCAGACTTTTACTTGTCCCTTCGGTACATTTTCATATAGACGAATGCCCTTTAGCCTTTGTAACGAACCAACCACCTTCCAAAGATGCATGTTGAGTATTTTTTTTTCGACTGGTGAAGAATGGCATCGAAGTCTTTATGGATGACTTCACAGTTTATGGTAATTCTTTTAGTGAATGTCTTGATAATTTAACTAATGTGCTTAAAAGATGCTTAGAATATAACCTTCTTTTATACTATGAAAAATGTCATTTTATGGTTGAAAAAGGGTTAATTTTAGGTCATATTGTTTCCTAAAAAGGGATTGCGGTTGATAAAGCTACAACATATATTATACGCTCATTTATTTACCCCACAACTGTGAAGAAAATTCATTTGTTCTTGGCCATGCAATATTTTACCTTCAGATTTATTAAAGACTTTTCGAAGATAGCACAACCTTTATGCAATCTTCTCTAAAAAGATCAAGACTTTGATTTTGATTCAAAAATGCAAGGAGTCTTTCGACTCATTAAAGGAAAAGCTTATTTCAGCCCCAATTGTTCAACCACCGTATTGGAATTACCCCTTTGAATTTATGTGTGATGCATCACATACTAGCGTTGGAGCCGATTTCAGAAAAAAGGCAAAGAGCCACATGTCATAACCTATGCATCCTGAACTTTAGACTCAGCTCATAAAAATTATTCAACTACAGAAAAAAACTTTTTGCTATAATTTTTGCTTTAGAAAAATTTAGATCTTATTTGTTTGGCACTAAAATTACTGTTTTTTCTGATCATGCAACTTTAAGGTATTTGATGAACAAAACAAAAGCAAAACCGAGGCTTATCCAATGAATCTTACTTTTACAAGAATTCAACTGGGAAATTAAAGACTAAAAGAGGTATGGAAACTTGGTAGCTGATCACTTAAGTCGAATTCCCCTTTCCTTATCTGACCCACCACTTAGAGAAGAATTTCCTGAAGAAAAATTAACGGTGGCATAAAGTATAACTTCATGGTTTGTGGACATGGTCAATTATTTGGCCACAGTTAAGGTACCATTAGATTTATCGAGAGATTAAATTAATCGAATTAAGCAAGAATCCCAATCTTATATTTGGGATGATCATTATTTATGGAAGCACTGCTCGAATCAGGTAATTCGACGATGTATTGCCGAAAATGAGGTAAATTCAATTTTACAATTTTGTCACTCTTACTCTTGTGGTGGTCATTTTTGGCCAAAACGTACAACCCATAAAATTCTTGAATACGATTTCTTTTGGCTTCACATCTTTCGGGATTTTTATCTATTCTGTAAAACTTGTGAGAGATGTCAACGTATAGGTAATTTAAGCCATAGGAATGAAATGCCTCTTAATCTTATACAAGTTTGTGAAACTTTTGATGTTTGGGGAATCGATTATATGAATCCTTTTATTTCGTAATTTGGAAATAATTATATTATTTTAGTTGTAGATTATGTTTCTAAATGGGTAGATGCTAAGGATACCAAAAATAATGATGCTAAAACCTCATTTAATATTTTGAAAATTACTATTTTTCTAGGTTTGGCACGCCGCGGGCTATAATAAGCGACAGAGGAACACATTTTATAAACTGAGTGATCGAATCACTGATGAAGAAATTTGGAGTGACTCAAAAAATTTCCACAGCCTATCATCCACAGAAAAATGGACATGCCAAAGTATCAAATTGGGAAATTAAAACAATTCTTGAAAAAATTGTTAAACTGGACTGAAAGGACTTGAGTTTAAAATTAACTGACGCACTTTGGACATATGGAACCGCTTATAAAGGTCTCATTGGGATGTCACCATACTAGCTTGTTTTCAATAAACCATTCCATTTACATGTTGAGTTAGAACATCGGGCCTATTGGGCTGTTAAACAATGTAACATGGATATGGATGCGAGTGGTGAAGCTTAGAAATTACACATTCAAGAACTTGAGGAAATATGAGAAATGCCTTTGACAGTGCTCGGATATTTAAAGAAAAAAATAATTTCATGATAATCGAATTTCTTTTAGAAAAATTTTGTTGGTCAAAAAGTTTTCTTATTTAATTCAAA
Organism: Hibiscus syriacus; assembly: GCF_006381635.1. Taxonomy (NCBI): domain Eukaryota; kingdom Viridiplantae; phylum Streptophyta; class Magnoliopsida; order Malvales; family Malvaceae; genus Hibiscus; species Hibiscus syriacus. The sequence goes on along the minus strand of NW_024063533.1, from coordinate 8,777,796 downwards.
ATTTAAACTTTTTGTAGGAAAACTCAGGCCAGAGTGGCTTGGACCATTTAAAGTAACCGAAGTATTTCCCCATGGTTTTATTGAAATTGAAGATAATACAGGAGTTCGATTTAAAGTTAACGGTCAAAGGTTGAAACCGTATTATGAAAATGCTCCTGTTGGTCTAATCGAAGAAATTAATTTAGAGGAACCCACAGTTTAAAAAAATCAGGTCATCGAGCTAACGACGTTAAACAAAAGCGCTCGTGGGAGGCAACCCACTCAATTTTATTTTATTTTTTTGCATGTTTTATTTCATTTAATTTAATTTCCAATATATTTTTATTTTTTTATACTTATTTTATTTTATTTTCTAAACATATTTGAAATTCAACCGAATATAAAATCAAGGAGCAGTGTTTCAAGTATATAGGCAGGGGGCGGTGCAAGTTAGCATAGCCCACGCCCAAAGGCACACGATAGCATTCCCAAAACAAAGGCTTTTCCCTCATCTTCTGAAACATCTAAATTTGGGGGGCTTAAAATCCTTTTATAAATTTTTGATAGGACCCAAATTATCTTCTTACCTATCACTATCCCCATCTTTTACAATTTTAAACCAATCACAATACCCAATCCCTTTTGGTTGTTTATATACTAACCAAAACCAAACTCTTATTTTTTTTTATTTAACTTTTATCCCTATCTTTTAAATTATAGTTTGACTCAAAATCAAACCCTCCCTTTTAATTTATAACCCACGTGACCTATCCCTTATTAAACAAAAAAAACTTTTACCTTTTTCATTATTTCTTTCATCTAGCCGCACGAAATGCACCATCTTCTTCGTTCATTCTCACCGACAGGCCCCCAAACCCACACCCAACCACCACCAAGCAGTTTATTGCACCATTGCATCCAGTCTGGTCATTTTTTCCTTCTCCTCTATTCAAGATGGTGCACACCAGTAACCAAGTGAACCAATGAGCCCCTCCGCTACTCAACCTTGGAGGACGTTGCCATCACGCTGCTCCAACTTTCGTTGGTCCCAAGCGGTTTTGATTTACTGCATACGCCACCTCCTCCTCATTGTGGGGAGCGAAGGCCACAAGGCTCTCCACTAAAGACCCGAACGCACGCACCCAAACCCCTAACTTCTCTTCCGTACATTGACTATTCCATCTCTTTCCACCATCATGCAGCCGATCCAATTAATCCAAGATCGACTGTCCCTTCATCACTGGCATCCCTGACATTTCACTCCATGCCTTCAGGTTCAGGAACGTGCTTCATGTTGGATGTCAGTTCCACACCATTTTTAACACCTGAACAACCTAAGGTAAATTTTGAACCTTTTAATATTGAACCGTTACTAATGTGGCATCCTATATTTGGTTATTATGAAGAGTTTAGGAACGAATTCAATTTCTTTGGTGGTGAACCACCATAATCGAGCCCTACGCTCTCACATGGAGCCGCACATTCCTCATCTCGCTGGTAATCCGACCAGCCCCAACCTTTGTCCTTTGACGGATGCTTAGATGAAACCAAAGGGACACCAGACGAAACATTTGATCATGTCAATAAATGGAATCGAAGAGGTCGAACCTATTCAGTATCACCCTAGGAGATACTGCAAGCTTACCTCGATTTTAATGGCGACGAGGCTAGGAGTTTTGATAGCATTCATCACCGTAGGTTTCAAGTTTGTAAGTATATTCCATCTCATACAGCTGACACTTTACATTTACATGATGTTGTGATACACTATTTTAATGCAATTAGTTGGACTCTCTATTCAAATATTAGATGTGATACTTATTATGAGTTAGTCCTTGAGTTATATACCACTTTTATTTTTCTACAGCGTCTTGTCGTTTCTATTAATACACCTGATGTTATTGCTTTTCGACTGTCAGGGCAATACTTTAGGATGTCATTAAATGATTTTAACTTCTTTATGGGGTTTATGACTAATGTCATAGACCATGATCTGAGATTTTTACATGGGATTCCGTAGGACTTTGATACTAATCGCTTATGAAGTACTTACAAGTTTGACAGACGTTCAATTCGATGCACGTATTACAAAGGCGTGACACATTAATAACCCCACTCTCCGTTATATACAACGGTTCCTTACTTACAACTATTCCAGTCGTAATGATACTTTATCTTGTTTAAGTAAGGTTGAATTATTTTTTTATGGTGTATGCAAAGCAATACAAAGGTAAATTTAGGATATTGGTTCGCTCGAGCCTTCGTACTAGTTGTACGAACCAATCAACCATTGGACCTTATATTACACATTTAGTATCTCATTTCTTTCCATTTATATTTGATACTATGAATTTTACTTATGCTTTTACTATAGATCTACTTGATTCTAGGTGTTTGGACTCGATGGGACTTCAAGCTGGCACTCCCACTGCCCTCATATTGTACCTCCCAGTACCATTACACCTCTAATAGGCGCGTGTACATTAGGAGGACTAAACCACCTCTGACAACAAGCACACACTCGGATATGCGAGATGAGATTCAAGGTGTATATAGTCGCCTTGATGCTATTGAAGCCAACCTTGCTGAGGTTTTTTCTTACCTTCGGCTGGGTTTGTCTCGACGTGGCCATGGCTGCGGTCGCCACTAGATCGGGGAGTATTCCTTTTTCCTCTCTTTGTTTTTAAATTTGATATACGTTTTCGAACCCCGCTCTCCATTATATACACCAGTTCCTTGCTTACAACTATTCCGGTCGTAATGATACTACATCATGTTTAAGTAAGGTTGAATTGTTTTTCTTATGGTGTATACAAACCGTTACAAAGGTAAATTTAGGATATTGGTTCGCCCGAGCCTTCGTACGAGTTGTACGAACCAATCGACCCTAGATCCTTGGACCTTATATTACATATTTAGCATCTAATTTCTTTCCACTGACCTTTGATACTATGAATTTTACTTATGCTTTTGCTATGGATCTACTTGATTCTAGGTGTTTGGACTCGATGGGACTTCTAGCCTTCACTCTCGCTGCCCCTCACATTGTACCTCCCAGTACCATTACACCTCGTAATAGGAGCGTGTACATGAGGAGGACTAATTCACCTCCGCAGCAAGCACACAATCAAATATGCGATATGAGATGCAAGGTGTATATGGTCGCCTTGATGCTATTGAAGCCAACTTTGCTGAAGTTTTTTCTTACCTTCGCCCGGGTTCATGTCGACGTGGCCATGGCCACGGTCGCCACTAGATCGGGGAGTATTCCTTTTTCCTCTCTTTGTTTTTAAATTTGATATACGTTTTCGGACAAAACGTATTAAGTGGGAGGGAAAGATAGCATGTCAAAATTTTCCTTAACTTGTTTGATTGATTGAAATTGAGTTATTATGATATTTATGTGTTGGGATCGTTGGTTGTTATTCTTGAATTTCATTTTATACTCTTGCTTCCTTTTGGATTGTGACTATGCTTTGATCTAACTTAATATGCATGATGATATTTGGCTAACTGGTAAAATTTCTATTAAGTATAGTTATTTCATGCTTTTGTTGATAGAGATGAACTTGAATTAGTTCATATAAACCTTTCTTGTAAGAGTCGAGGCTAAACGAGCATATATTTTATTTCTTGCTCATTGTTTGATTTGAGTGTGCCAGACTAATTAAGATGTTCTTGAACTTGTAATCACAATGCATATCGAGACTACATGCTGAACGTGATGGCTTAATGTGATAGGGGCACCTATGATAAACCCATTTTTCCCAAAAAGCCTACCTATTTATTTAGCTTTTATCATTTTTCTTTGTTTTACACACATAATTAAACTCAATCCTATGTTTTTCTTTATTACCCTTATCAAGACAAGCTAATAATAATAATTATTTTTAATGTATGTTCTTTATTATCTTATTATTTTTATTGATTGTAGAAAAATCTGGTTTGAATAATGCAAAAATTACAGCAGTACAATGCAGAAAAACCAGAAGAAAAAAAAGGAGAAAAGAGAGAGAAAAAAAGAAAAAAATCGAAAACAAAAGTTCTTTATGTTTATGTTTATGTTTATATGTCACTTTATGCTATTTTATCTTTTAGGAATAATTTGTAAATATCTTGTCTTGGTATTTAAACAAATATCATGGCATTTTCTCTTCCCTAACCTAAGCCCCGCTACACCTTGTTTAAAGACCCCTTGATTATTGCATTATGTTCACTTTTAGTAGTGGAGACTTGATTGGATTACAAACCTATGGTAATATTTTGGTTAGTTCCGTTTTGAGCGATTTCATTTGACCTAAACACTTTGAGAGGATATGTGTGAATCTTTGTGAGGTATTGTGTCATGTTTCATTGAAGTTGGAAATTAATTAGGAGATTTTTTTCTTGCTTTAAATTTTCTTAGTTGTGCTTTGCTTGATTGTACCTAGAATTCGGCAATTGTCATGGCCTTAGTTCGACTGGAAGTTTGAGGAATAACATGGGATTGAAGATGGCAACTTATGATTTTGATGTATTAATTGATGAATGCTTGAGGACAAGAATTGAATAAGTGAGGGAGAATTTGATAAGTTATTTATTTAGTTAATATTTTGTGTCTAAATTTCCCCTTGGTTGTAGGTTTTTGTGGCTCATTTATTTGTTTTGATTCATTTTATGTACATGGCATTGGATTCTAGAAAATACACTTAAAGGGCAGAATTCTGGAGTTTTTTTTATTTTCGGAATCAAAGCTGGATTAGTGGGCATGACGCATCTGACGTTGCATAATGTCAGCACCTTCCAGAAGGTCCAGTCAACGCTTCTGTAAGGACGAATAGATCAACCACGTGTTTTGAAGTTCGAATTGAAGATTATCCCAAGTTTTTAGGATTTTAGTTTAATCAATTCAAGAATTATATTTAATATTATTTTTTATTATTATTCCATGTTTATCTTTAAGAGTTTTAGTTTAAGTAGTTTAGGAATTATCTTTAGGATTTATCTCTTTATTTTAGGAATTATCTTTTCCTTATTTTTAGGATTTTGAAGGCTATAAATACCCTCTCAGGGTAAGCCTAAAAATACATCTCTACAGCTTAGATGTATCAGAATCATTCTTCTCTTCTTTTCCCTGAGTTTTTAATAAAGTTCTTTTCTTTTCATTTTCAAAGTTTTGTTGTTTTCACTTTTATTTTTAAATATGCTAAGTATGACTTTGGTCATGCTTAGCTAATTTTCTTTTAATCCGAAGGCTAAAGCGATGACTCAATTCCAAACTTGAGAGTTGTAAGGCACTTAAATCGCTTCGGATATCTCTATCAGTTTTCTGGGCTTATTTTCAAATCAAAACAATTTTCAAAACCAAAAAGTCGACGTTGGTCTGGATGTTGTTATGGTTAATGTGGGAGGAAGGGTCGGCTTATTGAAGCATATTTGACTTCCTGGGAATACACTTAGAAAAATTGTTTACTAAGAGGAAACTGGGATCAGAACTAGTTATTGTTGAAACAACATAATCTGAGTCGACAGATTTTCGAACCTCAACGTTTTTTGATATACAACATTGTTGTTACTTAGATTTTTGCACAAATTGATATTAAAGAATGCACTTGGGTATTCAATATACAAAGCATAGTCACGAGGATTTATCATTGTAGACATGTAACTGGCATGAATCTTAAAGTAAAGATCTATTTCGATGATTCGAGGAAACTGAGTCAGAATTGAAAGTCTGAGGCTACTTTTTACAACAAGTCTTCTTTTCAAACTCCAACTATTATATTATTATATTTATTATTTTTTCTACTTTGTCTTTATCTTATTTTCAAACAGTTTTAATTAACTCAAAACCCCCATTTAATCTTATTCTTTTCTCATCTTTTATATTTTTATATTTTTATTTATTTTTTTACATTAAATTTCATCCCTATCTAAACTCTACCATTCAGAAACAAGAAGATAACTGAATAAAAAATGTAGAGTCTTTGTGGGATCGAGCTTTACTTTCCACTTGCTATGTTTTCTTTATATTTATTTTGGGATCAAGGAATTATTTTTTGACAAAAAAATGACCCGTGTCAATATATGAATCTACATATAATATATGTTTTTAATGTTTGTTTTTGAATGCTAAAAATATTTTAAGTATGGAGTTTCATGTTGTAATTTTCTTATTAGTAAAGATATATCAAATGAGAGAAAAAGTTGAATTTCTCAGTGATCCCGTAATCCATAGTGCATTTGGAATCGGGAAGTTCTGTTTTAAGGCGATTAAAATACGTCTAAAGATATATCAAATGATACTTATTGGTTTTGAAACGTGAACATATATCATTATAACTATCCTTATATACAATGAAGAACAATTCTTCAAGAATTGAATATAACTATTGTATGTAATGTTCAATCATGCAATCCTTACCTCGGAGGGGTTGAGTCCCTAAAGCCTCAAAGAAAGCTTGTCTTTCCAATTCATGGCTTACCATTTGGACCCTTCCCTTCGGGTTTTATTGGCTATGCAGCCAACATGATTATCAGCTTCCTACATCATTTGGCATTCAGTCATATTGTCAAGATTTGAAATTTGTAATCAATTAAAAGTTCTTAAATACTTTAATCCAATTACGATTTCAAGAACAATTACAGAAATACATTGATACTTAGTAGAGCTACATATATCCACCCAGTGGTTGCTTTCGATTTTCTTCAATGTTGATACTCTCGGGCTTCATTTCAAGGTCATCATCTTCGCAAACAAAGATTGACCTTTCTACCTATAATAGGTCCAAAATGCTTATTTACTTCGAAAACCCCAAACTCAAAAAGCTAACTCATATATTAGAATACTGTAATACTGAAAAAGTAGGGTTTCGACAACATACATTTCGATTCGATTGCATCAACAAATAAACAAGAACGCTTTAAAAAATGCACTACTACTATTTCACAACAACTAACTTCCGTCGATCTCTAAAACTACGACTGACTTTTATCTATTTCTCTAGTTTAGGGTTTCCTTTTGTAACCGGATATGTTATTTACATTGAATACTCTTAGTGAAGTATCAATATTTTTTCGTATGGTATCGATACTTTCGAGACATTTCATTTTTTTGTAAATCGGTATCTTTTTACCTGTTTTGTCATATTGAAACCAATTTTATTAATTTTCAACCTATTATATTGTCATGTATCGATACATGTGTATTATGTATCGATACTTTCTGTGTGCATCTAGTTTGGGAAGCATACTGTGCAAAAACTATCGATACATATACAACAAGTATCGATACTTTATGTTAACATATTTTGTCATTAAACCAGTATATTTTTTTCGTTTACGTTGTAAATTTACCTATTACTTTAAAGTAATCCGTTTCGAAGTTTTAAGAATCGATATTTCTCATACGTGTATCGATACTTTATAGCCGCAATTATGGAAACCATTTTTGCCAATTTTTGAACCTGCTATGTTATTTATATTTAATAGATACCATTAGTGTTACTGAAGTATTGATAGTTTTGTTGAAGGTATCGATACTGTCAAGACGTTTTGTTTTTTTGTAAAACAATATCTTTTTAACTGTTTTGTCATATTGAAACCGGTTATATCATTTTTCGACTTGTTATATTGTCATGTATCGATACATGTGTATTAGGTATCGATACTTTCTGTGTGCATCTAGTTTGGGAAGCATACTGAACAAAAAGTATCGATACATATACAAAAAGTATCGATACTTTATATTAACGTATTTTGTCATTAAACTGGTATATTTTTACCACTTACATTGTAAATTAACCTATTACTTTAAAGTAATCCGTTTCGAAGTTTTAAGAATCGATACTTCTCATACGTGTATCGATACTTTATAGGCGCAATTATGGAAACCAATTTTGTCAATTTTGAACTTGTTAAGTTATTTATATTTAATCGATACCATTACTCTTACTTAAGTATCGATACTTTTTTGTAAGGTATCGGTACTTTTGAGAAATTTTGTTTTTTTTGTAAATCAATATCTTTTTACCTGTTTTGTCATATTGAAACTCGTTTTATCAATTTTCAACATGTTATATTGTCATGTATCGATACATGTGTATTAGGTATTGATACTTTATGCGTTCATCTAGTTTGGGAAGCGTACTGGAAAAAATTATCGATATGTATACAAAAAGTATCGATACTTTATGTTAACATATTTTGTGATTACACCGGTATATTTTTACCGCTTACATTGTAAATTTACCTATTACTTTAAATTAATCCATTTTGAAGTATTAAGAAACGATAATTCTCATACATGTATTGATATTTTATAGGTGCAATTATGAAAACCAGTTTTGTCAATTTTGAACCAATTAAGTTATTTATATTTAATCGATACCATTACCCGTACTTAAGTATCAATACTTTTTTGTAAGGTATCGATACTTTTGAGACGTTTCGTTTTTGTGTAAACTAGCATCTCTTTACCGGTATTAGCATATTGAAACCGGTTTTGTCAATTTTCAACCTGTTATATTATCATGTATCGATACATATTTCTTAGGTACCGATACTTTATAGGCACAATTATTGAAACCAGTTTTATCAGAGTTCAATATGCTATATTTAATCGATTTTGTCTAATTTTAACCATTTTGTCAAATTTTAACCGGTTTAGAATTTCTAAGTATCGAAACTTTGTTGTCGAGATTATAAAAAATGATACTTTAATAATGTGTATCGATACATTTGTACGCAGATTGTTGTACTAGAATACTGAAATTTGGAGTGGGTGTACAATACTTTAATAACTAGTATTGATATTTCAACAATCCTCAAATATAAAAACATAGATACGTGTAGTATGTGTATTGATACAGAAACATAAGTTTGTATATAAAATCCCGACCAATCAACCAACAACGCTTCAAAGATCAAATGTCATGATATATTCAGAGCAATCAACCAACATGAAACTCGAGGGAAACCTGAAATACTAGATATATGAAGAATGCCTTCCGAATTGTATCCATTTCATCCAACTCATGAAGATAGGATAACCGTAAACCGAAACCGTCTAAGAGAAACATAGCTGATGTAGAAGCAACTGGATATTTAAAATCTCGAAGGTGATGCATTTGGTTCTTAAACATTTAAAGCATCAAAAGCATATCAGACTTATAATTTGGGTGCTACACAAGAAATGCAACGAAATGCAACCAAAAAATCTCTAGAATTTAACGCTACATCTTTTAATAATAATATTAAATAATGGAAGATACACACATAAATAAGAAGTACCTATACTTGGAATTTTGAAACCTATTACTTTAAAGTAATAGGTAAATTAACAATGTAAATGGATAAAAGTGTTCTAGTAAAATGAAAATAGTCGTAGATGACAAGTTGCGACACTTGTCATCTTTGCCTATTATCATTACACCAGAAGACTTTTATCGTTTACATTGTTAATTTTACTAAGTATCGATACTTTATAAATGTGTATCCTTCAATTATTTTTATTATTATTACAAGTTGTAGCCCACAATTCTCGGGATGTTTAGTTTTCCTTTGTTGGATTTCCTGTATACCACCCAGGTCATAAGACCAAAACTTTTTGACGCTTTAACTGTTTGAGAACCAAATGCATCACCATTGAGATTTTAAATCTGTATATACTTCTACATTAGGTATGTTTCGCTTCGACGGTTTTAGTTTAGGGTTATCCTACCTTAATAAGCTAGATGAAATGGGTAATATCCGAAAGACATTCTTCACATATCCAATCTCCCAGCTTGTTCCTCAAAATTATGATGGTAGGGATTTCCCTCGCGTTTGATGTTGGAAAAAAACAATGGAAATTAGGATTAATCAATGATAACATGAAAATTGTCTAAGTTAATAAGTATTGAAAAATGTTGTTGTTACCTTACAAATGGCATTTGATGTTACCTCCCGATGCAATGAGCATGTTGTTGTTTGAAAAGAACAAAGGATCCAACTTATATTTATAGTGGAGCTAAAATTAAAATTGAAACTCAAATAAAAATTGAAATTGAAACTCAAATTAAAATTAAAATTAAAATTGAAAATGAAATTCAGTATGAAATTAAAAATGAAACTGCATAAATGACTCCTATTGTTCAAGTAACATGCATTATCTGCCAAAAACTCGGGAAAGACAATATTGATTCAATTCAAAGCTGAGTTGATGGGGTTGTCACGTGAAAATAAAGCAGTCACATGGAAGACAAGAGGAAATAGTTAGATTGTTTTCTTTACACTGCCCCATCCAAATGGAATATTTACTGTGTATGTCACATGTTCTATTGTCGAATATTAAAATACACAGTTTTTGTCTTATATGTTTGAGTACATTTAAATTGAAAATAGTATTATGTGTATCGAATGAAAATATACACACAATATAAGTAAACAAAACTTACATACAAAATAATGTTATACATAACAATGTTCAAATAGTCTACCCACAATGAAATTAATCTGAAGAAAAGGGTTATTTCGGACAAAGTCCGGAACATTAGGCGCCTTCCACAAATTTTCCAAATACTCGCGTATGTTTCCACCTTTTACTGATGACATGTATAAATAATTGCAATTATCAAACTAATCAGGTGCAATTTTACAAACAAGAAACCAATTTCGTATATGCAGGCATAAATTTGTGGCATACCTAAAGCATTGTCCTCCGAATATGAAGCGTCAAAGGGATGTCGACATATGTAACTGTATTGCTATATAAATACATAAATTGTTAATAAACCAATGTATGAACACCTATTTAACAGGAAAAACATATGGCAAACATGTAACTTACCGGATTATAAATCAATTTTCCCGTTGAATCATCAACTAACAACGTACTTAGGGCGTTAAATTGAGGAAACACATTCCAAACATCATAGAGATCTTTACAGCAGGGAACACTATCTTTTTTTTTGCACTTTCCTTAATCCTATTTATACAGACATTCGAACATAAATATTTATGAATCATTAACAAATAAAAGTAAGCAAAGTTTAATGACATTCATCTTACCCAAATGAATATAAACTGGCCACAAAATAAAGGTAGTTTCTGAAGTATACGATCAATATTATGCCTGAGATTGTTAATAATTTCGAATATTAACATCTAATTGTAGATTATCTATTTTTCTATATAATTCAATTGCTTAACAATGTTTACCTCATCTTGGAAGACCAAATGGAAACAACAAAATTATCTAAACAAAAATGCATAAATACATATACTCCTGGTCTCAATAGAACATCTACAACATGAACAAATTGACATTAAAGTAGTACGCTTATAGGTTAAAATAATGGATACAAATGAAAAAAAATTAAAACCTTTTGGATTTCTTGAGAAGTAGATAAGGACTCCATTGGCATAAAAAATGACAAGTTTTCTTGTCGGCGGTGTTGCAGACACGATATACTTGTTTGGATCTTCATCGTCATCATCATCTTTTGTAATGTTGTCATCTTCATTCAACACTTTGTTGTCCACCATTTTTCTAAGAAAAAAAAATACAGTTTACAACATGTAAATGTTTAGAACATAAATAATGAATTACCTAACTCGTTTGATGTAGTTGACAGAATTCGTTACGCAAGCTGGAGACTTCATTGTTCCATGATGAAATATCGGCTCATATTTCCCCTAGTTGGTCATTGATATGGCCTACATGAGATCAAAATACTCCCATAAATTCATCGTGTATTCCATCATTATCTTCATTGTAATATCCTATCCAACTGTAGCGTCTTCCATTGGTTGGTGGTCTTCATGGCTAATGGGGTCTAATTTTTCCTTCTCTTATTCTACTCCGATGCCATCTTTTTTACTCGAACCAACATTTTCAATAAATTTGTATCCCACTCTAGTCATGGATAACATGCCAATCTTGTGGGTTAATTGAACAGGGGAGTCAAGCGAAAAATAAACTTTATGCTTCTTTAGTAGATGGGTGATGACACATCTATATGGTGGTGAAGTTGTGATAGATGCTTCCTTTCTTACTATATTAACAATTGTCTAAAATATCAGTATAGCAATGTTTGAAGCTGTTTTGGAGCTATACTTCCCTAACCACCAATAATCGCAATCTCGAAGTACAAAAAATTTCCCCTCAGAAGGCCGAATAAACCAAGTGAACATTTTGTAAAACACTATGGCCTCCACATCTAGGTGAATAGGGCTATTTCTGTTAACACATTTTATTGTAGGATCTATATCAGTTTCATCTAAATCCCCTTTATTCTCGACACTTATACCCGCAACAATAGAATCCGGAGATATATATGTCTCCTTACCCATGATATACGTATAAATTCCGATGATGTTATTCATATTAGGCTCACGGTCGAATAAAGCAATATTGTAGAAAACTCTAACTAGGTTTGGGAAATATTTTGTTTATACACCAAGAAAATCAAGCCAACCCCAAGATGTAAATATCGATTTAAAACTAAAATTATATTTTTCATCGAACATGAAATCCATGTCAATAATACGTTCGAGAGGAATCTTCCTTACTTTGAAACATCGATGCCATTTTTCATTCTTCTCATCGGTTATAATGTTGTTTGTATCAAACGACCTAATTTGGTCATAATCCCTTACTTGAGAAGAAGAGCTTGGTTGAGAAGAAGGTTTTCGTTGAGAAGACTCGTGTAACATCCAAATCATCGGGTCATTGACCAAATTGTAAGAACTCAAAATTTAGTGGTTCAATCAGAATAAATTGAGAATTCAAGGATTTATTATGAAAATTTCTGGTCAGGACTTGATATTGAATTTGGATTAGTGGAAGGACAATATGTCTTTTCACCTGATAGATTTTTATCTCCTCTCTTTTAAGGATATAACACGTGGATTTGAGTATATGAAAGCTTTTTCTTTCTTTCTTCTTCTTGTCGAGCTCCTCTCCACTCCCAAAGGTAAGATTCTGAAAATTTTAGTTTTCCTTTAATTTTTGGTTTGATAATGGAAGCTTGGGTGTTATATATCCTTAAGGAAGGGTTGTAGAGGAGTATAACAACAATATAAGTGAATTTGAAAATAATTTGTAAAGTGGGTTTTGAAATGAAATTTTGATATGGAGTGGTTTTAGAAGTTTTAATGAAATATTTGACTTGTCAATAGGTTAATTAAAGGGTTAGGAGTGTTAGAATTGGTTAATAACATGGTTGAAATTTTGGTATGATTTGAAGATTCAAGTGTTCAAATTAAATTTGGATGTTTGAAAGTAATAAATGTGTACAAGTTGGTTTGGAAGTATAAATGTGAGTTTATAAACTTAAAGTATGTGTTTAGGAGAGTATTGAGAGGATTTTTAGGTTATTTTCAAGATGAAAATGAACATTTTAGGCTTAGGGTATTGGTACCTATATGAACAGGTATCGATACCTCATGGGTTAAAAATGAGTAGTTGAAAGGGTTTTATTGATACCTGTTAAGAGTGGTATCGATACCTTATGGGATGGGTATCGATACCTTAAGGATGGTTTCGATACCCTTCAAACATCGAATGCCAAATGCGTATCGGTACCTTGAGGAGGTATCAATACCCTTGAAGCATCGAATATAATTTCGGTATCGGTACCCTACGGAGGTATCGATACCCCTGAAGGGTTGTATCGGTACCCTTGGGGTGGTACCAATACTTCCAAGTATGAAATGGAAATGTAGGGTTTCTTGCATCCCAAGTTATTTGGATTCGATATAATTGAGATAAGAACGATATTGATTTTAGATTGTTTTGTGTAGTGATTGATCGTAATCAACTTCCGACATCCCGACATTTTAAGTATTGATTCGAAAGGTGTTAAAGATTGGATTAGAACTTTGGTGAGGCAAAGGTGAGTTCTATTTACTTAATTTATTGATCGTTGAAGGAAGGCTTGTGATGAGCCAACCTAAAATGTTTTGCATAAAATGAAATGATATGAATATATGTGAACATTTTCTATATGATTATATTTTATATAAGAAAACGAATAAGTTGAATAATGATATATAAAATGAAATAATTATGTAAACCACTATGAATATGTGATATATGTGAGTTAATGAAAATAATGATTAATGCTTTGTGAAATAAGATGACATGAATAAATGTTTAAATGTGAATAAATAATAACAATTGATAATGTTATTTGATAAAGATTTATGTGAAAGATGATCCGAATATGTGTTAAGTGAATATGTTCTAAGGAACATAAATGATAAGTGAAAATGTGAAATTTGAACAAGTGTTGTGAAAAGCCTCTATGTGAGAAGAACTATGTGAATAAGAGACACTTCGAATAATGATTGAATATAATTATGTATTTAATAGCCCAAAGTATATGTATGAGGATTAGAGGTATAGTTGGCATGCCAAGAGTCGAGGGTTTTATGTGGTCTTTCGGGAAAATTATGTGGTCCTTCGGGACAGATATGTGGCACTTCGGTGAAAACCTAAGTGATCATTCGGGACAATTATGTGGTACTTCGGTGCAAATTACGAGCTATGGTGATAGCATTAGTGCACAACCTCAATGTACTCAAATACCTAGAGTTCTCAGTATTATACGTTTGGGCCAATTCAATAAATTGATATAAAATGAAGAATGTATCAGGCAACTTTTAGGTTATGAATCTAAAACTCTATATGAGTAATGAATTGAAGATATAGTCAAAAATAAAATAAGTATAAATTCTTCCGTGATTAATAAGAGAGGTTATAAGTTGTTTTACTGGTATTTTTGATATTTTAATTCTGCTTTGATAAAAGTATACAAATGTTGTATTATTTTATAGTACGCATAGTTCCTCACTAAGTTATCAACTTAGTGTGTGAGTGTTTTCACAGGTAGGTTAATAGATATGCGAGGAGTAATGCAGGTAAGCATGGGGGAAGGATAACATACCTTTGAAGATTATCAGATCAGAGATGTTTTAAGTGTATGTGATTGTGTTTTGAAATATGGTTCGCATGTACTGTAAATATAAAGTTTAAATACTCTGATATGTAATTTATTTTTTATTTATTAAGTTTTTTTCATTATCAAATTCAAATTACATCTTTAAAGAGTCAAAGTGTTTTAAAAGTAAATGCAACGCCTCGGATTCGTATCCAGGTCAGATACGGGTTAGTGGCCTCTGATTTGATAATGTAAGGAGTATGTTGTGTTTGCTAGTATAGTTAAATGATTATAGTTTAATAGATGTAAGACTTAGAAGTTCTCCGAAGTGAAATGCGAAATAGAGTTGATAAGAGAGGTATTAACTCGACAAAGTGAATATCAAAAGATTCAGGGAGTATTTTCTGACATTGGATGTTATTATGAAATTTTTTTATCATCCACTTCCTCCTATTATTAGAATAAATGTTGTTATAGAGTTAAAAGTTTAGAAGTATCAAGTTTAAAGATTTAGTTAAGGAATGTTCTATTTTTGAGGATTTTTATTAAACGACGAGAAAATTTCGTTGAAAGATCTCTATTGTTTTGAAATGGAAAAGTTGGAGGGAATAATTTTACTTTTAAGAGGTCCAATATGTGTATAATGGATTAAGTGTGATACAAAGGATAAATATATTCTCATCTGAGATTTTTGAAAGTAGTTCTTATTAAGATATTGATATAGGGTTATTTATAAGACTAAGTGTGTCACTTGGAAAGTATTAGGGTTATTGTGAAAAGAAAGATGAGTTATAAATTTTGGATGAATTATCTTCCATTAAGTAAATTAACAAAGAAGAATAAGTATTCTCTTCTGGTTATTTATAATCTTTTGATCAGTTAAAAGAGTTAATGATGTGCTAAATTTTCCTTAGGTTGGAAAAAGTAGTGTTCTTCTATTGGATAAAGAGTAAAGTGAAACGAGTATATAGTCCACTCAATTGGAAAAACACGAATATCAAAATGGAGTAATGGTTAAATGTTAAGAGCCACAAGGGCAATGATAAATTCCATATAAGTCGTTATCAAGGTTTTAAATTAATTTTGATTGCATATTAGATATTGTTATTGTTAAGATCAAATAGATTGTTTGATATAAAGTAAGGATATGAAGTAGAATTTTTTTAGACTTTCTGAAATAAGTTATTGATGAAAGGTTGAAAGTATAATTAATGTACGGGATATGATTGAGTGAAAGTTGAAAAAGTTATTTTGAATTTAAAATATATTGGACTTAGTTGATTATTAAAAAGATTCATCGAGAAAACTTTCTAATAACCCTTCTTACTAAGCAAGTTATTAGTAACGAGGCAATAGTTATTTGTATTAGTAAGAAACAAGGAAATGCAAGGTATATCTTATCAATTGAAAATTGATAGTTGAGAAAAATAAGTCGGACAAATAAGTGCAGTGTAGCAAAGTATGTTGGAAATGATTCTTAAGTAGTAAAGAAATAAACAAGTGGACTTCGTTGGAAGTAAGAGAAATTTATTTTGAAAATTAAATAAGAAGTGCAAATTTTTTTAGTATATATGAAATCCAGAATTAGAATAACAAGTTTAGTCTAAGAGTAAATGTGGTTGTCTGGAATTGGAAAATTGTTAGAAATTATACAATTTGAAGTGGTAGAAGTATTTGAAATGGTTAAGTAAGTATATGAATATTGTCCTTGATGAATCGAGAGGAGAAAATTTCGTAAAGAATAAGGTTCTATGCAAGTATTGTTAACTATTAAAGTTATGAAGGTGAAGTAAATTAGTTGTGAGTATAAGTAGTATGACGATATTTCTCATATCGGTATAAAAAGAGTTATAGAGTTTGAAGAAAAAGAGATGATCTATGTTGCAAGGAGGTTTTGAGTTATGAAGGAATAAAGAACTAAAGAGTTTAAGTGAATGAGTTTAAAGGATCAAGTATGATAAGGGTTATATGAGGTGTAAATTATAAGTTTGGCATGGAACAATTTTCAGTTCTCTGTAGAATTGAGAAAGAGTTTCGATGTATTTTGTAACTGGGTTATCTTTGAATACCGAATTGTGAGTATTCAACCAAGATTGTGAATTTCATTCCTATTCCAAATGATTTTTCATTGGATAAGTATGTGGAACTAGACATTAATGAGACAGTTAGACTTTATGGAATGTCAGTTTTAAATGGTATCTTATGGGATCTAAAGTTTACTTCAAGGTTTTGGAATTATTTGAGTAAAGCTTCGGAACTCGATCTTTATTTAAATGGGTGGTCCGATGAGATTATTCAGATTTTAAAAGTTATGTTAAGGCATATGGGATTGAGTTAAAGGACCAAGAGAAAAGTTATGCTAAGTTGCCAAGCATAAGTGTGGATTTTCTAAGGTTGTATTTCTTTGACATGCAGACTCAGCTAAGAAGATATGAATATAATCAATAATTATATTTTCTGTGACCAAATTATTGAGGATAGACATATCACTTATTTGGATTGTTAAGTGTCAAGAAATGTTATGGTGTTGCAAAGAATATCGACATAAGTTTTAAAGTTGGTATGATTAGAATATGAAAAGGAATATGTTTTCGTACAAGAGGAAAGGTTCTAGTTACTATATAGTAATTAGAGAATTAAGTAGAAAACAACCGAATTCGATCTTGAGTTGGTAATATTGTAGATATAAGTTGTGATAGCACCCATAAGTACGTGATGAATAACATTATATTATGTTGATTTTTAAAAGTCAAGAGTATGTGCGAAATCGAATAAGTGAAAAGAAGAGAAAGGGATTAAGTTCTGTGAAGAATGAGGAAGTGTTTATCACTATAACATGAAAGGTGAATGTGATAATTGATAGGAAAAATTTATAAGGTAATATCTATTTTAGAAAGTGTTGAATGCATGGTCTTTAAAATAAAGATGAATGTTAGTGTTAGTCAATTATGAAATAAGTAGGAAAATTAGACTTAGTGTGGCCAGAATTGATCAAAGGAGTTGAAGAAAAGGTTTGGGTGATTACGCTTAATCTTAAGTGGCATCAAACAGATAAAAGTCATACGCGGTTTTGAATAGAAAAGAAATTGAGTTTCAAGTAGGTGATAAAGTGTTTCTAAATGTATCATTTTGGAAGAAAGTACTTCGTTTTGGGCGTAAAAGAAAATTCAGTCTTACGTTCATTGGAATCTATGAAGTTCTGAAGAAAATTGGACAGTGGCATATCAGTTAGCGTTGCCACCAGAGATGGAAAAGATTCATAATGTCTTCCATGTGTCTATGCTTCAGCGATATAGATTAGATTCTGTACACATCATAACTTCAGATGTGATAGAAGTTAAATATGACCTGACATATGAGGAAGAAACAGTGTAGATTTTAGCATATGAGAACAAGCAGTTAAGGAACAAGACGTTTCTGCTAGTTAAGGTTCTTTGGAGAAACCATTAAGTTGAAGAAAGATAATTTGTATTGTAAAGAAGATTTGTGGAAGCAATATTTCCACCTCTTTGTGTAATGAAAATTCAAGGACAAATTTTCTTAAGGGGATATTTGTAACATCCAAATCATCGGGTCATTGACCAAATTGTAAGAACTAAAAATTTAGTGGTTCAATTAGAATAAATTGAGAATTCAAGGATTTATTATGAAAATTTCTTGTCAGGAATTGATATTGAATTTGGATTAGTGGAAGGGCAATATGTCTTTTCACCTGATAGATTTTTATCTCCTCTCTTTTAAGGATATAACACGTGGATTTCAGTATATGAAAGCTTTTTCTTTCTTTCTTCTTCTTGTCGTGCTCCTCTCCACTCCCAAAGGTAAGATTTTGAAAATTTTAGTTTTCCTTTAATTTTTGGTTTAATAATGGAAGCTTGGGTGTTATATATCCTTATGGAAGTGTTGTACAGGAGTATAAAAACAATATAAGTGAATTTGAAAGGAATTTGTAAAATGGGTTTTGAAATGAAATTTTGATATGGAGTGATTTTTGAAGTTTTAATGAAATATTTGACTTGTCAATATGTTAATTAAAGGGTTAGGAGTGTTAGAATGGGTTAATAACATGGTTGAAATCTTGGTATGATTTGAAGATTCAAGTGTTCAAATGAGAATTTGGGATGTTTGAAAGTAATAAATGTGTACAAGTTGGTTTGGAAGTACAAAAGTGAGTTTATAAACTTAAAGTATGTGTTTAGGAGAGTATTGGGAGGATTTTTAGGTGATTTTTGGGATGAAAATGGCCATTATGGCCTTAGGGTATCAGTACCCTTATGAACAGGTATCGATGCCTCATGGGTTAAAAATGAGTAATTAAAAGGGTTGTATCAATACCTGTTGAGAGTGGTATTGATACCTTAAGTGATGGTTATCGGTACCTTAAGGATGGTATCGATACCCTTAAAACATCGAATGCCGAATGGGTATCGGTACTTTAAGGAAGTATCGATACCCTTGCAACATCGAATGTAATTTCGGTATCGATACGTTGTGGAGGTGTCGATATCCCTGAAAGGTGGTATCGGTACCCTTGGAGTGGTACTGATACTTCCAAACATGAAATTGAAATATAGGGTTTCTTACATCCCAAGTTATTTGGATTCGATATAATTGAGATAAGAACGATATTGATTTTAGATTGTTTTGTGTAATGATTGATCGTAATCAACTTCCGACATCCTGACATTTTAAGTATCAATTTGAAAGGCGTTAAAGATTGGATTAGAACTTTGGTGAGGCAAAGATGAGTGCTATTTACTTAATTTATTAATGGTTGAAGGCAGGCTTGTGATGAGCCATCTTAAAATGTTTTGAATAAAATGAAATGATATGAATATATGTGAAGATTTTCTATATGATTATGTTTTATATAAGTAAACGAATACGTTGAATAATGATATGCAATATGAAATAATTATGTAAACCACTATGAATATGTGATATATATGAGTAAATAAAAATAATGATTAATGCTTTGTGAAACAAGATGACATGAATAAATGTTTGAATGTGAATAAATAATAACATTTGATAACTTTATGTGATAAAGATTTATGTGAAAGATGATCTGAATATGTGTTAAGTGAATATGTTCTACGGAACATAAATGATAAGTGAGAATGTGAACTTTGAACAAGTGTTGTGAAAAGACTCTATGTGAGAAGAACTATGTGAATAAGAGACACTTCAAATAAAGATTGAATATAATTATGTATTTAATAGCCCAAAGTATATGTATGAGGATTAGAGGTATAGTTGGCATGCAAAGAGTCGAGGGTTTTATGTGGTCCTTCGGGAAAATTATGTGGTCCTTCGGGACAAATATATGGCACTTTGGTGCAAACCTATGTAATCATTTGGGACAATTATGTGGCACTTCGGTGCAAATTACGAGCTGTGGTGACAACATTAGTGCACAACCTCAATGTACTCATATACCTAGAGTTCTTAGTATTATACGTTTGGGCCAATTCAATAAATGGATATAAAATGAAGAATGTATCAGTCAACTTTTAGGTTATGAATCTAAAAGTCTATATGAGTTATGACTTGAAGATATAATCAAAAATAAAATAAGTATAAATTCTTCAGTTATTAATAAGACAGGTTATAAGTTATTATACTTGTGATTTTTGATAATTTAACCCTGCTTTTATAAAAGTATACAAATATTGTATTGTTTTATAGTACTCATAGTGCCTCACTAAGTCATCGACTCAGTGTGTGAGTGTTTTCACACGTAGGTTCACAAATATGCGAGGAGTAATGCAGGTAAGCATGGGGCAGGACAACATACCTTTGAAGATTATCAGATCAGAGATGTTTTAAGTGTATGTGATTGTGTTTTGAAATATGGTTGGCATGTACTGTAAATATAAAGTTTAGATACTCTGATATTTAATTTTTATTTATTAGGTTTTGTTTTCATTATCAAATTCAAATTGCATCTTTAAAGAGTCAAAGTGTTTTAAAAGTAAATGTAATACCTCGGATTAGTATCCGGGTCGGATACGGGTTAAGAGCGTTACAACCCGCGCCTCTGACATTTTGGAGCCATTTTTAGGTGTGGGTGTTGTTACATTGATCATAAGCACATTAAGGAAAAAATATTCGAATCCCTAAATCAATCAAACCCTAATTTATGGCAAAATATCAATAAATTTACCTGCAAATCTTATTGTAATAGTTGTAAGGGAGAATTTAGGAAGCTTGAATAGTGCAATATTTCTAAACACTGGTATTCGTCGAAGTGAAAGAGTTCTCTTCTGCCTTTTGGGTTTAGGGTTTTTGATATAGAGGGAAGGATCAATTGTTTTTTTAAATAATGAAGAAAAAAACCACACATGGCCGGTTTGTTTATAGGGTAATAGTAATGAAATCGGTTAAAAATGTTAACTTAACCGATTAATATCCTAATATCGGTAATTGTGTTGGAAGTATTAGTGTTTTCATATTGGACAAAAAGTATCGATACACATACAAAAAGTATCGATACTTTGTGTTTACGTATTTTTTTCATTAAACCGATATATTTTTATCGCTTACATTGTAAATTTCACCTATTACTTTATACAAATAGGTTTCAAAGTAAGAATCGATACTTCTCATACGTGTATCGATACTTTCTGCGTGCATCTAGTTTGGAAAGAATAATGGACAAAAAGTATTGATGCAAATACAAAAAGTATCGATACTTTATGTTTACGTATTTTGTCATTAAACTGGTATATTTTTACCGCCTACATTGTAAATTTACCTATTACTTTATACTAATCGGTTTCGAAGTTTTAAGAATCGATACTTTTCATACGTGTGTCGATACTTTATACGTGCATCCCGTTTGGGATGCGTACTGGACAAAATGTATCGATACTCTTATAAAACGTATTGATACTTTATATTTACGTTTCTTTTCATTAAACTAGTATATTTTTATCGCCTACATTGTAAATTTACCTATTACTTTATACTAATTGGTTTCAAAGTTTTAAGAATCGATACTTTTCTTACGTGTATCGATACTTTATGCGTGTATCTCGTTTGGAATGGATACTAGACAAAGTATCGATACAAATACAAAAAGTATCGATACTTTATGTTTACATATCTTATCATTAAACCAGTATATTTTTACCACTAACATTGTAAATTTACCTATTACCTTCAAATAATCAGTTTTAAAGTTTTAAGAATCGATACTTTTCATACTTGTACCAATACTTTTTTTTACTTACTTAAGTTGGGAAGCATACTACAAAAAAGTATCGATACACATACAAAAAATATCGATACTTTATGTTAATGTATTTTATCATAAACCGGTAGCTTTTTACCGCTAACATTGTAAATTTACCTATTACTTTAAGTTAAACGGTTTCGAAGTTTTAAGAATTAATACTTTTCGTACATGTATCGATACTTTCTTTTTACTTCTAGTTTGGGAATCATATTAGACAAAAAGGATCGAAACTTTATGTTTACGCATTTTTTCATTAAAAGTGTATATTGTTACCTCTTACATTGTAAATTTATCTATTACTTTAAAGTAATAAATGTTGAATTTGGTACTTATTAATTGTACATACCTAAATATGTCCTAAGAAATTAATGTTGTAACATCCCTTCAACTACCACATCCTAATATAATTAAAAGCACCACTGAAAGCATGTTTTTTTATAAACCTCTACTTATTTACATCTCCATCAACTCTTGTTGGGACCATTGAACTTTCCGAAACACAAGCAAATTTTTTTCGTTCTTTTAAACCATTAGTTATGGATCATACTACATCAGACAATGATAAGTCAACCGAGGAATGCCATGAAGTACTTATTGTTGATGAATCTTAAATACTGGTTGGTCAGCTATTCTCTTCACGTGAGAAAGCTTGGGACTTTTACAAGTAATTTGCACGAAATCATGGTTTTAGTGCACGTCGGGGAACAACACACCTTGATAAGGAAAGGAATGTGAAGATAAAAGAATTTTGTTTTTCAAAAGAAGGGTTTCGAGTATCAAAAGGCAATATTGTTGATCGTCAACGTGCTCATACACCAGTCAAAAAAACCGGATGTAAGGCTAAAGTCGTCATTACAACAACAAATACAAACGATCAGTGGGTTCTAAATAAGTTTTCTTAGCAACATAATCATGCATTGTGCACACCTGCTATGACACTATTAATGCGTTCAAATAGTGTTGTGAGTAAGGCTGATGTGGATGAGGCAATAGCATTGAAAGACGTCGGTGTTGGCACATCACAAGTAATGAATTATTTAACGCATCAGGTAGGGGGTTATCATAATGTTGGATTTACACATAAAGACCTCTACAATGCACTTCAAAGAGGTAAAGTAAAGGAAATTGTCAATGGGGATGTCAATGCGCTAATTTCTTACTTTGATTATAAGAAACATGATGATCTCGGTTTTTTATGACATACTCGGTAGATGAATAAGGGGAATTGCATAATCTTATTTGGGTTGATTCTACATCGAGGTCAGATTACACGTGCTTCGGTGATGTAATTGCGTTCAACACAACGTACAAATATAATTTGTATGGTCGATCAATTATGCCTATTGTCGGTGTCAAATCATCACCATAACACAATAGTGTTTTCTACTGCAATAATCGATGACGAAATGTCCCAATCTTTCGAGTAGGTGTTGAAGAATTTTTAGAAGCCATGATGAATAAATCACCTATTTCAGTTTTCACCAATGGGGATAGGGCAATGCAGAGGGCTATCAAATCTATTATCCCTTTTGGTAAGCACGGATTATGTTCTTGGCATCTTTCTCGCAATGCACAAGCTAACATTGGTGACCCCAAATTTACAGTATCATTCTCAAAATGCATGGCTTCCTGGTGGACAATAGAGGAATTTGATACTCAATGACGTTCAATTTTTTTGGAATTCAATATCAAAAATCATCCATGGGTGATTGAGAAGGGAAATATTCAACACTTATGGGAACAAGCATATCTAACCGGTCATTTCTTTACCAATATTCGCTCAACACAAAGGTGCGAGTCTATGAATGCTTCACTCCAATTGCACTGAAAAACAAGAAGATATATTTAGATGTTGTTCGAGCACTTGAAGAAGGAATTAGTAGAACATGTATCAATGAGTTGAAAGCAGATTACTTATGTTCCCAGATGAAGCCCTTCCAGATCAAAAAACTGATTGAACTTGAAAGCCATGCTGCTAAGATTTATACGCGCGAATCTTTTCGTTTGTTCCAAGAAGCACTTCAATGGGATACATTGTACCATCTTCAGGAAGAGATTCAGTTCTTATCAGATGAATGTCAAAATTATATTTTGACAAAGTACAAAGAAAAAAACAAGAGATTTGAAATCAATTTTGATTTCGGTACGGAAATCCTAACATCCTCGTGCAGAAAATTCGAGACCGTCGGAATTCCATGTCGCCATCTATTTCACGTTTTGAAGCACTTGGATTACATATCTTTCCCTAAGTCTTTGATTCTAAGTAGGTGGACTAAGGATGCGAAGGCTTATGCACCAAGTTTTGTTGACTTGAATGAACACCCAGAAGTAATGCAAATGGCAAGGTTCGTTGCTCTACGTTCAACGTCAAGTCGATTTTTCTACATTGCATCAAAGACATATGTGTCTTTCAAAACCGCAAGAGATGGGATGAAAAGACTAACAGCGGAATTTGAAAACTCATTTGGTTTGAATGATTTAGTCAACCGAAGCAATGTAGTAAACAACATTCGCGACCCTAAATGAATACAAAGAAAACGAAAAGAAGTGGCAAAGAACAAGGTTGAGAAGAAAATTAGGCGATGTGGGTTCTACAACAATGAATGACATAACAAACTAACATGTCCTCAAGTCAAGCTCAGTTTGGAAACAAGCACACAACCTACATCAACTGATTTTTTTGAAGACGGAATAAAATGGTCGACTGATCCTGTAAACGATGACAATTATGTGAGTTACTATATCTATGTCTTCAATTTTCAATGCTTATTTATAATTTCAATCTGTCTATTACATCTCAGGACAATGACGACATTTGGAATACTGCAAGTCCCGATCTACATATATCATAAGTATCAGCATAACTCGTACTATGTATAACAAACATGTACAACAACCTATTGCTAAATTTGCTCATCTCATACTTAATTTCATTCACATACAAAATTAAAATTCATATACAAAATTTCACTTATATCATCGGGGCATATGTTTGTGCATGTGTCTGATGCAAGCCATTTTCACCGCATCTCTCAGTGTATTTTGATCATGGCTTATGAGATCATTTAATATTCTCATACGATCTCAAACTCCAACAACATATATTCAAATTGTCAGTATGTTAACCATAACATTCAATGTACGACCTTTAATATTTTAACATCAAACTAAATTTTTATACCACTTACCAAATCATCCGTTGACCCTCTAGCAATGATCCATTCCATCCGTATAATCACATAAATGTCGCAATCATATCTGTTAAAAAATTTGAATACCACACATGTCAAATATGAAACCCGCATAAATTGCGCATTCAATTTATGCTAACATTTCATACCCATTCAATTTATCATTCATCTTATGTTCCACAAATTTGAAATCTTTCAATGGGACCTTCAGATGCCTATATGCATTTACAAAAATGTCTTCCTTATTATATTTATCTAAAATGGTAATCTTCGTTAAAAATATCAAGTTATATTACAAACAAATTATGAATTATAAATTATTGTTTCCTTTCATACATACCAATTTTCTAGCATCTTTCACTCTCTTTTTGGCCCCTGGAGTTGAAAATAGACTATCGTATACCGTTGCAACATAAGAAACCATATCCAACACCAATACATACCAATGGGAACCATTGTCGTTTATTTTCATAAGAATCTGCAATAAATGTCACACCCATTTTGACAAAATATAACATTATCATCTCCCAAAACACCATTTACAATTCCTATGGTATCTTACCGTGTCACAGTCTGTTAATTTTGAATAGTCTTTCAATATCATCTCCCACAAGACCGCAACATGGTCAACACTTGCAATGCCGTCCAACTCCATTTTTTGCATTTCCTCGACAATCATTATTAATTGATCATCTATAACACTAGTTTTCAACATTTATTAATTTAACTTTCCGCTAAGTTGTATGGAATGTAGCCAATCTTCCCATTCACCGGTATCTTATTCGAATAGTTAACCAACACCCAGCTGACCAAATCAATTATCTAATAAAATTAATTACACAATTACAATATATTCACTAGGTTTTAACAATTTATACTTTCTACTTACCACACCGCTAACCCATTCTATAGGCTTCAACGTTGCAACGTCAGATATTGTAGCGTATTGATTTCCCAATTGGATCACAACATCGCTGTATGAGTAATTTAGATTAATATTTTGTCATGAAATATTTAAATATCACTCACAAAACAATATATTTCACTGACCTCGATTGTAACCCACTATTCCATATATATTCACACATTTCAATTTCATATGCATTAATTTCTCTTGGTATTTTCACTTTTTCAACCTACAATTTTGCTTATAAATATTTGTCACAACACAATAATAGAAATCAAATTAAATTTTCTTTTATTCAGCTTTCCTTCTGCTTCTTCTTCTTGGGTGCAGAACATTATGAATCCAGCTCAGCATCCATTACAATCTCCGGTTTCCACACCTTTCCTCCCCGAGGTTAAGATTACTTACTAGAGCATCTCTATACGATTTCTTAACTGAGCCCTCCTGCTTGCCTTTCTCTGGGTCATTCATGACCACCTTCTTATTAGTAGGAAATGGCTTCCTATTAGTTATACGAGAGGGGCCACCTTGGCTACCTTTTTCATTTTGCCTGTTGACAATTTTGGTTTGGGGTATTTAGCTCTTGAAACATTAATAATTTTGCCATATATTGAGGTTTTATCCATTTTTGTCACCATCTTGCCCATATCCTCACGGCTCTCCATCGACACGAAAGCAAAGGTTGAATCTTTATACTTAGCTCTCTTGTTATTAATCGGAATATAGACATAAACTACTTTTCCATGATGCTTAAGCAGTTCCTTCAACGTCGATCTTGACACACGCCGGCTAAGATTATCAATGAACAACGTCCAATCACCCTCCTGAGATACATCAACATAAACCACCTTAAGGTTGGCCGTCGACACTTCAACATCTCTGATCGTCATCGCTCCATCATCTCTGACCGTATTTCCAGACTTTGCTCCAAGCACTCCAACCGTCTCTCCAGGCGTAGTTTCCATTATTTGATTGTTAAAAAGTTAGTTGGTTCTTTCTTTGTTGATTACAAAATGAACCCAGGTTCTTCAATCAGTACTTCTGATCAAAGATGAAGAGGTTGTACTGGAATAGCACGAAGGTTACAGAGACGATCCCACAGTTCCCAACCACTCAAAAACCCTCTTTCTCTTTATATATATATATATATATAAACCCATTTTTTGGATAAAAATAATAACACAATTCATTTATATTCAACGGTACAAATTAAATACGAAAAATTGTCTAAATTCAATGGTCACATTTCATCCATGTAAAAATATCGTATAAGTTTTTTTGGTAAACTATTCATTAAAAAGTTCAACTCTTTCTTTTTTTTACTTCAGATACACATAATTCCCTTTTTTCAATTTAGTCCTAAATCTTCCATAATCTAATATTTGAAGAATTTTTTGAGGTGTTATAGACTTACTCGGTTCAACCAAAATTCCTAAACAATCAATTAGATTACTCAAAATGTATGAATGATAAGATTCCAAATCAACCAAGGAATATAAGAAAAGAGACTACAAAATAAAGGTACATTTAATCACATTGGTTGCAATACAATGATGTCGATCTCTAAGTCCATATACTCTCGTTGAACCTCCGATTTCAATTTAAGAAGTTCTAGAATAAACCATGATCTTATCAATATGTCTACGCCTAGTCAAATCAAATATAGTATCATGAACTTGAAATTTTTTATACTCTTTAAACAATCCCTCAATCAATTATCCAACCAACATCTAAAATAAGCTCCAATAAGTCTTCAGCTATAACACCACCAACCCGGTATAGATGAAAACCACATCATAAATAATATCAGAGATCATGAAATCGAAAATATCTTAAACAATCATCATACAATGATTAGAAATTTCTAAAAAAAATTACATAATAGTTTATACCAAAGCATTTCCATCTTAAATAACTTATTTCATGCCAATATATTGCTTGTGGTCTTTGCAAATTTACATAAGTTTAAATACTGAAGTGTAATTATCTAAAAGTCAAAGAGCTAATCTTATAAATTAAACTAAAGTCTACTTAAATGAATAATTTCACCAATTATTCCTAAATCGTGTTATTACAAACTTAAAAGATCGTATCATAAGCAATACAAGTATAACAACTAACTTTACAATTTGCACATTTTGTAAGAATGCTATCCATACCATCGAATAAGAATCAATACTTGTTCATTTGTAATGATATTCATTGTCAAATATCAAGCCTTGTTTTAGTATCTATATCATAATATGTAGTATCAATACTCAATCCCAATATCAATACTAAAATAACATTCGAAATTTTAAAACTACCTATGGTATTAATACTAAATGCATAGTACCAATATGGAATATACCATTTGATCATTTTCAACAATTAAACACGCTTAGACTCAACTCAAACTAAATATAAACCGTACGTAACGTACATGTTTTATAAACATTCCTACTATGCACTTAAACAACACATTCACCCAATAATATAAAGGGTAAACTACATATTAAGTACCTAGATTATAAGTTTTGATTCATTTTAGTACCTAAACTTTCAATTTTTTCAAAACAATACTTAAAGTTTAGTTTTTGTTTCATTTTAGTACACCGCCATTCAGCTTTGAAAAAATTGAAAGTCTAGGTTCCAAAACACATTTAGTACCAAAATCATACTTAAGTTTTGAAAAAAAAATGAAAATTTAAGTACTAAAATGGATCTAAATTGATAGCTTAGGTACTAAACTAGTTAAGTTTTTAACGACGGGATATTAAAATGAAACAAAAAGTAAACTTTAGGTATGATTTTGAAAATTAAAAGTTTAAGTACTAAAACAAACCAAAACTAATAGTTTAAGTACTAAATACATAATTTACCCAAATATAAAACATTAAAAACATACTCCAACATCATTCCAAATCACCAATCAAGCATCACATATCCATTTCTAACATACCATTTATACCCTTTTTAGAACTAAAGCATTCATCCAATTTATAAAATCTCTTGAGATAAGTGGCGTGTATAATTCAGTTTGTTGACCCTATCTTTGCTTTATATCTAGGCTTAGTGTAAAAAATAAGTTTCTAAACTATATCCAAAATTAACTCAAGGTGTCTAAAAAAATTTTCGTTAAAAATAGGTGCATAATGTTTCCAACGTTATACTTTTAAGTGTCTGGACTGTTAACACTGTTAAATTCAATCGTTAAGTGGCACGTGTCAGGCATATAAAATTTCAAAAAAATTAAATAAAAATTTTAAATTTTTATAAGTCTGACACGTGTCACTTAACATCGAATTTAACAACAAGCACCTAAAAATGTAACGTCGAAAACTTTAAGCACATGTTTTTAATGAAAAATTCTTTACACTATAATCACCATTTTTATCCCAAATATTAATATTAATATTAATAAAAAAGGAAAATCCCACGAAATATGGGCCTCCCATGCCCGGTTACTATTTCTGCCATCAGCAAGATCTCCCTGCCACTACGCCATCCTTGCTCCAGTAAAACCACAACAACAAGCAAAAAGTATATCAACATCATTTTTTTATTTTTTAGGGAGATATGTAAAAATTGGGATAAGAACCCATAAAAAATACGGTAAGGGGATCCTCAAGGGGGAGAGAAGAAAATTTTGTAACATGAGGGCTCTCTCCATTCGAAAAAAAAAAACATTTGTAAAAACCTTTGAAATTATGTTATTTTAATTTCTGCTTAAAATTATTAATTGTTTATGTTTTAGTCATTTCAATTCCAACTATTAATTTTCTGCACTATTTCGATTTAATTTTTATATTATGATTCCTTACATCTTGGTCCTTTTACTTTATGCTTTAATTTCATCTTTGTATTTTTAATTTATTGCAATTTAGTCCTTTTACTTGGTAATTGCTTTTAATTTTTCCTTTAATTTTAAATTTCTTTACATTTAGTCCCAATTTTTTATTTTAATTGTTAAACCTCTTAATTTAGATTTGTAATGTTTTAGTCCTAATCTAGATTATTTTTATTTTATGTTAAATTAGGTGAATTCTTAATTTAGTCCTCGTTTTTTCTTGATGTTCCAATTTAATTATTCAAATCATATAATTAATTAGGATTAATATTAGATCCTCCATCTTAGGCCTAATTTCATAGTTAGTCCTTAAATTAGGAGAATTATTAATTTAGTCCTCGTTTATGCTCGAGGTTCCAAATTAATAATTCGATAGTCCATAATTAATTAAAATTAATTAGGATTAATATTAGAGCCTCCATCTTAGGCCTAATTTCACCTTTAGTCCTTAAATTAGAAGAATTCTTAATTTGGTCCTCGCTTTTGCTCGATGTTCCAATTTAATTATTAGAATCCCATAATTGATCAAAATTAATTTAAGTTAATATTAGAGCCTATATTTTCATGTTTGGGCCTCTAGGTTCTTTAATTTTCATAATTTGACACTTTAAGATAGATAAAGCCTTAATCTACCTTTAGTTTAATTAGGATTAATAAATTGTTTGATTGCATATATTTTCCAACACAAGGCAATGTTCATTTATTAGGGAATCAATAGTATATCTCTCGTAAGTATGCTCAGGGTGAGTACTGGTGATTCCCGAAATAGGTCGACATCATTTTCAAGACCGCATCATGATTTCTAAAATATCGAGGCAATGTTTGGTTAATGGGCACAATAGTTATTCTCCCGCATTCATGCTAGGGGGTGAATACTATTGGTTTGAATAAATGAATACCTTTTTCAACATTGTATTCGTAATAATTTTTAAATTAGATGAGGTTCGAACTCAAAATTTTCAATTTTAAATATAGGGTAATAAACTAGGTATCAATTTTTGGCGTTGTGGGGGTATTAATCCTTCCCCACGCGTAACTGACTCCCGAACCTATTTTTAGGTTTACGTAGACCCCAAACTTAGTATTTTGATAAAAATAAAATGTTTTATTAAAATCACCCAATTTTTATGGTGTCTCAATCGCACTTTAAAATGCTTGTTGGTGACTCCTCACATTTCAAAATATTTCCAAAGAAAAACCGCTAAGTCGTGCCAAGTTTTCCCCCACCCGGGCGAAAAATGGTGTTGACAGCTTGGCGACTCCACGGGGGATATTTTGTTTTTTTAAATCAACTTTAGAGTCGAGCCATGAGTTGGTTACCATATATTTAGGATTCTGAAAATTATGAGTTTGATCTTATTTAATTTACAGTTCATTATGTTACTTCAAGGGGAAAAAAGGAAAAAAGAAAAAGATTTTCTCTTTGGTTAATGTTTGCACTTCTGTGAATATTTAAGATTGTTGCATATCATAAATTTAAACACGAGCTCAATCCCGATTTATTTAAGTAGGGGGAAACGTCGCACCTCATAGGGAGCATTGGGATTCCTCATGTGGGCATGAAAAATTACCTCTGGAAAGCATCATAAGTTGTCTGTCCGAATATCAGTTTTGAGGTATGCTTTTAGTGGTGTGATCACCTGAGTAGAATCCGATTCCCAAGTTTGTAATGGGCCAAAATCAGAGTCAACCTTAGCAGGTTGTAAATATGGCTTGGGAACCCTTTTCTAGAACCCAACATCATATAGAGAATTCAGTAAATCTACCCCACTAGAGCCATGTGGATAACCTAGGATAACTAAAACGCATGCGGTTATGACTCTTAATTTCCTTTGTATGCTTTATTTTTCAGTCTCAGCTTTGATTTGTATTTAATTATTTTTGCTAAGGTTATATTTCTTTGAATAATCATTTTAACTAACTTGATTTTTTTGCCTTGTTTCTACTAACTTGATTTCCTTTTGTCTTGTCATATGCTTTGTTGTATTTTTGCATGAACATGAAATATCCTTCAAAGGTATAAAGTTCTTTTATACGAATGAGACATTTTGACATTGACCTTTAACGCGTAATGAGACATTTTGATACGAATTAAAAAGTTCTTTTATCCACCATGAAGCCTTATTGCACTGTATTATCCTATTTGAACGTGTTTTTGTTCTTTCTTTGAATACTGTATAAATAGTTTGATGCTTAAACATATGTCATTTTCTAAGGTTATGAACAATAAATCAAGTTTTAATCTTGTAATTCTTTGAATATCAAATGAATTAAAGGTTATTTTAATACTGTATTAATTATAGATCTTTGAGAGGTGGCAAGATTAGACCTTTCGTGTTCCCTCCAAAGCCGAACACCCTTACTTGTTTCCTTATACGGCGTGTGCTCATTACCAAAAGATTGAACCTTGAAATCACCTTCGTTTGAATCAATAAAGTCATGCCCTTATCATTCCCGAGGAACCAAAATTTGTACTTTTATCTTCCTAGATAGAGTTAACCTTTTCATAACATTACCTTTTTCAGAATTATGACTTTAAAGTCACACATTTCCCTTCATAGACACATAACTAACATTCATTTCCCAACCTCAATAAAACCTAGAGGCATAAAGTACAAGATGTCCTTGTGTACGAGAACCATGCCCGTAAGAAAGACGCGATGGAGTGTTACTGATCAAGTTTTTGCAAGAGAATTTGAATAATTGGGGCATACTAAGAGCAAAGTGAACTAGAAATAAAGGGAATCATAGAAAATATTTCCATCATGAATTAATTACATTGTTTTCATGTGAATAGAAATTAATCCTTGACGAGTGTTCTGAATCGGTAATATTTATTCGTTAATTCTTCGATTTTATGGATTTATTGCTACTGATTTGATTGTGTTATGCTTATTTTAGTGCAGGGTCTTAATTTCCAGAATTAGTAGTAAAACAAGCGCATTGTACACTTTTTTTATTATTTGGTCACGGATGGAGACATGGGCACGACTCTCGGCATGACACGATCTGACGTGGAAGTTTTTAAAAGGTTTAGTTAGCATCAATTTTCTAGAAGATCTAGTCAGCGCCTTCTGGAAGGTGGACGTGTATAGATATAATAAGAGACTTATTTTTAAATTTTAAAGTTTGAATTTAGAAAACATTTGAAATTATCTTTAGGATTATCTTTATTTTAATTTCTATGCTTATCTCTAGGTTTTTAGAGGCTATAAATACCCTCTTGGGGTAAGCCTAAACAAGACTCAAAATTTACTCTTATTCTTCTTTTTAATTTTATAAAGTTAGTCGCAGCTCCATACCAGTTAAAAACTGGCCTTATTCATCTCCTCCCTATCTTCCGCAGATTACCAAACGAGAATCCATATAAACATCTCACTAAATTTCACATGGTTTGCTCCAGCATGAGAACACAGGGAGTAACTGAGGACCAAATCAAACTTAGAGCTTTTCCTTTCTCCTTAGTCGATTCGGCTAAGGAGTGGTTATTTTATTTACCCCAAAATTCTATTACTACATGGGCTCAAATGACTCACCTTTTTCTTGATAGGTTTTTCCCTACGGCGAAAGCAAGTGATTTACGAAGAAGAATACTTGGAATCAAGCAACTTGATGGAGAGTCACTCTATGACTACTGGGAGAGATTTAAAAACTTATGTGCTAGTTGCCACAACATGGGTTAACCAAACAAACATTCCTTCAATATTTTTATGAAGGGATCATCCAAATTTCAGTTAAATTCAAAACTCAAGGTTGAATCAAGCTTATCAAACAAGGCTACCTCCACCACACCCACAACCGCAGAAGACATCATTAGAGTCAATTGTTAAAAGATTAGCTATTTCCCAAGAAAAATTCCAGATTCGTAATGAAGCCCACTTACAAGAGATAGACAAGCATATGAGCCAACTGGCTCAATCCATAGGACGCTTAGAATCACAAGGTAAACTTCCTTCTTAAACCGAGGTAAATCAAAGGGAGAAAATGCCATCACTCTTCGGAGTGGTACAGTGGTCATGCCACCTGTTCCAAAAGATGAAGCAATCCAAAAAGGAAAGAAAATTGTTGATTTAGAATCCCAGAATAAGAGTGACAAAGTACAAATGGATCCAACACCATCTCCCTATGACGTGCCACCACCTTTTCCATCGAGATTAGTAAAAAGGGATAAACAAACTGAGGAAAAGGAAATACTAGACATATTTCGGAATGTGGAAATCAATATACCTCTCATTGAGGTTATCCGAAAGGTTCCAAGATATGCTCGGTCTTTTGAAGGACCTTTGCACAACAAAGTGAAAACTTACCGAGAACGATAAGGTAAATCTAGGAGAACATGTCTCAACTGTATTCCAACAAAAGTTACCACCAAAACTGAAAGACCAAGGTATGTTCGTAATACCCTGTAAAATTGGTAAAGTTGAGATAAAGCGAGCCATGTGTGATCTTGGCACCTCTATTAATGTGATGCCTCTCTCTGTTTATAATATGATCACTAACGAGCCCTTGAAGGATACAAAAAATATCAATACAGCTTGCCGACAGATCTGTCAATTACCTAGAAGGACTCTTGGAATGTGCTGGTGGAGGTAAATAACCTAATATTCCCCGCTGACTTTTATGTAATTGACATGGAGAATGATCGCACCAGCACTTCTTCTGATATTCTATTTGGGTGTCCCTTCCTAAGTACTGCACACACAAATATTGATGTAAGAATCGAGACTTTAACCATGGAGTTTGATGGTGAGATCGTTAATTTGATGTGTAGAAGAAAATGAAACATCCAAACAAAGTGGCGAGCATAAATTATGTTGGCATTATTGATCTTTTAGAAAATGAGTTTGTAGAAACTAATGTATCTTTTGATCTATGTAGAGAGATAAAAGACTACAATGAAGAATTCAGGGAGTTGAAAAATTTATTTTCTGTTCATTCTGATTTACGTTTGATTATTTCTAAGTCTAAAGTTCTAAATTCTGTTTTGCAGGCACCTGAGCTAGAACTGAAACAAATGCCGAAACACTTAAAGAATGCCTTTTTAGGAGAAAATGCTACTTCACCGGTTACTTCGGATAAGCTTTCAAAGCTAAAAAAGATCCGAAGAAAATTTATGAGAATACCAAATTCTACAATGAGAAAATAAAAGAATTATATGATCATATAATTTTTCATAAGGAAGTTCTTAGTTGGAAAAAGCGTATGAAGTTGATGAAGTTTTTCTCTTAGAACCTGTAGTCTGAACTAGGTCGTTGAGCTAACGACGTTAAACAAAAGCGCTTCATGGGAGGCAACATATTATTTTTAATTTCGTTGTATTTTTATTCTTATTTTATTTTATTTCGACTAAGTAAGTTTCATTTAATTTTTTTTATTTTTCAGGAACCAAATATTTCTAATCAAGCTTAAACAAATTGTTCCGGCCCGTGCGTGTCGTTTCATTAAACGGTGCACGTTAGCAAATCCTTTTGAAGGCCGACACATTTTTGCCAAACTCAAAAAAAAATTCGCCGGTTATATCTCTTCTGCCGCTACCCAATTCACCCCTTTTTCCCCTGAGGGCCCCACCTTTATCCAAATCCCCACACATTTCTTTTAATTTAAACTTTTTTATCCTAATTCTATTTACCCAATTTTTTACTTTTAAACTAAAAACCAATTTCACTCCTATTCAAACACCTTTCCCCATTATATTTCAACCCCTGCATTTTCCCAAGCCACAACCCCCTGTAAAACCCATCCATCGCTAATGTACCATCCAGTTTATGGGTTTACAAAAGATTTAGATTCCGACTTTCCATCGACGACACCATCTCCTGACGCCTCTAGTTCACGGCATCAACCCGGGCATCCCACTTTTCTGTCCTAACGCCTCCCACCGCAGCCGTGGCTGTGGTCGATAATAAATCTAGGGAGTACTTTGTTCCTTCTCTTGTACTTTAATTTTAAATTTTGGGGAAAAACAATTGAAGTGAGGGGGAGTAGAGTGTAGGTTGAATTTCCCTTTGCTTAGCTCTATGTTTTGTTGCTAGTATGTGTTGGTTGGATTTGTAGAAAATTTCATTGAATTCCTTTATCTTGTTGAATATTTTTGGTATGCCATGCTTGTTTGGGAACACATAATTGTTTAGGTTAGGATATTCTTGATAGCGGATACCATAAATTATGATCAAGTTAGATTTCTTGTGATATTCCATGATTTTATTGGTTAAAATGTGCTTAGCTCAATGCATGAAAACAAATTGGTGAGATTTGAGCCTTTACGAGCATATCATTTTGCTCTTATTTTTTTTTTGGATTGAGTGTGTCGAATTTGACATTGGTATTCTAGAACCTGCATTTTAAATATTGTCAAGATTACACATGAACATGGTGCTTAAAAATTATTTGGGCACCTTAGGATTAACCATTCTGTTTCCCCCACTTAAATTGCCTACCCATGCATTTTCCCCTAGTTAGCCACTCTTGATTCTATTCCCATTCTTTGTTTTCACCACATTTATAAACCCAACCTTTTTTATTTTAACCCTCTTTTCTACCCTTTTTAGGATAAGTGAACAATTTATTCAGTGTATGCTCCATGAACAGAAGAAGTTTTTTGTATGATGTAATGTGCAAAAGAGAAAAAATAATTCTTCTTTCATTTTTCGAAAAAAAAGAAAAAAATAACAGTTCAAAAAAAAATAAACAAAAGAAAAGAAAATAGAAAGAGACATGAGAAAAATAAAAAAACAAAGCAACAACATAACTGCGGAAAAATCAAATTCAATTTGAAAGGAAAGGTGTTGTTTACTGGTATTATGTATTTTATCTTGATGTACTTAGTCGATTGATGAAGTATTACTTATTATTTGTAGCTCATTGTCTTGAATTTTTAGCCATATATTTAGCCTATTTCCCCACCTTTACCTAAGCCCTGTTACAACCAATAAAAGACCCTTTGATTTATGCATCTTGTTCTTATTAGTAGTAGATATTTGATTTACTTGCAGGCTTATGGTAATGTCGTGTCAGTTCTGACATTGAACGTTTCTATACCCCAAACACATTGATTGATTTGAGTGAATCCCTGTAATGTGTTAAGTTATGGGCATTAAGATTGATGAATGAATGTTACAATTGTATTTAACTTGGTCCAATTAGTGATGTTCAATTGATTGGTGTCTTAACTTGGATAATTATTGTGGTCTCTACCTTGCTTCCTCGAATGTGAGACTTGACAAAGAAATGTAAATGGAATTCTTCACTGATTTGATTATATCATACTTTAGGACAAGAATGAGATAAGTGAGGGAGAATTTGATGAGTGTCTGAGTCGGTATTATTTGCTCGTTAATTCTTCGATCTTATGGATTTATTGCTGTTGATTTGGTTGTGTTATGCTTATTTTCGTGCAGGGTCTTAATTTACAGAATTAGTAGTAAAACGGGCACATTCTATATTTTTTATTATTATTTGGTCACGGCTGGAGACATGGGCATGACACAGTCTGACGTGGCATTTTTTAGAAGGTCCAGACAGCAACAGTTTTCTAGAAGATCTAGTCAGCACCTTTTGGAAGGTGGACGGTTAGAGATATATTAAGAGACTTACTTTTCAATTTTAAAGTTTGAATTTAGAAAACATTTGAAATTATCTTTAGGATTACTTTTATTTTAATTTTTATGCTTATCTCTAGGTTTTTAGAGGCTATAAATACCCTCTTGGGGTACGCCTAAACACAACTCAAAATTTACTCTTCTTCTTCTTTTTAGTTTTATAAAGTTATTTCTTTTCTTTTCAAGTTTATGTTTTTAATTTATTTTAAGTTTTGTTTTTAAACATTCTAAGTATGACTTTTGTCATGCTTAACTAATTTTCTCATAAGTCGAGAGCTGAAGCGATGACTCAATTTCAACGTGAGAATTGAAAATCACCTTAATAACTTCGAAATATCTCTCTCAATCTATGCGCTTATTTTAAAAAATCAAAACAATTTTCAAAATCAAAGATTGACTTTGGTTAAGATGTTGTTGTGATTAAATGTGTTGGAGGAAGGGTCGGCTTATTGAAAGCACATTCGACATCTTGAAAACACATTTGGCAAGATTGCCTTGCCAAGAGGGAATTGAGATCAGGAATTGAGATCGGGAATTATTAGTTATTCAAACAACAATCCAAGTCAGTCTTCATGAACTTAAACGGTTATTGATCTACGACAATTAATATTGATCAGATCAATTTTCGAAGCCGAAATCAAAGATTGCCTTAGGTATTCGGTATACAAATAGAGTCATGAGGATTGCCCTTATAGACAAAGTAATCGATGTGAATCCCAAAGGGGAAATCTAATTTGATGACCCGAAGGAAATTGAGTCAAAGCAAGGCTTGAGGTTGTTTTT
Organism: Hibiscus syriacus; assembly: GCF_006381635.1. Lineage (NCBI taxonomy): Eukaryota > Viridiplantae > Streptophyta > Magnoliopsida > Malvales > Malvaceae > Hibiscus > Hibiscus syriacus. Next base: position 8,739,366 of record NW_024063533.1, on the reverse strand, counting down.
ACATTATTCATTTTCAACCTTCAATTTTATTTTCTTTATTTTTTCTTTAAATCTCTTTTATTATTTAATCCTTTTAACAAACCCTTTTTTACTACTTATTGCCTGGTTTAAGCAATTAAAATAGAAATTTGGAATTTTCTAAGTCACTGAGGATCGACCCTTACTTCTCTTTACTACATATTTCCTTTATTTATTAATTGAGAATAATGATTTATTTTGACATCAAAACGATAGTTGTCAATCCTAAATACTCATCCCCCTAGGGATACCCCTTTTACAAGGACTTTCGTGTATGAGATGATGAACAACTTTATTTCATTTATCCTTTCAAAAAGAAAAAGAAAAAATATATCTCTTGTTGTCCCCATTTGAGCCTATAGTAATTTCTTATGATTCAACCCTAACCAAAGATCACCCTCCACACCAGGGGGTAAGGTGAAGGAAATCTGCTTACAGAGGCATGTCATGGTGAAATAAAGTATGAAATAACAAGATACCGTAAGGTGGACCAAATTCGAAGCGCCGGAAGATCAAATTGAGTTGACAACACGTATAGAAAAAAGTAAAATATAGCAAAAAGAAGAACGAAAAACATAAGAAAGAGAGAAAAGAAAAAAAAAAAGAGAAAAAAGAAAGCAAAAACTAGAAAAAGAAAAAAAAGAAAAAAAAAAAGAAAAATACTTCAAGATGAGTAACTCAATAATCTTCAAACCACAAGGTTGATCAAGTACATCTAGTTCAATGATCCAGATTTAATAAGAAGATCAAGAATGCGATGACATAGCGAGTGGGAGATGAACTCTAGGCTGAAAACTCAAAAAATGGGTAATCTAGAGGGATCCAGGAAAAGGAAGAAAATGAAACGGTTGTAAGCAGATTCTAATCAGGCAGAGCAAGATTGAAGATGTCAGCATAAGTTGATCCTTGGTTCAATCACCCTTAAACACTTGTTTGGGCCTATTTATCCTTTTTTTTCATTACCTTGAGTCCTGGCCTACATTACGTGCCTGAAAAGTCCTTCTAATCATAAATGGATTTCTAAGTGGGGAGATTATCTACAGATTTCATTTTTCCTCTCAGAGTTAATTTTATTTGCAAAAAAAAAAAATAGTTTTCTAAAATCTTTAGTGCATGATAGAGAAAAATAACGAAAGAAGGGTTCAAGACGTTTAGATGACGTTTTGAAACCAAATGAGAATTCAAGTTGAAAACCTGTAAAGGCAGCTCGAATACGAAGATTGTCAACTACTACACAAAAGACAAGCACACACGTCTCTTGATAAAGCACTGCACAACCCAAAGGCTCTCACGAGGGTTATGAACCAGTGAACATTTCCAGAAAATAAGCATAACAGATACTTCATCAGATCAATGGACATCAGAATCAAGAAAGATAGACCTTAACCAAAGAAGTCAAACTGGAACACATTACCTCCCCAAATTAACCTGAAACACATTACCTCTCCAAATCAACATCAAACACTCTACCTTACCATGTTAACGCAAGACGTACATCAACATTCATCTTTACACTTGTTAAATGTATATAATTTTTGAAGAAATAAAAGAGAAGTTGAATTATTTAAAATTCAATGAATTCTTTTTTTATAATTTGTTTTGATTGTAAGCCTGAAGAAAATGGAAACATTTTTAAAACTTATTCCTCAATTTTTTCAAGTTTTTAAAATTGAAAGAGGAAGAAAAATATTTTCAAGCAGAACAATCTCAACTGAAAAAGGTCCTTAAAGCTGGTAAGGCTCATTCTGCCTCAATTAGAGAAGAGGAGAAAACGATGTCAGAGTAATGAAGACATTTCACAATCTTGAAAGCTTATAGTCTGAGAGATCAGAAGTACTGAATGATAGAACTTCTAACACTTCTTTGAGACATTGTCAGTAACCCATCAAGAAACATACGATCACCTTAGTTAAAAGGGGCACATATCTCAACTCATAGAAAAAATGCAAGACATTTCTGTTAGAAGAATTAATAACTTATTAAGTGTCCATGGCATCACGAAGAGAAGCCCTCAAGCTATTCGATAACATTGCTCATTAATGACACAAGAGTGAAACCATTCAAGATTAAGATTTTGGCACAAAGAGAGCCATGAGTACCCACATTGGGGCATTACCAAAACTATATCTCACTGAGATAAAAAGATTCAAATCAAACAAACATGGTGAATGAGCATAGCCACATGGGGTACCAAGGTCCAAATATTAAAACAAAAATAACTTACCTTGAGAAACATACCATTCATACTTTAGTTAGAAGACGAGTCCTGAGAAACAAATTTGATTGAGTGGTCGAGTCAGGGACAAAAATGGCTTGAAGGCCATATACCTGATCATAACAAGAATTCAAGAGATAAAACATTTCCCCCGAAATAAAGACAGAAAACAAAGACCATAAGATGATTAGGCTAATCCCCAGAAGATTGCAAACCTGAGTTAGCAAGTTGCCATTAAGAAAAGATTCATTCAAGAATGATCAAGTGAAGTAAGACTTATGTCTCTAATTTGAAGAGAAAAGAAGAATGATCAACATTTTTGCATACAAGAAAGTCATGCATTTTATTTCGATACATTTAAGTGCATTCATATTGTCATACATATGTACATAATTCTTACAGATTTTCCAAGGAAATAAGAAAAAGAAAATAAAAATCAAAATTCAAGCCTCAAATGGTGGAGATTACATTAAGAGTTAAAGAACCTCAAGAATTGAGGAACCCAATACACAAAACTATCATCATTTTTGAAGTGGGGCATGTTACCCAGCTAACGTGATCTTTTTTAAAAGAAACTAAATCTAATTTTCAGGGGTTTATTGATGATTTCAAATGAATTTTGAAAGAAACTAAGCCAAATTTTTAGGGGTTTCTTGATGTTTAGAAATGAATTTTTAAAGAAGCTAAGCCTGATTTTCAAGGGTTTCTCGATGATTTCAAATGAATTTTGAAAGAAACTAAGCCTAATTTTTAGGGGTTTCTTGATGTCTTCAAATGAATGTTTTTCAAGAAGCTAAGCCTAATTTTTTAGGGGTTTATTGATGATAACTGTAAATGAATTTCTGAAGAAGCCAAGTTTGATTTTCAAATATTTCTTGATGATAAGTCATTCGGGCATTGTAACATACAGTTGCATTATTCTGGTGATTTGTCGTGTCAAAGTCACAAGAAATGATGAATGTTTCTCCTACCAGTAGTTATAATGCTTAGCCAATGTTGAGTTCATAAGAGGTTTCTATAAATTCTAATTTCACCAATTTGGAAGATCATGTTCTGTCTGCACCAAGATTAAAAGTGGATAACCGGGAAGTTCTCTTTCCGTTAAATGGATGATATAACTTTGAAAAAATCAATGCAAAGCTTGGAAGGCTGAATTCTATGTTAGCAATTGAGCAAACACCTTAAATTACAGCTTTCTAAGGTTACAATTATCATCCTTGGCATGGATGTATCGTAAGACTTGTAGGGAAACATGAATGTTCCATCCGTTTCTACTGTGATTAGCCCTAGACAGTGGCTATTGATGTTCCACCAATAGGTAACAGCGAGTACACGGTCTCCAAAGCTTGAAATGATAGATTCTCTTTTCAAAACTTTCTAGCCAAAATGAAAGCTCTATTGGATTTCTACACAAGTTAAGGCAGGAGAAGCCAAATTTACCAAGGGCTAAAATTTACTGGGGCAAGATACGCCCGTTCACAAGTCAATATTCGCAAGAATGCACTTAGGTGTGATAGATAAGGAAGACAACCGAACTAGGAAGAAAATGAAAACTTCCCTTGCAATGAAGACTACTCTTGCGACCATTCCCAACCGATCAAGAAAATATGTACTCCTACATATTACATGAATTTACATCTTTGCATTATAGATTCACCATTTCGTACAAACGTGATAAATTTTTATTTCCCTCTCATGAGAATATATGTAAAATATACTTTTGAGAAACTATTTTTTCCTTCTTAGGATCATTTTTTCTAGAAAATTGTTTGAGTCCTTCTTAGGACCATTTTCCTGGGATGTCGTTTGAGTCCTTCTTAGGATTGTCTCCCTAGAAACCTTTTCGTTAATGCCTGTCTTCGACTTGACTTTTTCATGTAGAGAAGTCAACCATTTACCAGGAAGTGGCCAGATCGCTTCAATGTGAATAAGCAGTGTCGTTTCCAAGATGGACCCAACAAAGAAAAAAACTCAACAAAGATAAAGAAGCAAAGATTCACTATACAATAAAATTTGCAACATTAAAATGACATAATACATGTATACTTAGGCATTACAAAATAAGAACAAACACATTCATTTTCATCAAGTTTTGAATATCTTACAGGAATTCAAAAAGTTAACAAAGATTTCATTTCATGACTTCAACAAAGAATCAGTCCATATTTTTCACCATTGAAAGAAATGGAGCTCAACAAAAATTGAGGACCATCGCGTTATTACCTTCGGGTACTTTAAATACAAGTCACTGACATATGATATTTTTTTGCAGGTTTAAAACTTTTCAAAGAGAGATAAACCAATCAATTTTTTCCAATAGTAGGGTTCATAATGAGAAGAACTCATCCGATAAGAGAAAAGAAGTTCATAATGAGAAGAACTTGTTCAACCTTAGCTCGATTCCATCATTGAAGGAGGTGGATCAACATTTCCAGTGAGGGTTCATAATGAGAAGAACTCGTCCGATGAGGGAGAAGAAGTTCATAATGAAGAACTTGTTCATCGTTATCTCGATTCCATCATATAAGTAGTTGAAACAACACCAATACTTGGCTCATCCATCGTATATGGAGTTGGATCAGCATCATCACTTTGTTCAATTCCATCACAGAAAAAGGTGTATCAACATTTCCAGTGGAGTGTTCATAATGAAAAGAACTCGTCCGATGAGGGAGAAGAATTTCATAATGAAAAGAACTTGTTCAACCTTAGCTCGATTAAATCACATAAGGAGTTGGAACAACGCCAATACTTGACTCATTCATTGCATATGGACTTGGATCAGCATCATCAATTTGTTTGATTCCATCACTAAAGGAGGTGGATCAACATTTCCAGTGGAGAGTTCATAATGAGAAGAACTCATCCGATGAGGGAGAAGAAGTTCATAATGAGAAGAACTTGTTCAACCTTAGCTCGTTTCCATCACATAAGGAGTTGGAACAACACCAACATTAGCTCATCCATCGCATAAGGAGTTAGATCAGCATCATCATTTTGCTCGTCCATCACATAAGGAGTTGGATCACCATCACCTTGGGTCAACCATCGTAAAAAAGTTGGGTCAACGTTTTCGAGAGAATAAGTTCATAATGAGAAGAACTTTTTCAATCAGGTCTTACCCATCGCAGAAGAAAGTGGATTGACATCCCCAACGAAGAGTTCGTAATGAGAATAACTCGCCCGATGAGAAGAACTTGTAAAGCCAGAATTGCAGTAGCACATGCCGGATAAAAAATTGTACTTATTATCTTTGTTTCATTCCTATTCGATAACAATGAGCAAAAATGGACAACTGTAATCACCATTTTTATCCCAACTAATAATAATAATAATAATAAAGAGAAAAAATAAGAAAAATCCTTCAAAATATGGGCCTCCTATGCTCGGTTACTGCCATCAGCAAGATCTCCATGCCACCACCCCATCCTTGCTCTAGTAAAACCACAACAGCAAGCAAAAAATATAACAACAACATTTTTTTTATTATTTGGGGAGATATGTAAAAATGGAGATATGAACCCATAAAAAATGGGGTAAGGGGATCCTTAGGGGGAGAAAAGAAAATTTTGTAACATGAGGGCTCTCCCCATTCGAAAAACCAAAAAAACATTTGTAAAATGAGAACTCGAGCCTATTTTTCTTTCGATCAAAGTAATATAAACATATATTTTCAGAGCAACCATTTTTTCATTCGAAATACAAGACATTTTCTCTTTTCCAACAACGCAGACCAATAGAAGAAAAAGAAATAAAGGTTACCTCTCGGCCAAGGACTCGCCAGCGTTTGGAGTCACCTTCGACGAATCTAAACAGTGAAGAGAAGCGCACGGAGGAGGGGAACCACATATCTCAGAGCCAGCTCGATCCAACGATGGTCGGAGGAGATCGGAGCACCAAAAGATGTAGGGTTCTCGACCTTTTTTATGGAGTTAAAGGTTGAATCTCATATAACAGAATCTCGATCCGAACTCACAACACCAAGACGAGAAAACCGCTAAAGTTTAGTCACCAACGGCCATCGAAGATGGCAGCAACGTGGTGGCCGACGGTGGCTGAGATGGCCGACAGGCGGATGTGATTTAGAGAGAAGAGAGAGCTTCTCTCTCTAAATAAAAGAAGAAAATAGTGAAGAATAAAAATGAAAAAAATAGGAAAAAGGGGTTTATATATTCCTAGCATAAGACATTATTTTGGGCTCCTATACGTGCGTGTTGAACCCGAAGGGTCTAATCTTTTCTACAACCCTCGTTATTTCATTTGTTTACAATTTGGTCACTTATTTTATGATTAATTTCTTATTTATTTAGAATGTTTGTCCTTATTTCATAATTTTTTGAGTTTATGTTCTAACATTAACTTTTGGTCTATTTTCTTACAGGTCCCTAGAGTTTTGTCATATTTTTACATTTAAGTCATTTGTTTTAATTCTTCAACTGCATGTTTAATTTTACATCTATTTCAATTTAGTCACCATTTTTCAACTTATTTTGTGATTTTCTTAAATTAAATTGTCCTTATTTTATTATTTTTCCATTTTATGTTCTAATGCTAACTTTTGGCTTATTTGCTTTCAGGCCATTCTAGCTTTGATGTGTTCTTACGTTTTGGTCACTGGGGTCTTGTTTTGTTGGTTTATTCTGGTATTGGACTCATTATTCTTATTTGTTTCAATTTAGTCATTTGTTTACTTCAATTTATTTGAAATTGATCCCTATTTATTTATTTTGTTTTATTTTAGTCACTAATCAGCTTTGTTCTCTTTATTTATTCATGAATTTGGTGTTGTATTTTCAATTTATGAATTTTGGTCACTGTTTATTTCTAATTTGGTGTACTGTTCTTTTATTTTATTGCATTTTGGTCTCTTATTGTTTATATTCGAATATATTTGAATTATTCTGCAACCGCGCGATGACTCGCCCTAGGGTGTGATTCGTGTTATTCATGGTTTGGGTAATAATTAAAAATTAACCCCATAACTTATAATTTTATATTCGATTGTTTAATTACTGTTATTTTAATTTATGCTTAAAATTATTAATTGTTTATGTTTTAGTCATTTCAATTCCAACTTTTAATTTTCTACACTATTTCAATTTAATATTTATATTCTGATTTCTTACATATTTGTCCTTTTACTTTATGCTTTAATTATAGCTTTGTATTTTTATTTTATTGCATTTTAGTCCTTTTACTTGGTAATTGCTTTTAATTTTGCCTTTAATTTTAAATTTCTTTAAATTTAGTCCCAATTTTATATTTTAATTCTTAAACCTCTTAATTTAGATGTTTTATGTTTTAGTCCTAATCTATATTATTTTTATTTTAGGTTTAATCCTTAAATTAGGTGAATTCTTAATTTGGTCCTCGCTTTTTTTGGAGGTTCCAATTTAATTATTCGAATCGTATAATTAATTAGGATTAAAATTAGATCCTTCATCTTAGGCCTAATTTCATATTTAGTCCTTAAATTAGGAGAATTATTAATTCGGTCCTCGCTTAAGCTCGAGGTTCCAAATTAATTATTCGTTAGTCCATAATTAATTATAATTAATTAGGATTAATATTAGAGCCTCCATCTTAGGCCTAATTTCACCTTAGTCCTTAAATTAGGAGAATTCTTAATTTGGTCATCGCTTTTGCTCGAGGTTCCAATTTAATTATTAGAATCCCATAATTGATCAAAATTAATTTAAGTTAATATTAGAGCCTATATTTTTAGTTTAGGCCTATAAGTTCTTTAATTTTCATAATTTGACACTTGAAGATAGAGAAAGCCTTAATATACCTTTAGTTTAATTAGGATTAATAAATTGTTTGATTGCATATATTTCCAAACACAAGGCAATTATCATTTATTAGGGAGTCAATAGTATATCTCCCGCAAGTATGCTCAGGGGGTGACTACTGGTGATTCCCGAAATAGGTTGAAATTCTTTTCAAGATCGCATCATGATTTCTAGAATATCGAGATAATGTTCGGTTATTGGGCACAATAGTTGATCTCATGCATTCATGCTAGGGGGTGAATGCTATTGGCTTTAATAAACGAATACCATTTTCAACTTTGCATCTGTAATAATTTTTAAATTAGATGAAGTTCGAACTCAAAATTTTCAATTTTAAATATAGGGTAATCAACTAGGTATAAATTTTTGGGTGTTGTGGGGTACTAATCCTTTCTTACGCGTAACTGACTCCCGAACCTATTTTCTGGTTTTCGTATACCCTAAACTTGGTATTTTGATAAAAATAAAATGTTTTATTAAAATCACCCGATTTTTATGGTGTCCTGATTGTAGCTTAAAATGATTGGTGGCGACTCTTCACATTTCAAAATATTTTGAAAGAAAAACCCCTAAGTCGTGCCAAGTTTTTCCCCACTCGGGCAAAAAACAATATCGATAAACACCTAAAGTTAACTTGAATATATTTTGAGCATTTATTTTTGCATTGAGCCTTATATCTAGTATATGTTCCAATGCTTGTATCTTGTGTGTTAATCTTATCCTGTGAAATTAATCGTTTACTTAAATAATATTTATATTTATTTATATAATTATAGATAGTTGAGATTACTTTAAATTGATAAAATTTCTCGAACCCTCCGATAATAAATTATATAGAATTTAACCCATATATGTCTAATAGGTAATATCATATTGGTTGAATTTTGAATGTGATAATGTTTGAATATCTTCTTTGTCCCATAAATGTCCTTTTAGTAAATCTATCTTATAACCTAGCTATTATTTTCTAAATGTTCATGTGACTATAACTCACATCTTAACCTAGCTGCTCTCCCCTATTTTTGTTTAGAGTTTGTACCGTTTTCTATATATCAAATCAATTTTTTTTCTTTAATTTTGTTTAACCGGCGATGATACCAATTTTGATGATGGTTGCCGACCATCGGTTCTCTTCTCTCTTTGTTTCTTTTTTAGTTTCTTAATAAGAATAATTATGCTTTTGTGGCACGTTTATCTCTGCCTTTATGACATTTTTTCTCTATATTTGTGTTTCTTCTTCTTTTTCGATCGTTTGGTTGTTCTTTTTATTTTATATTTTCTCAGGTTGGATTTGGCGACATCACGACTGATCTAGATGATGCTTAATCCAGTTGATCTTCCCTGCTATGGACCCTCATATTGAATTTGGATACGCAATTTTGCGTTCATGGATAGTTTCTCATGATGTTCGGCTCTGATTTGCGATTCTCGATAGTTTTTCAATAGCTTAATCCCCTATTGTGGTTCGTTTTTCGATGCAGTTAGATTTACTTGTATCTATTTTATGTTCGAGTCTTTTGGTTGGGTTTTTAAACTTTTCCATATATGTCATTATATGATCTAAAGTGATAATGTTATAGGAAAATATCCAAATTATATATTTAGTTTACGATGATAGTCGTAACCTCTTATTAAAATTTGGTATATTCACTTTTTAATAAAACTAGCTGCTTCTATTAAAAAAATAAATCTATCTTATATGGATAATATATATATATATAAATTTAGCACCGTTGATTCACAAATTATTATATATACTTATCAGTATGAACACATGAATATTAAAATATATTATATCTTTAAAATAAAATTTAAAAATTTAAATCGTGAAAAATGATATATATATATATATATAAACTACTGAACAACTATGAATTCACATGGGATGTAATTATATAAAGATCCTTGGCAGATTCAAAGATGTTCCAAAGAAAAAACAAAATTTTATATAATTTTTTTAATAGAAGCTGTTAGTCTTATTAAAATGTAAAAAATATATAACTATTGAACAACTATGAATTCACATGGGATGTAATTATATAAAGATCCTTGACTGATTTAAAGATGTTCCAAAGAAAAAACAAAGTTTATAAAATTTTTAATAGAAGCTGTTAGTCTTATAAAAATGTAAAAAAATTAATAGAAGCTGTTAGTCTTATTAAAATGTGAAAATATCCAAAATTATAATAAGAATTTATAACTATCATCGTAAACTAAATACATAATTTGGACAATTTCTTATAACATTGAAACTAGCCACTTAAGATTATAAACCAAACATGAAAAATGTTATAAACTAAAACAAAAAATAGATATGAATAAACCTAACTGCATCGGTAAACAAACCCCAAAAAGAGATTAAACTATTGAAAGACCACCGAAAATCTAAAATCAGAGCTGAGCGCCATCAGAAACTTTTCATGAACGCAAAACCGTGTATCCAAATTCAATCCGATGGTCCATAATATAGAAGATCAACAGGATTACAAATAAGCATGATCTTGACCAATCTTGGCATCGTCAAATCCAACCATGAGAAAACATAAATTAAAATTAAAAAAAAATAAAGAGAGAAGAGAACCGGAAGTCGACAACCAGAATCAAAACTAATGTCGTCGTCGACTAAACAAAATTAAAGAAGAAAACATTGATATGATCTATAGATCAAACTCTAAAGAAAAGAAAAGGAAAAAAAGGAATACAAAAATGATTTAATTAATATATCATTAATATATCTTGTGCGTCAAATTATAGCAAAAACTTATTCCACGTTCTGGACTGAAATAAAAATATATAACAAAGATATTAATAAAAGATTGTTTGTAATTTCTTTTACTAAATACATATTGTGATGAAAGGTTTTCGTCTATAAATAACCAGCAAGACCAACTGTTAAAGCCCATGCAAATTAACGCAATTGCAACTCATAAATGGGTTCCGGTGATATAGCATGGGGTCTGGCCTTGTGCTGCACCTTAGCCATGGCATTGGCTTGTAGTAGCCACGATGAACTCACCTTGGAGGATATGAATTTATCTTATGACTATAAGGATGCACTCGGCAAAGCAATCTTGTTCTTCGAAGGACAACGATCGGGGAAGTTGCCGGCTAGCCAAAGAGTTCGGTGGAGGGGAGACTCTGCACTCACCGACGGAACCCGATAACGTATGGCTACCGAAATTCTTTGTCCACTGATGATGTTAGAACTGAAGATTTGGTTTTGTTGCAGGTTAATCTGGTGGGAGGTTACTATGATGCTGGGGACGATGTGAAGTTCGTATGGCCTATGGCGTTTACTGTGACTCTTTTAAGTTGGGCAGCTATCGAGTACTGGCACGAAATCTCTTCGGCCGATGAGCTTAACCACCTCCGCACTGCGATCCGTTGGGGCATTGATTTTATATTGCGAGTCCATACTTCACCCGCCACACTTTATACTCAGGTGGGGGATGGAAACGCTGATCACCAATGTTGGGAGCGTCCCGAAGACATGGACACCCCTTGAACACCCTACAAAATAACTTCTGATTCACCAGGCTCAGAAGCGGAAGCTACCGACGCCCTTTTTTGCTGCTTCATTAGTCTTCCAAGGGGTTGATTCCAATTACTCTAAGAAGCTATTAAGCAAATTCAAATTAGTAAGAAGCTTGATTTAAATTAGTTCCTTTATGCCTAACAAACTATTATTTATAACCATATTTGCACAGTTATTCAAATTTGCAGACAAGTACAGGGGACTTTACAATGAATCTTTCCCTATCTACCGCTCTTTCTCAGGATGTAAGGTAAAACATGTAGAAATTACGTAGCTGAATATACACATAACATTCCTCGATCTGGTTCGATTTGAGCTTTGTTCGTTCGGATTCTTTTTACAGGGTGAATTTTTATGGTCGGCAGCTTGGTTGTACAAGGCAAGTAGAGATGCAAAGTACATAAACTATGCTGTGAAAAACCAAGGATGGAGTGAGTCAGCATTAGAGTTTAGTTGGGACGGTAAATTTCCTGGAGCACTGGCATTACTAGCTCCGGTATGGCGATATTAATTTGCTGTGTGTTGGATATAGGCGTGTTGTGAATCAAGGTTGGCTGATTGTTATTAAGCAGTTGAGAAATTGTTTCAGCTGTTGTAGAGTTGTTATCACAACGATTAAGTGGTTACAGCAGTTAATGCTGAGTGTGTGTAAGTTGTGTGACCTAAGTAGAGTGTATATAAAGCAAGCATTGTAAATGTTGGCAACTCAAGAAAACTATTTAATAAACATTCTGCAATTTTCAGCTCCTTGCAGCATTTCTACATGGTATCTTTCGCTGAAGATCCTGGCTTCTAAACTCCGGCTACGGTGATGGCCCTTGACAGCCCGAATATCTCCTCCACCACTGGAGGGGGCTCGCTGATGCGCTCTGTTATGTTCACTAACAAGAGAGTGAATGTTGTGTTGGATGAAATGAACTTCTTGCTGTGAAAACAACAAGTGTTACTCACAATTCGCAGTCATCGCCTGGAAAGATTGCTGACTGGTTCGATGCCAGCACCACCAGAAACGGTTGTTGATCAGAATGGAGAGGTTGTTGCAAATGAAGCCTTTGAGGACTTCATGGCCCAAGAAAGTGCTCTTGCGTCTTGGCTACTCTCCACCATCAGTCCACAGCTATTACCGCAATTCATTGGTGCTGAGACAGCAGTTGCTGTATGGAATAAGGTGACTCAGTTCTTTGTTAACCGCTCTACCACAACAGTAATGAACTTGCTGTATAAATTGCAATCCCTCAAGAAAGGAGATGACAGCATGCGTAACTACCTTACCCGTGTCAAAGAAGTATGTGATGCGCTTGAATCGTGTGGGAGCCCTGTTGCCCCAGTCGAGCAGATCGTAAGTATTCTCAAAGGGCTGCCCCGTGAATATCATTCCTTCATGGCGGTCATAACCACCATGCGCGAGAAGCCCATGTTAGACGTTGTGAGCAGCATGTTTATTGATGCTGAAACTCAACTCGTTGGCTTTGAGTTTTCAGCAGATAGCCTTCCAATGTGCCAATGTAGCACAGGCTGTGAATCGTGCTGCCTCTGACTCGAGATTCAATCAAGATTTAAATCGAAAATCATATACTGGTGGTCGCTCAGGAGGTCGTGGTCGAGGTCGCCCTCGTGTACAGTGTCAGCTATGTGGTAAGGTTGGTCACTTGGTTCAGCAGTGCTGGTATCGGTTCGATCGAGACTTTCTTGGTGATGGCAGTGACACACATCGGCGTAAAACCAGTTCTGGTGACATCAACTTTGTGGAAAACACACAATATGATGACTATGGTGAAGGAAGAACTGTTGAACTCCCTCAAGCCAATGCTATCTCTTCTTCACGCAACCACTGGGTAGTGGATTCTGGTGCCACACACCATGTAACACCAGATGCTACCAATATTGCACAACCCTCTGATTATAGGGGATCAGGTAATATTTTTGTTGGCAATGGTGCATCCATTCCTGTAGAGTCTGTTGGTAATACTTTAATATCCTCTCAATATCAAGCACTATTGCTATCTAACATTCTACATGTGTCTAAGATAACTAAAAACCTATTTTCGGTGTCCAAGCTTGCTAGAGACAACCGTATCTTCTTTGAATTTCATGCCAATGATTGTTGTGTTCGGAATGAAGTTACTGGTAGTGTCCTTCTTCGAGGGAAGCAAAATGGCGGTCTTTATTCATTTGAGATGGCTAGTGACAGGAGCCAATTTGCAGGTCAGGCCAGTGCTAATGTTGTTGCGACTTCAGAAGCGTATGACCTATGGCACAGACGCCTGGGGCACCCCTCTTTTTAGACCTTGAAATCTGTTTGTAATCAATTGCATGTAAACATCTCAAATAATGCCAATAGAACTTGCTCGGCTTGTTGTATTTGGAAAAGTCACAAACTACCTTTTGAACACTCGAAGACTGAGTATTCTGAACCGTTTCAACTTGTTTTTCTGATCTATGGGGTCCTGCACCTATACCCTCGAATGGGTTCATGTACTATATTGCATTTGTAGATGCTTGCACTCGACACTCTTGGTTGTATCTACTCAAGGACAAGTCACAGCTCCTGACTGCGTTCTAGATGTTTAAAAACATGGTTGCCACACAATTCAATCTGCCTATTAAAGCCATTCAAAGCGACTGGGTGGTGAGTATAGACCACTTAACAGTCTGCTAGCTAAAGAAGGAATCATTCATCGTGTGACTTATCCCCATACCTCTGAGCAGAACAGAATTGTAGAGCGAAAACATCGACACCTGATGGAGCTGGCCCTTGTGCTTTTAGTTCAAGCCACTTTGCCCTTGAAATTCTGGTCATATGTTGTTGTCACAACTGTTTATCTTATTAATCGTCTTCCTACGCGTGTGTTAAAAGGTGTTGCACCTTTTTAAAAACTATTCCATAGGCAGCCTGACTACAATTTCATGAAAGTATTTGGATGCAGGTGCTATCCCCACTTGCGTGCATTTCAATCGCAAAAACTCATGTTTCGGTCCCAGGAGTGTGTCTTCCTAGGGTATAGCCCGCAGCACAAGGGATACCAATGTCTTGCAGCAGGTGGATGAGTCTATATATCTCGTCATGTCAAATTTGATGAGTCAGTGTTTCCCTATGCATCCTTACAATGCACAAGTGGTCCAGCTCGAAAGCAGTCGCCCCCATTGGATATAGTGGTGCAGCCACAACATTTACATATGCATATACCTAGAGATTTTGCGTGTGTGCATGCTCCCCCCATGGGTACATCAGTCTCTACTCACTCTCAGAATTCCTATGTGCATGTTGTTCCAAATGTGGTGCCTACCGAGGATCAGTTCACTTCACCATCCCAAGTATCTATGCCTACTCCCACAGGTTATGTCTCTAACGAGGAAGCGAGCCACAAATTCCAGGTGCCTGAACACACGGCAGCTGAGTCAACCATGCTGTTGCGATCGAACACAACAATTAATGCTCATCCGATGTGTACACGCAGTAAGGCTGGTGTCTTCAAGCCTAAAACCTTCATCAGCAGCTATGATGAAGTAATTCCCACAACTGTGCACGAAGCATTTCAATCCGAAAAATGGACTGCGGCTATCCATGATGAACTCAATGCACTGCAACAAAATGGAACCTGGAATCTGGTTCAACTCCCAGAAGGGAGGTCTGCTGTTGGTTGCAAGTGGCTGTTTAAAATCAAGAGGAACGCTGCTGGTACTGTGTAGAGACACAAGGCACGCCTGGTTGCTAAGGGGTACTCCCAGGTTCCAGGGCAAGACTTTCAGGAAACCTTCAGCCCTGTTGTTCGCTTCTCCACAATCAATATCATATTGTCCTTGGCAGTATCAAGGAAATGGCCGCTTCGGTAAATTGATGTCAACAACGCGTTCCTCAACGGTGGACTGGCTGAAGAGGTGTTTATAAAGCAACCGCCTGGCTTTGAGGTGTGTAATCCTGATGGCAAGCCTCTTGTGTGCAAGTTACAGAAGGCACTTTATGGTTTACGACAAGCACCACGCAACTGGAACGACAAGCTTCGCGCCAGCTTAATTGCACTTGGATTCCGAGAGTCCAAAGCTGACAATTCCTTGTTTGTCAACAATCAAACAGGCTCTCGTACATTCATCCTCGTTTACGTTGATGATATTATACTAACTGGTGAATCGGTTAGTTACATTCAACGTGTCATATACGAACTCAACAAACAATTCTCACTCAATGACCTTGGTGACCTTTCTTACTTCCTGGGTATTGAGGTTCAACGGTGTGGTGACTCTATTGTTTTAAGTCAAAGGAAGTTTGTGCTCGAGTTATTGGTGAGAGCACAGCTGACTCGAGCCAACCCCACCACCTCCCCTATGGTTGTCGCCAACAAACTGTCTAAGGATGAAGGCAATCCGCTGGCTGATGCTTATGAATTTTGAAGTATAGTTGGCTCCCTCCTATACGTATTCCATACTCGTCCTGATGTTGCTCTAAGTGTGAGCAAGGTTGCGCAATATATGCAAGATCCTCGTGAGTCACATTTTATGGCGGTTAAAAGGATTCTATGATACTTGGCGGGCACAGTGGAATACGGTTTAGTGTTTTTTCCTGCTGGGTCTGACTCTTCCATCACGGCATTTGCAGATGCGGATTGGGAAGGCGATGTGGATGACAGACGTCAATGTCTGGCCACTGTGTGTTCGTTGGTAATTGCTTGGTGTCCTGGCTGTCAAGAAAACAAAAAACGGTCTCTCGCTCAACCATGGAGGCAGAGTATAAAAGCATTGCTGATGCGGCTGCAGAAGTCACCTGGGTGAATGTTGTGCTTGCTGATTTAGGTGAAGGCTCGGGTATGACACCAACGATCTGGTGTGATAACTCGGGTGCTATAGAGATGAGTGCTAACTCGGTTCATCATGCGCAATCAAAGCATGTCGATCTCGATGTACACTTTGTACGTGAAAAGGTGGTTGCCAAACAACTGCAAGTTCGTTACGTGCCAACCTCTCATCAGGTTGCTGATGGGTTTACCAAACTTCTAGCCCGAGGTGCTTTTGAGTACTTTCGAGATCAAGTTAGGGTCTGTTCGTTTGAAAAACAAAAGAAAAAAATAGGGGGAATGTTGGATATAGGCGTGCTGTGCACCAAGGTTGGCTGATTGTTATTAAGCAGTTGAGAAACGGTTTTAACTGTTGTAGAGTTGTTATCACAACGGTTAAGTGGTTACAGCAATTAATGCTGAGTGTGTGTAAGTTGTGTGACCAAAGTAGAGTGTATATAAAGCAAGCATTCTAAACGTTGGCAACTCAAGAAAACTATTTAATAAACATTCTGCAATTTTCAGCTCCTTGCAGCATTTCTACACTGTGTAAGTATAAGACCGACGTCGAATCATTTATATGACCGACGTCAGTCTTCCAAGACATATTAACAGTTTTTTTGTTCAGGAATTCTAAGTAGGGAAGAAGGATTTGTCTAAATATAAGGCCGATGTCGAATCATTTATATGTAAACTGATGCCATGGAGTAGCAGTTTGCTGTACAAAACAACTTCTAGTACACATTCACAATCATTGATGAATAGTTTAAGATTTCTAATGATCTTTTCACTAAGCTAATAGATTTTTCTGGCTTGTTTTCAGGTGGTCTGTTGTATGTAAGAGATAGCTCTAATTTGCAATATGTTACAAGCTCGTGCATGGTGCTGTATGTTTACTCGAAAACGTTAATGGCGTCTCACATTGACGGCATTCAATGCGGCTCGGTCCATTTCTTGGCCTCCCGAATCAAATCTTTCGTGAAATCACAGGTGGATTACATATTGGGGAACAACCCTATGAAGATATCGTACATGGTGGGATATGGAAGTAAACATCCCACGCAGCTTCACCATAGAGGCTCATCCATTCCTTCTATCCACAGTCACCCCCAGGAAGGTGGGGTGTAAAGATGGCATGTCGAGTTATTTGAGTTCCAACAATCCGAATCCAAATCAGCATGTTGGAGCAATCATCGGAGGCCCCGATTCGAATGACTGTTTCGACGATTGGAGATCAGATCACTAACATACGTTAGCCCACAACTTATATTAATGCAGCTTTTGAGGGTGCAGTGGCTGCTTTGCTTGATGAAACCAAAGAGGAGGCACTGCTACAGCTGGAGAGTAATACAATCATATATACTTTTGACTATGTGTAATGCAATTGAGAAAATTATCATATATGAAAATCTCATTTTGATTTGTTTAATAACATCGAAAAGATGTCGAAACCCATTTAGAATCCAAGGATTAAGCAAGTAAAACGAATTTCACCAATTTAGATTGAAATCTCCCAAGAGAAATCCATGAATATCTTATTTGGAAGGATCAAATCTTGATCTGAAAAATTACTAATTAAAATTATAAGAAGATAGAATCATATCCTAATTGGAAAAGAAAAATGAATTTAAGTTGATTTTCATAAAATCAAGTGAAGAAAGGCTTTAGAAAATATGAAGAAGATGAATGAATTTTAAAAGATTTTGGGAGGTTTAGAAATCAATAAAATGTGAAAATGAGGTTAAGTTATGATTAGGAAGAGTGAAAATAACAAATTAGAGTTTCTTTTTTTAGTAATTAAAATGAAATCTAATTGTAAATAAAAACCAACGTGAAACTTAAAGAAAAATACCTCAAGAATAACTAACATTAATTAAATTTATGGCATAATTGTTTTCGAGAGTTTACAATTCCCCCCCCCCTCATTTTAGTCTTTTTATAGCCAACTTTATTTGGGGAGCAGCGTCAAATCGTCCGATACATTGGGTTAGATGGGAGGTTGTGGCGAAGCATAAAGAGTTTGGAGGCCTTGGAATTGTCGACGTAAATATTCAGAATCGATCTCTCCTCAACAAATGGGTTGGGAGGTATAGAAATGAACCGAATAGCCTTTGGAGAAGAGTGATCGATGTCACGCAAGGTTTTGACTCTCGAAACATTTTGCCTATTCAGTTCCATGGTCGTAACATTTATTGGAGATGGAGGAGTTATTAGAATAACTGTTGTATTTGTTAAGTTAGTTATTCTGTTAGTTTTAGGGTTAGTTCGTTAGTTAGAGCTGGAAGCTTATATAAACTATGTATTGCACTATTAAGAAGATGAATGAAAGCAATTATTCATTTCTAGCTTTCCTTTTACAGTTTTTCTTCCACTGTTATATGGTATCAGAAGTTTTTTTCGCTCTCTAAATCTTGATCCATCATGCCTCTGTTGAATGATGACTTAGATAATGGCAGCAACCGGCAAAATTTTCGAGATAATGTCCTCGAAAATTTTATTTAACGATATAACGTACTCTCAAGATTAATTGCTCAAATAGGGTGAATTGCACAGTGTTGGCCGTAGGTCGCCATGCCTTCCGGGCGACCTACGGCGTGGCAGCTTCCCAGCATAGGTCGCCATGCACTCCTGGCGACCTTGTAGGTCGCCATGCACTCCTCCTGCTCCTCGCGTGATTCCTCTTGCCATCGGATGCCCTCGCATAGCTCGCTCGAATGACATCGGTCGGATGCCCTCGGTCGGATGCCTTCGGATGCCTAACGTGTTGGAACGTGCATGACACATGCAATCTCTCTCATAGCTCGCCGGGAAGACATGGCGACCTAGTAGGTCGCCTGGATGGCATGGCGACCTACGACCAACACTGTAGATTTCACCCTATCTGAGCAATTAATCTGAGGAGTGCATTATCTCGTGAATTAATTTATTCGAGAACATTATCTCGAGAGTTTAGCCGGCAGCAACCTGTACTATCTACACCAGTCTGACAATCCCGGAATGATTCTGGTTACGCAGCGTTGTCCAATAACAACTTTCATAGCTGGAAGCGATCGATGATGCTTGCTCTCTCCGCTAAAAACAAGTAGGGGTTTGTGGATGGTTTGATTACAGCTCCCGACCATTCTTCTCCGGAGCTCTTTAATGCCTGGACTAGGGCAAATAACCTGGTCAATTCTTGGATTTTGAATTCTGTCTCCAAGGATATTGCTGCGAGTCTTCTTTATCACACCACTGCAGTAGAAATATGGCGGGATCTTGTTGAGCGTTTTCAACAGTCCAATGGTCCACGTTTTTTTCAATTGAAGAAACGTTTGCATGATTTGGTGCAAGGTCAACAATCAGTGAGTACATATTATACCCAGCTGAAAATCGTTTGGGATGAATTGTTTTCTATTAAACAGATCTGTTCTTGTTTGTCTTGTACTTGTGGAGGAGTACGTCCGATGTTTGAGGAACAACAACAATAACAGGTTATCCAGTTCTTGATGGGGTTGAATGAATCTTTTTCTCATGTTAGAGGAAAGATTCTTTTATTGGATCTATTGCCTTCCATTTTTTAAGTTTTTTCTTTGATCATTCAAGAAGAGAATCAAGGAGCAGTTAAGCATGTTAATCCCGTTACCGAGGCTATTTTTGCTGTCAAAACAAATCATGGGTCTCGCAAGACTCGTCCTCAATGCAGTTACTGTAATCTTCTTGGTTATACAAAGGATAAATGTTATAAGTTGTATGGTTATCCTCCAGGGTATGCTTCTCGAAATTGGTCTTCTAATTCTTCGAGTCAAGAATAGTCAATCTGCTCATACCAACTCTGTCGTTGCGAATGAGATTTCTCAGCAGAGTTCCTTGGTGATTAATGATGCTTTGACTCCTCAGCAATGTCAACAGCTGATTACCATGCTCACATCTCAGCTGCAAGCTGCTTCTTCTTGTGATACTCCCTCGTCTTCAATAAATGCAACCATGCAGGGTGAGATTTTGTCTCATATTAATACCTTGTCTTTTGAAGATTCACATTGTTGGATTTTGGATTCTGGGACTTCTAAACATGTTTGTTTTTCAAGATCTCTTTTTGAATCCTTGGTTCCCATCTCAGGAGGCTCTGTGATTTTACCAGATAAATGCGTTATTGAAGTTGGTTTTGCTAGGACAGTTCGCTTTTCTCCTACTTTTGTTTTGCATGACGTTTTGTTTGTATCATAATTTCGTTTCAATCTCTTGTCAGTTAGTTCATTGGCTAGTGCTTCTGATTTCAGTGTATTGTTTTGCAAAACCACTTGTTTCATTCTGGACTTGCATCGAGTGATTGGGAAGGGGTGAGCTGCATCAAGGGCTTTATCTTCTGCGGATGTCTCCATGTTCTGTTAATGTCTCTTGTAATAATGTTTCTAGTAATTTTTCAGCTTCTTGGCATCACAGGCTAGGGCATGTTCTTCATCTCCTTAAAGATGTATTACCTTTGAAGAATTTTAATGAAAAACTTCCTTGTCAGATTTGTTCATTAGCAAAGCAACAACGGTTACCTTTTCCAGTTTCTCACACTCAAGCAAAGCAAATGTTTGATTTGATTCATTGTGACATATTGTGTCCTTATAAACATGCTACTCATACAAATCAGACTTTGTTTTTGACTTTATTGCCTGATTTTTCTCGGTCTACTTGGACTTATTTGCTTCAACACAAGTCTGATGTTGGTATTATTATACCAGCTTTTATTGCTATGGTTAAGAGGCAATTTGGTTTTGATATATAATGTTTTCGATCTGCAATACTCCTGAGTTGGCGTTTACAGATTTGTTTGCAAGATTGGGTATAGTTCATCAGTTTTCATGCGTTGAAGGACCACAGTAAAATTCTGTTATTGAGAGGAAACATCAACATTTGCTTTATGTTGCTCAAGCGTTGTATTTTCAATCGAAAGTGCCTATAAGATTTTGGGGGTGATAGTGTTCTCACTGCTACTTTTCTTATAAACAGACTGTCTTTACAGAGACTGCAAAACAAGTCTCCTTATGAGATTATGTTTGGCAAAACTTCCAGATTACAATCATTTAAAGACATTTGGGTTCCTTTGTTTTGTTTCAACTTTACGGTCACATCGTGATAAATTTCTGCACGTGCATTACCAGCTGTATTTATTGGTTACCCTAGTGGTGTAAAGGGTTATAGAGTTTTTGTTTTGCATACTCAGAAATTCATGGTTTCTCGAGATGTGGTGCTCCATGAGAGTATCTTTCCTTTTCACAATATCAACATGTCAGATCATGTTGTTGATCCGATCAGTGAATTTTCTTTGTCAACTGTTTTTACTAATTCTGCTGACTCATCTTTTTCACGTGTTTTGCAAGAGCATTTGGATGTGCAACAGGAACAGGTTGAACAATCTCCTTCAGTTCATGATACTGGTCTGGTGAATGATTTTATTCCCGAGTCACGTGCTGTAAATGAATCAACTACCTCTAAGGATGTACCTTCTGTAGGTCAGATTCCATCTCGACGTTCTTCTCGCATAACTCATAAGCCCTCTTATCTCAAGCAATACTATTGTAATCATACATCTTCCACGTGTTCTTATTCCATCGAGGCTCATTTGTCTTCATCACGTTTATCTTCTGAGTACAGTGGCTTTGTTGCCAATATATCCTCTCATTCTGAGCATAATTTTTATCATCTAGCCGTCAAATCGTCTTCATGGAGAGATGCTATGGCTGAGGAGCTTCAAGTAATGGAATCTCTTGAAACTTGGTCAGTGGTACCGTTGCAGGAAAGAAAGAAGCCTACTGATTGTAAATAGGTTTATCGCATTAAACACAAGGCGGATGGATCGGTTAATCGATATAAGACGAGGTTAGTTACTAAGGGTTTCACACAAATTGAAGGGATTGATTTTATGGACACGTTTTCATCGGTGGCCAAGGTGGAGCATCTGTAAATCATTTGGTAAAGGATTGTGTTAGATGGTTGGGAGACTCAACAGGAAGCTATTCCCCCAAGTCTTTTTTGCGTGGCGATGTCTTCTTTAGGTGCGAGGTCGGAAAGCCTTTGGAATTTTGTTTGGGTTGGTATGGCTCCACTGAAAGTGGAGGTGTTTGTGTAGACACCGTTGCAAGGTCGAATTCCCGTCAAAGCTGAACTTGTGAAGAGAGGGATAAGTAATCCCAAATCGTCCGTGTGCCCTCTTTGCTCGGAAAAGATAAAGACGTCGAATCACCTTTTATGTCAGTGCAAAGTATCGTGGAACGTTTGGCAGCATTGGTGTAAGTTATGGAATTTTCAGGTTGTTGTTGGTGTTGAGTAATATTTAGAGTATGCAACTCTAAACTTATTAATATTAGACCCAAACAAGTAAACAAATTACTTGTATTATACCTATAGTAAAAGACACTACAACACTTCCAAAGACCACTCGCAATTTGAAGAGAAATAAACACTCAATAGAAAGCTCACAACTTATACTCAAGATACTACACTCAAATTTTTGGAGGACGCCTAACCCAAATGCAATGGAGGGTATTTATATTCCTCACCATGCAATCTACACCATACAAATATTAAATTAAGAAATAATCCTAGTCATACATTAATACCGCATTTTACACACTTCTCCTAAAAAATCTACTTTCTATATCCTTCTACAATTTTCTCTTAAAAACATCTTCATTCCACATTTGTTGAGAAGCTTCCATTGTCTTGCCTTTAAATAAAATGGACTGGTCTTTTATTTACCTTAAGCTTCAAATAGGTTAGGCTTTGAAATGGGTTGGGGTTGATTTTCATCGCTCCCCCTCAACACCAGCTCTCACTATTTTCACTATGTCGAGCTGACAGAGAAATATTTCGAACTTGCTTGAACTCAAAATTTTTGTGAACAAGTATGCAACTTGATCATCCGTCTTGATCTATTTCATTTCGATTTCTTCTTGCAAACCTTTTTCTCTGATAAAGTGATAGTGCACTTCAACATGCTTAGTTCTTGCATGAAAGACTAGATTATCTGCCAAACGAATTGCCGACTGATTGTCACAGTACAGTGGAACTGCATAATCTACTCGTTGATGTAGATTATTCATTAGCTGTATCAACCATGTACTCTCTTGAGCTGCCATTATTGTTGCACGATACTCAGCTTTAATGGTTGACAATGATATCATTGGACGTCTTTTGCTACACCAAGAAATTGTTCTGGAGCCAAGCATAAACACATACCCAGTTGTTGATCTCCTAGTGTCATAATCTCCAGCATAGTCAGCATCACAATAACCAACTAACTTGTAGTCTTCACATTTCTTGTACAAAAGACCATAGTCAATTGTACTTTTCACATATCTCAGTATTCGTCGAACTACTTCCAAATGAGGCTTCAATTGTCGATACATTGTCGCATCTTCCAAATATTTTCCTTCATGTGCACACATTTTGGCATTTGGTTCCATTGGCGTTGAAATGAACTTGCATTCGAGCATTCCAAACCTCTTCAACAAATCTTTGGAATATTTTTGTTGACATATAAATATTTCTTCTTGTGAGCGATCAACCTCTAGACCAAGAAATTGCTTGAGTTGTCTAATTTCATTCATCTAGAAACGAACTGGTTAATTCTGATTCTTCCTAAGAATATTTGTCTCATCATCACCGGTTATGATTAAGTCATTCATGTACACTAGCATGATAGTTAGCATATCTTCATTGCTTTGACAAACAAGCTAGAATATGCAGGTGTTCACACATATTTAGGATGATCTTGGTTCTAAAAACCCATTGGTTGGATCATGTAGATCTCCCGATCTATCTCTCCATGAAGAAAAGAATTCTTCGCATCTATCTTCCACAAATTCCAGTCGTTGTTGGTTGTAAGTGCATGTAGGACTCGTACAGTTGTAAGTTTCACCATTGGACTAAATGTTTTGTCATAGTCTAGTCCATACTATTGAGAGAAACTATGAGCTACCAATTGTGCCCTGTACCTCTCGATTACCCCATCTGGACAACGCTTTATCTTGTAAACCCATTTGCAAGATATGGGTTTCACATCTTTTGTCTTTGGCATAAGATCGTAAGTCTAATTTTGCTGAAGTGCATCGATCTCTTCTTTCATAGCTGTCATCCACTCAGAACTCTGCAATGATTCTTCGAACGTCTCAGGCTCTGTTGCTTCTTCAATTATGGTTGCATTGGCATATTTTAGATTTGGCCTTCGTATTATTGTTGACCTTTGGAGTTAAGATTGTGGAAGTGATTCTTCTGTTTCACTAGGCCCACCTTATTCGTTTGGTTGTCGATACATGCCAGTTTGCCAAGGATTATGAGTCACTATTTGTTTGATTTCATCGTCATTTGGATCTCTTGATTCATCTGAACTTGTGTGGAGTTGAACAGTATGCTCCCTCATCTTTAATTGCAACTTGTCTCCAAATTTTCTCTAGTCTGGTAACACCTCCTTCTCTGAGGACCACCAAGAAGATGCTTCATCAAATACCACATCTCGTGATGTATAACATCTTCCACTAATTGGATCGCAACATTTCCACCCCTTGCTCTAGCTGTCGTATCCCATAAAGATACATCTAACAGCTTTCTTGTTAAACTTACTCCGTAAATGATCAAGAGCAAACACATAACATACACAACCAAATACTCAAAAGTAGGTAACTATAGGTTTCATGTTCCATAGTTTCTCAAAGGGTGAAACAAATCCTTTCTCAAAGGGTGAAACAAATCCTAACCATGGTTGAGGAAGTTTGTTGATCACAAAGACTTCAGTCCTCATTGCTTCATCCCAAAACTTTCTCGGTACGGTATTTAATTGTAGTATACTTCGATAAATTTCTGTAAGATGCCAGTTTTTTCTTTTCGCTACACCATTTTGTTGTGGCATGTTGGCATAAATGTACTGATGACGTATTCGGCTTTCCCTTAGGTATTGAGAGAACTCATTTGAGCTATATTCTCCTTCGTTGTCTGTGCGTAAGAAACATATATTCTTTCCCACTTCTCCTTTAGCTGACTCTCTGAACTCTTTAAACTTTGAGAATGTGTCAGATTTTTCTTTCATAAAGAAAACCCATATATACCTGGAGAAGTCATCAATGAATGTTACCATGTAGCGCATACCACTAATTGACTGTTGCTTAACTGGCCTGAACACATCAGAGTGAACTAACTCTAACAGTTGTTTTGGTTTAAACTTTGACTCATCGTATGATAATTGGTGTGTTTTACCATACCGGTATCCCGCACAGACTTTGTCTGTTCTCACGTCTAGATGAGGAAGCCCTTTAAGCATCGACTTCTTCACCATCACACTTAGTTTGGAAGAGCTAATGTGACCTAACTGTATGTGCCATAGATATGATGTCTCATTTTTTCATGTCATGTCTACATATACAGACTCTTCTAGCATCACGTAGACTGACTCAAAACGTCGCCCCTCCATTCTCAGTGTTTCTGATATTTTGAGGTCACGATAAACCTTCACGTCTTGGGGACCAAATAAGACATAATGGCCTGATGATGTCAATTGAGCCACAAATAGAAAACTTTTCTCCATTCTTAGGACATAGTAAGCATCTTGAAGTGGCACCTGGTTAGAATTACATCGAGGCGTAACTATCGCCTTATCGATGTGAGTTATTGATAACCTTAAGTTGTTAGCTGTCACCACCACACAACCTCCCTTGTACTCAGACAGGTTTTGCAACTTTTGTTTGTCACCTATCATATGATTTGAGCAGCCCGAATCTATGATCCAATCATTCTTGTAGTCAATTTGTTCTAGTGTTGTTACCGTGAGAGCTAATTCTTCTTCCTCCGTAGCGAATAATGCTTCAGTATCCCAACCATCTTCATTATTCTCCTTTGAGCTGGAAGTAGCAATATTACTTTCAATAGGCTTTTTCTTGGTCCAACAGTCTTTTGACATGTGTCCCATGTTCCCGCAGTTGTAGCACTCGTCATCGAACTTTCTACTATTACCGCTTCTTTTTTGGAAGCTGCCCCTGAACGAGAGCCTCCTTTTCTTAATAACTTTTCACCTTGTCACCATCATTTTTAAATCCACTACCAGAATACCACTTGAAAGTGCCTCTGCTTTTGCTGGTGTAGAGCGCTTCCTCTTCACCCTTCAGCAAGACACCTCCCATTTTCTTGGCCATGGCCTCTTGTCCTGCAAGAAAATTTTCCAACTCAACAAACGATGGTTGTGTCGGCCATCCCTGTACAACGACAGCGAACCCTCGATATTCGGGTCTCAAACCATGGATAATTATTCTTTTTATTATGGTTTCCCCAATAGGAGCTGTGGGATCTAACTCTGAAATGTCGCAGTATATCGACTTTACCTTGTGAAAGTATTGAGCAATCTTCTTGTCGCGTTACGCCGTCGATAGTAGCTTGTTCTCGAGAAGTTGCAATCTTGTATCATTATTCTTTGAAAAGAGTGTAACAAAAGTGTTTCATGATTCCTTCGGTGTTTTAGCATCCCGGATGTGCTCCAACATTTCTTCTTCAATTGTGGTTTTTAAAGCAAACATGGCTTTTCCTGCTTTAATTTTCCATTTTCGCAAGATGCCATTGGCATCTTCTACCACATGTTGTGTAACTTCACCACCACTGACAACCTCCCAAAGGTCTTGACCTTGTAAGTAAAACTCCATACATGTTCCCCACGTGTTGTAGTTTTTGTTGTTGAGCTTCTTGATTCCTCCAAATACTTAAAGGTCACACATTGTAGTAGCAAGGCTTTGACTACACTGAATAAGCTTAAGTAACTAACGTGCAGAGTACTAAATTACTCTAAACACAAAGAAACTCCACAAGTTTTGCAGTAACCCCGACAATAACCTCAAGGAATCTTTTCTGATGTGGCATGTCAGTTAAAACTACAGCCATAGAGCATATTCGAAATTTCAAGAGAGCTTATAACCTAACTCTGATACCAATTGTTGAGTAAAATTTAGAGTATACAACTTTAAACTTACTAATATTGGACCCAAACAAGTAAACAAATTACTTGTATTATATCCACAATAAAAGACACTACAACACTTTCCAAAGATCACTCACGATTTGAAGAGAAATAAACACTAAATAGAAAGCTCACAACTTATACTCAAGACACTACACTCAAATTTTTGGAGGATGCCTAACTCAAATGCAAGGGAGGGTATTTATAGTCCTCACCATGCAATCTACACCATACAAATATTAAATTGAGAAATAATCCTAGTCATACATTATTACCACATTCTACACACTTCTAAAAAATCTACTTTCTATATCCTTCTACAATTTTCTCTAAAAAATATCCTCCTTCCACATTTGTTGAGAAGCTTCCATTGTCTTGCCTTTAGATAAAATGGATTGGGCTTTTATTTACCTTGAGTTTCAAATAGGTTGGGTTTTGTAATGGGTTGGGGTTGATTTTCAACCGTTGGTAACTCGATGGAAAATCATTTAGTAGTGTGGCAAAACATGCACATCAAGCCCTCTCTTAAACCTCTGTGGCTCATGGCGTTCTCCGGAATTATATGGACCATTTGATTATCCATAAATGAGGTAGTTTTTAACGGCAAACAGTACGAGCATCTCTTATTTTTTATCTTTCTCGAATTAGAGTCGGTACTTGGTGTAAGAACAAATGTCCTGACTCGTCGCCTCAATTAGTGACTTCGTTAGATGCCCCTCAGTGGCAACTATTGTGCCCTCTATCAAGTTCACACCCGGTGCTGGTTCTCGGGTTGCTCCCTCGATTGGGCTCCTTAAATTTAATGTGGATGTTGTTGTGAATAGAGTAAATGGGCGTGCAGGAATTGGAGGCATTTTACGTGACCATAAGGGGGAATGCTACATCCGATTCTCTGAGTCGATAGGCAGGACTGAATCGTTAAGAGCAGAACTATCAGCAGTTTTAGAGGTTTGCATTGTTTTTCCTTTTTCCAAGTGTTCTTCTTATAAGTTGATGATTGAATCTGATTGCTCCCTGGTCTTTAGGATCTTCCCCTTTGCTGGAAGTCAATAAATGTAAGACTTCTGTGGCTTGGAAGGTATGTTTCATTTACAGAGAAAGTAACACCGAGGCACACATATTAACACAGGAAGGTATCTCAAGAACTTCTCCTTTGTATTGGGAAAAGGTAAACGTATAATGCTTTGCAAGAGTTTATTTGTTCTCGTGGACTCGGGTGTAAATGTCTTGGTGCTGTGTTTTTTATGTGATCGAGGTACCTTCTTGCTTTGGTTGATTGGTTGAGTGCTTAGTTGAGGAAGTAATTTATTGTGGGCAGGTTCTATTTTTTTTTATGGTAAAGTCAGTGCTTTGTTTGCGGTGAGAAAATTTAAATCTATTTTCTAAATCCCTTACAATCAAACCGTATTTTATCTTTAAATAAATTAAAATGTATTCAGGCACTCGAATAACCAAGCATTGCATTTGCCTAAAATATACATATTTTTTCTATTTAAAATTTTAAAATAAAATTTTAAAATTATTTTTATAATTCAAATCAATTGCTCGGTCTAATTACCTGAATTTACTAACGTAGTCTTACGGATGCGACACCTACCTTCATATGCAACACATTAAAAATGTTTGGAAACCATTGGCAGATTAGTAACTCCATGGTCTCACGTGACAATTACACAGTGGTGGATCAGTCTTAGCTTAAGATAGATACATGTCTATCTTAAAATTCAAATTTTATTTAATTAATAAATTATTTTATTAATTATGACTATTTATGTAAAAAAATTATATTATTAATATATATGTATTCATCAGGGCCGTGGCTGGGGCGCGCAAACTGCGCGACCGCGCAGGGTCCCCCAAATAATGGGGCCCAAAAAAATATATATAGTGGCGTTTTATCAATAAACGCCATTATAGATGGACCTATTGCGACGTTTTTTTAAAAAAACGACACTATTATTGCGGCTTTATTGATAAAATGCTATTATAGATGGATTTATTGCGGCGTTTGTCAAGAAAACGCCACTATCATTGCCCCAAAATCTAATATATCTAGAAAATAGGGGCCCCTTTATACGAATTTGTACCGGGCCCCCGAAAACCCTGCCACGGCCCTAGTATTCATCATAAAAAATATTTCTAAATTCATCGCTATAATTACATTAACATATTACGTGCCCATTTTGCATGTATCTTAGAGATTATGTAAACAAAATAAATAAGTTAAAGTCACGGATGGAGCCTCATATATCTCAAGTTTGAAAATACCTGGGGATCGCACGACCCTCGGCTTACTACCATTCCATTTCAAGTTTGATATTAAAACTTTAAGGCTTAATGTATTTTTTTTATTGTTTAAACTATATCTTAAAATATAATTTGGTGTGGATAATTTCTTTTTATTAAAAATATGTGTCTAACGTTTTTCCGTTACACTTTTAGGTGTCAACTGTTATAATTTTAAATTTTGTTAATAATAAAAATATTATTTTTAAAAAAATTAAAAAATTCAAACCAACCCCCTTACGTCGTTTCTCTTCCATCCTCCACCTCCAAGGCGAAAGGTCATCACCAGTCGAGTTTTGTGTGGAGCAAGATGAAAAACTCAACGATGGGAGTTGTGTAGTGTTTGGATGCTGTAGTCGTCGAAATTATCAGAAAACAGTAATGAAATACCAAGAAATCCGAAGATCTTTTGCGACATTTCTCACGACGATAGACGCAGTTTCACAGTAGGTGATGTTGATCGCGACGGCGAGATTGTTCTGATGGTGTCAACAGTGATAGCCAGGAAAATGTAAATTTTTAGGGGGTTATTTTTTAAAATTATAATATTAAGTTTTTTTAAAATAAAATAATTTTTAAAATTTTATATACGTAACACGTGTCAGATAATGATCAAATTTAATGACCGTTACGGTCTATACAACTAAAAATATAGTGTTAAAAATATTAAACATATATTTTTAACGAAAAATCTTTATGCACCAAATCATATTTTAAGATATAATTTATACACTAAAAAAATATATTAAGCCAAACTTGAAAGTTCCCACTTCCCAGACGATTCCAGGCCACGAGTACTCAGTTAAGGAAAAACATCGTGCGTTGGGCATCCCAAAGGCTAAATACTTCGTATTGTCGTACAACATCCTACCAACCTATTTTCCGCGTGATTGGATTAGACTTAGACTTAGTCTTAGACTCGGACGAGATTTTTCAAATCTGTCCGCTGGGTAACTTTCGTTTCCACTATTTAATTGAAGAGTAAAGAACGTAATTATTCATTTAATTATTATTTTGGTTCGATTTTAGCCAAGCAACGTTAAAAAAATGTTGTTTAACTAGTAAAATTGTAATTAGACATAATCTGCTACTGCTATACAGTATTACATAAAAAGTAAAAACATAATATGCCACTGCTATACAATATTACAATTAAACAAGCAATAGACGACAGACAAGCACCTACTTTAAATTATGCTTTAATGCTGGTCTATGGTTTCCAAATCCATAGCTATACAAGCAGACAAGCACTAAAGCTAATAACCATCAAGCAGACAAGCAGGGAATTAGATATTACAATTTGGAATTGAGTTTGGTCTGGGACAAGGGTGAGTGAGGTCAGAGGTGAATTTAAAATGATAAAGAAGTGTTGAGTTTTAGTAAAATAATAAAAAAATAATAAAAAAATAAAAAGGAAATCGGGTATCGGGTAGCCGGATACCCTATTAAGGAAAATTTTGTGACTAAGATCTAACCTAATAACCCATAAAAAATAGCAGATATAGTATCCAACCCATAAATTTGAGTATTTTCATTATGAGTATCCAATAATTTTTAACTAATCGGTAGATCAACGAATCAAATAATCCAGGGTTTTCTATTATAAATAGAGATGTAACTTAAACCTATAAGAATTGAATAAAATTTTCTAGCGCCGCCTAGGCACCGATGACGTAAGCACATTGCCGAACCTCGTTAAAATTCTTGTGTTCTTTCGTTTACTTTTCCCGATTTATCAACAATTGGTATCAGATGTCAGGAGCAAAATTCGAAGTCGCAAAATTCGATGGTCTGGGTAACTTCGGATTATGGCAAACGAGGGTGAAGGATCTGTTGGCGCAGCAGGGGATCCTGAAGGCTTTGCGACCTACAAAGCTGGCGTCGATGGAGGAGGAAGATTGGGAAGAATTGCAACAACGAGCGGCAGGAACCATACGATTATGCTTGGCGGACGAGGTTATGTATCACGTCATGCATCTATCGTCTCCAGACGAAATTTGGAGGAAGTTGGAAAGTCAGTTTATGTCCAAATCCTTAATGACAAAACTGTATCTAAAGCAGCGGTTGTATGGGCTGAAGATGCAGGATGATCATGATTTGGCGCAACACGTGAATGTCTTCAATCAAATCGTTTCTGATTTGGCTCTGCTTGATGTAAAAATTAAGGATGAAGACAGAGCGATGATTTTGTTGTGTTCGTTGCCTCCCTCTTACGAACACATGGTGACTACTCTTACATATGGGAAAGAGACTATCAACGTTGAGGAGATTACTGCAGCCTTGTTGGCTCACAACCAGCGTAAGAAGAATGCAGGGGAAAACTCTCAAGCCGATAGCTTATATGTCAAGGGTAATCGAGACCGTGGATGGAAGCCAGAGAAGGCAGGGTCTGGCAAGCAGAATTCCAGATCCAAATCTAGGGATAAGAAGACAATTCACTGTTACAAGTGCAAGGAGGCGGGACATATGAAGCGAGACTGTCCGAAGTTGAAAAAGCAGACTGATGAGAAGCGTGATGTTTCATCCAAGTCTGTGAACGTGGTCGAGGATGACAATTCTGATTGCAGTGAGGGTTATATGCTTTTTATTTCAACGACTCAATTGACGGATGTGTGGATTCTTGATTCTGGATGTTCTTATCACATCACGTCAAATAGGGAATGGTTTTCGACATACAGGTCGGTTAATTCTGGTTCTGTTTATTTGGGTGATGATCGATGTTGCAATATTGTTGGTATTGGTGATGTCAGAATTAATATGTATGATGGCTCTGTTCGGACGTTGAGTGGTGTTCGACATATCCCAGATTTGAAGAAGAATTTGATTTCTTTGGGCACTTTGCACAAGAATGGTTTTATCCCTAAGGCTGATGAGGATAGGAAAACCATTCGGATTGTTAAAGGTGCTTTGACTGTGATGAAAGGAAAGATGATTGCAGGAAATATTTATTGATTGTTAGGGAGTACCGTTGCAGGTGGAGTTCATTCTGTTGAGTACTGTGATGATACTACAAAACTGTGGCATATACATCTTGCTCATCTTAGTGAACGTGGTATGACAGAATTACGCAAAAGAAATCTATTGCATGGTGTCAAAAGTTGTAAGCTCGATTTTTGCAAGTATTGTGTTCTTGGTAAACAGACTAAAGTCCGTTTCAAGACTACGAGGCACACAACTCAAGGGATTCTTGATTATGTGCATTCTGATGTATGGGGGCCTTCCACGACATCGTCTTTGGGTGGATCTAGGTATTATGTTACTTTTATTGATGATTTTTCACGGAAAGTTTGGGTTTATTTTTTGAAACAGAAATCTGAAGTTTTTGAGAAGTTCAAGCTGTGGAAAGCTGAGGTAGAAAACCAAACAGGACAAAAAATCAAGTGTTTGTGGTCTGACAATGGTACAGAGTACACAGATTCACAGTTCTTACACTTCTGTAAGGAGCACGAGATTAAGAGACATTTTACAGTGCGCAAGACACTACAACATAATGGTGTTGCGGAACGGATGAACAGGTCGTTGAATGAAAGAGCCAGATGTTTGCGGTTGAATGAGGGGCTTCCCAAACACTTCTGGGCCGACACTGTTAACATAGCGTGTTATCTTATCAACAGATCGCCAAGGGCATCATTGGCTGGGAAAGTTGCAGAAGAGGTATGGACTGGTCATGATGTTAGTTTTGATAACTTACGGATTTTTGGTTGTCCTGCTTATGTGCATGTACCTGCTGATAAGAGATCCAAACTTGATGCAAAATCGAAGGAGTTCTTTTTTATGGGTTACAAGAAAGGTGTCAAAGGATTCAAGTTCTGGGATCCAGTTGCGAAGAAAATTGTGATCAGTAGAGATGTCGTTTTTGATGAACAATCCATGTTGCAACAGAAGAAAGACACGACAGTGGTGGATTTCGAGCAGTTTCCAGTTGAGAAACCAGAAAATTCTCAACCGACTTCTGGTGGTTCCACTATGGATGATTTGCAGGATTATAGTCTCGCCAGAGATAGGGTGAGACGGTCGAATATAAAGCCTCCGAGTAGATTGGGTTTTGAAGACTTGGTCTCTTTTGCACTTATTGTTAGCAGTGATGATCCGGTTAATTTTCATGATGCTGTTACTAGTCAGGAAAACGACAAGTGGATTACAGCCATGGTTGAGGAGATGGAGTCCTTGAATCACAATCGTACATGGGAGTTGGTTCGCCTTCCTGAGGGTAAAAAGCTGATTGGTTGCAAATGGGTGTATAAGAAGAAACCAGCAGTAACAGAAAAAGAGGGGGAGAAGTTCAAGTTCAAGGCTCGTTTGGTAGCAAAGAGTTTTTCACAGCAGAAAAGAGTTGATTATGATGAAATTTTTTCTCCTGTGGTCAGGCACACTTCAATCCGAGCAGTACTTGTATTGGTGGCCAGTTGGGATTTGCATTTAGAGCAGATGGATGTTAAAATTGCTTTTTTGCATGGTGATTTAGAGGAGCAGATCTACATGCGGCAACCTGAAGGTTTCACTCAACCTGGAAACGAGCATTTAGTTTGCAGATTGAAGAAATCTTTGTACGGGTTGAAACAGTCTCCGAGACAGTGGTATAAACGGTTTGACTCCTATATGATCAAGATTGGCTACAACCGATGTGAGTATAATTGTTGTGTCTATGTTAAGAGCCTTGATGATGCCTCTTTTATTTTTCTATTACTGTATGTTGATGATATGTTGATTGCTACGAAGAACATGGATGATGTTATCGGTTTGAAAACTTTATTGAGTCAGGAATTTGATATGAAAGATTTAGGTGCTGCAAAGAAAATTCTTGGAATGGAAATTTGCAGGGACAAAGACTCAAGGAGACTGTGGCTATCTCAACGGGGTTATGTTAAAAAAATGCTAGAAAGGTTTGTGATGAGCAGCGCAAAACCAGTTAGCACTCCATTGGCAAACCACTTTAAGCTCTCATCAGAACAGTGCCCTAAGACAGATAAGGAAGCTGAAGATATGGCAAAGGTTTCGTATTCTAATGCTGTTGGCTGCTTGATGTATGCAATGGTATGTACTCGTCCTGATTTAGCTCATGTTGTTAGTCAAGTTTGTAAGTACATGTCTAAACCTGGTAAGCAACATTGGGAAGTAGTCAAGTGGATCTTTCGATACTTAAAGGGTACTGTGGGACATGGAATTATTTTTTGGTAGTCAAAGAGATAATCCTTTGGTTGTAGGATATGTGGATTCAGACTATGCAGGTGACTTGGATAATAGAAGATCTACGACAGGGTATGTTTTTACTCTTGGTGGAGGACCTATTTGTTGGAAGTCTACTGTTCAATCTGTAGTGGCACTATCTACAACTGAAGCTGAGTACATGGCAGCGGCTGAAGCTGCAAAAAAAGATTTATGGCTCACTGGTTTAGTGAAGGAGTTGGGTGTTCAACAAGGTGGAGTTCAACTGCTTTGCGACAATCAAAGTGATATTCACTTAGCTAAGAATCATGTATATCGTGCTAGAACTAAGCACATTGATGTACGTTTTCACAAGATCAGAGAGTTGGTTGCATCTGAAGAGATTTTGTTTCAGAAGGTACACACTGATGAGAATGCCGCTGATATGTTCACCAAGCCAGTTACGACAGACAAGTTCAAGCATTGCTTGGACTTGTTGAATGTTTCAAGTTATTAAAGAACTAAGGTAACCCAACCCACATTGAATGTTTCCTAAGGGGCAGGATATTCGCCAACGTGGAGATTTGAAAGGTATGGCTCATAAATATACCGGTAAAGAGGACAGGGGATGGAGCGGAGTGAGCGAAGCGAACATCAACTGTCCTTATAAAGAAAGTCTCGTAGAGGGGGTTACGATTATGTGGGTTGGGGGTGCGGGGGCCGTGCCCCTGCGATACGGTACAGGGTTAATTTTGTAATCATGTACCAATGTTTTCTATTATAAATAGAGATGTAACCTAAACCTATAAGAATTGAATAAAATTTTCTAGCGCCGCCTAGGCACCGAGGACGTAAGCACATTGCCGAACCTCGTTAAAATTCTTGTGTTCTTTCGTTTACTTTGCCCGATTTATCAACAATATATATATTAGTTTTTTCATAATTTAAATTTGCATATTCATTTATTTGGTAAAGGGAGCTATAAAAATTATTCGAAGTATATATATATTAGTTTTTTCATAATTTAAATTTGCATATTCATTTATTTGATAAAGGGGGCTATAAAAATTATTCGAAGTATATATATTAGTTTTTTCATAATTTAAATTTGCATATTCATTTATTTGATAAAGGGAGCTATAAAAATTATTTGAGATTAAGCTTAAAATTAAATATCTTTAAATATTAAAAAGGAGGTTTTTTACTAATAAATTATAGGTTTAATTAAATTTTATTTATTATGATCTGTTAAAATAATTCAACATATGCATTTTATTAATGGTATCAATAAGATTGCAATAACATGGTTTATATACATTTGACCTTAGCCTCTAACCGATCTAACTAATTTGTTTAAGAATGTAACACCTAAAACCCGTATAATTATATCAATATAGATTATAGATGCTACATGAATTTCTTAAAACATTTCCCAGTTCTTAAAACATTTCCCAATTCAAAAGCGACTTAACATTTTATTTTCTTAAAATGGTAACTGATAATATAAAAATATCATCTCAAGTAAAACTATCACATGATATTTAAAACATATATATATATATCATAATCAAATATGTATACTCAAAATAATACTACTACTTCATATGATCCATATTTAAAATAGTATAAAACAATTCAGTTTATCCATTACAAATCAGTTTTCAAAATAGTTAAACAGAGCTAATAGGACATTTGTAAGTACATGCCACTAACTAAGTCAAAATTACATCATAGGACGTCTTACTGATATTGTAGTATATTCCTTGAGGCTTGAAGTTGCTCTATACTCTTTACTCTACTCCTGGTTTTTACCTACGCGTGAAAATCATCACACACTAAGTATATACTTAGTGAGGCAATTAAAACAATAAATAGTGCAATACAACTCATGCATGAAATTTAATGTCATTTTCAAATGCCATAAGATCACGTTATCTTGTTGAGTTAATCGATCGACAAATAGGCCAAGAGGGGGTAAATTGGCAATAAAAATTTTGGTGGAAGCTTTTACAGAAAATTGAAAATATGTGCACAATGATTTAGAGTGGTTTGACTTTCTCAACCAAAGTCTACGTCCACTACCTTAGCTATCCACACTAAGGATTTTCCAACAAATTCACTAATTTGTTCTTTCTTTTGAGGACAAAGAGTAACCTTACAACTCCCTCAAGAATTATACCCCAAATTCTTGAGAACACTCTCTCCCAAAGAGAATATTACAAATATCACGAACTTATAGAAAAACCTCACAAGGTAAGATGTTTGCACAATTATAGAAAAAAGAAATAATACTAAAAAATGAATTCAATTGAGCACAATAAGTGTTCTTGAAAGGAAAATGAATATTGAATGAAAATTTGGCTTGAAATGATCAAACTTGAGGTTTGATGATTTCTCTTTGATTCTCTAGTTTCTCTTATTAATTGTTGTTGATCAATTGCTCCTCGGATTCTTTAAATACACCTTGAATCACTTCTGACCGTTGGGGATCATTGGTGAACTCAATAGAGTCTTTATTGTATAATTATCATTTAAAAATCTGGTTGGAAGTGTAGGTGCATCGGTACACTCTTAAGGGTGCATCGGTACACTATGTGTAAAATTCAAATATTTCGACCGTTATAAGATCTAGTGCATCGGTACACTAATTGCATTCGATGTTTCAAAAGAGCCAAGAGTGTATCGATGCATTATCTGTGCATCGGCACATAAAATGTTTTCGATGTTTCAATAAAATCAAGAGTGCATCGATGCATGGATGTGCATCGGTACACAAAAAGCATTCGAATTAGGGTGTGCATCGATACATCAAGGATTGCATCGGTATATCCCTTTATAAACTTGATTTTTGGCTCGATTTTTGTTCGAAATACTTTGCAAAAATTGTTTCAAAAATATTTTAAGTTTAAAACACAATTTTACACTTTGGTAATTATTGAAATTGATCTTTGCAAAACCTGGAGTAATATTTTGATATTCGAATAATTTAATCGAATATACTTTAAAAATGATTATAAAATATTAAAATTCAATAACACTTAATTTGTTATATCGAAACATCAAAATGTTTTCAACAATCTCCCCTTTTTTGATATAACAAAACATTTGAGTAATTTTAATATTTTCTTGGAAAATCATTTTTGAAATCAATTTTGTCAATTTTGAAAATTACTCCCCCTTACTATATTCTCCCTTTTTTGTTAAATCAAAAAGACTCTATAACGTTTTTAAACAAGATTTAGCCAATTGATTTAAAAATTAAAAGCTTAAGCTGGTAAGATCACAAGAAAGAGAAAGATTAGCCATTAGTTCCATAAATCAATATTCATAATATGATATGGTAATTGGTCATATTTTAAGTAATATGTAAATGATGCAAAAACTAATAAACATTAAAAATTTAACCAAACCAAATATATAAATATAAGCATTTAAGTTTAAACATCCATATCAAATTCAAACATTCAAACATCCATATCAAATTCAAAAACATCCAAAATGTTTTAGCAATAAATCCTAAGTTCAATCCAAGAAAACAAAGTAAGAACAGTCTAATCGTCCATCGGTGGAGTAGGAGGTGATAGATGTGCCCATATATTGGCCATATAACATGTAAGTGCATCGACCCTCTCGTCCATAGCATCGAAACGATGATTCATTGCTTCGTTGTTAGCAGTTAAATGCGACTCGATGGATGCGAACCTCATGTCAATATTCTCCATAAACGATCAGAAGTATGGAGGAATCTGACTTTCTTGTTGTGTCGGCTCATCCTCGGGTACGTGATTGTCAATATCTTGAAATAGCTCTTGAAGTTCTGGATCATCATTTGCTGCCGGTGCCGGAGGAACTTGTGAAGAGCTAGCTTCCGGTGTTTTCTCGATGGATCGAACCCATTGGTACTTTTCCTTCTTTCATCCTGATTTCTTTAAAGATGTGAGATTTATTTGGTTCTGGAGAGGGATGGGAATATCAAGCGAAACCTTAAGCTCGAGTTTTAAACATATTACTAAAGAGACAACCATAAACTAAAGTTTCGACATTTTTGGGTGGGAGAACGTTTACGGTATCTACTAATTCACCGAAAATGATCTGTGGAAAATTTATTTTCTTGTTATGTTGGATACAATGTATCCACCATAAATCTAAGACTCTAAGAGAGGAGTATCTACCTCCGGATGGTCTAAACAACCAAGAGATGATCAAGTGAAGGAATCACTCGTGATGAGTTCTTAAGGTACTTACACTAGCCTTAGCTTTATAAGGTGTAGCCACAATCTCTTTTTCATTATCTAAACCTATATTATCTAGTCCAAAATTGGTAGCGATTGTCTCGGAGTCAAATAAACGAATTGACCTAGAAGATAGGATCGAATTCCTATTGTTTCGGTACGAGCTTTGTTTTGGACACAAACTGCATTAGAGTAGAAAATGCAGACTAGTTGATGATAAACAATAGGTTTGAGGTGAAAGAGTTTATCAAATTTCCATGATTTAAGGGTAGGAAGATATTGAAAATTCATATCAACCATAGCTTGGATCGAGATGATACGCTCTTCGAGGATTTTGTATGACTCAATACAATTATGATACCTATGGTAGAGATCTTGTCTATGACCAGGCTCATTGAAACAAGAGTTTAGATTAGTCATATTCGGATCGTTTGGATTTGGATTTTGAGGTGGAGGTGGAATAGGAGGTCGGTTTTGACTCGAATGACTAGATGTGTCCTAGGGCGTTTAAACATGATTAAAGATCGGAATGGTAAGATTACCTACAAATTTGAAACATATGTAAGC
Organism: Hibiscus syriacus; assembly: GCF_006381635.1. Lineage (NCBI taxonomy): Eukaryota > Viridiplantae > Streptophyta > Magnoliopsida > Malvales > Malvaceae > Hibiscus > Hibiscus syriacus. Next base: position 8,699,844 of record NW_024063533.1, on the reverse strand, counting down.
AATATAATCAATCCAAAACTCAATACGAGTCCTTAATAATCAAGGTTCTCTAAAATAATCCTAATGGACAAACTTTGAAAATTATTTTTGAAAAACAATATTTGAAAAACAATATGTAATTTTCAAAACAACATAATTAAATCAAAAACATCAAAATTTAAAATTAAAGCAATAATTTTTTATTTTTTTTCAAAAATTCCAATTTTTTTTTGAAATATTGTGAGTTTTTGATGAAATTAGTTGTAAAATCTAGTTTAGAAACATCATATAATCAATGCCCGATAAAAAGTTTAACCTAGAACTAATTAAAACTAGTCTTAAGTTCAAGATTAATAAAATAGTAGTTTTTTTAGAAAAATACCTTGAAGATTTTCGGATTTGAGAGGAATTTGATAATTTTGCACGGATTTGTTGATGCAAGCAAGATTAGGAGTTGAAAAATGAGTTAATTCTTACTTGAATCATTGAAAATGAGCAAGGATGGAGATTTGGAGAGAAGAAGGGGCGTATGACGTGGAGTGTGTAAGTTTGAGGGTTTGGGAAAAATGAAGAAATTAGGGATTTAAACCCAAAAATCCGACGAGTGTATTAATACACTGCATAGTGTATCGATGCACATTCAAGGCATGCATTGATGCATCTTCATAATGTATCGATGCATATTCAAGGAACACATCGGTACACTTTCATAGTGTATCGATGCACAGTGCACAAAAATGTTAAAATCCATTTTAAACACTTAAAATGCTAAATTAATTAGCTCTAGTGGTATTAGCAACTCATAGATTGAAAATTAACAATGTTCAATCAATCAAATCTATCCTTAAATATTATTTGAACATACAATTAATTTTCACTAAAGATCATAAACTCCCCCTAACTATTAGCAAAGAATGCAATCAAAAATATTATTTTTATAAGCATTTTTCAATTCTAATTTTAAAGTGCTAAAATTATTTTAAACACTAAGTCAATGTAGGTTTGTTAAACCCAATTCTCTCATAAGTGTCCAAAATCTCTCTTTATCTAAAGGTTTTGTAAAAATATTTGCTAATTGATGCAAAGTATCAACATATTCTAGAACTATATCTCTTTTTGTGACATGATCTCTAATGAAATGATGTCTAATTTCAATATGCTTAGTTCTAGAGTGTTGGATGGTATTTTTAGTGAGACAAATAGCACTAGTATTGTCACACTTGATAGGTATGGTACTAACTTCAATTCCATAATCTAAAAGTTGTTATTTCATCCATAAAACTTGTGCACAACAACTATCAGCTGAAATGTATTCCGCTTCAGTGGTAGATAATGCAACACAATTTTGTTTCTTTGAAAACCATGAAATCAACATATTTTCTAGAAATTGACAAGTGCTGGAGGTGCTTTTTCTATCTATTTTGCATCCTCCATAATCTGCATCAGAGAAAGCATGCAAGCGAAAGCTAGAGTCTATAGAATACCAAAGTCCTAAACTATGAGTGTCCTTAAGGTATCTAAAGATTCTCTTAACGGCTAGTAGATGTGATTCCTTAGGGCATGATTGAAATCTAGCACATAAGCAAACACTAAACATAATATCTGGTGTACTTATGGTTAGATAAAGCAAAGAGCCAATGATTGACCTATACAATTTAACATCCACATATTTACCTCCTTCATCTTTGTCAAGCTTTGTTGATGAGCTCATTGGAGTGACATGAAGTTTCCCATTTTCCAATCCAAATTGCTTGAGCGTATCCTTGACGTATTGATGAAGATGTCATTTTTTCTTTGCTTGATTTAGAGTCCCAAGAAAATGAGAGCTCTCACATCATGCTCATCTTGAATTCACTCTGCATTAGCTTAGAAAATTCTTGGCAAATAGCATCATTAGTAGAACCAAATATTATATCATCAACATAAATTTGAACTACTAATAAATCTTTACCTTTATGCTTTAAAAACAATGTAGTGTCAACCTTCCCATTTGAAAAACTTTTTCAATTAAAAAGTTTGACAATCTTTCATACCAAGCTCTAGGAGCTTGTTTTAAACCATAAAGCTATTTTGTCAATTTAAAAACATGATCTGGAAATTTTGAATCTTCAAAACCAGGAGGTTGTTCCACATACACTTCTTCTTTTATAAAACCATTTAAAATGCACTTTTAACATCCATTTGATATAATTTAAATTCATTGAAACATGCAAATGCTAATAACATTCTTATTGCTTCCATCCTAGCTACGGGAGTGTATGTTTCATCGTAATTTATTCCCTCTTCTTGAGTATAGCCTTGAGCAACAAGTCTAGCCTTGTTTCTCACTATATTACCACTTTCATCAAGCTTATTCCTAAATACACATCTAGTGCCTACAGTAGATTTATTACTAGGCCTTTCAACTAATGTTCATACTTTACTTCTCTCAAATTGATTTAATTCTTCTTCCATAGCCATAATCCAATTTTCATCATCTAATGCTTCTTTGATATTCTTAGGCTCTATGCATGAAATAAATGCAACATAATTACATATATTTCTAAGAGAAGATTGAGTTGTTACCCCTTTGGATGGAGCACCTATTATCTCACCATCCTTGACACAGTTGTATTCTCTTGGGTATGAGACTTCCCTTTATTCAATGGTTGGATTCTCGAGATCATCGTGAGCTTCCTCATCTTTTGTTTCTTCCTTTGATGATGGTTCTCCAATTTCATGTCTAACTTCATTTGCTTTTACAACACCTACGTCATCATCAACACAAGAATCCTTCCTAAAAAGGGGATTATCATCGAAAACAACATGTATAGATTATTCTACAACTAAAGTTCTTTTATTAAATACCCGATAAGCTTTAGAATTTAAGGAATAACCCAGAAAAATTCCTTTATCACTTTTAGCATCAAATTTGTCAAGATTTTCTTTACCGTTGTTTAAAACAAAACATTTACATCCAAAAGGATGAAAATAACTAATGTTAGGCTTTTTATTTTTGAAAAGTTCATATGGAGTTTTCTTTAAAATTGACCTAATCATTACTCGGTTGATAACATAACAAGCGATATTTGTGGCTTCCGCCCAAAAATATTTTGGCAAATTGTTTTCACAAAGCATGGTTCTAACAATTTCTTCTAAAGTTAGATTTACAACTCCATTTTGTTGAGGGGTTCTTGGTGCTGAAAATTATGGCTAATACCATTAGAATTTCAGTAAATCCAAGATTTTCAAATTCAGTACCATGATCATTCCTAACTCTAGTTATGGAGTAACCCTTTTCATTTTGGATTACTTTTGAAAATGTGATGAATTTTTCTAATGCTTCATCTTTAGTACTTAAAAACAAAACCCAACTATATCTAGAATAGTCATCTACCAATACAAAGAAATATTGTTTTCCACCCAAGCTACCAGTCCTAATTGGCCCAAAAATATATATATGGATCAATTGTAATACTCTACTAGTTGATACATCATTAATGGATTTAAAGGAAGCTCTTTTGTGTTTTCCTTTAGCACATACATCACAGATTTTATCATTATCAAATTTTAGCTTTGGCAATCATCTTACTAAATCTCCTTGAATTAGTATTTGTAAAACACTCATGCTAGTATGTCCTAGTCTTCTATGCCATAACCAACTATCATGTTCATCCTTAGCAACTAGGCAAAAATAGTCATATTTATTGTATCTAAATGCACCATGTAAATGTTTCATATTCTATGACCAACAAGCATAATCCGATTAGATGCAACGTTAACAATTTTACAACCATTTGTTTCAAATAAGACATTGTATCCTTTATCGCATAATTGACTAATACTCAATAGATTATGCTTCAACTGTTGAAAAACATTTTGATGTTTTGATATAACAAAATAAGTGTTATTGAATTTTAAGATTTTATTATCATTTTCAAAGTATATTCGATTTAATTATTCGAATATCACATATATTACTCCAAGGATTTCAAAAGTCAATTTCAAACCTTACTTAACTGTAAAATTGTGTTTTAATATTAAAATAATTTTTGAAACAAATTTTACAAAGTATTTCGAGCCTTAATCGAGCCAAAAAAATTTTCCTTATAAAAGGGTTTCAAGAAAAACCAGATTGCCGATAGGGTACCGATACCCCCTCATAGGCTACCGATACCCCTATGCAAGTTTTAGCTCTGAGAAAAACAGAATGCTCGACGGGTACCGATACCCCTAGTCAAATAACAGTCAAAATAATTGAATTTTACACTGTAGGTACCGATACCCTATGGAGGGGTACCGATACCCCTACGCTCCCAACCAGATTTTTAAATGATAATTACTCATTAACAACTCTATTGACTTCACCAATTATCCCCAACGTTCAGAAATGATTCAAGGTGTATTTAAACAAGCTTAGGAGCCTTTGATCAACAATAATAAACAATAATAAACAATGATTCAAGTTTGATATTTTCAAGCCTATTTCATTCAATATTCATTTTTGCTTCCAAGAACATTTATTGTGCTCAATTTTATTTTTCTTGAGTGTTCTTTCTTTGTTCTAGAATTGTGCAAACATTTTACCTTGTGAGTTTTTTCTGTAAGTTTGTGAAATTTGTATTGTTCTCTTTGGGAGAGAGTGTTCTCAATAATTTGGGGTATAATTCTTGAGGGATTTGTAAGGTTACTCTTTATCCTCAAAAGAAAGATAAATTAGTGAATTTTTGGAAAATCCTTAGTGTGGATAGCTAAGGTAGTGGACGTAGACTTTGGTTGAGAAAGTCGAACCACTCTAAATTGATGTGCAAATATTTTCTGCAAAAGCTTCTACCAAAATTTTTATTGCCAATTCACCCTCTTTTGGCTATTTAGTCGATCGATTAACTCAACAATTGATATAAGAGCCTCACTCATTTGAAGGTTTAATCACCTCTTGAGTCGATTCGGGAAGAGTTATATCGATAATCAAGTCATCAATAGCCTCGACTTCAAACTTCGAATTCGGTCTTGATTCATTGCCCGTCAACAAGCCTTCTTTCTTCAATAGAGCTAATTATGCTTATTGAAAGAATAGAATGATGTACTTTATTCAAGCAAGTGACATGGGAGCATGGAATATCATAGAAGACGGATACATCAAACCTTCCACTCACCCAAGATTATGGAGTGAATAAGATACAAGAATGTTCCAGCTCAACTCAAAGGCTATTCATATTATTTTTTATGCTTTTGGACCAGATGAATACGGGAGAGTTTCATCTTGTACAACCGCCATGGAGATATGGGATAAGCTACAAGTCACTCATGAAGGCACAGACGAGGTAAAATAATTTAAAATTAGTCTCCTAACTCATAGCTATGAAAATTTCAGGATGAAACCGGATGAAGACATCAAAGCTATGACGGATAGATTTTCAACGATTGTCAATGATCTCAAATCATATGGAGAGATCATTCCAAACAAGAATTTTGTAAGCAAGTTAGTTTACTCTCTTCCAAAAGCTTGGCAATCAAAGAAAATGACAATCATTGAGGCTAAGGAGTTAATTGGTTCACTCCTTACTCATGAAATGATGCTTCAATATGAGGTAGACCTTGAGAAGATTGACGAACCAAAGAAGGAGACGGAGAAGAAGAATAACGTTGGAGTTGCTCTTAAATCTGCAAAGGATGAGAGTGATTCGGATGAAGATGACGATGACGAGAAAATGACATTATTTTCCAAACAATTCAAAAAATTAATGAGGCCCAACCGAGGAAGAAAATTCAAACGAAACGAAGGCTTCAAAAATGAACCAAAGGAGAAAGACCCTATTATTTTCCATGAGTGAAAAAAGCCAGGTCATGTCAAATATGATTGCCCATAATTAAAAAAAGGGTCAATCCAAGAAGAAGCACAAGGCTAATGTGGCTACATGGAACGATGAGGAAGGTTCCGATGAAGATGAACAAGAAGTAGCAAACTTTTGCTTGATGGCCATCAGAGAAAACTATCAGGTAACCTTTAACTCATCCAATTATGAAGATTATTCTTTTGATGAGTTAGTATAGGAATATACCGGGTTGGCTTCGGATTATGAGAAATTATTTTTAAAATACAAAAATGATATTTCAAAATTGAAAAAATGAAAATAATCTCATATCCAAGACCAACATTAACCTTGAAAGTAAAATTAAAGATTTGCAAATCAAACTAAATGAGTTTGAAAAGAAAAATATTGATTTGCATAATTTACTTTCAAGATTGAATGATGATCATCAAAAGAAAATTGATGATCTTAAAGATTCTTTTGATAAAGTTGGAACAAAACGTTTTGAAAATGGAGAAAGTTCAAAATCTAACTTTGTTAGAAAAAGTTTTAAAAACTACAATCATAGAGGTCCCCATAGAACCTCTAATGGAAAAATCGTTAGAAGTATATGGATTCCTAAAGAACTCATTATTACTAAAGATAAGGATATCCTACACAAATGGATACCCAATGGGACTAGAATTTTAGAAACTAATGAATATGGACCCAAAAGAAATTGGGTACCAAAAATAAAAAATTAATCTATGTTTGTAGGGAAAGGAGCATTGCTACAAGGCATGAGAAACAAGTTCAAAGTCATGGTACCTTGATAGTATATGCTCAAGACATATGATCGGAGACAAGAGCCGGTTCATAGAGCTTAACGACAAAAATGGAGGAGAGGTGACTTTTGGTGATAATTTAAAAGGTCACATTGAATATATAGGTACAATTGGTAATACCTCTTCCATACAAATTAAATTTTTTTTATATGTGAATGGGTTGAAGCATAATCTATTGAGTATTAGTAAATTATGCGAGAAGAGATACAATGTCATGTTTGAAACTAACGATTGTAAAGTCATTGACATTACATCTAATCGGATTATGCTTGTTGGTCATAGAATAGGAAACATTTACATGGTGCATTTAGATTCATTAAATATGACTAATTTATGCCTAGTTGCTAAAGATGAACATGATAGTTGGTTATGACATAGGACACTAGGACATACTAGCATGAGTGTTTTACAACGACTTATTCAAGGAGATTTAGTAAGAGGGTTGCCTAAGCTAAAATTTGATAATGATAAAATATGTGATGCTTATGCTAAAGGAAAACATAGAAGAGCTTCCTTTAAGTCCATTAATGATGTATAAACTAGTAGAGTATTACAATTGATCCATATAGATCTTTTTGGGCCAATTAGGACTTTTGGCTTGGGTCGAAAACAATATTGTTTTGTATTGGTAGATGACTATTCTAGATATACTTGGGTTCTATTATTAAGTACTAAAGATGAAGCATTAGAAAAATTCATCATGTTTTCAAAGGTAATCCAAAATGAAAAAGGTTACTCCATAACTAGTGTTAGGAGTGATCATGTCACTGAATTTGAAAATCTTGGATTTACTTATTTTTTTTAATTCTAATGGTATTAGCCATAATTTTCAGCACCTAGAACTCCTCAACAAAATGGAGTTGTTGAGATGAAAAATCGAACTTTGGAAGAAATGGTTAGAACCATGCTTTGTGAAAACAATTTGCCAAAATAGTTTTGGGCGGAAGCCACAAATACTACTTGCTATGTTATAAACCGAGTAATGACTAGGCCAATTTTAAAGAAAATTCCATATCAACTTTTCAAAAATAAAAAGCCTAACATTAGTTATTTTCATCCGTTTGGATGTAAATGTTTTGTTTTAAACAATGATAAAGAAAATCTTGACAAATTTGATGTTAAAAGTGAATGAAGGAATTTTTCTGGGTTATTCCTTAAATTCTAAAGCTTATCGAGTATTTAATAAAAGAACTTTAGTTGTAGAAGAGTCTATACATGTTGTTTTCGATGATAATCTCCTTTCGAGGAAGGATTCTTGTGTGAATGATGATGTAGGTATTATAAAAGCAAATGACGTTAGACATGACGTTGAAGAACCATCATCAAAGGAAGAAACAAAAGATGAGGAAACTCACGATGTTCTCGAGAATCCAACCATTTAAGAAAGGGAAGTCTCTTACCCAAGAGAATACAACTATGTCAAGGATGGTGAGATAATAGGTGATCCATCCAAAGGGGTAACAACTCGATCTTCTCTTAGAAATATTTGTAATTATGTTGCATTTATCTCATGCGTAGAGCCTAAGAATATTAAAGAAGCATTAAATGATGAATATTGGATTATGGCTATGTAAGAAGAGTTAAATCAATTTAAGAGAAGTAAAGTATGAGCATTAGTTGAAAGGCCTAGTAATAAATCTATTGTAGGTACTAGATGAGTATTTAGGAATAAGCTTGATGAAAGTGGTAATATAGTGAGGAACAAGGCTAGACTTATTGCTCAAGGCTATACTCAAGAAGAGGGCATAGACTATGATGAAACATACGCTCCCGTAGCTAAGATGGAAGCAATTAGAATGTTGTTAGCATTTGCATGTTTTCATGAATTTAAATTATATCAAATGGATGTTAAAAGTGTATTTTTAAATAGTTTTATAAAAGAAGAAGTGTATGTAGAACAACATTCTGGTTTTGAAGATTCAAAATTTCCAGATCGTGTTTTTAAATTGAAAAAAGCTCTTTATGGTTTAAAGCAAGCTCCTAGGGCTTTGTATGAAAGATTGTCAAACGTTTTAATTGAAAAAGGTTTTTCAAAAGGGAAGGTTGACACTACATTAGTTTTAAAGCATAACGGTAAATATTTATTAGTTGTTCAAATTTATGTTGATGATATAATATTTGGTTCTACTAATGAAGCTCTTTGCCAAGAATTTTCTAAGCTAATGCAGAGTGAATTCGAGATGACTATGATGGGAGAGCTCTCATTTTTCTTGAGACTCCAAATCAAGCAAAGAAAAGATGACATCTTCATCAATCAAGCAAAATATGTCAAGGATATGCTTAAGAAATTTGGATTGGAAAATGGGAAACCTCATGCCACTCCAATGAGCTCATCAACAAAGCTTGACAAAGATGAAGGAGGTAAATGTATGGATGTTAAATTGTATAGGTCAATGATTGACTCTTTGCTTTATCTAACAGCAAGTAGACTGAATATTATGTAGTGTTTGCTTATGTGCTAGGTTCCAATCATGCCCTAAGGAATCACATTTACTAGCTGTTAAGAGAATCTTTAGATACCTTAAGGACACTCCTAGTTTAGGGCTATGGTATCCTAGAGACTCTAGCTTTAGCTTGCATGCCTTCTCAGATACGGATTATGGATGATGTAAAATATATAGGAAAAGTACCACTGGTACTTGTCAATTCCTAGGAAATATGTTGATTTCATGGTTTTCAAAGAAACAAAATTGTGTTGCATTATCTACCACTGAAGCAAAAAACATTTTAGCAGGTATGTAACACCCCCAGCCCGTACCCGACCAGGATACGAGTCTGAAATGTCACATTTACTTTTCAAACTTGACACTTAAGGAAAAACAGGGAAATTTTAAACTTTCATTAAAACCAAATACGTTAATTTACATAAAAGATGCCACAAAATACAAATTTGATCACAACATTCGTAATTAATAACTTATTACATGCCAACACTCTATACACACCAAATTACCTACTTTGTCAATTACTTCTGATCTGATCTTTTAGTAGAAATGATGTCCTTGCCACTTCTATTACTGCTCTTCTTGTTTCTTGGTACCTACGTGTAAATCACTTACACGCTAAGTCATAGACTTAGAGAGGCATAATATAATTATATAGATATAACAATGCATTCTTACCATTTGATCTCGACATCTTTATTTGGATACATCTATTTCACTATAACATGTATGATGGTAACATGCACATATAAAACATATATTCTTATGCTAATTCCACTTTAATTTATCTTTGGATTGCCCATGTACATTATTGAGAACAAATGTATATGAGTACATAGAGGTTGTGCACTATGTTGTCACCACAGCTCGTATAATTCCCTCAAGGGGCACTGAATATTTGTCCCAAAGGACCACTATAATCCCTTGACTCTTGGCATGCCAATTATACCTACAGCTCTCATATTAAATAACATGGGCTTAATTATCATTACATTTCTCATTTCAAATTTCTTTCATCACTGTCCATGTAAACATATAAGTCATTTCACATGATCATTTCCATTATTTCACATACCTGGAAGGATTCTTTGATAACGACATTCATTCATATAATATCATGTTAAATCATGAATGAAAAATGCACGGAATCAGCATAACGTTAACACATATACATATATATGCATGTGCATGAATATGGAATCATAAATTCAATGATAAGAGATAGACTTATCGCAAGTCTTATCTCAATTCTATTTCATCTAGGATATGCACTCACCTTAGCCTTGCTTTGACTCGATTCTAATCCTTCGATTGTTCCGGAACGAGATTACGTTCTAAATCTACATAGTAATACATTGATACATATCAGTATACTATTTGATTTATTCTAAACTATCACTCCTTAGGCTAAAAGAAAGCTATTTTCATCTTTTAATGAAGGTATGCATCGATGCACTACACCATGTATCGATGCATCCCTTGATGGGTGCATTGATGCACTATCTATGCATCGGTACATAAATCTCATTCGATGTTTGTATTTTAAGCGGGTGCATCGATGCACTACTTGTGCATCGATACACTGATGACATTCGATGTTTTTATTTTAAAGGAGTGCATCGATACACTTCATGTGCATCGATACACCTTGAATAATTTCTGGAATTTTACCTTTGATGCATCGGTACACAATGAATGTGCATCGATGCACATAGCCCAGAAATGTTATTTTACCATGAAAATCTCTTCATAATCTTCTCAACACTTTATATTTCCCCTCTTTTTATATCCTTAACTTGCATACACCTACTTAAACTAATTAATACCCATTCAATACCTCTTAAACTTAAAAATCCAATCGTCCACATAGATTTCAAGAATCTTCCTCAATTTCCAATATGTTCTAAGTCTAATTTTAACACTTCGTATGTCTTAATTAAGTCGATGACAAGTTAAATTCAACCTCTGATTTCAAATATGAACTCTATTTAAAAATTCTATTCAAGAACTCCTAATATTTAATCCTTCCTACACCCTTCATCTTGTTGCTTTAAAGCAAATTAAGCTTTCCTTAAGCTTAATTAGCATCTAAGTAGCAAAACCAAACTCAAATTTCAGTAAACAATTAGCTCATAAGAAATCTCACCTTTCTTTGACCTCTTCATACGTGGAGAAATAAGAGTAGATGATAACTCTGGAACCTTGTGTTTTGCGTCCTTATTTTCCACGTGTAGCTAATATATATATCCATTCTTTAATTATTTCCTTGCAAATGACCATTCTATCCTTCAATTCCATCTTTCTTGCAATTTAACCCTATACCAAATTACAACACTATTCAATTATACTGCTTTAATTACCAAATTCTGAAGTTTTACAATTTAGTCACTAACCCAGTATTGAAGTTGTTAAATCATCCTCAATTTTTATTATACGAAGAGATGGGGGTACTGAATCCTCATATCTTCTTCACGTTCCCATGTTGCTTCTTCTATCTTGTGATTATTCCATAATACTTTAACTAATGGAATAGTTTTTTTCTTAGTTGCTTAATCTCGTGAGCTAAGATTTTAATCGGTTCCTCTTCATAAGTCAAATCCGGTTGAACCTTAACCTCTTATGGAGTCACGATGTGGGGGGGGATCAGATCGATACTTCTAAAGCATTGAGACATGAAAGACATTGTGAATTTTCTCCATTTCAAGTGGCAACGCCAGCTGATATGCCACTAGTCCAACTCTTTTTATGATATCATGCGGTCCGATGAATCTAGGACTAAGTTTTCCCTTACATCCAAACCTCAAAACTTTCTTCCATGGAGATTCTTTGAGAAACACATTATCTCTAACTTGATATTCTATCTCTTTTCTCTTTAAATCTACGTATGATTTCTGTCTATCAGCTGCTGCTTTAAGATTACTTTGAATTACTTGGACCTTTTCTTCCACTTTCAGAATCAACTTAGGACCAAGAATTTCTTTATCTTTAAGCTCGAACCAATTTAGGGGCGTATGACATCTTCTTCCATAAAGAGCTTCATAAGGTTCCCTTTTGATGCTTGATTGATAACTATTGTTGTACGCAAATTCAGCAAGAAGCAAGTACCTTTCCCATGATCCTTTGAACTCGATAACACAAGCTCTCAACATATCCTCCAAAATTTGGATTGTTCTCTCGGATTGCCCATCGGTTTGAGGATAAAATGCTATACTAAAATTCAACCGAGTTCCCAACGCTTTATGTAATGATTTCCAAAATCGTGAAGTAAATCTAGGATCTCAATCCGAAACAATAGAAACAGGTACTCCATGTAGACGTATAATCTCCCTGATATACAACTCGGCATACTTGTCCATGGTAAAGTCAACTTATATTGGAATAAAATGAGCTGACTTAGTCAATCTATCTACAATCACCCAGATGGAATCTCTTTTATTTTGAGTCAGAGATAACCCCGCTACAAAATTTATTGTTACATTCTCCCATTTCCACTGAGGAATAGACATTGGTTGTAATAATCCTGATGGAACCTGATGTTCAGCTTTGACTTGCTGACACGTCAAACATTTGGATACGAATTCTGTAATGTCTCTCTTCATTCCAGGCCACTAATATCGACTCTTGAGATCCATATACATTTTATTTCCTCCTGGATGCATAGTCAATGAACTATAATGAGCTTCCGTTAACAAGTCTTTCTTCAACTCATCAACATCTGGGATCACTAGCCTCCCTTGATAATATAGGTTCCCATCAGCTTTAATTTCATAATCTGTAACCTCTCCATCCCTTATATGCTGTAACTTATTTAAACACTTTTCATCTCCAGCTTGCAATTCTTTAATTCGATCTAGCCATGATGGCTTGAGAGTCAATTCCACACATATGGAACCGTCTCCTCTTAACGATAGTCTGGCATCCATAGGTCGTAAGGCTGCAAATGTCTTCCGACTTAAGGCATCTGCTACCACATTTGCTTTTCCTGGATGGAAATCAATCACTACATCGTAATCTTTTAAGAATTCCACCATCTCCTTTGTCTTAAATTCAACTCTTTCTGAGTCATCAAGTACTTTAAACTCTTGTGATCTGTATACAAGTAGCACTTTTCACCATAAAAATAGTGACGCCATATCTTAAGTGCAAACACTACTGCAGCCATCTCTAGATCATGCGTTGGATAATTCTTTTCGTGCGGTTTTAATTGTCTCGATGCATATGCTACTACTTTTCCCTCTTGCATTAACACACATCCCAAACCGTTATGAGACGCATCACTGTACACTACATAGTTCTTGCCAGATTCGGGTTGAATCAACACTGGAGCTTCTTTCAAGACCTTCTTTAGCCTTTCAAAACTCTCTTGGTACTCCGGAGTCCACACAAATTTTATCTCTTTTCTCAATAACTTAGTTAGGGGTAATGCTATTATCGAAAAGTTTTTAACAAACCTTCGATAATAACCAGCTAACCCCAGAAAACTCCAAACTTCTGGCACATTCTTTGGAACTTCCCACTCTAAAATGGCTTTGATCTTTTGATGATCCACTCGAATTTCTTCTGTAGAAATTACATGTCCAAGTAACGTCTCCTTCAACCAAAATTCACATTTAGAGAGTTTAGTATAAAGCTTCTTTTCTCTCAAAGTCTGTAAAAAAAATTTAAATGTGAACTATGCTCTTCTTCTGACTTTGAATACACTAAAATATCATCGATGAACACCACTACGAATCGATCCAAGTATGGTTGAAATATTCTGTTCATAAGATCCATAAAAGCAGCTGGAGCATTTGTAACTCCAAACGGCATTACGATAAACTCATAGTGACCATATCTCGTTTTAAAGCCTGTCTTTGGAATATCTTTATCTTGAATCTTCAATTGATGATAGCCAGAACGTAAATCAATTTTTGAAAACACTGAAGCTCCCTTTAACTGATCAAATAAATCGTCAATTCTGAGGAGTGGATACTTGTTCTTGATGGTCACTTTATTAAGTTGCCTATAATCAATGCAAAGACGCATGGATCCATCTTTCTTTTTGACAAACAAAACTGGAGCTCCCCACGGTGAGACACTTGGTCTGATAAACCCTTTGTCCAATAATTTTTGTAATTAGATCTTTAATTCTTGTAATTATTTTGAGGCCATTCTGTATGGAGCCATGACAATAGGCGCAGTTCCAGGCATTACTTCAATATGAAATTCTACCTCTCTATCTGGAGGCAAACCCGGTAACTCTGCAGGAAAAACGTCAGAAAACTCTCTGACTATAGGAATTTCTTCAATCCCCTTCTCTTCTGCTCTCACATCCAGCACACTTGCAATAAACCCTAGACATCCCTGTAGCAATAACTTCTTTGCTGACATCACTGATATTATATTAGCCAATGGGTTCCATCCTTCACTAAACATAATAACTTCTATATCTTCTGTACTTCTTAACGTTACTCTTTTCAGTCAACAGTCAACATTAGCATAATAATGATATAACCATTCCATTCCCAGTATCACCTCGAATTCATCAAAAGGTATTTCCATCAGAATAGTAGGGAATTCAATTCCCTGAATCCGTATGGGACACCCTCGACATACCATATTAACTCGAGCACTGCGTCCTAACGGATTAGTCACTATTACCTCACTGCTAGTAGATTCTAACGTAATATTCAATTCTTTTACTAACTTACTGCAAATGTAATATGTAGACCTCGAATCAATCAATACAAAAACATTCTTGTCATACAGTTGAAAGGTACCTGCTATAATCTCCAGGTCATCTCTATCCTCGCTAGTCTTGAGATTATACACCCGAGCTGTAGAGCGTATCTCTTGTGGAGTTGAGGACTCTGACTGACTTCTTCCTCTACCTCTACCTATTCCCCTCGGAATAACCGAGGTAGACCTCTCTAGCTGTACCGATTTACCAGCAATCATAGGACAATCCCGAACAAAATGTCTAGTGTCCCCATATTTAAAACAGGCTCCAAAAATCAATCTACATATCCCTGTATGGTTCCTTCTACAATTTGGACATTGCTTGACTTGGCTCGGGTTAGATTTAACACAATTAACATTTCCTTCAGTCTTGGACATAAACCTTCCATGAACCAATCACAAACATCTTTTTCTATAGGAATAAGTTCAGCAGCAAAGCGACTCAACTTGTTAAATTCACACTCGTATTCATAAACTGTACGGTTCCATTGCTTAAGATTCATGAACTCTTGCTTCATTTGTCGGATGAACTGATCTCTGATGTATTTATGCTTGAAATCTTCTAAGAACAAATACTAAGTTACTTGATCACCGGGCATTCTCAATGTAACGTTAGTCCACCAAATCCTTGCTTGCCCTCGGAGCAATGAAACTATTCCATCCAACTTCTCTGGATCGAAACAATGAAGTCCCTCAAGCATGATTTTTACGTCATTAAGCCAAAGGTCTGTAGCAACAAGACCTTCTTCGGCTTCACCTCTAAACTCGGGTGCTCCTAAAGCCTTCAACTCCTTTGCAACATTCATTCTCGGAGTTGAAGCAACAGAAGTTTGAAAACGCGTCAATACCGCGTCCAGTGTTCTGAAGAACACATCTTGATCACTTACAGGCACTCTAGAGGGTGCCTGATCTTCACTCTGCCTGGCCAGGGCAGGTGAATTACTGCTTTCAGCGGGCCTATCGTCACCCGCTTCACTCCTAGAGCTACCATGTTCGGACATCTATAAAAACATGCCCATATCATTCTTATTAGCAAACCAGCATACTTACTATTCTATCAGATCAGAAATTTTCACTATTTTGTTGGCATGTATACATTATACGACACTTAAGACTCCGTTTTATGCCGAGAATTAACTAAACCATAGCTCTAATACCATTAAATGTAACACCCCCAGCCCGTACCCGACCCGGATACGAGTCTGAAGTGTCACATTTACTTTTCAAACTTGACACTTAAGGAAAACCAGGGAAATTTTAAACTTTCATTAAAACCAAATACGTTAATTTACATAAAAGAGACCACAAAATACAAAATTGATCAGAGCATTCGTAATTAATAACTTATTACATGCCAACACTCTATACACAACAAATTACCTACTTTGTCAATTACTTCTGATCTGATCTTTTAGTAGAAATGTTGTCCTTTCCACTTCTATTACTGCTCTTCTTGTTTCTTGGTACCTACGTGTAAGTCACTTACACGCTAAGTCATAGACTTAGTGAGGTATAATATAATTATATAGATATAACAATGCATTCATGAACATGCATTCTTACCATTTGATCATGACATCTTTATTTGCATACATCTATTTCACTATAACATGTATGATGGTAACATGCACATATAAAACATATATTCTTATGCTAATTCCACTTTAATTTATATTTGGATTGCCCATGTGCATTATTGAGAACAAATGTATATTAGTACATAGAGGTTGTGCACTATGCTGTCACTACAGCTCGTATAATTCCCTCAAGGGTCACTGAATATTTGTCCCGAAGGGCCACTATGTCCCGAAGGACAACTATAATCCCTCGACTCTTGGCATTCCAATTATACCTATAGTTCTCATATTAAATAACATGGGCTTAATTATCATTACATTTATCATTTCATATTTCTTTCATCAATGTCCATGTAAACACATAAGTCACTTCACATGATCATTTCTATTATTTCACATACCTGGAAGGATTCTCTGATAATGACATTCATTCATATAATATCATGTTAAATCATGAATGAAAAATGCACGGAATCACTATAACGTTAACACATATACATATGTATGCATGTGCATGAATATGGAATCATAAATTAAATGATAAGTGATAGACTTATCACAAGTCTTATTTCAATTATATTTCATCTAGGATATGCACTCACCTTAGCCTTGCTTTGACTCGATTCTAATCCTTCGATTATTCCGGAACGAGATTACGTTCTAAATCTACATAGTAATACATTGATACATATCAGTATACTAATTGATTTATTCTAAACTATCACTCCTTAGACTAAAAGAAAGCTATTTTCATCTTTTAATGAAGGTATGCATCGATGCACTACACCATGTATCGACACATCTCTTGACGAGTGCATTGATGCACTATCTATGCATCGGTACATAAATCCCATTCGATGTTTGTATTTTAAGCGGGTGCGACATTCGATGTTTTTATTTTAAAGGAATGCATCGATACACTTCATGTGCATCGATACATCTTGAATAATTTCTGGGATTTTACCTTTGATGCATCGGTACACATTGAATGTGCATCGATGCACATAGCCCATAAATGTTATTTTAGCACGAAAATCTCTTCATAATCTTCTCAACACTTTATATTTCCCCTCTTTTTATATCCTTAACTTGCATACACCTATTTAAACTAATTAATACACATTCAATACCTCTTAAACTTAAAAATCCAATCCTCCACATAGATTTCAAGAATCTACCTCAATTTCCAACATGTTCTAAATCTAATTTTAACACTTCGTATGTCTTAATTAATTCGATGACAAGTCAAATTCAACCTCTGATTTCAAATATGAACTCTATTTAAAAATTCCATTCAAGAACTTCTAATCTTTAATCCTTCCTACACCCTTCATCTTGTTGCTTTAAAGAAAATTAAGCTTTCCTTAAGCTTAATTAGCATCTAAAGAGCAAAACCAAACGTAAATTTCATCAAACAATTAGCTCATAAGAAATCTCACCTTTGTTTGACCTCTTCACGTGTGGAGAAAGAAGAGAATAAGAGAACTCTGGAACCTTGTGTTTTGCTTCCTTCTTTTCCACGTGTAGCTAATATATATATCCATTCTTTAATTATTTCCTTGCAAATGACCATTCTATCCTTCAATTTCATCTTCCTTGTAATTAACCCTATACCAAATTAAAACACTATTCAATTATTCTGCTTTAATTACCAAATTCTAAAGTTTTACAATTTAGTCACTAACCCGGTATTGAAGATGTTACAAGGTAGTTGTTGTGCACAAGTTTTATGGATGAAACAACAACTTTTAGATTATGGAATTGAAGTAGGTACTATACCTATCAAGTGTGACAATACTAGTGTCATTTAGGGATGGCAACTCAACCCGAATCCGACGGGTTCCGACCCGACCCAACCCGATCGGGTCGGATTTTTTTAAAAAAAATTCGGGTTCGGGTCTGGTCGGGTTTAGGGTGAAAAAAATCCGACCCGACCCGACTCGAAAAATATATATAATTTTATCCTATATATTTAGGGATAATTACAATAATGTCCCTCCATATATAATTTTTTTCAATTAAGTCACTGTTTTCATTGAATAAATTTTTTTTTATTATTATTTCGGGTCGGGTCGGGTCGGGTCGGGTTTCTAAGTCATATATTCGGGTCGGGTCGGGTCGGGTGAAACCTTAATTTCGTCGGGTCGGGTCGGGTCACGGGTGAAAAACCCTTTATTCTCGGGTCGGGTCGGGTGGCCTAAAAACCCCAACCCGACCCGACCCATTGCCATCCCTAGTGTCATTTGTCTCACTAAAAATCCCATCAAACACTCTAGAACTAAGCACATTGAAATTAGACATCATTTCATTAGAGATCATGTCACTAAAGAAGATGTAGTTCTAGAATTTGTTGATACTTTGTACCAATTAGCAGATATTTTTACAAAACCTTTAGATAAAGAAAGATTTTGGACACTTAGGAGAGAATTAGGTTTGACCAACCTACCTTGTCTTAATGTTTAAAAATTGTAGCACTTTTAATTAGTTTTGTAAAATGATTATAAAAATAATACTTTTGATTGCATTCATTTATATTTGTTCGAGGGAGTTTATGATTCTTAGTGAAGATTAATTATATGTTCAAATAATGTTTAAGCATAGATTTGATTGATTGAACGTAGTTAATTTTCGTAATATGAGTTGTCAATACCACTAGAGCAGATTAATTTAGCATTTTGAGTGTTTAAACATAGATTTTTAACTTTTGTGTGCACTAGGTATCAATACCCCCGTTGAATGGGTACTGATACCCTTCTTGAATGGGTATCGATACTCCCTTCGGGTTCTGGTTTTTATATCACCAAAACCTCATTTATTCTAAAACCCTAATCTCTCTCTCTAAACACTCACCGTGCGCCCCTTTTCTCACCCCTAATCTCAACATTTCCTAAAAACAACAATTTTAAGTCGGATTTCACTCAGTTTTCAACTCTTAAACCTGCTAGCATAATTAATTTTGTGCAAACATCATCAAAATCCACTCAGTCTTCATCTTTCAAGGTAACTTTTCTAAAATCTCTATTTTATTGATTTTTTAACTTATGACTAGTTTTGATTATTTATAGGTTGAAATAATGATCGGGCATTACTTAGATTTTGATTTAAAACAAGAATCTACAACTAATTTCATCAAAAACATAAGATTTTTCAAAATTTTATGAAAATTTTGAAATAATAAAAAAATATTTGTTTTGATTTTAAAATTGTTGTTTTTGATTTAATTATGTTGTCTTTGAATACTACATATTTATTTTCAAACATTATTTTAAAACATAGTTTTTCAAAATTTCCCATTAGGATTATTTTAGAGAACCTTGAAATATTGAGGATTCATTTGAGTTTGGGGATTGATTATATTGCATACATATGTTTTAAAATTGTAGGTTTATATATCCTATTCCAATTTCTTGAACCATGTCTCATAAACATCATAGGCCATCCACTAGTCGTTCAAACCGACCACCAAACTCATCTCCAATTCCACCTCCTATCCAATCAAATCCTAATCCCGATGAACACAAAATGACAATTCAGAACTCGTGTTTTAGTGAACCTGGCCGTAGGGATAATCTTTACCATAGGTTTTTCTATCTCTTCGAGTCTTAAAAAATTCGGGAAGAACGTATTCCTTCCTTTCTAGCTATGGAAGCAATAAACTTTCGATATCTTCCTACTCTTCAAGATTGTAAATTTGATAAACTTTTTCATCTCAAACCAGTAGTTTACCAATAACTTGTTCGAATTTTCTATTTAAATGTCGTTTGTATCCAAAACCGAGCTAGAATCAAAACAATAGGAATTCAATCCTATCTTTTAGGTAAATTCATTTATATTGACTCGGCCTACATTGCTAACGCATTTGGATTAGATAATGACGGATTGATAATGAAAAGGAAACAATAAGTTCTCCTTATAAGGTAAGGTCTAGTGCAAGTGTGTTAGATCATCAAGATTATTTTTTTCATCTAATAATCTCTTGGTGGTTTCGACCATCCAAAGATAAATACTCCACTTTTAGAGCTTTAGACCTTTGGTGGATACATTGTATCCAAAATAATAAGAAAATAAACTTACCTGAGATTATTTTTTCCGAACTCGTTGAAACCGTAAACCTTGTCCCTAATAAGAAAGTTTGTGAAACTCTAGTTTACGGTTGTCTTCTGAGTAATTTGTTTATCAAAGCCGAGCTTAGAGTATGGCTTGATGTAGCCATCCCTCTCAAAAACCAAATCGACATCCTTAAAGAAATCGGGATGGAAGAAGGAAGGTGATCAATGGGTTCGATCCACCGAGCAAACACCGGGAGCTAGTTCTTCACGAGCTCCACCTCCACCGGTACCGGCAGCGGACGATGATCCAGAACTTCAACAACTTATGCAAGATATTGACGATGAATTTCCTGACAATGAGCCAGCACAACAAGATGATCAAATGCCTCCATATTTTTTATCGTTTATGGAGACATTTGATCTAAGGTTTGCATCCATAGAGTTCCACTTAACTTCTATGGGGGCTCAACAACGGGAGATGAACGAATGCTTAGATGTGGTCATACTCGAGATGCGAGCACGTTATCGTCCTCCTCCTCCCGATCCTCGTATGGATTAGATCTAACCTTGCTATGCTCTGTTTGCTTGGATTGAACTTAGGATTTATATTTTGGATTGTTAAAACCTTTTGATGTTTTTGGATTGGATGTTTGAATATTTAAGTTTATTTTTGGATGTTTGAACTTACATGCTTATATTTATATATATGGGTTGGTTGAATTTTTATGCTTATTAATTTTTGCATCATCTACATTTTAGATTAATATGACCAATTTACCATTGCACATTATTAATGAATATTGATTTATGAAACTAATGGCTAACATTTCTCTTGATTTTGATCTTAGCAGCTAAGCTATATTTATTTAAAATCAATTGGATAAGTTTTACAAAATCTTGTTTTATAGAGTCTTTTTTATTTAACAAAAAGGGGGAGAAAAAGTGTTACAATAAGGAGGAGTAAAAATTTTACAAAATTGATTTTTCTAAGAAAATCTTAAAATTACTCAAATGTTTTGTTATATCAAAAAGGGGGAGATTGTTGAAAAATATTTTTATGTTTCGATATAACAAATTAAGTGTTATTGGATTTTAAGATTTTATTATCATTTTCAAAGTATATTCGATTTAATTATTCGAATATCATAAATATTACTCCAAGGATTTCAAAAGTCAATTTCAAACCTTACTTAAGTGTAAAATTGTGTTTTAATCTTAAAATAATTTTTGAAACAAATTTTACAAAGTATTTCGAGCCTTAACCTAGCCAAAAATATTTTCCTTACAAAAGGGCTTCAAGAAAAACCAGATTATCCATAGGGTTCTGATACCCCCTCATAGGGTACCGATACCCCTATGCAAGTTTTGGCTCTGAGAAAAACAAAATGCTCGACGGGTACCGATACCCCCTGGTGGTACCGATACCCCTAGTCAAATAACGGTCGAAATATTTGAATTTTACACTATAGGTACTGATACCCTATGGAGGGGTACCGATATCCCCATGCTCCCAATCAGATTTTTAAATGCTAATTACTCATTAATGGCTCTATGGACTTTACCAATGATCCCCAACATTCAGAAATGATTGAAGGTGTATTTAAACAAGCTTAGGAGCCTTTGATCAACAACAAGAAACAAGAATTGAGAGAGAATCAAAGAGAAAGCATCAAACCTCAAGTTTGAGCATTTTCAAGCCTATTTCATTCAATATTCATTTTTTCTTTCAAGAACACTTATTGTGCTCAATTGTATTATTCTTGAATGTTCTTTCTTTGTTCTGGAATTATGCAAACATCTTACCTTGTGAGGTTTTTCTGTAAGTTTGTGAAATTTTTATTGTTCTCTTCGGGAGAGAATGTTCTCAATAATTTAGGGTATAATTATTGAGGGATTTATAAGGTTACTCTTTGTCCTCAAAAGAAAGACAAATTAGTGAATTTGTGGAAAATCCTTAGTGTGGATAGCTAAGGTAGTGGGCGTAAACATTGGTTGAGAAAGTCTAACCTTTCTAAATCGCTGTGCAAATATTTTTTATTTTTTACAAAACTTCCACCAAAATATTTATTGCCAATTCACCCCCCTCTTGGCTATTTCGTCGATCGATTAACTCAACATCAACCCATTCACATATAAAACATTTTTAATTTGTATGGAAGAGGTATTACCTATAGTGCCTATACCTTCAATGTGACCTTTTGAATTATCACCAAAAGTCACCTCTCCTCCATTTTTGTCGTTAAGCTCTATGAACAGGCTCTTGTATCCGATCATATGTCTTGAGCATCTACTATCAAGGTACCATGACTTTGAACTTTTTTCTCGTGCCTTGTAGCAATGCTCATTTCCCTACAAATATAGATTAATTTTTTATTTTTGGTACCCAATTTCTTTTGGGTCCATATTCATTAGTTTTTAAAATTCTAGTCCCCTTGGGTATCCATTTGTGTATGATATCCTTATCTTTAGTAGTTATGAGTTAATTAGGAACCCATATACTTTTAACGATTTTCCATTAGAGATTCTTCGAGGACCTCTATGATTGTAGTTTTTTAAAACTTTTTCTAACAAAGTTGGATTTTGAACTTTCTCCATTTTTAAAACGTTTTGTTCCAACTTTATCAAAAGAATCTTTAAGATCATCATTTTTCTTTTGATGATCATCATTTACTCTTGAAAATAAATTATGCAAATCATTATTTTTATTTTCAAACTCATCTAGTTTGATTTGCAAATCCTTAATTTTACTTTCAAGTTCAATGTTGGTCTTGGATATGAGATTATTTTCGTTTTTCAATTTTGAAATATCATTTTTATAATTTAAAAATAATTTCTCATAATCCGAAGCCAACCCAGTATATTCCTCTAACATCTCATCAAAAGAATAATATTCAAAATTGGATGAGTAAGAGGCTACCTGAGAGCTTTCTCCGATGGCTATCAAGCACAAGTTTTTTACTTCTTGTTCCTCTTCATCGGAAGCTTATTCATCGATCCATGTAGCCACATGTGCCTTGTGCTTTTTCTTCGATTGACCATTCTTCTTCAATTGTGGGCATTCGTACTTGACATAACCCAACTTTTTGCATTCATAGCAAATGATAGTCTTTTTCCTTTGGTTCATTTTTAAAGCCTTCATTTCGTTTGAATTTTCTTCCTCTGTTGGGTTTCATTAATTTTCTGAACCGCTTGACAAATAATGCATTTCCTCATCATCGTCATATTCATTCGAATCACTCTCATCCTTTGTGGATTTGTGAGCAACTCCAACGTTCTTCTTCTTCTTCTTCTTCTTCTTCTTCGTCTCTTTCTTTGTCTCGTCTGTCTGTTCGAGGTCTACCTCATCTTAAAGCATCATTTCATGCGTAAGGAGAGAACCAATTCGCTCATCGAGGGTCAAAGATTTTAAGTTTTTAGCCTCAATGATCGCCGTCTTCTTTGATTGCCAAGATTTTGGAAGAGAGTAAACTAACTTCCTCACAAGCTTCTTGCTTGGAATGATATCTCCATATGATTTGAGACCATTGACAATCGTGGAAAATCTATCCGTCATATCTTTGATATCCTCATCCGGTTTCATCCTGAAATTTTCATAACTATGAGTTAGAAGACTAATTTTAGATTCTTTTACCTCGTTCGTGCCTTCATGAGTGACTTGTAGTTTATCCCATACCTCGTTTGTGCCTTCATGAGTGACTTGTAGTTTATCCCATATCTCCTTGGCGGTTGTCCAAGAGCACAAAATATAATATGGATAGCTTTTGAGTTGAGCTAGAATATTCCCTTCTCTCCTTCACTCCACAATCTTGAATGAGTGGAAGGTATATGATGTATTCATCTTCTCTGATATTCCATGCTTTTATGTCACTTGCATGAATGAAATACCTCATTCTATTCTTCCAATAAGCATAATTAGCTCCATTGAAGAATGAAGACTTGTTGACGGGCATTGAATCAAGACCAAAGTCGATGTTCGAAGTGGAAGCCATTTATGACTTGAATATCGATATAACTCTTCCCGAATCGACTCAAGTGACGATTAAACTTTCAAATGAGTGAGGCTCTGATACCAAATGTTGAGTTAATTTATTGACTAATTGGCCAATAGGGGGTGAATTGGCAATAAAAATTTTGGTGGAAGTTTTTGCAGAAAATTGAAAATATTTGCACAGTGATTTAGAGTGGTTCGACTTTCTCAACCAAAGTCTACGTCCACTACCTTGGCTATCCACACTAAGGATTTTCCAACAAATT
This sequence comes from Hibiscus syriacus, assembly GCF_006381635.1. Classification (NCBI taxonomy): domain Eukaryota; kingdom Viridiplantae; phylum Streptophyta; class Magnoliopsida; order Malvales; family Malvaceae; genus Hibiscus; species Hibiscus syriacus. Next base: position 8,675,207 of record NW_024063533.1, on the reverse strand, counting down.
CACTAATTTGTTATTTCTTTTGAGGATAAAGAGTAACCTTACCACTCCCTCAAGAATTATACCCCAAATTCTTGAGAACACTCTCTCCCAAAGAGAATATTACAAATTTCACAAACTTACAGAAAAACCTCAAAAGTTAAGATGTTTTTACAATTCTAGAACAAATAAAGAACACTAAAAAATGAATACAATTGAGCACAATAAGTGTTCTTGAAAGTAAAATGAATATTGAATGAAAATTTGGCTTGAAATGATCAAACTTGAGGTTTAATGATTTCTCTTTGATTCTCTAGCTTCTCTTCTTAGTTGTTGTTGATCAATGGCTCCTTAGCTTGTTTAAATATACCTTGAATCACTTCTGAACGTTGGGAATCATTGGTGAAGTTAATAGAGCTGTTATTGTATAATTATGATTTAAAAATATGGTTGGAAGCGTAGGTGCATCGGTACACTATGTGTAAAATTCAAATATTTTGACTGTTATAAGACCTAGTGCATCGGTACACTAATTACATTCGATGTTTCAAAAGAGCCAAGAGTGTATCGATGCATTATCTGTGCATCGGTACATAAAATGTTTTCGATGTTTCAAAAGAGCCAAGAGTGTATCGATGCATTATCTGTGTATCGGTACATAAAATGTTTTCGATGTTTCAATAAAATCAGGAGTGCATCGATGCATGGATGTATATCGGTACACAAAAAGCATTCGAATTAGGGTGTGCATCGATACATCAAGGAGTACAGCGGTACATCCCTTTATAAACTTGTTTTTTGGCTCGATTTTGGATCGAAATACTTTGCAAAAATTGTTTCAAAAATATTTTAAGTTTAAAACACAATTTTACACTTTAGTAAGAATTGAAATTGATCTTTGCAAAACTTGGAGTAATATTTTGATATTCGAATAATTTAATCAAATATACTTTAAAAATGATTATAAAATCTTAAAATTCAATAACACTTAATATGTTATATCGAAACATCAAAATGTTTTCAACATATCTGCATGTCCAATATTTTACCATAATCAAAACGATATGATATAAATATTATCATTTTTACCAATAATTATAGCCCATAAGTAAACCTATGAAGACCCTGGGTATTCGAGTAATATATGCACCGTTGTGCTTACACATAAGGTCGTGCCCACCATATACACCTAGTGTCCTTACACACTATAGTGCTAATATAAACCTACAGTTGTTATACTCTATGGCATGCCAACTATACACTATTATTCAACGACTTACTTCGGAATATAGTCTAATTCATTCATCCATGGTATCATATGACCATATAATTAACATTAGGGCAGTTCATACCCAAAATAACATCCATGGTAAAATACCACATTATATGCGATCAATGCATTATAATTTCACACTGTGACATATCAATGTCATGTGAAAGTTATAAAAATGACATACTATATCATGTTGATATAAACAACGTAGACTTGTCATAAGTCTTCCTGATGATGTATAAAAACATCTATGTACAATGTCATGCATGTATTGCACTTACCTTGACACTTTATATATCTAAAAGATGTGCCTCACTATGTTCCACAATAAGTCCTTTTATACTTGACTTTCTTCGATCACAAAATCAATCATGATCTGTTCAAAAACACATATTGATATCGATACATATGTTAGTATTGTACTATCATAAACACATTTCCAAAACAAAATCCATAATTATACTTGAAACATATTCTCTACCAAAATACTTCAATACTCAATAATTCTTTTAATATAGGCACTAACTTTTCCAATTTACACAAAATGGTCATTCACCATTTTATCAGATAAATTTTTAATACCAAAATTCCAGCATTGAAATTATTACCATTCAAGTGCTTTTACAAAGGCACAATTAACTTTAAGCAACCTAATTATACAAATATTGCATTTTAATCACCAACTTTTTAAATTTCCAAAATGGTCATATTTCACATCTTAACACTCATTTCAATTCCAAAACAGTAATTTCCAGCATAATACATCAACTATTAAACAATTATGCAACCATTCAAAACTTTTTCAAAATTATCAAATTGGTCCCCTAACTTTTCAAAAATTACAAAATGGTCCCAAAATTTTTATAAGGCTTGTAGAATACTTACTACATCATTTCCATCCCTGACATAATTTTCCATAATTTTCCTTACTCAAACGTACCATGATCGAATGCTTTAAACCTTTAAAACTAGGTTTTCATGATTTTGCTTGATTTTAATTCGATTCAAAAATGAAATCAACTTCCAATCAACCTTACAACATCTCTACAATCAAAGCCTTATTCAACTCTCATCAAAACAAAAAGTTCTACAATTATTTCATTTAGCCGAAAATCATAGAAGCATTTCTAAGAAGTTTGAACGTGTTTTAATCATAAATCAAGTTTGAAAATGAATCTACAACCTCAAAAACATCAAGATTCATCATGAATTTCATGAACTCTAGTGTGAACACAAACCCTACAATTTGAGATCTTTTAAATCAAGCAAGTTGAGCAAGCATAATTGGTACTAAAAGATAACGTTTTTCGAATAGATCAATTTTCTATTTCACGGCATAACTTGAAATCGAAAGGAAATTGCTCAAAAATGGAAAAAAAATTCCTTACCTTAGGATAGCTAACGACAATTTGGAGAAGAAGATGAATAAATAGGCATGAATTTAGATTAATTTTATGCCAATTTACCTTTAATTTAAACTTTAATGAACATTAAATTCATTTAATTGGGAAAACCAATTTACCCTTAATGAAACATCATATTTACCATCAAACCAAGACACCTCAAACTTATCATCTTCCTTAAGTTAAAGATGAACAAATAAAATCTTATTTTACCGATTTGCCCTTGCCTTTTTACAAAAATCACAATCTTGCCACTTTAATATAACAGTCCAAATTACACATGGAATTAAATCCTCAAATCCAAAGATTTATATTATTTTCCAACATTTAAAAATGTGAAAATAATATTTTTAGGTCTAAATTATCATCCTTCAGATTTTTCTGAATTTTCTATTCGATCTCATTTACTAAATTTTTCGTCAACTTCATTGCTTTATAACTTTTAATAAAAAAACCCGTATTAAAATTCTGATTCCTATAGAAACGTTATTATTGAGATAAAATATTTATTTATGGGGAAAATTTGTAACTTTTTAAAATTACCATTTTGGTTCCCTAAACTTTTCCAAAGTTTATACTTTGGTCACTAAACTTTCAAAATTTTCATTTTGGTCACTATATAAAATTTGGGGTGTTACAAAGAATCTTAACTAAAAATTAATTTTACACTAACTAATTTCAACACTATCCCATAAGTTGGGGGGAAAACGTCTTTAATCCTCAACTTGAACACTAAGTGATCATGTTGTTGTATTCCTAATGCCTTGGTAAAAATGTATGCTAATTATTTTGTAGAAGATACATGTTTAGCTTTAATGAGACCACTTTGTGTCTTCTCTCTAATAAAATGGTAATTAATCTCTATGTGTTTCATTATTTCATGAAATACAGGGTATGCTTTTATATGTAAAAGTGCTTTGTTATCATAAAAAAAGCTCAATTGGATGTTCTTTGTGAAATCCATGCTTTGTTAATAATCCCTTAATCCAAATCACTTCAATAATAGTCACTACCATGCTTCTGTATTCGACTTCTACGAAGATCTAGCCATTGTATTATGCTTCTTAGATTTATATGAAATCAAAGATTTTTAAAGCTTTATGCAAAACTTGATAAGGATATTGTTACAAAACATGAAGTTTAGTCTGAATCACAATATGCAACTAGTTGACAATCATTAGATGCATCAAATAATATTCCTAGACATGGGTTCTTTTTGATGTATCTCACCATTCTTAATGCTTCCTCCAAGCGAGATTTTTTAGGTTGTTGCATGAACTAACTCAAATGATGTGCTGAAAAGAAATTTCATGTCTGGTACGAATTAAGTAAATAAGCCTTCCAATAATCATATGATAAACAACTTTATCTGCTAGTAACTCATCATTGTTTTATTATAATTTCTAATCATAATCAGATGTTGTAAGCTTGATATTTTGTTCTAAATGAGTGTGAGCTGGTCTTGATCCATTCATTCATGTTTCTTCAACAAATGTATTCTTTAGGTGGATTGATTAGTGGTTAAAGTATGCTTGCATTGAAGATTTGTTTGGCATCGTTTTAGTGTTGATTTTTTTTAGTGAAATTGTGCATCAAGATTGTTGAGGTGAGTAGCTGCACATTCTTTCTCGATGTGCATTATTAATGTTGATTGAGGGCTAAATGGTAGGTGTAATCATATTCTAAGACCCTATAGTAAGTGACCTTTAATGCATTAAAATTATGTGATCAATTTGTAACCACGTATAACATGTCATGTGCATTGATGTTACTAGTTTGATTGATAAGAATTTGGAATAATATTCTAAAAACTATGTGAATTTAGTAAATATGACATAAGTGAGTTGATACTTGCTATCCAATGATACTTTCTTAGCCTTGATATGTATATCTTACGTTGAATGTTAGTCATTCAGTGAGCTTTGTAAGCTTACACTTGTTGTTAATATTTTTCAGATAACTAATAATTATTTTGGAGCTTAAGAGACAAAACACTTGGTGGTGATCAAAGTAAGGGATCTATTTCAAGTGTACGTGATCGTTGATTTTGTTTTGAGGCAACGTGGGAACTATATTTGGCTTTTATGTTCGGTTTTATTAATTTGATACTTTAATAGTTCTTAAGGACCTATAATGACCTATGTTGAATTGGTTTATGATTTGAATGTCAATTAAAGTATGTCGAAGTTCAATTGCGTGTTATGCGTGATGTTCAAGTATGCTTCATTTGACCAAAATGTGAATTATGCCTAATGGAATGTGCTAATCATCTAGACAAATTATAATTATGGTACATGATGTGTTAGACCTATATGAGACTTGAAATGACATATAATGCATAAAAATGACTAGGTAAGTAGTGTAAAGTTGACTTTTTATGCAATTGACTTTTGATTTCAAAATTATATGGATTTGTGTAATTGATGTTATAAAGAATTTAACATGTGTGTTTTGACATGTTCTAAGTGTATCAAATATGTTTAAGTATGTTCATAGATCATAGGATCGATTGCATGATCATTTGATAGTATGTTCATATGCATTTTCTGTATTTGTTTAGAAAAATGATCGATCCCTTCAGGCAAAGGATCGATCCCTCCCCTAAAGGATTGATCATTTTCTAATCTTTGGCTACTAGAGTGTAAAGGATCGATCCCCAAGAAAAGGGATTGATCCCTTGAGTTTAAAATCGTATAAAACGGTAAATTGCATTCATTAAAGACCTAAAAGATCCCTTAATTCCTAGAATGATCACTAAGCTCTAGAATGAATTCAAATTGGTCTAGAATATGTTTTATTAATTAAAACTTGGTCAAAACTCAGATTTACTTGAAATTTTTTCATGATTTACTTGAAATTTATTCTTTCATCCTTTAATGAAACTAATAACATAATGAACCATTAAATTTGGTGTTTTATGCTAAAACGCATGTTTTAAAATATTTACATTTTAATCCCTAAAATTCGTATGTCTAATTAGGTTCCTAATTGAAATTTGTTTCCACTGTAATTTAATCATGACTAGTTCCTATTTGATAATGTTTAGTAACCTGGCTATTTTTGAAAATTTATGTTAATTTATTCTATGTGTTGTAAAATGAGTATTTTCCCTTACATGATTAACTTGTCAATTGAGTTAATATGGAAGCATGATTTGATTGTAATCAATTACATGTGATATGAACTGTTACGTGAATAAACACGTTGTTTGTTTATTTACAAGTTTATTGCTTATAATGTACGATTAGAAATTTGTTTGTGTTCGAGTCGCTTCAGAGTCTGATGTGACTTTTAAATTATCCAAGTTATTTGTTGTGGTGGGTACAAGGTGTAACACAACCCTTCTGATTCGGGTGAAGAGCTGAGAACGATGAGGGGATGATTGTTCTTCGATATTTTTTTGTGCTAGGGAGTTGGTCATAATGGAGAATAAGAAGGTGGGATGTACATTGTGGAGGTTCCATCCTCTTTCAAGTCTTGGTTAGGGGTATTTATAATGACTTTTAGTACGTGTATTGGCCGTAAAATCATTATGACTATTTGTAAATTAACAGGCTAGACAGATCTGATTGCCAGACCTTGCACTATATTATGACGAGTTACATGGATCAACTAGAGGTTTTGTCTACGTACTGAAGTTGACTAAGAAACCTATATTAGAAGGCGGTAGGCTTATTGAATCTTTAGTAGGCAAAGGGATATGTCTAAAGACCTCAACCGATAGAGTGTTAGACCTTCATCAAATCTGATCTAATAAAGATTTAGAAATTTTCGGATGCCATCTCTTAAAGTATAACACTTCATTTATCATTGTAATCACCATTTTTGACATGCCCTGCAACCACAACCATACCTGTTGCAACCACCATGCCCTGCTATCCACGCCAACACTCCATGACACCACCAACTGCACGAACCAAATCAACAAGCAAAATATTTTTTATTTGAAAGATGTAATGGGTATATAACCCGAAAAATCAAACAATTGTAGGGGATTTATTTTTTGAAATAGAAAAAAGAAGAGAGCAAAATTCCTTCCATCGTTGCAAGATTCGGTTTGAACCTCCTTTTTATTATTCTTTCACGCATGCATATATTTTCAAAACAAAAAAGATAGTAGAGTAGAAACATTTTATCTGAATTGTTCGGAGTCCCTCATCAGAGCTTAGGTCGCCGGGGTTGGGAGTTGAAGCGTCGGCGAACGAAAACTTTAGATGAGGGTTCGATCATTTTTTGTGTGTTTCTTTTGCATTTAGAATCAGGGCCGGGTTTAGGACGTTGGAGGCCCTGTGCAAATTCTTAAAAAGAGGCCCTTGCCATTCCAGGGGCCTTGCAAATTTCCTTACTAAAAATTGTAAAGTTTGAATACAGTATATATAGGGAGATTGGTGATATTACTAACTCAAATCCTAACGATGTGGTATAGCGAGATCATGAAGATGAACTTATCTCTCGTAAAGTGGAGTTAAAAAAAGAGATTTTATTGTAATAAATCTATTTTTTTGGGCCCTTGCTATTTCGGGGCCCTATTCGATCGCTCATGTTGTACACCCTATAGCCTCGCCCTTGTTTAGAATGGGACCCGACCACTGATGGTGGTGGTCGAGGTTGCTCATCGCCGATTTATGACATCCTAAGGGGGTTGGGGGCTTTCGGTCGAGGAAGAAAAAAAGTAAAAGTGAAACTTATTTTTGGTTTGTTTGGGCTATTGGACGGTCTCCTAAGCCTTTACCGGGGTTGAACGGATGTGGAGCGCCACCGTTGAGCGTTGGCTGAGCTTGGTTTGCGGTGAGGGTCGCCAGCCGCATGAAGGAGAAATGTGGAGAGAGTTGAGAGAGATGAAAAATGAGAGGGGGAATATTTTTTTCGTACAGGAAGGAATAAAAAGGGGGTTTGTTTTAAGATTTTTGGTAAATCACGTGTCAGGTCCCCCGATTTCAGTGTACTTTATGCTTTTGTTACCCAGAATTAATCATGACTAGGCCCCTCATTTTAGAACCCTTTTGCATTCTGGTCACCATTATTAGGGCTAAATCACGCACAGGTCCTTCTCGTTTGTCGTGTTATGCATTTAGGTCACTATTTCGTGGGTTAATCACCCATATGTCCTCATAACTTTGCCTTTTTTTACACTTTAGTCATTAAGTGGTTGTTTTGTTTATTTATTTCGATTTTGACATCCTATTGAATTTTATTTCAATTTGGTCATCATTTTGGATTCTGTTTATTTTGAAGTTGGTCACTTATTTTTATTCTGTTTCAAATTAACCACTGATTTTTATTATGTTTCAAATTAACCACTGATTTTTATTTTCTTACACTTTAACCACTGTTAAATTTATTTATTTATTGCTATTATTTGAATCGACCTTATGGTGACCTGATCCGGGGTACAATCCATATTGTTATAGTCCAGACTCTATTAACATTTAACCACTAACTGCTAACTTATTTATTTATTTATTTATTTATTTATTTTATGTTCAAATCATGTACGACCTTGCGACGACCCGTCCCGGGGTACGACTCACATTATTTACAGTCCGGGTTATAAATTAAAATTAATGATAACATTTTATTTTTATTTCTTTATTTAATTTTATGCACCTTTAAATTTATGCATTTTATTTTTATTTATTTATTTTTAGTCCTTATATTTTATTTACTTTAATTTTCTTATCTTTTATATATATATATATATATATATATATATATATATATATATATATATATATATGTTTCATATTTTATCACATCGAATGCCTTATTTTTTGTTATCTTGCATTTTGATCCTTATGTTATTTATGATTTTATTTTATTTAAGCACTTATATTTGTGTGATACTTATTTTTGGGTCTTTGCTTTTTATTGTGTTTATATTTTTACCATTATAGTTTAAACTTTCATCATCTAGCATTATTAGTATAATTTGGATTAATTGGCTTAATTTTTTTATTTGGTCTAATCAAATTATTTTAATATCAAATTCTTGGGAGAAATTATTACATTCTTTTTATTTCAGTTGGAAAGAGAAATATTCGTCCTAAACTATTTTAGGGATTATTTTCTCTTTGATTGGAAATATTAGAATATTTTCAATTTCTCCTGAGAATTTTTCGTCAAATAAAAATTGTATGGTTAAATTTGGAATAATAGGATCGTAACTTAAATTTATATTCGAATTCTTAGATTTCCACTATTAGAGACAGTTTATAATCGATGTGATACCAATTTTAGGCGTTGTGGGGGTGCTTATCCTTCTTCACGTGTGATCGACCCCCAAACTTCTTTTTTATTACTAAAAAAGAATGAACTTTTGGTTACACGTAGATTGATGCATATTTTAAAATAATGTTTTTTTAAAAACTCTTTTAAAAGACAGTTTATGGATATTCGACCTACATAACACAAAAGGTCGATGGCAACTCCGAAATATTTCTTTTACAAAAATCGAATTTTTCAATAATAAGTCAAGATATGTCATATCGCCGAAAATCGGTTACGATAACCGCTCATCTCCATTTTTTTAATCTATGACAGGATAAATATCCCATCTATATTAAATCCACTAGTAAAATAAATATAAAGGATTATATCAAAAGCTTTCTACAATTGTAAAAACACAAATACTTCATAAATTTATAAATTTAATATTTCATTTATGATTTTAATAACTAATTGCAATTTTAAAATTAATTAAAATATCACAAATCCACTTTTCAATAGATATTTTAAGAGAACTATTTCGATTTATTATTATTATTTCATCTAATTGTAACGTTATTCACTAGTAAAATATTTTATTATAAACTGTTCGCGCGACGGCGCGAGCAAATGAAAAAGTTTGGGACGACAAGAAAAGAGAACAAAGAGCTGGCAATGGTACGCGCGCGTTATCAACCATCATCTCGTATATAAGAGTGTCTTCTTTATCGACAAAATCTCAGATCATCTTTCGCTTTTCAAGGGTTTATCGTTAGTCGATGCATCCCTCTCTTAACTTCATGTTATTCAAATCTGCAGGCGTTGACTTCAAAGTCAATTCTTTTTATTGATCCAAATTTTTGAAAGATTCAGGCTTATCAATCGTTTGGAATCGAAAGCAGCGTGTAATACAAATTTTGGGTTGTCAAGCACTGATTATGCACCTCAAGTTTTACAAGAAACAAGTCAAGAACTTGATGAAGGTGAGAAGAAAACGGTGTGATTTCTGAAGCTCAAATGAAGAAAACTCGAGTGGCGGAGGGTGAGGCTGAAGGCCAACACAAACAAAACCGCACCAAATCTGGGAAAACTCAAGCTCAAAGGGATGCACATAACAAAAGCTGTCAACGGTCTCGACAGAGAATCAAAGTAGAATGATTAACCCATCATCAAATTCCATTTTCTTTTACCTCTGTTTATTTGTCTTTTATTTCTTAATCTTTGCTTGGTGTTCTTTTTTATAACTAAAAGAGGAGGCGTGAGGAGCTTGAAGAGGTGGAGACCAAGTACTATGAAATGGTCCCGAAGTTTAAGAAAATGCAAACTGAGAATCGGGAGATGAAACTGGAGCTTGTGGAAGACAAATCTATAATTCGAAAGATGGAAAATGATATCCAACAGCTTAGGACAACTCTTGAGGCTCAGGTACTGCGCCGTCCATTTCTCTCTCCCTTTGAGATAATATGGTTTCATTAGAATAATAATTAGCTTAAATAATAACAAATTAGCTATGGTTGGTCTTGAATATATGCATATGATCATTATGGTTTCATTGTGTTTTCCAGATTAGAAACGAGGCACGGATGAGGCAAATCCCCATGGAATGGAAAGTCAATGTACGGAAATTTGAATAAGAATGGTCTTATATTACGAATTTTGCTTAGTACTCAACATTTGGTTAAATCTATCTATGCATCTTTCATTCAAAGAGTGAAGATCAATAATACTTTTCTCTCCAATTGCAGGGGCAAAACTTTACTTCTTTTGACGAGGTGCGCTGGTTAAGTGGTTATGTTGTATATAATTTATGAGCTTCCTATGTTCCATAGAGTGTTGAACTTAATTCTTGGTTGCAGTCCGTAGGATGGTTTTTGACACAGACGAATGTGCAAGATGGTCAGGCTTCTGGAACTTGTACAACTGTTTTAAATGATGCAGAGGCATGCAACTTTCCACTTTTTATGGCTGATTTTGGTCAGCAAATCGGTTTCGGTAATTGCATAAACCACGAGTCTCACCTTGATTGAATTCCTTGGTGTTGTATTAATAAACTTTTAAGATGTTTGCAGGCCAGGACTACACCAATGCTGCAAATCATGCTGGCTCCTCCTCTGCTGCAGGTTTCTGTTCATTTTGCTTACATCTTACACTTCTTTTCCCAAATTCATGCCAAAGTATTTACATGTTTTTTTGGTAATGAAGTTCCCCCCTCCCCTTTTATGTTGCTTAATTTTATTCTTGATTACAAGATCTTCTCATGGCTTTCTATTTTTTTTTCTTGTTAAATTAGGAGTTTGGATTAATTCTGTTGCTGGTTCCTCGGATGCAAATTATGATTATTCTGAACTTGGTGTTACAAACAATCATGATAACCTTTTCGATAATGACCTTGCCGCCGGTAATAAACCAAGGCCTTTTGCATTCATCATACTGGTTTATCTTGTTTATTTGCAAAAAAAATTACATGTTTTTATCATGGTACAAAAAGGAAATTTGCTTCTTTGTTATTCAATTTTATCCTTAGATTAATAATTTTTTTGTTTGTTTATAATTTAGGAGTTCAGACTCATTCTGCTGCTGTCCTCTCCTTGGGGGCAAATCCTCAACTGCCCATTGCACATGATGCTACAAATGATCACGAGAATGTTGGTGATCTTTTCACTCTTGGTCCTGATGCAGGTAATAATTCAAGTTCTACCTTTCTCATACCGGTTCATCTTGTTTATTTCTTTGTTCTCCCCTAAGACTGACAAATAATTTTACATGTTTTTCATGGTGAAATCTCTTCTATTTTGGCTTCCTAAATTTACTCATTCTTGATTAACTTTTCTTGTTGATTTAGGATTTCAGCCATGTGAAAATCCATCTCCAGGGACAGTATGGGAATGGTCTTCATAAGACTCAACACCTCAAGCAACACTTTAAGTCGTCGATAATCCATCTGAAGTGTTATCTATGTCGGCTCTGAGTTTATCATGATGTTGTTCCCTCCATTGTTTCTGTTAAATGATGTTGTTTCACATTTGCTAAATAAGTTTCATGTAATCTTATATCAAAGTTGGATGAAGAATTGGAGATGGTAATCACCGGCATCGTTGGAGATTGCCAAGAACTCCCCTCGTCTTTTACAATAATCGCAAACATATGCTTTAGCCATGTTTAGTTCAAATACATGTTCATGCTTTATGTTCTGGATTTGCCTAGGCAATGAATGCCCTTCTTTTTTCAAGCCTTCTTGTATCTCTTCAATGCTTGATTGAGTGAATGGGAATGCCTTGGCACTATAAAAGGAGATTATGTTCTCCTCGTTTGTGCTAATCGGTTTTTTGGTTTGATCTGAACTAATGTGGGGATGGCTTTGATGTTGATGATCCGGCTAGATATTGTCGAGGCTGGTCCTCAAATGAAGTGCATACTGCTCATCATCGAAGTCGAAACCAAAACAACCTCAAACCGTCCTCCCCTGCTGCTCGTATGCTTCTATAAGCTGTGCAGTGAAAGCACAGCATGAACTCAAGTAAAGGCCATTGACCTTCCCAATAAATTGGGATACTAACCCTATATTACTAGCATAAGATCACTGATAGGGGTTATTATATAGAATTAGACTGAATTTCCCAAATCCTGGGGTTATCGCTGTAACGCCTGTCACGATCGCACAAGAGTCGCACGAATTTAGCTATTTAGGGGAAAATATGCTACAATAAGCCGCCGTGTGGTTGTGGCATTCTTTAGTGCAGCCATCTTATTTGAATGTGATGACAGTTTTATGTGGACTGACAAATTATGAAATGTTTTGAATTCATACATCATACATCCTGAATACCTACTAATAAAAGCGTATACCAAGCCTGTTAGATTAAAATTTAAATAATTATATTAACAGGGATGAACGTAGAGTTTTATAGATACATCAAAGGTTTTCTCATCTCATAATTTTCATCATAGTTTTCGGTTTGAGTACGGGGCTGGCTATTTGGGTTTGACTACCGTGACTGATTCTTTTGGCCACGAAATGTGATCTACACTCATGGTATCAAATGTTAATGACTATAATTCTACTTCAGCAACGGAAGGTTAGAAGGTGTTGTGTGCTGTGGAGCTCCGTTTTAGGCTGAGTGGAGCTTTTAGACTTATCTTTATGGAGCCTTGGGGATGTCGTCCCCAAGTTATCTGTAAATAAGTTGCTGGTTTGATTGATCTCAAGTTCAAATATGTAGAAGAGATGATTATTAAACTAGCAATTTAGCATTGGTAGTCACCATTGAAATGCATTGTTTTCAGTTTCCTTTCCAATAACAGCAACAGCAAACCCAAATTTGATTTTTACTTTGTGATGAATTACATGATACACAGAGTGCAGAGACACTTTCTGTAAAGTTAAAAATCATGTTGTGAATTCTAAAGTTGCAAATTCAAGTATGGTACGACATATATTGTCCTTGGAAACAAATAAAACTACCCTGCTTCTTCCACACAAGTTGGATGAAGATCGTAATCGCAGGCATCGCATGAGAACGCCCAGAACTTACCTTGTCGTTTGCAATAATCGCAGACATATGCTTTCAACATGTCTAGTTTAAGCACATGTTCATGCTTTATGTCCTGGATTTGCCTAGGCAATAAATCCCCTTCTTTTTTCAAGCTTGCTTCTATCTCTTCGATGCTTGATTGAGTGAAAGGGAACGCCTTTGCACCATACAGGGTGATTATGTTCTTCCCATTTGTTCTAATCGGTTTCCCATCTGGTCCAATCAGAACCAATGCGGGAATGGCATTGATGTTGAAGATTCGACACAGATCTTGTCGAGTCCTGTCCTCGAATGGAACCGCCAGCCATGACATACCGCGCACATTGACATCGAATTCGTTCTGGTCTCTGTCTGAAGAAACCAAAACAACCTCAAAACATCCTCCCCTGCTGCTCCTTAACTGTTTGTATGATTCTACAAGATGTGCAGTGAAAGCACGAAATGGAGGACACCACTGTGCGCCGAAGAAAAGGCCGACCGTCTTCCCAACAAGCTCGGATACTAATATCTGCAAAACCCAAAACATAACAGGACTCATAACTGATACATTAACCCTATGTTAATATCATAAAATCACTGAAAATGTTACCTTTCCACCATCGCTAGCAATGACATAATCTCGTCATGGACCAGCTAAAAGTTGATCAATTTTTCCTCCTTGACGCTTCGAATCGTCGAGAGCATTCAATTCTTCTCTTTTCTTCCTAGTGAATTGAAACGCATCTTCACCATAATCTTCAATCAATCCAATCAAGTCTTCATCAACTGATTGTCCATCCAAATTTACTGGGACGAGGGAGGGAATTCGAACGACATGAAACCTTTCGCGTAATCTCTTGTGCAAACCGACATTAAACGGGATGGCAAGCCACGGCATGGTCTTGAAGTGAGCATTGAATCCATCGTCATCGTGGTCGAGGGAAACGAACACAACTCAAGCTCTTTTCCCATTGTTCTTAACGTGTTGTATAGGTGCACCAATTTGGGGGTAAAACCATGGCAGGGCCTGCACCAGTTTGCAGAGAAGAAAAGGCAGATAATCGTATTCTCGTCATCAAATGAAGTTAAGGGTACCTAATAACACAAACATGCATAGCTGTTGAGTAATTTGACTGAAAATCAAGCAAAGAAAATAAATTTAATTTGTGGGAGTACCTTTTCTTCACCGGATAAAAGGAATTCAACTTCTTGAGATGCCAAGATGGTGGTGAAGTCCAAAAGGGGCAAGCTTTCGCCCTGATAATCTGGCTTTTCCATGGCAACAGCAGGCTGAAGTAATTACAAGGCTGATATATTTTTACTTTTATCTGCAGAGATTGTTCATAAGATTTGGATTGCCTTAATTTCAGAGGCGTTTTATAAGGTGTGTCAATCAATATATTCTGCACATCAACTCACGAGAACTTGATGAGCAAATTTTATTCTGAACATGCAAAGCAGGAATATTCGATGAGCATATAAGTGAAGGATGAGGACGCAGAGCAACAAGTTTCAGGGAATTTTGTGCCGTAAACATCAAATATAGGTGGAAGCATATCCAGTTTTTAATCGTTTATTCATATCTTAATCTTGACTATGATGTTTTTCATTGGACCCCTTTTTCTGTTTTGTTTTACTGTTTGATGGTTTTGGACTCAAATCCATTTTTGTTAGCGAGCCCACTTCAAAGAATACCATTTATTCTTTTTTTTTAATCAAAAGAATCATTAAAAAGCAAGGCTAATATATTAATTAGGGTGATTTAAGGGATACATAGCTTTATATCACTTAATCAAGTCTTGAATAAAAGATCTTGTATATATAAAGAATCATCACTAAGAAATATATCTATCAAAACTAAGTATGCAACATAAATTCATTCGAATTAGTTAAAATAAAGTCTTCGAAAATCGAGAGAGTGATAAAAAGTAGTAAAGTCAATATATATATATATATATTGTTTTTTTTTTGTTTTTTATAAAAATAAATATAAATAAATTTGAAAATAAAAATAAACATACCCAAAATCCATTGATATAAATTCGATTAATTCATATCTCATAAGCGAAACAAGAATCTATCTTATCGCTCCGTTCTCCATAAAGCTGCCCCTTCTTTTTTCCTGTAAGGGTTAATGAAATATTAAATAAAGCTTCCACATTTTTAATTATTTACTAAATTATAAGAATCGTGAATATAGATGAAAATTAAAATTCATTCTAACTTTTGGTAATATTATATTGGCATAACCATATAATTATCCTCGACATTTGTACGAATGGTTTTTTTATATTTTTTATAGTATTTATGGTATTTTGTTCACAATATTTTACTTTTATGTCAAAACATTTTTTGTTAAATGGAAATCGTTAGTTGACTAACAGTTAGCATATGTTACTAATATGATATTTTCACATATATTCAACTATTGATGTGACATGTATTATATTATTATTTTAAATAATATAACATATATAATATCATTTTAAAATGAAAAAAAAATAAAGTGAATATTTATACATCATCAATTACGAAGGAAGAAATAATCCAACCCTTTTAACATCTACCATAGAGACAAATTGCAGTGTGGTCATCTCAACTATCTACGCTTTCACCTTCTTACCCATGTCTCTTCAGCTTCAGCAACCAAAATATGTAATTAGACGCCTTTAGAGTTCAACCCTTTTAGCTTCTCCTTGTAATCTTCCTTGTTGGCATTCTGGTTGTCATCAAGCCACTCGAGTGCCCCTTTTACGTTTGTTTCAACTTTTTCCTTTTCATCGGATTCAAGCTTGTCAACAACTTTATCTTTGTCACTAATCTGTTTTTTCATGTTGTAGACATGGGTCTCCAAGCACAGGAATTAAAATAAGTTTCTGAAAATTCAACTCTCAAACATTTTACATTCAAGTAAGCATTTCTATGTGTACCTGAATAGAGACCGTGGTCTGCTGGTCCTGATAAGTGGTGAAAACTTGTGACTTTTTGGTTGGGATAACAGTGTTTCTAGGAATCAACTTGGTCACTATCCCACCAACAGCCTCAAAATCAACTCCAAATGTAAAGGAGTCACGATAAGGAGAAGAATATATGTGCAGAAGAAAAAGCAGTGTTACCTAATTCGCGGTTAACTTTGATCCGTGGAACAGGTATAAAATCACAATTCGTTAATTTTACCATTTGCGGTTCGTGTGGGGTAGTATTCTTCGGAACGAATTTTGGGATCATAGTTTGTGATGATTTTTTGTTTGATTCACTGATTTTTTTAATAATTTGTCCATATGTTTATTTTTTTATTTTAAAGAAAGTATTGTTTTTTAAAAATATTTAAAAGAAAATTTGAATACTTTATTAATGGATTAAATTATACTTAAACCAGCATCTATTGCTTTTAAAAAACTAAAAAAAAAATACACAATATATAATGCTTAGCAACCACTAACATTAAGTCAAGCTAAACTTAAATAAAAACAAAAAATTGTTCTTTCCTTAATCTGCCAAAGTCTCTTCCTCTTCATTAAGATCATTCTCCAAGTCAGCCCACCTCATGTCTTCATATCCATTGGTGAATCATCTAAGCATGAACTTCCTGGATCTATATCTCATTTTTTGTAAGGGTCATTCTTATAACCATCACTGTAACGAGAAATAAGACGCAGGTTGGAGTGAGTGTACATTAACTTATCTGTCATTGAACAATTTAATTTATTCTTTTTTAAGTTGTGTACATGCCCATAGATGCTCCAAACTCTCTCCACTGAAGAAGAATGAATAGGTTGAGATAATACTTTCTTTGTCGCATCCGCTAATTTTGGAGTTTGAGACTAATAAATGCACCACCAATTAATAGCATCCATGGTGACAACATTCATTTGATCTTGTGGCATAGAATATATTTCTTTTTTCACTAGAATTCAGCAATTTGATCTTGCAATTGTTTTTCTTTATATGCATTTTCACCAGTCTTGCCAAAAGCCTACATGAAACCCACAACCACCTCCTTATCAAGGTTAGGAGCCCTACGAGTAAAACCACCAGGAGCCGGAGTATCCAAGTAAATATGATCATAAAAACTTGGTGCAAGAGCAAGACCTAAACAATGTAGAGGTATTGCCATCTGATCACTCGCCACCAAAATTTGTTCCATACTAGAAAACTCATGCTTGTATTTGCTAGTAGCCATAATATCTTTGCTTTCTCCTAACATATTGTCCATCCTCTCATAATTTTCTCCCATCCTAGAACCGTCATCACAAAATTTTAACAACATATAAATCGACTTTTGGATTCTTACTATCTCGTTATCCTCATCCCAAAAAGTATCATCATGAATGTTTTCAACTACCAAAGAACCAATTGTCTTAGTTGTTGCATCATGTTTGTAATCCAATCTTTCTATGACTGTCGACACCGTTTTTCTCCCAGGTGGGGAAAAACTAGTACAACTCAAGGGGTTTTTTTAAAAAGATTTTGAAATGTGAGGAGTCGCAACCAATCATTTTAAGTTGCGAGTAAGACACCATAAAACCGAACGATTTTTAATAAAACATTTTATTTTTATCAAACTACCATGTTCAGGGCCTACGAAAACCAGAAAATAGGTTCGAGAGTCAATTACGTGTGAGGAATGATTAGCACCCCCACAGTGCCCAAAAATTAGTACCTATTTGATTACCCTATATTTAAAATTGAAATATTTTTGACTTCGAACTTCATCTAATTTAAAAATCAATAGCATGAATGTGGGAGATCAACTATTGTGCCCAATAATCGGACATTGCCTCTATATTCTAGAAATCATGATGAGATCTTGAAAAGGCTGTCGACTTATTTCGGGAATCACCAGTAGTCACCCTCTGAGCATACTTGCGGGAGATATACTACTGACTCTCTAACAAGTGAACATTGCCTTAGGTTTTAAAATAAGATGCAATCAAACAATTTATTATTAACCCTAATTAAAATAAGGGTAGATTAAGGATTTCTCTCTTTTAAAGTGTCAAATTATTAAATAACCTAGAGGCATAAACCTAAAAAGATGTAGGCTCTAATATTAATCCTACTCGATTTTAACCAGTTATTGAATCGAATAATCTATATGGTCCCTTGAGCATTTAGGCGAAGGCCAACTTAGATTACTCCTTAAATTAAAGGGCCTAGATTGAAATCTAACCTAAAGTGGAGGCTCTAATTAATAACATATTTAATTATGTTAATTTAAAAATTCTAATTAAAAGTTTAAGGACAAATGTACAAGGAAACTAAAGTCCAGAGACCTAAATGTAAAACTTTAAAGTTTAAGGCCAAAATCCATAATACCTAAAGTTTAAGGACTAACAAATAAATCAAGGCTCAAACAATTATCCTAATTATCTATTAAAAATTAAGAGATTAAATTCTGCGAGCTTTAAAATTAATTGATGATTAACACTTTAAGGATTCAAACAATCGGCTCGAGTAATCAAACATTTTATGCGAAAACTCGAATCTAATTATTCCATAATTAAAAGTAAGGTGAGATCCTAATTACTAAATCAAATTTGGCATTAGAAGAATGTAATATAAGGACAATTTCTAAGAACTAATTGAATAAAAAAACTAGATATAGAAATTCAAATAACAACCCAATTAAAATAAAGTAAAATTAAGAACTAAACAAACAAAAATATTTATATAAGGGATTAAAAAAAATTGATTGAACATGTAAATATAAGGGACCAAATTTAAATAAATTAAAATTTGAGCATGCAAAACAATAAATAAAAATTCAAGACCTAAGTGCAAAAACACGCTAAAATAAGAAGGATTAAAATGTGATTTTCCATTTTAGTAAGCCAAATATGCATTAAAAAATAAAATATGAATATTACACAAATAGGACAACAAGATTTAAAAAAATTAAATAGTCACTGCAGGTGACCAAAATGCAAAAACACGTTAAACCTAAGGGGACTAAAAAGTAAATATGCCAACAATACACAACACGCATAAAAATGGGAAATAATGAAATGAGTGCAAATAAAAGAAGGGTAAATAATAGATTTGGTCCTCGCAGGTGACCAAAGTCTAAAAACATGACTAACTCTGGGGACTTAAACGTGAATAACCCTAAACTTCCCCTATAAAACACATTTTTTTATTTTTTTTCTTTTTAAACCCAAAACCCAATTTTTTTTAAACTCTCTCAACTCTCTATTCTCTTTCTCGGTCGACCCCGTCGGCCTCTCACGCCATCGTCTCGACCGATGTTCCAGCCATCACACATGGTGGTAGGTGCTCCTAAACCAATCTCAAATGACGTTATTCTATCTGATGTACACTCCTAAGCCCCAATATAGGGTTAACATCACCAAATACTACTCCTAAGAACCCTAAAAGACCCTCTAAACATTTCGATTTCACCTCAAGCCACCACGAAGACGAACCGACCCTTCGGTTCGACTCCCTTCTCAGGTAACTTTAATTTTTCTCTTTTTTTCACAAGTATAAATATATATATTTTTCGATCTGGAAGAAAAGAAAAAAAACTTTTACATTCGAATTGGAAGAAAAAAGGGTTTTACCTTTAGAGTTTTTTTATTGCTTTTTGAAAATTTCAAAAGGGGATCCTCTTTACAACTTTTCTTTGGGTTTTATACCCGAGATTACATAGCTTTTTTTAAATAAAAAAGAAACCTAATCATACTTTCTTATGACAAATACTGTTTGTGATGATTTTTCCTTTTAATACCCTAGATTGTTTGGGCTTTGTTGAGATCTCTAATGAGATTTGGTTCGACTAGGCTTGACGGTGGCAACGATAAGTGCAATTCAACTTGGATGGCCTTGAGCGGTGGCTGTTGGAACCAACTTGAAGGTGGAGATGTTGGCTTAAGATATATTATGGTTAGGGTTAAATGTTGATTAGTTTAGGGTTTTGATTTGGTCTAGGGTTTTGATTTGGTCTAGGGTTTGGGTTTGGGTCCAGGTTTTGGGTTTTGGTTTGGTATTAGGTTTGTAAATGGGTTTGGGTTTGTAATAATAATAATAATAATAATAATGGTTGAAAAATGGTTATTACAACTACCCCTTTTGCTCATTGTAATGGAACTAGAATATAACAAAGACACAAAGCACCATTTTTAACGTGATCACGGCTTGTCGAGTTGCGAGTTATTCTCGTGATGAACTTCTCATTGGGGATATCAATCCACCTTCTTCTGCGATGGATAAGACCTGATTGAACACATTCTTCTCATTATGATGTTATTCTTTTGAAACTACTGACCCAACTCTTTTGCGATAGTTGACCCAAGGTGATGTTGATCCAACTCTTTATGGGATGAGCGACCAAAGTGTTGAACAAGTTTTTCTCATTATGAACTTATTCTCTCGGAAACGTTGATCCAACTCCCTATGTGATGGAATCAATCGTAGTGCTGATGCTGATCCAACTCCTTATGTGATGTACGAGCCAAAGTCGATGTTGTTCTAACTCCTTATGTGATGGAAACGAGCTAAGGTTAAACAAGTTCTTCTCATTATGAACTTCTTCTCCTTCATCGGATGAATTCTTCTCATTAATATCTCTCCATTGGAAATGTTGATCCACCCATTCTGTGATGGAATCAAACAAAGATTGAACAAGTTCTTCTCATTATGAACTTCTTCTCCCTATTCGAGCAAGTTCTTCTTATTATGAACACTTCCATTGGAAATTTTGACTAGTTTATCCCCTCTCCAAAAAGTTTTAAACCTGAAAAAGATTATTATATGTCAGCGATTTATGTTTCAAGTAGCCAAAGGTAATGACTCGATAGTCCTCAATTTTTACTAAGATCCATTTTTTTCAATGGTGAAAATATGGACTGATTCTTTACTGAAATCATCTTCTTCCTTATGAAGTCGTGAAATGAAATCTTTGTTGACTATTTGAATTCCTTTTAGATGTTCAAAACTTGATGAAAAATGAATGTGTATGCTCCTATTTTTGCAAATGCCTAAATAAGCATGATGTGATTTTCACGTTTCGAGTTCTAAGGTCTTGTAGATCTTTATTTTTCTATCTTTGTTGAGTCCTCGTCTTTGCTGGGTCCTTGCCCGGTATGTGATCCTAGCTTTTTCATTTCTAAAATCAAGATTGATCTCTTAGCATTCTATGTGTGCTTCTGCCTGGGAGCGACCGTAAATATACCTAGGAATAAGTTGTGTTATTGTCATTTCATTTTGTCATTCAGGTTATTGACATCTCTCGTGTCACCTTCTTTCAACCAGTTGCTTTAATGAATGTGAACATTGCCATGGTGGATTTCCTTGGATTCCCTGCACTTTATAGCTTAATTCAAAGTAATACCGAGAAATTGCTCGTTTGAAAGTGGGTTATGTTAGTTTATTTGTGACATGTAGAAATGAATAATCTGAAGCTTGAACTGATAACCATGAAATTTATTGACAAAATATATGTTTTCTACACAAAGCCATGACAATCAAAATAATTTAGTAAAGACTCTGGAAACAAAAGGCATACTATTGTACCAAGTTTTATAATATTTTGATATAACAAATTAAGGCATAATGTTTTTAGAGTTGATTGAATTTGTTCAAAGTTTTCAAAAATAATTCAAAGTCCATTAAAATATAATTTGAGCACAAAATTAATTTTCTGTGTATATAGTACCAATACTATTCTTACAGTATCGATACTGCATAAACAATATCGATAACGTGATACCAATACCAAAAGTAAGAGAAATATCTATACTCTATAGGTAGTATCGATACTACCAGTTTTTTTTCAAATGGCTCAAATTCTAGAATGCAAAATAGGTACCGATACTCAAAGAAGTATCGATACTACTTTACACAATAGTATCAATACCATGATCATAGTATCGATATTGGTCAAACCCAACGGTCTTTAACGACTAGTTTATTTAAAAATTACTAAGATAGTACCGATACTCCCTATCTTAGGAAGTTTTATTTTGTATAAAATTAATCCTCAACTGCTTGAAATCATCCCCAACGGCTATAAATGACCACAAACTCATTCCAACATATAAAAACAAGTTGATGACATTTGAAGAAGGGTTAGAACACCTATATAAGCAATCAAACACAAGAGAAGAGTTTTTCATTCTTATTTTACATTCTCTTATAAATATTAGTGTTTTAGTGAGCATAAGTGTTTTGTAAACACCTACCTTGTGAGGTTTTCTAGTTTACATATTGTATTCCTTTTGAAAAGGGGATTGGTTCTAGTTTAGCCATTGAAAAGCTAGAGAGTTGTAAAGGTTATCTCTTGATCCTGGAAAAAGAAAGAACAAATTAGTGAATTTGTTTCAAAATTCTTACTGAGGAGCTAAGGTAGTTTATACAGACTTGGTTGAGAATTTGAACCACTATAAATCCTTATGCAAATTTTCCTATCTTTTCTACTCCTTACTCCCCAAAATTAAAAACCAATCACCCCTCTTGGCATATCATTCGATTGATCAATTGAGCTTCATCGTTTATCCCAACAATTGGTATCAGAGCTTGATTCATTATAAGATTTAACAAGCTAGATACGATCCTTGAAGAAGCTCTACCGATTCCCGACACAACCAAGAAGATGGCTTTCACCTCAGGCTTGTTCCACTTGGAAGACTCCCAACCGATCGACAAGCCTCCATACTTCAATGGAGCAAACTACCATCATTCGAAGAAATTAATAAAGATATTCATCCAATCCAATGATCTTGATGCATGGGAGATGATCGAGAACAACTACTTGTTGAGTTAATCGATCGATGAATCGGCCAAGAGGGGGTGAATTGACAATAAAAATTTTGGTGGAAGCTTTTGTAGAAAATTGAAAATATTTGCACAGCGATTTAGAGTGGTTCGACTTTCTCAACCAAAGTCTACGTCCACTACTTTAGCTATCCACACTAAGGAGTTTCCACAAATTCACTAATTTTTCTTTCTTTTGAGGGCAAAGAGTAACCTTACAACTCCCTAAAAAATTATACCCAAAATTCTTGAGAACACTCTCTCCCAAAGAGAAAATTACAAATTTCGCAAACTTACAGAAAAACCTCTCAATGCAAGATGTTTGCACAATTCTAGAACAAAGAAAGAACACTCAAGAATGAATTCAATTAAGTACAAATTGTGTTCTTGAAAGCAAAATGAATATTGAATGAAAATAGGCTTGAAATGCTCAAACTTGAAGTTTGATGCTTTCTCTTTGATTCTCTAGCTTCTCTTCTTAATTGTTGTTGATCAATGGCTTCAGAACTTGTTTAAATATACCTTGGATTGATTCTAAATGTTGAGGATCATTGGTGAAGTCAATAGAGCTGTTATGGTGTGAATACCATTTAAAAAATCTGTTGGGAGCGTAGGTGTATTAGTACACTATCAAAGTGTATCGGTACACTCAGTGTAAAATTCTAATATTTCGACCGTTATTTAACCAAATGTATCAATACACACCAGGTGTATTGGTACACTAATTACATTTGATGTTTCTTAGAACCTGGAGTGTATCGGTACATCAGCTGTGTATCGGTACCCATATTACATTCGAAATATGGATGTATCAGTACATACAGGAGTGTATCGATACATTCCTTTATAAAACCTATTTTTGGCTCGATTAAGGTTCAAAATACTTTGTAAAAATTGTTTCAAAAAGATTTGAAGATTAAAATATAATTTTACACTTGAGTAAGGATTAAAATTAACATTTGAAAACTTGGAGTAATATTTTGATGTTCGAATAATTTAATCGAATATTATTTTTGAAATCGAATATAAAATCTTAAAATTCATTTATACTTTATTTGTTATATTGAAACATCAAAATGTTTTCAACAATCTCTTCCTTTTTGATATAATAAAAAATTTAGTAATTTTAAGATTTTCTTTTGGAAAATCATTTTTGAAATCAATTTTGAAAAATTACTCTCCCTTACTTTATTCTCCCCCTTTTTGTTAAATAAAAAAGACTCTAAAATAATTTAAACAAGGTTTTAAAGAAAATAGCCATTTGATTTATATAGATATAGCTTAAGCTGCTAAGATCACAATCAAGAGAATTGTTAGCCATTAGTCCATAAACAATATTCATAATGTGTAATGGAAATTGGTCATATCTAATATGTAAATAATACAAAAACTATTGAAAAAATCAATTTAAATAACTAATAATAATCATTCAAACAAAAAACAAACAAATCCAAACATCCACAAACATCCAAGTTTAATCATCCAAACACATCAAAATGTTTTAACAATAAGTTCAAATTCAACCTATGAAAACAAAGCAAGATTAGGTTTAATCATTCATCAAAGGATCGGGAGAAGGAAAATGTGCTCGAAGAGAAGCCATTTCTAGTGTGAGCGCATTAAGTCTTTCGTTCATTGCTTCATGGTTAGCTTGCATCTCCCGTTGGTTTTCGAATTATTGAGCCCCCATAGCAGTTAAGTGGGACTCTATGGATGCAAACCTCATGTCAAATGTCTCTATGAACGATCAAAAGTATGGAGGCATTTGACTCTCTTGCTGGAACGACTCACCCTCAGCTAGATTAACAGGATCAACGACACCCCGAAAAAGTTCTTCAAGCTCTGGATCGTCATCAGCCGGTGTCGGTGCTGCTCGTGAAGAACTAGCACCTGGTATTTTTGGGTTAATCGAACCCATTGATCTTTATCCCTAGACCATCCCAATTTACGCAAGGTTTTGAAATTTATTTGGCTCTTAAGAGGGATGGCTACATCAAGCTATACCCTAAGATTGGATTTGATAAAGAAATTACTAAGAAGATAACCTAAACTAAGGTTTCTACATGTTTGGAGGGAAAGTTGTTTACGGTTTCAACTAGTTCAACAAAAAAGATTTGTGGCAAATTTATTTTCTTATTATGTTGGATACAATGTATCCACCATAAATCTAAAGCTCTAAGGGTGGAGTACCTACCTCTGGATGATATAAACCACCAAGAGATGATTAAATGAAGAAAACGCTCATGATGAGTTAACCATGTACTCGCACTAGCCTTGACTCTATAACGTGTAGCCACAATTTCTCTCTCGCTATCTAAATCAACGTTATCTAAACCAAATGTCCTAGCGATTGAGTCAGAGTCAATATGAATGTATTGTCCTAAAAGATAATATCGAATATTGACAGTGGCAGTTTGAGACTTATTTTGGACACAAACTGTATTAGAATAGAAAATATGGACTAGTTGGTGATAAACGATAGGTTTAAGCCGGAAAAGTTTATCAAATTTCCAAGATCGAAGGGTAGGAAGATATTCAAAATTCATATCGATCATAGCTTGAATAGAAGGGATACGTTCTTCCTGAATATTATATGACTCGAATAGGTTAACAAACCTATGGTTGAGATTTTCTCGACGGTCATGTTTGTTAAAACATGAATTTAGGATAGTCATTTCCAATTCGTTTGGGTTTGGATTGGGAGGTGGAATAGGAGGTCAGTTTGGAGGTTGGTTCAACCGACTAGAAGATGACCTAGGGCGTTTAGACATGATTTTAAATCAGAATGGGATAAAGATACATGCAATTTAAAAATGCATGTACGCAATAATATCAATCCCAAAACTCAATATGAGTCCTCAATATTCAAGGTTCTCTAAATAATATCCTAACGGGAAAATTTTGAAAACTATTTTGAAAACAATGTTTGAAAATCATAATATGTATAGTTTTCATGAAAACAACATAATTAAATCAAAAACAGTAATTTTAAAAATAAAACATATTTTTATTTCAAAAATTAAGAAAATTAAGAATTTTTTGTTTTTTTTTTTGTGTTTTTGATGAAATTAGTTGTAGATTATAGTTCAAAACTACAATCTAACAAATGCCCGATATCTATTTTGAATTAGAACTAAATAAAACTAGTCCTAAGTTCAAAAATTAATAAAATAGTATTTTAGAAAAATTACCTTGAAAATTTTGGATTGAGTGAGATTTGTTGTTGGTTGCACGATTTTGATGATTGTAGCAAGTTTAGAAGTTGAAAATTGAGTTAATTCCGAATGGGAGTGTTTAAGGGTGAGAGTAAGGAGAGTAAGGGTGAGAGAGAAGTCAAACGATGGGAGTGTTTAAGAGTTTGGGGGTTTGGTAAAATGATAATTTAGGGATTTTAAGCCTAAAACCCGACAGGTATATCGGTACACTCGAGGGGTGTATCGATAAACATTCAAGGAATGTATCGGTGTCACACCCCAAATTAGGGGCTAAAAAATTCGAATTATAAAGTAATGATTTTAATTGGTATTCTGGAAGAAATTGAGGATTAAATTATAAAATTTCAAAGTTTGCATACCATTTTTGGAATTGCAAGAAATTTAGTGACTTAGTCATGAATTTGACCATTTTTCTTATATGTTGAAAATATAATCCCCCTCCCCGTATGATTTTCTAGATTTCTTCTCATTTTCCCTTCTTCTCAACCCTCCTTTGAACTCCGATCTACTCACCGTCCGACCATCGTTCGACGAACCAAAACCACCATCCTGTTAATTGTTAAAAGATGATCAAAACCCTTCAAACCTATCGTCGTGAATCGTCGTTAATTTCAGTCGGAAGTATCGTCGATTTTAAATCATTTTTTGTTGGTTTTCCGTCGATTCATGTCGATCCGGCCACCCGTTTTCGACACGTCTTGCACCATCGTGTTCCTTGCATCGTTCTGTGTCCACCGATGACCTCCAAGTCTCCGTCGTCGCCAGCGCATGGAGGGGTGAGAAAGTCAAAGTTTCCAACGTTTCGGAATAGAGCTCTCCATTATTCAAAATTATGAACCGAGCTTGGTAAGTGTCTCAAAATGCATTTAAATATTTTTTTGAAATTTTTTCGGGATTTTTAGGGGCTTCGAGGACGTCACACGCGCCCCCCTACGCGTGGGGCGGTTGAAAAATAGTTTGGACAGACAAAAAAAACTGGTTTGACCAGTCCGACCTAACCCGACTCGACCGACTGACCAAGCCGACCCGACCCGACCTGAGCAACCAACCGACCCGACCGACCCGTTGACCAAAACTTTAGCCGGTGTTGACCGGGCCTTGGCAGGCCGTTGACTTTTTTCGGGTATACCTATCCTGGCATTTTTTGACGTCTTGAGTCTGTTTTTAGGGTTTGTTTCGCCAAATTCAAACCCGATAAGCTGTTTTCACTGATTTATCACCTGATTCGATTCATTTTTCGAAATTAGGTCCTGTTTTTGATGAAATTTCTATTGTTATGTATTTGAGGAATTATTAGAAGTTGAATTAAAGATCGAGGGTGTTCGAATGGAATTTAATTGATCGATCAGTATTGCACAAAAATCGAGGTAATACATTACTACCTCTTTATGTTTTACAGAACATGTTGAAAATTGGAAAAAAATGCATGGATATATATGATTGGAGTTTTATACCTGTTTGATTATGGGTGGACTCGAACCGAATACGGTTTAAGCGATAAATTTATGAGAATACTTCAATTAAGTAAAATTATAGAAATACCCTTATGTTGTAAAAAGACAAGAATTGAATGTAATTATGATGGTTCATACAAGAAATTAGAAGTGGTTAAGGAATAAATTAAAGTTAAGATATTATTTGGAAAAGCATTTAACTCTAAAATCTCTAAATTCTATTTATCCTTGTTAAGAGTGTTAATACCGAAGTTACATGGTTAAGGAATTACGGAAATGACCTTGAGAGGTAAAAATAATTCGAATTGACTCTAAATGAGAAAGAACCCTAATAATTCGTTCTTAAATTGATAAATTACTAATTTAATGGTTGAGATCCTATTTTTGTATGAAAAATTCCTGATAACTCGTTAGTAACATCTGAGAGGGCATTTAACATGGAAATCTTCGAGTTTTCTTCTCATTTTCCCTTTCCTCTCAACCCTCCTTTGAACTCCGATTTACTCACCGTTCGGCCACCGTTCGACGAACCGAAACCACCATCATGTTCGTTGTCGAAAGATGATCAAAACCCCTCAAACCTTTCCTCGTGAATCATCGTCGTTCGTCGTTAATTTCAGTCGGAAGTATCATCGATTTTAAATTAATTTTCATTGGTTTTCTGTCGATTCACGTCGATCTGGCCACCCGTTTTTGACACCTCCCGCACCATCATGTTCCTTGCACTGTTCTGAGTTCAGCGGTGACCTCCGTGTCTTCGTCGTCGCCAGCGCGTGGAGAGGTGAGGAAGTTAAAGTTTCCAACGTTTCAGAATCTAGCTCTCCACTGTTCAAAATTATGAACCGAGATTGGTAAGTGTCTCAAAACGCATTAAAATATTTTTTATAAAATATTTTGGGATTTTTAGGGGCTCCGGGGACATCGCACGCGCCCCACGCGCTGCCCCTACGCGTGGGGGAGGCTTGAAAAATAGTTTGGGCAGAAAAAAACCGGTTTGACTGACCTGACCCGACCTGTTGACCTGTTAACCAACGTTGACCGTTGACACTATTGACCGTTTACCGGCGTTGACTTTTTTTGGTTATACCTATCCTGACATTTTTTGACGTCCCGAGTGTGTTTTTCAGGTTTGTTTCACAAAATTCAAACCCGGTAAGTTGTTTTAACTGATTTATCACCCGATTTAATCAATTTTTCATAATTAAATCTTGTTTTTGACGAAATTTATATTGTTATATATTTAAGGAGTTATTGGAAGTTAAATTAAAGATCAAGGGTGTTCGAATGGAATTTAATTGAACGATCAGTATTGCACGGAAAATCGATATAATACATTACTACCTCTTTATGTTTTACAAAACATGTTGAAAATTGGAAAAAATGCATGGATGTATATGATTGGACTTTTATGCCTGTTTGATTATGGATGGACTCGAACCGAATATTGCTTAAGCGATAAATTTATGAGAATACTCCGATTAAGTAAAATTACGGAAATACCCTTATGTTGTAAAAAGATAAGAATTGACTATGGGAGTTCAATGAGAAAACTTTGGTTTATCTGTATAGTTAGGTTATTCTTATATTCGGTCAGAATACGGTAAAAATTCAGTAATTGAATGTAATTATGATGGTTTGTACAAGAGATTAGAAGTGGTTAAGGAATAAATTAAAGTTAAGAGATTATTTGGAAAAGCATTTAACTCTAGGATCTCTAAATTCTATTTATCCTTGTTAAAAGTATTAATACCGAAGTTACTTGGTTAAGGAATTACTGTAATGCCCTTGAGAGGTAAAAATAATCCAAGTTGACTCTGAATGAGAAAGAACTTGAGAATTCGTTCTTAAATTGATAAATTACTAATTTAATGGTTGATATCCTATTTTTGTATGGAAAATTCCTGATAACTCGTTATTAACATCTGAGAGGGCATTTAGCATGGAAATCTTCGAGTTAAGTTAGTGCATGAATAATATTTTATATATGGTGCTATTTTGTCAGAATTGTTTGAAAGGACTGAAGTAAATGATAAGTTTGGATTAAATAAGAAAATTAGACGGAAGGAAATGATTGAAATACCCTAGATCTATAAAATGACCAAAATACCCCTTAAATGGAAATGACCCAAGAATATCAACAAGCCAAGAATGATTGGATACCATCAAGCTATGAAATGAATGAAATAAAACTGAGTACCAAAATAACCAAAATACCCTTATGTCTTAGACTAAGTAAATGTCTTGGATTAATTAAGAAATACAAATAAGCATGGATGTTGTACTGCTCTTAAAAGTTATGGAATGTAACTTAAGTCGGTCAACTAATGCTAGGGCTATATTAGTACTTGAATGGCATAGGTACCACTTGAATGCTTGTTCTTCTCCTCAAGTTTGGATGGATGATAATTCTAGGAGAACTTAGCTCAGCTCAACTCTAGAGCTGATTCGATACTAAGAAGTGGATATTCGTGAGACAAATCAACCATAAATACTAGAATGATTTTATTATATGACTAAATTGAATTGAACGGAAATACAACATGTATCTGAAATTCAGAAATGTCTGAATTACTCTGGAAAACTCTGAAGTAACCATGATAGAATTGATTGCTAAAGGAATTAAGTAATCTCTATGACTGAGGATTAAATAAGTGATTTGAATGAGTTTGGGAACGCTACTGAACTTGCATAATATATTATCCTTATGAGTAACGAACCATGAATCAAATACGTCAGTATTTCTTGATACCGTTGAAACGTGGAAATGAACTAAAGACTATTGGAAGATCTATTCAGTGATGATTCTGGAGATGATATATGGATATGCATTTTGGTATTAAAGAGTGAATACCATGGAAGGACAATGAATTGATTAGTCAACAAGCATCAGTTCTGGGAGTTGTTCGATAATTTGATCGATCAATATAAATGGTAAATGTTCTGAATCTTTGTTTCTCCTTTATCAGCTCAAATCACTCTGGTCATATCTAAACACTCAAGTATCTCAGATGTAAAGGATTCTGAATACCATTCTGATTATATAGAGCTTCTGAAAAATGTGTGAATAAGATATGATCCCGATAAATCACATTCTGAATAACAGATGATTCCATCAGCCAATAAACTCTTCCAACAGTGATTCTAACTTCTGACATTCTATCGGTAAACTAAAGATCCATGTTTCTCTGCCCGATCAGATTATCTAGTATCTATGAATAATATCTGCAAACACTAGTGTGTTCCCTAATTACATTTATGTTTTATCTGATTTTCGACTTGAATTTTGTTCTGATACATGACCTGAATTTTATTCTGATTTCTGATCTGGATTCTTTTATGATATCTGATCTGAATTATGTTTTGATTTCTGATATCTCTGTTTACTGAAGGAGAAATGTTTTATATGGGGGGTTTATTATTGGAGGAAGTATATATGCAGGTTCCTCAACTTTATGTTCAGGGCCTTACATGGTGTGTTAGTGGGTGTATGGTTCTGGGGAACTTACATAATTATGGTGTGTTTGGTTGGAGGGATTACTATGGTTTTTGATAAATGTTTTATGGGAGGGTGTCATTAGAGGAAGTTACCATTACTGCAGGCTCCTCTGCTTTGTGCTTAGGGCCTTACTTGGTGTGTTAGTGGGTGTATGGTTCTGGGGAACCTACATATTATGTGTGTTTGGTTGGAGGGATTAATATGGTTTTTAAATAAAAATATGCTTTAAACTGCCACTGTTTTAAAAGAAAATATATGTATCTTTTCACTGGTTTTGAGGGAACACACTAGATAACCTATTATGATCTCTTGAACCTAGACATCCGAAAATATTTCCATTTGAACTGGATACTATATGTTACTACATGAGATATCAATGGGACCTCAGCTCAACCTAAAAATCTATAAATATCTAAACCAATAACGAAATATATGTTTATCTATATATGCACGTTCTTCAGCATCATCTGGTAGTTCTGTATTACTGCATTTTCCAAATCTCACTCTTTTACTCACCTTTTCAAGTTAAAAGAAACGTACCAGTACATTTATCGACATCAGTAAAGAAGTTCTTCTGGCGGTACTTGCAGATTATGGTACATGTGATTAGGGGGCATGTAACTGTATTTTGTTTTATTTTATATAAGAGTCTGGAAATCTGTTTTATTTGGAATACCGATAAATTTTATTTTCTATTCATAAATGATTTTATAATTTTACATATTTTAAGAAAAGTTTTCAATTTTCTGCTATTTTTACGATGGGTCACTCCAGTGGCCCTAATGTGACACTCCAGATTGGATCAGGTTACCCGCATCAGTGTGAGGGGGTTACAATCGATACACATTCATAGTGTATCGATACATAGCGAGGAGAATGTCAAAATCTGCTTTTAAACACTTAGAATGCTAAATTAATCAGCTCTAGTGGTATTGGCAACTCATATTTTGAAAATTAACAATGTTCAATCAATAAAATCTACTCTTAAAGTTTATTCGAACATATTATTAATTTTCACTAAAGATCATAAACTCCCTCCAACTATTAGCATAGAATGCAATAAAAAATGTCATTTTTATAAGCATTTTTCAAATTCTTACTAAAAGTACTAAAATAATTTTAAACACTAAGTCAAGGTAGGTTTATTAAACTTAATTCTCTCCTAAGTGTCCAAAATCTTTCTTTATCTAAAGGTTTTATAAAAATGTCAACTATTTGATGCAAAGTATCAACAAATTTTAGAACTACATCTCTTTTAGTGACATGATCTCTAATGAAATGATGTCTAATTTCAATGTGCTTAGTTCTAGAGTGTTGGATGGGATTTTTAGAGAGACAAATAACACTAGTATTGTCACACTTGATATGTATGTTACCAACTTCAATTCCATAATCTAAAAGTTGTTATTTCATCCATAAAACTCATGTGCAATAACTCCCCGCTAAAATGTATTCCGCTTCAGTGGTTGATAATGCAACACTATTTTGTTTCTTTGAAAACCAAGAAATCAACATATTTCCTAGGAATTGACAAGTACCGGAGGTGCTTTTCCTATCTATTTTGCATCCTCCATAATCCGCATCAGAGAAGGCATGCAAGCTAAAGCTAGAGTCTCTAGGATACCAAATTCCTAAACTAGGAGTGTCCTTAAGGTATCTAAAGATTCTTTTAATGGCTTTTAGATGTGATTCTTTAGGGCATGATTTAAATCTAGCACATAAGCAAACACTAAACATAATGTCTGGTCTACTTGCGATTAGATAAAGCAAAGAGCCAATCATAGACCTATATAATTTAACATCTACACATTTACATCCTTTATCTTTGTCAAGATTTGTAGATGAGCTCATTGGAGTGGCTTGGGGTTTTCTATTTTGCAATCCAAACTTTTTGATCATATCCTTGATGTATTTTTCTTGATAGATGAAGATACCATCTTTTCTTTGCTTGATTTGGAGCCCCAAGAAAAATGAAAGTTCCGCCATCATGCTCATCTCAAATTCACTCTGCATTAGCTTAGAAATTCTTGGCAAAGAGCATCATTCATCAACATAAATTTGAACTACTAATAAATCTTTACATTTTCGCTTTAAAAACAATTTAGTGTCTAACTTCCCTTTTGAAAAACCTTTTTCGATTAAAAAGTTTGACAATCTTTCATACCAAGCTCTAGGAGTTTGTTTTAAACCATATAAAGCTTTTATCAACTTAAAACCATGATTTGGAAATTTTGGATCTTCAAAACCAGGAGGTTGTTCCACATACACTTCTTCTTTTATAAAAGCATTTAGAAATGCACTTTTAACATCCATTTGATATAATTTAAATTCATTGAAACATGCAAATGCTAATAACATTCTTATTGCTTCCATCCTAGCTAGGGGAGCATATGTTTCATCATAGTCTATGCCCTTTTCTTGAGTATAGCCTTGAGCAACAAGTCTAACCTTGTTCCTCACTATATTACCACTTTCATCAAGTTTGTTCCTAAACACCCATTTAGTACCTACAGTAGATTTATTACTAGGCCTTTCAACTAATGTCCATACTTTACTTCTCTCTAATTGATTTAACTCTTCTTGCATAGCCATAATCATATTTTTATCATTTAATGCTTCTTGGATATTCTTAGGCTCTATGCATGAGATAAATTCAACATAATTACATATGTTCCTAAGAGAAGATCGAGTTGTTACCCCTTTGGATGGATCACCTATAATCTCACCATCCTTGACATAGTTGTATTCTCTTGGGTAATAGACTTCCCTTTCTTCAATGGTTGGATTCTCGAGAACATCTTGAGTTTCCTCATCATTCAATTCTTCCTTTGATAATGGTTCTCCAACGTTATGTCCAACATCATGTGCATTTACAATACCTATATCATCATCAACACAATAATCATTCCTCGAAAAGGGATTATCATCGAAAACAACAAGTATAGACTCTACCACTAAAGTTCTTTTATCAAATACTAAATAAGATTTAGAATTTAAGGAATAACCCAGAAAAATTCCTTCATCACTTTTAGCATCAAATTTGCCAAGATTGTCTTTACCGTTGTTTAAAAAAAACATTTACATCAAAAAGAATGAAAATAACTAATGTTAGGCTTTTTATTTTTGAAAAGTTTATATGGAGTTTTCTTTAAAATAGGCCTAATCATTACTCGATTTATAACATAACAAGTGGTATTTTTGGCTTCTCCCCAAAAATATTTTGGCAAATTGTTTTACAAAGCATGGTTCTAGCCATTTCTTCTAAAGTTTGATTTTTCCTCTCAACAAATCCATTTGGTTAAGGAGTTCTAGGTGCTGAAAAATTATGGCTAATCCCATTTGAATTACAAAACTCAGTAAATCCAAGATTTTCAAATTCAGTACCATGATCACTCCTAACACTAGAAATAGAGTAACCTTTTTCATTTTGGATTACTTTTGAAAATGTGATGAAATTTTTTAATGCTTCATCTTTAGTACTTAAGAATAGAACCTAAGTATATTTAGAATAATCATCTACCAATACAAAACAATATTGTTTTCCACCCAAGCTAGTAGTCCTAATTGGCCCAAAAAGATCTATATGAATCAATTGTAATACTCTACTAATTGATACATCATTAATGGACTTAAAGGAAGCTCTTTTATGTTTTCCTTTAGCACAAGCATCACAAATATTATCTTTATCAAATTTTAGCTTTAGCAACCCTCTTACTAAATCTCCTTGAATTAGTCTTTGTAAAACACTCATGCTTATATGTCATATTCTCCTATGCCATAACCAACTGTCATGTTCATCCTTAGCAACTAGGCATAAGTTAGTCATATTTAATGAATATAAATGTACCATGTAAATGTTTCTTACTCTATGACCAATAAGCATAATCCGATTAGATGCAATGTCAATGACTTTACAACCATTTGATTCAAATAAGACATGGTATCCTTTATCGCATAATTGACTAATACTCAATAGATTATGCTTTAACCCATTCACATATAAAACGTTTTCTATTTGTATGGAAGAGGTAGTACCTATAGTACCTATACCTTCAATGTAACATTTTGAGTTGTCACCAAAGGTTACCACTCCTCCATTTTTGTCGTTTAGTTCTATAAACTGGCTCTTGTCCCCGGTCATGTGTCTAGAGCATCCACTATCTAGGAACCATGAATTTGAACTTGTATTTTGTGCCTTGTAGTAATGCTCTTTTTCCTACAAACATAGATTAATTTCTAATTTTTGGTACCCAAATTCTTTTGGGTCCATATTCATTAGTCTCTAAAATCCTAGTCCCCTTGGGTATCCATTTGTGTAGGATATCCTTATCTTTAGTAGTAATGAGTTCTTTAGGAACCCATATACTTCTAATGATTTTACCATTTGAGGTTCTTTAAGGACCTCTATGATTGTAATTTTTAAAACTCTTTCTAATATAGTTGGATTTTGAACCTTTTCTTTTTTCAAAATGTTTTGGTCCAACTTTATTGAAAGAAATTTTAAGATCATAAATTTCTTTTTGATGATCGTCATTAACTCTTGAAAGTAAGTTATGCAAATCAATATTTTTCTTTTCAAACTCATCTAGTTTGATTTGCAAATTTTTAATCTTACTTTCAAGATCAATGTTGGTCTTGGATATGAGATCATTTTCATTTTTCAATTTTGAAATATCATTCTTGCATTTCAAAAATAATTTCTCATAATCTGAAGCCAACCCAGTATATTCCTGTAACAACTCATCAAAAGAATAATCTTCGAAATCAAATGAGCTAGAGGTTACCTGAGAATCTTCCTCAGTGGCCATCAAACAAAGATTTACTACTTCTTGTTCCTCTTCATTTGATGATTTATCATCATCACTCCAAGTAGCCACGCGTGCCTTGTGTTTTTTCTTTGATTGAACCTTCTTCTTTAATTGCGGGCAATCGTATTTGACATGCCTGGGCTTTTTGTATTCATAGCAAATGATCGGGTCCTTCTCCTTTGGTTCATTTTTGAAGCCTTTATTTCTTTTAAATTGTCTTCCTTTATTGGACTTCATTAATTTTCTGAACCGTTGACAAATAATGCCATTTCTTCATCATCATCAGAATCACTCTAATCTTTTATGGATTTAAGAGCAACTCCAACGTTCTTCTTTTTCTCCGTCTCCTTCTTTGTCTCGTCCTTATTCTTGAGATCTACCTCATATTGAATCATCATTTCATAAGTGATGAGAGAACCAATTAGCTCATCGAGAGTTAAAGACTTTAGGTTTTTAGCTTCTATAATCGTTGTCTTCTTCGATTGCCAAGCTTTTGGAAGAGAATAAATTATCTTAATTATAAGCTTCTCATTTGGAATGATTTCTCCATATGCTTTGATTCCATTGATAATCACAGAAAATCTATCCGTCATAGCTTTGATGTCTTCATCCGGTTTCATCCTGAAATTTTTATAGCTATGAGTTAGAAGACTAATTTTATATTCTTTTTCCTCGTTGGTGCCTTCATGAGTGACTTGTAGTTTGTCCCATATCTCCTTGGTGGTTGTACAATATGAAACTCTCCCATATTTATCTGGTCCAAGAGCACAAAATAGAATATGGATAGCCTTTGAGTTGAGCTGGAACATTCTCGTCTCTTCTTCACTCCACAAATTTGGATGTGTGGATGGTTCGATGTATCCATTCACCACAATTTTCATGCTCCCATGTCACTATCTTGAATGAATTATCTCATCTTATTCTTCAAATAGGCATAATTAGCACCATTTAAGAAAGTAGGCATGTTTACGGGTTGAGAATCAAGAACGAAGTCGAAGTTTGAAGTGGAGGCCATTGATGACTTGAAAACCGATATAACTCTTCCCAAATCGACTCAAGAGGTGGTAAAACCTTCAAATGAGTGTTGCTATAATACCAATTGTTAAGTTAATCGATCGATGAATCAGCCAAGAGGGGGTGAATTGGCAATAAAAATTTCGGTGGAAGCTTTTGTAGAAAATTTAAAATATTTGCTCATCGATTTAAAGTGGTTCGATTTTTTCAACCAAACTCTACGTCCACTACCTTAGCTATCCAGACTAAGTATTTTCCACAAATTCACTAATTTGTCTTTCTTTTGAGGACAAAGAGTAACCCTACAACTTCCTCAAGAATTATACCCCAAATTCTTTAGAACACTCTCTCCCAAAGAGAAAATTACAAATTTCACAAACTTACAGAAAAACCTCTCAAGGCAAGATGTTTGCACAATTCTATAACAAAGAATGAATACTCAAGAATGAATACAATTGAATACAA
Source organism: Hibiscus syriacus (assembly GCF_006381635.1). NCBI lineage: Eukaryota > Viridiplantae > Streptophyta > Magnoliopsida > Malvales > Malvaceae > Hibiscus > Hibiscus syriacus. The sequence continues at coordinate 8,637,635 of NW_024063533.1, read as the reverse complement.
ATGGTGTTCTTGAAAGTAAAATGAATATTGAATGAAAATAGGCTTGAAATGCTCAAACTTGAGGTTTGATGCTTTCTCTTTGATTCTTTACCTTCTCTTCTTAATTGTTGTTGATCAATGGCTTCAGAACTTGTTTAAATACACCTTGGATTGATTGTGAATGTTGTGGATTATTGGTGAAGTCAATAGAGCCGTTACGGTGTGAATATCATTTAAAAAATTTGTTGGGAGCATAGGTGTATCGGTACACTATCAAAGTGTATCTGTACACTCAGTAAGAAATTCAAATATTTAGACTATTATTTGACCAAGTGTATCGGTACACTAATTACATTCAATGTTTCTCGGAGCCTGGAGTGTATCGGTATATCAGCTGTGTATCGGTACCCATATTACATTCGAAATATAGATGTATCAATACATATAGGAGTGTACTAGTACAATACTTTATAAAACTTATTTTTGGCTCGTTTATGGTTCGAAATACTTTGTAAAAATTGTTTCAAAAATATTTGAAGATTAAAACATAATTTTACACTTGAGTAAGGATTAAAATTGGCATTTGAAAACTTGAAGTAATATTTTGATATTTGAATAATTTAATCGAATATTATTTTTGAAATTGAATATAAAATATTAAAATTCATTTATACTTTATTTGTTATATCGAAACATCAAAATGTTTTCAACACTACTCTTCTCTAAAGAAGAATACAAAGGGGTGAAGTGCCTAAGAATGGAAGAAAACTCAACTAAATCCCACGGCTATGCACATGTTGTTTTGTAAATTTTTTCTCGATATCTATGAAGGCATTTCTTTTTTTTTCAAATGCTAAAGAGCTTTGGAATAAGCTCTAAGAACTTTATGGTGACAAGAAAGAAGATCACCAAAGTTAACGTGCTTAATGACTCTTGAAGAGCCCCATGTATCTTTTAACTCTAGTGAATCTAATTCATATTCTTTTAATGAGTTACAAGATGCATACGATGAATGTTTTTTGGAGTTTGAGACCATGAACTCCAAATACAAGAAAATGATTTCAAAATTTAAAGTTGAAAACGATTTTCTTTTGAAATAAAAAATGGAATTTGAAAAACAAAATGAAATTTTAAAAAGGGATTTAGAGCTTTTAAAAGTAAAAATTGAAAATTTTAAAAAGAAAACTTTGATTTAAAGGTTAAGCTTGAATGCTTAACAAATGAAAAAGAAATCATTTTAAATAATTGATCTAGTTCCATATTGATAAATTGCTCACATTGTCATTATCATGGTTACAAGGAACATACTTGTCCTTTAAAGAAAAGAAAATGTCTTAAAATTAGACAAGTATGGGTTCCTAAGGAAACAAGAGACATTGAAACTAATGTTCAAGGATCCAAAGCAATTTGGATACCAAAATCAAAATAAATGTCTCCTGTAGGTGTGTGAGAGCAATGGTGATTAAAGTGAAGATATTCAAATGCTCTAGCCACACTTGTAAAGGAATGAGTAACCTCTAAGCTTATTTTGATTATCTTGCATAATTGGTTGCTCATTTAGTTTAAGAATGCATGAGTTTTGAACTTAATTGATTTTGTGTTGATTTTCTATCTCATGTATGTTGAAAATATGTTATGATGAACGTTTTCTAAAATTTCAAAGATTTTTCATAGGCTTTTGGTTCATAATAATGATTTTTGGTCAAATTTGTTTCACATGTTGTTTTAAACAAATTTTTCTTATTTTTGACCTTAAATTTAAATGCTTATGCATGTGATTACATTGCAATGAACATCTCTCTAACAATTGATAACAAATTTTCAAATGTATAAAATTTATGGATAGTTTTATGTACATGCACTTAAATTCAACAATTAGTATTGCATAAAGTATATTAGACTTGGATATATTGAATTTCATGTGCTACTAACGTGTTTGTTCGTCTTTATTGAAATTTAATATCTTTTAAGTGTCAAGCTCTTAAAGTCAAATATTTGTTTGTAATGCTTTTATTGAGGGGGAGCTTTGATTTTTCAAATGAGTTCTATGATAAAATTTACCACTTACTCTCCATTATTATTTTTGAACTTTAAATTTGAATTATTTTTTATATAACAGAAAGCGGGAGAAGTATGAGTTTGAAAAATTCAATTTCAAGAATAAAAAAGGGGGAGCTTTAATATTTTCCAAATATTTCTATTTTTCATTAAATGTTTTATTAAGGGGGTGTTTTCCAAAAACAATATTTTTCAAATGTTTTGTTATATCAAAAAGGGGAAGATTGTTGAACCAAGTTTTATAATATTTTGATATAACAAATTAAGGCAAAATGTTTTTGGACATGATTGAATTTGTTCAAACTTTTCAAAACTTTTCAAAAATAATTCAAAGTCCATTAAAATAGAATTTGAGCATAAAATTGCTTTTTTGGGTACGTAGTACCGATACTGTTCTTATAGTATCGATACTACATGAACAATACCAATATTGTTCGCGTGGTATCTATACCAAAAGTAAGAGAAGTATCGATATTCTTTATGTAGTATCGATACTACCAGTTGTTTTTCAAATGGCTCAAATTCTAGAATACAAAATAGGTATCGATACTCAAAGGAGTCCCGATACTACTTTACATAGTAGCATTGATACCATGATCATTGTATTGATACTGGTCAAGCCCAACGGTATTTAATGACTAGTTTATTTAAAAATTACTAAGGTAGTACCGATACTTATTAAAGGAGTACCGATACTCCCTATCCTGGGCAGTTTTATTTTGAAGAAAATTAATCTCCAACGGCTAGAAACGGCTACAAACTCATTCCAACATATAAAAACAAGTTGAGAACACTTGAAGAAGGGTTAGAACACCTATCCAAGCAATCAAGCACAAGAGAAGAGTTTTTCATTTTTATTTTACTTTCTCTTGTAAATATTAGTGTTTTAGTGAGCCTAAATTTTGCAAACACCTACCTTGTGAGGTTTTCTTGTTTACATCTTGTATTATGTTTTAAAAGAGGATTGGTTCTAGTTTAGCCATTGAAAAACTAGGAAGTTGTAAAGGTTATCTCTTGATCCTGTAAAAAGAAAGAACAAATTAGTGAATTTGTAACAAAATTCTTAGTGAGGAGCTAATGTAGTGGATATAGACTTGGTTAAGAAGTCAAACCACTATAAATACTTGTGAAAATTTTCCTATCCTTTCTAATCCTTATTCCCTAAACTCAAAAACCAATTAACCCCTCTTGGAAAATCATTCAGTTGATCAATTGAGCTTAATCGTTAATCCCAACACATATGTCCCAATGAATTCTAGCACAAGTGTTCCTGAATCAGTTAATTTGACACCTCGAAGTGATCCTTTTTCTGAGAGATCTCAATGTTGCGAATCTATCTTTAGATGTGAAATCTCTCGCGAACGACCAAACTTTTAAGACGGTTTACTTGCCAGATGCCCTAAGATCAAAATGTATTTGAGCTACCTTTTCAGGATTTCAACTCAAATCTTTTCTTTGGTTTCAAGACGTATTTTTCATATTTTGATCTGGAATCCTCCTTTTTTAAGAATAATATTTCTTAACAGAGTATGAATTTATTGGTTTCATCAGCAATTTTTTTGTCCATCTTTTCCAAAATTAACGCTCATCCAGAAAAGGCCTTTTTGACAACATATGACCCTTCCCAAGGCATCTATTTCCCACGGAAATCTTTATGAATAGGCAAGATCTTTTTAAGCACTAGATCACCCTCTCAAAACTCTATTGGGTGAACTTTCTTATCATATGTTTGTATCATCCTTTTCTAGTACATCTGTCCATGACATATAACTTTCAGTATCTTTTCTTCAATATAATTCAGTTGATCAACCCGAGATTGAACTCATTCAACTTCATCTAACTCTACTTCTTTCGAGACTCGAAGTGATGGAATTTCAACCTCAATGGGTACAGATACCTCTATTCTATAGACCAAAGAGAAAGGGGTTACCCCTGTCTATGTACGAACAGTCATCCTATATCCATCTAGGGAAAAGGGTAATTTCTCATGCTAATCTCTGTAGGTTTCAGCAGTCTTTGTAATGATTCTTTTATTGTTTTTTTTGCTTCCACTTGTAACACCCTAATTTAGGGGCTAAAATTAAGAGATTATAAAGTGGTGGAATTAATTGGTATTTTGAAAGAAACAGTGGGTTAAATTGTAAAATTTTAAAGTTGACAGACCGTTTTATGAAGTGCAGGAAGTTCAGTGGCTAAACTCTTGGTTTAACCATTTTTAAATATGAGATGTTATAAACCCCAATCCTCCGTATGTTTTCTGGAAAATTTTCCAGTTTCCCTCTCCCGTCAACCCCTCTTTGAACTCCGATCTACTCACCGTCCGACCTCCAAACGACGAGCCAAAACCACCATCGTGTTCGTTGTCAATCGAGGAACAAAACCCCTCAAACCTTTCATCGTGAATCATCGCTGTTCGTCGTGAATTTCAGTCTGAAGTATCGTCGGTAATAACTCGATTTTAGTTGGTTTTTCATCGATTCACGACGATCGGGTCATCCGTTTACGACACCTCCCGCACCATCGTGTTCGTTGCATCGTTCCGAGTTTGCCGGAGTCATCCTTGGTCTCCGTCGACGGCGGCGCATGAGGAGGTGAAGCGGTCAAAGTTTCCTATTTGTTGAAATTGAGCTCTCCGCCGTTCAAAATTGTGAACCGAGCTTTATAAGTATCTTGAAATCGCTCAAAATAATTTTTAGAATTTTTTCCGGGATTTTATCACTGTTCACGCGCCGCCACTGCGCGTGGGGAATAAAAAAATGACCGGTTTGACCGGTTTTGGTGCATTGTTGACCGGTCACAACCCGACCCGACTCGTTGACCCGACCTGACCCGTTTACCCGACCCGACCCGTTTACCCGACCCGTTGACCCGTTGACCGTCGTTGACCACTGTTGACCAAAACTTTGACTAGCTTTGACCGAGCATTAAACGACCTTTGACTTCGACCGAGTATACCTATCCTGACATTTTTCGACGTTCCAAATCTGATTCCGCTGTCCGTTTTTCGAAATTCAAACCCGAAGGCCTCGAAATTTCCGGTCAAACCCGTTGACTTTGATTTTGACCGAAAATTCCAAATTTCCGAAAAGTCATATTTTATGCTTTCGACGTCCTGAATCCGAATCCGAAGTCCGTTTCGCCAAATTCAAACCCGGTAAGCCGTCTTTCACTGATTTATCACCCGATTCGATCCGTTTATCGTAATTAAGCTCCGTTTCTGATATAATTTATGTTGATATGTATCTGAGGAATTATTGGAAGTTGAATTGAAGATCAAAGGTGTGAGAATGGAATTTTTATGGTCGATCAGTATTGCACGGAAATTGAGGTAATACTTTACTACCTCTTTATGCTTTATGGAACATGTTTATATTGATAAATGCATGAACAAGATAATGTTGGTCACTTTGGTGGAGTTGAATAGTTTATACACTCGATATGATGTGGTAGAAATTCTGTAACTAATTACGGATCGAATGACTAATATAAGAGATTAAGGAATTGTGAGATTAAATTACAAGTTTGTGATTAGTGATAAAGAAATCAGCCCTGTATCTGCAACTTATAATTTATTTCATCAAATGTTAAATGTTAAAGGTACTTGGATGGGAAATTATGAGAATACTCTGGTAGGGTAAAATTATGAAAATACCCTTATGTTATAAAAAGACTAGATTTGAATATGGAAGTTAGATAAGAGGATTTTACAGACATATTGATCTGATAAAAATATTGATGTGTATAAGAAATGTTAGTTTTATTTGGAAATTATGGATAACCGGTTTTTAATCCTATGAGAATTTGTGAAGGATACTAGAAGTTTGTTGAGAGAACCGTTTCAAGATCAGAGAGTATTCAAGAAAGCAATTAATCATAGGATCTTTAAATTATATTATTTTCGTTAAGAGCTAATATCGAAATTATCTGGTTAAGAAATTACGGAAATGCCTTAAGAGGTAGAATAGTTTGAGTTGACTCTGAATGAGAAGATACTTAGAGGATTCGTAGTTAACTCGATTAAGTACGGATTTAATTGTTAAGATCCCGACTTAGTGCAGGAAAATTTATGATATTTCGTTTGTAAAGTCTGAGAAGACACTTGACCTGAAAATATTCGAATAATGAGTAAATACTTGAAGAGTAATTTATCGGGGGTATTCTACTGTCAGAATTGTTCGAAATGACTGAAGTAAATGATAAGATTGAATTAAATAATAAGATCAGATTGAAGGAAAAGATTGAAATACCGTAGATCTGTAAAATGACCAAAATACCCCTGTAATGGGAAACAATTTAAGTGAGTAGATCAACCCTAAAACTATGTCAATACCTGAATGGCATAGATATTACTGGAACATGTGTTCATCTTCTCAAGTTTGGCTCGATGATAAATTTTGGAAGTATTCAGCCCAGCTCTAGATTGTATTCAGTACTAAGAATTAGACGTTTGTTCGACAATCAACCAGGAAGACCAAATTGAATGGAATGGAAGTACAACATGTATCTGAAATTCAGGAACGTTTGAATTACTCTGGAAAATCCTGAAGTAACTGGAATGGAGATGACTGATAAATGAAATAGGTAACCTCAATGACTGAGGATTTAGTAAGTGATTTGGATAAGTCTGGAAACTCTGATGAGTTTACGTAGTGTACAATTACAATGGGTTATGAACAAATTAATCAAGTACGTCAGCATTTCATGATATTGTGGAAGTGTGGAAATGAAATAAAGACATTGGAAGATCTATTCAACGATGATTCCGAAAATGGTCTATGGACAAGAATTTTGGTATTAAAGAGTAAATACCCTGGAAGAACAATGAATTGATCAATCGACAAGCATTAATTTTGGGAGTTATTCATTTAAGAGTTGTTTGATAATCCGATCAATCGACATAGATTGTAAATGTCCTGAATCTTCATTTCTTCCTTACAGCTCAAGTCATATTCTGAATAATTGATGATTTTGTCAGTTATTGAACTCTTCCAATAGTGATTCTGAATTCTGATATTCTATCGGCATACTGAATAACTCTGTTTCTCTACCTGATACAGTACCTCTAAATAATACCTGTAAACTCTGGTGTGTTCCCTAATTATATAAATATTTTATCTGATTTCCGAATTGAATTCTGTTCTGATACGTTACCTGAATTCTGTTCTGATTCTGATCTGGATTCTGTTCTGATATCTGATATGAATTATGTTTTGATTTTTGATATCTCCGTTTACCGACGGAGAAATGTTTTAAATGGGGGGGTATTGTTGAAGGAAGAATTTTCGCAGGTTTCTCGGCTTTGTGCTCAGGGCCTTATATGTTGTGTTGGGTTGGGTGTATGGTTCTGGGGAACCTACACATTATGTTGTGTTGGGATGGGGGTATATATATATATATATATTTTAAAAAGATCTGAAAAGTTACATGATTTTTGGGAACATACTAGAAAACCTATTCTGATCTCCTGAACTCAGTCATCCGAAATATTTCTCTGAACTGAAAGCTCATTGTTCGTTACCATCTGAAATATCAGTAAGATCTTTGCTCACCATAAAAATCTGTACATGTTCGGAAACAATAAGGAAATATATATATATTTATCTGTATCTGCACGTTCATCAGCATCATCTGGTAGTTCTGTATTACTGAGCTTTCCAAAGCTCACTCTATTACTCACATTTTCAGGTTAAAAGAATTGTACCAGTGCATCTATCGACTTCAGTAAGGGAGTTCGTCCGGCGTTGTTGCAGAGAACGGTACATGTGATTAGGGGGCATGTAATTGTATTTTGTTTTATATACGAGTCGTGAAAATCTGTTTTATTTTTAAATAGTAGCAAATGATTTTATAAGCTACACGTTTCAATAAAATTTTTAAAATTTCCGTTATTTTTACGGTGGGTCGCTCCGGTGACCCTAATGTGACTTCCCGGATCGGATCGGGTTACCCGCATCGATCTGTGGGGTGCTTCCACTACCCATTCATATTTAGGCGGTAGGTTACAGAGTTGGAATGTTTTATCTTAAACTGCGCACAAAGTTCATCCATCATCTTGTTATTCAAATTAGTGGAATTATCTATGATGATCCTCTCTGGCAACCCATATCGAAAAATTTTCTCCTTATTTATGAATTTACAAATTGTTGATCTCGTGATATTGAAATATGAAGTAACCTCTACCCATTTAGTGAAATAATCAATCACCACTAAGATAAATCGATGCCTATTTAAATCCTTTGGTGTGATTGCCCCAATGTCGTCCATACCCCACATGAAAAAACGGCCAAGGTGAGATCATAATATGTAGAAGCGAAGGTGGTTCCTGAATTTTATCTACTTATATCTGGCATTTATGACATATTCTTACATAATCGACACAATCTTTATGCATCGTGACCCAATAGTATCCATATCTCATGATTTTGTTGGCCATAGATAAACCATTTGCATGTGCTCCACATGTTCCACCATGAACCTCTTTCATAATGCTTTTTGCCTCTTTGGCAGTCACACACCTTAACAAGACTTTATCAGTACCCCTTTTATATAAGATTTCTCCATCAGGAAGTAGTCGACCACCATTCTTTTGATTGTTTTCTTGTCAATTTCATATGCATCTGGCAGATATGTTTGGTATCTCGTATTTGTAAGATATCATAGTACCAAGAATGTCCATCAACTTCTTCTTCTAGGAGATAGCAATATGTTGGGGTTTCATACACTTGCACTTTTATTGGCATCATGTCTGTTTTCCTATTAGCCTTAAATATCACAGCTAACGTAGCAGAGCATCGACCATCTGATTGGCCTCTTGGGAGGAAGATATCTGAATGCATCTTTAAAATTTTCAATAGTTTGAAGACCAAATTCTGATACTCAATAAATTTTGGGTCTTTTGTCTCATATTCTCCCCTTAGTTGATACACTACTAATAAGGAAAAACATTTTGACTTTCCTTTCGATGGATGCTTTTAACCCCATAACACATGCTTCGTATTCTACCATGTTGTTGGTACAAAAGAATTCCAATCTATTTGTGAAAGGATAGTAGACTTCTTCTGGGGAAATAAACACAACCCTAATTCTTTTCCCAAAGTTTTAGAGGCTCTATTAAAATATAACTTCCAGGATTTGTCATCCATGGAACTTTCTTCTTCAGTGGAGATGCACATCAATCCGCGTTTGGGAAATTGAAGTTCAGAGGCTCGTAATATTCTGAGGCACGACTCGTAAGAAAGTCATCTATGACATTCCATTTTATTTCTTTTTGGCTCACATAGACAATATCAAATTCAGATAACAACATCTGCCACCTAGCCAGTCCTCTAGTCAATGCACGAGATTCCATCATGAATTTTAAGGGATCCATTCTCAATATTAATTACGTGTTATGGTATAACATGTACTTCCTGAGCCTTCGGGTTGCCCAAACTAAAGCACAACACAACTTTTGAATTGGTGGGTACCGACTCTCGCAATCGGTGAATATCTTGCTCAAGTAATAAATAACTCTCTCTTTTTTTCTTGACTTGTCATGTTTCCCCAGCACACATCCCACTGAATTCTCGAAAACTGTTAAGTATAGAATTAATAGTCTTCCAGGCACTAGTGCTACTAGGATTGTAGAATTGGATAAGTATTTCTTGATTATCTCCAAAGTCTCTTGGCGTTCATTATTCCAAACATTAGGGTTATTCTTTCTGAGCAATCTAAACACCATATCATATTTATCGATCGGTTGAGAGATAAACCAAGATATATAGTTAAGTCTTCCAAGGAACCCTCAAACTTTTTTCTACAGACGAAGTGTAGAAAGATATTCAATTACCTTGACTTTGTCTAGATTGATCTTGATTCTTTTTTGATTTACCACGAAGCCAAGTAATTTTCTTGATTTTACCCCTAATGTGCATTTGGTTGGATTGAGCTTTAATTGTCATTATCACTTTCTCATCCTTTAGAAGAGTTTTCTTAGATTTTGTATATGTTCTTCTTTGTTTTGGGATTTGGTGATCATGTCATCCACGTATATTTCAATTTACTTATGTATCATATCATGGAAAAGAGTCACCATGGTTTTTTGATAGGTTTCCCCAGCATTTTTCAATCCAAACAGTATCACTTTATAGCAGAAAATGCCCAATATGGTTATAAACGTCATTTTTTCCACGTCCTCAGGATTCATTTTGATCTGATTATATACCGAGAAGCCATTAATGAAGGAAAAATATGAATGCCCTGCAGTGTTGTCCATAAGAGTATTTATATGTGGCAGGGAAAATTTTCTTTCGGGCTAGCCCCATTATGGTCTCGATAATCAATGCACATGTAGACCTTCCCATATTTCTTAGGTATTATGTCTATATTGCCTACCCATTCGAGATACTTTGACTTTTTAAGGAAACATGTGTCAATATGTTTTGTCACTTCCTCTTTCATCTTTAATAGCATCTTTGGCCTCATTCTCCTAAGTTTCTACTGAATTGGCTTGTATTTTGGTCTGATTGGTAGCTTATGGACTACTATATCAGTGATTAACTTAGACATATCTTAGAATGACCATGCAAAGACGTCTCTGAACTCTTAGAGTAAACTTATCAATTCTTGTAGATATATCTTAGAATGTCCTTATTTCTATTGTTACCAAATTCACCAGCTTGGTTTCTTCCTTGTAGGGTAGAATATGTTTCTCTTCATTTTCCACTAGTCTTAATAATTCGTTAGGAACCTCGCAATCTTCCTCATCTTCGTACTCATTGACTTCTTCTAGACACAAAGGTTGCTCAAAATCTATCTTGTGGCTGACTTCAGGAACATTCATGCTAATATTATTGTGACATCTGCAAAAATTTAGCTCGGATGTATTGAAATATGAATATAAATAATATAGAATAAGGAATAAAGAATATGATGCAAAGAACACGGTCCAAAATACGAAGAATGAAAATGATTACCATTTGAGAAAAATAGAAAAAGTATCTTTCATTAATCAACTTTGGTAACATTGAATTATACAAAAAGTTCTTTTGATACTTTTAAGTGCTAACAAAAGTTATCTTTGAGCATTACTTTGAATTAGCCCAAAAAACTACAGGGAGGTCCTCTGCCGTCCAATAGTCAAGTTCTTCACCAGGGAAGCAAGGATGCATTCCAACTAAAAACTTTCCAGGCTAATTGCCCTTGGTAATCATATTGACAGACAATCCTTCCATAGCTTCTCCCATCATATTCTGCTCTTTCATCATCTCCTCGGTCTTAGTAGCATTGGTTAGTTACTGCTCCATATTGTACACTCCTCTGAATTTGAAAGAACTCTCTATAAGAGGGAATGAAATACGTTCCCAAAGGATATCCTCACCTTTCATTCTAACTTTTCTTACTTTAGACCTCTTTCTCAGCTCTTAGCCATGTTGTAGGAATGTGGGCTTAAATCTGAGCCCAAAATGGTCTCCCTTTCATTCGATGGCTATAAGTTGTACCATTCCTTGTAGATTCCTACCCAGTCCTTTTCCAATCTTTGCCTCTCTTCCCAAAGTTTATCTTAATACCATCCGGTTACAATCAGATAGCATGGGGTGTGTAATTTTGCTTCATTCAGCAACATATATTGCATTGATGAACTCCAAGGCATATTCTTTAACATCGATTTATAGGGGATCAAATGTTACTGAAGCAATGATTTATTCTCTAGCCCCGATGCTGACTAACTTCCCATCAATCACGAATTTCAACTTCTGATATAGAGACGAACAGACTGCTCCTGTAACATGGATCCAGGGTCTTACCAATAAGTAGTTATAAGTGGGGTGGATGTTCATCATAACAAATTCAATATGTTAGATAATAGGTCCAATCAGCAAGGGTGTCTCCATTTTGCCAATCACATCTTTTTTTGGTTTCAACAAATGCCCTGAAAACATTGTGGTAAGCTCTCATATGTGAGATGTCTACGGGTATTCTCTGCAATGTAGCCAAATGTATCACTTTTAGTGCTGACCCATTGTCTATTAGAACCCCTGGAAGGACATGATCGTGATAGTGAGTAGTTACATTTAAAGATTTAATGGATCCCATCCCACCTTTCGAGATCTCATCATCAGTGAATGTGATATAATTGTCTGCAGCTTTATGTGCCACAATTCAGTATAGTTTATCTGTTGATATATCCTCAGGGACAAAATGTCTAGTTTAACATATTTAACAAGGTGTTCTGATGTACCAATGATTTGATTAACATAACTAATATCGAGATTTTGGCCTGCTACTTGTAAAGCTTCTTTACTACGCTATATTCATTATGCTTTAGGAACCTCAGTAATTCACGAGCCTGAGCTTCAGTCACTGGTTGATTATTACTAGTAAAGGTTCTTCATTAAATATGTTTGGCACTACTAATGCCTTTGCTTTAGCTTTCACTTTGTCCGCCTCTGTGGAGGTCTTGGGTGAGTAACATCTTCCGCTTCTCGTAAAGTGGCCTACTTCACTGACCTCTTATGTGATTGATTTCTTCTCCTCCTCTATTCTCTCAGAGGGCCTCGATCATTCTAGTGTAGACACATTTGCAGTATAACTCCAAGGGACCTATCGTGTGTCTTTAAATGGGAAATGAGATGATTTTGTAATCACGATTTCAAGAATCATTGATGATGAGCTTTCTTTCCTAGGCTTGACTACGATGATCACAACTTTTCTTATTCCTTGCATCCTGTTAGAGCTATCCTCCATGCAAACATCCATCTTTTTTTTTCTCTCCTTTTTATTAAAGAATTTTACTTCACCATTGTTCATCATTTCCTATAGTACTTCTCAAAATTTGTGTCAACCCTGAATATCATGACCTTACTCTTATTGATAATCACAATACACTCTATGCCCAATAAGCTTCATCTTGGGATTACCATTTCATCATTCATGCTTTACACAGTTGTTTGAACACTTAACTAAGAGAAGAATTGATTTCTGACACATCTTTCTTCAACCACCTATTTTCCTATTTCCCAATCGTATTTACTCCTTACCCCCATGATTGGGCTGGGGATGAGTGTTTGTAGATGATGCTTTAAATTCTAGGTCTCTTATGTTGATAAGATTTTGCATAATCATTTTAAACGCCAGGTAGTTCTCTATGTCATGGTCGGTAATCCCTACATGATGATCGCAGTGGGCGTTGGCATTATACTAATGAGGGTAAGGTGGCTGGAGTGGAGTCAACTTATAGGGACATACCATTTCTGCTTTTACCAGTGAGGCACATATTTCAGAATATAATACTAGAATATGTGAGAAGGTCATCCTCGTAGGCTCTTTCCTTGGCCCTCTATTCTTATTGGTATTCATTTTCTCTTCCCTAAGTTGGGTGGTCATAACACTACCTCTGACGTTTTTGTGGTAATTGCTCGTATGATTCACCTCATTCTCATTCTTCTTATAATATGGCTTCTTTTACATTCTAAACCCTCGATCTTTCCAGTTTTGATGGAATTTTCAATAAATTCTCATGAAATAACCAGATCAGTAAAATTATTAGTGGCGTTCCCCAACAAATATCCGAGATACGGAGCCTTCAAGGTGTTCACGAATATAACAGTGGCTTTATTCTCCAATTATGGGGGCTAATCCTGGGTGACTACATCACACCACCTTTGAGCGTATTGCCTGAAAATTTCATTGTGCCTCTTTTCCATGTTCTGTAAAGTCCATCGGTCAGGGACGAAATCAGTGACATGGCAGTATTGCTCCAAAAATGCATTGGCTAAATTCCTCCATGTTTTGATGTGAGATTTGGTTAGCTAGTTGTACCACTTCGCAACAGACTCAGACAAGCTATCTTGGAAACAGTGTATCAACAACTTTTCATTTTCTGTATAGCCAGCCATTCTCCTATAATATATAGTAAGGTTGGTAGATGGACAAGTGGTCTCATCGTACTTTTCAAAAATTGGTAGATTAAACTTTGGGGGGAGGATAAGTTCAGGGACTAAGTTTAGGTCCCTAGCATCCATTCCATAAAATGACTATATTACCTCTATATACCTTACTCCAGATTTGACATGTCTTGCTCTAGTCATAGATGGATAGTTCATTGGGAATGAAGGCTCTGGGTAGTGTTGTTGGTTAGCCACATAGACTCCAGGTCTAGTCTCAGTGGAGCTGAAGATTGAACAAAAACATGCGTAGGTGTAAAACCTAGAGGATGTGAGAGATCTGGTGTAAAACCATATGGGTGCTGAGGGTCAGAGGCATAGACAGTTAGGTTAGATGGTTTAGGTCCAAAACCTGGTGGATGTAAGGGTTCCTAATTGGACAATGCTAGATGGTTAGCAGTGGCCTTTCCGGTAGTCAAATGCTTTCTGAATATGTCCTTAATCGTTTTTAGTAAGTCGAGCTGTGAACTCGCCACATCTACTTCGGTTTTATTCAGCTTCCCTCTCTCATTTCTTCTTGTGTGTCTCATTGATCTTACTCGATTAGGGTTAGTCTCTCTTCCATTTTCCTGGTCAACTTACGAGTACTGTAGGGGTGTGAGGTGAAGGATAGGATAGGATCACTACAAACGATTGGAAATCGTATTTTATTATTCGTTGTCTTATTCAATGAATGAATGTTAGAATACCAAGCATTAAGACTTAAAAACATGAAAATGCTAGTAAAAAAGATATTGATTCCAAAATCACCAGTTTATTCACAAAGTTCTCAACAATACACAATTCCTAAGCACTTAGGGAAAGAAAATAAATAAACAGAGAACTACATATAATATCTAGCAATGTCTCCTAACTTCTCGAGTTCTACCATTATCTCTATAATATGTCACTCTTCTTCAGATTCTAGAACCACAAAATCTCTCAAGGTATCAGCTTCTTCAGACAACTCAAAGACTTGTTGGGTAACCCTGCTAGCCTGATCCACTGCTTTTTTTATTGCTTCATGCTGCATCTGAATGGTATCATTAGCTTGACGCAATGCATTTCTCAACTCTTGATTAGTTAAAGGTCGACTTCCTTCGAGCTATTGGATTCATTCATGGCATCTTTACACCGTACCTCCAACTCAATAATCTTATTATTCAAATCTTCATTTTTCTTGCCTAGCCATTTCTTAGGCTAATGAGTAAATCAACTCACCTCCTTCTACCTAAACAATTCTTTTCTTTAAGGCTTCATTCCCTTTTAGAAGGAAAATTCCATTGCTATTGTAGGGATTCTGAAAAGCCTACTCTAAACTAATTAGTTGTTATTCAAGTTGTTCAATTTACACTCGCCTCTGTTCTAACTCTTGATTGGCCTTATCCCTTTGTTCTGTTAATCCATGGGCATGTTGCACAGCTCGCTTCTTTTCTTCATGGCTTCTTCTCACACTTCTTTCTACTCGATATAGCTTCATTTTCAAAGCCTTAGGAGTATGATGCATACCATTGGCTTTCATGTTATTTTCTATGTCTCTGAAATCTCGATCCAGGGCGGCAAAATACTCTTTGATTCTTTCTTTTTATTTGGTTAACTATTTTACCAACCCATATCCCTTTAATAATTCGAGTTCCCACATAGTTTTCTCATCTGAGAAACTTTTTTGCTCATTTTCTCTATACAAATTCATTAGCCCGATTTCGTCTATTAATTGCTAAACTTCAGTAAGGAGCCATCTTAACTTTACCTCTATGGTCAATCCATCTTTTAAATTGGGTTTCGGGGTATTATCGTTAATTCTCCCTATCCTCCAAACCTCATAGGCCAATGTAAATGCTGGTTCTATCATCTTGAAATTTATAAAACAGGCCTTTTGCCAAACAGTGTATATCTTCGAGATTTAGTCAATATAATTTGGGGTAGAAAAGGAAAATTATGTCTTTTTCAATTCACGAGTAGCTAGTATGAATTATCGGGCACTAAGCTTTTGAAGTACCATCAAGAAAGTGTAGCCAATTTCTCCCTACAATCCATATAACATAACAAAGTTGTCATTGTTGCATTTGTACAATATGTCTTCCTTGGGTAACCAATATGTTTTCCAGTCTACCTTGATATCTTTTATATTTCGTAGGGCCTCGATCCAGTCTTTTCTTTTATGATGTTCTAGAATTTGACACTTGTCAAGGAAATCCACTAAAGGAGAGAAATATGAATGATGCTTTTGAGCCCAACCTTTTTCAACTATATAGGAATGGCTCCACCACCATACCAACAATACGGATACACAACCAGTAAACTGACCCCAACCTAAATGTCTACATTGGTTTAAAAATATGAATGTTTATAGTAGGATGGTTGGTGCGGGATTTGTTTTCTTAGAAATGACTTTGACAAAATCTATTATGGCAATATCGAAGTGATCTTTCTTTATTGAGAAAACTACTAAACCATATAATACGACTGCAAACTGATCTTTTCTTTTCATAGACGGTGTTTGCTCATAGATCCCATTCTTTTGTCTTCCCAGTTTAAGTGACCATCTTGTTTGTAAATCCTTTGGGTCGGATCGCCTTATTGTAAAGAATGTCTTTTGATGTTTGGTATGCTCAACAAAGCAATATAATCTTTGAGGGTATGGGTCATGTCCATTTTTGCCAAAGATGAAGCAACAGTACGTGGATTCTAGCATTCAGCTAAAGCTCGAACGAAAACTATGTCAATCGGTACTCTTAATAACTCTACTATGTCTCCATAGACTTCCTTGAACAATATTTTCTTAGTCTCATCCCAACTAGCCTATATTCTTGATAACTCTACCCAATGTGTTTGCTTAACACTAATAATAACCTTCTCTGACATCACATATTCTTCACCATCTGTAATATTATCCCCAAACCACACTTGTACATACTCTAATCAAGTCTAAACATTTATCACATTCTCGGTCCTACCAGAAGACATTGTTATGAAATGAGAATGAAAATGATACATGCAAATAAGAGACAAAAGAAATAGGTTAGTAAAGTTAAATTAAAAAATTTAAAGATTAATAAATGCTAATTAAATTAATTCAAACAATTCAAAGAATAACAACTACAAATTACAAACATAAAACACACAAAATAAAATTAAAATTCTAGCCGCATGCGTTCTAATTCTCTTAATTTATCCACATGGATCTAGCAGTGTAGGTTTACTAAATTCTCTAGATGAGGTATGGTTCTAAGAAGGTTCCCAAGACATTTTTACAACCTGCTAAGGTTGACTCCGATTTTGGCCCATTACAAACTTGCAATCAGATTCTACATAGGGGATCACACCACTAAAAGCGTATATGAGAACTGATATACGGATAGGCAACTTAGGATGCTTTCCAGAGTTAATTTGTCGAACCCACACGAGGAAAACCAATGCTCCCTATGAGGTGTGACTTTTCCCCCTACTTAAATAAATTGGGATTGAGCTCAGGTTTAGAGCTATGATATGCAGCAATCCTAAATATTCACAGAAGTGTAAGCATTAACCAGAGAGAAAATCTTTTTTTTCTTTTTATCTTTTTTGAAATAACATAATGAACTGTAAATTAAATGAGATTGAACTCATAATTTTCATAATCCTAAATATAGGGTAACCAACTCGTAACTCAACTCTCATTTTGTTTTAAAAAATAAAATGTCCCCGGCGGAGTCGCTAAGCTATTGACACCGTTTTTTGACCGAGTGGGGAAAAACTAGTACGACTTAGGGATTTTTCTTTGAAAATATTTTAAAATGTGAGGAGTCGCCACCAATCATTTTATGGTGCGATTGGGACACCATAAATCGTGTGGTTTTAATAAAATATTTTATTTATATCAAAATACCAAGTTTAGGGCCTACAAAACCAAAAAATAGGTTCAGGAGTTAGTTACACGTTGGGAAGGATTAACACCCCCATAACACCCAAAAATTGGTACCTAGTTGAATACCATATATTTAAAATTGAAAATTTTGAGTTCGAACTTCATCTAATTTAAAAAGCATTGCGGATACAAAGTTTAAAAGGATATTCATTTATACCAATAGCACCCACCCCTAGCATGAATGCGGGATATCAGCTATTGTGCCCAATAACTGGAAATTGCCTCGATATTTTATAAATCATGATGAGATCTTGAAAATGATATCGGCTTATTTTGGGAATCACCAATAGTCACCCCCGGTCATACTTACGAGAGATATACTACTGACTCCCTAACAAGTGAACATTGCCTTAGGTTTTAAAATAAGATGTAATCAAACATTTTATAATTAACCCTAATTAAACTAAGGGTAGATTAAAGCTTTCTCTATCTTAAAGTTTCAAATTATTAGTGAACCTAGAGGCATAAACCTAAAAAATGTAGGCTCTAATATTAATCCTACTTGATTTTAACCAGTTATTGAATCGAATAATTAATATGGTCACATGAGCATTTAGGCGAGGGCCAACTCAGATTACTCCTTAAATTAAAGGGCCTAGATTGAAATCTAACCTAAAATGGAGGCTCTAATTAATAAAATATTTAATTATATTAACTTAAAAATTCAAATTAAAAGTTTAAGGACTAATGTACAAGGATACTAAAGTCTAGAGACCTAAATGTAAAACTTTAAAGTTTAAGGTCAAAATCTATAATACCTAAAGTTTAAGGATTAACCAATAAATCAAGTCTCAAATAAATATCTTAATTACATATTAAAAATTAAGATATTAAATTCAGGGAGCTTTAAAATTAATTGATGATTAACATTTTAAGGATTCGAACAATCAACTCGATTAATCGTGCATTTTATGAAAAACTTGAATTGAATTGTTCCTTAATTAAACCTAAGGGGAGATCCTAATTAATAAATCAAATTTGGCATTAGAAGAATATAATCTAAGGACAATTTCTAAGAACTAATTGAATAAAAAAACTATAAATACAAATTCAAACAACAACACAATTAAATAAATTAAAATTAAGAATTACACAAACAAAAATATTTGAATTAAAATAAAAAATATTATATGCAAGGATTAAATCGCATTAGCCTCAAACTATAGGGATTAAAAAATTGATTGAACATGTAATTATAAGGGACCAAATTTAAATAAATTAAAAATTAAGCATGCAAAACAATAAATAAATTTAGGACCTAAGTACAAAAACATACTAAAATAAGAAAGATTAAAATGTGATTTTCAATTTTTAATAAGCCAAATATGCATTAATAAATAAAAATGCGAAAATTACACAATTAGGACAACAACATTTAAAAAAATTAAATAGTTAATTTATGTGGCCAGAATGCAAAAACACGCTAAAACTAAGGGGACTAAAAACCAAATATGTCAACAATACACAACACTCATAAAAAAGGGGAAATAACGAAATGAGTGCAAATAAAAGAAGGGTAAATAACATATTTGGTCATCGTAGGTGACCAAAGTGTAAAAACAAGGCTATCTATGGGGGACCTAAACGCGAATAACCCAAAACCCAAAAAATTAAACTCTCTAAACTCTCTCTTCTCTCTCTCGACTGAACCCCTACCGACCTCTCACGCCACCATCCTAAATGTCGTTCCAGCCACCACACAATATAGTTGACCTTCCTAAAACGATTCCAAACGACGCTATTTTATCCAATATGCACTCCTAAGCCCTGATATGGGGTTAAAATCACCAAATAATACTCCTAAGCACCCAAAAATACCCTCTAAACACTTCGGCTTCCCTACCTTCGGCCACTGCGAAGACGAACCAACCCTTCGATTCGACTCCCCTCTCAGGTAACTTTAATTTTTCTTTTCTTTCACAAGTATATATATATATATATCAAACTGGAAGAAAAGAAAAAAAATTTACATTCAAATTGGAAGAAAAAAAAGTTTTACCTTTATAGTTTTTTTATTTTTTCTGAAAAATCCAAAAGGGGGTTTTTCTTTATAACATTTTCTTCGGGGTTTATGCCCGAGATTACATAGCTTCTTTTAAATAAAAAAAACTCAATCATGCTTGCTTTTCACAAATATTGTTTGTGATGATTTTTCCTTTTAAAGCCCCATATTGTTCTGGTTTTGTTGAGATCTCTTATGAGATTTGGTTTGGCTAGGTTTGACGACGAAAACGATCGGCGTGGCTGGACTCAAACAAACTTGAGCGGTGGCTTTAGGAATTGACTTGAAGGTGATGGCGGTGGCTTAGTATGTATTAGGGTTACAATTATTGTTGTTTATGTTAGGGTTTTAATTTGGGCCCAAGTTTGGGTTTTGGTTTGGGTCCGAGTTTTAGATTTTGGTTTGGGTATTGGGTTTGGATTTGTAATAATAATAATGATGATGATGATAATGGTTGAAAAATGATGATTACAATCAACCTAAAACAACAGTGGACTCAAGAGATTCTATATATTAAAATGGCCTCTTTAACATTATGTAATGTGAGCCAAATTTTGTCTTAGTTACCTTCAACAAAATTCTGGTTAAATTAGCCTTAAATAATGCGAACAATTATTTTTCGATTAGTGAAAAACTTCACAATCTATTTTCTGCACTTGTACGTATTTTTCATCCATTGGAAAGAATTATCGAAGTCTTTAAAAATCAAGTTCAAAGTATGGCAAACATAAGGAGTCCAAAAATGTGTTTTTGTACTTTTTGAACATCTCTTCCACCAGTTGTGCAATTCTCAGCATTGTCTATGAAAACTTGGAGAACATTTAAGGGGCCAATTTTTTCAATTGCATCTACTAAAAATTCATTGATCATTTGTTGTTCGATATATGAACTGCAAAACTACACCGTTAGCATTGACTGGAAATATAAACAGTAATTAAAAGGAAAAAATTCGTAAACCGTGTCGTGGTAAAAACCACTGCGTTAAAAACAAATTCGCCCTGATGTGTGTAATCGCTGCAGTAGGCGGATCGTCCCTCGAGGTTAACACAGTCGCTCCGAATTCCGTACACCCGAAACTGGAGTGGACTGCTAGTGGTATTGCTCTTCTGATTGGAAAGCACTCAGAGAGAACTCACAGAGAGAATTGTAGAAAACACTTCTGTAAGTGAATTGTGAATATTTGAGAGTGAGTTGAAAAGCTGAATATAGCCCTCTATTTATAGGCTAGAAATAGGGTTAAAATCGTCCATAAAATTTCAGGATTAAATCTCTTCTTTTGTAACAGCTGAAACGTCTAGATGAACCTGACTCAAAAATAGTTCAGGTTCATTGCATCATTGTTCAGCTGTTATAACTCCCGAAATTATTTCATGTAACCCATGGAATTAAATCAAATAACTCATGTAACTCCTGATATTAACAGCTTGTCTCATCTGTACAAAGCTGGAAATCAGTCCAGATACATCTTAACGTTTTTTATTTAATTTAGGAAAAGCTGTTTAATTTCTGATAACTCTCATAAACCAGCTGTTATCATTTGAAATTAAACAGTCCTCAGCAGCCTATAAATATCAGTTGAAATCTTTCACATTTTTCCATTTGTTTCTTTCAAAGAGAAATTCCTCAAGAATTTTCTCTAAAACGATAGTATCCGTTCGGACGTGTCGAAGACACGTATTACCACGACCACGAGTCGAGCCGAGACGAGACGGACGGATGGCGGCAGCGGTACGCGAGAGTCCCCCATGTTCTCTATCACTCAACAAGGAAGTGGGAAAGCCAGCCTTAAATACTATTCCCAATAGTGTTTCCAATACTATGTGGGATTGAGCATTACCAACATTTGTCCTAATTTCTCCACTCCATTGAAGACATCACAATACATAAACATGGCTACTTGACTGATTGTTGCAATGACACTGATAAACTGATCTTGTTTGCAATTGAACAAACAATGCGAGACAACAGATACACCATGAATATACCAAGTATATTTCACTGGGGCCCACTCTTTTTCCATGCTTATGTAACATCCATCAAGCAATGATGTTATTTCCTTCTCAAATAAAGGTGATTTGTAACCTTTAGGTGTTTGGTTGATTGCATGAACCATTTCATATCACTTAGGACTTTTGAGATAATAAAAGCGATAACATTTGCGCAAAGAAATCTCATTATCTTTATATCAACAGCTTATCTGGCCATAGTTCCAAAGGACATTTCAAGTGATGATATGTTAGGATTGGGTATTTGTATTTTTTTTTTTTTGTGACTGTAGACTGTTGTAATCTTGTTTATACCCCTGCACCTTCTGCTTCTTCAATTTTTTTCTTCTTCAAATTTTTTCTCACCTTCATATAAGCTGTCGACACTCGATTTCATCTAGACAATATTAATATTAATATTTTATTTATTATTATTATTAATTTGTGCAGGCTTTTACAAAACCCAAAATCAGACCCCAAACAAAGAGCCAATCCAGCCCAAATCAAGCAACCCAAAGCCCAACAACAAATTAGGCCCAATACCCAAAGAAATTAGGGTTTCCAAACCCTAATCCCATTCTACCACCATTATCTTGCACCACCAATCCCCTATTACCTTTCTTTCCACCAATCATTCCTCTGCCTGGTTGCAGCTGCCAAAGTAATCTGCACCAGCCCAACACTCCATACCACCTTCACTGTGCCATCAAATCCCATCTCAGCCAATAAATACACAACAACAAACAAGCAGGATTAATGTCCTATTTTTTCCGAAATGCATGGGGTAATATAAAAACCCAAGAACAAGAATGTAAAGGGGGACTCCCCTCATTTCGAAAATAAAAAAAATGAAAATTCTGAAGCAACCTCTTTTTATTTTTTTTGCTTTTTTGAAATACAAAAATTTTTTAAGCAACAACAAAGGAAAAAAAAAGAGTAGAGTTAACTTTCTGCCGAGTCACTCGCCGATGCTAGGAGGGTGGACTCGCAGATCTGGTCAGTGAGGAGGCACACATGATATATGGGAGCAATATACTCCGAAATCGAGTTGATCCAATGGTATGATGAAGAGATCGGAGAGTGGGAAAGTCGAACGATTGTAGCCCAATTTGTGAAGATAGATAGGTCTTTCGGCGAAACCAAGACCAAATCCGTGCTCAGGGCCTCGATATGAAACCACTGGCGTAATCGGGGCTCAAAACAGGTATCGACGACGGTGGTCGGCGATAGGTTGATTTTTTAGAGAGAAGCGAGAGCTTGTATCTCTAAAATAAAAAATGAAAGAAAATTAAAAAAAGAAAAGAATGTTGTATTTATAGAAAACTTTAGGAGGAAATTGCACTTAGAACCCCTAAGTTATGCATATTTTTGTAAAATGATCATCTGTAGAGACCGATTTTATAATTTACATGTTTCTTATCATGTTATATATTTTTGGTTTAATTGCTATTTCATCCCCTCAACTTTAGTGTGTTTTTGCATGTTAGTCACATGTAGGGATTGATTTTGTAATTTTCCCACTTTTATGCATGCTATATATATTTTTATTTAATTATGTTTTAATCCCTGTATGTTTAGCGTATTTTTACATTTTGGTCATGTGTAGTGATGGTTTTAATTTTTTAATACTTATGGACTGATTTAGTAATTTCCTTTTTTTATTTAGAATGCATGTTTTAGGCTAGGAAAAATGAATATTTAGGAAATAGCCCCTGCATTTTCTGCATGTTTGTATTTCGAACCAGAATCTGTCTTTTTATTTATTTTAATTTGGCCATGCAATTTTAGTTTATTTTAATTTAGTCCCCATGTTTTATTTTTTATTCTTTGTAATTTTAGCACTTAGTATTAAAAATGCTCATTTAGTCACTTTTATACTTTATTTTATTATAATTTTGACATGATGGTTTGATTGTTAATATTTTAGTCCTATTTTCATTTCATTTTATTTTAATTTTTGCATGTTGATTGCATGTTAGTTCATTTTAGATGTTCATTAATTTTGCATAATATCCTCAGAAGCATCTCTTGACTTAAATCGAAATAAATTGACTAAGGGTAATATTCGCTCATTTTAATATTGTCGTAAAGTGACTGTCTTAACGTATAAGAAAGTTACTTTCGATAATTTTAAAATGAAAGTATATCCCAATTAGTGACACGAATTAAATCGAATCCATTTTAAAATCCGGGGATTGGGAAAAAGATCATGTTGATCTTTTAATTAAATTCACTGAGAAAAGACTGTTAGATCGAATTTAATGTCTCGTCTCAAGGAATTTAAATAATGAACATCCTTATTCTCATTAAATATTGGTAAAATAATTAATTAATTATACTTGCGTGATATATGATTTTAATTTGCTTTATTTTTGCATGTGTTTTTCGATGGGTTTTTGAAATAATAACAACCAAATCGATATTGAGATTAGTAATATCTTTTCATTTCAATTGGAGTAATAAATGACTACTCTAAGGCATGAGAGGTCATTTATTCTTGATTGAAAATAATTCGATATTATCGTTCTCTCTTGAATTAATATTGATTTTTAAGACAGAATGGTGATATCTCTTAATTTCGATTGGAGCAATAAATGATTGCTTTAAGGTATGAGAGGTCATATATTATCGATTGGAAATAATTAGATATTATCGTTTTCACTCAAATCAATATTGAATTTTAAGATGAAGTAGTAATATCTCTTCGTTTTGATTAGAGTAATAAATGATTATTTTAATACATGAAGGGTCATTTATTCTCGATTGGAAATAATTAGATATTATCACTTTCTCTCTTAAAATTATTTTGGGTGTTGTTATTCTGAATTAATAATGAACATTAGAAGGTAATTTTACTATTTCTTTATTTCGATTAGAGTGAGAATCGATTACTTTAAGGTATGAGAGGTCGATTCTTCTTGACAGGAAAAAAATTAAATATTATTGTGCTTCATCCAAAAATTCAAAGAATATTATTTGTAGGGGATCTTAAATTCAATTAGACTCAAACTTGTAAATTTCATTGCAAAGATAACTAATTAATTAACTAAGTACCGATTTAGGGCTCTGTGGGGGTGCTAATCCTTCCCCACACGTAACCGACTCCAAAACTCAAATTTTGGTAACGCATACCGCAAATTTGTTGTTTTAATTAAAATGAATGTTTTTTTAAAAATGAAAAATACTTTTTGGGTGCCTAATGCACACTTATAACTCCGTAAAAGATAGTGTTATGGGTCTTTTTACTTAGGTTATTGTTTGTCTAAAATCCATTTGTCATAGCATTTTAGTTGGATATAGTTGCATGTAGTATACATTTGCGTGTGGTGGATAAGTTTTGTCGAGGCAAACTTTATTTGGTTTAACTTATGCTGCTGAAGAGGAAGGTTGTTTGATGGTTGTGTTGAGCAGAAAAAGAGACAGTGAGGAACATATTTTCTTGTCTAGCAAAGAGATATCATACAAGACTAACGCAACCTGACGACACTGCTGACGTCACTTGCCTAGCTTAAATCTAACATTCACTCATGCCTTTAGTAAGTTAATGGGGAACACTTCCAGCTGTTTATAATTCACAAAATAGGTATAACATTGAGGGTATTTATGAAACTTTCAAGGGAACTAAACCCTAGAAATTCCAGCTATAAATACCCCATTATAACTATTCAAAGAGGATAAGAAGGAGAACCGAAGATAAGAAGGGAGAATAATATACCCGAGGCTTGGAGTAGGTGGCTGCAATACTCACTTTCATACCGTTCCCCACTTGACCATTCTTGGGTTCCCTTCATAGTCGGACTTCATTGGAGCGATGACCAGGCCTCGAGAAAGACTGGTCACCAGAACAGGCGTGGTGGTGGTCCGAATATCATAGCAAAGCTCTGATTTTTGGAGTTTTTCTTCCTTTGTTTTTATTTCCATATTTTTTAAAGGGTTGTACTTAAAGAATGATTTTTAGGATGATATTTACCGCACCATGAACTATTTTACATGGTGTTGGATGTTTCTTGGTTGAAACGTTATCTATTTGTTAATGAATTATGCAATTTGTTTATGCTAAGTGTTGTTTTCTTCATTGTTTTAATATTTTGCCTTGAATCCGTAAGAGCTTTTGAGTGTTTGCCTGGTTCCTTGGAAAAACATTCATGGTCTAGCGTCATTTTTCTAGGAATAGATGCCTGATATCGAGAGAGTTATGGTAGATCTATGTGAACAACAGAACTAATCCTGGATGGTGAGGTTCTAATCCGCCTTAGAGATAAGGAGAGGGTTTCATTCGACTAAAAGGGGTAAATACTTGAGTAAGATACGCGAAGACTATAGTTTATACTGAGGGTATTGCCACATCAACAGTTTGACAAACCAAGGGTTGTAGTTCATGCCGAGTAATATTGCCGTAGAAATCGTCCTTCAATACTCTAGTAATCCTATCGGAAAACCTAAGCATAACATACCAAATCATTCTTAGCATAAAATAACTTTTCGCTATAGCAAAACCAACCTAAGTGCTCCATTAGAAGTTTGATTGTGTGAGGTTTTTCTGAATATATCGAAGTCAATATTTTTATTTGCTTAAACAACTTTTATTTGTTTACCTTTGCATATTTTTATTGCCTCGACCAAACTTTTTTGCACACCACACTTTACATTATTTCCTACCTCGGGAATACTTTTCTATCTGTTTATACCATTTGATACTGTTTACTTTCCTTTTTTGACACGAACCTTAGGACTAGCTAGTGACACCTAGTTCTAGCTATAGCAAAATATCAAAAAGTCCTACCAATCCCTGTGGAGACGATACTCAACTTACTATTATATTACTTACATCAATTATGTACACTTGTACTGATTTGCTTGCCTTAGCATATACATTAACTATCGATCAAGTTTTTGGTGCCGTTTCCGGGAATTGTCAACGGGATGAATTTTGAAAAATGGCTCGCTCTAAGTCAAATCCAGGTGTGTCCTCTTCGTTCGCCGCGACTACACATTTTCAACGCTTCCAGAGTCCTAAGACAGAGACCATATTTAAAGCACTGCAAAAATACCAAGTCTACTTGGACGATTGATGTGTCTTCCCTACAACAGATGAAGAACCGTTCAGGCCAAAAGTGATGGATGTTTTTCGAAAACATAAATGGGAAAAGTTCATCCGACATCCAAAGGTGGTGCACCAACGCTGGTCTAGGATTTTTATGCATATCTGGGAGATCAGTCCTAGCACTTTGTCTATGTGCGAGGGCAGTTAATCTATTTCACTCCCTCAGCCATCAACATATATTTCAAGATCGGCAAAGTTGAAAATCAACATAAGAAATTTTTTACCGAGGCTGATTCAGAGACATACGATGGCGTGCTAGAGGATTTGTGTTTTGGCTGAGCAAAGTTTGAAATGAATTCTCCCAACTGAAAGCTTGTGGATTGTCGAGCCCTTAAACCAGTCACAAAACTGTGGAATCACTTTTTAAAAGGAAAATTGATACCCACCTCGCACAACACCACAATATTACTACGACGATTAATGTTGTTACATTCCATTATCTACGGGCGCTCAATCGATGTGGGCGAGATTATCTTTGAGTTGGTCCACGATTTTTCAAAGCATGCCAGAGGTAACTTGTTTTTTCCCAATTTAATAACTGCATTATACAGGAAGAAAAAGGTCCCCGAGAAACCTTTGAAGGAGTTTATCAAATCGAATGAGGGCATCACCAAAAAGAAAGTGCCAAAGCTGATGAGTTTTGATGATAACACTCTGAATGAAGGATTGGAACGAGGAGCCAAATCTGTAGCCTCAGTGAGAATGGAGGATGTTGTCAACAACACTTGGGAAACACGGGAGCTCCTGGAATGTTTGGAGGGTTACATGCAGACCTTCTTCAATTATGTCAAGGCAAGAGATATACAATTGAATGCATTCTTCAATGAACTGCTACCCGTTACCACTGAAGACCTATCATCATTCCCTGAAGAACTATTGCGAAAATCAACACCCATAGGCGGCCACACATTTTTCGCCTTGGCTAGAGAAATTTCACCCAATTCCCCAGTTGATGTCAATCCTTTATCCATGTAAGTCTCTCTGATCTATGCAGAAGACCATGGCCAGAAGGATGAGTAAATCAGCTCATCTTCTTCATCTTCGATGCATACGAAGGAAATCCTACCCAAATATTTTGGCACCGAAGATTTTTCCCCATCTATTGATGATGTTAGACTAGTTACAGAGGAACCCAGCCTATTCCAACAGCTGAACAACCACAAGATCTCAACAATGAACCAGTTACCCACCCTGAAGCAAGCCAGTCCGTCAACAAACCTACTGAGCCCTCCCAAACCGAGGAGATTCCCCTATCTAACAAGTTCTCCTAGGACACGACATCGACTCAAGCACACAACAGGCCATATCGCTATTCCATCTTTATTTGAGCTTCTTTCAGAGGACACAGAATCAGCTAACCCCCTATTCTTAAGCGAAGTAGCACCTGCGCGTCCAGCCGACCGTTTCATCCATAATAAGGTACTATAGGTTCTTTTTATTTTAGTATAATTTCCCTTGCATTAGATTTCATACTTTGAGGTTAATGAACCCTTCAAGTTTGGGGGAGGTGTTATGTCTCAAACTTATTTAGTTACATTTGATAATGATTGGTTGAATTTTTTTTCGTGGCACAAGTATATTAGGATAGTTGTTGGAATAAGTTGAGGATGCCCAATGATCAAAACAAATTCGTATTGCCTAGGCTAGATTTTTTATGACTGTTGAAGGATAGAGCCTATCGTGTGACTTGATGCATTGTGATCTTATAACATGATTGTATGTTTTCTCTGCTTGAGGTGCTTAGAAATTTTTTAGGGAAGAACATTTTGTGCGTCGTGGTATTAAATTATTGAAAAAATAGTTTCAAACTCCTTAATGTTTTGAATTATGTTGAATTGAAAATAAATGCCTCCGCATACATGTAGAGGGATACTCCTCTATGCGTTGGCATAACCTGGAAAACTCCTTAAATAAATCTGTTGGCATAGAGTGTGGGAAGGTAGGTGTGATGAGCTGAGTCCTCTTGGGCAGAGTTTGTCTAAACAATTGACAACACAATGTATGAAGTTACATGTTGAATAAATAGGAGTGAAACTGTTCTTAATTGATTATTTGATGCCTTGGCAGAATAAAATAACTTAGGAGTTTTCTAAATACGTTAAATCATATAATAGATACAATCATGAACATATACTGACAAAGTCTTGATATAAGGAAAGGTGTTTAACTTCCCGTACAGTCTTGCATATTGAGGCTGAACTTTTTGTTGAGGGCTGAAATGTTAATCCAGATGATTGTCCTAGTTTTTACTTTGTCGTGACACTTAATATTTCAACCACTTGTTATAAATTGCTTGAGGACAAGCAATAGTTTAAGTTTGGGGGTGTGATAACTCCGTAAAAGATAGTGTTCTAGGTATTTTTACTTAGGTTATTGTTTTTCTATAAGTCATTTTTCATATCATTTTAGTTGCATATAGTTTCATTTAGTATACATTTCATGTGGTGGATAAGTTTTGCCGAGGCAAACTTTATTTGGTTTAACTGATGCTACTGAAGAGAAAGGTTGTTTACTGTTGTGTTGATGGAGGAAATAACGAATGAGGAATTTATTTGTCGAGACAAATCAATTTTCTAGGGTCAACATATTAGAAAAAGATGATAGTGAGGAACATATTTTCTTGCCTAAGTGAGAGATATCATGCAAGTCTAACGCAGCCTGATGACACTGAGACGTCACTTGCCCAGCTTTAACCTCACGTGCACTCATGCCTTTAGTAAGTTAATGGGGACCACTACCAGTTGCTTTATGGTTAACAAACTGGGTATAACATTGATGGTTTTTATGAAATTTTCAAGGGTACTAAACCTTAGAAATTCCCACTATAAATACACCATTATAACTCTTTAAAGAGGAGGAATAGGATGAGAACTGAATAGAAGAAGAGAGAAGAATATACCCAAGGCTTGGAGTAGGCGACCGCAACACTCACTTTCACACCGTTCCCTACTCGACTATTATTAGCTGCGCTCTATAGTAGGACTTCATTAGAGCAGTGACCAGGCCTTGAGAGAGGTTGGTAACCAGAGTAAGTGTGGTGGTGGTCCGAGTGTCATAGCAGAGCTCTGATTTTGGGAGCTTTTCTTCCTTTGTTTTTATTTCCATATCATTTAAAGGGTTGTACTTAAAGAATGATTTTTGGGATAATATTTACCACACCATGAATTATTTTACTTAGTGTTGTATGTTGCTTGGTTGAAACGTTATTTGTTTTTTAATGAATAATGCAGTTTGTTTATGCTACGTGTTGTTTTGTTTATTGTTTTAATATATTACCTTGACACTGTAAGAGCTTTTAAGAGATTGTCTGGTTCCTCGGCAAAACATTTATGGTCTTTGTAAGAGCTTTCGAGAGATTGTCATTTTTCTAGGAATAAAAGCCTCTTATTGAGGGAGTTAGGGTAGATCTACGTGAAAAATGAAACTAATCCGGGGTGGTGAGGTTTTAATCTATTTTAGAAATAAGGAGAGGGTTTCATTTGACTAAAAGGGTAAATACTTGAGTAAGATAGGCAAAGACTACAGTTTACGCTTAGGTGTATTGCCACAACAATAGTTTGACAAACTAAGGGTTGTAGCTCACGTCGAATGGTATTGATGTAGTAACCATCCTTGAATACTCTAGTAATTATGTCGGGTAGCCTAAGCATAGCTCATCAAATCATTCTTAGCATAAAATAAATTCTTTGCATAGAAAAACCAACCTAAGTGCCCCGTTAGAAGTCTGATTATGTGAGGTTTTTCTGAATATATCCAACTCCACATTTTTATTTCCTTAGACAACTTTTATTTGTTTACCTTTGCATATTTTTATTGCATCAACCAAACTTTTCTGCACACCACACTTTACAATATTTCATGCCTCGATAATACTTTTCCATATGTTTATACCATTCGATACTGTTTACTTTCTTTTTTTGACAAGAACCTTAGGACTAGCTAGTGACACCTAGTTCCACCTATATCAAAAATTCCTACCAATCCCTGTGGAGATGATATTCAATTTACTATTATATTACTTGCATCGATTGTATACACTTGCACAGATTTGTTTGCCTTAGCATATACATTTACAAGCGATCACACACCCTAATCAAAGATTGGTGGTGACTACTCGAACCATGTTTTATTATTAACCAGTCATCAAAAATTATTTCAAAATAAGACCCCTTTTTTCCTTTTAAAAAAATCGTTTCGACAGCTTGGTGACTACCAGGGACATTTTTTAGAGAGTCAGGCCATTAGTCGACTAATTAATTATCCTTGTAAAAGAAAATTACAAGTTTGTTCTAATTAGATTTATGATCCCTTGTGTGGTTTAAATTATTTTTTCACTTATAATTTGACTAACCAATAATTTTGTAATGATTTGTTTGTTAATGTTTTCAGAGTAAATAAATGTTCAAGTTTTTTAGACTTTTGTTTGGTGTTGATTGTTTTGTTTTCGCTTTTCCTCACACACTGCACAACTGATTTTGCATAACATGAGCTAAAACCCGCTCCGCCTTATTTAAGTTGGAGATAGAAGCTACTCCCTCATGTGGTTTTCACCTCCGTATGGGATAGTGAATCACTCATGGGGCTTATGCCTTATTGTCCTCGTGATGGTTTTCACCTCCGTATGAACATAAGAAGGTGTATCCCCTCGAATTTAACTTAATTTGAAAGTCTATGATGGGTCAGAATTGAGGGTTTGGCAGCCCATAAGGGCAACAACAAGGACAATTTGAGAACCTCTTACTTTAGAGTCGAACCCAACATATAGTGAACTTAGAACCTAGATAGAACTTTACCTAGATCATAAGAACCCCGTGATGAGAGTACACAAGGAAAAGCCTTTTTGTTCCATTTAATTTTTGTAGTATAGTTTTCATTTTTGAATAAATGTATACAAACTAGAGATCATGAGGTTAGGTTTATTTTTTCAAACAAACATGCGAACTAGATGACATGAGGTTAGGATTTTCTATAAACAAAACATGTGGGTAGAAATTTTGTTTGGGTAGGATCTACTAAAGCATGATTGTGTAGCCATCATGTGGGGTAGGCTTTTATCAATAAATTATATTATGTCTGATTAATTCCTTTATGATTACTGACTAATTTTCTATTGTTCATTTTGTTTTATTTTGTTTTGTTCTCATTTTGCATTGCACTATTCATCCCATGATCTGTGACCAATTTCCATATAGAAGGCTAGTAATATGAAATGAAGGATTCAAAAAGAGTTAGACGACAATGCAAATGTTCTAAGATGGTCTGAGCAGTCCCAGCTAACGAATGGAGATAGTTTACAGCCTAGCTACGTCTCAGATCTGATTGGGTACACTCACATAAATGTCTATCAAAATGACCAGAGCGAATTGAAAGAGATTTAGGGAAAGTGGGAAGCATCCGATAAGCAATTGTTTTATCAACTCTATGGTGACATCTTGTATCTCTTAGACGTTCCAAGTGACTGGAATTTATTTAGAGCTCTAGCCTAGTTCCAGAACCTCACTTATAGCTATTTTACTTTTGGACGAGTGGTCATGACACCTACCGTAGAGGAAATCCACACCTTGATTCGTTGTCTGAGATTCCAAGCAGACAAAGAGTGCACCAAGCCACCAAATACCCATTTTTTCAAGAAGAAACTGCTTCTGATGACCGACATGAGTGAAGAGTGGGTCGTAAGATGCATAAAAAGAAGGGAGAAGCGAGTGCATTACCTGGACCGCTCTAAGAGAAGTGATCGACCATCATCCTGACAGAAGAAAAAAGATTAACATGATTGCTCTGGGTATTTATGGGCTAGTCATATTCCCGAAGGTTTTGGGGCACTTTGATGTATCAGTGGTTAACTTGTTCGAGAGACTAGACAGACATGTGGATCTCGATCCGGCTATCTTGGTTGAAATTTTTCGTTCCTTAAACTCTTACAGAGGAGAAGGAGAATGACACTTCTAGGGTGCACACTACTGTTGCTAGTCTGGGTCCTCAGTCATTTCAAACACGTCGAGAGGGCACCTAGTCGAGTTTTCCTAGAAGGATTTTCACCTTTGAAAAATTTCCTTTCTCGAGAATGGCCTGGGGGTTTCACTGAAGAGAAGTGGATGGCCATTTTTAAAGATATCTGAGACAATGATATATTGTGGCATGTTTCATGGAACATTTCCTAAGACATACTGTATAGATGTGAAGAAAGAGATTGGGTTTTGTTTCTAGGTGTATGGGGTTTTGTAGGGTATGCTCCGTTACTGGTTTCCATGCAGTATCGACAACTTGGGATTTATCCGAGTCTAAGTTCGCATTCAAAAGAGTGCAGTACAAGAAAAAAGTCAAAGGGGTTATTGATGTATGGAAGCACACTCGTAGATTAAATCTCTTTACCTCCGACTTAAGGCTGTCACAAGAGTACAAGGAGTGGAGAAGCAATAGAGTTAATGATAATATCTCGATGGTCAATCCTGAAAATACTCAGTCTATGGAAGAACATCTCAGACTGGTACCGTCTCTTCTAGAACAAGCTAGGCTTGACTTTGAGGCCAAAAAGAAATAGTGGAAGGAGACGTTACAGAGATTGGAGGATCAGTTGTACCGAAAAAGCTTAGAAATCGATATCCAAAAGGGTCGAGCTGACTAGATCGAAAAAGAGGAAAAACAACTCATATTGGATTTCGACGACCTCTAGTTATCTTACCAGTGAATGGTCAAAGGTCAGATGGCCACTAGCTCAAGTAAATCTCCTGCTGAATGGAGACAAGAAGAGAAAAGTTTAAAAAGAGAACTCGGGGAAAGTAGTGAAGAGCTTAAGCAGGGTAGACATCAAGCAAAGCTACTTTCAAGAGAAAAAAGTGCATTAGAGCAACAAATGCAAGAGAGTCAGGCCCAGAACGAGAAATTGAAAGGTAGAATCTTGAGCTTAGAGATAATATTGAGACGGTACCAAAGTCGAGAAAGTTGTTCAAATCGTACAAAAGTTGAAAACTTGAAGAAGCGTGTGAATAAACTCGAAGCCATGGTTCAAGGTTTTTAGAGAGGTGTAAGTGAACTGCCAATAGTCCTCTACGAATGATTTATACAGTAGCACCATCATTGGGAACAAACTCAGTGAAATGTTAAGAAAAGGGTTGACCTCATCGCGAGCTACCTACAACATGCTCAAGGAGTAGCTCAATACTTGGTTGACTTGTCGCCCGAAGCTAATGATGCAAGCAAATGATTAGAGCCTGAGACTGAAGAAGCTCAGAGGATTTTAGATTTACTAGGGAACATGCAACAATTAGGAGAGATAGCTTAGATTTATCTGTGATGTGTTTAAGCCATTCAACAAAACTCCGTTTCTAATATAAAAAGTTATTGTAAGGAATCATTCCAGAATCAACACCTTGCATTACATTTACATTGCATCTACATTGCATTTTATTCATTAATAGTCATAATTTTCACATTCATTAATAAAATATTAATAAAAGGATATTGTGGCAGAATTTTTGAAAGCCAATTAAAGTTACCTAGGGCGTGTCTGTAGAAATATCAAAAGATATGAATGAAATATTAGCACGTGTTAGTATGATTGAGAGAATCCATGAGCAACTCATAAAGACCCAACAAGAAATGATTGATGAAGCAAGAAAGTTCCAAGTTGAGTCCAAGGAAAAAATTTCCAAGTTGATGAGCATGATGGTTACAATACTATATGAGGAGAAATCATTAGAGGACCCTATTATTTAAGAAAAGATTAAGACTTCGAGTGAAATATGTATATTAGTGGTACAGCCAATGTGATGACAACAAATGATCAAGAACCTATTGGAGAATGTGGTAATCTAAGTCAACTCCAAAAATCGGGTATGATTCTAGAAATTATGACAGAGTTCATGCTGGGAAAGTAAAAATTGAGGGTGAAACTTCTAACACGAAAGTTGAGTCTAACTCAAAGAAGAAAAGCATAAAGGAAGTTCAAATGCCAATAAAGAAGGCTAAAAAGAATGTGAAGAAAAAAAAAGAGGACTCCTCTCGTTTCGATTCCAGGTTTATATTCAGATTTGTTACCATTTCTCTTCAAAAGTGACCTACTAACGCCTATTCCTCCAAGGCCTAATACTTATTTGCGTTCATATTGGTAAGTTGTCAAAACTTAATGTGACTATCATTCTGGAGATTTTAGCCACTCTACAGAAAGTTGTATAGTCATGAGATTAAAAGTTTAAAACCTCATCA
Organism: Hibiscus syriacus; assembly: GCF_006381635.1. Taxonomy (NCBI): domain Eukaryota; kingdom Viridiplantae; phylum Streptophyta; class Magnoliopsida; order Malvales; family Malvaceae; genus Hibiscus; species Hibiscus syriacus. The sequence goes on along the minus strand of NW_024063533.1, from coordinate 8,602,492 downwards.
CAGAAGGGTTGTTATACTTTAAAGATGGAAAACCTAAGCTCCCCGGAAGCTCAAAACTTTTCGGTGAAGGGAGATATGCAAACCAATGTCTCTCGCAAGATGTTAGTCAAAAGTTGAACCTTCAAAACAAATATCTCAATGATCAGTCACAAGGTCTTCTAGATGGTCATAATAGTGACAATGAGAAAGTGAGGTCAAAAGAGTTTTTACTCAATTTTCATTCATTTTCGTACAACAAGTTAATCCCAAGTTGCTCAAAGCCTAACTGATTACTCCACATATGTCTAAGCCTCTGCTTCCCCCTTATCCGAGTTGTATAATGAGAAAGTTTCTTGTGAATATCATACCGGAGCCTAAGGACACTCCATCGAGAATTACGGTAACTTTAAATGACAAGTCCAAGATCTTTTTTCTCATGAAGTTATAGATATGTATGTTAACAATTAGTCTGTTTCGGTCAAACAGTTGGGAATCAGCCCCTGGAATAGAGTTGATGGGGTCGAAACTAATTAAGAGCATACAGAAGAGGACGTAAAAAAAGTAAAGAACAAAATCAAGGAAAGTGATGTATATGAGACAAAGTTAAAGGATTCAACTCTTGAGACTTCTTTATAACTAAAAAGGAGAAAGAAATGGGAAATGACGAGAAATAAGTTAAAAGAGAAGTAATTCAAGAATGACTGCAAAAGTTATCTTGGAAAAACATGACCCTCAAGGTTTTTCAACTACCCATTTCTGACTTGCTATCCCCTTTAATCAAGAGTAAATATCTTACTCCAAGGCCTTTGAGAATGAAGACTAACCCATCTGCTTATGGATATGACCCAAAAAGTGCTTACGATTTTTATTTGGGTATTAGGCCATCACATTGACAAATGCATATCCTTGATGGAAGAGATAGAAAAGCTCGTTGACAAGGGAGTCCTGACAAGAGAAATGATCGAGATATGAGTGACAAGTGAGGGTAAGGGCTGTAATCCAATTGGACACCCAACAGTCTAAGAGAAATAGGGTAATATGGTTGTACAAGTGAAGGTCGTTATCCACCATAGTTGCACCTTACGTTTGCAGCATCCTGTTTGAATTTGTTTTTTGTACTTTCTCAGCTTTTTTGTAAGGATATTTAAATGAAGTTATCCTACTTTAAAGGTGGTGAACAATGGAACAAATTTACAATCTAGTAGTTCTTTGAATATCAAATAAATTAAAAACTCTTTAAATTATTAAAGTTATAAATCTTTGACAAAGTGACAAGACTGAACCCTGATAAAACAAAGATCCTTGACCTTACCCCATAAGATACCCTCGAACATCATACCCGTCTCTCCCAAAGACCAATACAGCTTTTTCCTCTCATAAGGAAATGATCAAGAGACTAGGCGTACAAGTATACATAGGAGCAGACAACATGGGGCATCTCTTGTGTATGACATTGCAAAACTAACTAGACTAAACTTTTGTTGAGGACGTTCACTTATTATCCTAATCTTCACAAATGGAATGGTGGAGTGGATAAACTTAGTATAGGTAAGTTGTTTGGGAACTGAACTCTAAATATGGGATTGTCTGACCATCAAAGATAGATAGACTATAACAGGTTCTTCTCGATGAGCTTAAGAAATTCTAAATTTGAATACTCAAAAGGTTAATAAATTATTATTATTATTATTATTATTATTATTATGATACAATAAAGTTGAGCTATTCAACTAAAGCAATTGATTATATAGGAAACTCAAAAGCCCTGGTTTTATGAATAGATTGCATTCAAACCATGACATTACTTGGATACTCGGCAGTTCGGTGTTTACTCCACTACGATTGTCAAGTCAAATACTTTTTTATGAGATAAACCCTTCATCTAGCTCGACAAAGGTAGTTATAATAAAGCTGAAATCAGCTAGCCATAATAATGGCAAATTAAATCAAATTTATCTAATAATGAGTTTTAGTAAAATGAACTAAGGGTGTTGAGGACCACCTGTTATAGTCAATCTCACACAAGCACTCAGGAGTTTTATATTTAGACTCTGCTAAGGAAGTCTATGAAGCTTAAACAAATGGAAGACTTCAGAGAACCAAAATAGAAGTGTGCTAGAAAGTCTAGTAATTGAATATGCTTGTTGTGTCATATTGTCCGCATCTAGTTAAAATACCAAGCCAATAAAGAGGGGCATGTTATAATGTTCACAAGGACCGAGAAAGAAAGGAAATCTTTGATGGCTAAAACCTTGGAAAGAGGAAGCCAACCCATCAATTTTGACACTTGTCAAAGAGCTATAACTTTGAAAATATTAAAAGAGTTGTTGATTCTTTTGATATTATGTAAACCCATGTTCATGATTTGCTTCAATTGTGAGCCTGAATTAAGGAGTAATACTTTACAAAATTCTTTCATTCTTTGATTTCTAAAATAAAAGAAATGAGAAAACATTTTCAAATAAGACATTCTTAAATGTGAAAGGTCCTTGAAGCAGCTGAGACTCATTCTACCTTTATTAGAGAAAATAGTATGAGATACCAGAATAATGAAGTATTCCACAATCTTGAAAGCAAATAGTCCAAGAGACTATAAGGACTAAAGGATAGAACTTGTAGCACTTCCTTGTGACGTTGACGGTGATTCGTCAAGAAGCAGATGATCGCCTTATTTGAAAGGGGCACATGTCTGCACATAGAAAAAATACAAGGGTGCGACCAGTCAAGGATTAATTTTTTGCACCCAAATAGGGATGAGCCATGAAAAAACCCACCTTGGTGCATGACCAAAAACCCAGCTCGTGTTGAGATAATGAAATTCAGACTGAGAAGACATTGAGAATGAATCTCACGACTTGGAGTGTTAGGGGCGGACCATGAATTTCAGCAGGGGTTACCTTGAAAAACAAACCAGTCGGGCATCAATTAACTGTAGAGTTTTGAAAAAAGAACTCTAAGAGCATATTTGAGCCAAGGACATAAAGGGGCATCAAGATCATATTACGGACCGCAACAAGAATTCGGGAGAGAATACATTTCCTTCAAAATGAAGACAGAAAAAAAGACCACAAGGATTAGCCTGATCCTCAGAAGACTGCAAACCTGAGCTGACGAGTTACTACATCGATATTGAGACATGTTATACGCAAAAATGACCAAGTGAAGGAAGACTGAGGTTTCCACTTTGATTCAAAAATAATATTGATTAACATTTATGCATACAAGAAAGTCATTAATTACATTTAGATATATTTAAGTTCATTCATCTGGTCATACATGTATACATATTTATTATAAATTTTCAAGAAAATAAGAGAAAATAAAAATTAGAATTCAATCCTCAAATGGAGGGAATTACATTAAGAGTGGTAGAAACTCAAGAATTGAGGAACTCAATGCACATGACAATCATCATTTTTTGAAGTAGGGCATGTTACCCAACTGATGCGTTTTTAGAAACTAAGTTTGATTTTCAGAGGTTTCCTTACTAGGTTTTTTTTTAAATGAGTTGTCAAAGAAACTAAGTTTGCTTTTCATAGGTTTCTAGACATGATGGACTTTTTTTTGAAAAACTAAGCTTGATTTGCAAAATTTTCTTACTCAGTAAGTCTTTCGAGCATGAGGCCTAAATCCTTCGGGTCATTTGTAAGTCTTTTGAGCAAGGTGATAAGTCCTTCGGGTCATCCATAAGACCTTTGGCCAGGATGTTTTCACATGTTTTTCGAAAAATGAGAAACGTTTCTCATTTAAATCTAAAAATTGAATTTTTGAAAAGTAAGAAAAGTTTTTTACCTAGTGAACTATTTCCAAAATTAGTAAGTCATTTGGGCCATCACTATGTCTTTCAAGAATGATGATTAAATCATTTGGGTCATCTATAAGCCTTTCGAGCAAGATGATAAGTCCTTCGGGCCATCCAGAAAACCTTCGGGTAGGATGTTTTCACATGTTTTTCAAAAAATTAGAAAAGTTTCTCATTTAAATCTGAAAATTGAAGCTTTTGAAAAGTGAGAAAATGATTTCCAAAGTTTCTTATCTAGTAAACTACTTCCAAAATTGGTGAGTTCTTCGGGCCATCAGTTAGTCTTTCAAGCAAGATGATAAGTCAATCGGGTAATCCATAAGACTTTCGAACAGGATGTTTTCGCATGATTTTTTGAAAAAAATGAGAAAATAATTTCCAAAGTTTCTCATTTAAATCTCTACTGAAAAATGAATTTTTTTAAAAAGTAACCAATTCAAAGTCCCGAAAAGGGCGAAGTTCAACTGACACTCAATTTGAGGCAGATTCCCATATTTTTTGGCTGTGAGACAAGTGTCCACAAGAAAAATTGATTTTTAAAGATTATTTTGAAATCCCAAGACTTTCAAGTATGATGTTTTCAAATTCTCAAACACATACTAACAAGGGTTAATGTTTAATTTTCATATTTGATATTCTTGAAGACAAAGAAGCAAATCGAACTCGATTCAATCTTCCCTGAAGAATAGTGAAATGAATCAACATTTCCAAATCTGATTTTTCCTCAAGAAGAAGCGGAATAGATCCCTCTCTTTCATGATCTGATCTTCCTTAAGTAACAGTGGAACAAGTCTGCCTCATTTAGTCACTTTTATACTTTATTTTATTATAATTTTGACATGATGGTTTGATTGTTAATATTTTAGTCATATTTTCTTTTTTATTTTATTTTAATTTTTGCATGTTGCTTGCATGTTAGTTCATTTTAGTCATTAAATTAATTTTGCATGATACCCTCATAAGTATATCTTGACTCGAATCGAAATAAATTGACTAATGGTAATATTCTCTCATTTTAATATTGTCGTAAAGTGACTGTCTAAACGTATAAGAATGTTACTTTCGATAATTTTAAAATGAAAGTATATCCCATTTAGTGACAAAAATTAAATCGAATTCATTTTAAAATTTGGGGATTGGGAAAAGATCATTTTTTTAATTAAATCCACCGAGAAAAGACTGTTAGATCGAATCTAAGGTCTCGTCTCGAGGAATTTAAATAATTGAAAATCATTATTCTCATTAAATATTGGTAAAATAAATAATTAATTATACTTGCTTGATATGTGCTTTTAATTTACTTTATTTTTTTCATGTGTTTTCTGATGGATTTTCGAAATAATAACACTCGAATCGATATTGAGAAAAGTAATATATTTTCATTTCATTTGGAGTAATAAATGACTGCTCTAAGGCATGAGAGGTCACTTATTCTCGATTGGAAATAATTCCATATTATCGTTCTCTCTTGAATTAATATTGATTTTGAAGATAGAATGGTGATATCTTTTCCTTTCAATTGGATTAATAAATGACTACTTTAAGGTATGAGAGGTCATTTATTCTCGATTGGAAATCATTAGATATTATCATTTTCACTCGAATCGATATTGAATTTTAAGATGAAATAGTAATATCTCTTCATTTCGATTGGAGTAAATGACTATCTTAAGGCATGAAGGGCAATTTATTCTTGATTGGAAATAATTAGATATTATTATTTTTTCTCTTAAAATTATTTTAGGTGTTGTTATTCTGAATTAATAATGAACTTTAAAAGTGGATTTTAATATTTCTTTATTTTGATTAGAGCAAGAATCGATTGCTTTAAGGTATGAGAGGTCGATTCTTCTCGATAGGAAATAATTAAATATTATTGTGGTTCGTCCTAAAATTCAAAGAATATTAATTGTAAGGGATCTTAAATTAAATTAGACTCAAACACGTAAATTTCATTGCAAAGACAACTAATTAATCGACTAGATACCGATTTAGGGTGTTGTGGGGTGTTAATCATTCCCCACACGTAATTGACTCCCGAATTCAAATTTTAGCAACGCATACCACAAATTTGTTGTTTTAATTAAAACCAATGTTTTTTTAAATGAAAAATACTTTTTAGGTGCCCAATCACACCCTAATCAAATATTGGTGGTAATTCATCGAACCACATTTTATTATTAACCGGTCATCAAAAATTATTTCGAAATGAGACCCACTTTTTCCTTTTCGAAAAAACCGTTTTGACATAAGCATCTCAATCATTCATGAGTACTTTGCATCATTGTATATCTGCTTTCTTCACAGCTTCAAGACCAATGAAATTAGAGTGAATTCTACTATATGTTCTTGTAAATGTAATCTTTCGGTGATTGCAACGCCATGACTTTGCACCTCCTGGATTTTTTTCTTGGTGCACTATTAAGCATCATGATCTCATCAAGCAAAGGTCGAATACATTGTTGATCTTGTTTCCAGTGCTTTGATCTTGGAGTAGATATGGGATAAAATTCATGTTCATCTGCTTATTCTTCCTCTTCTCCTCCATCATCATTTGAGAAAATGGAGTTCTCATGTTCATTTAAATTTTGATCTCTCCTCCTTTTTTCAAATACTACGACTACAATTAGTGAGATAATTAGAGAATAAGAATAGATTTTTTGTTGATAGAATCAGAAAGGATGATTTGTTTTTTCTATGTGAGATGGTTGTAGAAGATTAAAATAGATTAATATAGTGAAGGCTTATTTATTAATTAGGGAATAAGAAGAGACTTTTCTGCTCCATTGCATAACAGGAGTACAGTGATAAAATCTATTAACATCTAGAAATGTTTAGACTTTTCTGCTCCCATTGCAAGTTAATTGTTTCTTATTTCCAATGCTAATTCATTGATAGTAACTTAAATTTACCTTATTCCCGAGGCTAATATATTTATTGTGGTGTTAGAATCTAGATGTTCTTTCTCTTCCTCATTATTGATTTTATTTTTTTTATAGTGTTGAATTTTAGGAACGCTGATTTGATCGTTATAGACTTTCAGTACACGTTTCTTAATGATTTGGAACGCTAACGAACCGCGGATTGAAACGAAATTTGCGGGGGTGAGGGGCAAATTAGCTAACACTGAGAAAACCCATTAAACACAAATACCATGCAGTTGATTCAATTAAACCAATTACATCCCCTAGAATTACAGGACATGATATGTACCTTTGCTTTCATCACCGCCCTCTCCACTCAAGATGCCTCATTGTACTGCAGCACCATAAGAAAAAGATTCATCAGGGTTAACCTTGTTTGTCTCCTTTCCATCACAGTAGTCCTTAAGGAGTTGTTGAACCTTCAGAATTCTAGTCCTTCCACCAAAAAGAACAATCTCATCAATTTGATTCTTCAACAAACCCGCATATTCCATGGCCTTCTTCATAGGTTGTCGGAAACGTGAATCGACATTTGATGAACTTTTATAACTCACACTATTATTGATATAAAATATGATACTGTTGAGAAAATAGATATTAGTTTGTTAGTTAGGAGTTAGTTGGTGGTTTGTTAACAGCAGTTAGAAGCAATTATTTTATAAATCTTGTATAAATACGTAACTTTTGTATTATAAATTAAGTGGGTGAATAAATGAAATAAGTGAGGCATTATTCTTTCAACATGGTATCAATTTCCAGGCCATTCTCCTTTGGGTTTTCTATTTGGCCCATTTCTTATTAAGCCTTGTGGCTTGTTTTCGTTCCTGAAGCATTTTCTCTCATCTTTTCTTCCCCAAATTAGTTCTCGCTAGGGTTTTATTTGATAATCTCTACTGTTGCAATGCCTCCAATGAGCAAATACACTTTGGTTGATTTTAGTCATCCTCTTTTTTTGCATCCGTCAGATACTCCAAGTATTCCTTTAATTTCTCATAAATTAGTTGGGTTGGAGAATTACAGCGTTTGGAGCAGGTCGATGAGAATTGCACTCTTAGCGAAAAAAAAACTTGGTTTTGTTGATGGTGCATGTCAAAAGGAGAATTATGATCTTGATTTGAATCCTCAGTGGGAGAGGTGTAATGCCATAGTTCTTTCATGGATCCTCAATGCCGTGAGTAAGGAGCTTTCGGCTGGCATTGTTTTTGCTTCGAATGTGGCTTTGGTATGGAATGATTTAAAGGAGCATTTTGATAAGGTTAATGGCTCCAGAATTTTCTTCCTTCATCTGAAAATTGCTACTATTTCTCAAGGTGATTCAAGTGTTTCTACTTACTTTACCAAGTTGAAACAACTATGGGATGAGTATGTTACGCTTGTGTCATTTTCTTCTTGTGAGTGTGAAAGTTTGTAGCAGAATTCTAGGCATATTGCCCAACAGCAGCTTCTTCAGTTCTTGATGGGTTTGAACAAAACTTATTCGTCGATTTGAAGTCAAATCTTGTTGATGCAACCTCTTCCTTCGGTAAACCAGACGTATTCTATGATAGCTCAAGAGGAATCCCAACGAGTTCAACTTTCTGCTATGTCTTCCACTCTTGATTCCAGTGTTTTCTATTCCAAGAGTTCTGGTATTTCTGATCGTCGTCGGTTTCAAGGTGTTTGCGATTATTGCAAAATCAAGGGTCATAAGCGTGATGGTTGCTATCGACTTATCAGGTTTCCACTCGATTTTAAATTTTCTAAACGCAAGAGTGCTCAAGCTGCAATGGTTGTTTCTGAACCTGTTTTTGCCTCTGAATTTGTTGTTGCTTCTGACCGATTGGGTTATTCTGCTTCTATGGCACCTACTTTCACTCATGAGCAATACAATCAGATTCTTAATCTTCTGTCTTCTCTGCTAATGTTGATTCTGCTGTGAATCTTGCTGGTATAGTTGATAGTTGTTTATCTACTTATCATAAATCACTTAACTTGATTTTAGACACAGGTGTTATAGAACATGTAATATCTTATTTTCAATGTTTGAAATCTCATGTCTTGTGTTCTTCACGGTCTATCCAATTACTCAATGGTAAAACTATCCTGATTACACATATTGGTTATTATTTTCTATATTCAACCAAAAGTCTTTCTAATGTCTTATAAATGCCCAATTTCACTCATAACTTGCTTTCTATTTCGAAACTTACCTGTGACCTTCATTGTTTTGTTAACTTTTATCCTGATTTTTGCATCTTGCAGGATATCTCAAGTGGACTTGTAAATTTTGTGGCAAAACAAGAGAGTTTGCTTAGAAATTTTCTAGTTTTGTTAAGCATGGACTTGATACAATCTTACCCTAAGGGATAGTACTTGATTTCTCAAATTAGTCTAGCATGTTGAAGCCAACTGTTATGAGGGTTAAAATTATATCCCATATGACTATCTTGAATATGAACTTGCCATGGTATTTTTATTTTGCTTACTACTATCCATTGCTTGAGGACAAGCAATAACTTAAGTTTGGGGGTGTGATAACTCCGTAAAAGGCTATATTTAAGGCCTTTTCACTTAAGTTATTTATTGTCTAAGAGCCCATATAGGATCATATGATGCATATAGGAGCATATAGTTGCATGTGGTGGAAATATATTTTGTCGTGGCATTTTAATTGTAATCAGTGATGCGTTATGGGGAAGGTGTTTTGTCTGATGATATGCGAAATTTGAGAGCAAGGATAAGCGAGGATAATTGTCGTGACATGATGAACAGAATGCAGATGCCAACTCGGACGGCATTTTAGAAACAAAATGATAAAAGAAGATATTTTCAAGAGCCAACTGTCTCTATCTTCACGCGCCTTCAACTGCCAGACACCTAGGAAGGAACATATGCCATCTAGGTTGGCTGATCATATCGGTACGTACACCGAGCCACGAGTCTCCCAGGATGGACCACTGAAAGATGCCCGGTAAGGGACCATTGCCACCTTTGCAGCACCTCTCATGTGAAGGAAACCAACTCGGGGCATTCTAGGAATTTTAACACAAATCCCTAGGTTTATTCCCCACTATAAATAGGAGATTAAGCCACCAGATTATGAGACTAGATTTTTGAGAAAAGAGTGAAGAGGCGACTAGAAGAAAAAGGTTCCTCCTTTTTCTGTTATTCTCTTTTTTCGTGGCATTCCTCCATTAACAAGCTACAGGGAGTGGTGAGCTAGACATCCAAGAGGAGCTAGCAAGCTAAGGCAGTTTGTGGTGGCCGATGGGAGCTCCGACAGTGCACTTCGAGGGCATTTCCTCTATCCCTCTGCTGATTACTTTCATTTATCTTAGTTGGGTTGTATGAAATGAATGATTTTCATGTTTTATTTCTGCAATATTCGAACCCCGCCATGAACTAGCCTTATTTGGTGGGAGTTCATTATGGATACTTAAGTTTTATTTTAATGGATGGTTGTTTTTGTATGTTGTTATTTGTTTTGCTTATGATGCTTAATTCCTTAAGGTTGTAGGAGCTATGAGAGTAACCATTCCTTAGGAGAATACTTAGTGTTTGAGAGAATGACTAAGTAGCATATCTTTAGTGTTTGAGAGAAACTGTAGAGGATCCACATAGGCAAGGGTTCTAGATAGTAACTAGACTTAATTCAACCTTAGACATAAGGCTAGGATTATAATCGACTAAAATGAGTAATGCTCGGTCGAGAGGTTAGATGCTAGTGCTGACGCTGAGTGGTATTATCGTGGCGTATTTTATTGATCTAAACTAATAGGATACATGCACCTACTAACGCCGAGAGGTATTGTCATTGTATCCTCAACCTGTCGAGTCCCTTGACTAGAGATAGCATAGGGAATCTTTTGTGAACTCTGTCGAGCAAGTAAGGAATAGAAGTAAGACCATCTTGAGAAAATAGGCTTAAGTTTCCTAAGTGACTCCTATCATTTATTTCTATAGTAGCTTGTTGCGTGGGGATTGTTAAGTCATTTTATTCAAGTCCAGTGTTTACATTTTGTTTTGCCTTTACATTTTCATTTGATTTCACTAAACACAATTTAATTTGTCACGATATTTCCATCCATTTTTGCCACGACATCTCCATATGCTTCCACATCACACTATCATTTCATCTCCACCAACGTACATTTCCTTTTGCCTAAACATTCTCATTGGTACATACCATCACACTAATTATACTTAGATAAAGTAGTTCTTTGTTGTGATTAAACTTATAAATTTCATCCAATCACTATGGATACGATACTTACTCATCATTGTACTACTTGTTCGATTGTGTATACTTGTACATATTTTGCGACCATATTTAGTAGCCACAAATTGAAGACACTATACAAAGCTTTCTTTAATCGATAAACTTTATCTCCATACCCTTGTTTAGTGAATACATGTGATTGCTCGTTATAAAGTTCTTCTTCTAGGCAACCATTAAGAAATGCCGACTTTACAACCATATGATTAATCTTTCATTTGTTTTGTGTAGCAACTCTCGTGAGAAGTCTGATAGTCTCGATCGTTGCCACTGGAGCAAATACTTCATCATAGTTAATTCCTTGTCTATGATTAATATTTTATCTCGATCGTTGCAACCAGTCTTGCTTTGTTTTTCTCGACTTTTCCTTCCTTGTTTTTCTTTGTCTTATACACCCACTTAACACCAACTAAGTAAGAAAAAAAGTGAAACATCTAGTAATTCATAATCATTGTACCTTTATGTTATTCTTCTCTTCTTCGTAGATCTTCGAACTTCAGTGGGAAGTGCTTTAGAATTGATGTTGATGGTGTATTTTGTTGAGGACCTTGATCATTTATCTTGTTCATCTTGACTGATAATATTGTCATCATATTTATCTTCATTAAAAATAGTCATTTAACTTTCTTCTTTTTCTTTACTCCATCTTCAACCTTATGCTTCATCAAACTCGATATCTCTTGAAATGATTGTCTTCTTGGTAAAAGGATTATAAAGTTTATATGCTTTACTTCTTTCGTCATAGCCGATGAAGATACATTTTGTTACTGTGTTATCAAGCTTCTTTCTAGTTTTCTCAAGAACATGGGCATATGTGATGCATCCAAAAACCTTAAGGTGTCCAACTTCTATTTTTTATCGTTCCACGCTTCATTAGGCGTCATATACTTCACACTTTTTGTTAGACATCGATTTAACAGGTAAAGTGTACAAAGAAACAGCTTCGGCCTCTGAATCCTCATCCATGGCCTGATGTTTGATAGTTTTCACTCGTTTAACGGTGTCATATGATCTACCACCACGTCCTCGAGTTCCTCCTTTGCCTATATTTCTTTCACGATTTCATCGGTCTTGTGTGTAGCTGTTGCTGACTTCACCTTCGTAGATGTTCATCTTGATTTGCGACACTTGCTCCGAATTTTCAAAATCTTCATTTTGTTTCATCGATCAATATTTTAGATAAATCTTTTGATTCTTCAATTGTCATGTTCACATATTCGAATTTTCGTGTTAACGACCGCAAAATCTTTTCCATCACTTTAATCTTGTAGAGTGATTCACCATTTCTTTTCATTTTATTTACCACCAATTTTACACGACTGACATAATCATTGATGCTTTCTCTATTTTTTATTTTTAACATTTTAAACTCAGCTCTGATAGATTGTAAACGTACCTTTCTTGCTTTTTCGGCACCTTAAAGAGACTTTTGTAAAATCTTTCACGCTTGTTTTGCGTTTTTCACATCTGAGATTTTTTTCTAAGGTAGATTCATCTACTCCTTGAAAAATAAATAACAACGCCATCTTTTCTTTCTTGTGGGATTCCTTCAATGTCTTTTTCTCTTCATTGGTCAAAGTTGTTTCTGCTGTTGCATTTTTGGGTTCGACATAGCCTTCTTCGATGACATCCCAACAATCTTGGGAATCAAACAATGCCTTCATTTGGATACTCTAATTGTCATAATTTAACTTTTTCGATCTCAGGATTTGTGATTGAATCATGTTGGTCATTTTCTCCGTTGTATAAACTCGAACTAAGTTCCGATACCACTTGTCGAAAGTGTGAATGGGCACTCGATGAACTTTTATAACTCACACTATTATTGATATGAACAAAATAAGATACAAACACTAGTTGCAGCTAGTTTACAAACACTAGTTGCAGCTAGTTTACAAACACAACCCTACTATAATTTTATAGCTCTCTTACTCTCTCCAATTTTTTCTTCTCATATATATTACATTAACTTAAGCTAAACACGCATATATAATATATAGCCTTATTTAATCGTCTTAGCTGTTGTTGTTCCTTCTCGTAATTGTCTTCAATTGCCAAATGAACAATTTCACATTCATAAAATTTTCCTTGTCATTTTAAACTTCTCTTCTTTGTTGTAGGAATATTTCTTGCTACCACCTTAAAGTTTTAAGCATTCATTTGTAAGCTGTCAACTTATAATTAATTGTTGTTGTCAACTTAATTTCTTTATTATGTGTTTCCTTGTTCCTTAATTTATTGGTAAGTGTTTTGTCAACACATAAAGTCAAAAAATCATGTTTGACTTCTGACATAAGTCCCATGGTCTTCCACTCTTCCTGAACAGGTCATTGTTCAACTCCTCGAAGCAAGCTCTGGTTAGTGGCTCAGAGAAATCAACAACAACACCATCAAAGAGTGATTCAATCTCCACGCGGACCCGGTGCTGATTGTTGAGAGCTCTCTTGGCACGCTCAGCTTCCCTCCTAAGCTTTCCAAGAGCTCTATTGTCCTTGCTGATATCCTTTCCATGCTTCTTCTTGATCAATTTAACTTAATTCAAATTTTATTTATATAATGGGTTGGACGTGCAAGTTTGGAAGTTCTTTGCGTAACTGTAACCAAACCCCATTGACGAAAAAAACCCAGGAAGCTTTACTTAAAAAAAACAAAACATCCTTAAATAATGGAAAGCTCAGAAGGATGAGTAAGCATAAATGGTGTTTTGTTTTCCACAATTTAGAAAAGAATGCAACATATTCATGAATTTCAATTGTCATCCAAGAATTTGTACAAAGCCAGAGGATCCTTCTTGGATTTGCGCAAGCTTAGCATTGCCTTGAAAAGGCGTTTGCTTTTGGTAGAATATTGTTCCGCATCTTCCCCCCTTTCCCTTTCACTCACTGCCGACAACGAAACGGTTCTTCAAGGCTCCGACGGGTACTGTTCAGATCAAACAAAATTACGTTTTAGATTATGAATTGCTACAAGTAAAATATTGGAGTTATTCAGTAATTGTCCCCAAAGTTTTGTACTCTTCTTTTAGGAATAATGGGAGAGATGGATCTTGACATAGGAGAAGCGGTTCGTGAGAGTGGAAAGTGTCCAGGAGAGGTTGATCGGTTCTCTGATTTCAGAATAAACAATAATTGTCAATTATTAAAAAAAAGGGTAAAGTAGACAAATGGTCCTCTTACTATAAGATATTGCTCTACCGAGTCTCTCGACTACTATAAGTTACAAAATAGTCCTTCAACTATAGGGAGTTACTTTGTTAAGTACCCGACTATTAAAAGTTACAAAATAATTACCTGAGTATTCATTATGTTCCAAATTTGTCCTTTTACGTTAAAAAATTGACAGCAGTCTAAGCTAGACGTTAACCTGCTGATTGAGATATGATAAAATTTGATCTCATAATCTCAAAGGAATATTATATCACACTCAACATGTTAACATCCAATTCAGACGATAGTTAATTTTTTTAACGGAAAAGAACGAGTTTGAAACATAATGAATAATCGAGTGACCATTTTATAACTTTTAATAGTCGAGGGACTTAACAAATCAACTCTCTATGGTCGATGGATTATTTTGTAATTTTTAATAGTCGAGGGACTCAATAAAATAGTATTTCATAGTCGGGGGACCATTTGTGTACTTTACCCTAAAAAAGTATATGGATTAAAAAAACAAGGTTGAATCCATTACCTAGTTTCTGGTTCATTGAAACGCTGCTCAACAACTGGGGGCGTTGTCTTGGTACAGGTCGTGGAGACCGCAACATAAACCATCCATCCCTACATTAGGATTGTAAATGGCTGCGGTTAGGAACATAAAACAAAGGGTAAACTACATGTTTAGTATCCCATCTATCATTTTTATTTCGTTTTGGTTACCCAGTTATTTTTTGTTTCAAAAACATATTTAACATTATATTTAACAGTGATTTTAACGTGTTACCATAAGGTATTGTAATATTAACATCGAAAAATAATTAAAAAAACACCACATCAATATCACCGCTATTTTTAACGATGGATGACCAAAACTATGGGTGCTTATTGAGCGAATCGATCACGAGTTGGGCAATGAGCGACTCATGCTCGTTAAAAACGTTTGTTGCTAGACTTGACTCGTTGCTCGTTAAGAATTTGCTCGACTCATGATCGTTAAAAAATTTTGTTGCTTGACTTATTATACGTTAAGATAGTTAAATTTTTGTTCGACTAGTGTTTGTTAAAAGAAACTTTTTGCTACACTCGTTGTTTGTTAAGCTCACAAAAATGTTTAGGTATGGTAATTAGTGTTCGATTTTTTGGTGTAGTAAATTAATATTTTTTATTGTTTACTAGAAAATTAGTAATAATTATTAATTAGTAATTTAGTATCTTTCTTATTTTTTATTAGTAAATTAGTATTTATTATTTATTATTTTTAATGTAATAATTTTTTTAAGATAACTATTAAAATTTATAAAAATTAACAAGCTGCTCATGAACTTATCGAGGCAAATTGGAACTTACTCAACTCAACTCATGAAGGTTTTGAGTCGAGCTCGAATTTAATTCGAATCAACCTGAGTCGAGTATTATCAGAGTTTTGACTAAGTCGAGTTTGACCAATTCGTGAGATGCTCAACTTATTAAGCACCCCTAACCAAAACATAACATTAGATATGGTTTTCAAATATTATAGTTAAATGAATAAAACATAAACTAAATAACATGTGAGTGACGAATATGGGTAGTTTACACTAAAACAAACGACAAAATATTGCTAGGAATAGATTTCAAGATTACCCGACACACTCAGAACTGCTGTCTGCAGGTTTTGCTTCTATACCTAAAGTATGATATGACATAAAAAGGTCAAATTATGGTGTCAGTCTCTCTATTATACTCCAGTTTGAGATTTAGTCCATCTACTTCACTTTAATTTAATCTTCTACTTTTATTATATCATTAGTTAATTTGAATACCTATCAACATTAATTATTCCGTTAAATAAGTACACAGATGAAATATTTAATAGCATGGATGTTTTAACAGTATTAGTCATTTTAACTAACTAACTAACTAATTATTTTATAAAAGATCAAACTATAGTAAATTAAAGCATGGAACCAGGGTTTTAAATAGCGTTCGCGGTCACGATTTCGGCCACGTCACGTTTATCATGGTTGCGGATATAACAGATGATATTGCAGTCATTGTGGATATCGCGATCGTGAATTTTTTTCAAATGAACTGATTTTTTTAATAAAAAACTTGTTTTTTTAAATTAAAATAATGGAATAATAGCGGAATAGCAATCCGCTATTGCCGCGATTGGCCGCGATCCGTTAAATTGTGGCCGCGATCCACCACTATTGGTTGGATCCCGCTTCACACCGTTATTTTTCACAATAGCGGTTTCGGACACCGCCGCAACCGCGATATAACGGCCGCGATATCACTATTTAACCGCTATTTGAAAACCTGATGAGAACTATATTGTGATTCTATAAATAGTAGAGGGACCAAAACCACCATGAAGAAATAATACCAATGTTCTTAAACCGATTCAAGTCTACTATAGCAAACATGCTATTGGATTTCAGCCTAGTGTTGGCAACATCATTCAGGGTCTCCTCAACTGCAGCAGAAAATATGATTGTTCAGATGAATTAAAATGATAAAAATATTGATTTGGTCTCTCTACTAGCTTAAACTTTGGATTTCGTCTCTACATTTTAATTTAACATAATTTAGTCCTCTACATTAAAGTAGGGAGATGGAATTATGTTAAATTAAAGTATATAGACTAAATCCGAGCTTAATAGAGGGAGGAATGGCTTCTCTCATATAGGGCAGTGGGAAAAAAGATTTCCCCATATAAGGCTCTCACTATATTATTTTCTAAACTAGGATCAATGTTACAGTGTCAAGAGGAAGACGACGGAACACCACGCGACTTCAATTTTCCGGTGGAAGTCGCATGGATTGTCATGTGTTTTCAACTTTGTAGATCGAAAGAAATGGTCGGTGATGGAGAAGACGTACTGTGGTCTCTGTGTCTTTCCTGAAAAAGTTAAAGTCGTACGGTATTTCTGACGTCTTTTTCTTCACACTGTTACAATAATCCGTTTAGAAAATAATATGATGGAAGCCTTATACGGGGAAATCTTTACTCCCACTGCCCTACATGAGCCATTTTCTCAGGGAGGAATGCACAAGTATTAGACGAAAAAGCTTTCCTGGAAAGATGTAGTGTTTATGGTGCTTGGGTGCCTCTAACACGATTGACTGCTGAGACAGGCCCCCTAAGTTAACAAAGTCTTGGCATGTTCTCAGTCTCTAAAACCACAAACAAGAATGATTTTAGTTCCTCTATTCTCAAACATTAAGCAAACGTAAAGTTATGAAGCAAAATTACCTGTTCCAGGCACCACAACCGACGCTCCATTGCAGAATATTCAATCATCTTTTCATCCAGAAAACTGTTAATCTTGTATGCAACAGAGCCCAAGTGGTCAACAGTATTCACCAGTGCTTTAATGGCGTAGTCTTTCACTGTCTCCTCCACTCTGCCCTTTGTCAAAGATATATAAGAAAGCTGGAGTATTTAATCTCTTTGTTATATCATCACTTACATTTGTTTCTGCAGTTGTTTGGTATAAGCCATTTCAAAATACTCCGCAGCAGAATACAGTTGATTCCTCAGACTCTTCAAATCC
Source organism: Hibiscus syriacus (assembly GCF_006381635.1). Classification (NCBI taxonomy): domain Eukaryota; kingdom Viridiplantae; phylum Streptophyta; class Magnoliopsida; order Malvales; family Malvaceae; genus Hibiscus; species Hibiscus syriacus. The sequence goes on along the minus strand of NW_024063533.1, from coordinate 8,584,835 downwards.
TAAAATATGATCATGTGGGTGAAAATAAAATACTTGTATGTAATTGTCAATGAAACTGAAATTGCGGGTGAATTTACCTTAAGATTATCAGAGAAAAGCAAGGTTTGCTGCATGAAGAATTCATCACGGTGGGATGATTCTTGTGTCCAGCTCATGTTTTCCTTGTACTGAAAAAAACAAAAATATATTAAAAAAAATGAAACTCCATGTAAAGCCTGGCAGACTTTTTCCTGACTTTCCATTAAAAACAAGAACAGATAGTGAAAAGAATAATATTGAAAGCAACATACCGAGAATTCTCTATCTTTTCATGTAGTTGCGAAGATGACATGAATTCCCTATTGTTGAGGACAATGTTCTACTTTTCTTTTATATTACAGCCAAATGTTGGCCATGTGGTGGTTTGATAACTTTATGTTACAAGAAAATATGTACACAATGACCGAACTCGGTCATAGAGTTTGAGGGTTAATTTAAAATTTTTAAAAATTTAGAGGTTTAAATAAAAAAAATTAAAAATTTTGAAGAGTTTAGTTTATATTTTTTCCAAAAAAATTGGGGTCTAATTAAAATTTTTAAAAATTTGAGAAACTTATTGAGGATTTTTAAAAAATATGAGAGGGATTTAATTAAAAATATTCGAAAAGTTTAAAGCTTAATATAAATTTTTAAATATTATGTGGCCAAATTATTTTCTAATTTTTTTTAAAGGTCTAAAATTAATTTTTTAAAATTTTTGGGGGAATGGCCCCACCTGTCTCCCCTTTGTTTCGCCATTGTATGTATGATCAACACTCAGTTGATCTAGTGGAATGAAAAACTAGATTCTTTAAACAATATCGGAATTCGAACGCTGGTGTTTGTAAATAGAACAAATTGGGCCTTGATAAAATCTGATATGGAATAGTCGATCAATATATCGATGATCAAACCAAAAAAGAAAAGAAAAGAAAATATGTATGTAATTTAATGGCAATTGAGGAAAAGAAGTAATTTAAACAAACTACCTTACCAGAATGAATTTAATTGCATAGATCATGTTTGGTAGATTGGCCTATGAAAAAAGATTGAACGAGTTTATGGCATTGTTAAAGTTGCCTTCCTTTTTGGTGACTAAATCTCAACCGTTAACAATGATGGTTTCCATCAGACTCACCTGTCAGATTTAATTTCAACAATGAATAGTGACTTAATTCAGCTTATATTCAGCGTTAAATTTTATATTCCAATATTATAATTACAATCACAAATAATATACATATGAATAATTATAATTATTTAAGGATTATAACTCGAATTTCTTTTGATTCAATTTAAAATTTACATATATTTAAAGATTATTTGGTCTAATAATTAATGAGTGTTTTCCAATATGTTTTGGTTGTGCAATAAATAAGAAGATTGGAGACTTAAATTTTGTGTCAATTACCAGCCTCCATAAGCCAACATAGAACCTGACAGGCTGATAATTGCTTTAAAATTTGGGTAAACTATGCGTTTAGTACTTAAAATATTATTTTTGTTTCGTTTTGATATTCATATTTAACGGTGATATTAACATGTCACTATAAGGTAATGTCACGCCATCAATGAAAAAAATAAAAAATATCACATCAATAATTTTGTTAATTTTATAATGACGATGTGCCAAATTGAAACTTAAACTAAATGTTAGGTATAATTTTAAAGAAAAATAAAGTTTAAGTATCAAAATAAAACAAAAATAATAATTTAGATACTAAATTTATCATTTACCCGTAAAATTTTTGGTTTGGTAATAAACACATTGGGAGCATACCGTTCTATGAGCTAATGGCTAAGATTCCTTTTTTTCTTATTGGCTTAGATAGTTAGGAATTCAATTTAGATAATAAAAACATAATTTAAACTTAATTATAATTTTTTAATATATAACTAATAAAATGAATTAGTGAGCTAAATTAAAGAAATTCGAATTTATATTTTTTTTTTAAATCAAGTAATAATTTAATTCATATTTTGGGGTAGCATTTAATTAGCTAAAATTATATATATATATATATATATATGAAAGTTAGGATATAGTCTTTATCTTTTGATGCAAATATGTGATGGAAGAGAAGCCATTTTGGGACAACGCCGGAAAGTTGTGGGAATTAGATCTGTTTATTTTAGGAGTTGTTGGATGGTTGCTTCAAATATTTATAAAAGTTTTTACTTGAATTTAATTATAAAATTTATTAAAATTAATAATAAAAAAGTATTAGAGTAAACTATGAATTTAATATCTAGACTTTCAGTTTGGATTCGTTTTAGTACCTAAATTTTTATTTTTTTCAAAATCATACCTAACGTTTAGTCTTTGTTTCATATTAGTACCCGTCGTTAAAAACTTAACAGACGGGTTAACATGACATAACTCCGGTGGACAGACCACCAATCTAAACAGTGGACTACGAGAGAGTGATGAGTCGACTAACATAGTCCAGTTTCGGGCCCATCGGTCGATGGACCATGGAGATTGGATGATGAAGAAATCGAAGAATTCATCGTCGATATGGATTGATTAAGGCATTTCCCAGTGAAATGGAGGCCAAAATCGCGTTTAGGGGGTCGAAAAGGTGTGGGCTGAAAAGTTTGGGTTTCATCGACCAACAAATGTGATGACCGACAACTGTAGACACGATGACCGGTGGGCCCATCCGTTAAGTTTTTAACGGCATGATACTAAAATGAAATAAAAACTAAATGTTAGGTACGATTTAAAAAAAATAAAAGTTAGGTACTAAAATTGATCAATACTGATAGTTTAATTACTAAATGCGTAAATTACCCAAAATATTATGTGATACACATATTGTATTACATAGTCTGTATATTTAAATTTTAAAATCTTAAAATCTTAAAATCTAAAACACTAAATTTTAAACTCTATATCATAAAACATTTTCAAACTCCTAAAATTTAAAATAGAAATTAAAATTTAAACAATTAACATATTAACTTTTTTTTTTTTTTGTAAAAAAATAGATTTTTAAACTTACTTTGTTTAACGAATAGAGTTACTAATTTAGTGACCAAACCTTGAATTAACTTTGTCCTGATTTTCTTTAGGTTGAAATCATGAACAACAAGCGAATATTTATTTGACCTTCGACGTAAATATCTTTGGTGGGTACGATTATAGGGGTCCTCATAAAGATTATTAATTATGTTAAAAAATTAAAATTATTCAATATAGTTTAGAATCTGAATTTGGTGAAATTAATTTTTAAATTTTAAATTCATTTTTAAAATATTAAATTTTAAAAATATTGACTTTTATTTTAAAATATTAAATTTATTATTATTTTAAATCTTATATTAACTATATTTTAAAATGTATATATTTATAAATCACTAACTAAATTTGCTTAAATAGTTTCGGTGTTTATATATTCTCAAAAAAATTAAGGTTTGATTCATTTTATTCTTTTCGTTATAATACAATGTAAATATAATATATTGTAAGAAATAAACATAAATTAATTGTTGGTCTAGTGGTAAGAACTCATTCAAACATCTCACGAGACCCAAATTCAATTCCCTCTTATCACTTATTTTCCTTTCAATTTGTTTCTTTCTTTTTTTATCATATGGTCTTCAACTGTAAACCAATTACATAAAATATTGTAAAATATTACTAAGTGAGGGGTCTAGCCTAGTGGTTCAGATGTGCCTCGTGACGCACTTTACATTGGTTATTTTCCTTTCAATTTGTTTTTTTTATCATATGGTCTTCAACTGTAAACCAATTATATAAAATATTGTAAAATATTACTAAGTGAGGGGTGTAGCCTAGTGGTTCAGATGTGCCTTGTGCGCTTTTTACATTGGTTTGATTCTCTCTAAGAGTAGATTAAATTTTATTTAGTTTTGCTTATCAAATAAGGTGGTGACATGTGTTACTGCCTGATTTGATACAAATTAAAATAAATTAAATAATTAAATTAATAAAGTATCTTCCAATCTAGTAGTGATACATGACTTGTCACTACCTAATTGGAGATTAAATTTATTAAATTGAATTAAAATTATGACCAAATTGATATAATTTATAAATATTATGGATCAAACATCCATTTATATCAATTTTATTAACTGTCACGTTAGCACTTCCATTAAATGTTAACGGAAAGTGACTTGATTGAATGAATTTAAATAGTTAGATGACATGATTGATAAAATTTCAAAACTGATGATCAAAATAAAAAGGAGCAATAGTTAGGTGGTCAGTGGTATAATTTACCCAAAAAATTATGAAATATAATGTAATTAATATTTATTCTAAATAATTTATGTTTAGATTTTTAACTAGTTTATAATTATATGTTGAGTACATTAGAATTTTAAATTTTTATAAATTAAATTAATGGTGTTAATCGTTAGTGATGTTCAACTGTGGTTGTCGAGCATTGTAGAATTTTTATTAGATCTTTGTTTGATTTAATGATTAGTTATGTTTTGGTTCTAACATCTTCCACTAAAATATTACATGTCACATTCTAGAAAAGCTCAATGTACTCTCATAAACGATGTCAATAAAATGCAGTAAAGATGTAACTTTATCTCAATATTCATTATCAGGAGTGCAACCAACCTTCCTAAGCTCCTTTGTGTATAAAAGATACTTAATTTTCACATTTTTAAATGCCTTTCTAAACACCAAAGCACTTTTAAGCATGAAATACGTGAAATTCTATCTTGCTCCTATGTCCAAGCAAACAAGAGATTTAAAATTTATATTCTCCCCTTCAACACAAGCTTTAAACTTTTGAAGCCTTGCAAAAAAATACCTCATATATTTCGCAACAATACAAACACTCATAATGGAAACATCAACATCATTCAACTTATCTTTAACAATCAAATTTAAAATATGTGCAACACATCTCATATACTAAAATTCAGCATTCAACACACTACCACTCCATAAGTTAAGAATTCCCTTCAAATACTTGATCACTACATCATTAGAGTTAGAGTTATCAATCGGTATAATCATGATCTGTTGAAAATATTTTGATATTTCAATATAACAAATAAATATGTTAATGAATTTTAAGATTTTATATTCGATTTCAAATATTATATTCGATTTAATTTTTTGACTATTACAAATATTACTCCAAGTTTTAAAATGTCATATTTTAGTCCTTACTTAAATGAAAAATTGAGTTTCACTCTTAAAATATTTTTGAAATAATTTTTACAAAGTATTTTGAACCATAATCGAGTCAAAATTGAGATTTCAATAAGGTAGTATCAATACTGCCTTAACAGCATCAATACCCCCAAACATCGAATGCAAAATGGGTATCGATACCCTACACTGTATCAATACCATTACATATAGTAGTACCGAAACCATAGTCAATGGTACCGATACTACCCCTTTAGTTTTGACTCCGAGAAATAACAGAATGCAAATATGGTACCGATACCATGACCGGTATCGACACTACTTTATATAGTAGTATTGATAGTCCTTGGACGATATCGATACTACTACACATAGTAGTATCGATACTTCTTGAGAGGTATCGATACCGTTGAATTGCAACGATCGAAATATTTGAATTTATAACAGGTAGTATCGATACCCATTAGTGGAGTACCGATACCAATAGCTTTTGAGCAGCATTTAATGCAGGAAAACTGCCCCCAACGGCTCTATTCAATCTTACAACAACTCAAACGATTGTAATTGATTGAAGGAGTATATGAACAAAATCCCAAGCCATTTGTGAAGATAAGAAACAAGAAAGAAAGACAAAATCTTCAAGTGTGAGCTAAATCAAGTCAACATTCTTCAAAATTCTTTTTGCTTTCAAAAGAACACTTCTTGTACTCATTTGTATTCATTTTCTCAAGTGTTCTTATTTTTTTCTTGAATTGTGCAAACACATTCCTTGTGAGTTTTTTTATAAGTTTACAAATTTGTAATTTTTCTCTTTGAGAGAGTGTCTCAAGAATTTGGGGTATAATTCTTGATGGAGTTGTAAAGTTACTCTTTGTCCTCAAAAGAAAGACAAATTAGTGAATTTGTGGAAAATACTTAGTGTGGATAACTAAGGTAGTGGATGTAGACTTTGGTTGAGAAAGTAGAACCACTCTAAATCGCTATGCAAATATTTTTATTTTATGTCAAGCTTCCACCAAAATTTTTAATTGCCAATTTACCCCCTCTTTGCTATTTCATCTGATCGATTGACTCAACAATTGGTATCAGAGCTATACTCATTTGAAGGTTTTACCACCTCTTGAGAAGATCCGAGAAGAGTTCAATCATTTTCTAAGGTCATACATGGCCTCTACATCAAACTTCTACTTCGTTCTTGATTCTCAGCCCGTCAACAAGCCTCATTTCTTCAATCGAGCTAACTACGTCTATTGGAAGAATAGGAAGAATTTATTCATTCAAGCTAGTGACATGGGAGCATGGAACATCATGATGAAAGGTTACTCTGCTCCATCCAAAGACATGAATTTGTGGAGTGAAGAAGAGACGAGACAATTCTAGCTCAATTAAAAAGCAATCCATATTCTATTTTGTCCACTTGGACCATATGAATACGGGAGAATATCATCTTGTTCAACCACCAAGAAGATATGGGACAAGCTTCAAGTCACACATGAAGAAACTGATGAGGTAAAAGAAACCAAAATTAGTCTTCTTAATCATAGCTATGAAAATTTCAAGATGAAACCAGATGAAGATATCAAAGCTATGACGGATAGATTTTCTGTAATTGTCAATGGCCTCAAGGGATTCGGAGAAATAATCCCTAATGAGAAACTTGTGAGGAAGATAATTTATTCTCTTCCAAAAGCTTGGCAATCAAAGAAGACTACAATTATCAAAGCTAAAGACCTAAAGTCTTTAACCCTCGATGAGCTCATTGGTTCTCTCCTCACTCACGAAATGATGATTCAAGATGAGGTAGTTCACAAGAAGAATGACGATACAAAGAAGGAGATAGAGAAAAATAAGAACGTTGGTGTTGTTCTCAAATCCACACAATAAGAGAGTGATTCTGATGATGATGAGGATGAAGAAATGTCATTTCTTGCCAAAAGACTCAAAAAATTAATGAAGCCAAATAGAGGAAGAAAATTCCAACAAAATGAAGACTTCAAAAATATGTCCAAGGAGAAGGACCCAATCATATGTTATGAGTGCAAAAAGACTGGGCATATCAAATACAATTGCACAATTGAAGAAGAAGGGTCTTTCAAAGAAGAAGCATAAATCACATGTGGCTACTTGGAGCGATGATGAATCATCTGATGAAGAAGAACAAGTAGTAGTAAACTTGTGCTTAATGGCCACTAAGGAGGATTCTCAGGAAACCTTTAACTCATCCACATTAGAAGATTATTCATTTGATGAGTTATTAGAGGAATATTATAAGTTGGCCTTAGATTATGAGAAGTTATTTTCAAAATGCAAGAAAGATACTTCAAAATTGAAAAATGAAAAAGATCTCATATCCAAGACTAACAGTGAACTCAAAAGTAAGATTAAAAATTTGCAAGTCAAAATAGAAGATTTTGAAAAATAAAATTTTGATTTGCAAAACTTACTTTCAAGAGTTAATGATGATCATCACAAGAAAATGATGATCTTAAAGCTTCTTTCGATAGAGTTAGATCAAAACGTTTTGAAAAGGGAGAAAATTCAAAATCCAACTATGTTAGAAAGAACTTTAAAACTTACAGTCATAGAGGTCCCCAAAGAACCTCGAATGGTAAAATCATTAGGAGTATATGGGTTCCTAAAGAACTCAATGCTACTAAAGATAAGAATATCCTAAGCAAATGGATACCCCAGGGGACTAGGCTTTTAGGGACTAATGAATATGGACCCAAAAGGATTTGGGTACCAAAAACCAAAATTTAATCTATGTTTGTAGGTAAAGGAGCATTGCTACAAGCCATGAAATACAAGCTCAAATTCATGGTACCTTGATAGTGGATGCTCATGACATATGACCGGAGACAAGAGCCAGTTTACAGAGCTTAACGACAAAAATAGAGGTGAAGTAATCTTTGGTGACAACTCAAAAGGTTACATTGAAGGTATTATATATAAAAGGGTTAAAGCATAATCTATTAAGTATTAGTCAATTGTGTGATAAAGGATACAATGTCTTGTTTGAATCAAACGGTTGTAAAGTTGTTGACATTGCATCTAATAGGATTATGCTTATTGGTCATAGAATAGGAAATATATGCATGGTGCATTTAGATTCAATCAACATGACGAATTTATGCCAAGTTTCCAAAGATGAGCATGATAGTTGGTTATGGCATAGGAGACTAAGACAAACAAGCATGAGTGTTTTGCAAAGACTTAGACAAGGCAATTTAGTAAGAGGTTTGCCAAAGCTAAAATTTGATAAAGATAAAATTTATGATGCATGTGAAAAATGAAAACATAAGAAAGCTTCCTTTAAATCCATTAATGATGTATCAACTAGTAGAGCATTACAATTGATCTGCATAGATCTTTTTGGGCCAATTAGAACAACTAGCTTGGGTGAAAAACAATATGATGTTGTATTGGTTGATGACTATTCTAGGTTTACTTGGGTTCTATTCTTAAGTACTAAAGATGAAGCTTTAGAGAATTTTATCACTTTTTCAAAAGTAATCCAAAATGAAAAGGGTTACTCCATTTCAAGAGTTAGGAGTGATCATGGTACTAAATTTAAAAATCTTGGATTTACTGATTTTTGTAATTCAAATGGGATTAGCCATAATTTTTCAGCACCTAGAACCCTTCAACAAAATGGAGTTGTTGAGATGAAAATTATAACTTTAGAAGAAATGGCTAGAACCATGCTTTGTGAAAACAATTTACCAAAATATTTTTAGACGGAAGCCACAAATACCGCTTGTTATGTAATTAACCAAGTAATGATTAGGCCTATTTTAAAGAAAATTTCATATGAAATTTTCAAAAATAAAAAGCCTAACATTAGTTATTTTCACCCTTTTGGATGCAAATGTTTTGTTTTAAACAACATGAAAGACAATCTAGGAAAATTCGATGCTAAAAGTGATGATGGAATTTTTCTGGGTTATTCCTTAGATTCTAAAGCTTATCGTGTATTTAATAAAATAACTTTATTGGTAGAATAGTCTATCCATGTTGTTTTCGATGATAATCCCCTTTCGAGGAAGGATTCTTGTGTTGATGATGACGTAGGTATATCGAATACAAATGACGTGAGAAAATCATCATCAAAGGAAGAAGTGAAGGATGAGGAAACTCAAGATGCTTTCAAGAATCTAAGCATTGAAGAAAGGGAAGTCACATACCCAAGAGAGTACACCTATGTCAAGGATGATGAGATTTTAGGTGATCCATCCAAAAGGGTAACTACTCGATCTTCTCTTAGGAATATTTGTAATTATGTTGTATTTATCTCATACATAGAGCCTAAGAATGTTAAAGAAGTATTAACCGATGAAATTTGGATTATGACTATGCAAGAAAAGTTAAATCAATTTGAGAGAAGTACAGTATATACATTAGTTGAAAGGCCAAGTAATAAGTCTACTATAGGTATTAAATGAGTGTTTAGGAATAAGCTAGATGAAAGTGGTAACATAGTGAGGAACAAGGCTAGACTTGTTGCTCAAGGGTATACTCAAGAAGAAGAAATAGATTTTGATGAAACATATGCCCCCGTAGCTAGGATGGAAGCAATAAGAATGTTATTAGCATTTGCATGTTTTAATGGATTTAAATTATACCAAATGGATGTTAAAAGTGCATTTATAAATGGTTTTATTAAAGAAGAAGTGTATGTGGAACAACCTCATGGTTTTGAGAATTCAAAATTTTCCAATCATGTTTTTAAATTGACAAAAGCTTTATATGGTTTAAAACAAGCTCCTAGTGCTTGGTATGAAAGATTGTTAAATTTTTTAATTGAAAAAAGTTTTTCAAAAGGGAAGGTTGACACTACATTGTTTTTAAAACAAAAATGTAAAGATTTATTAGTAGTACAAATTTATGTTGATGATATAATCTTTGGTTCTACTAATGATGCTCTTTGCCAAGAATTTTCTAAGCTAATGCAAGGTGAATTTGAGATGAGCATGATGGGGGAGCTTTCATTTTTTTTGCTCCAAATCAAGAAAAGAAAAGATGACATCTTCATCATTTAAGTAAAGTATGTCAAGGATATACTCAAAAAGTTTGGATTGGAAAATGTAAAACCCCAAGCCACTCATATGACCCCATTTACAAATCTTGACAAAGATGAAGAAGGTAAATGTGTAGATGTGAAACTCTATAGGTCTATGATTGGCTCTTTTCTTTATCTAACCGCAAGTAGACCTAAAATTATACTTAGTGTTTGCTTATGTGCTAGATTTCAATCATGCCATAATGAATCTCATCTACAAGCCATTAAGAGGATCTTTAGATACCTTAAGGATACTCTTAGTATAGGACTTTAGTATTCTACAGACTCTAACTTTAGCTTACATGCCTTCTCGGATGCAGATTACGGAGGATGCAAAATAGATAGGAAAAGCACCTATGGTACTTGTCAATTCCTAGGAAACATGCTAATTTCTTGGTTTTCAAATAAGCAAAATAGTGTTGCATCATCTACCATTGAAGTGGAATACATTTCAGTTGGTAGTTGTTGCGCACAAGTTTTATGGATGAAACAACAACTTTTGGACTATGGAATTTAAGTAGGTACTATTTATATTAAGTGTGACAATACTAGTGCTATTTGTCTCACTAAAAATCTCATCCAACACTCTAGAACTAAGCACATTAATATTAGACATCATTTCATTATAGATTATGTCACAAAGGAATATATAGTTATAGAATATATAGATATTTTGCATCAATTAGCGGATATTTTTACAAAACCTTTAGATAAGGAATGATTTTGGACACTTAGGAGAGAATTAGGTCTAACAAACCTACCTTGATTTTGTGTTTAAAATAATTTTATCACTTTTATGAGTAAAAGAAAAATGCATGTAAAAATGACATTTTTAAATGCCTTCTATGCTAATAGTTAGGGGGAGTTTATGATCTTTAGAGAAAATTAACAATATGTTCAAATTAGGCTTAAGTTTGATTTGATTGATTGAACATAATTAATTTTAGTAATATGAGTTGCCAACACCACTAGAGCTGATAAATTTTGCATGCAGAGTGTTTAAGTACATATTTTTGACCATTTTGTGCACTCGGTATCGATATTGTTCATCCAGTATCGATACTACTCTTGATAGGTATCGATACTACTATAATAGTATCAATACTGCTACTATCGAGTATTGATATTGTTCTTACAGTACCGATACTACATGAATGGGTATTGATACCAGGTATCAATACTACATGAAAAAGCCTTGAAGTATCGATACTCCTCTAAGAGTACCGATACTACTAGTCGGGTTTAGGCTATAAATCCCTAAAAACTTCATGTTTTGCCTAAAATCCCAACTCAAAACTCTCACGTCGTTCTTATCCTCTCAAACCCTAAATATCCACATTGCTTCATTCCAACGATTTCAAGTTGGAAATCTATAGTTTTTCAACTCAAAATACTGCTACACTCGTCAAATTCGTGCAAACAACAACACATTCCTCTCAATATGATTTTTCAAGGTAAATTTTTCTAGAACACTATTTTATTATTTTTGAACATATGACTAGTTTTAGTTAGTCTAGTTCAAATTAGTGAATGGGCATTTCGTGGATTATAGTTTTACACTAGAATCTACAATTAATTTTATCAAAAGAAATTTTTTTTTAACTTTTTTTAGAAATTTATAAATAATTGGTTTTTGATTTAATTGTTGTTTTTGATTTAATTACATTGTTTTCATGAAAACTATAAATATTATAATTTTTCGAACTTAGTTTACAAAATAGTTTTCAATTTTTCCCATTAGACACTAGTTTTTAGAGAACCTTGAATTGAGGATTCATATTGAGTTTTGGGAATAATTGTTGCATACATATGTTGTTTTAAATTGCAGGTTTACCATTCCGATTTCCTAAAACATGACTCCTAAACGACCTAGAACTTCCTATAGTCGATCAAACCAACCATAAAACCCACCTCCAATTCCACCTCCTAATCCAATTTATAATGAACCCGAAATGACTATCCTCAATTCATGTTTTAACGAACCTAACCGTATGGGTCTCTAGAATAGGTACATTAATCATTTTGAGTCATAAAACATTATGGAACAGTGTATCATGTATTTACAAGCTACGGAAGAGATGAACTTTAAATACCTCTCTACCCTCAAAGCGTGGAAGTTCGATAAACTTTTTAAAGTAAAGCCAGTTTTCTTTCAACAACTAGTACATATTTTCTATTCCAATGCTGTTTGCCTACAAAATGAGTCCCAAACTACCACTGAAAGTATTCAGTCCTATCTCTTGGGTAAATACATTACTATAGACTCTGATTACATAGTTGCAACCTCTGGATTAGATAATCAAGGGGTAGATAATGAGAGAGATTTAGTGGCTTCCCCATACGAGGTCAAAGAGCACTAGTGTTTTAGACTATCAATAGTGTTTCCTTCATCTAATGATCTCTTGGTGGTTTAGATCATCCGGAGGAAAATACTCTTCTTTTAGAGCTATTTACATATATTGGATCTATTGCATCCAACATGGTAAGAAAATAAATCTCCCTCAAATTATCTTTGGGGAACTAGTAGAAACCGTAAACAATATACCTTCCAAACGAGTTGAAACCTTAGTTTATGATTGTCTACTTAGCAATATGTTCATGAAAGGCGATCTTAAGGTAGACCTCGATATATCCATTCCTTTAGGCACTTAAATCAATCTATAATCTCTTCGAAAATCGGGATGGACAGGAGAAAAAGACCATTAGGTTCGATCAACGAAGAAAACTCCCGGTGATAGTTCGTCACGAGTAGTTCCGGCTCCGGCTCAAGAACTTGAAGATCTTTTACGGGATGTCGACGATCTTGTAAATCAACCCGAAGACGAGCCAGCTAGGCAAGGTAATATAATGTCTCCATACTTTCAGTCCTTTATGGAGACATTGGACTTAACGTTCGCATCCTTGGAGTCCCATTTGACTGCTATGGGATCTCAACAGTTGGAAAATCAAAGGAAAATTCGAGCTCAACGCGAAGCAATGGGAAATAGATTCAATGTAGTAGATGAGAGGCTCGACGCACTCACTCGCGATGTTGCTTTCCTTAGAACACATTGATCCGATATCGTTCCTCTTATGGATAACTAACCAATCTTGCTAGTTTTCTTAGGTTGAACTATGTCTATGAACCTATACATTGTCTTAACATTTTGATACTTTCTGGATTTGGTTATGGTTGTTTGAATATTTGATTATTATGGTTATTTGTTTGTTTTTTGATTGAATTATTATGAATGTTTGATATTTTGAACTTAAATAAATATTTATGTTGATTTCATTAGTTTTTGCATTTATCATCATAGCAAATATTATGACCAATCCCAATTGCATATTGAATATGAATATTGAAAATGTTGACTAACATTTATCTTGGCTTGATCCTAGCAGCAAAATATATATTTCGTTTTGGGTATCTTGTTTATTATTTATAGAGTCTTTTTGATTTAACAAAAAAGGGGAGAAATCTCAAAGTAAGGGGGAGTAAATAAATTTTTCAAAATGATTTTTCAAAAGAAAATCTTAAAATTTCTAAAATGTTTTGTTATATTAAAAAGGGGAGATTGTTGAAAACATTTTGATATTTCGATATAACAAATAAATGTGTTAATGAAATTTAAGATTTTATATTCGATTTCAAATATTATATTCGATTTAATTATTTGAATATTACAAATATTACTCCAAGTTTTAAAATGTCATATTTTAGTCCTTACTTAAATGAAAAATTGAGTTTCACTCTTAAAATATTTTTGAAATAATTTTTACAAAGTATTTCGAACCATAATCGAGTCAAAATTGAGATTTTAATAGAGTAGTATCGTAAATGCCTTAACAGTATCGATACCCCCAAACATAGAATGCAAAATGGGTATCGATACCCTACACGGTATCGATACCATTACATATAGTAGTACCGATACCATAGTCAATGGTACCGATACTACCCCTTTAGTTTTGACTCCGAGAAATAACATAATGCAAATATGGTACCGATACCATGACCAGTATCGATACTACATTACATAGTCGTATCGATACTCCTTGGACGATATCGATACTACTACACATAGTAGTATCGATACTTCTTGAGAGGTATCGATAACGTTGAATTGCAACGGTCGAAATATTTGAATTTATAACAGGTAGTATCGATACCCATTAGTGGAGTACCGATACCAATAGCTTCTGAGCAGCATTTAATGCAGGAAAATTTCCTCCCAACGGCTCTATTCACTCCCACAACAACTCAAACGGTTGGAATTGATTGAGGGAGTATATGAACAAGATCCCAAGTCATTTGTGACGATAAGAAATAAGAGAGAAAGCCAAAATCTTCAAGTGTGAGCTAAATCAAGTTAACATTCTTTAAAATTCTTTTTGCTTTCAAAAGAACACTTCTTGTACTCTTTTGTATTCATTTTCTCAAGTGTTCTTATTTATTCTTGATTTTTGCAAACACATTCCTTGTGAGGTTTTTTATAAGTTTGCAAATTTGTAATTTTTCTCTTTGAGATATTTTCTTATGAATTTGGGGTATAATTCTTGAGGGAGTTGTAAGGTTACTCTTTGTCCTCAAAATAAAGACAAATTAGTGAATTTGTGGAAAACCTTTAGTGTGGATAGCTAAGGTAGTGGACGTAGACTTTGGTTGAGAAAGTCGAACCACTCTAAATCACTGTGCAAATATTTTTATTTTCTATCAAGCTTCCACCAAAATTTTTAATTGCCAATTCAGCCCCCTCTTGGCTTTTTCATCCGATTGATTGACTCAACATGATCCTTTTAAGATCATACTCTAGTAGATATTTTTCAACAACACTACCAACAAACTCGCTAGAATGACCATTAATTGGACCAAGATTAATGATTATTTTATACAATTTTCAATAAACATTTATGAAATGGACATGTAAATAACAATTTTTGATAAAATGTCTATGTATATGTGGTAAGATATACTCTAGAAGATAAATTATTAAAATAATTTCTCAACTTCTTCCTTTTATTTAATAAATAGATCACAACAATTTCTAGTAATAGTAGCATGTAAGGTAGGAATAGATTTAAGAATGATAATCTTGAAAAAACGACAAAATCCTTAATGTTCAACAAAATTAAATGACAATTCATCAACAATAATCATTTTAGCAAATACATTTTTAATCTCATCCTAATCAAAATATCATAATCTAGGAACACTAACCGTTTCAATGGTCTAATAAGCATTGCTTTTTTCATTTATTGAAATCTCCATCCATTTTTAGGTTCCTTAAATGACTTAGTTGAGGAAGATATCTTCATTAAATCATCACTAATTTTTCCTATCATCAATATAATATGAAAAAATTACTATAGTAGCTACAAAGTGCTACTGCACATACTTTGAAGAAATTTTGCTATATTATTAGTTACAAAATTCTGCTGGATTTTTTTTAAATACACATGAAATCATTTTACAGATAAATTCTACACATCAAAGCTAGTAAAGTTCATGCAACATTTTCAAGTGGTTGTTTTGGCAAAGTTCCAAGTATTTTAACCATTATTTCTTCTTCCTTTTGAATATACTCAATCAACATCAATATATATTACTTGAAACAAGGTATATAAACAAATGTTGCTAGACTAATTTAATTTAAATATATTACAATGGCTTTGTCACAATTATAAGTTTATAAATTATAAGAAATTACATGAAAAGGAATGTCTAATGAGGTTTATAACTTATAAGAAATTACATGAAAAAGAATGTCTAATGAGAGGTGATGGTGTCACTGCACGTCTACACCCTAGTTTTGTTTGTATCCCACCTATTTTATCATCTTTAAAACTTGGAAAAAGATTTTAAAGGCTGAGTTTTGGTGATTTAAGGAATTGTTTTAAGTAAAATAGGACTCATATAAGGTGTCGACAGTCGTTTTCGTCCGAGTGACATATTGATTATATATTATATTATAATAATATTATTATTATAAAGCCCGAAGGCCCATTTACAAAGCAAATTTAGGCCCAGTTACAACTAAATCTGAGCCTGATCCAGATTCAGGCCTAGTAATCAATTCAGGCCCAACAACCAGTCCAGACCCAATTCCAGCAGGCATGCGAGAAGCCTATCAACAGCTAGGGTTTCCACCAGCTATTCTAGCACCGTTATTCTTCCTCAACCGTTCGATCAAGAGGTAGATTTACGGTCTAGATCAAGCCAACAGAAACCCTAAGGTTTCATTACAACCCTGGGGTTATCATCTCGCTGCCTCCATGTGCTTCAAACGCCTGCTGCCACGACATCGCCGCCTCTCCAGATCTCTCATGAATATTCCAGAGGCCACACAAGAGCCGCACATCACATCACCCTAGGGTGAGTCACCACCATAGGTTCTGTGACTCATCGATAGGGTTCATCATGATGGTCGGTTTCCAGAGGGCTATAAATAGCCTGATCTTGTAAGGAAACAACATAAGAACGAGAGACAGCAACAACAACAACATCGATGAAAAATAACAATAAGGGAGACAGTAATATCGACGAAAAAAACAAGACGGGAGAGACATCAACAACAAGGATAAAGAAGAAAAAGAGTCTGAGAAACTTACCCAGCCATCGAAGCTTCAACGTTGTCAGAATCACCATGAAATCAAAGGTAAAGCCTTTGGTACTTTTTAGATCTAGGACAATCTAAAGGCTTTTAGGAAGATTAGAAGTCAGATTTGAGACGAGGGAAAGCAGATCTACATTTTGATAGAGTTTGGTATTTCCTGGCCACCGTGGCTGGTGGCCGGTGGTGGCGGAAAATGACGGTGATTGGCCGTCGGTTGGTGGCCTATTTTCCTTAGGCGAGGAAATTTAGAGAGAACCGAGAAAGTTCTCTTGGTTAGAGAGAGAAGAAAGAAGAGAGAAATGTCTCTCTTTGAGCCGGTTTTGGGCTATATAAGCCCTCCTCGGACGGTGTCGTTTTGGGAAGGGACTGTTTGGGGAATTCTATAAACGGGTAAATTACACCCGTGGTCTTTCAAGCTTTGTAACCTTCACTTTTAGTCACCAAAATCAGGTTTTACGTATTTTAATTTGGTATTCGCATTTTATATATTTATATTTCAGTATATATATACATATATATGTTTTAAGAAAATAACCTATTTAGTCCCTTAAATATTAATAGTTTATATTTTAGTCCCGAATTATAATTTAGGGTAAATTACATTATTAATGCCTAATTTTAATTATGATAATTAATTTTAATATTTTATGTTTTAATAATTAATTATTACTATAGGATTAATTATTAATATTTATATCTTATATTAGAATTATTAATTTATATACTTTTATAAGTTAATCTTTATATAGTTTTAATATTAAATATTACATAGGATTATTATTATTAATATTAATATTAAATATTATTAAGTAGTTATTTATTTTAAGTTATTTGTAAATTTAAATTTAAAGAGAAAATTTATAATTTATTGCAAAGACATTAATTAATAAATATTGGTACTAATTTTGGGCAGTATGGGGGTGCTAATCCTTCCCCATACGTAACCGACTCCCGAACTCATTTTTCTGGTAAGCAGACCCGAGTTGTATTATTTTAATATTATTAGGAATTTTATTAGAATAATATAACATTTTGGTGACCAATCTCACCAAATTAAAAGATTGGTGGCGACTCTATAACTTGGTTTGCTCCACTATGATTATCAAGTCAAAGACTTTGTGATAAGATGAACCCTTCAGCTAGCCTAATGAAGGCTAATTTCAATAAAGCTGAATTCAGCTAGCCAAAATGGCAAAAGAAGAAGTTGTTATAAAAAAAAGTGAAATAAATACATGTTATAGTCTATTTCACACATGTGCACATAGAAATCTCATTGTTAGACCGATATTTTCATAATGCTTTGGGTAGAATCAAAGATTTCAGAGAATTAAAATGAAAGTATTCTAGAAGGTCTAGTAACTGTTATACTAGATTGTGTCATTTTGTACGCATCCGTTTAAATATACCAAGTCAAGAAAGTGAGGCATGTGACAATGTTCACAAAGAGCGAGAGAGGAGTGACATCTTCACTAAGATGGAACCATAGAAAATAGGGAAGCCAACCTGAAACTAACCTCTCAATCTTGATATTTGTCAAAGACTATAACTCTGAAATGGTAAAAGTTTTTTATTCTTTTGATATTCTTTGAACTCATGCTTATGATGTGATTCTATTGTGAACCTGTAAGGTACAATATTTTACAAAAATTCTTTCATTCTTAGATAAGAAAGGAGGAAGAACATTTACAAACAGGATGATCTCAAATAAAAAAGAATATTGAATCAGGTTGATACCTATTCTACTCTTTTTTGAAGCAAGAATGAGTAAGGACGAAATGATGAAACATCTCACATTCTTGAAAGCAAGTGGCCTGAGAAATCAAAAGTCTGGGAAAATAGACTTATAATATTCCCTATGTGGCAGCCTGTCAAGAAAATATGATCACCTCATTCACAAGAAAGGATGAAAGAATTCAAGATGAACAAATTTAGCACCAAGAAACCACGAGTATCCATGATGGGACATTATCAAAGTTGGATCACAAGGGAATCACGATATTCAAATCAAATGGACATTAAGAGTGAACTTCAACTGTTGGGGCATGCTGAAGGCCCATTACAGTTAGAAATAATTTATGTGGGGCATGCTGAAGGCCCATTTCAAACAAAAATGATCCAATAGGGTATTTTGAACATCACATCAGTAACGTTTGTATTAGCAAAATGTTGGGGCATGCTAAAAACCCTTATCATGGAAAGATCATGAATTTGAGCAAATATTCCCAATGAAATAGAAAGGTATGAAGAATGAAAATAGTGAAACAATGAAAGTAGAGTTGATCATACATCACTGTTCTGTCCACCATGTGATTACATTATCCCCACAGGAGCCATAGAAAAGGATGAATGTATTGTCAAATATTTTACGAACCAGTAATTATGGTGCTGAACCAATGTTACGATCATGTGGTTAACTTAAGATGAAGTTTGACTTCAATTCTAATATTCAAAAATAAGAAATAATGAAGCTTTCTTTCCACAAAGAGGCACTGGAATTTTAACAACAGGAAACTAGTGGAGCCAACTAAGATTGAACGAAAGGTTATGAATAACCTTGTTCAAAATTTGATTAGATGTGGAGACATGAAAGGAATTAGGATAAATCCTTCTTGTGAAGTATTTTAGGAGTCAAATCAGAACAAACATGGTTGATATCTTGATTAATCTCTATTGAGTTTGGCATAGTTACATCTACATTTTGTAAAGGATTATAGATTCTCTTTTCAAAGATGAAAGCTTTATTGGATTTCTACACAAGTTCAGGTAAGGACAGTTGGTGTTATCAAGAAAAGTGGGGTAATAAGGTCATAATTCTAAGTATGACAAGAGTCCCATAAATAAAATAGTTCTTCTGAAGGCAAAAGAAGACATCAAGATAAAAGTTGATCAGATGGTTCCTCATAAATACAAGTATGATAACATAAGTTGCTATACTGTTTGAAGATAGCCTTGAAAAACAAGAAGATAAAACTTTGGATTCAGATAAATATTGATGCATTCATACATTCATAAGAACATTATTTGTATAAAAGATCATGCGTTACATCGATATATTTGATTGCATTTGCATAAATACATTTCTCATACAAAGATGCAGGGATAAAATACCTTACGAGTATAAGGTAGAATTCAAATCACAAATAAAGGAGTTATGTTTGGAGAGGCAAACATCTGAAGAATAAAGGAACGCAATCCATACAGAGGAAGTATTAATTTTGGGGCATGCCCAACCAACAAGTTGTTTCAAAAAATGAGAAAGTGATTTTCAACGTTTCTCATTTAATCTTTTCCAAAAATGAAATTTTTGAAAAGTAAAAAGTTTCTTACCTAGTAAACTATTTCCAATCGTTTGTAAATCCTTCAGGTCATTTGTAAATCCTTTGGGTCATTTGTCAGTTTTTCGAGCAAAATGATAAGTCCTTAAGAGCTATTTGTAAAATCTCCATGGAAGAGTAGTGGAAGCAAAGAAACCATGAGTCTGATCTTCACAGAAGAGTAGTGAAATTAGATTCTTTTCAAGTCAATTATTTTTAACCTTCACGGAAGAGTAGTGAAGTATTCCAACCTCGAATCTGATCTTCACGAAAGAGTAGTGAAACAGATTCTTCTTAAGCTTACCATACTCAACCTTCATGGAAGAGTAGTGAAGCAAGAAGCAAGAGCAAGATCAAAATTCGCTCTCCACGGAAGAGTAGTGGAAATGATTTTTCAACAAAGTATAAAACCTTCACGGAATAGTAGTGAAGTAAACCAATTTCGGCTCTAATCTTCACGGAAGAGTAGTGAAACATATTTTGTTTAAGTCATGCAAATTCAGGCATCACAAAAGAAACGTGATGCAAATCATTTGCAAGCAGTGCAATTCAGCCTTCACAGAAGAGTAGTGAAGCAAAAGCAAGATCAAAGTTCGCTCTCCACGAAAGAGTATCGGAATGAAGAAAAACAAGAAGTTCACTTGACGAAAACTATTTGTATTTTTACCTTTGCTTTATTATTGTTGAGACAAAAATAAGCAAAACAGGGCAGCTATAGACATTTTTTTCATCTGAGTGACGTATTTATTATATAATATATTATATATTATATTATAATATTATTATTATTATAAAGCCTGAAGGACCAATTACAAAGAAAACTTAGGCCCGATTAAACTAAATCTGAGCCCGATCCAGATTCAAGCCTAGTAATCAATTCAGGCCCAACAATAAGTCTAGGCCCAATTCCAGCAGGTCTGCAAGAAGTCCATCAACAACAAGGGTTTCCACTAGTTGTTCCAGCGCCGTTGATCTTCCTCAGCCGTTCAATCAAGAGGTAGATTTACGGTCTAGATCAAGCCAACAGAAACCCTAGGGTTTCATTACAACCCTAGGGTTATCATCTCGTAGCCTCTAGGTGCTCCAACCGCCTGCTGCCACGCCGTCTCTCCAGATCTCTCCTGAAGATTCCAGAGGCCACACAAGATTCGTATAGCACATCACCTTAGGGTGAGTCACCACCGTAGGTCCAGTGACTCACTGATATGTTTCATCATGATGGTCGGTTTCCAAAGGGCTATAAATAGCCTGATTCTACAAGGAAACAACATAAGAACGAGAGACAACAACATCGACGAAAAATAACAAGAAGGGAGACAATATCATCGACGAAAAACAAAAAAAAAGGGAGAGACAGCAACAACAAGGATAAAGCGAAAAAAAGAGTTTGAGAAGCTTACCCAACCATCGAAGCTTCAACGTTGTCAGAATCACCGTGAAATCGAAGGTAAATACTTCGGTATTTTTTAGATCTAGGACAATCTAAAGGCTTTTAGGAAGAATAGAGGTCGGATTTGAGACGAGGGAAAGCATATCTATATTTTGATAGAGTTTGGTATTTCCTGGCCACCGTGGGTGGTGGCCGACGGCGATTAGCCGTCATTCGGTGGCCGATTTTTCTCAGGCGAGGAAATTTAGTGAGAATCGAGAGAGTTCTTTCGGTTAGAGAGAGAAGAAAGAAGAGAGAAATGATTGGGCTATATAAACTTTCCCCGAACGGTGTCGTTTTGGGGAGGGACTGTTTGGGGAATTCTGCAAATGGACGTCTCGACATAAGGGAAGATGAATAAATGTTTTAGACTTTATATTTGACTTAGGTTCAAAACTTCATTTGAATGATTTTAATTTTTTATTAAAAATATTATAAGATAAATAGAGTTTGTTGTAATTAGTAAATTACTTGACACATTTGATCCAATAGCTTGGGTTCTCCATTTCCAAGTTCGGGACCGAAGTTGAAATCACCTCAACACATTTTATTTCTGATTTACTTTCTATCCAATCAAATAGTTACACGTGTCACATCCTGATTGAAGGGTTAATTTATTAAATTAAATTAAAATTATGACTAAATTGATACAATGGATAAGTATTGTGGATCAAATGTGTAATTATATCAATTTTGTTAATTATCACGTCAGCACTTCCGTTAAATGTTAAGTGGCTTGATTGAAACAACTTAAATAGTTATTAACAAAATTGAAAATATGGTGATCATACCAACACCAACCTCATAGTTAAGTGGTTATTTTAGTAGTTTATCCTATATTTTAAAGGTAAATTCTATCCTATAATTATTTTTTAAACTGAAAATCCATAATTCTCATTGATGTATCAAATAAAACGATAGAGAAAATATTCAAATAAATATGTTTATAGTCCAACACTCAACAGGCTTATCCAGTTATCCTATAGCTATTTAATTAAAATAACAAGTCACTTTAATTTTAACATAATAATGTCTTATTAAACTTAAAGAAATAATTTAATATTATGTTCTTTATTAAATATTAATGAGATTTAGATATATATTTTTTTAAACTTTTGATGATATGTAAATTAATAAAAGTGTGTATCTATCAAATTATTATTATGCTACGTATGATTATTGTATAAGAACCTTGTTATATATCCGAAAGAATTGATGTTTAATATAAAAATATAAATATCTTACGAGTCGTTGCAATAGTTAAAATAATTGTTATTCTTCTTAGAGGTATTAAGTTCGAGTAATTAGTCTACAAAATATGTGTATATTATCAATTGGTTAAGAAAGTTCTGAACACATATGACTAGGTATGCTTATCGAGAGTATTGATTGCGAGTTGGGAAGTGCTTGACTTGTGCTTGTTAAAAAAAAAATTGTTGCTCGACTTATTGCTTGTTAAACTCATCAAAATTTTTAGATAAGCAATTAGGGTTTGATTTTTTTGTGTAAGCAATTAGTGTTTGAGTTTTTTATTAGAAAATTAATATATTAATAAATTAGTAGGAATTATTAATTAATAATTTAATATCTTTCTTATTATCTATTAACAAATTAATAATTATTATTTAAACTTTCTTTTTTAAAATGTTATAATTTTTAAGGTAATTACTAAAAAAAATTATAAATAAATAACAAACTACTCGCGAATTTATAAAGTCTTGAGTCGAGTCAACCCGAATCAAGTATTGACCGAGTCGAGTTCGAGCAATTTATGAGCTGCTCAACTCATTAAACTCCCCTAAATGTTATCTTATAATCATTTAATACTATTAAAAAAAAATAACGGCCGTGATCACGAGCTTAACAAGAGGAAAGACAATAACGGAGGAGACAGACAAAAGAAAAGCTATCATTCATAAACTACGCAACCCTCTAGAATTGGAAAGTCAACCCTATAGTTTCCTTTGTAGGCAATAATTTTAAATCGTTAAATATATATATATGTAGAAGAAACACACGTGACACACATCTTGCCTGGTTTTTAACGAATGAATTGAAGAAATGAGTAATGGATCCTCACATGTAGACGTTGAAATTAGAGCCCTAAAAATCTAGTCTCAGGTCAATATAAAGTCATGCATGGGAATGAATTTTCCTGCACAACTATTCCTTTTATTTTCCTTCCGATATCTAAAATTTCATCATGATTAATCTAGATTGATCTACGTCGCACATCTGGTTTTAGTGGGTGCGTCTTCCAATAGAGATTTTCTGCATACATAATGAATTAAACTCGAGATCTGCTTAAGATATATCAAACTATTTACCACTTGAACCATCCATGTTAGTCAACTATAACTTGCTTTTGTTAGGCCAAAACCAATCCCAAATCAATGTCGCGGTATTCGTTAGAAGGCAACCGATTTATGATTTCCTTTACTAACCATGTGATGCTTTTTACCATTTTAGGGAGTGGTTAACCATAATATAAACTTGGAAAGATTAAGGGATTATGAATGATTGAATTATAATAATTGTAGTAAATTCATAAAATGTTATGATGGAGAGAATCATTAGAGAATTTGAGCAACCAAAAATGGCTGCTGCAGGGTTCAATTAAAGCTTTGTAAAACTGAGAGCGTAGGCTCATGTGACTCAGCATTATTACACGCATCTGTGACTTTACGGATAGGGACAAATTATGTTTTGTACAAAAGTGTTGAGAAATCGAGAAATGAATGAAAAGCTATAACTTGATTTTCATTGCTTAAACTTGTGAAGGATTACATTGTTTATATAACATTCAGTTGTTGAACAAAGAAGCAATCCTCCTAACAGATTTAACAAGGATAACCGTGCCTATTAACAACCTAACAACCTAAGGTTTTGATTATCTGTAGCACAATGTACTCCTTCGAGCATGAGCCTGACTGCTAGCTTCTTCAATCTTCTCCATGCACGCCATGCAACATGCCATGCAATACGATCATTCTTCTAACATTCATCCTGCTTCTTCTCCTCCTCCTTCCTTTATCAGGCATACATCCACTTTCTCTCGAAATAATGTAAAGGCTAATATGGATAATGGCTTTGTGAAGCCATTTACAAGTTGATGTGCAACAGGAACATAACTAACATATAATTGATTTTCAACAATTTTCTCTCTGACAAACTGCACATCTAAATCCAAATGTTTAGATTGTGCATGTTAAAAAGGATTTGCACTTAAGGATATTGCACTTGTGTTATCACACCATATGATCGGTTTTTCTTGCCTTGTCACTCCAATATCGTTCAACAAAGCATCAACCCAAGTAACTTCTGCAACAGCATCTGCTAGGCAAAGATATTCTACTTCCATTGTAAATCTAGAGACAACCTTCTATTTCTTTGTACTCCAGGACACCAAGTTACCGCCAAATAGAACACAATGACCTGACATGGACCTTCGATCATCCACACAACCACCCCAATCAGCATCCACAAATGCTACAACTCTCAGTGCTTCTTTTGATGATTTATAAACTAAACCATACTCAATTGTGCCAGCTAGGTACCATAAATTCTACTGGTCTCGTGTGACATGCATAGAGCAATGCTCCAACCATACTTCGAAATTCTCGAGCATCTTCAATAAGTTTTCCAGCATCTCTTTGAAGTTTATTGGATACTACCATAAGAGTGCTGGTAGGAGTTGCCTTTGACATACCAGACTTTTATAACAACTCTAAAATGAACTTCTTTTGAGACATCATTAAACCATCAGTACTATGCTGGACTTCAATTCCCAAAAAATAGTGCAACTCACCAAGGTCCTTCAATGAAAAATTAACTCTGAGTGAATGAACCACTCGTTCGATTGCAGTAGTTGATTGACCAGTAACCACAATGTCATCTATATAGACAAGTACATAGGTTACTTCCCCTTGAATGAGTGAAGTAAACAATGATGCATCTGCCCTTGACACTTGAAATCCCACCTATACCAGACTTTCTTTCAATTTGGTGTTCCAGTTCCTGGAAGCTTGACGTAGCCTATATAAAGCTTTATGAAGCTTACATACAAGTTTGGTTCCATCCTCAGCCAACTTCTTAAAGTTAGGAGATTGCTGCATGAATACTTCCTCATTCAAGTAACCATGAAGGAATGCATTATTAACATCCACGTGTCATAGTGGCCACTTGTTTGTTACAGCTATAGATAGTACAACATTTAGAGTTGGAAACTTAACCACTGGGCTAAAGGTTTCTTTGAAATCTTGTCCAGACACTTGTAGAAACCCCTTGGCAACAAGCCTAGCTTTGTAATGTTGTACTGTTCCATCAGGATTCTTTTTCAACTTGAATAACCATTTACAACCAACTATTGTTCTTCCAGTTGGAAAAGGTACTAATGACCATGTTCCATTTCATTGGAGATTAGCAAGTTCATCGTGTACAGCTGATATCCATTGACTGGACTGCAGAGCCTGATGAATATCAGTAGGTATAATAACATTTTCCCCAACAAAAAACACCTTTGGTTTAAAAATACCATGCTTACTTCTAATAACCATGAGATTAATGGTGATTAGAGGTACCTGATCAGGAACACTAATATCTTCAAGTGAATGCCGAGATGACTCACAAGTTCCTCCAGTACTGACCATAGGAGATCTACTGAGATGTGGACTTGCAGCCGAGTGATATGAAGACTCAATTACATCTTTCGACTCACCATCACGACTCACTTCATTCTCAGTGTGACTTGCCTGAGAGGATATACTAGTGGATGCTAGAAGTGGTGCCACTTCATGAGTACACTCATTATATTTTCTAGGAATTCAAGTGTTGTTGATCGTGGAGAAGCTACCACTCGATGATCATTACATTGTTTATCAACTGCAATAGAAAAGACAAGTTCATCAAACTTTACATGTCTACTAATAAAAATGCGACCATTTGCTCCAAGGAATTGAAACCCTCGATGTTGAGAGCTATAGCCCATAAATGTGCACTATTGAGATCGGGGCATCAACTTATGAGATTGAAACTCTCGCAGATGTGGAAAGCACCTACAACCAAAAAATCGCATGGTCTTGTAATCAGGTTTCTTAGCAAATAGTTTCTCAAAGGGAGAAACATTATTCAACACCTTGGTTGGCAATCTATTCACTAAAAACGCAGCTGTAGTTACTGCATAAGACCAAAACCTAATTGGAAGAGATGCTTGTGCCAATAGCCCTAGAGCCAACTCAATTAAGTGTTTGTTCTTACGGTCAACAACTCCATTTTGCTCAGATGAATGAGGACAAGTGACTATGCAAAACCCCTACACGAGCTAACTCATCTGACCGATTCTTGTATTCATCACCCCAATCACTTTGTACTTCTTTGATTGGTAATGAAAATTGAGTCTGGACCATGTTTTTAAAAAACCTAAAAGTAACTATAGCCTGTGACTTATTCTTCAAACAAGTATACCTATGTATGCCTAGTACAAGAATCTACAAATGAGATATAATACCCAAAGATCTGTGAACACAAGATGAAATGGCTTATCATACACTGTGGTTGAATCAACAAAAGGCAATTTATGACTTTTACCCAAACAACAAACAACACAAAATTGATTTGCAATATTTGGAATGATAACAACAATGGAATTACAAACCAATTTCAAAGTATAAAAAGCTGGATGTCCTAATCTCCTATGCCAAAGTTCAAACAAGTTACAATGATCATGTACTGCATAAACCTCTACATTATTACAAACACTCAGCTGACTATCCAAGGTAAAAGTATATAGATCCCCTTTCTACTTTCCTCGAAGAAGAAGTTTACCTGTTACTTCATCTCGAACACTACAACCATCAACATGAAATTTAAAGAAAATGTGATTATCCCTAGCAAGCTTTGAAATCGAGAGGAGATGTTTAGTGATTTTAGGTACATGCAACAGATCATTATGTAGAAAATTTTGAGAAGATGATCCTAAGCTAGATTGACCTACTGACTGAACATTAAGGGAAGATCCCTTTCCAACCACGAGATTACCTGGTCCATCAAGATCAGTTGAATGATTGATATAAGAGGCATAAGGAGTGGCATGATGCGTCGCACCTGAGTCCACAATCCACTAAGCACGAGATAATTTCAGACCTGCAGCAGGAGCTGTACTAGCTTGTGTAGGCACAAAATCAGCTCCAGTCTTACTGGCAAAATAAGAACAAGCAACACTATCAAGGTTAACATAGTTAACACTGCTCGACTCATCCTTGTACTGTGATCGAGCATTAGTGGTAAGAACTCCTGCAAAATCACGGTCAAACATGTACCAACATCTATCGACCGAATGACCAATCTTACCACACAACTGACATTGAAGTCGTGCTCGACCTCTACCACTAGCTCGACCACCACGCATCGACGATGATTGCAGTTTGAATTCATGAGAATTTACAGACCCAGCAGATCCACCTTGTAACTGTCCTTGAGCTATATTGGCACTCATAGAAAGATTCTCGGGCTGTGAATCAAAGCCGGTCAGCTGTGTCTCTGCATCAACCAGCATGGAATAGATCCAATCGAGTGGAAGTGTGTCAGGGCTCGATGTTATGACAGCCATAAAAGACTGATACTCTCTTGGCAAACCTTTCAGGATACTGACCATATGTTCCACCTGCGAAACCATATTGCCACAGGATGCAAGTGCATCACAAACTTCTTTGATTCGAGTGAGCTATACACGCATCGAACCGTCACCCTTCCTTAGTTATTGCAGCTTATAGTGCAAGTTCATCACTGTAGTCGTGAACTTATTAGCAAAAACTGAATAATTGTACTCCAGACAGCTACTGCAGACTCAACACATCCAAACGGAGGCAGGAGAGTAGCACTAATTGTCGATAAGAGCCACGAGGAAAGAGCATTGTCCTGTGCCATGAAATTCTCAAATGCCTCGTTAACAATAGATGCAGCTTCAGCGTTAACAACGAACTCAAGTGGAATAGGCATCGTGCCATTGAGAAGCAGCTCCAAAAGATGACTGCGCACCGTAAGCAGAACCTAGTGCTTCCAAAGAAGGTAGTTCGTCTCATCCAACACCACGTTAACCTTTTTATTGGTAAACATGATGCTCAACAAGAACTTAAGAATTAGGCAGCAAAAAACGCATAAACCCCAGGACCCTTAGCGAAATATACCATGTTGAGAAATGAATGAAAAGCTATAACTTCATTTTTATTGCTTAAACTTGTGAAGGATTACATTGTTTATATAACATTCAGTTGCTGAACAAAGAAGCAATCCTCCTAACAGATTTAACAAGGATAATCGTGCCTATTAACAACCTAACAACTTAAGGTTTTGATTATCTGCAGCACAGTGTACTCCTTCCAGCATGAGCCTGACTGTTGGCTTCTTGAATCTTCTTCATGCACGCCATGCAACATGCCATGCAACACGATCATTCTTCTAACAGAACAAAAATAAATTGGAAACACTCGCACGACATTAATTACGGTGCACAAAGCTATGATTTTGTGCCTGTTTCAAAGCTTCCATTTCCTCATATCTTTGTTTTTGATAAAGTTTTCAATGTCGTCCAAATTTACACAGTTGATCCCGTGACCTGTATAAATGTTTCTTCTCTCAATGCCTAACGAACTCACAACTTCCCTATAAATAAACTCCATTGTTATCACACATTCCCCACACCAGCAAAAATGGTTGCTGCCATGACGATAATGCAGATTCTTTGTTTAACACTCTTTTCCCTTACCTTACTTTCTACTGCATTCACTTCTCGAGATTACTCTGATGCTCTTGAAAAGTCTATTCTCTTCTTCGAGGGGCAATGGTTGTGTCGATTACTGTCGAATCAGCACCTCAAATGGAGGGGGAACTCCGGTTTGTCTGATGGTGCATCCTATGACGTATGTGTACACCTATAGTTATAACTCATATGGGGTAGTCATTAAAATTGGACAAAGTGATGATTTTGGTTTGTTTTGGAACTCAGGTGGACCTGGTAGGCGGCTATTACGATTCTGGAGATAATGTGAAGTTTGGCCTCCAAATGGCCTTCACTATAACAATGTTGTCATGTAGTGTCATTGAATTTGGCAGCTCAATGCAGAGTCAGATCGGAGATGCGAAGACCGCCATCCATTGGGGGACCGATTATCTTTTGAAAGCAGCTACTGCTACCCCTGCCACTTTATACGTTCAAGCGAGCATTGCATGATAATCTTTGTTTTCACTTGTTACATATCATTACAATATTGTTGTGATGATGCAGGTGGGAGATCCAAACATGGATCACAAGTGTTGGGAAAGACCAGAAGACATGGATACCCCGCGCAATGTATACAAGGTGTCTGCTGAAAATCCAGGATCCGATGTAGTGGCCGAGACAGTCGCCGCATTAGCTGCTGCTTCGATAGTGTTCAAGGACTCTTATCCTTCCTACTCTGCCAGGCTGCTTCAAACAGCCAAGAATATAATTAATTAACATACACATAAATTACTAGCAATCTCTTTCTTTACAACTTTATGATGTTTCCGATCTCTACTTGTTTATGCAGCTCTTCGATTTTGCGGACAGGCACCGAGGGTCTTACAATGACTCTCTAAACTCAGTGGTCTGCCCATTTTACTGCTTTTACTCTGGATACCAGGTACAGTGACCCTTTTTCTTCTTGTTCCATTGGAGGTTAACCATGATCATTAATCAAAATGGTATGGAAATATAGGATGAGCTTCTGTGGGGAGCATCATGGATGCATCGAGCCGCGCAGGATAACTCCTATCTACTTATCATACATCCAATCCAATGGCCACACAATGGGATCAGATAATGATGATTTCTACTTCAGTTGGGATGATAAGAGAGCTGGGACAAAGGTCCTTCTTTCCAAGGTATGTCTCCTACAACCTCCCCGGCTGGAAGACATCAAAACCGAAACTCAACAGATTTCAAGTGATTTTGATTTTTTTCAACAAAACTTTTTGGAGAAAAGCGCGTCAGAGTTTGAATTATACAAATCACATTCAGACAACTACATATGCTCATTAATCCCAGGAACATCTGGCTTCCAGGCCCAATATACACCAGGGGGACTTCTTTACAAAGCTAGTGAAAGCAACCTGCAATATGTGGCAACCACATCTTTCCTCCTATTGACATACGCCAAATACCTTAATGCAAATGGCGGAGTTGTCACATGCGGGGCTTCAACCGTAACAGCGGAGAGCCTCATAGCACAAGCAAAGAAGTAAGTGGACTACATATTAGGTGATAATCCAGCAAAAATTTCATACATGGTTGGGTTTGGACATAGATATCAAAAACATGTGCACCATAGGGGTTCATCGGTTCCATCCATTCAGGCGCACCCTGGTCGGATAACCTGCGACAATGTGTTCCAATACCTCTATGCTACCTCACCGAATCCGAATGTCCTTGTTGGAGCCGTCATAGGTGGACCTGATAGTAGAGACAACTTCGCGGATGACCGTAACAATTATCAGCAATCTGAGCCAGCCACTTACATTAATGCACAATTCGTTGGTGTTCTTGCTTTCTTCGCTGGGATAGGGACTGCAAACTGAAACAATTAATATGAGAAAGAAGAGAAGCTTATGTAGTGAAAGAAACGCTTCCATTTCCATATTCATGCTGTGATGGATTGTTATTAGTTACAGGTTTTCAAACTAAGGTTTTCACTTTATTGGAATACAAGGAAAAATCATTACTTAAAGAAGTCTTGGACTTGCAGAAATACATATTGTAAATGTGCCTTGAATGACCTTATCTAACTTCTTCTTTGAGATAATAAGATGTGTTTTCCCAACGAAGTAAATAGATTATGGAATTACACGCTCTTCGGGAAACTCGTCTGGCCTAAGTTTTATAGGCGGTTAACCCATGGCCTCCAGAATTTTGGGAAAATTTAAAAATTAATATATATTTTAATTAAAATGTGTAATTTCATACACAAAATTTAATTTAGTACAATAATATATATAAAATGTTTATTTTTATTTTAATTAGGTCCTCCACAAATATCTCTCATGCACCTCACAACCATCGAAAGACTTTAAGAATTACTAAAATGCTCCATCTTCAAGGGAGTTTCGAAAGACATAACGGTAATATCTCTGGAAGAAGGGTTTCGAATATTTAAATCTCGGGAAGCATCAACTAGCTAATATGACCTCTGACAGACCCACGTGATCTACCAAATTTATTGTCGTTTGACTGTATCTACCTAGTCTATCTATTTACGGGTAACCATTATAATCCTACAACTGACACGCGCACTAAAGATCTACTATAAAATATCTTAAGCATGATTAAGAGACGAGATGGAACCTCTATGAAACCACATCACGTGTATTCTTTCCTCTACCTCCCTTCTTATGGAAACAAAACATTTTAACATGAACCAACAATTGATTTTCGACTGGTTGTATCTCTCCATTCAAATCAGAAGGAGTGAACTGCATATAATCGTCATAATTTATTTGGTCTCATCAACAAATGGTGTGGTGAGCATATAATCGTTATAATTTATTTGGTTTCATCTACCAGCTTCCTCCAAAAGCCTTTCCTGACATATTTGATTATTACTGGTCAACACATGCAAAGTCGAGTAGCAGAACTTGTATGCATAGGAGAACTGTCTTCGAAAAGTGAAGGGAATAACTATTTTGATTTTATTTCTAATTATATTATCTTTAAAATAATTAATTAATTAATTATAATTTATTAACGATTAACCATTTATTAAAATTTGTAACTTAATCATTAACCGACACTTTTAACATTTCGATTAATTGAATCTGTTTAACCTTAATGGTTCGATTAATTAATTTATAAAATATAACGATTACACTAATTAACAATTATGATTAACAACTACAAGTTAATTTGAACACCTCTAACTGCTACATAATATATTATTATAGGTCACCTTAATTTTGTCTTAATGCAACCTACAATAAAGTTGACAATTTTAAAAGACTACACATATGGTTGAAATTATGCTGTTTTCGTTGCTATTAACTTCACCATTTCTCATCCAATCGTTATCTCATGCAAAAACAAGAGATGTACAATTAAATTTTGGTCCCCCTCCCCAAAAAAAACGTACAATACAAAATGCCCAAAAATATTGGGTTAAGTATGCAAATGGTCCCCGACTATAAGATGTTACTTTATTGAGTCTCCTAACTATTGAAAATTACAAAATAGTCCTCCGATTTTAGGGCATTACTTTGTTGAGTCCCCAGACTATTAAAAGTTACAAAATGATCAACCGACTATTCATATATTTCAAACTCGTCCCATTATGTTAAAAAATTGGTGATGGTTTGAATGGACGTTAATTTGTTGACTAGATATGATAAAACCTTATCTTAGAACCATTTGAGTTGTATTTTATGGATCAAATCTCGTTTACATTATGTTGTCGAGCTAATGCTTGAAATATTATGTTGTCGAGCTAATGTTTGAAATATTATGTCGTTGAGCTAATGCTTGAAAGCAACGGCGGTGCCAGTAGATATCATTAAAATATGATTTTATCATATCTCAGCTAGTGTGTTAACGTCCAACTCAGAAAACTGTCAAATTTTTAAAAGAAAAGGATGAGTTTGGAACATATAAATAGTCGAGTTATCATATTGTAACTTTTAATAGTCAGGGGACTCGACAAAACAACACCCTATGTCAGGTTACCAATTTGTAACTTTTAATAATCGAAAGACTTAACAATGCAACGTTTTATAATCAGGGACCAGTTATATACTTTACCCAAAGAATTGTAGTCAATCAACAATAAAACATAAAATTGATTAAACATGTCTTAATCCAATATTTTATAGGATAAATTACTCTCAATCAACTATAAAATTTTTTTAATCATCTAAATTTGAAAAACTCACAAATATTTAATTTTCATTTTAATCACTTATTTTAGATTCGGCCAGCAACATATATCAACCTAATGTGATGACATGTGCCACATTGAGATGGGTTTGATGGATAAGTAAAAATAAAACTTAAGTTCATACGAATTAAATCCAAAGTCCTTTCTAGAATGTAGCTCGTGTCTGATCACTTTGTTCTCTTGTGCAGTTTATGCTATTAACAATATTTGTACTTTAGATGAAATTGAAAAATTTTAGATTAAATTAAAAATGAAAGTAATTACATCAATTATATTTAAAATATTAATTTTTAATAAGCAACTTGTTTCTTAATTGTGAATAATTTATATTTTTATTTAAAATATAATCATCAAATGATTAAATCTATCTTAAATAGTATTAATATTTTATAGGATAAATTAAACAGTTTACCCAAATTCAAAGAGTTGTAAAATAACCATTGTTTATTAATATTATTAGTATTATTTTGATCATTTATGACAGGTTCTGTTATTTACATGTGAGACACTAAATTTTTATTTATTTAATTTTATTTAACTATTATTTTTATTTCATTTTATTTCATTTTTACTTCCACTTCTACTTCTATTAAACTTTTGTTTTAATTTGTCCTTTTTACACGTTCCAAGTATTTGTGGTCATTTAGTTATAATAAATTGTGATGTTATATTAATAGTGTTCTAATTAAGTTTTATTAGGTATATGTGATTAGGAGTTAGCAATATTATTATTATTAGAGAAAATAACCTTAGTGACGAAAAATGCCTTATAATATACGATTTTAACTAACTCTTTTTTGATTTGCCAAAATGACCAACTAAATCGCAATGCGATCGATAATTCGCAACGCGATCTCCGGTATCGCAAATCAGTTTCCAAATTCGCAGCGCGATTCTGACTATAGCATTGCGATTTCCCAAATTCGCGTTGCGATTTTCCTAATTCGCAATGCGAATACGTAAATCGCAACGCAAATTTAGAAAATCGCAATGCGATTACGTAAATCGCAATGCGAATACGTAAATCGCAACGAGATTCTGACTATCGCAATACTGAATTTCAAATTCGCAACTCGATTTCTGAATTCACAACAGGTTTTAATTTCGCAACACAAATGTTTTGGGTATATAACTACGCAGCAGCAGCAACTCATAACCTAAATCCCTAAATCACAACTCATTCCATCTCCATCTATCACTCTCTCCGGCGACATCCGTTCATATATCCAATGACATCCTTCCCCATCCGGCAACAGGTTTTAGTTTCGTAGCTCGTTTGTTTAGTAAATTAATTTATAATAATGAAATCATCTAATGTTGATCATGTTTGGATAGATTTTTGTTTTGGAGGGTCATGGGAGAATGTTCATGGTGTTTTACAATATATGCCTTTACCCAGGAATCTTCAACTAAAACTGGTATTAAAAAAGTTAACCTATGAAACTCTAATGTTACGTGTTGCAAATAAATTGAATTTAGAGCCCCTAAGTGGATTTAGGCTATCTTATCAGAGAAATGGTAAAGTTTATTTGTTAACCGACAATGAAGATGTTGAACGATTCATTGCTTACATTAGTGTTTCAAGTGATGATGTTACATTGTATGTTGTTGAACCTAGAAGTAGTGAAGTTGGGTCAGTAGCGGGTAGTAATCAACTAAGTTTTTCAACCCCAGTTTATGGTGCTCAAAATGTAATGGTTCCACCACAATTTCATCACCAAGCAAATATTGTTTCACCACATTTCCAATACCAAACACAATCTCAAAACCCACAACCTTTCCCTAATCCAAATCCCAATCAACTTTCAGCACCAAATTCCGGTTTTCGTATTGACCAGTTAGACGATGATGAGCCAACAGAAAAAATTGTGAGTACTAGTCAGTATTCGAAATTTGATCTTGGTCAATACCCGGACTTTGATCTTGGTCAATACTCGGATTTTGATGATTTTTCAGAAGAAGAAACAGATCCTGCGTGTAATGATTTTGATATTAGTCAATACCCGAATTTTGATGATGAAACAACCGTTGCCGAGGAAGATGTTGTTGATGATAATGAGGAGGAAGTTACGACTGTAAATGAACATGTTGAACATTCATTCTGTAATTCATATAACACTGAAGAAGAAAAAGAAGAAGAAGAAATCCCCAAAGAAAAGTCCCCGAAGAAAATGCCACGGGAGTATAACTGGAATATGCCAGAATTACTTCAGATACCGGAAGAAGAGTTGGTAAAGATAGCAGTTGATTGTTACACAAAAATTATTCGTATCAAGAAAGATGATTGTTTTGATAAAAAGGAAGACTTGAAGATAGCTTTGTATATGAAATGTGTGGAAGATGGCTATCAACTAAAAGTTAACAAATCAAGCAAAGATCGTTTCAAAACAAGGTGTATGATTGACAAAAACTGTATGTGGCGTATGATTGCAAAGAGGATAAAAGATTGCGAAATGTTTCAAGTTAGGACTTTTATTTATAAACATACATGTTCAAGAACCCAAGTTTTTCCTCACCATAGACAGGCAAACAAAAAGGTGTTGGGTGGTTTTCTGGCTGAGTTAATGTTTTTTGAATGGTAGGGTATATCGGGGACATGAAATTTTGACTGACATGAATGCTCGGTTCAAGATTAGTATCTCATATTCTCAAGCTTGGAGAGCCAAATGTTATGCCTTGGAATTGTTGAGGGGGTCGCCAGAAGCATCGTTTGCCCAACTGCCGGCTTATTGTCACAATTTAAAGCTGAAAAATCATGGGTCGGTAACTCATATCAAAAACAGATAGAGATGGACGCTTTGAGTTGCTGTTTATCGCCATTGGTGCTGCGGTTAGTAAATCAATATAATTTTGGTGACTCATTTTTGTTAGTTACATGCATTTCACATTTAAATGATTATATTTCTTGTGTAGATTCGTTCGTTTATTAACTACATGCGCCCAGTTATTATAGTTGACGGAGCACATTTAAAAGGTCGATACCTTGGAGTAAACTTATTAGCAGTGGCCATGGATGCTAATAATGGGATACTGCCAATAGCTTACGGGGTTAGCAAATCTGAAACCTCTGATTCATGGACATGGTTTATGGGGCATCTTAGGGATTACATAGGTCTTATTAGCAATCTGACAATCATATCCGATAGGGAAAACTCAATTGACAACGCTGTTAGAAGGTGTTTCCCAGATGCTTTTCATGGACTTTGTGGTGTTCATTTGTATAGAAATCTAAAATCAAGGTCTGCTGGTATAAAAAATCACAAATGGACATACTGGAAGGCTGTAAAAGCTTATCGGGAAGTGGATTTTAATAAGCATATAAACTGTTTAAGACGTGTTTTGCCTCAGTGTGCTCAAACACTAGAAGATATCGGGTTTGAAAGATGGTCAAGAGTACATCAACTTGGAGCAAGATATGGTTTCATGACGTCTAATAGTGCAGAATCAATCAACGCTCTATGTCGTCATTCCCGGAAATTACCCATTACTATGTTAATGGAGTTTTTTCGAGCCTCTATTCAACAGTGGTACTACAAGAAAAAAAAACCATACAGGTATTATTTCTTTAAATTCGTAACTTATCATATATTTTACTAAGTATTATTTATTTAAATTTACAGGAACATTGGAACATCAGAACATCGTGTTACACCATGGACAGAAAAAAAGATAATGAAACGTGTTGTGAAGTCAATGTCATGGAGAGTTGAACTATGTTCAAACACTTTGTTTGAAGTACTGGATAATAACTTAAATGGTCTTGTCGATCTAAATGCAAAGACGTGTAGTTGTATGAAATGGCAAACATCTGGTTATCCGTGTGGCCATGTTATAAAAGTTTCTCTTCATCTAAACCAAGATGATTCAAGCGCATACGCTATGGATTGCTACACTACAGAAGTATATCGACAGACTTATGGCGAGATTGTCTACCCTATTCCACATCCTTTTGAGTGGGACATACCAGATGACTTACAAATAGTTTTGCCACCAGCCATGGACAGAAGACTACCTAGCTGACCAAAAAGTCACGATCGTATACCGTCTAAGGGTGAAGAGAAGAAGAGATCGACATATAGTCGGTGCAAGGAAAGTGGTCATACAAGGTTGACATGTGGATCACCAGTGCCATCACAATCATCTTTTCCTCTACCAAAATATGGATCCTCATCAAAATCCCAATCATAACCGGCTTCACCTTTTGGGACTGTTAACTTAGGTGATTTTTAAATGCAAACATTGTATAATGTGTATATTATGTGTGAACTTTTAACATTTTCAGTTAGGCATGTATTAGTAACTTGAGTTTGAACATTGCTATGATATGTTCAGTTGTTATCACTTATTGGACATTCATTTGACTATCGCAATGCGGAAATTGCAACGCGAATATGACTATCGCAACACGTAAATGACTATCGTAATGCGGAATTGACTATCGCAACGCAGAATTAACTATCGCAACGCGGAAATGACTATCGCAACGAGAGAATCGCAATGCGAAATGAAAATCGCAACGAGTGAATCGCAATGCAAAAATGAAAATCGCAACGCAAAATTGAAATCAACAAATCAACTATTACATTTCAATCAATTAAACAAGCACAAATATTATGTACACGTCAATTAAACAAATCAACATTTACAAATCATCTTTTACAAATCAATTAAACAATCAAAAAATAATAATGAAATCAACTTTTGCACCCATACATCCATTTCACACAGCTCACTTCAGGATTAACCTGCAGAAACCAAATATTGAATAAACAACACTTTCTACACATCTAAAACCTACAAACAACAAATTATTGAATTCTAGCTACTTAACCAAACATTTTCAAACCAAAGAGAGTAAATATGTTTAACAACACTTGCATTTGACTTACAAATTGTTTATGGACACTTTCATAACGCGGATGCAGGTAGGCAGCGTCTCGCATATATCGCTCTAGCCATAAAATGTCGAAACCACAAGCCTATTACACCTCTATCTCTATCGGTGGGAGGTAGAAAATGTGTACTTCCTGTCGTCAAACGCTCCAAGCACATGCATACGAGAGGACCACAATCCCCTCTAGCTTCCTTCGTTTGTTGTGACGCGGTCTCGTCTCCGATAACTGTAACATTGAACTTCTTTGGCTTCTTGTTTCCAGACTTAGTCCAATAATCAATTGCATCCAAGAATTTAGCCAAATGAGAGCTCCATCCCTTATTCATATCTCTCAAATCAGACAATAATATGTAATTTATCATGCTATCATATACTATTGTCTTTAGGGATGGGAGCTGAAGCTCGACGAGAAGCCAATGAGTACGGTCCAAAACAGGGATAAACACCTGCATCGAAATGTAATAATTCAAATTGTGCACTTATTTATGAACACCTTTAAAATATTTAAACAAATATACTAACCTTATCGACCTCCTACCATGCAGGATAAAGTTTAGCTTGTCCATTAGCCAACACATATGATTCCTGTCGTTGATTCTTCAAGTGAACTACGTGAAAAGACGTCAGCATAATTGTATATCGCATTTTTTTAATATTTTTCTTCAATTTCCTTACAATTAGAAGATGTGTCACCCATGCATAAATATGCTGTTTTACAAAAAAAAAGACATATATTAGTGAATTGCATAAATTTTAAAAAAAAATTAATCAAGCTGAAATATAAGACTTACCCCCCCCATCGAAATAGTCGTTGTCTTCAACCCCTAATAATACACCCCACCAAGACCGTTCAATCAACAAATGCATATCATCGTTGAGTTTGTATATGTCAGCGTAACACCCTTGGCTCCGCTCATGTAGATAAAAATCAACTGCGGTCTTAGCCCAAAGGGTATTATCCAGAATTGCTTCCGGTAGTTGTTTCCTCTCCACTTCATCTGCCGGAATGGTACTGGCCGGTAACTTATACGAAAGCCAACAGTCATCCATCATGCCTGGCACGTGAGGGGGCTTCTTAATAATTCGATATATTACGCCGTGTGAATCGGGCTCTAGAATGTTGGGAGAGACCTCTTCAACGATGACAGTGGCCTCTTGAACGGTGGGAGGGGACTCTTGAGGGATGATAGGGGCCTCTTGAACGATAGGGGAGGCCTCTTGAACGATGACAGGTGAGTTAGACTTTTTCTTACGGATTCTTCGCACTATTGGGGTGAACGGAGACGTAATGACACGTGCACGCCGTCTGATGCGTGAACTCTGTCTTGCAAGAAAAACCTGACGTAGAGCATCCACCTTAGCGGGCCGCTAAAAATAAATTAATACATAAATCAGTAAATAAACAGACATGATATTAAACAGTGAGAACAAAGACAAATATATTTCAAACTTGCACGGTATTCACCCAAGTCATTATTATATCATTGTTCACAAAATGATTCAGATAACATTCCAGAAGTAAGCACTTATATAAACATTTAAAAGGACAACATATAGGTTTAGTGCAGGTTCAATGACAACATAAATAGTAGTAGTTTATTCTTGAAACTTAAATTTTCAACACTGTGAAGTTAGTATTTGTCTTTTGGTTGAAGTAATGCAATTCATTCAAGTTTCAATTTGCAGAAGAAGAATATAATCTGAAACTTAAAATCGCAACGCGAAAATGACTATCGCAATGTGAATTTGACTATCGTAATGAGAGAATCGCAATGCGAAATGAAAATCGCAACGCAAAAATGACTATCGCAATGCGAATTTGACTATCGCAACGAGAGATTCGCAATGCGATTTTCATTTCGCATTGCGATTCTTTCATTGCGATAGTCAAATTCGCATTGCGATAGTCATTTTCACATTGCGATAGTCATTTTCGCATTGCGATAGTCATTTTCGCATTGCGATTCTCTCATTGCGATAGTCATTTTCGCGTTG
The DNA here is from genome assembly GCF_006381635.1 of Hibiscus syriacus. NCBI lineage: Eukaryota > Viridiplantae > Streptophyta > Magnoliopsida > Malvales > Malvaceae > Hibiscus > Hibiscus syriacus. The sequence continues at coordinate 8,544,451 of NW_024063533.1, read as the reverse complement.
CGATAGTCATTTTCGCATTGCGATAGTAAACTATTCTTCTTCTGCAAATTGAAACTTGAATGGATTGCATTACTTCAACCAAAAGACAACCAAAAACAAATACTAACTTCACAGGGTTAAAGAATAAACAGTTAAACAGTATTGACAGCAACCGAATGAATTTACTAAGCAATCTAAGTGAAATTACGAGTAAATTTATCATCAAGTTAAATATGAAAAATATTAAACTTACCTCGTTGTGTAGAGTATGAACCTCGTTCTGCAACGATGCTACAATCTCACGTAGAGCTGCTACCTCACCACGTAAAGTAGACACCTCAACACGCCATGCACCACTGTCATCGCGTAAAGTACCGACCTCCTCACGCAAGGCATTGACCTTATTACGTAACTCCCCTAACTCATCTCGTGGAGGTGGAGAACAGGGAGATAAAAGTCGTGGCATCTTTTTCGGTTGCCTATCATGAGGTGATGGTGGAGAAGAGGCTCGATGATGTGACAGAATAGGTGATGACTCTCGTTGTGGAGGTCTATATTCGGGTCGATCAGGTGATGGCTCTGGGTGAGGTGATGGCTCTCGAAGTGGTGGCTGCTCATCATCCTTGCCATCAAAAAAAAGCTTACTAGCTTGCCACCAATCAGTGGCAAGCTCAGCTTCCGTGGGTGTCAGCCTCTGTAATGGAGTGTTGGCCTCCTAACAATATAAAAGCTTAAACAAAGTTAAACATGTACTAGTAATAACTTGTTTATAAACATATGGTAGTATTTGTGTTAACTTTCATTATTTATTGTAGTATACGGTAGTAAATCTTCCCATTGCTGCAAGAGCCGTTTCCTCTTCCAGGAAATAGCCCTAGGAATATCATTAGAAGTTTTTAATGCATATGTCTGCATGGCGGGAAAGGCCTCAAATATCCAAATCTACAAACAATATAATAACAAACATTAGTAATTGTTAAATAATTAATTATAATTTTGGAAACATTATATAAAAATTATTACCTTAAAGGCCCAAATAAAGCCTGACAAAGTGTATTTGGAACCATCGCCACGCAAACTTTTCTGATCATTAAAGGCATACGACAACTTATTCCATGTAGCTCTCCATAGATACGAACCCCACGGAAACAGGTTCCATGCATTTAGGTCCTCTACCAATTTAATTAGATCATTAGGAATAGGTTATCGGGCCTCTCTGCCTAAAAAGCCGGCTTGCAAAAGTATTAGAAGGCATACTCGGACAACATCGACGTCATCCATCCGAGTAAAACCATCTTTCTTATTCAATAATCTCATCAAGTCTTCCACGTGTAAATTCGACTTCTCCGTTGACTGCTCAGGAAAAACCCGGGAAAACCATGATAGGCGGGTAATATGTCTAGTGTACCGATCTACATCATCGTGTCCGAAGCGTAGACCGGTGATTAAGCAAAACTCCTCCCGCCCAAAACACGTATACACCGGTGGAAAATCAAACCATATCTCTTCATCACGATGTTGTATAGTCTTTGGTAGATCGCTAGTCATGGTTTGAAGAAACAAATGGGTCAACATAGCATCTCCACCCGGATGTTGTACTTTCAGCCATGGCCCGAAGCAAGTATCCTCAAATATTTTTCTTTGTGCAGGTGAAAGCTTCGACGCTATTGTTTTGGCCAGGCTTACTTTATTTCTTAAGGTCAATTGAGCCGAATAAAAGTTCTACAAAAACAATAAACATACCAATTTAGATATACCAAAAACTACACTGTGAAGATATGAACAATAAAGAGTAGTAGTTAATTCTTCAAACTTAAATTTACAACACTGTGAATTTAGTATTTGTTTTTTGGTTGAAGTAATGCAATTCATTCAAGTTTCAATTTGCAGAAGAAGAATAGTTTCTGAAACTTTAAATCGCAACACGAAAATGAAAATCGAAACACGAAAATGACTATCACAACGTGAATTTGACTATCGCAACGCAAGAATCGCAACGCGAAATGAAAATCGCATTGCGATTCTCTCATTGCGATAGTCAAATTCGCATTGTGATAGTCATTTTCGCGTTGCGATTCACTCGTTGCGATAGTCAATCTCAGTTTCAAATACTAAAATTGAAAGAAACTTGAATGGATTGTATTACTTCAACCAAAAGACAAAACAAAGACAAATACTAACTTCACATGGTTAAACAGATTAGCAGTATTGGCAGCAATCGAATGAATATAATAAGCAATCTAAGTGAAATGGTTAATCTATTATTGAAAACACCAGTAAACTTATCATCAATTTCAATATGAAAAACCTAATAATAATGCAAAAATTTCAAAATAAAAATAATTAAAAAAACTAACCCTCGGTGGTTGATTTGGTTGATTTTCCATTTCTGACCATGAATGATTTCGCCGGAGATGGAGACTGTTATCGTCGTGGGGACTGATTTCGCCGGAGATGGGGACGGATGTCGCCTTAGAGAGTGAGAGATGGAGATGAGACTGAGTTGTGATTTAGGGTTTTAGGTTATGAGTTAAGATTACGGGATATACTGTGGATGGTTCAGTGTTCTGATATATTAATATATTCGTGTTTGGAATTTGAAAAAAAAATACGCGTTAATACAAATGGCGCTATGTAAATCACATTGCGATAGTCAGATTCGCATTGCGATTTACGTAATCGCTTTGCGATTTACGTAATCGCTTTGCGATTTACGTAATCGCGTTGCGATTTACGTATTCGCATTGCGAATTAGGAAAATCGCAACGCGAATTTGGGAAATTGCAATGCGATAGTCAGAATCGCGTTGTGAATCTGGAAACTGATTTGCGATACCGGAGATCGCGTTGCAAATTATCGATCGCATTGCGATTTAGTTGGTCATTTTGACAAACCAAAAAAAGTTGGTTAAAATCGTATATTATAAGGCATTTTTGGTCAGTGAGGTTATTTTCTCTTATTATTATTATTCATAATATATAATATGATATAATGGCTATAAATAATAAGAAGTAAGTATAATATTGATATATTTATTTTTGGTTTTACAGGTCTATTATAAGAGCAGCCCAATATTACATTTAAAATTAGAAGACCAAGTTACAATTACAAAAATAATAAGCTCGGAATACAAAGCAACCAACCCAAGGAAGCCCTACACGTGACCCGTCCAACCATCAATCCAATGGTGTGCAGCCCACCCGCGTGACTCAGCCTGTTAGGGTTTTCACCCTTAGTCCTCAGTGCCGCTCATCTCTAACTGTTAGATCTGATCGAGATACAACTGTCCAAAAATGAGAACCATTAGGGTTTGTGTAAACCCTTCAATGTCAGCTCTCACGAGAACCATTAGATTTAGACCTATCCAATGGTCTAGATCTGGAGTAGTATTTAGGGTTTCCCAAACCCTGGCCACCACCGCTGCCCCAAGGGAGGTCAACCGTAGGTCTGCTCGCGTATGATGCACGCGCGAGCTTTGTGGCTCCCCGACGTTCTGTTGGGGATCTCTACAGCCACCATGCACTCTAACCGGTCCCTACATAAGCCCAGGGTGTCACGTCGGTCGTACCTGATGCAGCTGAGTGATTGTGTGCCCCTACCTTGTCCTCTCTGTCATGACAGAGGAAGTGTGACAGAGCCTCCAACACGCAAGATGACAAAAGAGGTTGTCGAGGCCTCTCCCAACCGCCAGATGAGCCACGGTGTCCAAACCAAGGGCAAAGGCCCTTCCCTTTGCTCTTCTCATCACATGCAAAAAGACAAAAAAAAAGAAAACAATCAAAACCGGGGGGAAAAGAAGAAAAAAAAAAGAGATAGGAATATATAAACTAAAAAACCCAACATTTTTGGGTTTCATTCTAATATCAACAAAAAACTCAAAGGAAAAAAGAACTAAAAAGCCCTCACATTTTAAGACATCAGCCCTCGTTGCTTCACCGAAGCAAGATTTAACCCACCACCGAAGGTAAACCCTTTATCTTTTTTATTTAGGGTTTTAGTTTAGGAATTGGGGTCTCCGTTTAGAGTTAAAAGGACTCATTTTTTTGTAGATAGGCGAGAGGAGATAGGGGGATTTTTTTGGGTGTTTGCTACTGTCGTGGCCACTAATCTACGGTGGTCGGAGCCTTTTCCTCTTCCTCGGTGGGAAGAGAAAAAGAGAGGGGAGAGATCTCTCATTTTTCCCAAAAAAAGGAAAAAATGAGATATGTTGCAAATGAATGGGTATGGTCGTTTTTTGCCTTAGTTTTAGGCTTACATACCATACGTCAAATAGCGTCGTTCTGGGGGATGGATGTGCATTTTAGTGATTGGGTAAACCTCATTTTGGGGTTTTTTTTTATTTAAAAGTTCATTTCAGTCACTAAATATCATTTTTCTTGTTTTTATTTTTCGAGCTATAAACTTGATTATCTTGCACTTTGGTCACTTTTACTTGTTTTTACTTTTCGGTTAAATGTCTATTTATACATGTTAATTTGTGATTATTATATTTTAGTCATCATTTTGGTTATTATTCCATTTTATTAATATTTTGAATTTGGCTATAACAATTGCTCAGTTTGTATGTTGGTCACTTGTTGTTGTGTAATAAATACATGTTTTAGTCTGGCCCTAAGCCCTTATTTTTTAACCTTGCTTTCATTATGGTCACTGTTAGGTACAATTTAATTTATTTTTTTAACATTGGTCCTTGTTGTTTATGTTAAATCAAAATGTAATCCTCATTTAAGTCCTGGATCTTTTATTTTAGTCCTTGTTTATGCATTGAATTTGCTGATTTGGTCATTGTAATGTTCTTTTATTTAATTTTAGTCATTTTATTATATGTTAATGTGTTGCATATGTTCTCTTTAAAGGTATACTTTAATATAATGATAAATATTAGACACTAAGCTTGTGATGTGGTTATTAAAGTTGTAAAATACCCTAATAAATCTTCCAATGATTTTTTTTAAATTTTTATATTTGAATCCATTTTCGAGAACACTCGTCTTAGAATGGGCATGAAAAGCACAATTATATAGAAGTAATACAATTTAAGACGACATTCGAACGTGATGTGAACTCAAAATAAATCGAGTATATTTTTATTAAAATGATAGTAACTAATTTGTCCATTTTATTTTAATTTAAGGGATGGCAATGCATGTTTCTTTAAATAGTATGCCATTTTGTGCAATCACATATTTTTAATTTTTATTTGATTGATGTCCTTTTTATAACATTATGGACGAAATCTTCTTGAATGGAAGAGAAATAGATAAGATACCCTTCCCAATGGAGGATGCACAAATATCGTAATTTCTTCTCGAATCAAAGAATTTTTCCTAATAAATAATTCAAAACAACTTAATTAAGGTTCAATAAATGGATCACATTATAATTTTATATTTGAATTTGTAATTTCATTGCCACAACAATGTATAAGCGACTAGGTACCAATTTTGGGCACTATGGTGGTGATTTTTCATCCCCCACGTGTAATCGACTCTCAAACCCTTTAAATCAAATTTTTGGTAAATGTAGACCAATTTATGTCTTTTAAATATTTTTTACATCATTAAAAATATGTTTTTAGGTATTCGGCCTACCTAACCTAAAGGTCGATGGCGACTCTTACTCAATTTAATCAAATTAATTTAGAACAAGTTTTAAAATAAGTCGTAAATCAACTTTTCTTTTTAAATGCAAAAACTTTTAAAATCAATATCTTTTGAAATGCAAAAACTTTTCTTTATTTTAGAGCTTGTAGAATATATTTGCACTTTTCGAATAAAAGCATGTGAACTAGAAAAAGTATGCGGTTAAGCTTTAATTGCCAAAATAATGCATGGGGGTAGAAATCATGTCTGGGTAAGACTTATTTTTGATAAATCCTGACTGGATAAATCGTATGGGGATAGGACTAACTTGTTTACCTTTCTATGTCTTTTGTCAATTTTATATTTTTTTGACTAATTAATTTGTTTGTTTTGTCTTGTTTTCCTTTTTTTATTTATATTGCATGTACATAGTATTAGAAAGAGGTGAATGTTCGTAAGATTGAAAGAATTTCATGATGGAGAAAAGTTTCCTAAACAAAGAAGAGAATCCTGCAAATGTGTGAGATTGGTCCGAAGAAAATCAAAAAGAGCAAGGAGACAGTCTGCCAGAACATTATGTGTCAGAGTTATCTAATTACACACCGGTCACCATCAAACAAAATGAGCTTTAGGGGCTAAAAAATATTTAGGAGAATTAGAGTTTTAGTGAGAACCAAGCATTTCAAAGGATCTATAGAGATATTTTCCATCTGATGCATGTCACTGTAGACCCAATCCTGATCCGAAGCATGATTCAATTTTGGAATCCAGCCTATAGTTGTTTTACGTTCAATCCCGAGGACATGACTTTGACGTTGGAAGAATATCACTTTTTATTGAACTTGCCAAACGTTAAAGTTGAAAAAAAAATCTATTCCATATCAATGAAAGGGCCATCATTCAAAGAAAAACTCTCAAAATTCTCAGGCACAAGCGACAAGTGGGTGATTGACCGCATGCAACAAAAAGGGGAAAGTGAAAGTGTTCCACTTGTAGAAGGTATTTGAGGCATACATGGATGAAAATATAAGAAATATGTCATTTATTTAGGGATCTACGGCTTGGTGATCTTTCCCAAGTGCCTAGGTCATATCGAGTTAGCTGTGGTTGATTTACTTGAAAACATGAAGAGAAAATTAAATTTCGTACCCACGATCCTAGCTGAGACGTTTAAATCTCTGAACATGCGTAGAAGGATGAGAGGAGGTCGCTTCATGGGTTGTCTCAAATGCTCATCTTGTGGATTAAAAGTCATTTCTGGAAAGATTAAAAAGTCAAATATAATCACTTCTTGAAAGACTACTCCCCTATTGCAGAGTACCTAACAAAGGAGTGGCCTGAGACATCACATAAGGACCAATGGAACAATTTCTTCAAAAACCTTCAAGATCGAAATATAGCATGGCGAGCCCCATGGCTAATGCATACCCAAATCCTGTATAAATGTAGAGACTTCGATTGGATCATGCCACTAGGACTATAAGGAGAAGTTGGATATGCTCCTTTGTTAGTTTTGAGATAGTATGGTGCTCTACAGTTCATTCCAGTGACCTATGAACTTGTTGGTGATGAATTTGATTACAAAGAAATCAATTATAAGAAGAGGTTCAAGGATGTAGTTGATTTATGGTGGTTAACTTTTAGAACAAAGGTGGTTGGAGATGACATCATGTTAACCCTTGACTATGAAGCCTGAAGAATTAAAAAGGTAAATGATAAGATTCCCTTAGCTTTTGGATAAGGATCGATGTCGATGGAAGAGTAATTCAGGAAAGTTCCTTCAAATTTGGAAATTCAAAGAAAATAATTTGAGGTGGAAAGAGACAAAGATGCAAAGAGAATGAAAGAAATGAGAAGGGAAAATTCCATGTTAACTCTTGATCATGACTTTCATGCTAAGCAGTTTGAAATGATGAGAAAAAGAAAAGAGGTGGTAGAAGCTAAGTTAAAGGATTTGACAAAGGATTATCAAAAGCTGCAACGAACAAGAATAGGAGTTGGATCAAGTAAAGCATCGCAACAGTGGGTTAGAGAGTTAGCAGCTATAAAGCATTGAGTTAAAAGTCTTGAGGTTGACAACAAACGTCAGCTTCAGAAGTTAGAAGCTGAGAAGACAAAAATAGAAGGGGGAAGCCGAAAAAAGAGATTTGATAAAGTAGTTGAAGAATAAAAGTCGTGAGGCTCAAAAGTTTAAGAAAGAAAAAGAAGATAGTATGAAAGAGCTAGAGGATGAGAAAAACTGGGTCCAAGGGTTAGAAACCAAAATGAATAGCATACTTGAAGATTTTGAAGCTAAAGAGAAAAAAATACAATAGCTTGAAGAAGAAAGAGAGCAAAAGAAAGATGAATTGTGGTTTGAAAAACATGGTTGGTATTGTTTCATTAATAGTAAGTGGGCAGAGATCAGGTCATGGATGAAAAGGTTTTCAACAAAAATTCAATGGGTGGATGAGCATACTGGAGAACTGGGATAATTGCAGATAAGGTTTAAAGAGGAATTGAACCAATCCCAAGCCATGAATGATGAGCTTAAGAACCACATCTCACATCTTGAATAATTTTTTCTTCAAGTAAAAGTCTCCCCTGCATCGATGGACATAAGGGTTTATCTTGAGAAAAATAAGGCTCTGCGATAGCAAATCAGGGAGTTACAAGGTAGGCTTCAGCAATGTCGGATTTGAATCACTAACCTAGAAAAAAATCAACTGTATCAACGCTGGATGGAAAGACACATATGAATACTACCATGCTCTGGTAAGAGAACGAGAACGCAAGATGGGTGAAGCCGTAGCACAAATGGGTGAAGTGGCACGACATACAAGGGAATTGGCTAACAGGGCTGAAATCATTCAACTTCATACTAGTATAATCTCTGATTATACAAGGGAGATCACTTCAATCATGAATGAAATTTTAGAGATGAGTTTGAGGGCTAGACCCTATTTATAATCGAACTACTTTATAATGAGCGAAACTTTTCATCCAATGAAAGTTGTTCAATGATGTTCACTATTGTGATCAATGCCTTTTTATTTGTTTTTACATTTACATCATTTATTATTTTCACATAAACATTCTTTTTTTGTTAATATATCACAATTAATATGTATTCATATCGAAAGAAACAATAAAATTAATTCATGGAGGATTGTGTGACAGAAGATACTGGGAGACAAAACTACAAACCCTCACAACATGCACATGAAGCAAAACCATGGATTCTAAGATCGAACAGCTAAAAAAGGAAGCGCGGGAAAACTTGATGAAGATGCAATAAGAATGGGAAGCAAAAATAGAACAATCACAAAGATCATCCATAGATCTTATCCTGCAAAATCAGGCTAACATAGTGAATGATATCGTGGAAAAATTGTCTGGACTACCTGTTAAAGTAGGGAATGAACCAAATGTTGCATTGGTTAAGGCTTCTAAATATGTAGCAGTGGAATTTACTCCGAAGTTGGTTATCTCTATTGAGAAGCTTACTGTGTATCCCGTAGTTTCCTCTACCGCTAAAGCTCAAGTGGCTGTAGCAACTCCCCAAACATCTTGAGGAGATTAAGAAAGCCAAGACTAAGATGCCAGAACATCTAAAAGACTGGTGCAAAGAATTCTTCAAGGGAATCAAAGTGTGAAACTCCCAGGATGAAATGGACATAGTGGAGCTGAGTTTGGTGTCTGATCTAATCTTACCCCTAAAGTTTAAAATGTTTGAGTTTGAAAAATATAAGGGTAAGACTTGCCCCACTGCATATTTGGCAATGTTCTACAGAAGAATGATTATTTTCATTAGAGACGATAGACTCATGATTCATTTCTTTCAAACAAGTCTAACAATGTCAGCTGCAAGGTAGTATAATTAATTAACTCGTGCCAAGATAGGGTCTTGGAAGGATATAGCAAATGATTTCAATGAACAATACCAGCACGTCATTGACATGATGCCCGATAGGGTTACTCTCCAGAACATAGAGATAAAACATAATGAAAGCTTCTATTAGTATGCACAGCGATTGAGGGATATTGCTTCCCAAGTTCACCCCCACTGGTTGAAAGGAAGTTCATAATGATGTTCATCAACACACTAAAATTCCCTTACCTAGACCACATGCTAAGGGTGGCAACAATAATTTTCTCTGACATAGTGACGTGTGGGGAAATGATTGAGAAGGCTTTGAAGAAGGGTCAAATCGCTGGAGGCCAAAGCTTAACAAAGAAACCATTTATGAAGAAGAAAGAAGGGGAAGTAAATAATGTAAACTTCTCTGTGAGCAAGACAAAAGTTGGAAATTCTTTATCTCAAGGGGAAACAAAGCGTGAGAGTAACACTAAAAGGAAGTCATTCACACATATTACAATGACATACAATGAACTCATCCAAGGATTGTTCAAGGAACATGTAGTGTCACCAAAGTTTTGGGTCCGATCGAACTACCCTTTCTAAAGTGGTACAATGAGAACGAGACCTATGAATATCATGCAAATATCCGAGGGCATACAATTGAAAAATGTCTTACCTTCAAAAGGGTAATAGAATACATAATTAAGAGGAAAGTAATGTCATTCAACGACTCAGAGGCACCATGTGTTGCTGCAAATCCGCTTTCAAACCACCAAAACCAATGACCTAATGTGGTTGAGGAAAGTCAAAGAATTAAGATAATAATCAGGGAAGTAAGGACACCATTGAAATGGGTGTATGAGTAAATGATAGTGAGAGGGCTTCTGAGCCCAATGAAGAAGTCTACAAATGAAAGATTAGATAGTTATTGTGAATAACATTTTGAGGATAGTCATCAAAACCAAGACTGTTAAGAATTTAAGCAGACGATCCAAGAATTGATGGACAAGCAAGAAATGCAATTATTTGAAGAATGATCAATGAAAAATGAATGAGATGCTTGTGAATCTTAAGAAAGTTAAGGGAAGGTTGAGGAAAAATTTAAGAAACCAATTCTGGTTATATCAAAATTGAACTATGAGGCAAGTAAGAGAAATACAACGTCCAAGGTGGTGATAAATACACCGATGCCTTTTGCCTACAAAAGTAATAAAAGTGTCCCTTGGAATTATATGTGACAAATTAACACTCTTGAGAACAAGGAGGGAGAAATCAATGAAGTTGGAGGCTTCACCAGGAGTAGGAGGTGCTACGCCCCTGGGAAAGCTGAAAAGGCAAGAGCTGTTGTAATCGATGAGCATGAAGACACGATGAATGAACCTTTCAAGATTGAGAGAGCTCAAAAATTTCTAAAATTTTGAAACACAATTAGTACAATATTTTATAGCAACTCCATAAAATACCTACACAAATTTCGATGTCATCTTTCCTACTACATTATAAGGTATATCGAAATACACTGATAAAGGTTTTAAATGAGACCTGTGTAGTAAATGACATACCAGCGGAACGTGTAGATTGGATGGTGAACCACATCAATGCAGATAACTTCATCTACTTTTATGATGATGAGATACCTGATGAAGGTAAAAGTAGATGCAAGGCATTACACATCCCTGCCCATTGCAAAGGAGTTATCATTTTAGGAGTGTTGATCGAAAATAGATCAGCCTTAAACGTCATGCCATATGCCAAACTAAATAGACTCCCAGTGGACACCTCCCAAATAAAACTTTATGGAAACAATGTATGAGCGTTTGATGGAACTGAGCGAAAGATCATTGGAAAAATGATAATACCTCTGAGGGTTGGTCCTGTAACTTTTGAGGTAGAATTTGTAGTCATGGATATACATCCAAACTACAACTGCTTGCTGGGAAAGTCATGGATCCATATGGCTGGGGTAGTTCCCTCCTACCTTCACTTAAAGGTTCAATTTATCACTGATGGGACTCTAGTAACCATCAAGGTAGAAGATGATATCATTGTTTCTATCACTGTTGATGCACTATATGTGGGAGTAGATGAAAATGCACTAAAGTCTTTTTTTAGTCTTTAGAGTTTGTTAATGCCACCATCGTACCTAATGAAAGAAAATGCCCTCTCCCCAGCTATCAAGAAACATAAAAATGCAATTGAAGGAGACTCTAGCTTGATGAGCCAAAGCTAGGAAAGGTTTGGGCAATATATTACAAGGGATCACTGAAGGTTTGGCCTCGATACCCAAAAAAGAATTACTTTGGGATTTGATATAGATCTACCTACCATGATAGGTTAGGGATGCATAAAAGCTTAGGGAGAGAAGAAAGGCTAGAGTACAAGAAGAGGATGTTATATGGGGACCTATGGTCATACCACCCATCATTAAGACATTTTTCGTCTAGAGGTTTTGTCATTGATATACTGGAGCAGCCATGGGTTGATGAGAAAGCTGCAGAGGTCAAAGCCTTGATGGAAAGCCTGAGCATCAACGCCATCATAGATGATTCTATTGGGGAATGCTCATTGGCATCGATCCATCAATGTCCTTCCGGATACATTTTGAACAACTACACTGTCGAAGAACTTCCTATATTTTACAAACAAATTTCAGAGTAATGATGATAACAACCTTGTTACTTTTGCCTGAAAGTAAGGGCAGACTGTTATTAATCTTCATTTTCAATGAAATGATTCATTTTCTTCATTCTCTCTATGTTAAACATTTTTATTTAATTCTTTATTATCGTATTATAGTCATTTTTTCAATTAATATAAAGATCCTTGTCTCTAGCCCTAAATATATTCGTCTTCTTTGCAGGTCTCTAGATATTAACTATTTGAGTAATGATGTTTCTGAACCAAAGGTTGATTTTCAATGTAACAACCCCATCCCGTATCCAACCCGAATACGAGCCTGAGATGTCACATCAACTTTTCAAATCATTTTATTTTATAAAATAGAGGAATATTCAAACTAAATTGAAAACACACTAAATAATTTACATATAATAACTTAAAACGTTTACAAAACTATTCAGAGCTTATACAATTTAATCCTTTAAATACATGTCAACATTATATATACACATCACAACAAAAGACATACAGATAATTTTTTTCTAATCTAATCTTCAATGAGGTTATGTTGTCTCTGCTACCTATCTTCTCTTTGATATTTCTCGGATCCTACGTGTGAAACACTCACACGCTAATTCATAGACTTAGTTAGACATATAAATGAATAATGGAACTATAACCACTTAACAAATTCATGTACATATCATGCAACAAAATGTTCATATACACATATAGATCATCATTAGTATGCTAAACATTAGTTATATTATTATCATTAATTCCTTTTGTCATACCAACATGTACTTATCATTTCTATACACATCATAAAACAAGTAGATCATTTCACAATAGAGCACACATCATATCAAGCCAAGTTTATTTATTTATTCTCTTTAATGCCCATGTATAGTTCTGAGAACTTAAGGTATGTGAGTACATAGAGGTTGTACACATATACTATCACCACAGCTTGTATAATTCCCACTAGGGGCATGTAGAATTTGTCCTGAAGGACCACTATGTCCCGAAGGACCACATATCACATATGTCCCGAATGACCACTCCTTAAGAACCATATACATATTCCAATGGATCAAATAAGTGTACCGAAGTACCGCATATGTGTTCCAAAGGATTACATATATGTCCCGAAGGACCACGTAAAACTCTCGACTCTTGGCATGCCAACTATACCCCTAGCTCTCATAACACATAACATGGGTAGTATCATTATGTCATTTCACATATTCATATAATCATGTAGTTCATTTAAAGGTAGCTCATTTTCATATAATTCACTTTCACATATCTTATTACATATACTTGTACTCTTTTTCATATCATGTCTCATGTAATCACATATGTCCTATCTCATATCATATAGTTTTTTAGCTCATAGCTTATATCATTTCACACAGTCACATAGATCAATATTATTTAGCCCATTTCATTTTTTATATATTCACATAATTCATTATCACATGTTTAACACACATACATGTATTCACATAGATCACACATACAGAAGCACTTACCTCTAGATATATGCATGTACTCATGTCTATCTAAATATCATATTACTACATGCGTACATTTGGATACTCATATAACCTATTATTAGAATTAGACTCCTCACAAGTCTTAATTCCATAATATAATTACACTTAATATCATGTACTCACCTTGATTACTTGTCAATACCAATCTCTTGTTTCCTTCTCGAAATTGTTTTTCCTTTTCGAAATTGTTTTTCCTTCTCAAAATTCTTACTCTGACAGCCTATCCGAACTTTGCTTTCGATTGATATCTACACGAATATAATCCAATGAATATCGGAATTGAATTACTCGAGAAGATTCATTCCAATATAAACTAAATAAAAATAAAACTTTCAACTTCATAACTGAAGTAGTATCGGTACTACAAGCACAGTACCGATACTTCTACTCTAGGGTACCGATACCCCCAGTATCGATACCAAAATTAGATTCGATGTTGTCTGGTATCGATAACATCCCATTGGTATCGATACCCATGGTACCGACCCTGTGCTTAAATTTCATATGTTTTGCCTCGTAGTATCGGTACTCACCCAATAGGTATTGATACAACTTACCCATAAAATGCTTCTTAGCCCGAAAATTTCCAACACTTTACCCAAACTTTACTTTTCTAGCTCTCTTTATGCCTTTAAACTCAACTATATATACTTAACCCATCTTTAAACATTATAACACCTCATCATCTTCAATAACTTACTATAAATCTTAAAATTAAGAATTTTTCCAAACTTTCAATGTGTTCTAAACTCATTTCTAATACTTTAGACTTCTTGATCCTTCTTATAACAAGTCAAATTCATAATTATAACTACAAAAATCTCTTTATACTAACAATTCATTTCTTCCCCATTTTTACAATTTCCTTTCTAATTCTCTCTTCTTGATGTTTTAAGCTTATTTAAGCTTTCCTTAAGCTTATATAACACCCATAGAATAAAACCCAACTAAAAAATCCAAAAATTAAATAGAGAATATTAAACTTACCTTTGCAATGAAGCTTATGGGAAGAAGAAGAAAGCAAAAGGAAAAAGGCTTCTAGAAATCTCTCCCAAAACCCACATGTTTCACTCTTAATAAAGGAAACAAAAATATCCATTAAGCTAAAAAGACCAAATTACCCCTTTAATTCATCCATCTTTTCTATTTAATCTAATACCAAACTATTCTTATTTAAGTCCCTAAACTTTTCAATTTTTCCTAAATTGGTCATCAAATTTCAAAAACTTTCATTTTAGTCACTAACCCTGATTTTAGGATATTACATTGAAAATAACATATGTCTAAGGAATATGAGAGTTATAAGGATAATGTGAAATATGAGTTAAACCTGAACTTGTTAGATTGATTAAGCAAGAAAATAAGCAGATTTTGCCCCCATCAAGAGAAGACTGAGACAATGAATTTGGGGACACATGAGAATAAATATATGGTCAAGATTGGCACCTATCTCTCATAAAAAATAAGATAGGATCTCATAGACCTTTTGCATGAATTCAAAGATGTGTTTTCTTAGTCTTATCAGGACATTCCAGGGTTGGACATTGACATTGTAGTACACAAGCTACCAATAAAACCAGAGTATAGGCCAATACAACAAAAACTTCGAAGAATGAGACCATATATGTTGTTAAAAATAAAGGAATATGTGAAAAAAAATTGATATCGGACTCCTACAGGTAGCCAAATACCCTGAATGGGTAGCAAATATACTGCCAGTTTCGAAAAAAGATGGCAAGGTGTGGATATGTGTTGACTACTGAGATCTCAATCAAGAAAGTCCCAAAGATAATTTCCCGCTTATGCACATTAATACCCTGGTGGACAATAAAGATAGACACACTCTTTTCTCCTTCATGGATGGTTTCTCAGGATATAACCAAATCAAAATGGACCTTGAAGATATGGAAATTACAATGTTTGTGACCATGTGTGCGACATTTTGTAAGGGCAACGTTTCAACGAGCCATGGTTACCCTATTCCATGACATGATACACAAAGAAATAGAGGTATATATGGATGATATGATCGCCAAACCATAAATAGAAGAAGAACATGTTGCAATCTTAAGGAAATTGCTCTTAATATTGAGAAAATATCAACTAAAAATTAACCTAGCTAAATGCACTTTTGGAACCACTTTAGGGAAGTTATTGGGGTTTATAGTTAATGACAAATGGATAAAAATAAATCTAGATAAAGTCAAGATAATCTTGGAATTACCACCTCTTAAAAAACAAAAGGAAGTACGAGGATTTCTAGGGAGGTTAAATTAGATTACCAAATCCATCTCTCAGTTAACCGAAAAATGTGATCCAATATTTCGTTTATTGAGAAAGTAAAACCCTGGAGTTTGGGAAGACAGTTTCGAAGAAGATTTTGATAAAGTTAAACGTTACTTGTCAAACGCTCCAATTTTAGTGTCACCAATCTAAGATAAGTCATTGATTTTGTACTTAACTGTCTTTGAAAATTCAATGGGATGTGTACTAGAACAACATGACAAAACTGGGAGAAGAAACAAGCCATTTATTATTTTATTATGAAATTCACTGACTGTGGACTCGATAATCTTCAATTGAGAAGCTATGTTGTTCTTTGGTATGGACCAAAAAAAGGTTGAGACACTACTTACTATATCACACTACCTAGTTAATATCAAGGATGGATCCATTGAAATACATTATGGAATCATCATCTCTAACTGAAAGAGAGGTGAGGTGGAAAATGTTGTTATCCAAGTTTGCCATAGTTTATATGAATCAAAAAACAGTGAAATGTAGTGCCATTGTAATTTTTTTGGCAAGTAGGGAATTGGAAGACTATGAACTAGTGAAATTTGAGTTTCCAAATGAAGACTTAATGTGCATATTAACTATAGAATAAAAGGAACAATCCCCAACAGATGAAATATGAAAAATGAATTTTGATGGTGCCTCAAATGCTATGGTGCCTCAAATGCTGTAGGACATAGATTTGGGGCAGTGTGAGTGTCACCTAAAGGAGATCATTATCCCTTTACCAGTCATCTCTCTTTTGAATATACAAACAACATGGCTGATTTTGAAGCATGTATCATGGGAATCCGAGCTAAAATTGAGCGTAAGATCAAAATCCTATAAGTATTTGATGGTTCTTTCTTAGTCATTTACCAACTTTGTGGACAATGGATGACTAGAGATTCCATGCTGATACAATACACGAATCTAGTTATGGATTTGATAAAGGAGTTTGAGGAGATTACCTTTACTTATCTCCCATGAGAAGAAAATCATATGGAAGATGCCTTAGCCACGTTAGCTTCAATGTTCAAAGTCAATGATCACACTCAAATGATGCCCATCCGAATGAGTCTAAGAGAAGTCCTAACTCATTGTTGTAATATTGATGATGAATAAAATGGTGATCTCCTATGGAATTATGACATCCTTCTGTATGTGAAATACCGAACGTACCCTACTGAAGCTACAGAAAATGACAAGCGAACTCTAAGAAGATTGGCTATAGGGTATGTTCTTGATGGGGATATCCTGCATAAAAGGGGAAGAGATCAAGTACTTTTGAGATGCGTGGACAAAGCTGAGGCCAAGAAAATACTCGAAGAGGTTCATGAAGGGATTTGTGGAACCCACGCTAATTGTTTCACAATGGCCAAGAAAATCATGAGGTTCGGCTACTATTGGTCAACGATGGAATGGGATTGTATCAGCTTTTCCCGAAAATGTCATAAATTCCAAATCCCTAGTGATAAAATACATTTTTTTCCCTTACGACTCCATGTAATGATCACACCTTGGCCATTTTCAAAGTGGGGCATTGATGTCATTGGGACAATCTCACCGAAGGCTTCAAATAGACACCGTTTCATCTTAATGGATATCGATTACTTCACCAAATGGGTTGAAGCTGCCTTACATGCTAGTATCATGAAAGGAGTAGTTTCCAGATTCCTAAAGAAAGAGATTATATGTAGATATTGAACACCAGAGAGAATCATTTCAGATAATGCCTTGAATCTGAACAATGACTTGATAAAGGAAGTATGCATGAAATTCAAGATCAAGCATCACAACTCGGCTCCTTATATCCCAAAAATGAATGGGTTAGTGGAGGAAGCAAAAAAAATATCATCACAAAAACAACTGAAACATACAGGGACTGGCACGAAAAATTACCTTTTTCTCTGCCTATCGCACATCAATTTGTACGTCGACTGGGGCAACACCATTCTCTCTAGCTTATGGGATGGAAGCAGTTTTACCTGTTGAGGTATAAATCCCTTGTTTGAGAGTATTGATGGAGATGAAATTGAAAAAGGCTGATTGAATTTAGAATAGGTTTGATCAGTTCAATTTGATTGAGGAGAAAAGATAAAGAGTTATCTGCCATGGCAAGATTTATCAAAAAATGATGATACGAGCTCATGACAAGAAAGTCATACCTCAAGAACTTCATGAAAGAGGTCTAGTGCTAAAAAAGATCCTTCCTATGCAAAAAGACTTCCAAGGGAAGTGGATGCCAAATTAGGAAGGTCTTTACATTTTAAAAAATGCCTTTTCCAGAGAAGATTTGGTTTTGACTGAAATGGATGGAGATGAGTTGCCTAATCATGTGAACTCTAATTTAGTCAAACGGTACTACACTTAAAAAAGGACAAAAAGAAAAAGGGTTCAAGATGAAATCCCAAAAAAATATGGGTCTTGAAACCAAAGGAGGATTCGAGTTTAAATCCACAAAGGACGACTTGAATATTCAAGATTAGGCTTATGAATGGTGGATTCCCTCGGAAGCCTAACAATTAAGGGAGAGGTTCTCATACTCAAACATCCTTAGTACGATCTGAATCCTCTAGACACATGTTAACTTTCAAAAAAGGCTTTTGTTAAGAAGATAAAAGGACTCATGCACTTGATATCGAGTGTACTCAACCTTTATTCTTTCTGTAATGTTTGCCTTTTTCTTAAAAGAAACATTTGTCCCAAAAGATTATATTTTTCTTCACCGCTCATTAATGAAATTTGTTGATTACATTCCATTATTCATTTACATGAGCAGCATGCATGAAAATACTGATTAATAATAGTATCACGTATAAAAAGATTATTATGCCTTAATCTGAGAAAAAGTTTAGAGTATGGGGATTTCAAAAACATGAGTTTATCAGGAGGCACAAATGAAAGAAACATTTCTCTAAATGATTAATTAGGTCCATAGAAAAGATTTTGCTCAAATAAAAGAAATCATTCAAAAAAATAAAGCAGTCCTAACATGACTCTACCTGCCCAGGAAAAGAAATCAAAAGAAATCCTAATTAGGGGATGCACCGGATGAGATTTCATTCAAATCAAATTATCTTGATAGAAAATCGATATTTTTTCAAAAAAATCAACCAGGCAAAATAACCCATTTCTTTGACTAGATCAAGGAAACCAAGTTAAGAACAATATTTGACAGAAGGTTAGAAAGGTAACCACAGTCAGAGCCCAGACAATGGCAACATAGAAAATCTTGCATGTCACGATCGAGATTTGTTCACCAAGAGCATTTGTAGTCCAAGGAGCCAGGATTGAGCTGCCCAGAGATACACTAAACATTCATATGCATTATATCAAAATCACATTTAGATCATCTTTAGGACATATTGCATATGACAAACATGTAATCATAGCATATGACCTTTCTGAACATGATCTTGAAGATTTATCTCATTACTAAAGGTAACAAATCAATCATTGGAAACCATGACTAGATCTCCTCAACATGAAGGATCCATGTCATCATCAGATTTTACATCGAGCAAATCACCCAGAAGTGGTTAGATCTCCTCAACATGAAGGAGCAGTTTCATTTTCATAGAAAAATTATCTACAGGCAATTAGACTTCCTCAACAAGAAGGAACAATGTTTTCTTCAGATTCACGATTTTCCAAACACGACTAGCCATCCTCAATAAGAAAGAACCATGTCTTGAACAACTTAAAATCTTCAAATGAAGGTTCTAATTTTCGAAAAATGACCAGACGTCCTCAACATGAAGGAACATTATCATTTTCAGACTTCTTTTCTCAGACGAGGAACTCAAATTCCAAATGCAAAGTGAACAAAATTTGTATCTTTGGTCTTTGCCCTATTCTCATCATACGATAATGGACAAAGAGGCGCAGTTGTAAACACTAAATTTTGTCTGAGATCTTTATTTAATTTTATTTAACTGTTATTTATTTTATTTTATTTCAATTTTACTTCCACTTCTATTAAACTTTTATTTTAATTTGTCCTTTTTCCACGCTCTAAGTATTTGTGGTCATTACTTATAATAATTTGTGATGTTTTAATAATAGTGTTCTAATCAAGTGTTATTAGGTATATGTGATTAGGAGTTAGCTATATTTACATATTAATTATTATTATTATTTATATTTATAATATATAATATGATATAATGGCTATGAATAATAAGAAGTATGTATGATATTGATATATTTATTTTTGGTTTTACAAATCTATTATAAGAGTAGCCCAATATTACATTTAAAATTAGAAGACCAAATTACAATTACAAAGACCAAAACCAGCAGCCCAAAAAGAACAAGCTCAGAATACAAAGCAACCAGACCCAATGAAGCCCTACACGTGACCCGTTCAACCATCAGCCGAATGGTGTATGACCCACTCGTGTGACCCAGCCTGTTAGGGTTTTCACCCTTAGCCCTCAACACCCCTCATCTCTAGCCATTAGATCTGATCGAGATCCAATAGTCCAAACGCGAGAACCATTAGGGTTTATGTAAACCCTTCAGTGTCATCTTTCACGAGAATAATCACATTTGAACCCATCCAGCGATCTAAATAGATGGGTTCAAATCTGGAGATACATTTAGGGTTTCCTAAACCCTAACTACCACCACTATTCTAAGGGAGGTCAACCATTGATCTATTCACATATGATGCACGCGCGAGCTTTTCGGCTCCCTGACGCACTGTTACGGATCCCTACAGCCATCACACGCTCTAACCGGTCCACACATTAGCCCAGGGTGCAACGTCGACCATACCTGATACAGTAGGGCGATTGTGCAGCCCTACCTTATCTTCTCTACCATGACAGAGGCAGTGTAACAGAGTCTCCCGTACGTAAGGTGATAACAGAGGCTATCGAGGGCATCTCCTAACCGTCAGATGAGCCACAGTGGCCAAACCAAGGGAAAAGGTCTTCATTTTGCTTCTCTCGTCACATGCAAAAAACAAAAAGAAAAGAAAACAATCAAAATTGGGGGAAAAAGAAAAAACAAAAGGAAATTAAAAAAGGAAAATGAGAGAGACATATATAAACTAAAAAACCCAATATTTTTGGTATTATTCGAATATCAGCAAAAAAACCCAAAGGAAAAAGAAACCAAAAAGCCCTCACCTTTTAAGATGCCTACCCTCGTTGCTTCACCGGAGTAAGATTTACCCCACCACCGAAGGTAAACCCTTAATTTGTTTTATTTTAGGTTTTAATTTTGGGTTTGGGGTCTCCGTTTGGGTAGGTCAAAAGGCCTCGTTTTTTGGAGATAGGTGAGAGGAGAGAGCGAGACTTTTTCTCGGTGTTTACCATCGTCGGGGCCACCAATATATGGTGGTCGAAGCCTTTTCCTCTTCCTGAGTGAGAAGAAAAAAAGATAGGGGAGAAAACTCTCATTTTTCCCAAAAAAATAAAAAAAAATGAGATATGTTGCAAATGAATGGTTATGGACGTTTTTTGCCTTAAGTTTAGGCTTAAATACCATACGCCAAATAGCATCATTCTGGGGGGTGGACGCACGTTTTAGCTTTTGGGTAAACCTCGCTTTGGGGGCTTCGTGTTTTGTTAAAGTTTATTTCAATATAATTTTATTTTTTTTATGTTTCGAGCTATAAACTTGATTATGCTTGCACTTTGGTCACTTTTTCTTTTTTTTTTTTACTTTTCAGTTAAATGTCTATTTATACATCTTAATTTATGATTATTATATTTCAATCACCATTTTGGTTATTATTCCATTTTGTTAATATTTTGACTTTGCCTATGACATTTGCTCAATTTGCATGTTGGTCACTTGTTGATGTGCAATAAATACCTGTTTTATTCTGGCCCTAAGCCCTTATTTTTAACCTTGCTTGCGTTATGTTCACTGTTAGGTCAAATTTAATTTATTTTTTAGAATTATTCCTTATTGTTTTTGTTAAATCAAAATTTAATCCTTATTTAAGTCATGGATCTTTTAATTTAGTCCCTGTTTTGTGCCTTGAATTTGCTGATTTGGTCCTTGTAGTGTTCTTTCATTTAATTTTAATATTTTTATTTTATGTTAATGTGTTGTATATGTTCTCTTTAAAGGTATATTTTAATATAATGATAAATATTGGACTAAGCATGTGATGTGGTTATTAAAGTTGTAAAAGACCCTAGTAAATCTTCCAACGATTTAAAAAAAATCTACATTCGTATCCACTTTCGGGAACACTCGTCGTAGAATAGGTGTGAAAAGCACAACTTTATAGAAGTAGTGTGATTCAGAAGACATTCGAATGAGATGTGAACTCGAAATAAATCGAGTCTATTTTTATAAAAATGATAGTAATTAATTTGCCCATTTTATATTTATTTAAGGGATGTCAATGCGTGTTTGTTTAAATAAAATTTCATTTTTTGTAACCACGGATATTTAATTTTTATTTGATTGATATCTTTTTTATAACATTAAGGAGAGAATCTTCTTGAATGGAGGAGAAATAGATGGGATAGCATTCCCATTGGATGTACAAATCCCGTAATTTCTTCTCAAATTAAAGAATTTTCTCTAATAAATAATTTAAAACAATTTAATTAATGTTCAATAAATGGATCACATTCTAATTTTACATTTGAAATTATAATTTCATTGCTACGACAATGTATAAGTGACTAGGTACCAATTTTGGGCGTTGTGGTGGTGATTTTTCTTCCTCTACGCGTAATCGACTCACGAACCCTTTAAATCAAATTTTTGGTAAATATAGACCGATTTATGTCTTTTAAATATTTTTTAAATCGTTTAAAATACATTTTTAGATATTCTACCTACCTAACCTAAATTTCGATGGTGACTCCTACTCAATTTAATCAAATTAATTTAAAACGAGTTTTTTTAAAATAAGTCGTAAATGAAATTTTCTTTTAAAACATAAAAAATTTTAAAATTAAAAAGACGTTACGACACACATGTCACTGATTGATTTGATGGATGGGTGAAAATAAACTTAAAGTTTTGAAAATGGGAATAAAACCCATTTCCTTGCTCGAATTTAGTCCATGTCTAACCACTACGATCACTTGATATATGGTGTCCACTCAATTCTTAAAACTATTTGAGTTTGATTTCCAAGTTTAAAACTTTAATTTTAATTTTACTTATCCTTCACACTAATTATGTGGTAACACATGTCATCATATTATATTGACACATGTTACAGAGAGAAACTATCATGGGTGACCAAAATAAAAGTGACATATAACACTATGGGCCATTTTACAAGTTTTTGAATTCAGATTATCAAAATGAAACATTTTTATAGTTGGTTAACTAGATTTGTAGATTACCCTATTTTATAAAACAAATCGATACTATGATAATTTGATAATATTAAATATTAAAACACCCAAATTTTTTCAAGGGTTAATTCACATGACATCCTAAACTATTGCCCACATTACAAATTGATCTCTAAACTTAAAAATTTAATTGAATATAGAAAATATTCATATCATATCAATTACGTACCTTCATCAGCTTCACATAAGCTTGGACGTTAAATGTCAAACTATATATAATATGGGGTATACTGAAAATATATTAACACAATTTTAACATGTGCATACATGCTTTATATATAGCTTAGATGTGACATATTAAAATATTGGGAAAACTACAATTTAGTACTAAACTATTACTTTTATTCCGTTTTGGTACCTAAACTTTATTTTTTTCAAAATCATACATAACGTTTAGTTTAAGTTTTATTTTTGGTACCTTGTTATTAAAAACTTAACAGAACTGCTGACATGACATTTTTTATTTTTCAATGATGATGTTGCATTATCTTTTGGTTTTATGTCAGTAGTTATGTTAAGTTTTTAACGACGAGTACCAAAATGAAACATAAACTAAATGTTAGGTATGATTTTAAAACAAAATAAAGTTTAGGTACCAAAACGGAATAAAAGCAATAGTTAAGGTAATAAACTTGTAGTTTACCCTAAAAAATTATTTCTCTTATATTTTAATGGCATTGTCTATTTTTTAACACAACAAATTTAAATTGTCCATAGATTGATCAGAAATTTGATTGAAATAATACGAATTATTTAGTTAGAATATTTTGAAGTTTATGAACTAATGAAAAACCTAAGTCATAGTTTAGGGATTCTAATGTAGTTAACCCTTATACTGAAGGGATAATCACACAAAAAAAATTGGGCTTAATATAAAAATAAGTGCCCAAACTATATGATTTTTTCTATTTAGGTGCATAAACTATTTTTCGATCAATCTAGGTGCCCAACATTACACACTTTACCACGGTATCGTACAACTATACATCATTATATAAACAAAATGATATTACCCGGTGTCACCATAATCATCAGGTACTAATCATAAATGAGGGAACCCGATATTACACATGCCTTGGTAAAATTCCCACCAATCAGTACTCTAGGTCTCAACATAGTTATCGAGTATAGATCATGGACAACATAAGTACATCAACATATAAGCATATGTAGGCATCATGGTGTAGTGCGGGGTTATACATCATTCAGGACTAACACCACTCTAGCCTACCAAAAGTACTCTATGTAAGACCTAGCTCACATAGCATCAAAATCTTCATCTAGAAAGGCCCTCATTGGCAAGTACCTAGGGTGAGATCTAGGTCACACAACATTGAAAATATAGACCTAGCTAGTCTACTTCTTATGAGTATTTGGGACGTCTGCGGGTCATACAACATCAGAGCAGCACCTACTTAGTATTTTAAGTGTCTTAACACTGATTGGGAAATATTCGAATATTACTCAAATAAACAAGATGATTGTCATACTCATACAAGTAACTCGTGTGTCATCATCATTCTCTGAGTGTAAAACAAAGGCATAAGTCTTATGAAATCTTACCTCATAATGTTATTATTCTTAAACACATGCATTATTCGATCTATTTGTAACCTAAACTTTTACCAATTCAGGTTATTTATCTACTTAGGCTCATAAGGACAATTTAGTAATTCCAACCCTCTAAGGGCATTTTAGTAAGTTATGGCATTAATTTATTTAACTTTATCACTATCCACGTGGTAAATCATTACTAGCCTTATACTTAACTCAAGGTTGAATACTCGTTAGCGATTCTCTAATCACTCTCATCACACTTCCCTTTAGTTCACCCTTGAATTAGAGGGGTGGCTTTCTTGTCATTGATTTACTGATATTCATCTAATACATGTTTCCTCTAGTAAATTATTTGTGTGGATGTCATTTCACTTGCATGAAAATCCTTCACGAAGATTCATCATTCACAATTGTAAACCACGTGTCCATTTAAGGGCGCTTTAAAGCTTCTTACCCACAAAGGGTATTTTGGTAATTTATACCACCTAAGGGTATTTTGGTTATTTCATAATTTAGAACTCCTGTATAAGCTCGGTTGTACCTTTTATAAGAATCTATAGACATTTGGGTGCAACGAGAGATCTTTCTGGTATTTTGATATTATAGAATATAATTACTCTACCAGGTAGTATAGGTACTCCTCTAAGTAGTACATGTACTCCACCAACTAGTGTAGATACTCCAAGAGAAGTACAAGTACTGGGAGTATCAATACTCTCTCAACATCATCGAAACTAAGTTAGGAGTATCGATACTAGATGATAGTATTTTTCGGAACCGTTTTTGAGTGGGCCCCGGAATTAGGCTTCGACTTAGGAAAATAGATTGGGAGTCACCACCGATCATTTATTTTAAAATAAATGGGTTGATCGGATACCTTATTTCTTACTTGATCTGCGTCTTACAAAAGATGTGTCGGATTCGGGAGTCGGTTACAGTCAAGGAAGGATTAACACCCTTGAACTGCCCTTTCGGTACTACGTAATTTCCAGTTGTCTTTAATTAAGAAAGTTGTAAATTTAAATTGAAAGGTAAAATAACGATCCAAATTACTTACCTCTGATCGATTTGAAAGAGTACCCTTAAAAAGTCAGGACACTTGTTAGAAAGGGTAAAAAGTAATGAAAACAAATAAGATAAAAACAATAAAAAAAACAAATGAAATAAATAAGGTAAGATAAAAATATAAAATATAATAAATATAATAAACAAAAAAATAAAGAAAAAGAAACAAAGGAAAAAAACGAAATATATATAATAAAACTCTCTCCTTTTCTTATCTTTCTTTGTGACACACGTTTAAAACAATTGAAAAGTAGTCATGTTAGGTGTGGAAAATTGTTTTTCGGTTGTTAATTAGCAATGATGTTACTTTTGAATAATGAAATAAATGTTAATAAAAATAATTAAAAAATAATTAAAAAAAATAAGTAAAAGAGTATATATAATGATAATAATAATAAAGGAAAAAATAAAATATAAAAAAATAGATATATATATATATACGTTAATATAAAAAAAAATTAATATTAATAATAATAAATATATATACAAACATATATACTAACATTAATATTAAAAAAATAAATAAAGAGAAGAAATATATATATAATAATAATAAATGGATATATAAATATATATAATTAAATATTAGAGTGAAAATAATAATAATAATAATAATAATAAAGAAATAAAATAATAATAATAATAATAAATAAAATAGTAAAAAATAAAGAATAAAATGAAAAATATAAAAATATATGTATAATAATAATGGGGTCAATTTGAGATAAAAGTAAAAATAAGGGGCTAATTTAAAAGGAAATTCGGTTTTGAATTCGAAGGGAGGGGGTCAAATTTAAGGTTTTAAAAAACGAGGGCCCAAAACGTAGTTTACCCTTTTTTAATACAAAACATGCGGATCTTTTTCAGCTGAATCGGGTCGCGCGCGAGTTTCTGGTCGGACGTGGGCTAAGTATAAAACCCAAAAAAAAATTAATTTCCCTCATTTCTCTCCTCACCAGACGAAAGCCCCTCCCCCTTTTGTTATTATGCTCTCAAATGTTCTTCAAAATGAAGAATATGGGCCGTGGTTACCAGATTCTTGCATCGCGCCACCTCTCCAGACGTCGCTGATCGGTGTCGGCGGAATTCATTTTTTATTTTTTTTTAAAAATCGAAAGCTTTTTCAAACTGGTTTCCAAAAATCAAAGCATTTTTTACAAAAAAAAATGCCTCGGGGGTTATATCTGGGTTTTAAACCCTCAAATCTACCCCTTTCAATCATCAGCAGGCTCAACCCTTTTGGTTTTTTTGTTGAAATTGGAGAACAAAAGCATGCAAGTGACCAGACCAAGCAAAACTAAAGGTAAGAACAAATATACCTTGTTTTATTTCTTGTTTCGAATAGTACACGTGCTCCTAGCTTTGATCGATTTATGCGTGTATTTTGTTCCTAATCTCTGGTACCTTGTGTGTGTTAGTGTTCATCTATTTATAATATAAAGAATGCCCTATTTTATAGTTTTAATCCGAGTAAAACTCGATTTGGTTATGGTTGTTGAAGTCCTAAACTAACACGTTGCTTTGCTTGTTGTGGTGTGTTGATGGTAATGTCGAGATCCCCAGAGATGGTTGTGTGCGTGCGGAGGCTGTTAAGAGTCCTCGCACATGAGGGTTGCGGTGCTGGTGGAGAGGCGATGGAAGGATAGAAGAGTTCGCTAGGTTCTGGAAACCCTAGCCTGTATGTTGGCTTGGTCCATTGGGCTTCAAGTGTTTCTGCTACGTTCTTTGGTCTTGGGTCCTATGAAAATGTGAACCAATGTGAATGTGTGTAACATATGTAATAAAAAATAATATAAATTATAATTATATAATACTATATGACAAAATTTGGTGTCTTCAGCTGCCCCTCTTTGCTCATTATCATGTAACGAAAATGGAGCAAAGATTACAAGACATAAATTTTATCTATATCGAACATCCTCTATCGTAGGTTTAAAACTCGATATAGGACTGGTTTGTCAATTTAAACTGAAATGTGAAATGACTCCCTTGTCGTGAGGTCGAGTTGAACTGGAAGCTTTTGAGCACGATATCCTTCGTCGTGAAGTTGAAATCGAACTCAAAGCTCTTGGTGAGTGGCCTCTGAATCATCTTCTTGCTCAAGATACTTCGTCGTGAAGGTGAAACTTGACCTGAAGACTTTGGTGTTGCTGTGTTATAGATAACTCCTTCGTCGTGAAGTTGGGTCAACCTGTTTGTGAAGTTGAGCCTGGGAATTGGATATCCTTCGTCTTGAATTTGAAATCCGTTGTAAGTTGTGTTGTTCCGAGGCCAATATCCTTCGCTGTGAAGTTGAAATTGACTCTGAAACTGGAAAGTTTATTGACAGACACTCCTTCTTTGAGTTGGATATCCTTCGTCATGAAGTTGAAATCCAATCGAGAGATGGATTCTACTTGTGTGCACGATTCCCTTCGTCATGAAGTTGAAACCGCGGGTGGCCCCTTCGTCGTGAAGTTGAGCCTGGAATTAGATATCCTTCGTCGTGAAGTTGAAATCCAAGTAAGTTGTATTATTTCGAGTCCAATATCCTCCGTCGTGAAGTTGAAATTGGCTCTGAAACTGTTAAGTTTATTGACAACACTCCTTCTTTAAGTTGAATATCCTTCGTCGTAAAGTTGAAATCCAATTTAGAGAGGGATGCTGCTTGTGTGCACGATTCCCTTCGTTGTGAAGTTGAAACTGCGAGTGGCCCATTCGTCATGAAGTTGAGCCTGGGATTGGATATCCTTCGTCGTGAAGTTGAAATCCAAGTAAATTGTATTGTTTCAAGTCCAATATCCTCCACCGTGAAGTTAAAATTGGCTCTGAAACTGTGAAGCCCCTTCATCATGAAGTTGAGCCTTAAATGGCACGATATCCTCCGTCGTGGAGTTGAAATCGTGGATGTGTGGGTATGATATCCTCCGTCGTGGAGTTGAAATTATGGATGGCCCCTTCGTCGTAAAGTTAAAATTTAAGTATTGTATGTTGTGGGTGGACACGATTCACTTCATTGTGAAGTTGAAACCGTAGGTGACCCATTCGTTGTGAAGTTTGGCTTCGAGTTAGATATCCTTTGTCGTGAAGTTGAAATCTATTCTCGAGCAAATTATGTCGCTTTGAGCTCAATATCCTTCGCTGTGAAGTTGAAATTGACTCTGAAATTGGAAAGTTGATAGTTGACAGTCAGTCGCCCCTACGCTGTGAAGTTGAGCTTGTGTTGTCTCGAGTCCAATATCATTCGCCGTGAAGTTGAAATTGACTCTGAATGAAACTGAAAAGTTGTTTGTTGACAGTCAGTTGCCCCTTCACTGTGAAGTTGAGCTACCACCATCAATTTTCGAATGTATTTTTGAATCGAGTATCTTTAGTCTTGGAGTTGAGACTTGACTCAAAAAGCTGCAAAAAAAATTTGTATGCTCAAAATGATAGATGCGATGTTCTTAAGTATGTCTAAGATGTATGCAACATGAATTAATTCTTTTTTTCCTGGGATGGAGCCTCAGTTTTGTCTGCTAGTCTTGTCCTTGGGATAGACCATGCCCCATTTTCTTCTCAAGTGTTATCTGGTCTCTCAGACTGATTGTTTTCATAAATGAAAAATGTTCGAATTTTGGCATTGTATGTTCATTCTTTAATAAAGGCAAAATGAGCCTTAATAGCTTCCGTGACTTTTTATATTTGAGACTGTCCTGTTTGAAAATATTTTTCTCCTTTTTCTTGTTTTAGAAGGGAAAATGATAAAAATTCTGTAAAATATTGTTCGCAATTGAATCAAATTATAAACATGAGTTCAAAGTATATCAAAGGAATCAATAGCTCTTTTCATGCTTTCAGAGTTACAGCTCTTTGACAAATGTTCAAATGGATGAGTTAGCTTTAGGTTGGCCTCCTTTATAAGGTTTCAGAAACCCAAAAATGTCATTTTTTTAAATATCGCAACATGCTTTTTTTGGTTTGGCATTTTAATTGGGTGCGGACAAAATGACGCAACTAGCATGATCAATTACTAGACCTTTTATTTCGGTCCTCTAAAATCTTCCATTTGTTCAAGTTTTGTAAGCTCATCTAATAAAGGTAGAGCAGAAATATCGGTCTAAAAATGAAATTCTTGAGTGCTCGTGTGAAATTGACTATAACAGGTGTTCCCTAACTCCTTTAGTCCATTTTACCAAAACTCCTTATTTAAATTTGACATTGTCTGACTAGCTGAATCCATAAAGCTGGGGTGTTTAACCAATTTCTCTAGAGGGACAGCTCAATATGTAAACACCTTTATCAGGTTAGCTGAATCTTATCCATAAAGTCGGGGCGTTTAACCAATTGCTTTAGAGGGACAGTTCAAGCTTTTTTGTATAGTATAATCACCTTTATCAGGTTAGCCGAATATTAGCCATAAAGCCGGAGCGTTTAACCAATTGCTCTAGAGGGATAACTCAAGCTTTATTGTATATATATAATATTATAATATGGGTATACGGATCCAATTTCTTAAGTTTGTTAAGGAGAATCTGTTATAGTCTAGGTGTTTTTGAAAGTCAATGAATCTCATCTTTAGAGTTCAATTTCATAGCAACTGGCCTAAACTAGATTCACCTACTCGACTATTCCATCTGTGAAGATCATTATCATCACTGAACGTCCTCAATAAAAGTATAGTAATGTTGTATGCAAAAGATGCCCCATGTTGTTTGCACTTATGCACATCTTAAATACCAAGCCTCTTTTTATTATCTCATGAGCGGAAAAGGCTATAAGAAAAGGGTATGGTGTTTGAGTGTGTCTTTGGGGATAAAATGTCATTATTTTTTAGTCATGTCATAATGTTAAAGATTTGTAACTCCGATCATTTATAGAGTTTTTGAATTCAGTTGATATTCAAATGACTTCAAGTTGTAAATTTGTTTCAACATTCAACATAAATTCCTTTAAATATCCAAAACGAAAGTTAAAAAATAAGTTTCAAATACTAGAAAATTCGAAAACAAATTCAAGCAGGATGTCACAAAATGGAATAAGGCCTCATTTAGATGCCCCACTAGTTGGATTAGGGCTTTCCTCTGCACTGGCTCCCTATTATTCAATTGTTTCACTTGTCATGGCTCCTTTGGATGTACCTTCAGTCGCATAAATTTCTGCTTCCTTTTGATCAGCTTCTTGGGAAAATCCCACTTCTTCGTGATTTATCAACATTTCCTTTTCTAGTTGTTGAAATTTAGGCCCAAATTTAGATCCAAAACGATTTTCCTCGGTGATGATAGTTTTGGTTAGATCCCGAACACATATTGCAACTGTGATCGGCGTAATATTCGGCAAGCCTCCTGAGTTGCCCGAAAACCCTCTTGCCTTTAGGAAATCTGATATAGGTGTCTGAGGTGTCTTCGAAGCTGCGTCTGTCCCACTAATTCTTAAAGCCACGGGCCAGTCTCGGACAACATCCATGGAAGCTCTTTTACTCATATTTCCTTTCTAATCCTCTTACGCCTTAGGTTTCTCGTATGAATCTTCTGTTGAAGCAGTTTGCGGTGTCTTCTTGGTTACATTTGCCCTATCCATTCTCAAACCTACGGGCCAGTCTCAGATTACATTCATGGAAGCCCTCATGCTCAGATTTCTTTTTTCAATCTTTTTCTTTTTATGTTCTTCGCAGACATTCTTCGTTGAATTGACAACTTTTGAGTTTTTGACCTTCATCTCTACCTTGCACTTTTGGATTGCTTGTTCTAAAGGATCCTCAAGGTCGCCAGGAACCTTAGCTGAACAAACTGGGGTTCCATCCTGGTTCACCCAAGGAATCTCTTTGTAGGTTCATTTCTCATTCGGGGGCCACTGTGGCTGGATATATCCTGGTGTAATCAATCCGGCTGTGAGCATTTCTAAACGTAATTTTTCAAGTGAAAAGTGGAAGGGGGAACTGAAAACCCTGAATTTTTATTTTTCTTCTCATTTAGTCCTCATGACGAGAAACTACTGGGCAATGACTTCAGAGATAGAACTTGAGTGTCTTGTCTTGATGATTGAAAAGGGGTAGAACCTCTAATCATGATTCTTCTTGGCTTTCTTGGTCAATATTTGGTCATATTCTATGACCTTCTTCTTTGAGTGAAGCTTATTTCTAACAAGGCAAAACTCCTCCTCCATGGTTGGCCTAGTGGAACCTTCTATAACCATATTTGGTTTTTGGGGAGGACTTGAAATATCTGGCTCTTTAACAAGCCCTCTGGTCATTATCGTTTCAATTCCAGCACCAGCATTCATGGGATCCACTACTGGCTTTTCCCCATGGATCACAACATTTATCATATTCATTAACTTGGTCATTTGTTCTCTGGATTCATCCTGAAATCTTCTTGTTTGGTTAACCATCTCTCGTTGGGTTTTTAGGAGTTGCTGTTGAATTTTCTCGATCTTACTAACACGCGCTAGTATCTCATTCATCGTTGTGGATCTTAAGACACGCTTTAGGTAATCTTCAATTTTCTTTCAAAGCTTGTTTGTTCCTTTTTATTGAGACGTATCTTGTTAGTTAATGTGGATGAAATGAAAAAAAAATGGAAAAGAAAATAAAATAAAAAGTAATGCAGAATATGCAAGAATGCTTGATGCATGAAATGTTCGAGGCATTGATCCAAAAAATGTGCCTGTTATATAAATAATCCTTATTGGGGACAACAATGTTTTATCTTTTAAGAGACAAAAAATATCAAAGGTATATTCTTACGAAATCTTCTAGACCTCGAATGGTTTCTGACTAATTCTCTGTCTTCATCTGTCATTGGTTGAATAACCAGTCGAACCGCTCTGACTTCTCTGGATGAGTCGTGCAAATGTTGAGTTGCCATTTGTACTGGTCCAAGAAGTCTCGAATGACTGCATCTCTGTCATTTATCTATAGTTGAACCAGTTCCCAATGAATACATTATGTGAACCCTCAATAATAGGAACTATGTGAAGTTCATTTGTCTATTTCTTGAATTCGTCAGCAATGGTCTCCGATTTCAGCTATCGTTTTGCCATTGTTTTCTTTGGAGGGACTCCCCAGATAAATAACCTTCATCTTGCCCCTGCGACCTCTGCTAACCCAAAGTTGATTTTTGTTGCACTTGGTGTAAACCCGGTTCATTCTGACCTTTATAATGCAACAAAGTGGAATAGCTTCGATTGTGGGTACCATGTCTTCTTGGTTGAATTGTCTTGCAGATTGTCTCTCTGAGCATAGTCAGACCTTTGTGTTTTTTGCCTCCTGTATTACAACCCCTTTGTCCATTAATGCAAATTATTTAGGTTCAACGAACACATTTTTGGTGGATCAACACCTCTTTTGAATGATGATGCAAAAGACGAAAATAAAATAAAAGATAATAAAAATGAAAAGAGTTAGTGAGATAAAGATAAAAAAATGATCATGAAAATAAAAGTTCTACCCCACATGCTTATCATTCCTACCCAGACATGATCTCTATCCCGCATGTTAACTTTGAACTAATCCTAACAACATACATTTCTAGTTCACATACTTTGAACAGAAAATAAAGCAGGAAATAAAAACAAGTCAGCCTAGGGTTTAAAATGAGGCTTTGGGTGGGCTTTAATTCTCTATGGTCTCCCGGTTTAGGTTCTAAAAAGGTACTCGAGTTCTCCTTGCTGGTGCCCCTTGGGCTTGCTAGACCCTTAGTCCTAAGCCCATTACAAGCTTGTGTGGACTAAGTTAAACTCGAGATGAAACATTCTCTTATGCCCATACGGAGAATAAATTCACACGAAGACATAAGGTATATGAATTCCGAAGGCTACTTGCTAGGCCCGCACGGTGAATAAATTCACACGAAGGTGTCGCTTTTACCCCTACTTAAATAGGGTTCAGAGCTCGGGTTCAGAGCTTGGGTATAGAGCCTTAGATGAAAAAAATGAGTTTGGAAGGCTGAAATCATTAGAAAACGGTTAGTACAACTATTTACTCGAAAATATAATCAAAAGTAAGCAATAAGGATCGAAATGTTACCTTAAAATTTAAACTTACCCTTTTCGTTAAAAAAGACAACTGGTAATTACCTTAGCCTGACTCACTTATCTATCCTCAGTGGAGTCGCTAAGCTGTCGGAACCGTCTTTCGGGTCGGCCCCGAAATTGGGCTTCGACTTAGGAAAATGGATTGAGAGTCACCACCGATCATTTATTTTAAAACAAATGGGTTGATCGGATACCTTATTTCTTACCTGATCTGCGTCTTACCAAAGATATGTCGGATTCGGGAGTCGGTTACAATCAAGGAAGGATTAGCACCCTTGAACTGCTCTTTCGGTACTACGTAATTTCCAGTTGTCTTTAATTAAGAAAGTTGTAAATTTAAATTGAAAGGTAAAATGACGATCTAAATTACTTACCTCTGATCGATTTGAAAACGTACTCTTAAAAAGTCAGGACACTTGTTAGAAAGGGTAAAAAGTAATGAAAAAAATAAGATAAAAACAATTAAAAACAAAATGAAATAAATAAGGTAAGATAAAAAAATATAATATAATAAATATAATAAACAAAAAATTAAAGAAAAAGAAACAAAGGAAAAAAAACGAAATATATATAATAAAACTCTCTCCTTTTCTTATCTTTCTTTGTGACACACGTTTAAAACAATTGAAAAGTAGTCAAGTTAGGTGTGGAAAATTGTTTTGCGGTTGTTAATTAGCAATGATGTTACTTTTGAATAATGAAATAAATGTTAATAAAAAATAAAAATAAAATAAAAATAAAATAAGCAAAATAAGTAAAAAGAGTATATATAATGATAATAATAATAAAGGAAAAAATAAAATATAAAAAAATAGATATATACACGTTAATATAAAAAATATATTAATAATAATAATAAATATATATACATACATACATATATACTAACATTAATATTAATAAAATAAATAAAGAGAAGAAATATATATATAATAATAATAAATGGATATATAAATATATATAATTAAATATTAGAGGGAAAATAATAATAATAATAATAATAAAGAAATAAAATAATAAAATAATAAAAATAAGATATAATAATAATAATAATAATAAATAAAATAGTAAAAAACAAAGAATAAAATGAAAAATATAAAAATATACGTATAACAATAATGGGGTCAATTTGAAATAAAAGTATAAATAAGGGGCTAATTTAAAAGGAAATTCGGTTTTGAATTCGAATGGAGGGGGTTAAATTTAAGGTTTTAAAAAACGAGGGTCTAAAATGCAGTTTACCCTTTTTTAATGCAAAACACGCGGATCTTTTTCAGTTGAATCAGGTCGCGCGCGGGTCTCGGGTCGGACGTGGGCTAAGTGTAAAACCCAAACATTTTTTA
The DNA here is from genome assembly GCF_006381635.1 of Hibiscus syriacus. NCBI lineage: Eukaryota > Viridiplantae > Streptophyta > Magnoliopsida > Malvales > Malvaceae > Hibiscus > Hibiscus syriacus. The sequence continues at coordinate 8,509,297 of NW_024063533.1, read as the reverse complement.
ATTTCCCTCATTTCTCTCCTCACCAGACAAAAGCCCCTCCCCCTTTTGTTATTATACTCTCAATTGTTCTTCAAAATGAAGAACATTGGTCGTGGTTTCCAGATTCGGCATCGCGCCACCTCGCCAGACGCCTTTGATCGGTTCCGGCCGCCAGTCATTGGCGGCAAAAATTCATTTTTTATTTTTTTTAAAAAATCAAAAACTTTTTCAAACTGGTTTCCAAAAATAAAAGCATATTTTACACACACAAAAAAGTGCCTCAGGGGTTAGATCTGGGTTTTAAACCCTCGAATCTACCCCTTTCAATCATCGACAGGCTCAACCCTTTTGGTTTTTTTGTTGAAACTGGAGAACAAAAGCATGCAAGTGACTAGACCAAGCAAAACTAAAGGTAAGAACAAATATACCTTGTTTTATTTCTTGTTTCGAACAGTACATGTGCTCCTAGCTTTGATCGATTTATGCGTGTATTTTGTTCCTAATTTCTGGTACCTTGTGTGTGTTAGTGTTCATTTATTTATAATACAAAGAATGCCCTATTTTAGAGTTTTAATCCGAGTAAAACTCGGTTTGGTTGTGGTTGTTAAAGTCCTAAACTAACACGTTGCTTTGCTTGTTGTGGTGTGTTGATGGTAATGCCGAGATCCCCGGAGATGGTTGCGTGCGTGCGGAGGCTGTTAAGAGTCCTCGCACATGAGGGTTACGGTGCTGGTGGAGAGGCGATGGAAGGAGAGAATAGTACGATAGGTTCTGAAAACCATAGCCCGCATGTTGGCTTGGTCTATTGGGCTTCACGTGTTTCTGTTGGGTTCCTTGGTCTTGGGTCCTGTGAAAATGTGAACCAATGTGAATGTGTGTAACATATGTAATAAAAAATAATATAAATTATAATTATATAATACTATAGGACAAAATTTGGTGTCTTCAGTAGTGATACCAAAAAATACTTCGAAGTAAGCAGTATCAATACTACTAAAAGGAGTATCGATACTCGATGAACAATATTGATATTACATGAACAATATCGATATCGATACTACCCTTGTATTTTACCCAAATATTTTCATTAATATGAACAGTATCAATATTGTATGAACGGTATCGATATTGTATGAACAATATGGATACTACAACTTAGAAAGCCCAAAATAAGGCTCGAGAATCGCTCAAAACCCTCTCAAACACTCTAGTTTAACCCCAAAACAACAACTTAAGCATAAGGGAGTTTCCTAGGGTCATCTAACACCATAAAAAACACAAACTTTATAATAAAAACGTCATCTAGGACATAAATGAAGCAAGAATCCACAACATGCTTAAATACCTAAATCCCATCAAAGCGTCTCATTTAATGGAGTCATAACATAACAATGGATTGTAAATACAGTACATTCTTGGAGAATCCAAAAATGAAGTTCATTTCTCAACTACATCCACTTTCTCTTTCTCTTCTTGAACTAAAATGCTCTCCACCCACTTATTTAGCCAAAAAGAAAAGTATGAGTTTCTAAACATTAAAGATATTGTCAGAGGGACAAGAAACGAATTTAGAGTCTATAAAAACATAAAAGGAGTTCCTAGCACTTACCTTAAGCTATGGCACTTGGAAAAGAAAAGAGGAAGAAAAGGAAAATGAAAAGGAAGAAGATGAAGATGAAGATGAAGAGAGAAATAAAAGATTTTCAGCTTTTTGCCCATAATACACGTCCTACGCTCCAACAAAATCCCAATATATCAACATTTTTCCCAATGGTGTAGTTATATTTTAGGGCCTCACACATTAGCATATTATACCATAATCTCTCTTTTAAGGCAAAACATGCCCAAATTACATCCAATTAAGCTACATTCAACACAATGATTTCTGTCGAAACGATTTCTTTAAAAAACAAATTTAGTTTTTAATTAGGTGTGATTTTAAAAAAATCTCGTCTCGATTAATTTAGGTTTTCTTTTAAAAAATAAAATAAAACATGGTTTGAGGAATCAACACCAATCTTTAATTAGGGTGTGATTGGGCACCCAAAATATTTTGTCATTTTAATAAAATTTAATTATTATTAAAATAACATTTTAAGGTTAGCGTTCCAAAAATTGAGTTTGGGAGTCGATTACGTGTGGGAAATTAAAAAAAAATCTTGTCTCGATTAATTTGGGGTTTCCTTTTAAAAATCAAAATAAAAAATTTTGAGGAATCGTCACCAATCTTTGATTAGGGTGTGATTGGGCAACCAAAATGTTTTGTCATTTTAATAAAATTTAATTTAAAAATTATTAAAATAACATTTTAAGGTATGCGTACCAAAAATTGAGTTCGAGAGTCGATTACGCGTTAGGAAGGATTAACAACTCCACAGAGCCTTAAATCGGTACCTAGTCGATTAATTATTTGTCTTTGCAATGAATCTTACAAGTTCGAATTTAATTTAATTTAAGATCCCCTCAAATAATATTTTTTGAATTTTAGAACGAAAAACAACGATATTTAATTATTTCCTATCGAGAAGAAAAGACCTCTCATGTCTTAAGGTAGTCAATTTTCACTCTAATCGAAATAAAGAAATATTACCATTTCATTCTAAAATTCATTATTAATTTAAATGTATGAATGATAATAAAATAAAACAAATTAAATAAAAAAAATTATGAATCCTTTTAGAAAGAAGAAGAATATTTGATTATTTAAAGACGTAGAGATCGGACCTTTTATAATTTCTATCGATCTTTTCTCGAATAATTTAAATAGACGAACATTACTTTTTTCTCTCATTTCCAAATTTTAGGTGTGATCCCTTTTTAGAGTTCCACTTAACGGGATACACTTTCATCTTAAGATTATCAAAAATGACTTTCTTATACGTTAAGACAGTCACTCCACGACTACCTTAAAATGAAAGGGTATTACCCTTATTCAATTATTTGGATTGAATTGAATGATGCTTACGAGTATATCATAATATTATGTGAAATGATGTCATGTGGTTCATAAATTATTCGTTACATGCACATGTATGCATAAACGTGTCAACGATTAAACAAACATGCATAACTAAACGAAAGAAATATTTATCAAAGTAAAAATAATACCTACAAGCTAAACATAGCACATATCCAAGAAAAGGATAGTTACTTTATAACACATCTAAACATAAAAAATAAAAAATAAAACAATCTCCCTACAACATCTGTTATATATTAAGCCATATATGCATACACGTAATATAAGGAAATAATCCTTGATAATAAAAAATATATAATAATTACTATATTCATAGATATGTATGTAAAGAAAACTTCATATACAATATATAATTATATTTAATAACTATATATATGATAAAATTAATTAAATGGAAAGACATAAAAAACATGAAAAAGTGTTCCTAGTTTTGGAAATGTAGAAACGAAAGTAATATTTAATAATAGGTAAAACTAATAAATAAAGAAAGAAAGAAAGAAAGAAAAAAAGTGTTTATGAACAAATCTATTTATGAATTACTACCCCAAATATATATACATAAACATATAACTTGCCCATAAAATTAATATATAATAAAAAGAATAATCTTTAATCCTATGCAATTAATATAAACATATATATACTATGCAATTAATGTTACATATTAAAATAAAGTAAATGTACGCATAAATATGGAGAATAATTTTCAATGGGCTAATTAAAGGAAATGAATGTAAATGCCAACATGATTCTAAAATGGATGGAAAGTAAGCTTATTTGGTAATTGTATATAAATGAAAAGAAAAAATAAAGGTGGAAACTAAGAATATAATTTGAACGTAAGAATAAATAAGTAAAATAGTAACTTTGACTAGTTTAATAAGGATTAAATGCTCAAAATTATGTTAAATAAGTAAACAAAGATAGTGTCTAAAATTAAGTGATAAAAAAATTAAAAGTCTCAATAATAAGAATTGAAAATTTTAGGTGTATTAAATTAAAGACTAAAAATCAGATTGCTGAAAATGAAGTGCATAAATAAAAAAAAGGGCAGAAAGTTAAATAACAAAGCAAGAGGGACAAAACCGCATGAAAATAAAGGTTAGGAGGACTACAGTGTGATTTACCCTAGATTAGTGGCTAAACGCAAAAGGCGTTGAAACAATGACGACCAAACATGTAAATAATACATAGCATACAATATTAATTAGAGTAGTGACTAAAATATAAATCAAATAAAATTAGAAGCTCAAAACAGAAATAAGTAAAAACTGCATCTGGTGACCAAAACGAAATGTTACAAAGTACAAGACCCTCCCTGCGTGATTAGACTATGCGCCAATTTCAAGAAAACCCCTAGTTTCCAAAACGATGTGTTTTTGATGGGATTTAAATACCCCATTATAACAATTTTCAACCCTATCCCATTTATTTTTACCTTAGTCATGTTTTACTCTCCCCTCTCTCTCTCATTTGTTTCTCTCAATCGAGAGGGGAGATGCAACTCCCCTCTAGCCGCCGCCCAAACCGCCACGAGGGAGAGCCAACGAGCCTCCAACCGAGTCCCCTAAACTCCCTCTCAACATCCTATAATAAAATAGTACCTAGACTTAACCCAAACCCCCCACAATCTCTCAAAAATGAAACCCAAAAAATGAAAAAAGGGCTACCTTTGAGATTCACGAGATCTTCTTGGCTCTGGTGACACCACGTTGTTCGGATTTTAGAGGTAAAAATCTCTTCTTTTCTCATTCTTTTTGGTTCAAAATTTTTTCTTTTTCTTTTTTTCTTTTTTTTCTATTTTTCTTTCTATTTTTTGTTATTTCTGTTTTTTCTTCTTCTTCTTTTAAAATCGAATGCCCCTTTTTTATTTTTCGATTATGATCTCTCATTTTTTTTCTTTTTTTTAACCAAATGCTCCTCCTCCTTTTTTATTTCGAGTCCCCCTTTTCTTTTCTTTTTTCTGTATATCGTTCGAACCCCCTCCCACTTTTATGTCGTTGGTTTGATGGATTTGATGATGGTTGTAGGGATAGGTTCGATGGGATTATTGGTAGAGTGAGTGAAGAAAATCAAGACTTTTAATGTCCCGAATTTTATGGGATTTGGTATGTTTCTTTTTCTTTTTTGATTTTTTGATTTTTTTTGAATAAGGGTTTCGGTCTGGAGAGGGAGACATCGTCAACGATGGCGTGCTCCGGTGATAGCTTTTCGGTTGATAGTGGCGACGATAGTCTTTGTTGGCGGCGGCGGGAGCTGGTCTGATGGAAACCCTAGGGTTCCAAAAAACTTGGGCTAGGGTTTGGTAAAATTGGGCTTTGTTTGTTGGGTTCCTTTGTAATTGGGCTTTGGGCTTGAACCATGTTTTATAATATTTTGATAAAACAAATTAAGGCAAAATGTTTTTGGACTTGAATTGAATTTGTTCAAAGTTTTCAGAAATTTTCAAAAATAATTCAAAGTCCAATAAAATAGAATTTGAGCACAAAACTGATTTTTTGGATATGTAGTACCGATATTGTTCTTACAGTATCGATACTGTTCATGTGATACCGATACCAAAGGTAAGAGAAGTATCAATATTCTCAAGGTAGTATCGATACTACCAGCTTGCTCAAATTCCGGAATGCAAAATAGATATCGATACTCAAAGGATTACCGATACTACTTTACACAGTAGTATCGATACCATGAGCATAGTATCGATACTGGTCAAGCCCAAGGACAAGTAACGTCTAGTTGATTTAAAAATTATAAAGGAAGTACCGATACTTATTAAAGGAGTACCGATACTCCCTATCCTGGGCAGTTTTATTTTGCAAAAAATTCATCCCCAACGGCTCCAAATCACCCCAACGACTAGAAACAACCACAAACACATTCCAACCTATACAAACAAGTTGAGGAAACTTGAAGAAGGGTTAGAACACCTGTCCAAGAAATCAAACACAAGAGAAGAGATTTTCATTATTTATTTATTTTCCCTTGTAAATAATTGTGTTTTTGTGTGCTTAATCTTGTAAACACCTACCTTGTAAGGGTTTTCTTGTTTACATTCTTTTATCCTTTGTAGAGGGTTTTTGGTTCAAGTTTAGCCAAGTGAAAAACTAGGGAGTTGTAAAGGTTATCTCTTTATCCTTGAAAAAGAAAGAACAAATTAGTGAATTTGTTAGAAAATCCTTGGTAAGGAGCTAAGGTAGTGGATGTAGACTTGGTTGATAAGTCGAACCACTATAAATCGTTGTGCATATTTTCTTATCCTTTTACACCTTATTCCCTAAACTCTCAAAAAGCCAATTAACCCATTCTTGGTACATTTTTTGTTGTCCAATCGAGCTTCATCAATCCTAACAGACCCATGTTAGGTCTTTGTAATGACATGTAAAATAATAAAATAAAATTAATATTTAATATTTATAATAAAAATAAAAACGATAAAAAATTCGAACAAAACATGTATCTGCAACTTCAATTACGAACTTCGCATAGTCCACATATACGTCGGGTCAAACCTCCTGCGTTGACTTAGAAAATAGAGGTGTTACACTTTTATTTAAAATAAAACAATTAAAAATATAATTGCTTTTTAAAAAACCCAAGATTTTCAGAAATCTTAAAAAACACCCCAAAACTTTGAAATCCTCTATCTCAATCCCTATACCCACGTCGGCCATCATCGTTTGTCACTGTTGTTGTCGACTGAATTTCTATCAACGACACAGTCACTCGACAACACATCTATCGTCACTAACCTTTGAAATCATTCCAGCCGCCATTACCAAATACTAATATTGGGTAAAGGGGGATGAGGGACAGAAGGGGAGAGGGAGGGGGGGAGGGAAAGGGGATTTTTTTTTTAATTTTTAATATAATAATTTATTTTTAAGTTTTTTTAAATAAAATCTTTAAAATAATTAGAACACGACATTGTGTCACTTAACGAGAATTTTTAACAGTTGTTACGGTCGAGACACTTAAAATAATAACGTTTGTAATATTAAGCATATGAATTGACCGAAAATAGTTTAGACACCTAAATGAAAAAATATATAATTTGGTCATTTATTTTTATATTAAGCCTAAAAAATTATAAAATATTTCATTATTAAACACGTGTTTAAACAGATTTTCATCTGTAGGAAATTATGATAATACCCTTGCCATGTAGGGAAAAACACTCCAAATCGGTTGGTTTTGACAGTTAAACAAAAACAGGTTCTAATTTTGTAATTTTGTAAAGCATAAAATTCTCGACGATCACAATACAAATTGTAGATCGTTATTTGTATAAGATTCACGCCATAATTGTCTTCCATTTTTCTCCCATGGCGATCCATCGATGTCGTGTACCTTTCCTTTTGTTCTCCCTTTTCGTTCGTTTTGTTTGTGCCGAGATTCGATTAACGGAAATCCAACAAGATGACCGTCCCATAATCCCTTTCGACGAGTTCGGGTTCACCCACACCGGCCACCTCGAACTCAACGTCACCGGCATCCAGCTCTCGAACCTGAACCCGGATCTCGACATGACCAAAGTCGGGTTCTTCCTCTGCACCCGCGACGCGTGGATGCAAGTGCTTTTACAACTCGAAGATGGGTATATCAATTGCGCTCTGGATTCCGATTTCGTTAAACTCGTCTTCGAATTCAAGTCTCTCAAAGGGAAATCCAGTTTCAACACCGTTTACCAAGAGAACAACGCCGATCAATACACGCTCGTATTCGCCAACTGCCTTAACCATGTCAAAGTGTCGATGAACGTCCGATCGGAGATGTACAATCTCGACGGCAAGGAAAACCGGCGCGATTATCTCTCCTCTGGAAAAACAATCCTCCCCAGGGTTTACTTCCTCTTCGCCCTCATTTATTTCATCCTGGCGGGGATTTGGGGTTACGTGCTTTACATAAAACGACTCACCGTTTTCAGGATCCATTTCTTCATGCTGGCCGTCGTCATTTTAAAAGCAGTAAACTTGTTATGTGAAGCTGAGGATAAGTCCTACATTAAACGAACAGGAAGTGCTCATGGTTGGGACGTTTTGTTTTACATATTCAGTTTCTTGAAAGGGGTGATGCTCTTCACGTTGATCGTGTTGATCGGTACTGGGTGGTCGTTTTTGAAACCATACTTGCAGGACAAAGAAAAGAAGGTCTTGATGATCGTGATTCCACTCCAGGTCGTTGCTAATGTTGCCCAGATCGTCATCGATGAAACTGGACCCTTCGGCCACGATTGGATGGTGTGGAAACAGGTGTTTTTGCTCGTCGATGTTGTTTGTTGTTGCGCGGTGTTGTTCCCCATTGTTTGGTCAATTAAGAACTTACGGCAGGCAGCAAAGACTGACGGGAAAGCTGCTGTGAATTTGATGAAGCTGACTCTGTTCAGGCAGTATTACATCGTTGTTATCTGTTATATTTACTTTACTCGAGTTGTGGTTTATGCATTGGTGACCATTACTTCGTACAAGTACCTGTGGACCAGTGTGGTGGCCGGAGAATTGGCTACGCTTGTGTTTTATGTTTTTACTGGGTACAAGTTCAAACCAGAGCCACATAACCCATATTTCGTGATTGATGACGAGGAAGAAGAGGCTGCAGCAGAGCAGTTGAAGCTTGAAGATGAATTTGAACTGTGATACCATTCATTGACAATATATACATATATATAAATATGGAGAATGATTGAAGAAAATGGTGCAGGGGATCAACTGGGAAGTTGACTTTGTTTTTATATACATATATACATTATAATGCTTTTAGATCTGCTGTGCCGTTTCCTTTTTGAAGTTGATAGGATATCATTTTAACTTTGATTCACATTTGTGAATTTGACAAGTCTCTAACTGCAAATACAAAAATTTATGCATTGTTATTTAATCCTTGATTATAGTTATTCAATTTAAATTTTGAGTTATTTGAGTTTATGAGTCATATTTTATGATATAAATTTAATTTAAAATATTTTAGAGTCAAGTTGTGTTTAAAAAATTCGAGTCAAGTCAAGCTGTTTGAGTTGCTATACACAAATTTAAATTATAATTATTTATGGTATTATAGCATGAATTGGTTGTAATTTTATGACTTTCTCTAACCATATATATATATATATATTCATTTTCACATCATAATGTTATTTAATAAATCAAATACAATCTAAAATTATAAAATATATTTAAAATATTACATCTCAAAGAATATATTTTGAGGGTAGAATATAAACGAGTCCAGGAATTGATGGGAATAAAGAATTTATAAATAATTATAGTCAAAAGTTCATATTGAGTAAAGTACAAAATTAAGAGACTAAATTGAAAAAATAGAGTATATTTTTAGTTAAAAATATGAATTGAAGTTAAATAAGTATTCTATAGTTGCAGGGGAACATGTAATTCAAATTTAATTAAAAATGAGCTTAAAATGAAAGATGAATTGAAGAAATAAGTAAATCATGTAAAATTGAGAATGGCTGTCCCTTTTTCCCATATATATGGGGTAAGGGGGAGGTAAGATAGTAGGTTACCCCTAACACCAGGTTGAGAGCAGCTTCCGTAAAAGACCTCCAAATTATGAAATGCCCTCCGTGGGACTCGATCCCACGACCTCAAGGTTAAGAACCTTGTGCTCTACCAATTAAGAGACTAAATTAAAAAAATAGAAAATTTTTTATTGGAAAGAGGAATTAAAAATACATAGATATTCTATGATGGTTTAGGAGAATGTGATTCAAATTTGGTAAAATTCGACTTAAAATGAATGAGAAATTGAAGGAATAAGGAAATCAGTGACCAAAATCACAAAAATGTCGAAAAACTCAGTTAAATTTTTTTATTTTTAAGTGAATCAAAAAACTTGAAATTTCAACTCGACTTAAACTGAAAAATTGATTCAAGAATTCAAGTTATCTCGAACAACATAAAATTAATAAATAAATAAATTTTTGAATTAAGGAACTTTTCACACCCTATCCTACCATTGCCCATCCACACAGGACACATGTGGCTATCATTATTCAATATGTTTTTTTATTTTTAGATAATTCAGATTGAATATACGAAAAAAAATTTGATAATCAGATTAAATACGAGTTGAATAAATTTCAATTTTGGATTATCCAAAAAATTAGACTTTTAGATTTTAGAAACCTTTTAGCCCTAACCCATTAACCAATTAAAGCTCAAACCCAATAATAATTAAGATATTTAATTATTTATTGTGTATGAGTAATCAAATATATACATATATAATGTGATAGAGATATCAAATAAGTTATATTAAATCAAAAAATATAAACTTAAAATTATTTTTTGGTCAAATTAAAATTTATATTCGGATCTAGATATTTGATCCAAAAATTTAGATATCTGATTTTTTTTGAATAAAATAAGAATAATTATTTTAAGTATTAAAAATTTCTCAGATTTTCAAACTTTTAAATCTGATCAAATCCAATAACTATCACTATTCAATTGTGGTTTGAATAATTGAAATTGAGAGCCTTTGCCCAGGCGAAACGCTGTTTCCCACCAAAATAAATTTGAATAACTCGACTTTTCCCTCTATCCTTCACTTTTACTTCTTAAACTTATAAAAAAGAAAGCTTTAAACTTGGTTTAAATTTAAATTAATTTTTCATTCAAATAATTTACTATTTATATCTTCAATCAATTAAGCTTCTTTATATTATTCTCTTTCTCTGACACTGATTCTCCCCAAGCTCAGGAAAAGGAGACTGCATCTATCTTCGTCTACCAGTTTCCCTTTTGTTGTGGCAATGGGTTGTGTTTCATCTAATTTGCTGAACCGGGATGACGAGTTCACTCAACTCGGTAGCACAGCATTCGGTCACCACATTGTTTCACTCACTTCCACCACGTATGGGCTACTCACTCTTGACCCCCCGTCGCAATCCACCACTACGCCGCCCTCTCCAGACCCATCTTTCGCCTCCGTATCCACCTTCGGTGAGTCCAAATCGCTCTGTTCAGAGACCAGACTCGTCCCTCTCCAGCCCGAGATCATTAACTCCTGGGAGCTCATGTCCGGGCTCGATGCCGATAGCTTCCGTTTCTCTCCAATTCTGAACCCTATTATTGTAAAAAGCGGCGGCGTTCCAAAGCGGCGGATCTCACGATCTTCGCTGCTGGAGAAATTCCAGGCGGAGAGCTTCCGTTTCCCTAACACACTGCTCCCCGAAAAGGAAAACGCCGATCCTAATTTAAACAAAAAAGGCACCTTCACGAAGACTCCTCTTTCGAGTTCTTCACCGCAGCACAAATCCGATTCCGGAAGTGAATCTGTTTCGAAACCATCGGTGCTCGACAAATTCGAGAATATATGTCCACCAAACGGAGAAAACAGAGTGGTGCTTTATACGACGACGTTGAGGGGAATCCGTAAGACATTTGAAGACTGCAACGAGGTTAGATCAGCGATTGAAGGTTACGGGGTTGTTATTTGCGAGCGGGATATTTCGATGGATCGAGGGTTCAAAGAAGAGTTACGGGAATTAACGAAAGGGACAAACCAAGCGACGCCGCCGCAGGTTTTCATTAAGGGGAGGCACGTTGGGGGAGCGAAGGAAGTGATGAGGATGGTGGACGAAGGTTGGTTTGGGGATTTAATTAAGGGTTTGCCGAAGAAAAGAGCAGGGAAGGTTTGTGATGGGTGTGGGGATGTGAAATTTTTGCCGTGTTTTCGGTGCAACGGTAGCTGTAAGATGGCGGCGGCGACACCAGCGTCGGGGAGGAGCACGGTGGTGGTCAGGTGTACGGACTGTAATGAGAACGGTTTGGTCCTTTGCCCCATCTGTAGCTGATAAATTGAATCATTGTATGGTTTACATTCAGTATATTTAATATCTAAGTGTTCGATTGCATGTTTAGCTGATTAATCTCTTTTTGATCAAATCTCTATAAACACGGTTTGGGAATGCCTCTCAGTAGTGATTCTTCTACCTATTTTTCAGCTTCTTGATTTGAGTGGATAATCATTTTTTAAATCTAAATTTTTGATTAAAAATAAACTATTTGAAATTATTTCCACGTTTAAAAAGAATTTTTTTATCAAAAACACTTTCAAAAGCATTCCCAAATAACTCTTTGTACGAACATTGCCGCACATTGAATCAACACAAGACTAAAATCTAGTTTGAGTAAATTTCTTGCTACACGAATTTCTTTTATAATCGAGTAATTATATTTATAAATAGATACAGTGGTTGTAGTTAAAAATTAGTCATTTATAATTATATTTATAAAACAACTTATAATTAAAATACAAGTTCATAAAGTCATTCATATAACACAAACATAATTAAAATTATACATGTTCCAGACTCAATATAGAAATTAAATATGACCTACATGCCCCTTAATTTCCCTTGTACCGTACTCTTCATTCCAAGCTAAAGTAACTCCCACTGAAGATGTCGATAGCTAAAATGGATCAATTCCTTTAACCTGAAACGGTGAGTAAAAGAGTGAGCTTTGCGAAGTTAAGTAATACAAAACTACCAAGTGATGCGAAAGGACATGCAGATAAAAGGAACATTATAAGTTTTCCTTATTGACTCAGCCGTCTAAAGATTTTCGTAATGAGCTAAGGTTCCACTAATATTTCATCGAGTAAAAGCCATGAAGATTTCAGTTCAAAGGAAACATTCAGAGTACCAAGTTTTCAAGAGATCGAAATATGATGTCTAGTGTGTTCCAACCAAAAACCAGTGAAAATATATAAATCTTTTTTAAAACAATAACAGTTTAAAACATAGTTTTAAAACCATAGTATAACCCTCAAACCAGACACTTTTATGCAGTTCCCCAGATCTGCATCCATAAGAACTTACCCTAAGCACACATCAAAGGAGCCACCCTAAGGGAATGCCTTGGGGCCTATGGGTCTACCCAATGGCCTCTTTAGGTCTGTATGGATCTACCAGCTTGATCAGAGTTGAACCTCCATACTCCAGAATCCTATCCATACAATATCCGGTAGAAATCATATTTAATAGTAACAATAATATATGGATCGTGATCCAGTAAAATCTCGTAAGCATGACAATGAAATAAACCATATAACTGCCATTCACCCGTACACCATATGTAGTCCCATGATTAACCCAAGCGAGTGTCTTGGGGCCTGAGTGCCTACCCAAGAAAGTTTACCGGGGCCTTAGAGCCTACCCAAAGGTTACCTTAGGTCTGTAAGGATTTACCAGCTTGATCAGAGCTGAACATCCATACTCTAGCCTACCCAGATATTGTCCCAATAAAATAGTTCAAGTAGTAACCAATAGATTTCATGATCCATAAATCAGGAACTAACATATTTTCCAGTGAAAACAGAAAACCATAGAACATATTTCAAGTAACCATAGTTCATAAACCAGTAATTTAGTGATTTCGGAAAATCACGTTTAAGACATGTAAAACATTTACATGTCACATAAGGATCACACTAGAGGATGCATATATTATTCGGAGATATTTGGTATTTATCAGGTAGAGAATAATGAAATTTTTGTAATTTAATAGAATTTCATAATCAAGATCCCTATAAAATGGGGGTTTAATAACTAATTGATTCATCATTCATTCGGAAAATGATTTATCAAGATCATATAATATTTAAATATTTTTCGTAGGCAATTGAGTATCTGAAAGGCATTTCGAATCTTTTACATCAGAGTTTTTGAAGATTTCGACATAACATAAATGTTCCCATTATTCAGACAAATAGGAGTATTCCATACGTTTTAATTTTTGATGGATTCCTAGTAACTTAATCCAATAAGAGTAAAATGATAGTTTACAATATTATGAATTTATACCGAATTATCATGATTTTGAGTCAAATCATACTAACCGATCTCCACCTTTAAAACTTATCAATATTACAAACTAATATACTTCACAATTCTTAATATTGATTACACTTATTAAACTGGTCACTTTCAGAATCACCACTGAATAGAATTAGAGGAGACTGTCATGTATTTGATGGTATTATACATTTCTAGGATATATCAGTATCAAGAATACTCAACACACTTGAGTTATGCTCCATAACCTTTAGGGATGATACAACATAAGTTTGTTGGTGTTTCTAGAATTTGTCCAAATAAATTCACTTATTTCAAGTCGTTAGTATATTCTAGTCACTTCAACACTCGAGGTTACTTCAGTCATCTTGAAGTTCATGGTATTTTAATCTTTTTGGGGTTTAGGGGTATTTCAGTCATTTGAGTATCTTAGTTATTTTAATATTCCACACTCGATGATATTTCGATAAATTCATTTCACATATGCACCTTTTGGGTAATTTGTCAGATATATCTGTTCAGAGTTGTTTAATATTTCAAGATTATATAAATATTGAATTATCAGGATTCCAAGTTCGATTGAACTACATATCCCAACACTACGATACTTGTCAATCATTTGTACTATAATACTTCAATATTATTCATTTCTTAACACTGACTGCACTAGTTGAACTGATCAAAATCAAGATCATTGATGAATGGATCATAGGGAGACGAACATGTATTCTAATGGTATTTATTTCATTTATGTGTTGCAACGGTATCACGAAATGTCGACGTGATTCGTAGTTCAAAACCCTTATGTACGGTACAACATATAAGTTCATCATCATTTCTAGACTTATCCAAGTTATACGTTTAATTATAGGTCTTTGAAGGTACTTAGGTAAATTGGTATTCAAGTTTACCCTGATCACTTCAGAGTTTCGAGAGTAATTCAATCGTTTCCATAATACGGATACATACGGTACTTCCATTCAGTTCAACTTGGTCATTTTTAACCTCATGACTGTATTTTCGTAATTTCATAATCACTTATTCCCTGCATTTAACCTTTAGATCAATTTATTATTGCATAATTCATGGACTTAAAAATATTTCCAATCAGTCTACCAGTTTCTTTTACGAGCAGTGTGAGTTTTCTACAGTGTTTTGTCGTTATTCCATAATCAGTTTAAGTCCAATGATAATTAAATACACCTCATGGATCAATTATTTCCGTTCATGCATTTACCAATTATCAATGTGCTCCAGAAAGCATATAAAAGGTAGTAGAGTATTACCAATTATTAATTATCAATTATGTATAATCAGTTGAGGCGGCCTGATTACTCCAAAATCATCCATACATCCAAAACAACCAAATTAATTCCAAACCAAGCCAAAATCATGATTGAAAATAACCATAAAACTGACCAACAACTTACCCACGACGATCGAACGGAGCAACGACGATCCTTATCGGGTTTTGATCAGACTCGTCTATGGAAAGAAACGGTGAGGGTGGTGAAGTGAGACGGCCACCGGATCGACCGAAAAACACGAAAAATCGAGGCGATGGGGGGTGGGTTTCGGCGAAGCTTTGCAATGAACTTCTATGGCTGACGTAGTCAGGGTTCGGTGTGAAGAGGCTCGGGTTTTTATTGTCGGTCGACTGCGAGTTGGATGAGGGTGGTGGTGCGCTCAACGGCGATCGAACGAAGATGGATTTGGCAAAGGCGGGGAGCGGCAGGTTGAAGCTAGGATGTGGGAAAATTGGGGATTTTGCTTCCGATCGGGGGAAGAAAATTTATTTTTCTATGTTAACACAAAATGGGAAAATTTGGGGTTAAGTCCCTGAACTTCCCAGAGTTTCAACCCGAGCTGAAAGTTTCTAAAACTTGTAATTTAGTCCATTAAATTTACTTAAATCAATAAAATTTAGCCTTTAAATTAGAGTGTGACACGACTTGAATACTCTAAAAAAAACTCGACTCAGTTTGAAAACTCGTGAACCTAAAATTTTTAAGCTCGACTCGAACTTGAAACTATGAATTGATGTTCGAAAAAGCTCAAAATAAAAAAATTCTTAAATTTAACTCAGTTGAAGCTCGAACTCAAACCTAAACTTTAAGTACATGAAAATTTTATATTGCATTTAAAAAAAATCAACACATAAACGTTAATATTTTTATTAATTTAATTATTTAAAAATATATTTCTAATATATTATTTTTTTGAGTTGAGTATAAAGTAGCTCGTATAGGTTCGTTAAGAACACGAGTCGAGTCTATTCAAGTCGAGTATTTATTGAGCTTTGACCAAATCGATTTCGAGTAGCTCACGATCTGTCTCGTCTCATTTACAGCCTTATTGTAGACTAATAAAACTTTAAAAGAGATGAAAGGAGTGAGATCGCATCTCCTAAAATTTTCAAATCTCTATATAGTTTAGATAATTTTTTCTAATTTTTTTTATCGATTACCTAATTTCACATGTTTAAAATTTTATAATTATGATCTTCTAATTTTTTTTAATATAAGTGTTTTAAAATTCAAAAATATTGCAGGCTTTTTAGAAATAATTGTTCTGCCACTTTGTTATAGAAGAATAAATTCAACAAAGATTAAATCAAATATTACTGTTGGAATCTATACTTTAGGGAAGCAATATGATTGGTGATTGATAACTTCTGAAGGATTATGCTCTGCTGAGTATTGGGCTAATATATTGGGCCTTAATTAGTTAGCCTTTTTGATAATAAAAAATGAGCCTTTAAGCCTCACTGCTTCCTAATATGTTTGAGATGAAAACTAACCCAACCCTACATTTGATTATCAAACAAAAGGATGGAGAAAATAGAGTAGACAAAAGGATTTTTTTTAGTAAAGTACACAAATGGTCTCTTGACTATAGGATACTATTTTATTGAGTCCATTGACTATTAAAAATTACAAAATGATCCCTCGTTTATAGAGAGTTGCCTTGTTGAATCTCTTGACTATTAAAAGTTACAAAATGGACATCTGACTATTCATTATGTTCCAAACTCGTCCTTTTTCGTTAAAAAATTGACAACATTCTAAGTTGAACGTTAATCTGTGGACTGAGATATGATAAAATCCGATCTCATAATCTTAAGCGACTATCATATCTCAGTCCACATGTTAACATTCAGCTCAAACCACTGTTAATTTTTAAACGAAAAAGGACAAGTTTGGAACATAACAAATAGTCGGGTGGTCATTTTGTAACTTTTAATAACTGAGAGACT
Organism: Hibiscus syriacus; assembly: GCF_006381635.1. Classification (NCBI taxonomy): domain Eukaryota; kingdom Viridiplantae; phylum Streptophyta; class Magnoliopsida; order Malvales; family Malvaceae; genus Hibiscus; species Hibiscus syriacus. Next base: position 8,492,263 of record NW_024063533.1, on the reverse strand, counting down.
CAACAAAGAAAGTCTCTATAGTCGGGGAACCATTTTATAATTTTTAATAGTTAGGGGACTTAATAAAACAATATCTTATAGTGAGAAGACCATTTGTATACTTTATCCTATATATTTTTTATTTTGGTGATCACAATCCCACAAAAAAGATTGTTAAGGTTAACAAGTCAAGAAAATTGAAAAAGGGAAAAAAAAAACAGAACTCATCAAATAACTTTAGTATTTAAGGAGAATCTTGTTTTCCTCATACTCAAAATTTTTGGATTTGAGCAATTGTATCTGTAGAATATGTGTACATTATCAATATATAAGAAAATTTTTAAATAAATATTACCTTATAATCACCTAAATTTTTTTAAAAAAAGACAATTAAAGAGAAAATGCATACATTTGATAAGAAATTGTTGGTACCTTCTTGAATGTTACATCTTGCCTTATTTGACCCCATCATGCACCTAACCAGATTCATTTCTTCAACTATCAAAACAATACGTGCCTCCACCGTATCCCCTTTCTATCATACTGTATTTATTTTGTAAGACAAGTTCTGCAATTCCATAATAATTAGAAAGAGGTGTGAAGTTATAAATATTTTTAAATTAGGTAAAATATATAAATTTTTAAAAAATTAAAATATAATTTCATCATTACTTAATATTTAGCCACTAGAAAATATCAAAATACTATTGAAGATGATTCAACTTGAGACCCCTTCTATAATGGTTTAACATTTAGCCACTAGATAGGACTACAAAATTATTAATTTTTTAACTAAATTAATATTTAAGTTAATTACTACTACCTTTAATCACTCAAAAATATCAAAATCTCTTGACTCGAACTAATCTCTTGACTCGAACTAGTCATCTTGGTTATACGCTTCCAGGACTTTCCAAATTTGTTTCCCTGGTCTGCATGCTCGAACCACATGTTCAATTGATTCGGGTATATCTCCACATTCCTTACAATTCTCGTCTTGAGTCGTCTTCTTCTTTGCACGGTTATCGTTTGTATTTAACTTGTTAAGTATGCACAACCAGACAAAGAATCTGATTCTCTCAGTGGCTCTTATCTTTCATACCTATTCCTCGTTTCCCAGAGTTTGCTTGGTCATTTTTACATTTGTTATGGCCTAGAACGCTGAAGCGACCAAGAACTTCCCATCTTTGAGAATCCCCATGAAACCTTATCTTGATTCTGCATATGCACAACAGTAGGGATCGGGATGCCATGGATATGATTCCTCGTGTCTTCAAAAAATTAGCTAACCTTTATTCTCATGTAATGGGGTAAGAGGGAGGTGAGATAGTAGACTACCCCCAACACCAGGTTGAGAGCAGCTTCCGTAGTAGACCTTCGAATTATGAAATGCTGGACTCGATCCCACGACCCCAAAGTTAAGAACCTTGTACCACCGCCTCGTTCCTGTAGCTCGCTTCCATAACCCGATATATTTTCACTAACGGTGCATCGTCCAGCCACTAGTGCCAAAATCTTGTTTGGTTTTCCGTGTGGATCTGCCATTTACAACCTTTCTCAATCAGTCTCCTCGTGTTAATAATTCCCTTCCAAGTCGAGGAGTTGTTGACTTTTGAGCGTGTTTCTAAAAAGTTGGAGTGTTTTAAGCATTTCTCTTTGAAGACGTTGCACCAAATCGTGTCTTGCTTTTGGTGTCCATTTTTGGCTAGTAATGCAATGTTCATCGACCATGTTTTACACGGACTCAAGCCCCCTTGGGATTTCGGTCAACAAATTTTATCCCAGCTTACAAGGTGATTGTGCGCGTACTCGGTGTCTCCACCACACAGGAAATTCCGATTCAAACTATCAATTTTGTTACACATTGCCACCGAGAGCGACACTGTCTACATGGTGTGGATTGGGATTGCAGCCGAGACGGATTGGGTTAACGTTCTTCTACCTGCCATAGAGAGCACTCTCCCTTTTAATATTAAAATGACTAAATTAATAATACTCTTTATTAAAATTTTAATATTATTATTTTTAAAATATTATAAAAATTATTAAAAATGTTTTAAATATATTTTAAATATTAAAATAATACATACTATTAATTATATTTATAGTTTATTAGTTACAGTTATATATATATATACACACATATATACCATTATCAAATTTAATTAAGTAAACTTGGTTAAGTGATAATGCACTTTTATACCTCAACAGACCCGAGTTTTACTCTCCCTATCCCCATTTTTATTACTTTTAATTTTCATCAATGAGAAAAACATTTAATAAAAATATTATTGTCAACTATTAATAAAGTGATGGAGTTGGTTCAATAGTTAGTGCTCTTAAATACTCCTTTCCTCTGTTTGATTCCTTTGTTCGTACTTGGATTCCCCATTTTTTTATCCAAGATGGTGACATGTGCTATTAATTAATTCTAAATTACTTGTTTAAATTAAAATAGGATCAAATTCATAGAATATGTAAATAAAGAAGATCAAATGTGTAATTATACAAATTTAGTTAACCTACACATCAATATTTCCATTAAAAATTAATATTATGTGACTTGATTGAAATTATTTTATTAGTTTAATGACCTAATTGATAAAATTCACAGGTTAATGATCAAAATAGAACCATTCTGATAATTTAGTGACCAACAATATAGTTTAGTAATTCCTTTTATACGTACTCAATTTCTAGCACTTAGAAAGTGTCGCAATCACCATGCAATGCTTGTTGAAGTAAAAACGGGGGCTTCTGCAATGCGGCGACTAAAAAATGGCGTGATTGGTTAAATAAGTGATCGGTTAAAATTTAGATCGGTTATGTTATATCATTTAACCGAAAATATTATCAAGTACAATAACATATTAGGTAGCACTTATATAATGTAATAGGTGGCGCTTATATAATAAAATAGGCATTTAACCGAAAATATTATCAAGTACAATAACATATGAGGTAGCGCTTATATAATATAATATGTAGCGCTTATATTGACTTATTTTCTAAGTAAAACGGTATATTATACCGGTAACATTACAAATTTACCTATTACATTATAATTATCGATTTCGATGTTTTTTGGATTGATATAATTTTAAATGTATCGACACTTTATGCATGCACCTCGTTGGGCATTCATTCTGGAAAAAAGTATCGACACAAACTTAAAAAGTGTCGATACATTATTTAGACCTATTTTCTCATAAAACTGGTATATTTCTATCGTGTACATTGTAAATTTACCTATCACATTGTAATTATCGGTTTCGATGTTTGTGAGATCGATACTTTTAATAAATGTATCGACACTTTATGCATGCACCCCGTTTGGCATTCATTATGGACAAAAAGTATAGACACAAATTTAAATGGTGTCGATACTTTATGCTGACCTATTTTCTTATAAAACCGGTATATTTATACCAGTTACATTGTAAATTTACCTATTACATTATAATTATCGGTTTCAATGTTATTGGGATCGATACTTTTAATAAATGTATCAACAATTTATATTCTGGACAATAAGTATTGACACAAATTAAAAAAGTGTCGATACATTATGTTGATATGTTTTCTAATTAACCGGTATATTTATACCGGTTACATTGTTAATTTACCTATTACATTATAATTATTGGTTTCGATGTTTTTGGGGTCGATACTTTTTAGAAATGTATCGACACCTATTTAGCTAGTTATTATACATACCTAAATATGTCCTGCGAATTTAATGTTGTACCCACCCTTCAACTACCACTACCAATACCACATCCTATTGAAAGCATGACTAAAACATGTTCAATGAACCTTTACTTACATCTCCATCAACTCTAGGACCACTGAACTTGCACAACAAAATTTTTGCCATGGATCATACTAATGCAGACAATGTTAAGCCAACCGAGGAATGCCATGAAGTACATAATGTTGATGAATCTGACAGATTGGTTGGTCGGCTCTTCTCTTCACGTGATCAAGCTTGGTACTTTTACAAGGGATTCGTACAGGAACATGGGTTTCGAGTATCAAAAGTCAATCCTGTTGATCGTCAACGTGCTCATACGCCAGTCACAAGAACAGGATGCAAGGCTAGAGTCGTAGTTACAACAACAAATACAAATGATCACTGGGTTATAAGTAAGTCTTATCAGAAACATAATCATGCATTGTGCACACCTGCTATGACACCATTTATGCGTTCAAATAGAGCTATAAGTAAGGCTGATATCGATGAGGAAACAATATTGAAAGAGGTCGGTGTTGGCACGTCACAAGTAATGAACTATTTAACGCAGTAGGCCCGAGGGCTATCATAATGTTGGATTTACACATAAAGACCTCTACAATGCACTTCAAATAGGTAAAGCAAAGGAAATCGTCAATGGGGATGTGAATGCGCTTATTGCTTACTTTGATTATAAGAAACATGATGATCACGGGTTTTTTATGACATACTTGGTAGACGAATCAGGGGTATTGCATAATCTTATTTGGTCGGATTCTACATCGAGATCAGATTACACATGATTCGGTGATGTAATTGCGTTCGACAAAACGTACAAAGATAATTTGTATGGTCGACCAATTATGCCTATTGTCGGTGTCAATCGTCACCATAACACAATTGTGTTTTTCACTGCCATAATCGCTGACGAGATGTCTCAATCTTTCGAGTGGGTGCTACAGAATTTTTTAGAAGCCATGATGAATAAATCGCCTATTTCAGTTGTCAACGATGGGGATAGGATAATGCAGAGGGCTATCAAATCTATTATCCCTTATGCTAAGAACATATTATGTTCTTGATATCTTTCTCGCAATGCACAAGCTAACATTGGTGACTTAAAATTTACAGCAGCATTCTCAAAATGCATGGCTTCCTGGTGGACAACCGAGGAATTTGATATTCAATGGCGTTCGGTTGTTTCATAATTCAACGTCGAAAAGCATCCATGGGTGATTGAGAAGAGAAATACTTGGCACTTATGAGCACAAGCATCCATAAGTGTCGATACATTATGTAGACCTATTCTCTCATAAAACCGGTATAGTTATACCGGTTACATTGTACATTTACCTATTACATTATAATTATCAGTTTCGATGTTTTTGGGATCGATACTTTTTAAAAATGTTCGACACTTTATGCATGCAACCCTTTTGGCATTCATTTTAGACAAAAAGTATCGACACAAATTCCATAAGTGTCGATACATTATGTAGACCTATTCTCTCATAAAATCGGTATAGTTATACCGGTTACATTGTAAATTTACCTATTACATTATAAATATGGGTTTCGATGTTTCTGGGATCGATACTTTTTATAAATGTATCGACACTTTATGCGTTCACCATTTTGGGATTCATTCTGGACAAAAAGTATCGACACAAAATTCAAAAGTGTCGACACATTATGTAAACTTATTCTCACATAAAATCAATATATTTATACCGGTTATATTACAAAATTACTTATTATATTATAATTATGGGTTTCGATGTTTTTTGGATCAATACTTTTTATACCGATGCTTCCATTGAGTAAGTTGTTATTTGGATGGAACAAAGGCTCGGGCTAATATTGAAACTCAAACTCAAATTGAAATTGAAATTCAAACTCCAATTACATATGAAATGAACTTGAAATGCAGTGTTAAATTGAACATGGAAATTGCATAATTGATACATACTGTTCAAGTAACATGCGTTATGAACCATCAAGCGGATACAATACAATATTGATTGAGTTCAAAGCTGAGTTGTGAGTTGATGGGGTTGTCACACTTGTCACATGGTGGGAATAAAGTACTCACATGAAAGAGATAGATAGATTGTTTTGTTATGCACAACACATCACATCCGAATGAAGATATACACACAATATAATCAAACCAAAACATACATACACAAAAAATTTATACATAACAATGTTTAAATAATGTATCCACCACTACAAGAAAATATACCTTTAATGACACACGAACGATGACACACGATAATGTATGACTTGCAAAACATGTGTGTCATAAAAAAATGTTATGTTTTTTAAAATCTGAACGATTTATGACTTACAATAATGTGTGTCATATTTAATAGTCATAATCCAAAAAATTTGCAAAAACACGGAATACAATTTTAATTGTGTGTCATCTGTAAAAGTCGTATTTTAATTTTTCCCCCATTATTTTCCTCCTTTCCCGCTTCTTCCCCCTCAATAACAAAGTTCCATTTTTCTCTTTTTCAACCTCCCATTATTTTGGCCATTCACCACAACGCAGACGAGGGAGTAAAAATTCAAGTGTTTCCACAGGTATTCCTCGTTCTCTATTCCACCATTCAATTGTAAACCACTTTATTTCATCCCAAATCACTCACTTGCTAACGGGAAAAGAGAAAAAAGAAAGAAAAATCTCCAAGCTCGGTTTCCCTGTTTCCTTGGAGATCTAGGGTTTCCAATTCCTTGTGTAATGGAGATAGCTAGTATGGGGTTAGTGGGTTATGAGTTGGAAAGGAGGGAAGCTGTCGAAGATATTATGCAAGATGCACCGATTCTAAATTCTGTCGTCCTAATCACCAGCTTATCAATGCTAGTGATAGGCTTCAGGTTCTTAATGGTGTAGTGGTCGAGGACCCTGCATCAATTTCTCGTACGGTGGAAATGGCGCATTACCAGCAGACCAACCAGGTTTTTCTCATTTCTCTAGATAAGTTTTGTCCTTCAAAAGTTATCAAAGGTTCGAATGTGATTGTAAAAAGAAGTGTCAGCACTAGTTTCGATTTAAAAAGAAAAAAGAAGATTATGAGGAGGAGCAAGTCGAGGTAAAGTCTAGATAATGAAGCTGTGGCTTCGGTTTGTGTGGATGAGGTACTGGGAATTGCATCGAAAGTGACGGTGATTTTAAGTTTAGAGCAGATTGAACTATCGGATTTCAAAGCTTTTGTTTTCTCAGCAAGCAAACAGTTATTATTTGTTAAATTTATACCAAATGGAGCTGGTTAAATTAATTATCTCTTATTCATATATGCTAAAAAAGGTATGAGCAGGATCTGTGGACATACATAGCAAGGTTTTTAGATGGACGATCGCTGGTGATGCTGGGAGCTACAAATAAATGGTTCAACAGTGTTATCATGCAAGAATGTATATGGAAGTTCACATGCTTGAGGGAGCTTCAGGTTCCTGATCCTGGTCACGTAGCATTCAGTTGGTCAAAGCTCTATGGTTCAGTTGTTGGTAAATATCAAATCCCTTAAGATATCTTTCACGTCTGCGCCTTAACTGTTTGATATTGAAATTCCAATGGGTTTTGCAGATGGAAGTCACTCCTACATTTTCCGGTAGCTGGAGAAACACATTGGTTAGTTGTCTATGTTACTCGAATTCGGGTTCGGACACTAGTATATATATCTGCATCCGAGTCTTACACAAATGTTAAACAAAGTCTTCAACAACCCATTGCTTTGTTAATAGTAAGAAGTTAAAGCTAGGGTGAACAATTTGTTGTATGCATTTGAATTGATCGTTAATTTATAATGAGATCATCAGTTACTGATTTAGTTTAAGGACAATTTGCTAGTGACTGTATGTTTTTTCATATTGGATGCGGATTGGGGCATTTTCGTTCGATTCAGAAGTAGCATTTCTTTGTGAAAGGATGGTGAATCCACCTGTGAAAATCCCAAAACAAGGAAACATAGATGATATGTTACAATCTGCGGCTCATGTATGCTAAGGAATATCAAGACCGGAATCTGGATAGCTGGTACAGTTCAAATCCTATAAAATTTTGCCTCGCATTTTAGCTATCGTAAGATGGAAGCATGTTCTGTATGTAAGTTGTGATCATTTCCAACTAAGCTCGTCTTGATTTTTTTCTCTAGATTTACAACTTGTTCGATGCCCTGTGTGTGACCAAGAAAAATGTGAAGGTGAGCATTGAAAATGACTTACTGCCCATGAAAATGCAGAGTACTAGATCCCCCTCTTATTTGGTAGATGAGATTCTTGATAAGTATACAAAGAACATGCAAGTGGGAAAATACTTTATCGTTATTTCCTTTGCATTTTTCTAGTCAGTTCTTTGCTCGATTATTTGGTGGTAGATCATTTCTGAAGAAAAAAGAAACTTAATTTAAGCGTATGATAATGAAACTATTTGATGACACGCTATTTTTGATTCTTCATGGTTTATTTAGTTCATTGTAGATATTTATGTGAACCATATATAAAGACTAAATTTAGGTAGCTTTAGGATGTCCTTGGGGGTGGTGTTTGTTTCCGAAAAATTGAGGGAGGGAAGACTACGGTGGTTTGGGCATGTCCTTAGGCGACTACCGTCGGATGCGGTTAGGAGGGTAGAGTCGATTACAGTCGACGGTGCCAGAAGGAGAGGACGACCAAGGCGGAAGTGGGAAGACTGCTTGAGATCTGATTTGATGGATTTAGCCCTTACCAAGGACATGACCTCTGATAGGAAAGTATGGAGACTTAAGACTAGGGTAGTCGAGTAGTGTGGGTCACATCTATAGGGTGTATCATCTCTATCTTCTTTTTAATGCCTTTGTAGTAATTCCCATGACTTCTACTTTTTATACGTTTCTGTTATTGGTATTTATGAAGGCTTAGAATTGGGCTTGCTATCGTTGACTTATGTGTATCATTCTCTTCATGTTTCCTCTTTTAAATTTAGTCGGGTCTTACGTTTATGTCTATATGCAGAGATTTTTTTTCCGCAGGGATTTATTTGCAGGGATTACTTCCCATTACAGACACGTATATGATATTAATGTCTGCATATGAATATTGTTCAACTATGTATTTATGTATTTATTTATACATGCATTGCATTTTATCTATATTTTTAATTTTCTGACTACCGGAGGTCTTTCACGGAAGCTACTCTCAACCTGGCGTTGGGGACAGCCTACTACCCTACCTCCCCCTTACCCCATTGCATATGGGAATTGGGTTTTGTTGTTGTTGTTTTGGGAACTTGATTTTAGAATTTTGGTTTCAAAGATATTGTAAATTGAGTAATACAAATACTTGGAAATGTAACATTGATGATTATTTCTCAAATCTATGGATTTGTTAGACGTCTATATAGTAATGACTTTGGAAGGAATTACTAATTTATTTTTGGATTTAATCAATCTATATTTTTATACTTTTCATCCATATATTATATTGACTCTTAACTGTCTATCCACGATATATGCATTTGATTCTTATCATTTACATAGCAAACGAAATCCAAGTCCAAATTTTCAAATTCTAATTTTCAAATGGATTGGAGGATTAGGTAAATTTAGTGGATTACCTTGATGTGAAAGGAATATTTGACCGACGATTGTTGATTTTCCATATATCTTTGTTCAGTAATGCTATGTGCAAATTGATTATATGTTGGAGGCTTAACAGTTGTAACAATATTCTAGAATAGTTTTTTGTATATTCTTGAATGAGAGAAAGCCAATAGTCTCTTTTGTATTTATATATGAAATGTTTACCCTGTCTTTGAAGCAAAATATTTGAATTCATGTGATTTATTAAAATGTCCTCTGAGCCTAGGAGAGGAGTTGATTTTTGTTTAATTTTTTACTTTGCAAGGTGACATAATTGGTTAATGATGCTAAGGCATGTAATCCCTTAACTGTTCCTGGTAATGTTTCCTATGGAAGTACAGCAATAAGCAATGCTCTACCTTCCTTATTTCCTGCTGGCAGTGCTCCTCCCCTTTCACCAAGAAGTGTATCTGGTTCTCCTCGAGTAACAAAACAAAGGGATGGTCCTTCAAACTTAGGTTCTCCACTGAAAGTAATTAGCGAGCCTGTGAAAGAGTTCATACCTCAGGTTTGGATCTTGTTTATTTGATGTTATATTTTTCTTTTCTTGGTTTCTTGGTTGTGTTTTATCTGCTTTATTTTCCTTTCTATTCCGAAATCAGCTATAACTTGTTACATTTGTACTTGAGAGCACCTCCAGTTTTACTTCAAAAATGGTCGTCCGCCTCCAAATGATCTAAAAGAACAATGCATGTTTCGAATCAGTCAATTCTTCTATGGACATCCAGATGGGTTACAGCTGCTTGGTAAGATAAATGCATGTGATTTAACACATATTTCTAGAACTCGTAGTATATTCATTTTCTACTTTCTATACTTTTCATAATTCAAACTAGTGACCAAAGAAATATGCAAACTGCCTACATTTTTCTCCCCACCACTTTTCAAAAAAATTGATGTTAATAGAACTGGTGTGGTTACAAGGTGTAGTTTCTTGTTCATGGAAGTGGAACTAAGATCAATTCTTATATTTGTATATGAAAAATTTACAATTCTTTTGAATGATTTGAGAATCTCCTACTTATTTTTATAAATACATTTACTAGATCTGTGTGTCTTATTTCTAGTTGATTATTCTTGCATATCATGGTGTATTTGTATTAGATTATTGCTTCTTGGTATATATGTTTCTTAATCCTTTTTTCAACCAAGGCTGATTATTTTCCATATTTTATTGTAGATATATGATTCTCCACTGGAATATCTAAACACTGCCTCTCTTGCCCCAAAAAAGGATGATCAAACAAACAGGTATCGTTAATCGTATCCCTGCAGCTAGGGGAAGTTAATGTCTACAAGCATTAAGAAAGTAGCTTGGAACCTTCAGTTTTTTCTTTTCTAAATAGCTTCACATTGTATTGCAGATTGATTCATGGAGTTCTTCAGCTACCTGCGAACTCAAACTTGATGGTTGATGAAAAACAACTAGAATCAGGAAGCCTCAACTCCATTGGAATTGAGAATACAAAGTTGCTGAAAAATCTGATAGAGTTTCAAAAAGTAAGCTGTCACTTGGTTTGTTGAAACATGAGTACATGTTTGTGCATAAATATACTGGACCAAGGAAGGTGTTTTCGGAAGTTTAATGTGCATATTAGGAATGTGTTTGTTCTATATATTGCAACTAGTTTTAACTGTTACAATTATTTTCAATTATTTCTTATGTACACGCCCGGATGGCGAGGGCATATTAGTAGAAATTTATTATGACGTGATATTTTGTATCGACATATGATTACAATATTTTTGATAACTTAATGTGAATATATTGTATGCAAATGGATTGTGTATATATATAATATGATATATATATATTTAGTATTATGAGGCAATAAATGTGATTTAGTTTGATTATTTTCAATCTGCAATATATATATATATATATATATATATATATATAATTTATGAAATACATTCACGACACAAGAATGTGTGTCATCTTTTTTAATGACTTGTGCTTCAATGACACGCAATGTAAGTCATACATGCGTGTCATAAAGTTATGACACACAAATGTGTGTCATCTTCATTTATGACGGGGGTTTCAATGACGAGCAATGAGCGTCATAAATGCGCGTCATAAATGCGTGTCATAAATGCGCGTCATAAATTTATGACGCACAGTTGCGCGTCATCTTAAATTCATGTCGGTGGCTTCAACGATAGGCAAATGTGTGTCATTCGCACCCATAGATGACGCGCAATGCGCGTCATTAAAGGGGGTTTTTTCTACTAGTGCACAATGAAATTAATCCGATAAAAAAGGGTTATTTCTAACGAAGTCCGGAACATTAGGCGCCTTCAACAAATTTTCCAAATACTCTCGTATGTTACCACCTTTTTATGAGGACATATATAAATAATTTCAATTATCAAACTAATGAGGTGCAATTTTACTAACAATAAACTAAATTCGCATAAGCATGAATAAATTTGTGTCATACCTAGAGTATTGTCTCCCGAATGGGAAGCAGCGTCAAAGGAATGTGGACATATTTAATTGTATTTCTATATAAATACATAAATTGTTAATCAATCAATGTATGAAATGTTTAATTGGAAAAACATATTGCATAAATGTAACTTACCGGATTATAAATCATTTTTTCTGGTGAATCATCGACCAACAGTATATTTAGGTCGTTAAAATGAGGAAACACATTCCAAACATCATTGAGATCTTTAAAGTAGGTAACATTATCGTATGTTTTGCAATTTGCTTGATCCTGTTCACAAACAGTCGAACATAAATATGTAGAAATCATAAACAAATAAAAGTCAGCAAACTGTAATGACATTCATCTTACCCAAGTGAATAGAAAATGGTCAGACAGTAAAGGTAATTTCTCAAGTACAGGGTCTATGTTATGCCTGAGATTGTAATCAAGTTTGAATGTTAACATTTAATTGTATATTAACGATTTTGGCTACAGTAATTCAATTGGTCAACAGTTCTAACCTCATATTGGAAGACCAAATGGCAACAACAAAATTGTCTACACAAAAATGCATAAATTCATATAATCATGTTATGAGGACAACATCTACAACATGAAGAAAATGAGATTAAAATTATACGCTTATATGTTTAAATAATGGATACAAAAGAACATAATTAAAACATTTTGGTTGTCTTAGGAAGTAGGAAAGGACACAATTGACATAAAAAATTACAAGTTTTCTTGCAGGCGGCATTGCAGACACGATATACTTGTTTGGATCATCATAATCATCATCATCATCATCATCATCATCATCATCTTCATCATCATCTTCATTGACCTCTTGGTTGTCCACATATGTTAAAAGAAAATAAAATACATTTCAGAACGTGTAAATGTTCAGAAACATAAATAATTAATTACCTAACTCGTTTGATGTCGTTGACGTAATTCGTCACACAACATGGAGACTTCATCGTGCAATGATGAAATATTGGCTCTCATTCCACTCACAAGGGAATCAATATGCTCCCAAAAATTGACCATGTATTCCATCACCGTCTTAATTGTGACATCCTCTCCAACTGGAGCTTCTGAATCTTCTTCCATCATTGCGTCTCCAATTGGTTGGTCCTCTTCATGGCCAATGGGGTCCATTTCCTCCCTCTCTTGATCTAATCTGACATCCTTGACACGCTTCCAACCGACTTTTTCAACAAAATCATATCCCGTTTTTTAAATAAATAACATGTCAATCTTGCGGGTTAATCGAATAGGGCCGTCATGCGAAAAATCAACTTCTTTCTTATTCAACAGATGGGTGATGACACATCCATATGGTAGTGAAGTTGAAATTGTTGCTCCCTTTGTGACCATATATACAATTGTATTAAATATCAGTTTAGTAATGTTTGGAGCCGTTTGGGATTTATACTTTGCTATCCACCAATAATCGTTGTCTCGAAGCGTTGAATGTTTTCCCCCCAGTAGGTCGGATATACCAAGTGAGCATTTTGTGAAACACTCTCGACTCTACATCTAGGTGAATTGGACTATTTCTAGCAACCCATTGTATTGTAGTATCTAATGAATTTTCATCTGAATCCCCTTTATTCTCGATATCTAGACCCTCCGCAATAGTATCCAGAGATATATATATATATATATATATATATCCTTCCCCATGAATGGGTATTAATTCCTATTATATTAGTCTTATTAGGCTCGTGCTCTAAGGAAGAATTGTTGTAGAAGACTCTAACTAGGTTGGGGTAATATTTTGCTTATACACTAAGGAATTCAAGCCAACCCTAAGATTTAAATGTGGTTTTAAAACTAAATGCATATTTATCATCGAGCAAGAAACCCATGTCAATGACACGTTCGGGATGAATCTTCCTTACTTTAAAACTCCTCTGCCATCTTTCTTTCTCTATATCAGATCTAAAGTTCAGAGTTTCGAAAGACCTGATTTCCTCAGAAGAAGTGATTGTTTGAGAAGGAGGTTATGGTTGAGAAGAACTGGGTGGAGAAGAGGTTTCAGAAAGATCGCGCTTCTAAAACTGACGTTTTGGAGCCATTTTGGGTGTGGATGTTGTTACATTGGAACACAAACACATTCATGAGAAAAAAAAACTCCAATCTAGAAATCAATCAAATCCATAAAATATCGATAAATTTACCTGAATATATGATCGTCACTGTTATGAGAACGCTGGTATTCGTCAGAGAGGAAGAGTTTTCTTCTGCCTTTAGGTTTAGGGTTTATGGATTTGGATTTTATATCGATTATAATCTATAAATAATGAAGAGGGAAACATGCGATTTTTAAAATGGTATCGACACAAATTCCATAAGTATCGATACTTTATGCTGACCTATTTTCTCATAATATCGATATATTTATATCGGTTACATTGAAAATTTACCTATTACATTATAATTACCAGTTTTGATGTTTTTGGGATCGATACTTTTTAAAAATGTATCGACACTTAATGGGTACACCCTTTTGGCATTCCTTCTGGACAAAAAGTATCGACACAAATTCCATAAGTGTCGATATATTTTCTAGACCTATTCTCGCATAAAACCGGTATATTTATACCAGTTACATTGAAAAATTACCTATTACATTATAATCATGGGTTTCGATGTTTATGGGATCGATACCTTTTATAAATGTATCGACACTTTATACGTGCACCATTTTTTGGGCATTTACTCTGGACAAAATGTATCGACACATAATTAAAAAGTGACGATACATTATGTAGGCCTATTCTCACATAAAACCGGTATATTTATACTGGTTACATTATAAAATTATCTATTACATTATAATTATGGGTTCGAAGTCTCTGGGTTTGATGTCTCTGGGATCGATAATTGTTAAAAATGTATCGACCATTTTGGGCATTCATTCTGGACAGAAAGTATCGACACAAATTCCATAAGTGTCGATACATTATGTAGACCTATTCTCTCATAAAACCGGTATAGTTTTACCGGTTACGTTGAAAAATTACCTATTACATTATAATTATGGGTTTCGATGTTTCTGGGATTGATACTTTTTATAAATGTATCGACACTTTATGAGTTCACCATTTTGGGATTCATTCTGGACAAAAAGTATCGACACCAATTTCAAAAGTGTCGATACATTATGTAGACCTATTCTCACATAAAACTGGTATATTTATACCGGTTATATTACAAAATTATATATTACATTATAATTATGGGTTTCGATGTTTTTGGGATCGATACTTTTTATAAATGTATCGACACATCTACTTACCTATTTTTTGGAAACTTTATGTTTGGGAACCATACTGGACAAAATGTTGGAAACAAATCTTTGTGTTTATTAATTTTGTCATTAAAAAAGTCTATTTTTACCACCTACATTGTAAATTTACCTTTTACTTGAAAGTTATTGAATTTTGTAGTTATTGTACATACCCTCAATATGGAATGACCATTATGTGTATAAGAAACATGTACAATAACCTAGTGCTAACTTTTCTCATCTCATACATAATTACATTCACATACAAAATTATAAATCGTATACAAAATTATAAATCTTATACAAAATTAACCCTACATTTACATCATCACTTCATTTTGTTATTCTTGTGTCTCATGGCAACTTTTGTTATCTCCTCTCTTAGTTGATTTTGATTGTGGCTTACGAGATCGTTTAATATTCGCGATCGATCCCACTGTCCAACAACCTATATTCAAATTGTTAGTACGTTAAGTATTGTAAACCACAATATTCAATCTACAACTTTTAACAATTTAGCCGCAAATGAATTTTTAATTCCACTTACAAAATTACCAGTTGCCCCGGTAGAACCGATTGATTCCATCTACATCATCACATACATGCAGCAATCATATCTGTTACAAAATTTGAATACCACACATGTCAATTATGAAACCTGCATAAATTAAGCTTTCTATTTATGATAACATCTCATACCCATTCACTTTCTCATTCATCTTATGCTCCACAAATTTGAAATTTTTCAAGGGGCGGTTTATTATAGATCCACATGCTTCTATCCAATTGCGTTTCTTATTATAACTATCTAATATTTTCATCTGCATTAAAAATATGAAGTTATAATCCAAAAAAATTATGCATTATAATTACCATAATTTCCTTTCATACATACCAATCTCTTAGCATCATTCACTCTCTGTTTAGATGCTTCAGATGTAAACAAACTATCATATAATGTTGCAACGAAATCTACCATATCCAACACAAATAGATACCAATGTGAATTATGGTAGTTTATTGTGATCATGATCTGCTACAAATTTCACACCAATTTGACAAAATTCAACATTCTATATCTGAAAAAATCATTTGCAATTCGTATGGTGTCTTACCTTCTCACAATCGGTGAATTTCACATATTTACACAATATAGGCCCCCAAAAGCTAACAATATCCTCAACCCTTACTTTGTTGTTGGCATCCAACGCTTGTTGCTGAAATTATGCAACAATCATTATTAATTTACCGTCTATAACACTACTTTTCAACATTTATTAATTTAACTCACCGCTAAGTAGTATGGAAGATAGCCAATCCTCCGGAGTGACTTTTTTGAATCGTAGCATATTGTCCAGGCGAGCAAATTAATAACCTAACAAAATTAATTACACAATCAAAACATATTCAATAGGTTTTAACATTTTTTACTTTCTACTTACCACACCGCCAACCCATTCTGTAGGTTTCAACGTTGCAATGTCGGATACACTAGAGAATTGATTTCCCATTGAGATTATAGAATACATGTATGAATCATTAAGATTAATATCTTTGTCAAGAAATATTTAAATATCACTCACAAAGCAATATATTTCACTTACCCCCGATTCTAACCCACTATTCCATAAATAATCACGAATTGCAGCTTCAATGTCATCAATTCTGCTTGGAATATCCGCTTTTTCAACCTACAATTTTGAATGCAAATTTTTGTCACAACAACATGATAAAGATCAAATTAAGTTTTATTTTATTCAACTTACCTTCTTCTTCTTCTTCTGAGGTGTTGGACATTCTGAATCCAAATCTGCATCTATAACACTCTCCGGTGTATAGATCACATCGACATCTTTCCTCCTTATTTCCTCCATCTTTTATTCTTCCTCCATCTTTTCTTCTTTATATTTTTTCAATTCATCGTATTTTTACTCTACATAGATCTTCATCTCTTTTATTTCACCCTTCAATTTTTCCCCTTCATCCAAGTATTCATCAACCACCCCCTTCACCCCCGTAAGTTCACTCCTCAATTCCACAACCTCCTTCACCACTCCATCAATTTTTTCACTCGTCACCATCTTAAGTTCACCCCTCAACACCTCAACTTCTTTCACCACTTCACCCCTTAACACCTCAACTTCTTTCACCAATTCACCCCTCAACACCTCAACTTCTTTCACCACTCCAACTAGTTTTCCTTCCACTTCCCCCTTATGCCTCTCAAGTCTCTCTTCGACTCTCTCAAGTCTCTCTTCGACTCTTGATTGTCTTTGCATGATATCAAATTGGATTTTTTTGATATCAGCCAATTCATACATCAAAATATTGAATTTATTTTGTTTTCCCTCACCGTCATCCCCTAATACAACTATCTCTTCTTCCTTCTCCTCTGTGTCCTCTACCTCCTTGCCAATAACCTTCAAAATTAAATTACAATATTGATACATTGATTATATTCTTAATATTATTTAATTACATTTATTACCCTTTCTTGCTTCCTCGGTCTATCCAACTTCAACTTCGTCATCACTCTAACCACCTCTTCCTTCCCCCATGCACGGATGCGTGCCACTCCGGTTCTTTCATAAGCTGTCACTGCCTCACAGCCCGACCAAAAATCGAACAGTGCAACATGCATTTATAATAAAATTTATAATTTTTTATAATAACTATACTATCATTTTATATAAAAAAAATAAAAATGTTCTTCAACTCATTTACCTCTAGGATTGTTATGCACCCTTTGAGGTATCTTTGGCTACCCTTTTTAAAGGTGATTATTGATTTAGTCAATCTCGAATGGACATATTCAGCCTAATTGAATTCACCCTTCAAGCCTTTATCGCAAATGAGCTTCATATAGTCATTGTTCATTGACATATCACCCGTTGGACAAAGAAAGATCCCGACAAGGTACAATAGAACTCGGGCCTTCAGCTCATCCCCCCCGTAAGATCCACTTTTGATTTCCTCTTCAAGTTCAGCATATGTCACCTTCTGCTTTAAACCATATTTAGAGGCAAGTGCTTTTCAGTTCTTACTCTTAGAGACTTCTACAACACATTTGCCTTCATTTCCTACCCCCAAGACGGCTGTAGCACATGAGATCCCCAGAGGAAATGAAAATCACCATATTTAGCAATACATTGTTCGACATCAAATTGCACCATCAAGGATCGACACAATTCCCTCCGAATAGGTCGATCCCTTACTCCTACCAACGATCCAAACTCCATTTCTCACAGCACATTCAACTGACCCTTCTTCTTAAGGTGTTTAATTAATGAATTCATCCTTTTAATGATGCACCTTATCGATACTTCCTATATTTTTTAACAATATATAATGTTATAGTTCTTATATATTTTGTATCAATGTATTTACAAGTTTAATGAATACTTTCTTTTCATGTGCTTTTCTGTATTCTTTGTATTCTTCACTATCCATCTTTGACTGTGCAATGTAAGGTTCCTTATCAGCATCACTCATCGAATTACATTTCTCCAACACATCATTTCTCACCTAATATTAAGCATAAATGTTTCTTAATCAATACATCAACACTAAATAATTCTCAATGTCAATTTCAATTTACATACCGAACTGATGTGTTCGCCACCTTCCTTCATCCTTTGGCATTCGGTCATATTGTCAACATTTAAAATTTTTAATCAATTTAAAGTTCTTAAATACTTTAATACAATTACCATTTCAACAATAATAACAAAAAGACATTGATACTTACTAGAAGTACATATATCCACCCTTTGGTTGCTTTCGAGTCTCGGCCTCAATTTCAAAGTCATCTGCGCCACCAACAATTTTTCCACCCATTGACACCATTTTTCCTTCATATGTAAGTTTACGCAAATCAAATAAAATACTTGTTACATACACTTTATTCAATATACAAATATAAATAACTACTCTTGTGGTAAAATGGTTTTCTTCAAAAGAATTTGAATGGCCATTACAAAATGTGTCGGCACATTTATACAACCTAAAATATAATTTTCTACCTATAATATTATATACAAGTATCTATATTTATTTTCTACCTATAATATTATATAATTGGTCCCAAATACTTCTTGGCTTCGATTCAAAATCCCCAAACCAAACCCAAAAACCCTAATCCCTATTTCCTTCAAATGAATGAGAACACTCAATACACCAAGTATCGACACATTTATACAACCTATAATATCATTTTCTACCTATAATATTTAATAAAAGTATCGATATTTATATTTTACCTAGAATATCACTTTCTACCTGTAATCGGTCACAAATGTTTCTTTACTCCAAAATCCCAAAAAACACATAAAAACTCTATTTTTGATTACTGTAATAATAAAAAAAACTAGGGTTTCGACAACGAATTTTTCAATTCGACTGCAGCAACAAACAAACTTCGCTTTATAAACGCCTTCTGAAATGCAGCAACAATTACGCTTCGATTTCAAAAACTCGTCAGTTCTATATATTTTTCAGAGGATATTTAACTATGCCCTTTATATTTTCACCGGATATGTTATTTATATTTAATCGATACAACTACAAAAGTGTCGATACTATTATGTCAGGTGGCGATACTTTTAATAGTATAATTACCTATTTCTTTGAAAGTATCAATAATTTATTACTCGTACTTATTAAAATATCGACACTTTAAATATATCCGGTAGCGTTTTACCGGTTTTGTCATTTCTAGATCGGTTTTGTCATATTTTGACCTGTTATATCGTTGTGGACCGATACATTGTTTGTAACAACCCAGAAAATTTGAAGAAAAAAATGAAATTAAGCAATTTGGTAAAACTTGGGGACTAAATTAAAAGTTCTCAAAACTTGTAGCATGTTTTAAAGTTTAAGGAAATTTAGGGACTAAACCCTGAATTTACCCAAAAAAGTGTCGACAAACACTCTAATAAATGGGAATCAGATATACAGGGAGTTATCATAAGAGGAAAAAATAATTCTAAGCTTTTCTTCACTCCCGCACCCTAACTTCCAACCACTATTCCGACACCATCTGACCTCCGATCATCGTTTTGAAACCACAATCGTGTTCATCGTCGAGCAATGAACAAACCCCTTAAATTAATTGAAGTGAAACGCTGCCAAACGCCGTGAATTTCAAGTCAAAGCCTCGACGATTTTTTTAGCTCCATCGCTGAGAAAATCATAAATTCATCGTCGATCGTTGCTTCATTTTCGACACCTCCCGTACTATCGTGTTCCTTGTGTCGTTTCGAGTCCGTCGGTGTCATCCTTGGTCTCCGTTGGCGGCGGCGCGTGAGGAGGTGAAGCGATCAAAGTTTTCGATTTGTTGAAATCGAGCTCTCCACCGTTCAAAATTGTGAACCGAGCTTTGTAAGTGCCTCAAAATTGCTTAAAATAATTTTTAGGATTTTTCCGTAATTTTTCTGACGTCGGAAAGTGGTCCACGCGCCGCCACTGCGTGGGGAATGTTAAAATGATCGGTTTGACTGGTTTTTAAAATGTTTGATCGGTTTTACCGGTTTTGACCCTACCCGACCCGACCGTTAACCCGACCCGTTGACCGGGTGCTATTTTAGTAATTATTTCTAAAATGGTGCTATTTTCGTAATTATTTTTAAAAGGTTCTATTTAGTAATTATTTCTAAAAGGGTGTTATTTTCGTAATTATTTTTAAAAGGTGCTATTTTAGTAATTATTTCTAAAATGGTGTTATTTTTGTAATTATTTTTAAAAGGGTGCTATTTTCGTAAAATGGTTGATCATCTATTGACCTCATTTGACCAAAACTTTGACCGGCTTTGACCGGCTATTAAACGGCTGTTAATTTTTTCCGAGTATACCTATCTTAATTTTTTTATGTCTTGAATCTGTTTTTGGGATCCGTTTCACCAAATTCAAACTCGAAAGTCTTCAAATCGTCAGTCAAACCCGTTAACTTTGAATTTGACCAAGAATTAAAATATCCGGAAGGTCATACTTTATGTTTTTCGATGTCCTGAATCTGATTCCGAAGTCTGTTTTGCCAAATTCTAACCCGAAATTCCAAAATCGAGTTTGTGAACACAAAAAGGCTTAGTATTTTAGCATTTTTGATTATTTATTTGAGATTTGGTTAAGGAATTGATTGAGTAAAATATTTTATGAAGGTACTCGTGATTCACCTGAAAGGGGATCAGTTAGGTTCGATGTTATTCGTTCGTCAGATCAACCCGAACCACGTACTACAAGAATTACCCGTAGGTTTTCGTATATTATTTAGATAAGAATTAGATTATTTATATTAGGGTTCCAATATGGATTTTTCTAATTCGTAGGATCTAGCGCTGCAGCAGAGCGTGATCGACAGATCCAGTAATAGGCTTCCCTATCTGATTTCTCAGACTGTTACAGGTGTATTTCCTGACGGTGTTATCTTACTATTTTAAACTATCATATGAATAGTTTATCTGATTTTTGACGGGATTTTGATATGATACTTGACCTGGATTTTTATATGATGCATGACATGGATTACGATCTGCTACTTGACCTGAATTATGTTTTAAATTTATATATATATATATATATATATATATATATATATATATATATATATATATATATATATATATATATATATATATATATATATATATATATATATATATATATATATATTTCCGTTATGAGCGGAACATGATTTATTTGGGGGGATAATGTTGGAGGAAGTATACCTGGAGGCTCATCTGCTGTGTGCTCAGGGCCTTACTTACCGGCTCCTCGGCTGTGTGCTCAGGGCCTTACTTACCGGCTCCTCGGTTGTGTGCTCAGGGTCTTACTAGACTTGACGGTGGGTGTATGGTTCTGGGGAACCTACACATTTTGGACTTGACGGATGGGGGTAGTGTTCATATTTTAAAACATGTTTGATAATCGATTTTATTGGAATATTTTATTCGTATGTTTTTATATACTATTTGGAGCACACTGTGCTTTTTAGCTCATTCTATAGTTTTTACCCTTTTTCAGATAACATCAGACCGTAAGCTAGCAGATTTGGCATCAGGAGAGATCAACTACTTATTTTGTACGAACATATATCTCTATACGTTTTTCAATTATATCTGGTGACATGTATTTGCTATCGTTTTGGATATATCTGTATTATTAATATTTTGTTATGTATTATATCTAATGTATTATAATTTGTTTTAAATATAAAAAAAAAGAAAAAAAAACTCTGAATTGGATATGTGACCACTTAGGTTTGGGTCTAACTTACAGACCGGGTATGGGGGTTACATTTGGTGATATCAGAGCTTTCGATTTTAAACACTCGGACTGTATATGGGTCCTAAACTTTGGAGTTTTAATAAATTTTGAAAGAAAAAAATGTCACCTTATATTATGATTTAAAGTTTTCTCGAGATCCTTGATGCTAATCTGACATATGTTTCAAATTCTTTCTGTAGAGCCTTATAGATCCAACGATGAGTGCTGCTAGAGGTAATAGGACAGGACGTGGTTGTGGTCGAGGACGAGTCGCTCAACCTTCTGTTACGATAGACAATCCGATGTCACCACGTGGTCCTCTTGTTCCGCAAGTAGATCCAACCCTTTCTCATAATGATCAGTTTACTCCTGTGAGAGATCCTCCCTTCACTGGAGATGAGGATACTGATATGAACGAAGATGCCATTAATAAAGCTATATTCCGCATGTTTCAGAGAGCTTCCAGAACCCCTAGTAATATGACTGTGGTTGAGATTTCAAATTCTCTGGTTGTTGTTGGTGTAGTTCCATTCGAGGGTATTACTGGTGAACCTCCGACAGACGCTGAGTATTGGCTGGAGGACACAGAGAGGATTATGGATGAAATGGAACTCAGACCTGAACAGAAGTTGAAGGGGCCCTAACTATGTTGAAGAAAGAGAGCTTCAGATGGTGGCAATCAACTTCTGGTAGTATTCCGAGAAACCAGTTAACATGGGATCTTTTCAAGATGCGCTTCGGAAGTCGCTACATCGGAGAGAGATACCTGTAGGAGCGACGTCAGGAGTTTCAAAATCTGGAGCAGGGTAGCATGTCTGTTATGGATTACGAGGTTGAGTTCATCCGATTGAGCCGCTATGCTCCTGGACTTGTGGACACTGAGATAGATTGATGCTTGAGGTTCGAGAATGGACTCAGGTATGAGATCAAGAGTCGAGTCGCTACCCACTGAGAGAGGAATTTTGATACATTGGTTGAGATAGCCAAGACTGCTGAGGAAATAGAGCGTTTGGGTATGGAGCACAAGAGAGATAGTGATCGAACTCAAACCCGATTCAGGAGGCCTTCTGGTTCTGTAGATTCTTTTGCATACCCCAGCAAGAGAGGTAGGGGTGAATCCTTTCAGAGAGGTGGTGCGAGTGTCAGGCCTGTGGCATCCGGTTCTTCAGCTGTACATTCTTCTAGACATGGGGGATCTTCTGGGTTGCAACCTTTGAAGACATGTGATTACTGTGGAAAACATCATCTTGGAGAATGCAGGATGAAATTGGGCACATGTTATAAATGTGGTTCTGGTGACCATTTTTTTAAGGACTGTCCAGAGCGAGATCGATCATTCCAGACGCCAGCTCGTACTCCCCTTAGTTCTCATAATACAGTCCAGACTCTAGTACGGGGTCGCACTTAGGAGAGAGCACCTGGATCGACTAGCAGAGGCCGAGCATCTCAGAGTAGGGGTCCAGTCAGATCTGAGGCCAGATAGCCTGCATTGGTTTACACTGCCAGACTTCGACAGGATCGCGATGGGCCTAATGTGACTGCAGGTACTATTACTATTCATTCAATTCCCTACTTTGCATTGTTTGATAGTGGTTCTACCAATTCCTATGTATCGCATTCCATTTCTGAGGGTCTAAATATTCCTGTGGAGAATACTGAGCATTCGGTGATAGTTCAAAGTCCCTTAGGCAAGTCCATAGTGTTGGATCGTATTTTTAGAGAGTGTCCTATAGAGATCAATGGGGAGATTTTTCTAGCCGACCTGATGGAGTTACCTTTGTAAGAGTTTGATTTGATTCTTGGTATAGATTGGTTGGACAAACATCGAGTAAATATTGATTTTGAGACCAAGAGAGCTATTTTGAAGACCCCATATAATCGAAAGATTGTAATGATCGGGGAACGCCATGGATTTTTTACGAATGTTGTGTCTGCTTTGGTAGCTGAGAAGATGATCAGGAAAGGTTCTGAGGCGTTTCTTGCTTATATATTGGATACTAGGAGTTCTCAATCTGATATTGAAGGCATCCGAATTGTCAAGGAATTTTCCGATGTTTTTCCCGAGGAGTTGCCTGAATTACCGCCGGATGGAAAGGTTGAGTTTGAGATTGAAGTTTATTCTGGTTTCACTCATGTTTCAATGGCTCCTTATCGTATGGCCCCAAAGGAGCTTAAGGAACTGAAAGTTCAACTCCAGGAGTTGTTGGACAGGGGATTTATCCGACCTAATGTATCACCGTGGGGAGCCCCAGTTCTCTTTGTCAAGAAGAAAGATGGGACATTGAGACTCTGTATTGATTATAGGAAAATGAACAATCTCATGGTTAAAAACAAATATCCTCTGCATAGGATCGATGATCTATTTGACCAATTTCGAGGGGCTTCTATCTTTTCAAAAATAGACTTGAGGTCTGGTTATTATCAACTCAAAGTGAAAGACTCGGATATTCC
This sequence comes from Hibiscus syriacus, assembly GCF_006381635.1. Lineage (NCBI taxonomy): Eukaryota > Viridiplantae > Streptophyta > Magnoliopsida > Malvales > Malvaceae > Hibiscus > Hibiscus syriacus. Next base: position 8,467,480 of record NW_024063533.1, on the reverse strand, counting down.
GAAGACTATTTTACGTACTCGGTATGGGCATTATGAGTTTTTAGTGATGTAATTCGGGTTAACAAATGCCTCTACTGCTTTTATGGTTCTGATGCATAGGGTGTTTCGACCTTATTTGGACCAGTTTGTAGTTGTGTTCATTGATGACATACTGGTGTATTATAGAAGTGAAGAAGAATATGAGGAGCATCTAAGGATTATTCTACAGACTCTAAGGGACAATAAGCTATACGCTAAGTTGAGCAAGTGTGAATTCTGTCTCAGCGATGTAACTTTTCTTGGACATATCGTTTCTTCTGATGGTATTCAGGTGGATCCAAGCAAAGTGGAGGCTATTTTGAACTGGAAACAACCCAGGAACATTTCTGAGATCCGTAGTTTCTTGGGATTAGCTGGTTACTACCGTCGTTTTGTAGAGGGGTTCTCCCTTATTGTAGCTCCTCTAACGAAACTATTGAGGAAAAATATTTCATTTGTTTGGTCTGAGAACCAACAATCTAGCTTTGAGAAATTGAAGATTGTTCTAACTCAAGCCCCGGTGCTGATTCAGCCTGAATCTGGGAAAGATTTTTCTGTCTACAGTGATGTTTCTCACTCTGAATTAGGATGTGTTTTGATGCAAGATGGGAAGGTTGTCGCTTATGCGTCGCGTCAGTTAAAGTCGTATGAGCGTAACTATCATATTCAAGATCTGGAGCTAGCTGTAGTGGTTTTTTCTTTAAAGATCTAGAGACACTACCTCTACGGAGAAAAGTGTTATATGTATACGGATCATAAGAATCTGAAGTATCTGCTTACTCAAAAAGAATTAAATTTGAGACAATGTCGCTGGTTGGAGCTTCTAAAGGATTATGATTTAGAGATAGAATATCATCCAGGGAAAGCTAATGTAGTGGCAGACGCCTTGAGCCGTAAGACAATATCAGATCTCAAAGCATTATTCGCCAACTTGAGTTTATTTGATAATAATAGTCTGCTAGCAGAGTTGCAGGTTAAACCTACTTTGGCCGAGGAGATTAAGACCAACCAACTTCTGGATAGCTCATTGCTTCCCATTATTGAGCAAGTTAAGCAAGGATCGAGTTCAGAGTATACTGTATATCATGATGGTATTTTGTGTTTTCACGGTCGTTACTGCATTCCTAAAGATGATGAGTTGAGACGGGTTATTCTTCAGGAGGCTCATAGTAGTCCTTACGTTATGCATCCTGGCGGGGACAAAATGTACAATAATCTCAAATAGCGCTACTTCTGGACTGGTATGAAAAAGAATATTTCAGATTTTGTGGCGAGGTGTTTGACTTGTCAGCAGGTTAAGGCAGAACACCAGCATCCATATGGATTGTTACAGTCAATTAAGATTCCTGAGTGGAAATGAGAGCACATTACGATGGACTTCGTTACTGGTCTTCCTCTGACTCCTTCTAAAAAGGATTCTATTTGGGTGATTATTGATCGACTCACCAAGTCAGCGCACTTTATCCCTATCCGGATTAATTATTCTCTGGACAAACTGGCTAAGTTGTACATTTCTGAGATCGTTAGAATTCATGGTGTTCCGTTGTCTATCATATCTGATAGAGATCTGAGGTTCACTTCCAGGTTCTGGAAAGCTTTGCACGAGGCTCTGGGTACTCATTTGAATTTTAGTACAGCTTTTCATCCTCAGACTGATGGGCAGTCTGAACGAGTTATACAAGTGTTGGAGGATATGTTACGGTGTTGTGTGATTGATTTTCGTGGTAGTTGGGAAGATTTCTTGCTGTTAGCTGAGTTTGCTTACAATAATAGTTACCAGGCAAGTATTCGCATGGCACCGTACGAGGCTCTGTATGGACGTAGATGTTGTACTCCTATATGATGGATAGAGTTGCATGATAGAAAAACTTTGGGTCCATACTTGATTCGAGATATTGAAGATACTGTCAGATTGATCCGTGATCGCTTAAAAGAGGCATTTGATAGTCAGAAATCATACGCAGATAAGCGACGTAAGGATATCAAGTTTGAGGTTAGAGATCAGGTTTTTCTCAAGGTATCCCCATGGAAGAAGATATTGAGATTTAGACGTAAGGGTAAACTGAGTCTGCGATTTATTAGGTCGTATTGTATTTTGAAGAAAGTTGGACCTGTTACTTATCAGCTTGAGTTACCTCCCCAGCTCAGTCGTATTCATGATGTTTTTCATGTGTCTATGTTGAGGCGATACCGTCCAGATCTGGATCACATCATTTAGGTAGACGAGGTAGAGCTGAGACCTGATTTGTCATATGAGGAGAAGTTTGTTCATGTTTTAGAGAGGGATGAGCGAGTTCTTCGGAATAGGCGTATTTCAATGGTCAAAGTTCAGTGGAGTAATCGTAGCCCCTTAGAAGCTACTTGGGAGACATTGGAGTCAATGGAGGCTCAATTTCCTCGTCTATTTTCATAAGGTAAATTTCGAGGACGAAATTTCTTGTAGAGGGGAAGAATTGTAACAACCCATAAAATTTGAAGAAAAAAAATTAAATTAAGCAATTTGGTAAAAATTGGGGACTAAATTAAAAGTTCTCAAAACTTGTAGCATGTTTTAAAGTTTAAGGAAATTTAGGGACTAAACCCTGAATTTACCCAAAAAAGTGTCGGCAGACACTCTAATAAATGGGAATCAGATATGCGGGGAGTTATCATAAGAGGAAAAAAAATTCTAAGCTTTTCTTCACTCCCGCACCCTAACTTCCAACCACTATTCTGACGCCATCTGACCTCCGCTCATCGTTTTGAAACCACCATCATGTTCATCATCGAGTGAGGAAGAAACCCCTTAAATTAATTGAAGTGAAACACTGCCAAACGCCGTGAATTTCAAGTCAAAGCCTCGACGTTTTTTTTAGCTCCATCGCCGAGAAAATCTTAAATTCATCGTCGATCGTTGCTCCGTTTTCGACAACTCCCGCACCATCGTGTTCCTTGTGCCATTTCAATTCCACCGGTGTCATACTTGGTCTCCGTCGGCAGCAGCGCGTGAGGAGGTGAAGAGGTCAAAGTTTCCAATTTGTTGAAATCGAGCTCTCTATCTTTAAAAATTATGAACCGAGCTTTGTAAGTGCCTCAAAATCTCTTAAAATAATTTTTAGGAATTTTTTCGTAATTTTTCCGACGCCAGAAAGTGGCCCACACGCCGCTACTATGCGTGGAGAATGTTAAAATGACCGATTTGACCGGTTTTTAAACTGTTTAACCGGTTTGACCGGTTTTGACCCGACTTGATCCGTTGACCGTTGATCAGGTGCTATTTTAGTAATTATTTCTAAAATGGTGCTATTTTTGTAATTATTTTTAAAAGATGCTATTTTAGTAATTATTTCTAAAAGGGTGATATTTTCGTAATTATTTTTAAAAGATGTTATTTTAGTAATTATTTCTAAAAGGGAGCTATTTTCGTAATTATTTTTAAAAGGGTGCTATTTTCGTAAAATGGTTGATCATCTATTGACCTCATTTGACCAGAACTTTGACCGACTATTAAACAGCCTTTAATTTTTCCCAAGTATACCTATCTTGACATTTTTTGACGTCCCGAATCCGTTTTTAGGGTATGCTTCACTAAATTCGAACTCGAAAGTCTCCAAATCGTAAGTTAAACCCGTTGACTTTGAATTTGACCAAGAATTGAAATATCTGGAAGGTCATACTTTATGTTTTTCAACTTCCTGAATCTGATTCCGAAGTCCGTTTTGCCAAATTCTGACCCGAAATTCCCGAATCGAGCTTGGGAACCCAAAAAGGCTTAGTAATTTAGTATTTTTGATTATTTATTTGAGATTTGGTTAAGGAATTGATTGAGTAAAATATTTTATAAAGGTACTCGTGATTCACCTGAAAAGGGATCAGTTAGGTTCGATGTTGTTCGTTCGTCAGATCATCCTGAACCACGTACTACAAGAATTACCCGTAGGTTTTCGTATATTATTTAAATAAGATTTAGATTATTTATATTAGGGTTCCAATATGGATATTTCTAATTCATAGGATCTAGCGCTGCAGCAGAGCGTGATCATAGATCCAGTAATAGGCTTCCCTATCTGATTTCTCAGATTGTTACAAGTGTGTTTCCTGACAGTTATCTTACTGTTTTAAACTATCATATGAATAGTTTATCTGATTTTTGACGGGATTTTGATATGATACTTGACCTGGATTTTTATATGATACATGACATGGATTCTGATCTGCTACTTGACCTGAATTATGTTTTAAATTTTATATATATATATATATATATATATATATATATATATATATATATATATATATATATATATCCGTTATGAGCGGAACATGATTTATTTGGGGGGATAATGTTGGAGGAAGTATACCTGGAGGCTCCTCTGCTATGTGCTCAGGGCCTTACTTACTGGCTCCTCGGTTGTGTGCTCAGGGCCTTATTGGACTTAACGGTAAGTGTATGGTTCTGGGGAACCTATACATTTTGGACTTGACGGTGTTCATATTTTAAAACATGTTTGATAACCGGTTTTACTGGAATATTTTATTCGTATGTTTTTATACACTGTTTGGAGCACACTGGGCTTTTTAGCTCATTCTATAGTTTTTACCCTTTTTCAGATAACAGAAGACCGTAAGCTAGCAGATTTGGCATTAGGGGAGATCAACTACTTATTTTGTACGAACATATATCTCTATATGTTTTTCAGTTGTATCTGGTGACATGTATTTGCTATCGTTTTGGATATATTTGTATTATTAATATTTTTTTATGTATTATATCTAATGTATTATAAGTTGTTTTAAATATAAAAAAAGAAAAAAAACTTTGAATTGGATATGTGACCACTTAGGTTTGGGTCTAACTTACAGATCGGGTCTGAGGGGTTACATTGTTATAAAGTATCGACACTTTATAGGCGCTAAAACTGCTTCTCTTTTAAATTCACAAAGTGTCGATACTTATATTAAAGTATTGACACTTTAAATATATCTGGTCACTCTATACCGGTTTTTTCCTTTAGAGACTAGTTTTGTCATATTTTTACCTGTTATATCGTTTTGGATCGATACATTATTATAAAGTATCGACACTTTATGGGCGCTAAAACTGCTTCTCTTTTAAATTCACAAAGTGTCGATATTTAGATTAATGTATCGACACTTTAAATATATTCGATCGCTCTATAGCGGTTTTATCCTTTAGAGACCGGTTTTGTCATATTTTTATCTGTTATATCGTTGTGGATTGATATATTTTTATAAAGTATCGACACTTTATAGGCGCTAAAACTGATTCTCTTTTCAATTCACAAAGTGTCGATACTTATATTAAAATATTGACACTTTCAATATAACGGTCGCTCTCTACGGGTTTTGTCCTTTAGAGACCGGTTTTGTCATATTTTTACCTGTTATATCGTTGTAGATCGATACATTGTTATAAAGTATCGACACTTTATGAGCGCTAAAATTACTTCTCTTTTAAATTCACAAAGTGTCGATACTTATATTAAAGTATCGACACTTTCAATATCTCTAGTATCGCTTTACCGATTTTGTCTTTTCGAGATCGGTTTTATCATATTTTTTACCTGTTATATTGATGTGGATCGATACAGTTTTTTAAAGTATCGACATAAACCGCCAAGCTAAGTTTGCCGGTTGCCAATTTTTTTAGTATTTCTTCATGATTTAGACCTACTATATTATTATTACTCAACATTTCCGGTAGCGCTAAACCGAATTTATTAAATATCTTTTAATATATCCGGTAACGCCGTATATTAGCCCGCCTTTCCCGAGACAATCCCAATAAAAACAGGAAAAGGTAACGCATATCTAAAGAGTTTCTTTATATTAATTTGAGGTAAGTATAATACAATGTATGTTCAAGAATAATTCTTAGTCATTTGACATTGAACGTTCACATCTCTGATATTCATGGTGCTCGAACTCGAGACTTCAAAGAATAATAATAATTCTTTTACCACTGAGATCACTTAGTTCGTGTCAGATCTAAAGAGTTGAATACTTCTGCTTGATGAAAATGTTATATTTTTTATTTTATAAAAAAATAAGAAAATACCGAAATTAGTTGACCTAAGATGAAGTTAAATTGAGATAGATGAAGACAAAGGAAACACAATATAGAATTTGTGAATAGGGATAGACGCATAAAATGATGTCAGGGGTGTGAGTTTAAGAAAATATGTTATAAATTTAAAGGTATAAAATTAAATAATTTATATAAAATATAAGAAAAATACTTAAAATATAAATTTTTTTAAAATTTATAATAAGTGCAATTGCACGAAAACACACTCTCAATCCATCCTTATTTATGATTGGCCCAATGTTAGTACGTGCTTTGCTTTTTCATGTGCAACATCTTATCCTAATTCCTTTTTTTTTTTTCATCAAAAAACCTCGATAGGGTCTCGTGCGTTAGGTGAGGACAACAGTAACTTCAAATGCTCAATCTTCCTCGACACCATCATCAAACACTATTCATCTTTCTTTCTTTATTGATTTTTTTATTTGCAAATGAACCATATGTGACTGACGACTTTCCCAATGTTATGCAATTTAGTGTAGTGACCCAAGAGACTCATGAGCCCCAGATTCTAGATTCCAGATTCCAGTTTCGTTTTATTAATTCGAACTGTTCGCACCGTACACTTAATTTTTGTGGTTGGGTCTCACAATAGAGATTTTAATATATACAATGATTCAAACTCAAAATTTACTTAAACGATATTAAGTTACTTATTACTTAGACCAACTCTGTTGGTGTAAAATCAAGCACTTTGTTTAACCTTTTCTTTTGATCAAGATAGTTAACGAATTAGGGTAAGACCACAATCCCCGTTGGGAATGATTACAAGTAGAAAATAGAACGTATTAATCCCTATAAACAAACCGATGGCATCTTTATTATGTAAAGCGTAAAACTGACTTGACAGTGCCACCACATCTCATATTTCACCCTTATTAATGCAAAACACAAATGCATGTGTACATATATACCTAATCAAGACAGTATTCGAACAATGACATTTACTTGTATTATACCGACAGATGGCATAAGGGATCCGATGAAGATGGTGTTGACGATGACCTGGTCAAGCTCCATAGATCATTGTCGTTGCTGTACAACTGTGAGTTTTGATTTGATCTCTGCACATTTAAATGAGATAATTGAATATCATCATCGTGACAATGACTGAAAACCGCATTAGGGTCACTAAAACATGATGCTTGCTTGTCTCTACTTCACAACTTAGCTGGGATGCCACTAGTCGGTCCACCGTGACCCATACATTAACGCAAGTTTTGGACTCATTATTACCACCACTACAATCATCACCTTGGTTGTTCGAACCTGATTCATGGATTGGTCGGTAACAAAGAGAAGGGGGAGTGGGGCTTTCAAACCTGGGGAGATGCATGAAGCTTTCATGTAACCCATTGTTGATCCCTACGTTGTTTGCTAAACAGTGTGGGATTATTGTTGCTCAATGAATCATTCTCCATCTTGAAAGTGCTTCCCATGTAATGAAAGATTTGATTTAGAACCCCATCGTCGCCTCCTGAGCAAACCATCTGTTTCTTTAAATCATGACAAGTGGAGGACAAAGTTTTAGGACTGACTAGGGTTTTCATATAATTATTCTTTCTGAATACACGGCAAACCACCCATCCATCTTCACCCACGGATTCCCCAATGGTATTGGAAGCCTGTACCCATCCATATTTTTACCAAATGCTTTATTAAGAATATACTACATCTGTATTATATTATACTATACAACATATACTTTTAGAAAGAAGAATTATGAGGTTAAATTCAAAATTGGCCTCGATAAAAGTTCTCGCATCTCTCATCTTCCCTAGATTGTGAGTTCAAAATCCATTACAAGCGAAAATTTCCCTCCCCCTCCCCCAGGTAGAAATTATTAAAAAATTATAACTTAAATTTGACTTGTTTAATGAACAACTAGTTTGTCTAGTAGGGTGAGTTATTAGATCCTTTAAATATGGACAATAGCCTCAATTTTGACATTTATGAATGGAGCAAATTGAGTTGGGAGGATTATTCCTTATTAAGCCTTTACAATATCCAATTTGAATGAATCAAGTAATAGATAGTATATAGGTGGTTATACCAAAGAAATTGACATGTTTAAAAATATTTTTAAAGCTAAATCTGCGGGCTAAACATATAGAAGCCTTGATTAGAAAGATACTTAAAGGATTCAAGAGAGAGATAATTTACAATTGTATAAAAGGGTCAATTCAAAATTTGATTAATAAGTTGAGGACATCTAGTGCCATTAACTCTATAGATTAAAAAGGAAAGAGTGAAAGAGGATTGCTTACATTAGAGTCATGGGAAGTGTTATCGTCAAGCCTATACTCATGCATGATCCAGTCAGATTTTTGACCGTGTGGAGCTCTTCCTTTATAAAAAAACCAATGCCTTCCTCAACCCAATTCTTCTAAAGCCACTATATATGATCTTATCACGGCCAGTTGCTTTCCAGAATCCGGAAGCCGTCGCACGATTGGTCCGGGATCCGGTGGGGTATTTCAGATCCTCCTATTCTACACTTGTCTGTATTTCCACAAATTCAAACCAGAATTCAATCAAAAGAAAAAGAAAAGTTCTGGGGTTTGGTTAAATTGTTAGTACCATGAATATCCCATGACTCAAGCTTGTTGAGATCAACTTCCTGGATAACATCAAGGTCTATGTTTTCATAAGAGATTTTCCTTCTGAGGTAATAGTGAAGAAGCTCTTCTTCTATAGGATGAAACCTAAAGCCAGGAGGGACCTGAGACAGACCATTTATGGATAGATTCATGCCTTCTCACATTTGCAAATCTCTTCGAAGCTGGGCTTTCGTTGCAGTCATGCAGTCATGATAAGTTATAATGGTGGTAGGGATGAAGAAAGTTTTGGTATCACGGCCATTGATGTGCGCTACTGTGAGGTTTTATGCCTTTGAAAAGACCCTACCACCTAAAAACTAAACCACCATACGTTGAAGTTTACATGCAACAATGAAATAATACAAAATAAACAATTACTAATATTTAATACACGGTCACCGTTAAAGTTGTGCATAATCAATTAATGAAATAAATAAATATAAGTTTTTAATTGACTAAACAAAAAATATTAGTTGAACTAAAATAAACTTAAATAATTTTACGGATAAAATACACAAATAGTCCCTCGACTATAGGATAATACTTTCTTAAATCCCTTGACCATTAAAAGTTACGAAATGATCCTCCGACTATAATATGTTGCTTTGTTGAGTCTCTCGACTATTATAAGATACAAAATGGTCATGCAACTATTCATATGTTTCAAACTCATCCTTTTCCGTTAAAAAATTGACGGCAATCTCATCTTAACGTTAACATGCTAACTGAGATATAATAAAATTTGATCTCATAATCTCAAACAATTATCATATCTCAGTCAGCATGTTAACGTCTAGCTCAGACTATCTTTAATTTTTTAACGGAAAAGGACGCGTTTGGAACATAATGAATAGTCAGGTGATCATTTTGTAACTTTTAATAGTTGAGGGACTCAACAAATCAACACTCTATAATTGAGGGATCATTTTGTAACTTTTAATAGTCATGGGACATAACAAAGCAATATCCTACAGCCGAGGGACCATTAATGTACTTTACCCTAATTTTATTTAGGATTAAATAATTTCTTTTGTTGAACTAGTTTGGAGTGATTATAAAGTATTATTTGATCAGATATTTTTTTAGTTATTGACAATGCACACACCTTGTTGATGTAATTTCTCGAACCCAAGATCTCTAGAGAGAGAACAAATCTCTTTTACTACTGAGATCGCTTAATGAGTTCGATTAAATAATAAAAAAAAGATTTTGAATAGTTTGGGGGTAATTACAAGGTAAGATTTATTCATAATCTTTCTTAATCATTGAATAGGCATACACACCTTGCAGACGCAGCTGCTCAAATTCGAAATCTTAAGAGAGAACAACACTTCCTTTAATTAATGAGACCACTCAATAGGTTAAAATATAAAATTTTAGGGTAAAGTACACAAATGTCCCCCGACTACAGAGTGTTGCTTTGTTGAGTATCTGGACTATTAAGAGTTACAAAATGATGTCATGACTATAGAGTAATGCTTTGTTGAGTCTCTTGACTAGTAAAAGTTACAAAATGATCACTTGACCATTCGTATGTTTCAAACTCATCATTTTGCTGTTAAAAAATTGGCAACTCTCTGAGTTGGACGTCAACAGGTTAACATCCAAAAATACAACTCAAATAATTCTGAGATCAAATTTTATTATATCTCAGTCTACATGTTAACATTCAATTCATATGACTGTCAATTTTTAACAGAAAATGACGAGATTGAAACATATGAATAGTCAAGTGACTATTTTGTAATTTATAATAGCAAAGGGACTCAACAAATCAACGCCTTATAATCGGTAGACTATTTTATAACTTTTAAAGTTGAGGGACTCAATAGATCAACACTCTATAGTCAAGGATCATTTGTGTACTTTACCCAAAACTTTAATGTTCACCATGTTAATGAATCGGTTAACTGACTATGTAAGGGTCTCCACTCTCTACGTTCCTTGCTACTTTTGAAATTTTATATCATTTACCAATGCAACTTTCTAAATTAAGATTATTTTTAAAATGTTTAGAAGTTATATACATATTAGATAATGAGTTTCTACTTGAAACATTGCAAACACAAATTATTAATTACAAATAAATCATATAATAATATATCATATTTTTAAAAAATATTATTATATTTATAATCAACTGATTTAACAATATGAAATTTTAATTTTTTACAAATAATTTATTGCTTAATAGTTTATTTTAATTACTTAAAAGTAAATAAAACTTATGATTTATATATTAAAATATTAATAACGAGTACTTATAAAATATATTTTTATTATAATTATATTTGTATTTGTATTTTTATATTTTTATTATAATTTAAATTGATATATTTCATATATAATAATAATTTCTTTTAAATTTATTTATAAAAATATATCTTTTTATATTTTATTTTTAAATTGTTAAAATGATAAATATATCATTTAAATTATTTTATTTCAAATTTTAAATGAGTGATTGTGGTTAAATTGAAGTAATAAAATATTATTTTAAAATTCAAATGTTGAAAAGTATTGATAATATATATTTTTAAAATCACTTTTTAATAGTAATTTCAAATAGTTAAATTTTAAAATACACTTTTAAAAATCACTTTTAAATTTTTTTCTACCACACTTTTAAAAATCACTTTCCAAAATAAATGTCAAACTAGCTCGAAATATTCAAAACAGAAGGGTGAATTTTATAGAAGCAAACCATTAAAATAGAAAAAAAAAACAAATCAATCAGACATTTCAATTAGAACATAATTTTTTAACAAAATTATCTATGGAGTGTTGAACATCGTGGGGAGCTTTTAGTGCGAGTATCTTTGAAAATTTTTCAAAACATTAGAAGTATTCCCCTCCGTACATTTGTTCATCGTAGGATGATTGTTGATTGATATGCGTAAGATTTTATATTAAAAGAATGAATCTATAAAACTATAAGGGAAGATATACTTATAAAATTTAAACTAGTAAAAGTAGATTACTAAATTTTTTTAGGCAGCTCATCTACTAATTAAGTTCATTTATACGTTAATCCGGGTTAACTCTGAGTGTTGACTTGGGGTTCCTCGAGTCATTACATACCCTTACTTGAAAATAATTGAATTACAAGATCTAAATCCAATATCACTTTATATAACTTATACATCACAATACGATCCGAACCTCTCCCCACCCCTTTTTTTATAATAAAAAAAAACTTGTCCAAAATACCATAAATATCCAAATTTACCCTACCAGACTCGCTCAATTCTTTCTGCAAATTAACATTCAAAAGGTAAACTTGTCCAAAGAAACTTTTTTAATCTAAAATATATGAATATGAACTAATTGAATTAACTTTGATTTTTTTATTTTAGAACCAAAAATGTCAAAGAAGCGAGAATGAGGGAATCAATATTATGTCAGGGAACCCACAATTTGGACATTAATTACCATTTCAATTGTAAAGGGACTTGTCTGTAATTCTACATGTCTAACAACAAACTCCTATTACAGCTTTGAGGAAGCATTCCTACCCTTTGACGAACTACATTGATTTGAGAAGCCAACAAATGTTGATGAGACCCCATTTCCAAACTTGGCCACAGTTCTAACACTCGATCAACTCTTGAGTTCGAGCTTCCTGTGACAAAATTTCCAACAGCTGTTCGGTTGTTATCACCAGCTTCACTTTCCAAACTCCAGGGTGGTGGTCGTACCTGGAGAAGACATCAGTATGAGACCTCTTCAGAGTCGGCTGATAATTGCAGGTCATCCTATAAGGAACAACAAGCGAAGCTGGGATGCTGTTCGACCTGACATGATGGTGCTGATGAACTTGCCGTGGTGGTCGACAATTACCTTAAGTAGTGTCTTTGGCGTTAAGTAGATAGTATGATTTACCAGGGAGGAGTTGTTCATGGTGAAAAACAGGTTTCCCGAGGATATCATTGCTTCGGAAAATAGCCTGCCCTTGGAATTCACTTGTAATGCTTCCTGCTGTTATTGTGGACGAAAACTCCATGACTCCGCCGTTTGAAGTTATGACTCTGATCACTTCATTAGCTTCTCCCAACCCTACAATCACACAGTTTCCCATTCTGTTCTACAAGCAATCTTAAAAAACACCCCAAGCCACTATATCTTTATGACCCATTTGTTAACTTTCGATTGTTGGTACCTGAATGTCCTTTGTCACTTAAAATTTATCGAGGAAAATGAGTGAACTTTTGGGAAGGAACAGGGGATAGTGGGAGACCACGGAATCTCCGGGAAGAGCCGTTTTGTCCCTGTAACCTTTTTGTCTTTTTGAACCCATCTAGCAAGTAGCGATTAAAAAGTATAGTTATTTATAAAAAATCTAAATTCAAACAGTTACGTTTGCAAATGGATAAGCATAATCAATGAGTTTGCCTTGTACACAGACAATTTTATGATTTCCCGGAGATGCCAGAAGTAGAAACAATAAAGCATAAGGTCAATCTAAGACATTTGCACATTAACAGTAACCTTAAGAAGCAGTTCATCCAGAAAGTGCAAAGAGCAGTTTAGTTTTGGCACAAACCCTGTCCTGATTAGTGAGCAAACAATGCATCAAAAGCCTATGTATTGCAAGTTGCAAGGCTAAAACAAAAACCTATGCTAACAATGCACCAGTGAACAATATCAGATAAAACTGGCAGCCCAACACCGGATACACCAGTACATCGAGGGGTGTGTGTATGTAACTTAATATATGTATCATATAATAAACTGGTACTAAATTAATTTCTGAACACCAAGATTATTCAGTGCATTGGAAGGCGAGGAGTGCGTGGCCGAACAGGGGTCTTCGATGGGCTTACCCTGATCAAACACAAGAACCAAATGTTATGTAGAAAACGGTAAATATTAAAAAAATGAGAAATCTTTGGAGAGATTATGACAAAAGAAAATTAATCTGACCTTATGGGCAAGGATCCCAGAACCACACCACTACAGTTGAGAGCAGCAATTGCACTTTCAGCCTGCACACAAATAAAAGGATTACAAATTCAAGTACGTTGAAGCAATAAATACTCTGAGAAAAAAGCTACATATCACTTGCAAACTTTGAACTAATTTCAAAACTAGGATTTATGACATCTCTGAAACGTTGATGTAGGTTTACCATCAAAAGAGGTAGACAATCAATAAATAATTCACTATATCGCTCGCCGTCCACCCCTAAACCACTTTAGGTTGTTCCTTTCACAGTAACATACACAAATCATTTGTCAATTCAAAGAATTATTTACCATATCATTTAAGTTACAGTATTTGGCAAATCAGTACAAAATAGTTGCAAACAAAAGATTATGTTATAGGCTAAAATTTTAAAAATAATAATAATAAGACCCCTGAACTAAAATGCTTTACTAAGACAAGCCCTTGTACTTTTTTACACTTAAAATAAGCCATTATCCTTTGATTTGTGTGTACCCAAGTAAGCCCTTATTTTGAAGTGGAAAATTTCTTTATGCCAAGTGTTTATTTAGGTATAAATTATAGGTTAGGGGTTTATTTAAGTAAAATTTCACTTTATCAAAAAGTAAAAGTTCACAAGTTAAAGGCCAACTAATTATAGAAAATGTATGAGGGCCTATTTAAATGAAGTGGTAAAGTATAAGGGCATTTTTATTAGTTTAACCTACGTTATAAAACAAGCATAACAGCAGTTTCTAGGCAATACATACCATACTAGAATAGAATAGCTAAATCCTATTATTTAAGGTTATTTCACTCGGCCTTAATATGTGCAAACTAAACCAAAGTTTTGAATGGCCAATCTTTGCATCATCATTAATATAAGAAACACCAAACCAGGGACAATAGTAATTGATAAGCAAGTTCACGTATAAGAAAGAATGCAGTCTATTAATATTTCAGCTGCAAATGAGACACGATCTGGCCACAAGTTAAAGTGTTAAACAAAAAAGTAGCATATCATTGTACTCTTCTAATGTCTTTATCAAAATAATGTTATGATAAGAGATCCATAATTAGCACTGAAAGTGTTTGGGAGGTCCTAGAAGACATTATCCAAATTATATCAGGATTTGATGAAAGACAAAATTAACCATTTATATAACTGAAAAGGAACATGCATGATTGACAACAATTTACCCGGCTACTTTGAATCACGGCATTGCAAGAAATGGAGCAACACATGTTATATTTACTCACAAGAAAGATTCTATAGGGTCACTGCTACATAAGCAAAATACGATAATATTTACACAAGTTTCCCTAGTAAACAAAAAAATTTGATACACGACTTGGAATGCATATCCAATCGATCTATACTACAAACAAGAAAATTTGCATCTTCCAAAAAATAGCTCATATAGATAAGTTTCAGCTTAACTTTCACACGCTATACTTAAAAGCCAAAAGGAAATGCAATGACGTAATTTTGTTAAAAAGCAAATTTGTTACTCCTTCCGAGATTATCACAAAGTAGGATATTATGCCTTCACATTGGCCTACAACTGATGGGAGCCTGTTTTTATTGTTAAATAGTGTTATCACAAATCTGTTAAATATCGCGGTTCATGGGGCCTTATATTGAAAGACATGCCTCCTCTGATCCAACTGTCTCTTCTCTGTATTGGTTTTCTTTGATTTGAACACACAAAACACAGTATCCTATAGTTACTAGTTAACACAAAAATCATACCCGCTGACTGGCCTAAATCTTTAAGATATAAAAGGAAGTTCATGCAAGCACATATAAAAACACTTATAAGCAAAAATATTTGCTCAGTCATGTTCAAACAATTGCATGAATGAAGAGGAAGAAATGATTACCATTACAAATTCAACAAAAGCAATACGAGTTGAATGGTTATAGTCCCCTAACAACCTTAGGCGATAAACCTACACAAGACAAAATGTCATTCTAAATGCATCCCATACAGGTTTTGATGTAATAAATAGAAGAAACAGCTCCAGATTTAATCCAATAACAAACCTCTCCGCAGACTGTTTCAAAAAAGAGTCTAACATCATCTTGAGTAACCTGAAGGGCATAAAATTGTATTATAAATGAAAATGCTCCTTTATCTGCAATCAGGATGATTTTTCATAATCAACATTCAAAAATGCAAAAACCTTTTCACCTTCTTGTCAATGTTTGTACAGTAGATAGTTCTTGCACACATCTGGCGTTCATCTTCATTCTGAAATTGGAACAACAAATATTTAACACGGAATAGGAGAAAATAATGAAAAATGCATAGAAGACTCCAAATTAACAATGCAACAATGAGCCTCACCCTAGGCAAAAATGTTGGGTTAACAGGTGCAATAGCTGTTTTTGAGGGCAGAACTTTAACTGGGTAGAATCCAAGCATAGTCCCTGCCAGACTCAGAGCTGCTTGTGCACCTTCTGTAAAAGTGTAAATATCACGCTCAGCAGTTAGATTAACAACCCCCTAAACTATGGTTTAAGTAAGCACGGTGCAAAATCACCTTCGTCAGTGAACTCAACAAAGGCAAAACGAAGTACAGAATTAGGATCACCACATATGCGGCAGTCAACCACCTTCACAAAAAAAGTTCATTTAGACGCATTGTTTTGATGAAAACTTTTAAGACAACCAAGGAAAACAATCACCTGTCCACAGTTCACAAATAAACCAGCAAGTTGCTCTTCAGTGACCTACACCTCAACAAGTAAAAAAGTGAATCGAAATCTCAAAGACGATAAAGCATAAATTGCAGAATTGGTTGCAGAATCATAACATAGCTAAAAAAGCTGTATATAAATAATATATATATATATATATATATATATATATATATATATATACCTGTTGATCAATATCAGACACATAAACAGTCCTGCGGATAACCTCTTCCCTTTGGGCCATACTTGTCCTGGTGTTCAGTCGACGTTTCCCTTGACCGAATTGTTTCTTCTGCGAAAGACAATATCAATGAATGAAGCACGTATTAGCAAAGATTGAAAAACATAAAACTTCCCTTATGTAAAATGCACTATCTTCTAACCCCCCAAACAAATCAATTCATTTTTCTTCTCTTCTAAATTTTACCACCAATATGACAAACAATATTCACCTACTAGTAAACAAGGCAATCAATTAAAAAAGAGGGGGCTTTGATGGCATACCCGCCTTCCACCAGCATTGCCGTTACTTGGTATGTTATTGTTTTGCAGAACGGAGTTGTTAATGAAAAGCTCTCCATTAATTCCATGGTTGGCAACTGAATGAGGCACGAACTCCTCAGCCATGGGGTTAAGTTTAGAGAAGAGTTCTTGCAACTCTCTCATGTCCCTCTTGAAGCTATCCCCAACTTCATCCCCGCTACCACCATTGCTCCCCTGAAAATCCCCACCGTTGGATCGAGCATAAGGACCACCGATCTCATTGTACAACCCCTGATCGCTCTGGTGTAAGCTCGGATCGATTTTTGACCGCAAATGGTTTTGCTTTGACTGATCCTGATCGTTCGTTGCTACCGCAGCCGCCGCCGCATCTTGATTCGGAACCTTCTCAACTGCCGCCATAGCCTGATGAGTCTTCCTGAAAAGCTCCCTTTTTTATAAACTAATCAACAAATAGACCTGAAATTTATAAACCCCGACATCAAACAAGAGGAAAAAATCGAATTTTAAATGTTTGGAATATAAAAAAACACCATAGAATTGTTTAGGAAACAAGGTAAAACTACAATAATCTCCAATAATATCGAACAAAAATACAAACCCACCTCGAAATCACTACGGAAAAAACAAAATGAAAATAAATAACAACATAAAACAAAGTAAAATTGTTAGGAGAAGGCAAGGCTTTTCATTTCTTACAGTGTAAGTCGTCTTTCCTTTATTTTCCTTTTTTTCCCCCTTCTATTATTTCTATCACAGTTTCACAGTGATTATCTATATAAATACTGACAAAAAAATATTAAAAATAACTTTTAAAAAAGTTTTGGGTTGTTGGTTAGTTGAAATGTAAAAACTTTCAAAAGATCAGAATAAAATCCCTTTTTTATTTTCCTTCAAACACGTCGATGAATTAACGATGTCATGAACGTCAGATGCATGTACCATACATTGATGGATGCCTTGCCACATCCATCATGCACGGTATTATAACGTGTAACAATATTAGTAGTTAACGATATTAAAATAAAAATATTATTTAATATAAACAAAATACCTAAATTATATTTTTTTATTTATGTGTTTAAATAATTTTAGATCAATGTGAGTACTTAACGTTATTATTTTAAATATTTACATCGTAATGATCATTACAAAATCATTATATAATAAGTATCATATTTTTTTGAATTTTTTTTTTAAAAATAAAAATATTATTTATTTTTTTAAACAATACCCTTCTATCCCACATTGTCTCCTCTGGGGTTGTAAATGAGACAAGACAAATCGTGAGCTACTTGAGATCGACTCGATCAAGGCTCGATAAATACTCGGATCAAATAGAATCGACTCGAGCTCGAACTTGACTCGAGTTCTTAACGAGCCGAAACGAGCTACTCGATATTCGACTCGAAAAGCTCGTGAGCTACTCGGAAAAATGTTATATTATAATTTTAGATTTTTTAAAATTACATTATTAAAAATATATTTAAAATACATTATTGATAATTATTAAATTTTAAAAATATATAAAAAATTCTATAATACAACTACCCTCAAATTTTAATTTTTTTAATTAACCAGCCCAAGTCCAATTGTTACATTGTATATTACTAAAATAAAAATAAAAGTATATTTAATTAAGCACATGTTAAATTACTCGTGTTTGGTTGATTTTTTTCTTTCTTTTTTAACTTTTTACTGCACAAGTACTTGACAACGTAGAAAAATAAAATAAAAAATAAGAAAAACCAGTCAAATAATAGAAAATTTGAAAAAAGGTAAAAAAATTATTTTTGAATAAATATTCTTATATTTATTTTAAATTAATAAAAATTTATTTATCTAATGACAAATATTTAATATATTTCTAATGATAATATTTTTAATAACTAATTTTTTAAATTGTTGTTATATTTTGAGATTTCGGGTTCAAATATCATAAATATCAAGGGTTTGAGCATTTAATATCAAAATATTATATTGTACTTACCTCATAAATCATTACAAAGTCGATTAATTAATGTATTTGTAATGAATCCTAAACCCTAAACCCTAAATCCTAAGCCTTAAATACTAAACACTAAACCCTAAACCCTAAACTCGATTATGTGATAGGAGTTAAGTTATGCACCTGAAGGTAACATATAAATTATGCAAAATGATGTTATGTGACTCTTAAAAAAATTATTCGCATACTTATACATAAACATATCAATATGCAAAATAAATATACACAACTTGTTGATTGAGACATGATTTTATCATATCTTAATGATTACTATCGACACTGTTATTGCTTTCAAGCACTGACTCACCAACATAATATTTCAAGAACTGACTCGACGACATAATGTAAACCGATTAAATAATTTTTTATTCATGCTCATTTTTAGAGTATTTTAGCTTAAAACATATATTTTGGCAAAAAGAACCATATTTTATAGCATTGAAGGTTTGTTGGCTAATCGTTTTCATCAAATGAATTGACACTTTTGTCTCAAAATGAAACATTAGGATAAAAATTTAATTTTTTTTAACTAAATTAACTATTTAGTTAAATGATAAAAATATTTTTTATCACTATACATTTTAATCATCATAAGTCATAGGTGAGATTTGAGCTTAAAATTAATTCAATTCATTAATCAGTTTCGAATTGAAATAACTTTTGACAAATATTATTATTATTATTTAATCATTCATTAATTAAACATTTCAATGTTTGATCATATTTTATCATACCCTAGTCAAAATGTTAATATCAATATCATACAATCACCAATTTTTTAATGAAAAATGATGAGTTTGAATCATATGAATAGTCGAGTGATCATTTTATAACTTTTAATGGTTGAAAGACTCAACAACATAGCATCCTATAGTTGTGGGACTATTTTATAAATTTTAATAGCCATGAGACTATTTATGTACTTTACCCTATTATTTTCATATGATCTTTATTTTTAATGACTTGATAAAAATGAATTTAAAAATGTTATATGGAATTAATAATCAACCGATATGAAGATTAATAAAAATATTAATATATTTAATGTAAAATTAATATATTTAGATGTGAAAAATTAAAAAAATATTATATAAATAATTGATAAAATAATATTCTAATTCTGAACCACGATCGACATACAGTTTTCTTGGATCAAAATTTTCCTTTGTTTAGCAATGAAACTATCTACTATTAATCGGAACTCATCGTTGCTCATCTCATCCAGCGATTTCCTCGACGGTTTAGTAGTTGAAACCATCAGTTCTCTGCCCATCATTGTCATCTCTGATCTTTTGAACTGTCGGCGAGGACGTCGGTTTCCAGATTCCGAGAGCATCGTGTTGCGGAAGACGGCTATCGGATAGAGCAAAATCGCAACTGATAATTTGAGAAAATAAAATTGAAGATAAAAGAGGCACAAAATTTACGTGGAAAACCCCTAAAATATTTAGGGTAAAAACCACGAGCAACGGTAGAAGAATTTCACTATGAGAAAATAGGAATTACAACCTCTCTCGATCTACCAAGGAGAAAACAATGATAATTCTCTCTAGATAAAAAAAGGAGAAAACAACTCTCAAGAAACTCTCTAAAATCTCTCTAGTATTGGAATAAAGCTAGAATGCTTTGGGATAGTTTTGAAGCTAAATAAGCTAGGGTATTTATAGTTGAATCATAAGGACTAATTTGTAAATACCCCAAATTCTAGGGGGCTAAAAGTGTAATTTTACCCTTGCAAATTTTTCCACAATTGCTGGCTACTTTTTGGTGCCATTAATTGTGCACTTTCGGTGCCCCCAAGTTTGACAATTAACTTGGACTTTCAACAATCTCCCACTTGAAGATTTGATTGGAACAATCATATCTTCACACCATTCTTTCTACCTTATACCATCATGTTGCTTACGTTTCTGACAAGCCACAAGAGGATCGACACCAAGTAAATTTATCAGCGTTAATCGCCTTTGTCATGAAATCTGCTATATTGTCTTTGGTATGGATCTTCTGCATATCTACTGTTCCTTCTTCCACCTTTTCATGAATGAAGTGGTACTGAACTCGTATGTGTTTTGTCCTTGAATGAAATGCTGGATTCCTTGCTAGATGCAAGGCGCTTTGACTGTCACAGAAAAGAGAAACATGCTCTTGATTGTGCCCAAGCTCCTCCAATAACATCTTCAACCAAATTGCTTCTTTACTGGCTTGTGTAGCTGCTACATATTCTGCTTCTGTTGTTGACGTAGCCACAACTGACTGCAATTTTGAAACTCAGCTTACAGCTCCACCAGCAATTTTGAACACATATCCTGTAGTAGATTTACTTTTATCCAAATCCCCTGCATAGTCAGAATCTACATACCCATTGATTAGTAAGTTTGATCCTCCGTAACATAATGCAACATTTGAGGTCCCTTTGATGTATCTCAGGATCCTCTTTACTGTATTCCAATGCTCTTTGCCTGGATTCGCCATGTACCGACTAACCACTCCCACTGCTTGTGCAATGTCTGGTCTTGTGCATATCATAGCGAACATTAAACTTCCCACTGCTGATGCATACGGTACTCGAGACATCTCCATCCTCTCTTCTTCACTGCTAGGACTCATACTGGAGGATAATTTGAAGTTAATAGGAAGAGGGGTAGAAATTGGCTTACAAACTTGCATGCTGAATCGTGACAAGATCTTCTTCAAGTAATTCTTTTGTGAAAGCCAAATCTTCCTATTACTTCTGTCTCGGTGAATTTGCATCCCTAGAATCTTGTTTGCTGATCCCAAGTCCTTCATTTCAAATTCCCTAGCTAGTTGTGCCTTCAATTCTTCAATATGATCTTTGTTGGGTCCTGCAACCAACATGTCATCCACATACAACAGCAATATAACAAAATCGTTATCACCAGACCTCTTAAAATAAGCACAAGGGTCTGCATTAAGTCTGTTGTATCCAAGGCACATAATGAAGGAATCAAATCTCTTATACCAACACCTCGGCGCCTGCTTTAGACCGTACAGAGATTTGTTTAACCTGCAAACCAAGTTCTTCTTTTCTTTTTCTTCAAATCCTTCAGGCTGGAGCATGTAAATCTCTTCTTCAAGATTTCCGTGAAGAAAAGCTGTTTTAACATCTAGTTGCTCTAGATGTAAGTTCAATGTAGCACACATTGCCAAAACTACTCGAACTGTTGTTAGTCGAACCACAGGAGAAAATATTTCATTGAAATCAATACCTTCTTTTTGAGCATATCCTTTGACCACCAATCTTGCACGATACCTCTCAACTTGATCGTCACCATTTCGCTTGATTTTGAAGACCCATTTGTTACCAATTGGCTTCCTTCCTTGTGGTAGTGGCACAAGGTCCCATGTATTATTTTTATGAAGGGCTTCGATTTCCTCTTGCATCGCCATCATCCATAGTGAAGCATCTGAGCTGTTTATTGCCTCTTGATATGTTGATGGCTCACCGTCCTCTGTTAAAAGGTAGTATGCAATATTACCTTCTATAACATAATATGAGTGCCAATTGGGACGTCTTCTCACACGATCTGATTGACGAGTTGTTGGAGTTTCAGAACTCTCTGGTTCTTGTTCATCATGTGCTGGTTCTGCTTCAGAAGAATCTCTTTGTTCAACCTCCTTTTCCACATGTATATGTGTAGTCTCTGACTTTTCAGCGCTATCATCGTCTTCTTTTCTTTGTACCTTATCTTCTACAAAGATAACATCCCTGCTAATGATCACTTTACGGGCAGTGGGATCCCACAAGCGATACCCCTTGACTCCATCAGCATACCCCAAGAATTTGCATTTCCTGGATTTTGGATCCAGTTTTGAGATTTCTTGGGAGTTGTACATCACGTACACAATACTTCCAAATCCATGGAGGTTTGAATAATCAGTTGGTTTACCAATCCACATCTCCATTGGTGTCTTCAGCTCTATTGCAGTTGATGGAGCTCGATTCACCAAATAACAGGCGGTATTGACTGCTTCTGCCCAGAATGATTTTTCTAGGCCTGCATCCCTCAACATTGCTCGTGTTCTTTCTAACAAGGTTCTGTTCATCCGCTCTGCCACTCCATTTTGTTGAGGAGTGTTCGCCACTGTGAACTGTCTTTTGATGCCTTCTTTTTTGCAAAAGTCATCAAATTCTTCGCTTGTGTATTCTCCTCCATTATCTGTTCTGAAACACTTGATCTTATTTCCAGAATCAAGTTCCACTCGCGCTTTGAAGTTTTTGAAAGTTGCAAACACATCTGACTTCTTCTTAATAGGGTACACCCAACATCTCCTGGAGTAGTCATCAATAAATGAGACAAAGTATTTTGCTCCGCCTAGGGATGTGACCGGTGCTTGCCATACGTCAGAGTGAACCAATTCTAGAACACTTTTGCCTCTAGAATTTGATGTGTTGAATTTCAACCGGTGTTGCTTACTTGTTATGCAATGCTCACACAAAGGAAGTGATACCTTTGTTAAGCTGGGAAGTAGCTTTTGCTCCACAAGGACTTTCATTCCTTGTTCTGACATGTATCCAAGTTTCTTATGCCATAGCATTGCAGAATCTGAACTACATGAGGCAACAGAGGCTTCTGCTTCTAGCAAAGTCTCTCCCTTCAGCATGTACAAGTTTGCAGCTATCTTTTCGCCTTTCAGCACCACAAGCGCTCCACGGAACACCTTCATGATTCCTTTTTGTGTTTCAATCTTGCTTGCATTATTATCCAACAATCCGTAGGATAATAAATTTTTATTCAGGCCTTTCACGTGCCGCACATCTCAAACAACTTTAATTGTTCCATCATACATCTTCAATTTGATGGTTCCCACGCCAACGATATCTAAGGCATGATCATTGCAACTATAAACAGATCCTCCTGAGACAGGTTCATAATGATGGAACCATTCTCTTCTTGAGGTCATGTGATATGTTGCTCCTGAATCAATGAGCCATATATCTGCAAATCGTTTTCTTCCTTCCACGGTGGTTGACGCTTCACAGCATAGAGCATCTCCATCATCTAAAGTGTTTGCGGTATTGCCTTGTGGATTGGAGTTTTTATTGAGACTCCAACAATCATTCTTCAAGTGACCCTTCTTTCCACAATGGTAGCACTTTAAATTCTTCTTGCTTCTCGACTTCGATCTACCATGTTTGTGACAGCTGCTTTGGCCACGTTCTGTTGATCTCCCTCTCATCGTTGTCAATGCCTCTGCTTGGGTCAGATTTACTTGTCCGTCTTCCTTGTTCTTGCGCCGATTTTCTTCTTGTAGAACAGCAGCTGCAACGTCATCGAAGACTAGACTGGTGACATTATTGTTTGTCAAGTTGATGATGAGTTGATCATATGAATCCGGTAGACTTTGAAGTAGAAGTTCAGCACGTTCTTGTTCTCCTATTTTACAGCTTAAGGATGTAAGCTGAGAAAATAAGGTGTTCAGTGTATTTAAGTGCTCTGTCACTGAAGTAGATTCTGGCATACGGAGAGTGTACAATTTCCTTTTAAGGAAAATTTTATTGTGCAACGATGTGGCCTCGTACAATTTGGTGAGATGATCCCATATCTCCTTAGCGGTCTGAACCGGGTTGACCCGACCCGACCCGACCCGACTGTTGACCCGACCCGACTGTTGACCCGACCCGACCGTTGACCGTTGACCGTTGACTTCCTTTGACCAAAACTTAAAATGGCTTTGACTGAGCATTAAACAACCGTTAATCTTTTCCGAGTATACCTATCCTGATAGTTTTCGACGTGCCGAATCCGTTTCCGCTGTCCGTTTCATCAAATTCGAATCCGAAGGCCTCCAAATCGACGGTCAAAGTGGTTGACTTTGACTTTGACCAAGAATCTGAATTTTCGAAAAGTCATAATTTATGTTTTTCGACGTCCTGATTCCGATTCCGCAATCCGTTTGGCCAAATTCAGACTCGAAATACCCCAAATTGATAGTCAAACTCGGAAAATGCTTAGATACTTAAGAATTTTAGCTTTGAACAATTAAGTAAGATTTGGGGCTAATAAATTATTGTTATTTGAAGGTGCACGAGACTCACCGGATCGTTCGATAGATCGACCCAGTTCTTCTAGATCAGTTAAACCACGTATACCAGTATTCACTCGTAAGACTCGTAAATTTTATGATTTTAGAGATTTATTTATGTTACCCATTAGTAATATAGTGATATTATAAATTAGGTTCGAAAACTGTAGCAGAGCGTGGTGAAACCAGCAATCAGTAGATCCATGATTTGAACTATTATCGAGGTGTGTTTCCTATTTATTATTGAACTGTTTTATTTGTTTTAATATGTGGTACATTGAATTCTTTGGTTACCGTATTGTTGATGCACCGATTTAATGTGATGATTTATGGATTATGACTGTTATCTGATATTTGTTTTGAAATGGTATAGAATTACCATGTTTATGGTTTTATGGAATTTATAACACGGTGCAATTGAATTTTTGGAATATGAATTTATAAAGTACAGCTCTGATCAAGCTGGAAAATTTTACGGACCTAATGTGACTCTTAGGTAGGCTCTGCGGCCCTGAAATCATTCTCGGGTAGGCCCTGCGGCCCTAAGATGTGTTCTTAGGTAGGCCTCACGGCCCCGAAATCTATCTTGGGTAGGCTCTCAGGCCCTAAGATGTTCCCTTAGGGTAACATTTTTTTTAAAGAGATTTACTGCAGTATAATTTTATGAGACTTTTTGGACTATGATATGTTTAGTGTACCTATAGTAATTTTATGGTAATATTGGGACACACTGAGCCTAGCTCACTTTTCAAAAATGTTTTTCCCCTTTCAGATACTGTTGGTTAGATACCCTGGATTGAGCACTTGGAGGATCAACATATCTCTTGAAGTATATCTGATTGTAATGTTTTTACCTTGCAAGTTGACTTTATTTTGTTGACATGGACCTTTTTAAAGTATGGGATTTTAATATGATGACATTTTTACTATTACTATTCGGTTTATCGTGATTTGATTTTTAAGATATGTTTTAAATTAATTTATTACTTATTGGTATTATATTTACAAGTTAGGTTTTGATAGTATGATTTATTATAATTTCATGTCATTTATAATGTGATTTTACATTGTTTGAATAACGGTTTCGGAAAAATGTCTTAAAGAATCATAATGTGATCCACTAGACTTAGTCGAAACGCATAGGCCAGGTCTAGGGGGTTACATTTATTGGTATCAGAGCCTTTGGTTTTTAACCCTCGGACTGTGTATGAGTCCACATGGAAGATACGATTTTGAAATATTTTACAAAACAGGATACAAAGGTCATATCACAAAGTTATTAAAATTGTTAACTGTGTTCGAGACTCCAAGTGCTTATCTAACCCTAAGTTTTATCTTCTGTAGTAAACTTGAGATCCATCAAAATGAGTGCTAGACGTGGTCGTCGAACTAGCCGTGGACGAGGTCGAGTGGCTAGATTTGCAGATCCGATCGATGAGATACGAGTAGATCCCCCACCTCCGATAGGTGATCCTGCTCCTACGACCCCAACGAATCTGCCTCCTACCGATGGTATTGGCATGACTACACCGATCATAGGAGCGACAGATATTGAGTCAGAATCTACCGGAGTTGCTTTGGATGAGACTTTTGGTAGACAATTTCTGCAGTTGATACAGGGAGCAGTCAGAGCTGCTGGTGTTGTATCTGAGGTTCCTATTTCGCAGACTCTAATTGCTAATGGGGTCAGGACTTTTGGAGGACAGCTTGGAGGAATTCCTACTGAAGAAGAAGATTGGCTACAGGATACAGAAAGACGCATGGATCAGTTGGGTTTGGACTCAGCAAAGAGATATTTGGGGGCAGTAGCGATGTTAGATGGAAATGCCCACACATGGTGGGAGTCAGTGACCAGTAGTGTTTCTACTGATCGGTTGACATGGGATTTCTTCAAGGAGCGCTTTCGGAGCCGATTCTTGGGTGAGCGCTACTTAGTCCAGAGACGACAGCAGTTTCAGGACTTGGTTCAGGGTGACATGACTGTTTCAGAGTATGAGATAGAGTTCTTGAAATTGTTAAAGTATGGAATCAGTCTGGTGCCTACCGAAAGAGATCGATGTCGTAAATTTGCCTTTGGACTCAGATACGAGCTACGTAGGCAGGTGGTAGCCCTTCAAGATGAGATTTTTGATGTGCTGGTAAGCAGAGCCAAGGATGCTGAGGAGATGGATGCGTTAGCTTCTGGTAGAGAGCGTGTTGATCAGGAGCGATCTAGGAAATCTTTTGGCCCTACTGAATCATCCGCACATTCCGGTAAGAGGACTTGTACTTCAGCCCCTCAGAGGAGCAATACACGCTTCAGGCCTACTGTATCATCACCTTCAGCTGTTAGTAGAGGTGGTTCTTCGGTTACGGTTCTAGTGCCTCAGTGTGACTTTTGTGGGAAACGGCACACGAGAGAGTGTTATAGGAAGACAAGAGCATGTTTTCATTGTGGATCTAGTGGACATTTTCGGAGGGATTGTCCTCAGCTAGCTTCGTCTGAGCGGATCGCTACCCAGACTCCTGTGCGTTCTCAGACTACAGTACATACTCCAATTAGAGATCGTAGCCAAGTAAAGGCTCGTGGTTCAGCGTCCAGGACAGACAGTAGAGCTCGACCTCAGCAAAATAGAGGGCCAACAGTTTCTGAGGCTAGACAGCCAGCCTTGGTTTATGCCACTAGACGTCGGGATGAGAGAGATGAGCCTGAGGTTATTGCAGGTACATTTACTATTTATTCTATCCCATACTTTGCATTACTGGACAATGGCTCCACTCACTCCTATGTATCGAGCTCAGTATCTCGAAACCTTCAGATTCCGATAGAGAACACTGAAAATACTGTTACAGTTACAAGTCCAGTAGGACAAGCGGTATTAGTGAATAAGGTATTTCGACGTTGTCCTTTGGAGGTGCAGGGAGAAATTTTTCTCGCTGATCTTATGGAGCTTCCTCTAGAGGAGTTTGATCTAATTCTTGGGATGGATTGGTTGAATAAACACAAGGTAAATCTGGATTGTGAGTACAAGCGAGCTACCCTGAAGACTTCAGATGGTCGGACTGTTGTGTTAATTGGTGAACGGCGTGGCTATCTCTCCAATATAGTTTCAGCGATGGAAATTGATCGTATGATCCGAAAGGGATATGAGACGTTCATTGCCTGTATTTTGAACACTAAAGGTGCATTGTCCACAATCGAGGAGATTCGTACAGTTAGCGAGTTTCCTGATGTTTTTCCTGAGGAGTTGCCTGGGTTACCTCCTGATAGAGAGGTAGAGTTCGAGATTGAGACTTATCCGGGATCTTCACCTATTTCTATGGCACCTTATCGCATGGCTCCAAAGGAACTTAAGGAGTTGAAGGTCCAATTGCAAGAATTATTCGATCGAGGATTTATCCGACATAGTACTTCACCATGGGGAGCTCCAGTTCTATTCGTGAAAAAGAAGGATGGGTCGCTAAGATTATGTATTGACTATCGGAAATTGAATAAGATGACGGTCAAGAATAAATACCCATTACCCAGGATTGATGACTTATTTGATCAATTGCGAGGAGCTACTGTATTCTCTAAGATTGATCTTCGTTCGGGGTATTATCAATTGAAAGTTAAAGGATCTGATGTTGCAAAAACGGCCATTCGCACTAGATATGGTCATTATGAATTTTTAGTGATGCCTTTTGGTTTGACGAACGCTCCTGCAGCTTTTATGGATTTTATGAATCGGGTGTTCCGACCATATTTGGATCAATTTGTGGTGGTCTTCATTGACGATATTCTGATCTATTCTCGTACTGAGGCAGAGCATGACGAGCATTTGAAGATCGTTCTGCGGACTTTGAGAGAGCATCGTCTATATGCCAAACTAAGCAAGTGTGAGTTTTGGCTTCAAGAAGTGTCATTTCTGGGGCATATTATTTCTGCGCGAGGTGTTCAGGTTGATCCCAGCAAGATAGAGGCTATTATGAATTGGAAACGACCTAAGAACGTATCTGAAATCCGCAGTTTCTTGGGCTTGGCTGGTTATTATCGACGTTTTGTTGAGGGCTTCTCGATCATTGCTTCTCCTTTGACAAAGTTGTTAAGGAAGAATGTGTTGTTTGACTGGGGCGAGGCACAACAGGAGAGCTTTGAGAAATTAAAGGCGGTTTTGACTCAAGCACCGGTGTTGATTCAACCGGAGTCCGGGAAGGATTTTACAGTGTATAGTGATGCTTCACTTTCAGGACTTGGTTGTGTTTTAATGCAGGAAAGTAAGGTGGTGGCTTATGCATCCCGTCAGCTGCGGCCGCATGAGAGTAATTATCCTACTCACGATTTAGAGTTGGCAGCAGTAATTTTTGCCTTGAAGATTTGGAGACACTATCTTTATGGAGAGAAGTGTTACATCTTCACAGATCATAAGAGCTTAAAGTATCTTCTGACCCAGAAGGAACTTAATTTGAGACAGCGTCGCTGGTTAGAGCTTCTAAAGGATTATGATTGCGTGATTGATTACCACCATGGTAAAGCTAACATTGTAGCGGATGCTTTGAGTCGAAAGACGATATTGGAGTTGAGATCTTTAATGGCCATGATGAATTTATATGACGATGGCACTTTATTAGCAGAATTGCAAGTTAAGCCGACCTTGGTTGATGAGATCAAGGCTAAACAGCCCCTTGATAGCTCCTTGCTTTCCATCTTTGAGCAAGTAGAGCAGGGGACAAACTCAGATTACGCAATTGATCAGGATGAAGTTTTATGTTTTAAAGGTAGATATTGTGTGCCTGATGATGCTGAGTTGAGGCAGACTATCCTTACTGAGGCTCATAGTAGTCCATATGCTATGCACCCCGGAGGAGATAAGATGTACCGGAATTTGAGAGAGAGGTATCATTGGATTGGGATGAAGAAAGACATATCTAATTTTGTGGCTAGGTGTTTGACTTGTCAGCAAGTTAAGGCAGAACATCAACATCCATCAGGTTTGTTACAGCCTATTAAGATTCCTGAATGGAAATGGGAGCGTATTACTATGGATTTTGTTACCGGTTTACCTATGACTCCTTCGAAAAAAGATTCAGTTTGGGTAATTGTTGACAGACTTACAAAGTCAGCTCACTTCATTCCTGTGCGGGTAAATTATACTTTGGACAAGCTGGCGAGATTGTATATTTTAGAGATTGTTCGATTGCATGGTGTTCCATTATCTATTATTTCTGATCGAGATCCGAGATTTACTTCGAGATTTTGGAAGGCGCTACATACGGCTTTGGGAACAAGATTGTATTATAGCACATCCTTTCATCCACAAACTGATGGTCAATCTGAGAGAGTGATTCAGATTCTGGAGGATATGCTGCGGGGTTGCGTAATTGATTTTCATGGTAGCTGGGAGAACTTTTTGCCTTTGGCTGAATTTGCTTACAACAACAGTTATCAGACCAGCATTCGTATGGCACCTTATGAAGCACTCTATGGGCGTAAATGTCGCACTCCGATATGTTGGACTGAGTTGCGTGATAGGAAGACGTTGGGACCTGAGTTAGTGCGAGAGACGGAGGACACAGTCAGATTGATTCGTGACCGTCTGAAAGAGGCATTTGATAGGCAGAAGTCTTATGCAGATCAGAGAAGAAAAGATATACAATTTGAGGTTGGTGATCAGGTCTTCTTAAAAGTTTCACCGTGGAAGAAAGTATTGAGATTCGGACGTAAGGGTAAATTGAGTCCAAGATTTATTGGACCATTTCGTATCTTGAAGAAGGTAGGACCTGTTGCATACCAGCTTGAGTTGCCCTCTGAGCTCAGTCGTATTCATGATGTCTTTCATGTATCAATGTTGAGGCGATACCGTCCAGATCCAAATCACATCATTCAGGTTGAGAATGTAGAGCTGAGACCTGATTTGTCATATGAGGAGGAACCCATCCATATCTTAGAAAGAGATGAGCGAGTTCTTCGGAATAGGCGTATTCCAATGGTCAAAGTTCAATGGAGTAATCGATGCCCCTCAGAAGCTACTTGGGAGATATTGGAGTCAATGGAGGCTCAGTTTCCTCAACTATTCTCATAAGGTAAATTTCGAGGACGAAATTTCTTGTAGAGGGGGAGAATTGTAACAACCCGGAAAAATTAGAATATTATTAAATTGAAGTTGGAGGCTTTAATTGTGAAAATTGGTAAAATGTGAGGACTAAATTAAAAGATTTTAAAACTTGGAGCTTGTTTTAGAGTTCAAGAAAATTCAGGGACCAAGCTCTGAATTTACCCAATAAAATTAGGTAAGGATGGTATTATATGTTGTATCGTGGTTTTCTGTTTCAAACAGAAAACCACGCCCAAATCCTCTCCCGAACGCCCAACTTCAAATCCCGATCCAGACGCCGTCCGAATTCCGATCGTTGTTTTGAAACCACCGTTGTGTTCATCTTCAAGCGAGGAACAAACCCTTCAAATTAATTGAAGTGAAACGCTGCCAAACGTCGGGAATTTACAGTCAAAGTCTCGACGTTATTTTTAGATCCATCGCCGAGAAAAACTTAAATTCACCGCCGATCGTTGTTCCGTTTACGACACCTCCTGCACCATCGTGTTCCTTGTGTCGTTGCGAGTCCGTCGGTGTCAACCTTGTTCGCCGTTGACGACGGCGCGTTAGGAGGTGGAGCAGTCTAAGATTCGGCCGAGTGGGAATACGAGCTCTCCGCCGTTCAAAAATTTGAACCGATCGTTGTAAGTATCTCGAAATCGCTCAAAATAATTTTTAGAAATTTTTCCGGGAATTTTCCGACACCGTGGCACTGTTCACGCGCCGCACGCGCCGCCGCAGGGAGAGTGAGCTGCTGGAAAACCGGTTTGACCGGTCTGAACCGGTTTGACCGGTCTGAACCCGGGTTGACCCGACCCGACTGACCCGACCCGACCCGACTGTTGACCCGACCCGACCGTTGACCGTTGACCGTTGACCGTTGACTTCCTTTGACCAAAACTTAAAATGGCTTTGACTGAGCATTAAACGACCGTTAATCTTTTCCGAGTATACCTATCCTGATAGTTTTCGACGTGCCGAATCCGTTTCCGCTGTCTGTTTCATCAAATTCGAATCCGAAGGCCTCCAAATCGACGGTCAAAGTGGTTGACTTTGACTTTGACCAAGAATCTGAATTTTCGGAAAGTCATAATTTATGTTTTTCGACGTCCTGATTCCGATTCCGCAATCCGTTTGGCCAAATTCAGACTCGAAATACCCCAAATTGATAGTCAAACTCGGAAAATGCTTAGATACTTAAGAATTTTAGCTTTGAACAATTAAGTAAGATTTGGGGCTGATAAATTATTGTTATTTGAAGGTGCACGAGACTCACCGGATCGTTCGATAGCTCGACCCAGTTCTTCTAGATCAGTTAAACCACGTATACCAGTATTCACTCGTAAGACTCGTAAATTTTATGATTTTAGAGATTTATTTATGTTACCCATTAGTAATATAGTGATATTATAAATTAGGTTCGAAAACTGTAGCAGAGCGTGGTGAAACCAGCAATCAGTAGATCCACGATTTGAACTATTATCGAGGTGTGTTTCCTATTTATTATTGAACTGTTTTATTTGTTTTAATATGTGGTACATTGAATTCTTTGGTTACCGTATTGTTGATGCACCGATTTAATGTGATGATTTATGGATTATGACTGTTATCTAATATTTGTTTTGAAATGGTATAGAATTACCATGTTTATGGTTTTATGGAATTTATAACACGGTGCAATTGAATTTTTGGAATATGAATTTATAAAGTACAGCTCTGATCAAGCTGGAAAATTTTACGGACCTAATGTGACTCTTAGGTAGGCTCTGCGGCCCTGAAATCATTCTCGGGTAGGCCCTGCGGCCCTAAGATGTGTTCTTAGGTAGGCCTCACGGCCCCAAAATCTATCTTGGGTAGGCTCTCAGGCCCTAAGATGTTCCCTTAGGGTAACGTTTTTTTTAAAGAGATTTACTGCAGTATAATTTTATGAGACTTTTTGGACTATGATATGTTTAGTGTACCTATAGTAATTTTATGGTAATATTGGGACACACTGAGCCTAGCTCACTTTTCGAAAATGTTTTTCCCCTTTCAGATACTGTTGGTTAGATACCCTGGATTGAGCACTTGGAGGATCAACATATCTCTTGAAGTATATCTGATTGTAATGTTTTTACCTTGCAAGTTGACTTTATTTTGTTGACATGGACCTTTTTAAAGTATGGGATTTTAATATGATGACATTTTTACTATTACTATTCGGTTTATCGTGATTTGATTTTTAAGATATGTTTTAAATTAATTTATTACTTATTGGTATTATATTTACAAGTTAGGTTTTGATAGTATGATTTATTATAATTTCATGTCATTTATAATGTGATTTTACATTGTTTGAATAACGGTTTCGGAAAAATGTCTTAAAGAATCATAATGTGATCCACTAGACTTAGTCGAAACGCATAGGCCAGGTCTAGGGGGTTACAAAAAATAATGGAAGAAAAAAGAAAAACTAAACGAGTTTTATCTAAAAAGAAGAAAAATGTGTGGCATGTATCAAAGATTTGACGCATGTTAGCACAAGTCAAGTGGTGACAATGACACGCATGTTATAAATTTTATCTTCGAGAAAATAATTTCAGTGACCAAAAATGTCTTATAATATACGAATTCAATCAATTTTTTTTAGATTTGCCAAAATGACTAACAAATTTGCAACGCGAATTCCAATTTTGCAACCCAGTTTCCAATTTCGCAACGCGATTATGTAAATCGCATTGCGATTTTCCAAATTCGCGTTGGTATTTTTCAAATTCGCAACTGAATTTCAAATTTGCAACTGAATTTCAAATTCGCAACACAAATGTTTTGGGTATATAACAACGCAGCAGCAACAACTCATAACCTAAATCCCTAAATCGTAACTCATTCCATCTCCATCTATCACTCTCTCCGGCGACATCCGTTTCTATATCCAACGACATCCTTCCCCATCTCTATTTTTTTTACATAATTTTATTTCTATATAATTTTTCAATGATTTCTCTCCCAAATTATTAACTATCAACTTAATAAAGGTATATTTTTCTCTAAGTTAGTGATGATATCTAGTTTATAGCTCGTTTTTGTGGGTACATTATTTGAACATTGTTATGTATAAATTTGTTGTGTATGTATGTTTTGGTTTGATTATATTGTATGTATATTTTCATTCCGATGAGATGGGTTGTGTATAACAAAACAATCTATATCTTCCATGTGAGTACTTTATTCCAATCATGTGACAAGTGTGACAACTCCATCAACTCACAACTCAGCTTTGAACTCAATCAATATTGTCTTTTAGCTTGATGGTTCATAAAGCATGTTACTTGAACAGTATGAATCAATTATGCAATTTCCATGTTCAATTTAACACTGCATTTCAAATTCATTTCATATGTAATTGGAGTTTGAATTTAAATTTCAATTTGAGTTTGAATTTCAATATAAATTTCGGCTCCACTATAAATATTAGCCCAAGCCAATATGCATGTTATCATTGATTATTCCTAATTTCCATTGTTTTTTTTTCAACTTTAAACGCGAGGGATATCCCGACCATCGTATTTTTTGGTCAACTTTAAAGCGTCAGAAACGTTTCGGGCGTAGGATCTGGGTGGTATACGAGAAATGCAACAAATGGCAACTAAAAATCCCGATAATTGAGGGCTACAACTTGTAATAATAACAAAAATAATAAGTCCGAAATGCTTCTGAGTACCACCCAAATCATAAGTCCGAAATGCTTCCGATGCTCATCAAAATCCAAAGCTCATATGGTA
This sequence comes from Hibiscus syriacus, assembly GCF_006381635.1. Classification (NCBI taxonomy): domain Eukaryota; kingdom Viridiplantae; phylum Streptophyta; class Magnoliopsida; order Malvales; family Malvaceae; genus Hibiscus; species Hibiscus syriacus. Next base: position 8,432,779 of record NW_024063533.1, on the reverse strand, counting down.
CCAAGCAAAAGGAAATCAAAATCCAAATCTCATATGGTGCCAAGCAAAAGGAAATCAAAATCTACAACTTGAGTTTGAACATTGATATGATCTATTCAGTTGTTATCATGTTGGGATTTTCTCTTGTGTTTGATTTTTTGGATAGTTGTTCTCTTGCTTCTTCAAGTGTCCTTAGCTTGTATTTATCGCTTGGAATGTGTTTGATGTTGTATATACCTTGATGTTGTATGTTGCGATGAACGCGAAAGTCAAATTCGCAACGCGAAATAAGCGTTGCGAATTTGACTTTCGCGTTGCGAATTTGTACCTTCAACAAGTCTTTTTTGCCTTCAAACATAATGTAGATTGAATTTTTTAGAAACAACAAATCGACTTTTACAAATCAATTAAACAAACAAAAAAATAATTCTTATTTACAAATCAAATTAAACAAATCAACTTTTACAAATCAATTAATCAAAAAATAAATATTATTTCCTCATCAATTAAACAAATCAACTTTCAATGTAAAATTCAATTAAACAAAGAAAAAAAAGTGTACCCCAGACTGTTGTTTATGCACAAATACATTTCACGCAGCTCACTTCAGGATTAACCTGCAGAAACCAAACATTTGCTCAAACAACACTTTATGCACATCTAAAACCAACAAACATCAAATTAGTCTAGGTACTTAACCAAATATTTTCAAACCAATTAAAGAGTATATATGTTAACAACACTTGCTCAAACTTAATTAGCAACACTATGAAGTTAGTATTTGTCTTTGTTTTTTGGTTGAAGTAATGCAATTCATTCAAGTTTCAATTTGCAGAATAAAAGAAGTTTCTGAAACTTAAATTCGCAACGCGAAAATGAAAATCGCAACGCGATTTTAGTTTCACATTGCGATTTTCGCGTTGCGAATTTGGTGTTGCGATTTAGGGTTTATTCAACAAAAAGACAACACAAAGACAAATTACTAACTTCACAGGGTTAAAGACTAAACAATTTAGCAGTATTGGCAGCAACCGAATGAATTTAGCAATCTCAGTGAAATGGTTAATCTAATAATAATACAAAAATTTCAAAATAAAAATAATTAAAAAACTAACCCTCAGTGGTTGATTTTCCATTTCTGATCGTGAATGGTTGTGAGGGTTGCTCTGAGAGATGGAGATAGATGGATTTCGTCGGAAATGGGGACGAATTTCGTCAGAGATGCGGACGGATGTCGCCGTAGAGAGTGAGAGATGGAGATGAGACTGAGTTGTGCTTTAGGTTTTTAGGTTAGAGATGATTTGCGATAATATTGTTTACATTTGTGTTGCGAAATTAATATTGTGTTTCGCGTAAAAACATTTGACTTTCGCGTTGCGAATTTGACTATCGCGTTGCGATTTTTGCGTATTTGGAAAATCGCAACGCGATTTACATATTCGCGTTGTGAAATTGGAAATTGGGTTGCGAAAATGGAAACTGGGTTGCGTAATTGGAATTCGCGTTGCGAATTTGTTGGCCATTTTAGCAAATCCAAAAAAAAGTTGGTTAAATTCGTATATTATAAGGTATTTTTTGTCACTGAGGTTATTTTCTCTTTATCTTCAATGCTTAAAAATAAATATTTAACTAATGTGAGATTTGTATATATTAATTTTTTTAAGTACTTAAATATAACATTTTAACATATACTTATTGAGTGACTGAAGATAAGACACATACATATGTGTAATCATCATCTAGTCCAACTCGTGTATGTGCTTGTCTTAACACGTATGAGTTTCTTCTTTTTAAACAAAATTCCTTTAATTTTTTAATAAAAATTCTTCTTTTTTTAATTTTCTGAATCAAAGTGAGTTTGCATGGAATTATTTTTTTTCATCCAAATTAGCTTGGATGTGGAGTTTATCAAAACTTGAATGTGAGAAGGTAAACTGATACTAAGTGGTACTATATAAACATGAAGTTTAGTGAGGTGGTTAAAAAATATGCACATAAGAATATCATAACATTAACATGGAACATACATGAACTTGTTACTAAAAGTGACAAATAGTTGTCACACGTACTTAGCTTACTTGTAAAAACTTAAAATACCAAGTAATCATAACCAAAACGTATATGAACTTTATTTGCATTATAACTTTAACTTAATTATTCATTTATTTAGCTCATTAGAGTAATTAGATATGGATTCACGAACCCCTATTCTTTACCAAATAATCAAGAATTATATTTCACCTCTTCGCCAGTGACCAATAACTTCCTTCCTCTTCCTCGTAAGGATCGTAATTCAAACCGACATGTCAATTGTACACATATTAAGCTTAACATTCAAGGAAATATTTATCTTCAAGACTTTAAATAATCACATAAGAAACTTAGTTTGGCTTACCAAGTAGTATAGGTGAGCTTATAGCTCTTTACTATATCACAACATATCTTGTTCCATACTTGCATGTCACAACTTAACTTGTTTGGTACTTATATAAGGCTTACAAGGATGATTACTTGGATTTACATGACATATAACACAATTGAATCACAACACAAGAAAACTTACCAAGTTTATGTTAGATGTTGAATTTTATTTTTTAATTCTTTAGTTGAGCTTAATTACATGTATGAACTTATGATGATGTTATCAAAAAATGTATAAAAATGTCTATAGTTCATCAAATATATAATTAGATTCACCGAATACCTTCAAAGTTATGAAATATTCTAAACTATCGTATCAACCTCGAAAGCTTGATTCTTCTCTCTAAATAGGATTTACTTCAACTGGTTTCATGGCAAACATACAATTTTAACATTGAATTCGTTAATCAAACATTGGAAACTCATAACTTCAAATTATACCAATTAATATGAAGTCTTTAGTTTTCAAATGATTAGGTTTTGATGTTCCAAAGCTCTAAAAATCTTAGAAAAATCACCATGAATTTTATTAGAGATGGACTTCAGATGGGAAGGAGGTAGTCATACAAGGAGGTCGAAAGATTCCGTTGACAAGGACAGCGCCAAAATTTAACTATGAGGGGGAAAGTTGTTTAACTTTAAAACAATAGGATCTAAAAAGTAATTAAACCATAATAATTAAGAGATTAAGAGTTTAATTTCAAAAAAAAATTAATTTAAAAGGTCTTAAAAAGTAATTAAACCAGACAAATTTAGAGTCAAGGATTAATTTCATTAATTTTAAAACTAATAGTGTCCTAAAAATAATTATACCATAAAATTATGGGAGGGGCAAGGAGTTAATTGTAATAGTTTCAAAAGTACCAATGAATTAAAAGGTAATTATACCATCAAAATTTGGGGGCATCGTCTCGCTCACCTGTAACATGGTTCCATCCCTGACCATTGATAAGAGTGATTTTTTGGGAAAACTATAAAATATGATATAAAAAGTCAGCGAGCTAGTGGAAATTTTATTTGTTAAGTGTTGATGCAATGGACTGTTATGTTTCTAGTGAACTCAAACCTTTGTTAGATGAGTTTAGGGATGTTTTTGAGGAATCTAAAAGATTGCCTCTAGTAAGAAATAGGATCATGTAATTTTCCTTAAACTAGAGACTTAACCAATGAATTTGAGTCGTTATAGATTTGTACATCATCACAAAATTAAAGTGGAGAAACAAATTGTTGACATGTTATCCTCCTTTATCATACAAGTTATTCAAAACCTTTTTATTTCTCTTTATCTGTTGATCAAGAAAAAAGATGGTACATGTTGATGGTATGTAACTAAAATCCTTGAAAACAAAGAATGCATTTCTTATACCCATAGTGGAATATTTATCGGATGAAATATACGAAATTCTTTATTTTTTTCTAAAATTAACCTAAGATTAAGGTACTAGTAGATCAGAATTAAAGAGGAATATGTCCCTAAAACTACCTTCAAAATTCATTATATACATTTTAAATTTAAAATAATACATTTTGACCTTATGAATGCCTTTGACACCTTTTAATCTTTGATGAATAATTTATTTAGTTTATTTTTAAAGAAGTTATGCATATTATTTTATGATATCTTGGTTTGTAGTTTTAACCTTGCAGTTGATGCATGACATTTTACAGTAGTATTGAAAATTCTGTGGAAGAATAAATTATTTGCAAAGAGAAACAAGTGTTTCTTTGGATATCACCAGGAAAGATATTTGAGGCATTTGATCTCACACAAAGAGATAACTATTGATCTTTCCGATATAAAGTTTATGGGGAAATAGACCTTACAAAAGAACCTGAAGGCTTTATGGGTTTATAGGGTTAACATGTTAATACAGGAAATTTATCAATAATTATGTGAGAACTAGTAAAACTTTGACTAACATGCCTAATAAAGGATAAACCCTTGAAGCAGAATTTGCTTTTGAGAAACTGAATAAAATCATGGCTCATGCCTTAAAATTGGTCTTATCAGAGTTCAATAAAGCTTTTGTTTATGTACAAAAGTTAACTATAAGAGAATTGGGATGGTACTTTTTCAAGGAGGTAGAGCCATAACATACTTGAGTAAGGCTTTGGGTCTAAAGACATGTTGATATGTTAATTTATGAAGAAGAAAAAAACTTAGTCATACTAATATCGATATTCTAATAGAAGCATTAATTAAGAGTAGATCCTTTTGTGATAAAAATAGGCCTTGAACCTATGAAAAATTTGTTAGAATAAAAGCTGACAATCATCATACAAAAAAGATGACTGATAAATTTTTGAAAATGGATTATACTATTCAATACAAGAGAGGTAAATCCAATAAAGTGTTAGATGTCTTATCCAAACAACAAGAAGACCCATGGAAGTTGTTACAATTTGGAGTAATAGTGATTACTCCAACTTGAGTCCAAGATATTGAGCAAAGTTATGAGGCAAATTCCTTAGTTAAGGATATGATGAAAACCACTATCATTAAGAAGGATCAAGGTTTTATTTACAATTTTTTAAAAGGAATTCTTTAATATAAGAATAAAGTTTACATGAGAAAAAATGGAGACCTCAAGAAAAAGTTTCTATAAATCTTACATGACTCTTATCAGAGATATCATTCAGGAATTCAAGCCACTTATTAATGGGTGTAACTGTATTTTTTTTGTCAGGGCAGAAGACAATAGTACAAACCTATGTGCATTAGTGTGAGGTTTACCAAAAAATCAAGGTGGAACATGTGCTAAAACTTGGTCTAATGCAACTCATCCTCATTCCATAATAGGTTTGAAAAGTGATCATCACGAACTTCATCAACATGTGCTAAAACTTGGTCTAATGCAACTCATCCTCATTCCATAATAGGTTTGAAAAGTGATCATCATGAACTTCATCAAATGCCTTATTCCTTTAATGAAGTTCAACTGCATATTAGCGATGATGGATAAGTTCACTAAGGATGACTATTTTTCAATCGTATCATACCCTTATACAATATTAGAAGTTGACAAATTCTACTTGGATCAAATTTACAAGTTACATGGCCAAACTAGGATTGCTATCTTTGATATAGACAAGTCCTTCACTAACCAATTGTGATAGAAAACAATGAAGCAATTGAGCACCATAACACTCTTCAACATTGCTTACCACCCTGAGATAAATGGTCAAACATAGATTTAAAACAATGTTTAGGATAATAATTGAAGAGTATGTGCTTCCTCAAGCCACACCTTTAGTTAAATTGTTACCTTATATAGGGTGGTGGTCCAATACTAATTTCCATAGGGGTTTGGGACTCACTCCTTTGAAACATTTTATAGCTACATGCCGCATATTATATCTTAGATTGGAGAAACTATAGTCAACAATTTACATGAGCTAACACACAATAGAAAACAACTAAATCAACTACTAAAGGAATAATTATAGAAAACACATAATTAAATGAAATAATTTGTAGATAAAAAAAAAACTGATAGAGTATTTCAAGTGGGAGAAGAAGTTTAGTTGAAGTTAGAACCTTATAAACATACCTTCATTGAACTTAGAAAGAATATGAAGATAATTGCTAGCTACTATGGACCTTACAAAATTCAAAAACGAATTGATAGCGTCCCTTACAAGTTAGAACTGTATTAGTACTCCAAAATTTACCTGATGTTTCAAGTTAGTCTACTTAAATAATTATTGAAAAAAAATAAGGGTTTACCTCAATTGATAAATTTAATGTCTCTGTTGAAGACCAATTGAAGGTATACCATATAATAATTTTAGAGAAACAAATCATGAAACGCTAAAATCACGCCATCACTCAAATTCTAATCTAGTGGATGAATATGAGAGTAGAGAATGCGACATGAGAGGATTACATCATGCTTGCTTAATTTCTTAATTATGTTCCTTAAAGACAACACTACTGGTAAAAAGGGTATTATCACGATGAAAGGAGAACTGAGGCTGAAAAATTAAGGAATTATGGATTGAAAGGAGATTTGGGATCGAAGCATCAAAGGGGAATGCGAAAAAAAAAATAAGGCCATTGGATCACCAAAGTTGGGAGCAAATAGGCTTGGGCGGAATGGGCCAATTATGCATAAATACTAGAAGCTCGTGAGTGAAAGGAGGGTAAAGGATCGCAAAAACATGATCTAAGGAATCTCACAAGTCTCATAGTAGTTTGGAGAAAGAATGGGTTAGAGGAATAACCAGCTCAATAACTATACTTTTATGTGCTCAACCAATAACAATTTGAATTTATTACAACTAAAAACATATTGGATAAGTCTTCTTAGATGAAAATGAGTATTACCTATAAATAAATAAAAATGTACCAAAATTATATTGAAATATATCATTGACGATCTATATCATTCTCTAAAAATCCATACTTTCTTCTCCCACTCGTATCTATATGTAAATTCTTTCCTTAAACTATTATAATTCATCCTTAAATCGTGACACTACATCCTTAACGCCTATATCTAATTCGTGTTAAAAGGGAGCGTTATTCGAATTCAAGCATATGTTTTTTATCTATAAAATAGTAAATATGATGAAATTTTTTAATTATATATATATATATATATATATATATATATATATATATGATTAGAATAATATTATTTAAATTTAAAATCCATTGAATGGTCTTCGTGTTAAAAGGGAGCGTTATTCGAATTCAAGCAACTACGTTTGCATGATGTATGTTGTCATGGACTGAGAAATATTTTGAACATATTATGTTATTACTACTCTAAACTAAGTAAAAAGTTTAAATTAAATATCATTAATTTTAATATATTTAAATTTAAATTTAAAATTTTAGATAATATATTAAATATTCAAATATATTAATATATCTGAATTCTAAATTATTAAAATTTACATATACTAAAAAAGAAATATATATTTATTTTATAATTCAGAATAAATGAAATATCTAAATTATTATCCGTAGGAGAGAGTAATGCCGAATTCTCACTGTATCGCCTAAGGAAAAACATATAATTCCAATACAGTACAGCGCCAAAACAGAAGGCATTTGTTAAAAGTCAACACCGAATGTGCAAGTGGAGATTGTTGATTTAAGCAACATGGGCAGCTGGCTGACTTAAGCAACATGGGCGGCTATTTTTGGTCCAAAATGGATGCAAGTTGTTGAAAATTAGCAAGGGTAAAATACCCAATTTAGTCACTTTAATTTTAGGGTATTTACAAGATTAGTCATTAAGTTTCAACTATAAATACCCTAGCTCATTTAGCTTCAAAATCATCCCAAAGCATTCTAGCTTTCTTCCAATACTAGAGAGATTTTAGAGAGTTTCTTGAGAGTTGTTTTCTCCTTTTTATCTAGAGAGAATTATCATTGTTTTCTCCTTGGTAGATCGAGAGAGGTTGTAATTCCTATTTTCTCATAGTGAAATTCTTTTATCGTTGCTCGTGGTTTTTACCCTAAATTTTAGGGGTTTTCCACGTAAATTTTGTCTCTTTTATCTTCATTTTTATTTTCTCAAATTATCAGTTGTGAATTTGCTCTATCCGATAGCCGTCTTCCGCAACAATTGGTATCAGAGCCAGATTTGAGTGTGCAATATCTGCTTATTGTCTTTGTGGTTGCCACCAAAAGGTGGATCCTCCAACATAAGAAAATAAGAAGGTATTACCTATTCTTTGAGGTTCTAAAGAACTATTCACGATAGTGAAATAGTGGGAGCTATCAATAATAGAAGCTATGACAACGAAATTTGATATTGAAAAATTCAATGGGAGAAATTTCTCATTGTAGAAATTGAAGATGAAGGACATCCTGAGGAAAGACGGTTGTCTAGTAACTATCAGTGAAAGGCCAGTGGATTTCACAGATGACAACAAATGGATCGAAATGGACGGGAATGCTATGGCAAACTTTCATCTAGCATTAGCAGATGAAGTATTGTCAAGCATCGAGGAGAAGAATACAGCTAAGGAGATATGAGACCATCTCACCAAATTGTACGAGGCCACATCGTTGCACAATAAAATTTTCCTTAAGAGAAAATTGTACACTCTCCGTATGCCAGAATCTACTTCAGTGACGGAGCACTTAAAAACACTGAATACTTTATTTTCTCAGCTTACATCCTTAAGTTGTAAAATAGGAGAACAAGAACGTGCTGAACTTCTACTTTAAAGTCTACCGGATTCGTATGATCAACTCATCATCATCTTGACAAACAGTAATGTCACTAGTCTAGTCTTTGATGATGTTGCAGCTGCTGTTCTACAAGAAGAAAATCGGCGCAAGAACAAGGAAGACAGACAAGTAAATCTGCAACAAGCAGAAGCATTGACAACGATGACAACTATGAGAGGGAGATCAACAGAACGTGGCCAAAGCAGCAGTCACAAACATGGTAGATCGAAGTCGAGGAGCAAGAAGAATTTAAAGTGTTACAACTGTGGAAAGAAGGGTCATTTGAAGAAGGATTGTTGGAGTCTAAATAAAAACTCCAATCCACAAGGCAATACCGCAAACACTTCAGATGATAGAGATGCTCTATGTTGTGAAGCGTCAACCATCGTGGAAGGAAGAAAACGATTTGCAGATATATGGCTCATTGATTCGGGAGCAACATATCATATGACCTCAAGAAGAGAATGGTTCAATCATTATGAACCTATCTCAGGAGGATCTGTTTATAGTTGCAATGATCATGCCTTAGAGATTGTTGGCGTGGGAACCATCAAATTGAAGATGTATGACGGAACAATTAAAGTTGTTCGAGATGTGCGGCATGTGAAAGGCCTGAAGAAAAATTTATTATCCTACGGATTGTTGGATAATAATGCAAGCAAGATTGAAACACGGAAAGGAATCATGAAAGTGTTCCGTGGAGCGCTTGTGGTACTGAAAGGCGAAAAAATAGCTGGAAACTTGTACATGCTGAAGGGAGAGACTTTGGTAGAAGCAGAAGCCTCATGTAGTTCAGATTCGACAATGCTATGGCATCAGAAACTTGGACACATGTCAGAACAAGGAATGAAAGTCCTTGTGGAGCAAAAGCTACTTCCAGGCTTAACAAAGGTATCACTTCCTTTGTGTGAGCATTGCATAACAAGTAAGCAGCACCGGTTGAAATTCAACACATCAAATTCTAGAGGCAAAAGTGTTCTAGAATTGGTTCACTCTGACGTATGGCAAGCACCAGTAACGTCCCTAGGTGGAGCAAAATACTTTGTCTCATTTATTGATGACTACTCCAGGAGATGTTGGGTTCACCCTATTAAGAAGAAGTCAGACGTGTTTTCAACTTTCAAAAACTTCAAAGCGCGGGTGAAACTTGATTCTGGAAATAAGATCAAGTGTTTCAGAACAGATAATGGAGGAGAATACACAAGCGAAGAATTTGATGACTTTTGCAGGAAAGAAGGCATCAAAAGACAGTTCACAGTGGCAAACACTCCTCAACAAAATGGAGTGGCAGAGCGGATGAACAAAACCTTGTTAGAAAGAACAAGAGCAATGTTGAGGGATGCAGGCCTAGAAAAATCATTATGGGCAGAAGCAGTCAATACCGCCTGTTATTTGGTGAATCGAGCTCCATCAACTGCAATAGAGCTGAAGACACCAATGGAGATGTGGACTGGAAAACCAACTGATTATTCAAACATCCATATATTTGGAAGTATAGTGTACGTGATCCAAAATCCAGGAAATGCAAATTCTTGGGGTATGTTGATGGAGTAAAGGAGTATCGCTTGTGGGATCCCACTGCCCGCAAAGTGATCATTAGTAGAGATGTTATCTTTGTAGAAGATAAACTAGAAAGAAAATAAGACGATGATAGCGCTGAAAAGTCAGAGACTACTCAGATATATGTGGAAAAAGAGTTTGAAGAAGGAGATTCTTCTGAAGCAGAACCAGCACATGATGAACAAGAACCAGAGAGTTCTGAAGCTCCAACAACTCGTCAATCAGATCGTGTGAGAAGACGTCCCAATTGGCACTCAGATTATGTTATAGAATGTAATATTGCATACTGCCTTTTAACAGAGGACGGTGAGCCATCAACATACCAGGAGGTAATAAACATCTCAGATGCTTCACTGTGGATGATGGCGATGCAAGAAGAAAGCGAAGCCCTTCATAAAAATAATACATGGGACCTTGTTCCACTACCACGAGGAAGGAAGCCAATTGGTAACAAATGGGTCTTCAAAATCAAGCGAAATGGTGACGATCAAGTTGAGAGGTATCGTGCAAGACTGGTGGTCAAAGGATATGCTCAAAAAGAAGGTATTGATTTCAATGAAATATTTTCTCCTGTGGTTCGACTAACAACAGTTCGAGTAGTTTTGGCAATGTGTGCTACATTGAACTTACATCTAGAGCAACTAGATGTTAAAACAGCTTTTCTTCATGGAAATCTTGAAGAAGAGATTTATATGCTCCAACCTGAAGGTTTTGAAGAAGACGAAAAGAAGAACTTGGTTTGTAGGTTGAACAAATCTCTGTACGGTCTAAAGTAGGTGCCGAGGTGTTGGTATAAGAGATTTGATTTCTTCATTATGTGCCTTGGATACAACAGACTTAATGCAGACCCTTGTGCTTATTTCAAGAGGTCTGGTGATAACGATTTTGTTATATTGCTGTTGTATGTGGATGACATGTTGGTTGCAGGACCCAACAAAGATCATATTGAAGAATTGAAGGCACAACTGGATAGGGAATTTGAAATGAAGGACTTGGGATCAGCAAACAAGATTCTAGGGATGCAAATTCACCGAGACAGAAGTAATAGGAAGATTTGGCTTTCACAAAAGAATTACTTGAAGAAAATCTTGTCACGATTTAGCATGCAAGATTGTAAGCCAATTTCTACCCCTCTTCCTATTAACTTCAAATTATCCTCCAGTGTGAGTCATAGCAGTGAAGAAGAGAGGATGAAGATGTCTCGAGTACCGTATGCATCAGCAGTGGGAAGTTTAATGTTCGCTATGATATGCACAAGACCAGACATTGCACAAGCAGTGGGAGTGGTTAGTCGATACATGGAGAATCCAGGCAAAGAGCATTGAAATACATTAAAGAGGATCCTGAGATACATCAAATGGACCTCAAATGTTGCATTATGTTACGGAGGATCAAACTTACTAATCAATGGGTATGTAGATTCTGACTATGTAGGGGATTTAGATAAAAGCAAATCTACTACAGGATATGTGTTCAAAGTTGCTGGTGGAGCTGTAAGCTGGGTTTCAAAATTGCAGTCAGTTGTGGCTACATCCACAACAGAGGCAGAATATGTAGCAGCTACACAAGCCAGTAAAGAAGCAATTTGGTTGAGGAGCTTGGGCACAATCAAGAGTATGTCTCTCTGTTTTGTGACATTCAAAGTGCCTTGCATCTAGCAAGGAATCCAGCATTTCATTCAAGGACAAAGCACATACGGGTTCAGTACCATTTCATTCGTGAAAAGGTGGAAGAAGGAACGGTAGATATGCAAAAGATCCATACCAAAGACAACATAGCAGATTTCATGACAAAGACAATCAATGTTGATAAATTTACCTGGTGTCGATCCTCCTGTGGCCTGACGGAAACATAAGCAACATGATGGTACAAGGTAGAAAGAATGGTGTGAAGATATGATTGTTCCAACCAAATCTTTAAGTGGGAGATTGTTAAAAGTTAACACCGAATGTGCAAGTGGAGATTGTTGATTTAAGCAACATGGGCAGCTGGCTGATTTAAGCAACATGGGCGGTTATTTTTGGTCCAAAATGGCTGCAAGTTGATGAAAATTAGCAAGGGTAAAATATCCAATTTAGTCACTTTAATTTTAGGGTATTTACAAGATTAGTCATTAAGTTTCAACTATAAATACCCTAACTCATTTAGCTTCAAAATCATCTCAAAACATTTTAGCTTTCTTCCAATACTAGAGAGATTTTAGAGAGTTTCTTGAGAGTTGTTTTCTCCTTTTTATCTAGAGAGAATTATCATTGTTTTCTCCTTGGTAGATCGAGAGAGGTTATAATTCCTATTTTCTCATAGTGAAATTCTTCTACCGCTGCCCGTGATTTTTACCCTAAATTTTAAGAATTTTCCACGTAAATTTTGTGTCTTCATCTTTATTTTCTCAAATTATCAATTATGAATTTACTCTATCCGACCTTTTGCAGTCTTTCGCAACATCATTCACTTTCATTTTTTACCGGACCTTTTTCATCAGTTTTTTTCCACCTCCGCTTACCCGCGCTGTACATTTTGATCTTCACTCAGGCACACACATTCTGTTGTACGGGAATACTTTGTTGAACGCAATGCCCGAAACTACGGAGGAACCCGAACTTCACAATGGACACCAAAGACAAGCCGAACCGGAATCGGAGGTGCAGCCAGGATCCGAGAACAATCCGGAGGAGGAATTGAAACAGGAAACTGTTGTTACCGATACGGATCCGGATCCGGAAGAGGACCGAAAAGAGAGCTCGATCCAATCGGATGGGACGGTCAAGCCATCAAACACTGACCAAAGTGCTCGTCCGCTGCTGCGAAAAGATGAAGGGAATCGGACTTTCACGATGAGAGAATTACTAACTGAGTTTAAAAGCGATGAAGATGATGCAGACTCTCCTTACAGGTACCCTTTTTTTTAACATTTTCTTTCTTTTAGTTCTGGGTTTTCAATTGATCAATAAACGACGCTCTTTCATTTTGTAATTGGATTTACTGAGATTTCAATGTGCATATATCTGGATCTGTGGAATCAATTCATTTCGTCAATTACATATGTGAAATTATCAAGTTTAAACTGATTTCCTATTAAACTACAAGTTCATTTCCGTTATTTGCACACTTGAGAAAGTGTTCCCCAATGGCGGTATTCCATTGTCCTGAACTCATTATCTTCAAACTTCAGATGAAATGAATTTCTTTTCCTTTACGAGTCCTTGAATTGGTTGTGTATTTTGAGTTTGGCGTTAATTAAAAGTCTAACTTGATGAAGAAATCCTTAGTACCGGGATCATGATTTTTTAGAATTATAAGTTTACATTTTCTTTTTCACGTGCCGCATTCATTTAAAGCTTATATACAATATCATCTTGTTCCTGCTTGTATTTCTGGTTCTTCTTCCGCTTGTAAAAGATATTGTCTTCATTTCTGTGAAATGCATGTTCCAGTCCAGAAAGCACACAACGACAATCCAACCAAAATATTGCTGCAATGGAGTTGGTCAATAGCGTCATAGGTAATGATGAGGAAGGCCAGTCTCGCCAGCAGGTTCTTGTATATGCTGCCAAGAGGTACTGTCATCTTATTTTCATTCACTTTTCATAGTTTACTTTTTTATTGACCATGCTATGTTCCTGTCATTTCATAGCAGTGACTTTCATTCTAATTTTGTAGGTATGCCACTGCTCTAGAGAAAAACCCAGAAGATTATGATGCTCTTTACAACTGGGCATTGGTTCTTCAGGTTTGACATATTGGTTCATTTAGATAAAATATTTAACATCATTCAGAATTATATATCATGTATTTCAATTCTTATTTGGCTAGGCCAGCCTTCACAACAGTGTAAACTGATTCTTATTTGGCTAGGACAGCCTTCACAACAGTGTCAATCATGTCGTAATGGATGTAAAATGTTGTAAATTTCTCATATACGAGTCCACACCGTGCTTGAATGCCATGCAGGAAAGTGCTGATAATGTTAGTCCAGATTCTACTTCACCTTCTAAAGATGCCTTGCTAGAGGAGGCTTGTAAAAAGTATGACGAGGCAACTCGTCTTTGCCCAACACTTCATGATGTATGTATGCTTGTCCATGTCTTTGATGATCCTGTTGCACGACTATGGATTTGTGATTTTTTAAGTTCAGTTTCAATTGCCGAAGTCATGATGGCTGCTAATGCATATGTTGTATAAGAAACTGAATGTGAAAAAGAAATGAATGTAGAGCTGTAAGTGCACATATATACACACACGCAAAAAGAGAAACAAGTCTGTATACTTTATATATTTTGTGAATTTCATTCACAGGAGACTTTGATGCAATGTCATTGCTTGACAGGCTTTCTACAACTGGGCAATAGCTATATCTGATCGAGCAAAAGTCCGTGGTCGGACCAAGGAGGCTGAAGAACTATGGGAGCAGGTTCTGATCAGAATTTTGATATTTCAGTCATTCTAGACATGTGTATGAATAACACTTGTCCTCTGTTGGGAACTCTTGGCGTCTTGTCATGGAAAACTTTTTCCTTGTATTGATAAGATGTCATTTACTGTTTCTGCTTCATGTTAACTGTGTACTTTTAGATAGTCTGTTTCAGCCATTACCATGGAGTTACTTTTGACTCTGGAACTTTGATACATTGATACTCTAGAATTAGTACAGAAACACATTGTCTTTGCCGGAGTTCTGTTTAGTGATCCTCAATAAATAAATAGCTCGACCTTGAGTTGGAAAGAGCCTAACCTTATTTTTATGGCTTGCAGGCAACAAAAAACTATGAAAAAGCTGTCCAACTCAACTGGAATAGCCCCCAGGTATATTTGAAGTTATTAATTGTTTGTCTTGTAATTTTGCTATCTAAAATGATTCCATTATTATTTTTATTCCACCTATTATTGATTATAATGATGCTTAAATCTTATTCAGGCGCTAAACAATTGGGGACTTGCTCTTCAGGTAAACTCTGCTTTATTGATGTGTGATGTTGATTATATAATCAGCTTAATTTATCTTCTTATCTTTCAAATTAATTTTGCATGTATTTGTATGGACTCCGAGAATGCTCTACTTACATTCATGTCTTATCATATATTCTTTAGGAACTCAGTGCAATTGTGCCTGCACGAGAAAAGCAAAATATTGTGAGGACTGCAATTAGTAAGGTACAAAAGTCATTTGGAGAAATCAGAGTGCTTCAATGAATATAGGAACAAGCAGCAAAGTAATTTGACATCTGATATGTCTTAAAAGAATAACTTCTAGTTGCATTTTCTATTCTCATAATATCCTTTATTTCAATGCAGTTTCGTGCTGCGATACGGTTGCAATTTGATTTCCATCGAGCAATATACAACCTTGGAACTGTTTTGGTAAGTTTGGATGTTACTAGTTCTTAAGACTGGATGCCTCGATCCTCAATCCCACCTATGATTATATATTTGTGGTATAAACGAGATTTGATAATGGCTTCATTATGTAAACATTTCATTTAAGTGAAGCACAAATCAAAACTTGAGATATCTGTATTTTAATTGCAGTATGGACTAGCTGAGGATTCCATAAAAACTGGTAGTACTAATCCAGAAGAAGTGTCACCAAATGAGCTGTATAGCCAGTCTGCTATATATATTGCAGCCGCACATGCATTGAAACCAAATTACTCGGTAAAAAAATAGTCTGTTTCCTGACTAAAGAGTTTTATTGTATATATATATATTTTCTCAGTTCTGTTTATATAGCTGGTATAAATTGGCTGATGAATTGCACCAAAACTTTGGCTTTGTGTAAGAATAAAATTTACAATAAAGCTAATGTTATACTTCATTTTCTCCATATTTTATAGAGTACCGGAATTGTGTGATTTGACTT
This sequence comes from Hibiscus syriacus, assembly GCF_006381635.1. NCBI lineage: Eukaryota > Viridiplantae > Streptophyta > Magnoliopsida > Malvales > Malvaceae > Hibiscus > Hibiscus syriacus. The sequence goes on along the minus strand of NW_024063533.1, from coordinate 8,416,772 downwards.
TAAAATTCCATGATAGTTTTGTGAATATATTCCTCTTTCATATTTTAAAATGTCTAAGTTTAGAAAAGTGAGTTTTTGGGACATGAGAGTATTACCGACTAGAGAGAGTCTCACTTTCTGGTTATATAGGTGCATGAATATTGGCTGATGAGAATTTTGAAGCATAAATTTGGCTTTCTGGAAACAAAAAATTTACATGAAAGCTAACGTTATACTTCTCTTCTAAATTTTAAGATTCAGAATTGTGCAATTTTACTTTCAAATTCCCATCTTAGTTTTCTGGATATGTTCTTATTTGGCATTTTAAAATGTCCAGGTTTACAGCAGTGCATTGAAGCTTGTTCGTTCAATGGTCAGTCTTTTAACAATACTTTTTAGTTTTTCCCCCCTTCCAAGCCCAAAGTGATTGATTCTTCCGTAAGCAATGTTGAGTCGTTATCAGTGAGAATGATTTTTGCTCCCTTTTCCTAGTTAATTAGCATTTCCATGGATATTTTAATTCTTAGGAGGAATATCTGGGGGGTGAGTCATGAATTCCACATTTCTTGTTAGTGAATCAGTGCTGCTTTTAACTGTCTATTCAATTATCACTGCACTAATGCAATGGTTGGCCATCCACAGTACCCCCATCAATTCATTTCATTTTTTCACAACATAAGTGATGACACAGAACTGTGAAAACCTTTAGTTAATAAGAAGAATAAACAATACCTCCTCAACGTAGTGATCTTGTTTTCCAATCATAAGAAACATGGTTTATTTATGGTCAAATTCTATAGAAGTTCCCCATAGTATGGATTTTTATGCGAATTTAGTCTCTCTACTATAATTTGATCATTTCTTTTTTTTTGATAGGAATTGAAGGCCTCATTAAAAACCCCCTTCTTGATTGAAGGAGCTTGTAAAGAAGCTCCTCAATAAGCGAAAGAGGGAAAAGAGTGCCTTTATATTATATTAACCATAAAAAATTACATAAGATACATCCAAGGGGCTATCCCAAAATAACCAAAAACGAAATAAACTACCGACACAGCCCTGTACAACTCTAAAATGACCTCTACTCTGGCTGGCCAAACCCGGTCTAGCATCGCTACTGAAGACTTACACCCTACACGCAGCCAGGAAAACATCACAAAACAAATCCACAATATTCCTAAAGCAATCAACCAATCCCCTCCTTAGCTAACTTATCAGCTTCCATATTGCAACTCCTAGGAATCAATCTCAGAACAATATCCTTAGCCAAAATAGATGTCCCAATTTCCTCCACCATCGAACTGAAAAAAGCAGGTGCAGCAGAGATCTATTTAGAAATCCAATCCACTGTTGTTTTACAGTCACTTTCAATTATTAGTCTCCCCTTGTTAGACCAGTCCGATGAGAAGAAAAACATAATCCCTTCCTTAATAGCTTTTAGCTATGCCAAAATAGGAGTTACAGGCCCTACCGATGTTGAGAATATGGCTAATGTATTAGGGGTAGAATCTTTCAAAATACCACCTATACCTCCTTGCAACCTATCCCCTCTTACTTCCCCATCAACGTTAAGTTTGAACATATCTGGGGGCGGTGGAGTCCAACAATTAGCCTTGTCAGGGAAATGAGAATACTGAACCTTATCCGCAAGCTTCGGGTCTCCAACTAGATTGTCCGAGTTGATACGAACCAAAGAATATTTAGCTAAAAACCATTTAGCCAATCTAAATCTGGTGAAAAAGAACAGAGCAGAATTGTCGACCTTCCCATTTTCGAATACAACCAAATTCCGAACCTTCCATATTGACTAAAGAACGACCCCCGGGATGAACTTCCATAATTTGATCATTTCTTGTGTCTCTACTTTTCAAAATGTGTATTTTCTGTCCTAAAATCAACTCTTTTCCATTAGGGAAAAGTACACAAACCCCCTTGAGGTTTGATGGAAGTTATACTTTCCCCATATAGTTTAGAAAATGCCCACTTACTCTTTAAGGTTTAATGAAAAATGCACTAACCCCCTCTATTTAAATACAAAGATAATTACACCCCTATTATTGTTTATCTATATATTTTCTATTATAGTTTATCTACAAATTTACCTTTCATTTTTTCATATTTCTACTTTTAACTATAGAATAATGAAAATTTAATCATGCTGAAATTACATTAAAAACTCCGAAGTTAAACTATATTTGATTTTCAGTAAAAATAAGATTTTAAAATTATATTTAATTCAATTATATATTAACTTTGAGATGAATTCATAAATTTTTTATTTAAAATTTAAATTCCTTAATCCCTATTAAAATATCACAATTTTTTTTTTTGCAAAACTTTTTAAACTTTGTTATTTTAAATATCTTAATTAATTATTTTTTATAAAGATATATTTGAAACTACTTCGTTTCTATTCTTCATTTGAATCTAAGAAATAGTCTCAAACTAAAAAATAGTAAAAGGATTATTTTGTTCTTGATAGTTATTAATTTGATCGGTGGATAGGAACATACTTTAGACGAAATTGTGGAGAGTACTGCATAGTCATTTTTATGAATTTAAAGCTCAAATTAGTATTTTATTTATGTTATCATAAAGTCTCTTTTTATATAGTTTCCACAATTACAATTTGACAGAAATTGTTAGAGGAATAACTTTCCATCTTATTATTTTTATTAGGTTATAACAATTTTGTTTAAATACACTAGTAGTAAACTCCCCAACAAACTCTCTAGAGATAAAGATTAAAAATCTCTAAAGATTAAGATAATAATGATTCCCCTTATCGTAGGAGGCTCCTAAAAACACAAAACTTCTCAAGATAATATGCATAATTTGATACTCCTTCAAGTTGGGGAATGGATATCTTCCATCCCAGTCTTGCTAATAATATCTTGAAATACAGTGCTTGTCAGTCCCTTCGTGAGTATGTAAACTTCTCCTTGATGAAATGTCTATAAACTTTTCCTTGATGAAATGTCTATAAACTTTTCCTTGATGAAATGTCTATAAACTTCTCCTTGATGAAATGTCTATAAACTTCAATATGCTTTGTTCGATCATGTTGATCAAGGTTATAAACAATATTGATGACTGATTGATCACAATAAAGTCTCATAGGTCATTCCCTTTTTATACTTAAGTTATCTAGGATTATCTTCACCCAGAGTAACATATTCCTCAAGCCATTAATATGAACTCAGATTCTGCACTTGATTTTGCTACGACGTTCTACTTCATACTTCTCCATGATACAACATTCCCACCTAAGATAGTACATTAACCAGATGTTGATCTCCTATCAACCAAAGATCTTGCATAATCTGCATTCATATAAGTTTATAACATGATGCTTATGCTTGTTTGACGTTTAAACAAAATCTCCTTTCAAGGGTTGTGATAACTCTGTAAAAAGGTCACATTTTGGGACCTTTTCATTTAAGTTATTGAATGTTTAAGAGCTCATTTAGGACCATGTAGATGCGTTTAGAAGCATTTAGTTGCATGTGGTGGAAAACGGTTTGTCGCGGCATTTTAATTTGTCATCAGTGCTACCTTATGTGGAAAGTGTTTGTCTAATGATGTGCAGGAATTGAAAGCAAGGAGAAGAGAAAATAAAATGCTGTGACATAAGAAGATTGCTGAGCAAAATGAAATTGCCAAGTTCGACTGACATTTCGATAGCGCTTAAAGTGCGAGAAGGTATTTTTGAAGCCAACTGTCTCATACTTTTCGTGATCTCTGCCCGAGAAATCTGCCTCGAAGATCCGCCTGGAGGGGTCGGCGCTGCTACAGCCGATCCTGCTAACCACGCCGCCTGCTCTGCAGATCCTATCTGTCCTTGGGCGTCTGCAGCGGGATTATGCTGGGTACTCAGCCAGCTACCCAGGCTATATCATAGCCTGTCCTTCCCGACTCCCAAGCAACTTAACCATGATTTTGGGGTTTCTTAGAAAAGTTAATACCAAGTCCTAGGATTAGTTTTCCCCTATAAATAGAGGATAAAGCCACATTGTTGAAGACTTTGGTTTTACCCAGATTTGAGCTTAAAAAGTTAGAGAGAGAAGATCTCATCTTTCTCTGTCAATCTTACTTGCCGTGGCATTTCTCCGTGACAAGCCTGCGGAAGTGGCGTTCTAGGCATCCGAGAGGAGCTAGTTCGCTGGGGGCAGTTTGTGGTGGCCGAGGGAAGCTCCGACAGTGCGCGTTGAAGGCTTTTTCTCCTTCCCTTAGTTCTTTGCTTTCATATTTTGTTATTTGGGTTGCAAGGAACGGATAATCTTGCTTTGTGCTTGCTTATTTCGAACCCCACCATGAACTAATCCTATTTGGTGGGAGTTCATTTTGGATGTTTAAGTTTTATTTCAATGAATGGTTGATTTTTCTATGCTATAATCTGTTTTGTTTATGGAGTTTAATGCCTTAAGGTTGTAGGAGCTACGAGAGTAGTCATTCCTTAGGAGATTCTTAGGGTTCGAGAGAATACCTATGTAACATATCCTTAGTGTTCGAGAGAAACTAGGGAGGAACTACATAAACAAGGGGTTCTAGGTAGTAACTAGGCCTAATCCACCTTAGAGATAAGGCTAGGATTTCATTCGACTAAAAGGAGTTGTGCATAAACGATAGGTTAGATGTTAATGGTGCCGCAAAAAGGTATTGCCGAGACATATCCTGTTATCTGGACCAATAAGATCACTGTAGGGGTTTACGCCAATCGGTTTTGCTAGGGCATTTTAATCTGTCGAGTCCCTTACTAGAGATAGAATAGGGCACCTTAGTAGACTCTGTCGGGCAGACTAGGTATAGAAGAAAGACCATTCGGAGAAGTAGACTTAGATTTTCCTTAGTGACTCCTATCACTCACTTCCATAGTTGCTTGTCGTGTGAGAAAGCTAAAGTCCTATTAATCAAATCATATATTTACATTTTATTTTGCCTTGACATTTTTATTTGTTTGCATTAAACACAATCTATTTTACCACGACATATCCATTTGCTACCACATTACCATCGTTCCACTTCCACATCAGTCATTCCATTTTGCCCCTACATTATCATTTTTATATACCATTACTAACTTTACTTAGGTGACAAAGTAAAGTGTATTGACAAACTTATTTAATTTCCTCCAATCCCTGTGGAGACGATACTCACTTATCACTGTATTACTTGTTCGATTGTGTATACTTGCACATATATCCACACTCATTTTATAGTACCCACTAGAGTGGACAGGTTTTCTTTCAAGTATTGTAGTATCCTGTTTATTTTTATGAGGTGTGATTATTTGGGATTGTGCATAAACTGGCTGACTACACTTACTACAAATGCTATACATGGTCTTGTGTGTTCAAGATATATCAACCTTTCAACAAGTCTTTAGTAGGATCCTCTATCGACCATGGATTCTCTTCTAGAGCATCACATAGTTCATGATTGAATCTGATTGACATCTCAACTGGTTTACAACCCATATTGGTTCTTTATTTTAATAAGTCGAGTACGTGAATAACACTAAGCTTGCTAATAGATATGAAAATAAACACTAAGTACTTGCATGATTCATAACCAAGTGCTACATGCTTAAGATTCATTAGTTTCATTCACTATAGTAGAAGTCTTATGTTTTCCCTAGTCCGTAACTAAGGGCTTAGCCATGAATATATATAGGAATTCTAAGCTCAATATCATACAAGTCATCCATCATCATGCAACTACACAGTCATCACATAAACAAAATGATAGCACTCGGTGTCACTATAGTCGTTAGGTACTAATCATGAATGAGGAAACCCAATGTCACACGTCTCAATATAATTCGCTTCAATCAATACAAATGATATTCCATTCAAAAAATAGCCATCAAGTCAAGATCATGAAAGAAACCAGGTGTCACATGTCTCAATATAATTCTTGCTCACAATACATAACATTGACTCAGTGTCACTATACAGTCAAATCAAACATCATGGATATCCAACAATCTAATCAATGCAATCATGACATGCATAAGTGTCCATAGGCCACACATAACAACCATTGTCTCACAAGGCCAATCAAAGTAGCTCAACTACATATTATCATAGTTCAACACAATTAGATGAGGTCGTTTTCTCGCTCATCACAATATAATTCGTTCTCTTATGTAAAATGTTACTCAAGGGTAAAATAGTCTTTTAGCGTTCTATGACTTGTAAGGCATTAAACATTATCGCTACCCACATAGTACTCTATTCACTTAGAACATTATTTAATTCGATGTTTATTCAATAATGAATTGCTACTCGCATTCATTCTCACTTTTCTCAAAACTTACTAAAAGGCTTGGGTTGGTCTCAAACATCATCGCTTATTCGATGTTTGCATGGTACATGATTCCTCTATTACGTTGCTTGTGTGATACGTCATTCCACACATGAGAATTCGTTCCACAACGATCCATCATTCACATTCCTTTACCAATGATCACACACCTTAATGATTTGGTTTGAGGAGTGATAAACCCACTATTGACTTGATATATGTCTTACGCATCATCAATTTATCATTCTCTTTCGATATAGACATATTTAAGGGTACTTTTATAGTTTTTTACCCATCAAGAGTATTTTGGTCATTTCATAAATTAAGACCCATTTCCAAGCTTGATTTTATATTTCATAGCAATCTATAGACATTAGGGTGCAATGAGCGATGTTTCTATTCCTTAAATAATGGAGAGTATGTGTACTCAATGATGTATAGATACTCAATCAGGTAGTATAGATACTAGACCAGGAGCACAAGTATTGGGGGTATCGATACTCTCTCAATGATATCGATACCAGAAAATGCTTCAAATTGATCAATATCGATACTACTGAAGGGAGAATCAATATTCTATGAACAATACCGATACTACTAAAGGGAGTATCAATATTCTATGAACAATACCGATACTACATGAACCAATATCTATATTACCCCTATAAAACCCAACATAAGGCTCGAAAAATCACCTTAAAATCTTCCAAGGGTCTAGTTTAAGTAAAAATCTTTTTCTAAAGCTTAAGAGAGTTACATAAGGTCATCTAGAATCATAAAAACACAAGTTTAACAATCAAAACTTCATCTAGGGCATAAATCATGCAAAATACTCAACATTATTCAAAATTCAAATCCACACAAAAGCATCATATTTATGAAAGTCATAACCTCTTAAAGGATTAGAAATACACTACCTTGATGCTAGACACCCGAAATGAAGCTTATTTCTCAGTTACACTCACTTTCTCTTTTCCCTCTTGAACTTGGACACTCTTTACTCACTTTCTCTAGCCAACAAGAAAAAAGTAGTTCTTAATCACTAAAGTTTTGCAGGGAGGCTATAGGATGAATTTTAAAGCTCAAGGGAGCATGAATGAAGTTCCTAGCATTTACCTTTGAGCTATGGCACTTGGGGAGGAAGAAGGGAGAGTAAAAGGAGAAGGAAAAAGATTGAGAGATGAAAAATAAAAGCTCATTAGCTTTTTGCCCAAACCCCCACTTACGAGGTCAGCCATAATCCCACAAAATCAATCTTGTTTTTCAGTAAGAGTCTAATTACACTATAGGTCTTTCTTCTTTTACATTATATTAAAAAATCCTCCTTTTATGGTCATTCGAGCCCAATTCACATCAAATTAGCCCCACATTCAGCCCAACGACTTCATATACCAACTCCACACGATCCACGTATCTCTTGGGTCAACCCTCATATGCTGATTTGAAAAATCGGAGTGTTACATTGAATTCGTTACTTTAATGCCTAGAAAGTATTTTAATTTTTCTAGCTCTTTGATGCCAACTCCTTCAAGAAATATTACTTCAAATTATTCATCTCTTCTATATTACTCCTCCTTATGATATCATATGTATACACTAACAATGTTGTAATTTTCTCAGAATTTTAGTGTCTTATGAACAAACTCATTTTTTTATAAGAGTTGAAGACCTCGTTAAAAACCCTCTTCATGATTAATGGAGCTCGTAAAGAAGCTCCTTAATCAACGGAAGAAGGAAAAGAGTGCCTTAAAATTTCATTAATAACAAAAAAGATACATAACGATTACAACACCTTGAATGATCCCTTACAGAATAACTTGAAACCCAAAAATAACAACCCCTAACATCAACACAGAACTCAGCCTTAGCTAAGGCATCAACCTCTGAGTTAGCTGTCCTAGCAACCCATCTAATAACACCCTCAAAATCTTTAAGCCTATCAACGATGTCTTTTACAACAAAAGCATACACATTTGGACATAATTCAACATTCTTAATCCAATCCACTACCACCTTACTATCACTTTCAATTATCAATTTGAAAAAAGAAAGAAAAATAAACCCTTTTGAATATCTTTAATCTCCATCAAGGTAGGAGGACCCGACCAGAAGGCTCCTGGAAAGATCCTAAGATCGAACCAGTATCATCTCTTAAAATGCCACCTAAACCATTTCTCTTCCAATCACTGCTAGAAGCAGCATCTACATTCATTTTAATGAAGCCCTTAGGAGGAGAGACCAAGGAATCTTAGGGATAATTGTTGGAAATCCTTAAATTAAGGAGATTTTTTTATCTTAGTTCTAGGAATTTCCTTATAAATATTAGCCATAATCTAATTACTAATTTTTAGGGATAGGCTAATTATTAGAGATTATTTGCTTTTTATTATTTTTCTACTATGTTAAAAGGGTTGTACTCCTATTAGAAGAAATAAGACTTTTTCTTCTTCCTAAATCTGTTCATGGTATCCAGAGCCATAGGATTCATTCGATTTGTCTCTCATCTCTCGTCCTAAATAATTCTTTTTCCTTCTCTCATGGGTGATATTAATGAAAACCCTCTCTTAGATTGAGATCTCACAAATTACTCAAAATCACAGCCAAGGAGTCCCTCAAACTGACCTTAACTCCTCTCTTACAATCACAAATCATCGATTAGTTGGAAAAAATTTCCTGCAATCGTCATAATCTGTCCTTATGGTTCTTCATGGCCGAGGAAAAATTGGGTACATCAATGGAGACATTCCCCGACCAGCATCGACAGAATCTGGTTATACAACTTGGGAGCTTAACAACTCAATGGTCATGGCTTGGCTTATAAATTCGATGGAAGGTAATATAAGTCGAACTTACTTATTTTTCAAAACTGCCAAAAAATGTGGGATGCAATTAAGGAGAATTACTCGGATCTTGGAAATGCTTCCCAAGTATTCGAGATCAAATTAAAGTTGAAAGATATTCGGCAATGAGCACTTGAAGTCACTCAATATTACAACAACCTAAAGATCTTATGGCAGGAGTTGGACATGTATTATGAAGCTGATTGGGGCGGGGGCTCGGAACACACCAAGTTCATGGATCATATTAACAAAGAGCGTCTCTTTGAGTTCTTATCAGGACTAAATCGTGATCTTGACGAGGTCCGAGGACGAATACTAGGTAGAACCACACTACCAATCATTGGGAGACACAAGAGAACTATAACCTTTGACCACAACTGGTCATCGTTCTTCCGAGAACACTACCCTTATTTTGAAAGGCCCACAGTCTCAAAGGTACAAGGCTAGAATTGATTCCGGTTCAAATAGGCCATGGTGTAGCCATTGTAACTGGGTTGGACATACCAAGGAGAAATGTTTTAAACTCCATGGTTATCCCGGAAAAAAATTAGAAAGAAAACAAGGCATCAATGATATCTACTACTGAAGAAGATGCCCAGAATGTTCGGCTAACCAAAACTCAACTTGAGGCTCTACATAAACTCCTCGAGACACCTACAACCAGTGGGTCACTAGCTATTCAAGGTACTGCCTTAAATACTACACATGAACCCATTTGGATACTATATTCGGGTGCATCCAACTACATGACAGGTAATCCAAGTTTGTTTCAAACATATTTACCTTGTCATGATCACTCCCGGATTAGCATAGCTGATGGATCTTATTTGCTGGTGGCTGGAATTGAAACAATCAGACTTACTGAAAAAATTTCCATTGATAAAGTTTTATATGTTCCAAATCTTTCGTGTAATTTACTCTCAATTAGCAAGCTTACCAAGGATGAGAAATTACTTGCTGAATTTTCTGCTTTCCGTTGTGTGGTTCAGGAATAGGAATCGGGGAAGATGATTGACACTGTTAAAGTTGATGATAGCTTATATATTTGGAATAAAAACAGTTCACAAGAAGGGATGACCTTATCTACATCGAGAGAAGAATATATCATGCTATGACAACGTAGGCTAGGACACCCTAATTTTATGTACTTGAAGAAATTGTTTCCTCTACTATTTCTAAATAAGAAAATAAGTTCCTTGAATTGTGAAGTTTGCCAACTGTCTAAACATACTCGTGTCCCTTATCCTTTGAAACCTTATGTTCAATCTCAACCTTTCTCTTTAATCCACAATGATCTATAGGGAGCCAGTCGAATAGAAAATGTCACAGGAACTAGGTGGTTCATAATATTCATTGATGACCACACTAGAGTTTGTTGGGTCTATCTCTTTAAAGAATAAACCAAAGTCTCCAGAGTCTTCCAAAGTTTTCATTCAATGATTCGAACTCAGTTCAATTCCAAAATTCAAACCCTTAGAACTAATAATGGGAAAACAGACATCAAAGTTCTTGTCCCGACACCCCTCAACAAAACGAAGTTTTCGAGAGGAAAAACAGACACCTTGTAGTTGTGGCTCGTGCTCTTATGTTTACTATGGGTGTACCGAAGTATTTATGGGGAGAAGCTGTTCTCACTGCTTGTTATCTTATAAACCGACTCCCATCAAAGGTATTAAACTTTCAAACACCTTTACATACTCTTCAAAAAATTTTCCCTTGTTTCGTGTTCCTAATCTCCCAACCAAAACTTTTGGTTGCAAAGCATTTGTCCACAATCATCAACCTAACCGATCTAAACTTGATCCTAGAGCCCACACTTGTGTCTTTCTTGGATACTCACCTACACAAAAGGAGTACAAGTGCTATTCTCCAACCCTACACCGGATGTTTATGTCCCTTGATGTTACTTTCTTCGAAAACGAGCCATATTTTTTCAGCCTCTCATCTTCAGGGGGAGATATTTAGTAAAGATGAGACCTTGAACAACTTTCTCATTATACCTCAAGACCCTATCAGTCCTACCACCATTACAAAACTTGCTGAAAATCCTACAACCACTGCTGAAAATCCTATAACCATTGCTGAAAATCCTACAGCCTCCGTAATTCCTGATTTAGACCCTGTTTTACTCGACTCCACTATGCAGCAACAAGAAACAAGGGTGATTAACCATACTAATGAAGAAAAACAACCTTCTCCTCCTGAAAAACAGCAAGAAAAAACTCAGCAACTTCGTGTATACACTCTGAAACATCAGCTGCCAGAGATTGAAACAGCAGTGCCAATGCCATCTTCACCCGAGGACTGTCCTGAGGAAGAAGTCTCACCTCTTTCGCCTTCCATCTATCTTCCAATTACAGTAAGAAAGGGCACTAGAAGCTGCACTCAACATCCCATTTCTCGGTTTGTATCCTATGGGAACTTGTCTAAATCCTACAATGCCCTTATTTCTAATATTGACTCTGTAGAAACTCCAAAGAACATAGAAGAGGCTCTTAAGTCAACCAAATGGAAGCAACCTGTGTTGGAAGAAATAAAGGCTCTTGAAGACAATGGAACGTGGGAAATATCTAAACTACCTGCTGGGAAAAAGGTGAGTTGTAAGTGGATTTTCACTACAAAATTTAAACCAGATGGGAGCATTGATCGATACAAGGCTAGACTTGTAGCCAGGGGTTTCACTCAAACATATGAGTTGGACTACGAGGAAACATTTGCACCAGTGGCCAAACTAAATACTATTCGAGTGCTCTTCTCAATTGCTGTCAACTTAGATTGGCCTTTGATCCAATTGGATGTAAAGAATGCGTTTATCAATGGAGAATTAAACGAAGAAGTCTACATGGATTTTCCGCCCGGATTCGAAGGAAGCAAGGGTCAAGTTTGTAAGTTGAAGAAGTCTTTGTATGGACTAAATCAATCCCCTAGGGCTTGGTTTAATCGTTTTGCCAAAGCCATGACGAGTAGACATTATATTCAAGGTCAAGTTGATCACACCTTATTCTACTCGGCTAATGGGAAGTGTTGTATTCTCATTGTATACGTAGATGACATAATATTGACAGGAGATGATTCTATTGAAATTGAAAGACAAATAATTCTTAAGTATTGAGTTTAAACTTAAAGACTTGGGGAATATTCGATATTTTCTTGGAATGGAGATAGCAAGGTCAAAGGCAGGTATTTTAATATCTCAAAGAAAGTATGTTCTTGATCTACTTTTTGAAGTCGGGCTGTTGGGTTGCAAACCAACCAAGACTCCCATGGAACCCAGCCTTAAATTAGGAACTGATAAGGATGGAGAAGAGGTAGACAGGGGGAGATATCAACGGTTAGTGGGAAAACTTATTTATCTTTCTCACACTCGTCCAGACATAGTGTTTGGAGTAAGTGTTATTAGTCAATTTATGCATGCTCCTAGGGAGAAACATTTGGAAGTTACCTACAAGATATTGAGATACTTAAAAAGGACTCCTGGTAAGGGGTTGCATTTCAAGAAAAATGTAAATCGAAGTATAGAAGTCTACACTGATGCAGACTGGGCAGGTGCTGTTAATGACAGACGCTCCACAAGTGGTTACTGCAGCTATGTTTGGGTAATCTCGTGACATGGAGTAAAAAGTAGTCGGTTGTGGCACGTAGCAGTGCTGAAGCTGAGTATCGAGCTCTGTCCCAAGGTATATGTGAAGGAATGTGGCTACAACGACTAATGGGAGAACTAAAATTATCCTATACAACACCTATAATAATGAACTGTGACAACCAGACAACAGCTAGTATAATTCACAACCCAGTACACCATGACTGCATCAAGCATGAGGAAATCGATCGCCACTTTATTACAGAGAAAATTAACAAAGGGGAAGTTTGTGTTTCATATCTACCTACTCGACAACAAGTAGCAGATGTGTTAACCAAGAGTTTGAGCAGAAAAAGGTTCAAAGAAATTATGGACAAGCTAGGTTCGATTGACATCTACACTCCAGCTTGAGGGGGAGTGTTGGAAATCCTTAAATTAAGGAGATTCTCTACCTTAGTTCTAGGAATTTCTTTGTAAATATTAGCCATAATCTAATTATGAATTTTTAGGGATAAGCTAATTATTAGAGATTATTTCCTTTTTATTTATTGAAGGAAGAACATGAATCCTCTAGGGAAGGATCACCGATAAGAGAATCCTTAGGAATATAAATCTCATTATCCTTGGCTAGGAACCAAGAAGCAAGCCTAAATCTTGCTAAGAAAAATAATTCAGTCTGGTCTAACTTCCCCCCTTCGAACACAATGGCGTTCATGACTTTCCAAATGATCCAAAGAACAACCCTTGGAATAAATGACCAGATAGCATAATTGGACTTCAATTCTTCCCAGGCTAGGAGAAATCTCTTAGCACTTGCATGAAAAACAGAATTGAGCCTCCAAAACTTCATAAATATATTCCATAATGTCCACGCAATTGAGCAAGTAAAAAATAAATGTGAGGAAAACTCCTCCAACTTGAAAAGTGGGCATAAAACATCTTCAATACCCAGAACCCCTCTTTTAACCAGTTCTGACTTTACTGCCAGCTTCTGAAGAACAACTTGCCACACAAAAGACTCCACTCTTGGAGGCAGCAAACCCCTCCAAATGATGTTCTTCAAAAAATGAACCTCCTCCGAACCCGATGAACACATCTTAACACAAGAACTAACAGAATACACACCATCCCCATTACCTTTCCATATCAGACCATCATTGGATTCTTTAGATATGCAAACTCAATTAATTTGTCAATCTTGTTTGAGGAAATGGAAAACAGTCTAGGAAAAATAACCAAAAGCGGATAATCCATTGCCCAAAGATCTTGCCAAAACCGAATGATCTCTCCATTATCGACTTGAAAACTACACATGCTTTGAAACTTAGAACCAAAAGAGTCTTCTTTGAAATGGTTATTCACCACCGATTTCCAAATCCAAGAAGCTTGAGCTGGAACCTTGCTGTCAAACAATAATAAGGAAGAATCAATATTGTATTTGCTGCAATTAATCTTCCTCCAAACAGATTTTCCATCATTAGCAAACCTCCAAGACCATTTTCCTAAAAGAACTATGTTCATATTGTTTAGATTCAACACACCCAAGCCTCCCTCATTCTTTGGTTTACGCACAGTGGTCTAATTAACCCAATGTATCTTGTTTTTACCAATACCCCCTCCCCATAAGAACTTTGACATAATTGAATTAAGGATTTTATTAACCGAGGCTGGAATCTTAAACAATGAAAAATAATAAGTTAGAAGCGAGCATAGGACCGACTTAACCAATACCAATCTCCCTACTAATGAAAGAGTAGAAGCATTCCAACCAACAAGTTTCTCGTAGAAATTTTGAACCACCGGATCCCAAAGAGCTAATGAATTCCTTTTAGCAACAAGAGGAAGTCCTAGGTAATCTGATGGAGAGTACCCAACTGAACAACCAATAGTCCTTCCCCACTCCTCAACTTCCTCTTGAGTCGAATTAACTCCAAACAATCTGCTTTTCTTTAGATTCAACTGAAGTCCAGAAATAACTTCAAACACTCTAAGCACCCTCTTGACATTTAATATCTGCATCTTCGAAGCACCACAGAAAATGATGAGATCGTAAGCAAATTGCAAAAGGGATAAATTAATAGATCCCTCCTCCCTACCTATTACCAATCCAGAAAACAACCCCTCAGAAACGACCTTGATCAGTAATAAATTAAGAAGTCCCCCTACTAAATTGAACAACAATGGAGACAGAGAACAAACCTGACGGAGACCCTTTGCCATTGGAAATTCCTCAGAAAGAACCCCATTGACCAGTACTGACACGGAGGCTATTGTTACACATTTTCTTATCCAACCACTCCATCTTAATCCAAAGCCCATCTTCTCCATCACTGTAAACAGAATAGGTTAATCTATTATATCATAGGCCTTCTTGAAGTCCACCTTAAAAACACAACCCTCGAGTTCTTTTTTCCTCCAAAAGTCAATTCCCTCATTAGCAATAAGAGAGCAATCCAAGATTTGTCGACCAGGGACAAAAGAAAATTGTGTTGAACTGATGATGTCTCTGATGCAAATTCTTAGCATCCTCGAAAGGCACTTAGATTGGATCTTATATAACCTCCTACTAAGCTTATAGGTTTATAATCATCTAAACCACCAATGTTGAAACCCTTCAGAATGAGAGTAATGAAAGTGTGATTAATACTTGTTCTCATTCTTTCCCCAAATAGAAGTTGTGGAAAATTTTCAGAATGTCTTCCTTGAGGACAGGCCAGAATCTTTTGAAAAAACCCAAATTTAATCCATCTGGCCCGGGAGCTTTATTATTGTCACACGAATTTAATGTCTCCCAAATTTCTTCCTCCGAGAATTCTTTTTCTAAAAGAAAACTTTGCTCCAAGGAAATTCTAGAAAAATTCAGCCTTATATCTTCCACTTCCAAGGTAGACCGAATATTAAAGATTTTGAAAAAATGATCCCTGACAGTGGCCTTGATAACAATCGGGTCTTGGATAATCTCTCCTTTGACATTTAGAGCATTCATAAAATTCCTCTTTTTTCTAACTGAAGCTCAAGTATGGAAAAATCTTGTGTTGCGATCCCAGTCTTCTACCCATTTCGATCTGGAATTTTGGTGCCAAATTTGCTTCTCTATCTTATGCAGTCTCCATAATTCTGTTCGAAGGGTATTCAACTCTGCTGCTTTTTCACTTTCACTTACATCTTGCAACTGCTGGACATCCTCCTCTAACTTGTGAATTTTCCTTTATAATTCTGTTATCGATGCTCTTGGAAACTAATCTCTCTTCCCAGCCCAATTTTTGATGGCTAGTTTCGTTCTTTTCATGAGACTCAAAATTCTAGCTTTTTTTTCTTCTGATTTTTCTTGCAGTCTTGAATGGAAAAACTGATCAGATCCTCAAAGCCATACTCATCCATCAAATAATTAAAAATCTAAAAGGTTTTTGCCCTAATTAACTCCTCCAGACTCGAGAGTTATAGCATTATGATCAGAGACAGACCTAGGAAGTAAGGATTGAACAATATCGGGAAAAGCAGCCAGGAAGTGAGTATCAACCAAAAATCTATCCAGTCTTACAAAAGTGGGGATATCTTGATTATTGCACCATGTGAACCTTCCCCCATTCAAAGGTAGATCAATTAAACCTGTTTGTTGAATAAACTGACTGAAGATCCCCATAGAATTTCTGTTTTGAGCTCTCCCAACCTTCTCTTCTTCAGATAAGTAAACATTGAAGTCCCCTCCCACACATAAAGGAAGACTCTGTCCACTGAGGAAACTGCATAACTCTTAAAAAATACTAGCTTTCTCATCGTCCACTGAAGGACCATAAACATTAATGAAGCCACATCTAAGTTGATTAGATTGGAATTTTCCAGAAATAACAATAAATCTTCTACTAATGTACTAGTTTTCCAACTCAAACATGTTGTCATCCTAACAGCACAATAAACCTCTTGAGGAACCAACCGCTGGTGATTCTATAATACCTTGAAGATTATTCAACCCACTCCTTCTAAGAAAAGATCTTTGAATCTTCTCAGATTTGGTTTCTTGCAGCCAAAGAAATGAATGAGAGATCTTAGAAACTAATCTCTGAACAACCCTCTGTTTCTCCTTTCTTGCCAAACCCCTAACATTCCATGAAACAATGATTAACTTTGCATTCATCATTAATTAATCAATAATCTGATTACCCCCATAAAAAAACTCCTAATTGACCAAATTCAAGCCTTTCTCCAAATTGGTGATTTGTTTCCAAAAAGGATGCCTTCCCTTGCTTAAAAGAACCCCCAGTAGCTTACTAATTTCCCAAGTAGCTAAAGCTTCCTCCAAGAGATCCGAAAAAGCTGAAGAAGAAACTGTTGAAATACTAACTTGATCTAAGGCTTCCCTTAACAGTAGTATTTTGGCTCTTCTGTTAAAAAAAGTTAGATTTGAAACTAGAACTATCTCCTTCTGAAAATCATCCTTCAAACTCACTATCCAAGCTCCTATCAACTGTAAGTCTATCAAGAGTAGGTTCCACACAGCCTTGAATATTCAAATCTACTGACAAACTAACTGGTTGAACTGCTCTTAAGGCCAAGTCCTTTTCCTTCTGATTGACTAAGTCTTCCTCTCTTTCAGGAATAAAATTATGTTCATTCCCAAACCAATATTTTCTCTCCTTAAACCTTTTGTAGACCCTTTTATAGTTGCACAATCTTCACCTCTCTAACAGTTCACTCGTTGTAGTGAACGAACTTTTAGACTGATAAAACGATCTACCCCTTGAATTTTTCTCTGTAAAATCTGTATTAGTTTCTATTAACATTAATTTAGCTTCTTGATCCTCTATTCCCTATCTTCTTTATCTTAACTGCCAGACACAACCGGGTTCAGATTCTGATCCAATTTCCCAAACTTATTTATTTTAATTGCTGGCCCAGAAGGAATTATCTTTAAAACTTTTGAACCAGACTGCTCATTATCTACTGATTGGGCATGAGACCCATCAGCAGATATTTTTGAATTTCTAATGCCCAAACCGGCAAACTCCCCCACTTTGTACTCCCAAAATTCTGAAAATCTGACACCTCGCTTTCAATGTCTTTCCTTTCTTTGCTAATCTTTGGAAAATGCTGTTCCCCACCAACTCCAACAAACCCATAAGCAACACCCTGGTCAATCCACTTGTCGACCTTCTGTCGATTATTTTCTGCTGATATTACTGAACCTTCCTCACTTTCTGGCATCCCCCTGACTTCTTCCTCCCTAGTCAACATCTCTCCAAAATGTCTCCCATTGGAACCGACCATCGGCGATATGCTGGGAAAAGGAATCAAA
The DNA here is from genome assembly GCF_006381635.1 of Hibiscus syriacus. Taxonomy (NCBI): domain Eukaryota; kingdom Viridiplantae; phylum Streptophyta; class Magnoliopsida; order Malvales; family Malvaceae; genus Hibiscus; species Hibiscus syriacus. Next base: position 8,398,777 of record NW_024063533.1, on the reverse strand, counting down.
ACCTCATGCGTCGATCCAATCTTGATTCTCGCTTTGAAAGATCTTCTATATGATCCAAGAGTGATCACCTCCGGGACATCAATGGGCTGGCCACCCTAATTAAAACTCTCGCCATCGTGAGGTCTTCCGTGTTTTTAGTGGCATCATGGATGTTTACCACCGTCCCCCATCTCTCTGCTACCCGTTCCAAAAATGAATCATTCCAGCATAAAAGAAGAACCCCAATTAGCTCAACCAGGCAGAATGCCATTGGAATTCCATCTTCATTCAGTAAGGTTGTCAATCGATCAAACCAAAATTCTAATTCATCTTTCTTCTTCATCCATGCCTCTATCATCTATTCAGACGATTTAAAAGTTACTGCACATGAATTCCAAACATAACCCCATCTAGCAATCTGGACATCATAACCTTCATTAACTAAAGCCTTTTGAACTAACTCAAAAGAATGTTTAATGATCCCCGTTAATGACCTCTTAACCCAACTTGAACTCTCAGAGGGAATATGCATTTCCAAAATATTTTTCTTACCATTCCCCCTGTGAAGACCATCATATGACATCTCCCTATTTTCCGATGTACTTCTCTTCATTTTGTTCGACAGTAAAGCATCTTTATAAGTTCTATCATCCCTTAAACTCCTGCTAATATCATCTTTCACTTTTGACTTTGATGTTTCTTCTGTATTCGGTGTTGAAACCATCTTCAAAGAACTATTCTTCCCCACTGTCCTTAAACGAGCTTCCTTGTATCTAGCAACTCCAATTGTAATCCTCCTCCCATCTATCAATGAACTGTTTAATTTGTCTATTGCCCTTTTCAAACCTGCCTCATTACCAAACTGCACAAAAGCAAATATGGAGAATTTGTATTTTGGGTTTCTTGTTTCTTTGGGAATGAAAACTCTTTCTACAGGACCCTGGAATAAGAACAAATCCCTTAATGCTCATCGTGACACTCTTCTTATGATATCATATGTATACACTAACAATGTTGTAACTTTCTCAGAATTTTAGTGTCTTATGAACAAAATATGATCTCCTTGACTTCTTGTATCCTAACGAGATCATTACATTAACAAACCTCCCAAACCAAGCTTGTGGTGCTTGCTTAATCTAAGAGGAATTTCCATGTAAATTTCCTCTACAAGATCACCACGGAAGAACACATTCTAAACATTAAACTGTTTTAGATTCCACTCAAAATTTGTAGTTAATGACAAAAGAACCCTTACCATGTTCATATTTCCAAAAGGGGAAGATGTCTCAAGATAATCAATGTCATAGGTTTGAGTGTATCCTTTGGCCATCAATCTTGTCTTGTACCTTTCCACTGAGCTATCAACTTTGTATTTTGTTGTTAAAACCCTCCTACATCGAACCAATTTCTTCCCTCTTGATAATTCAACTAACTCTGATGTCTTGTTCTTCTTAAGGGCTTCCATCTCAGTGTTCATAGCATCCTCTCACCTTTTTTTTTATAATGCCCCAGTTCGAAATTTCGGTAGTTGAATTGTATGGAGATTGGTTAGGAATGTTCTATTTCTTGTTCCTTTCCTAAGTGTAATGGGTAGGTCTTCAATATTTGGTTTTTTATGTTCATTTGTTGGTTCAATTGTCTCAATACTTGGCGTCACACTGTCAATTTGTTTGGAAATGGTTTTGGGCATTTGAGTAAGCACGAATAGGAAGATTGTACTTGTACTCGTCAAGAGACTGTTATCTTCTTCCTGGAATAAACCTCTAGTTGAATATTATCTTGATTTCCCACATTTTCCATCATGTCAACTGACTTGGTTGAATTGATTGTTGGAGAAGTGGGCTCACTAAAGATTCAAGGAATAAGATTGTTTGAAGCCGAGAAATTGGGAATTTTTTTTTGTAAGAATATCAGTTAGATTTTTAAACCCAAGGACATGTGTTGGACGCCTGTTAATAAGATGGGTAGCGGTTAAGACAACTTCATCCCAATACTGTTTGGGAACATTCTTGTGAAATAATAAGGCTCTAGTGATCTCTGGGAGATGGTTATTCTTTCTCGTAGCCACTGTTTTATACATGATGAGTCATCAATAATCCTTTTTTTTTGAAAAAATGGGGAAAGAATTTGATTGAAATAGTCTTTTGTATTGTTCGTACGAAATCTTTTAATTTTGACACCTAACTGAGTATTGATCATATCTTAAAAATTAGGAAAAGCAAAGCTAATATCAGATTTTTTTTAGGAAATATACTTATATCACCTGGATAGAATTATCTATAAAAGAAACAAATCACCTAGCACCAGAAACATTAGGAATGAGAGGCAGCCCCCAAATATCACTATGAATGAGAGACAAAAAGAACAAAGGTTTTTTGTTGCTTATAGGAAAGGAAGCACATTTGGGTTTGGTCAGGTAACTATCGTTACAATGAAAGGCTTCAAAGGCAAAACCTTTAAAATAAAGTGAGAAACATCAACTTGAGTATTTCAAATGATAGATGACCTAAACGGCGATAGGCTTCAAAGGCAAAACCGAAACAATAATTTGAATATTTTAAATGACGGATGACCTAAACGACGATGTTGAAGTCAAAAAACCAAAGTAGATATGGGAATGTCACCTTCTATTCTACTGCTTATTTGTTCTAGGAAGTAGAGACCTTTCTAACTAGTACGTCCAATCACCCTCTCCGTGTCCAGTGTCTGAAAAACACAATGCGAAGGAAATAAAAAGGTTACACTACAATTTGAATATCTTAATTTGTGAATGGAATTGCCAATAATTTGAGAACATGAACATTTCTTAATATAAGGTTTTTGTTGATATAACTGTCCCCTTGGTCAGCGACGGTAGTAATGGATCCGTCAGCTACAACGATCTTTGTATGGCTACAGGTTAGACAATAAGAGATTTTTTTTTTGGAGGAACATGTCATATGATCAGTGGCTCCAAAATCAATCACCACATGAGAGGAGAATTTTTGTTTGAGACATTAATAGAAGAGGAAGAATAAATACCTGAAAATGTCAGCGAACAGTTAGTTGTTGAATTTGGCTTCTCAAAAGATCCGAAAAAGGTCTTTAGTTTCTAGATTTGCTCGATGTGTGCTTCAGGAGCAGACTTCCTTTCATTACTGGTCAACAAGGGACTAACCATAAGTGCCTGGCTTCCATCATTTTCTCTTCGATTGGGCTTTTCATTTGGTCTGCCATGAAGTTTCCAGCATCACTCCCTGGTGTAACGATCCTTCTTGCAGTATGTGCAAAGCAAACTCATGACAGGGCTGGTGATTTCAACAGGACTGTTAGGTACTGCTGACATGATCAATTGAATGAAAAAGAAATATATATAGATAAGAAAGGCAACATTGAGTGAGGGGAAAAGAGAAAAGAAAATCAGAATTTGATTAGGAAAGAGCCAAATCTGATACAATGCCAGAAATGGTGAGGAACAAATTTCCCTATTATTATTTTCAATAGGTTAGATAACATTAGTTTAACTACACTAGTAGTAGACCCCCTAACAAATTCTCTAAAGATAAAGATTAAAACTATATGAAGATAAAAGATAATAATGACTCCTCTCATCTTAAGAGACTCCTAAAAACAAAACTTCTTACAATAATTTGCATAACTCAACACAATTACTAATCTGTTGTGTATTTTGGTTTTTCTAGTCATTCACTCAATATTTTTGTTTGATTTCTCATTTGTTTAACAAAACTTATGAGAATTCACAGTTTAGGCAATCAACCCTACTCTTAAACAAACTATGACTACTCTTAAAGAAACACATAGTTTAACCTTTTACTCGATACTTGAATTAACAATTCAAGTGTCGGAGGTGCCATTAATTGAGGATACATCAAATCCATTAAAATAAAAAGACAAAAAAAGAAAGGGAAAGTGAAAAATATAATTTCATCTCGAAGTTAATATGCAAAATTGAATTAATATTAAATCTAAAATATTTAACATGTATTTACGTAATATATTGGTCATGACATTAAAAAATTATCATGGCATTAAAAAATAAAACTTAAATACATTTTAAAAAATGTTTACCATATGCTTGTATTGGAATATAATGCAATTTATAATGTAATTTAATAATAATTAAAATAAGTTTATAATTAAATAGATTTATATTCTTTTTATTTGAAAATTATTGAATAAAAATGATTAAAGATAAGAAAAATAATAAAATAATTAGTAATTGATCAAGGGTAAATTCATTGCAAATAAACCTTAGGGGTTAGTGGGTATTTTTCAAACTATAGGTAGTAAGTGTATTTTATACCAAACCTCTGGGCTAAGTGTCTTACCCTTTTCATTAATTTCGTTATCAATTTGACGGACTTTTTCAAACTTGTTCCGATATTTTTTGTACAGTTGAACGAACCTTTTGCACATCATCATATATTTTTCCAAATGTACAAAAATGTCAAGATGTATATGCCACATCATCACATGTTTAAAAAGAATAAGTGGCATCAAATTATTTGACAGAAGGAAAAAAAAAAGAAGCTGACCTTAGTACTGAAATACACTTTCTGAGTAGTAGAGGGTCTAGAAATGATCAAATTATAGTAGAGAGATTAAATCCAAAAAAGCACTTGGCACAAGGACCTTCTTTACAATTTGACCCTTATTTTTTATTTATTTTTTGTTCATTACATATTTGGGGAGGAGGTTGTGTTATGTAGAAGTTGAACCCTGGTCTTTGGTGCCAACTTGCAACAACCTTAGCACTGTGTCTTTGGCTTTGTTGGCAGAAACATAATTTTTTTAAAACGTCATAGCAAGTAATTGCATTCCTATTCTTTCACCCTCTTCTTTTCTCTGTGTCTGTGTGCCGAGAAAGATATATAGTTTTTGTCATTAGTTCATTTCATGTTTAAACTGGGCATTCATCACCTGGTAAAGAGAACTGCCAACTCGTTCCAGTGCAAATGGTTGTGGTGGTTATCTTCTGTTAATGCTCAATTGAGTTAGCTGGGCAAACGAATTCTGACTAAAGATAAATTTTTGACAGCTACCTTTACCCCATCTTAAAGAAGGGTATCTGACTGCACCACCAGCAGGAAACACAATTGCACCTCATAGTGATTGGAAGAGAACAGAGTTCTTTCTGAATCATGAAGCACTTCAACAGGTAAACGAACTGATTGGTTTTTCCATTGTCCATGCTAAACAAATCTGAAGTTTCATTTTCATGATTGCCTGACATTGGGGATTCATTTCTTCAAATAATTTTTCACATCCAGTATATGAAGTTATGTTATTTCAAGTTCCTTTCCTAGGTGGAAGGAATGAATATGAGAAAATATATAGTGCATGTTATTCCAGGATGTTATATACAGAAGGCTAAAGCAACGTAAATTGCTACACGAAGAATAAAAGTACGTGTATGTGAGAGAGAGCTAGGATAGGGTTTACTTCAAGTTTATACTGCTGATCTATGTTCCTATAAAAAAAAAATACTGCTGATCTATGTTATTCATCTTTGTATGTATTTGGCTTTAATTGCTTTCGTTGGTTCTGCTCGGTTTTGCAATTGTGTAGGTCATCAGAGTTGAGCCTAAACAAGTTTCCCGAAGCCTCTCTGGCATAGTTGTGGATATAGGAAATACCGAAAAAAAGGCTATCAGAGTTGATATTCCAGATATCATCTCTGTATCAGCCTGTGCTGATCTGACTCTACCACCAGGTGCCGGCCTCTGCGTTAATACTACATCCGGTTCGGTTTTCTTGGTAAGTATTATGTTTTACATTTTAGCTCAAAACCTCTTTTCTTATATCTTAGTGGAATGAAGGCTTTCATGGGGATATCAAACTTACAATTGTTTATGCGCATATTTGTCATTTAGGCGTTATGTAAGCAATATAATAATAAAAAGGGTAAACTATATGTTTAGTGTTCTTACTATCACTTTTGTTCCGTTTTGATGACCCAACTATTATTTTTTTAAATCATACATAACGTTACTTTTTTGTTTCATTTTTAGTCATTCGTCGTTAAAAAGCCAATACTGATGTTGACGTGGTACCATAAGATAATACCACGACATTATTGAAAAAGAATAAAAAAATTACATGTCAGCAATTTTGCTTATTTTTAACGGCGGATGATGAAAACGGAACCAAAACGTAACGTTAAATATAATGACAAAATTACTTCATAACGTTTGCACACATGGCCACTTTGCCCCCTATCCTTTTTATGGAGTATTTTAGTCTCCAACGTTTCATTTTGGAGCAAAATGTCCCTTGATTGGATGAAAATTATTAGTTGACTAACGGTTAATGTTTCATGTGGACTTGGCAAGTCCATGTGTGATGCCACATCAAAAACAATATTTTTAAAGTAAACTATAATCGTAACTAATTACATATACACTTATAAAAATATATTTTAAAACAATTTAAAAATATTTTTTGATGATGTGGCATCACACATGAACCTATCATGTAAATAGGAAGCATTAACTGTTATTCAACTAACGATTTCCATCAAATCAGGGGTATTTTTCTTCAAAATAAAACGTTGGGGCTAAAATGTTCCAAAAAAGGATAAGGCGTAAAGCGATCATTTGTGCAAACGTTGGGTGTAATGTTATTATTATGCCTTTTGAAAGAAAAATAGTTGGGTGACCAAAATGAATCAAAATAATAGTCGGATGACTAAATACTTAGTTTACCCTAATTAAAAAAAATCCAGCTTTAGTGAGTATTGTGTGCTTTTCCCTTCAGGTTGCTGAGTCGTGGGAATCACTAGACGGGTGGCTTGACGCTATCCGCCTAGTATGTACAATTTATGCACGAGGTAATACTGATGTTATAGCGGGTATCATCACCACCTAATTATGTTTTCTCCGTTGTGCTGCCGTTTTTGCCTCTGTTTTTTTTTTTTTGCTTTCACTTTCATCTCTCTTCAAATTTGGTTGGATATAATTTTATTCTTTGTATATTATCAATTCTTTTGGAACATAATAATTTTCAGTCAAATTATTCATTTGGTATGTATCACACAGATTCACTTGACTATCAAATGTTGAAGGAATTTTCTATATTTATTTAAAAAATACTCTTTAATTTTATACAAGAGCCAAAGTAATAGAGAACTTGAAAGAAACTTCAGTTGATTTAACGAGATAAAGTATTAGGCTTTTAAAGAATAATATCAGAATTTAAATTACAATATTGTGAATAGAATATATTGAATTGAAAAATTACTCGTAATAGATTTTTTTAATATCTGAATTCGAAGTTTTTTTGGGGGGATGAATTCGAAGTGGTTAACTAACGGATTAAGTATAAAATTATTATAAAAAAATCATTTGGGTTGTGCGTTAGATCAAATCATCAAATATTGGTTTTTGTCTCAAACTATACTTAATTTTCTTGTATCTTCATACTTCTTTTTTATGGTTTATTTTTTATATTTCAATTTAGCATAATTTAATCTTTTAATTATTATTAGTGTAATGCCTTAATCCGATCCATTAATGTCAAGTTTAGTAGGAGTATTATTTTTCCACATTTGCTTTAGTACTATTTAACAGTAAATTAATTTCACTTGATAATATTAAGTAATTCATATGACAAATGGGAGATATTTTATTTATTTTGAAGATTTCTTATTTTTCAATAGAAATTTTGCTCGTGTTGTAACTTCAAGTTTAAATTTGAATTATTTTCTATTCATGTTTTCAGAAAATATTTTTTGGCTCAATAATCATTAAGAGGTTAAATTAGTGTTTTTTTTATAATTTCGATTAAGTAGATGAAAAAAATAAAAAGTGAACCATTTATAGTGGTTTGACATTTCAAATGTCTACCTTCACTAGCATAGTTTTACGCCATTAAGGATATTTTTCAATTCACTAATTTGAACTGAATCTTTCATAAAAAATATTTAATCGTTACAATATATTTTTAATCTCTCTCTGATTATAAATTTAAAACTAACAAAGAATGAAAATAAATATATACAATAAACATTATACATTACGAACAACAACAAAAATGAAAGAACGGAGAATTAAATTTTTTTATCTTTAATCTTTGAATGTTCATCTCTTACTTCTTGAAGTATATTTGATGTGTATTTATATCAAAAGGTAAGTTATTGTCAGATTCCAGTTTCCTAAATAAAGAATTATGGTTGTATTAGCTAAGATTATGTAAATATGTTAGTGATTGTAATCTATAACTTTAAGAGATTACTTTAGGTCAAACATCCTATAATCAGTCCCTTTCCTAGTTTAGAGGTTCCTAACCTAAGCTTACTTTGTCTATATCAGTGTAAACTTCCTATGGTGTAATTTATCGAAAAAAGTCTGTCTTGACATGGTATTAGAGCCTTTTTAGCTCAATTATGGGATTTTTTTTCTTTTTTTTTTCTGGCAGCCTCTTATCACTCTCGATCTTTCCATAAACTTATAGAGGTCGTTCAAGAAAAACATGGGTGGATTTTTCGAAACCAACAAAGTCATAGTGAATGAAGGAAGTTTCTTAAACAAAAAAAGTGAGTTGCAGAGCATCCAAGCAGCCTACATATTAAATGGGAAGAATTACCGAAAATGGTCTCAACTCATTTGCACGTTCTTGAAATGGAAAAGAAGATTGAGTCACCTACTTGGAAATGGACCTAAAGAAAGGGATCTTAGGTTTGATGCTTGGGATGAGCAAGGCCCTATGGTGATGTCTTGGCTATGGAACTCTATGATGCCAGAAATATGTGATACATGCATGTTCCTCAACACAACCAAAGAAATATGGGAAGTTGTGAGGCAAATTTACTCAAAACTTCAAGATGCTGCCCAAATCTATGAAATCAAGACTAAGATTTCGTCCACCAACCAAGGAAACAGATCAATTTTAGAATATTCCAAACTACTGCAAGATCTATGCCAAGAAATGGATCATTACCAGTGCATTCGAATGAGATGCAGGGAAGATGCAACAATTCTTAAAAGGTTTGTTGAAAAGGATCGAATTTATGATTTTCTTGCGGAAATAAATATTAATTTTGATGCAGTAAGGGTTCAAATACTTGGAAAGGAGGGTCTACCATTGCTAAATGAGTTAATTGCAATTGTTCGTGCCGAGGAAAGAAAAAAAGGAGTTATGATCGAGAATAACCAGGAGGAAGGTTCAACCTTGGTAACAAAGGATGTAAATGAGAAGAAATTTGGTGGTTTGGAACAACTAACCAGTGAATAAAATAGGCAAACTGAATTCACAAGGTCACTCAACAAAGACACCTTATAGTGTACATATTGCAAAAAACCTTGCCACACTAAGAAGAAATGTTGGAAACTTCATGGGAAGCCACAAATAATAAATAGAAATTTTTCAGTCAAAAGTGGACAACTGAAAGGACAAGGGTAGGCATACAAAGCAAGACAACATATTGGAAAAAGTACTACTCAAGATTAACCTGTTGAGTTCAATATAGAAGAAATTGAGAAACTAAAGTGACAGTTGGGATAACTGGAAAACCCTTTTTAACATGAACTTGTAATTTAGCTCTTTCAGGTATATCCTCTTCTCAAAACTCTAAGGTCTCGGATATACCCACCAAAGACTCTTGGGTCATTGACTCAGGAGCTAAAAACCACATGACCCACTCCTCACAAAATTTCATTACATATACACCCCGTCCTACTAATAAAAAGATAAATGTAACTGATGGTTCTGTGATTACAATGGATGGTTAAGGTGATATTATTGTAAGCGAAACTATCGCCCTTAAAAATGTCCTTAATGTTCCAAAGTTATTTACCAAACTACTATCAATTCAAAAGTTTACCAAAGATTCTAATTGTAATATGGTTTTTTATCCTACTTGATGTATTTTTCAGGAACATGGTACGAGGAGGATGATTGGATATACTAAGGAAATAAATGGGTTATACTATTTTGAAAAATCCTTCACCATTATCTTTCCTCTCCAAATCTGTTAAAATAAATAAAAATCAAATTTGGCTTCATCATCTCCGCCTTGGTCATCCTTTATTTAGAGTTTTTTAAATTATGTTTCATTTATTGTTCAAATGGTTAAATGGTGAAAAATTTCATTATGATATCAGTGAGCTTGCAAAACACAATGTACCATTTTTCCAGCAAGCAATAAAAGAATAAAATAAAATCTAATGTGAGCTCTACTTTTCAAACTTTTTACAATATGATCAAAACTGAATTTGGTGCTGAAATTAAGGGGTTTCAGTCTGATAGTGCCAAAGACTATTTCAGCCAATTTCTCTCACCATAGTTCCAGAAAAAGGCATTATACATGAGTCATCTTGTGTTAGTACTCCCTCAACAAAACGATGTAACTAAAAGGAAAATGGCCACATTTTATTTTTCATAAGGGCTCTCTTGTTCCAGAAAAATGTTCCTAAACAATATTGGGGGAGGCTTTTCATCACCCATTTTATCCAGGAGGTAATGTGGCGTTTTTATTATATATAATAATATAAAGGGTTTTAGTAAAATAATAAATGTTTGAGCATATATTATATAGTGTGTATATATTATAATCATATAGTATATAGTGTGTGTATAGTATATAGTTTTCATGTTAAATGGACATATATCATATAGCACATAGTATATGGTTTAGTATATAGTATATAGTTTTCATTAAATAGTACATATATTGCATATTATATAATCCATATTAAATAGTTTGCATATTATAAATAATAGTCCATATTAGATACAAGCCCATTTTATTTTCTTTTATAAATAATAAAAATCCAAAAAAATGTCCATTTTATTAAATACATATGTCCATTAGATTGTTTTTTAAAGGCCCAAATAGTAGTCCACACATCTTTACAAATATATAAATAAATAAATAAAAAAAATAAAACCCTAGTTTGGTTCAAGCATGTCGTCAATTTTGCCTTGGTGTGGGGTGAATTTGTTTGCTTTGAATTTTAAAAGGGGACAATGCATTAATTAGGGTGCAACTTTTAAAGTGTACTTGATGATTACACCTTGTCCATCCTCGTGAAGAGAGCCAAGTGATTTTGGACCATTGATAAGCCTTTGTTCCAATGAATTAGGATTTTGACACATCTTCTATCCTTGAGAAGAAAGCACAAATCCTTTAGAGCCCTTGGATGAGAAGCTATATCCAAAGGCTCCCATTGAGCCACGTCACCCATCCAAGTGAAGAAGCATAAATGCATCTAAACCATTGGATCTAGTTTGATCCAATGGTCAAGATTGTTTCATCAAAAGAGACATTTGGAGCTTCACCGGTGCATTACCACCGGCACTGAAGCTTCATCGATGCATTGTTGGCGCGTGAGGCCGTTCGTCTTCTCGTCCACCGTCGCCACCGTTTTGGACGGAATATCATCAGGTTACCACCATTTGTTTTCATTCCAAACATGAAAAAACATCAAAGAAGAAAATATCAACAAGAAATCCGAAGCTTCTAGCAAAAAAAACTTAACCAATATTAGTTACAAACGTTTATGAGCGGGAAGAGATGAAATCTAACTAATCAAGCCACTATAAATATCAATAATCACCAATCAACGAAAAACACACATCATTATCGAAAAATCAATGCATTAACCTTAAGTTAAGAGCAAGGAGTTGGAGAAAAGAAGAGTTTTTTTCACCTTCAAAGTTGTTCACCGCCACCGTTCGTCGTTGATCTCGGGTTCAAGGTTCGACCCGAGTCATGTTAAGGTGAGTTTTTGTTTTGTGTTGCTTTCATTTTCTCCATTGGTTCTAAAAATAAAGGTGGCCAAGAGATGTGGTGGCCGGCGTTGGGCCGTGATGGCCGACGATTGGTGTTTAGGGTGGTGGTTGTTTTGGTTTAGATAGTTTAGGTTGGAAGAAAAAAAATGGTAAATCCTATTGGATTTGAGATTATATTTAGGCTTTGTTTTTGGAGATTTGGGGCAAATTTAGGAAAATGTGTTGAAGATTTTGAGTTTTTAGGTTAATTTGGTCTATAAAAATATTTTTGGGTTGAGTTTCGGTGTTTTTATGGATCAAAACAGGTTTTTGTGTAAGAACATGGGAAGAACATTAAGTAAAAAGAGGGTTTGATTCAATTTGTTCTTCATTTTAAAGAAATGAGTCTTTTGAATGGGATAAAATTTTGAGGAAATTATTTCATTAAATCACCCTACTATACATGTGTTTTGCTTCCTGTCTCTGGATTCTCCTTTGTTTTATTTTTAGTTACCAAATCATTGTAACTCATTCCTTAAATTCTGAATTGTATGCAATTTAGTCCCTGATTTCACTGTAATTACTTTCATTATTTTATTAAATGTGTTTAAATATTAATATGAGTGTTAATTTTACAATCTTTCAAGATAGGCACGTTGAAAACCTTTAGATTTTTTAATCTTTTAGATCTAGTCACTAATATTAAAATTAATTATTAGATTTCTAATTAAACCTTAGATTTTAAGTTCTTTAGCTTTAGTCAGTAATTATTAGAGCCATAGTTTAAGTTCTTTAATTAGAAATTAATTAAATTTATTAATATCCTTTTAGGATTAACTTCTTTAATAGTTCTAATTAGAAACAAATTTGTTAAATTCATAATTTGATTAAAAATATAATATTTGTTTATTTTTAGATGTTGAAAAGGGTAGTCTTAAAGTAACTAGACATTTCTTTTTCAATATTTTTAAATAAATAAATATTCTACTAGTGGTCACCAAATTAAATAGGTTCATATTAATTAAAAAAATAAGGTTAGAGGTTTGTTCCTACGTTTAAATTGCTAAGTTAAATAATAACTTGACTAACTTGTCACTCTTTATTTTTCTTTTTAGGGCTTAATAATCAATTAGTTTCCTAATTTTAAGGATGACAATATTTCATTGTTTCGATTAAAAATAAGAAATAATTGTCTTAATTCCAATTAAAGGGTTAGTTTCTTCTTTAATTGGAAATAGACAAATACTGTGCATCTCTCCTAAAATCTCTTAATTAGGTTAAAATATTTTATTTTAGGGAATAAAAGGATCACTAATCAAATAAATATATGAAGTTTTAGATTTTAATATAGGGACAAATTCGTAACTGAAGGTACCAATTTTTTGGGCGTTGCGTGGGTGCTAATCATTCCCCAAGCGTAATCGACTCCCGAACCCATAATCTATAAATCACATACCAAATTGAATCTTTTTAAAGTTTTTATTTAAAATTATTTAAAGGGTGTTTTTGGGTTTTTGACCTATCTAGTCCCAAAGGTCGATGACGACTCAAATGTTTCAAGTATTTTCTAAAAATTTAATTCCAATTTCAAAATCGCTCCATATGCGCTTTGAAAAAAGTCACCATGACAAGGTTGTCATAACTGCTACTCGTATGATAAATAGACTACCTACAAAAGTCCTTGAGTCTCAAAGCCCTATGCAAGTTCTAACCAAGTTCTTTCTTAATTTTAATACCTCAAATAACCTTACTTCTGAAATATTCGGTTGTGTTGCCTTTGTACATGTACATTCTTAAAACATGGGGAAACTTGACCCACGAGCAGTCAAATGTGTACTTCTTAGATGTTTTCCACCTAAAAGGGCTATAAATGTTACTATCGTCCCACAAAAAAAAAAACACTTTATATCTGCTGAAATTACTTTTGCAGAAGGAGAAAATTACTTTACTCGTCCTTATCTTTAGGGGGAAAATATTATTCACATAAGATAAAGACAAAGATCTCTTCCTCGATTTTCCAACACCTGCCCAACATCCCCTTACTACTCACCAGTCTGAGTCAAACCAACTTAAAACTACACAACCTGAGACGGAACCTAATACCCCTAAATCACAGTAAGGGTTTTATGAGACTACTCATCCTCTACTGGTTTATTCAAGGAAGAAGAAACCGATGCATGCTCAATCATCCTCTTCTCCTATACAACACGAGGTAATTACTGAACCTACTCCTGCTGAACCTACTCCCAATAATAACAACACCACTAAAACTACTGAAAGTTATGATAAAAGAAACTATGACTTTCCCGTTGCAATTAGGAAATGAACTATAGCCTGCATAAAACATCCCCTGCACTTATTCATGTCCTACAAAAAATTATATCATAACCATAAAACCTTTCTTACTAGCCTGAAGTCTATCTCTATTCCCAAAAACGTATGCGAGGCTTTAGATAATGATAATTGGAAAAATGCCATAAAAGCTGAAATAGAGGCTCTTGAAAAAAATAATACATGGGACTTGGTTGAATTACCAAGAGGTAAGAAACCAATGGGATGTCGATGGGTGTTCACAGTGAAGTATAAATCAGATGGTTTGTTTTAGAGGTACAAAATAAGATTAGTTGCTAAACGGTACACTCAAATGTATGAATTAGATTACTTTGAGACTTTTTCTCATGTTGCAAGGATGAATACAGTGAGAGTGTTATTGTCACTAGCAGCTACTCATGGCTGGAAATTACTACAATTTGACAAAAAATACCTTTTCACATGGTGAGCTCGAGCAGGAAGTCTACATGGATGTCCCACCAGGGTTGTAACACCCATCTCTCGTATACCTTTCCGTACACGAGATATAGATGTCATGTCACTTTTAAAACTGTTCTTTTAAAAACCCGTAAAATTTTGTTTCTTTTTATAAAACATTCCTTAAACTTAATTACATAACAAAAAGTATCATTCAAATGTTTCATCATTTTACAAAATGATAATTCAAATGTTTTTCAGAGCGTTTTTACTAAATGTATTACATGCCAACTAAATACATCAAAAAGTAGACATGTATGTCATACTGTTACTGACAAGGCGATCCTTGTTTCGATGTTCGACGATCTCCTTACTCTGCTTGTATTACGACCTACGCGTGAAATAAACACACGTTAAGTATTTACTTAGTGAGGCAAGACTAATAGTACAATGAAATCATCGTTTTAGTAATTCATATTGATCAAATACCCATTCAATATTTCCAAGTTAATATCATTTCGTTACGATGCACACGTAGTGCCTGTACATTCATTCATAAACTCATTATGAATTCTGTGGGTTACACACATAGTGCCGAAACGGTTATTCATCAACATATGATGAATTTTGTACTTTGCAAACTTAGTGCCGAAACGATTATTCATCAACATATGATGAATTCTGTGAATTGCACACTTAGTGCCGAAATGGTTATTCATCAACATATGATGAATTCCATACTTTGCACACTTAGTGCCGAAACGGTTATTCATCAACATATGATGAATTCCGTGAATTGTACACTTAGTGACAAAACGGTTATTCATCAACATATGATGAATTCCGTACTTTGCACACTTAGTGACGAAACAGTTATTCATCAACATATGATGAATTCCGTGAATTGCACACTTAATGCCGAAATGGTTATTCATCAACCTATGATGAATTTCGTACTTTGCACACTTAGTGTCTAAACGATTATTCATCAACCTATGATGAATTTCGTACTTTGCACACTTAGTGCCGAAACGGTTATTCATCAACATATGATGAATTTCGTACTTTGCACACTTAGTGCCGAAATGGTTATTCATCAGCATATGATGAATTCCGTGAATTGCACACTTAGTGCCTATTTGGAATCACCCCACACATATTAAGCATTCATGGATGTCCGATAACATGGTATCGATACTACTATACTATGGTACCGATACTCTATTACGGTATTGATACCATTTTTGCATTCTGTTATCAATGGTATCGATAGCTTCCTCATAGTATCGATACCTTCCTCACAGTATCGATACCTTCATCACAATATCGATACCCCCTTTCTGTTTTGATACTTCTTTCATTAGTATCGATACTACCCAGCTGTTCTTCCCATTTTAAGGCTATAATATCATTATTGTTCTATAAGTACCGATACTCGTGCCCAGATTTTCCAGTTTTTAACCGATTATTACCCAAATGAGATCAAATTTCGTTATTTTACACCCAACAATACCATTAAACTCTTGTTTACCTATCCATACTAACTTTCCTTTATTTAGTTTCTTAAAACATCTAAAATCTTCCAAGATCATTCAAATCTAAGAATCACACCACCTTTTCTAACATGTTCTTAATCCTATCCAATGCTTCTAATATCTCATTTACCTCTATGAGAAATCAAATTTACTAGTAAACATTAATAAACACTCATATATTAACATATCATTTTAAAACCCATTTTCTAAAATCTCCATTATTTCCTCTATCTCATAGTTTTAATCCATATAATCCTTCCTTAAGCTTCTATCATACTCAAGGCTTCAAAAACCAACCAAAAATGAAAGGTAGCATTTTGAAAACTCACATTTGAGCTATGGAGGAGAGCTATCCACGGGAAAAGAAGAAGAAAAGAGATAATTTTAGCTAACTTACCTTTTTCCCCTTTTCTCATTATTTAAATACCTTTATAACAATGGGTTTTAAATTCATTTTCCCCTTAAAGGACCAAAATGCCCTCTTAATCATCCATTACTACAATTTAGTCTAAACCATTATTCCAAATCATTCTCATCTTTTATCAATTAATCAAATAAATCCTCAAATTTTAAATCCTTTCAATAAAGTCCCTAATTCGATATTTGGGGTATTACAAGGGTTTAGTTCAAATACTGGACAGTTGATATGCAGGCTAAAGAAGGCTTTGTATAGACTGAAACAGTCCCGAGAGCCTGGTTTGGAAGGTTTACCAAGGTAATGCTCAAGTTGGGATACAAGAAGAGCCAAGGTGATCACACTCTATTTGTAAAGCACTCACATTCATGAGGAGTGAAAACCTTATTAGTCTATATAGATGACATTATAGTGGCAGGTGATGATTTGGAAGGAATGGGGAATTTAAATAAATGTTTATTAAAAGAATTTAAAGCAAAGAGCTTGGTAAATTAAAATATTTCTTCTATATTGACGTAGCACACTCTCGGGAAGGAATCTTCATATCTCAACAAAAGTACATAGTTGATTTGTTGACAGAAACATGCAAGATGGGATGCAAACCAGTTGAGACGCCAATAGAGGTCAACCACAGACTTGGAGATACATTAGAAGATGCAGTTGTTGATAAAGGTTCCTATTGGAGACTCATGGGAAAGCTTATCTAATTGTCACATACTATACCAGATATTGCATATGCAGTTGATGTGGTAAGTCAATTCATGCACAACCCCAAAGAGTTATATCTTTGGGCTGTGTACTATATCCTACGATACTTAAAAGGCATGCCAGGAAAAAGAATCTTATTTAAGAAAGGGGAGAAGCTAACTCTTAAGGCCTATATTGATGCAGATTCCACTGGATCTACAGTTGATTTTTATCAACCTTGGGCTATTGTACTTTCCTATGAGGCAATATTGTGACTTGGAGGAGTAAAAAGAGAATGATGTGGCTAGATCTAGTGCAATAGCTGAATTTAGGGCACTGACACTAGGGATTTGTCAATTATTATGGCTAAAAATTATTTTGGAAGATTTAAAAATCAAGTGAGAAGGTCCAATGAAGTTGTATTGTGATAACAAATTTGCTATCAACATTGCACACAACCCAGTGCAACATGACCATAGAAAGTAAATTGAAGTTGACACATTTCATAAAAGAGAAACTTGATAGTGACCTAATTTACACTCCTTATGTGTACACTGATGACCGACTAGAAGATGCACTTACCAAAGGATTGCTTAGAAAGTATTTTCAAAAGTTAGTAAGCAAGCTGAGAATGGATGATATCCACTTCCCAACTTGAGGGGGAGTGTAAGATTCCAATTTCCTAAATAAAGAATTATGGTTGTATTAGCTAAGATTATGTAAATATGTTAGTGATTGTAATCCGTAACTTTAAAGGATTACTTTAGGTCAAACATTCCTAGAATTAATCTCTTTCCTAGTTTAGAGTTTCCTAACTTAGGCTTACTATGTCTATATCAATGTAAAATTCCTATGGTTTAATTTATCGAAAAATATTTGTTTTGATAGTTAGTAGTTGTTTATAGCTATTTGGAGATGATTTCTAGTGACTTTTAGGCTCGTGCAGATAGTGATATGATATTTCTTTTTGAATTAATCACTTGTATCTTATCTATTAACTGACTAATCCAAATCGAATTTTACAGCGACCATATTGGGGTGATCCTCTTAATCCAGTTTGCTCAATTCACAAACGATAGGATTCAAACTCATGAATTTACTTAAGGAATCTAGTGACTCATCCCATTAGACCAATTGGTATTGATATTAGATATACCTATAGATACTACTTTAAAGTATATTAGTATTATTTGTGCATACTCAAAAGTTCATTCAAATCAAATACATACATACATACATATATACATACATACGTACATACGTACATACATACATACACATACACATATACACACACACACACACACACACACACACATATATATATATTTCAATAAAATCATCTATTTAAAAGATATGCAAATATATTGATAAATAAAAATTGTTAAAAACCGAAGTATAATTTCAAATTCAAAATTTCATACTAAGGCTAAATCAATGAAGTATATACATTTTTTTTAAAAATTTGTCTTTCATTTTTGAAAACACACAATGTAATAAAGATAATAAGTAAAAGAAAATTTCGAAAAGTTATATCAAAAGTTTATTTAAAAATGAAAGCATAATAGGAGAATAACAAATTACTCAAGGACATTGAATATGTAAAATCATTATTTAAATAAATTATAAGCAATTCAATATGAACAAAGTAAAAAAAGAAAGGATGAATTTCATCGTCAATTGTTAGAAAAATTAAGAATAAAAGTCAAGAAACCAATCGATGAAAATTGGAGTTTACTACTAGTCATGGAATGAAAACTAATTTTCATCACATATTACAGTACCTATATTTACATAAGAACATAAAATCAATAATAATGCAAATTTATTAAAACAATTTTCTTATGGCTCCCCTTATTATCCTATGAAATCATTTTGAAAATTATAATGTATAGAAAAAATTGATACCAATTGATATTTAAATTTTAGTTCAAATGATTTAGTAATTACATAAATTACTTCACTAAGTACACAATATTATAATAATCTTCCACTTTCCCTAATGGAGTAAATGAGTCATATTAGGTATCGATATGCCTGGAATATGTTTTTGAAAACTCTTAGTTAACAAAGTGTTGTTAGATGGGTCTGTTAGGTTGTCTTCAGATGCGAACTTTAGATGGTAAGTATATTTGATCGATTAGTCAAGCTATTCATCTTTGTACTCTTATATTCTTTTATTTCATGAGTTATAGACATGCTAAGAGCATTCCTCTTCTTTATCCTACCCCCCAAATACAAATAGGATTAGGATCAAATGTGGTCAGTGATATGTCACGGCCCCAAAAGTTGAGGCCCCCACACATGAATGTCATTCAAACCTTTCCAAGTACAATATTTGTGTCATAACAACATTTTCGTTTGAAGGAAAAATAAATTTTCCATTTGATTCTCGGTAGATTAACAGAGAAAGTTGCAAACGAATATTTTGACAATATTTTTAATCGTTTTCATGATGAATTGGATAAAAAGATCTCGGAGATTCCTCACAATTTCAAACTTGACAAATTAATCCTTTTTATAAAATATTTTAATGACCATATTTTAAAAAATAGCACAGAACATTCACATCTTTTGAAACGAACCTGAATCCATTTCAGAATATAGCAGTCCTTAGTTCTTTAAGATAAATATATGATGCACTACTTTCTAAACAATCATTATTCACTTGATATCAACTAATCATTCCCAATACCAACAATAAGTTGGTCTAATAGATGAGCTACTAGATCCTTTAAGTAAAGTCAGGGGTTTGAATCATGGTGTTTGTGAATGAAGTAAACTGGGTTGGGATGATCGCTCTTACCTGTGCAGTGTTTGATCCTGATTAATCTATTAATAAATTGAAAAATAGTGGTTACACAAAGAAAAAGAAAAAAACTAATCATTCCCACTAATATATATATATGTTTGGATGTGTAAAAAGATGACGCAAGTAAAAACTTCCTATAGCTAAAACATAAGGTATCTTACTCACACACTTCCTTTCTTATGCTATTTTAGGATTATCTATTTTTCGTAAAAGAAAAAATAATTTTCGGAAAATTAATTACAATAAAATAAACATACTTTTAATGTTTATTTATAAAAATTAAAACCATAAAGGTTCCTACAATGACAATAGCATATTACATCATTATAGGTAAGGTAACATGCAGGCCTAAAGAAAACAAGATCCAAAATTGAAGGATACCGTCACACCTTGAAAAAGATAACACCAGCAACCGCAATATTCAAATGGTGAGAATCAACCACTAAAAATCGAAAAAAAGTGGTTATAAACGAAAAATTTATTAAGAATACAACTCTTTAGAGTAATCTAGGTAACATTTTAAGTTGAAACAGAAAACATTACATTCTCTATAAGAATTCATATAAATTGCATAATTACTCTGGTTACAACTTAAAAGGTTAACATCAAAATGTTATTGGTTGCTACCGAAACTATTACAATTGTGCAATTTTTTAGAATAGACATGTAACATTTAAGGCTAAAAATCGTGGCAATGTAATATTCTCAGTTGTAACCAAAATTATTACTAATAATATAGTAATTTTTTAAGTTAGACAAATTACTTTTTAAATTAAAATTCGCCATAAATTAACTTTAAGTTAGATCGTAGTACGACAAAAGCTACTCGATCATACATCAGATTAATGACACAATATACAAAAAAGATCTCTAAGCAAGCATATTTAGCTGACTGGCCAAGTTGCTCATCTTCGTTTCCTCATATTTAGGGTTTAGAGTTAGGGTTTATGTCATATTTAATCGAAATAAAACATCATTTTGAAAGCCAACCCCCAAAAAAAGTTTTTGAAAAAATGAACTATTTTTATTTTATTAATTCTTGTGCATATACAAAATTTGTTATTTTTTCAATGACCACATTTAATCATCATGTTCGAATTAATATCAAGTATCGGTTCGGGTAAATCATCTTTTACAGTATTTCTACATATACTTCTAACTTGATTGTTCAAATATGTAAGAATTTTTCTATTACCTTCACGTTCAATCCAAGAAAAAACATATCCATGCTTTAAAATTGCTTTAGCCACCAACTCTCTATAGTTTTTTGGTCATCAACATCAACTTCTAGTCCTTCTCCCTTTGTTCTCAAACTATTATATTGTTTACAGTTTTTCAATATGCTTTTGCATATTGGAGGTTTCATAATGTGAGTAATAAATAAAAGAAGCAGTTTTGCAATGCTTGTAAAGTGCCTTCTTTTTTCCATCGTTAGTCTCGGTGGAATTGATAATGAGAAATATTTCTAAGCCTGACTCCGTCTCTTAAGAAAGATTTTGATTCTACTACAACATTATTGGTATCACTTGAAACCTCACATACATTAACATTTGATCCCATGACTGCAAAAACAAAGAAAAATATTATTAGTATTAAGCTAAACCTCATATGCACGTCAAAGACACATAATGAATCACACAAATACATTAATAAACACGTCATAAATACACGCGTAATTTTATTAATAACATAGAACAAAAAAAAAATCTGAATAGAAATTTTTTAGATAAATAATTTACTACGATATAGACATATACCTAGAGTGCGTAATAAGTCTTTTTTTTAAATAATAATATTTTTTCGGCTGAGAAATAAGAAAGTCAAATTAAGCATGAACGAGATGCAATAAGGTAAAAGATAATCGATGTTACCAGTTTAATTACTAAATTTCTTGCACTTAAAAAATTGTAATAATAATTATAGTAGAAAATGACATTAATTTTTACATTAATAATAACGATCATAGTAAAATTAATAATATTAACAATAGATTTTAGTAATGAATTAATAGTGGTAATTGTAAATAATAATGGAAAAATAACTAATTAAAGAAATTAAATTAAAGTGAAGCTTAAAAAAGTGAAATGTGATGTATTTGGAGGTTACCGGTCACGACAACAAGCAATATTCGGGTAAGGTGATTGAACAACAAGGCATGAGGAGTTGAGCACTGGGTGAAGAGCCATTTACGTGTGAGAGCTGAAGCAGAAAGGGAGACGGTTGCGTATGATAGTTGGAGCTGACGCGCAGTAGCTAGGCGACGATTGAAACTAAGAGAGCTGAGCGACGACAGAAGAAATTCTTGAATTTTGAATTTCGTGAGTTAAAGAAGATCAACATCATACTTATATATAAAATATTTATAAATATATAAAAGAATTCCTATGTAAATAAAATTATACTTTAACTTAAATAATGAAAGTTATTTTTGAATAATAAATTAATTTAAATAAAATTAAAAATGTAATAAAAATATTATATTTATAATGAAAATAATAGAAAGTTTACTTATATTACATAATAAAAGGAATAAAATAAAAGTAAGATTGAAAAGAATAACAACTAACAAATAAAGTTTACTTATGTTACTTATAATAAAAATAATAGAAAACAACTAAAACAAAGGAAATAATATTAGATTTATAATAAAAATAATAGAAAGTTTACTCATGTTACAATTATAACGTAACAAATAAAGACATCAAGTTATATATTATTTTTTAAAATTTAATAAAAATATTAAATTTATAATTGAAAATAAAAGTTATTTCTTTATTAAATAATTGTCATTATAAATTTTTCATACAAGATCAATGTAACATTTTGGTAACAAGCTCTAACATGCATTATAGGATCGTATTTGTGTCAAATTATCAATTTATCATCTCTAAATGATGGTTTAATTTAAAATATTGAATGATTGAGAATCAGAATTAAGTGTAAATGATAAGATTAACAATCAAGAAGACATGTTTTTTCTTATAAGAATATATTAATAATTCTAGATATATTTGATTATACTCATAACCAATTTAACCTGAATTAACTTGATCAAAGTTTGACCAAACCAAAAATCACCCAATCTGATATTGACCTAGCCCGAAATCTAACTGATTCGGTATTAATCCGATCAAAAATCAACTGATCCGATATTGATCCGAACCGAAAAACAACCGACCCGAAAATTGACCCGACCCAATACTCGAACCGATCCGATTTACCATACACCCAAACTAAATCCGAATCAGACCAAACGACCCAAATAAAATTAAACCGAATATAATCTATGCCTAAAATGACCCGAGCCAAACCCGATCCAAATAACCCATTTGCCACCTCTATTCATAACCTTTCTGACTTTAATTTAAACATAAAAAACCTTAACACATTTAATTATCTTGTGACAATATATATATATATATATATAATCATGTTATACAATGTAAAACTCTTTTAGTTTTACATAAGTTTAGGACCGTTGGATGAGTGAAAAATAAATGGATGAGATTAACAATAGTAAATGAGAAGATATTCATTGAGGAAAAAAAACAAGGAGTCAATCTTAGTTATTTATCTTAAACCTGCGTAAAACTAAAAAGTTTTATCTTGTGTAAGTGGATCTTAACCCTATATTAAAAAATTTATAAATGAACATTTTTATCAAACAATTTGATAAGAACCCTCAACCTATCATACTCAGATTAAAGGTAAATGTCAAATAGATACTAACTACAAGCTAGCTAGTAGTCAAATGACAGCAAAATTTGGATAAAATTAGAACCTAACTAATACAAGAAAATTCAAATTATAATTTCATGAAATGAAAATGAGCTTCAAGCAGGCACCCAAGCTGTGGCAAATACAACATTATGTCCTTTCCAAGTAAGTAAAAGATCGTCTTCGTCTTTCTTCAATCCCCATCCGGCTGCATGTTCATCGAGCATCGTTTTCACTTCCGAGATAGTGTCTTCGCCGAAGTTAACCCGACGAAAACCGGCATTTTGAATCCGCTGCACCCACCGGTTCTTCGGTTCAAGCCTCTCGACCCTTTGCAGACCTTCATGAGCTATCACATTCTCTATCTTCCAACAAATCCCGGCCTCGTACCACTGCCTTTGCTTGCTCCCTTGTGAAAGAAAAGTGTCCACCGTATCGTAGGGTATCCATAGATAATTGAAAGCAGACCTTAATCTACACACCAAATTATTTGATGTCAAATCCGCATCCTCATCTACTAGTACAACAATTGTGGGGTCTAACACTCGAAGCGCCTTGAGGAACATGGTTCGAAGAGATTGAGTGGGCGATGATTCAAATGAATAAGGGTTTGAATTTACATTAGAAAGAGGAGACAGAGTTTCTTCTGGTATATAGTGAAGCATCATGTGACAGTTTATAACTAGAGCCTCACCACTTTCTGCATATACTAAATGTTGAACCCGAAGGTGCTCGATCAAAGAAGAGAATCCATCGGCGTAACTCGACGGAACCGCTCGGAATTCCAGCACGACATTGCGGGACCTAGCGAAGTTAACCAATTTGGATCCTAACTCTTGGTAAGAAAGGTCTATCATTGGTGGGAAATCTTCAGTGGCACCACCGGCAACTGTGAGTTTTACTAATGGGGGTCCTTCGAGCCTATTGGCTATGGCATCGATTAATGTAGGGATTTGCATGCAATGTGTCAAGCTTAAGTCAACTATGTGAATGACTGAGTACCCTTCAACAGCTTCTAGTATCGCTGCATTCGCTGCTGTGAAACCGAACCGATGCCAAGGGGTTAAGTCCACGAAGCTAGCCAGCTCAATGACGGAGAAAGTGTGGATGTCTATAGAGAGGTTGCAATGAGCGTTCGCCATTGCTGCAAGCATTTTGCAAGTGCCACTCTTGGCTGTTCGGACGATAAGTGCTCGAAGGAAAGCACATGTTAAGCGCTGGTTGGAATCACCATCCGGTGGTGCAATGTTGTTGAGAACCCAAAGAATTTGCTGCGCTAGAGTAGCATCGTTGCTTTCTATAGCGTTGGCGCAGTGCACTAAAAGCTGTTCCATGCAATTGGCATCACCAAAGCTGCCCAAACCCTTTGAGGTAGGGAATCCAGGCCATGGACGAGCCCGATGAAGTTGGTTTTTGTTCATTGTGGGGACTGAAACGAAGTGATTTGGTGCAAGGGTGGGATTTCAGTGAATTGCATCTTGGAGAGAATGAGAGATAAGAGAGAAAACAAAATTAAAGAGTAGAGAAAAACAAGAATCAGAAATAGCAGAAAGACAGAAAAAGACCAGACTAACCGTGGGTATCTTGTCATTGGGAAACGATCCACACGGTAATGGGTGGGGAACCACCAATTTATAGAACAGTTTGGGAGAATTCTGCAAATGTATCAGGCAAAATTGACCGTTCAGCTTTTGTGAGAATCTTATTTTCATCTAACAAAGGAAAACCAAAAGGGACTGCTCAACGAGGAGTAAACAGTTCCCATCCCTAAAAGAAAACAACTTGGTTCAAGTCAAATTCGGTAAAACATACCATCTTTTCCACAAATACCAGTCTTTTCAGTTGCTAAAGATAGGGGCTGCAATAAACCAGATTCAAAACAGCCCTTTTCATGGCTACAAAAAGGCTCTAATCCCCCTATTCTGAATACTCTTTTGTTCCCCCTTCACTAATATAACCAAAGAGAGAAGAAGAGAGAGAGTGTGAAATTATAAAGGGAAGCAGCAACTTCAGTTGGAATTTGGTGGTATGTGAGGGTAGCCGGCCATGGGAGTTGGGATTTTGTCATCTAATGAAGTGTGGGTAAGGCATTTAAGCTTTGGCTCACTCACTCATGCCCCATATAACATTAACTTTATCATATCATGAAGAAATAATTTTTATGCAGGTCTTCATGTATGTGTGTATATTACTATGATTAGTGATTGATGGATTCAACTGATCTTTTTAATATCTTTAAATGTGTGAGAGAATGGCAGTAAGGGTTCCTCAGAAGACTCATGGCAGCCAATCTTTGGATTTTATGACGAGACAAATTCAATTAATGAATGATCACTATCTAACCCAAATGACCCCCCCTCTCTCTCTCCCCAATATTTTTAAAAAATTATATATTTAATATTATATTTTTATTCTAATTATTTATCGTTAAATTTGATCATTAATTTAATAAAAATGGCGATATGGCATAACTTTTAATTCTCAAAACTTAAGTATTTTATAAAATTAGTCATCATTCAAAAATAATTTAATAAATTTCTAATATTTAAAAATCTTATTAATTTGATTATCATTTTAATTTAAAAAATCCAATAATAAATTTATACTAATTTATTAGTGCTTTTTGAGAATGCGTGCCTATTTTTAAAATTATCGAAGTTCATAGATTTATCGAAGTTCAAAGATGATTTTTCCAAAGAAACTATCTCAAGGTAGATAAAACTTTGTTTCAAGAGAAATAACTCAAAGATAAGTGTTTCAATAGAAACGACTCAAAGATAAGTGTTTCAAGAGAAACATGCTCAAAGATTTTCTTCAAATGAAAATGTCTCAAGAGACAAAATTTTGTTTCCAAAGAAACATACTCAAAGATGGGTTATGTCTCAAGTGAGACGAAATTTGTTTCAAAGGAAACAATCTCAAAGGTTGGTTTTTCATTAGAAACTGTCTCAAGAGAGACAAAATTTATTTTTAGAGAAATAGACTCAAAGATTACATGCTTTATTTCCAGTGTAACAACTTCAGAATTTGTGTTTTTAAGGGGAAATTGTCTCAAGTGAGAGGAATTGATTTTAAAAATCTCAAGTGAGATTAACTTTGTTGCAAGTGAGATTAACTTTGTTTCAAGTAAAACAACATTGAAATTTGTATTCTGAGGGAAAAATGTCTCAAGGGAGACGAAATTTGTTTTGAGAAAAATTGTCTATAGGGAGACGACACTTTGTTTTTTCAAGAAGATAATCTCAAAAGCTCATAATCTGTATCGGTTCCTGTACGTTGAGGAAATGTCTTCAGAAGGTCTGATTGTTGACTTCAGGAAGTCAAATATGTGGATTTCATTGTTTTTCAGGTTGAAGACATCTGGTCATTTCTAAACTTTTATTTTCTGAAAGATCGAAATGATGCATTTTTTTACTAACTCTCTGGGATGTTATGATGGATGCCAAGATGAAATTTATTTGATGTTTTATTGAATTTTTCCTCAAGAGAGGATAAAATGTCTTTAATTCACATGATGATGAATGCAAAGATGCAACTTTCATGTGTTATGTATGTATGTGTTGATGTATGTATGTTGATCTGTGAGGGGAACGGTTGTGTGAGCAATCTTCATTTCCACCAGGGTGTACTCTTGCAAACCTTGACCTAAGACAATTTGTTTTCCTTGCCCCATCAAATTTCCCCCCAAAAATTTGTCTTCTCTTGCCTCAGCTTTGATCTTAAGCTTCGGAGAGATATTCGTTGAATTCCAAGATATGCCTCTAGAGAGATTATCCATTTTGAAGATGTTTTTCTTCTTTTGAAAACAACTTGACGAAGAAAGAATATGTGAATTTTCATTTTCAAATGAACTAAAATAATGCCCCTTCTTCGGCCTCACAATTGGAGCAAATCACAAAAATATGAATTCATTGAATATAAAAAATCAATTGCTCTTTTAATCTTTGATAGCTGCAAATCCTTGACAAATATCAAGATCGAAAGGTTTGTTTAGATGTTAACTACCTAAACTCTAAGGTTTGTTACATTGATTCGGTCATCGTGAAGATCATGGCATGCACCTCTTTTTTGGTTTGGCATTTTGATCGGAGGTGGACAAAATGTCGTAACTAGCATAGTCAATTACTAGACTCTTTAGACATTTTTGTTTCAGTTCTCTGAAATCTTCCATTTATTCAAGCTTCGTAGACTCCTCTAGCAAAGACACTGCATAAATATTAATATAAAAATGATATTTCTGAGTTCTCGTGTGAATTTGATTATAACAAGTGTTCCTCAACTCCCTTATTCCATTCTGAAACTCCTTATTTAGAAAATTTGATTTAACCTATCATTTTTTGGCTAGCTGAATTCAACTTTATTGTACATATATATTTTATAATTGCCTTTGTTCGCTAGCTGAAGTATTCATGTCGTCACAAAGTCTTTGACTTGACAATCACAGTAGAGCAAACACCGAATTGCCAAATACCCGATCAATGTCATGGTTTGAATGTAATCTATTCATAAAGCCAGGGCTTTCGAGTTTACTTTATAACCAATTACTTTAGTGGAATAACTTAGATTTTATTGTATACATATATATATATTCTGGCTATACGGATTCCATTTCTTAAGTTCGCTAAGGAGAATCTGTTATAGTCCTAGTGTTTGTTGAAGGTCAGAAAATCTCATCGTTAGAGTTCAATTTCCAAGCAACTGACCTAAACTAGATTCATCTACTTGACCATTCCATCTAAGAAGAATATGATCATCATTAAATGCCATTAACAGAAGTAGAAACTAATCAACTTTTCTATTTCACGTTCTAGTTGCCCCATTTTGTTCGCTTCTAACACATACCTGAATGCCAAAATGATTGACTGTACATACGAGGAGAGAGCTATCTTGGTTCCTTCAAGGGAAAGGTATGCACTTTGATGTTTTTATAGATTAGGATCAAGGGGTCCTTGTTTTTCAAGGTTCAATCTTGTCATTTGTCATAGATTTACAACTTCAATTATTAAAAAGCTTTTAATTCAAATGATATTAAAAGAATTTCAAGATTGAAATTTGCTCATTGTTCATTTCCTAAGAAGGAAACATTTTATTTAAAATGTTCAAAAATCAAGTGATTTACAAACATTTAAAAATAGATAGAAAAACAAATTCAAACAAGATGACATGCATGAGAATGTAACAAAATTCCAGATGGATGCCCCAGCCGACTCCTGATCAGAATGCCTATTACACATTGAATGTCAATACCCCTGAATCGATCATATTTTGGACCTTGTGCTTCAATGCCCCACAGTTCTCAGTGGTGTGCCCTGAGCTCTTAATGTGATAGCTGCATATGGCGTTAATATCATGGTCTTCAGGATATGGGGGTTCTCTTGGTTTGGATTGAACTAGAGTCACAAGATTCTTCTCAACTAGCGTTGGGAGCAATTCCTCATATGTCATTGGGATTGGATTGATGCGAGTCTTTTCGCGGAAGACATTACGAGGCCTATTCCCCAGACTAGCTAGATAAGATCTCACGATGTTAATCTCAACTCTTTGCTCAATGTCAATACTGCTAGTGCCTCATATTTGGCCATTATTGATCATTTCTCCACACATGACGATGTCGGAGAAACTCTTGGTGGAAGTTCCTCTCATGTAGTCGATATATGGAGAATTCAATGTGTTGATGAATATAGTGATGAACTCTCTTTCAGTTATTGGTGGATGCACTTGAGATGAGACATTCCTCCATCGTTGAGCATATTTTAGAAAGCTCTCACCACTCTTCATCTCCATATTCTACAGCAATGTTCGAATCCGGGGCCATATCAATCATGTGTTTGTATTGACCCAAAAAGGAACTAGCCAAATCCTTTCAGGAGCGGATTTGAGTACGACTTAGTTGATTATACCACCTTGAAGTGGGTCCAGTCAGACTGTCTTGGAAGTAGTGGATCAACATCTGATTATTATTGGTGTATCCAGTCATCATTCGAAAAAATATCGTGAGATGGGCATTAGGACAACTGGTTCCACTGTACTTTTTGAACTCGGGCATCTTGAATTTGGGTGGAAGCACTAAGTCAGGAACTAGGACTAGTTCTCTTGCATCCATCTCATTGTGAGAGCTCTGTCCTCTCATTCCCTGGAATGTCTCTCTGAACTATAATTTCAAATTCTCCGAGATCTCATTCTTGGCTCTTTTCATCGTATCAGGAGCATATGTTATGATCAACATAATTTCCTAGAGGGTTTACACACAATGGCTTGAGTTTGAGTGGCTTGGAAGTATGTCGGCCGAAAGGGGTCTATGTGGATTAGCATGTGCCACCACACATTTAGAGGCTTCTTGGATCGAGGAAATCTTCTCTTTTCCTCTTTCTTGGTTGAGCCCAGTCACTTTGGCTACAATTTGATTAACCAAGTCATTTTGGTTTTGCAAGATACGTTCCACGGTGGCTTTTTGTTCATACTCCATTTTAACCTCCCACTTAGCTTGCATCTTTTGCAAACTCTCTTCCAGTTTTTTCTTCAGTTTCTCAAATTTTGCTTCCATTTTCAATAATGTGATTGCAATTGCACAATTAGAACCACTTCCTCATAGTCCCCCACAAGGTACAATTAATGCATGTAAAATGCTTATATGAATGCTATGTAAAATGCAATGATGCAAATGTAGATGCAAAAATATTGATCCCAACAATGAATATCATAGAATAATTTTGTAACCTAACTTAGATGTTGAATCTGAAGTGGATCACTGCTTTGTCTCAGATCTTCGTCCTTGAAATGATGCCCCTTAAGTGTTTTGTAACCTAACTCAGTTGGTGCCCCTGTGGTGTTGAAGTTAGTGCGTCACTCTTTGGTGGTTATCATTGAAACAATCGTAGATAAAAATCTACCACTGGATTACTCCTTGGATCGATGGATCATATTTCCAGTCTCGAATATTGAAGGCTCTTCGAGAAAGTTTCATTCTTGGACTCTCTGAACTTCTTTTAGCCCTCAGTGTATGTTTGTGTATGCGACTACTTGATTAAAAACTTTTACCTCTTCTTGTAAAAATTTTCTCTCGAATATACCCTTGCGGATCAACACTCTTGCAATAAGTTATGACAATGCAAATGCAATGAAAAAAGGATAAAAAATGACACAAACAAAAGAAAAGAAATAAGTTAGAGAACACAAACAAAACAAAACAAATTAATTAATACAAGTGAGACAATCAATACAGATAAAAATGTTATTCAAAGATGAATATAACACCTACCCCATCATGATATCTACCCGAACATGCTTTAATTAAATTACATTCCTACTTGGACATGCTATCTACCCAAAATAATTTTTCAAGAAATTGATCATAACCACATGGTATCTAGTTCACATGCTTTCATTCAACGGAATTTAAAGTAAAAGGAAAGATTTAGAAACACTCATCCTTTGTGTACACTTATTTTGGGTACCTACTGACAGACAGAGGTTCGATCTGACTATACCTAGTGTGACCGTTTTACGGTTCACTATATGCATGGTTTCGGCTCTAACAGGAAAAGGGTACTCGAATTTTCCTTGATGTCGATGCCCCCTTGGGCTGCCAAAACCTCGATCCTCACCCATTATAGGTTTCAAAAGGAACAAATTCAATTCGAGGAGATTCACTACCTTATACCCATACGAGGAATAAATCTCTACGAAGGTATAAGATATGTATCCCAAGGGCTATTTGCTAAAACTCATACGAAGAATAAATTCTTACGAGAGGAAAGCATTCACCTGACTAATTTGGATTAAAGCTCGTGTCTAGAGCTTATGTTATACAAATGCACGTGAGGTGTGAGAGGAGGAACATACAAACCTTTGACTCTAAAATGGGAAAGAAAAAAAACTCGACAAAAACTTGGACAGAGATGAAAACAAAAATTAAAAATTTTAGTATGACAATTAAAAATGAAGCAATTAAAACTCCAATAAACGGATCATAAGTTAACTAAAGAGTTGAACTCATAATTTCCACCAAACGATAATGTGTAAGTGACTTAAAACCTGACTCTCTAAAAACAAGTCTCCAGCAGAGTCGCCAAGTTGTCATAACCATTTTTTTGAAAAAAATAATTAAATATTATTTTAAAAAACATTTATGATTTTAATTTTGAAAAAATTGGCGATTTTGGATTAATTTGAATTAAATTGGATAGGTTGCCATCGACCTTTGGGTTAGGTAGGTCGAATACCTGAAAACCTCTTTTAAACAATTCTAAGAAAAATCATTTTTAAGACAAAAAGTTGATCTGCATTTACAAAGATTCGATTAAAACGAGTTCGGGAGTTGGTTACGCGTGGGGAAAGATTAACACCCCCACAATGCCCAAAATCGGTACTGTGTAGCTTACATATTGTCGTAAATGGCGGAAATCATGAATTGAATAAAAATTAAATTATGATCCATTTATTGAAATTTAATTAATTTGCTTCGAATTGATTATTTAAAGAAAATCCTTTAACTCGATAAGAAATCTTGAAATTTGCTATCCTCCATCAGGAAAGCTATTTCAACTATTTCTCATACATAAAGAATATTCCTACTCGGTTATAAAAAATTGCGAATCGAATATAAATTGACAATCAACATTTGCGTGAAATAAAATAAATTGTTATTTAGATAGACATTCATTGCGTTACTCGATTTAAAATACGAAATGAATTGATTAACAAAATAAAGTTAATTGATTTCAAGTTAACCTTTTGTTAAAATGCCGTATCGGATCGCATCACTTCGACCAAGTGAAGCTTTCCACTCTCATTCTACAAATCGGTGTTCTTGAAACACATTAGAGTAAATTCATCAATAAATAGAAAAATACAAATGGAAATAAATGCTGCTGGAAATATATGAAATAAAATAGTTACATTCAATGGAGCTAAACATATTTATTAAATACAATACGAATAACTACGTAATAAATAAAATAAATATTCAATAAAAGGACTAAAATACACATTAGCAAACATAACACCTTAAAATATAAACAATACAAATAAGCTCAATCAATGATTTAAAAGACCAAAATAAAAATAACAGAAACTTAAAGGACTAAAATAGAAAAAACAAAAACTTAAAGGACTAAAATAGCAAAAATAGAAACTTAAAGGACTAAATCATAAATATACATAAATCATAACCAAAAACGAAAATATTAAACAGTACATGTACTATAAATGAAAATATCACATAAATCATATTTAGGACTAAAATAAAATAACCAGAAACATAAAGGACCAAACAATAATTAAACCAAATACCAAGTAGTGACTAAAATAAAATATTTACAAATGACATGGCCAAATTTCAATATCAACAAAAAATACACAGCACACTAACTTAGTGACTAAAATGAAATAATAACAAATGTTATGACCAAAGTCCAAGTATTAAAAAAATACATAATATATAGTTACATGACTAAAATAAAAATATTAAAACATCAGTTCTCGAAGTAAAAGGAAACAAAACTTCATTCAATGGCTAAAATGAAACATTACAAATGATATAGGGACCCAAAGTGGGATTGACCCACGCACAAAATACATAATGGTCCCCCTCGAAACTACGTCTTTTCGTGGGGATACTTAAGCCTAAGCGTATGGCTTTCTTGCTCTCATTTCCCATTTTCTTCTTTTTTAGAGAGAGAGAGAGAGAGAGAGAGAGAGTGAGTTCTCTTGACTCTCTCATCGGTGGGGGAGGAGCCGCCGTTCACCAGTGCCGACCCACGTCGGTTTACGGCGGCTGGAGGGAGTAAAAGACACCCCGAATATCCCTCATTGCCTTCAACCCATATTCAAACCCATTTTAACTTAAAACCCATCCATTAGCTCTAGATCTAACGATTACCTTCCGAAAAACAAAATCGATTCGACGACCTTATGGCTTTCGAGGCTCTTCCAACCAAGGCGAGACACTATTCTTTTCTCTTTGCTTCTTTTTTCCTTGTGATTTTTCTTTCTTTTTGTTTCGATTTTTTTTATGTTCCCCCCGAATCTCCTCTCGTTCCCCTCTTCTCTATTTTATGTTGATGCGTGACTGATGGCTTTGCTGCCCGAGAACATAAGGTCGACAGAGGCTAAATGTATCTTATGATATCATTTAGATTTTTTTCATTCTATATTGGGTTGTTCTGACTTTGGATGAGATTTTTCTCTTTTTGATGCATTTTCGATCATTGTAGGTGATAACATTGGCGTCAGAGGCTGTCGGCGATGGGAGGCTCGGCTTGAGCGGTGGCTGAAGCATGGCGGTGCAGTGCATGTGTAGCTTGGTGGTTGGAAAGGTTCTTACGGCGTGACTAAATGTTGATATTTTAGGGTTTTAAACCCTAAAATGATCTAAACTATTGGATGGGTCCAGATCCAAGGGCTGTGAGACTGAGGCGGCTGTTGTTAAGGAAAAACCCTAGTCGGGTTGTCCAGTGGGCCGATTCGGGTCGGGTCTGGGTCGGATCCTAGTCCAAAACCGAGTCTTGTAATGCTTTGGGGCTGCTGGGTTGTTGGGCTTGAGCTGTAATTGGGCTTCATTTGATTGTATTGGGTTTAATGAGGGACTGCACAAAAATATGTAAAATGTAATTTAATAATAATAATAATAATAATAATAATATAATATAAATATAATATAATATAATATAATATAATATAATATATATATATATATAATATAATATAATATAATATATATAATATAATATAATATAATATAATATAATATAATATAATATAATATAATATAATATAATATAATATAATATAATATAATATAATATAATATAATATATATAATAATATAATAATAATAATAATAATAATAATAATAATAATAATAATAATAATAAGATAATTTTTTTGTAGATCAGGACAAAAACGAGTATCTACCGTAAGGTGATTACAATTTAATATATGTTCTAAGTACTCTCAATCATTTGATAAGAATGTTCAATCCATCCATGAAGTCGTTGGTACTCAAACCCGCGACCACTAAAAACAACAATTCCTTTAATAATTGCGGTAAGTTGTTCATGCAATGAAATTATTAAATTTAAATATGACGTATTTATTAAATTATGACCAATTTGATCGAATATATAAATTTTAAGGACTACAACTATTTTTATATTGTACCACATCATTATTTCCGTCTAGCCAAATATCAAACCTTACGTAAGGTGACCAAAACAAAAATGAAACGTAATGTTACGTATAATTTTAAAAAAATAATTGAATGACCAAAATATAAAGACAAGAATAGATGAATGACCAAATAAGTAAGTTACCATAATTATTAATGCAAAAATATGAGATAAATTACCCAAAAACAGCTCGAAGATTTTGTTTCTCGTAAAGAGAGAAAAATTGAAACGAACACATACTGAAATAATTATATATAATTTTAAAAAATAAATATACGTTTAATATAAATGATAAGAATATAATCATCTTTGATATAGAAATATTATTATATAGTTAAATTTTAAATTACGATAACATAGTAGAATAATTTGCAATTAAGTTTACTTAGTATGTTTTAAAAATATTTATTAAAATAATTTATTAAACAAAATGTAATATAAGATAATATTTTTTTATTAATAATTTTATTCTAATTATTTTCTTTCTTTAAATAATTTTCATTCGTTACTTAATCACATTCTATAAAATAACTTATAAAGTTCTCAATTGTACACTCACAAGGTTTCTCAAGAAACTGATACGCGCTCAACACAATACAGCTCTTTCAAATAATACAAGAAAAGCCTCAAATGAAATTCAACACAAACAACCCCTTTAAATCCATATAGCATGATTCTTCTAGGACTTGAGACGCAAGTTTTATTTAATTAGGTTTCTTTAATTGTTGTAGATTTTGTCTCATAAAACATCTCATCATGTCACACCTCGATTTCAGATTGGAAGTTTTGAGGAATAATTTCACTAAGTTCAGTGAAAAATAAATTTTATTGGACTCAATTGGATTGGTTTCAAAGTTTAGAGACTCAATTGAAAGGAAAATTGAAGTTTAAAGGATTGAATTGAATAAATTCAGAATTTGGTTACAAAATCATTAAAATCATGGATCTAATTGAATGCGATTTAAAAGATGATATTTGTTTTGGAATAGTCCTAAAAGTTTAAGGACCCTTGTACAATTTGATCATGTTCCTATATAAGGGGGGGAAAAAGGATAATGTGATGGCGTACGGGGGCCTTAAATCCAAGCCAAGCATGTAAATAACCCTTCCATTACCATCTTACCAGCAACCTTACTTCGAAAAGAATGTGATATACTTTTAGTTATTTTTTGGGTTAACTAAAAACCCTAAGTATAAGTAGGAATTTTTCAACCTAAAGGTCCATTTGTTGTAAGACTTTTATTATCGAGTTTCTTCAAACGTCGAGTTTTTGATGTCAAAATAACTATGTCGACGTTCCCTTTGTAAATCTACCCTTGAATAAAAAAGTAAAGGTCGTCGCCTTTGTGATCTGATGAGATTGGAGAGCTTATCGTACTCGTCTGTCAATTTTTTGAACTGAGAAAAGATCATGTCTTTTTCTTTATCACCATCGTAGAAATCTTTATAACACATCGATAAGTTTCTTTTTTCTTTCTTTTTGTTATTTATATTTCCGTCTTCTTCTTACTCTTCTTTTTCTCATGGTCGTGCGCTTCATGCACCGAGGAGTATGGCACCCTTTGATACCATTTGTTAGAACCAAAGTATAATAAATATATAAACAACCATGATCTAATCATGCTAATTCATCAAAAATAAAATAATAGATGCAGAAGCGTACTTGAATTAATTGATATATTGAAATCCTTGAGTATTTCTTTGATCGTGATATTCTAAGAATATAAGTTTTTTCTCGTCGTAAAATTTCTCTGACAGAGATAAGAGTAATATAAGTTAACTTATTTCTTGGGGATCAGATTGAAGTGACCGTGAGCTATAATTTGCTCACAGTTTAGGTCACGACTTGATGTTGGCGCCGTGGAAAGGTCTATGATAATGGGTGTAGCTTATAACAAAGATTACAAAGACGACGCTAGAGAGTTGGATGGTATTGACACAAATGGGAAATAGGGAAATAAGGAAAAGTTTAAGTTTATGTTTTTTTTTTCATAAAGTTTAAGTTTATTAAAATGATTATTTGGACTCTTATTCGTTTTTTTTGAAGCGTTTAGTTCTCAACTTTTTATTTTAGGTCAAAAAACTCTTAATATTTGACTGAATAGTCACTTCAGTCCTTATTATGTTTTTATAGAGTATTTTGACTCTCAATATTTCATTCTAGGGTAAAAATACCTCTATCTTATAGCGTTAACCGTTTGTTAACTAACACTTTTCATCCACATAGGAGTATTTTTACCCCAGATAAAACGTTGAGAGTCAAAATACTCTAAAAAAGATAGAGATCAAAATAACTGTTCAATCAAATGTTACGGATTTTTTTAATATTATGCCTTTTTTTTAAATCAGATGCAAAAATATGGATGAAGAGGAGGGAATATGTCTATCATAACACAAAGTGGACAAATTCGTGGTTAGGTCCTTAAGTTTACTAGAGTTTGTAAACGTAAATACATTTTACTTTTCTTGATTTTGACCTTCGACTTCCAAATCTTTCTAATTTACTCTAAATTCTATATTAAATTCATTTTTTTACTAAATTTATCAAGACTTTTAGCCCAGACTTCGGGTCGTGACAGTTAGCTCTAAATGATTAGTGAGATATGATACAATTTGAAACCAAGATTGTGTGAAAGGGCATGCACAATCCTTTTTAACATACTAAAATAATAAATAAAAAACAATAATAAATTAGACTACATAATGAAACAAGAAGGTCAACGACAACAAAACCTTAGAAAACTTAGAAAACAAACTCTACCAAATCCTAGAACTGTTTTTCTGTTTTTGGTGTTATATTATTTTTTTATATTAAAAGTTGAAAAAGCTAACTCATGTAATATAATTATGGAAAGAGAATTTTAAAAATAATCTACTTTTATCAAAACTTTATAGATTTATACAAAAATAAATAAATAAAGATGAAGATAATATTAATTTTTAGAAAAACATATTAGAATAAATGTCATACATTGATATGTATCATTAATTTTATAAAATATATTTCATAAACGATCATTAAATTATGTTAAAATATTTTTTTAAATATTAAACTTTCAAAAGTTACATAATGAATGTTAAACTTTAGATATAATTTAAAAATAATATTTTTCATATTAAACTTTCAAAAGTTACATAATGAATGTTAAACTTTAGATATAATTTAAAATAATTTTTTAGATATTTTCAAAAGTTACCTAATGAATGTTAAACTTTAGATTTTGTTACAAAATGGGCACAATTCCATTAATTGTTATTAAAGAGGTAATTTGACATGCGAAATTAATACAAAATATCTCATTTGATCCTTCAATTGGAACTAAAATTTCATTTTGATATTTTCTTTCAATATTTCTTAAAAAATTATTTCCTTATAATTAAAATTTTTGGATCTCAAAAAAATTAATATCTATTGATTAACTAATCCGGATTGAGTACTACAAAGGCAAGGGTCACCCTCCCAACCCAATTTGCTCCATTCACAAACAGAAAGATTCGAACCTCTGACCTTGCTTAAGGGATCTAGTGCCTCATCCCACTAGACCAACTAGTTATTGAAATAAAAATTAATTTTGTTTCTTGATAATTACAAATTTTGAATAAAATTTTTAATTTTACAAATATAATCACAATTAATTAATTTAAAATATCTCATTTTTACTACATGCTCTTTATCTCTTCCTATATACAGCCACAAACGTTGGAATCAAAATTTGTAAGAGATCTTATCCAGGACCAGTTTTGGATACCTATTAACTTCCTAAAAAGGCTACTTTTAAAGCCTTTTTCACTTAAGTTATTGTTTGTTTAAAAGCTCATTTTAGTCATTTTAGGATCATGTAGTTGTATATAGTTGCATTTGTGGTGGTTGTGCTATTTTATTTCTTAATGGTGCTGTTTGAGGGAAAGGTGCAGTTTGTCTATGGTGTGCAGGGAATAGCAAGAAAAAGGATTCTTTGGGAAGTAATGCCGCGACATCACACGTTGCTAAAGCAGATTGAAATGCCTTGGCATTTCTGGCGCAGAAAAAGATAAAAAGATATTTCTGCATAAGGACAGCTGGCACTGGACAGCTGTCTCTGCACGTGAAGGACTGCTGTAACTGCCTGCCAGAGCTGCCAAAGGACCACTGCCACTTGGAGGATAAGGTTCATGCACAACATGTGATTCTAGGGGTATGAGGGGTATTTTGCACCCAATAAACTCATCATTACCCCTAGATATTTTTTATTATATATGACACCTCATGGGAGAGAGATAGAAAAGGAGAGAGAGCACACGCATAGAGCAGAAAAAAAATCACATTTTTATTTTATTTTCCTTTTTTTTCCTTGGAATATTCCTCCATTGATAAAGCTCCAAGGAGTGGCAAGCTAGGCGCCGAAAGGAGCTAGTGAGCTAGGTGGTTCGTGGTGGCCGAGAGGAGACCTCCGGTGGCGCGTCGAAGGCTTCTTCTCACTTCCCTTTTTGCTGCTATTTTTATATTATTTTGTGGGTTGTTGGAATGAATTTTCATGACTTTGTGTTTGGATATTTCGAACCCCACCATGAACTAACTTATTTGGTGGTGGTTGGTTGAATGGTTGTTTGAACTTTATTTTCAATAGTATATTTAAGTTTATTTTGGTTCTTTATTTGCTTTTCTTATGAATGCTTCACCATCTAGGCTTGTAAGAGGCATGAAAATGTCCATCTCTTAGATGAAGGGTAGGTATTCGGAAGAATCCTAAACTAAAAATACTTGTAAGTATTCGGAAGAAACGCAAGATAAGATCCTCATAAGCAATGGGTTATGGTATTTTCAAGGGACTTTGAACCGGCCTAGGAATATTATAACTTAATCCCTTAGATCTCGGAAGAGACTAGGTTAGGATTTCAACGACTAAAAAGGGTGTCTTTATCAATAGGGTAGGTTGTCCAACATCGTTGAGTGAGAGCAGATGCCTTGGCATCCTATTCTGTTAGGTTCTTTTGAACACCTTAGGAAAGCCCTGTCGAGTAAGTAAAGACAAGATAGCTTAAATATACTTGAGAAATAAGTTTAGCAACCTTAGACCAATCCTTACCATTCATTTCATTGGAAGCTTGTCACGTAAGGATTATTTTCTTCTTATTTCATTTATATTTTTATTTACTGTCTTTACCATTTCTCATTGACTCAACATTTCACCATACTCAATATTAAACATCCATCATTGCCACTGCATTTCCATTTGCTACACCATCACACCATCCACCAGCATACACATATCCATTGCCGTGACATTTGTATATATCAAGACTAACTATACTTAGATAATTTAGTGCGTTGCTTTGGTTAGACTTTCGTAATTTCACCCAATCCCTGTGGAGACGATACTCATTCATCATTATATTACTTGAGCGATTGTGTATACTTGCACATTATTTGCGTATATTTTATAGTAATCACAACACGCGAACAAGTTTTTGGCGCCGTTGCCGGGGAATGATAGCCTGAAGTTATTTAGTTTTGCCAGAGCATTTTATTTTGTTTTGCATTTTTATTTTTTTATATAGTTTACTTGATATTTTTGTTTTTTTTTTCAGGTTTATTTAGTGTATGCCTAGAAGAAATTCTGAAGAGCCTTTGGAACCAATAGAAACTGAGATTGAAAGACTCTTTAGAAGAAGAAGACGTGCTCAAAGAAATATGTATCAGATTGGAAACCAAGGCATTGGTCAAGATTACGGAAATCAGAATGCCGAGGCATTAAACAATGCTGAACTTGCTATCAGGCCTCGTGTTATTCGAGATCATTTAAATCCGATGCTGGATGATTTGAATCCTGGGATTGTGGCACCCGAAATTCAAGCTGCACATTTCGAGCTGAAACCAGTCATGTTCAACATGTTGAATTCCATTGGGCAGTTTGGGGGTATGCCAACTGAAGATGCCAGGCAACACATTCGTAATTTTCTAGAAGTTTGTGATTCTTTCCGCCAAGAAGGAGTGCATGAGGATTTTCTAAAATTAAAGCTTTTCCCGTATTCATTGCGTGACCGAGCAAGGGCTTGGTTGAGTGGTGTACCAGCCGGTTCGATAGAATTATGGGCCGATCTTTGCAAGAATTTCTTATTGAGGTACAACCCGCCGAATATGAATACGCAGCTAAGGAATGAAATATCATCTTTTCGCCAGGGCGACGACGAATCCATGTATGAGTGTTGGGATCGTTACAAGAGTTTTCTTCGAAAGTGTTCAAATCATGGTTTTCATGAATGGACTCAAGTGGTCATGTTCTATAATGGAGTCAATGCACCCACGAGGATGTTACTGGATGCCTCGGCAAATGGGACATTGCTGGACAAATCACCTACGGAGGCGTTTGCTATCTTGGACAGAATTGCTAACAATGATTATCAATTTCCTTCCTCAAGACTTGGGAGTGGGAGGAGATCACCTGGAGCATTCGAGTTAGAAGCCAAAGATTCGGTGTCTGCTCAACTCTCGGCTATTACTAATATGTTGAAAAACTTACAATGTTCCACTGATATGAAGGAAGTGAAAACAACTAGTCTGACATGTCTGTTATGCCAAGGCAATCATCACGAGAGCGAATGCCCAACCAACCATGAGTCCATCAACTTTATTGGTAATTACAATCGAGGCAGCAACAGTCCTTACTCAAACACTTATAATGCTGGATGGCGTCAGCATCCTAATTTTTCATGGGGAAATCAAGGAGCCCACAATTCTAATCAACCTACTAGGCAGCAGAATCACAATGAGCCTCAAAGTTACCAAAATGCTATGCCATGGCATAATGCTAACAAAGGAGCTTCATCTTCAGCGAGCATAAGTTCCTTAGAAGCTACAATTCAAGAATTCATATCTACTACGAAGACAATGCTGCAAGACCATTCTACTTCAATTAAGAATCAAGGAGCTTTACTTCATAGTCAAGGTGCCTTACTTCAAAGCCATAGCTCGTCTCTGAGAGCTTTGGAAGGTCAAGTTGGTCAGATTGCTACGGCATTGCAAGAGCGTCAGCAAGGACGTTTGCCAAGTGATACTGAAGTCACTAAAGGGCATGGAAAAGAGCACTGTAATGTGTTAACTCTTAGGAGTGGAACACAAATCAATCGACAAGTCAAGGATAGTGGGCCACACCAAGATGATTCTAATCCCACTACTGAAGCTGAATTACAAGATGATAGAGTTTCTGAGAAGGACAAGGAGGAGGATTCTGCCAAGGTACCAGATTCTGATGCCAAGGCAAAAGAAAATTCTATTCCTATAGCTAAGGAAGCTAGACCTCCCCCACCATGTCCGCAAAGATTGAAGAAGCACAATGATGAAGTTCAGTTCAAGAAGTTCGTAGACATTCTTGATCAGCTCCATATCAGTATACCTCTCTTGGAAGCTGTTGAACAGATGCCGATGTATGCCAAATTTCTGAAGGACATCTGTACCAAGAAGAGGAAAGTAGAGACTGTTGCCACGGCAACAGAATTTTGTTCTTCATTGAGTAAGTTGCCACCAAAGAGAAATGATCCGGGCAGCTTCATTATTCCTTGTTCAATTGGAGCTAATTTCGTTGGAAAGGCTTTATGTGATCTTGGTTCAAGTGTCAACTTAATGCCGAAATCGATATTCTTGAAGCTTGGCATAGGAGATGCAAGACCCACCTCAGTTATTTTACAACTTGCCGACAAATCCCATGTTAAACCTGAAGGGAGAGTCGAGGATGTCATAGTAAGGGTGGACAAGTTTGTGTTTCCAGTCGACTTCTTAATTCTGGACTGCGAAGTTGATGCCAAGACACCAATCATTCTGGGAAGACCTTTCCTAGCCACTGGACGTATCTTGATAGACTGTGAAAAAGGTGAACTCACCATGAGAGTGGTTGATCAGTGTGTGACTGTCAATGTTTTTAGAACGCTCAAATATGTTGATGACACTGAAGAATGCCAAGGCATTTCTGAATTGAACTCAGTGATTGAAGAAGAGACTAAACATCTTTTCCAGAACAACTTCATTCAGCAAGCAGAAAATGAATATTGGGTGGATGATGAAAGCTTAGTGGAGTCCGACGACTTTCCAATTTTGGAGGAGCAATCTAGCTTAGTACAAGTTAGATCAGGTATGAATTTTGAACCTCTAAATTTTGATGAATTCATTTCTCCTAAGCCTTCATTATTGCATGCACCCAATCTAGAGCTTAAGACTTTGCCAAGGCATTTTAAATATGTTTACTTAGGTAGCGATGAGACTTTACCGGTGATTATTTCCGCTAACCTTACTGCTAACCAAGAGCAAAGTTTGTTAAGTGTTTTGATGCAGCATAAGAAAGCAATTGGTTGGACTATGGCCGATTTGAAAGGCATTAGTCCCACGATCTGCATGCACAAGATTCTGCTAGAAGATTGTCACAGCAATTCAATTGAACCACAAAGAAGACTCAACCCTGTTATGAAGCAAGTGGTGATGAAAGAAATTCTGAAATGGCTTGATGCTGGAGTGATCTACCCCATCTCCAATAGCTCATGGGTGAGCCCTGTCCAATGTGTTCCGAAGAAAAGAGGCACGACGGTGGTTACGAATGAGGATAATGAGCTATTACCCACTCGCACTGTGACCGGATAGAGGATATGCATGGACTATCGAAAACTCAACAAAGCTACGAAGAAGGACCACTTTCCTCTACCTTTCATCGACCAAATGTTGGATCGATTGGCCGGCAAAGCATTCTATTGCTTTTTGGATGGGTACTCGGGGTACAATCAAATTGCCATCGCACCAGAGGACCAGGAGAAGACTACATTTACTTGTTCCTATGGCACTTTTTCCTTTAGGAAGATGCCTTTTGGACTCTGTAATGCCCCGGTAACGTTTCAGCGCTGTATGCAAGCTATATTTTCAGATATGGTTGAGGATTTTCTGGAGATCTTCATGGACGATTTTTCTGTTTGTGGGGATGATTTTGAACGATGCCTCGGCAATTTAGCAAAAGTTCTCAAGAGATGCGAGGAGGCTGAGTTGGTCTTAAACTGGGAAAAATGTCACTTCATGGTGACTGAAGGCATTGTATTATGCCACAAAATTTCATACAAGGGTATTGAGGTAGACAAGGCAAAAATTGAAGTGATTGAAAAGTTGCCACCACCAACTTCGGTCAAGGGAATAAGAAGTTTTCTTGGACATGCTGGATTCTATAGAAGGTTTATCAAAGACTTCTCCAAGATTTCTAAACCCTTGTGCACATTGCTTCAACAAAACCAACCCTTTGTGTTTGACGAATTATACCTCGACGCATTTACTGAGCTGAAACAACAACTGATCTCGGCACCCATTGTAGTCCCTCCCGACTGGACATCACCATTTGAGGTGATGTGTGATGCAAGCGACTATGCCGTAGGAGCTATTTTGGGGCAACGCCGAGGTAAAATTTTTCATGTTATTTATTACTCTAGCCGCACTTTAAATGAAGCACAATTGAACTACACCACCACTGAGAAAGAATTACTTGCCGTGGTATTTGCTTTTGATAAATTTAGACCTTACCTAATAGGCACTAAAGTTATTGTTCACACTGATCATTCGGCTATTAAATACTTAGTGAACAAAAAGGATGCCAAGCCTAGACTTATTAGGTGGATCTTACTTTTGCAAGAATTTGACTTAGAGGTGGTAGATAGAAAAGGAACTGAAAATCAAGTTGCTGATCACTTATCTAGGCTAGAGAACAATTCTGAATGCCAAGACACTGTAGATATCCAAGAGGAATTTCCTAATGAGAAAATTTTATATGCCGCGGCAATCCCGTGGTACGCTGACCTTGTTAATTTTC
This sequence comes from Hibiscus syriacus, assembly GCF_006381635.1. Lineage (NCBI taxonomy): Eukaryota > Viridiplantae > Streptophyta > Magnoliopsida > Malvales > Malvaceae > Hibiscus > Hibiscus syriacus. Next base: position 8,354,195 of record NW_024063533.1, on the reverse strand, counting down.
TTGTTAGTGGAATTGTGCCTTTTGATTTGAATAGTCAGGCTAAAAAGAAGTTCAAGCACGATGAAAGGCACTATTTTTGGGATGAGCCATATCTGTTCAAACATTGTGCCGATCAGCTCATTAGACGATGTGTACCCGAAGAGGAGCAAAGTGATATTTTGTACCATTGTCATTCGGCCCCAAGTGGAGGCCATTTTGGTGGAGCAAGGACTGCTGCTAAGGTCCTGCAATCAGGCTTTTACTGGCCAACTTTGTTTAGAGATGCCCAAGCATTTTACAAAGGATGTGATTGATGCCAACGGACTGGAAACATCTCCAGACGACATGAGATGCCGCTGCAAAATATTTTGGAGATAGAGCTGTTTGATGTGTGGGGCATCGACTTCATGGGACCATTCCCATCTTCTGAAGGAAAATTATATATATTGCTTGCTGTGGATTATGTTTCAAAGTGGGTGGAAGCAATAGCAACATCAAGGAATGACTCCAAGACCGTACTCAAGTTTTTGCACAAGTATATTTTCACTCGGTTTGGAGTACCTCGTGCTATCATCAGTGATGAAGGAACCCATTTTGATAACAAGTTGATTGCCAAGGCATTGCTGAGATATGGAGTTCGACACAAGATTGCCACGGCATATCATCCGCAGACAAATGGCCAAGCTGAGATATCTAATCGAGAGATCAAGCAGATTTTAGAGAAAGTGGTGAACCCAAAGCGAAAGGATTGGTCGCCAAAGTTGGATGAAGCACTTTGGGCGTACAGAACAGCATTCAAAACTCCTTTGGAGATGTCACCCTTCAAGCTAATATATGGGAAAGCTTGTCATCTCCCGGTTGAGCTTGAACATAAAGCTTATTGGGCTATCAAGCGATTGAATTTCGATGCTCAACTAGCTGGGGAGCAGAGATTATTAGAACTTAATGAAATGGAAGAGTTTAGAGCACAAGCATATGAGAATACTCGGATATACAAGGAGAAAACCAAGAAGTGGCATGACCAAAAACTGATGCCACGACATTTTCATGTGGGGCAACAAGTCTTGCTTTACAACTCCAGACTTAAACTCTTTCCTGGGAAGCTAAAATCTCGATGGTCAGGGCCATTTGAGGTGCATTATATCTATCCCCATGGAGCTGTTGACATCAAGAGAATAGACAATGGGAAGATCTTCAAGGTCAATGGCCAGCGTCTGAAAGCCTACAATGGAATTCCACCACCGCACAACAAGGATGTGTTATGGCTGCACGATACTGAAGCGTGCCCAGAGGAGAACCAAAATTCGATGCCTCGGCATGGAATTTGTGTCTGTGCATAAATAAAATTTAACATTCAAGTTTTTTCTTTAGTTTTATTTTATTTTATTTTGTAATTAATTTTTGATCTGATTTGTAGGGACCACATTGCTGCAAACCGTACAAGGAACGGTTACCAAAGGGAGGAAAGGACAAAGCATTACTTGGAGAGATATTCTTTTGATTTGTTTCTTTTTATTTAATTTAATTTCTGACATTTACTTTTCTCTTTCCACAGTTTTTATCCCATCACATCATTGCTTTTTGGCAGTTTTTCCTTCCCCATACACGCACAACCCCCACCCACTAATTTCTCTCTTAACCGTCCTATCACCCCTTTTCCCTCCCAAATTTTTAACTTTTTCTTTTATCTTTCATTATTAATTTTTCTCTTTCATAATTAATTTTTCTCTTTCATTTTAACTTTTACCTTTTCTCTTTCTTTCATTCATCTTCTTTCTTTGTTATTTCTCCATAGCCGAAATACATCCAAGTTTTTAAAGCTTTCAAAAGCTTCTTCATTTTTCATTTTTCTTACTTCAAAAACACTGAAAATGGTGCGCTCAAGACCGACTCCAACCGACACGACCGCTTGGCAACAATTTGAGAATGATGAGGCTAAGGCTCGGTTCCAAAACTTCAAGAACCGAAAACCCTTTTTTGAGTTAGAATTTATTTTTACCGATGAAACCGACGGTGGTTTTGGACCCGAAGTTATGGACATCGTGACGCCGCTCAAGTGGCAGAAGTTTGCCCGTCATCCTGGTTCGGTGAACGCCTCATTAGTTAAGGAGTTCTATGCGAACATTTCCAAGCCCAATCAACACTCCATCTTCGTTCGAGGTAAGCAAATCCGTTTTACATCCACTGCTATTAATCGTTATTTTCATTTACAGGAGGTAGTAGACGGCCATACCATGTTCGAAGAGGAAGCTGATAGCAACACATACGATGGGGTCTTGGAGGACCTTTGTTTTGAAAACACTGAGTGGAATGGTCGCCAGACGAGCCGATACTCGGTCAACGGGGAACGTCTTCAGCCGCGTGCCAAATTATGGAATCACTTCCTCAAGCATATACTCATGCCCACCTCCCACAACACTACGATATCACTTTCACGCTTATTGCTTTTACATTTTATAATGGTATCTCGTCCGATCGATGTGGGTCGTATCATTGTTCAGCAAGTTCACGACTGTTTGGGTAAAAAGGCAAGTGCTTTTGTGTTTCCTAATTTAATTACCGCTTTATGTCGTAAGAAAAAGGTTGAGGAAAATGCTTTTGATGAAATTTTACCTGGATTATCGGGCATCACTAGGGCTAGACTTCCACTGTTGTTAGGAATTGAAAATCCCAAGTCTAACAACCCTGTTCATGAGCAATTTGCAGGTTCTATAGAATCGAATGCCGAGGCAAGGTTACTTGCTCTCGAGGAAGCTGTGACGCAGACTCAAGCTCAAATGCATGCTTTACACGGTGACATCCGTAACTTCTTTGGATATGTGAAGCATAGAGATGCTGTGGTGGAATCATTCTTTCAAGAAATCATTCCCCACGGACAACGGAATTTTCCTGGATTCCCAGACGAAATTCTACCGGCATTCAATGCCGAGGCAGCTCCAGAGCCTGAGCACGATGCACCCGATCCTCCTGCTGCTGACCCTACTCCTGATACACACCGATCTGAGACTCCTGAATATCTGCCCACTGTCCCTGTCGAAGAAACACCCAGCCCCATCCCAGCACCCAATCCTTCTCATGCACAACGTAGTGGTCGCCGCACCAAGACCACGGCTGGACGCATTGCGCACTATTACTCCACTTCTTCCGAGTCCAGCCCAACACCTATCCGAAAGCGCACCCGACGAGGAGCTGCTAGCATCTCCAAAGCACCACCACCACGTAAACATTGAGGTACCTCTCTTGCATCCATTTTCATTTAGTTGCATTTCATTGAATAACATATAGTTTATAGTTAGTTTAGTTCTCTTCAAAGCATTGAGGACTATGCTTCTCTTAAGTTTGGGGGAGGTATTGTTCTTGGTAGGTCATATGCATGATAGCATTAGCATAGTATTATGCCATGGCATCAGTAAATGGTAGGACAGTTAGATAAAATGTTTTGAGGATACCCGATGATGATAATTTTGTTAGGCTAGAATCTAAATGTAAATGACTGTTGAGAATGATAGAACTCACTCTAGGGCTTGATGCTTTGTGAAAAATATTTACACGATTTGTATGTTCTCTATACTTACAAAATTTAGGAAATTTTTATGAAGGAACTTTAGTTAGTCTTGGCATTGAAATATAGTATGGTGTTTAAAAGAAAAATCAAAAACAAACTCCCTTAGAAATGAAATTGTGAATAAATGCTTAAGCATAGCCGTAGAGGGACACTCCTCTTTGCCGTGGCATTTCCTGGAACTTTCTTTAATAAATGGAAGCCTTGTGCATATGAGTGAATGAAAGAAGTCACAGGATGACTCTACTTAACTGGCTCAGGGATGGAAGGTATGCTCCCTTTCATCTAGAGTGTGGGAGAGTAGGTGTGATGAGCTGACTCCCTTCGTAACAGTTTAAAAAAAATCAAAGAAAATGGAGTAAAAATGTGCTTAATAATAAGTAAATGTCTTGACAAAAACTAAGGGACTTGATTAGAAATTGTCTAAATTCGCTAAGTATAGATTGGATACAATCACGCACACACACTACCACAAAGGATTTTGACCTAGGGAAAAGTACTTGAATTCTTGATAAGTCTAGCATGTTGAAGCCTATCGTTCTGAGGGTTGAAATTCAATTTTGTTCTACTGTCTTAATATCAAACTTTGCCATGACATTATGCTTATGTAACTGCTATCCATTGCTTGAGGACAAGCAATAGCTTAAGTTTGGGGGTGTGTTAACTTCCTAAAAAGGCTACATTTAAAGCCTTTTTCACTTAAGTTATTATTTGTTTAAAAGCTCATTTCAATCATTTTAGGATCATGTAGTTGCATATAGTTGCATTTGTGGTGGTTGTGCTATTTTATTTCTTAATGGTGCTGTTTGAGGGAAAGTTGCAGTTTGTCTATGGTGTGCAGGGAATAGCAAGAAAAAGGATTCTTTGGGAAGTAATGCCACGGCATCACACGTTGCTAAAGCAGATTGAAATGCCTTGGTATTTCTGGCGCAGAAAAAGACAAAAAGATATTTCTGCATAAGGACAGCTGGCACTGGACAGCTGTCTCTGCACGTGAAGGACTGCTGTAACCGCCTGCCAGAGCTGCCAAAAGACCACTGCCACTTGGAGGATAAGGTTCATGCACAACATGTGATTCTAGGGGTATGAGGGGTATTTTGCACCCAATAAACTCATCATTACCCCTAGATATTTTTTATTATATATGACACCTCATGGGAGAGAGATAGAAAAGGAGATAGAGCAGAAAAAAATCACATTTTTATTTTATTTTCCTTTCATTTTTGCTTGGAATATTCCTCCATTGATAAAGCTCCAAGGAGTGGCAAGCTAGGCGTCGAAAGGAGCTAGCGAGCTAGGTGGTTCGTGGTGGCCAAGATGAGACCTCCGGTGGCGCGTCGAAGGCTTCTTCTCACTTCCCTTTTTGCTGCTATTTTTATATTATTTTATGGGTTGTTGGAACGAATTTTCATGACTTTGTGTTTGGATATTTCGAACCCCACCATGAACTAACTTATTTGGTGGTGGTTGGTTGAATGGTTGTTTGAACTTTATTTTCAATAGTATATTTAAGTTTATTTTGGTTCTTTATTTGCTTTGCTTATGAATGCTTCACCATCTAGGCTTGTAAGAGGCATGGAAATGTCCATCTCTTAGATGAAGGGTAGGTATTCGGAAGAATCCTAAACTAAAAATACTTGTAAGTATTCGGAAGAAACGCAAGATAAGATCCTCATAAGCAATGGGTTATGGTATTTTCAAGGGGCTTTGAACCGGCCTAGGAATATTATAACTTAATCCCTTAGATCTCGGAAGAGACTAGGTTAGGATTTCAACGACGAAAAAGGGTGTCTTTATAAATAGGGTAGGCTGTCCAACATCGTTGAGTGAGAGCAGATGCCTTGGCATCCTATTCTGTTAGGTTCTTTTGAACACCTTAGGAAAGCCTTGTCGAGTAAGTAAAGACAAGATAGCTTAAATATACTTGAGAAATAAGTTTAGCAACCTTAGACCAATCCTTACCATTCATTTCATTGGAAGCTTGTCACGTAAGGATTATTTTCTTCTTATTTCATTTATATTTTTATTTACTGTCTTTACCATTTCTCATTGCCTCAACATTTCACCATACTCAATATTAAACATCCATCATTGCCACTGCATTTCCATTTGCTACACCATCACACCATCCACCAGCATACACATATCCATTGCCGTGACATTTGTATGTATCAAGACTAACTATACTTAGATAATTTAGTGCGTTGCTTTGGTTAGACTTTCGTAATTTCACCCAATCCCTGTGGAGACGATACTCACTCATCATTATATTACTTGAGCGATTGTGTATACTTGCACATTATTTGCGTATATTTTATAGTACTCGCAACACGCGAACAATACCCACAAGAATTCTTCAATCTGGAAGTATATTAAGAGGATTTATCTTAACATATGTAAAAATTTTATTTTATCACTTCCATATATGAAAACTGACCCTTCTGCAATTCACACGTGATATACTTTCCTTTTGTTTCCTTATCGAATGAGTGGCTTTTCCTTCCAGCCCTCAACCCCACCTCAAATAGAGTAATCGACCATGCCACCCAACAAAACATATCCAATTGCATTACATCCCTTATGTTCTTCATCTCATGTGTATACTATCAGGGTTTTTGTCTTACATGCACAGTCAATTCTTAACAAATGCTAACCCGTGATTCTCATATAATTATAATTAATGTGAACATCAAGGAAATCTCACAAGTTTTTTATTTTCCCTATGTAATATTTTACAAGTAATAAAATTGCATTCAGTTGAAGATAGGGTGTAAGAAGAATCTGAGGGAAGTATATAAGGAGAATCACATAAGTTAAGGAATTGAGGTTTGAATATGTAAAGCTGTGGGAATGCTGAAGAAGATTCTTAAAACTTTCAGTTACAAAGACCAAAAGACACGTGAGTTAAAGAAAATAAGTTCAGGACTTGTTTGTTTCTCGTAATATTTTGAGTTCTGAGGCATCCCTTGGTGATGTTATTCATTAAGACATCATATGAAACAAATTAGCAAGAAAAAAAAGTAAGGAATGCAACCATGTGGGTAAGACTTTAAATAACCAAATTTATAACTAGAGGTTCAATACGAGAGCGAACTTTTTAACCCAGTTTGTTCTATTCGTAAACACTAACATTTGAACATCTGACATTGCTTAAGGAATCTAGTATCTCATTTCACTAAACAACCTAATTGTTGGGGAATAATCTAAATTCCCTAAACCCTAAAATCATACCTAATATTTAGTTTTTGTTTCAATTTAGTACCAGTCGTTAAAAAGTTAACGGACGAGCTGACGTAGCATAAATCCAGTGGACAGACAACCAATCTGAACAATGGACCATGAGAGAATGAAGAGTTGACCAACATAGTTTAGTTTCAGGCCCATCAGATAGTAGACCATGGAGATCGGAGGATGAAGAAATTGAAGAGTCCATCGTCGATTTAGGGAGATTGAGGTATTTTCGGTGAAATAGAGGTTAGAATTGCATTTAGGGGTTCGAAAAGGTACTAGCTGGAAAGTTTGGGTTTCATCGGCTAACGGATGCGACGGTTGAGGATTATAGGCGCAACGGTTAACAAGCCCGTCTGTTAAGTTTTTAAACATGAGGTACTCAAATGAAACAAAAACTAAACGTCAGGTATGATATTGAAAAAAATAAAAGTTTAGGTACTAGAACGGACCAAAACTGATAGTTTCTGTACAAAACACTTAGTTTACCCAAAACATTATAAAGTTGTTAGTACCAATACATAGATAAGTATTGTAGACACCCGTCATTGTCCAGGTTCTAATTTTATTATTAACTTATTATTATTATTGTTGTTATTATTATATTAATCTTTACTTACATTTTTTTGTAGACCTGAATTGGCCCAAACAACAAACAACCCGAAGCCAAGAATAAAAAAACACCTAACCCAAGGCCCAACAACGAACCCACGTGTGAACCTAAATATAACAAGGGTTTTAATCTCCAAGTCCAACATCCCCAATCCTCAACCATTGGATCTTATTAAGATTCAACGGCCTACAAGCCGCCAACTAGGGTTTTACACCCTTCTCTATGTATCGCAACCTTCTCAGCCACACGATCTGGACCTATCCAACGATCCAGATTAGAGATGCAAAGTTAGGTTTTTAACCTTAAATATCTCAGCCAGCCACCGAATGCTCCAACTGCACCACCGATTACTTCTAACATTATCGTCGTCGTCACGTCACCGACACTCTGATGCTACCATTCCAACAGTTATCACTTGTCAGTAATAAAATAAAGAGAAGCAAAATTAGAAAAAATAATAAAAAATATCAACTTGTAAGCAACAAAATCACAAGACAAATTTGGCCCTGTCACAAGTCGAAAATAGGGTAATCATACCCTATCTTCTATGTACAACACAAGTTTTCATCAAACCATCACATGCAAGCAGATTAAAGGAGGGAGGCAAGCAACATTTACAAAAAGGGTGGGATTCGGACTAAGCTGAAAAAAGAGAAATTTAGAACCCAGAGTAGATGAGGTTCGAACCAGAAAAAAGAAAGAAACCGAGAGAGAAAGTCGAGCTAAAAAAACGAGCCATATTCGAACAAAAAAAAACAAGAAAAAGCTTGAAAATCCTACCCATGTACGTAGTCATCGTCTCCGTTGTTTGCTCACCAGGGTCAAAGAGGCTCATAGGTCATCAAATGTTGTTTCTTTACCCTTCGGTTGTTTGTTTTAGGCGATTTGGTGAGAGTTGTAGATTTTTTTGGGGTTTTAGGTTTCGATGGGTTTCGTTCTAGGCTCATATAAGCCATTAGATGGCTTTTCCTTTTGTAATGGCCACCGATCTACGGTGGCCGAAAGGGTGGTAGTTCATCTCGCTCGATGGGGGAGAAGAGAAAAATAAGAGAGTTTTCACTCTCTCTAAAAATAAAAGAAAAAGTGAATGAGAAAATTAGAAAAAGTGGTCGGTTATGGCCTTACTTTTAGCCATATATATGACACTTGAAACGACTTCATTTTGAAGAGGAAGGGTCACGTGTTTTGAGAAAGAGGACAAATTTTGTAATGTTCTGTTTTGGGTCATGAATGAAGTTTCATTTTTTTTTATTTTGAGCCTTGCTTTTATTGCTTGATATATTTTCGTCCTAACCTGTGTTGATATTTATGACAATATTTTACATCAAGCCTGGATCTTGGGAAAATTTTATTTCAGTCCTTACCTGCTTTGTAATATATGATCTGTTTTATGTCTATTCTCGCCTATTGATTCGTGATTCAGTTCATTTAGGCCCTTGGTTGTGTATTAATTAATTTATAAGTATTTATAATCCAAATTCTGAATTTGTTTGGCTTTTGTTTTAGTCCTTAAATACTATTTTAGAAGATAAATATCTAGTTTGTACTATAGGTCTTGAATTTTAATCTGAGTTCATTTTAGTCATTGTTTTGGTTACAAGTTAAATTTCATGGGTGTATTACATGTTTGTGCACCATTATTTATCCTCTTATGATGTAATCCTTTTATTGTTTAGTTTCATTTTAGTTTTATTATTATGATTAAAACGTTTAATTAATACAATGTGTTTATTTATTTTTATGTACATATTATTAAATGTTTACTATTATGTTACATGATATGTGTATATGTTTAATGGGTTTTTCCTTAATCCTTGTATGTTTACAAACATTAATATTGTGTCACCAAATAATTTCATTCATGCTAATCTAGTTTATGAATTAATATTGTGGAAAAATTTTGCATATCTCCCATACTTGATTAAAATTTTATCAACTCATTCGAACATTTTCAAGAACATTTTTTTTTGTAGAATGGGTGTGGAAAGCATTGCTTGGTCAAAGTAGAGCGATCTAATACAACATTCGAACGAAATGTGAACCTGAAATAAATCGTTTTTTTAAAGTGCTAATTAATTTGTTTTTATTCAAATGATATAATGCATTTTTTATAGTAATTTATTTTATGCGAATGTAGATATTCAATTTATATTTGATTTGCGTTTTTTTTTTGATAAATCGAGGAGGGAATATTCTTTTTAGGTAATAAATAAAAGAGATAGCATTCCCGTCGGAGGATGAGCAAATCTCAATATTTCTTTTCGAATTGAAGGATTTTCCCAAATAAATAATTCGAAGCAAATTAATTAAAGTTTGATAAATGAGTCATATTCTACCTTTATATTCGATTTATAATTTCCACTACCGCGACAATATATAAGCGACTAAGTACCCATTTTGGGTGTTGTGGGGGTGCTAATCCTTTCCCATGCGTAATCGACTCTCGGACCCATTAAATCTGATTTTTGGTAAACATAGACCAGTTTTTGTCTTAAAAACGATCTTTTCTTAAAATTGTTTTAAAAGATGTTTTTAGATATTCAGCCTACCTAACCTAAAGGTCGATGTTGACTCCAATTCAAAATTTTCAAATTAATTCAAAACCGCCATTTTTTCAAAATAAAGTCAATTTTTTTAAAATGATATTTATTGTTTTTAAAAATGGTTATGACAACTTGGTGACTTCACTGGGGAATTATTTTAGGGAATCAGGTTGTAAGTCACTTACACATTATCGTTTTGGTGGAAATTATAGGTTTGAGTCCATAGTTAGCTTATGATCCATTTATTGAAGCTTTTCTGATTTCTTTATTTATTTGAATTATTATACTAACGTTTTAATTTATGTTTTCAGCTTTGTCAAGGTTTTTGTCAAGTTTTTTCATTTTCTTTTTGAGTCAAAGGTTTGTATGTTTCTCCTCACACACATCACGAGCATTTACATGACATGATCTCTAGACCCGAGCTTCGTTCCAAATAAGTCAGGGTGAATGCTTTACTCTCATAAGAATTTATTCTTCGTATGAGTTTTAACAACTAACCCCTGGGATACATATGCCTTATACATTCGTATAGATTTATTCCTCATATAGGTATAAGCAAGTGAATCCTCTAGATTTGAACTCAATCAATTTACACCTGTAATGAGTTAGGATTGAGGGCTTGGCAGCCCAATGGGGCACCAACATCAAGGATAATTTGAGTACCCTTTCCTCATAGAGTCAAAACCATGTATGTAGTGAACCATAGAAGGGTCACCCTAGGTATAGCCATATCGAACCTCTGTCCGTCAGTAGGTGCCAAAATAAGTGTACACAAAGGAGGAGCGTTTCTGAACCTCTACCTTTTGCTTTAAATTTTGTTGAATAAAAGCATGAGAACTAGAAATCATGCGGTTAAAAACAAATCATTTTAGGTAGAAAGCATGTCTAGGTAGGAATGCTATTTAATGAAAGCATGCTCGAGTAGATACCATGATTGGGTAAATGTTATATTTAAACAACAACTTTTAATTTTATCGATCATCTTACCTGTACTAACTCGTTTATTTTCTTTTTATGTCATTTTCACATTTTTTTCATTGCATTTCATCAACTTGACATAATGTGAAAGTGTTGATCCGCAAGGGAAAATTTAAGTGAAAATTTTCATAAGTAGAGATAAAAGTTTTCGATCAATTAGTCGCGTACGCAGACATGCACCGAGGATTAAAAGAAATTCAGAGAGTATAAAAAGAAAACTTGCTTGAGGATCATTTAACATTCGAGACTGGAAAGATGATCCATTGAACTGAGAAGTAATCCAATAGTGGAGTTTTATCTACGATCGTTCCATCGCTAATTACCAAGGAGTGACGGGCGACTTCATCACCACACGTGACATTAGTGGAGTTAGGTTATAGAGCGCTTGAGGGACATCATTTTCAAGGATGAAGATCCGAGATGAAGCATCGACAGATTTCAGACTCAACATCTAAGAGAAAGCATGTCTGTAAAATAGACTATCTTGTAATGTGAAGGCTTTTATCTCTAATGAAAATTGTTATACGATATTCATCGTTGGGATCAACCTTTTTGCATCTGCTTTTGATTCTTTCCATTTTGCACCTGCATTCCATTTATTTAAACATTTTCACATGCGTCATTCATGGAAACATGAAGAATAATTCATGGAGAATTGAATGGAAGTGGTCCTAATAACGTGACATAATGGAAGCAAATTCTGAAAAATTGAAAGAAGAACTGCAAGAGAATTTACAGTGAATGAAATAAGATTGGGAAGCTAAATTAGAGCAATCATAAAAGGTTACCATAGAACACATCTTGAAAACCCAAGGAAGCATGGTCGATCATATTGTTGAGAAATTGGCTGGGCTCAATAAGGAAAAAGAAAAGAGCATGCATTTTCATCCATGGAAATCTCTGAGTGTGTGATGGCATAGGATAATCCACGACTACTCATTTCACCCGAGAGGCTTCTAATATATCAAGTAGGCTTCTCTGCTACTAAATAAACTGTGTTAGATCCAAAGGATAACTCTATTTGTCACAACATGTCCAATCCTGATGATATAGAAGAAGCCATGAATAAGATCTCGAAGAACTAAAAATTTGGTGCAGAGAGACATTCAAAAGAATGAGAGGATAAAGCTCTCATAATGAAATGGATGCAAGTGAATAGTCTTGGTTCTTGACTTGGGGCTCCTCCTCAAATTCAAAATGTCCAATTTTGAAAAATACAACGGAACTAGTTGCCATACTGACTATCTCACAATGTTTATTCGAAGGATGACTGGATACACCAGAAATGATTAGATGTTGAGGCCACATGCAATTATCACATAGGAAGCTGAGGGCATCCCAATGAGAATTGTAGAGCATTGAAGCACAAGGTCCAAAATATGATTGATTCAGGGGCATGGACTTGCAAAGATGATAGGGCATTATGATGCTAATCAAGAAGAGATCTTTGTATCTATCATGAATCTTCCTTGCACTCACATTAGGAACATTTTTTTTTCTTTGAACGTGTTTGTGTTCTATCTTTAATATTTGATTAAATATTTTTTAAAGCTTTTGATGATTGAACTTATGTTACCTTCTAAGGTTGAATAATTGAATGAGTTTTAATCTTGTAGCTCTTCGAATATCGAATGAATTACAGATTCTTTTAGTCCTTAAGGAATTATAGATTTTTGACATATAGAAAGATTACACCTCTCTTATCCCAACCAACCAAAAATAAAACCTCCCAATTCTTTACCCGAAATAATTCATGGTCACTACCAAAGAACCAAATTTTGACATCACCTCTCTTTGAAAATTTGAAATATTACCTTTATCTTTTTCGAGACACAAAAAAGTCATACCCTTACCTTTCGTTAAGCCAATAAAGTAACACCAATGTCTTCTTGACGCAAAACCAAAACTTTTCTACCAGTAAAACCTAAGGCATTGAGTACAAGATGTTCACTTGAACGTGAACCTTCCTATAAGAAAACACAACGTGGGCCATCTCGCATCAATTTTCTAAAGATGAGCCTGAACAATAGAGACATTCTAGAAGCAAGAAGTAGATAAACAAAATTAATTTGAAATAATTCAATCATGCATTAATTACATTGTTTTCACGTGAATGAAATTAATCCTGAAAATTTATCCCCTAGGGGATACCTCTTCTGCAAGGACTTCCGTGTATGAAATGATGAAAGACTTTCTTTCATTTATCCCTTTACAAAAGGAGAAAATATATATCCCTTGTGTCCCATTTGAGCCTGAATTATATTTTCTTTTGATTCAACCTTAACCAAGGATCACCCTCTACACTAAGGGGTAAGGTGAAGGAAATACGCTCGCATGAGTGAAGACCATTAATCCAGTTAATATACCAAAAGGTAAACCAAATGTAAAGTGCAAAGATCAAATCAAAGCAAAAAAAAATCAAAGAAATAAAAAAGAAAAGAAAAAAAAAGAGCAAAAAAAAAAACAATAAGCAAAGAGAAAAGAAGTAAAGAGAAAAAAACAAAAGGAAAAAAGAAGAAAGAAAACATATCAAGTATTTCAAGACGAGTGACTCGTTGAGCCTCAAGCCATAAGATTGATCAAGTACAATCGGTTCAAAGATCCAAAATCAATTCACTAGAAGATCATGGAACATCAAGAAAATAAAAGACATACAAGCATACTAAAATCGAGCAAGACATGATTGAAGGCATCAAAATGAATTGATCATTGGTTCAATTACCCTTAAACACTTGTTTGGGCCTATTTATCTATTTCTTTCATAACTGTGAACCATAGCCTACATTACATGCCTAAGAAGTCCCTTATAATCATACATGAAAATCTAAACAAAAGAAACTATCTTCATATTTCATCCCACCCATCAGGATTAATCTTTTATTTACAAAAGGTTTTAAAATCTTTAATGCATGATAGAGAAAAAATGACAAAAGTGGGTTCAAGACGTAAATTTTTGGATAATGTCTTGAAGCCAAAGGAGGATTCTAGTTAAAAACTTAAAAAGGCGGTTCGAATATGAAGATTGTGCAGCTGTTGTATAGGAGGAGATCCCACAAATCCCTTATCAAGACATCACACAACCCGAATGTGCTCATGAGAGTCGGAGAACAATTCTAGTAGATAAGCACATAAGCAACTCCATCAGATCAGTGAACATCTAAGAAATAAGAATACAAAACCTTTGACGAAAGACAAAAACTCGAGACACCTTATCCTTTCCTTACTTAACCCTACCTCAAAGATAACATTAATCTTGACACTTGTCAAATAGCTATCATTGTTTTGAAGGATTAAAAGTATAACTAATTCTTTGATATTCAATAAACTCTTGTTTTATGATTTGTCTCAATTGTGAAACTTAGAAAGAGGCAATATTTTTTCATTTTTCAAAATTCTTTTTGATATTTTTCAAAATTTTGTAAATAAAAAAGAAGAAGAAAAACATTTTCAAACAAGACAATCTATCTGGAGTGGGTCTTGATAATTGACATATGCCTCCCAAACAGAAGCTCATGCTTAAAATCAGTGTTGAAGCAAGAAAGAATAAATGTTGTGGCATTTTTGAAGGCCCATATCTTCCTGGAATACAAGATCATTGAATTGATCATACATTCATTTTCAATGAGGCAGAAAGGCATGAAGAATGAAAATGGTGAAGCAGAGACAGTGGAGCTTACTATATGACTGTTTTTTCCATTGTCACAACATATAGTTGCATTGTTTTGGTGAATTCCTACACATTAATGTTGGCAAGCCAAAGCGTCCCATTTATATTCCCACTGAGCTTTACTCTTTGGTGTCCTTGCAATGCTATACAAAAGCCTTGAACACCATGCAAAGAGCTTCCTTGGTTGACAAATCTATATAGAAGCCATAAGAAATGATGAATAAGTTGTCGAATGTTTGAGGACATGCAAACTTCCTGGAGATCCACAATTCATCCTTTGTGTTTTAGCTGATAAGAAAATTCTGATCTCTATGAGTCTTGTCGAGTTTGGAATTGTCGTACACGTGTATGGCTCTAATTAGGGTCAATGATCAGTACCTTACGAATTTGCTTTTAAAAAACAATTCAAAACTTGGAGGACTAAATTCGATGTTAGCAATTGAGTAAACACCTTGAATTCCAGTTGTTTCCAAGGTCCCAACCATCATCATTGGCATAGATATGTCTCATGGTTCTTTGAGTCAATATGATATTCCATCAATTGCTTCGGTGGTCAGCTCCAGGCAGTAGCCTTTGATTTCCCATTACAAGGCAACAATATGTATATAGTCTCCAAAGCTTGAAAGGATGGATTCTCTTTTCAAAGAAAGAATGAAAACTCTATCAGATTTCTATATAAGTTCAGGCAGAGAAAGCCAATTTTTTATCAGGGGCAAAAATTTACAGGGGCAAGAAGCCATTAACATGAGTCAAGAATTTCTAGTATGCACGCTAGTGCAAACAAAGAGTGAAGACAATCGAATCAAGGATATACAGAAGAATGCTCAAGCATCCGTGCCTAACCATTGAATCAAGAAAACATACATCAACATATACATACATGTTAAATGAAATTGATGTTACATGAAATTGCATCTTTGAATCATACATTCATCATCGCATTGTAATAAAAAATGTTTTTCCCTTCTCATAAGGATACTCTTATAATTGTTTTTGAGAAACTAATTTCATATTTTTCAAGATTGTTTGTCTAAAACATCAATATAGTCTTTCTTAAGACTATTTTTCCTAAAATCCTCATTTCATTTTCTCTCAAAGGCCATTTTTCTCCTATCTTGAGGACATCATCTAATCTCTTTTCTCAAGATCATTTTCTCCTCTTACAAGGAAAAAGTCAAAAAGTCATCAAATCAAATACATGAAATAAACTTCATCATGACACCCATAAAACATTCAAGATAATCATTCATAAATGCATCATTTTTATTGATCTTTCAACAAATAAAAATTTGGTGATGACCAGATGTCCTCAACATGAAGGAACAATGTCATCCACAGATTTGACATCCTGAAGCGAATGATCAGATCTTCTAAAGGAAGCTAGATCTTCTCAATAGGCAAAAGCACACTGTCTGTCGCTTTTGAGATTTTTTCTCTCGAAACAAAGTTTCCTCTCGCTAGATACAGTTTTTCTTGAAACAAAATTGATCTCACTTGAGATTGTCCTCTTAAAAATAAATTTTGTCTCGCTTGAGATAGTTTTACTTAAAAACAAATTTCCTCTCACTTGAGAAAGTCTTCCTTAAGACACAAACATTTGAGATTGTTTTTCTTAAAAACAAATTTTGTCTCACTTGAGACAATTTCCCCTAGAAATATAAATTTTGAAATTGTTTCACTTGAAACAAAATTTATCTAACTTGAGATTGTTCTCAAAATAAATTTCGTCTCACTTGAGACAGTTTCTGTTTGAAACACAAATTCTGAAATTGTTTTACTTGAAACAAAATTGATAACATCTGAGATTATTTCTCTCGAAACAAATTTTGTCTCGCTTAAGACAGTTTCTCTTGAAACATAAACTTTGAGATTGTTTATCTTGAAACAAAATTTTTTCTCACTTGAGACAATTTCTCTTGAAACATAAACCTTTGAGATTGTTTCTCTTGAAACAAAGTTTCATCTTGCTTGAGACAATTTTCCCTTGAAATACAAATTTTGAAATGTTTCACTAGAAACAAAATTTTATCTCACTTGAGATAACTTCTCTTGTAACATATTTCTTTCCACTCATTTATTTCCATTCAAATATTTGACAAGAATTCATTGTAGTAAAGAATTCATTCCACAATTCCATGTTGGAAAAGAAGATTTCATTTCAAGTCAATCATCATCAACCAACCATATCTTCTCAATGCGTATGAGCAGTGTCATCCACGGCTAATCAGACTTTCTCATCACGTAGGAACTTTGTTGTCTCCAAATTATCCCTAAAGAAAGGCTAGACGTCCTCATCACGTATGAACAATTTCGCTCACCGACTAGATCTCTTTAACGCGTAGGAGCAACGTCATCCTCAGACAATCAAACTTTCTCATCACGTAGGAAATGTGTTGTCTCCAAATTATCCCTAAAGATGGCTAGACGTCCTCATCATGTAGGAACAATGTCGTCCACCGACTATATCTCCTCAACAAGTAGGACCAGACTTCCTCATCACGTAGGAACCATGTTATCTACAAAGTATCCCTAAAGAGGGCTAGATGTCCTCATAACGTGGGAATATTATCGTCCAACGACTAGATCTCCTCAACGCAAAGGAGTAGTGTCATCCTTAGACAATCATGCTTCCTCATCATGTAGGAACCATGTTGACACCAAATTATCTTCAGATTGACCCGACTTCCTCAACGAGAAGGAACAACGTCATCTTCAACAAACAATTTACCTGAAAGTGGCCAGATCACTTCAACATGGATGAGAAGTGTTGTCTTTAAAATCAATTTTCAAAGAGAAAGTGAGAATGGACAAAATATTTTTGTCTTGGAGTCTTTTCCCTATTCTTGTTAACACAAGAATGGGCAAAGAGAGGTAGTTGTAGACACCTATTTTTGTCCGGGTTCTAATTTCATTATTAACTTATTATTATTATTATTATTATTATTATTAATCTTTATTTATAGTTTTTGTAGACCCAAATTACCCCAAATAATAAAGAACCTGAAGCCCAGAATACAAAAACACCCAACCTAAGGCACAACAAGGAACCCATGCCTCAATCGTTGGATCTGATTAAGAACCAACGACCCACAAGGTGGTACCTAGGGTTTTACACACTTCTCCATGCTTTGCACCCTCCTCAGCCACACGATTTGGACTCATCCAATGATCCAGATCAGAGATGCAAAGTTAGGGGTTTAACCTTAAATATCTCAGCTAACCACCGACTGCTCTTACTGTGTCACCGATTACATATACCACTGTCTTCATCGTCAGGTCACTGACACTCTGACACTGCCGTACCAACAGATATCACTTGTCACTCAAAAATATAGAAGAAAAATAAGAATAAAAATCAGAAAAATAATAAAAAAATATCAACTTACAAGCAACAAAATCCCAAGACAAATCTAACCTTGTCACAAGTCGAAAATAGGGTAATCATACCCCATCTTCTCGGTAGTAGAACAAGTCTTCATCAAACCATCACATGCAAGAATATTAAAGGAGGGAGGCAAGCAACATTTACAAAAAAGGAGGGATTTAGACTAAGCAAAAAAAAAAGAATTCGAACATGGAGCAAAAGAGGTTCGAACCAAAAAAAAAGAAAGAAACTGAGAGAGAACCGAGCTAAAAAACCCAACCATATTTGAATAAAAAAAACGAAAGAGAGAAAAAACTAAAAGTAAAATAGGTAAAAGCTTGAAAATCCTACCCTTGTACATAGCCATCGTCGCCTTTGCTCACTCACAAGGGTCAGGGAGGCTCATAGGTCATCAAAGGTTGTTTCTTTACCCTTTGGTTGTTTGTTTTAGGCGATTTGGTTAGAGTTGTAGAGGTTTTTTTTTGGGTTTTAGGTTTCAATGAGTTTCATTCTAGGCTCATAGAAGCCATTAGATGACTTTTCCTTTTGTAATGGCCACCGATCTATGGTGGCCAGAGGGGTGGTGGTTCATCTCCCTCGGTGGGGTAGAAGAGAAAAATGAAAGAGTTTTCACTCTCTCTAAAAACAAAAGAAAGAGTGAATGACAAAATAAGAAAAAGTGGCCGATTATGTATTGCTTTTAGCCATATATATATATGGCGCTTGAAATGATTGTTTTCAAGAGGAAGGACCGCATGTTTTAAGAAAGGGGACTAATAGCACTTTAGGTCCTTCAAAGTTTGTAATGTTCTATTTTGGGTAATGAATGAAGTTTTGTTTTTTTTAAGTTTGATCCTCGCTTTTATTTCTTGATATATTTTCATCCTAACCTACGTGTTAATATTTATGACAATATTTTACATCAAGCCTGGAACTTGAGAAATTTTTATTTTAGTCCTTACCTGCTTTGTAATATATGTTTGGTTTTATGTCTATTATCGTCTATTGATTCATGATTGAGTTCATTTATGCCCTTGGTTGTGTATTAATGAATTTATTAGTATTTATAATCTAAATTCTAGATTTGTTTGGCCTTTGTTTTAGTCCTTAAATACTATTTTAGAAGATAAATATCTAATTTGTACTGTAGGTCTTCGATTTTAATCTGAGTTTATTTTAGTCATTATTGTGGTTACAAGTTAAATTTCGTGCGTGTATTACATATTTGTGCTTCATTATTTATCCTCTTATGATTTAATCATTTTATTGTTTAGTTTCATTTTAGTTTTATTATTTTGATTCAACGTTTAATTAATATATTGTGTTTATTTATTTTTATGTAAATATTATTAAATGTTTACTATTATGTTATATGATATGTGTGTATGTTTAATGATTTTCCTTAATCCTTTTATGTTTATAAACATTAATATTGTGTCACCAAATCATTTCACTAATTTAGTTTAAGAATTAATATTCTGCCACAATTTTGCATATCTCCCATACTTGATTAAATTTTTATCAAATCATTTGAACATTTTCAAGAACATTTTTTGTAGAATGGGCGTGGAAAGCATTGTTTGGTCGAAGTAGTGCGATCCGATGCGACATTCGAACGAAATGTGAACCTGAAATAAATTGATTTTTTAATGTGCTAATTAATTTATTTTTATTCAAATGATGTAATGAATGTTTTTTATATTTGATTTGCGTTTTTTATAAATCGAGGAGGGAATATTCTTTTAGGCAAGAAATAGAAGAGATAGCCTTCACGTCTGAGGATGAGCAAATCTCGATATTTTTTTTGAATTAAAGGATTTTCCCAAATAAATAATTCGAATCAAATTAATTAAACTTTGATAAATGGGTCATATTCTAACTTAATATTCGATTTATAATTTCCACTACCGTGATAATATATAAGCGACTAAGTACCAATTTTGGGCGCTGTGGAGGTTTTATTCCTTTCCCACGCGTAATCGACTCCCGGACCCATTAAATCAGAGTTTTGGTAAACACAAACCAATTTTTGTCTTAAAAATGATCTTTCCTTAAAATTTTTTTAAAAGATGCTTTTAGGTATTCGGCCTACCTAACCTAAAGGTCAATGGCGACTCCAATTCAAAATTTTCAAATTGATTCAAAACCACCCATTTTTCAAAATAAAGTCATAATTGTTTTTTTAAAATGGTTATGACAAGTACTAACCCAAAAACATATGAAGGCCAAATATGTACAGACACTTCGAATGTCAACCTGTTGGGATTTGAAGAGGCTCAAATTGACAATGAAAAAGTGCAAAAGGGGTTAATTGGCAATATTTAGATTAGGGAGTAAGGAGAGCAAAAGATAGAATAATGAACACAAGGATTTAAAGCGGTTTGACTTATCAACCAAGTCTACATCCACTACCTTAGCTCCTCACTAAGGATTTTCTAACAAATTCACTAATTTGTTCTTTCTTTTTCAATGACAAAGAGATAACCTTTACACAACTCCCTAGCTTTTAACAGGCTCAACTAGAACCAAAAAACCTTTAGAAGGAAAAAGAATGTAAACAAATAAAACCTCTAAAAAGCAAGGTGTTTACAAAATTTAGCTCACAAGAACAAATATTTACAAAAGATATAAAAATAAGATTTGAAAACTCTTTTCTTGTGTTTGATTGTTTGGATAGGTGTTCTAACCCTTTTTCAAGTTTCCTCAACTTGTATTTATGTGTTGGAATGTTTTTGTGGCCGTTTCTAGCCGTTGGAGGTGGTTTGGAGCCGTTGGGGATCAATTTTCGTGCAAAATAAAGCTGCCCAGAACAGAGGGTATTGGTAGTCCTAAAGGGAGTATCAGTACTACCTTTTTGTATTTAAATCAACTAGTCGTTGGGGCCTGAGGGTATCGATACTATGGCTATGGTTTCGATACTACTATACAGAGTAGTATCGGTACTACCTAGTGAGTATCGATACTTCCCTTACCTTTGGTATCAATACCATAAGAGCAGTATCGGTACTGTTTATTAGGTATCGATACTGTAAGAACTATATCGGTACTACTTATCCATAAAAACGTTTTGTGCTCAATTCCAAGCTTTAAGGACTTTGAATTATTTTTGAAAAGCTTTGAATAAATTCAATTTAAGTCCAAAAACATTTTGCATTAATTGTTATATCAAAATATAGTTTAACAATCTCCCCCTTTTTGATATAACAAAACTTTTGAAAAATTGTTTTTGGCAAAACCCCTTACTTTTGAAAAACTTTGAAAGCTTTGAATAAATTCAATTCAAGTCCAAAAACATTTTGCCTTAATTGTTATATCAAAATATAGTTCAACAATCTCCATTTTTTTGATATAACAAAACATTTAAAAAATTAGTTTTGGCAAAATTCCACTTACTAAAATGTTTAATGAAAAAATACCAATTGTTGGAAAATATGTGTGAAAATGTTCAGCTCCCCCTTTTTCATTAAGAAATTGAATTTTTCAAACCATACTTCTCACTCTTTTTGATTAATAAAAAAGAATTCAACTTTAAACTTCTAAAATAACTTTGGAGAGTAAGTGTTAAATTTTATCTTAAAATCATTTGGAAAAAAAATCCCCCTAAAAAAGTGTATTCCAAAATTTTTTTTGACTTTAATAGCTTGACACTTAACAAAATTGAATTTCAACAAAGAGTAACAAAAATGTTAGTAACACATGAAATTCAATATATCCAAGTATGAAATACTTTATGCAATACCAATAATTGAATTTAAGTACATGTGTACAAAGCTTTCAACAATGTTATGCATTTGAAGAATTTGATATCAATTGTTAGAAAGATATCTTTAACATTTAAAACATATGCATAAACATTTAAATTTAGGTAAAAAATTTAAAATCTGTAAAAACAAAACATTTGAAAAGTTTGATATCGATTGTTAGAGAGATATCATTTGCATTAAAATCAATTTTGACCAAAATTCATTATGATGAACTAAAAATTATGAAAAATCATTAAAATTTAAAATGTTCATCATACAACTTTTCAACATACATGAGATTAAAAACAATGCACAATCATTTAAAATCAAAACTCATGCATGATTAAAACTAAATGATCAACCAAATAATCAAAATCAAAAGCATTAAACTTAGAGATTACCCATTCCTTTTCGAGTGTGGCTAGAGCATCTCAATTTCTTCATCTTCATCACCATTGCTCCCACACACCTACAAGAGACATTTATTTGGATTTTGGTATCCAAATTGCTTTGGATCCTTGAACGTTAGTTTCAATGCCCCTTGTTCCATTAGGAACTCATACTTGTCTAATTTTTAAAGATTTTCTTTTCTTTATGGGACAAGTATTTTCCTTGTGACCATGATAATGACAATGTGGTCATTTTGTCATTACGGAACTAGTTGAATTATTTAAAATGATTTCTTTTTCTTTTGGCAAGCATTCAAGCTTAACTTTTAAATCAAAACATTCTTTTTCAAAACTTTCCATTTTAATTTTTGAAAGCTCTAAATCATTTTTCAAAATTACATTTTGGTTTTCAAAATCCATTTTAGCTTTCAAAAGAAAATCATTTTCAATTTTAAATTTAGAAATAAATTTCTTGTATTTGGAGTTCATGGTCTCAAACTCCGAAAATAATTCATCGTATGCATCTTGTAACTCATTAAAAGAATAAGAAATTAATTCATTTGAGTTAGAAGATACCTTGGGCTCTTCATGAGCCATTAAGGACACCACCTTTGTTGATTCTTCTTTCCTGTTTCCATGAAGCTTTTCGAGCTTATTCCAAACCTCCTTGGCACTTGAACAAGAAGAAACTCTTTTATTAACTTCAGGACCAAATTCACAAAACAACATGTGCATGGCCTTGGCATTAAGTTGAGCTTTCTTCCGTTCTTGGGGACTATACTCCTTCTTCTTTGGAGAAGAGTAGCCGTTCTCGATCATCTCTCATCCATCAAAACCATTGGATTGGATGAATAGCTTCATTAATTTCTTCCAATGACGGTAGTTAACTCCATTTAAGTTTGGAGGCTTGTTGATCGGTTGGGACTCATCCATGTGGAACGAGCTGGAGGTGGAAGCCATCTTCTTGGTTGTGTCATGAATCGGTAGGGCTTCTTCTAGGATCGTCTCAAGGTTGTTAAACCTTCTAATGAGTCAAGCTCTAATTCCAATTGTTAGGATTTTAAGAGGCTTAAATTGACAACCGAAAAAGTGCAAAAGGGGTTAATTGGAAATATTTAGATTAGGGAGTAAGGAGAACAAAAGATAGAACAATGAACACAAGGATTTAAAGTGGTTTGACTTATCAACCAAGTCTACATCCACTACCTTAGCTCCTCACTAAGGATTTTCTAACAAATTCACTAATTTATTTTTTTTCAAGGACAAAGAGATAACCTTTACACAACTCCCTAGCTTTTAATAGGCCCAACTAGAACCAAAAATCCTTTACAAGGAAAAAGAATGTAAACAAATAAAACCTCTAAAAAGAAAGGTGTTTACAAAATTTAGCTCACAAGAACAAATATTTACAAGAGAGATAAAAATAAGATTTGAAAACTCTTCTCTTGTGTTTGATTGCTTGGATAGGTGTTCTAACCCTTCTTTAAGTGTCCTCAACTTGTATTTATGTGTTGGAATGTTTTTGTGGCCGTTTCTAGCCTTTGGAGGTGTTTTGGAGCCGTTGGGTATCAATTTTTGTGCAAAATAAAGCTGCACAGAAGGGAGGGTATCGGTACTCCTAAAGGGAGTATCGGTACTACCTTTTTTATATTTAAATCAACTAGTCGTTACTAGCCATTGGGGCCTGATGGTATCGATACTATGCCTATGGTATCTATACTACTATACAGAGTAGTATCGGTACCATTTTTGCATTCTGGAATTTGAGCAATGCTGGTAGTATCGATACTACCTAGTGAGTATCAATACTTCCCTTACCTTTGGTATCGGTACCATAAGAGCAGTATCTATACTGTAAGAACAATATCGATACTACTTATCTAGAAAAATGTTTTGTGCTCAATTCCAAGCTTTAAAGACTTTGAATTATTTTTGAAAAACTTTGAAAGCTTTGAATAAATTCAATTCAAGTACAAAAACATTTTACCTTAACTGTTATATCAAAATATAGTTCAGCACAACCTATAAAGAAAAGTAAATTATTCGGATGGGAGAACTTCGATTGATCAACTTGTTCAGCATTAAGCCAAAATAATCAACCTAGAGCTTGAATTTTTCTTTTTCTTTTATAAAATTATTCATGGATAATATGATATCAAATGGAAATGATATTAATCTAGGGATCCATGTACCATGCTATAATGAATTTTCATTTAAAACGGCTCGTCCTTAAAAGATCCAATAATTAGGAAGTGATAGTAGTGGGTGAGAGGTTAGATTGTTGGGCAAATATGATATCGACTATAAAAACTAAACGACTTTTATACAAATCGCGTAAGGCCTATGTGGTGCACATTATGGATACTGAAGTGTTAGAGATTTATTTGAAAAGTATTCTAGGAGTTAGGTATTTCTCGGATGTATATTTCAAAAGAGTTGTAGGGATTACCAATAGATTGTGTGAAATGAAGTTAGGGATATAAATTCTACTATGGACTACACCGGTGTCTATGACACCTTATCATATGGAATCGTCAGAACTAAGAGAAATAAAGGTACTGTTGCAAGAATTATTAGACCAAACTTCTATAAGACCTAGTACATCATCTTGGGGTGATTAGGTTTTGTTTATAAAAAGGAAATATGGATTTTTGAGATTGTGTATTAATTACCGTTAATTCAATAAAATGATAGTAAAAAATAAGTATACGTTGCCACAAATTGATGACCTTTTTGATTAGTTAAAAGGTGCATAATGTTTTCCAAGATCGATCCATGATTAAGATACTATCAACTAAACGTTAAGGATGGGGATATTTCAAAGATTGTGTTTCGAAAGTGTTATAGACATTTTAAGTTTGTAGTCACGATTTTTGGATTAAATAATGCTCCGACAATATTTTATGATCCTCGTGAACCAAGTGTTCTAGTCGTATCTTGATAGGTTTGTGGTGGTATTTATTGATGAAATTTGAGTGTACTCAAATTTTGAAAGAGGTTATGACAAACACCTTCAGATATTACTACAGATTCTTCATGATAAGAAACTTTTTGCTAAATTCTCTAAGTGTGACTTTTGATTAAATCAAAAAAAAAAAAAATTTAGGCCATGTGGCTTCGGTAGAGGGGATTCATATGTATCATAAAAAGATCAAAAAAATTGTGGAGGGGAAGACTCCAAAGAATATGTTCGAAGTCTGAAATCTTTTAGGACTCATTGATTATTACCGCATATTTGTGAAAGGACTACCGATGATTGCATTTTTTATCACCAAATTGTTAAGGACATTCCTTTTATTTGGATTGAAAATTATCAAAAAAGTTTGAAGGAATTGAAAAGGATTTTGATTGAGTCTTTTGTATTGGTTCAATCCGAGTCTGGGATAGACTTTACCCTATTTAGTGATACATTTCTCCTTGGATTAGGATGTTTGTTGATGCAACAAGGAAAAATAGTTGCCTATGTATCTCGAAAACTCAGGACTCGTGAGAGAATTATCCAACTCACGATATTAAACTTGTTGTGATGATGTTTGCACTTAAGATTTGGCGACATTATTATATGTAGAGAGGTGTTATATCTTCACAAATCATAAGAATTTGAAGTATCTATTGACTAATAAATAGCTTAACCTGTGCTAGAGGATATGGATCAAGCTTTTAAAGGGCTACGATTTTGTGATTGACTATCATCCCAAAAAAGCTAATGTGGTAGTTTACACTCTGTTAGAAAATCTTTTATGCTTTAAGAGCTTTGAATGCAAAATTATCCTTGAGAGATGGTGGTGCTTTGATAGACGAGCTGCAAATTAGGCCTACTTTGCTAAGTCAGATTAAGGAACTTTAGTTAAGTAATGAAAATTGCATGTTAAAAAAGGCAAGTCGAAGGAAATGAGATTAAATATTTTTGAGACTAAGTATTATGGGTGCTTGTACTTTAGAGGAATATTTTTTATTCTGAAAGATGAAAACTCGAAGTGAGAGATTATGCAATAAGCTTGTTGTTGTCTTCTTACTGTACATTTAGAATTAAACAAGATATATCAAGATTTGAAGAGCCGATTTTGGTGATCGAGTATGAAAAAAGCAATTTAAGTGGTTTTATCCTATCCCAAACCAAGCTTAAGAGTTTCAATCAAGTAAGAAAAGATCATAATCATCACTAGAGTGATTCAAATAAGAATTCAGCATAATTATAGGCATTTAGTGAACTAAATTCAGAATTTAAACACATTCAATCTGTTTTCAAAAGTCAAGGAGGAACAAAGTAAACATTGAAAGTTATTAACCCTCATATTCAAATCTACGAACATTTTTAATGTTCTTTAATCTAGATGATGTTCTTATATTTACCAACTAAATTCCATAATCACATTTGATATCACCATTTAAGTCATATTTGGAAAACATTAATATATACAACCGTCATAGAGAGTCAAACATTATTAAGACTCAGACAATTTAATACTATCTATAGTAGTGTAATAGACTATCAGGGGCAAATATATATATATATATATATATAAAGTCGGATGTATGTGTTATTTGGGATGGATATGTGTTCATCTTAAAATCTGAATTTTTTATGTTAGTAATCTATTTTATTGATAATGTATGTCCTGAAATTTTATTTATGACCACCCTATACAATTTTTTTTTATTAATACATATATGTCCATTCTATTTTGGATTCATCAATATTATCAGTCCCAAACAAAATCAAGAATCAACTTAATAATCTCTTGCTTCCAATCTGAACATAAAATAACTTACCACTCGAATTGCATGGAATACAAAATTTTTGAACACTTTTAGAGATAACCTCATCCTTAACATCTTCTACTTCTGACAAAGTCAAAATTAATGGGTTGTCCAAAAGTAGATTTTTAAGATCATCTCCAAAAAAATTATGATAAAAGATTTGTTCAATCAAAGATAAGAATTTCTAGTAATTAACTCGTAGAAGGTGACAGAAGTAACATAGCAAACAAGCAATCAATTATGCAATTTGTTGTTTATGATTGTCCAGGCTTAGGCCTGATCCACTATTCCAATGTTGGAATAGGGCCTCTGAGTTGGGTTATACTGAAAATGGATCGGGTAATTAGGGTTTAGAATGATTCATTTGTAATTAGAACCCTAAAATTAGGAATTTCACCCCATTTGGCTACTAAAAAATTTGGGGGTTTTTCCCTCAATCTCACTCTGTAGCAATATTCTTTGGGACTTGTGGTGTGACAACAATGCCGCTTTGAAGAGTGATGGAACTAATTTTTCTCTTGGATTAGCCTCAGTTTGAGATGATAACCTTCTTTGTGATTCCCATCGTCCCATTGTTTGAGCAAATTGACTTACTTGTTTATCTAACTCTTGCAAATGAACTTCAGTGCGATTCTCATCGTCTCATGGTTTGAGCAAGTTGACTTACTTGTTTTTCTAACTCTTGCAAATGAGCTTTAGTGCGATTCTAAAACTTCTCTCCAGAAAGAGTCAACCATTCCACAATGGATTCCAATGAAGATTTTGGTTGTTGATATGGTTGATGTGAATGTGGTCTCAGATGATATCCTTGATTTTGTCTTGAGTTTTGACCATAACTGATGTTAGGATGATCCCTCTATCATGGATTATAGTTGGTGTTAGGGTTGTAAGGTCTCTAGGAGGTCATGGAAGATTACCAACTACATTCACTTGTGTAGAAACATCTTCTTGTAACATCGGACAACAATCCGTATGATTATCCAACAATGTTCATATTCAGCATAGTCTAGCTGCACTTCTTTTTCCTGCAACAACAGATTGAACTATAACAACTTGATGGGAGTTTAATATTTCATATATTTATTGTTATTTACTCTTTATTTTTTGATTGGATATTACTGATTTATCTTTATTTTGGGTTTATTTTGGACATGAGATTTATTTTTTTAATTAGCCCAAAAAGTAGCATATTTCGATGATCCAATCAACATCTTCTAGAAGACAAGTGGAATTATCTTGAATATTTAATTGAAATTTACTTGGCATAAGGTTATCTATAAGATGAAGTAGAATTCAAATAGAACAACAAGACTTAAATATTTATTTTTATCTTTTCTGATAAAACTTTTAGATTTAGGAATTTTAGTTTGATTATTTTTATTTTATTTAAGAATTAGTTATTTAATTAGAACTATTGGTAGGATTTTTAGTTTGATTAGGAATTAGTCATTTTATTTACTTAGAACTTTCGGGTTATAAATACCCCTTATATTCAACCTTTGAACTCATATTGAAATTTATATTTCCTTAGCTATTTATTGAATTTCTACTTTTCTTTCATCTTTTTACTTTTATTTCATTATTTTCTTTTCACAATTCTAAGGGTGATCCGATCCATGCTTAGCTAAACTCTAATTAGCCAAAAGTTGAGCAACAACTCATTCAGTTTCGTGAGAATTGAAAAGCACTTCATACCTCCAAGTATCTTTCTTGATTTTCTGTAAACTATGATTGACAATCAGTCTTTCCTTTAAATATCTCAAACACTTTCAATTCAAATAGTGCACTTTGGCTTGAATGTTGTTTTGATTTACCGTTTGGAAGAAGTGTCAGCTTGTAGCAAATTTAACTTTCTAAGCACAAACTTGGCGGTGGTCCGCTAAGGGAAATCAATATCAGGTTCGACTCTCATTGAGACACCATAATATGAGCACGAGCTTTTTTAGCACTTAAAGTAGCATTGGTGTTAACATCGATAGTTGTTGCTAATCTAAAAAAGGATTAAATTCCAAAGGTTGACTTTGAAAATTAGTTCATATGAGAGAAGAGCAAGTTACAAGAGTTGGGCTTTGTTGACTGTAACTAGCAAGAATCCCGAAGTAAAATCTATTTCAGTAATCGACACAAATTGAGGCAAAGCGAAGTCGAAGGCTATCTCTCATCATAATTATTTTCAATCACCTACTTTTCTTATTTTTATTTGTTTTAATTTATTGAATTTATTTTTCTAAACCCCCTTTATACTTTACAGTTTTCTTGGATCAATATCGATTCAAACCGCTATTGGAAATTTATAATTCCTTGCGGACCGATCCTTTCTTATCTATACTACGTTCTTAGCTTATTTATTTGATAAAAAAGGTTTTATTTATTTGACAATTACGACGCTTGTCAAATTGGCATTATTGCTAAAGACTTCAGTAAATTACTGATATTGTTTGTTTTGATTTATGACCAGAAAGAATCCATACGAGCTAGTTGAATTTTAACTTTAGATCAAAGCATATGCTCAAACACTTAACGTATGAACACGTCGAGAAAAGATAATTTGACGACAATAAGAACCCATACCTGATGCAACCTCTGACGCCGACATAACCTCTGACGTATTCTCTGAGTTCGACAATAATGAATCGATCCTTATGGCTTATCTGATGATCCGTGAATTAGTGGCGGCACCTGCCGAACAACAACCATTATGTTTCACCTTCCTGAATGGAGAAACACCATTCGAGCTCAAAACTGTCTTGATCCATCTTCTACCTACTTTCCATGGATTTCCATGTGAAAATCATCACAAGAACCTTACTGAATTTCATATGGTTTTCTTTATCATAAAACCACAGGGAGTATTCGTTGATTAAATTAAACTTTGTGCCTTTCCTTTCTCTTTAGCTGATTTGGTTAAGGACTGACTATTTTATTTACTGCCCAATTTTGTTAATTCTTGGGCTGACATGACTCATCTTTTTCTTGACATGTTCTTCCTTGTAGTGAAGGTGAGTAAATTAATACAAAGCATCTTAGGAATCCGACAAAAAGATGGAGAATCATTATACGACTATTGGAAATGATTCAAGAAACTCTGTGCTAGCTGTCCACAACATAGATTAACTGAACAAACTCTTCTCCAATATTTCTATGAAGGACTACTTTCTTTGGAGATGAAGATGATTGACGCGGCTAGTACAGGAGCATTTTGGAATATGACTTTGCATACGACTAGAAATGTAATTTCTACCATGGCTGCTAACTATCAACAGTTTGGCTCTTCCAGTGAACCTACTCGACGGGTTCACTAGATAAGTACAATTTCATTGAAAAATAAAATTGATAAGCTGGCTGATATTGTTCAATCTCTTGTTGTAGGGAAAAAAGTACTACTAAACTTTATGGAATATGCACAAAGTCGTACCGTCCCGCAGATTGTTGTCTGATGTTACAAGAAGACGTTATCGCATAAGTGAATGCAATTGGGAATTTTTTGGGACCTCTCTAGAGACCTTACAATCCTCACACAAATACCTATAATCCAGGGTGAAGGGATCATCCAAACTTCATCTATTCACAAAATCCTAGACCAAATCAATTGTATCAACTAAGGCCACCACCACCTCAACCGTATCAACAGCTGACATCATCATTAGAGTCAATCGTTGAGCTTTTGGCGTTATCCCAAGAGAAGTTTCAACAAAGGTCTGGGGCACATCTATAAGAGTTAGATAAGAAAATGTCTTAATTGGCTCAAATTATGGGAAAAATGGAATCCCAAGGTAGGCTACCATCTCAAACTGAGGAAAATCTATGAAAAAACATTAGTGTTATCACCATTCGGAGTGTGACCATTATCGAACCTATTTCTAAGAATGTTGCTGCTAAATCCAATAAAGTAAAAGAAAAGGAATAATCATGATCCCAAAAAAATCAAGAAGAAACCAATGCAAGGGAGAAAGAAAAAGAAGAAGACTCAAGACCCTAGAAGGAAGAGAAAGTTAACGTAAAATCCTAGACAAAAAAAAGGTAAATCGTAACCCTCTTCCTCGATTTCTCCCTATGTGATCATCTGGCAAAGAGCTAAGTAAAAATTCCAATTTGACGCCTTCTAAATCTAAACTTTTCCTATCCATTTCACATGTACCAAAATTAGAGATAAAACCACCGCCGAAACATTTGAAGAACATGTTTTTGGGTGAGAAAGATACTTCACATATTATTATTTCGGACCAGTTTTCAAAGCTGAAAAAGAACCGAAGAAAAGCTTACAAGAATTTCATAATCTACAAGGATAAAATGAAAAAAAAATCTAGGATCGTAGAATTTATCGTAAGGAAGTTCTTAGTTGGACAATAGTGTGGAGAAAGTATCTCTTGAAGGACATGTAGTCTAAACTAGGTCATCGAGCTAACGACATTAAACAAAAGCGCTTTAGTAGGAGGTAACTGATAACTCTCCAAAAGAGTTATCATATCAATCTTTTTTACCCATGTTTAGTTTGAACTTAAGCATGTTTAGAAACATTTTAGGATCAATTTAGTCATATTTGCATACATTTTTCATCATTGATAATTTGGTTGTCTTGGGCTGATTTTTTAGTTTTGTTGTTGAAAAAGGTACAAAAATATTATAGCATGGGAGCTGAGGCTACAGCAAGCGATGAGTCACCAGGTGCTTGGAAAAATGTTCTAGAATGGGACAACTGGTTGGGACAAATTTTGTTCCTCTAATCAGTACTTGAAACGCGGAGCAATCCCATTTGAGAGGCTATGGCTCCTTTCACCTATAAATAGGAGAGCCATTTCTTCATTTCATCATCATATTTTCTACACTTCACTCTCCAAATACCTTCCACAAATTCTCTCATAATGGTAGATTAAACTCCTCGCCATGAAAGTTACAGCACATGAAAGCATGCTGAGTATCATCAATAGTCAAAGTGGATCGTCTTGCTTATACCTTTGGCTCTTCAGCTGAGATAGGGAAGTAGCATTATCCTAGGAAGTTTATTATTTTTATGGATGAATGTTGGTAATTAACATAGTGGTTTGTGGATGTTCTTATTATTTTATGCTATGATTATATGATTATATGCTATTAAACTTCCAAGATAATTTTAGAAATATTATTATCTTCATGAATGAATTGTTGATGATATTTAGAAATATACGTTGTTGTGATTCATACTAATTCTGATCAGAGTTGGTTTTTGAATAGATAAATCTTGCATGCTAAGAATCGTGCTGTCAACTTCTAGCTTAGTTAGTAATTTGATTACTTAAGTTAATGACAATGAATTCTTGATTATAAAATACAATTAATCTTTGCGGACATATAAAAGTGTAATATGTGCTTTATTTGGTTATTATTTTGCTTTTAAATTGTTCCTTAATTGTTGGGTTTTGTGGCTTATTTCTTCATTTTGATTAATTTTCTATGTAGGACATTAGATTCTTGAAAATGAACTTAAAGGACAAAGTTCTGGAGTTTTTTTATTTTTGGAATCAAAGCTGGATTACTGGGTATAACTTTGGGCATGATGCATTTAACGAGACAATGACCTCAGCATCTTCTAGAAGGTCCAGTTAGTGCTTCTAGAAGAACGAATAGATCAACCTCACGTTTTTGCAATTTGAATTTGAGTTAAACTCATGTTTTAGGATATTAGTTTAAATATTATATTATATTTTATCTTATCTTTGTTTTTAGTATTTTAGTTTAAATAGTTTTATGTATTTTCATTAGGATTTATCTCTTTATTTTAGGAATTATCTTTACCTTGTTTTTAGGATTTTGAAGGCTATAATTACCCTCTCAGGGTAAGCCTAAAAACACATCTCTTGAATTTAGAAAACATTCACAAATCATTCTTCTTCTTCCTCCTCTAGGTTTTAATAAAAGTTTTTCTTTTTCAAAGTTCTTCTTTGTTTTATTTTTATTTTCATTTTTATTTTCAAAGATGCTAAGCATAACTTTGTTCATGCTTAGCTAATTTTATTTTAAGCCAAAGGCTAAAGTGATGGCTCAGTTCCAAATGTGAGAATTGTATGGCACTTAAATCGATTCGGATATCTCTCTCAGTTTTCCAGGCTAATTTTCAAATCAAAACAATTTTCAAAACCAAAAGACGACGTTGGTCTGGATGTTGTTATGGTTAACGTGGGAGGAAGGATCGACTTATTGAAGCACATTTGATTTCCTGGGAACACACTTACCAAAATTGTTTGCTAAGAGAAAATTGAGTTCAGAACCAATTATTGTTAAAATAACATAATCTGAGTCGACAACTTTTTCGATCCTCAATGTTTTTAGATCTACAACATTGTTGTTGCTTAGATCAAGCCACAAATCGATATTAAGGATTGCACTTGGGTATTCAGTATACAAAGCATAATCACAAGGATTATCCTTGTAGACAAGTAACTGACGTGAATCCTGAAGTAAAGATCTATTTCGATGATCCGAGGAAACTGAGTCAGAACTGAAAGGCTGAGGCTACGTTTTACAATAAGTTTTCTTTTCAAACTCCAATTATTATTTTATTCTATTTATTCTTTTTATTTGCTTTTATCTTATCTTTAAACAGTTTTTCAAAACCCCCAATTTATCTTATTCTTATCTCACCTTTTATTTTTAAATTTTTATTTATTTTTTAGTCTTAAATTTCATCCCTATACAAACTCTACCATTCAGAAACAAAAAGATAACTAAATCAGAAATTGCATATTTTTTGTGGGATCGATCCTTACTTTCCACTTGTTATATTTTCTTTATATTCCTTTTAGGATTAAGGAATTATTTTGACACGAAAATGGCTCATGTCAAATTGGTGCCGTTGTCGGGGACTAACGACAAATACCAATGTGTTTTTCTTTGTTTTTGATTTATGACCAGAAGAAACCCGAGAGAATTAGTAGATATTGGCCCGGAGATCGAAGCACAAGCACGAAGAATCCACACACAAACACTTCAAGAAAAAAAGAAAAAGATAAGAAGAACCAGAGCATAGTTCAAAAATATAATCAAATCCGGAGATAGACTCTGAAGCAAACACATATAAAGAAGATCAAATCCCGATGGCAGAAGAAGAAGAACAAACGATCAGAGAGCTAGTCACAGCTCCTGTCACTCAGACACCATTACGCATCACATTTCCTAATGGCAGAACTCCATTTCAATTAAAGATGGGACTTATTCATCTTTGTCCTACTTTCCACATCCTTCCCAATAAAAATCCGAACAAAAACTTATTGGAATTCCACATGGTTTGAACTAGCATGAAACCACAAGGGGTTACCGAAGATCAAATTAAATTAAGAGCTTTCTCTTTCTCTTTAGTCGGCTTGGCTAAAGATTGATTATTTTATTTACCTCCAAATTCAGTTAATTTGTGGACTGACATGAGTCGAATTTTTCTTAACAGGTTCTTCCCAGTGGCTAAAGCAAGTGAGTTACGAAGAAGCATTCTCTCCATTCAGGAAAAGAGGGAAGAAAGTATTTATGATTATTGGGAACAATTTAAAAAGATTTTCGAAAGTTGTCCATAACACGGATTAAGTGAGCAAATGTTATTCAATACTTTTATGAAGGTCTTTTACCTATGGAAATGAAAATAGTAGATGTTGCTAGCGGAAGACCATTAGTCAACATGACCCTAACAATAGTGAGAGAGTTGATTTCAACCATGGCCGCCAACTCTCAACAGTTTTCAATTGAACCCAGCCGACGGGTTCATGAGATAAGTACCTTCTCCATTAAGAATAAATTAGATAAATTAACTGAAGTAGTTAATTCACTTGTTGTAGGAAAATCGGGGGTAACAAGAGCATGTGGGTTATGCACGAAGCTGGACCATCCGACGGACTGCTGCCTGAGATACAAGAAGGAGACAATGCAAAAATCATTGCCATATGAAATTTTCTAGGTCCTCCACAGAGACCATACAATCCATATAGTAATACTTATAATCCGGGATGGCGAGACCACCCAAATTTTAGTTATGCGCCTAATCAAAGGCCAACTTATCAACCAATACATCATCCTCAACAACAAATGAAAAAGCCATTATTGGAGGAAATCATAGAAAAGTTAGTAATTCCATGAAAAGCTGGCTACATCCCAGGAAAAATTCCAAAGCTGAACCAGAACACATTTTCAAGAGTTGGTTAAACAAGTGAGCTAATTGGCTCAAATCGTGGGGCAATTGTAATCACAAGGAAGACTACCTTCTCAAATGGAGTTAAATCTGAGAGAGAATTTTAGTTTCATCACACTCTGAAGTGGAACAATCATCTCACACGAAGTTCTAGAAGAAAAAGCCGCACATTTCAAAGAACAAGAAGAAACACCACCTCTAAGAATACAAGGTACAACTGTAGCACATCCTCCTTCTTCTTCTCATGTAATTGCACTACCCTTCCCATCAAGATTGTTAAAGCATGATAAAAGAGATGAAGAAAGGGAGATCTTAGAGGTGTTCCAGAAAGTTCAAGTTAACATGCCTCTTCTTGAAGTAATTCGACAAGTACCGAGGTATGCTCGATTTTTAAAAGAGATTTACACTAGAAAAAAGAAATAATGGGACACGCAAAAGTAAATTTGGGAGAAAATGTTTCCATAATTTTTCAACGAAAGCTCCCACCAAAGATAAATGATCAATGTATATTCGCCATACCTTGTAAAACAGGTAATTTTAAAACTAAACATGCAATGTGTGACTTGGGAGCTTCAATTAACATTATGCCATTTTTTTATTTATAAAATGATTACTAACGAGCCTTTGAAGGAAATGGGAGTAACCATATAGTTGGTTGATTGGTCTGTGATCTATCTAGTGAGAGTGATGGAAAATGTCTTAGTGAAGGTCAATGTATTATTTTTTCTGTAGATTTCTATATCATTAACATGGAACTTGATAGGTCAGATAATTATTCTAAAGTACTCTTAGACAACCCTTCCTAAGCACCGCACATACAAAGATCGATGTTAGAAATGATATACTGACAATATAATTTAATAGTGAGATCGTTGAATTTGATGTTTATAAAGAAATGAAATACCCAGATCGAGTTGAAAGAATTAATTTTGTTGATATTTTAGATCATTTAATTTATGAATATATTGAATATAATTTTCTTATAATCTTTCCATGGATCTTGAACTTTACCACAAAGAGGAAAAAATGAATTTGAAAATATTTTTTCAATCAATTCTGATTTATTTTTACCTTCCTCTAAAACTAAAATTTTACCTTTTGTTTTGCATGAACCTGAGGTATAATTAAAGAAGTTACTTAAACACTTGAAATATACCTTTTTAGGCGAAAATGGAACCTTACCAGTAATCATCTCAAATAAATTATCCGAAAAAGAATAGGAAACTTTGGTAACAATGTTGCGTACACACAAAGAAGCCATATGATGGACCATTGTCGACATTAAAGGATTAAGTCCCTCGACTTGTATACACAAGATCAAAATTGAAGGAACGAAGTCATCACAAGAATAACAACACCGATTAAATCCACCAATGATGGAAGTAGTAAAGAAGGAAATTTTGAAACTTCTCAATGCTAACATAATTTATCCGATATCAGATAGTAATTGGGAAAGTCCAATTCATATGGTCCCCAAGAAAACAGGAGTCACAATAGTTTAAAATCAAGAAGGGGAGTTAGTGCCAACAAGAGTTCAAAATGGATGGCGAGACTGCATTGATTACAAGAAGTTGAACTCTCTTACTCGAAAAGATCATTTTCCTCTTCCCTTTATAGACCAATTGATTGATAGATTAGCCGGGAAAACTCA
Source organism: Hibiscus syriacus (assembly GCF_006381635.1). Lineage (NCBI taxonomy): Eukaryota > Viridiplantae > Streptophyta > Magnoliopsida > Malvales > Malvaceae > Hibiscus > Hibiscus syriacus. The sequence goes on along the minus strand of NW_024063533.1, from coordinate 8,317,568 downwards.
TTATTGTTTCTTTGATGGGTTTTTAGGTTTTTTTTCCAAATTCCAATAGCACCATAAGATCAAGAAAAATGATTGTTACTTGTCCCTTCAATACATTTGCATATAGATGAATGTCCTTTGGCATTTGTAATACACCGACCACCTTCTAAACATGCATGTTGAGTATATTTTCTGACTATGTAGAGAATGACATCGAAGTCTTTATGGATGACTTCACGATTTATGGTAATTCTTTTAGAGAATGTCTTGATAATTTAACTAACGTGCTTAAAAGATGCTTAGAATATAACCTTTGTTTTAAACTATGAAAAATGTCATTTTATGGTTGATAAAGGATTAATTTTAGGTTATATTGTTTGCTCAAAAGGGATTGTGGTTGATAAAACTAAAACAAATAGTATACGCTCACTTCCTTACCCCACAACTGTGAGGGAAATTCATTCTTTTCTTGGCAATGCAGGATTTTACTGCAGGTTTATTAAAGACTTTTCGAAGATAGCACAACCTTTATGCAATCTTCTCCAAAAGGATCAAGCCTTTGATTTTGATTCAAAATGCAACGAGTCTTTAAATTCATTGAAGGAAAAGTTTATTTCAGCCCCAATTGTTCAACCAGCAGATTGAAATTACCCCCTTTGAACTTATGTGTGATGCATCGGATACTAGCGTTGGAGCCATTCACGGCCAAAAAATAGGCAAAGAGCCACATGTCATAGCATATGCATCCCGAACTTTAGACTCAACTCAAAAAATTATTCAACTATGGAAAAAGAACTTTTTGCTTTAATTTTTGCTTTAGAAAAATTTAGATCTTATTTGATTGACACTAAAATTACTTTTTTCTGATCATATAACTTTAAGGTATTTGATGAGAAAAAAAGGAAGAAAAACCGAGGCTTATCTGATGGATATTACTTTTAAAAGAATTCAACTTGGAAATTAAAGACAAAAAGAGGTGTGAAAACTTGGTAGTTGATCACTTAAGTCGAATTCCCCTTTCCACATCTGACCCACCACTTAGAGAAGAATTTCATAAAGAATAATTAATGATAACGTAAAGCATAACTCCATGGTTTGCATATATGGTAAATTAGTTGGCCACATGTAAGTTACCATTAGATTTACTGAAAGTTGAAATTAATCAAATTAAAAGAGAATCCAAATATTATATTTGGGACGATCCTTATTTATGGAAGCACTGCTCAGATCAGGTAATTCGATGATGTATTGCCGAAAATGAGATAAATTCAATTTTACAATTTTGTCACTCGTATTCTTGTGGTGGTCATTTTGGGCCCAAACATAGAACCTATAAAATTCTTGAATGTGGTTTCTTTTGGCCTCACATATTTCAGGATTCCTATTTGTTATGTAAAACTTGTGAAGATATCAACGTACAGGTAATTTAAGCTGTAGGAATGAAATGTCTCTTAACCCTGTACAAGTTTGTGAAATTTGTGATGTTTGGGGAATCGATTATACAAGTCCTTTTATTTTTTTCATTTGGAAATATTTATATTACTTTACCTGTAGATTATGTTTCTAAATGGATGGAGAAATACTATTTTTCCAGGTTTGGCACCCCGCCGGCTATAATAAGTGACAGAGGAACACATTTCATAAACCGAGTGATTGAATCACTTATGAAGAAATTTGGAGTGACTCAAAGAATTGCCACATCATATCATCCACAGACAAATGGACAGGCTGAAGTATCAAATCGGGAAATTAAAAAAATTCTTGAAAAAATTGTTAAACCGGAACGAAAGGATTGGAGTTTAAAATTAACTGACGCACTTTGGGCATATCGAACCACTTATAAAGGTTCCATTCGGATGTCACCATACCCGCTTGTTTTCGGTAAATCGTATCACTTGCTGGTTGAATTAGAACATTAGGCTTATTGGGTTGTTAAACAGTGCAACATGAACATGGGTGCGGTTGGTGCAGCTCGGAAATTACACATTCAAGAACTTGAGGAACTCTGGAGAAACACCTATGACAGTGCTTGGATATTTAAAGAAAAACAAAAGAATTTCATGATAATTGAATTTCTTTTAAAACATTTTATGTCGGTAAAAAGGATTTTTATTTAATTCAAAATTTAAACTTTTTGTAGGAAAACTCAAGTCCAAGTGGTGCGGACCATTTAAAGTAACCGAAGTATTTCCTTATGGTGCTTTTAAAATTGAAGATAATGCAGGAGTTCAGTTTAAATTTAACGGTCAAAGGTTGTAACCATATTATGACAATGTTACGGTCGGTCTAATCGAAGAAATTGATTTAGAGGAACCCAAATACTGAAAAAAGGGTTGTTGAGCTAACGAGGTTAAACAAAAGCGCTTCATGGGAGGTGTCGTAACCCGTTTTTGCCCGGGTATGAATTTTTACTTGGCGGGAAAAATAAAAAAGAAAAAATAAATGATTTTGATTTTAAAAAATGTTTTGGGATTCACTATTGACCTTTTTTTGGTTAGATAGGTCAAATACCTAAAAACAATCTTTTAAAATAGTTTTTAAGAAAACATAATTTAAAAGATAATTTGATCTGCGTATATCCAAAAAAAATTAAAAAAGGATTCGAGGTCGATTATGTTTAGGGAAGGATTAGCACCCCTCCAAAATTGGTATTCATTAATGATAAATTGTATCTATTATTAGAAATTTAAAAATTAAAAGATATATTTAATGCATAATTTTGTGATTTCAAATTTATTACTATAATTTTAAGAAAAATATATTAACTTTTATAAATATATATATTTTTATAAATAAGATATTTATTTACTTAGAAATAACAGAAAAAGACTTCTAGTTGCTTTAAGACAGTCATTTTCTTAATATTAAAAAATAAATAAATATTAATAAAATATTTCTCTAAAAATAATTAAAATAAAATAAATTAATATATATATATATATATATAATTTATGAATGTAGGATATTTAGTTAATTAAAAATATCATAAAAGTACTTCTAGTTGCTTTAAGACATCATTTTTCTTAAAATTAAAAATAAATATTAAAATATGATTATTTTTTCTAAAAGTAATTTATAAAATTAAATTTATAAATAGGATTTTTATTTAATAGAAAACAAATAAAAAATAAAATAAATAAATAAATATTATTTATTATATATATATTTATATGACTAAATAATAATAATAATAGTAATAATAATAATGAAATATATTGAAAATAAACATATAAAATTAAAATATAACTAAACAGTGACTTAAATAAATAAAATTAAAACTATAGTATTAAAATATAAAATAAAAGTATTTAAAATTAGTGATTAAATTATAACATATTAAACTTAAATACCCTAATTCGTAATTAGTTACTTAATATTATAGTGGCTAAACATGCTATTTTACCTATTATTAATTTAGGGACTAAAATAAACATATATCAAATTCGAACATCAAATTAAAGGACTTCTAGTTACTTTAAGACAGCCCTAATACCCTTGTTCTCTCTTTAAACAAGAGAGATATAAATCTCTCTCATTTCTCTCTAAATTCCTCCAATCAGAGAAAGATCGGCCGCCGTACAACGTCGTCAACCTCTCCGCCGGCCATCACCGTCGATGGTCGAAAATTACCAAATACCCCCAAATTAAAGATCTGAGTATCCTAAAACCGATTTCAACCCCCGTTTTTCCTAAAAAGCCTTAGATTTTCTTAGATCTAAAGAAATACCTTTGGTATTTCGAATGCTATAGTGGCGCGTAGAGGCGTGTGGTTTCTCCCGTGATGGCGTGGCTCCTCGGTAAGTATCTCTCTATTTTTTCTCGATATTTTGGTGGTTTATGGTTGCTATGTTGCTCTCTGGTCTGCTTGTTTGTCCCATTTTCTGTTTGTAGGTTCGGTGGCTTTTATAGCCACGACCGAGCCTCCTTCAGACCGGGTAAAGATTTGATTTTCGGTGAGTCAGCAAACTATAGTGGTGACTCACTCTATAGCTTGAAACGTGGGTGGCTGGCGTTGATATATCCGGAGTCTTCAGTGGGCGTTGTGGCAACAAGCGTCAGCAGCGTTTGATGAGAGCAGAGGCGACGACGATGACGTGGCCCTAGGGTTTCTTGCTGGAGCCATCTAGACCGTTGGATCTAAGCTAGATCCAACGGTGGAAAAGGAGAGGCGGCTGGGGATGAGATGAAAACCCTAGATGGGTTTAGGGTTTTTATTCGGCCGATCTGGGTTGGGATCTTGTAACTAGTCCGGTTTGTAATTGGGTTGGTCTGATTTGGGCCTGAAATGTAATAATAATAATAATAATAATAATAATAATATTAAAAAAACTGAATGGAAAAAATCTAGTGTCTTTAGTTGCCCCTCTTTGCTCATTCTTATGTTAATGAGAATTGGGCAAAGACGAAAAGATAATAAGTTTTTTTTTTCATTTGACTTCACTTGATTAGGATGGAAATGTTGAACAAGTTCTTCTTCTTTTGGATTAGTTCTTCTCATTATGAACTTTTCCACTGGGGATTGACAATTTATCTCCTTCTGTGATGTAATCTAGCAAAAAGTTGAACAAATTCTTCTCATTGTGAACTTATTCTTCTTTTTATAGATGAGTTCTTCTCATTATGAAATGGTTCTGGAAATACTGATTTTCAAAAGAGGTGTTGATTCAACTTCAATATATGATGAATTAAGGCAAGTTCGAACAAATTCTTCTAATTATGAATTTCTTCTCCTTCTTCAGATGGGTTCTTCTCATTATGAACTCTCTCTGGAAATGTTGATGCTGATATATCTCCTTCTGTGATAGAGTCGAGCAAAAGGTTGAACAAATTCTTCTCAATATGAACTTCTTCTCATTCTTCAGATGAGTTCTTCTCATTATGAACTCTCCTGGAAATGTTGATGATAATCTATCTCCTTCTGTGATAGAGTCATGCAAAAGGTTGAACAAATTCTTCTCATTATGAACTTCTTCTCATTCTTCAGATGAGTTCCTCTCATTATGAACTCTTCTAGAAATGTTGATCCTGATCTATCTCCTTCTGTGATAGAGTCATGTAAAAGGTTGAACAAATTCTTCTCATTATGAACTTCTTTTCCTTCTTTAGATGAGTTCTTCTCATTATGAACTCTTCTGGAAATGTTGATCCATCGAGTGATGAATACGAATTTTTGTTGAAATATTTGCTAATCTTTGAAATTCCTGTCAAATATTCAACATTGATAAAAATGAATGAAAATGCCCCTATTTTTTGCAAATGTCTAAATATTATGCATGAATGTTAAGTTCATCTTTATTTGATTTTGAAGTGGCCAACTCGATCTTCCTTCACTTAGTCAAAATCATTTCAAGCTGGTATTCTCTTTTTGGAAGAGACTCTATATCCTCTTTGCTTCATTTGCGTTAAAGTCTCAGAAGAAATGTTTCATTCACAAAATTCTTGTTGTGATCAGAATTATGACCTTGTTGCCCCATTTTATCATGGATAACACTAGCTTTCTTTGTTTGGACCTGTGTAGAAATCCAATAAATCTTTCTTTTTTAAAAAGAGAATATATCATCTTTGAAGAGAGAATCTATTATCTTTGAAGAGAAAATCTATTATCTTTGAAAAGAGAACCTATCATCTTCGAAGAGAGAATCTATCATCTTTGAAGAGAGAATCTATCATCTTTGAAGAATGTAGATATGCTAAACTCAGCAGAGATTAATTAAGAGAGCAGTATCTGTTCTGATTTGACTCTTGAAACACATCATAAGGAGGATTTATCCTACTTCATTTCATGTCTCCACATCTAATCATATCTCGAACAAAGCAATTCATACCATATTATGTTGAGATGCTTAATAACAATCTGTTGTTCAATCGTAGTTGGCTCCACTAGTTTCTTGTTGTTAAAATTTCAGCTCCCCTTCTGTGGAAAGAAAATCTTCATCATATCTCACTTTTAACCTTAGTGTTGAAGAAGACAAACTTCATTTCGGATCAATAAATAGAAACACCATATGATCGCAACATTGGTTCAACACCATATGATCGCAACATTGGTTCAATACCATAATTATTGGTTCGTAAAACATTTGACAACATATTCATCCTTTCCTGTGGCTTCTGCCCATAATTTCTTTTCTGCTTTTCTGCTTTACTTGCTTCCAAATGACTCTATGATGGTAATAACTTGTTCGTTTTTCAACAATGATTGAAAATGTTGATAAGACTTACTTTGGATTCTATGCATTTAAAAGTATTAACATAAAGTGATAGCCATAAATCTTTTGCTTATCTTGAGATTATGTTAATCCACTTATAAGATGTTTATATAAAAGAATAAATTGAATTTTATAAAGATAAGCTTGGAATCTGTTAATAAATAAATAGAATGTATTCAAAGTCATGTCAAACATAGGAATGATAAAAATTCAAATGAATCAACAAATTATTAGCATAAGTATTTCTAAACTAATTAATTTGATATAATTTAGAGCACTGAGGTAAGCTTATGTCTGGAAGATCTTGAACGTTGCCAGAATGTTTGTAGATGTAAAGCTTCTCCCAAAATATCAAACTCTTAAGAGGGTATAATTGCCAGATGCCTAATATCAACATGCATTTGAGCATCCTTTTCAGGTTTTCAACTCAAATCCTTCATTTGGTTGCAAGACGCCCTTTGCGGGTTTTCATCTTGACCCTCCTTTTTATTTTCTACTTTTTCTTTTCTTTTTCTTCTATTTTTTTCTTTTTCTTTCTTTTTCTTCTTTAAGCATAATATTTCTTGACAGAATCTAAGTTTATTGGGTTTCTCAGAACTTTTCCATCCATTTCTGCCAAGATTAACACTCATCTGGAAAAGGCATTTTTTACAACATAGGGCCCTTCCCAATTAGGCATCCATTTCCCACGGAAATATTTATGTATGAGCAAGATCTTTTTCAGCACTAGATCAGCCTCTTGGAATTCTCTTATATGTATTTTCTTGTCATGAGACTTCATCATTCGTTTCTGATACATCTGCCCATGGAAAATAGCTTTCAATCTCTTCTCCTCGATAAGGTTCAATTGATCACATCGAGCTTGGATCCATTCAGACTCATCCAATTTTACTTCTCTCAAGATTCGAAGTGACAGGATCTCAACTTCAATTGGTAAGACTGCTTCCATCCCATAGACTAAAGAAAAAGGCGTTGCCTAGTAGATGTTCGCATAGTAGTTCAATATGCATATTAGGTAAAAGGTAATATCTCGTGCAAATCTTTGTAAGTTTCAGTAGTCTTTTTAATGATTCTCTTTATGTTCTTATTTGCTACTTCAACTACCCCATTCATCTTTGGGCGATATGTCATTGAGTTTGCATGCCTGATCTTAAACTGTGCACAAAGTTCAGTCATCATTTTTTTGTTCAAATTCAGAGCATTATCTGTAATGATTCTCTCTGGTAGCTCATACCGGTAGATTATTTCTTTCTTTATAAATTTAAAAACTGTAGACCTCTTAATATTGGCATATGAAACAGCTTCAACCCACTTGGTAAAATAGTCAATTGCCACTAGGATGAAACAATGTCCATTTGATGCTTTTGGTGTGATTGTCCCAATGACGTCTATTCCCCACATAGAAAATGGTTAAGGTGTTGTCATTACATGTAAAGGCAATGGAGGTGCATGAATCTTATCTTTATATACCTGGCATTTATGACATCTCCTTGCATAATCAATGCAATATGTATGCCTGGTAGCCCAATAATATCATATCTCGTTATTTTTCTAGCCATGGAAAGACCATTTGCATGTGTTCCACATATCACACTATGTATTTCCTCAATGATGCTTCTGGCTTCTCTAGTATTTATACATCTCAATAGCATTTGATCATTGCTTCTTCTATACAAAGTCTCACCATCAAGAAAGTATCCAACATCCATTCTTCTTAATGTTCTTTTATCAATCTCAGATGCATTTTGTGGATAACTTTGATACTTGATATATTGCAAGATATCATAATACCATGGCTTGCCATCTGCCTCTTCTTCCACACTGTAGCAATGTGTAGGAATTTTATATACTTGCATTTTGATCGGCATCATATCAACTTTTTTATTTGCCTGAAACATAGCAGCTAATGTAGCCAAAGCATATGCCATTTGATTTTCTTCTCGAGGGAGATAATTAAAGGTTACTTTCTCAAATTCTTTCATTAATTCGAGGATAAAATCTCGGTATTCCAGCACTTTGGGATCTTTCGTTTCCCGTTCTCCTCATAATTGATATACCACCAACGATAAATCTCCATATATCTTGAGAAATTTAATTTTTCTTTCTATGGCTGCCTTCAATCCCATGACACAAGCTTCATATTCCGCCATGTTATTGGTGCAAAAGAACTCCAATCTAACTGTACAAGGATAATAGATATTTTCTGGAGAAATTAACATTGCCCCGATTCCTCGTCCCAAGGTGTTGGATGCTCCATCAAAATAAAGCTTCCATGATTCATCATTTGTCCTGACTTCTTCATTCATGGATATGCATAACAAATCTTCATCTGGAAAATTAAAACTCAGAGACTGATAATCATCTGATACACGACTGGCCAGAAAATCAGCTATGACACTTCATTTTATTGTTTTTTGGTTGACATATACGATGTCAAACTTGGATAATAACATCTGCCATCTAGCCATTTTGCCTGTCAAAGCTGGTGATTCCATTAAGAACTTTAAAGGATCAAGTCTAGATATCAGCCAAGTGGCATGATATAACATGTATTGTCTGAGTCTTCGAGTAGCCCACACCAAGGCACAACATAATTTTTGTATTGGTGGGTATCAAATTTCACAATCAGTAAACTTCTTACTCAGATAATAAATGGATTTTTCTTTTCTTCTAGACTCATCATGCTGTCCCAGTACACATCCCATCAAATTTTCAAAGACTATCAAGTAGAGAATTAAATGTCTATCAGGCACTGGTGATACTAAAATGGGGGCATTGGATAAATATTTCTTAATAATATCCAAAGTTTCTTGACATTCATCATTCCAGACTTCAGGATTGTTCTTTCGAAGTAATTTAAACACTGGATCACATTTGTCAGGATTGTTCTTTCGAAGATATTGAATTGCTTTTACTTTATCTGGATCAATCTCAATTCCTATTTGGCTGACTACAAATCCCAAAAGCTTCCCTGATGTTACCCCAAAGGTGTATTTAGTAGGGTTGAGCTTTAATTGATAATTTCTCAATCTCTGGAAAAGCTTTCTTCAATTTTGAATATGTTCTTCTTCAGTTCAGGACTTGGCAATCATGTCATCCACATATACTTCAATCTCTTTATGCATCATGTCATGGAACAGAGTTATCAGTGCTCTCTGATACGTTGCCCCTACATTTTTCAATCCAGATAGCATTACTTTGTAACAAAAAGTGCCCCACATGGTTACAAATGTTGTTTTTTTCCATGTCCTCAGGATTCATTTTTATCTGATTATACCCTGAAAATACATCCATGAAGGAAAAACCATGCATGTCCTGCAGTATTGTCCACTAATGTGTCTATATGAGGTAATGGAAAGCTATCTTTCGGACTAGCTCTGTTAAGATCTCTGTAATCTACACACATTCGAACTTTCCCATTCTTCTTTGGTATTAGAACTATGTTGGTTACCCATTCTGGATATTTGGCTGCCTATAGAAAACCTGTATTTATCTGCTTCATCACTTCCTCTTTAATTTGCAACAACATTTATGGCCTCATTCGTCTGAGCTTTTGTTGAACAGGTTTATATTCTGGACTGATCGGAAGTTTATGCACCACTATATCTGTACTCAAACTAGGCATATCTTGATAAGACTAAGCGAAGATATCTTTGAACTCTTGGAGGAGATTTATCAATTCTCATTTTATCTGGGCTGACAAAGTAGTACCAATTTTCACTTGTTTCATTTCTTCATTGATTCCTAGATTTACAGTCTCAATTTCTTCTTTATGAGGTAAGATTTGTTTATCTTCTTTTTCTACCAGTCTTAACAATTCGGTAGGAACATCACATTATTCTTCATCCTCACACTCATTGATTTCCTCCAAACATATGGGCCACTCTAAATTTATCTCATGATTAAATTTAGGAATAATCATGCTATTAACATTGTGACACCTGCAAATTTAAGTCGGACATATTTCTGAAAGGATATAGTAAATTTATGGAATAAATATAAAGAATGAGAAATAATGACTATAAAAATGTAAGGTATAAAGAATGATTGCCATTTGAGAATTTTAAGAAAACTTCTTGTATTTGATATTAAGTGAACTTAGCATAACTGCTCTTACAAGATAACAAAAACTTTTTATATTCTGGGGCTAAAGTATAAAGATTGGTTTTGAGTATAACTCTGAGTTAATACTAAAAACTACAAGGAGATCTTTAGCAGTCCAATTGTTGAGTGTTTCACCAAGAAGACAAGGGCGAATCCCAGCCAAGTATTTTCCAGTCTGGTGGTCATTTGTGATCATGTTGATAAACAATTCTTCCATAGCTTCCTCCACCATGCATTGATCTTTCGAAAACTTTTCTTCATGAAAAGCATCAACCAGCTGTTGTTCCACATTAACCATTCCTCCAGATTTGAATGTGGACTTTAAATGAGGGAAAGACATGTGTTCCCATGGAATTTCTTCTCCTTTCAGTCTGGCCATTCTATCTTCACCTCTTCTTTTCATATCTTTGTTCCTTTGCTGAGAGTTGGGCTTAAATCCAAGCCCAAAACGATATTTCTTTATCTTCATACTTACATGAACTGAACTTCCTTGAAGATTTTTTCCCAAACCTTTCCAGTTTTAGCTCCTATGCCTAAAGTCTGCCGTACAAAAATTTTAGTTCAATCAGACAATCTGGGATGTGGAATTTTGCTTCCCTCAGCAATAAAGGTTGCATTGACAAATTCCAATGCTCAGAAAGAGCACTCAAGAGCATCATCATTGGTTTCAATATACGAAGCATCACTTGTTACAGAAGCAATAATTTCTTCCTCAGCTCCTACACATATCAGTTGACCATCAAAAATGAACTTCAGTTTCTGATACAATGAAGAAGGAACAACTCCCGCAGAATGAATCCACAGCCTCCCCAATAAACAATTATATGTTGGGTGGATGTTAATTACCACAAAGTCAATATTATACACGATTGGTCCTATTAACTGGGGTATTTCCATTTTTCCCAATACTTCCTTTTGAGTGCCATCAAATGCTCTCACTACGTTCTGATAATTCTTCATGTGCGATTTATCCACCCGCATCTTTTGAAGTGTAACCAGTGGCATCAAGTTAAGAGAAAATTCATTATCAATTAGTACTCCTGGCAAAACATGGCCATGACAATGTGTGGTAATATTCAAAGCTTTTACTGATCGCATTCCACCTTCAGGTATTTCATCATCAGTGAACGTTATGTAGTTTTCACCGGCTATGTGCCACACAATCCTGTCAAGCTTGTTGAGAGATATATCTTCAGGGATAAATGTTTGATTAAGAACTTTTATCAAAGCATTTCAGTTTATTTCTGAATTCATCAACAAATCAAGAATTGAGATTCGTTCTTGTTGTTTATGTAGCTACTCAACCACGCTATATTCGCTATGTTTCAAAAATTTCAAAAGTTCTTGCGCTTGTTTTTCTGTTACGGGCTCATTGACTGTTAGCAGGGATTCATCATTAAATACCTTTTGGGGTATCACTGTAGTTTTTCCCTTTGCTTTTGCTTGTTCTGATCCATTCGACATCTCGGGAGAGTAACACCTCCCACTTCTTGTAAAGAATCTGACTTCACTTACTGCTTTAGATGTAGAATCCACACCATGTGCTTTCTCTTCTGCTTTTTCCAGATAAACAGATCCTCCTACCATTGAAACATTGGTAGTATAATTCCAAGGTACCTTGCGGGTATCTTTATATAGAAATGGTAAAGGAGTTATGATAACCACTTTCGGTTTTGTTGGTGCAGGATTCACTGTAGATGATTTCACAGTGATAATCCCAGGGATACTTGTTCTCTTTCTAGTCTTAGAATCTTCTAATGAGCAAACGTCATCTTCTCTTTTTCATGGTTCTTCTTCAAAGAACTCTATCTCTTTGTCATTCATCAGTTTTTGTACCAATCCCCTAAATTCAGGGCATAGTTGAATTCCCTGTCCCTTTCCTTGATGATATTCACAATAATTTTCACCTTCATTAGGCTTTGGCTTGAATTCTTGTTGAATTATACCAGATAAGGAGAGTTGTTGAAATATCCAACCAAATGGAGATTTAATTTCAAAAATATCAATTTTTTCTTTCCTTCTATTCTCTTCATAGATTACGTTCACGCTTTTATCTCCATGATTTGGCAGCGGATGATTTGACGTAGCTGGTGAATTGAATTCCAATTTTCTAGTATTAATCAAATTTTGGACCACCCTTTTGAATGCCAAACAATTTTCAATAGAATGACCTGTAATTCCATCATGATAAACACATTGTGCTTTTACATCATACCATGGAGGGAATGGTGGTTGTATAGGAATCAAGGGATAAGGTTGTATTATATCTACCTTCAACAGTGAATCATAGATCTCAGCATAGGGTACTGGTAATGGTGAAAAAGAAGGCCTCTCATTTTCCCTGTGAGATCCTCTAGATTCCGTTTGATTAGTGTTTGTTTCCTACTTCTTAACCCTTGGCTGGGTTATCGTAACACTTTTCGAGGTATCCTTGTTGTAGGCGTTCGCATTGTTAACTTCATTTTCCTTTTTTGATACATGGGTCTTTTGGAACTAGCCCCTCACTTGATTCAATTTTGCCACTTTTCATGACATTCTCAATGAGTTCTCCAGAAATGACCAAATCTATAAAATTTCTAGTTGCATTCCTCATTAAATGGCCTAAGTATGGAGCCTTTAAAGTATGGACGAACATCACTGTGGTGGCTTCTTTTTCTGATAGTGGTGGCTGAACTTGTGCCGTTGTATCACGCTATCTCTGGGTGTACTGTCTGAATGTTTTATTGTTCTTTTTGTCCAAATTTTAGAGAGTCCATCTATCGGGAACCATATCTGTAACGTGGCGGTACTGCTCTAGAAATTCTTTTGCCAGATCTTTTCAGGATCAGATGTGGACTTTGGTCAATATAGTATACCACTTTAAGGCTGGTATTATCAAACTATCTTGAAAGCAATGAATTAACAATTTCTCGTCTTTCACATAATCTGTCATTCCGCGACAAAACATGGTAATATGGGACGAAGGGCATGTAGTACCATCATATCTTTCAAATTCAAAAACTTTGAACTTGATGGGGAGGATTAGGTCCGGGACTAAACTCAACTCACTGGCGTCAAACCCATAGAACGATTCAGTTACTTCTACGGATTTTATTCTTTCCTCCAAGCTCTTGATCTGTCTAGTCAATTCTTCATTGGCTTTTTCTTTCTCATTCAACTCATTCAGATCCAAAATTAGATGCTCAGCATTAAATTCTCCTATCTTCATATCTGACATAAATGGATTTTTGTTTGAAGACGCAGGATCCACTTGTTGATTTTCATTAGGTTTGGCCTCTTGCAGTGCAGATGTGCGAGCATGAATTTGCACGGGTGTGATACCAGGATGATAAGGTTCTGGTGTAAAACCTAAAGGATATATAGGTTCCTGATCAAAACATACAGGATTTTCATGAATTTTCCAATGGTAGCTTGCTTTTTGAGCATATCATCTATTTTCTACATCATACTTTCTTGTGAATTTGCAATACTGGCCTCAATCTTCTCTAGTTTCATTCTCATTTCTGCTTGTTCTTTATTATGTTGTTCCTCGAGACGCTGTATTTTATCCTCCATTTTCTTAGTCGCTTTTCTAGTACCGTAATGGTGTTGAATTTCTCGTTTGGCCAGGATAACTGCGATTGACAATCCTTTTTCATATTATTTTTTCAAATTTTACTTAATAAATGTTTATCTTAATGTAAAATAAAAAATATACATAAAGAAAATAATGCAATTAATAATGAATGTATACAAAAGGTATTGATCCCAAAAAGTTAACTATCATAGAACAACTTCCATCGGTATACAAAAGTTTCTATATAATAATTCATAACTACATATAAGACATAGCTTTCCTATTAAGCTCTATGTTTTCCTTCATCAGCCATGACATCTTCTTTCCAAACTTAGAAACTAGATCAACGTGATGCTCAATAATATTTGCTTCAGCAGCTAACTCCCCAATATATCTAGCAACTTCGCTCATTTGTACCATGGCCTCGAATACCATACTGCTTCTATCTTCACTTCTTTCTTCATAGAAATTAGTCGATTTTTGCCATTGTTCATTAGTTCCATCAAGAGTTTGCTATAATTCAGTGATTCTTACTTGATAATTGTGCAAAGTACTTTCAAGATTTCGGATTCGTCTTCGTAATGAAGCGTTCTCCTTATAACTCTCTTTAAGATCACTATGTCCTAGACGAACCTTCTCTTAAAAAAAAGATTTTTCAAGTTGCAAGATGTAAGCATTAAACACTGTGTTTTTGTTTCTACACTGATCCAAATCCTCTTCAAGTTTTGTTCGTGTTTCCTGTGTCCTTTGATTAAGCTTCTGGATTTGCACATTCTTGTTTCTAAATCATTGCATCCAATTGTTGGTCACCTCTTGCTCTACTTCGAGTCTGGTATTAAAGTTCTTTATTTCCAAATCCCAATTTTCCTTTTCAACATCGAATTCTTAGATCCTTTGTCCCCTAACTTCAAGTTCGATGATCATATTGTTTATTTCAGCTTCAAATCCCTTGAAAATGGTGTTTTTCTCAACCTCAAATCCCTCAAGAATGACATTCTTCATATCTTCTAATTCTTTGGCTCGATCCATTTCTTTCTGCATTTGATTCATAATATCACGACTTTTAGCTTTGTGCTTTATAATTTACTCCCTTTTATCAACCTCAAGATCTTTCATTTTCTGCTTTCCTTTCTCAAGGCTTTTGAGTAAACGGCTATTTTTTCCTTTCAAATCGTCGACTCGGCATTTCTCATTGTTCAACTCTTTGGTCATCTATGTTGTTGCTCTTCTCGATCCTAATGCTCTTCGAGATTTTTACAGCTCATGGTAATTCTTCTTTAATGTTCTAAACTCACCATCTACTTTTTCTTTGTTTTCCCTCAGAATTGCACATTGTGCTGAATGAAAGTCAACATCAACGCCCAACATAGCTTTATCTTGTCGCATTTGTTCTAACTCTTTCGACCAACCCTCTCTTTCTGCTTTAAACTCAACTTTTAGGATTTCTATCTCTGATGGGACTACCCGAATGTGATCTTCCATAGAGATGTCCTCATTTTGGTCTAGTAGAGGAATATTTTCATTTTTCCTGATAGACCTTCATTCTTCATAGTCAGGGGTTAACATTACTTTTGCTGCTTTGGCTCGAATACAAAAAGTTATTTTCCCAGTAGTAACAGGAATAAATTGACGACCCTCGTACTGCCTTATAGCTAGAAGTGGTGCATATCCAATTCCTCCCCATAAATTGAGCAACATCACCCAGTTGTAGTCACCACATTTATAAAAGAACTCCCTTTGTACTTGCCACGGGGTACGCCAAACGATGTCGTTGCTTTGCAGATTTTGAAAGGCATTTATCCACATGTCTTTCGTGACTTCTTTCAGCCATTCTTGCTCCATAAACTCTTTCAACGCTGAGTAGTCCGTACTAAAGCGACGGTATGAAACCTTTTTTGTTCTCCAAAAATGGCTACGGATTAAGACATATAATAATTGTGCACATCCGAAAAATCGTCCACCTCCTAGTCTTCTACAAGCGCTTAATGATCGAAAGGTTTCTGCTAGAATTACAGAAGCATGATTGACCCTTTTTTGTAATTGCTCAAATAAATCTACAACTGCAGCCTCAATGTATCCCAATACTTTCGAGAAGATGACCATATCATATATACCTAGAGCAAAGAGATCAAATCGTACTTTATCATCTGGATGACTCTAAATGATTTCTTTGATGTTGACCTAAGAAATGCCTTCACCCTCGCCTTTTTCTTTCGTACGGGCCACTACCCATTCCTCTCGTACTCTTGCAATCTTTGTTAATTTAACTCGGAAAGGTTGAGTTTTGATTGACCTTGAATAAATTTGATTCTCCAAAGCCCCTTTTATATGTAGCAAAGTTGTATACTCTTCAATAGTAGGAACCAAGTCCTCCTTATTGAAAGTGAAGCAATTATACCCTGGATTCCAGAATTGAATAAGGGCTCGAAGCAATTCATCATCAATTTCAACATAGAGCAAATATGGGATATCCTCGTAACACTGATAGAACTGCATCTTTTTGTTTGTGTCCCAACTCTCCCAAATGCCTTGCAGATCTTGAATATCATTTCTTTTTAGAGAAACTGGAGCATAACTTGCTAACTCTGGTACATAATCATTCTGTAGATTGTCTCCCCCTTGTCTTTGTAAGTCTTCAAACCACGGTCTTACTTCTGAGTTTGGAACTATTTGATTTGAACACTTTTTATCCATAGATGAAGGTTTTCCAATGAGACGATTAACTCGAAGATCAATACCTTAAATCCTGTATGATGCTTTGCAGACAACAAAAATAAAAGAAAAACATAAAAAGAAATGAATTAGTTCAAATAATAAGGAAGAAATATTTAATTTAATAATAATGTCTATCCAAATATTTCTATTTAAACATGCTTTTTACATAGTATACTATAATCTAAATTCACATGCAATTTATTTAGCAAGGAAATAAATAAATAAATAAAGGAAAAAGTTAGAATTCATTTCTCCTTTGTGTACACCTATTTTAGACAACATTTCGACATGGTTTCTGATCAGAAGAGTTTCTAGGGTTTACTATATGTAGAGTTTCAGTTCTAAGAGTAAAGGTACTCGAATTGTCCTTGTTGGTACCCCCTTGGGTTGTCAAACCCTCAATCCTAGTCCATTACATACTTAAGTGGATCGAGTTCAATTCGAGGGGACACATTTCTCTATACCTGACACGGAGAATAAATTATCACGAAGATATTGCTTTCACTCCCACTTAAAAGGAACAAGCTTGATTATAAAGCTTATGTTATGCAATGCAAGTGTTGTGTATGAGGAGAAATTTTCAAACCTTTGACAAACAAATAAAGAATTAAATTTAAATTTAATACCTAAAAATAAATAAATAAAACATTAATAAAGAAGAATATATAAAAATATTATGAAAACCATAAGTAATAAAAAATTTTGAAAGAAAAGAATTATAAATTAAATAATTATGAATTTTTAATTTCTAATTGATAGAGACAATTTATAATTGATTTTTAAAGCTTGACCAGTCCCCAGCGAAGTCGCCAAGCTGTCGTAACCGGTTTATGCCTGAATACGAATTTTTACTTGGCGGAAAAAATAAAAATGAATAAATAAATGATTTTGATTTAAAAAAATATTTTGGGAGTCGTCATTGACCTTTTTTGGGTTAGATAGGTCAAATACCTAAAAACAATCTATTAAAATAGTTTTTAAGAAAACATAATTTAAAAGATAAATTGATCTGCGTATAACCAAAAATTTTTAAAAAAGGATTCGTGGTCGATTACGTTTAGGGAATGATTAGCACTCCTATAACGCCCAAAATTGGTACTCATTAATTATAAATTGTCTCTATTATTAGATATTTAAAAATTCAAAGATATATTTAATTCATAATTTTGTGATTTCAAATTTATTAATATACTTTTAAGAAAAATATATTAACTTTTATAAATATATATATTTTTTATATTTTTATAAATAAGATATTTATTTACTTAGAAATATCAGAAAAAGACTTCTAGTTGCTTTAAGAAAGTTATTTTCTTAATATTAAAAAATAAATAAATATTAATAAAATATTTCTCTAAAATAATTAAAATAAATTAAATTAATATATATATAATTTATGAAAGTATGATATTTAGTTATTTAAAAATATCAGAAAATGACTTCTAGTTGCTCTAAGACAACCCTTTTCTTAATATTAAAAATAAATATTAAAATATGATTATATTTCCTAAAAGTAATTTATAAAATTAAATTTATAAATAGGATTTTTATTTAATAAAAAACAAATAAAAAATAAAATAAATAAATAAATATTATTTATTATAGATATATTTATATGACTAAATAATAATAATAATAATAATAATAATTAAATATATTGAAAATAAACATATAAAATTAAAATATAACTAAACAGTGACTAAAATAAATAAAATTAAAACTATAGTATTAAAATATAAAATGAAAGTATTTAAAATTAGTGATTAAATTATAACATATTAAACTTAAATACCCTAATTCGTAATAAGTTATTTAATATTATAGTGGCTAAACATGCTATTTTACCTATTATTAATTTAGGGACTAAAATAAACATATATCAAATTCAAACATCAAATTAAAACATGTTGTTCGTGATTAAAATATTAATTAATAAAATTATAATGACTAAATTGGTTATTTGCCTTTAAATATATATAATTATGCTAAGGACTAAATTATAAATTGAATGAAATTTAAATACCAAATTAAAAGGATCATATATTTGATTTAGTGATTAAAATGAAAATTATATAAAATAGAGGGACTGCAGTCGGGGTTTTACATTTAATAAATTACACACAAGCCCCTCCCTAAAACAACGTCGTTTGGGGAGGGATATTTAAACCCTAAACTAACCGACCTTAAGGCCATTTTTCATTTCTCTTCTTCCTTGTTCTCTCTCTAAACGAGAGAGATATAAACCTCTCTCCTTTCTCTCTAAATTCCTCCAATCGGACGAAGACCGACCGTCGTACAATGTCGTCAACCTCTCTGCCGGTCACCGCCATCGGTGGCCGGAAATTACCAAATACCCCCAAATTAAATATCCGAGTATCCTTAAACTGATTTCGACCCCCGTTTTTACTAAAAAGCCTTAGATTTTCTTAGATCTAAAGAAATACCTTTGGTATTTCGAATGCTATGGTAGCACGTAGAGGCGCGTGGTTTCTCCGGTGATGGCGTGGCTTCCTCGGTAAGTATCTATCTATTTTTTCTCTGGTTTTCTTGTTCGTCCTCTTTTCTGTTTGTAGGTTCGATGGCTTTTATAGCCACCACCGAGCCTCTTTCGGATCGGGTAAAGAGTTGATTTTCGGTGAGTCACCAAACTATGGTGGTGACTCACCCTATAGCTTGAAACGTGGGTGGTTGGAATTGATATATCTGGAGTCTTCAGTGGGCATCGTGGCAACAAGCGTCGGCAGCGTTTGATGAGAGCAGAGGCAACGGCGACGACGTGGCCATAACCCTAGGGTTTTTTGCTGGAGCCATCTAGACCGTTGGATCTAAGCCAGATCCAACGGTCGAAAAGGAGAGTCGGCTGGGGCTGAGGTGAAAACCTTAAATGGGTTTAGGGTTTCTATTAGGACGGTCTGGGTTGGGCTCTTGTAACTGGGTCGGTTTGTAATTGGGTTGGGTCTGATTTGGGCTAGAAATGTAATAATAATAATATTATTATTATTATTATTAAAAACCAAATGGAAAAAAACTAGTGTCTTCAGGAGGTAAACCATTTCGTTTTATTTTCATTTTATTTTTGTTTTGTTTTCTTAGCATATTTATTTCATTTTAATTTATTCCATTCCATTTATTTTATTTTATCAGATGCTTAATTTTATTTTATTTTTCACTGTACAGATTTGAATTCCGATCGAATATATAATGAAGGAGCATTGTCTCACGTCTGGACACAAGAAGCAGGCACACGTTAGCGTAGACCCCCACTTGGCACACGATAGCAAATCCCAAAGCCAATTTAGTTCTTTTCTGCCACCAACTCAAATTTTGGGGAGTTAATTTTTGTTTTAAAATTTTTGGCGAGACCCGCCTTATCTTCTCACCTATCACTATCCCCACCTTTTAAAATTTTAAACCAATCCCAATACTCAATCCCTTTTGATCAGCCAAACTTCTCCATCCACCCAAATTCTTTTTATTTTATTATATTATATTATATAACCTTTCATGGACCCACCTATCACATTCAACCTCTTTTAAACTCATACTCTCCCTTTTCTTTATATCCCATGTGACCTAGCCCTTATTAAAAAAAATTTGCCTTCTTCAGTCTTTCTTTACCCCAGTTGCACAACACATTCACTGTCTTCTTCTTTGAATCGATCGGTCTCCTCACCCATCACACCCCCACTTTAGATTTGTTACGCTACCACTGTAACACCCATCTCCTGTATACCTTTATGTATACGAGCTAAAGATGTCACATCACTTTTAAAACAGTTTTTCCATTTGAAAATCAGTACAATTTTGTTTCATTTTATAAACCATTATAATCTACTTATAATTGAAACATGCATTAAACTTACATACACAAATTAAAAGAAATGTTCCACATTTCCCCGTTTTACAGTTGTTTAATTCAAAAGTTTTTCAGAGCGTTTTTACTAAACCTATGAAATGCCAACTAAAATATATCAAACGTAGACAGGTATGTCATATTGTTACTGATGAGGCAAATCTGACTTGATGGTTGATGATCTCCTTACTCAGCTGGTATTCAACCTACGTGTGAAATAAACACACGTTAAGTATTACTTAGTGAGGCATACTTAATCATAAGCAACTTATAAACATAAATATAGGGTAACAATTCTAATATCGAGCAACTCTTTACAATTAATTGTAAACCTTATAACTTTGCACCATTAGTGCTAATAGGGTAATTTACCCACTTTCTCTTCATGTTCATTTATTAGAATGCACAAGTAGTACCTATACGGTAATTCATCAACTCATGATGAATTCCATGGGTTGCACACATAGTGCTTGTATGGTTATTCATCAACTCATGATGAATCCCGTGGGTTGCACACATAGTGCTTGTACGGTTCTTCAACTCGTGATGAATTCTGTGGATTTGCACATATAGTGCTTCTACAGTTAGTTATTCATCAACTCATGATGAATTCCGTGGGTTGCACACATAGTGCTTGTATGGTTATCCATCAACTCATGATGAATTCCGTGGGTTTGCACACATAGTGCCTGTACGGTTATTCATCAACTCATGACAAATTATATGGATTTGTACACATAATGTATGTACTGTTTTTCATCAACTCATGATGAATTCCGTGGATTTGCACACATAGTGCCTGTACGGTTATTCATCCACTCATGATGAACATTTAGTGCCTGTAGAACACATAGTACTGATATATCATTGCAATATATATTTTTAACAACATATCTTTATAACTCTTAATGTACATAATAAATACACTCACCTGGCTTGCCTCGCTACCGTATCTAAAATGCAACGCTAATCACTCAGGTAATTTACCCTTGCCCTTTAATTTACTTGACTCGGGAACTTGATTTCGATCTACTCAAACATCCATTCAATACATGTACAATATCAAATATTAGTGTATTTCCTAACAATTACTTTTAAACATTACTTAATAAAACTTATTCTTAACTTTTCTACAACAGTATCAACCTATCTAACAATTTCTGGCTCCTCAGTATCGATACCCATACCATGGTATCGATACCTTCCCTTCGGTATTGATACTCCCCTTCGGTATTGATATCCCCCTTCGGTATCGATACTCCCCTTCGGTATCGATACTCCCCTTCGATATCGATACTCCCCTTCGATATCGATACTCCCCTTCGGTATCGATACTGATTAAATCAGTATCGATACTATCTAGCAGATTCATCCTATTTTAGCCTGTAGTATTGGTACTGTTCTATCAGTACCGATACCCGTACCCATAATTTCTAGTTTTCAACCTGATTATCACCCAAATGGGGTTAAATTTTGTTATATATACACCATACAATGCTATTAAACTCTTCTTTAACTATCCATACTAACATTCCTTCATTTGGCCTCTTAAAACATCTAAAATCTTCCAAGAACAATCAATTCTAAGAATCACACCAATTTTCCTAACGTGTTCTTAATCATATCCAATGTTTCTAATCTCTCATTTACCTCTTTGACAAGTCAAATCTACCAGTAAACATCCATAAACACTCCAATTTTAACATATCACACAAAAACTCATTTTCTTCAATCTCTATTATCTCATCCATAACTTAGATTTGATCATCATTAATCCATCCTTAAGCTTCTAGTTTACTCAATGCTTCAAAACCCAACTAAAAACGAATGAATAAACTAGTAAATTGAAAACTCACCTTTGAGCTATGGATGAGGGTTATGCATGGGAAAGAAGAAGAATGAAAAGAGTTGACCAAGTTAAATCCCCTTTTCCCCTTACTCTTTACTTTAATACCCTAAAAGAAATGAATTTTAAATTCATTTAACTCCAATTAACCAAAATGTCCTTTTAATCCTCCATTACTATAATTTAGTTTAAACTACTCTTCCCAATTCATTCTTATCTTTTATCAATTAATCAAATAGAATCTCAAATCATTTCAATAAAGTCCCTAATTCACTATTTGGGCATTACAAATCTCCCCCTTAAGAAAATTCATCCTCGAATTTAAAGAAGTACCTAAACCGAAGAGATGTGGAAACTATTTTTTCATATCCTCATCTCTCTCTCCTAGCCTCATCTACCTTATGATTCTGCCAAAGAACTTTAACCAATTGAATCCTTTTGTTACGCAATTCCTTAATTTCCTAGCCAAGATCCGTACTGGTTCTTCCTCATATGTCAAAATGGTTGTATCTCTATTTCTTCAGGAGTGATAACATGCGAGGGATCTGATATGTACCTAATAAGCATCGATACATGGAAAATATTATGGATCTTGCCCATATCTGGAGGCAAAGCTAACTGATAAGATACGGGTCTGACCATTTTTAATATCTCATACGGTCCAATAAACCTCAGACTTAGTTTTCCTTTTCGTCCAAAATGTAATACCTTCTTCCAAGGTGATACTTTACTTGGTCTCCCTCTTGGTATTCTATTTCTTTTCTTTTCAAATCTGTATAGGACTTCTATCAATCTAAGGCTATCTTTAGATTGCTCTGGATAATCTTCACTTTATCCTCCATATATTTCATCAAATCTGGGCCAACCAAATCCCGATCTTTCAATTCAAACCAATTTAATGGTGTTCTAGATTTTCTCCCATATGGAGCTTAATACTTGATTGATAACTATTGTTATACACAAATTTTGCTAAAGGAAAATACCTTTCCCATGATCCCTTAAATTAAATCACACATGCCCTAAGCATATCCTCCAGTATCTGAATAGCTCGCTCTGACTGCCCATCTTTCTGCGGATGAAAAGATGTACTAAAGTTCAATCAAGTAACCAATCCCTCATGCTAGGACTTCCAAAATCTTGAAGTAAACTGTGGGACTCGATCGGACACTATAGATATCGATACTCTGTGTAGTCTAACTATCTCTTTTATATACAACTCTACATACTTATCCATTGAGTAGTCTACTCGAACTGGAATAAAGTGAGTCATCTTAGTCAATCTATCTACTATTACCCAAATTGAGTCCTTTTTACCCGGTGATAATGGTAGCTCCGAAATAAAATCCATTGTGACTCGCTCCTACTTACACTTAGGAATGGATATGGGCTCCAGTAACACGGATATCACTTGATGTTCAGCTTTCACTTACTGACATGTCAAACATTTTGCAACAAACTCCTGACAGCTTTTTTCATGCCAGGCCACCAGTAATGACTTTTCAAATCCTCATACATCTTATTTACACCTGGTTCATCGTCAATGGGCTATAATGTGCCTCACCAAGAATATCTCTCCTTAAATCATTATCATCAGGAATGCAAAGTCTTTCACGGTAATATAAACATCCATTATCCCTTAATTCAAAATCTTTAGTTTCTACTATTTAGACTTGTGCCACTCTTATCAAGCATTTCTTATCTCGACCTTGAAGATCTTTAACCCAATCTAAAAACATCAGCCTCAACTTTAATTCAGCAATTAAAGCACCATCTTCCTTTAAAGACATATGTGTATCTAAAGCCCTTAAAGCTGCAAAAGTCTTTTGACTGAGTGCATCTGCTACCACATTAGCCTTTCCTGGATGATAGTCAATAACTAAATCATAATCCTTTAGGAGCTCAATCCATCTTCTCTTCCTTAAGTTTAGCTCTTCCTAAATCAACAAATACTTTAGATTTTTATGGTCCGTGTAAACATGGCAACACTCACCGTACAGATAATGGCGCCAATTTTTCAAAGCGAACACTACATCTGTCAATTCCAAATCATGAGTTGGGTAATTTCTCTCATGATCCTTTAACTGTCTTGAGGCATAAGCCACAACTTTACCCTCTTGCATTAGCACACATCCCAATATGTTATGCGATGCATCATTGTAAACAACATATTCTTTACCCAACTCAGGTTCGACAAGCACTGGAGCCTTAGTTACTATTCTCTTTAACATATCAAAACTTTCATGGCATCTTTTCGTCCAAAAAAAGTCATCCCTTTTCTTAATAACTTAGTTAGCGACAGAGCTAACATGGAGAAATTCTTCACAAAGTGCCTATAATAGCCAGCGATCCCCAAGAAACTCTAAACTTTATAAACATTCTTTGGGGGTTGCCAATCCGCTATAGCTTGAATCTTTTTGGGATCTACTCTTATGCCTTTTGCAGATACTATATGACCAAGAAAAGCAATCTCAGCTAACCAAAATTCACATTTGGACAATTTCGCGTACAACTTCTTACCATGAAGTACATGAAGAACCACCCGAAGATAAGCATCATGTTCCTTCCTTGACTTGGAATATACCAGAATATCATCTATAAACACTATCACGAACTGATCCAAATACGGTTGGAATACTCTATTCATTAAATCCATAAATGTTGCATGAGTATTTGTTAATGCAAATTGCATTACCACAAATTCATAGTGTCCGTATCGAGTCTGAAAAGTCATCTTGGAAATATCCTCCTTTTCGATCTTTAGCTGATGGTACCCCGACCTCAGATCAATCTTAGAGAACACTGTTGTGCCTTTCAATTGATCAAACATGTCATCAATCCTCGGAAGAGGATACTTGTTTTTTATCGTTACCTTATTTAACTGACGATAATCAATACATAACCGCATAGACCCGTCCTTCTTTTTCATGAATAGCACAGTGCTCTCCAAGGAGAAACACTAGGTCTGATAAATCCTTTATCTAGTAACTCTTGCAATTGTGCTTTTAATTCTCTTAACTCCGTTGGAGCCATTCTATACGGAGCCATAAAAATAGGTTTTGTACCCGGATAAACTTCAATTCTGAATTCTACTTCACGATATGGAGATAAGCTGGGTAACTAGGGATGGTAACGGGCTGGGTATTGGTCCCCCCGTCCCCGTCCCCATTTAAAAAACCCATACTCGTCCCCGCTTAAAAAACCGTGAGGATTTAAACGGGGATCCCCATCGGGTAATCGGGGAAAACTGTGAGGAAACGGGTATCCCCATTTAGTATAAACGGTTATTTAAACGGGTATCAGGCCGGGTATCGGGCCGGGTATATATATTTAAATTAAATATATAAATATTATATATATTTTTTAATTTAAATTAAATTTATTAATATTATATATATATATAATAACTATTTTTAATATTTATCGGGCCGGGTATCGGGCCGTGTAATTGGGTAATCGGGGCGGGGATTACTAAACCCATCCCTGTCCTCGTCCCCATCCCTATTTATCATCCCCGAACCCATTTATCATCCTCGAACTCAACCCATTTAATTCGGTTTTCGGTTTTTTCCGTTGGGTTCGGGGTTTCCCCCCCATCCCTATAGGTAACTCTTCCGAAAAAACCTCTGGAAATTCCCTAACTTTGGGGATATCTTGTAATCTCACTTTCGCTCCTTTAGAGTCTATCACATTAACTAGAAAAGCTATGCATCCTTTTGACATCATTCTCTTTGCGGTTATGGTTGATATACCACTGGACAGGGATTTTACATTCTCACCTGTCATCACAATTTTACAGCATTCCGCATTCTTTAGAAATAATCGTTTACGTTGAAAATGTACCCATCTATGATGTGGAGACAACCAATCAATGCCCAAAATGATTTCAAACTCATCAAAGGGCAACTCCATTAAGTTTGCCAAGAAGACAACCCCTTGAATCTTAATTGGACACTTTCTACACACCCGTGTTACGGTTGCACTATAACCCATAGGGTTTACCGCTACCATTTCACTAAAAATTGGTTCTAAAGGAATTCCTCTTGTTCTAACCAACTTTGTACTAATATATGAGTGCATAGAACCAGGATCAACCAGAACAAAAATAGGCTCATTAAAAAGGTGAAATGTACATGTTATGATTTTTGAATCATCTTTATCATCATTGGTCTTTATATTATACACTCGGGCCACTCCCCAAGTCTCTTGTCTCTGGCTAGACTCATATTGACCACCTGATCTTCCTCTAATTCTACTTGGTGCGGCTATCGATCTCTCGGTTTGTACTAATCTATCCCCGGACTTTTGCGGATAATTCCGAGCATAGTGATCCATTTCTCCACAAATAAAACAAGCTCCAGAAAGCACTTTATATGTTCCCCGGTGAAATCTACCACAAATATGACATTGATTACTTTTTTCTCCAAAAGTTCTACCAGAGCTAGCAGTAACAGATTCAGATTGTTTAGTCTTCTAAGAAGCTGCAACAGAATCAGCTCTATCTATATATCAGGAACCTGAGCCCTTGCCTCTCTTAGCATGGTGTGAAAATGAAGACATTCCAACCCTTTTACTCTTCTGCATGCTTTACTTCGATGCTAAAGTTTCCTCTTGAGCTCTTTCAATAGCTTTAGTTCTATTAATAACTTCTTGTAGACTCGGCAATTTTAAGGCCAACATCATCTCTTTCAACTTTGGCCTCAGTCCCTCAATAAACCAATCTCGTTGAGCTTTGTCATTAGGGACCACCTTAGTAGCATAACGGCTAAGCTTGTTGTATTCGACCTCATATTCATGCACCGCTTGGTCGCCTTGTTTTAAGTTGAGGAACTTCAACTGCATTGATCTCATAAATTGCTCCCCGATATACTTGTTCTTGAACTGCTCTTGGAAGAACTGCAAGTTCACTTGCTCAGGTAACGCATACATTGTCTTATTTGTCCACCACACCTGAGCTGAACCTCAGAGTAACGATACAGCTCTGCCCAACTTCTCATGATCGGAGGACTGAAGGGTCTCCAACATCATCATAACATCATTCAACCATAAGTTCGCGTCCATAGGACCTTTATTCTCTTCTCCCCTGAACTCATGAGCTCTCAAACTTCTTAACTCCTTAGAAATTAGTATTCGCGGTGCTAGAGGAGCAGGGGGAGGTAGAGAAGGTTGGAACCTTGTCAAAATAGCTTCGAGATCTTGCATAAAAGCTCCAAACTCTAAAATAGGCATACCCTGGGGTGTCAGTGCATGGGCGTTCTCAGACAAAATAGGATGTTCATTATTCTATTTTTTTCTTTCACTACCCGATTCATCTACTCTCTCTACCAGCCGCTCTTCTCAAATTGGTAGAATTTTACATATATCATAACATTCATAAAAATAGTAATTAAGTCAGAAAGGAGAGACATCTTTCATATTCTTTTAACAACAAAATATACTCAGTTTTGGACGAGAATCGCCTAAAACTGTAGCTCTAATACCAATAAATGTAACACCCATCTCCCGTATACCTTTATGTATACGAGCTACAGATGTCATATCACTTTTAAAACAGTTTCCCATTTGAAAATCAGTACAATTTTGTTTCATTTCATAAACCATTATAATTTACTTATAATTGAAACATGCATTAAACTTACATATATAAATAAAATGAGATATTCCACATTTCCCCATTTTACAGTAGTTTAATTCAAAAGTTTTCAAAGCATTTTTACTAAACCTATTGCCAACTAAAATATATCAAACGTAGACTGGTATGTCATATTGTTACTGATGAGGTGACTCTGACTTGATGTCTGATGATCTCCTTACTCAGCTGATATTCAACCTACGTATGAAATAAACCAATGTTAAGTATTACTTAGTGAGGCATACTTAATCATAAGCAACTTATAAACATAAATATAGGGTAACAATTCTAATATCGAGCAAATCTTTAAAATTAATTGTAAACCTTATAACTTTTCACCATTAGTGCTAATAGGGTAATTGGCCAACTTTCTATTCATGTTCATTTATTATAACGCACAAGTAGTTCCTATACGGTAATTCATCAACTCATGATGAATTTTGTGGGTTGCACATATAGTGTATGTACGGTTATTCATCAACTCACGATGAATCCAATGGGTTGCACACATAGTGCTTGTACGGTTATTCATCAACTCATGATGAATCCTGTGGGTTACACACATAGTGCTTGTATGGTTATTCATCAACTCATGATGAATTATGTGGATTTACACACATAGTGCATGTACGGTTATTCATCAACTCATGATAAATTCCATGGATTTGTACATATAGTGCATGTACAGTTATTCATCAACTAATGATGAATTTCGTTGATTTGCACACATAGTGCCTGTACGGTTATTCATTAACTCATGATGAATTTCGTTGATTCTCACACATAGTTCCTATACGGTTATTCATCAACTCATGATGAATTCTATGGGTTTGCATTAAAATT
The DNA here is from genome assembly GCF_006381635.1 of Hibiscus syriacus. NCBI lineage: Eukaryota > Viridiplantae > Streptophyta > Magnoliopsida > Malvales > Malvaceae > Hibiscus > Hibiscus syriacus. Next base: position 8,288,834 of record NW_024063533.1, on the reverse strand, counting down.
CCAACTCCCTTATGTGGAAAGAAATATTCATCACATATCACTTCAAACCTTGGGGTTGTAGAAAACTTCATCTTGGATGAATAAATGGAAACACCATATGATCTGCAGCATTGGTTCAACACCATAATCACTGGTTCATAAAACATTTGACAACACATTCATCCTTTCTTGTGGCTTCTGTCCAGATGTTCGTAAAGCATTTGACAACACATTCATCCTTTCCTGTGGCTTCTGCCTAGATTTTTCAATCAGTGAGCTCCTTGCATAGTGTTCAAATCTTTGGTATGATTTCATAAGACCACTTGAGAAAAAAACTTAGTGGGAATAAAATTGAGATGCTGGTGTGTTTCATAACCAAAAAGTTGGTCAAATTTACAAAATATGCTAGTGCTGAATTGAATAAGAGATATCAACTGATCTTGATTTCATCTCTGGCAAAGGAAAAGGTGATACTGATCATATTTTCTTCCATAATGAGTGTTGTATAAAATAGAAACACATCAGCTATAGGAGCCATGTACGAAAGAGGTCCATGGAATTCTTGTTGCTGTAGATGAAACACACATGATAAACCAAATAGATGAAAACTTAGTTCAGCCTAGCAGGCAACGATAACCCAGTAACAACAGGAATAAGGGTAATATACCTAAGTCGAGCCTCCCTCTTCAATGTCATCAAGTAAACAAAAAATATTTGTGAAAAACAGCTTCATAGCCTCAACAGCATGATTGAAACTACCCTCCAGGAACCTCAAAGAAATATGTCCAATCATCACCGACATACAAAAAAAACCAAATTCAAAGCCGAGATCTTGAGGAACTAAATCCTGGATCGAATGGTCTGTATGAGGACCATTTTCATCCATGCAACCGCGATGTAGCTTACAAAGAACACGTCATCATGTGACACATGGTTAAGAATATTAGGTATTCGAAACCATACTTGATGAGTAGATATTTATTCAACAACAAGACCCTAATGTAACTACCCGATAAATGAAGCAATTATGTATAGTCAGTTATACTGTCACTGTTTCACCATTTTCATTCTTCATTCATTTCTGTTTTATTGAAAATATTTGCTCAAGTTAATGATCTTTAACACATGATGATGTGGGCCATCAGCATGCCCCAGCATTTGTTGATATAAATGTTCAAAATGCACCAACATTCTTGATTCTGATTGAAATAGGCTTTCAACATGCCCCAGCTTTCAGCATGCCCCAGCATTTGCTGATACAAACGTTCAAAATGCGTCAACATTTCTGATTCTGATTCTGATTGAAATAGGCTTTCAACATGCCCCAGCATTTGTTTTTTGTTGATATGAGATTTCAAAGATGCTCAAATATTCATACTGATGTGGGCCTACAAAATACCACACATGGATTATTTCTGTTTGAAATGGCTTTCGAGATGCCCCAACATTTGTTAATACAAATGTTCAAAATGCGCCAATATTCCAATTTCTGATTAAAATGGGCTTTCAATATGCCCCAGCATTTCCTGATACAAACGTTCAAAATGTATTCAAATTGTTTCTTAATGATGTAAACCCTTAAAATAAGCTCAAAATGTCTCTCATAAATCATTTATGTCTGAAATTGGCCTTCAAAATACCCAAACATTCATACTGGCATGGGCCTTCAAAATGCCCCACATGGATCTGTCTGAAGTGACCTTTAAAAATGCTCTCACATTTGCTGATATAGATGTTAAAAATACGTTCAACATTACTTCTTGTTGAGCTAAGCCTCCAAGAATGCTAAAATATTCATATTGCTATGATCCTTCAAAATGCCCCCACATTATAAACTGTAAGGCTTACTCTCAATGTTTGTTTGATTTGAATCTCATGATCCCCATGAGGTTCAATTTTGCCAATGCACTATTATGGGTACTTGTGGCTTTATTCGTGCCCCAAATCTATTTATCTTGAATACTCTCATTCTGGTGTCACTAAACAACAGTGTTGTCAAGTAACTGAAGGAATTCTCTTCATGTTGTCAAAAACTTAAGAAGTGCTCAATCATTCTGACAGAAATGTCTAAGATATATGCATCTTCTAAATGAGGTGACCATTTTCTAGATCTGGAGGGGCCTAGTCGGACAGATTGGTATAAATCACTTGGTAATTCATTCCAAGCTGACACAGTGGCTTATCATCTTTCGGTCTTAAGAGACATGTTCCCCTGGTACATTAATGTCCTGTCTCTTTTCTCTGGGATCGATGGTGCAGAGGTTGCCTTCTACCGGCTCAACATACCTTTTAAAGCAGATAAACAAGAACTTAATGGTGATCAGTTAGAGCAATTGATGAGTAAATTTGGCGGATTCAAACTTGTTGTCGGTGGCATCCCGTGTAACAACCTTACTAGAAGAAATAAATATCATCGGAATGGACTCGAGGATTTTTATTGGCGTCTTTTCTTGCAATGACTGCTACAATGACTTTCTTTTATGTTTCTCCAAGATACATACTGCTATATCCCACTTTTCCCGAAACATGAAAAGGTTTAGTTGATGATAAAACTGGTTATCTCTACTTTTGGAATCCTGTAATCAATGTTACCCAATATGAAAGGTCTACAAGTGTAGAATATGTTCCAATATCTTATTCTGTGTCTATAAGTTCTCAAATTCAAGTTCAACAATCTTCTACAGGACGTAATGGATATAATCTTGTCAAGGAAAATGATCAGCATGGAAAAAACAGTAATGATATATCAAAACTTGAGCCAGTATCACGGTATAACCAGAGCACAGATGGTGGATGTGTTCATTCCCATAATACACCTAATGAGACTTATGGCGTTGCGATTGGAGGATCTGCTAGAGATATGGATTGATGGTTGTGGAAAATAATTTGTCTGGTGATGCTTATTTCCCTCAGCATGAGATAAGTGATAATTTTCTTGATGAATTGCTAATAATGTCACAGGAGAGCGTCACAAGTTCAATTCTACAGACTTTTTGGCTTCTTGGAAAACTTGCTTTCAAGAAAGTTAAATGCTTCATCATTCTGGCCTCGTTCATTCTTTTTCTACAATTGAGGTAGAATAGGAATCAACTTGCTTCAAGGACCTTCCTCATTTGAGACTGTCCTGTTTGAAAATGTTTTTCTCCTTTCTTTATTGAAGAATGAAATAATTTTGTAAAATGTTGTCTATCACAGGTTCACAATAGAATCAAATCATAAACAATGAGTTTAATGACTATCAAATAAATCAACTACAATTTTAAATCATTCAAAAATCATAGTCCTATGTCAAGTATCAAAATTATTGATTGATTTAAGGTGTAGGTTGATTATGGTAAAGTAAGGTCTCTCAGGTTAGTCTAGCATATATGTCTCTTTGGGTTTCCACTAACTTGAAGAAATGGTCGTTATGCTCATCTTGTAGAGATACTTCTCGTTATTATGCTCATCTCATAGAGATACTTCTTGTTTCCAGACTCTCAGGAACATCTTTGGGATGTGTGGTGCTTCATTAAGAGCTTAAGATCATCTCTTATGTCGTTGTTACACCATTCAATATTCAAGACGCCTTTTTAGGTCCTCGAATCCTCCTTTGGTTTCAAGATGTTATTCAAAAATTTACATCCTGAACTCGCTTTTATCATTTTTTTTATATCATACATTAAAGATTTTAAAAACCAATTTTTGCAAATAAAAATCAATCTTGAGAGGCAGAATGAATTCTGAAGATAGTCTCTTTTAATTAGATGCCTTAAATCTTGCTTTGCTTGACTTGGATCTGGTTTGCTAGGTATTTTTCCATAAGATTCATTTATCTCCAGTATTTCTTGTTGAATATGAATCTTTGAACTAATTGCACTTGATCAACTTGTAACTTGAGGCTCTATGCGTCACCTATCCTGATTCAATTTTTTCCTTTTTTCCTTTTTTTCTTTTTTCCTCTTTTTTTTTCTTTATTTCTTCTTCAAACATAATATTTCTTGACAGAATCTGAGTTTATTTGATTTCTCATAACTTTCTCAACCATTTCTGCCAAAATCAATGCTCCTCCGGAAAAGGCCTTTTTTTTTACAACATATGACTCTTCCCAATTAGACATCCATTTCCCACGGAAAATCTTTATGTATAGGCAAGATATTTTTAAACACTAGATCGCCCTCTTGGAACTCTCTCGGATGTACTTTCTTGTTGTGATCTTTCATCATCTGTTTCTGATACGTCTGCCCATGGTAAATAGCTTTCACTCTCTTCTCATCAATAAGGTTTAATTGATCAAATCGAGCTTGGATCCATTCAGCCTCCTCCAATTTTACCTCCTTTAAGATACAAAGTGATGAGATCTCAACTTAAATCGGTAAGACTGCTTCCATCCCATAGACTAAACAATAAGGTGTTGCCCCAGTAAATGTTCACACAGTAGTTTGATATGCATATAAGGCAAAAAAGGTAGCTTTTCGTGCCAATCCTTGTAAGTTTCAGTGGTCTTTGTAATGATCCTCTTAATGTTCTTATTTACTCCTTCAACTGCCCCATTCATCTTTGAGCGATATGTCATTGAGTTTGCATGCTTGATCTTAAACTATGCGCAAAGTTCAATCATCTTATACATAAAAGTCTTTGTAAAAAGAGGTATCTCCAGGGGGATGAATATTCAAGATTAACTTTCATTTACATGAAAACAATGTAATTAATGCATGATTATTTATCTCAATCGATCTCTTTTTTTCTTCTTCTTTGAGTATGCCCCAATCACTCGAAATTATCTTCGATAAGTTGGTCCATGATGCCTTATCTCGTCTCTTCTTGTAGGAAGATTCACGGATAACTGAAAGTTTGGTTCTTTTGAGGTCTTTTGGTTTCATCGGTATGATGGTTTTGTATCTGGAAGGATAAAAGTGTGACTTTTGAAGTCATGTATATGGTGGAATGTTATAAACTAATCATCTCTACCCAAGAAGGTAAACAACTGGATTTGATGTCTCAAAAACAAGTAGAGACATTACTTCAGAGTCTCAGATATTTGTAGTGTCAGGATTTGGTTTTTGTAAGGATCAAGTAATTGGCGTTGGATGAGATATGGAAGGTATAATTTTATTACTTGCCAAAGATCTATAATTCTTGTAAAAGAATATTTAATCTACTTGATACTCAAAAACTTCAAGATTAAAATTTGATTCATTGCTCATAACCATAAAAGCAACAAAAAATTATTTATCACAACAAGACAGAGAAAGGAACAAAAAATAAGTTCAAACAAGATGCTGAAAATGAAAGGTATTACTGTGGTAGATATCAACTTCCACTTGTTTACTTTATCTTGCCTCATTACTCCTACAATGTTGGGTGTATAATCGGACCAGGGTTCTTGTCCTCATTTGCCCCCCCCCCCATTTCTTGATCATTTTTTGTGTCAAGACACCTTTGTCAACAAGCATCTCTATTTCTTTTAACAGTGGCCAACAACTCCCTGTTGAATGTCCCTTTACCCCCAAGTGAAAATTACAAAAGCTATTTTAATCATAGCAATGGGAATAAGGTTTTGGTGACACTTTCACCAATCTTGGTGTAATGTATTGACCTTTAACCAAATGAGGGTACAGATCTGAGATAGATTCTTGAAACACTTTCAGAGTTTTTCTTGATCGTGTGATTTTCTTTGGTCGATCCGAACAACTACTTGCTCTATTTCTTTTGCAATTGCGACATTCATTTACATCATCAAATTTCACTTTTTGATCCGTAGGGCTCTTAGATGTGACTTTTGAGTTTCCTTCACTGATTACATTTTCAATTAATTCTCCATTTGTCACAAAATTCTCGAATTCCTTCATCGGATTTTCCAATATTAACTCAAACAAATGAGCGGGAAGGGAATCACGAAACATACGTAATATCTCTTCTTCTAACATGGGAGATTGAACTTGTGTTGCCACTCCTCTCCATCTTAAGGCATACTTCTGAAACCCTTCATTGGCTTTCATTTTTACTCTTCGAAGATCCATACATGTTGGAGCTAAGCTTTTAACATACCGATATTGTCCCAAAAATGCATCAGCTAGATCAATCCATCTCTTGATTTGTTCTCGAGCTAACTGATTGTACCAGACTATTGTTGCCCCGACAAGACTATCATGAAAAGAGTGAATTAACATAACATCAGAACTTAAATATCCTTCCATTTTTCTGTAAAATATTCTCAGGTGGATTAGGGGACAACTGGTGCCATCATATTTCTCAAAATCTGGCATTTTGAATTTATGGGAAATAACCAAGTCTGGAACCAAGCTAAGCTCTCTTGCTTCTAGTTCTTTGTGGGAAGTATTAACAACTTTCATATTTCTGATTGCTTCATCTGCCCTCTTGACTCTCTCCTCATATTGTGAATAATTAACGAATCTATTCTTTGGGTTCGAGTGGGATGCCCCAAGGTATGTTATCATTCTCGACTCTTCAATCTGATAGTATGGTTGCTCTTTATCAGGTATCTTTTCTTTATCAGATGTCATCCACTGAATAATTTGATTTGATCCATATGGTACTGAATCTGATCCTTCTTTCATTTTATCTTGAGGTAACCCTATCAATTGTTTTGGCCACTGATCTTGTAGTCCCTCACAATATTGCTCCATTAATTTCATGATGATGGTACATTAATATGAATGAATGGTCTCAATTTTACTGTTACAGAACCCTTCATGAATTATTTATATGTTTTTATAATTAATGTATATACCAATACTTGAACAAATAAAAAATGTAATGTAAATGCAAAAATGCATAAATACAAAAATAAGAATGCAAATTGTGCAATTCAAAAATAAACTTAAAAGTATGAATACAAAATGAAAATGCAAAGATGTAAAATGCAAATGCATGTATGAAAAGGTGTTACTCAATAGTGATCATCTTAGAAAAGATTTCATTGAACACAAAAGTTTCCATGCATCAAACAAAACTTTTACATGTAAGGGATAACTTTCACTTCTAACTTCTCTATTTCCCTTAAAAGACAAATTAACTTCCTCCCGTGCTCAGGTGTGAAGTTATCAATCTGCCTTAATTCTCTCGTGAAGCCAGCTAAGTCCACCAGCTTATGAGCCACATTGTTTGCTTGAGCAGTAGCTTCCTTCATGATATTGTCTTTTTCCTTCATCTATTGTGTTAATTCTCAAAATTGCAACAATGTTGTTCATTTTTTCTTGTGAGAGAATCTTTTTGTTCAAGAAGTTCTCGTGCAAGGTCCCCATAATCATCTAAACATTTCTTCAATATCTTGTTATTAGCTCTAGTGTCTTTTAATTCAGTATCAATCTCATGTTGATGGATATGATATGATGATTCCATGTTGGTCATAGAACTATTCAACCTTTGATTGTCGACTTCATATTTTCTCAATTCAATGACAATTGTATTGAGTCTTACTTCTGCAACTCGTAAATCATGAGAAAACTTCTTGGCTCGTCCTTCATTTATGTTGTAGTTATTTTTCAGTTTGGTGACCCCTGTTATCCACTCTTCTGGGGTATTTCCTATACCAGCATTTTAAAAGGCTTGACTGACCTTCTGAAAATCTTCATGCATGGTTTCTATTTTGGTGCTCAATTTATCGTTTTTCAATCCTTAAATGGAGTATTTGAGCCTCAGACCTCAGCAAATCTTCTTCCTTTTGGACACCTCTACTGATACTTTTACCTTTGAAGACTTTTGGTATTAATCTAGCAGGACCTTCAGTTACCAAACTAGGTCGATCATTTATCATAAATTGTAAGGTTCCATGATCTAAAAGACTTTGGACTCGACGTTTGAAGGCAAGACAATTCTCAATGGTATGTCCTTGAGCGCCGGCATGATATTCACAATAAACGTTGATGTCATACCAATTCGGATACGGAGGTTGGAACAGTTTTATGTAGTACGGAGCCACTTCTCGCACTTCAAGCAGCTTCTCATATAACTCTTTATATGATATAGGGATAGCATCAAAATGAGAACCGCCTTTTTTCTTGGATTGAACCTGAGTTTTAGACGTTGGGAGTAGACTAAACTTCGACGATTTTAGATTACATGATTTCTTCTCATCTCTAGGAGCTTTTACAGTTGTCACCATTTCTTTGGTATCCCTAGGAAGTTTGTGAATACGAATGATGATTGTCTGTAATTTCTCAAATTGGTTAAGATCCGAAGTTCTTTGAATATCTAAAATTGCAGGATTATATTCATTGACCTCTCTCTCTTTTTGTGAAGGAATCTCTTTTCCTTTGGCCAAAACAGATATTCTACCCATCATCTTAAACATATTCTCTCGTATTTCTCGTATCTCTTTTTCCTCTTCAATGGGCATACGATCTTTGGGTGTATAGCTCTCCTCTATCTTCGGAGTTCCCTCAGGATGCCATTCCATGGTTGCGTCATATTTTGTTCGATCATAAAATGTTTTGTCCATTTATGAATTCTTTCCAATTTGATGAACAGTCTTTCAAGTCAACACCTTTTGGTTATGCCATGATCATGCAATGCAGACAAAAGAAAACAATATAAATAAGTTAGAGCAAAACAACATGCATGGGAAAAAATAAGAGAAAGAAGAAAAAATAAAATGGTTAGTACCAATTAATGGAAAGAAAAGATTCTATCTATCATGGTATTTAATATATCCTAACCTCATGCTTTCTAGTTCCATGCTTTGTTTGGAAAAATTAACCTAACTGCATGATTTCTAGTTCACAGGCATTTATTTAGAAAAAAAAAATGAAATCAAATAAATTAAAAGCTAGAGCTTATTTCTCCTTTGTGTACACCTACGGACAGGGTTTCAGCATTGTCTTAGATCAGGAGAATTTCTAAGTTTTATTATATGCAGGTTTGAGTTCTAAGAGTAAAGGTACTCGAATTATCCTTGTTGGTGCCCCCTTAGGCTGCCAAACCCTCAATCCTAGTCCATTACAGACTTAAGCGGATTGAGTTCAATTCGAGGGGACACATTTCCCTATTCCTGACACGGAGAATAAATTCTCACGAAGACAGAGGATATATAAACCTCGAAAGTTACTTGCTAGGTTTGACACGAAGAATAAATTCTCACGAAGACGTCGCTTTCACTCCCACTTAAAAGGAACAAGCTTGATTATAAAGCTTATGTTATGCAAATGCAAGTGTTGTGTGTGAGGAGAAATTTTCACACAGAAATTAATATCTAAAAATAAAATTAAATATACAAGAGTATAAAATAAATTGAAAGAAAAAAGAATCATAAATTAAGTAAAATTGGATTCTTAATTTCTAACTATATAGACAATATATAATCGACTTAGGTTTGACCGGTCCCCAGCAGAGTCACCAAGCTGTACTAATCGGTTTTCGCCCGGGCACGAATTGTTTCTTGGCGGAAAAACGAGTGAATAAATAAATGATTTGTAATGAAATGTTTTAGAGTCGCCATCGAACCTTTTGGGTTAGGTAGGTCGAATACCTAAAAATCATCTTTTAAAAGAGTTTTTAAGAAAACATTATTTAAAAAATAAACCAGTCTGTGTATAGCCAGAAATTCATTCTTTTTAATAATAAAAAGGAATTTGTGGTCGGTTACATTTGGGGAAGGATTGCACCTTCACAACGCCCAAAATTGGTACCCTTCGATTATAAATTGTCTCTATTAGTAAAAATCTAAGAATTCAAATATGAATTTAATTTATGATCTTATTATTCCAGAGTCAAGTGAATAATTCTAAGGAAAAATATATTAAAATATTTTTTATAAAATTAAAGTATATATATATACTTAGATTTTATAAATAAGGTATTTATTTATTTAAAAATGTTAGAAAAGGACATCTAGTTAGTTTAAGGCAGCCCATTTTTTTGATATTAAAAAATAAATAAATATTAATAAGAATATGATAATTTTTCCTAAAAAATAATTTAAATAAAAATGAAGTAAATATATATATACATATATATATATATATATATATATATATATTAAACATGATATTTATTTATTTTTAAAATATCAGAATAAGACATCTAGTTATTTTAAGACGACCTTTTCTTTAATATTCAAAAATAAATAAATATTGTCCTTTAATTAAATTATAAAATTGGTTAAATTAATTAAAATAAGATATTATGATTACTTAAAAATATGTTAAGGAAAAAACATATTTCAGAAAAATAAATTATAATAATAATAAATAATATAATAATAATAATATAATAATATAATAATAATAATAATAATAATATAATAAAAATAATAATAAATAAAAAGACAAAACATGTGCGTGGGGACAAAGTTAAGAACAACTTTTAATTATTATATTTTTTTTTAGGTTAGGTGACAAATCATATCAGCTTTATATTAATTTCAAAACTATACTAACTATGTCGACCATTTAAGGCTAATTAACCTATTTCAAGTTCATTGATTAATGTGTGATAACAAAGTCAAAAAAATAGTTTATCATTTTCTGTATATGACAAACCATATATATTAAAATAGGTCTACTTATATTAATATAAAACTAAATGAGTTCATATAATTTACAAGTGTTTTTACTATTAATATTTTAATAATCTAATTATATGAAAACTAATATCACTTAATTAAACGACTTAAATAGACTAAAATTATTAATTGAACTCATAATTCATTATAAGGGATTAAAATAAACATTATTAAAATTATAGGGTATAAAAAACACTAAATTAAAATATTGAAATAAAATTATTAAAGTACTAAATTAAAAATATTGAAATTAAAGGGGTAATAATAAAAATAAATAAATAAAATAATGACCAAAATAAAGAAAATTAAAATTATAAGATTAAAATATAAAATATCTAAATTAATAGAAATAATTTGAAATATTATATAATATAGGTATTAATAGTGTAATTTAACTATAAATATTAATACGAGATTAAAATAAAAATTACTAAAATAAAAGGGACTAAATAATATATTTACCTTAAATGTTATATAAACTGATAGGGATTAAAATAAAATAAAATTAAATTTGAAAACAAAACTTAAATATATCAAAATTAAATTTTAGTGACCATAATGAAAAGTAACAAAATGAGAGGGACTACGGGCATTATTTTTTGAAGCATGAAATTACACAAAGGTCCCTCCCTAAAACGACGTCGTTTGGGGAGGGGTTTAAAAACTCCTAAACCGACCTTTAATGGTCATCTTCTTCATTTTTTCTTTTTTACTTCTCTCTAAGAGAGAGAAGTTCAAACTCTCTCTCACATCTCTCTAAAATCCTCCACCGGTGGGATGACGGTAACCGGCCGACCGCCGTGAACCACACCGACAGTCGTCGACGGCCACCATCTACGGTGGTCGGAGTTCACCAAAATACCCTAGATTAAAGCCCCTATTTTTCTAAACTTAGATATAAGGTTGTTTTGGTTTAAAACCTTACCAAACGTCGTAGATCTAGGATTATTTCGCTCGACGTTTCGGTTGACGTTTGACCTCTCCAACAGTGGTAAATTCTTCTATTTTCTTTTGGTTATTTTCTGTTTTTGTTTCGTATTTTGTTTTTGGTCGTTGGTAGTTGCTTCCTTCTCGTTCCTTTTCTCTTCTTTGCAGGTAAATTGAGTCCTTTTATAGGGCTCGTTGAGGTTCTCCTCGGTGAATCTATCACAGGAGGGTCCTTGGTGAGTCACCAGATTATGATGTGTGCGGCTCTCCTTGAGTCTTCTAGAGGATTTGGTGGGGTGGCAGAAGTTAACTGGGGAACATGACGGCGGAGTGGTTGAAGGCGAGGCGGCGGAGCAGTTGGATCATAGAGGTGGCGCTGAAATCACCCTAGGATTCACCAACCCTAGGGTTTCTACTAGAAGAGATCTGGACCATTTGATCTGGAGAGATCCAATGGCTGTGAAGAGCTGGTGGCTGGAGATGTGGAAACCCTAAAAGCATTTGAATTAGGTCTTGGGTCGGGTCTGGATTTGGGCCTCCGGGTTCTGGATCGGGTTAGGTCTGCTGTATTTGGGTCGATTTTATAAACGAGCCTCCAGATCTTGTAACTGGGTATGTAATAATATTTTTAATTATTATTTAATAATAATAATAATAATAATAATAATAATAATAATTATAATAATAATAATTTTAAAAATAAAATGAAAAAATTAGTGTCTACATAACGTAAGATTATTTATAAAAAGTTACGACTAGATTCCATGTGTTGACTTCATATATGTGTTTTCTCCATTTGTTAAGCGTAGTTCTATTCGTGTCTTGATTAGTATTTTTTTTTTTGCTCGGCAAAATTTGTTTTATTAAGGATTTGAAAAACCAAACCTAAAATCTAAGTTGTGTGCCTCATTAAAAACTTCCCTATACTTAATTAGAGGAAAAGAGTATAACACAACTAGGTAACAGTTACACCTCAACAACTGATTTCTACGGACTATCATCTAAAAAGCGATTGAACAAAACAATTAAAAAAAATCATATCGCAAATACAAACCCGGCCAATTCTCTGCTGATAAAGTTTTCACAAAGAGATTAAAATCCATCTTCTCAAGTCACACTTGATCACCCCTTGCTCCAAATAAACTTGATGCTCACCAACTACCCAAAAACACCTTCATAATCAAAAACTCAAGACTCCGGCGGCAGCATCCAGCGCAGACAGAAACATATAACACCATCCAACTCAATTCAGCACGAAATCACACAAACCAGCTACCAACAGCAAAACCTACAATAACTCCCCCTCATCTTTCTGATTTAGGAAAGAGAATGTTGGTGTAAGTTTTAAGTCAAGATCTGATGTTAACCTCAAAGCTTCAACCAAGATATTCCGAAAGACCAAGAACACGGCAACCCTCAAACTAAAAGAGAAAAACAGCTTTCACTAAGAGCCCAATGATCTTGGAAGAGCAAGGCACCATCCAATGATAGCAGCAACAAATTAATCATCATCCTCACTAGCACAAGAATAGAGAAAAAAACAAACGTACAAAAGCAACCAAGAGGTTATCATGATCCTCCATTCTAATTCAGAGAAAGAAAAACCATGGACATTCAACATCCTTACCACTTACTCATTGAGCATTTACAACATCACCACCATAAGGACAAGCCCCCAAAACTAGAACATCAAGGACCTCACTTAAACACGAGCAAGACTTGTGCATTTTTATTGTGGTCATGTACGATAACGAGCTTCACTAGTTAGATGTAAAAACAATATTCTTACATGGAGAACTTGAGTAAGAAATTTACATGCAACAACTAGAAGGTTTTATTGTCTCGAGAAAAGATGATCATGTTTGCTTGTTAAAGTCTCTTTATGACCTAAATCAGTCACCTAGACAATATTACAAGAGGTAGGATTCATTTATGACTAATAATTTTAAAAGAAATAATTTTGATAGTTCTATTTATTTATTTATTTATTTAAAAAAAAAACTAGTGATGGTTCACTAATATATCTATTTCTTTACATTGATGATATGTTGGTAACAATCAAAGATAAATGAGAAATAAGAGAAGTTAAAACACAACTTAGTAAAGAATTTGAGATGAAAGATGTGGGACCAACAAAGAAGATGCTCAAGATGAAAATTTACAGAGATAGAAAAATACATAAATTGTACCTAAATTAAAAAGGTTACATAGAAAAGGTCTTTGCATGTTTATTATGTAGATTGCTAAAACTGTTAGTACTTCTTTGGCAGCCCATTTCAGATTTTCATAAGACTTGTCTTCATAATCATATAATGAGATTGATTACATGTCATGAGTTCCATATTCTAATGTAATAAGATCTCTCATGTATGGCATGATTTATTCGCGCCCAGATTAAACATATGTAATTATTATGATTAATAGATGAAAAATTCTGAAAAAGAAATTTAGAAAGTTGTCCTATGGATCTTCAAATACCCATGAGGTACTATTAATGCTTTATTATAGTTTGGAAAAATTAGAGATGGGGTTATTGGGTACGATGATTTTAATTTTATTGGAGATCATTATAAATGAAGGCTTCTCACAGGGTACATCTTTACTATTAGAGGTTGCGCCATTAGTTGGAAAGGCACTTTGTAAAATATATTTGTTGTATAAACTACTGGAATTAAGTATATGATGATGATTATTAAGTCTTGTAAAGAAACAATTTGATTAAAGGGATTCTTTAGTGAACTCAGATAAAACCTTCAAATTAATATAGTGTTTTGTGATAGTCAATGAGTCATATTCCTAACAAAAGATCAAATCTTTTATGAGATAACAAAATATATTGATATTTTATATCATATTATTTATTGAGGGGAGATTGTTGTGAGAAAAATTAGCATTCATAAAAACCTTACAAATATAATGATTAAGCCACTTCGTACAAACAATTTTGAGCATTATTTGAATTTGGTCCTTGTTTAGTGTTGAAGTATACCCCTTTTGAAGGTGTTTAGTTGAAGACATGGAGAACTTAATAGATATGAATTTGTATCAATGTAGAGATTATTAGAGTTATGTGATCCAAAAAAAATTTATCGAGTCTGAGATGATTAGACAGAAACTCACTTAAAACAAAGATGGGAAAAGCTCAATCTGCGTAAAACTTTACTTTTCCCTTTGCATGCCGAGGAAGAGTATAAAACAAAGTTTATGTATGTTTCTTTCTCTGTAAGTTTCCTTTTAAAACAAGAAACTTATATCTATAAATAGATACTAGAGATTAGGTTTTAGGTGTAAGTTGACTAAACCCTAAATTACATTTGGATGTAAATCTTATTGTGTTATTTTTCAACATAATGAATTTTCTCCTCTTTTGTTCGTGAGTTTTTATTGAAAGAGTTTTTCCACTTTAAATCTTAATACTATTTTATTTTATGATTATATTTTACATTCGTTATTATGTTATTACAAAACCTTAAAAAGTATCCCCTAACCACGACGCCATATTTGGTTTAGCTATCATAGTGAATATAGAACTACAGTCTTAGCTATCAACAAGTAATTATAAAAAAATGATGCAAAAATATAACCTAAAATAATAATGAATGAAAGTTCATTTTTTTCCTGAAACTTATGAGCTTTCATAAGTTCATTTGAATTATAATATGTATAACTTGAGTTATTTTAATTAAGTCAATGATTAATAGCCTTTAAAAAATAATCTCTACTGGATCAGAAATGATCTATTAATCATTGACTTCATTAAAATTGTACACAAGAAATAGGGTTAAATTATTCAAACAACTCAAGTTATACATATTATATTTAAATAAATTATTTAATTTCAACTATTTGACTCAAATTATTTAATTGAAAATTGAAAATTTTAATTGTTATTTCTGATTGAAGCCGCAGAATTAGGTTTCCATTTGTTTCATTGTCCTCTTTATCTAATGTTTAGTCGACAATAGCTTGAAAATGATTTACAGAGCAATACCGGTCGACATACTGGCCATATTCCTGCAGCTAAAAACAATATTCCTTCTAATAAAACCTAGGGTAAACTACAAGTTTAGTACCTCAATTATTTTTTTATTCGGTTTTAGTTATCTCACTATTATCAAAATCATACCTAACGATACATTTTGGTCATCTGCCATTAAAAAATTAACAGAACTGCTGCCATAACATTTTTTAAAAAATATTCAATGATGAAATGACATTACCATACAGTGACTCATCAGCATTGCCATTAAATTTTTAATAGTGACTGACCAAAATGAAACTAAAATATAATGTCAAATATATTTTTAAAACAAAAGATAGTTTGTGACCAAAACGAAATAAAAATAATAGTTAAGTACTAAACATGTAGTTTACGCTAAAATCTACCCAAGAAGTCCAATGGGTGGGACCGAAATAGTCGCGAAATGAATATCAATATAGAGCCGATGTATGTGAAATCTTACGTCGGATTGGGAATCAAAATAATTACGCTTCTGTTATTTGTCAAATTAATTTTTGGAATAAATAAGTTAAAAACTGTTTTCTAAAACTTAAATTTTTTATTTTTTGTTGTAAGTAATTTTATTTTAAAAAATTGTTATATAACCAATTATATTATTTTTAAAAGAAATAGTATTTAAAATAAATTATTTATTTATTTATTTAAAAGTAGTATTTTCTTTGATTTAACTATCAATATTTGATCTATTAATCGATTAATTTGGACTAGACATTGTAGAGACTGTTTTATGGAGGTGATTTTCTCAAGTAGTTTGAATTTTCACAATGTCAGTGTCGGAATGGTCCTTAAGCTTTTTAGGACTATGGCGGGGAGTGATCCAACTTAATTTTGGAAAAAATTGGTTTTTTAAATAAATACATAAATAAATAAATAAATTTTGGAGTCTCCATTGACATTTGGCTTAGGTAGGTCGAATATCTAAAAAATATATTTTTAAATAATTCTAATAAAAATAATTTTAAAATATAAAAAATGATATGTGTTTAACCAGAAACTCATTTTGAAAAGGATTAGCACCCCTACAACGCCCAAAATTGGTACCTACACGATTATACGTCATCTAATTATAGAAATTGACAAACTTGAATATTCATTTAAATTGTGATCATTTTTTAGAAAAAAATAAAAAGGGTATTATTTTGTACGAATAATTCTCGAAAATACCTTCCTTGTCAGTTAAGGGGCATCTCCAAAGATTCTCCATACAAAATAATATTGCCCTAATTTTTAATAAATCATATATATAATAATTTAAAAAACTCGAATATAAAAGAGGTGTTACTTTGTGTGAACAATCATTGGGAACGTGATCCTCGTCAGTTAAGGCATGTTTCTATGGATTCCTCATACAAAATAATATTGCCATACATCTAATACTTGTTCAAATAGGATCACACCATTTTGTAAAAACAATTTGTCTGAGACTCACTCCTTGCTAGTTAAGGGAGATCTTCATAAATTATTCGGACAAAATAATATTCATTAATATTTTTAATAAAATACTAATATACATATATTGATCGAACCCAAGCACATTTAATAAATACATAATAACATGCAACAAACAAGAGAGGTTACAACACAACACAAGTCGAATATACCGTACCAAAGTATGACTAAAAAATAGAAACTTTAAAAACCAAACTCGAATACCAACAAAGACTAGGGTAACCATTACGAATATTGTACAAATTAGGCACCAGAATCGTAAATAAACCAACATTACTATCCAGAACTAGAACAAAGAATTATTAAAGTTTGAGGATTAAACTGTAAAACAAACAAAAATCATGGACATAAAGAAAAACATCACACAAGTTAGGTGCTAGAATCCTAATTAAACCATCATCAATATCCAGGATTAAAATAGAAACTATTAAAATAGAGTACTCAAACTAAAATAAGCATAAGGATACAATAACCAGTGCAAAGGGACCAAGACAAAACGCTGGTAAAATTTGAAGTGCAAATTGAAACAAATGAGAATCTATTTCAGTGACCAAATCAAAGAGTTACAAAGTTAGAGGGACCCAGGGAGGGGTTTACCCACGATCTGAAATGCAGGCTCTTTCTCCTTAAAATGGCGTTGTCCTAGAATGGGTATAAATACCCAAAAATTGGCCTAAAATGCCCCCAAAGCCTCATTTTTTTTCATTTTCACTCTATCTCTAAACTGAGAAAAATAATTTTCTCTTCCTTATCTCTTCCCTTCCTCGCCACGGGGAGGCCGAAAGTCTTTGCCCACCACTCGCTGGAGCACTCTGTCACCGCCCACGACGGCTAAAGTTTGAATAATTTACCCAAAATAACCCCTCTTTTCCCTAAACTCAAATTTAAACACCCCTTCCATAGATCCCTTTCCCTTGGCCTAGATCTAAGAGATTCGAAGAGGTTACATTTGAAAAAGGCACCACTTTTCAGCGACGTTCGAATCTTTCAGCAAAACCGAAGATGTTAAGCTCCTTCTTCTATCTTCTTCTTTTCTCTTTTTTTTCTTTTTCTTTTCTTTTGAAAAGAGTTCTCGTTTTCTTCTCCAAAATCCCTTACTTTTTTTGTGCCTCTGATTTATGTTATTTTTTCCTCCTCATTTTTGATTTTTTTACTCTTTCAATTTCAAAAAAAAATCTCTCTGGTTTTTTTTTGTGTTCTACTCTCTGTTGTTTTTTATTGTATATGTATATAGAGGGCTTTCCTCTTTTGACTTTTTTTCTTGCATGTAAATGAGCAAGATATATTCTGACTTTCTTTTTTATTTTTGCTTCTTTTGGCTTTGGGTGGTCTAACCTAAGATAAAAAGCCCTGAATCGGGCAACTATGGCATGATAAGGATGAGGTAAATATTTTTTACCCCGAGGCTATGCCCGCCCACCCCGTGGCAAGTGACGATGAATCTGGTGGTGGTGACAATAATATATATGTTTGGGGAATCGAAAGTGCGTGTTTCGAGCTGAGCTTGCATATCAGATGTGGGGTAGTTCAATGGTCGGGCTTCGACGGCGGCTGCTGCTGCTGGGTACATTAGGGTAAAACCCTATCTTGGGTTAATCTGGGTCGTTAGATCATATCTGATCCAACAGCTGGTGCTTGGAGGCGCAAAGGGAAAAGGGTGAAAACCTAGTTTGCATTGTGGGCTTGCTTTGGGCCTGCTGAATGGGTTGTAATATTGGACCTTTTAATTTAATTTGGACCTCTGTTGGACCCGATTTATAATATGAAAATAATAATAAAAAATAATATTAATAATAATAGTAAAATAATAATAATATAATGATAAACTATAATTCGAACAAAAACGAGTGTTTACAATTGCTTTGCACATTCTTGTGTTAATAAGAATAGGGCAAAGACAAAAATACAATGAGTTTTTGTCCGGTCAAATCTATGCTCTGATGTCTCATGAGAGATCTACTCCATTGTTTCTCCAGGGTAGATCAGATCGCAAAACGTTGACTCATTCCACTGTTATTCAGGGAAGATTGAATTGAGGTAAACTTGTTTCACTGTCACTTAGGGAATATCAAATCTTGAAAGAGAGGGATTTATCCCGCTTCATCTTGAGGGAAAATCATATCTAGGGACTTTGATTCATTCCACTGTTACTCATGGAGGATTGAATCGAGGAAGACTTGATTCACTGTTACTTAGGTAATATCAAATCTTGAAAGATAGAGATCTATTCAGCTTCTTCTTAAGGGAAAATCAGATCAGAAAATGTTGATTCATTCCACTATTCTTCAAGGAAGATTGAATCGAGTTCGATTTGCTTCTCTTTTCTTCAAGAATATCAAATCTTAAAATTAAACATTAATCCTTGTTAGTATGTGTTTGAGGATTCGAAAACATCATACCTAAAAATCTTCGGAGGATAATCTTTGGAAAGTGATTTCTCCTATGATAGCTTGTTTTTCCACCACAAACATGGAAATCTGAATTGATTACTTTTATGTTGGGTTCTTACATCTTCATCCTTGCCTTTTGGAGAAAATGTAAGTACTTAATTGCATTTATCAATATCATGCATTTTATGTCATGATCCTATTTATGCCTAAAATGTGTGCAATCGTACAGTTCTTTTTAAGGTATTTTCTTTTCAAACGGGAACTCTCTTTTATCGACAGCCTTATAATTCAGTCAAATCTTGGGCACAAGAAACCAACAGTAGTTCACATTGATTGACAAATCTCGTCAGACACTCTTTAGTTGAACGTGACTCTAAATCTCTTTACTCTTGAACCTAGACACTACCCACGACCAATTACTTGATTAGTGACAAGCCTCTTGGATTATCACACCTTAATGAGCTTTTACGTGTAGCCTAAGACTTTAACTTTCTGTAGCCCAACATCATGTAAGCCTCATGCTAAAGCCATTTTTAGCTTCAGAATACCTGCACTTTTCCAAAACATTTTGTATAATAATACACGATGATCTCATGTTTTTCGAGTTAATCTACATGTTTTTATTTTCAATTAAGATGCTTGCAATATGGTTTTAACAAGAAAAATACATCTTTTATTTATATAAATAAATAGTTTTTGGGTAAATACATGGCAAACTTTTAACTGAAATAATCAAAATAAAACACAGTAGGCATCCTTAGATATGAATAGTATGAATGTTTTTGAACTGGCACGCAATAGAATGACTTGAGTGTAACTTCTGTCAAAGGGATATTGAGGATGGTGACAATAAGCTAGGGTGTGAAATTTCCCCTATACTACCAAATTCCCTGAATATTGGATATCGTAAACCAGTATTTAAATCTCGTACGTTCTTAATTTCTTTTATGGTTATCTAAGCCTTTTCGAATTCTAGTCCTAATCCTGACCACCATTTAAAGTCTTCAAAACTAATTTAGAACCTCCACCATGCACGAATTTTGAATTTACATAATTCTCAAGCAGCCCTTTGCGGGTTTTCAACTTGAGACCTCTTTTGATTTCAAGACACCCTTTACGGATTTTCATCTTGAACCCCTCCTTTTGTTTATTCTCTTTTTATTTTTTCTTCTTTTATTTCTTCTTTTCTTTTCTTTTTCTTTCTTTCTTTCATTTTCTTTATTTTCTTTTTTCATTTTTTTCTTTCTTTCTCTACGTGGTGTACTTCTTGACAGCGTCAGCATTCACAGGGTTAGGTAACTCTGGCCCATCCATTTTGGTATGGATCAAATTCCTTCAAAAAAGGCCTTATTTACAACATAGGGTCCCTCCCAATTTGGCATCTATTTACCTTTGAAGTCATTTTGAATTGGCAGAATCTTTCTCAGTACCAGATCTCCTTATTGAAACTCTCGTGGGTGAACTTTTTTGTTATGTGCCCTTATCATATGCTTCTGGTACATTTGTCCATAACATATAGCTTTTAATCTTTTTTCCTCGATCAAATTTAGTTGGTCATACCTAGCTTGCACCCGTTTTGCTTCGTCTAGTTTAACCTCTAATAGCACCCGAAGTGACAAAATTTCCACCTCTATGGGTAACACAAGTTTTATCCCATAGGCTAAAGAAAATTTAGTTGTCCCAATTCACGTCCTTGTTGAAATTCGATAGGCAAATAGAGCAAATGGTACCTTCTCATGCCAATCCTTATAAGTCTCAGTCATTTTCTCTATAAGCCTCTTGATGTTCTTTTTGGTTGCCTCTACTGCCCCATTTATCTTTGGGCGTTAAGTGGTGGAATTATGATGTTTTATCTGGAATTGTTTACATACTGAATCCATCATCTTATTATTTAAATTAAAGGCATTATCGGTGATGGTCCTTTCTGGTAGCCCATATCGACAAATAATATCTTTCTTTAAGAACTTGCAAAATGTTAAATGAGTGACATTTGTATAGAAAGTCACTTCTAACCACTTAGTGAAGTAATATATTGCTACTAATATGAAACGATGACCATTGGAAACTTTGGGCTATATTTGCCTAATGATATCCATGCCCCACACAAAGAATAGCCACGGAGCAGCCATTACGTGTAATGGATGAGGAGGGGTATGGAGCTTTTCTCCATAAATCTGGCACTTGTGACATTTTCTGGCATAATTGAGACAATTAGTTTCCAGGGTCGACCAATAATACCAAAATCTCATTATTTGTCTAGCTATTGCATATCCATTAGCATGGGTACCTCATACTCCCTCATGCACTTCTTCTATGATCGTTTTAGCTTCTTTTGCATCCATACACCTCAACAAAACCTGATCATGACTTTCTTGTACAAGATATCGCCATCAATCACATATCATGTATCCATTCTTCGAATAGTTCTTTTATCATTCTCAGTTGCCTGCTCGGGGTAGCTTTGATATCTGATGTATTAAAGGATACCATAATACCAAGAATTTCCATCCTCTTCATCTTCTATGATATAGAAGTGGATTGGATACTCATAAGTTTGCATCTTAATAGGCATCACACTTGAATGTTCATTGACTTTGAAGGTTGTTCCCAAAATGACTAGAGCATCCTCCATTTGATTCTCTTCTCTAGGGAGGTAATGGAATGTCACTTCCTCAAACTCTTTGATAAGCTCAATGACCAACTTATGGTATTCCACCAACTTGGGGTCTTTCGTTTTCTATTCACTTCTAAGTTGATAAATTACCAGAGCTGAATCCCCATACATTTTGAGTGTTTTTACATTACGCTCTATGGTAGCTCTATGACCCAGAATACATGCTTCATATTCAGCCATGTTGTTTGAGCAATCAAAGTTTAATCAACTGGTGAAAGGATAGTGTTCTCCACTAGGTGAGACCAAAATTGCTCATTCTCGTGTCCCAAGGTATTCGAGGCACCATCAAAATTCATATTCCAATGTTCAACAGTAGAGGAAACTATCTCTTCAGATGAAATAGCCATCAAATCTTCGTTCGAGAAATCAAAGTTTAGTGATTCATATTCTTCCAAAGCCTTGCTTGCAGTGAAATCGGCTATATCACTCCCTTTAACTACTTTTTGGCTTACATACTGGATGTCAAAATTAGATAATAAAATCTTCCAATGAGTCAATCTTCCACATAAAGCGGGTACACCCATTAGATATTTTAGAGGATCAAGTTTAGAGATCAACCAAGTAGCGTGATACAACATATACTGCATAAGCTTTCGAGTAGTCCAAACTAAAGCACAACACAACTTTTTGATCGGTGAGTACCTTACCTTGCAATCAGTGAACTTTTTGCTGAGGTAGTAGATTGCTATCTCTTTTTTCTTGATTTGGTCATGCTGCCCTAATACACACCCCATTGAGTTCTTGAAGATTGACAAGTAAAGGATTAATGGTTTTCCTGAGATTGGTGGCACTAAGATGGGAGCATTTGACAAATATCCCTTTATTGCTTCAAAAGCTCCTTGACAATCATCGTTCCATATCCCTGGGTTATTTTTACGGAGAAGGCGAAAAACAGGATGACACTTTTTGGTTAATTATGAAATAAACCTGGTGATATAGTTTAATCTTCCCAAGAATGCTCGAACTTTTTTTTTGTGGGGTGAAAATTCTAAATAACTTTGACTTCTTCCGGATCTACTTCAATCCTTTTTTTGCTCACTATAAACTCCAATAGTTTCATAAACATTACCCCAAAGGTACACTTTCTTGGATTGAGTTTCAACATGTATTTTTTTAATCTTTGGAAGAGTTTCCTCAGATTCTCTACATGTTCTTCCTCTGTTTTGGCCTTAACAATCATATCATCGACATAGACTTCTATTTCTCTATGCATAATGTCATGGAATAGTGTTACCATGCCCTCTAGTAGGTTGCCCTACATTCTTTAGCCCAAACGACATCAACTTGTAGCAAAACGTGCCTAACATGGTGACAAACATAGTCTTTTCCATATCTTTCAGATGCATCTTTATTTGATTGTAACATGAAAATCCATCCATGAATAAGAAAAGGCATTTCCAGCGGTATTGTCCACCCAGGTGTCTATGTGTGGCACAGGGAAATTATCTTTTTGGCTGGTCCTGTTAAGATCTATGTATTCAACACACATGTGAACTTTCACGTCCTTCTTGGGTACTGGAACAATGTTTTCCACCCATTCCAAATACTTGGTTACTTTGAGGAACCCAACATCGAATTGCTTCTTTTCTTTTTCTTTAATTTTCAGCATAATTTCGGGTTTTATCTTTCTGAGCTTTTGTTGTACCGGTTTACATTCTGGTTTAATTGGTAGTTTTTGTACCACTAACTCACTATCTAAACCTGGCATATCCTCATATGACCAAGCGAACACGTCTTTGTATTCGTGAAGCAACTCAATCAGACTTTGTCGTCCCTCAGCGGATATGGTGGTGCTAATCTTTATCTCTTTCTTATTTCATCATATCCCAAATTCAAATTTTTAATGGGTTGTTCATGAGGAAGAATCTGTTTATCCTCCCTTTCCATCATTTTTAGCAGTTCAAAAGGTAAGTTACATTCCTCCTCATTATCACAATCCTTGACTTCCCCTCGACATATAGGCAGCTCGAAATCTATCTTTGGGTCAGAGTCATCAACATTCATACTATTGATACCGGAGGTCCTGAAAGACTAACAAACGAGAGGATATATATACATATACACATACAGAAGAATCTATCCCACATAAAAAATATAATGAAATAGTAATAAATAAGAAAGAACAAAAATATGCACTGGGGAATATTTGCTACTTAAATAATTGACAGGAATGCATCTTGCATTAAATATTTAAAAACAAGTAGATTAACCATTTACAAAAGAACAACTATTGCCCCGAGTTTTAGACATTAGGAAAAGTTTTTTGTACATTACTCTGAAAGAGTTTTGCAAACTGCATATAATTGTTTTGCAGTCCAATTATTTAGCACGAAGACTGGGGGTGCTGGATAAATGCCCATAACTTTTTCTTCCTCGATATCATCCTCTGATATCATATTGATTCCTAAATCCCTCAAGGCATTCTCAACAACTAGCTCTTTAGATGACTGGTCTCACTGAAACATATGGCCCCCTAATATGAAGGTGTCACATAGTGGTGGAAAATTCAAAAGCTCTCACTTAATATCCTCATTGGCTAACCTGCCCTCCTCCTTTTCTGACTCTTCTGAATACCTCCCAGCTTTTCCTTTAAGGTCAAGTGGTATCCTAGGCCAAAGAGGTTTCTCTTGATGATGGGAAAAATTACACTGACGAATCCCTATAGGTTGCTCACCAGCCCTCTTCCAGCCTTGGTTCCCATTCCCAGAGTCATTTTCAATACCATTCTGGTATAATTACAGCCTGGGCTTTGTTATTTTCTTCCCCTCAGCCACGAAGGTGGTATTAACAAACTCTAGGGACCTGAAGGAGCACTCAACAACTTAATCTTCCACTTCGACATATAGAGTGGCAGTAGATATGGAACCAATTACGTCTTCCTTGGCATTAAGGCTCACAAGTTTTCCCTCAATTACAAACTTGAGCTTCTGATGCAGAATGAATGACATGACTCCTGCATAGTAGATCCAAGGCCTTCTCAATAAGCAATTATTTGTCGGCATGATATCCTTGTCAAGGAATTCGACCTCGTAAGTTGATGGGCCGCCTATGGTCAAAGGTATATCAATCTTCCCCATCTCCTCTCTTTTCGTTATGTCAAAAGCTCGAACGATGCTTTGGCAATTTTTCATGTGCGTACTGTCGACCGAAAACTTCTTCAGTGTCATTAACGATATGACATTCATTCCTCAGTATTTCCATCTCATATGGCACATATTTGAATTATTCCTCTAAAGGAATAACTCGATCACGGTCAGGTAAGGGAATGATTTCATTCTTCCTTGCATCTCTCTGAGCCATATAATTTTGTGTTAACATGACATCGGCTGCTACCATATTGGTTCGAAAGGTTAACTTCCTAGCATCTGACATTAAATTAGCTATTTTCTTGTAATGATCTTCATGGTACAAAAATTTAGACTTACTTAGGCCAGAGGTGGTTAGGACAAACTAGCGTGCCCCATATTGCCTTAACATCATTAGTGGAGCATAACCTACTTCACCCCATAACCCTAACAGAGTTATCCAATCAGAGTCCCCATATTTGTACAATATTTTAATATAGGCTAACCAAACGATGCGCTACACTATATCGTGATCTTGTAAATTCCAAAAAAGCGAGACCCAATCTTTTATTGTGAGATGCTCTTATCATTCTTTGGTGAGGAAATCTTTCAATAGTGAGTAAGAACTTAAGAATCGACGGTTGTATTCTCGTTTAATCTTCTAAAAGTGGCTAAGGATCCACACAGTAAGCAACTGAACACACCCAGTGAAATGGCTACTCTCAACTCTTTTACAACTATTAAGAGACCTAAATGTCTTAGCTAAGACTGTGGGAACAAGATTTACTTTCTTTTCCAACCGCTCAAATAGATCAACCACGGCAGAGTCTATATGGAAAAGAACTTTTTGGAAAATCACTAAGCCATAAATTCCCAAAGAGAATATTTTCATGCACTTCTCAATATCACTGTGTTTGACAGTCAGTTCTTTAATGCACGATCAAGGAAAATAGTAAAACTCTACTTTCTTTTGGATACGGCTAGTTACCCATTTCTCCCTCATTCTGGTAATATTTATGAGCTTGCTTTTGAAAGGTTGTACTCTTGTCACCTTTGAGCTCTATCCAAGTGTATCGTTTAAAATTGAAACAGGGAGGTGTACTCCTCTAGAGTGGGAGCCATGCCATCTTTGTTGAAAGTGAAACAACTATATATTGGATTCCAAAACTGAATTAGCGCCTTGATCAATGGCTCATTTACCTTCACAAACAACTAAAGAGCTATGTCAGCATACTTTTGCCAGAATGCATGCCTCGTATCATATTTCCAACTCTCCCAGACTTCACGTAGCCCTTGCAGATCATTTTGCTTAAGACTGACTGGAGCGACCTCTAGTAGTACTGATATGTAGTCTTCATTCAAATTATCCTCCTTCTTCCTCTGAGTTTCTTCAGACCATGACCTAACTTTTGCATTTTTTATTTCCTTGTTATGAAAACTCTTGTCATTTTATGACCGCCTTCTACTCTGATGACCACTTCGTGAACCAACATCTTTCTTAATGAATGATCATGCAATGCAACAATACACAAACAGAAACAAAAATAGAACTATGTCATTATATACAATAAATAATCGAATAATAAAAAATATATCATAAACCTTACCTACATGTAATCTACCCAAGATTATATTTACCATCATGCTTTTATTTGGAAAATAAACTCTATCCATATTTTTCTAGTTCACAGGCTTCGTATGGAAATATAAAACCTAACCGCATACTCTTCTACTTTTCATGCATTTTGAAAAATAAATAAATAAATTTGAGGAAAAGGTTAGAGTGAGTTTTCCCTTTGTTACTTTTGAAGAACCGCAGACAAAAATTCAGTATGAAATGAGTAGAGTTTCGATATTACTAACATGGTCCTCGAATTATCCTTCTCTAGTGCCCCATTGGGCCTGCTAGACCCTCGATCCTTACTCATTACAGGCTTAAACAGATCAAGTTCAATTCGAGAGGATGTATTTCCCTATTTCCATACGAGGAAACTCAATGTTTCGCTCGTAAACACAAGGCATATGTACCCTAGAGGTTACTTGCTAAAGCCCATGTGGAGAAAAATAATTTTTCTCGCATAAGCGTAGCGTTCACCCCTACCTAATGGGACAGAGCAAAGTTAGAAGGCTCTAAATATTCAAATGGTTATAGTGTGTGTGAAAGAAAACTCACAATCCTTTGCCTAGATCCAAAAACAATCAGACTAAAAAAGGTATGAAATCTGAAACACGTAAATCACTCGTCAGTACAACAAATAAATAAAAGATGTATGATACGATGTGATGCAAACAAAACATAAGGATCAAAATTTAAATATCATTCAAATTTACCATTTACAACTAAAAATATGGCGTATAATTGATTATAGCCTGACTCTTTAATGTCCCTAGTCGCCATGTTGTCAAAACGCTCCTTAAGCTTTTTAGGGCTATGGCGGGGAGCGATCCAACTTAATTTTGGAAAAAATTGGTTTTTTAAATAAATATATAAATAAAAAAATTTGAGTCACCATCGACCTTTTGGTTAGGTAGGTCGAATACCTAAAAATATCTTTTAAAATAATTATAAGAAAAATAATTTTAAAAGATAAAAAAAAATATATGCGTTTAACCATAAACTCATTTTGAAAAGGGTTCCGGAGTCAATTACACGTGGGGAAGGATTAGCACCCCCACAACGCCCAAAATTGGTAGCTAAATGATAATATGTCATCTGACTATAGAAATTGGCAAACTTGAATATACATTTAAATTGTGATCTCTTTTTTAGAAAAATTAAAAGGGGTATTATTTTGTACGAATAATTCTAAAAAATACATTCCTTGTCAGTTAAGGGGACATTTCCATAGATTCTCCATACAAAATAATATTGCCCTAATTTTTAATAAATCATATATATAATAATTAAAAAAACTCGAATATAAAAGAAGTGTTACTTTGTGTGAACAATCATTGGGAATGTGATCCTTGTCAGTTAAGGCATGTTTCCATGGATTCCTCATACAAAATAATATTATTATACATCTAATACTTGTTCAAATAGGATCATACCATTTTGTACAAACAATTTGACTGAGACACACTCCTTGCTAGTTAAGGCGTATCTTTATAAATTATTCGCACCAAACAATATTTATTAATATTTTTTAATAAAATAATAATATACATATATTGATCGAACCCAAGCACATTTAATAACTACCTAATAACATGCAACAAACAAGAGAGGTGAAAACACAACACAAAGCATCGAATAGACCATACCAAAGTATGACTAAAAAATAGAAACTTTAAGGACCAAACTGCAAAACCAATAAACACTAGGGTAACCATTGCGAATATTGTACAAATTAGGCTCCAAAATTGTAAATAAACCAACATTATTATTCAGAACTATAACAAAAAATTATTAAAGTTTGAGAATTAAACTGTAAATCAAACAAAAATCATGACCATAAATAAAAACACAACGCAAGCTGGGTACTGGAATGATAATTAAACCATCATCAATAATCAGGACTAAAATGGAAACTATTAAAATAGAGTACTCAAACTAAAAGAAGCATGAGGATAAAATAATCAGTGCAAAGGGACCAAGACAGAACGTGAGTAAAATTTGAAGTGGAAATTGGAACAAATGAGAATCTATTTCAGTGACTAAATCAAATAGTTACAAAGTTAGAGGGACCTGAGGAGGGGTTTACCCACGCACTAAAACGCAGACTCTCCCTCCCTAAAACAGCGTCGTCCTGCAATGGGCATAAATACCAAAAATTCAGCCTAAATGGCCCCAAAGGCTCATTTTTTTAATTTTCATTTTCTCTCTAAAATGAGAAAAATAATTTTCTCTGTCTTCTCTCTCCCCTTTCTCATCGGGGGAGGCTGAAAGCCTCCGGCCACAGCTCACCAGAGTTTGAATAATTTACCCAAAACAACAACCTCTTTTCCCTAAACTTGAATCCAAACACCCTTTGCCCTAGATCCCTTTCTCTCATCCTAGATCTAAGAGATTCGAAGAGGTTACCTTTGAAAAATGCACCACTTTCCGACAGCGTTTGGATCTTTCGGGGAAACCGAAGATGGTAAGCTCATTTTTCTCTCTTCCACTTTCCTCTTTTTTTCTTTCAAAAAGAGTTCTCAGTTTCTTATCCCAAATCCCTTTCTTTTTTTTGTGTCCTATTTATGTTCCTTTTTCATCCTCCTTTTCGGTTCTTTTTTCTTCTCTTTCACTTTTGATAAAACTCTCCATTTTTTTTTATTCTCCTCTCTGTTGTTTTTTTTGGCTATTGATTGTATATAGATAGGGCATTCCTCTTTTGACTTTTTGTCTTCCACGTAAATGGAGAAGATATCTTTTTATTTTATTTTTGCTTATTTCGGATTTGGGTGGTCTGACCGAGGATGATGATTTGACGGGGGACAAAGAACTGAATCGGGCGGCTATGGCTTGCAAAGGAAGTGTAACACCATAATTTAAGGGTCAAATTATAAGTTTTTGAAACTTATAGTTAGTTTTAGAATATGTAGGAAATTCAGGGACTCAATCCTGAATTTACCCATTTTTGTTTGATATTGAAAATTAAAACCCCCTTCCTGAGCAATCTAGTTTTCCCCAAAAGTTTACCCCCAAGTTTCTTCCCCGTCGACCCCCTTTACCGCCATAGTATGTCACCGTCCCACCACTACAGATCGAGCCACTACCACCTATCGACTCATCGTCGAACGATGATCATAACTCGACAAGTAACATCACCATTCGTCGTGAAACTAACTGAAAAGTCCTATCAAAAACAATTCATCGCCGAGTGTATCTTCACCGATTCCGGCCGCGTCTAGCGTTATTTCACCTTACTGCCTGCACCATTTCACTCACCATCAGCGTGCGCTCAAAACCTGACCAAAATCATCGCGTCATTGTTTCTCCATCATTGCCACTCGTCGGCCACCGTTGGAGAAGTTCAAACATTTACAAAGTCTAGAATTTGTCATGTTAACGCTTGCACGAGATCCCAAGGTGTCGATCTACAAATATAGAAATTTTCATCACCGTCTGATGATCGGAGCCGCAGCACACCTCACACGCGCCACCCCTTATGCGTCAGCCTCATCTAGAAGCCTAGGGAGTAGCCTGAACTGGTTGGATCTGTATGAGCTGAGCCGAGCCACCGAGTCGCTTGGGTGAGCCGTTGACCAGCCGTTGATCGTTGACCGATCGTTGACCAAATGTTGACCTTTTCTGGGTACACTTATTCTTATGTTTTCCAACGTCTTGAGTCATTTTTTAGGTTCGTTTCTCCAAATTCAAACCCGGTAAGCTATTTTTCACTGATTAACCACCCGATTTGATCCTTTTTTTGCATTTAAGCTCCATTTCTGATGAAATTTATGTTGTTGTACATCTGATGAATTATTAGACATTGAATTAAATATCGAGGGTGATTGAATAGAGTTTAAATGTTCAATTGATAGGTCACAAGAATTGAGGTAATACTTTACTACCTCTTTGCATACTTTACGGAACATGTTGATAATGGATAAATGCATGAATTTATATGATTGGTCTATTATGCATGTTTGATTATGGATGGACTCGAACCGAATACAGTTTAAATGATAAATTGGTTAAGACTCTTTTGAATTACATAAAGGAATTGGAAGGTTGATAAGAAATGATTTATAGTACAGTGAGTAATATCATGAGCAAATGACCTCAGATTTATTAAATTCTAATTATTTTCGTTATAATGTTTAATACCATAATCACCTAATTATAAAATTATGAAATTGCCCCTATGGGGTAAAAATGGTCCAGACTAACCCTCACAATAAAGGTACCCTGAGAATTCATATTTTAATCTGATAAACCACTGATTCACCTATTAAATTCCTGATCTATTCGGAAAGTTACTAATAATCAGATTCTTACATCCGAGAAGGTACAATACATAGAATTATCATTTTATCAGCAAATACCTAAAGGCTAAAACATCGGAAGTATTATTTATGTTTGCATTGTTTAGACAAATTTTAGTAAATGGAAAGACCTGACTGAAGGAAATAACTGAAATACCCTTAAACCGCAAAATAACCAAAATACCCCTGAACAGTAAAATAATCCAAAATATCTCTAAGCACTGGAATGACAAAATTATATGATCTAGTTAAACTGAATGAAATAACTGTATGTATACGAATTTCAGAAAGAATCGAATTACTCTGGAAACTCCGAAGTAACCGGGATAGACTTAACTATTAAATGACCTAAGTATCTTGATGACCTTGAATTAAATGAATAACTTGGATAAGTCAGGAAACACTAATGATCTTATATGTTGTACTGCCCATAAGGATTTTTAATCACGAATCAAGCACGCCAACATTTCTTAATAACGTTTCAATGTCAAATTGGAATAAAGACCATTGGAATACATGTTCGTCTCCCTAAGATCCTTTCTGTGATGATTCTGAAGATGATCAATTCGACAAGAATTTTTTGTATTAAAAATGAATATTCTGAAAGTACAACGATTTGACCGGTTAACATGTATCATTGATGGGACTTATACAGTTTGAGTTGATTCGATATTCTGGTAGATCGACACAAGTCGTAAATGCTTTGAATCTTCTTTTCTCCCTTATCAACTCAAATCACTATGAATTCTCCTGAATAATAGAATCACTTCGGTCATATCTGAAAATACAAGTAACTCAGATGCAAAGGATTCTAAATACACTTATGATTACTTAGTGCCTCCAAAAAATTGTCTGAATACTATATGATCCTGATAAATTGTCTGAATACTTTTTCGATAGTGATTCTAACTTCCGGCATTCTATCGGTATACTGAAGATTTGTGTTTCCCTTGCCCGATAAGATTAGCATGTACCTTCGAATAGTATCTGGAACCTCTAGTGTGTTCCCTAACCGCACATATGTTTTCTATTATCCTTTTCTAATCTCTGATCACTTTTTTGATATCTCTATTTACTGACTGAAATTATTTTATACTGGGTACTCTGGACCTGGTATGAAGAATCTGGCAGGTTCAATCGTTGCTGGTAATTCCTTGTATAGGTTCAGCATCGATTGGAAATTCATATCTCTGACAGGTTCAGTCGCTGCTGGTAATTCCTTGAATAGGTTCAACACTGACTGGTAATTCCTTATGGACCTAAGGTGACCCTTGGATAGGCTCTGCGACCCCGAGAATCTTTCTTGGGTAGGCTCTCAGGTCCCAAGGTACTCTCTTACGTTATGCAGTTCTGGGGAGCTGCATATGGTGTTCAGTTGGAGGGATTACTATGGTTTTTGAAAAAAAATACATTTTAAACTGCTATTATTTTAAAAAGATATGTATCTTTTCAATGGTTTTGTGGGAACACACTAGCTAACATATTTTGATCTCCTAAACCCAATCATCCTAAATATTTCCCTCTAAATTGAAAGTTTACTGTCTTCTACTATCTGAGATTTCAATGGGACCTCAGCTCAGCCTAAAAATTTGTAGATGTCTAAACCAATAAAGAAACATATGCTTATATGTTATCTGCATGTTCTTCAGCGTCATCTAGTAGTTCTGTACTACTAAGCTTTCCAAAGCTCACTTTGTTACTCACATTTTCAGGTTAAAAAGATTGAATCACTGCAACTATCGACATCGGTAAGGGAGCTTTATCTGCGTTGTTTGCGAAGTACGGTGCAAATGATTAGGGGGCATGTATCTTATATTTTTCTTTTATATCTGAGTCAAATATCTGTTTTATTTTAGAATATTGATAAATTTTACTTTTATATTTATAAATTGTTTTATAATTTTAAGCGCTTTAACAAAAAGTTAAGTTTTCTGATATTTTTACTATGGGTTACTCTGGTGGCCCTAATGTGACACCCCGGATCGGATCAGGTCACCTGCATCGGTCTGGGGGTTACATGAAGGGTAAATATTTTTTTACCCCGAGGCTATCTTTGTCTGCCCCGAGGTAATCGGTGATGAATTCGGTGGTGGTGACGACATCAGATATGTTTGGGGAATTGGGAGCGCTTGTTTCGAGCTAAGCGTGCATCTCAAACGCGGGGCAGATCAACGGTCGGGCTTCGACAGCGGCTGCTGCTGGGTACATTAGGGTAAAACCCTAGCTTTGGTTAATTTGGACCATTGGTTCAGATATGATCTAACGGATGATTTGGCTTGGTGGCGCAAAGGGAAAAGGGTGAAACCCTAGTTTGCATTTTGGGCTTGCCTTGGGCCTGCTGAGTAGGTTGTAATGTTGGGCCTTTGTAATATAGTTTGGACCTCTGTTGGTCCCGCTTTGTAATATAAAAATAATAATAATAAATAATATAAATAATAATTGTAATAATAATAATATAATGATAAATTATAACCCGGACAAAAAATGGGTGTCTACAGTTAGAATTCAAACGTTTGATCTTACTTAAAGAATCCAACATCTAATCTCACTAGGCTAAATAGTTATAAATTATTTAAAAACATTTCTAATAATAATGTTAAGCAATTTTGTATGACAATAGACATGAATGGAGCTAGGATTTCACTATGAGAGGGCAAGTTGTTTAATTTTAAAATAAATAGGACCTAAAAAGTAATTAAACCATAAAAATTAAGAGATTAAGTGTTTAATTTCATTAATTTTAAAATTCAAAGGTCTTAAAAAGTAATTAAACTAGATAAATTTGGGGTTAATGTTTAATTTTGTTAATTTTTAATTCCGTTAATTTTAAAATTGATATTGTCTTAAAAAATAATTATACCAAAAATTTTGGGGTCAATGTTTAATTCCATTAATTTTAACAAGTTTTTTTATACTTTATCTAATAATTATGTTGTTAATTAAATGAGATTTTTCATAGGTATCTATATTTTGTATAATTGTTATTTTTATAATTATTGTTTATTTTATTTTCATGTAGGAAGTAG
This sequence comes from Hibiscus syriacus, assembly GCF_006381635.1. Classification (NCBI taxonomy): domain Eukaryota; kingdom Viridiplantae; phylum Streptophyta; class Magnoliopsida; order Malvales; family Malvaceae; genus Hibiscus; species Hibiscus syriacus. The sequence continues at coordinate 8,254,886 of NW_024063533.1, read as the reverse complement.
TTGAAGTTGTATATAGGGAGGAAAGTCCAATAAATCTTTATACTATTGCAAACAAGTGAGGTGTCATGATTGATTCAATAGAAAGTATTGGAAAGACATTTATTTTCATGAATGGTCTATTTAAAAAAAATAAGGATAAATATTTAAATCATAGACTATATAGGAAAGATTTACACGGTGGATCATTAAAGGAAAACAGATCAAACTATAGATCAAAAGAGAAAAATTTAGATAATGGTTCATTGAATGGTGAATGTTTAGATAGTAGGTCGTATGAGGAAGAATGATTAAGTATCTAGTCTTTAAAGGAGAAAATTGATAATTCTAGTAGAAAAGTGTGTAGCTCTTTATTTATCAAATTTTATCTTGAGTACTCTCTTTCATTGCAACTTAGGGATAAAAGAAAGATTGATTGTCATTTTCGAAGACATTGTAAAGCCACCTACTGATGCTCCACCAAAACTTCTTAGTGATATTATTAACTTTCAGTTTGGCGAACATCAATTTCCTAGTCAATTAGTTATGTTAAGGAAAACTCCAATAACAATAAAAAAAAGGTGAACAAAGTATCAAGTAATCACAAGACACCGTCAAAGAGAAAAAATTCTCAACAGAAAAAGAATGTTATGTAATCTGTAGCACTTTCAAATTCTACTGATGGTATGAAGACAACAAATTTGACTATAAAAAAGAAAGCTTCGAAACTGTAATAATATCATAACGGTGAGTATAAATTATATTTAATTGTATATATTTTTATTAATTGTTTGGTTAATATCAATACCTTTAATTATTATATGCGGATCCAATGAGAACACAATACATGTCATAATTGTTAAGAGACATCATAGGTTAAAGGCTATAAACAAAACAAAGTTTGCTTGTAGTGTGTTCGGTACGTTGCTTTAGTGTGTTTGGTATGTTGCTTTAGTTATGTGTTGCGGTGCGCGACGTGCATTGTATATATTTCATTGATTTTAGGTTAAAATATACAAATGATCCCCCGATTATAGGATACTACTTTATTGACTCCCCGACTATCAAAAGTTACAAATGATCCACCACTATAGGGAGTTGCTTTATTGAGTCCCTCAACTATTAAAACCACAAAAATGATCACCGACTATTCATTATGTTCGAAAATCATCTTTTTTCGTTAAAAAATTAATGGTCGTCTGAGCTTGGTGTTAACATGTTCACTGAGATATGATAATCGTTTGAGATTATGAGATCAGATTTTATCATATCTCAATCACCAGGTTAACGTCCAGCTCAGAATACCGTTAATTTTTTATCTGAAAATGATGAATAGTTAAGGGACTTAAGAAAACAATATTTTGTAGTCAAGAGAATATTTATGTATTTTACCTTGATTTTATGCACCTCATTTTTGTAGAAAATAACTCGCGAACTATTTTCATCTTTGAAGATTGCAGTTGTGTGTATTTATATTATACTAGGAGAACCCATTTGTCTTCAACAATTTGATAGGTTTATGGTAGGGACTAGGGTTTATCACAATTTCTATATCTAAATCCCATTCCATAAAAAAATCAAATATGAATTCGAATTTAACTTAATTGATTTATATTCAAAAAAATAAAAAGAGTACGAATCAAGTAATTTTAGTGGTTAATAAATTATTTTTATTTTTTGAAATTTCGAGTTTGAGCATAATATATACAATGATACAAGTGTTCAATATCAAATAAATTTAAATTTTTAAATAAATACTACCTTATATTATCTGGTAGCAAGTTTTTGAACGAAGACCTAATTAATTAAGCAATCCCACGAATGCTGTGTTTTTTATTGTCCAAAGAAAACCTACAGAGAACATAAGGAAACTGTGTGGATAAGAATATCTCCCACGTGGAAACTTCAACCTTGAGTCACCAAAGAACATAAAAGCCGATCATCCTGAAACCCACACCACACAATATTTCCTTCATCAATCTTCTTATATTCATCTCATTTCAATGCTTTAATACCCGAAATGCCACTTGTTTTAAACGTTGAACACCTTACACATCACCCCTCAAGTTTTCTTTTGAGGCCTAGTTCTGGGAATCCGCCTACTGAAAGTTGGATAAACATTTGTTATGGACAAGATGTTGTATCAGCATTCCACTGTTAATAGGCTCTCGTTATTAGAGTCTCACCGAGATGAAGACATGATCTTAACAAAATCCCTTCCGTATCTGCCATGGTGGATCTTGATCAGGAGCAACCTGCAACCACCAAAATTAACATGTCTTCTAAAAAGGAGCTCATCTCCACAGCCATGAAGAGAACCAGCGAGTGGTATCATTACTATCTTTGGTTTTATAAGCAGGAATTCTTAAATTGCTTCTCAGAGCCAATAACTTATTCTTATTCCTAGGATTTTCTCTCAGGAGATTCCCAGTGATGTTACCGTTCAAGTTGGGGGAGCTTCTTTTTCACTTCATAAGGTAGAATTCAAGCAATTCAATTACTATACAAACATCAACGGTATGTATACCTTTATTATTTCAACCTGTTTTGTTTGTATTTCCTGCTTCAATTGCAGTTTCCATTAGTATCCAAGTGTGGATACATAAGGAAAGTTGTATCAGAATCCAATGATGCTGATCTTTCAGTCATAGAAATTCCTGATGTACCGGGTGGAGCAGAATCATTTGAACTTGCTGCTAAATTCTGTTACGGGATATATTTTGAGATAAGCACCGAAAACATCGCCGTGCTACGATGTGTGGCGGAGTATCTTGAGATGACTGAGGACTATGCAGTTGGAAATCTTGTAGGAAGAACTGAGGCCTACTTGAATGAAGTGGCACTTAAGAACCTAGCAGGAGCAGTTTCTGTGTTACATGCCTCTGAGAACCTCCTCCCCATTGCAGAGGAAGTTAAATTGGTCGGCCGGTGTGTCGATGCCATAGCATATTTAGCTTGCAAAGAAAGTGGAAATGATATTGCAGCGTCTTCAGCAATCTCTAACTCGAAAACTATCGTTGATTGGTGGGCTGAGGATTTAGCTGTTCTTCGAATCGACATATTCCAACGGGTGTTGATTGCAATGATAGCAAGAGGGTTTAAACAATATGTTCTTGTTCCTGTGCTTATGCTCTATGCTCAGAAATCTCTTAGAGGTTTGGTGAGACCCCATACCAACATGACTGACTTGTTTACCTGATGTGAGTAATGTCTAAAGTTGAGGCTTCTTCTTTCGTGCAGGAAATATTCGGGAAGGGGAGGAAGAGAATCGAACCACGACAAGAACACGAGAAGAGGGTTGTCTTGGAAACCATAGTGAGCCTTCTGCCAAGGGAGAAAAATGCAATATCAGTAAGCTTTCTATCGGTGCTGCTTCGAGCAGCAATATATCTCGAAACAACTGTTGCTTGTCGACTCGATTTAGAGAAAAGGATGGCCTTGCAATTAGGACAGGCTGTCCTGGATGATCTCTTGATTCCTGCTTATTCCTTTACTGGGGATACATTGTTTGATGTGGAAACAGTACAGCGAATCTTGATGAATTACCTTGAATATGAAACTGAAGGTTGTCATTTTGGGTACAAAGAAGAAGAAGACTGTATTTCTCTTCCAGCAAGTACTAACACGGAAAGGGTGGGGAAGCTAATGGAGAGTTACCTAGCCGAAATTGCATCCGATCATAATCTAGCTGTCTCAAAATTCATCGGTCTCACTGAACTCATTCCCGAACAATCGAGGATAACAGAGGATGGTATGTATAGAGCCATAGATATCTACCTTAAGGTAACAGACTCTCTTATTTAATTACCCTCGTCTAAAGAATCTTCTGCAACTTTTTACTCATTCAATAATTATGATTATTCAGTGTGATTATATACATTCTAAGTTTATATGATTATAAATCAAGTTTCGACACATTGTAGTGAAGGTGATTTTGAAGCGCTTTGTCAATGGAGAGTTGGACCTAACAGAACCCTTTTAGCTTACATTGCTTTCCTTGATCTTTATGTGAATGAATAGTATCTTAGTGGATTACTGAATGGTATATTTTCTTATCTACCTTTTGATAATAATTGACAATTGACAGGCTCATCCCACCATAACTGACATGGAGAGGAAGAAAGTTTGCAGCATAATGGATTGCCAGAAACTCTCTCGGGAGGCCTGCGCTCACGCCTCACAAAATGATCGTCTTCCGGTCCAGACAGTAGTTCAAGTTCTTTACTATGAACAACAACGCCTTCGGGATGTCATGAATGGAAGCATTTCAAGTGGAAACTCACCTTCCATTTCTTCCAGGGTGATTTTATACCCTACAGCAGATATCCACCACCCGGTGTCAGATGAACTTTCCAGCTTGAAAAGAGAGAACCAGGAATTGAAACTAGAGCTAGCAAAAATGAAAATGAGATTGAAAGAAATAGAAAGATCATTTGTTAAACCAGCAGTAAGCAGTCCAATGGGAAATGTTCTGCCATCATCTGATAAGCCACCTTTGCCTAGAAAATCATTCATGGATTCAATTTCTAAGAAACTTGGACGGCTTTATCCTTTTCCACCTTCCGGTGCCAGACGTCGAACTAGACCAAGCAAAGATAGGAGGCACACCATATCTTGACACATTAATTTATTTGCCACTCACTGTAAGTACTTTTCTAAAGAGTTGAATGTCTGTGCACTCATATCTTTTTCTTTCCCTTTTTTTGGGGTACCATCCATTGCTCTTGGAACAGTTGTATATCTGCATCTTTTGAGTGGTGTTGATGTAAATACTATCATATTTATGTTTGAGAAGCACGTTATTCAAAGCATGGTGGTACCAAGTTATAATCTAAACTACAAGGAAACCACAAGAAAACAAGGCATGGGGAAATGTAAAATTCTACTTATAATCTAAACTTAGGTTTAAAATTGACGGTATCTTGTATCTGACAAATCTGCTGGATAAAAGAACAGAAAAGAAATAGTTAAAACAGAATGTGGGGTCTTTATATGAATTATTGACACCTTTTGGGAAAACGAACTTTGGAAAAGCAATTGTAGCTTAATGAACAAGCTACCAAGTTGTACCATGTTTTGTCTGAGGCAAAAGCATAATGATTTTTAAAGACGGTTCCAAAATATTAAAGTTTCAATGGTCCCAGGCTTGCATGCTCTTGAAGCTTATTCACAATCTGGACTAATTAACACCTAAACTGTTCAAGAAAGATGCCGGAAATCCCTTTTAGGTGGTCAAACTTGAACTTTTTGATGTTGCACTTTTCAACATTAACAATAAATTTTGAACTGAAACAATGGTTGTATTGCAAAGGTTGATCAAATCAAAGAGAACAATGATGTGTGCTTTGTACTTGAACCTGACTGATTTGAAAGCTGAGCTTTACAAATTAGAGGGTCTTTTCAAGTGAGGGAAACCAGTGATCTTTACATAATACTCCAATTGCTAAAAATACACTAAGCAGAAACTCCCACACAAACATCAATCACAGGAAATTAGTCGATAGGAAACAGTCTAAAATCTAATCATATCGACTTGGAAAATAGTTTCATTTCCATTTTCAAGTCATATTCGTACTTAGAACTTGGAAAAACCATGGGGGCTGTTTCAATCTCTCTTGTCTCAACTGTTCTTCAAGCTCGTTGTTGTTTATACTTCCATTTTGATACATCAATGTCATGTCTGTGACCTGGAAAAGTCCCATCCCATCATCATTGCCATTGAACTCTTCTCTTGTTGTGCTTGTCTTCTTTATATGACTGGATTCAGTGGGAGAAGAGAAGGTTGGACCAGAATCGGAAGTTAGCGGAGTCCCATGTTTCTTCCTCGGCGTGTACTTTGTGAGACCTAAAGTCAGCTCAATCTCTCTCTCATCTATGTCTTCTAAACGACCATGATCCGATTCTGCAACTTTGTATCCCTGATGATCAGCCTCGGCTGCAGGGTGTTCCAAGTCAAGTCTCATTCTTGAACTGTGATGCATATTGGTATTCCCCTGCTGATTATTCTTCTTCATGATAAAGCTTCCATTAGGCCTGCTTCTTTCAATGCTTTTCATCCGTGTCTTCTGGATTCGATAATGACGATGCAGCTCGTAGACCTGAAAAAGAAAACGTTGCTTCAAGCTTAGAGCAACAAATACAATTGAAAAAACGAAATAATATATATATATACCTGATGTTTGAATGTTTTTTCATGTTTTAACATTGCCATCTTCATATACTCCTTATCATACGGCCGAAAAAGGCTCTCCATTGCGAGTTTGATGTTGCTTGAACAATACACCAAGAAAAGAAAATCCAGGATATATAGAAATGATCCTTTCTTCCCAAGAAATTGGCAGAAAAAGGTAGATCACTTAATAACTGTGATAATCAAAATCACCTTTCACTATTCCCACCTGCAAAAGTTAGCAAAATTGCCCCAAAGAAGAAAAGAAAGCTGAGAAGAGGAAAGAGGGGGATAAAAGGCGTCAATTAATGTTTTTACAACACTAATATGAGAGTGTGATAAACATCAACTACATGTTAGTATAGTTTGTCTGCTTGTTCACATGTTTTTTGGGCCACCATTCATAATCTTCCATACAAAATATCTTTCATGTTGCAGCTTTGTCTATGAGTACATTATATATCACATCTGGCTTCAATGCCCTTCTTAGTTTGTTCTTATTTCATTACTTTTTCATCGGTAAATATTCTGAATTTTCAGTCTTATATGATTAACCTTATCTTAAAATTGCTTCTTTAAGAAAAAACCAATTAAGTTATGCAAATAGGAAGGCTGGCTGGTTGTCCCTTGTTCCCATATGTAATGAGGTAAGGGGGAAGTAAGATAATAGGTTGCCTCCAACACTAGGTTGAAAGCAGCTTCCGTAGGAGAACTCCAAATTATGAAATGCCCTCCATGAGACTCGATCCCACAACCTCATGATTGAGAACCTTATGCTCTACCCACTGAGCTGGATGGTCATTATGTGTACTAGTAGGATCATAATCACCATATTAAAGGGTAATTATTAAAAGAATAATCACCATGTTAACAAGAAAATCAAATCAAAACACACTCCAACATCCTAATTCTTTGCTATCAAAAGTCAAACTCTATATTTTCTGAGTTTTATCTCTCTTATTCGCTTGTTCCTGCAATGGATTCATGCATCCAGTAAAAAGAAATGAAGAGCATATTCTGACCTGTTACAGATTCTTCTAAGAGCTACCAAACTATGAAGAACCACCGCAGCTTTTCAGTAGGTAAACCAGTTGAAGAAGAAGAAGGCAAAAGAAAAAGTGAAAACGGGGGGGGGGGGCATAAGCTCTAGGTTTTGACTGAGAAAGAAGAATTTAAGATTCTGTGGTGCATTCTTGGATTTCAGGCATGCCAGACAAATCAGAGTGGTACTAGCCAATGCAGTTCAAGTTCTGTGAAAGATGCCTCAGCAGGTCCAGCAATGCAGTTCATATAAAATAACAACACCCAAAACATGTTACTAGGATTTTGAAGACAAATCATAAATTAGCTCAGCTTCGTTTGCCGTGGTGATTCACATGCATTCTATATAGATTCTTTTTTTTTTTTTGAAAAGAAAAATGTTAGTGGGAAATGATATGATGAAGGAGCTGTTCATGGCTTCTCCTGGCCCCTCCGACAATTACAGCCCTGCGGTATGATAAGTGGGCATCGTTTCAAAAACCATCATAAAAAGTTAGAGCACACCAATTGGCTTATATTCGGCCCGTTTGGTAAGGTTGTCTAACCGTACTTTTGGCTAAAAGGTTAATTTTGACATCACAATCAACGTTAAAAATAGAAGAAAAAAAACATACGGTTAGAACAGTAGTTTCAAACTAACCGTAAAAGTTAAGATTTTCAACATTTCATTTTCAGTTTTGCTTTTAGAAATAAATTTATGTTTTTATCCTTGTTAGTGCGTGACCTCTACTCATTTGCCCTGAAAATGAATTTTGGAATTCAATTTCTTTTATAAATTATGAATTAACTTTTTATTTCTCTAATTTAATACTAATATTTTTAAAAAATAATTTATTACCTAATAATTTATTTTAATTACTTAAAAATAATTAAAGTTTATGATTTATATATTAAAATACTAATGTGAGTTATTATAAAATATATTTTTATTTACATTATTTATATTTTTATTATGGCTTAAATTGATATACTTTATTATTTAAATATTAACAAATTTAATTAATTTAAGTTATAATATAACGTCTAAAATAAATATTTTATCTTATTAAAAATACTTTTTGATAACAATACCAAAATCTAAAATCTTAAACTCAATTTTTCAAAATCACTTTTAAAAGTAATATATGAACACAATAACAATCAACCATATGTTTATTATAATATATAAACTAAACCATTAGAATCCATTAATTTAACTAAGATTTATAGTTAAATTTCTTCCATCAAGTAAATTTTAATCAAATTTTACTCTAAATTCATAAAACAAAATTAATAATTTAAGATGATTATAAGATAATATTTATTTAAAATATTTTTTAAACATTCATAACATATGTACTCACAAACCTAACTACTTAAACCCATAACCTAAAAAAATATCCCAAACTCTTAAAAGGTAGCAACAGGCACATGATCTAAAAGATCTTGAGTCTTAAACTAAAGGTCCGTTTGGAACAGGGAAAACAAATTAAAAAAGTTTTCCCCGTTTTCGAGTGTTTGGTTCACATAAAACACCGGGTTAACGTAAAATGAAATTTGGTCAATACAAAACTGAGAATAAAACACGGTATTTCGACTTAACGTTTGGAACAGGATAAGTCGTTTTCCATTTCTCGCGTCACTTACTCCACAGAGAGAACAGGGTAATTTCTTTCTCCCGTCCCTTGCTCCACACCGGTGACTGTTTGTAATACTTCTCACCGGAGAGACGGGCGATCCTCTTATCAGGTATGTTTCGTTTCTTCTTCTCCCTTTTCATCTTCCTTGATTTTTTTTTTCATCTTTTCCTCATTTTCCATTTTCAATTTCACCATTGCGAGGCAGAAAACAAAGATCTGAAAGCTGAAATTCCTGGAAGTGTCAAAGCCATATCGGCGGGATGCCTCAATTGGAAGAGAAGCCAGAAGAAGCACCGAACGGTGCTGCAGCATTCGAAGATGACAAAGAAGAAGATTTTTCGTGGTCATTCGATTCTGAAATTGGCGAGGCATTGGATTATTTGGATTCCAAGGATATTGAGGAGTCCATAGATGGTTCTTTCGCGCTTACTTCTAGGCGACCTAACGCTCACGGCCTAATTCCTCCGCTCTTCAACCTCTCTCTAACCGTAACCAGAAGTTCTCTAGTCATATTCGAGCTTCCCCTTTAGAGGTAAAAATACATTATTATTGCTAAATTTAAGTTTATTGTTCCTGTTTTTTCTCGTTTCTTTTAATTGGTTTGGTGTTTGAATTGAATGGTGGAGTGGGAAGGGAGGTTAAATGTTGGAATGTCTAATTCAGTTACAACTGCAATTCGTGAAAGTCTTCGTGACATGGCCATCGGTAAAAGAAAAGCTACTAAGAAAGCTGATCGTGCTACTGTTGAACAGGTGAAATACTCATAATTGATCGATCTGAACATTTTACTGATATTTTTTCTTCTTATTGCTACCAGTCTTTTGGAAGATTGAGTCGCTCATGATGATGTTCTGCAGGCTATTGATCCAAGAACTTGTATAGTTCTGTTTAAAATGCTGAACCTAGGTGTATTTCATGATATAAATGGCTGCATCTCAACTGGAAAAGAAGTATGTGATGTGATTTTAATGTTGGATGTTAGTTTCTTATGCATCAATTTGTAATATCATAGTTTGATGAATTCATGTGATATTTAGTTTGTCCTTTGTACAGACAAATATATATCATGCAACAAAATCGGATGGTCAGGAGCTGGCAATCAGAGTGTATAATAAAACTTCTGTTTTGGTTTTCAAGTAAGTGGGTTTTTTATTAGATAATTGGACTCAAACATCTTCTATTTATTCCCAACATTGTACGATATTACTCTTTTTCATTTGTAAGTAGTTAGTAATGGTGAGATGAGGGTACAGGATTTAAGCATAATTTTTACATTCCATTTGATACTGTTTTTGGATGAATGTCCTCAATTTCATTATAGATATTGACTTGTCTCTTGTTCCATATTTTGTGTAGCATATTAATTTTGTAAGAACTGCTATACTATTTTATACTCCCACAATATTAAATTCCATGTTTTTGTGCCAAAGTTTATATATGTTACCAATGTAATCAATTGGTTTCTAATAATAACTTCAGGGATCGTGATCGATATGTGCAAGGTGATTACCGATTCAGATATGGTTATTGTAAGCACAATCCTAGAAAAATGAAGACATGGGCTGAGAAAGAAATGAGGAATCTTATGAGATAAAACAAAAAATATTGTTTCTTAAAGGTTGACCGTTGCTTCTGTTAATAGAGGCACATCAATAATTATGTGTGCATCATTTTTGTTTGCATTTCATCAGTGGAGATGTTTGTTTTGAGTTGCAGGCTTAAAGCTGCAGGGATTAGGTGTCCAAACCCCTTACATTTGAGACTTCATGTCTGGTCATGGAATTCATAGCTATGTGAAATCTTTATCATTATTACTTAACGTCTGTCTGATAATCAGGACATATACAAGTGGTTTTACCGTTTTTGTTATGCTGTTTTTACATGGGTTTTTGGTGCTAAAACTGTGATGCCTTATTATCTTTAGACAAGTTACGGGAATGTTATCTGGAGGTGTGTCCTTATGTTAAGTAACAATAACATTATTCTGGGCTACCCAAAATGTTTTAAATTAATATTACTTCATTTTTCTCTTTCTTTTCTCCATATGCTTAACTTCTTGGCCCTTTTTTCCCTTGACGATAGTTGCAATGCGGACGTTATACCAGAAATGCAAACTAGTTCATGGAGATCTCACTGAATATAACATACTTTATTTCGAGGTGATGACTAGTATTTTCAATTCCCTGCTACTGATAATACAAGTTTCTTTCTGCCCTTCTTTTTGTAGATTTTGAGCAAAAACATAGTCAAAGAGGAAAAACAGATCTTTAAGTTATTCTGGGTTCATTTGAAAATTTTCCACTTTATACATAATTGATGTATCTCAATCGGTTGATCTTGACCACCCACACGCCCTGGATTTCTTGCGTCAAGATTGTGTTCATGTTTTTGTGTTTCCTTCTTCATTATTTTAGCTCTAATGTGTTGTAGTATAGACTTTAGTAATTGTATTGTTAGTTTGATGGGTTGTAGCACAAATTATAAATTAAACTTTGTATTATTATTGTTGAATATTATTATTGTTTTAATGTGATAAACCTTTTAATTATATATTTTGACACTATTATTATTATTATAATGTTATGTAATATTATTGTTTTAATTTGATGTATTATTAATTAAATATTTTTAAGATTTATAAACTTTTATAATATATTTTTTATCAATTATTAATATTATCTAAAATATATATTTTTATAAAATATAATTAATTATATATAAAAAATGAACCTTTAAAAATAATAAATAATAAAATATATCTAATATGTATAACTTTTTTATTAAAAAGAGATTCTAAAAATTATTTTTAAGGAAATTACCCACACAATGTAAAATATTTTACAATGTATCATTTAAATACTAAAAAATAATTTATATTTTTTGTAAAATATTTTTTAGATTTTATTTTTCGTAAACCGTTTTTAATGAAAGAAACATACCAAAAAGAAACATTTAACATTCTCTCAAATTTTAGGTTGAAATTTACATAAAAAAATCTTAAATTTTTAAAATAAAAACTAATTTTATAATTTTATAAATAACTCTTACGACTCGATTTCAAATATATTATATTTTATTTCCTTATATTTTTATTTTTTCATAATTTTATATATTTTTTTCAAGGCAAATGAGGTGGAGCGATTTCTATTTTGGCTATCTTCATATTCCAGCCCGATTATCTTTCCATTCACAACCGAACAAAAAGAAATGATAAATACGTAGTCTCCCCTGAATTTTGTGATCTTCTACGGTCACGTTTGAAATTACACAGGTCGAATAAATCAAAACAAATATAGTTATCCAGCAATCCAAGAAAAGGGAGAAGAAGAAACGAGACGTACCTGAGAAATCGTACTGCCCGCCTCGCCGGTGAGAAAGATTCCAAATAGTCACCGGTGTGGAGCAAGGGGCGGGAGAAATCAATTTTTGTCTGCTCTGTGCGGATCAAGGATCGCTTGGAAAACAACTTACCTTTTAAAAACGAAAAGTCGAAATACCATGTATTTGGCTCAGTTTTCCATTGACTGTAAAAGATTTTATGTTGACTGGGTATTTTATGCTAACCAAACACCCAAAAACAGGAATAACATTTTTCATAAATTATTTTTCCCGTTCCAAACGGATCTAAGCATATATTTATGTAGTATGAGATGTAGATATCGCAGTTCCCCAAACAAACAGATAAAATAAGGGAAGGAAGGCTAATGCAAATCTCGAATATAATCAATTGGTTTTATTAATAGAATAAAAGAAATTGGTGAGGAACTGCAAGATGATGACGGATCATTTGGATCTGAGTTGTTGGATTTGATTTTCAACCCCACACAAAAACAATGATTGCAGCCGTTTGATGTGGTTGTTGGGAAATCAATCATAGACGGTCCAGATAAACTTGATAAAATATTAGGCCCGTAAATGAACTGAACGTTCAGCGAACCGTTCATGAACCGTGCGGCGGGAAGTTCGTTTATGTGTGTTTATTTATTAAATGAACGAACATGAACAAGATTTTGTGTTCGTTTAATTAAATGAACGAACATGAACATAGGTCTCGTTCGTTCATTTACGTTCGTGAACGTTCGGTTATGTTCGTTCGGTTATGTTCGTTTATGTTCGTTCGGTTATGTTCGTTTATGTTCATTCATTTATGTTTAACCTAATCTTCTTAAATCAATTTTGATGACCAATTTGTAAGTATCTTAAAAATATTAATTAATCTGATATTCTAATGATCAACTCCATAATTAACCTAATTTTATTTGGAAAACCCAATAATATTAACATGGTTTAGTTCTTTTTGAACGATCTATAAGCTGAATATCCAACACCGTCAACATCCACTGCGCCAGAACCCTATGTGACTGCGCCGCCAGTTGGTTATCCGATGAGCAAAGAGGAGTCCCAGAAACTGGTTGCTTTCAAAACCAAGTCCAAAGTGATGGATTCCAGAATAGATGTTAAGTATTAAACATCGTTTCTTCTACTCAAATAATCTTCTTTTCTTTCATATATAATGGAGTATTCGAATTTACAAGTAAATAGTGATCAACCAGCAACTCAAGTCAGCTTACTATGAACTCAAGAACCCAATAATGGTAAGGCCTTATTCCATAGGTTGAGAAGTTCTTTAACGTGTTTCATCAAACAAATTTTGTGCGCCATCTGGATATGGAAGTTTAGCCAATCTACTTCTCTCGTCTCCCAATTTTCAACTTCTACATAGTACGAAGCTAAGGACATGTTTGTTTGATCCCCAAGGATTAAGGTCGGCAATCACATGAAACACAATCTGTGTTCATCTCGACTGTTGTTGAAGGAGATAGGAAGAAAGAAAGTGGAGGAATGTTATGCAATCCCACATCAGTAGCAAACAAGCAGCTCGAGGTTGGTAACTTATATAAAAGAAGATGGGGGAGAATAGGTTTAAGCATCTTTGCGCTTGGGGCAATGTCGAGCTTGAATCGAGCTCAGAATCAAGCTTCAATTGAGCTCGAGTCTCGAGTTTTAATCGAGCTCTTAATTTTTTTTGAGTTCGAGCCTTTTCAAGTTCGAGTCGAGTTTCAATATTATATTTCGAGTTCGAGTCGAGCTTGATAATTTTAAGCTCGAGAGTTTTTGAGTCGAGTCGAGTTAACTTTGAAAGTTTTTGAGTTCGAGTCGAGCTCAGCAATACTCGAGCTCGACTCGGCTTGTTTACACCCCTAGGTGGGGTCTCCAACGTTTATGTTCGTTTATGTTCGTGTTCATTTATGTTCGTGTTCGTTTATGTTCGTGCGCGTTTATGTTCGTTTATTTATTAAATGAACGAACATGAACAAGTTATATTCCTTAATAAGCGAACATGAACAAAAAAAAAATTGTTCGTTTATGTTCGTGTTCGTTTATGTTCATTTATTTATTAAATGAACGAACATGAACATACCTCCGTTCGTGTGCGTTCGGTTCGTTTACAGGCCTATAAAATATGGTACACATTAAGTGTACTTGTATATATATATATATTATCAACAATTTTTAGAATATATAATTAAAAATTGTCGGTTAACACTTCTCTTCCTAAAATTTCTATCTAGGGAATCAGATATTTCATATGACTTGCTTTTCGCGATAGATTACTCACCAATGTGAACCGTTGCAAAAGAAATATCGCCAGCAGCTCCTTATGCGATATATGCGGAGCAAGCGATGAAAGTTCGCTCCACATTCTTGGAGATTGCACTGAATCGAAGAGTCTTTGGTCCACTCTCATCTCGCCTCCGGATGCGAACAACTTCTTTAGCCTAACCTTGGATTCAGTATAATATTAGCACGAACCATCTTCTTCCGGGTACTTCAATCCCTTGGAAAATTGCGTTCGCTTCTTTGGATTGGCACCTTTGGAAACGTCGAAATTCGTGTATCTTCAATGCAGAACTCTATCAGACAAGCACCACATGTGCAAATTACTACACCACTACTCCTATCACTAATGGTCGAGCTTCCAGCCAATGTGAGATTCTCCAATGGCTCCCTGCTTCGAATGATTGGTTAACCTTTAATTCTAACGGTGCTTTGGATATTACTTCCTCTCTGGGTTCTTCTAGAGGAGTCATCCGGAATAGTGGAGGTACCTGGTTAGTTGGTTATAACAGATCTCTGTTTCTCTACTGTTCTACATTCTGAATTATGAGGAATCTATGATGGTCTTTGTCTCGCCTGGAACGTGGGGTGCAAGAAGGTGCAATACCAAATGGACAGCGCTGATGCTCACCGAAACTTATTACTTCGGCCTCAGCTCAGTCCTCTCCGGTTGCTCTCGTTCGAATGATTGCTGATCTTATCTCCCGCCCATGGCTTTTAAATTTCAGCCTTATCAATCGGGAAGCCAACTCCGTAGCAGAACACCTAGCAAAACTCGCAGCAAATCTTGATGGATCAATCCACACTCTTCATGACATTCCGTCCTCGATTACTAGCTTACTTCATCGGGACATCCACGGTCCTCCTTATTTTAAGAATATGACACACAATAAGTAATTGGCTCTGCCTCATTTATGTTCAATAATAATAATAATCATATGCAGCAGTTTCTTGGATGTACATTATCATATGATATATCTCTCCCCATTCTTTTGTTTGTAATTTGCTAAAACATATTTCTTTATTTGATGCCGTTTTTTTTATAACCATACATAGTATATAGAGATGATAATTTAATCCAAAATCAACTGATTGATAGAGTTGAAATCTTTTTTTTTTTTTAAATTAAGTTTGGATCGAGTCAGTTCAGGTCCAGTTTAGGTGGAAGTGAAAAAACTCCGACCCTATTTGACCCTGCTCGAGGACAATAGTGTAATTTCTTCAAATAAAATTATGGATAATTGCTACAATACATTCTCTCTTTGTTATTTTTAATTAAGTCCTTATTTTATATTAGATCGAATCGAAATTATACTCTAAAAATTCAGTCAGATCAAGTTGGATTGGATGGAGAGTATATATTTTTCAGATCAGGTTAAATTCGGATGGAATATATATATATTTTTAATCGGATTGAATTAACAAAAAATATGACTCAACCCAACCTACTACTATCCCTAATAGTACATACTCGAAGATGATTCATTGGGATTTTTCATTTAGATGATATCTTCACTCAAATTATGTACGGAATTGTCATCTTATGTCAATTAACTAAAAAATATAATTTTTTATTTTTTTATTAATTTAAAATATTATAAGATAACATTTATTTAAAATTCACTTAATTAATTTACAATGAATATACTTTTATATTTAATGAACCTAAGAAGTAAGATGAAGATAGCCAAAATAGAAAGCGCTCCACCTCATTTGCGTTGAAAAATATATATAAAATTATGAGAAAATAAAATATAAGGAAATAAAATATAATATATTTGAAATCGAGTCGTAAGAGTTATTTATAAAATTATAAATTTATTTTTTTAAAAAAATTAAAAAAATCTGTAAATTTCATATTTCAACCGAAAAATTGAGAGAATGTTAAATGTTTTTCTCATTGGAAAATAGTGAATTTGATTTGTTTGTAGATATTAATAGATAAAAACATTCAGAAACCTACAAATTGATAAATTTGAAGTAAGTAGTTGTCGTAACCGGTTTTCGTCCGGGTACGAATTTTTTATTTGGCGGGAAAAAATAATATGAATAAATAAATGATTTTGATTTAAAAAATATTTTGGGAGTCGCCATCGACCTTTTTGGGTTAGGTAGGTCAAATACCTAAAAACAATCTTTTAAAATAGTTTTAAAGAAAACATAATTTAAAAGATAAAAATGATCTGCGTATAACCAAAAAAAAAAAGATTCGTGGTCGATTACGTTTAGGGAAGGATTAGCACCCTTATAACGCCCAAAATTGGTACTCATTAATTATAATTTGTCTCTATTATTAGAAATTTTAAAAATTCAAAGATATATTTAATTTATAATCTTGTTATTTCAAATTTATAATTTTAAGAAATTCTATTAATTTATATATAAATAAGATATTTATTTATTTAGAAATATCAGAAAAGGGCTTCTAGGTGCTTTAAGACAGCTCTTTTCTTAATATTACAAAATAAATAAATATTAAAACATTTATATAAAATAGATATAATTTATAAAAGTAATATATTAAATTATTTAAAATATCAGAAAATAGACATCCAGTTGCTTTAAGACTGCCCTTTCTTAATATTGAAAAATAAATATTAAAAGATGATTAAAATGATTTAAAAGTAATTTATTAAATTTATAAATAGGATTTTAATAAAATAAATAGATAAATATTATTTATTATAAATATATTTTCATGACTAAATAATAATAATAATAATTATTAAATATATGAACATATAAATTTAAAATATAAATAAACAATAACTAAAATTAACATTAAATATAAAAAGTAATAAGACTTATAATTAAATAAAGGTATTAAAATTAATGGCTATATTATAACATTTTAAAATTAGATACCTAATTTATAAATAATTATTTAATAGTTCAGTGACTAAACAAGCTATGTTTCCTATTTTTAATTTAGGGACTAAATTAAATATATATAAAATTCAAACATCAAATTAAAACAAATTAAAACATGATGTTCATGATTAAAATTTTAATTATTAAAATTAGAGGACTAAATCTGATATTTTATCTTAAATATATATAATTACGGTTAAGGGCTAAAATGTAAATAAATAAAATTTAGAGACCAAATTAAAAGGATCATAAATTTGATTTAGTGACTAAAATGCAAAACATATAAAATAGAGGGACTGCGGACGGAGTTTAATGTTTAGTAAATTACACACATACCCCTCCTCAAAACAACGTCGTTTGGGAAGGGGTATTTAAACCCTATATTATACGGCCTTAAGGCCATTTTTCCATTTCCTCTTTCATTCTCTATCTCTCTAACAAACGGAGAGAGAAAAATTCTCTCTGGCTTCTCTCTAGCCTCCCTCACTGGAGGGAAGCCAGTCACCGGCAGGAAGCCATATACCGCCGTCATTCCCGCCGCCGGTCACCGCCTCTAGTGGCCGAAAAGTTTCATTTTACATGAAAATGAAGGCCCTTTCTTCCCAAGGTCGAATCTGGCCTTAGTTTACCCTAAAAGATTCCTAATCAAAGTAGATCTAAGCGGTATTTTTTTTTCTCCGGCGACGTTTGGTTTCCAGCGATGATTGAGGCTTCAAGGGTAAGTTTTCTTTCTTCTCTTTTTTTAGTTGTGTTTTGGTTGTTTCTCTGGCTTTCTCCCCTTCCCCTTTTTCGTTGGCAGGGGCTTGGTGGCTTTATAGCCACCACCGGTGATGGCTTCGGACCAGGTAAAAGGACAAAGCTTGGTGAGTCACCAAACTTCCAGTGGTGACTCACTGTTGGGCAACGTGTGCGGCTAGAATAGCTCTTCTGGAAGCCTTCGGTGGGAGTCGTGGCAGCGGGTGGAGCGGCTGGAAGCAGAGGCGGCGACGCGTAGCTCTAGGGTTATGATACCCTAGGGTTTGTTACTGGGATCATCTGGACTGTTGGATCAGGGTTAAATCCAACGGTGAAGAAGCAAGGTGGCGTCTGGTTTAGATATAAATCCTAACGGGTTTAGGGTTTCTTATTGATTTTGGGCCAGTCTGTTGGGCTTTCAGATTTGCAAAATGGGACTGTAATAGTTATTTAATAATATTTTTTAATAATAATAAAAATATATAATAATAATAATAATATAATAATAATAATAATAATAATAATAATAATAATAATAAACAAAATAAAAAAACTAGTGTCTTCAGCTGCCCCTCTTTGCTCATTCTTATGTTAATGAGAATAGGGTAAAGACGAAAAGACAATAAGTTTTTTTCATTTGACTTCACTTGATTAGGATGGAAATGTTGAATAAATTCTTCTTATTATGAACTCTTCCATTTTTCCACTGGGATGATAATATGTGATGTGATTCAACAAAAGGTTGAACAAGTTCTTCTCATTATGAACTTCTTCTTCCTCTTCAGATGAATTCTTCTCATTATGAAATCTTTCTGGAAATGTGATTTTCAAAAGAGGTATTGTTGATTTAACTTCAATATGTGATGAATAGGCTATATTGAACAAGTTCTTCTCATTATGAACTTATTTTCCTTCTTCAGATGAGTTCTTCTTATTATGAACACTTCTGGAAATGTTGATGTTGATCTATCTCCTTCTGTGATAGAATCAAACAAAGGTTGAACAAGTTCTTCTCATTATGAACTTCTTCTTCCTCTTCACATAAGTTCTTCTCATTATGAACTTTTCTCTGGAAAAGTTGATCCATCAAGTGATGAATTCAATCAAAATGTTTGAACAAATTCTTCTCATTATGAATTTCTTCTTCATTCTTCAGATGAGTTCTTCTCATTATTAACCCTACCTGGCAATGCTAATCCATCAAGTGATGAATTCGAGCAAAAGGTTAAACAAGTTCTTCTCATTATGAACTTCTTCTTCCTTCTTCAGATGAGTTCTTCTCATTATGAACCCTTTCGAAAATATTGATCCATCAAATGATGAATTCAAGCAAAAGGTTAAACAAGTTCTTCTCATTATGAACTTCTTCTTCCTTCTTCAAATGAGTTCTTCTCATTATGAACTTCTTCTGGAACAGTTGATCCATCGAATGATGGATTCAAATCTTTGCTAAAATTTTTGAAATTCCTGTCAAATATTTAACATGGATAAAATGAATGAAAATGCACCTATTTTGCAAATGTCTAAATATGATGCATGAATGTTAAGTTCATCTTTATTTGATTTCAAAGTGGTAAACTCGGTCTTTCTTCAATTGTGTAGAAATCCAATAAATCTTTCTTCTTTGAACAGAGAATCTATCATCTTTGGAGAGTGTAGATGTAGATATGCCTGAATTTTTGTATGATGTCACAAAACCACTTGAGAACAAAACTCAATGGTATAGGCTCTTGAAAAGTTCGCACTTATGTAACATGTTGATTCTGATAATTACTCATCTGATTATGAAGAGATCTTTCAGGATGATTTCACATATATTGATAGTTCTTCTGATACCAAGGAAATCCTGAATTCTGATTCTGATAAGGAGAATAAATTGTTATACTTGAAGAAAATGTGGTACTCAGAGGCTGAGGCTTCAATAGCCATAGAGAGATGTGGTCTGGATTCATCAATTGTAGAGTTGCCAGATTTTATGTGTGCTACTCAAATGGCTAAGGTTGCTGACGCACTTCTTCTGGTAGAAGATAGGAAACCATTATGCAATAACCTCAATTACAAGAAAAGGCAAAAGTCGGGCTATGATTTTTGGAAAAGGAAAAAACAAATGAAACTTGAAAAGAAGCTTCTTAATGAAGACGATTATGTTCATCTTTCAAATCCAATGATGGGTTTTGGGGTTCTTACCGAACCAGATCAGATAACTCAAAGAATACTTCCAGAATATGCTATTGTGCCTCCTTATTTATACTATGAGAACGTGGCACTTGCTCCAGTTGGCATTTAGACTGAAATGTCACGGTACTTATACGATGTAGAGCCGGAATTTGTAGATTCGAAGTATTTTTATGTTGTTACACGGAAAAGGGGCTATATTCATAATTTGCCAATTGAGAACAGATTTCCTCTTATTCTGCTTCCAAATGACTCTATGATGGAAATAACTTGTTTGCTTTTCAACACTGATTGCAAATGTCGATAAGACTTACTTTGGATTCTATGCACTTAAAAGTAATAGCCAGAAATATTTTGTTTATTTCAAGATTATGTTAATCCATTTACAGAGTGTTTATGTGAAAAAATAAATTGAATTTCAAAAAGATAATCTTGGAATAAATAATAAATATATATTCAAAGTCATGGCAAACATAGGAATGATAAAATTCAAATGACTCAACAAATTATTAGAATAAGTATTTCTAAATTAATCAACTTGATATAATTTAGAGCACTAAGGTAAGCTTATGTCTGGAAGATCTCAAACGTTGCCAGAATGCTTGTAGATGTAAAGTTCTTTCCAAAATATCAATTTCTTAATAGGGTTTAATTACCAGATGCCTAATATCAATATGCATTTGAGCAGCCCTTTCAGGTTTTCAACTCAAATCCTTCATCTGGTTGCAAGACGCCCTTTACGAGTGTTCATCTTGACTCTTCTTTTCTATATATATTTATCATTTTTTCTTTTTTTTTTCTTTTTCATTTTTTTCTTTCTTCAAGCATAATATTTCTTGACAGAATCTGAGTTTATTGGATTTCTCAGAACTTTTCCTTCTATTTCTGCCAAGATCAATGCTCCTCCGGAAAAGGCCTTTTTTACATCATATGGCCCTTCCCAATTAGGCATCAATTTCCCACGGAAATCTTTATGTATAGGCAAGATCTGTTTCAGCACTAGATCACCCTCTTGAAATTCTCTTGGATGCACTCTCCTGTCATGAGACTTCATCATCCGTTTCTGATACATCTGTCCATGGCAAATAGCTTTCAATCTATTCTCATCAATAAGGTTCAATTGATCAAAGAGAGCTTGGATCCATTCAGACTCATCCAATTTCACCTCTCTTAAAATTCAAAGTGATGGGATCTCAACTTCAATCAGGAAGACTGCTTTCATCCCATAGACTAAAGAAAAAGGCGTTGCCCCAGTAGATGTTCGCACAGTAGTTTGATTTGTATATAAAGAGAAAGGTAACTTCTCGTGCCAATCTTTGTAAGTTTCAATAGTTTTTGTAATGATTCTTTTGATGTTCTTATTTGCTGCTTCAACTGCCTCATTCATCTTTGGACGATATGCCACTGAGTTTGCATGCTTGACCTTAAATTGTGCATAAAGTTCAGTCATCATTTTGTTGTTCAAGTTCATAGCATTATCTGTAATGATTCTCTCTGGTAGCCCATACCAGCAGATTATTTCTTTCTTTATAAATTTGATAACTGTAGACCTCTTAATATTGGCATACGAAGTAGCTTCAACCCACTTGGTAAAATAGTCAATTGCCACTAGGATGAAACAATGTCCATTTGATGCTTTTGGTGTGATTGCCCCAATGAGGTCTATTCCCCACATAGAAAATGGCCAAGGTGTTGTCATTACATGTAAAGGCGA
The DNA here is from genome assembly GCF_006381635.1 of Hibiscus syriacus. NCBI lineage: Eukaryota > Viridiplantae > Streptophyta > Magnoliopsida > Malvales > Malvaceae > Hibiscus > Hibiscus syriacus. The sequence goes on along the minus strand of NW_024063533.1, from coordinate 8,232,967 downwards.
TGGAGGTACATGAATCTTATATGCATATACCTGGCATTTATGACATCTTCTTGCAAAATCAATGCAATATGTTTACATGGTAGCCCAATAATATGCATCTCTCATTATTTTTCTAGCCATGGAAAGACCATTTGCATGTGTACCACATTTTCCACTGTGTACTTCCTTAATGATGTTTCTAGCTTCACTCGTATTTACACATCTCAATAGCATTTGATCATTGCTTCTTCTATACAAAGTCTCGCCATCAAGAAAGTATCCAACAACCATTCTTCTCAATGTTCTTTTATCAATCTCAGATGCATTTTGTGGATAGTTTTGATACTTGATATATTGCAAGATATTATAATACCATGGATTGCCATCTGTTTCTGCTTCCACACTGTAGCAATGTGCAGGAATTTCATATACTTACATTTTGATCGGCATCATATCAACTTTTTTAGTTGCTTGAAACATAGCAGCTAATGTAGCCAAAGCATCTGCCATTTGATTTTCCTCTCGAGGTAGATAATTGAAGGTGACTTTCTCAAATTCTTTCACTAATTCGAGGGTAAAATTTCGGTATTCCAGCAATTTGGGATCTTTCGTTTCCCATTCTCCTCGTAATTGATACACCACTAATGATGAATCTCTATATATCTTGAGAAATTTAATTTTCCTTTCTATGGCTGCCTTATATCCCATGACACAAGCTTCATATTCCTCCATGTTATTGGTGCAAAAGAACTCCAGTCTGCTTGTGAAAGGATAATATATATTTTCTGGAGAAATTAACACTGCCCCAATTCCTCTTCCCAAGGCGTTGGATGCTCCATCAAAATAAAGCTTCCAAAATTCATCATTTGTTCTGAATTCTTCATTCATGGATATGCACAACAAATCTTCATCTGGAAAGTTAAAACTCAGAGACTGATAATCATCGGATACACGACTGGCCAGAAAATCAGCTATGACACTTCCTTTTATCACTTTTTGGTTGACATATACAATATCAAAATCGGATAATAACATTTGCCATCTAGCCATTTTGTCTGTCAAGGTTGGTGATTCCATTAAGAATTTTAAAGGATCAAGTATATATATCAGCCAAGTGGTATGATATAACATGTATTGTCTGAGCCTTCGAGTAGCCCACACCAAGGCACAACATAATTTTTGTATTGTTAGGTATCGAATTTCACAATCAGTAAATTTCTTACTCAGATAATAAATGGCTTTCTCTTTTCTTCCAGATTCATTATGCTGTCCTAGTACACATCCCATCGAATTTTCAAAGACTGTCAAGTAGAGAATTAATGGTTTATCAGAAACTGGTGATACTAAAATAGGGGCATTGGATAAATATTCCTTAATAATATCCAAAGTTTCTTGACATTCGTCATTCCAGACTTCAGGATTGTTCTTTCGGAGTAACTTGAACACTGGATCACATTTGTCAGTTAATTGAGAAATGAACCGAGATATATAATTTAATCTTCCCAAAAAGCCTCGAACTTCTTTCTTTGTATTGGATGGCGGGAGATCTTGAATTGCTTTTACTTTATCTGGATCAATCTCGATTCCTTTTTGGCTGACTACAAATCCCAAAAGCTTTCCTGATATCACCCCAAAAGTGCATTTAGCGGGGTTGAGCTTTAATTGATACTTTCTCAATCTTTGGAAAAGCTTTTTCAAATTTTGAATATGTCTTCTTCAGTTCAGGACTTGGCAATCATGTCATCTACATATACTTCAATCTCTTTATGCATCATGTCATGAAACAGAGTTACCATTGCTCTCTGATACGTTCCCCCTGCATTTTTCAATCCAAATGGCATTTCTTTATAACAGAATGTGCCCTACATGGTTATAAATGTTGTTTTTTCCATGTTTTCAGGGTTCATTTTTATCTAATTGTACCCTGAAAAGCCATCCATGAATGAAAACCATGCATGTCCTGCAGTATTATCCACCAATGTGTCTACGTGAGGTAATAGAAAGCTATCTTTTGGACTAGCTTTGTTGAGATCTCTGTAATCCACACACATTCGGACTTTCCCATTTTTCTTTGGTACTGGGACAATGTTGGCTACCCATTCTGGATATTTAGCTGCCTATAGGAAACCTGCATTAATCTACTTCATTAATTCTTCTTTGATCTGCAACAACATTTTTGGTCTCATTCGTCTGAGTTTTTGTTGAACGAGTTTATATTCTGAAATGTTCAGACGTTTATGCACCACTATATATGTACTCAGACCAGGCATATCTTGATAAGACCAGGCGAAGATGTCTTTAAACTCTTGAAGGAGATCTATCAATTCTCGTTTTATCTAGGCTGACAAAGTAGTACCAATTTTCACTTGTTTCATTTCTTCATCGGTTCCTAGATTTATAGTCTCAATTTCTTCTTTGGGAGGTAAAATTTATTTGTCTTCTTTTTCTACTAATCTTAACAATTCAGTAGGAACATCACATTCTACTTCATCCTCACACTCATTGATTTCTTCCAGACATATAGGCCACTCTAAATTTATCTCATGATTAAATTTAGGAATAATCAGGCTATTAACATTGTGACACTTGCATATTATTTCTGAAAGGATATGGTAAATTTATGAAATAAATATAAAGAATGAGAAATAATGAATGTAAAAATGTAAAAAATGTAAAGAATGATTGCCATTTGAGAATTTTAAGAAAACTTCTTATATTTGATATTAAGTGAACTTAACAACTTCCCTTACAAGATAACAACAACTTTTTATATTAATGGGCTAAAACATAAAGATTAGTTCTGAATATTACTCTATGTTAATACTAAAAACTACAGGGAGATCTTTAGCAGTCCAATTATTTAGTGTTTCTCCAGGAAGACAAGGGCGAATCCCAATCAAGTATTTGCCAGTCTTGTTGTCATTAGTGATCATGTTGATAAATAATCCTCCCATAGCTTCTTTAACAATGCTTTGATATTTTGTCAAATTTTCTTCTTTAAGAGCATCAATAAGCTATTGTTCTACATTAAACATTCCTCTGGATTTGAATGTGGACTTCAGATGAGGGAAAAACATGCGTTCCCATAATTTCTTCTCCTTTCAATCTGACCCCTTCTATCATCACCTCTTCTCTTCATCTCTTTGTTCCTTTGTTCAAAGTTGGGCTAAAATCTAATCCCAAAACGATCTTTCTTCATCTTCATATTTACCGAACTTGAACGTCATTGAAGATTCTTTCCCAAACCTTTCCCAGTTTTAGCTCCAATGCCTAAAGTCTGTCGTACAGTCATTTTGGTGCAATAGAACAATCTGGGATGTGGAATTTTTCCCTCAGCAATAAAAGTTGCATTGACAAATTCCAAAGCTCGGAAAGAGCATTCGAGAGCATCATCATTGGTTTCGATATACGGAGCATCACTCGTTACAGAGGCGATGATTTCTTCCTCAGCTCCTACACATATCAGTTGACCGTCAACAACGAACTTCAGTTTCTAATGCAATGAAGAAGGAACAGCTCCTGGAGAATGAATCCATGGCCTTCCTAATAAACAATTATATGTAGGGTGGATATCCATTACCTCAAAGTCAATATTATATACGACTGGTCCGATCAGCAGTGGTATTTCCATTTTTCCAAGCACCTCTTTTTTAGTGACATCAAAAGCTCGCACTATATTCTGATAACTCTTTATATGCAATTTATCTACTGGCATCCTTTGAAGTGTAACAAGAGGCATTAAGTTAAGAGCAGATCCATTATCAATTAGTACTCCTGGCAATACTTGGCCATGACAATGTGTGGTAATATTCAAATCTTTCACTGATCCCATTCCAATTTCCGGTATTTCATCATCGGTGAACGTGATGTAATTATCAGAGGCTATGTGCCCCACAATTCAGTCAAGTTTGTTTAGAGATATATCTTCAGGGATAAATGTTTTATTAAGAACTTTTATCAAAGCATTTCTGTGTACTTCTGAATTCTTCAACAGATCAAGAATTGAAATTCGCGCTTGTTGTTTATGTAGTTGTTCAACCACACTATATTCGCTATATTTCAGAAATTTCAAGAATTCTTGTGCTTGCTTTTTTGTTACGAGCTCATTGACTGTTGGCGGGGATTCATCATCAAATACCTTTTTAGGTATCACTGTAGCTTTTCCTTTTGCCTTTTCCTGTTCTAATGCATTCGATGTCTTAGGAGAGTAACATCTCCCACTTCTTGTAAAGAATCCGACTTCACTTACTGCTTCAGATGTTGAATCCACACTCTGTATTTTCTCTTATGCTTTTTCCAAAGAAACAGATCTTTCTACCATTGAAACATTGGTAGTATAATTCCAAGGTACCCTGAGGGTATCCTTATATAGAAATGGTAAAGGAGTTGTGATGACCACTATCGGCTTTGATGGTACAAGATTTACTGTAGATGATTTCACATGATGATCACAGGATCACTTATTCTCTGCTTAGGTTTAGAATCTTCCGATGCGCAAACTTCATATTCTCTTTTTCATGGTTCTTCTTCAGAGAACTCTATCTCTTTGTTATTCATTAGTTTTTGCACCAAATCTCTAAATTCAAAGCATAGTTGAATTCCATATCCCTTTTCTTGATGATATTCGCAATAATTCTTGCCTTCATTATGCTTTGGTTTGAATTGTTGCTGAATCATACCAGATAGGGAGAGTTGTTGAAATATCCAACCAAAGGGAGATTTAATCTCAGAAACATCAGTTTTGGTTTTCCTTCCCTTTTCTTCCTGGATTGTGTTCACATTTTTATCTCCATGATTTGGTAGTGGATGATTTGATGTAGCTGGTGAATTGAATTCCAGTTTTTTCGGTATTAATAAAATTTTGGACCACCCTTTTGAATGCCAAACAGTTTTCAATAGAGTGACCTGTAATTCCATCATGATAAACACAGTGTGCTTTCACATCGTACTATGGAGGGAATGGTGGTTGCATGGGAATCAATGGATAGGGTCGTATGATATCTGCCTTTAACAATGAATCATAGATCTCTGCATAGGGTATTGGTAAGGGTGTAAAGGAAAGCCTTTCATTTTACCTGCGTGATCCTCTGGATTCCGTTCGATTAGTGTTTGTTTCCTCCTTCTTACCCTTGGTTGGGTTATAGTAACACTTTTCGAGGTATCCTTGTTGTAGGCATTCGCATTGTTAACTTCATTCTCCTTTTTTCGGTACGTGGGTCTTTTGGAACTAGACCCCTCACTTGATTCAATTTTTCCACTTTTCATGACATTTTCAATGAGTTCTCCAGAAATGACCAGATCTGCAAAATTTCTACTTGCATTCCCCATTAAATGGCTTAAATAGGGAGCCTTTAAAGTGTGGACGAACATCACTGTGTCTTCTTTTTCCGATAGAGGTGGATGAACTTGGGCCTCTTTGTCATGCCATCTCTGGGCGTACTGTCTGAATGTTTCATTGTTCTTTTTTTCCAGATTTTGGAGGGTCTATCTATCAGGGACAATATCTGTCACGTGGCGGTACTGCTCTAGGAATGCTTTTTCCAGATCCTTCCAGGATCTAATGTTGGCTTTGGTCAATTGAGTATACCACTTTAAGGCTGGTACTGTCAAGCTATCTTGAAAGTAATGAATTAACAATTTCTCGTCTTTCACATGACCTGCCATTCTGCGGAAAAACATGGTAATATGGGACGAAGGGCATGTAGTACCGTCATATCTCTCAAATTTAAGAACTTTGAACTTGATGGGGAGGATTAGGTCCGGGACCAAACTCAACTCGCTGACATCAAACCCATAGAATGATTCAGTTACCTCTACGGATTTTATTCTTTCCTCTAAGCTCTTGATATGTCTGGTCAATTCTTCATTGGGTTTTTTTTTTCTCATTCAGCTCATTCAAATCTGGAATCAAATGCTCAGCTTTAAATTCCCCTATCTTCACATCTGATATAAGCGAATTTTTTTTCTTGAAGAAGCGGGATCCACTTGTTGACTTTCATTAGGTTTAGTCTCTTGAAGTGCTGATGTGTGAGCATGGATTTGTACAGGTGTGATGCCAGAATGATAAACCAGTTCCGGCGTGAAACCTAAAGAATACATAGGTTCCTGGTCGAAAGGTACAGGATTTTCATGAATTTTTCCAATGGTAGATTACTTTATGAGCATACCTTATATTTTCTGTATCGTACTGCCTTATAACTAGAAGTGGTGCATATTCAATTCCTCCCCACAAACCGAGCAGCATCACCCAGTTGTAATCACCACATTTGTAAAAGAATTCCCTTTGAATTTTCCATGGGGCACGCCAAACAATATCGTCGCTTTGTAGATTTCGAAGGGCATTGATCCACATATCTTTCGTGACTTCTTTCGGCCATTCTTGCTCCAGAAACTCTTTCAACGGTGAGTAATCCGTACTAAAGCGACGGTATGAAACCTTTTCTATCCTCCAAAAATGGCTACGGATCCATACATATAACAATGGTGCACATCCCAAAAATCGTCCATCTCCTAGCCTTCTACAAGCGCTTAATGATCGAAAAGTCTCTGCTAGAATTGCAGAAGCATGATTGACCCTTTTTGGTAGCTGCTCGAACAAATCTACTACTGCAACCTCAATGTATCCCAATACTTTTGGGAAGATGACCATACCATATATACTCAGAGCAAAAAGATCAAATCGTACTTTATCATCTGGATGACTCTGAATAATTTCTTTGATGTTGGTCTAAGCAATGCCTTCACCTTCGCCCTTTTGTTTCGTGCGGGCTACTACCCATTCCTCTTGTACTCCTGCAATCTTTTCTAATTTAACTTGGAAAGGTTGAGTTTTAACTGACCTTGAATAAATTCGATTCTCCAAAGCCCCTTCTATATGTAGCAAAGTTATATACTCTTCAATAGTAGGAACCAAATCCTCCTTGTTGAAAGTGAAGCAATTATAATCGGGATTCCAGAATTGAATCAGGGCTCGAAGCAAGTCATCATCAACTTCGACATAGAGCAAATATGGGATGTCCCCGTAAGACTGGTAGAACTGCAGCTTTCTATTTGAATTCCAACTCTCCCAAATGCCTCGCAAATCTTGCATATCATTTCTTTTTAGCGAAACCGGAGCATAACTTGCCAACTCGGGTACATAATCATCCTGCAGACTGTCTCCCCCTTGTCTCTGTAAGTCTTCAGCCCACTGCCTTACTTATGAGTTTGGAACTATTTGATTTGAACACTTTTTATCCATAGATGAAGGTTTTCCAATGAGATGATTAACTCGAAGATCAATACCTTTAATCATGTATGATGATATGCAAAAAACAAAAATAAAAGAAAACATAAAAAGAAATGAATTAGTTCACATAATAAGGAAGAAAAAATTTAATTTAATGTATACCCAGATATTTCTATTTAACATGATTTTTACATAGCATAATTTAAATAATCTAAATTCATATGCAATTTATTTAATAGAGAAATAAATAAATAAATTAAAAGGAAAAAGTTAGAATTCATTTCTCCTTTGTGTATACTTATTTTGGACAAAATTTTGGCATGGCTTCAGATCGGAAGAGTTTCTAAGGTTTATTATATGCAGAGTTTCAGTTCTAAGAGTAAAGGTACTCGAATTGTCCTTGTTAGTGCCCCCTTGGGCTGCTAACCCTCAATCCTAGTCCATCACAGACTAAAGTGGATCGAGTTCAATTCGAGGGGACACACTTCTCTATGCCTGACACGGAGAATAAATTCTCACGAAGACATAGAGCATATGAACCCCGAAAGCTACTTGCTAGGTCTGACACGGAGAATAAATTCTCATAAAGACGTCGTTTTCACTCCCACTTAAAATGGGCAAGCTTGATTATAAAGCTTATGTTATGCAATGCAACTGTTGTGTGTGAGGAGAAATATTCAAACTTTTGACAAACAAATGAAATTTAATATCTAAAAATAAAATAAAAACATTAATTAATAAAAAATAATATACACATAAATATTATGAAAATAATAAGTATATATAAAAATTTTGAAAAGAAAGAATTATAAATTAAATATATGAATTTTTAATTTCTAATTAATAGAGACAATTTAATTGATTTTAAAGCTTAACCAGGTCCCTGGCGGAGTCGCCAAGCTGCCGTAACCGATTTTCGCCCGGGCACAAATTTTTTACTTGGCGGGAAAAAAATAATATGAATAAATAAATAATTTTGATTTAAAAAATATCTTGGGAGTCGCCATCGACCTTTTTGGGTTAGGTAGGTCAAATACCTAAAAACAATATTTTAAAATAGTTTTAAAGAAAACATAATTTAAAAGATAAAACTGATCTGCGTATAACCAAAAATAAAAAAAAAGATTCGTGGTCGATTACGTTTATGGAAGGATTAGCACCCCTATAACGCCCAAAATTGGTACTCATTAATTATAATTTGTCTCTATTATTAGAAATTTTAAAAATTCAAAGATATATTTAATTTATAATCTTGTTATTTCAAATTTATAATTTTAAGAAAATCTATTAATTTATATATAAATAAGATATTTATTTATTTAGAAATATCAGAAAAAGGCTTATAGGTGCTTTAAGACAACTATTTTCTTAATATTAAAAAATAAATAAATATTAAAACACTTATCTAAAATAGATATAATTTATAAAAGTAATATATTTAATTATTTAAAATATCATAAAATGGACATCTAGTTTCTTTAAGACTGCCCTTTCTTAATATTGAAAAATAAATATTAAAAGATGATTAAAACGATTTAAAAGTAATTTATTAAATTTATAAATAGGATTTTAATAAAATAAATAGATAAATATTATTTATTATATTTTCATGACTAAATAATAATAATAATAATAATTAAATATATGAACATATAAATTTAAAATATAAATAAACAATAACTAAAATTAACATTAAATATAAAAAGTAATAAGACTTATAATTAAATAAAGGTATTAAAATTAATGACTATATTATAACATTTTAAAATTAGATACCTAATTTATAAATAATTATTTAATATTTCAGTGACTAAACATGCTATTTTTCCTATTTTTAATTTAGGGACTAAATTAAATATATATAAAATTTGAACATCAAATTAAAACAAATTAAAACATTTTGTTCATTATTAAAATATTAATTATTAAAATTAGAGGACTAAATCTGATATTTTATCTTAAATATATATAATTACGGTTAAGGGCTAAAATGTAAATAAATAAAATTTAGAGACCAAATTAAAAGGATCATAAATTTGATTTAGTGGCTAAAATGCAAAACATATAAAATAGAGGAACTGCGGACGGGGTTTAACGTTTAGTAAATTACACACATACCCCTGGCCAAAACGGCGTCGTTTGAGAAGGGGTATTTAAACCCTATATTACACGGCCTTAAGGCCATTTTTTCCATTTCTTCTTTTCTTCTCTCTCTCTAAAAAACCGAGAGAGAAAAATTCTCTCTAGCTTCCTTCACCGAAGGGAAGCCGGTCAATGGTAGGTAGCCATATACCGCCGCTATCCTCGCCTCCGGTGGCCGGAAAGTTTCATTTTACATGAAATGAAGGCCCTTTCTTCCCAAGGCCGAATCTGTCCTTTGTTTACCCTAAAAGATTCCTAATCAAAGTAGATCTAAGAAAATACCTTCGGTATTTTCTGTTCTCCGACGACGTTTGGTTTCCAACGATGATCGAGGCTTCAAGGGTAAGTTTTATTTCTTCTCTTTTTTTTAGTTGTGTTTTGGTTGCTTCTCTGGCTTTCTCCTCTTCCCCTTTTTCGTTGGCAGGGGCTCGGTGGCTTTATAGCCACCGTCGGTGATGGCTTCAGACCGGGTAAAAGGCCAAAGCTTGGTGAGTCACCAAACTTCCAGTGGTGGCTCACTGTTGGGCAACGTGTGCAGCTGGAATGGCTCTTCTGGAAGCCTTTGGTGGGAGTCGTGACAGCGGGTGGAACGGCGTGGAGCGGCTGGAAGCAGAGGCAGCGCCGCGTGGCCCTAGGGTTATGATACCCTAGGGATTGTTGCTGGGATCATATGGACTGTTAGATCAGGGTTAGCTCCAACGGTAGAGAAGTAAGGTGGCGGCTAGCTGAGATATAAACCCTAATGAGTTTAGGGTTTCTTGTTGGGTTTGGGCCAGTATGTTTGGGCTAGTCTGTTGGGCTTCCAGATTTTTAAAATGGGACTGTAATATTTATTTAATAATATTTATTAATAATAATAATAATATATAATAATATAATAATAATAATAAACAAAATGAAAAAAAACTAGTGTCTTCAGTAGTCATTAGATGTTATTATTTTTATTATATTATTATGTGTTATTGAACATTATTTGCGATAGTTTATCTATTTTTTTGTGTCAAAATAACATATTATTTATGGAGTCAAAGTCGAAACTCATTTTAATTGTTGAGGAAGAAGACATAATGATGAAGTCCCAACATATTTGATCATGAAACGAGAGCTAATCAGGATCCTAAGGTTTTGTCTTAACTAATCAGGAATGACTTGGGTTTTACATCTGGCTTTAATGGATGAGTCTTACAACGAGAATTTTCTACGTACACAAAGACTCGAACACAAAAACTACTTACAACTTCATTAAAAAAGATATCATGATTTATTGTTTACCATCTCTTAATCCCAGACCATAGCAGTATTATAGTTTTAATTGTACTTGAATGGAATTTACAGAAAAAAAACTTCTGAGTATAAACTAGAAAACCAATATATTCTTGCATTTTAATTAGGTTTTCTAGTTTTAATTGTATTTGAGAAAAAAAATAAAAAAAATCTCTTCTTCACTGTTCTTCTCCATCATAAACAGTAGAGAGTTGCAGAGCTCATCAGTGCAACAGCTGATGGTCAAAAATCACCTTGACTGATCGAGCATCAACATCATGCGACCTCCATTACTGGCAGAGCATCAACCTTGTACTTCTGTGACTTGCTGTCACAAAATCTGATTGCGTATGTCGTCTTTGTATATCTAACATACTAAATTTGTCGATTTCCCCCACTCTATTTATAACCATCCACGACTTTCTTCCATTATTGTCTGCTTATTTTTAGTTAAACAAGAAAACGCAAACAAACAAAGATGTCAAGGTTTACGCGGATTAAGAAATAAGTGAAGTCTCATCTAATATAAGGACTGAACCTCGGCTTTTTTTTAGCTTTGCTTTGCTTAATTTTGATGAATGTCAGACGATAGTTATTATGGCTGTTCAAGCACAGTTGTGTTATGAAAATATGGGTTTGCCTTTGCCTATTCTTCCTTCATTCGAAGGTGGTTTCAGTCTCCAAGAGTTTGCTTCTCAATAAAACACTCAGAATTTAGTTTCCATGGCAGTTTCTCAACTTTTCGATGATCAACTGAATATTCAAAAGCGAGAACTTGATTGCTTTCTTCAGTTACTGGTGTCGGAACCGCCTTTTAGTTGGGCCTTGAATTGGGCTTTGACATGAATAATTGGGTTAGAGTCGCCACCAATCACTTTAAAAAACATTTAGGTAGATCGAACACCATTTTACCTGATTTGCGTTTTACCATAAATGTGTCGAGTTCGGGAGTCGGTTACGATCAAAGAAGGATTAGCACCCTTGAACTGTCCTTTTGGTACTACGCAATTTCCAGTTGTCTTAAATTAAGAAATTTTAAAGTTAAAATTTAAAGGTAACACAAATTTTACCTTTGATCTCTCGCTCTTTGTTCTTCATAGGAGGCTTCTCACTGGAGTCCCTTCCCTCAATTTTTCCTTGTTTTATAGCTAGCTCGATCATCTCACCAACCATAACTAGATCTAATAAACTTCCCGATGTGATTGCCACCAGGTGTCCGAAGTAAGGTGCCTTCAGAGTTTGTACAAACAACTTCCTGGTTTTCTTTTCATCCAAAGGTGGATGAACTTGCACAGCCAAATCCCTCCATCGTTGTGCGTATTGTCGGAAACTTTCATTGTGCTTTTTCTCGAGGTTTTATAGCATAACCCGGTCTGGTCTCATATCATTAATATGTTTGTATTGCTCCAAGAAAGACTTGACTAAGTCTTTCCATGCTTAATATGAGTTCGACTGAGCTGGTTGTACCACCGGATAGCTGAACCGGACAGGCTCTCCTGGAAGCAGTGGATCAAGAGTTAGTCATTTCCCACATATCCCGTCATCTTTCGAAAGAACATAGTGATGTGGGATAAGGGGCAGTTGTTCCCTTCAAACTTCTCAAACTCAGGGACCTTAAACTTTGGTGGAAGCACCAAATCTGGAACCAGGCTCAGCTCCATTGCGTCCACTCCATAATAATCATGGTCCTCTTGGACCATCTTCATCTGATCTTCTAACATCCTGATCTTCTCTTCCATCTTCTTTGCCTTATCGTCCTCGTCAAAATCCTGGATATGATAGTATTCTGGATGATTGTCAGTGTTGGTTGCGGAGGCTTGTATATTTGCACCAGTTATGACTTTTCCCTTAATAGCAGATGAGTCCCCTTGTAATACGGGTAAGATCCCGGGTGAGACAACCACTTGTTGGGTTGGTGGTATAGTGACTCTTTCAGATGAACCTGCCCCTGGTATACTGGATTGTTGGAGACCCGATAATTTGGCCATAATTTGATCGACCAAGGACTCCTAGTTCTTCCTGATGGACTCCATGGTACTTTGACTGTTCTGAGCCATCTTATCCTCCAGCTCTTTCTGCAATTTTGCCATATTCTCTTCGATTTGAATAATTATGGCCTCCATTTGCCTATTTTTCAAGTGGGTGTTATGCGGATGGGGTGTGTCCAGCGCTTGAGGTGGTGTATCCAATATTTATTCCTTTATTGAGACATTCTTCCGTTAGTTAATGTGAATGCAAAGAAAATAACAAAATGCAAAATATGTCTAAATGCATAATGCATGCAATGTTCGAGGCATTGATTCAAAAAATATGAATATTATTATAAATAATCCTTATTGGGGACAAAAGTGTTACATATTTGAGAGACAAAACATCCTGACTGTTTCTGACATGTTAACTAGTCTTATGCCTTCGTCTGTCACCGGTTGAATAACCTGTCGAACCACTCCAGCTTCTCTGGATGAACCGTGCAAATGTTGAGTTGCTTTTTGTACTGACCCAAGAAGTCTCGAATAACTGTATCTCTAGCATTTATATTTTTTTGAGCCTGTTCCCAACGAATACGTCATTGGAGCCCTCAATTGATAGGAACTATGTGAAGTTCATTTGTTTGTTTCTTGAATTCGTCAGCAATGTTCTCCAATTTCATCTATTGTTTTGCCATTGTTGTCTTTGAAGGGACTCCCAAGATCAGTAACCTTCATCTTTCCCCTGCAACCTCTGTCAGTAGTTCTTCCAAGATAGACTTTCATTGTGCTTGATGTACTCTTCCATCGTGGGCCCCACATCTTCTGGATTGAATGTGACACATAGTCGCCTTGTAGACTGTCATCTGCATTTTCATCTCTTGTATTACAACCCCTTTGTCCATAAATGCAAATTATTTATGGCTAATAAACACGTTTTTGGTGGATCAACACCTCTTTTGAATGATGCAAATGATGAAAATAAAATAAAAAAGAACAAAAATGAAAAGAGTTAGTGAGGTAAAAATAATTAAATCAGTCATGAAAATAAAAGTCCTACCCCATATGATATCTACCCCTCATGCTTATTGTTCCTACCCGGACATGATCTCTATCCCGCATGCTAATTTCAAACAAATCCTAAATCGCATATTTGTCTAGTTCGCATGCTTTGAATAGAAAGTAAAGCATGAAATAAAATCAAAGCAACCTAGGGTTTGGAATGAGGTTTTGGGGTGGGCTCTAATTCCCTGTACTCTCCCGGTTTAGGTTCTAAAGAAGTTACCCGAGTTCTCCTTGCTGGTGCCCCCTTGGGCTTGCCAGAACCTTAGTCTTAAGCCCATTACAAGCTTGTGTGGACTAAGTTAAACTCGAGAGGAAACATTTCCTTATGCTCACACGGTGAATAAATTCACACGAAGACATAAGGTATATGAATCCCGAAGGCTACTTGCTATGCCCGCACGGTGAATAAATTCACACGAATGCGTCGCTTTCACCCCCACTTAAATAGGGTTTGAAGCTCGGGTATAGAGCCTTAGATGAAAAATCTTTAAGGGCTGAAATCATTAAAAACGGTCAGTACAACTATTTACTCGAAAATATAATCAAAAGTAAGCAATAATGATCGAAATGTTACCTTAAAATTTAAACTTACCCTTTTCGTTAAAAAGGCAACTAGAAATTACATTAACTTGACTCACTTACATGTCCCCAGCAGAGTTGCCAAGCTGTCGGAACCAACTTTCGGTTGGGCCCCTGAATTAGGCTTCGACATGAATAATTGGGTTAGAGTCGCCATCGATCACTTTAAAAAACATTTAGGTGGATCGAACACCATCTTACCTGATATGCGTTTTACCAGAAATGTGTCGGGTTCGAGAGTCAGTTACAGTCAATGATGGATTATCTCCCTTGAACCGCTTTTTCGGTACTACGCAATTTCCAGTTGTCTTAAATTAAGAAAATTTAAAGTTAAAATTTAAAGGTAACATATGATCCAAATTTTACCTCTGATTGATTGAAAATGTGTCCTTAGGAAAGTCAAAAAGCCATGTTAGATAAAATGGTAAGAAATAAATAAATTAAAATGCAAAAAAAAAAAAACAAATTAAGTAAAAAGATAAAATAAAAATAGTAAGTAAAAAAATAAGAAATAAAAAAGGAAAAGAATAAATAAAGCAAATAATAATTAAAAGTAAGAATAATATATATATAATATGAAAAAATAAATATATAAATTAATAAAACAGATGATGAAAAGAACATGTATACATATGCAATCTAACGAAATAAATATAGTAAAGAAAAAAATAGTGCATAGAATATAAAAAATATTACACGAAAAGAAGAAAATAAAAAAACAATTAAAAAAATGAATAAACAAGGAAATGTGCGTATAAACAAAGCTAAATAAATAAACAATAATAACTAACGCATCAATGTGAGGGACCAAATTAGAAGGAAAACCAATTGATAGGCCAATTTCAAAGCAAAAACGTTGATTTAAGGGGGGAAATTAAATACTTTAAACACATAGGGACCAAATGGGGATTAACCCATTTTGGTTTAGATACACACATGCTTTATGGGTCATATAATGGCCAACGTTTGGCCCAAAAAAAATCATTTTTTCATTCCCTCCCCGTTTTGAGAACTCTCTTGTTATTCGAACAAGCACCTGGGCTCTTTATATTCAAGTGTTTTTCTTTTTTTTTAAAAAAATCGAAAGCCCCTTTTCCTCTCTAAAAATCATTTTATTTCTCAAAATACATAGCCTCAGGGAGGGCTTTCGAAGGAAGAAACCCCCTCTCCCAGATCCCCGACCGTTTGATTTTGGTTGCTTTCGAGCCAAATCTCACGCAAAATCAACATGCAAGGGAAGCAAACGAACGAACAAGGTAAAAACAAAACACTACCTTTTTATTTCTCTCGGAATGTTTACAACAAAGTGCTATGAAATTTCGTAATCCCTAGTATTTTGCAGTATTTCTTCTACGTATTTTGTGTACCACTCGTATCTCTTCTATTTTTGTGTGTAATCGTCTGATATTGTGTGTGGATCTCGTGTAAAGCTCGTGCATAAATCGTATATGGTTTCCCTTATCTAAGTTGTACATGCAATATTTATACTGAAGAAAATGTGTTGTTTTTAGAGTCCTAACTACATTAGTCTTCGTTGTTTGCACGTTGGTTGGTTGTGAATGAGTCCCCTTGACTCACGTCTGTTGAAGGCCTAGAAAATTGGCGGTGAACTTGGCAGTTGGAGCAACAGCATTGAACGAGATGTTGGGGGCTTGAGGCGCCAAAGGAGCATGAAGAACTTAGGGTTGTTTGGAGGTTGGTTCACACGTGGGTTTGGGTCTGATGTGCTGGGCCACTTGGTGGTATTTGTTTTGTAAACGTTCAGGCCGAATACTTTGTAATGGGCCTGCAATTGTAATAAAATAATTAATATAATATATAACATATGTTTAATATACTATATATTATAAACGTGTGACACATGGGACGAAAATATTGTGTCTACAAGTAAGAAATTCATCATATCATTTATGTCAACTGTATTATCTCTTTTTCCTTTATCACTTGCATTGGCTACTTTATCATGAGTTTGATACAAACTACAGTCAGATCATGAATAATGGTGAAGTTTGTGTTCATGTTATGTGTCCAAGCTTGTCTATATTTCTTTGCCTTTTATCTTATTGTGGTAACCTTAATAGTAAACTGAGCCAAGTAACAACCGATGAGTTGAGTCTTAATGTTTTTACGTAATAAAATGAAGATAACTGCCTAAATCCAGGCTTGGGTGTTTAACCTCGATGTCCTGTTTTTTCTAAACAAACTTTGATATGTGACCCTTCCGTTGTTCATATTACAATGACAATTGATCCTGAATACCTCAGAGGCACTATTGTAGCAATCTATTTAGTTCTCAAACATGGTTCGTGTCCACAAAATGTGTTCTTCCATGTCATTGCCTCGGATTCGAGATCGGTTGACTCATATCCCTACACCCACCCGGGTTCTGAAGTCTGCATTTCCATCATTGAGTTTCAAGGTTTATGTTTTCCAGGAAAAACTTTTCAAGAATCTCATATCATCTTTAATCCGCCAAGCTCTCGAGTCTCGAGAGTTGAAAATCCGTTGAATTACGTAAGAAACTACTTAGCTGGCATACTTGAAACCTGCATTGAAAGAGCGACCTATCTAGATTCAGACACCATTGTTGTAGACGACATACAAAAGCTGTGCAACACCACTTGTTCATACTTGAACTAACCATGTGTTTTCGTTTCCAGTTTATGAACTTGAATAAATATTTGTGTTGTAATGGAGGGCGCATAGTGTTGATGCTCCACCAGTTAGGGTGATTCCGGCCATTAGCTGTGGCACTGGTGAACTCTGCAACACTCTTCTATTTATGGTGGAGAAGAATGGCGAGGAAGAGAAATTTTTTAATTTTTTTTTAATTTTTTTTAAAATATCAGTCGAAACTTTTTGGAAGTCAAACGGTCAAATTATGTGGCAGTCTCGTGTGGCAAAATGGTGTTACGTCACCGGTTTAACGTGCCACATCAGCATTTCGTTACACTCAATAATGGTGAGTGATCAATTTATTATAAATCGATAATGTTAGTAATCAATTCGTTACTTTTGAAACTTCATTTGTAAAAACAAAAATTTACTCAAACTTTAAAGACCATTTGTGTAATTTACCCTTTTTAAAAAGAAAACCATTGATGTTAATATACAAACATACAAAGAGAGACTAATGTATATCTAAATGTTTTTGTCAAGTACATGGGATAAATTATGATGAGAACTTTTCTTTTGTTACTATCATTAAATCCATCGAGATTTTATTTGAAATAACTACATTTCATCATCATGAAATTTGCTAATGGACATTAAAATAAATTTTTTTAATGGAATCTTTAAAAAAAACTTTTCTTAATAGGAGAATTAGTGAGTGTTCCAAATCGATAATATATGCTTGTTAAATCTTCAATCTTATGGATTTATTTATGCTAATTTGGTTGTATTATGCTTATTTTCATGCAAGATCTTACTTTCCAGAATTAGTAGTAAAAACAGCGCATTCTGCATTTTTTTATTATTTGGTCATGGCAGGAGACATTGCACGACTCTGGGCATGACACAGTCTGACGTGGCAGTTTCTAGAAGGTCCAGTTAGCAGCAATTTTATAGAATATTTAGTCAGCGCCTTCTGAAAAATAGACGAACAGGGATATCTTAGGAGATTTATTTTCAATTTTAAAGTTTAAATTTAGAAAACATTTGGAATTATCTTTTGGATTATTTTTATTTAATTTCTATGTTTATCTCTTGGGTTTTAGAGGCTATAAACACCCTTTTGGTTTAGGGTAAGCCTAAACACACAACTCAGACTTCACTATTCATCTTACTTCTAATTTTATAAAGTTCTTTTTTTTTCTTTTCTTCAAATTTTCATTTTTATTTCATTTTTAAAAATGCTAAGTATGCCTTTTGTCATGCTTAGCTAATTTTCTCATAAGTCGAGAGTTTAAGTGATGATTTAATTTCAACGTGAGAACTGAAAAGCACTTGAATAACTTCGGAATATCTCTCTCAATCTCTACGCTTATTTTCAAAATCATAACAGTTTTGAAAATCAAATATTGGCTTTGGACAAGATGTTGTTGCGATTAAATGTGTGGGAGGAATGATCGGCTTATTGAAAGCACATTTGACTTTCTGGGAACACACTTGGCGAGATTGCCTTGCCAAGAGGATATTGAGATCGGAATTAGTAGTTATTGAAACAACAATCCGAGTCGGTCTTCACGAACTTAAACGGTTATTGATCTACGACAATTGATGTTGATCAGATTAATTTTCGAAGCCGTAATCAAAGATTTCCTTTGGTATTCGGTATACAAAGAAGAGTCACAATGATTGCCCTTGTAGACAAAGTAACCGACGTGAATCTCGAAAAGAAAATCTAATTCGATGATCCGAAGAAAATTGAGTCAAAGTGAGGCTTGAGACTGTTTTTACCCTATTCATTTTCAACTTTACATTCTTTATTTTCTTTATTTTTACTTTATATCACTTTTTATTATTTAATCATTTTTACCAAACCCCTTCTTAATTACTGAATAACGCCTGGTCAGGGAAATTCAAACTGAAATTTAGGCATTTTCTAAGTCCATGTGGATCAGCACTTACTTCTTTTTACTAAATATTTCCTTGATTTATTAATTGAGAAGAAAGAATTTATTTTGACATCAAAACGATAGTTGTCAAAAAAAAAGATGTATACATTACGAGTGTTTAATACTGTATGTATTTATTGTTATTTACTCCTTATTTTTCGATTGGATATTATTGATTTATTTTTATTTTGGATTTATTTTGGACATGAGTTTTATTGGATTAATTAGCCCAAAAAGTATCAAATTTCGAAATTATCTTGAATATTTAATTAAAATTTACCTGACATAAGGTTATCTATAAGAGAAGCAAAATTTAACCAAAAGTACAAGACTTAAATATTTATTTTTATCTTTTGTGAGAAACCTTTTAGATTTAGGATTTTTAGTTTGATTATTTTATTATTACTTTTTATTTAGGATTTTTAGTTTTATTATTTTAATTAGGAATTAATTATTTTATTAGAATTCTTGGTAGAATTTTTAGTTTGATTAGAAATAAGTCATTTTATTTACTTAGAACTTTCAATTATAAATACTCTTTATGTTCAACCTTTAAACTCGTATTGGAATTTATATTTCTTGGATTATTTATTGAAGTTTACTTTTCTTTCATATTTTTACTTTTCTTTCATTATTTTCTTTTCACAATGCTAAGCATGATCCAATCCATGCTTGGCTAAAATCCAATTAGCCAAAAGCTGAGCAACAACTCAATATGTTTTGTAAGAATTGAAAAATGCTTTATACGTTCAGGTATCTTTCTTGATTTTCTGCAAACTAGGAATGGCAATTGGCCTTTCCTTTAAATATCTCAACACTTTCAATTCAAAGATTGAACTTTGTTTTGAATGTTGTTTTGATTTACCGTTGGGGAGAAGAATCAGCTTGTACCAAATTCAAATTCCTAAGAACAAACTTAGCGGCAGTTCGCTGAGGGAAATCAAGAACAGGTTTGACTCTCATTGAGACACCATAATTTGAGAACGGGCTTTTCCATCCCTTGAAGTGGCGTTGGTGTTAACATCAGTAGTAGTTGTTAATCCAAACAAAGATTAAATTCCAATGATTGACTTTGGAAATTAGTTCACATGAGAGAAGAGCAAGTTACAAGGGTTGAGCTTTGTAGATTGTAACGGGCAAGAATCACGAATTAAAATCTATTTTAGTGATCGAAACAAATTGAGACGAAGCGAAGCTGGAAGCTATCTCTCATCATAATTATTTTCAATCATCTACTTTTCTTATTTTTCTTATTTTTATTTATTCAATTTATTTTGTTGAACCCTATTTTTTTTACCATTGCAGTTTCCTTGGATTAAAAGACCAATTCATCCCGATATTGGAAATTTCTAAGTCCTTGTGGATCGATCCTTTCTTCTATGTACTACTGTCTTAGCTTATTTATTTGAGAAAAGGACTTTATTTATTTGACAATTATGACGCTTGTCAATACATGACACAATTTGAAGATTTTATCTATCGAAAGATGTTGGAAACATGGAAGCTACAAATATCTATTTATGGATAAAAACAAACTTTTAAAAGTTGATATCTTTGTTTTAATGATGTAATCAAAGACTTTTATTTTATCAAGAACAAAGACGAATCTTGTGATTACAAGAAATTTAGTGAGAGCACTATTATATTCTTGGTATTATATGTGGACGACATACTTATCCTAAGAAATGATGTACTTTACCTTACATTTTGTTAAGAATTCGTTAGGAAGTTGCTTTTCAATCAAGGACTTGGGTGAGGTTATCAATATCCTAAGGAGTCCAAAACCTATAGAGATAAATTAAGACATTTTACAGGTCTAAGCCAAAGTACATAGATAGATAGATAAAGTGTTGAATAAGTTAAGCATAAAAGAATATAAAAGGTGATTCGTACATATGAGACATGATATGTCCTTCAAATCCATAGGAGAGAGAACGAATTAGTTAGATTCCATATGTTTTGTCAATATGATTGCTTGACAGACTTGGGTGGGGTTGGTGTTATTCTTCGCGATCATCTGGTGAGGTTTCTGTTTGTTGCTTCAAAGTTTATTCTCTAAACTCTTGACCCATTTATTATAGAAGTGCATGCCTACAGGCTACTTAGTAGGTCTCCTCTTGGCTCCTGAATCTGGCTGTAGGGCTGTAGTGGTAGAGGGTGACTCCCTCTCAGTCATTTGTCGTATAGTTTTTTCTGACACTGAATACTCATCAGGGGCCCTATTATGGTTATTAGTCATGCTCTTGCACAAGATTTTGCTCAATGCTTTTTCATGCATGTTAGGTCAGTCGGTGAATTCTGTCGCACACTCGCACATACTTCTACGCTGGAAGGTTTATCTTCTGCAAACTCCTTGGTTTGATCAAATACTCGTACAAGGCCTCCATTATGGCTATTATCTGTTAGGTTACTGTTAAAAAGAAAATACACGTGTATCGAGTAGGTAGTTAATCTGTTAAGTGGTTAACTAGGTTTGTTAGTCAGTTAGTGAAAATCTGATGAGCATAGTATTCGTTATAAATATGATGTACTTGTTGATATGAATGTAGTATTCTTTCCTCTGTATATTTTCTATTTGATGTACTTCTTAATATGGTATCTTTCGCCGAGAATTTTGGGGATCGTTTCTAAGCTTTCGTTGTTGCTCGGTCTCAGTTGTTGATCATGGAGTCGTCCAAGAGCTTTGCACTTAAGAAAGTGAATGTTGGCCTTGATGAAATGAACTTTATGATGTGGAAGCATCAAATTTTTATTACTGTTCGAAGTCACCGTCTAGAACGGTTATTGACTGGTGTCTTGAAGCCACCATCGAAGACGATTCTTGATGATAATGGCGAGATGGCTGTCAATGATGCCTTTGAAGAATTTGTGGCACAGGATAGTGCGTTGGCGTCGTGGCTTCTTTCCACCATCAGTCCTCATCTTCTACCACAGTTTGTAGGAGCAAACTCGAATGTCGCAGTGTGGAGTACGGTGCAACAACTATTTGCTAGCAGATCTACAATTGCAGTCATTGGATTACAGTGTAAGTTGCAATCACTTAAGAAAGGAAATGATAGTATGAAGGTCTACCTTACTCGAGTAAAGGAACTATGTGATGAACTTACTTCTTGTGGACGTGTAGTGTCACATGTAGGTCATATAGCCAGTGTTTTGAAAGGGTTGCCCATGGAGTATCAACCATTTATGGCGGTTATTGCAACGGTAAAAGAAACTCTTTCTTTGGAGAGTCCTTATACAGTGCTCTTGGATGCTGAAGCTCAATTAGCCAGTTTTGATGAGTCATTGGACTCATTGCCTATGAGTTCCAATGTTGCTCAACATGAGGTGTATTTTTCTGACAGTGGTCGACGTGATCCCAGATCTTCACGCCCATCCTCAAGAAATCAGTCTGCTGGTCGTGGCCGAGGAAAAACCCAAGTACAGTGTCAACTATGTGGCAAACTTGGTCACCTGGCTAATCACTGTTGGCATCGGTTTGATGAAGACTTTATGTGTGTTACATCTGAGTCTCAAACTCACAAAGGTCATCATGTTAATGTCTATTATTCAGTTGTTGGAACCTTTAATTCGGGTTATGAGTGATACAAATGACGTTCTCAAACAGCAGCAGGTACACCACAAGCCAATATGGCTTCTAAATCAGCTGATCTCTGGGTAGTGGATTCAGGCAACACATCACGTTACCCCTAATGTTACTAATATTTTAAACCCTGCTGAGTTTAGAGGCCTAGGTAAACTTACTGTGGGAAATGTAGTTTCCCTTAATATTCACAATATTGGTAATTCAGTTATGGATTATTCAAGAACTTTTCTTTTAAATGATTTATTACATGTGCCCTATATAACAAAAAATTTACTTTTGGTCTCCAAGCTTGCTAGGGATAATGCAGTTTACTTTGAGTTTCATGCTGAGAAATGTTACGTTCGTGATGAATCTACTAGAGTTTTTCTTCTGCGAGGTGAAGAAAAGGGTGGCCTGTATACCTTTACCTTTGGTTGTGCACATAAAGAAGAACTTGGTACTGCTATTTATCTTGTGGCTGTAGATGTATCTCAAGCTCAATCTGATCTTTGGCATCGTCGTTTAGGGCATCCAACTCAGTATGCTTTAGATAAAGTAGCTAAGGAAATCAATGTAAATCTTGATTCTGAGATTAATAAAACATGTGTGGCTTGTCTTATGGGCAAAAGTCACAAGCTTCCTTTTGCATCTTCTAATACTCAGTGTAAAGTTCCTTTTGAGCTTATTTTCTCAGACTTATGGGCACCCCCACACGTTGCATATAATGGTTTTTGTTGGAGTATCAATAAAAGCTATTCAAACTAATTGGGGATGAGAGTATCGTCTATTTTCTACGTTGCTAGCTAAAGTAGGTATAGTGGATAGATTGTCATGTCCTCATATATCAGAGCATAACGGTGTTGTTGAGCGTAAACACCGCCATATAGTTGAGCTCGGACTGGTTTTGCTGGCTCAGACATCCCTACCTATTCAGTATTGGTTGTATGCAATGGTAGCAGCTCTTCATCTCATTAATCGCTTACCAACTAAGGTGTTAGAAGGGTTATCACCTTTTGAAAAATTGTTCAGCAAGAAACCCGAGTATTTTACACTGAAAGTGTTTGGGTGTCAATGCTTTCCACACCTGAGGCCATTTCAAAATCATAAGTTGTCGTTTCGTTCACAACCCTGCATATATTTGGGTTTTAGTCCTCAGTATAGGGGTTACCAGTGCCTTGCGAGTAATAGAAGGGTTTATATAGCACGCCGTGTAGTATTTAATGAGATGGTGTTTCCATTTGTAGGTAAAGAGATAGATAGTCCCAAGAAATCCCAATTGTTACTGATGCTAAAAGATGGCACAGAGTGGTTGTTCCAGCTAATGTTGAGGATGGTCTGCCTGAAGAGGTGGTTGATAGTTTTACAAATCAAGCAAAACAACAAACGTCACCTGAGGTTGTTACTGAGGTCACACTTGTCTTAGAAACAGCTAATGAGATCATACCTATATTAGAAACAACTACGACTTCCAGCTTATATGCATTTCTTTATGGAACTGGTACAGATGAGCATGTTGACACAAGAGCAAATGCCTGTGATAATGTGTCAAGTGATTATGGGAGTGGTAATATAGGCTTGTTGAGGCAAAATTGTCATCCCATGTTGACACGTAGCAAATGCAGGGTATTCAAACCCAAGTCATACTCCAGCTATTTTGAGAATGAAATACTTGCCACATTTTAAGAAATGCTACAGTTTACCGACTGGAGAGAGGCAGTTCGAGCTGAGCTTGATGCTCTTAAAAAAATAACACATGGTCATTAGTGAAACTTCCAGTAGGGCATATACCTGTAGGCTGCAAGTGGTTTTTCAAGCTCAAACAAAACCCTGATGGCACTATTCATCGATATAAAGCTCGGTTGGTTGCAAAGGGTTTCTCACAGGTGCCAGGATATGACTTCGCTGATACCTTTAACCCAATTGTAAAGTTTTACACCTTTAATATTATGTTAGCTTAAGTTGTGACAAACGGATAGGAATTGAGACATGTGGATATTAACAATACATTCCTCAATGGGGACTCAGATGAAGATGTTTTTATGTAATAACCATCAGAGTTCGAGCAAGTGGCTGAGGATGTAACTCCTCTTGTTTGCAAATTACAGAAGGCTCTCTATGGTCTTCGACAAGCACCTAGGAACTGGCATACCAAGCTTAGAGATAGCCTTGTGAATATGGGCTTTACTACATCTCGAGCAGATTATTCCTTGTTTTTTAGTAGAGGACATGGCAATGACATTTATGTGTTAGCATATGTTGATGATATTGCCATTACCGTGTAATCATCTAGCATAATTCAAGAGGTGGTGCAGTTGCTTAGAGAAAGGTTCTCGCTTAAGGATTTGGGTCTACTTAGTTAATTCTTGGGAATAAAAATACATAATTCACGGGATACTATTGTGCTAAGCCAAAAGAAGTTTATACCGGAGCTTCTAGAGAAGTCTGGAATGAAAGGTGCAGCAGGTTGTGGAACACCAATGGTTTTGGCTTCCAAATTATCAGCAAATGAAGGGGAGTTGTTGTATGAAGCTAAAGAATATCGTAGCATAGTTGGATCTTTGTTGTATGTATGTCATACACGTCCTGACTAAGCTTATAGTGTTGGGAAGGTGGCACAGTTCATGCATGCACCAAGTGAAACACATATGGTTGCAGTCAAGAGAATACTGAAATACTTGGATGGAACTGTTAATTATGGGTTGTTGTTTCAACTGGGTGTTGATTGGTTGGCTATTGTTGCATTTTTTGATGCAGAATGGGGTGCAAATATTGATGATTGACGATCCGTTTCTGGCTATGGAGTGTTTGCTGGTAAGTGTCTTGTTTCTTGGAGCTCTAAGAAGCAGAAAACAGTATCAAGGTCAACGATGGAAGCTAAGTACAAGTGTGTAGCATATACTGCAGCTGAAGTAACCTGGGTAAGTACCCTATTTGCTGATCTTGGGCTGCAGCAACACCAAGAACCAATGATCTGGTGTGATAACACAGGGGCAGTAACGATGAGTGCAAACCCCGTTTATCACTCTTAGTCTAAGCATATTGATATGGATGTTCATTTTGTTCGAGAGAAAGTTGTTGTTGGACAATTGCTAGTGAACTACATATCGGTTGCGCACCATATTGCAGATGGATTCACCAAGGCTTTGTCTAAGACTGCATTTGAGGATTTTCGCAAAAACGGGTGTGTGGTGCCTACGGTCTAAGTAAAACAAAACATGATAAGGAAAAGTAAGGGAAATGTTAGCGTGCTGTTGAAAGAAAATAAGGAGAGTATGGGGAATGTTAGGTTGCTGTTAAAAAGAAAATACACGTGTATCGAGTAGGTAGTTAATATGTTAGTGGTTAGCTAGGTTTGTTTGTCTGTTAGTGAAAAGCTGATGAGCATAGTATTCGTTATCCATATTGGTTTTGGTTTACTATTTATCCTTGTTGTCCTCGGATGCATATGTTGTTATGACCAATATATGAATGTTTTCCTAAAGAAAAACCAAAGCAAATTGACATATTATTGTATTTTGTCACTCATTCGTTTGTTTAATAACAATAGCAATAGTAGTAATAATAATAATTTGTATATATATACAATGCATGTAAAGCCACTTAATCCACGTCAATCAATATGCTTTAGAATTAAAACTTAAAACTCCAAAATTGTTTACTTCGAAAATGCAATTGAGGGATTCATGTTGAAATCAAAGATTAGTGAAAATAGCTTGTGTATCTGACATAATAGATCCAAAAATAAATAACTTGCATATCGATATATATAAATAAACAATACATATCAGACTTCTGAGGTCAAGTTTTTTTTTTTAATTAGGACATTTCAGGCTAAAGTTAAAAATATAACGAATGTAGTTATCAGTATCAAATTTAAAACCTTCTCGACAATCACCAACAAGAAATTGACTGAGATCATGTTAATAACGTGTTATAAAATAAAAAGGGAAAATATAAAAAAAATATAAGTATATGAGAGTAATTTACATTACTTTCTCAATATAAATTGTATATCATGCTTTATTTAAACTCTATATTTAAAGAAAAATAGTATCAACAATATATATATAGTAAATGGTTAAAAGCTTTCAGCTGACATCTCCCTCTCCATTTCAATGCCCATTAGGAGCAAAAATTCATCTTTCCCTTCCTCTTAGATAAGAGTTAAAAAAAACATGAAAAGTAGATATTATATAAAACTTTAATTGTTTTAAAAAAAAGATATAAAGAATGGATATTATATAAAACTCTAATCTTAATAGATATTAAAGTCCTAATAATAAATACATTAAAGTCTCACTTAATACATAGTTATAATGATAACAGACATCACATAAAAAATATTCACAAAATCTATCAATTTATAATATTTATCTTAATTTTAAATAATTTTAATTTTATATTTTATCATAAATAAAAATTATAAATTGATAGAATATAAATTCATGATTATTGAAATTATTTAGTAAATAATATAAAACTTATATTATATTAATTTATAATAATTATTTAAATTTTAAATAATTTAAAATTTATATTCTATCATAAATAAATATTATAATTTTTTATTGTTTAAATTATTAAATAAATATTATAAAATTTATATCCTGTCAACTTATAATATTTATTTAATTTCAAAAAAGATTATATTTTATATTTTATGAAAAATAAATATTATAAGTTGAATTTTGAGAATAATTTAATATTAATTTTATCAAAATATATAAATATTTATTTAATTATTTTTATTATCAAATAAAAGTAAAAATAATTCAATCTTTAATTTTACAATTATATAAATTAAATATTAATGTTAGTAGAATACTATTAATTTTTTTAGCGTAGCTCAATGGTTATTTATGTAAAGGTCCAAAGTTTAAATTCCAAATTCTACTAAAATTTTAATTTTGTGGTGATAATATAATATATATTTTTTTATAAATAATATAAAAAATGTAAATTTGTTGGTGCTGGCTAAGAGAAAACTTATGAACGGGTTGCACTAAAAGAAATACAGAAACAAACTTGGTGTAAATAGTACTTTAGATAATCCTTTCCTTTTCCACACAAACAGTGGCAGCCGTATATGTATTTCGGGTAAGTACACGTTACTCCGGAAATCTCAATTTTTTATGTTAATTATTTATTTTATAAATAATATTTATTAGAGACGAGTCCTAATTAAATATTAATAATTATCAAAATATTATATTATTTAATAATAATATAAATAATTATTAACTATTTAAATTTAAATTTCAGTACGAACTACTTTAGTGATTAAACAATTATTGTTATCCTTAAGGTCTCGAGTTTGAGCACTGTGCATGTACGAATATAGGTGTTCATTGTCAAATAATTAAAAATTTTTGTACATATATTACCTTATATTCACCCTAAATTTATTTTAAAAAATACTCAAAATCATAATATAACACGTAATTTGTCTAATATTTAAAATTACAATGACTTAAATTATTTATAGACCAAAAATTTTGAAAATACAAGGTTATCCTTTTTTAGTTCGGTCCTTACTTGATTAAATATTTAATAATTTTGTATATTTTTTAATTTAAATATTTATTTTTACATGAACTAAAATATTATTAGACTAAAATTATATCTAATATGCATATTTTAATAGGTGCCGAGACCTCTTTGGACCCTCACTAAACTCCGTCCTCACCTTAAATTTTATTTGTGTTTACCCATATAAAAATTTTCTATTGTAAATACACATATACTCGTCCTAAAAATATTTATAGAACCGTCGTTACACATAAATAAGGGAGAATGTAATGAGTTCCGCCACGTGCAAAGTTGCAAGTCACGACCAGCAAACACGTATCAAACATGTGGCATCACACAGCAAAGCTGAAAATTGTTAAATATAAGCCACCATTGGAATAATCTAAGTAAGCAGAAGCGAAAATGGAGAAGCAAGAAGAAGATGTGAAGAAAGACAGCTTGGAGGGACTGCCAATGGAGGATAGCCCTTATCTGAAGTACAAGGACTTGGAAGATTACAAGCGTCGAGGGTATGGAACCCAAGGCCACCAACAACCGAAGCCTGGCCACGGTGCTGCTAGCTCCACCGACGCCCCCACTCTTGCCGCTCCCGATCCCTCCTCTGAGCGACCTTTACATGCTACGGATACCATTAACCGTCAAGGGGTCCCTTGAATTCACAACCAGGCTTTGGCTTAATAAAAAGCTTCAACTTTAACGAATATTTAACTGTTTTGAACTTTCCGCTATCAAATAAAATATTTAACTGTTGATTTGACATTTCCTCGCTAAAATAACATTTGAGTTATAGATTTGTTGATGTTTTGTGTATATATGGAGTATATTTTATCTTGTCATAAACTTTATTGAATATAAGTGGAGCAAAATTACTTTAGTTAAAAATTTATTTTAACAGAAAGAATTCGTTTGTCATTTTTATTTGATTCTTAAATAATTATATTATTTTTTATTTTACTTAAAAATTATAAAACTATGAAGATACTCTTAGATAATATTTATTTTAAAAAAATAAAAACATTTCAATCATTTTTAATTAAATGTATGAGTGTTTGAAGGTTTACTTTCAAATGGTTGAAAATCTTATTATCTAAATCATCTCGAACTAATAAAAGAATTAAATTAGTACACGAATTAAGTTATCTCAATACTTAAAAGAATTAAGTTATCTCAATAGTTAAAAAAAATGATTGTTATTTTTAGAGGTCTCAGGTTCGAACATCGTATGTTAGTAGTGTTTGAACATTTATTATCAAATGAGTAGAGATTCTTTCAAATAGATATTACTTAACATTTATTATCAAATGAGTAGAGATTCTTCCAAATACATATTACTTTATGATCATCTTTAGTTTAATAAAAAAATTAAATAGTTGTAAACTTTGATTGATAAAGTCAAACCGATTTACTAAATCGGTGCTAAAAGTTTTTATTTGTTATCAAACTTTCATCGACCTTTTGAAGGGTTTTAATTGATCGAGTGAGTCTAACAATGTACTCTTTTAAAACTAAAAATTTAATGGTACATATTTTTTCTTGTTGTCGTTACTACAAGATTTGTTATTGTTTTGGCTGACAACTCTAGACGTAGTCACGAGAGTCGAGTGAAGAGTTCTCTCTCACACTATTGATAATAATGACCAGTTCTTCCCGATATTAAGGATCATGACATCCTAGAAACTACGATAGTTTGTGAGGAAATCTTCTTCCACAATCTGACTACTTTAAGAGAGAATCAACGTTATTTCGCAAGAACATATAACTCTGATAGTTGCCCCAATTGTAGCCGTTTCGCATGAGTTCTCGTTAGAGGCTCTCAAGGTATAAGACTGGATTTTCATGGATCGAGTGAGGATAAATCATTTGCTGATAAGTGGCTAGGGAAGACATTAAAGATATCGAAGCAACTTCACCTTGTCTCTAAAAGTAGTCTTGAGTCTGTTATTGCTTTACTCAAGGGTGACGTGATTGATTGGTGAGAGACGACTTAGATGACTATGCTGCTGTAGATACCTACTTGAGAGTAAGGCTGTAAAATCAAGTAATCGGATAGGTTTCAGTCGGATCTTGGCAGGTCGGGTAAAATCGGGTACATGTCAACTCAGGTCAATTTGATGGGTTGACTCAGATCAGATTGGGTACAAGTCAAATCAGTTCGGGTTATTTTCAGGTTGATTTAACACCAGCTCCAGATCGGGTTCAGGTCAGGTCATTTTCAGTTCGGATCGATGTCAGTTCAGGTCAAAACAGTTCAGCTCCGAAGCAGATAAAGACCAGGTTAATTCAGTTTCGAGTGGACTTCAGTCGGATCTCGTTCAGATCGGGTCACATCATTGACAGATAAAATTCAGGTCGGATGTTTACCGGATACGGATTAAGTTCAGGTCGTTTTTATTTTTGGATTAATTATTTTGTCATCTTTTGTGATTGATGAATTGCAAGTTATAATTGTATATGATTTCGAGTAAATTAAGAGAAAAATAAATATTCATGGATCAATTTTGTAAAAAAATATAAATTTAAGGACAAAATTGAAGAAATGTAAAATTACAAATAAAATTTTAAAATATAAATTAAACAACAAACATAGGTAAGGGACTAAATCGAAATAAATTTAAAATGTGAGGTTTAAATTAATATAAAAATGACTAAATTAAACACATTTAAAAAGTTATAGGCCAGTTACAAAAATATAAATAACAACTAACAATGGCCTAATGAAGATGCAAATATAAATTTAAGGACCAAATTGAATACATATAAAAGTGAAAGACTTTAAATTGAAATAAATTAAAAACACAAAATGATTAAATCGAAATAAATGCAAAATGTGAAGAAATAATGAAAAATATAATAAATTGCATTCATTTAAAAATTGAAAAAAAAATATAATATATAATATAAGTTTATATATAAACTATATTTATATTATAAACTATATAATTATTATAAGCTATATATATAAATTATGTTTATATGAACTATATATATAAACTGTATATGTAAACTATATATGTATAAACTATAAAAAAGTATATAGTTTATAAACTATAGTTTTTATTAATATAGTATATATATATATGTATATATATATATTATTCAAAGTAAGTGGTGTGAAAAAACTTTTTAAAAGAAATATTATTTTTGTGTTAAAAATTTTGATTTTATTTGGGAATTTAGAGGGAAATAGAGAAATTTTGAGAATATAGGGAAATTGGGAATTTAGAGGGAATTTGGGAAATTTAGAGGGAATAGAAAAATTTGGGAAGTAGGCGTCAAGGATAGTGTCCAACAAGATATTTTGGGTTAATTAGGCTCATGCTCCTCCAACAATCATCATTTTTCCACTTATATTTGATTTTTCATTTCTTTCATTTTAATCATGGTTTAATTGTAAATATCTTCTTGAATTTTCAATACAATGCAATTTAATCTTGTATACATTCTAATTACTTTTAATTTTCAATATATATATATATATATATATATATATATATAGAAACACTAAGCATAAACTATATAAAGTAATAAAGTATATATTTTTATAGAAACCATAAACCCTAAACTCTATATCATGAATCCTAAACCCTAACCCCCTAAACTATATATGTTACTTATAGTAAATGTATGTATAAATCATGTATAGTGTATATAAACTATATATATAAACTATATAAATTAAATTACTTATATACTTTATAGAAACACTATGCATAAATTATATAAAGTAATAAAGTATATAGTTTATAAAAACCCTAAACCCTAAACCATAAACCCTAAACCCTAAACTTTAAACCCTAAACACTAAACCAAAACCTTAATGTAAATGGACTAGCACTAATGCATATATATTTGTAATAAAAGAGTGGGCTTATGTATTGTGTCTATGTAAACTAATGTAAATGGACTAGCACTATTGCAAATGAACTTATTTTTGGGTTATATTATTACTTATTCATAACCACAAAATAAATGGGCTATTAATGTGAATTGACCTAACATGCAACTAAAATACTAATTATGCAAATGAAATTAATATGGCATGTCCTACTATTTATGAACCATATAATATGCAATGTGACATACTAATTATTTAACACCTAATTAATCATGTTTTATATAATTTACATTTAAATAATTTTATTAATTTTATTAAATAATTTTATATAATATGTATGTATAAACCATGTATAGTATATATAAACTATATATATATAGCCTATATATATATAAACTATATAAAGTTAATTACTTATATAGTTTATAGAAACACTATGCATAAACTATATAAAGTAATAAAGTATATAGGTTATAAAAACCCTAAACTCTAAACTATAAACCCTAAACCATAAATTATAATATAAATGAACTAGCAGTAATGCATATATATTTGTAATAAAAGAGTGGGCTATGTATTGGGCCTATGTAAACTAATGTAAATGGACTAGCACTAATGCAAAATATTTGTAATAAAAGAGTGGGCTATGTGTTGAGCTTATGTAAACTAATGTAAATGGATTAGCACTAATGCAAAGGGACTTATTTTTGGGTTTTATTATTACTTATTCATAACAAAAAAATAAATGGGCTATTAATGTGAATTAACCTAACATGCAACTAAAATACTAATTATGAAAATGAAATTAATATGACATGTACTACTATGTATGAACCATATAATATGCAATGTGACATACTAATTATTTAACACCTAATTAATCATGTTTTATATAATTTACATTTAAATAATTTTATATAATATGTATGTATAAACCATGTATAGTATATATAAACTATATAAAGTAAATTACTTATATAGTTTATAGAAACACTATGCATAAACTATATAAAATAATAAAGTATATAGTTTATAGAAACCATAAACCCTAATATAAATAGACTAGCACTAATGCTTATATATTTGTAATAAAATAGTGGGTTTATGTATTGGGCCTATGTAAACTAATGTAAATGGACTAGTACTAATGTAAATGGACTTATTTTTTGGTTTTATTATTACTTATTCATAACAACAAAATAAATGTGCTATTAATGTGAATTAACCTAACATGCAACTAAAATACTAATTATGCAAATGAAATTAATATGACATGTACTACTATTTATGAACCATATAATATGCAATGTGACATACTAATTATTTAATACCTAATTAATCATGTTTTACATAATTTACATTTAAATAATTTTATTAATTTTTTTAAATAATTTTATATAATATGTATGTATAAACCATGTATAGTATATATAAACTATATATATATAGCCTATATATATATAAACTATATAAAGTAAATTACTTATATAGTTTATAGAAACACTATGCATAAACTATATAAAGTATATAGTTTATAGAAACCTAAACCCCTAAATTATAACCCCTAAACTTTAAATCATAAACCCTAAACCCTAATATAATGGACTAGCCCTAATGCATATATATTTATAATAAAAGAGTGAGCTTATGTATTGGGCATATGTAAACTAATGTAAATGGACTAGTACTATTGCAAATGGACTTATTTTTGGGTTTTATTATTACTTATTCATAACAACAAAATAAATGGGCTATGAATGTGAATTAACCTAACATGCAACTAAAATACTAATTATGCAAATGAAATTAATATGACATGTACTACTATTTATGAACCATATAATATGCAATATGACATACTAATTATTTAACACCTAATTAATCATGTTTTATATAATTTACATTTAAATAATTTTATTAAATACTTTTATATAATATGTATGAATAAACCATGTATAGTATGTATAGACCATGTATAGTATATATCTTTTATATATATATATATATATATATATCCTATATATATATAAACTATATAAAGTAAATTACTTATACAGTTTATAGAAACACTATACATAAACTATATAAAGTAATAAAGTATATAATTTATAGAAACCCTAAACCCTAAACCATAACCCATAAACCCTAAACTTTAAATCATAAACACTAAGCTCTAAACCCTAAACCCTAATGTAAATAGACCAACACTAATACATATATTTTTGTAATAAAAGAGTGTGCTTATGTATTGGGCCTATGTAAACTAATGTAAATAGACTAGCACTAATGAAAATGAACTTATTTTTGGGTTTTGTTATTACATATTCATAACAAAAAAATAAATGGGCTATTAATGTGAATTAACCTAAATGCAACTAAAATACTAATTATGCAAATGAAATTAATATGACATGTACTACTATTTATGAACCATATAATATGCAATGTGACATACTAATTATTTAACACCTAATTAATCTTGTTTTATATAATTTACATTTAAATAATTTTATTATTTTTATTAAATAATTTTATATAATATGTATGTATAAACCATGTATAGTATATATAACCTATATATATATATAACCTATATATATATAAAAACTATATAAAGTAAATTACTTATATAGTTTATAGAAACACTATGCATAAAACTATATAAAGTAATAAAATATATAATTTATAGAAACCCTAAACTCTAAATCATAACCCATAAACCCTAAACTTTAAACCATAAACACTAAATACTAAACCCTAAACCTTAAACCCTAATGTTAATGAACTAGTACTAATGCATATATATTTGTAATAAAAGAGTGGGCTTATGTATTGGCCTATGTAAACTAATGTAAATGGACTTATTTTGAGTTGTATTATTACTTATTCATAACAACAAAATAAATGGGCTATGAATGTGAATTAACCTAACATGCAACTAAAATACTAATTATGCAAATGAAATTAATATGACATGTACTACTATTTATGAACCATATAATATGCAATGTGGCATACTAATTATTTAACACCTAATTAATCATGTTTTATATAATTTACATTTAAATAATTTTATTAATTTTATTAAATAATTTTATATAATAGGTCTATTTATTAATTTAATTATCATAATAAATATTTTATTATAACATTTAAAAATTAATCATATTAATTTTTTAGTTATATCATAAACTCAAAAACTCATAATTTTATTAAAATCATATAATTTCGTCAATGATAATATATAAGTCAGGTAAATGTCAAGTCAGGTAAATATTTTAGAGAATTAATCACGTCCAATACTAATATTCATTTATTATCAAATTAATTATCATTTTATTGCCAAAGTTATTTATATTAATATTGTTAAACGTTAATATATATTACATAATAAATACTTTCTTTATTAATATTATTTTTTCTTTTTCTTTTTTTGAAAGAGTGTACTTTGTATTAAGAAGGAAAAAAAGTACATCACCTCAAGGACCTCATTAAAAAACCTCTCTAATCCTAAATGGAGGAAAAAGAGTGTACCTTAGGGTGGTAATGATCAAATACACATAACACTCTTACATGATTCAAACCTTACCCCCATCCTACCACAAGCCCCAATCCGACACATAATAAGACCAACACAGACCAACCGACATTATGAATAGAGAACACACTGAGCAACATACACAAACAACAAAGCCAATGGTAAGAAACTAAGGGCACTACTAAATAACCAGGTCAAACCCCACTATACTAAACTTAGGTCAAACCATTATTTATAGAGTTGTTTTTTGCAAAAAGTGGGAGAACCACCCATGCCTCCCACGCTAGCACCACAACCAAGCAAACTCCACCCATGCTCCCATTTACTCACTACGCCCTACCCCACTCTAACGCCCATACCATGTTGACCCTAATCCAATAAAAAAACTTGAAGCTCGAAATAGAGCTTACAGTCACCCGACAACCTCCTTATTTTCACCAAAAGGAGTATCATGCGGGAACCTACATGATAGAGCACCATCTCCGACAACCTCCTTGTTTCCCAAATCAATGCTTACCCAAGAGCTCATAATTCTCCAAACTTTGAATAACCACCTTTCGAAGCTGAGAAAACAACACCGGTGCCTCACCCACACAAAACGTTACCACCGCTTTATTTTCTAGCTTCATCCGATCAACATAGTTCGCCCTCGCAGGAATACCTCGGTCAGCCACACCCATTCTAGCAGCTAGACTTAACTTTTAACTCCTCATATTCTTCTTTTTTCTTTTTAATGCGATGCTAGTGCATACACTTCTATTTACATTCACGATCGACCCTTTGACATCTTTTGATAAAAACATATTGTCTTGTGAAATGGAAATAACCTGGTTAGGCTTCTGGGATTGAGCCATTTCCACAATGTATGAATTTACTGAAACGTCCTCGTCCACTACTCTACTTGAGGATACCTCTACAATAGGAATATCCACATCCCTCCTTTCCACTAGCCCCATATTAGCTGCCTCCGTTTCATTGACATAAACGTTCCTCTGGCAGAGCGAAGCTACCGTATTATAATATGCCTTGGGACCTATACTAACAGCATGTTCTACTTCTATCACTAGAACTTCAGCCGCTTTCACAGCATCTGTGCACCATACTCCGCCCCCGCCAGTGAGCCGCCAATGAAACATCGAGACTCTTCCATCTCGGGAACCTTTACTAGCGAGACTCCGACGAGCTCCCTCACCGTGGATGATGGGTAGGCAACAACCTTGTCCATCAAAGACGAATCTACCCAGACAGATTCTAGGCTGAAACAAGGTTCAAACTCAGAAACATATACTGAAAAAATCCATTCACCGACTGTCAAATCAAACTATATACTCAGAAATATTATTATTTTTTCTTTAGATAGATTAAACTATATAATTTAAACATCTTTCTTTTGCTTTGGAATAAAGTCACAATTGGGTGATTCCCTTTCCCCTTCAAAAGTACGATTCTTCGTGATCCTATTTTAACAAAACTTTAAAGCCCAACTTTTTGTATTTTCGGTTCGATTTTTTCATTTCTATTTTCGTGTCCTAACTCAGTTTATTGAAGTTGAAATCTTTTTCTTCTTTTCAAGAGAATTTTGTGTTTGTGTTCTAAATCACACCCAAATTTCAGACCAACGTTTTCTTCTTTTTGCGTCTTCAATTCCATACGCTGAGGAATTCTTTGAAACCATCTCCATCACACTATTTTCCAGATCTGAAAATTCAAGATTTATTGCTTTATTTACTTTAAAAATTCAACTGCATCTTCTTTTAAATTACTTTCTGTTCCTTCTTATTAATCATTATTGTTATAATCTTCTTAAGTTTCCAAATTTTAAATGCCATTATCAACTACATAGGTGTATTCTTCTGTTGACAAAAGACGAAGAAGAGAAAACACGCTCGCACTGCTTTAGTTCAAATTTCATTCAAATTGTTGAAGCTTTTCTCCGATCTCTTTCAGTTCTGTTTCTGGTAACTTTAATTTTCTTTGTTTGTCATAGATCTAGTTGGATTTCGCTCCTTTCTTTCGTTCGTTACTTCCAAGGCACTGTTTTGACTAGATTCGGCTACTTCCGACTGTAAATTTGGAAATATCTAGTTACATGCTTCGTAGTGTAGTTTCTACATACTATTGTTTTTTATTAATCTTTTAGATCTTATTTTGGCATCTTTTTTAAAATTTCATTATATTACTTGATATCAAATTAAAAATCTTTTTAGGGATATTATAGTGTTTTACGCATTTTATCTTATAATTGCTAATAAACTTACTAGCAATAAATTAAAATCCTACTTAGTAACCAACTAGGCTTTTTAGTATCCCTCAATTCTCTATCGTTTTATTGGTGCATCTTCTGTCTTCTTTGGATTCATTTTTCATAGTTTCTTATAGCTTCGACTAGATGATTTCTTGAGGTCATGTCCTTCTTTTAGAGCCCATGGGGCGTATAGGGGAGGGCTCGACAGAGTGGTGACAAGGAGACTAGACTAGAGTTTGCTCTTGAATGTAGGCACATTAAATGCTAGGCTGCTGGAGCTGACCGACGCACTTAATAATAGGAAATAGATTTTGCATGTATTCAGGAGACTGGAAAGGGGCTCGCGCCAGAGAGTAATGGGTACAAGTTGTGGTATTCAGGCGTAGATAATGCTAGAAATGGGTGGGTATCTTGGTATCCTCTAGGCTCAAGGAAAATGTAGTTGAAGTTTGTAGATACCGGATAGGATCATGATGCTTAAGGTTATTAGAAGAGGAAGTGGTGAATGTCCTTTCAGTGTACGCCCCACATGTTGGCCTAGGAGGGGGAGAAACGTTGCTTCTAGGATCAGTTAGATGATGTACTTAGGAGCATTCTGGAGGACCAAAGAGTTTTCATAGGGGGAGACTTCAATGGCCATAGGTATACCCGACAGGTATAACGTGTTCATGGGGGTTTCGGTTATGGTAGCAGGAACGATGAGGGGCTACG
Source organism: Hibiscus syriacus (assembly GCF_006381635.1). Taxonomy (NCBI): domain Eukaryota; kingdom Viridiplantae; phylum Streptophyta; class Magnoliopsida; order Malvales; family Malvaceae; genus Hibiscus; species Hibiscus syriacus. The sequence continues at coordinate 8,194,762 of NW_024063533.1, read as the reverse complement.
TTGCTTGAATTGCTACTGCTCACTTTGGTGGTCACTAACTCCTTATTTAATAAGAGAGATGTGAACTTGATTACGTTTCATAGCGGGGGATATTGTACCCAAATCGACTACATCTTGGTTCGAAATCGGGATCGATGGGCTTGCATTGACTGTAAGGTGTTCTCTGAAGAGGCATGTGCATCGCAACACAAATTGTTGGTTTTGGTGTTCCGCGTACCGCACGGGCGAAACACTCATAGGAGGGCTAAACTAGGTAAACCTAGGATCCTTTGGAAGAAGTTACATGGAGCGACAGCTGATGACTTTAGGAGTAAGGTTTTGTCTAATACAGGTTTTGGAATTACAAACTCAAATAATGCAGATTTGTTATGGAAAATTATGGCAAATTCCATCAGAGAGGTGGGCAAAACACCCTGGGTTGTCGACAGGGAAGGCCAAGGAACATAAAGAATCGTGGTGGTGGAACGACGAAGTCCAAACTAAGGTGAAGACAAAGCAAACTTGCTTCAAGGAGTTTTTACAATGCAATGACGACGAAGAAAGGTCGAGAGCTAAACAAAGATACAAGGAGGCAAAGCGGAAAGCCAAGAAAACGATGGCTAAAGCAAATGATAAGGCATACGAGGAAATGTACAAGAGATTAGACACCAAGGAAGGACAAAACGATATCTTTAGGCTTGCAAAATCTAGGGAATAGGAAAAGGATCTAGGTAGCATTAGATTTATTAAGGACAAATGGTGTTCTTATAGCGAAAGATCATGATATTAAGAGGTTTGGGTAGTTACTTCTTTGGCTTATTTAATGACGGTGTCTCTCCCTGTAGAGATAGTACCGTTGATGGGTCATCCGACCATCATACTTCGGCCAATGACTGCCCTACAAGTAGGATTGGGTTTGAGGAAGTCAAAATGGCTCTTAGAAAGATGGGAAGGGACAAAGCTGTCGGTCCTGATCAAATTCCTATCACTGTGTGGTTGGCCCTAGGAGAAGAGGGAGTTAAGTGGTTGACCAATATCTTTAATATTATTTTAGAGACTGCCAAGATGCCAGAGGATGGAGAGAGTCCACGGTGATACCAATCTATAAGAATAAAGGAGATCCCCAACGTTGTGGTAACTACAGAGGTATTAAACTACTCAGTCATACCATGAAGCTATGGAAGGGTGATAGGCTAGGTTGATACAAGTACTAGGGTTTCAGAAAACCAATTTGGCTTTATGCCAGGCAGGTCTACCACGGAGGCGATTCATCTACTTCGACGACTTATGGAGAAATATAGGGAAAAGTCTAGAGATCTTCACATAGCGTTCATTGACCTTGAGAAGGCTTATGATAGCGTTCCTCGCGATACGATTTGGAAGACTTTGGAAACGAGACGGATCCCAACTATTTATATCCGGGCGATTCGTGATATGTATTGTAGATCTACTACATACGTCAGGACTACAATTGGCGACACCGAGGCATTCCCGGTGGAAATCGGACTCCACCAGGGGTCGGCTCTTAGCCCTTACATCTTCGCCTTGATTATGACGACATCTGTTGTGCGACACCAGACGGTGTACCATGGTGTATGCTTTTCACTGACGACATTGTCCTAGTTGCTGAAACAAAATCTGAGTTGAATAGTAGACTGGCTACCTGGAAGACTGCTTTGGAAGAAAAAGGTTTAAGGATCAATATTGATAAGACAGAGTATTTATGTTCAAACTTCAGTAGGGACCAAAACGAAGAAGATGTAAAAGTATGCATAGAAGACACGTTCTCACTCAAAGAATTGTTTCAAGTACCTAGGGTCTATGACATAAAGATGGGGGTAGATGATGAGTTACACTGTATAAAGGCGGGATGCTAAAGTGGAGGGCCGCTACTGGAGTTTTTGTGACAAGAAGGTGCCTCTAAACTTAGGGAAAATTTTATAGATGGCAATAAGACCCGGTTGTATGGATCGAATGTTGGGCAACCAAGAAGATCATGTAAGGAGGATAGAGGCCGCAGAAGAGAATGCTTCGATGGACATGCGGTAGGACTCTATGGGATATGAAACAAACTCTGCTATTATGATGTCCTTGGGGTGGTGCCTGTTTCCGAAAAATTGAGGGAAGGAAGACTACGGTGGTTTGGGCATGTCCTTAGGCGACTACCGTCAGATGCGTCGGAGGTAGAGTCGATTACAGTCGACGGTGCCAGAAGAAGATGATGACCAAGGCGGAAGTGGGAAGACTGCTTGAGATCTGATTTGATGGATTAGCCCTTACCGAGGACATGACCTCTGATAGGAAAGTATGGAGACTTAAGATAGGATAGTCGAGTAGTGTGGTCACATCTCTAGGTATCATCTCTGTCTTCTTTTAATGCCTTTGTAGTAATTTCCATGACTTATACTTTTATTCGTTCTGTTATGGTATTATGAAGGCTTAGAACTGGGCTTGCTATCGTTTGACTTATGTGTATCATTCTCTCCACTTTTAATTTTAGTCGGGTCTTACGTTTCTGTCTATATACAGAGATTTTTTGCAGGGATTTTTTTTATTACTGCCCATTACAGACGCGCATATGATATATGATTTAATAACTGCATATTACGTTCAACTATGTATTTTTGTATTTATTTATACATGCATTGTATTTTATCTATATTTTTAATTTCCTGATTGCCAGAGGTCTTCCACGGAAGCTACTCTCAACCTGGCGTTGGGGGCAGCCTACTATCCTACCTCCCCCTTACCCCATTGCATATGGGAATTGGGTTTTGTGTTGTGTTGTGTAAACTATATTTTATAAATTAAACTAATAATTTTCCTTTGCATTATTAATCCTGTTTATCTAATTTACATTTAAATAATTTTATTAATAATTTATATATAGGTCTATTTATTAATTTAATTATCATAATAATATTTTATAAATTTAAAAAGTAATCATATAATTTTTAATTACATCATAAGCTAAAAAACTCATAATTTTATTAAAATCTTATAATTTCGTCCATGGTAATATATAAGTCAGGTAAATATCAGATCAAGTCATTAACAAGTTAGATCATTTACAGGTTAAGTTAAAAACAGGTCAAGTTGAAAACAGGTCGGGTAATACCAATTATTTACCAGGTTAATCTCGGGTTTGGGTTTATATCAGTCGGATGTAGTTAGGGTTTGAGTATCATATTTTCAGTTCAATTCGGGTTTAGGTCGTTCTCAGGTCGGATGCAGGTCGGGTTCGGATCCACAATTTCCAGGTCCAACTCGGGTTCAAGTTAACACCAGTTTTGACTCGAGTCGATTTCGGATCGCCACAGTGCAGATCAAAAACAATTTTAACTCGAGTCGGTTTCAGTCAGTTTTGCAGTTCGGGTCAGCTTTTTACAGCCCTACTTGAGAGATGTTTCTACATAAGTTTAGAGAGAAGTATATTGGAGATATGCATATCTTTTTATCCCTTTTTATTCTTTCTTTTATTTTAACCTAATATGTGTCCATATTATCGTCACATAGACAAAAGGCAAGTCCTACAAGACACACTTTCAGAAACATTTTAATATAATATGCATTTGTCCCACGTGGCACAAAAGTATATCAATTCGGGAAATAATAAAAAATAGGTGCTAAAATAGGAAATAATTTTAATGGCTTATATTTGGTTAAAAAAACCGTTATGCGTGGCCTCAAATATATATTTTTAATAGATTGAGATTAGATAAAACTTGCTAGATTTGGTTTATTTTTGCCATCCTAATAATCAGTGAGAATATATATAAACATATTGACATGATAAAGATTATAACATTTCTCAAAGGTTGGACCTGTTTAAGTAACCTGGATAGAGAGTTATATTCTAAAAGGGACAGAAGTAATGCAACTAATATATCTACTCCAAGTTTGGACTAAGTAATCATTGTTGCAGCAACAGGGGTGATGGAGGGTGAAATGGACGGGGTTATAAACGTTCAAACATCTCTGTAGATGTTGGTGTTCGAACCCTAAAATTTTAAAGACAATGACTATCCATTTAATTGCTGAAATAATTTGATTCGTGTAAAATATTCTCATATAATTTATTTTATAGAAGCCTCTACTTTTATTAAAAAAAGAAAAATATTCAAATTACAATGAAGGGTTACAACTAAAATCGTAAACTAAACATATAATAAGACATTTTCCTAATAGTAAGACATTTTCCTAAACACAAACAATCTAGCCACTTAAGATCACACAAGGACCATACAAGGGAAAAGTTTAAAAAACCTAACTAAATAAACTCGAACAAAATATAGATACGAATAGATCTAACTGCATCGGTAAACGAACCACAAAATATGATGAAACTATTGAAAGAACACCGAACAACTATAAATCAAAATCGAGCGACGTGAATATACTATCTACGAACACAAATCGCATATCCAAATTCAATCCGAGGGTCCAAAGCATGAAAGATCAGCATGACAACAAATAAGCATCATCTTGATCAGTCGTGGCGATGTCAAATCTAACCCTAAAAAAATAAAAAAGAAGAACAACCACCAAACAACCGAAAACATGCCTTAAAAACAGAGAAAAATGTGTCATAAAGGCAGAGTCGACAATTAACACCAAGACTAGTGCCGTCAATCACAAAGATGAAGAAGATAAAAACTAACTGCAGTTAAGGAAAAAGGGGAAAAAATAGGGCAATGGAATAATATTCTCATATAATTAAAATAGATTAAACTACGAATGAATCATAATACAATATAATTAAGATTTTAAGATAGTAAGTACATCGAATGAATTATTGGATCTATATAATTAATCAAATATCCTGATCAAATCAAATAATGAAACAATATAAGACGGACAAAAAGCCGTTAACCCTTCGTTTTCGTAATCATGAAATCATCAAAGCGACAAACGAGATTGTAAATTGAAAGAACTATCCGTTTTCCTTTTATATTTTACATTACTTTTCTTTTGTTGGCTGTTCTGTTTCATGTGAGATCGTCTAGTGACCGTCACGAATCGCTGTTTCATGTACTGTTAAAGTTTACAACTTTAATCATGATAGTCACCTCCACCACCACCGCCACTTCGTTTGATTTTCCTTTCCTTTTAATATTGAATTTCATTTATTTGCACCCATCACGGCTGCTACTACTGTCTTTCAATCATTAAGATACATCAGAAACGTGGATTCAGTCATTTAAAAATGAAAAACACAGATTTTCTGGCTACAAGAGTCTGCAATTTGAAGTATTTCAATATATATAATCCATAAAATAAACGGAAAAAAGTGATACTGATAAAAGAAATGAAAAAGTAAGCATGCGAGGAATTATTCATGGGTGTTCTTTTAAGGATTCATGGACATAGCTTCCATGTGAAAGTTCTGTTAACCATTCAAACGTTCGATTACGTAAGAAAACTTGCTTTTCTTTCCTTTTCTTCTTCATCTTCAATTCTTGCAGAAGCTTCTTCTCGTCTTCCATGGCGTCAATTTTGTTGCTGCGTTTGATCACCGTTATGTCGTTCAATGGAACTGTTTCGACTGCATTAACCGAACATTTACAACCACTCAACGATCCTATTCTCTTCCCCAGGAACCCTTTGTTAAAATTTTGCGGATTTTTTACTACTTCACCACTTTTGTTAACAATCTTGGTTGTGCTTTTCTTGGTGCTTGAACTGTCGTTACTGCTATAACTATTACAACTGTTGTTTCGGCTGACGGAAATTTTATTGCCGTTGTTGTTGTTGCTGCTACGAGTTTTCAAGTCTGTTAATTCGAGCTCTGGTGCTCGAACCAAGCCTAACCTGAAAAAATCCCACATCGATGATTTCGGGTTTCGCCTGCCGACATTTACTGGCCGATGAGCTCTGGACGATCTTATATGAGGTTTTGGACTTGGATGTATGTTGAAGTTGTTTCTGGTTTTCACTGGCTTTGACTTGTAATAACTTGAACTGTCATTTGAGATGGAATTGAAGCTGCTGCTCCTGCTACTGCTACTAACACTAGTAAACCTACTCAATGAACCATGGTCCATGGATTCGGACCTTGACAAGCTATCTTCGCGGCACCCTGTGAGCCCACTGGCTGAGCTAACTGAGAGACGGAGGGGCAGAATCTGGCCTTGAAAGAACACTTCATCAGCAGCACACATTTCCGGTTAAGTTGAAAGAGAGCCACACAAAAAACCAAAGTTGAAATCTTCATCGGTTTTAGTTGCTTGGGATTCTTCGTCATCTTCATTCCTTGTGTGAATTTGGTTATCTTCTTTAATCAATTGGACTGGCAGATCACACAATGACGATGCTTCATCGTCCTCAGCTTCCCGTTTCCCTCCATCATCACAGTTAGTTGTAGAAGTTGTAGAACATCCCATGGTTTGAAGTAAATACAAAATTACAAACTGAAAGTTTCGTAATTCAAGAACAGTGGTAGGGTGTTCCTTGGAATTGCAGAAAAGTGGGTTTTATACAGCAAAAACTAGGCAATTTTGAATTGCAGAGAGAGAAATAGGGAGACAAGTGGAATATAAACAATAAAAAGCTACTGCAAAAGGTACAACGGAAAATGAACAAGTCAGTGCAGGCGAAGCAAACAGGGATATTTTCTTGTCCAACAATGGAATATAGGGCCTAGGATCTCCCACGCTAGCCATTAGCCATTAGCCATTAGCCATTAGCCATTAGCCATTAGCCATTAGCCATTAGCCATTAGCCATTAGCCATTAGCCATTAGCCACTTTCACCGATACAATTGTGGAGGCCTAAAGAGGTTAACAAAAGTTTATGCTCTGGTGGGGCTAAAACCAAAAGAACATTGGAATAAAGCTAAAAGACAATCTAGGACTAGGCCTGCAAAATTTTTATAATTGTTATATAACCATCTACTTTTTGAGCATGAAATTTGGAAGAAAAAATGGGATGTTAATGTTCATTTATAGTGTCAACAAAACTGCAAGTATTCACGTCATTTCAACAAATATAGTGTGTCAACTAATATAGTGTGTCGTAACCGATTTTTTTTCGGGAACAAAATTTTACTTACCAGGAAAAATAATGTGGATAAATAAATGGTTTTTAATGAAATATTTTGGGAGTCTTCATCGGCCTTTTGGGTCAGGTAGGTCGAATACCTAAAAATCATCTTTTAAAAGAGTTTTTAAGAAAACATCAGTTAAAAGATAAACTGTTCTGCTTTTAACCAAAAATTCATTCTTTTTAATAATAAAAAGGGATTCGTGGTTGATTACGTTTGGAGAAAGATTAAAACCCCCACAACGCCCAAAATTGGTCCTTGTCGATTATAAATTGTCTCTAATAGTAGAATTTAAGAATTAACATATAAATTTAATTTATGATCCTATTATTTCGAATTTTAATCGGATAATTCTAAGGAAGAAAAAGATATTAAATAATTTTTATAAATTATAAAAATATTTATTTATTTAAAACATCAGAAAATGGCATCTAGTTGCTTTAAGACTGCCCTTTTTTAATATTTGAAAAATAAATAAATATAAATAAAACATTTCTCTAAAAAATATATTAATATATATAATTTATAAAAAAATATGATATTTATTAAAAATATTAGAAAATGACTTCTAGGTGCTTTAAGACAGCAATTTTCTTAATATTAAAAATAAATAAATATAAATAAAACATTTCACTAAAAAATAGATTAATATATATAATTTATAAAAATAGGATATTTATTAAAAATATCAGAAAATGACTTCTAGTTGCTTTAAGACATCTCTTTTCTTAATATTAAAAATACATAAATATTATTATTTAAACAAGTGTATATATATTTATATGACTAAAATAATACTAAAATAATAATAAAAGTAATAATTTAAATATATCAAAAGTAATAATAAAAATAAAATTAAATATAACTAAACAGTGACTAAAACAAATAAAATTAAAATAATAGGATTAAAATAAAAAACTTATAATATTAAAATATAAATATTGAAATTAAAGATACAAATTCGAAACATTATAAGAGATAGTGATTAAAGGTGTAATTTACCCTAATTAGTTATTCAGGACTAAAATGAAAATTAATAAAATTAATGGTCTAAATATGTTATTTTACCTAATATATATATAAGCATATTAGTGACTAAATTATAAAGAAAATTAAATTACGAGACTAAAATAAAATGTATGAAAATTTATTATAGCGACTAAATTATAATAAAGAATAATTAAAATATATAATTAAAACGTATGAAAATTGACTTTAATGACCAAATTGTAAACTTACAGAACTCAGAAAGACTACGGAAACGGTTTACCCATTCCCTTAATTACGCATAGGTCCCTCATCAAAACGACCCTAAAGGGCCAAATTCTTTCATTTTCTTTTTTTTCTCTCTCTACGGAGAGAAAGTTCTCTCCCTTCTCTCTAAAAGTATCCGGCCGCCGCCTTGCTCTAGCGCCGTCAGCCACCACCCACGGTGGCCAGATTTTACAAAAATACCCAAATCAAATCCCCAATTTTTCTATACCCGAATTTAAGGTTGTTTTAACCTAAAACCTTACCAATCGTCGTAGATCTAGGTTTTTTACCTTCGGTTTTCTGTGGTTCCATGGTGGTTTTAGAGGCTCTTACGAGGTATATTTCTCCTCTCTCTTCCTAGCTTTCGAATGGCTCTTTATTAATGCTTGGGTTTTCTTTTTTTTTTGCTTGCTGTTGGGTTCTCGTTTGCTGTGTGTGTGTTTTGGCTTGCTCTTGGGTTACTGCTGTGGTCCCTTTCTTTTGCAGGTTCAGTGGCCATATTATAGTGGTGACTCACCTTGTAGCTGCGACGTGGGGGTAGCTGGCTCTTCTAGAGGTTTCATCGAGGCGGCAACATCGTGGTTGTAGCGGGTTAAGTCACCTGGCAATGGGAGTGTCGGCAGTGGCGTGACAGAGGTGGCTGGAAGTTCCTTTGGTCCAAGGTGACAGCTAGGAGTTAGGGTTTAGAAACCCTAGTAGTAACCCTAAACGGGTGTTGAGTCTATTAGGCCAGATTGGCTTCTGTTGGCCGGGTTTGTATATTTTGGGCATGTAATTTAATAATAATAATAATAATAATAATAATAATAATAATAATAATAATAATAATAATAATAATAATTGTAATAATAATAAAAGAAAAAAGAAAAAAATTAGTGTCTACAGCTGCCCCTCTTTGCTCATTCTTGTGTTAACAAGAATAGAGCAAAGACGAAAAGACAATAATTTTTTCATTTGGCTTCTTTTGAGTACAATGGAAATGTTGAAAACATTCTGCCCAGAGGTCTTATGAATGACCCTGAGGTCTTATCATCTTGCACTGTAGGTCTTACAGATGACCCGGAGGCTTTAAAAACATCAAAAAGCTCCCGAAGGCTTTTTGAAAACATCATGCACTGTAGGTCTTATGGATAACCAGGAGGTTTTAAAAACATCAAAAAGCTCCCGAAGGCTTTTTGAAAACATCCTGCACTGTAGGTCTTAGGGATGACCCAGAGGCTTTAAAAACATCAAAAAGCTCCCGAAGACTTTTTGAAAACATATTGCAGTGTAGGTCTTACGAATGATCCGGAGGCTTTAAAAACATCAAAAAGCTCCCGAAGGCTTTTTGAAAACATCCTGCACTACAGGTCTTACGGATGATCCGTAGGCTTTAAAAACATCATGCACTGTAGGTCTTATAGATGTGGGAAATAGTTTACTAAGTAAGAAACTATGAAAATCATTTTCTTACTATTCAACAATTTCATTTTAAGAAAAGATTAAATGAGAAACTTTCGAAAGCGTTTTCTCATTGAAATAACTTGTTGATTGGGTAACATGCCTCATTTTAAAATAATGCTTATTCTGTGGATTGCGTCCATCTATTCTTCAGATGCTTGTGTGATTCCTACATTCAAGGTTTTGAATTTTACCTTCTTCTTGTAAGGTATCATGAATCTTCTTTTTTCATACGAAGATCTGTAAAACTTCATGTATCAATGTAATGCATTGTTTATTATGCAAATGATGTTCTTATGAATGCATGAATATTGATGCAATCTTCATTTGACTTCAAAGTGGTAAACTCGGCCTTCCTTCACTTGAACATTTATTTCCAGGGTTACTTTCGGATATCAGTGTAGCAACCTATGTTATAAAGCTTTCATTTTTGAAGAACCATTTGATCAACTTGTATCTTTGTGTATTATTTGCTTTATTTGAGTCTTAGAATAAATGTTTCATTTATGGAACTCTGGCCGCAATCAGAATTATGACCTTGATGTCCTCATTTTTTTCTTTGATAACATCGACTTTCTTTGCTTGGACTTGTGTAAAAATCCAATAAAGCTTTCATCTTTGGAAAGAGAATCTATCATCTTTGAAGAGATATGTAGATATGTCAAACTTAGTATAAATTAATTAGGATAGCAACGTCTGTTCTGATTTGATTCTTGAAACACATCATAAGGAGGATTTATCCTAATTCTTTTCAGGTCTCCAAATCTAATCAGATCTCGAACAAAGCCATTCAGATCATATCATGTCAAGATGCTTAACAACAACCTGTCGTTCAACCTTAGTTGGATCCACTAGTTTCTTGTTTGTTAAAATTTCTGCTTCCCTTCTGTGGAATGAAATCTTCACCATATCTCACTTCTAACCTTGGGGTTGAAGAAGACAAAATTCATCTTGGATCAACAAATGGAAATACCATATGATCACAACATTGGTCCAATATCAGAATAACTGGTTCGTAAAACATTTGACAACACATTCATCATTTCTTGTGATTTCTGCACAGATGTTTCGTAAACATTTAACAATACATTCATCATTTCCTATGACTTCTGTACAAATGTCTGGTCAATGAAGCTCTTTTCATAATGTTTAAAGATTTTGTATGTTGTCACAAGACCACTTGAGAACAAAACTCAATGGGAATATAAGTGAGATGTTGGCGTGTTTCATGACCAAAAAGTTGGTCAAATTCACGAGATATGCTAATGACAAATTGAATAAGAGATACCAACTGGTCTTGATAACATCTCGGGCAAGGGCTAGTGTGATACCGATCAAGTTTTCTTCCATAATGAGTGTTGTAGGAAGTAGAAACATATCAGCTATAGGAGTCATGTATAGAAAGAGGTCCATGGAATTCTTGCTGCTGTAGATGAAACGTACATGATAAACCAAATAGATGAAAACTTAGTTCAGCCTAGCTGGCAATGATATCCCCAGTAACAATGAGAATAAGGGTAATGTACGTAATTTGAGCCTCTAATGTCATCAAGTAAACAAAAATTGATGTGTAAAACAGCTTCGTAACCCCAATAGTATAGTTGAAACTAACTGCCAGAAATCTCAAAGAAATATTTGCAATCATCACCGACACACAGAATACAAAAATCAAAGCCGAGATTTTGAGGAACTGAACCCTAGATTGAATGGTCTGCATGGGGGCCATCATTATCCATGCAACTGTGATGTATCTTAACAAAGAACATGCTATTATGTGACACATGGTTAAGAAGATTGGGTATTTGAAATCATACTTGATGAGTAAATATTTGTTCAACAACAGGACCCTAATGTAACTGTTTGATGAACGAAGCAATTATGTATAGTCAGCTCGACTACCACTGCAAAATATATCAACATTCTTGATTCTGATTGAAAGGGGCTTTCAGCATACCCCCTCATTGGCTTCTTGTTAATCTGAGCCTTCAAAATACCCCATATGGATCTGTCTGAAGTAACCTTTAAAATGCTCCAACATTTGTTGATACATATGTTAAAAGTGTGCTCAACATTACTTCTTGGTGAGATGATCCTCCAAGAATGCCCAAATATTCATATTACTATGAGCCTTCAAAATGCCCCACTATTCTATTTCTGGTTGAAATGGGCTTTCAAGATGTCCTGCATGGATATGTCTGAATTGGGCCATCAAAATGCCCCCAACCTTCTAAGATATTTATCTTGAATACTCTCATTCTGATGTCACTAAACAGCAGTTGTTAAGTAACTTGAGGAATTCTCTTTATGTTGTCACAAACTTAAGAAGTAATCAATCATTCTGACGAAAATGTCTAAGATATGTACCTCTTCTGAATGAGGTGCCCCCATTTTTTTTGGATCTGGAGGGATCTAGTCTGACAGAGTGGTATAAATCACTTGGTAATTTATTCCAGGCTAACACAGTGAACCTTGTTTTCAGTGAAGATTATTTCTGGAATATACTTTTCTGTGGGAGAGAAACCAATTTATGTGAACAATAATCTTATTTTGATGCAATAGCAAGACTACATATATAGTGGTAAAGGCTCTTGAAAAGTCTGCACCCATGTAACATGTTGATTCTGATAACTATTCATCTAATTATGAAGCGATCTTTCAGGATGATTTCACAGATATTGAAAGTTCTTCTGATACCGAGGAAATCCTGAATTCTGATTATGATGAGGAGAATAAACTATTATACTTGACGAAAATGGGGTAGTCAGAGGCTGAGGCTTCAATAGCCATAGAGAGATGTGGTTCGGATTCATCAATTGCAGAGTTGACAGATTTTATATGTGCTGCTCAAATGGCTAAGGCTGCTGACGCACTTCTTCCTGTAGAAGATATGAAGCCATTATACAATAACCCCAATTACAAAAAAAGGTAAAACTCGGGCTATGATTTTTAGAAAAGGAAGAAGCAGAGGAAGCTTGAAAAGAAGCTTCTTAATGAAGACGATCATGCAGTTTATCTTTCAAATCTAATGATTGGTTTTGGGGTTCTTACGGAACCAAATCAGATAACTCAAAGAACACTTCTAGAAGATGTTATTGGGCCTCCTTATTTCTACCACGAGAACGTGGAACTTTCTCCAGTTAGTGTTTGGACCGAAATGTCATGGTACTTATACGATGTAGAGCCAAAATTTGTAGATTCGAAGTATTTTTGTGCTGCTACACGGAAAAGGGGCTATATTCATAATCTGCCAATTGAGAACATATTTCCTCTTATTCAGCTTCCTCCACGCACCATACATGATGCTTTTCCATTGACAAAAAAATGGTGACCTTCATGGGATCCAAAAACAAAGTTGAACTATTTACAAACATGTACAGGAAGTGCCAAATTGACAGAAAGGATCCGTAAGGTTCTTGAAGCTTATGACGATGAGTCACCTTCGAGTGTCCAGAAGTATGTTCTTGATGAGTGTCGAAAATGGAATATGGTATGGGTTGGAAGGAATAAAGTTGTTCCACTTAAACCTGATGAGGTGGAAATGCTTTTAGGTTTCCCTAAAAACCATACACGAGGAGAAAAATCTGTTAGAGACATGTTCTCCGATGGTATCAATGTCCTGTCTTTTTTCTCTAGGATCAGTGATGCAGGGGTTGCCTTCTACTGTCTTGGCATACCTTTGAGAATAGATGCGCAAGAACTGAATGGTGATCGGTTGGAGCAATTAATGAGTAGATTTGGTGAATTCTACCTTGTTGGTGGCATCAAGTGTAATAACCTTACCGGAAGAAATAAACATCATCGGGATGAACTAGAAGATTTTTGTTGGTGTATTTTCTTGCAATGACTGCTACAGTGACTGGTTCTTCTGCTGCTTCAAGATAGACACCTCCATATCACACTCTTCCCGAACCATGGAAAGGTTTATTTGAAATGGGCTTTCAGTATGTCCCTTTAGAACAAGGTAATCATTCTTGATGAGTTGCTGATAATGTCACAAGAGAGCGTCATAAGTTCAATTCTCCAAACTTTCTTGCTTCTTGGACCACTTACTTTCAAGAAAGTGAAATGCTTCATCATTCTGGCCTCGTTCATTCTTATTCTTTAATAGAGGTAGAATAGACAACAACTTGCTTCAAGGACCTTCCTCATTTGAGACTGTCCTGTTTGAAAATGTTTTTTTTCTCCGTTTTTATCAAAGAATGAAAGAATTTTGTAAAGTATTGCTCCTTACAGGTTCACAATAGAATCAAATCATAAAACATGAGTTTAATGAATATCAAATAAATCAACTACTCTTTTAACTCATAAAATCATAGTCCTATGGCAAGTGTCAAAATTATTGACTGATTTAAGGTGTAGGTTGATTCTGGCAAAGTAAGGTCTCTTCAGGTTGGTCCAGGATATATGTACCTTTGAACTTTCACTAACTTGAAGAAATGGTTGTTATGTTCATCTCATAGAGATACTTCTTGGTTCCAGAATCTCAGGAACATCTTTGGGATGTGCGGTGCTTCATCAAGAGCTTAAGATCGTCTCTTATGTCGTTGTTGCACCATTCAATATTCGATCCACCTTTTCAGGTTTTCAACTCGAATCCTCCTTTGGTTCCAAGATGTTATTTAAAAATTTACATTATGAACCCTTTTATCATTTTTCTATATCATGCATTAAAGATTTAAAAAAACAATTTTTGCAAATAAAAATCAATCCTGAGAGGCGGAATGAAATCTGAAGATAGTCTCTTTCACATAGAAAATACATGTATGATTAGAATGGACTTTTCAGGTACGTAATGTAGGTCAGGGCACATGGTTACGAAAGAAAGGGATAAAAAGGCCCAAACAAGTGTTTAAGTGTAATTGAACCAAGGATCAATTCATTCTGATGCCTTCAATCTTGCCTTGCTTGACTTGGATTTGCTTTGCTGGGGATTTTTCTATAAGATTCATTCATCTCCAACATTTCTTCCGCTTCTTGTTGAATATGAATCTTTGAACTAATTGCACTTGATCAACCTGGTAACTTGAGGCTCAATGAGTCACCCATCTTGATTCAATTTTTTTTCTTCTTTTCTTTTTTTTTTATCTTTTTTCCCTTTTTTTCTTCTTTTTATCTCTTTTTTTCTTTTTTCTGATGAATGTGTATAGGACTTCAATTGCTTTGAGAACCTCCTTTTCCTCTTGCATCACAAAAATTCTTTCGTTATTCTTGAATGGATTGATCTTCAAGCACTTTGTATTTGCTCTACCTTGTAGTTCAAAAATCTCTTCATTTCATGAAGATTTGCTTTCGTAATTGACAATCTTTATTCCTGTGAGCAGATATCATTCTTCTTGCCCCCCAATGTGGAGAGTGATCCTTGGTTAAGGTTGAATTAGAAGAAAAACATTATAGGCTCAAAAGGGGACAACAAGGGATATATTTATTTTTGAAAAGATGAATGAAACAATGTCGTTCGTCATCTCATACACATAAGCTTTTGTAAAAAGAGGTATCCCTAGGGGATGAATATTCAAGATTAATCTTTATTTACATAAAAAATGTAATTAATGCATGATATAATTATTCAAATAAATTTTTTTCCTTCTTCTTTGAGTATGTTCCAATCACTCAAAATTATCTTCGATAAGTTGATCCATGATGCCTCATCTCGTCTCTTCTTGCAGAAAGAATCATGGATAATTTGAAAGTTTGGTTCTTTTGAGGTCTTTTGGTTTATGATGGTTTTGTATTTGGAAGGACAAATGTGGTGGAATGTTATAAACCAATCAACAATCAACTCTACCAAGAAGGTAAACATTTGGATTTGGTGTCTCAAAAACAGGTAGAGATGTAACTTCAGAGTTTTAGATAAATGTAGTGTCAGGATTTGGTTTTTGTAAGGGTCAAGTAGTTGACATTGGATGAGATATGGAATGTATAATTTTACCACTTGCCAAAAATCTATAATTCTTGAAAAGAATATTTAATCTACTTGATACTCAAAAATTTCAAGATTAAAATTTAATTCCTTGCTCATAACCATAAAAGCAACAAAAAATTATTTATCACAACAAGACAGAGAAAGGAACAAAAACATGTTCAAACAAGATGTTGAAAGTAGAAAGTACAACAGTGGTAGATAACAACTTCCACTTGTTTATTTAACTTGCTCTATCATTCCTCGAATGTCGGGTGTGTACTTGGTCTAGGATTTTCATCCTTATTTTGCCCCCCATTTCTTGATCATTTCTTTTGTCAAGACTCCTTTGTCAACAAGAATCTCTATTTCTTTTAACAATAGCCTATAATTTCCCATGGAATGCCCTAATACCCCCAAGTGGAAATCACAAACACTACCTTGATCATAGCTATGAGCAGAAGGGTTTGGTGGCATTTTCATTGGTCTTGGTGTGATGTATTGACCTTTAATCAAATGAGGGTACAAGTCTGAAATGGAAGTTTGGAACACCTCCAAAGTATTTCTTGATCACATGACTTTCTTTGGTCCATCCAAACAACTAATTGCTCTTTTTCTTTTGCAGTTGCGGGGATTATGAATGCGACATTCATTCACATCATCATCTTTCACTCTCTGATCCGTCGGGTTTCTGGATGTGACTTTTAAGTTTCCTTCGCTGATTACATTTTCAATTAATTCTCCATTTGTCATAAGATTCTTGAATTCCTTCGTCGGATTTTCCAACATTAACTCGAAGAAAGGAGCAAGAAGGGAATCCCGAAACATATGTGATATCTCTTCTTCTAACATGAGAGGTTGAACTTGTGCTGCCACTCCTCTCCATCTTAAGGCATACTTCTGGAACCCTTCATTGGCTTTCATTTTTACTCCTTGAAGATTCATACGTGTTGGAGCTAAGCCTTTAACATACCAATATTGTCCCAAAAGTGCATCAACTAGATCAACCCATCTCTTGATTTGTTCTTGGGTCAACTGATCATACCATACTATTGTTGGGCCAACGAAGCTATCATGGAAGAAGTGAATTAACAAATCATCAGAATTCAAATACCCTTCCATTTTTCTGCAAAACATTTTTAGGTGGATTAGGGGACAACTGGTGCCATCATATTTCTCAAAATATGGCATTTTGAATTCATGGGGAATAACCAAATCTGGAACCAAGCTGAGCTCTCTTACTTCTAGTTCTTTGTGGGAGGCATTAACATCTTTCATATTTCTGATTGCTTCATCCATCTTCTTAAATCTCTCCTCTTATTGTGAATAATTAATGAGGATATTCTTTGGGTTCGATTGGGATGCCCCAGGGTATGTTATCATTCTTTACTTTTCAATCTGATAGCATGGTTGCTCTTTAGCAATTATCTCTTCTTTATCAAATACCATCTCCTGAATAATTTGATTCGATCCATCTTGTGGAGAATTCGATGCTTCTTTCCTTGTATCTTGAGGTAACCCTGTCAATTATTATGGCCACTGATCTTATAGTCTTTTATAAGATTGCACCATTATTTTCACGATGATGGTACAATAATATGAATGAATGATCTCGATTTTACTGTTACAAAACCTTCCATGAATTATTTACATGTTTTTATAATTAATGTATATAACAATACTTAAATAAATAAAAAATGTAATGTAAATGCGAAAATGCATAAATGCAAAAATAAGAATGCAAACTGTGCAATGCAAAAGCAAACATAAAAGTATGAATACATAAAGAAAATGCAAAGATGTGAAATGCAAATGTATGTATGAAAAGGTGTTACTCAAGAGTGGCCATCTTAAAACAGATTTCATTGAACACAAAAGTTTCGGTGCATCAAACAAAACTTTTACATGTATGGGATAGCTTCACTAATTTCTCCATTTCCCTTAAAGCCAAATTAACTTCCACTCATGCTCAGGTGTGGAGTTATCAATTGCCTTAATTCTCTTGTGAAGCCAGCTAAGTCTACCAGCTTCTGTGTCAATTCCCGGAGTTGTAAACAATGTTGCTCATTTTTTCTCGTGAGAGAATCTTTATGTTCAAGAAGTTCTTGACAAGATCCCCATAATCATCTAAACATTTCTTCAATATCTTGTTCTTAGATCTAGAGGCTTTTAACTCAGTATCAATCTTATGTTGATGGATCAGATATGATGCTTCTATATTGGTCATAACACTATTCAACATTTGATTTTTGGCTTGACATTTTTCAAATTCAATGACAGAGGTATTGCGTCTTTCTTCTGCAACTCTTAAATCATGAGAAAACTTCTTGGCTTGACCTTCATGTATGTTATAGTTCTTTTTCAGTTTAGTGACCTTTGTTATCCACTCTTCTGGGGTGTTTCCTATGCCAGCGTTTTGAAATGCTTGATTGACCTTCTGGAAATCTTCATGCATGGTTTCCATTTTGGTGCTTAATTTATTGTTCTCAATCTTTAAATGATGTATTTGAGCCTCAGACCTCAGCAAATCTTCTTCCTTCTGGACACCCCTACTGATATTCTTACCTTTGACCACTTTTGGTATTAATCTAGCAAGACCTTCAATTACCAAACTAGGTCGATCATTTATCATAAATTGTAAGGTTCCATGATCCAAAAAACTTTGGACTTGTCGTTTGAAGGCAAGACAATTCTCAATGGTATGTCCATGAGCTCCGGCATGATATTCACAATAAATATTGATGTCATACCAATTTGGATACAGAGGTTGGAACGATTTTATGTAGTATGGAACCACTTCTTGCGCTTCAAGTAGCTTCTCATATAACTCTTTATATGATACAGAGATAGCATCAAAATGAGAACCTCCTTTTGTCTTAGATTGAACCTGAGTTTTAGACGTCGGGAGCAGACCAAACTTCGACGATTTCAGATTACATGATTTCTTATCCTTTCTGGGAGTTTTACAGTTGTCATCATTTCTTTGGTATCTCCAGATAGTTTATGAATACTAATGATGACTGTCTGTAATTTCTAAAATTGGTTAAGATCCGAAGTTCCTTGTATATCTGAGATTGCTGGGTTGAGCTCTCTTTCGTTTTGTGTAGGAATCTCTTTTCCTTTGGCCAAAACAGATATTCTACCCATCATCTTGGAAATCTGCTCTTTTATTTCTCGTATATTCTTTTGCTCTTCAATGGGCATACAATCTTTGAGTGCATAGCTCTCCTTTATCCTCGGAGTTCCCTCAGGATGCCATTCTTTGGCTGCGTCATATTTTGTTTGATCATAAAACTTTTTGTCCATTTATGAATTCTTTTCAATTTGATGAACAATCTTTCAAGTTAACACCTTTTGGTTATGCTATGATCATGCAATGCAGACAAAAGAAATCAATATAAAAAAGTTAGAGCAAAAATGTATGAAAAAATAAAATGAGAAAGGAAATTGGTTAGTACATTAGAAAAGATTCTATCATGGTATATATCCTAACCTCATGCTTTCTAGTTCCATGCTTTGTTTGGAAAAATTAACCTAACCGCATGATTACTAGTTCGCAAGCATTTATTTAGAGGAAAAAATAAAATCAATTGAAAAAATAAAAGTTAGAACTTATTTCTCCTTTGTGTACACCTACGGACAGAGTTTCGGTATTGTTTTAGATTAGGCGAATTTCTAGGGTATATTATATGCAGGGTTTCAGTTGTAGGAGTAAAGGTACTCGAATTGTCCTTGTTGATGCCCCCTTGGGCTGTCAAACCCTCAATCCTAGTCCACTATAGACTTAAGCGGATCGAGTTCAATTCGAGGGGACACATTTCTCTATGCGTGACACGGAGAATAAATTCTCACGAAGATATAGAGCATATGAACCCGAAAGTTACTTGCTAGGTCTGATACGGAGAATAAATTCTCACGAAGACGTCACTTTCACTCCCACTTAAAAGGGACAAGCTTGAATATAAAGCTTATGTTATGCAATGCAAGTGTTGTGTGTGAGGAGAAATATTCACATAAAAAGTAATATCTAAAATGGATATAAAAATAATAAAGGATAAAAAATAATTGAAAGAAATGAAAAGAATCATAAATTAAATAAAAATAGATTCTCAATTTCTAATTCTAGAGACAACATATAATCGATTTTGTTGATCAGGATCCCTAGCGGAGTCGCCAAACTGTCGTAACCGGTTTTTGCCCGGGCACGAATATTTACTTGGCAGGAAAAATAATGTGGATAAATAAATGGTTTTTAATGAAATATTTTAAGAGTTGCCATCAGCCTTTTGGGTCAGGTAGGTCGAATACCTAAAAATCATCTTTTAAAAGATTTTTTAAGAAAACACCAGTTAAAAGATAATCTGGTCTGCGTTTAACCAAAAATTCTTTCTTTTTAATAATAAAAAGGGATTCGTGGTCGGTTACGTTTGGGGAAGGATTAACACCCCACAACGCCCAAAATTGGTCCTTGTCGATTATAAATTGTCTCTAATAGTAGAATTTAAGAATTAACATATAAATTTAATTTATGATCCTATTATTTCGTATTTTAATCGGATAATTCTAAGGAAGAAAAAGATATTAAATAATTTTTATAAATTATAAAAATATTTATTTATTTAAAACATCAGAAAAGGACATCTAGTTGCTTTAAGACTGTCATTTCTTAATATTTAAAAAATAAATAAATATAAATAAAACATTTCTCTAAAAAATAGATTAATATATATAATTTATAAAAATAGGATTATTTTTTAAAAATATCAGAAAAGGACTTCTAGGTGCTTTAAGACAGCCTTTTTCTTAATATTAAAAATAAATAAATATAAATAAAACATTTCTCTAAAAAATAGATTAATATATAATTTATAAAAATATGATATTTATTAAAAATATCAGAAAATGACTTTTAGGTGCTTTAAGACAACCATTTTCTTAATATTAAAAATACATAAATATTATTATTTAAACAAGTGTATATATATTAATATGACTAAAATAATAATAAAAGTAATAATTTAAATATATCAAAAGCAATAATAAAAATAAAATTAAATGTAACTAAACAGTGACTAAAACAAATAAAATTAAAATATAAATATTGAAATTAAAGATACTAATTCGAAACATTATAAGAGATAGTGATTAAAGGTGTAATTTACCCTAATTAGTTATTCAGGACTAAAATGAAAATTAATAAAATTATATGGTGGTTGGTGGTTGTCCCTTGTTCCCATATGTAATGGGATAAGGTGTAGGTAAGATAGTAGGATGTCCCCAACACTAGGTTGAGAGCAGCTTCCGTAAGAGACCTCCGAATTATGAAATGCCCTCCATGGGACTCGATCCCACGACCTCAAGGTTAAGAACATTGTACTCTACCAATTGAATTGGATGGTCATTTATGAAAATTAATAAAATTAATGGTCTAAATATGTTATTTTCCCTAATATATATATAAGCATATTAGTGACTAAATTATAAAGAAAATTAAATTAAGAGACTGAATTAAAATGTATGAAAATTTATTATAGTGACTAAATTATAATAAAGAAAAATTAAAATATATAATTAAAACGTATGAAAATTGATTTTAATGAACAAATTGTAAACTTACAGAACTCAGAAGGACTGTGGAAATGGTTTACCCATTCCCTTAATTACGCACAGGTCCCTCATCAAAACGACGTCGTTTTGATGAGGATATAAAAGGCCTAAAATCGGCCTTAAAGGGCCAAATTCTTTCATTTTCTTTTTTTTTCTCTCTCGACGGAGATAAAGTTCTCTCCCTTCTCTCTAAAAGTATCTGGTCGCCTTGCTCCAACGTTGGCAGCCACCGCCGGCCACCACCCATGGTTGTCGGATTTTACAAAAATACCCAAATCAAAGCCCCAATTTTTCTATACCCGAATCTAAGGTTGTTTTAACCTAAAACCTTATCAATCGTCGTAAATCTAGGATTTTTACCTTCGGTTTTCGGTGGTTCCACGGTGGTTTTAGAGGCTCTGACGAGGTGTATTTCTCCTCTCTCTTCCTAGCTATCGAATGGCTCTTTATTGATGCTTGGGTTTTCTTTTTTTTTTTGCTTATTGTTGGGTTCCCATTTGTTGTGTGTGTGTTTTGGCTTGCTCTTGGGTTGCTGTTGTGGTCCCTTTCTTTTGTAGGTTCGGTGGCCATATTTATAGGCCACCACCGAGTTATCTTCGGACCAGTCACAGAGGGCTTTCTCGGTGAGTCACCATACTATAGTGGTGACTCACCTTGTAGCTGCGACGTGGGGGCAGCTGGCTCTTCTGGAGGTTTCATCGAGGCAGCGACGTTGTGGTTGCAGCAGGTTGGGTCACATGGCAGTGGGAGTGTCGGCAGTGGCGTTGAAGAGGCAGCTGGAAGCTCCTTTGGTCCAAGGCGGCTGCTGGGAGCTAGGGTATAGAAACCCTAGTAATAACCCTAAACGGGTTTTGAGTCTATTAGGCCAGATTGGCTTCTGTTGGGCCTGTGTTGTAAACAGGCCAGGTTTGTATATTTTGGGCCTTTAATTTAATAATAATAATAATAAAAGAAAAAAATGAAAAAATTAGTGTCTACATAGTGTAAGCAAGATTATCAAACAGACTGAGTCAAGGAATTCAAGATTGAAAAATTCTACATCCATCCCCGATTAAAGGTAAAGTAATAAAGCTATAACAGAAATCAAGCAATTCAGTCCAAGTTATCAAAAAGACTGAGTCAAGGAATTTAAAATTGAAAAATGCTAAGATGGGTTTTACTTGCAAATACTAAACCAGTACTTTGTTGTGACAAACATGTTTTCCACTAATGTAATAGCATAACTCATAGGGGAAACTTAAGTTTTGTCGATAGCAAAGTTCTATTAGTCTTAAACAACTAACCCTAAAATTGCTAATACTACCAAGACAGTTTAGATCTCTCTTAAATTGCTAGCAACTTAGATGTCTCTAACCTTGTTAAGTCAACTATCGTTGTACACTTGGCTAAGTTTATGGTGTTAACGACTCTAGTGAAACTCTTAAAGAAGACCTTGCTTCTTTCGATAGATATGATCCAGTAAAACCACTAGAAGTAAAACAATTTTTATTTCTCTATGACTGTTGTGAGAACTTTTATTGCAACGCATACTGCTAACCCTAAGAATGTTCAATTATGGTACGTTATACTTAATGAAGTGCTTTATCATGTTTTAAAATACTGTTACGTGGATGATATGTTAAGCATGTTAGAATATGTATATGATCATAATTTCCTAAAGTGATAAACTGGTTGCCTAAAAATGACTATTATGACCAAAAATGTAATTTTTTTTTCTAAAGTATGCTTTTTTGTTGATTGAATATTATGAAGCGTGAATTGGTTGTGATTTGACATAATTTTAATATTTCAAGTATGTTTATATTTGATCCTTTACTATAAAAACAAATAGGATTGGAATTAGTAGTTTAAATATGCATGATCAATATCAATTTTGTAAATTTTCAGAGGAATGATCGATCTCTTAGATATTGGAGTGGAAAAGGCTGATTTTTCCGCAAGAGCGATCGATTTTCTAAAAGAATCGATCTCTCTGGAATGGATTCATGAAACTTTGTTTTAAATTGTCTTTTTAAGTCCATAAAGTTGATTTTTAGCCTTTGGCACTCGATTGAACAATATTATATAAAATAGTCCACATATTTTGAAATTGTACTTGAGGACGAATTTGTTGCGGAATACGGTTGTCGGATAGAAAAAATCACAACTGATAATTTGAGAAAATAACAATAAAGATAAATGAGACATAAATTTTTCTTGGAAAACCCCTAAATAATATAGGGTAAAAACCACGGGCAAAAATAGAAGAATTTCACTATAAGAAATAGAAATTACAACTTCTCTCGATCTAACAATGAGAAAACAACGACAATTGTCTCTTGATAAAAAGGATAAAACACCTCTATAAGAAAACTATCAAATTTCTCTAGTATTGGGAGGATGTTGGAATGATTTTGGATTTTAAGAAATGGAAAATGGCTAAGCTATTTATAGTTGAGTTTAGGGACCTACTTTGTAAATAGCCTAAAATTTAAGGACTAAATGAATAGTTTTCCCTTTCTAATAACACTGATTTCATTACTGCATTCGTTTGAAAACCTTCATTTACACCAAACGATGCATTAATGCAATTAAAGTGCTTTTAAGTTTCAACAATCTCCCACTTGAAGATTTGATTGGAACAATCATATCTTCACACCATTCTTTCTACCTTGTACCATTCATGTTACTTACGTCTCTAACAAGCCACAAGAGGATCGACACCAAGCAAACTTATCAATGTTGATTGTCTTTGTCATAAAATCTGCTATGTTGTCGTTGTATTAATTTTCTACATATCTACTTTCCCTTCTTCCACTTTCTCATGAATGAAGTGGTATTGGACCCGAATGATTTTTTGTTCTTGAGTGAAAAACACGATTCCTTATAAGATGTAAGGCGCTATGACTGTCATAAAATAAAGAGACACGCTCTTGTTTGTGCCAGAGCTCCTCCAATAGTATTTTTAACCAAATTACATCTTTACTGGATTTTGCAGCTGTAACGTATTCTGCCTCTGTTGTTGACGTAGCAATAATTGAATGTAGTTTTGAAACCCATCTTACAACTCCACCAACAACTTTGAATACATATATTATAGTAGATTTGTTTTTATCTCTTGCATAGTCAAAATCGACATAACCATTGATAAGAAAGTTTGATCCTCCATAACATAATGCAACATTTGAAGTCCCTTTAATGTATCTCAAGATCCTCTCTCTGTATTCCAATGCTCTTTTCCTGGATTCGTCATGAATCGACTAACCACTCCCACTGCTTTTGCAATGTTTGGTCTTGTGCATATCATAGCTAACATTAAAATTCATAGTGGTGATGCATTCGATACTCTAGACATCTCTATCTTTTCTTCTTTACTACTAAGACTCATACTGGAGGATAATTTGAAGTTAATAGAAAGAGGGGTAGAAATTGGCCTACAATGTTGCATGTTGAATCGTGATAAGATCTTCTTCAAGTAATTCTTTTGTGAAAGCCAAATCTTTCTATTACTTCTACCCCATTGAATTTACATCCTAAAATCTTGTTTGTTGGACATAAGTCATTCATTTCAAATTTCCTAATCAATTGTTCCTTCAATTCTTCAATATGATCTTTGTTGGGGCATGTAACTAACATATCATCCACATACAACAACAATATAACAAAATCTTTATCACCAAACCTCTTGAAATAAGCAAAAGGGTCTGCATTAAGTATGTTGTATCCAAGGCACATAATGAAGGAATCAAATCTCTTATACCAACACCTTGGTGCATACTTTAAACCGTATAGAGATTTGTTCAACCTGTAAACTAAGTTCTTTTTTTTTCTTTTTCTTCAAAACCTTTAGGCTGGAGCATATAAATTTCTTCTTCAAGATCTCCATAAAGAAAAGTTATTTTAACATCAAGCTGCTTTGGATGTAAGTTCAATGTAGCACAAGTTGTCAAGACTACCCGAATCATTGTTAGTCTAACCACAAGAAAAATATTTTATTGAAATCAATACCTTCTTTTTTAACATATATTTTGACCACCAGTCTTGCATGATACCTCTTCACTTGATCATTACCATTTCTTTCGATTTTGAAGACCCATTTGTTGCCAATTGCCTTTCTTATTTGTGGCAATAGCACAAGGTCTCATGTATTATTTTTATAAAGGGCTTTAATTTCTTCTTGCATTTCGTTATCCACTGTGAAACATCTGAGCTATTTATTGCCTCCAGAAATGTTGATGGCTCATTCTCTTTCGTTAAAAGGCAATATGCAATATTACATTCTATAACATAATTTGAGTGCTAATTTGGATGTCTTTTCACACGATCTGATTGGCGAGTTGTTGGAGCTTTAGAATCTCTTTGTTTGTCGTGTTCTAGCTTTACTTTAAAATAATCTCTTTGTTCAAAGCCATTTTTAACATGCATTTGTGTAGTCTCTAACTTTTTTGACTCAATGCTATTATCTTTTTCTATTTTCTTTATAGCTTATCTTCTATAAAGATAACATCCCTACGGATAATCACTTTACGGGCAGTGGGATCCTGATGAGTGTTTAGAATCGTTAATACTTGCTCGTTATTTCTTCAATCTTGTGGATTTATTGTAACACCCCCAACTTGTATCCGACCCAGATTCGAGTCTGAGGTGTCACATTGACTTTTCAAAACTCTATTCTTTACAATTTCACAAAATCTTAAATTCATTCTTTAATAAAATAAGTACTTTACATTAATAAATATAATCCAATTATTTTACAAAATCGATCAGAGCATATTCAATTCAAATCTTGTAACTACATGCCAACTAAATTCTATAAAACAAAATACATATATTCTATATGTTTCTAATCTGATCCTCGTAAGGAAGATGTTGACCTATCTTGCTCCTCTTTACTTCTCTTCTCGCTTTCCAAACCTACGTGTGAAACATTCACTGTAACACCCTCAACCCGTATCCGACCCGGATCCGAGTCCTAAGTGTCACATTAACTTTTCAAAAACCTTTACTTGTATAAAATAGTGAGTAATTAAAATTTATTATTACATATATTCCATATGTTTCTGATCTGATCCTCGTAAGGAAGATGTTGACCTATCTTGCTCCTCTTTACTTCTCTTCTCGCTTTCCAAACCTACGTGTGAAACATTCACTGTAACACCCCCAACCCGTATCCGAGTCCGAAGTGTCACATTGACTTTTCAAAAACCTTTACTTGTATAAAATAGTGAGTAATTAAAATTTATTATTACATATATCTTATTCAAAACCTTTATCGAACTATTCAGAGCTTATACAATATATTATTTTGAATACATGCCAACTAGAACTTTATGTATTAACATATATATTATTCACCTTTCTTCTGATCTGACATTTGGTAAGGAGAACTGGCCTGTCTTGCTCCACATTGCTCTTTACTCTTCTCAGTTCGGTAACCTACGTGTGAAATAATCACACGCTAAGTCGATGACATAGTGAGGAAATAAACATAAAATATAACTATAGCTTGTAATCATGTATGAACAATTACTACTATCACTCATACCCTTATTCATGTAACAAATCCCTATAACACATATAATATATATCATTCATATAAAAACATATACACACATATATTCATCACTCATCATTTCCATCATTAGCCTTATTTCATTATCAATATTTATCGTTTATATCACTTAATACATATCCTCTTACCTAGCATTTTAACCAACATTGCCTATTTAATCATATAATCCACATATCATCATATAAATCATATAATACCATTCATATTAAAAAAGCATACAAATCACATGTAATATATTTGTTGTTTTTCTTATTAGCCCATGTACACATGTGAGAACTATAGATATATGAGTCTATAGAGGTTGTGCACTAATGTTGTCACCACAACTCGTATAAATGCACCGAAGTGCCATGTAGAATTACACCGTAGTGCCGCGTAGAAATGCACCGAAGTGCCATATAAGATTGTCCCTAAGGACCACATTTCATTCCTTAAGAATCATATACATATGCCAAGGATCAAGTATGTGTCTCAAAAGACCTCACACGTTCCAAAGAATACATATGTCCCGAATGACCGCGTAGACCCTCGACTCTTGGCATGCCAACTATACCCTAGCTCTCATGACACATAACATGGGCATCATCATTTATGTCATTTCACATTTTCACATAAACACGTAGTTCACTTTCACATAGCACGTAGATTGTCACATAAGTTGAATCACATATACGTATAAACACGTAAATCAATTTCACATATCAGTAGCTCATATTCACTTTTCATACTATTTCACATTTCTGTCACATTGCTTATCTTATTTTATGTCTTATCCTATATATATATATATATATAGATATTCACATGTTCAATCCATAATTTCATCATCTAAATTTTATTCATATAATCATATATATAGATATATATATATATATATATATAATTTTTTATACTTGATTCCATCATTTATATTCTCCTTCTCATAATCTCATATGTCCTGATTAATAGCTTATATCTATATTATAAAATAACTTATCATATCAATAGCTTATACCTCATTCTATGATATTCACGTAGATCATATCACATCTGTCACACTCATAAACATATGTCACTTCTATTATTTCATTTATATAGTAATCTAATATATTTACCTAATTCAATTCATATAGTACCTATAACTTTCTAATATGACTACGTAGATTCCATCTTACAACCCATATATCATTTTATTTAAGCATATGTATCTTTCCCATCTAACTCATCTTATATATTCCTATTATCACTTATGTTCAAGTCTCATATCATCATATAGGTCAATATTATCTATCTTGTTTTAATTCTCATTTATTGATATAATTCTATTTACTATTTCACATAAATGTTCATACCACTATTCACTTACCCAACTCACATTCTTATTGTTTATATAACCTTTACATTTGAGTACTTCATTCCCATCATTTCTTCTAAACTCGCTTTTTACCATATTCCCATATTATTACCTAATTTATCCCATATCATGTATTCGCGTAATCTTATATTCCATTTCTATATATCTCAAAGATCTTATCACATAACTTCTCTTTTATATTCATATAATTTCTTATCATATCATCATAACATAGCATATATTCACATCAACCATGAAATACATATACAATAACATGTCAACACATACCATAACATATAACTCAGACACTTATAACAAACACATGTTCATGTTCATGTTTCATGCACAATACTATAGAAATTAGACATGTCACAAGTCTTATTTCCTATTAAACATCATATATAAAATAATACGCACTCACCTTGGCCTCACTAAGTTTCAATCCATTTTTATAATTTCCTCTCTTGCGATCGAATCATAACTTGATAATCGCTCCGGGACTTGTTCGTGCTCGATATATATATAATCATACATTGATACATATTAGTATCCAATTGATATACATTAATCTATCATTTCTTAGACCAAAAGAAAGGTATAATTCTATTTCCCTTGAAGTGCATTGATGCATTCTACAGAATATCGATGCATCCCTTAACATGTGCATCGATGCACTCCTTATGCATCGATGCATTAATTGCATTCGATATTTCCATTTTTAATGGGTGCATCGATGCACTTCCTGTGCATCGATACGCTCTGAACAATTTCTGGAAATTTACCCTTGATGCATCGGTGCACCTCGAATGTGCATCGATGCACATAGCCCAAAATTCATTTTTAAGCCCAAAAATCTACTCAAATCAACTCAAATGCTTCATCTTTCAACCCCTTTCAGGTTCTCAACTCATATACACATGCTTAAACCAATTTATATCCATATAAACCATCTTTAGCTTCAAAATTATTTCCTCATATGTAAATCAAGAATTAAACCAACTTTGCAATATGTTTTAATTCCAATTCTATGGCTTCTAACTTCTTAATTAGACCATTGCAAGTCAAATTTAACTTCCAACTCTAGTTATGAACTCTATTTCTAGATTTCACCCAAGAACCTCAATTCTTTAATCCCTCCTAACTCCATCATACTTTGATTTTAAGATAACTTAAGCTTTCCTTAAGCTTAGTTATCATATAATAATCATAAACCAACTTTTATTTTAACAAATAATCAACTAACCACAAAACTCACCTTTGCCATGGTGACTCACGGCTGAAGAATAATAAGAGAACTCTAGAAGTTTATTTTACCTTCTTTTCTCTTCCACGTGGCTTCCTTATCTAATAAAGGAAAATAAAAATATTCCATGTCAAATGACTATTTTACCCTTTACTTCATTCAATAATTACTAAATAACCTTCATCATATTTCCAATAAATCATTGAACTATTCAATTATCCCACTTTAATCACCAATTCCTAAAATTTTACAATTTGGTCTCTAACCCGGTATTGAAGATGTTACATTCACACGCTAAGTCGATGACTTAGTGAGGCATAAAAACATATCTAATGACAATTACATACATACACACATACATGTCATAATTTATGTTTTTTTTCATGCTCCTATACTATTTTTCTTCATATCTCTATTCTCTTCTTCATATGATCTCTTATGTTCATATTTTATATCTTATAACAGATTTTTATATCATCATATAAGTCATTTATACTCATTCACATATAGATTAACATATATTCATGTATATCATATAACATATGCAATAACCCATAACACACATATATCCATGTCATATAATTCATATCACACATCATATATATTACATATATTGTATTCAAGGTTATCTTTTTATTAGCCCATGTACACATGTGAGAACTATAGATATGTGAGTACATAGAGGTTGTGCATTATGTTGTCCTCGTAGCTCGTATAAGGTCACACTAGGGGCATATGAATTTGTCCCAAAGAACCTCTATGAAATGTCCCGAATAACCACGTAGAACCCTCGACTCTTGGCATGCCAACTACATCTCTAGTCCTCATGACATATAACATAGGCATTATTATTTATCATTTCACATATTCACATGTACATATCACTGTTCATATGATTTCATATTCATATGTCACCTATCTTATAACACTTCTCATGTGTTCATATAACATGTACATTATTTCCATCTCTTGTTCATATATGTTTCACATATATCATATATATCACATATTCACATATACACATAGATCATTTTTACTGTTTCACGTAAACATATATGTCATAACTTATTCACATATACTTCCCATATAACTCATATTATCTATATATATATATATCATCTATGTTCATTCATTTAATCTCTTATGTACATATATCACATATTCATATCATTTATTATGTCAATATCATATAACTTATATATATATATATATATATATATATATATATCACTTATATCGGTTTCTGTGTCTTATCACACTAGCATATATTCATACAATAACATATAACTCATGCACTAATAACAAACACATGTTCATGTTCCTGAATTCATGCATAATACGATAAGAAATAGACTCATCGCAAGTCTTATTTCCTTTAAACATCATATATCAACTAATATGCACTCACCTGGCCTCACTAGTCAATATCAATCTCTTACTTCTTTTCCTCGATGACTATTTATTGTCGACTTGTCTAGACGTCGCTCTTGATCGATATCTACACAATCCAATAAATATCGAGATTCAATTTACTTGATACAATTCATATAAATGTAAACTAATTAAAACCCCAATTTCTACTTTCCAACTTAAGTGGTATCAGTACCACCCTTAGGGCACTAATACCTCTAAGCTAGGGTACCGATACCCTATCCAGGTACTGATACCGAAATTTGTTTTTAATTCCCCATGTGTCGATAGCCTCTACATAGGTATCGATACCTCATCCATATGGTATCGATACTGTTCATACAGGTACCGATACCACTTGCATCAAATCCTCGAAAATGGCCTTGTAATCATATCATCTTTAATCATTTATAACTTAATTTCACTTCCAACTTCAATTACTAACTCTATTCCAAGACTTCACTTATAATCATATCATCTTTAATCCTTTCTAACTTAATTATCTTAGAGTTTTAAGCTACCTTAAGTTTTATTACTATCCTAAGAATAAAATCAAACTTTAAAACGAAAGAAAATCTTAACTAGAGACAAACTTACCTTATGCAAGAACCCACGGTGGAGAGGAAGAAGAAAACTGAAGAAGACTCTGGAGAAATTCTCCCCTTTCCCACGTGTTGCTCTCCTATATAAAGGGAGAAATAAAATCCTTCCTTAGAAAATATCATTTTACCCCTTACTTCATTTAATATTTACTAAACAATCATCCATTAAATATTACCAATTTAGTACCTAAACTTTTTAATCTTTCAAAATCAAACCTCAAAGTTTCAAAAATTTTATTTTCATCACTAGCCCCAATTTCGGGATATTACATTTATTGTTGCGATTTGGTTGTGTTATGCTTATTTTCGTGTAGGTCCTTATTTTCCAGACTTAGTGGTAAAATAGGCGTATTCTTTATTTTTTTATTATTTGGTCATGGCTGGAGACATGGGCACGACTCTGGGCATGACACGGTCTGATGTGGTAGTTTCTAGAATGTCTAATCAGCGGCAGTTTTTTAGAAGATCTAGTCAGCGCGCCTTCTGGAAGATGGACGAGCATAGTTGCATTAGGAGACTTGTTTAAAGTTTGAATTTAGAAAAAATAATTATCTTTAAGATTATTTTATTTTAATTTATTTGTTTATCCTTAGGCTTTGAGAGGCTATAAATACCCTCTTGGGGTAAGCCTAAAAACACAACTCAGATTACAATTTTATATTCTTTCTAGTTTTATAAAAGTTCTCTCCTTTATTTTATTTTTCAAGTTTTTCGGTTTTTACTTTATTTTTAAAGCTTTGTTTTTAAATATGCTAAGTATGACTTTTGTCATGTTTAACTAATTTTCTCATAAGCCGAGAGCTGAAGCGATGACTCAATTCCAACGAGAGAATTGAAACAGACCCTTAATATCTTCGGAATATCTCTCTCAATCTATACGCTTATTTTTCAAAATCAAAATAGTTTTTAAAATCAAAACATAGACTTTGGTCAAGAGGTTGTTGTGATTAAATGTGTGGGAGGAAGATTCGACTTATAGAAAGCACGTTCGACTTCCTGGGAACATACTTGGCGAGATAGCATCACCAAGAGGGAATTGATATCGGAATTGATGGTTATAGAAATAACAATCTAAGTCGGTCGCCACGAACTTAAACGGTAATTGATCTACGATAATTGATGTTGATTATATCAGTTTCCGAAGCCAAAATCAAAGATTTCCTTGGGTATTTGGTATACAAAATAGAGTCACGGGGATTGCCCTTATAGACAAAGTAACTGAAGTGAATCCCGAAGGGAAAATCTAATTCGATTATCAAAAGGAAATTAAGTTAAAGCGAAGCTTGAGGTTGTTTTTACCATATCCATTTACAATCTTTATTCTCACATTTTTTTTTTACTTTAATTACCTTTTATTTAAACTCTTATTTACTTAATCACTTTTTACCAAAACTACATGTTACTACATCACGTTTGGCTTAAACAAATCAGACATAAATTTATAATTTTCCAAGTCCATGTGGAATTGACCCTTACTTCTCTTTACTACGCATTTTCTTCATTTATCAATTGAGAAGAAGGAATTTATTTTGACATCGAAATGACAGTTGTCAAATTGACCTCATTTCCGAGGACTTCGCCAAAGTTTCTAATTTTTTGTTTGCTTTTGATTTATGACCAGGACTGATCCGGGCGCATTAGTGGAGTACGACCCGAAAATTGAAGCTAGAGCTAGGAGACTTCACGCACATATGCTTCGAGAAAGAATGAGACAACAATCAAATCCAGAAGAATAATCAAATTCAGGTGAATCCATTAATACAGAACCAATTCCGATGGTCGATCCTACTATCAGAGAGTTAGCCGCAGCACCCACTAAATAAGAACCTTTGTGCATTGATTTTCCCCAAGGCGAAACTCCATACCAGTTAAAAACTGGCCTTATTCATCTCATTCCTACATTCCGCGGATTGCCAAACGAGAATCCACATAAACATCTCATGGAATTTCACATGGTCTGCTCCAACATGAGATCACAGGGAGAAACCGAGGACTAAATAAAACTTAGAGCTTTCCCTTTTTCCTTAGCCGATTCGACTAAAGAGTGGTTATTTTATCTACCCCCTAATTCTATTACTACATGGGCTAAAATGACTTGTCTTTTTCTTGACAGGTTTTTCCCTGCGGCGAAAGTAAGTGAACTACGAAGGAGAATACTTGGAGTCAGACAACTTGATGGAGAGTCACTTTACGACTACTGGAGCAGATTAAAAAGTTATGCGCTAGTTGCCCACAACATGGGTTAACTGAACAAACACTCCTTCAATACTTTTATGAAGGATTAACTCCCCTGGAAATGAAGATGATCGATGCTGCTAGCGGCGAAGCCTTGGTGAATATGACTCCTACTGAGACTAGGGATTTAATTTCCACAATGACTGCAAATTCCCAATAGTTCTGTACAAATAATAAACCTCCTCGAAGGGTTCATGAGATAAGTTCATCTATGTAATATGTGTATTACCTGATCATCCAATAGACGGTTGTCCACTAATCCAAGATAACACAGCAACCCAAGTCAATGCTATCAGAAACTTTCCAGGACCTCCCTAAAGAGCTTATAATCCCTACTATAATACTTACAACCTAGGATGGAGGGATCATCTGAATTTCAGTTATGCTCAAAACTCAAGGTCGAATCAAGGTTATTAAGCGAGACCACCTCCACCACCACAACAACAACATAAGACATCATTAGAGTCAATTGTCGAGAGGTTAGCACTTTCCCAGGAAAAGTTCCAGATTCGTACTGAAGCCCACTTCCAAGAGATTGACAAGCAGATAAGCCAATTGGCTCAAACCGTAGGACGTTTGGAATCACAAGGTAAACTTTCATCTCAGACCGAGGTAAACCCAATGGAGAATATCAGCGTCATAACTCTTCAGAGTGGTACAGTAGTGGCGCCACCTATCCCAAAAGATGAAGCAATTCAAAAAGGGAACAAGACTGTTGATTCAGGATCCCAGAAGAAAAGTGACAAAGTACAAACGGATCCAACACCATCTCCCTATGACGTGCCACCACATTTTCCATTAAGGTTAATAAAAATGGATAAACAAACTGAGGAAAAGGAAATACTAGACGTATTTCGAAAGGTGGAAATCAATATACCTCTCCTTGAGGTTATCCGAAAGGTTCTAAGATATGCTCGGTTTTTGAAGGACCTTTGTACAACAAAGAGAAAACTTACTGAGAATGAGAAGGTAAATATAGGATAACATGTCTCAGCTGTCTTCCAACGAAAGTTATTGCCAAAACTAAAAGACCAAGGTATGTTCGCAATACCCTGTAAAATTGGTAAAGTTGGGTTAAAGTGAGCCATGTGTGATCTTGGCACCTCAATTAATGTAATGCCTCTCTCTGTTTACAATATGATTACTAATGAGCCCTTGAAGGATACAAAAATATCAATTCAGCTTTCCGACAGATCTGTCATTTACCCGAAAAAACTCTTAGAAAATGTGCTAGTGGAGGTAAACAACTTAATATTTCTTAATGATTTTTATATTGACATGAAGAATGATTGTACCAACACTGCTTCCGATATTTTATTGGGGTGTCCGTTTCTAAGTACTACGTACACAAAGATTGATGTAAGAAGCGGGACTTTAACCTTGGAGTTTGATTGTGAGGTCGTTAAATTTGATGTGTATAAGGCAATGAAACACTTAAAGAGTGCCTTTTTAGAAGAAAATGCTACTCCACTAGTTATTTCGGATAAGCTTTCAAAGCTAAAAAAGTTCCAAAGAATAACCTATTAGAATGTCGAATTCTACAAGGAGAAAATAAAAGAATTATACAATCGTAGAATTTCTCATAAGGAAATTCTAAGTTGGAAAAAGTGGACGAAGTATTTCTCTTAGATCCTATAGTCTGAACCAGGTCGTCGAGCTAACGACGTTAAACAAAAGTGCCTCGTGGGAGACAACTCATTGTTTTTAATTCCGTTACATTTTAATTTTTAATTTTTAATTTTATTTCGATTGAGCATGTTTCATTTAATTTTTATTATTATTTTGCAGGAACAGAATGTTTTTTAAACTTAAACAACGAAGATTTGCAAAATTATCA
Source organism: Hibiscus syriacus (assembly GCF_006381635.1). Classification (NCBI taxonomy): domain Eukaryota; kingdom Viridiplantae; phylum Streptophyta; class Magnoliopsida; order Malvales; family Malvaceae; genus Hibiscus; species Hibiscus syriacus. Next base: position 8,159,330 of record NW_024063533.1, on the reverse strand, counting down.
TCCGAACAGTGTCATATTCAACCCCAGGAGTAGTGTAAAGTCGTGCAAAGTAGTGTAGTACCAATACTTCTTTGACAGTATCGATACTGTTGTTTTCCTATGGCGCACGTTAGTACACTTACAATTTTCGGACGACGAATTGGTACTTTTTGAGTCGGTAAGACATCGTCCTTTATGTGAGTCTGTCCATACGTATTTTTCTGCCATTGGTTGGACTTTATATCCGATGATTAATTATGTCACGTTTTATGAACTTGTCTTTAAATTTTATGCCACTTTTAATTTTTTGCCGAATCGTCTTCTTAATATTAATTAGCCCAAAGTCGTTACATTTTGACTATGCAAAAATTATTTTTCAATGTCTATTTTGGAGTTTAATCTTGCTATGGGGTTCATGATAGATATCACAAATCATACGTATTTGACTGTTTTACTTGAGATTCCATAGGACTTCAATGTTGATATAGCCTATGAGATACTTACCAGCTTGGCTGGCCATATGTTCAACGCTCGCTCAACTCAAGCTCATCTTATCCACGACCCGGTCTTACGCTACATACATCGTTTTCTCGCCTACAATTATTCCGGCTGGAATGACTCGTCTTCATCCTTGAGTCGAGTTGAACTTTTCTTTTTATGGTGCATATCAGCCGGCCAGCTGGTGAACTTGAGATTTTGGTTTGCTCGGGACTTTGAGATCGTTATTCGATCTAATCGCCCACTTATCCTTGGCTCTTACATTACTCGTTTAGCCTCTCGCAACACTAATTTTAATGTTACATGATTTACTTATGCTTTTTCTACAGATGCTTTGGATGAGCAATGCTTGGTTCGATGGGCCTACTTACTGGAACCCCGAGCGTACCATACTTTGTTCCACCGGGTGTCCTCATTCCTCACTGCGAGCAAGTCTTTGTTCACCGTAATGCACCACAACCGCCACCTGCAGCGCCTTGCCCGTATATGCAATCTCAAATGGATAAAGTCCACAGCCGCCTCCATTCCATTGAGACGAACATTACTGAGAATCTTTCCTATCTACGTCCCAGTGCCTCCCACTGCGGCCAAGGTTGTGGTCGACATTAAATCCGGTGAGTACTCTATTCATTTTCTTACACTTTAATTTTATATTTTGAGGCAAAACACTGTAAGTAAGGGGCAGTAAAGTGTAGGTTGAATTTCTCTTTTGCTTATCTTTATGTTTTGATTCTAGTATGTGCTGGTTGGATTTACGAAAATTTTATTGAATTTCTTCGTCTTGTTGAAAATTTTTGGAATGCTATACTTGTTTAGGAACAGATGATTGTTTAGGTTAGGATGTTCTTGATAATGGATAGCATGAATTGTGATCAAGCTAGATTTCTTATAATATTCCATGACTTTGTTGGTTGAAATGTGCTTAGCTCAATGCATAAAACAATTTGGTGATATTTGAGCCTTTACGAGCATATCATTTTGCTCTCATTTTATTGGATTGAGTGTGTCGAATTTGACATTGGTATTCTAGAACCTGCATTTTAAATATTGTTGAGATTACACATGAACATGATGCTTAAAAATTATTTGGGCACCTTAGGATTAAACATTCTGTTTCCCCCACTAAAATTGCCTACCCATGCATTTACCCCTAATTAACCACTTTTGATCCTATTCTCATTTCTTTCTTTTCACCACATTTATAACCCGAGCTTTTTTATTTTATCCATCTTTTCTACCCTTTTCAAGGCAAGTGAACAGTTAGTCGATGCATGCTCCATAGAAAAAAATAGCAGTTCGAATAAGAAAAAAAGAAAAAAGATGTTCGGAAAAAAAGAGAGGGAAAAAAGACATGAAAAAAATGGAAAACAAAACAATAAAAATGTGAAAAAGGAAAAAATTGTTGTTCGATAGTTTGTCTTTTTATCTTGTTGTGCTTAATGTATTGAGGGAGTTGAACTTGTTATTTGTTAATTCCTTGCCTTGAATTCTAGCCATATTAATTAGCCTTTTCCCCACCTTTACCTAAGCCCCGTTATAACCAATAAAAGATCCTTTGATTTATGCATCTTGTTCTTATTAGTAGTGGAGATTTGATTTACTTGCAGGCCTATGGTAATACTGTGTCAGTTCTGACATTAAGCGTTTCTATACCCCAAACACATTGAGCGATTTGAGTGAATCCCGATAAGGTGTTGAGTTATGGGCATTGAGATTAATGAATGAATGGATGTTACAATTGCATTTAACTTGTTCCAATTGGTGATATTCAATTGATTGATGTCTTGACTTGAATAATTCTTGTGGTCTCTACCTTGCTTCCTTGAATATGAAACTTGATAAAGAACGGTAAATGAAATTTTTGACAAATTTGATTATATCATACTTGAGGACAAGCATGAGATAAGTGAAGGGGAATTTGATGAGTGTTCAGAATCGTTAATATTTGCTCGTTATTTCTTCGATCTTGTGGATTTATTGCTGCTGATTTGGTTGTGTTATGCTTATTTTTGTGCAGGTACTTACTTTACAGACTTAGTAGTAAAACGGGTGCATTCTGTATTTTTATATTATTTGGTCACGGCTGGAGACATGGGCACGACTCTGGGCATGACATGGTATGATGTGGCAGTTTCTAGAAGGTCTAGTCAGCGGCAGTTTTCTAGAAGGTCTAGTCAGCGGTAGTTTTCTAGAAGATATAGTCAGCGCGCCTTCTGGAAGATGGACGAGCAGAGTTGCATTAGGAGACTTGTTTAAAGTTTGAATTTAGAAAAACAATTATCTTTAAGTTTATTTTATTTTAATTTCTTTGTTTATCCTTAGGCTTTGAGAGGCTATAAATACCCTCTTGGGGTAAGCCTAAACACACAACTCAGATTACAATTTTCTTTTCTTTCTAGTTTTATAAAAGTTATCTCCTTTATTTTATTTTTCAAGTTTTTTAGTTTTTACTTTATTTTTAAAGCTTTGTTTTTAAATATGTTAAGTATGACTTTTGTCATGTTTAACTAATTTTCTCATAAGCCGAGAGTTGAAGCGATGACTCAATTCCAACGAGAGAATTGAAATAGACCCTTAATATCTTCGGAATATATCTCTCAATATTTGCGCTTATTTTTCAAAATCAAAAGATAGACTTTGGTAAAGAGGTTGTTGCGATTAAATGTGTGGGAGGAAGATTCGGCTTATAAAAAGCACATTCGACTTCCTGGGAACACACTTGGTGAGATATCTTCTCCAAGAGGGAATTGAGATCAGAATTGATGGTTATAGAAGCAACAATCCGAGTCAGTCGCCACGAACTTAAACGGTAATTGATCTACAACAATTGATGTTAATTAGATCAGTTTCCGAAGCTGGAATCAAAGATTGTCTTGGGTATTTAGTATACAAAATAGAGTCATGGGATTGCCCTTGTAGACAAAGTAACTGACGTGAATCCTGAAGGGAAAATCTAATTCGATTATCTAAAGGAAATTGAGTCAAAGCGAAGCTTGAGGCTATTTTTACCATATCCATTTACAATCTTTATTCTCTTATTTTTACTTTAATTACCTTTTATTTAAACTCTTATTTACTTAATCACTTTTTACCAAAACCCCCTGTTACTACATCACGCCTGGCTTAAACAAATCAGAGAGAAATTTATAATTTTCCATGTCCCTGTGGAATCGACCCTTACTTCTCTTCACTATTCATTTTCTTTATTTATCAATTGAGAAGAAGGAATTTATTTTAAAATCGAAACGACAGTTTTCAGTTCCCACAAGCAATACCCCTTTACTCAAGAATTTACATTTGTTGGATCTTAGATCCAACTTTGAAATTTCTTGGCATTGTACATCACGTACGCAATAATTCCAAATATATGGAGGTTTGAATAATCAACTGGTTTACCAATCCACATTTCCATTGATATCTTCAACTCAGTTGTAGTTGATGGAGCTCAATTCACCAAATAACGGGCGATATTGACTGGTTTTTCCTAGAAAGCTTTCTCTAGGCTCGCAGCTCTCAACATTGCTCTTATTCTTTCTAAAAAAAATGTTCATCTGCTCTGCCACTCAATTTTGTTGAGGAGTGTATACCGTTGTAAATTGTCTTTTGAAGCATTCTTTTATGAAAAAGTCATCAAAATCATCACTTGCATATTCACCTCCATTATCTGATCTAAAACACTTGATCTTATTTCCAAAATCAAATTCCACATGCGCTTTGAAAGCTTTGAAAGTTAAAAATACATCTAACTTCTTTTTGATAGGATACACCCAACATCTCCTAGAGTAGTCATCAATGAATGAAACAAAATACTTTGCTCCACCTAGGGATATAACCTGTGCTTGCCATACATCATAAGAATAATCTTGCCTCTAGAATTTGATGTGTTGAATTTTAACCGATGTTGCTTACTTGTAATGAAATGTTTACACAAAGGAAGTGATACATTTGTTAACTCCGGAAGTAGCTTTTTCTCTACAAGGATGAAAATCCCTTATTTTGACATATGTCCAAGTTTCTAATGCCATAACATTGCAGAATTTGAACTACATAATGCAATAGAGGCTTCTGCTTCTAGCAAAGTATCTCCCTTCAACATGTACAAATTCACTGTTATCTTTTCACCTTTCATCACCACAAGCGCTACATGGAATGTTTTCATGATTTTTTTGTTTTAATCTTTCTTGCATTATTAACCAACAATCTGTAGGATAATAATTTTTTTATTAGGCCTTTTACGTGCTGCACATCTCAAACAACTTTAATTGTTTTGTCATACATCTTCAATTAGATGGTTCCAACACCAGCAATCTTTAAGGAACGATCATTACAACTGTACACGGATACTACTGAGATAGATTCATAATGATGAAACCATTCTCTTGTTGAATTCATGTGATATATCACTCCTGAATCAATAAACCATATATTTGCAAATCTTTTCCTACCTTCCATGGTTGTTGATGCTTCACAACGTAGAACACTTTCATCATCTGAAGTGTTTATAATATTTCCTTGTGGATTGGAGTTTTTAGGTAAACTCCAATAATATTTCTTCAAGTGACCCTTTTTTCCATAATTGTAGTACTTTAAATTCTTCTTACTTCTTGACTTTGGTAAACCATGGTTGTAACCGCTACTTTAGCCACGTTCTATTGATCTCCCTCTCATAACGGTTAACGCCTCTGGTTGTTGCAGATTCACTTGTGTATTTTTCTTGCTTTTTTGTCGATTTTCTTCTTGTAGAAGAGAAACTGCAACGTCATCGAAGACTAGACTGGTAACATTACTATTTATCAAGTTGATGATGAGTTGATCATACGAATTAGGTAGGCTTTGAAGTACAAGTTTAGTGCGTTCTTGTTCTGTTATTGTACAACTTAAAGATGTAAGCTGAGAAAATAAAGTATTCAACGTGTTTAAGTACTCTGTCACTAGAGTAGATTCTGACATCCGAAGAGTGTACAATTTCTTCTCAAAGAAAATTTTATCGTGCAAGGATGTGGCCTTATTCAATTTGGCGAGATGATCTCAAATCTCCTTGGTTGTCTTCTCATTCTCAATGTTTGACAATACTTTATTTGCTAATGCTAGATAAAGGTTTTTCATAGCTTTCTCGTTCATCTCATTCCATTTGTTGTCATCTGTAAAATTTATCGGTCTTTCACTGATAGCCGTTAAACAAATATCTTTCCTCATAATAACATGCATCTTTAATTTTCATAGTGAGAAATTTCTCCCATTGAACTTTTCAATATCAAATGTCATTGTCATATCTTCTATCACAAATAGGGATGGGTATAGGACCTGAACCTGACGGGTTTCGACCTAACCCGATCGAGTCGGGGTTTTTTTTAAAATTTGGGTTCGAGTCGGGTTGAGTAGGGTTTTTAAAGGTGATGTTTGGGTTGGGTCTAATTCGGGTTTAGGGTGAACAATACCCGACCTGATCCGACCTAAAAATATAATTTTACCTTATATATTTAAGAATAATTACAATAATACCCCTTTATATATTATTTTTTTTCAATTAAATTACTATTTTTATTAAATAAAAAATAATATATTTTTTTATTTCATGTCGGGTCGGGTAGAGGGTATATATTTTTCGGGTCGGGTTGGGTCGATTCGGGTGAAGGATGTAAATTTTTCGGGTCGGGTTGGTCCAAACCCGACCCAAACCCGACTCATACCAATCCCTAATCACAAAGAGATCTCACTATTTCACTATTTGACATGAATAGTTCCCTGAAACCTTTGAAGAATAGGTATTACCTTCTTACTTTCTTATATTGGAGGATCCATCTTTTTATGGCAACCACAAAGACAATAAATAGATATTACACACCTATCGGAACCGTCTTTCGGGTGGGCCCAAAATTGGGCTTCGACTTGGATAATGTGGATTAGAGTCACCATCGACCATTTTAAAAAGAATTTAGGTGGGTCGGACACCATCTTACCTGATCTGCGTTGTACCAGAAACATGTCAGGTTTGGGAGTCGGTTACGGTCAAGAAAGGATTAGCACCCTTGAACTGCCCTTTCGGTACCAATTAATTTATCGGTTGTCTTTAATTGCAAAAATTAAGAATTAAAATTAAAATTTAAAAATCCAATTCGAATCGCTTACCTCTGATTGGTTGAAATTCTTCTAAAAGAAAAAATCAAAAATGTTAGATGAAGAAAAAAATAAATGAGAAAAATAATAAATAAAAAAAGATATAAAAATTTAAAGAGAACAAAAAACAGGAAAAAATAAAAAAATAAAATAAAAAAAGTAAGTTAGAAGATAAAAATATATATATATATATATATATATATATATATATATATATATAAAATAGCAATAATAAAGTAAATGAAAACAAAAGATTAATAAAAATAAAAAAATTATGTAGAAATAGTAAAATAATGAGAAATAAAATAAAAATAATAAAAAACCAAAAAAACAAAAAAAAATAGATCAAATTAAATGAGATTGGAATTTATGGACCGAAATGAATTTTAAAAGTGAACTGTAATAAAAAATAAACAAAATTAGGGGGTTAATTCATAAAATATAAAAAGTGTAAACGGTGACCAAATTGAATAAATCAAAAATCCAAAGACCAAATTGCATACAGTGACCAAAATGAATTACACTTCAAAATATGGGGGATGGTGGAAAGAATTAAGCTATCGTCTAATTACAAGGTGGTCCCTGGTATATAAATACCCAAAATCGCCTATTTTTTCTTCATTCTCACATTTTCTTCACAAATCGTTCCCCTTCAACGAGAGAACTCTCTCCCCAAGCGATATCCGACCACCGCATCGGTGGCCCCTCCGCCGCCCAGACCGCCGTTCGGGAAAATGAAAACTCACCCAAACACTCGTCTCAATGTGCTTAAAGCGATACCGAGCCCCAAATCCCCCACAAACACCTCCTCTGACGTAGATCTAAGAAACCAACTTCGGGTTCTTTACCTTTTTTGCGAGACCGTCCGTTTCCCGACGACCATTCTTCTCCCCGATTTGCTCTTTAGTACGGTTGGCTTTGCTTTTGGTTGCTTATTTTCTCTTTGTGTTGTGGTTTGGTTTTGTTTTATGGATGGATATTGGTGTCGTTTTTGGCACTGTTTTGTTCTTTGTCGCTCGCTGTTGATGTAGGTCTTGTGTTTGGCTCATTGGTAGTGTACTGTCGTTGATGGTTTCTGTTTCTCGTGTTCGATGTTTTTCTATGATGTTGGTTTATGTTGATACTCGGTCTCCTCTGTCGTTCGACTGTGGGGGGTATTTATACCCACCCCACTGGTGGCCTGCTTCGATTATGGCGGGGTTGTTCTAAGATATTCATTTGCGTGACCATTCGTGGTTGATCGACTAAAACAAGATGGGTTAATCCCGATTTAGTCGGGGCTGACTGCCTTGGTTGTTTCTTGAATGGATCTTGGCCAGATTTCTCGCTGGCTGTTGATATGTGCGATTTGACCCTTATGCGGCGCAATGCTTGACTGTGAATGTGAAACCCTAGTGCACTTGGGCTGGTTCAGGCCCATTAGACTATGCTGGACCCGAACATACTTTGGGCTCAAAATGGACCTGGACCAAAAAACAAAATGAATTAAAATGAATTAAATGAATAAAATAAAAATAATAATGAAAATAATAATATAATATAAACTATATAACATATATTTCAAAAAAAATTAAACAATATATTATATTTTTAAAAAAAGTTTTCAAAACTATATATTATATAGTTCTCAAAAACGATTTTAAAAATATTATATAAGTTTTCGAAAAATGTTTTTAAAACGATATATTATATAATTTTTTCAAAAATGCTTTTTAAAACTATATATTATATAAGTTTTTTCAAAAATATTTTAAAAACTATATATTATATATATATATTCAAAATGATTTCAAAACTATATATTATATATTTTCAAAAGCATTTTCAAAAACTATACATTATATATGTTTTCAAATTTTTTCAAAATTATATAATATATATATTTTAGAAAACCGTTTTCTAAAAATTATATTTTTTCAAAAAACATTTTCAAAGATTATATTATATTACTATATAAAAAATATATAAAAAAGTAAATTCGGACAAAAATAATTGTCTACAATGTCCAAATCTGGCTCTGATACAAATTGTTGTGAAATACGGTTACCAGATAGAACAAAATCGTAAATAATAATTTGAGAAAATACCAATGAAGATAAATGAGATACAAATTTTGCGTGAAAAACCCTTAAATAATATAAGGTAAAAACCACGGGCAAAGGTAAAAGAATTTCACTATAAAAAATAGGAATTACAATTTATCTCGATCTAACAAAGAGAAAACAATGATAATTATCTCTTGATAAAAAGGAAAAAACTCACACAACTCTTTAATTTCTCTACTATTGGGAGGATGTTGGAATGGTTTTGGATTTCAAGAAATGAAAAATGACTAAGCTATTTATAGTTGAGTTATAGGGACTTACTTTGTAAATAGCTTAAAATTTAGGGACTAAATGAATGATTTTCTTTTTCTAATAAAACTGATTTCAGTCATTTCAAAACTTTCATTTATACCAAACGGTGCATTAATGCACTTAAAGTGCTTTTAAGTTTCAACAGAATTCAACCCGAAATTGAGCGAAATTTATAAAATAAGTTTTAGTAACTTTAATTTAATGCATGAATTGGAAATTAAGAGATGCATTTCAATTCAAAATTTCATTTAAAGTCTATTGAGTTGTAATTTTGTGTGATACATATATGCATGTTGTATTGACGTATGATAGCTTAAATTTTCAGTTTTGGCATGATTACGTAAGACTAAAATACTCTAAGCATGTTTCCTAAATTTATGAACCCTTTATATGTTCGACGTTTCGTGATACATATATGCATGCTGTATTGACGTATGATAGCTTAAATTTTCAGTTTTGGCATGATTACGTAAGACTAAAATACTCTAAGCATGTTTCGTAAATTTATGAACCCTTTATATGTTCGACGTTTGAACTCGGTTAAATTATACGAACATTTTTATTTTTCATTCATGCTCAAAATTAAATCCTAAAACAAAATATGTAGTAGTTCACTTCGATGACTAATGTGATATTCGATATTCGAGACGGATCATCCCGATCATATATAAGATATTACACCTCATTGCTTGGAAACAAATTTTGAAAAGCTTATTAGAATGAAAGGGACCAATTGCTCAACTTGAAATTCATGGAAAATGCTTTAAAATGATTTATTTAAGGCTTCAAAGTTGGTTTTTAGCTTATGGTACTTGTATTAGTGAAGTTTTTACAAATTAGTCTTCAAAATTTGGAAATGCAATTGAAGATTGATTTTGAACTCAAATGAACCTGAAATTTCACGAATAGACTCAAAATAACTTTAATTTCATATATAAGCTGGAAATTTAATGTTTTCAACAAAATATTAAATTTAATTAGAGTTTTACAGTTTAGCCCTATTTGTTTTTGCAATTCACGTTGTATTTGAAATCCGATTGAGTTGAAATTTATGTAATGTTATTTTAGATGTTTGTGAACACTTTGGTTTCATTGATTTTTATTTTTTTGCAAGCTTACGTATGATTGATGTGAACTGATGTAAACGTCCTTAAGCATAAAATTAACCATTTTCTTAGATTTCAAGCATGTCATAAGTTTGTTCTCGTATGTTGTTTGTATGTGCTTTTGTTTTTTTAGGTATGTATGTTTAATTGATTTTTTTTTATTTATATCCATAAATTAACCCCTAATAGCATGTATGTGAATATGAGTCATTTTAGAAATTAATGTGATCAATATTTGAATCGGATCATTCCAATATTTGATTGTTTATCACAACATATATATATATAATTGAGTAAAACTTGTTTTAAAAAAATATTGATCCCTCACCTTTCTTGTTTAAAGAATTTGGCAACAGAAGAAAACATGCTTGAAATTTTGTGAAAAAAATAGAGAAGAGAGTTGGGAGATCTTTTAAAAAAGAAAAGTGTATGATAAAAGGAAAATATATACAAACAAAGCGATATTGGTGGTAAATGAATTGTTGTTATTTCTTGAGGTCCCGGGTTTGAGCACTATGAATATTAGGAGTGTAAGCGTTCAATGTCAAATGATTAAGAATTATCTATGAACAGATAGTAACTTACACTTACTCCAAATTAATAATAAAAAATAACCTCTCTTCTCCATATATTGAGTTTAATATAAAGTGTAACTCAAAATATTCACATACATATAAATAAAATTTATCCAACCAACACATTATACAGCCTGAAGTACAAATACAATTAATACAATAGTTATAATTTTATAACAATGATCAAAACCGATCATCATGAAGTACAAACAAGCATACTGATAATTGAAACATATTTAAATCATAATAAATCTGGACAAAACCCATTAAATCCAAATAAAATTTAAGCTACAAACTTACACATGACATGAATAAATTTATATTTATTGAGACTTAGACACTCAAAATTTTAAATCTTAGTTTTTTCTCATTGATAAGTCGTTCATATCTTTTTCTTTTTCTCTTTATTGATCGGCGGCGACACTAATTTTAATGTTGGTTTCTGACGGCCTGTATTCTTTATTGTCCTTTTGTTTTTATTTTATTTTATTTTCGATAAGTCTGTTTGTATGACACATTTTCCTATGCCTTTATGACACGTTTCTTCCGTCTTTTGGCACGTTTTCGACTGTTTGGTCGTTGTTTTCACTTATTATTTTTTAAGGCTTGATTAGACATCGCCACGACTGATCAAGATGGCGTTTATCTGTTATATTGTTGATTTTCCCTGCTTTTTGTGGATAGCTTTTCACGTCGCTCAAGTCTTATTTGCAGTTTGTCAGTGATCTTTCAGTAGCTTGATCCCCTTTTGTTGTTCGTTTATCGATATCAGATCTGTTTGTATCTATCTTTGTTCGAATTTTTTGGTTAAATTTTAATTTTTTCTTGTATGGTCCTTACGTAATTTTAAGTTGCTAGTTTTGTTTAAACGATTATAGAAAATTGTCCTAATTATATACTTAATTTAAGATCGTGATTTTAAATTTTTATTGTAATTTAAGATATTTCTTATTTTGAATAAAATTAGTTATTTATTTAAAAAAGAGAAAATAACCTCAGTGACAAAAAATGCCTTATAATATACGATTTTAACCAACTTATTTTGGATTTGCCAAAATGACCAACTAAATCGCAATGCGATCGATAATTTGTAACGCGATCTCCGGTATCGCAAATCAGTTTCCAGATTCGCAACGTGAACTTCGACTATCGCAATGCGAACTTGGACTATCGCAATGCGAACTTGGACTATCGCAATGCGATAGTCGGAACTTGGACTATCGCATTGCGATTTACATATTCGCATTGCGATAGTCCAAGTTCGCGTTGCGATTTATTCCAAATTCGTTGCGATAGACCAAAATCGCAACGACTGGTGGTATTGCATTTGTTTCTTAAGAATTTTCTCTAAAAAGATAGTATTCGCGCGGACGTGTCGAAGACACGTATTATCACAGCCACGGCCACGGCCACGGCCACGAGACGAGACGGCGGCGGCGGCGGCGCGCGCGAGAGTCCCCCTTGTTCTCTATCACTCAACAAGGAAGTGGGAAAACCAAGCCTTAAATACCATTCCCAATAGTGTTTCCAATACTATGTGGGATTGAGCATTACCAACACTTGTTTCCAATATAATGTGATTATTCAGGAAACAATTAACAATCATGCACCTTAAAACAACTGAATCAGCAACCAATTGCATTAGTATTATACGATTAAATATGTCATAATTAAAAGTCAATCTACAATCAATCGCGATTATTGCAATTTTAAGAAAAACATTCAAAAATAATATCACTATTTAAGGCTCAATCCCACATAGTATTGGGAACAAGTGTTGGTAATGCTCAATCCCACATAGTATTGGAAATACTATTGGGAATGGTATTTAAGGCTTGGCTTTCCCACTTCCTTGTTGAGTGATAGAGAACAAGGGGGACTCTCGCGCGCCGCCGCCGCCGCCGTCCGTCTCGTCTCATCTCGGGTCGTCTCGTCTCGTCTCGTCTCGTCTCGTGGTCGTGGTCGTGGTAATACGTGTCTTTGACACGTCCGCGCGAATACTATCTTTTTAGAGAAAATTCTTAAGAAACAAATGCAATACCGTCGTTGCGAATTTGGAATAAACGCAACGTGAACTTCGACTATCGCAACGAACTTGGACTATCGCAACGAATTTGGAATAAATCGCAATGCGAACTTCGACTACCGCAACGAACTTAGAATAAATCGCAACGCGAACTTCGACTATCGCAACGAACTTGGAATAAATCGCAACGCGAACTTGGATTATCGCAACGAATTTGGAATAAATCGCAACGCGAACTTTGACTATCGCAATGCGAATATGTAAATCGCAATGCGATAGTCGAAGTTCGCGTTGCGAATCTGGAAACTGATTTGCGATACCGGAGATCGCGTTGCGAATTATCGATCGTATTGCGATTTAATTGGTCATTTTGGCAAATCCAAAAAAGTTGGTTAAAATCGTATATTATAAGACATTTTTGGTCTTATTTTCTCTTTAAAAAATTCAAATCCTAATTGTGCATAATATATATATATATTGAGTTTTCAAACATAAATAAAGGCGCGTATTTTTAATATTTACACTGGCTATAAATATTATAAAGATAATAAATGTTCTACAATTTTCAAAATATCAAATCAAATTACGTCAATTAATTGAAAGAATTATGAATAGACATTATTAAAAATATATATATAACGCCAAGGTAGTTGTGCGCCAAAATGGAGTAAATGACGGGTAAATTTTCTAGAAGTTAAATTATTCGTTTAATACTTAAATTATAAATTTTAATATTTAAATTTTTAAATTTTTTAAAATTAAATCTAACGTTTAGTTTTTTTCATTTTAGTATTATGTCGTTAAAAAATTAACGTGTTTAATACTTAAATTATCAGTTTTGGTCTGCTTTAGTACTTAAACTTTCAATTTTTTTTAAAAAACTTAACATTATTTTTTAACTGGAGTACTAAAATAAAATAGAAACTAAATATTAAGTATAATTTTAAAAATTTTAAAAGTTTAGATATTAAAACATATCAAAAATGATAGTTTAGATACTAAAGCGTAGTTTACCCTTTTTTAATTTTGGATAAAGTTGTAGCCCACGAACCTGAAGATGAGCCCGGTGCGGTCTTAGCAAGTTTGGGAAGACCAAAATTGGAAATGGGTCAACCCAATACCACACGTGTCACCTGCACGTGCCACTTAACCTTCCCCTCATCACCCTTCGTAATTTCTTCACCGTTACTTCTTTCCTAGCCACTTCCTATTTCTAATTTCCCCAACTCGCTCTCCTGCATGGTTCACCATGAAGTCAGCTATCTCCGAGCGAGTCGAACTCGCCAAACTCTGCAGCTCTAGAGACTGGTCCAAGGCAATACGAGTCCTGGACTCGCTCCTCTCTCAATCTTGCGCAATCCAAGACATCTGGTCCTTCAAATCACTTTTCCCATTTTATTACCGCCGATCTTCCGACTTTTCTTCCGTTCCTTTACATTTTCATTTCGCTGATCGAAATTTCATTTTTTTATTATTATTATTACAGCAATAGAGCCTTTTGTTATAGTCAATTGGAGCTTCACAAGCATGTGCTTAAAGACTGTGATAAGGCGCTTCAGCTCGATCCTACGCTTCTTCAAGCTTATATTCTTAAAGGCATCCTTTTATTTTCTTTGATCCTCCTATATCTGATTATTTTGTTTCATTTGGCTTGTTAATCACATTTATTGGAACTTGATTTTATGTATTTTTATTCAATTAGTTTTGTTTATTGAATCTTAGATTAATCGAAGATGTTTTTCGTGATCATTGCCTTACCTTTTCGGTCTAAGATTCAAGTTTTAGGGCTGTGATTTTATGGTATTGGACAAAATCCTTTAGAACTGTTGATTTTGCTATAATTTATAAAATTTGGGTTCTGTTAATTTAGGGTTAATATTTGTTTCTTAGACATGCAACGCGCATTTTGATTGAACATCATAACGAAATGATGCGTTTGACTTGTTGAAATTAAGTCTGTATCATAGTCATTGGGCGGAACCTACATGGTAGTATAGTATATAACATAGATCAATATCTCTCTCTCTCAAATTTGAAAGTCAGTTGTGGTTTCCAATCACCAGTTTAGGCTTAAAACTGTTTAGATAATACGTAGTGAGAAAATTAACTGATCTAATGTAGAATTTGTAATCAAAGTGACGTTTTTCTCGTTTTAGATTTTCTGGAGAATATCCTGAATGCTTTGTGCAACTGATGATGTTCTTTTACTCTCTTTGGGGCATTCCGTCTTTCTTTCTTTCTGAACCATCACTGTTTATTTGACTATAGATAGCAAAGTATATTGTCTTGTATTTTGGGCACGCTGCTTAAACTCATTATTTTTATTTTCCTCGTATAGGTCGTGCATTTTCTGCATTGGGAAGGAAAGATGATGCTATTGCAGTTTGGGAGCAAGGATATGAACATGCTTTACGTCAGTCTGCTGATCTGAAACAGTTGCTGGAACTGGAAGAGCTTTTGAGTGTAGCAAAACCAGGCAAACAAGACATAAGTTTCACCAGTGACAACCATGTGTCAAACTCAAAGTTATCTACCCGTGTATCCTTATCTGGACCTCATATTGATGGGAAGTTAAATGGATCTCTCAAGTACCAAAATGAATACAATACCTCTGGATTATTCCAAGAGCATAGGGATGTATCGAAGTTCTGCAACACACATACTGACAACTTTGACACACTCAATGGAAATAGTGATGGAGAGAGGAGTAAGTTATCATTGCCTTTATCTGAATTACTACCTGACACCAATAGCAGAACATGTGAAAGTTTCAAAAACCGCAATGCGTTGGGTGATGGATCTAAGTTAACTGTGGATTCTGCTGATACTTCTGACAACAACAGCATTTGCCATGATAATTATTATTTAGGATCAAGTGATCTAACCAGTAAGAATCAGAAGCCTTGTGGCCTGAAAAATGGAACTCATAATAATTTTGACACACCGAGTTATGCTTCTGGTTCGTGTACTGGTTTAAGTGAGAACTCAGAACATTGTAGTAAATCCTCTGCCAGTACCAGTAACTCAAGTGATATAACTGAAAGCCACAGTATGCCAAACAACTCATCTGACTCAAATAATGAAATCAGTGATGAATCCAAGAGGAGTAAGAAGTTCTGTGTTGCTAAGATTTCAAAGACAAAGTCGATCAGTGTAGACTTTCGCTTATCAAGGGGTATTGCACAGGTATGTTTTAATTTTTAACACATTTTCTGGTTTTAAACTTGGTGCAATTACCAATTGCACTGTAAAAACATCAAGCCATGATTATGCTTGACATGCAATTCTTTTTTCCTTTTGCAGGTTAATGAAGGAAAATATGCTTATGCCATATCTATATTTGACCAGGTAATTCTTTCTTGTCATAGTAGGTTTCTAGAATGTCATGTTGACCCTCTTGGTCTTTTTCCCTGTCTCTTTTATGATATATTTTTTAAACTGTGTACAGATACTAAAAGAGGATCCGACTTATCCTGAGGTACTAATAGGAAGAGGGACTGCATATGCTTTCCAACGAGAGCTTGAAGCTGCTATTGCTGATTTTACGAAGGTAAATAGTTCTTTGTGATTCAGCTGTCTAAACAAAGTAACAACAGTTTTTCTGTGCTTCATGAATTATATGATTAATTTTTGTTTTAGGCAATTCAATCAAAACCATCGGCTGGTGAGGCTTGGAAGAGGAGGGGGCAGGCTCGGGCTGCCTTAGGAGAATCTCTTGAGGTGAGGATCTTTTACAAGTTAATTATCATACTGTCTTTGTTACCAAAGGAAAACTTATTCCTAGTGTCTTTCCATAATCACATGTGATCTTTAGCATGGGTATGTTGGCATGGTCAACCAGGATTTTAAGGTTACTTAAATCCTTTAGGTTATAGGCTGGTTTATATTCCTTTGCATGTTATGTTAGCGTTTGCAAAAATTGGATTTTGCAGAGAGAAGTGAGTGATGGAAAATATAGCTTTATGGTTGTTATTTACGACTTGAAGGATGGAAAAATTTAGTGCATGTTGCTACACTATATTTCTGAGTATTCCATCTGTGAAGCAAATAAAAGAGCTTAGTGCTTGACTGCTTGTGATTACTGAAGTTGACATATTTAATTGCATCTTTATGCCAGGCAATTGAAGACCTGACCAAAGCATTGGAGTTTGATCCAGATTCAGCTGATATATTACATGAAAGAGGTGGCTTGTCTAATCCAACTCTTTCATAATTTAGTTTCCATGCATTCCTGTTTGCAATTGACTTGCTTAAATACTGATTTTTTTTTTACATTTTCATGTCCTCTTTCTATGCTCAATATAAATGTCAAAAAGTAACTATGGTGTAATTTTGTTTTGATTATTCAAGTATGCACTTTCTATCTGTTAATAATTTCAGTTATACTTTTTCATACACCCATTGAAACACTGTACAGCATGCGACATATTTGTAGGATCCAATTCATATACTTCAGTTTTATCACAAAAGACTGTTGTTTCTGGAAAATGAAAAACACTTTGTTCCAGGAAGTGATATGTCGAATTTGTACTTAATTCAGGAATTGTGAATTTCAAGTTTAAGGATTTTGATGCTGCTGTTGAAGATCTATCTGCATGTGTGAAGCTTGATGAGAATAACAAGTCTGCGTATACATATTTGGTTAGAATTACACATATCTAGCTTTGCTAATTTTGGAGGAATCTGATACTTTTGGACTTCTCTCTCATTAGCTGATTTTCTCTGGCAGGGTATGGCATTATCTTCAATTGGTGAATATAAAAGGGCTGAGGAGGCACATTTGAAGTCAATCCAACTCGACCGAAGTTTTCTTGAGGCCTGGGCTCATCTTACCCAGGTAACTGTATCTGATTATTGTGCTTTATTGAAAGAATTTCTGTTAGCTTATCATTTTGCTCTCAAAGTCAAATTCCCATGATTATCCATAAAAATGTGCCAAAATATCCAAAATACCCTTTTTCTTGTAATTTTCTATAAGTCTACTATGTTTTTGCATTTGCTAGAAACTATTATTTTGTCTGGTAAAAGTAGTTCTCTCGGCCAATCTACTTTAATTGTATTGCTACATGACTAAGTGATATCCTTGTTAGTTTTTAAGCAAGTGACAGGGTATGGTAGTGAGTGATAATTCGTGTGCATCTTGAGAGAACTGTTATATTGAGATAGAGCTAGTTTTCTGTGCTAACCTACTTTAAATGTCTTGTGACATGACTTGTGTGTGATTTCCTGACAGTTCTATCAAGATCTAGCAAACTCTGAAAAGGCTTTCGATTGTCTTCAACAAGTTATACAAATTGATGAAAGGTAAAATTGTCTTTTCCTTCTTATATATCATATCCCTCCTAGGATAGTGTGATTAATTTCCAGACTTGATCAATTATTTGATTTACCTTTTTTTGTAAACTTGACGTCATTGATGTTCTTTGTAATAGGTATGCTAAAGCATATCACTTGCGAGGGTTACTACTTCATGGGATGGGAGACCACAGGTGTGTTCAATAAACTTTGTTTTTCTGAATGTTTTAATTTTTCTCTGGTTTGGTATCGTGTACTTATTTTTCTAGTGGTGATATGAGGCATCTATGATTCAATTTTTCTCTGAAGTGCGACTGTAACTGAAGCAGTTGCAATTAATATGTATAGTTGCATTGGTCAACCATCAATAGTTTTTTCCCCCTAATTCTTTATTACTTAATCTGTTCACTTTAGGTTGTTCATCAGCACTATTATTATCCCGTCTGTGCACTTTTTCTTTAGTATTTTATAACTTGATCTTTAACTTTATTTTCTTCTTTACTGCCACTACCATTTTTCTCATCTGTGCTTTAAGTAAACCAATTTGGCTGTTTCAGGAAAGCTATCAAGGATTTATCAATTGGATTGAGCATTGAAAACTTGAATATTGAGTGCTTGTACTTACGAGCTTCATGCTATCACGCAATTGGAGAATATGCTGACGCGGTAAATAATATTTTTGAATCAAGAGACTTTGGGTAATTTATGACACTGCACTTATTGCACTTTGGCATTACTTTACTGTGCTAAAATTGAACATTCACTAGGTCAAGGATTATGATGCTGCCCTAGATGTTGAACTTGACTCGATGGAAAAGTTTGTGCTTCAATGCTTAGCCTTCTATCAGGTTTGTGCTGATGCCGAATAATGATTTTTGCATGAAAGTCGCTTTACGTGCTTTTCCTTTCATATCATTGTTTTCAGTGATGGAATTGTTAGCATGTTTCTCTCGTGTCGGTTTCTTTCATGTTTTCACTTGTCATTAGTACTATCTTTCATGGTTTCACATTTTCACAACAAAATGTGGCATTTTGATGGATCTTGTGGGTTTTCCTTGCTTTTCGTTTTTTTATTTATAAAAGTTGGAGGTCTCATTAAAAACTCCCTTTGTATTCGTCCACATACTAACAAGTATGGTAACGAACATTGGAAGGAAGAAAAGAGTACCTCATATTTCATTAAATAAAACACCAAGTACATATGAAAACATGGAATACCCTCAAAAGTGGATAGACACCATTACGAAAAAACAAAATCACCTAAAACTCCCACCTCCTTAACCACAAATCCTAAGATACAATCACACTATTGCTAAGTTGCACCTCCAACAAAAGAGAAAACAAACCAACACCTAAGGACATAATAGAACAGAATAAACAACACCTTAACTCATAACAACGAAATCAACCGACTTTAAAGAGAACTCCACTGAAAGCACCATTACGAACCAAAGCCACCAAAAAAAATTTCAGGTCCTAAAGAAAACATCAATGGAACAAAACCAGACATCCCATCATTCAATATGTCCTTGCAACTTAATTCAAAACTCCTTTCGTTTGCTTGCATTTCTTCAGAACACGATTTCTTCTTAGTTTCCCAGGGAAAGGGGGTATTGCTAAGGAATCTCTCTGTAATTGTATTGCATCATCGGAAAGACCATTAGAAGGAAATAGACCCATCATAAGAACATCTTCCAAAGGCCCGGGGACTGACTCCATCATAATGGTTAACTAATTTATGAACACGACACTCCACGATATTTAAGTCGAAACGATCCATATCCTTCGTTAATTGAAACCCTGAATCATAACAATGGGATGAAGGCAATCCTAACCCAACACTGGCATACCCGCTTTTAATTACATCTTCCTCACCAATTTTGTTACTCGAATTCTCAACACCTTTGGCACTCTTCCTGAGTAAAACCTTTTCTAGGCTAGTGGCTTCAATTGGAACATCTTGATCGGAGCATTTTAATCCTGAGGAGAACATCGTTGTCCCTAACTGAGAATTGTTCGGCGAATCCCCAAGAGAACTAACAAGATCTAATGAGTCATCGCATTCCTCAGGTACCCAAGACTTTGGTTTGAAGGAAGGCTCAATTTCATGAACCAGTATTTTAAAGAAATTAGCACCGACCTTCAAATCCAACGACTCATCAATTCTCACTTGAGCCTTTGTGAGGATTTGGATTTTTGCCCGATCAAAAGACGAAGGAAATTGAGAGCTTTCGTCGATTGCTAATAAATTATCCCACCTAGCTGCAATGTTTTTGAAAGTATCTCAATTCCAGGAGTGAAAAGGAATTCCTTCGCAAACTAACCACACTCATCGACACTCCACCCCCAGACTGTCCGACCAAGCAGCAACTTTGGAAAACCACTATGCAAGAGTCTCTAATTTTTCATTCTTTACCTTCCTCAACGTAGCAGCCTTCAAATATCAATAGAACGACATTCCCAGCAGCTCTCATTAACGAGAAACCAACGAGGCCTTTGTCTTGCATTTGGCTAGCAAGACTACCGATTTTGATATATTTCTTACACCAGCCCATTTGACAGTTTCCCAGTACTTGAAGTTTATCTTCGTCAACAACCCCATCAACTGCATAGAGATTATTTCTTGTAACAACTGCCCTCTCTGGCTCTCGTTGGACAGCTGGCGAGGACTTTCTCCAAAAAGATCGTCGGGAATTGTATTTAGCCATAGAGACACCAATTTTGCTACAATCAATGTGAGAACCGTTCATCTTTAAGATCGCTTTCCTTGTTTCTTCAATTGTTGCGAAGCGAATGAACCCGAAACGAAACCCCTTTGTATTTGTTTTGGTTGGAATGAATGCATCAATCACCGTACCGTGGGTGCATAATAAAGATCCAAACCTCTTCCAATGGATATTCTCTGGTAAGTTTTCAATGTATAACGTATAGCATCCAATTTTGAACCCATTTCTGATTTTTGAGCGGCCTTCCTTACACCAATTATTATAATCGATTCTCCCACTTTTTGCTACTGCAACAGACTTGTCACCACAATACCCAGCCTCCATTGAGACACACCCACGTTAGAAGAAACCACAACGAACGGCGGAAGATGTTGAGAAAAATCGAAGGTGGGACAAACGATTAACACCCGGAAAAGCTTTTGGCTTTGAATCTTTAAACACTGGCGATAAGGAATTAAGAAAATACTAACAGATGATTGAGAATGTGTTTTTGTCCTTTGAGCCTGCTGGTACTTTAGAATTGTCCAGTCAAATATGAAATCAAACTCATAACCTGCCCCATAGAATACAAGGAAGTTGGAAACCAGAAGATGCAAATATCAGTTTGATGTTGCCCACACAGATAAAGGTACCCAAAATCCTCTTTAAGCCTCTTCAGAATGCTCGGCTTGATCTTCACCAACCTCACGTGCAATACAGAGTACTTTACGCAAGTGCGTGCAATATAGGGATACAGTTCCTCCACACGGCTTGTCAAGGAAGCGGAGGCGAAGGACGGAAAGTTGGGAGGAAAGGGTATTTGTTGGAGTGTCGAAGGAGAGGTTTGTTGATGGAGGGTTTTGGAGAGGAAAGGAGAAAGGATGGTGGTTAATTGACGGTGGGCGGCAGCGTCATGGGGGCATAGATTGACTTCGATTTCCGTCAGTGGGAAAGGCTGATGCGTTAAAATTTGGAGGTGGGTTTGGGGTGGAAGTGATCGAGGAGATGGAGAAGGGAAGAGGAGGTGGTAGTGGCGGTGGAGGTTGCAGCGGTCGGTGGAGGAGTTTACCTTTTTAGATCGGTTGCATTCACATGCTAATTGTCACAAAGCAGCAGTTGGTACCTTCAGGAAAATCGGGAGATTCAAAATTCTTCTTCTAGATCTACGCCGATCTAGTTCGATTTTGAGAAAACCAACGTCAAATTCATGACCGGGGTGAAGAGAGGCTTCGAATGGTGACTTTTTCTTACTTTTCCGATGCCGACGAGCGACGGTCGGAGGGAGCTTCTCTCACTAATTATTGATCAAAGATTTGCTTTTCGTTTTTTATATTTCTTGGATGGATATTTTGTCCCAAATTCATTTCCTATCTAGATTTTTCGTTTATACACCTGTGGTATGGGTCTATGGCCAAAGATTTTGGTGTAATGCAGCAGGAGAGACAGACTCAATTTTAAGGTGGCTAGATTAGGCTGTACACCTTTTGTTCCCAGTTATATACCCTTCAACTTAAGGCATAATATTCATGTTTTCATTGTGTTTTATGAACTGTCATTCCATATACATGCCACTTTTCCCATTTGTTTTGTGTGAAATTATTTTGTGATATTACTTTTTTGTGTTTATTAATAATAAAAAATGGGCTTACTCCTCTCTTGAAGCATAGTTTATAGTTTCTTTTGCAGTATTATTGATCATGTTGTTTGATAATATGTAGTTATCTCATAGGGTCTCTGAATTTGAAATTCTTCATTTGCAGAAAGAGATTGCTTTATACACCGCTTCCAAAGTCAACAGTGAGTTTTCTTGGTTTGATATTGATGGAGATATAGATCCACTGTTCAAGGTGATAATTCATATTGATAATCATTTTAAACTTGAAGTTTCCTATTGCGTGCGTGCATTTATTTATTTTTCTTCACATTTAGTATTACTGGTGTATCTCTTTTGCACTAAGATTGTGAATTTTCTTTTGCATTTAACATGCAAGGAAAATTAACTTTTTTATATTCCATGACTTCGGTTTTCCATCATTTGAGATTTTTCTCGTCTTTTGGCCTTCTTGTTTCTTACATTCATTCTTATGTAGGAGTACTGGTGCAAAAGATTGCACCCCAAGAATGTATGTGAAAAGGTTTTCAGACAGCCTCCATTGCGCGATTCTCTGAAGAAGGGAAAGCTTAAAAAGCAAGATATGGCTGTTACAAAGCACAAGATTGCTCTTATACTAGCTGCTGACTCAATTGGCAAGAAAATCCAATATGACTGTCCCGGTTTCTTACCCAATAGGCGCCAGGTGATTAGTTTCGAGAATAATATAATTTTTTGGGTTTTCTTTTCTTTATTTATCCCATTCCCTCACCTTTCCCCAGTGTTTCATTGGCTCCCTTCAAAGTTAGCAAACCAAATCCCATTTGGACTTTCTAAAGATTTTCCCTCTTTCTTGAATTTAACTGGCTTGATGAAAAACTAAGAAACTCGTCTAAAATGACTCTTTACGAAAAAGAACAAGGATGAATTCCTGTATGTTCATTTGTGTGTGCTTGCTTCCCTTTTAGTTATTCTCTGACTGGGTACTAAACCGAAAAATCTACGAAACATGTTTTCATTAAACAATGATGTGGTTTGTTCGATATCTGAAGTTAGGGTATTTGGAAATTGAAATGAAGTAATATGTTAATTCCATTGAGATCCTTAACAAACTGTATAGCCTTTTGATATTTATGATTTCTGCTTCCCTTTTTCACTTTTTTCTTGCTTGCGAAAGGAAAGCAAAATAAAAGGGTTTGCTATTGTGTTTTCAATGATTGCACTTGCTAAGCTGCACTTTTTTTTCCCTGAATCATAGTTTATTAATTTTCTTTTTATTTAATCATGTGTTATGCGTCAGCATCGAATGGCGGGATTAGCAGCCATTGAAATTGCACAAAAGGTGTCAAAAACATGGCGTTCTTTGCATGCGGATTGGAAGCATTCTAATAGAAGCTCCAAAAGTGGTAAGAGACACCGAAGAAAGGAAAGAATCAGTTTAGCTAGCCAGAACAGAGGTGGTGCTGGTTCTAGTACAAGCAGTTCCTCAGAAACATCTGCTTCATATGGCAGCACTGAAGATAGATCATCTAGCCGTCCTATGATGTCATGGCAAGATGTTTATTCATTAGCTGTCAAATGGAGACAAATTTCTGAGCCTTGTGATCCAGTTGTGTGGGTTAACAAGTTGAGGTCTGCTATCTTTTAATCTTATTACCTACATTTACCAAGATGCCTTAAACATTCAATGTTTACTTTTTGGCATTTCTTTATTTTCTATCTATTATGGATTTTGAACCTGACATGTACAAATTTCTCAACAACTTGTTCAGGATTCTTTTTGGGTAAATCTTTTCTTTTATTGGTGCATCAAAGTGTGTTTTTAATGGTTGTTTAATTGTTTTGTGTTTGGTTTTCCCCCCAACTATGCTAACAACGAGTCTCATTAGCTCCTAAAATTACTATAACTGAAATTTTCACTTATTGCATAACAAGTTGTGTTCAATTTGGAGAAATTGTCAGATCTACTCATAGGATCGTAGATTTAAAATTCTCTATGTAAACCATCTAAATATATTTTAAGATGTTGGAGATCCTGGGCATAGTTGTCACCATAATTATATCTAGGATGAGTCAGATCAGCATCTTGAATAGTTTCAATTTTTTCGGAGGACTTGACACTCGAATATATGATTGGTTATTGAACTTCTGCTCCTTTGTTTTGTTGTTCAGTGAAGAGTTCAATTCTGGATTTGGTTCTCACACACCAATGGTACTTGGACAAGCAAAAGTTGTCCGTTACTTCCCAAACTATGAAAGGTAAATATCTGTTTTGATTCGTTTAAAACAGGACTTGTACAATTTCTTTTTTTGATAGGAATAGTAGGCATCATTAAAAACCTACCTCTTGGTTGACTCTAGAAAAGAGTAACTAGCGGAAGGTGGAAAAGAGTGCCTCAATTTATTACATAGAGAAACTATTACAATAAAATACACCAATACATTTAGGGCAGTAGATTAAAACTAAAATCCTTAAAGCTCCCTAGAAAAATACCCATACAATCAACCGATCCCCTCCTTAGCTAATTTATCGACCTGCCAATTACAGCCCCTAGGAATCAATCTAATAATAACCGCCCTCTCTAAAACTAAGGACACAATATCTAAAACAAGGGAACTGAAGAAAATAGGAGCAGAATTAGGCAACAAAATCTAGTCTACTGCATATTTGTAGTCACTTTCTAAGATCAGTCTTCTCATCACAACCCAATCTGATGATAGAAAAATGTCTATGCCTTTCTTAATAGCTTTCAACTCAGCCAAAGGGGGAGGGCCTGGACCAACACTAACAGAGAAAGTCGATAAAATGAGACTGCTACAGTCTCTCAAAGAAATGACCATCCAACTCAGTTGGTAGAGCACAAGGTTCTTAACCTTGAGGTCGTGGGATCGAGTCCCATGGAGGGCATTTCATAATTTGGAGGTCTCCTACGGAAGCTGCTCTCAACCTAGTGTTGGGGGTAGTCTACTATCTTACCTCCCCCTTACCCCATTACATATGGGAACAAGGGACATCCATTTTTTTTTACAGTCTCTCAAAATACCTCCAATTCCACCAGCCAACCCATCATACTTAACAACCCCATCAACATTAAATTTGTAAAAATCTGCTAGGGGAGGATGCCAACTTTGTATCAAACTTCTGTGTACATGATAAAAAAAATTGTCTGCAAGAGAGGGGCCCTCTACCAACAAATCAACTTGTATTTGGACTTGGGGAAACTTAGCTAGAAACCATTTAGCCAACCTAAATCTTATTAGGAAGAAGAGAGAGGTTATTATCAAGGCTCATATTATCAAAAACAATTGAATTCCTTGCTTTCCAAATAGACCAAAGAACTACTCCCGAGATGAATTTTCATATGTGCGAATTAATCTTTAATTCAGACCATGAACTTAACAAAACTTGTGGATCATGAGGCAAAGCTGTATATATGTCCCACATCCTGAAAAATCTGTTCCAAAGATCCCCCGCAACTGAACATGAGATAAAAAAATGCTGGACTGTTTCTTCGTTCTTTCGATAAAATGGACATAAGATGTCTTCCAAAGGAACCCCCTTTTCCTCAGCTCCATTTTGACTGTTAATTTTTGGCGAGAGATTTTCCAAAGAAAGGTTTCTACTCTTGGAGGAGCCAAACTTGACCAAATCCACTTTTTCCAGCAAAAACAAACTCCAGGATTATTTGATAATGCTAACCTGCAGGATTTCACCGAGAATAGACCATCCCCCTTCCCAGACCAAGAAAGAAAGTTCTCCATTGAATTAGATAAATCAAAACAATTAAGTGTTGACATTAATTCGACCCATTAGTTCAATTCTCAATCACATAAGTTCCTTCTAGTTTGAACATTTCACGCCCAGCCATTAACATCAAAGCTACCAAAATCCCCCACCTTGCCCCTTTTATTATTTGATAATGCAAAGATCCTGGGAAATTGAGTCTTCAAGGGTGAGTCATTGACCCAAACATCATTCCAGAACGAAATAGACTTGCCATTTCCCAATTGAGTCCTAGTATAAGACCTCAAACATCCTCCAATGTCATCATTTTTCAAATAATTGTTCACAATTCCTTTCCAAATCCAAGAATCTTGAGGTGAAACTACATTGCTAATTGACAGGGATAAGTTACTAACGTTGTGTTTGTTGCAAATCATCTTTTTCCAAAGGGATTCTTTTTCATTTGCAAATTTACACACCCATTTACCCAATAAAGCTCTATTTGTGATGTTCAAATCCAAAATTCCCAAGCCACCATCTTCCAAAGGTTTACAAACTGATTGCTAATTAACCCAGTGAATACGACTTTTATTTGATCCTTCCCCCCAAAGAAAGTTAGCCATCAATGTAGTAACCTTCTGCCTAACTTTTTTTTTTATAAGAATAGGTAGGCCAAGATACTCAGCCAATAGCAGTAGTCCATTCATTTAAGGTAGTAGCTTCAACATTAATACCGAACAGATTACTCTTAGAAAGGTTTAAATACAACCCTGTCATTAAACTAAAAATCCTCAGCACTCTCTTGATATTCTGGATATGTGTAAGAGAGTCATGGCAGAACAAAATAAGGTCATCTGCGAACTGTAAGTGAGTCAGTTGGAAAGGATTAACTGACCTACCGATATCAAACCCATGAAAAAGTCCCAATCAGAAGCTTTAATCAACATTAGATGTAGAAGTTCACCAATTAAATTAAACAATAGAGGGGAAAGACTACAACCTTGTCTTAACCCTTTTGTCATTGGGAATTCCTCAGTAAGAGAACCATTTACTAGAACCGAAATTGATGCAGAAGATAGGCAGTAAGCAATCCACGAAACCCATTTCTCCCCAAAACCCATAGCTTTCATTAATTTAAGGAGAATTGGCCATTACACCTTATCATATGCTCTACGAAAATCAACTTTGAAGACTACCCCCTTCCACCTTGCTTCCTCCAATAATCTATACCTTCATTAACTAGGAATGCATAATCTAGCAGTTGTCTACCAGGAATAAATGCAAACTGGGAAGGGCTAACTATGTCTTTTATACAAGAAACCATTCTTTTGGATAGAACTTTTGAAATGATCTTGTATAAATTGCCAACAAGGCTAATTGGCTTGTAGTCTTCTAAACTTTCTGGATTAAGTTTCTTAGGGATCAGGGAGATGAATGCATGATTAACCCCATGGTCCTATTTTCTTCCATTATAAAAGTAAAAAACAAACTTCATGATCTGCTCCTTTAGCATAGGCCAGAATTTCTTGAAAAATCCCATAGTAAAACCATCTGGACCAGGGGCTTTATCACTAGCTGATGAAGAAATTGCTTCCCAAACTTCATATTCAGAAAATTTGTCCTCAAGACGGCCCCTTTGCTCAGCAGACAACTTAGCATAAACAAGGTCAATTTCCCCCACTTCCAGCGTAGAAAACGTATTATAAGCTTTTTTGAAATAATCCGAGACATGTGACTGAACTGTATTTGTCAATTCCACACCATCCACCTTCAAGGCATTAATGGCATTGATTCTGTTTCTGTTCAAGGCACATAAATGAAAAAACCTCGTGTTCCTGTCTCCCTCTTTGACCCATCTCCCTCTAGACTTCTGACACCAAATGCTTTCCTCTATTCTGTGCAATCTCCATAACTCATTTATGAAAAACAGCAGCTGATCCCTATCTTAAGGAGAAAAACCATCACCTTGTGACTTCAATTCCAATTCATTTATTTTGCAATCAATTTCTGAAATAGATTCTAAGATCCCCATATGTTTACTGCTGGACCAACTCATTTTCTTTTTAGTACCTTGTAATATGGTGAAAATTCCCCTACATCCCTTCTTCTTCTTCACATCAACCAAGGAAGTTTTAACCAATTTATCGAAACCTTCTTCCTTTAATAGATAATTAAAAAATTTAAAAGGTTTGGGGCCCCAGTTCTGCCCATCTTCTTCCAGCAAAATAGGATTATGGTCAGAGAGAGATTTGGAAAGAATTCGTTGAATCAATTTTGGGAAACCATGTAAAAAAGTGCTACTAACCAAAAAACGATCCAATCTTACCCACGTAGGAGACTCTCTATTGTTGCACCAAGTGTAACTACCACTTGATAAAGGGAGGTCAATTAGATTTGTTTGTTGAACAAAAGCTCTGAGCAAATCTATGGCATGCCAATTCTGCGCAACTACATATTTCTCTGTTGGATTAAGATAACCATTAAAATCACCCCTATGCATACTGGAAGGTTTAAGTTTGTAACAAAACTCAACAATTCCCTAAAGAACTCCTTTTCAGCCTCAACAAACGGGCCATACACATTAATTAATACACACTCAAACTTAAACAACTTGAACTTCCCTGAGATTGCCATAAATATGCTATTATTGTCTTCTCTTGTAACTTGAAATAAGTTTTCATTCTATAAACACATCAACCCTCCTGCAGACCCATCAGCTAGATAAAAACTTTCATCTTGCAACATCTTGCCCCCTAATCTTCTTCTTAACCCATTAAAGCACTGATTTAGTTTCGTCTCCTGTAAGAATAGGAAAACCGGTTTATTCTTATTTACAAGTCGGGCTACTGCTCTTATTTTTTCCTTTCTCCCTAAACCCCTTATGTTCCATGAAATAATTTTAAGATTTGACATTAGAATATTAAATCTTAAAAACCCTCAATAAGAATAAATTGCACCCTTTCTTTCGCAAACCCCCTCCTTTCCATCTTCATTATCTCCTCTTCTAATAACTGTTGCCCCCCTTTGAAAGTAATCCCCAACATATCACAAACTTCCCTTGTAGCACCAGCTTCGTTCTTAGCTTTGACAGAAGAGTGGGAAGACTTTGAGGATGATCTGACTTGTTCCAAAGATTCCCTGACAAAACTTCTATACACCCTTCTATAAACTCATCATAAAAATTGATTGACACTTCACCCTTTGAGCACACACTACGTGAACGACGTGGAGCAATTCTTAACCTCCTTTGATTATTTAAAATTTTTGCCCGAGGAAGAAAATGAACATGATTTTTTGAAGAGGACCACATATTCTCCTTTGTTTTGATCTTACCATCCATAATTAGCGCTGAACTAGTTCCATCTTGATTCACAGAGTTTCTATCCCTTACACACGAACTTGAAAAGCTACCCCCATTAAGGCTAATCTGATTATCATCCTTAACCATCTTCATCTTCTTTGAACCAACCCTTTGTTCAACAGAAACTTTACCCCTCTCCAAATCTTTAGAAATCAGTGTATTGACTACATGGTTCCCATCTCGACTTCTCGAGCCAACAGACTGCTCTTTATTCATATCAACATCCTGCTCACTGTGTGACACTTCTTTCTCCCCCCTGTATTTTCTTTCACCATCTTAACTTCACCCTCATCGGCTACTTCCATAGGATTAACTGAAATGTTATTGGGCTGGGGTATAAATCTACCAGTATAATTCTTCTCCCCAATCCACTTTGGATTAAATGCAGGCCCAGTAGGAATAATTTCTTTATTGGTATAAAAGCAACCTGATTGTCATCTGATTGGGCGTCAATTTTTTCCCTCAATCCCAGACCCACGTGATTCCCATTCTGATTTATCCTATTTTCCAAGAAAACTGACAGCCCACAATTAGAAGTTTCTGCTCGATGGGACTTGTCCCCCACTGACTCCATTCACACCACTATTCTGTCCATTGTTCAGCCAAGATAAGACTTTGTGCCTGGACTCCTCTGATATCTCTTGATTAATAGCTGCTGCCAGAGTAGGACGTTGGCCATCCCCCTCCACAGACAAGACATAATCACTGTTCCATCGTTTTGAAAATTTCTCAACCATCATCCACACCAATTCTTCTAGTTTTTTCAAAACAGACCCTAGGGATATCTTCACTTTGAACGATCTGCCATAAGAACCTATTGTAACCGTATCAGGGACATCAAAAGGACTCTCCGCCCTGAGCAGTACTTTCGCCGACGAAAGATCCGATCTGCTCTTTGATTCTTCATTAAAACATATGAATTTTCCCCACTTCCCAGTAAGTTTTTTCATGAATGCCTTATTCCAGCACAATAGAGGCATTCCATACATCTCTACCTGGCAAAGGGCCAATGGAACTCCTTCATCATTCAGAACTGGAGCCAACCAATCGAAGCATAAGAACAACTCTTCTTTCTTATTCATCCATACATATGAGAACTCATCAATCGTATTGAATGTAATGATGCAAGCATTCCATGTATAACCCCATCTCGATATTTCGACTCCCACTCCCTCGAGCTCCAAAGCTTCCTTTATCGAATTCTGCTCAAAAGAATATTTCATTATCCCTGTTAATGATCACTTGACCCACTCCGAATGGTCCACCGGAATATGCATCTCCCATACATTTCTAACACCAATTGCATTCTGCTTTATACCCTCCAAGTTCTCCCCTGAAACTTGTTCTCTTCTCATATTATGATCATTATTCACAACGTCCTTATATGATCTGCCATCCCTCAAGCTTCTCATCAACTCAGCCTTCCTCCCGATTTTTGTAGTTTCCTGTTTTCTGACTTGTTCTCCAACATCCTCTTCCCTTCAGTAGCTTCCCTCCTCTTAACCTTTTGATACTTAGCAATCCCCACTGATACCCTTCTCCCATCAATCCACTTACCATCAACATATTGAATTGCCTTCTTTCTACTTTCTTCACCAGCAAATTGGACAAATGCAAAAGTTGAAGACTTGTAATTTGGTTTCTCTAAAAAACGTGGGATGAAAATTCTCAGAATCTGACCATAAGGACTAAAATAATCCTTTAACACACCTCTCGAAACCCTCTTACTAAGATTATCAATGAACACAGTCCATTCCTCATCGGAGACGTTAGACTTTTTCGAATTTTCTCTAAATCTCTCTCTACCTATCGCACTCATTCTCTCTCTATAACTTGTACAATTTCTCATTATTTGGTGACATTGCAGAACATTAGATGCAGCAAAGACTATCATGAGGAATAAACTTTCTGTGCACAAGAAGTCTGATGAGCCTATTGATCTATCCAAAGAGGGGAAGTCAGAAAAAGTAAGTTCTCTGAGTTGCTTAGTCCTGCTATATCATTTTGCCATTGCCTTTTTTTTTTGATGTATAACATTTCTTGCAGTTTGAGTATTTAAATGATTTATTTTACTTGGAATAATCTGAATTTAATACAAAAATCTTGGACTGATTTAAAGTCTCTAATGCTTAAATCCTTGATTTTGGATAAATAAGTAAAATAATAAAGAAATAAAATATATTTGTTTGATTAATGATATTCTCAGTAGTAATCTTAGTTAAACACTAGTAAAGTAAGTCTCAGTATTCTGTATTTCAGTTTTTTTAATTCCTGTTCCTCTAATTTGGATTTCTTCAAATTTCTGACATTTTTTTCTGATGGAATATACGGTTTTGCACAATATGAGTTTTAGGCTATGCTTGGCATGAAGGATTGAAAGGATTTTGCAGAAGTGTTTAATCAATGATTAAGCTAACTAGTAGAAATAGTTATGGAAAGTCTGGAGTATGCATTAAGATTAAATGTTTTTTCCCATCCTTATCTAGTTCTATCCTTGTTCCTACCAAGCGAATCCTGAAGTAATGTTCTGGCTGTTTTTGAAGTGCAAATAGTTTTTTTTATTAAATATCTGCCTTTATATGTGAAAATTTCGTGTATGTGGAAATATTACTGTCCTTTTCAGATTGATCATGCCAAATCTTGTGATGATCTATATGAACTTGTGGGTGAGGATTTCTGGCTGGCTACCTGGTGCAACAGTACAGCCTTTGAGGGGTAAAACTTTGAAGTTTTAAGAAGGATGATATCTTTGAATATAATGTTTCTTTTCATGACATAATGCCTGGTTTATTCTTTATTTCAGGAAGCAGCTTGAAGGGACTAGAATTATCATGGTGAAAATGTTAGTTTGTGCCAAAAAAAAAATTTCTGGAAAGATTATTTATTATAGCTTCTTTTTTTTCCAAATAACTTTTGTAGTTGAAAAACTTTCAATTATTCTTATAGGGGACAGCAGCGTGGGTATGACTTTGCAATCAGAACACCTTGCACACCTTCCAGATGGGAGGAATTTGATGCTGAAATGACCATGGCATGGGAAGTAAGTTGCTCTTATCTTAAGACGTGTCAATAATCAATAATTATTTCCCAAGCTAATTGTCTTTCAATGCTCTTCTTTGCGTAAAATGCCGCCCTCTTCCATGTTTGCTGTCTGACATTCTGCAATAATTTCTTTCTGGTTTTCCATTTTAGCATATATATAAATGCCCTGAATATGTATCTTGCTGCACCCCGAAAAGCGCATATAACTCACTTTTTAATTGCATGAAAACGAGTTACAGCATCTTTTGGGTTATTTGCGGAGTTAAAGCTGTGAAATCCCAGATTGACTTCTTACATTCTTAATAAATACCGTCTTGTGTTTTCTGATTGACTGTGACATTAAATTACGGATTTGCAGGCCATTTGCAATGCTTATTGTGGTGAAACATATGGCTCCACTGATTTCAATGCCCTTGAAAGTGTGAGAGAAGCTATTTTAAGAATGACTTATTACTGGTATGACATGTTGTAGGACTGCAAATGATTGGTTTATTTTTGGAGGAACTCAATAACTTAATGCAAATAATGCTTGATTGCTTTTCAGGTACAATTTCATGCCGCTCTCAAGGGGCACAGCAGCAGTTGGCTTTGTTATTTTGCTCGGTTTGCTTCTTGCTGCTAATATGGAGTTTGCAGGCAACATTCCAAAAGGTGTGCAGGTTGATTGGGAAGCCATTCTCAACTTCAATCCCAGCTCCTTTGTGGATTCTATTAAATGTTGGCTATATCCATCCATAAAGATTACCACGATGTGGAAAGATTTTCCCGATGTAGCCTCAACTTTTGCAACAACAGGATCAGTTGTTGCGGCTCTCAGCTCATATGATGATTGAACTCTTCTTAACCTAAACCAGGTGGGTCGCATAATGTATAATCTCGCCCTTCTCTTTCGTCATCTTTGCATCCATAATGAGCTTAGGCAACTATAATTAAATAATTTGAAGTGAATTGTCGTTCTATAATTATAGACTTGAAATGAACTTGATTTGACAGGTACCGGTGTCAAGTGTTGAATGTATTTGGATGGTTCATGTATTCATGTAGTTCTGGTTCCCCCCCCTCCCCTCTTGTAACTGTATCATGTTCTTACTAGCTCTCTTGGGTCATAAACTAACTTTTGAAATCTGAACTTGTTGCTGAACTATGGCCTCTGCAGTTGCTGTTTTATTGGGTGGTTTTTGTTCTCTGCATGTAACGTCGATGACTGCACAACTATGGTCATTCGGAAGGGTCAGATTCCTTTGTTTCTACACTGTATTGAGCTGTTGTAAACACAAAATCGTGTTGTATATTTAATGTGTTGTACAGCATCATATAATAGTTTAATTATACACTTCTCTTGATCAAGCAAACTTGGCTTTTCTTACATGTTGGATACATATTTTTGAAACAAAAATTACTCAGCCGACTTCTCAGAAAACCAACAGTTCACTTTTATTTATGATGATGGTGACGAGCTTATACGTCTAAAATTCTCAATAATTTACTCTTTTCAGAAGATATTAGCTGAATGCTTTGACAAGGCAAATATTTATTGGCTGCTGGGTCATTGTTTCTAGGGGGTTCTCTCCACGTAATATAGCGGTTATGCCGTTTTCTCTGCATAAAATTTGTTTTAGATTTTGGCTAATGTTCTACTTGTAATTTAGGTAATTAAATTACCAGGAATTAGTTTAGTGGGTTAGGTACGGTATCTAACTCATCTGATCTGGATTTGTTAATACCAAATTTTCTTAATGCCAAAGATTGTTCTTAGATTATCTTTCCAAGTTTTTTTAAATATATTGTATTTGTTAGGACTTGCCGGTTCTTAATTTGTTATGTGAAATCCTGTTTCGCATATAAATGTTTTGGGTAAACTACACAGGTTATCATTTAACTATCATCTCCTTTCATTTTGATCACCGATGTTTAGATTTCATCAATTAGACCACTTAACTATTTACATGTTTCAATCAAGCAACTGACCATTAACTTTTAACGGAGGCCGTAACGTGGCAGATAAAAAGTTTAATATAATTATATATTTTATCTTTAATATTGATATATTCTATTAATTTGGTCATTATTTTAATTCAATATAATATATTTAATCTCTCGATTAGATAGTGACATATACCACTACATGATTGGGGGTTATTTTTAAATTTATTTTATTTTAGGTAAAAGGGCACGTGAGACCCTCGTACTTTAAAAAAAACAATGTGGCCCTTTTTTGCACCCAATGTGACCCTCAAAATTAGAAAACAAACCTAATGTGATCCTTTTACCAACGATTTTCATCGCTGATCGTTACGATACGGAAGTGGCACTTCATGGTACTGACGTGGTGGTCCATGGTGGTTAATGATGTGGCAGATGGGCTAAATTGGTTTCTTTGGTCATGTTCGAGGGTTAAGTTGATTTTTTTAAAGTTCAAGGAATTATTTGGTTTTTTAGAAAAAATAAAAATATTTTAAATTTAAAATACAAAATGTTTGAAAAAATTAAATAAAATATCAAAAATCAAAATTAAATTATTTAAAAATAGAAATATATTATTATTTTTTACCTCGAATTTAACATGACTTTTATTTATATAAAAATGATCTCGTCTATCTTGTACAAAATTTATTTTATATATTTACCTCTAATTATTTTAAACTCTAATGTCATTTGGATTTGATTTCATTAAATTTTATAAAATTGAATTAAATAAATATTATAAAGTCTTATAAAAAAATAAAATTTAGAAGTTATAAAATTAAAATTTATTTATAAATTATCATGAAAATATATAGTTAAAAAAAGTTATACAATTAAGAAGAGTATTTTAGTGAATATAACATGATAGAGGATAATAAAATTCACATAAACTATATTTAAAAATAGTAATAGGAAATTTGTCATACAATGTCAATTTATTTTAGATACAACTCTATAAAGTCAAGGTGGATACAAACTTCACGTATTTGAATTTTTTTTATTATCTATGTTTTCTTTTTCAAATAATAACAAATTTGTCTCTATAAAAAAAAAAAAATAAAACTCACATTAGAATTGACATGTACGAACATAATAATATAATTATACTACTAAATAAAAAAAAATTCACATTAGAATTCATATCTAAATTGAATGAATCATTTAACAATAACATTTTCAATTATTCTTCTTAATATATATATATATATATATATATATATATATATATATATAATTTTTTAGTAATTTAATTTTTACTTTTTAGTATTTTTATATTTATTTTTTTAATATATTTGTATAGTTTAAATTTAAAATTTAAAATAAATTTTTCTAAGAAAATCAAATAAGTCCTTTAACTTTTAAAAAAATCAATTTGGTCTTCGAATTCAACCAAAAAGATCAATATTACCAATCTACCATATCATTAGCCACGTCACTAACCACCATGGGAGTAAAAAAAAAACGAAAGTCGCATTAATTTTTTTCTCGAAAAATACGAAGACCTACTATATCCTCTTATCTTTATTTCATTTTCTGCCCAGTCATATGGGCGTCACATGTTACGGCTCAAGTGGATAGAAAATAAGTAGAAGAGAAGAGGATAATGAAGAATAAAATGTAATTGTGGGGATTAAAACTCAAGATGGGCAAGCATAGCAAGGGCCTGAAACCCCCACCCAAGCACTGCACTTGATAATACTTTGAAAAGGTTTTTACAAAATCTATTGTAACTAACGGGAGAGAAAAAAGAGAACTAAAATATTTTGAGTATTTTCTACAACAAGATTTCATTTTAATATTTATGGCCACTTAACTATTTTTTAATAAAAATTAAATAATTTTTTTAACTTGATTAATTGTTGAGTTCAAACACTTTATTTTAATAAAAAATTAAAATTATTATTAAATTAAAAATATTTGGTTTAACAGTTGTATATATTAAATTATAAAAATAAAGGAATAAATCTAGTTTATAAATATAAAAAATAATTTCGTTCTTATTATAAAACGATTCAGTTTGGTAATTATATTAAATATAATGTATAAACATAAAATAAATGTTTGCTCTGACTTAGTGGATGATATATGTGCGATCCACCTTAATATTTTGGGTTCGTGATCCCTCTTCAACATTTTAGTTCCTTTTTCATTTTCTCCCATTAGTACAATAGATTTTGTAAAAACTGGTTCAAAACATTACCAAGTAAGGTGCTTGGCCTAGAGATTTTAGGCTCTTGCTATGCCTCCACCATCCTAGATTCAACTCCCCCTAATTACACATTTTGTTCTTCATTATCCTCTTTTCTTTTTTAACGTATTTTCTACCTAATCATGTTGTTACACGTGTCACCATCTGATTGAGTAAAAACTAAAATTATTTAAATATAATATAGTCCCCAATCACGTGGTGATACATGTCATTATCTAATTGAGAAATTAAAAATATTTAATTGAATTAAAATTATGATCAAATTGATAGAATGCATAAATATTGAGGATCAAATATCTAAATATACCAAGTTTTTTAACTATCACGCCACCTCTTGCGTTAAAAGTTAACGATCAGTGGCTTGATTGAAGCATTTAAATAGTTAATGTGGTCTAATTTCGAAATATTGATGATCAAAATAAAATGAGACAATAGTTGAGTGGTCACCCGTATAATTTATCTTAAATTCTATTAGGGAAGGTAATAGATGGATTTATTGGCATGCAGTAAAAAAAGAATTATAGTCAGGCTAAGCCAATTTATCATTTGATAAGATTTTTATACCAACACATGAGATACGAAATAATTTGAGGTCGTGTTCGTATCGTGAATCGCTCGTACTCATAGGTAAACAAAACATTAGATTTTATACTGGTAAGTCCAAATTTAAGAAATTAAAGTCACTAAATCTCGAACTCCAAAATATTTTATGATTTTCATAATTATGATGAATGCCAGGTGTGAATATTTGAATAATTATCCGTAATGACGAGATAAAATTATCGAATTACACTAACTATGACCTAATAGTGATTAGAAATGCGTAAGAGAGCATATGACTTTAAGAAAATATCATAAGTGTTTAATAATTTTTCTTAATACTTTAATGAAATATCAAAAATACCCTTGAGAGGGGTAAACTGATCAAAATGATCTTGATCATAATAAGTGATAAAAATATCTTAGGAGGCTTGAAAATACGGATGTTAAATTGATTAATTATTAATATTGCGGTAAGAAGAATAAAGGTTGTAAATAAAAAATGCCTAAAATACACTTCTGACTGGAAAAGACTAAAAGACCCTCTAGATGTGAAAACGACCAAAAAGCCATTATGTACTAAAATGATTAGAACAGTGTGACTTAATAAATTGAATAATATGAAAAGACTCATAATGCTGGTTTTTGAATAAGAATAACTAGTAAATCCCTCAAAAGATAAAAGATTAAAATATCCTCGAATATGAAAAATTATGAGAATACTCTTATGAGTAGTAAATTAATTTATAAGAGTTAAGGGTGAATAAAATGAGTATTATAATGTAATATTAAGTGTTAATATTTATTATATGGTATGATAATTAGGGAGGCTTGTGATAAGCCACCTCACGTGTGTGATCCCCACTTGTAGTAAGATAAGAATGTTCATATTATTATGACATCATCCTTTGTATGATTGTGTTGTATGCATGGAACCTTGGGGTTTATAATCGTGAAAGCACGATATTATGTACCATGTGCATCGATATGATATTATTTATATTCCCAAATAATTCTATAAGAACATTAGGGTATAATTGACATGTCATAAAGTCTAGTAACTGTATTGTGACACTACGGTACATTGTGATGCTTTGGTGTGTTGTGACACTTTGATGCGTTGTATAGCACTTCAGTGTATTGTAGGCATTATTGTCATCCCGACTCGTGTATCATAAGTTAACTCTTCCACATTACCACGGACACTCTTTTGATTGTGATTCATATTGTGTAAGCATGGCATGACTTTAATTATATCATGTTTATAATATATTTGTGTGTGTGGTTTCAATTTCGAGCATGTTGATTCATATATTGTAGTAAAAACATGATTTACTTATCATCTTGTGGGATAGTGTTCTCGACAATGAATAAATGTGACCTTCTAGATTGAGAGAACTATAACACTTGTGCATAATGAAGTTAGGAAGACTCTTAGTATAAATCGTGAATAATTGAATATGGTAGTGTGACAATTGGAGATAGTGTGGTGAATAAATTAGTGACATGACGGTAGATAAATCATGTCTTAGACTTGAATTAACTGTGGTAAGCTCGTATAAGTGATTAAAGATAAGAAGAGTAAATGATTAACGACTATAAGTTCATAACAAACTATCATGCTTATTTTTATGAAACTCGTGAAATATATTAGAGTAAATGTGTACCATTAAGATTTGTTTAGTGTTCAAATTTCTCCATTCGCAAGTTACA
Source organism: Hibiscus syriacus (assembly GCF_006381635.1). Classification (NCBI taxonomy): domain Eukaryota; kingdom Viridiplantae; phylum Streptophyta; class Magnoliopsida; order Malvales; family Malvaceae; genus Hibiscus; species Hibiscus syriacus. Next base: position 8,120,527 of record NW_024063533.1, on the reverse strand, counting down.
TGTGTTGGGATCGCCGGTACACCCCATGACACAACGAAAAAAATTATCCGACAATCCCACTAAGGATTCATGTACGAAAACTTGGATTCAGAATGAAGGGATGAGTGATTTACCTTGGGTTCTTGGAAAAACAGTAAAGCAACAATCCAGTCACGAATAGCTGTGAATCCCAAGCCTTCATGAATATCGTCTCGGCCTCTACTCAATTCACCCGGTGGAAAGCAAATTTTTCTTTGTCAAAAGCTATTTTGAGAATTTTCGAGTAAAGTATTAAGAGGTTACTGCTATAATATTTTTTTATAATGCAGCTGCCCTAACCCTTAAAGTTTAATTCTAAATATTATTAAAAAAATATAATTACATTAATTATATTATTTTAGTAACACACACATTAATGTTAATTATGTATTTTATTTATGTACAATCAAATTGTAGACGTATAACTCAATTATAATTTGCTCATTTTCAACCCTGAGGTGTGAACATGTAGTTTCCTGTAACATTAGTAGTAATATTAGAATCATTCCAACATTACAAACAATGATGACATCTAGCAATATATCATTATCATCTAAGTTACAAGAAGTCATGATTCGCCATAACCTCTTCATGACTAACTTCTATATGTATTATATCATTTTGTCCTTTGTATCTGGAATAGGCACAAGTCCTCGAATAATCACACTTGTATAGCTCATATAATGTTTCTTGATATTTAGAGTAGACTATAATAAACGAACAACTTGTGATATATCATATCAACTTGTTCGAGTATGGCCATGCATTTCTAGTCTCACTCAATCAAGTGGCTTGTGATATAATTCCTATTATTTAGGAAGGACAAGTCTTATCTTGATCATTCACATCCCACTACATATATCGTAATTTGTTCAACATCAGTCTTTATAATGCCACCAGTTACAGAGCATGTTTAACTATATCAAAGTATATGACTATATATGCCGAGATAGTAATGATCTTAAGTCTAAGGATTATATATGTAGTCAGCACCATGATTAATTTTGTGACCGTCACATAATAATCCAAGACATATGCTCACAGCGGGTCAATCCAATATGTTATTATCTTACAACATACTCATGTATTGATATTGACATCTCTATGCCAATGACAACTCGTTGTCATCAATCAACTATATGTTAGCCTTGAACGCATTATTATTGTTCATGCCCATAATACTCGAATAATGATCTTTTAATAACAATCATATTATTATATAGACTTCATTATTTTTCAGTTTATTTAAGACATAAAAGTATAACTGCAAAACAATGATGGCAATGACTTTATTCAATAAACACTGTAATGAAAGTATATTTGTACAATCATCTCATAATTTATCTTTATACATACTCTAACATGTTTCGACGATCATAATGAGACAACAATATCGTCAGATGAGTCTTAGTAAGAGTACCATAATACATTTGAGGGACTTGAGTGGACAAGTAGATGTTGTATCACTACATCAAAATTGTTCTATAGCGATGTTTTGAGAGTAAACGCCACTAACTTTAAACATATAGTGGCGTTTCCATTCCAAACGCCACAAAATGGTAAATTTAGTGATGTTTTTATACAAACGCCTCAATATGGTTAATCTATAGTGGCATTTTCAACAAACGCTACAACAGAGTAGTACTTTAGCAGCGTTGTTATACAAACGTCGTAATAGGGTTAGTATATAGTGGCATTTTTTCAACAAAAGTCGCAATAGAGTAGTATTTTAGCAGCGTTTTTATATAAACACCGCAATGAGTAAAATGTATTTTTTTCACATCGACTGACCAAAGTATGATAGACTTAAAATAAAAGTTACATTTGGTGTATAACGACATTTTTAGTGGAGTTTTTTTTTTGATAAAACGTCGTAAAAATACTCTTAATTATACAAACGTCGCTAAAGACTCAGACTTTTGTGGCGTTTGTATACAAACGCCGCTATAAACTCGTACTTTAGTGGAATTTATATATAAACGTCGCTATAGACTCTTATTTTAGTGGCGTTTTTGTTCAAACACCGCAATAGCCATGTACTTTAGTGGGTTTTTGTAATAAACACCGAAATAATCGTGTAATTTAATGGTATTGTTTTAATGAACGTCGTAATAGTCATGTACCTTAGTGGCGTTTGTATTATAAATGCCACAATTTTCCAATCCTTTAACCCATATGGTTCCAAATCCCTAATTGTTTCTTGCAAAATTTTCTAATTTTGTGCTCCAACACCCATCCATCATAGAAAAGTCACCCCCGGGCAACCATCATCACAAGCACATCATCGCACTCCACTTCCTTCTCTTATGTCGTTAAAACCACCGCCACCTCGCCTCATCTTCCTCTTTCCAAGGTCTCTTTTTGCTTCTTTTCCAGGCCAATCTTCCGATTCTTCTCCAAGGTAAAGCAACTTATTCTGAATTTTCTCTCTTTGTATTTCTTCTTGGCATTAATTTTATTTGCTCCCATCACTGTGAAGTCACCCCCAGACAACCATCATTACAAGCGTAGCATAACGCTCCACTTCCTTCTTTTCCATTGTTAAAACCACAGCCACCTCGCCTCACCTTCCTCTGTCAACGTTCTCTTTCGATTCTCTTCCAGACCAATCTTCCGATTATTCTCCATGGTAAAACAACTTATTTTGAATTTTCTTTGTCTTTTTTATAGGCAATAATTTTATCTGCTCCGGATCTGTTTGATGCCAAATTTCGGACAATTTTATCTTTTGTTTTCATGTTCAATTTTTTAGTTTAGAATTAGCGCGTGATCTCCACTGTTTGATTAATGTTAGGCTTCAATCCATTTGTTTTTGCTGACAAAATTAGTAGCAGTCAAGACAAAATATGGTTGTTTTTATTTGCATTTATTTATTCTACTGTTTAGAAATGTATTAGGTGTTGTGTTATTTGCTTAATTTCCTCAGAATTTATGCTCTGGTTGTTATTGTTTGATGTGAAGAATTTAAGATAACCTAGAACATATTAGTTTGACATAGCACAAAGTAGTTTGTCATAGAACATAACAATTCGATATAAAACTTAGAAAAGGTTTCCACAACAAAGATAACACAGAGAAGATATTTTCACCTTCATTCTTCACAATTATGATGCATTTTCTAGTTCATCTCCCTCATGAAGCTAAAGTTGGCGGACTAGTTTTCTATCGGTGGATGTATCCTATAGGGAAGTGCTATTGACTTATATGTATTCAATATATATTGAACATATCTTTTAATGAAAACTATTAATATAGTATCGTGTTTCGTTTCTACGTTTTTTTGCAAGTTGAAGTCTTACTATCGTAAAAAGCGTTATCCAGAATGATCAATTACTAAAGGGTATTTGGTAGAGGAATGTATAACTTTTTGCTCTAGATATTTGGAAGATGTTGAAACAAGATTGAATAGACCAAATAGAAATGAAGTGTCCAATATGAATAACTTAGCTGAGACTTATTTGTTTGGAAGTTATGGTGAACCACTCGGCAAAGTTGAAATTACACAGTTAGATGTGAAGTCTTGGGTACAAGCACACCAATATGTTCTTTTCCATCACGATTCATTAGATCCTTTACGCACGTAAGTTTTATAATAAAAATCCTAATGTACTTTCTCGTGAACTTTCATATTTATCGTTCTTTAACCATATAATCTTTTTGTTTTAATATATTGATATAAATGCTAACCGATTCACCTTTCATGCGTAATAGGTTTGGAGTGGGAGAGAAGTTAGTGAAGAGGTTAAATGGCTTTCTCAAGGTCCGAATAGAATTGTTAAAAAATATAACGCCATAATCATTAATAGGTTCAGATTCCACACAAAATCTCGTGAAAGATTAAGTAGGACACAAAATTGTGGAGTAGTTGTTACTTCTTCAACTACAAGTTATGCTAGTGCTAGAGACAACCATCATGCGGAGGGACATATAGAATATTATGGAATCCTTACGGATATCATTGAGTTGTATTATTATGGCAAACGAAAGGTTGTGTTATTTAGGTGTGATTGGGCTGATGTAAATACTACTCGAGGTATTAAAAGAAATCAATTAGGTTTTACAACGGTGAACTTTTCTCTATTAATTCACACTGGTCAGCAATTGATGGACGAGCCATATGTATTTTCTTCTCAAGTCAAACAAGTTTTTTACTTCCACGATCGAATGGATGAGGATTGGTATGTTGTACTTCGTAACACCCCTAGAGACTTGATAGACATCGGGGATGGAAGTAGAGATAACTTTGAAACAAGATCAAAAACTTTTCCTTTTATAGCACAAAAGTTAGATGAATCTATTACTGGTACTAGTTCACAATTCCAATGGGTTCAGGATGACATGGATGAGGTTATTTATGAAAATTGGTATACCATAACAATGTAGTTAGATTTTATATCTTAATTGATTAATTTATAATGTTATCATTTGTATATGTTGATGTCGTCGAATATATTTATTAATAGTATTATTGTCGGTAGTTACTAATATTGTTGTTTGCTTATTGCAGATATTATGTCTAAGAGAAAAGTAAGTGATATGTGGATTGTTTGAGCTCATTAAGAGGAGGAAAAAACAAATAATGAAGAGTCGCTTGGTGTTAGATCTACAAAAGTTCCGAATATAGTTGATAACTTCCTAAAAGGCTTCTTTTAAGGCCTTTACACTTAAGTTATTATTTGTTTAAAAGCTCATTTTATTCATTTTAGGATCATGTAGTTGCATGTAGTTACATTAGTGGTGGTATTGCTATTTTATCTTGTAAAGGTGTTGTATGAGGGAAAGGTGTGGTTGTTTATGTTGTGTAGGAAATAGCAAGAAAAAGGTTGTATTGGGAAGGAATGCCGTGACATCACACGTTCCTAAAGCAAATGGAAATGCCTTGCCATTTCTGGCACTGAAAAAGACAAAAAGATATTTTTATAAAAAGACAGATGGCAAGGCACGTGTCTGATGGTTATAACTGTCAGCTGGGGACCACTGCCACCTGGGAGGATAAGATTCACTCCCAAGGAGTGATTATAGGGGTATGATGGGTAATTGGAATGTTAAAGCCCATTATTACCCTTGGATATTATATTTTTATATACACCGCATATGAGAAAGAGGAAGGAGAATTAACCATCTTCAGCTAGATTTTCTCATATTCTTCTTTGTATCTTTCTTTTAATTCTCTAGTGGTGTTCCTCTATTTACGAGCTTCAAGGAGTGGCTAGCTAGGTGTCCGAGAGGAGCTAGCAACCTAAGGCAAGACGTGGTGGTTGAGGAGAGCTCCATGTAACATCCCAAACACTGGGTTAGTGACCAAATTGTAAAATTTTAGAATTTAGTGACAAAATTAGATAAATTAAAAAGTTTAGGGGCTTAAGTGTAATATATTTGTGTAGGACCAAATAGAAAAGAAGGGGAAAATGGTCATTTGGCAAGTAAATGAATTAAAAGTTTGTTATGGTTATATTATAACCACGTGGAGACAATTGTGGAAGGAAAAAACCAAAAATCCAGAACTATCTTCATTCTTCTTCCTCCTTCAACCGTGAACCCCATTTGGAAAAGGTGAGTTTCATGTTGTTTAGGTGATTATTTATTAAATTTAAGCTTGGTTTATGTTCTTTAGGTAATACTTAAGCTTAAGGATTGCTTAAGATTTCTTAAAATCAAAAGATGGGGGAGTTAGGAAGGATTTAATATAAGAGGAGTTCAAGTGAAATTTTGGAAATGAGTTAGTAAGTGAAGTTTGAGACTAAATTTGACTTGTCATCAGTTAGAATAAGAAGTATAAAGTGTTAGAAATGAAATTAGAACATGTTGGAAATTCAGTAAGATTATTGGTTGCAAGATTTATGATGAGATATTGAAGATCATGATGTGTTATATGAATATAAGATGGTTTGAGTAAGTTTAGTGGCATAAAAGGAGTTCAAAATGGAAAGTATAAGTAAGTATTGGTGAATTTTCGGGTTAAATGATTGAATTCTGGGCAAGGAGTATCAGTACTGATTCATCCAGTACCGATACTTCAAAGAGAAATGAATGATAATTGGGGTAAGGGTATCGATACTGTATGAACAGTATCAATACCATAAGTCAAAAGTGGATAAGAGATTCAAGGATTATCGATACTGAGGGGTAGTATCGATATCAAGAGTACCAATACTAATATACAAGCATCGATACTATTTTTGAAATAGAATTCTAGAACCGGGAAAGGGTATCGATACCAAAGCATAATATCGATACCACAATAAATGAAGTATCAGTACCATACCTTGGGTACCGATACTACTCAAAGTGGAAATTTCAATTAAGTACTTCTTATAGATTAGGTTATTGATGATCGATTCATAATGTTTAGAATTCTAATATTCGTATCAAATGTACATTTGTGTAGATATCGAACATAAGCAAGTTACGAAACAGTCGAAGAGTTAAGATCGACCGAGATAGAGAAAATGAGTTATAGGAGTTGATTGGACTAAATGAGGCTAAGGTGAGTGCATACTATAGTATAGATGTTGTTTTATGGAAATAAAACTTGTGATAAATCTATTTCCTATGTTTGATCTCATGGTTCCATGGTTATGAACATGTAGATGTTATGATTATTATGAGTACATGCATAAGTGACATATGTATATATGTTATGTTATATGTTATATGATCCATGTGAACATAATAGAACAAAACATAATCTATATGATATGATATAAGTGATTATATGCACATATGATACATGTGATGAGACATGACATATGTGATTATATAAGAAATGATATGAGTTATAAGAGTACATGTATATATGTGATGATTGGTTGACTATGTGAATATACGAAACATATAAGTGATAAAACCCATGTTATGTGATATGAGAGGTGTGAGTATAATTGGTATACCAAGAGTCGAGAGTTCTACGAGGTCCTTTGGGACATATATGAGGTCATTCGGGATAATTTTATATGGCACTCACTGGAAATTTATACGAGCTGTGGTGACAACATTTCTGCACAACCTCATGGTGCTCACATACCTTAAGTTTTTAGTAATGTACATGGGCACATAAAAGATATAAAAAATTAACTTTCTTATAATATGACATGTTATTATTTGTTTAATGCATGGTCATATATATTATGGTTGAGTAGATATATGATGACTGTGATTGCATATTAAAATTATTGGATTGTATATTCATGATTTAAGTATTGCATTATTGTATTATATGCCTCACTAAGTCTATGATTTAGCATGTGAGTGTTTCACACGTAGGTTCAAAGAATCAAGGGGATCCCAGTTAGGACAAACGGCAAGACAATATACATCTACTGAAGATCAGATCAGAATTAATTTAAGCAGTAGGTACTTCTATTATATGTTATTTTGTTGGTATGTAACTAAAAAGCTTAAATTAAGTATGCTATGATCGATTTGTAAATCTCTTTTTGACTGTAATTATGTAAAGAAATAACTTTTATTTTAATGAAAGTTTAAATTTTCTACGATTTTGTAAGAGTAAATGTTTTGGAAAAGTCAATGTGACACCTCAGATTCGTATCCGGGTCGGGTACGGGTTGAGGGTGTTACATTTAATGGTATCAAATCTAAGGTTTAGCCGATTCTAGGCATAAACCGAAGTCAAAAGTGTCTTAAAGAGTATACATACCAACAAAATATTAAGAATTTCTGATCTGATAAGCAATGATTATGCTGTCTTGCTAATAGAATACATTGGTTATATCTTATTAGATGTCTGAACACGAGAGCTCCCGAAGTGAAGCGGGAGATCATAGACCAGAAGAGAGTAGCAATTCACCTGCCTTGGCCAGGCAAGGTGAATAATAGGCACCTTCGGGAGTGCCTGAACAAGACCAAGATGTGTTCTTCAGGATGTTGGACACTATTATGATGCGTTTCCAACCTCCTGCTCCCTCAACTCATAGAATGAATATTGCGAATGAGTTGAAAGGATTAGTTGCACCTAAATTTAAAGGTGAAGAATATGAGGGTCCTGTTGCGGCAGACCTCTGGTTGAATGATATAAAGATAATGCTAGATGGACTCCCTTGTTTTGAGTGGAGAAGTTGGATGGAGTAGTCTCATTCCTCCGTAGACAAGCTAGAATATGGTGGACTAATGTCACCATGTGAATGACAAGTGACCAAGTGACATGATAATTGTTTTTGGAAGAATTCAAGTATAAGTATATAGGAGATCAGTTTATTAAGCAATTAAAGCAATAGTTTTTGAACCTGAAGCAGTTGAATTACACTATGTATGAATACGAGTGTGAGTTCAATAAGTTAAGTCGTTTTGCTGCTAAACTTATTCTAACCGAAAAAGATGCCACACTGTGTATGAATACGAGTGTGAGTTCAATAAGTTAAGTCGCTTTGTTGCTAAACTTATTCTGACCGAAAAAGATGCCTGTGAATGGTTTGTTGAGGGCTTGCGTCCCAGACTGAAAGAAATATTGATCGTTTTGAATCTATCCTCGTCCTAGGAGGTGGTTAATCATGCTAAAGCTCTAGAGAGGACTCATAATGAAAGGTTTAGAGAGCAAATAGTTCAGAAATCTAAGAGAGCGAGTATTTTCTTGAGTTCTGCACAATCAAAGAGAGGCAAAGATACTGGTTTTCAATCTCAGGCGAGGTCTGAGTCAGCTGCATCCTTGCTAGAGGATCAAATCTGATGAGAGCCAGACAGACTCAATCTATAGGGTCTGAAACTGAGAGATCTAATAAGGGTCAAGCCAGACAGTGCTAGCTTTGTGGAAGAAGCCATATCGGAGTATGTCAAATAATCTCTGGAGCTTGTTTCGTTGCGGGGACACCATACATTTTAAATGGGATTGTCCAATGATGGTTGGAGAGCCTGCACAGTCGGAGCGATCTGCTTCGATATCTTAAAGAGCAAGAGGTAGAGGAAGAAGTCAGCCTAAATCCTCTACTCAACAAGATGTACGCTTGACTGCTCGGGTTTACAATCTAAAGACCAATGAAGACCGTGATGATCCAGAGATTATTGCAGGTACTTTCCAATTATATGATAAATGTGTTTTGGTATTGATTGATCTGGGTTATACTTATTCATATATTAGTAGTAAATTGGTGTGAGAGTTGAGAATTCAGCTAGAAGCCACTAGTTGTGATTTGTTAGTGACAAATCCATTAGGGCACACGGTAAATAAAGTGTGTGGAGGTTGTCAGATAAAGATTAAGGGAGTTGAATTCTCTGCTAATCTAATTGAATTACCCTTTGAGGAATTTTAAGTGGTACTCAGAATAGACTGGTTATATCATTATCGTGCCAATATTGATTGTAGACTGAAGAGGGTAACGTTGATCAGTTTAGAAGGATTAGAAGTTATAGTGTTTAGTGAAATATGAGATTCGTTAGCAAACGTAATATCAGTGATGTCGATAAAGAAGTTATTATTACATTGATGTCAGGGTTTCATTGCTAATGTGATGGATACTAGAACTAAGCAGAAAGGGTTAGAAGAGATTCCCATAGTCAGGAACTTCCCCGATGTCTTCCTTGCAAAGTTTCTAGGATTACCTCCAGATAGAGAGGTGGAATTTCAAATTGAAGTAATGCCTGGAACAACGCCTACTGCAATGACACCTTACAGAATGGCTCCGAAAGAGTTTTAGGATTTAAAGATCTAGTTGTAGGAATTGTTGGACAATGGATTTATCAGACCAAGTGTGTCACCTTGGGGAGCTCCGATATTATTTTTGAAGAAGAATGATGACTCAATGCGTTTCTGCATAGATTATAGACAACTCAACAATGTAACCATAAAGAACAAGTATCCTCTCCCTAGAATCGATGATTTGTTTGATCAGTTAAAGGGAGCTTCGGTATTCTCGAAGATTGATTTGTGTTATGGTTATCATTAATTGAAGATTTAGGAAAAAATATTCCAAAATGGCTTTTAGAACGAGATATGGTCATTACGAGTTTATTGTTATGCTGTTTGGGGTAACGAATGTACCGACTGCTTTTATGGAACTTCTGAACAGAATGTTTCAACCTTATTTGGACCAGTTTGTAGTTGTTTTCATTGATGATATATTGTTGTATTCGAAGTCTAATGAAGAGCATAGTACACATCTGAGGATAGTCTTGCAAATTTTACGAGATAAGAAGTTATATGCCAAACTATCTAAATACGAGTTTTGGTTAAATGAAGTGGCATTTCTAGGACATGTGATTTCTGTAGAGGGAATTCGGGTTGATCCTCAAAAGATAAAAACTATTTTAGAATAGGAAGTTCCAAATAATGTATATGAAGCTCGGAGTTTCCTGGGGCTTGTAGGTTATTATCGAAGGTTCGTTAAGAACTTTTCTATGATATCTTTTCCTTTGACCAAGTTGATGAGGAAAAATGTAACGTTTGTTTGGAATCTTGAATGTCAAGCGAGTTTTGAGGCATTAAAGAGAATTTTGACAGAAGCTCTAGTGTTAGTCCAACCCGAATTGGATAAGAACTATGTGGTTTACAGTGACGTATCCCATAATGGCTTGGGATGTGTATTGATACAAGAAGGGAAAGTGGTAGTATATGCGTCTAGATAATTAAAACCACATAAGAAGAACTATCCAACACATGATTTGGAATTAGCCGCAGTAGTGTTAGCTCTCAAGATCTGGCATCACTACTTATATGGGGAACATTGCTATCTTTATATGAATCATAAGAGCTTGAAGTATCTGATGACTCAAAAAGAATTAAATTTGAGACATAAAAGATGGGTTGAATTCATAAAGGACTATGATATAATAATTGATTTTCATCCTGGAAAAGCAAATGTGATAACTGATGCCTTAAGTCGAAAGATGTTTGCATCCTTACGAGTTTTGGATGCAAGGTTGTCATTGGATATAGATGGTACATTATGTGTAGAATTGAAGCTTAGGTCAACCTTGTTGGATAGAATTAAAGAATTGCAGAATAAAGATGAAAAGTGTTTGAGAATATTAGAGAAATTAAAGAATGAAGAAAATAAAGATTTTGAGGTTAAGTCTGATGGGAATCTGTGCTATGGAGGAAGACTGGTGATTCCAAATGATGAAGAATTAAAGAATGAGTTGTTGATAAAAGTTCATTGTAGTCCGTTGACACTCCACCTGGGTGGAAACAATATGTATATGGATCTCAAGAGTCGATATTGATGGTCAAGAATAAAAATAAGTATTACAGAATTTGTGTCTAAGTGTTTAACTTGTCAATATGTCAAAGCTGAGCATCAGGTCCCGTCAGGATTATTGCAACCAATACCCATTCCTCGATGGAAATGGGAGAATGTGGCGATGGACTTTGTGATGGGGTTACCCTTGACTCCGAATAAAAGAGATTCGATTTGGGTAATAGTTGATCGATTGAGTAAGTCAACGTATTTCATCCCAGTACGAGCTGATTTCTCCATGGATAAGTATGCTGAACTGTACATGAAGGAAATTATTCAACTACATGGTGTGCCTGTTTCGATTGTTTCTGACCGAGATCCTCGATTTTCATCCCGATTTTGGAAGACTTTACATGGAACATTAGGGACTCGACTGAACTTTAGCACATCATTTCATCCTCAGACGGATGGACAACCCGAGCGAACTATCCAAATTCTGGAAGACATGTTAAGAGCTTGTGTAATAGAGTTCAAAGGATCTTGGGAGAAGAATTTTCCACTTGCAGAATTTGCTTACAACAATAGCTACCAGTCAAGCATCAAGATGGCTCCCTATGAGGGTTTATATGGGAGAAAGTGCCGTATGCCCTTGAATTGGTACGAGCTTAAGGATCGAGAGGTTCTTGGTTTTGATTTGATTAAAGAAATGAAAGAGAAAGTTCAAGTAATTCAGAACAATATTAAAGCGACAGCCGATAAACATAAATCGTATGCTGATCTTAAGAGAAAAGAGATTGAATTTCAAGTTGGAGATAAAGTATTCCTGAAATTGTCTCATTGGAAGAAAGTACTAAGGTTTGGATGAAAAAGAAAACTTAGTACTCAGTTTATTGGGCTATATGAGATCTTTAAAAGAGTAGAACCAATGTCATATCAGTTAGCTTTGCCACCGGAAATGGAGAAGATTCATGATGTTTTCCATGTTTCCATGCTTCAGAGATATAGGTCCGATCCTTCCTATATTGTTACACCAAAAGAGATAGAAGTTCAGCCTGACTTGACCTACATGGAAGAACCGGTGCAAATATTGGCATATGAGGTGAAACAGTTCCGAAAAAAGAATATTCCATTGGTCAAGGTTTTATGGAGGAATCACAAAGTAGAGGAAACAACGTGGGAACATAAAGAGGATATGCAGAATCAGTACCCCTATCTCTTTTTACAGTGAAAATTAAAGGACGAATTTTCTTTGAGGGGAAGATTTGTAACATCCTAAACACTGGGTTATTAGTAACCAAATTGTAAAATTTTAGAATTTAGTGACCAAATTAGATAAATTGAAAAGTTTAAGGGCTTAAGTGTAATATTTTTGTGTAGGACCAAGTAGCAAAGAAGGATGAATAGAAGGGAAAAATGGTCATTTGGCAAGTAAATGAATTAAAATTTTGTTATGGTTATATTATAACAACGTGGAGACAATTGTGGAAGGTAAAAACCAAATATCTAGAACTATCTTCATTCTTCTTCCTCCTTTAGCCGTAAACCCCATTTGGAAAAGATTAGTTTCATGTTAATTGATTATTTATTAAATTTAAGCTTGGTTTTTGTTCTTTAGGTAATACTTAAGCTTGAGGAAAGTTTAAGATTTCTTAAAATCAAAAGATGGGAGAGTTAGGAAGGATTTAATATAAGAGGTGTTCAAGTGAAATTTGGAAAGGAGTTAGTAAGTGAAGTTTGAGACTAAATTTGACTAGTCAACAGTTAGAATAAGAAGTATAAAGTGTTAGAAATGAAATTAGAACATGTTGGAAATTAAGTAAGATTCTTGGTTACAAGATTTATGATGAGATATTGAAGATCATGATATGTTATATAAATATAGGATGGTTTGAGTAAGTTTAGTGGCATAAAAGGAGTTCAAAATGGAAAATATAAGTAGGTATTGGTGGATTTTCGAGTTAAATGAGTGAATTTTGGGCAAGGAATATCGATACTAATTCATCTAGTACCGATACTTCAAAGAGAAATGAATGATAATTGGGGTAAGTGTATCGATACTGTATGAACAATATCGATACCATAAGTTAAAAGTGGATAAGTAATTCAAGGAGCATCGATACTAAGGGGTCGTATCGATACCAAGGGTACCAATACTATTAGACAAGCATCGATACCATTTTAGAAATAGAATTCCATAACCGGGAAAGGGTATCGATACCAAAGAACATTATTGATACGACAGTAAAGGAAGTATCGATACCATACCTTGGGTACCGATACTACTCAAAGTGGAAATTTCAATTAAGTTCTTCTTATAGCTTAGGTTATTGAGGATCAATTTATAATGTTTAGAATTCTAATATTCGTATCAAATGTACATTTTTGTAGATATCGAACATAAGCAAGTATCGGAACAGTCGAAGAGTTAAGATCGATCCAGATAGAGAAAACAATTTATAGGAGTTGATTGGACTAAGTGAGGCTAATGTGAGTGCATATTATAGTATAGATGTTGTTTTATGGAAATAAAACTTGTGATAAGTTTATTTCCTATGTTTGATTTCATGGTTCCATGGTTATGAACATGTAGATGTTATGATTATTATGAGTACATGTATAAGTGACATATGTATATATGTTATGTTTTATGTTATATGATCCACGTGAACATAAGAGAACAACACATAAGCTATATGATATGATATAAGTGATTATATGCACATATGATACATGTGATGAGATAGGACATATGTGATTATATAAAAAATGATATGAGTTATAAGAGTACATGTATATATGTGATGATTGGTTGACTATGTGAATATGTGAAACATATAAGTGATAAAACCCATGTTATGTGATATGAGAGATGTGGGTATAATTGGCATGCAATGAGTCGAGGGTTCTACGAGGTCCTTTGGGACATATATGAGGTCTTTCAGGACAATTTTATATGGCACTCAGTGAAAATTTATACGAGCTATGGTGACATCATTTGTGCACAACCTCAAGGTACTCACATACCTTAAGTTTTCTGTAATCTACATGGGCACATAAAAGATATAAAATAATTAACTTTCTTATAAGATGACATGTTATTATTTGTTTAATGCATGGTCATATATGTTATGGTTGAGTAGATATAGGATGACTGTGATTGCATATTCATGATTTAAGTATTGCATTATTGTATTATATGCCTCACTAAGTCTGTGACTTAGCGTGTGAGTATTTCACACGTAGGTTCAAAGAATCAAGGGGATCCCAGTTAGGACAAACGACAAGACAGTATACATCGACTGAAGATCATATCAGAATTAATTTAAGCAATCGGTACTTATTTTATATGTTATTTTGTTGGTATGTAACTAAAAAGCTTAAATTAAGTATACTCTGATCGATTTGTAAATCTCTTTTTGACTGTATTCATGTAAAGAAATAACTTTTATTTTAATGGAAGTTTGAATTTTCTACGATTTTGTAAGAGTAAATATTTTGGAAAAGTCAATGTGACACCTCATATTTGTATCCGGGTCGGTTACGGGTTGTGGTGTTACATTCCAACTGCGTGCGTCGAAGGCTTCTTCTCACTTCCCCTTTGATGTTATTTTCCATTTGATATTGGGTTGTTGGAACGAATAAATTTCATGTTTTGTTTCATAGATGATTCAAACCCGACCATGAATTAACTTTATTTGGTGGGCATGATTTTATGGATGTTTGATATTATTTTAATGGTATATTTACATTTATCATTTATCATTTGCATTTACTTGTTTTGCTTATGAATACTTAATCGTCTAAGTTTTAAGAGGCATGAGAGTGTCCATTACTTAGATGAAGCCTAGATGTTCGAGTGAAACTTAGCTATTAATACTTGTAGTATTTGAGAGAAAGAAAAGTAAGATCTGCATAAGCAATGGGGTGTAGTATTTTCTTAAGCTTTGAACTGGCATAGTAATACTATATCCTAATCCCTTAGTGCTTGACAGAGACTAAGATAGGATTTCAATGACTAAGAGGGGCAGTTTTTATCAATACTGTAGGCTGCCATAGTTGAGACATAGAGGAGATGTTGTGGCATTCTATTATATTAGGTTAATTTGACTAGAAATAGCGGGAGCATTTTTCAGCAAACCCTGTTGAGCAAGTGAATTTTAGATAAATTAAATCTTCTTAAAAGACAAGTTTTAGCATCTTTAAATCAATCCCTACCATTCATTCCCGTTTAAGCTTGTTGTGTGAGGATTATCAAACTATCATCTATTTGTTTTTTTACTATTTTTCATTGCCGTGACATTTCTATTATTTTCAACATTACAATCTGCGCTTACTGCTACATTTCCTTTTGTTACCCCATTAGACTATCAATCCGTATCCACCAACAAACACTTTCCATTGCCGTGACATTCTCCATTAGTATATATTATCACTAACTATACTTAGACAGAGTAGTGCTTTGTTTTGGTTAAACTTTGTAATATCCACCAATCCCTGTGGAGACAATACTCACTCATCACTTTATTACTTGAGAGATTATGTATACTTGCACATTATTTGAGTATAATTTTATAGTACTCACAACACATAACAAGTTTTTGCAGCCGTTACCGGGGATTGGCAGCGTAAAGTTAATTAGTTTTTACTGTAGCATTTTTTTTTGCATATTTTTTTCTAGTTTACTTGATATTTTTTCTTTATGCTTTTTTAAGTTTATTTAGTATATGCCTAGAAGACTTTCTGAAGAGCCATTGGAACCGATAGAACCTGAGATTGAAAGACTCTTTTGAAAAATGAGACATGCTCAACGTGCTCGAGGAAATATGTGTCAAATTGTAAATCAGGGCATTGGTCAAGATGAGAGAATTCAGAATGTCGAGGTATTACAAAATGTTGGACCTACTGATAGGCATCGTGTTATTCGTGATCATTTAAATCTGATGCTAGATGATTTGAATCCTGGAATTGTGGCGCCCGAAATTCAAGCTGCACATTTTGAGTTTAAAACATTTATGTTTAATATGTTGAATTCTATAGGGAAGTTTGGGGGTATGCCAACTGAAGATGCCAGACATCATATTCGTATTTTTTTAGAGGTATGTGATTCTTTCCGCTAAGGAGTGCACGAGGATATACTGAAATTAAATTTGTTTTCATAATCTTTGCGTGACCGAGCAAGGGATTGGTTGAGTAGTGTTCCATCCGGTTCGATGGAATCATGGGCCGATCTTTGTAAGAGTTTCTTATTGTGATATAACCCACCGAACATGAATACTCAGCTAAGGAATGATATAACATCCTTTTACTAGGACGACGATGAATCTATGTATGATTGTTGGGATCGTTACAAAAGCTTGCTTCTAAATTGTTCAAATCATGGCTTTCATTTTTGGACTCAAGTAGTTATGTTTTATAATGGAGTCAATGTACCCACGAGGATGATGCTAGATGCCTCGACAAATGGGACATTGTTGGATAAATCACCTACTGAGGCGTTTGCTATTTTAGATAGAATTGCTAATAATGAGTATCAATTTCCTTCCTCAAGGATTGGGAGTAGGAGAAAAGCACCTGTAACATTTGAGTTAGATACCAAGGACTCGATGTCCGCTCAACTCTCAGCTATTACTAATATGCTAAAAAATTTACAACGTTCCACTGATGTGAAGGAAGTGAAGCAACTAGATTGGCATGTCTATTATGACAAAGCAGTCATCACAAGAGTGAATACCCAACCAACCATGAGTCCATCAACTTTGTAGGTAATTTTAATCGAGACAATAATAATCCTTATTCTAACACTTATAATGCAGGATGGCGTCAGCATCCTAATTTCTCATGGGGAAAACAAGAAGCCCACAGTGTTAGTCAATCCACTCGGCAGCAGAATAACAATGAATCTCAAGGCTACCAAAATACTATGCCATGGACTAATACTAACAAAGGAGCTTCATCTTCAGCGAGCATTAGTTTATTGGAAGCTACAATTCAAGATTTCATATCTACCACGAAGACAATGCTGCAAGACCATTCTACTTCAATTAAAAATCAAAGAGCTTTACTTCATAGTCAAGGCGTCTTACTTCAACGCTACCCCCACTACCGAAAAGTATGAAGCTGAATTACATGATGATATTATTTCTGAGAAAGACAATGAGGAGGGTCTTATTAGTGAGCCTGCCAAGGCATAAAATTCTAATGCCAAGGCAAAAGCAATTCATACTCCTGCAGTTAAGGAAGATAGACCACCACTACCCTTCCCACAAAAATTGAAGAAGCATAATAATGAAGTTCAGTTCAAGAAGTTTGTGAACATTCTTGATCAGCTCCATATTAACGTAGCTCTCTTGGAAGCTATTGAACAGATGCTGACGTATGCCAAATTTCTTAAGGAAATTTGTACCAAGAAGAGGAAAGTAGAGATGTATGAGACAGTTGCCACGGCAACAGAATTTTTTTCTTCATTGAGTAATTGCCACCAAAGCAAAAAAATCCGGATAGCTTCATTATTCCCTGTTCGATAGGAGCTAATTTCGTTGGAAAGACATTATGTGATATTGGTTCAAGTGTAAACTTAATACTGAAATCTATATTCTTGAAGCTTGGCATAGGAGATGTAAGACCCAAATCGATTATTTTACAACTTGTCGCAGATCCCATGTTAAACATGAAGGGAGAGTTAGGGATGTCATTATAAGGGTGGATAAATTTGTATTTCCAGTCGACTTCCTAATTCTGGATTGCGAAGTTGATACCAAGGCACCCATCATTCTGGGTAGACTTTTCCTAGCCACTGGTTGTATTTTGATAGATTGTGAAAAAGGTGAAATCACCATGAGAGTGGCTGATCAGAGTGTGACTGTTAATGTGTTTTGTACTCTCAAGTATGTTGATGACACTAAAGAATGCCAAGGCATGTCAGAATTAAACTCAGTAATTGAAGAAGAAACTGAACAGCTTTGCCATAATAATTTTACTCAGTTAGCAGATAAGGAACATTGAATGGATGATGAAAGCTTAGTGGAGTACATCAACTTCTCAATTTTGGAGGAGCAATCTAGCTTACTACTAGCTAAATCAGGTATGAATTTTGAACCTTTGAATTTTTATGAATTTATTCCTCCTAAGCCCTCATTATTGCATGCACATACCCTAGAGCTAAAGACCTTGTCAGGGCCTCTTAAATATGTTTACTTGGGTAGCGAAAAAACTTTACCAGTGATTATTTCGCTAACCTTACTGCTAACCAAGAGTAAAGTTTGTTAAGTGTTTTTATGCAGCATAAGAAAACACTTGGTTGGACTATGGCTGACTTGAAAGGAATTAGTCCCACGATTTACATGAATAAGATTCTACAAGAGGAATGTCATGGTAACTCTATAGAACCATAAATAAAACTCAACCCTATTATAAAGAATGTGGTAATGAACGAAATTTTGAAATGGCTTGATGATGAAATGATTTACCTTATATCAAATAGCTCTTGGTGAACCCTGTACAATGTGTGTCAAAGAAAGGACGCACGAATGTGATTACCAATGAGGATAATGAGCTATTACCCACTCACACTGTTACTGGATGGAAGATATGTATGGATTATCGTAAACTCAACAAAGCTACAAAAAAAGGACCATTTTCTTCTACCTTTCATAGACCAAATGTTGGATCGATTGGAAGGAAAAGTATTCTATTATTTTTTAGATGGGTACTCAGACTACAATCAAATTGACATCGCACTAGAGGACCAGGAGAAGACTATATTTACTTGTCCCTATGGCACTTTTGCCTTTAGGAGGAG
This sequence comes from Hibiscus syriacus, assembly GCF_006381635.1. Lineage (NCBI taxonomy): Eukaryota > Viridiplantae > Streptophyta > Magnoliopsida > Malvales > Malvaceae > Hibiscus > Hibiscus syriacus. Next base: position 8,101,585 of record NW_024063533.1, on the reverse strand, counting down.
ACCTTTTGGACTCTGTAATGCCCCAACAACATTTTTGTGTTGCATGCAAGCTATATTTTCAAACATAGTTGAGAATTTCCTTGAGATATTCATGGACAACTTTTCTGTTTTTGGAGACGATTTTGAGTGATGCCTCAGCAATTTGGTAAAAGTTCTTAAAAGATGCAAGGAAGCTGAATTGGTTTTGAATTGGGAAAAATGTCACTTCATGGTGACTGAAGGCATTTTTTAGGCCATAAAATATCTCACAAAGGCATTGAAGTAGATAAAGCGAAAGTTTAAGTAATTGAAAAATTGCCACCACCAACTTTGGTCAAGGGTATAAAGAATTTTCTTGGACATGTTGGATTTTATAGAAGATTTATCAATGACTTCTCCAAGATTTCTAAGCCCTTGTGCACATTGCTTCAACAAAACCAGCCCTTTGTCTTTAATGAGTTATGACTAGGCGCATTCACTGAGCTGAAACAACGATTGATCTCAGCACTTATTGTCGTCCCTCCTGATTGTACATGACCATTCGAGATGATGTGTGATGCAAGCGATTATGTCGTAGGAGTTGTTTTAGGGCAATGCCGAGGTAAACTCTTTCATGTTATATATTACTTTAGCCGTACGTTGAATGAAGCACAATTGTACTACACTACCACTGAGAAATAATTTGCTTTTGATAAATTTAGACCATACCTAATAGGCACTAAAGTTATTGTTCACGCTGATCATTCAGCTATAAAATACTTTGTGAATAAAAATGACGCAAAGCCTAGACTTATTAGGTGGATCTTACTCTTGCAAGAATTCGACTTAGAGGTTGTAGATTGAAAATGTATTGAGAACCAAGTTGCTGATCATTTATCTAGGCTAGAGAACAATTCTGAATGCATGACACTATAGATATTCAAGAGGAATTTCCTGATGAGAAAATTTTATATGCCACGACAATCTCGTGGTACGTTGATCTTGTTAATTTTCTTTTTAGTGGAATACTGCCTTTTGATTTGAATAGCTAAGGTAAAAAGAAATTCAATCACGATGCAAGGTATTATTTTTGGGACGAGCCATATTTGTTTAAGCATTGTGCTGATCAGTTCATTAAATGATGTATACATGATGAAGAACAACGCGACATTTTATACCATTGTCAATCGGCCCCAAACAGAGGCCATTTTGGAGGAGCAAGGATCGCTACTAAGGTCCTGCAATCAGGCTTTTACTGGGAAAATCTGTTTAGAGATGCTAATACATTTTACAAATCTTGTGATCGATGCCAACAAACTGGAAATATATACAGGCGTCACAAAATGCCATTGCAAGGTATTTTGGAAATATAACTGTTTGATGTTTGGGGCATTGATTTCATGGGACCATTCCCATCTTCCGAAGAAGATCTATACATCTTGCTTGTTATGGATTATGTATCCAAGTGGATAGAAGCAATAGCAACATCAAGGAATGACTCTAAAATCATACTCAAGTTTTTGTAGAAGAATATTTTCATTCGGTTTAGAGTACCTCGAGGTATCATTAGTGATGAAGGAACCCATTTCAATAACAAGTTGATTGCCAAGGCATTAAGGAGATATGGAGTTCGTCATAATATTACCACAGGATAATATTCTTAGATAAATGGTCAAGCTGAGATATCCAATCGTGAGATCAAGCAGATTTTAGAAAAAATGGTGAACCTAAGGTGGAATGATTGGTCACCAAAATTAGATGAAGCACTCTGAGCATATAGAACAATGTACAAAATCCTCTGGGCATGTCACCATTCAAGCTGGTGTATGGGAATACTTGCCATCTCCTGGTCAAACTCAAACATAAGGCATATTGGTCCATTAAGCGATTGAATTTTGATGCTCAATTAGCTGGGGAGCAGATATTACTAGAACTTAATGAAATGAAAGAGTTTAGAGAACAAGCATATGAAAATGCACGGATATACAAGGAAAAAACCAAGAAGTTTCACTACCAAAAACTGATGCCACGACATTTTCATGTTGGACAGCAAGTATTGCTTTACGATTCCGGACTAAAACTTTTTCCTAGGAAGCTTAAATCTTGATGGTCAGGACCATTTGAGTTGAATTATGTTTATCCCCATGGAGTCGTTAACATGAAGAATATAGATGATAGGACGATTTTGAAAGTCAATGGCCAGCGTCTGAAAGCTTATAATGGAGTTCCACCTCTACGCGACAAGGTAGTGTTGTACCTGCACGATGCTGAAGTATGCCCAACTGAAAATCAAATTTCAATGCCACAACATTGAATTTCGTTAACTGTGCATAAATAATAAATTTATTCTTTCCTTTATTTTTATTTTTATTTTGTTTTGTATATAATTCTGGTTTGTTTTATAGGGGACCCATAGTACTGCAACCATGCATGGAGCGGTTATTAAGGGTGGAAATGATAAAGAAATTAAAAGGGGGAATATTCTTTCTGATTTATTCCTTTATTTTATTTCCTTATTTTTACTTTTCTTTCTCCATTGTCTTGTTACATCACATTTAATTTTACAGTTTACTTTTTCTTTTTCCCACCTACCCATTTACCCCATCCACTCATTTCTTTTTAACCATCTACTCACTCCATTTTTTCACTATTTCATTTAATCTTTACTCGTATCTTCTTCTTCCCTCATTTTCCTCCATAACTGAAACTTCTCAAGATTTCCAAGCACACAAAGCTCACTCCTTTCTCATTTTTCTTTCTTCAAAACACTGCAAATATGGTGCATACGAGACCTACCGAAGCAAAAGCCCCTATTACTCAGCAGTTCAAAAATGATAAAGAAAAAGCAAGGTTTCAAAACTTCAAAAATAGGAAGTTTTTCTTTGAGTTAGGGTCATCTTTACAGATGAAGATGATGGCGGTTTTGGACCAGATGTAATGGATATAGTCATTCCACATAAGTGGCACAAGTTTACAAGGCACCCCGATTCAGTGAATACATCATTGGTGAAAGGATTTTATGCTAATATTTCCAAATCGAACCAGCATGCAATTTTCGTGTGAGGTAAGTACATTCGATTTACACCAACTGCCATTAATTGTTACTTTCATTTGCGGGGTGTTGAAGACCAAAATGAAAAGTTTGAAAAAGACGCTGGCAGTGCAACTTACGAAGGAGTTTTGGAGGATTTTGTTTTTCAAATTCCTCTTGGAATGGCCGCCAAACAAGTCGTTACTTAGTTAACCGTGAACACCTCCAACCGCGTGCCAAACTGTGGAACCATTTCATGAAGCACAAGTTAATGGAAACAGCCCACAATACGTCAGTATCTCTCCCTCGATTAATGCTCTTACATTCTATTATGGTAACCCGTTCTATTGATGTGGGTAGGATTATTGTTCAACAAGTATATGAATGCCTAGGTAAAAAGGCTAGTGCTTTAGTTTTTCTAAATCTGACTACTGCTTTCTGTCACAAGAAAAAGGTATGTGAGAATTCTTTTAATGAAATTTTATCTGGAGTTTCGGGTATTACTAGGGCACGGTTACCATTAGTGTTGGGTTTTGAGAACCCAAATTTAAGGCCCCTATTAATGAAAAGTCTGCAGATGATGCACAATCTAATGCTGAGAAAAGAATGTTTTCCTTCAAAGAACTTGTCATGCAAACTCAGACTCAGTTACACGCTTTGCACGATGACATAAAAAATTTCTTTGGTTATGTGAAACACGGAGATGTTGTGGTGGAAACTATGTTTAAGGAAATACTTCCCCATGTGCAACATAATTTCCCAGGTTTTCCAGATGAAATTTTATTGTCATTCAATGCTGAGGCATCTCCAAAACCAGATGACGTCAATCCCCCTGTTGATAAACTGACTCCCTACCCTCAACGATCCCCGACCCCAGACTCACCTGTTGTTCCAGCTAACAGAATCCCCAGTCCAATTCTCCTGCACGACGTAGTAGCCGGCGTACAAAGACATCGACTGGACGCATCAACATCTCTTATTATTATTCTATATCTTTATATTCCAACCCTGTGCTACTTTGCAAGTGTACAAGAAGAGGAGCTGCCAGCACCTCCAAGGTAACACCACCACAGAAAACATGAGGTACCTCCATTTGCATCCATTTGCATTAATTCTGCATTTCATTGCATGGCATATAGTTTTTTTAGTTCTCTTTAAGCATTGAAGACAATGCTTCCCTTAAGTTTGGGGGAGGTAGTGTTTTTTGTAGAACATGTGCATGATAGTATTAGCATAACATTATGCCATGACATCGGAAATTGGTAGGACATTTAGATAAATTGTCTTGATGATACCCCATGATGATGAACTTGTTAGGTTAGAAATTGAATATAAATGACTATTGAGAATGATAGAACTGACTCTAGGGCTTGATTCTTTGTGAATTATTCTTACACGATTTGTATATTTTCTATACTTATGAAATATAGAAAATTTTTATGAAGGAACTCTAGTTAGTCTTGTCATCGAAATTTAGTATTGTGCTTAAAGGATAAATCAATGATAACTCCCTTACATATGAGATTATGAATAAATGCTTTGGCATAGTTGTAGAGGGACACTCCTCTTTGCCGTGGCATTGCCTGGAACTCTCTTTAATAAATGGCAGCCACTCACATATGAGTAAATAAAAGAAGTCACGGGATGACTTTACTTAACTAGCTTGGGAGTGAAAGGTATGCTCCCTTTCACCTAGAGTGTGGGAAGATAGGTGTGATGAGCTGACTCCCTTCGTAGTAGCATTTAAAAAAAAGGAGTATGAATGTGTTTAATGTCGTGGAAAAACTAGGGCACTTGATTAGAAATTGTTTAAATTTGTTAAGCATAGATTGGATACAATCACGCACACACACAACCATAAAGAATCTTGACCTAGGGAAAAGTACTTGAATTCTTGATATGTCTAGCATGTTGATGCCAATTTTTCTAAGGGTTGAAATTCAATTTTTGTCTTGTTTTCCTATTGTTGAAAATTGCCATGACATTATGATTATGTTAATTGCTATCCATTGCTTTAGGAAAAGCAATAGCTTAAGTTTGGGGATGTGATAACTTCCTAAAAAGGCTACTTTTAAGGCCTTTTTAACTTAAGTTATTGTTTGTTTAAAAGCTCATTTTAGGATCATTTAGTTACATATAGTTGCATTAGTGGTGGTATTGCTATTTTATCTTGTAAATGTGTTGTATGAGGGAAAGATATGGTTGTTTATGTTGTGTAGGAAATAGGAAGCAAAAGGTTGCTCTGGGAAGGAATGTCGTGACATCACAAGTTGCTGAAGAAAATGAAAATGCCTTGGTATTTCTGGCGTAGAAAAGGACAAAAAGATATTTTTGTAAAAAACAGCTGGCAAGGCACGTATTTGATGGTTATAATCACCTGCTGGGGACCACTGCCACCTGAGAGGATAAAATTCACTCCCAAGGAGTGATTCTAGTGGTATGATGGGTAATTGGAATGTTAAAGCCCATTATTACCCTTGGATATTATATTTTTATATTCACCGCATATGAGAAATAGGAAAGAGAATTAACCATCTTCAGCTAGATTTTCTCACCTTCTTCTCCGTATCATTTTTTTTCATTTTCTAGTGGTGTTCCTCAATTTACGAGCTCCAAGAAGTGGCTAGCTAATGCGAGTCGAGGTGGTTGAGGAGAGCTACGGCTACACGCGTCGAAGGTTTCTTCTCCCTTCCCCTTTACTGTTATTTTCCATTTGATATTGGGTTATTGGAACGGATAAATTTTATGTTTTGTTTCATGGATAATTCGAACCCCACCATGAACTAACCTTATTTGGTGGGGTTGATTTTATGGATGTTTGATATTATTTTAATGGTAGATTTATGTTTATCTTTTGCATTTACTTGTTTTGCTTATGAATGCTTCATCGTCTAAGTTTGTAGGAGGCATGAGAATGTCCATTACTTAGATGAAGGCTAGGTGTTCGAGAGAAACTTAGCTATTAATACTTTTAGTATTCGAGAGAAACACAAGTAAGATTCATATAAGCAATGGGGTGTAGTATTTTCTTAAGCTTTGAACCATTATAGTAATATTATTTCCTAATCCCTTAGTTCTTGACAGAGACTAAGATAGGATTTCAACGACTAAGAGGGGTAGTTTTTATCAAATACTGTAGGATGCCATAGATTTGGCTGAGAAGAGATGTCGTGGCATTCTATTCTATTAGGTTCCTTTGACTAGAGATAGCGAGAGCATTTTCAGCAATCCTGTCGAGCAAGTGAAGTTTAGATAAATTAAATCTGCTTAAGAGATAAGTTTTAGCATCCTTAAATCAATCCCTACCGTTCATTCCAGTTGAAACTTGTTGTGTGAGGATTATCAAACTATCATCTATTTGTTGTTTTTTACTATTTTTCATTACCTTGACATTTCTATCATTTTCAACATTACAATCTGCGCTCGCCATTACAGTTCCTTTCGTTACCCCATTAGACTATTAATCCGTATATACCAACAAATATTTTCCATTGCCGTGAGATTCTCCATTAGTATATATCATCACTAACTATACTTAGATAGAGTAGTGCTTTGCTTTGGTTAAACTTTGTAATTTGCACCAATCCCTGTGGAGACGATACTCACTCATCACTTTATTACTTGAGCGATTGTGTATACTTGCACATTATTTGCATATAATTTTATAGTACTCACAACACGTAACAAAAGTTGAAGAAACTGTAGAAATTGAAGGTAATGTTCGACTCTTTATTTAAATGGTGATTGATTTTCTTATTGGCTTGATTTTGATAAACTACACTAAATTATTTCTCATGTAGCTGAAAATGGTTAAAGACGCAAGAGTATAGGTCATACGATAATGAAACAATTGTACCAACTTCCTCTTAGGGACCGCGTGAGAGTTTCAAGTAACGATGTTGGTCAACCTATTGGGATAAAAACACGTGTTCTATCAGGTTACCTAGGCATTATTGCACGCAATGCAAGTCTTCTACCGCTCAATTTTGAGTCATGGCGTGAGATGTCGAATAGTAACAAAAACCAGGATGTGGATTGCATTAAGGTAATAATTTCATTGTAATAAATAATTCATTGTAGTTTAATAGTAATATATATTTACTTTCAAACTTGTGTAATTTATAGGAAAAATTTTCTTTAGAGGTCTCAGATGATTATTTGAAGCAAGCGTTAGAAAAGAAATGGAGAGACCACAAGAGTTTCTTAAAAAATAAATATTTTAAGAACAATCTCAGCCTTGAAGGAAAGCTGCAAAATGTCCCACCTGTAATGCTCAGATATCAATGGGAAGATACAGTCAGGTTTTGAAGTTCAAAGAAATGAGAGGTATGACAAGCTTTAAAAATAATATTATGTCACTATATTATTGACTTATAAGTCATGTGGAGTTCAAATTGTAGGAACGAGAGCACGTTGGTATTAATAGCAGACAAAAACAAAAGTTTACTCACACTGCTGGATCGAAGAGCTTTGCTCGTGTAGCTTATGTACATGTATTCTTTCTTTTTTTTTTAAATTATGATTATTCATATAGTCATTTTAAGTTGGTAGCATATAGTAATTAACATATTTTTCTATTATTTATTACTTTTTTGTAAGTATTAATTTATATTCTATATTGTAGAAAATCACGTCCATCAATAGAGTTGGACAAATAAAGCTCTTCGAAATGACACATACAAAAAAAGATGGCTCTCCTATGGCTCCTGAAGCTGCATAAATTATACTATATTTAATGGACATAAAATTTGCATTATGTTATATTTATAGTATAATATTTTTATTTTAAATAATGTTTGAATTTGTTCTAAATTCTTAACCGATGATCAGGAAAAATTGAGCAATAAAAGGGTAGAGTATGAAGCTACGGCTTCATCCCATGCTTATATTAATGCGGATGATATTGAAAATCAAGTTATTGTTGAAGTTTTCGATCCTGAAAGATATGGTCGAGTTCGCTGTCAGGGATCATTCGTTGCTCCAATCAAATATTTTGGATCCAGCTCATCTCAGTAATGCCATCACACAGCCAGTCTTCTCAACAAGAATTTAATCGATTAAAACAACAACTGAGTTAAGTTGATGAAAAAATTACTCAAATGAAAGCCGAAGCTGAAGCGAGGGAAGCAGAGAGCAATGAGAGAAGTAGTGAGAGAAGCAGAGAGAGGCAGAGAGAGAAACAACATTTCAGAAAAAATATGCAAAACTTCAAAATTAAATTGAAGCAATGAAGTAGATGATGTAGCAGAATCAAATGAAGAATTCATCATCCTAGGAGTTTTCTTAGGTTAATGCTTTGTTTATGTTATTGAAAAATGTTGAACTACATTATATTTAACTTGGATGTTTGTAAACTTTGATCTATTTATGTTTTTATGTATTATTACTTAATTCGAATCATAATTAAATTTAAGATGATTATTGGATATTGTTACAGGTTAAATTTGGGTAATACAAAATAAGAAGAATATATGTTGAAAATCAATTTCGATTAGACGCGTTTTAGGGGCAAAATGCCACTAACAGAGTGCATATTTGGCGCTAAATGACCAACCTATTGTGGCGTTTGTGACTAAAAACGCTACTAAATAGCAAACCTGTTGCGGGAAAACGCCTATAAATATCAAACCTATTGCGGCGTTGGTGCCCAAAAACACCGGTATATGGTGAACCTGTTGCGACATTTGTATACTAAAACGCCGCTATATAACCTGACTTTTAGTTGCATTTATTAGTAGAAAACACCACTAACAGTTGCGGTGTTTGTATTAACGGCATTATTTGTGACGTTTTGTTTTGCGCCGACAGTATTTTTAGCGACGTTTTTAAACGCTGCTATAGGACAAAAAACACCACTATAAACCACTGCTGTTGTGAATTTTTACTCGAGTCTATTGTAAATACTTTATTTTACTTATGTATTTGGTTTTCAAATAACGAGGTTCGTTTTTGTAATATTTACTTTTTACATATATTGTATAATTTATTTTAATTTTTTAATAAGTCGTATTTTTAAATTGTGGAATTATTTTAATGATCTGATGTAACATTTTCGATTTGGGTTTGGCGTCCAGCTGAATCAAGGATGTTATACAGTCATTAATGTGGATTTTTTCCTTTTTATTTTTTTATTGAACCAGAAGATAAACATGGATTGGCTGGAATGGTACACTTAGAAAATATTGTGTGAATAGTAGTAGGTAATAATAATTTGATAATAGCATCTCCTTAATTACCTAGCAATGAAGCTTGGAGATGGAGATATATTAAATAACGTATTTATCAATAATTGTATTCCTTTAAACTAATTATAAATGAGTGAGATACTGAGGGTCCAGCTAGTTATAGATGGTAGGTAGGTTGTCATTGGAGGTAAAAAAACAACTTGGAATCTGCTGTTATAAGTAAAAACATTCGTTGACAAGGATTTTATCATATCTCACTTAATTTGGTCATCGAGGACGGATATAAGATTTTATATCAGGAGGGATAAACTTATAAAATTTTAGGTAAGAGAGAATTTATAAAATTTTAGGATATGAAAACATATTTTTAATAGAAAATACAAAAAAAAATCTAAAATATATAAAAATTTAAAATTTTTAAAGGGACTACCACCCCATCTACCCCTCTAAGTCTATCCCTGCACCCTCTATGAGAGACATAAGCTTCATTACATGTGCACTAAGGTTGTATATGCAATTACTGGCCAACCTAACCCTTTGTTCTTTTTATGTCAAACCCCCAACAAGAAACGAGGTAAATGTAGTAAGATTGGATGGGACTCGACACTGCCTGTTGTTTTTCCACTATAAAAATTTGCTTTTCATTTCACTGTATTCATTTTTGTTTTCGTCGATATGTAAATGTTACTCCTAGCTGGAAAGAAAATTGTAGTGCAAATTGGGCCAATTGATGATGGAATCGAACAGCCTGGATGGGATGAGGACATTGACTTGATTTAATTAACGACAGCGGAAATGAGTTTTAATGCATGGTTTAGTTGGAGAACGATTGATGTACTTGCTAATTACTCATGGTTTACGTTTTGCATTTGTTTTGTCATGAACCCTACAGATACTGGCCAAGATCAAGTTGACATAAATAAATAAATAAAAAGTGACTTGATTATTAAAAAAATAGTAGGAATAGGTAAAATAAAAGGTTCTTTTTATTGGAAATATACAAATTGGGTTGGAATAGGCAATGGCGGATCTAAAAATTGAAAAATGAGAGTCTAAAATTATAATGCTTTATTTTAAAAAAAATTTGGGCATGCAAATTTTCTTATTTTTCCTATTGTCATTAACAAATTAAACTAAATTTAAATTTTCCCCCAAAATAATGAGAGTGCAAGTGCTCCCGTAGAGAGCCACATGCATCCGCCACTGGGGTAGGTGAATATCTTGACTTAAAAAAAAGTTAGGTTTCAGAAATGGCTCTTTCATCCTTCATGAAGTTTGACCATATTGTCAATAAGATCTGTTTTATTTAAGGTTAAAATACATCATTCCTCATTAAATTTTATCATCTCTTCTATTTCACTAAATGTAGTTTTAATTTTTTTAATTTTTACTAAACTTTCAAATTATTCTTGTTTTAGTCACTCTAAATTATTTTATTATTATTTTGGAATGACATGTCATTTTTTATTATTATTTAATATAAAAAATTTAAATACAAATTAAAAATAGAAGATGGTCGTCCATTGTTCGTCGACGTTGGATGCCACCGTCAACGGTCGTGGATGGTGGCCATTCGGTCCCAGATTTTATCAGTCGCTTCATCTTGATCCATGAGTCCAAATATGACCTCCATTTTGTCGGAACATGCTCCGAATCAGATCAAAAGTGAGAAAATTGAAATGTCGATCGTCGCCGACCGTTGTAGATGGTGGTAGTTCGGTCTCAGATTTCACGGGTCGCTTCGTATCGACCCCCTAAGTCCGAATTTGACCTCCATTTTGTCAGAATATGCTCAGTACTCCATGAATTAGAAATCGAGAGTGAGGAAACAAAAATGTTTTCGTCGAGATTCACGGGTTTTTGGACATTTTTTGATGAAACCACTAGATTTAGACTCAGTGTGTTAAAACGAGTCTCTCGCTACAATTTGAAATCAAACGACTACTGGTTCTGAAGGCCAACGGTGATCGATGGTGACGAGAAGTAGTGGTGGTCGTCAGTGGGGGTTGGGATGAAGAAGATAAATGGGTTAGGGATATTATTTTTATTATTTGTTTTGAAATTATTTTTATATTAAATAATAATAATAATGCCACATCACATAATAATAATAATAATAAAATAATTTATAGTGATTAAAACAGAAGCAATTCAAAAGTTTAGTGAGAAAATTGGAAAAATTGAAAGTACAATGAGTGAAATAGGAGAAAGAGTAAAGTTTAATCACGAATAGCGTAATTTACCCTTTGTTTAAAGTACAAATAGTAAAGGGTGGGAGTTTGGCAATTCGAATCTTCAACCTTTGAAGGTTGAACCATTAAAAAACCTGAGAGTTGAAGATGTGGGTGATAGTCCCCCTCACCCCAACAAAAAGGAAATGTAGGACAGCCTTACAGCCTGTACCGAAGCAAAGCTACCTAGCTGTACACGGCATTTTCCTTTTCACGTACAAATGAAATGACACCTATAAATACCTCTGCAATATCTCACAAATCCCTCCAAGGGCAAGCCACATTTGATATCAACAAATCAAAAGAGAAAAGAATGAAGTTTACAATGGCTACGTTGTTGTTTGTTTCCCTGGTTTTGTGTTCATCATTTATCCAACACTCCTTTGCTGCATATCCTGCAGCTCCTGTTTCTCCTCCATCACCTGCTCCTCCGAGTAACGCTCTCTCCTTGCATGACATAATGTTACGCAAATACTAAATCTACCAAATATAGTTCACTTTTTTTTATTGATATCATTATATAGTACTAAACAAATGTTGGTTTTTTTGTGTGACGAAAATTAATAGGTTTCTGTGACAGCAAGTGCGGGGAGAGGTGCGGGAAGGCTGGAATGAAAGACCGGTGCTTGAAGTATTGCGGGATATGCTGCCAAGAATGCAAATGTGTTCCATCGGGTACCTATGGGAACAAGTCGGAGTGCCCTTGCTATAGGGACAAGAAGAACTCCAAGGGCAACCCCAAGTGCCCTTGAACTTCAACTTCCCATATGCATATATACGATGGTGTTCACTTATTAGTATTACAATTCAACCATCACTTCTGCTTATTACGCATGGTTTTTGCCACTTTTTTATCTGCCTTCTCACAGTTCATAGAGAAGGCATATAATAATAATAATAAAATAATAATTGTAATAATATATTAATAGCTATCCACGTCCTTTAATTATATGGATTTTATAATAATAAATACAAAATAGTATCTATTCAAGCACCCCTAACATTCTTGATGCTCGAACCCGAGACCTCAATGAATAATAACAATTTCTTTACCACCGAGGTAACTACGAGACATTATTAAAAACAATCCCATAATCCCAACTTCTTTCCGCTCATAAAATCTGGTTTTTCATTTTCTTGCCAATGCATTTAACTTACTTCAATCGTATTATTGGTATTAGAAAGTTGCATCATTTTTCAAGAATTTTAGTGACAGTAAGAAATAAACAGTGAACAACTACAATAAATAAATACAAATTGAAAGTCAATGTTTGAGAACAGGCTTGGTGATGTAACTCATAAAGGCAAAATTTGATCATTTGCATCCTTCAGTTTTGACCCACACAAAGGGTGATGCGTTTATTTAATTTTGTTCTCTTTACAAAAAGCAAAATAGCCATGGCTCCTCCTGTATTGTGTGCAGAATCCATACCCCAAATCTCTCTGAAATTCTCATTCTTTTTCTCCCACAGGTTCTAAGACTGCAGTGGTTGGAGTTCGTGTTCCCGAGCTGTTCCGTTGACGGATTGATACAGAACAAACCTCTGTTGTCTGCGTCTCCACAGCCAAATCCCAGAAGCTAATAATCCAACAATAATTAACATGATTACAGACATAAGCGCCCCTAGGTAATGCTGCTGCCACCATGTTCTGTATCGTTTAAAACCAACAAACCCATTTAGAGCTTATATCATACTTGTCAACAAAATCTACAAGTTAATCACGGGAAACATACTGCGTCAAAGAAGGCTTCACTTCCCATTGCACCAACTGATAATTCCCGAAGGCTTCAGGAATCGTCACACGATGTTCCGCGAGCCGAGATATTATGTTCTGGAAGCAGAGGTTCATCAAGCAAACAACTGTAATCATACGTTAAATGAATTGCAATGATATACAAAGAAAACTTACTAGGGCAGTAACATTAGAAATGTAGGTTGCTGATCTTGAAGGGACTATGGCCCATCTCACAAGAGAACTATTTCCTTCAGATGAAAAATCCAATAAATGGACCTGAAATCATCCAAAAGTTATCATAACCATAGACAGAAAAATCAACCGTTCAACAAAATAGTTCAAAAATTCCTTCAGTACTAATGCCCTGCATTTGAAGATGGTAGTTGTTTAACCTGTGAACCATTAACATCTAGCTCCTTGGCCATAAACTCAAGAAGTTCGACCAGACGCGGCCTTAGATATGTGTAGTTGACACTCAATGCTATATCCAATGAAATTGCACCAATTTCGATATCCCCTATTTATCAACAATAAAAATGTCATTATAATATGAAAATATCACTCGGAAAGCATAATTAACAGAAGTAATGATCATTTTCATGCTTTTCAATAAAATAAGCAGCAGAACTGAGTTCTAACTTCAAACCCTGTAACGTGTCCGGGTATAACCATGGTTTAGCATACCTGGAAGAGCATAATAAGGTGTTCCATCAGGAGCTGACGTAGGTGGCATTTCAAAGGTTGAATGGTCCTTCCCACTTGAAGATGAAGGTGATGGTGACTGTGCACCAGTTACATGAAGTCTTTTCCATAGTTCAGAACAATTAGTCTTCCAGAAACCAATCTTTGAATGCTCGCGGTCATATGTAACAAGAGTATTCCTCACAACGATTCCTATTACGAAAAGAAATAACAAAAATAGCAGTCTCACAATTTTCATGGCATCAAACTAAAGCTTTGAAATTGAAATTGAGATATTCCATCAAACTTTTCCCAAAGAAGATCACAAAATACTAGAGTTATCTGAAAGTAAGCATACCTCCCAGAAGGGTAGTTGGATCCACACCATTTTGGAAGATCCCAAGGCAATATGCACCTTCTACCTTAGAATGCTTCATGAATAAGATGAAAGATAAGTGAAAAAATCCTAGTCACATATTGAACATCGAGGACAGGGCAGAATACTTGACTGAATCAAATACAATTATAGTTAAACCAACTCCAAGTATAACCTTAAGAAGGTTCCCTTGAGAAATGAAGATGTTCAATCAACAGAAAACAATTAGAATGTGAAAAGCTTACTCGAAACAAGTAATTCTCAGGTGAAAGCAATAACTTTTGCTGATCGCCAAATACCAGTTCCACTGTTGGAAATTTTTTTGAGAGTTGAGAGACATCACTGAAGCAGAAAACAAATTTTAACAGTTAAACATAACTAATCAGTTTCTATAACAAATAGTTACAAAAATTTCAATTTTTTCTGTTATGGTAAGTAATATAGGCATACCTGCTAACACCAGAAAAGCATATATCTTTGTAACTTGCAACAGGGCCTCTGATCTGCTTTAAGCTATTAAGTTCCTTCATAATCTTCAATATAAAGATGCAAATATGAGATAGGGGGAAATGAACAAACACAATAAAATTTATTAGTTTTAAGTTTTGACTTCTAACATGTTAATCTATAAAGCATGTAGTCATATCATGCCCTTAAGCACATAAATTCCAGGTCAAATATGCAAAAATTGTTGAGAATAAAACTTCAATGATCCGCATATCAATGCCATGAAGGATGAAGAGTGAAAATTTCCAAGTCATTTAGCCAGGAGCAACAAAAGAGTAATCAAAGCACATTAATAGGCCTGCCTAAAATTTTAAGAAACTGTGATTAATTCATGGGAACAAAACCTTACAGCATCCTTAAAGGCCGCAAACACTTTTTCTGGTAGATATGCATATGTTGTACCACTATCCAGAACAGTTCCAAACTTTCCATCAAAGATGCTTGGGTTCAAACCTAGCTTCTTCCCAGCAACATGTATCTCTTTCAACTGAATGTTGTAATATGGACTGTTGCCATCCCGAAACTAGAGTAAATGTGCCGGGTGTATCGATTGTTTTTGTTAGGAAGTTGACGAGGTACTCTATCTCTGAGATAAAATTGTTTACAAAACGTACCTGCGTGTAGGATCCGAATAACTAAAGACCATGTCTGATGGTGCTGATATACCACCAAGAACCATAGCGCCCCCACCAACATCCATCCCACCATAACATAATGAGAAAGAATCACTAAGCACACCTTTATACACAAGCTGGTCAACAATGCTGAGATCACCACGGCCCAATCCGATAATGCCGTCTGCATGTTGTCTGTATAGGTCACCGGTTTCCTCGGTTTCACAACCAAAAACAGTACGCTGGGGTAAAAGTTCACTTAGATTCCCAAATGAAATGACATCCTCAGCAAGAACACCACTAGTGACACTCATTTCAGCATACTGTCTCTCATATATACATTGATCCCTGTCTTGGTCACAGTTGCAATCCAAACTGCACTTTACAGGTTGGTAAGTACTGGACATTTCGGGCTGAAACTTTGGATCCTGATATAAACAAATCAGAAACCACCTAAGAATATTTTGTTGAGCCAACATTATGAAAACTTTGATCGAATATCATTAGGTTTGTTCTAAAAACAAATAGTTTGATTTTACATCTTAACAAATGTAAAATATTACTATTACATATGAAAAAAAGAAACCATGCATTTTACTATATGTAAAAGCTGTAATATTTTTTACATTCATTTTTGTAAAAGAAAAAATAACCTTTTTATTTTCCCTTCTAAAAAGGGATGCAATCAACGACCAAATAAAGCTTAAAATCGAATGTCTCAATAATTGGAGTAATGCTAAAGAAATCAGAAAGAAGTTTTTCTGCTCCATATTTTTTTTGAATTAATCAAAAGAAATCGGGTACTGCAGAGGCAATGGTAACCCTCCTAACCCAATTTGCTCCATTCGCAAACACCATAATTCGAACACTGACCTTGATTAAGGGACCTGGTTGTTGGTTTTCTGCTCCATCTCAAATGCGCTTGGAATACGCTAAATCACTAGAGATTAGGAACATGATCTCAAGATTTGGATTTTAGTTTATTTCCATATAAATTGCGTAAACGAAATGCATATATTGCATAAATTAGTTAAAATTTAATATGTTTATGTATTTAAAAAAGTATGAAAACAAAAATTTGAAAATAATCATTAATGCTACATTGACA
Organism: Hibiscus syriacus; assembly: GCF_006381635.1. NCBI lineage: Eukaryota > Viridiplantae > Streptophyta > Magnoliopsida > Malvales > Malvaceae > Hibiscus > Hibiscus syriacus. The sequence continues at coordinate 8,085,157 of NW_024063533.1, read as the reverse complement.
CCTATTCATATATACAATTATACGATCACATTTACACTATTTTACAATTACTGTTTGAAACACCAATGTAATCTTTAAAGATATTAAAAACGAATAAAGCGTTTAATAAAAAGCAAAAGAAAGTGATTAAGGAAGATCGGAATGGGAAGAAGATGAAAATTTAACATCACCTGATGTGTACCACAATTTTCACAAGTAGAGCAAGGAACGTAAGTAACAGTGCTTCCGGTATCGACTATAAGGGCAAATTTCTGCGGAGGTGTCCCGATCCATAGCCGCGTAGTGTAATACCTATGAAATTTCAAATCCTCAGAAAATGCATGCGAGTATTATTTAGAGGGAATAATAGAGTGCGTACCCGCGGCTGAGGAGGTCGTCGTAGAGTCGCATGCGAGCGCTGGGATGAGATGAGTTATAGTTGGATCTCAGGAGGCGACGAGAAGTGTTGGGAAACGTTATGGAGGAATTATTGGAAGGAGAAAAGAGAGGGAGGACCATGGCTGGACGAGCGACGGGGTGAGGTGGAGGGAGGAGGATTGGCTGCGACGGCGACGGGGAGAGAGATTGGGATAGAAGAAAGAGGAAGAAAGCGAGTGGCCATGCCATTGCCATTGTCAAGAAGCGTTGTTTGGATTGGATTACAAATGAATGTTTGGATTTCTGTTTCTACTGTAACCAACTTCCGTATTGTCTTTTTTTATAATAAACTATACGTTACAGTAGCCAGATCTGTTTCACTTTTATTTTTCTTAAAATATTGGACTACACCTTCACCCTCCTAAATACATACAACAATTTTTTTTTATGTAAATAGAAATCGTTAATTTTATTTAAAAAATTATTTATAATTATAATAAAAGTTTATAATCACTATAAACATAAACTAAGCATATAATTAAGATATTTCTTATAACTATTAACTTAAGAAACTAATCACTTGTGATCATGCAAGAACCATATAAGGGAAAGATTAAAACTCCATACACAAAAACTTGAATAAAATATAGATACGAAGAGATCTGTCTGCATCGATAAACAAACCATAAAAGAGGATCAAATTATTAAAATATCACCGACAATCGTAAACCAAAATCGAGCGTATTGAGAAGACTATCTTCAAACACAAATCACATATTTAAATTCAATCTGATAGTCCAAAGAAGGGAATATCAACATGATAATAAATAACAATCATCTTGATCAGTCGAGGCTACGTCTAATCCTACTATGAGAAAATTAAACAAATAGAACGACCAAAACGATCGATAAAGAAGAATGAATCGTGCCAAAAGACAGGAAAACAAGCCATAAAGATGAAGAAAAATATATCATAAAGACATAATTATTAAAAATAAAAAAATAAAAGATAAACAAAAATGTGATATAATAAAATAAAGGAAAATTAAGAAATATTGAGGGTCGACTATCAACATCAAAACTAATGTAGCCCACAACCAATAAAATAAAGAAAATAAGGAAAACATATCGTAAAGAAAATGAGAGAATATAATTAGATTATAATTTTTTATTAAATACATACGATAATTTAAACCCTTCTGTTTGGATTGTATAAATACTCATAAAGAATGAAAGGAAAAAAATAAAAGTAAAGAAATTCTTTTAATTTTGTCAGTTCATGCACGATTAAAACCCTATGGAATAGTGAAACAACAGAGAATTTTGCCCCTAAACAAGATCTACGACAGGGTGACCCGCTCTCACCCTACCTATTTATTCTATTCACGAAAAGATTCTCATATGATCCTTGAAAACATAGAAAATATGGAATTGAGGGCCCTGAAGACCTCAAAAATATCTCATAAGTCAAAATTGTTTGTTTCTCCCAATATTAATCCAGTTACTGCTAAAATACTAAGCAAAGCGTGTAACATCCCCTTGACGGACGACTTGGGCACCTACTTGGGAGTCCGAATAATCCATAAGAGGGCTAATGCAGATACTTATACTCCTACTCGACAAAGTGATGCGCAAACTATTCGGTTCAAAAGGAAAAGTCTTGTCCATGGAAGGGAGAACCCTAATCCAATCAATCACAACATTTATCTCTGTCCACACAATGCAAACTTACTATGGAAAGGAGGAACTAATTACACGCATAAACATCTGGTCAGCTGGGACAAAATGTTCACTAGTAAATCTCAGGAAGGTTTTGTTGCGGAATACGGCTATCGGATAGAGCAAAATTGCAACTGATAATTTGAGAAAATAAAGATGAAGATAAAGAAGACACAAATTTTATGTGAAAAACCTCTAAATAATATAGGGTAAAAACCACGGGCAAAGATAGAAGAATTTCACTATAAGAAAATAGGAATTACAACATCTAGTTCAAGTAATTCTTTTGTGAAAGCCAAATCTTCCTATTACTTATGTCTCGGTGAATTTGCATCCCCAAGATCTTGTTTGCTGATCCCAAGTCCTTCATTTCAAATTCCCTAGCCAGTTATGCCTTCAATTCTTTAATATGATCTTTGTTGAGTCCTACAACCAACATATCATCCACATACAACAACAATATAACAAATTCATTATCACCAAACCTCTTGAAATAAGCACAAGGGTCTCATTAAGTCTGTTGTATCCAATGCACATAATGAAGGAATCAAATCTCTTATACCAACATCTTGGCGCCTGCTTTAGACTGTACAAAGATTTTTTCAACCTGCAAACCAAGTTCTTCTTTTCTTTTTCTTCAAAACCTTCAAGCTGGAGTATATAAATTTCTTCTTCAAGGTCTCCATGAAGAAAAGTTGTTTAAATATCTAGCTGCTTTAGATGTAAATTCAATGTAGCACATATTGCCAAGACTACTCAAACTGTTGTTAGTCGAACCATAGGAGAAATGATTTCATTGAAATCAATACATTCTTTTTGAGCATATCATTTGACCACCAGTGTTGCACGATACCTCTCCACTTGATCATTACCATTTCGCTTGATTTTGAAGACCCATTTGTTACCAATTAGCTTCCTTCTTGTGGTAGTGACACAAGGTCCCATGTAATATTTTTATGAAGGGCTTCAATTTCTTCTTGCATCACCATCATCCATAGTGAAGCATCTGAGCTGTTTATTGCCTCTTGAAATGTTGATGGCTCATCGTCATCTGTTAAAAGGCAGTATGCAATATTTCATTCTATAACTTAATTTGAGTGCCAATTGGGACGTCTTTTCATACGATATAATTGACGAGTTGTTGGAGCTTCAGAACTCTCTGGTTCTTGTTCATTATGTGCTGGTTCTGCTTCAGAAGAATCTCCTTATTCAAACTCATTTTGTACATGTATATGTGTAGTCTCTGACTTTTCAACGCTACCATCTTCTTCTTTTCTTTGTAGCTTATCTTCTTTTCTTTGTAGTTTATATTCTACAAAGATAACATCTCTATTGATGATCACTTTGCGGGCAGTGGGATCCTACAAGTGATACCCCTTTACACCATCAACATACCCCAAGAATTTGCATTTCCTGGATTTTGGATCCAACTTTGAAATTTCTTGGGAGTTGCACATCACGTACACAATACTTCCAAATACACGGAGGTTTGAATAATCAACTGGTTTACCAGTCCACATCTCCATTTATGTCTTCAGCTCTATTACAGTTGATGGAGCTCGATTCACCAAATAACAGGCGGTATTGACTGCTGCCCAAAATGATTTTTCTAGGCCTGCAACCCTCAACATTGCTCTTGTTCTTTCTAACAAGGTTCTGTTCATCCGCTCTGCCACTCTATTTTGTTGAGGAGTGTTCGCCACTGTGAACTGTCTTTTAATGTCTTCTTTCCTGCAAAAGTCATCAAATTCTTCGCTTGTGTATTCTCCTCTATTATCTGTTCTGAAACACTTGATCTTATTTCCAGAATCAAGTTCCACCCGCACTTTGAAGTTTTTGAAAGTTAAAAACGCATATGACTTATTCTTAATAGGGTACACCCAACATCTCCTAGAGTAGTCATCAATAAATGAGACAAAGTATTTTGCTCCACCTAGGGATGTAACTGTTACTTGCCATACCTCAGAATGAACCAATTCTAGAACACTTTTGCCTCTAGAATTTGACGTGTTGAATTTCAACCGGTGTTGTTTACTTTTTATGCAATGCTCACACAAAGTAAGTGATACCATTGTTAAGCCTGAAAGTAGCTTTTGCTCCACAAGGACTTCCATTCCTTGTTCTGACATGTGTCCAAGTTTCTGATGCCATAGCATTGTAGAATCTGAACTACATGAGGCAACAGAGGCTTCTGCTTCTAGCAAAGTCTCTCCCTTCAGCGTGTACAAGTTTGCTGCTATCTTTTCACCTTTCATCACCACAAGCGCTCTACGGAACACCTTCATGATTCCTTTCCGTGTTTCAATCTTGCTTGCATTATTATCTAACAATCCGTAAGATAATAAATTTTTCTTCAGGCCTTTCACGTGTCCTATATCTCGAACAACTTTAATTGTTCCATCTTACATCTTCAATTTGATAGTTCCAACGCCAATAATCTCTAAGGCATGATCATTGCAACTATACATAGATCCTCCTGAGATAGGTTTATAATGATGAAACCATTTTATTCTTGAGGTCATGTGATATGTTGCTCCCGAATTAATGAGCCATATATCTGCAAATCTCTATCTACCTTCCACGGTGGTTGATGCTTCACAACATAAAGCATCTCCATCATCTGAAGTGTTTGCGGTATTGCCTTGTGGATTGGAGTTTTTACCTAGACTCCAACAATCCTTTTTCAAGTGACCCTTCTTTCCATAGTTAAAGCACTTTAAATTCTTTTTTATTCTCGACTTTGATCTACCATGTTTGTGACTGCTTCTTTGGCCACGTTCTATTGATCTCCCTCTCATCGTTGTCAACGCTTCTGCTTGTTGCATATTTACTTGTCTGTCTTCCATGTTCTTGCACCGATTTTCTTATTGTAGAAAAATAGCTGCAACGTCATCGAAGACTAGAATGGTGACATTACTGTTTGTCAAGTTGATGATGAGTTGATCATACGAATCGGGTAGACTTTGAAGTAGAAGTTCAGCACGTTCTTGTTCTCCTATTGTACATCTTAATGATGTAAGCTGAGAAAATAAAGTGTTCAGTGTGTTTAAGTACTCCGTCACTGAAGTAGATTCTGGCATCTAAAGAGTGTACAATTTCCTCTTAAGGAAAATTTTATTGTGCAACGATGTGGCCTCAGTATAGTTTGGTGAGATGATCTCATATCTCTTTAGCTGTCTTCTCCTCCTCGATGCTTAACAATACTTCATCTGTTAATGTTAGATGAAAGTTTGCCATAGCATTCCCGTCTATTTTGATCCATTCGTTGTCATCTGTGAAATCTACCGACCTTTCACTAATAGTCGCTAGACAACCGTCTTTTCTCAGGATGACATTCATCTTCAATTTCCACAATAAGAAATTTCTCCTATTGAATTTTTCAATATCAAATTTCGTTGCCATAGCTTCTATTATGGATAGCTTCCACTATTTCACTATCGTGAATAGATCTCTCTAGAACCTTCAAAGAATGGGTAATATCTTCTTACTTTCTTATGTTGTAGGATCCACCTTTTGGTGGCAACCACAAAGACAATAAGTAGATATTACACACTCTAATATGGCTCTGATGCCAATTGTTGCGAAATACGACTATCGGATAGAGCAAAATCGCAACTGATAATTTGAGAAAATAAAGATGAAGATAAAGAAGACACTAATTTTACGTGGAAAACCCCTAAATAATATAAGGTAAAAACCACGGGCAAATATAGAAGAATTTCACTATGAGAAAATATGAATTACAACTTCTCCCGATCTAACAAGGAGAAAACAATAACAATTCTCTCTTAAAAAAAGGAGAAAACAACTCTCAAGAAAACTCTCTAAATTCTCTAGTATTGAGAGAAAGCTAGAATGATTTGAGATAGTTTTGAAGCTAAATAGGTTAGGATATTTATAGTTGAAGTTTAAGGACTAATCTTGTAAATATCCTAAAGTATAGAGACTAAATTTGAGATTTTACCATGCCATTTTTTCAACAATTTCAGTGCAGTCATTTTTTTCAACAATTTCGGTGGAATTTATGCTGCCAACTTTCGGTGCTTTCGGTGCTTTCGTTGCATTTACACCAATTTTCAACAGGTCTCGATATACGAAACTTGAGATATATGAACTTAGCATTAATGGCAAAGAATGGCTGGAAAATTCACAACAGACAAGACATGCTATGGTGCAAAGTATATAGGGAGGAATAATTAAGACAAAATCATTTCTTAGGTGGTGTTTGTTTTTGCAGAGGTAAAAGGTCTACAGTTTGCGGATCACATCAGCAAGCATCTGCAACAGAAGAGGTAGACCAAAAGTCTGCAGTCTGCAAGAAGAAGACTGCTTTTTTAATGTCTGCAGACTGCTAAAATAAACTGAAATATAAATAAACTAATTTTTTAAACTTAAAAGAGTTTTGCAATACTGAGATTTAAATAAATTTTAGTTTTACAATACTGAAATTTAAATAATTCATACAACTACAATAATAATTTTTTTTAGAAAAACAAACACCACCTTATTAATTCTATTATAAGTCTCACGTAATCACATGTATTATTAGTTTTATAAGTTTTATAGAATAAAATTTATAAATGATCATTAAATTATATGATTTTTTTAAATATACAATCATGTAATACTTTTAATTTTTTAAATATATATTCATAATTTATTTTTATAATTATATGATATTTTTAGAAAATATTTTTTAATTTATCAAATTATTTTATGATTATTTTTTATTTAATTGTGATTATATTTTAAAATTTTAAAAACATAATTTATAATTTTTTATATTTTAAAATCTTAACTATCAAACAATGAAATCATTTTTATTAAGTAATGTGGTTTAAATACTTACATTTTGTATAAAAAATTTAAATATAATTTAAAAATAACAAATCTAAAAAAATATTATATTTAAACTTAAATCAAAATAATTAAAATAAATATAAAATTTTAATAATATATAAAATAATTTATATGATATAAAATTAAATATCTATAATATAATATTAACAAATTAATATTTAATTTATTTAAAAAATTAATATATATAATATAATATTAAAAAATTAATATTTAATTTATTTAAAAAATTAATATTAAAATTAAAATCAAATATAATATAATATAAAATTAAATATAAAACTTCTTTGAATAGGTTATAAGACATCTACAGAAATAAGACCACGTTTGCGCCGCGCAGACCACGGGCCGACGTTAGAAGAGTTTCTGTCTTCTAAAAAACAAACGGTCTACGAAGCCCAATGTTTACGCGTGGTCTGCGCGACGCAGACATAAGAGCTTTACAGAGCTTACGTAAAAACAAATACCAATGTTAGCAAACAAGACAACAACTCTTCGACTTGAAGGGGATCTTGAAAACCCAAAGAGTAGTCGAGAAAGGCAGTAAATGTCATATTTGATCTGGTCGGCAAGTTAGATTCGGCAAGACTGATGGGTGGGCGAGGCTCTACTTGTCAAAACTCATCCGGCCATGGCAACGATTGACAGCAACGAGATGGTTCCCCATTTCATATAGGAAAACAAAACTTGAAATCTAGAGGAAGTCCAGAATGTCATTTCAGAGGAATCAAGGAAGCAAATCCAAGGTATTCCTATCCGAAATACCACCAGTGTTTAGGAACACGATAGAATAATATGGGGTTTATCCAAAGACGGTAGGTTTAAGGTTGCTTCTGCCTTTAAGGCTATTAAGAAAATGGAGATGAATGAGCTTGAAACAGGAAAATTCGACTGAGTTTGGAGAACCAAAGCCACTGAAAGGATAAGATTCTTTACGTGGTTATGTGTACTCAACAAATAAAATACAAACAAGAACCGAGCCAAGAAGATGATGACCCCAGACGCCAAATGGAAAGAATAGAAAGATGTCGTAGAGTCCATAGAACACATTCTAAGATCTTGCACTACAGCGAGCCAAGTCTGGTTCGATCTGGAGGCCCACAAATACGACGATCAATTTAGAACAAGAAGCTTTAAATAATGGCCAAGGAAAATGGCTGCTCTAACAGAAAAACGAGAGAAGATTTAGAGTGGGGCACTCCCTTTCTAGCTACTATTTGGGGTCTCTGAAAGGAAAGAAACGATAAAGTGTTCACAAACAAGAGAAGGGATTTGAGCCAAGTAGGCCAATATGCTCGTGGCCTGGCTAGAGACACAGAAATGGCTATGGCTAAAGATTACACCCAAGTGATCAGGGAACCTCAATGGATACATTGGACAAAACCACCAGAGGACACTTGGATCCTCAATACCGAAAGAGCTTACAATAGAACAACGGATCTCGCTTCAGCAGGAGGTTTAATAAGAGACGAAAATGGTGACTGGGTTAGCGGGTTCATGTTACGTATCGGGAAAATGAGCAGTGTTCTAGCAGAACTATGGGGAGCTCGGCAGGGCTTGCTTCTTGCGAAATCCCTTGCCACAGTTAAACTCATTTTAAAAATGGATGCTGACTGGGTTGTGGAGGCTTTGCATGGAGAAGAAATGGAAGACCACCCATGCAACGTACTGGTGAGGGACTGCAAGAAACTTTTAAGATATGGTCAGGCCTGGGAGGTCAGACACATCATACGCAAAGGTAACAAATGTGTCGACTGGCTAGCACACATGGCGAGAAATCAATCGGAGGACCTCACTATCCTATCGGATCCATCAAACAAGCTAACAGACATGCTTAGGGCTGATACCCGTGGGAAGGGAGTTCTGAGGCTCTAGTTCTTATTATCGTTTATATTGTACCCAAAAAAATTCAATAAATTAAAATTTTAATTTATCTTAGTTAAGACTTGAACAGAAAAGTAAAAACTACTTACCATTCAAAATAATATGAACATTTTACATAATTAATATAATTTTATAGGTGTTAATCAGGGTTTTAAATAGCGGTCCGCGACTTTGATAGCACCTGCAAAATAGCGGTAGTGCTGTCTTCCAATATACCCGCTATACCGGAAATAGTGCCTGCTATGACCATAATCACGGTAAACAGGACATGACCGAAAACACGACCGTGACCGTAATTTGAATCCATGTTGTTAATACAATATTAAAGAATAAAGGGACACTTGTAACTAAAAAAAAGAATGAAGGGACACTTAAGAAGCATAAAGAGTGACAGAATAATTTTGTTGGAAGAAAATCAAGTGAAAAAAATATTACATGGCACATAAGAGTATTTTAAATCGAATTATACAATAATGTGGCGCATAAGAGTATTCCCCAAAGGATTACCGTCCTGTTTAGTATTCCCTCCAATGGTTCAACAGCTGCCTCTTGTGAAACTTGCCCCATCTCAATATCTTCTGTCAATGAATTGGTTTTCATCTCCATATCAACGGGAGACATGTGGTCACCCTCCCCTATCTCAATATCTAATGTTAGTGGATTGTTTTCTATCTCAGTAGCATCTATAGGAGCCATGCGGCTACTCTTCGCCATCTCAATATCTTCCTGATTATCTCCCATCTCAGCATGAATAGAAGCATTGTGATTAAGAGAATTAAAAAAATTGTGTAATGCCAATAGCAGAAAACAAATAATACCAAACATAACAATCCTCATCAATAATTGAAGGGAGTGAAGAACAATGATGACACGTAAAAATCTATCATAATTATAGGATTAAGTAGTACAATGAATCAAACATTAATCTACTTAGAGAAAGACTGACAATTGCAGCAACAAAAGAGATATAAATTAAAGAATAATATATCACTCTTCATTCAGTAAACTTACACAAAGCAATATGCCTCTTTCAGACTTTGAAATACCTCTATCAAAGGCAAAAATATAAAACTCCATCTACCATCAAATTGGTTGATGTTAGGAGCGCAAAAATTAAAGTAAAGAGGCATACCAAAAGATAGAATGACGAATATAGGTCTAATCCTCTATGTTGCGCCTAGCAACGATACAACTTCTTACCAATTGCATAGTCTTAGAAAGATTAAAACAATATCATATGAACACTGAAAACTGCAAACCAAGTATAATTTTTATTTAGGTGAAAATCAATTTGGTAACCGATTAAATGGAAAATAATGTGAAACACCATTTGATAAGAAAATATTTTAATGAAAGTTTGGAAGAGTATTTGAGAACAAACATTGTCTGGAGCTGAAAAATATTCATAGGATTTTTTTTGATAAAATAAAAAGGATTTTCTCTTATATATAGATGATGTACAACTTAGGCGGTCGGTTGACCATATTTCATTCAAGTAGTAGAGCCGATCATATATCAATAAGACGGTATAATCGATCATATATCAATCAGGCGACAGAGCTGACCATATAATAAAACTAACTCAAGTGCACTAAGAGCTTAAAATAAATCAAGGCTTAAACTTAAGAGAATAGAACACTTTTATTGATACAAAAGAAAATTACAATATTGCACACTTACCTCAATATTTTTATGTTCTCTACCTCTAAGCTCTCTTTCACACTTATATACTCTTTTCACTCTTACTACAATGGTAAAACTCACCCCTATTTATAGATTTTAGTGATCATTAGATTGTTGACACATGTCAACATCTTAGCCATTTAACATTACAAGTATCTAGATTATTCTAATAAATAATTCTAGATATAATATAAATATCTAGATTATTTTATAAATATTTCTAGACATATATTCTTTCTATTTTAATTTAGAACATTCTCAAGATATATCTCCTAAATTACAATTATATATTTATCTAGAAGTTACATTAGATTACAACACTCTTGTATCAGGATTTGGAAATAATATTTCACATGGAAATATTTAATATTTTTATCCAATTCAAAATCATAAGTTTCTCGTTGATTATCATCAGGAACTTCATCTCCGAATGTTTTCGTCTGATTTCTTAGAATCTCGAGTTCTTTTTCCAGCTCTTGTTCAACGGGATCCGGAGTTTTAAGCTTCTCGGTCTTATTTTCTAGCTCCTATTGCGCTTCTTTCTTTCCAGCTTCAGTGTGTTGAACGATCACCATTCCCTTTGCTTTAAGGTGCTCTCTGCACGTTATTTCCCCGATGGTAATATGCTAAAGGCTCAGCTTGGTGGCAAGCCCTCGTATGCATGGAGCTGGTGCATTTATAAAGACATGCAAAATTTAAAATATGGCTACTTTTGGCGTATTGATATAGATGGAAAAGCAGGTGCCCCGGAGAGGAACAAAAATAATTGTCTTAAATGATAATTATATTGATTCGCAGGTTGACCCCATTCTTTGTGGGCATTTCATGGTTCTAGGAGCTCCACGTTGGGATGTAAGGACAGTGGCATGTAGGTGTTAATTGTTGGAGCAAAGTAGGGAAAATATGGAGAAAAGTAGAAGAAAAGAAGTAGAGAGAATTTTTACTTGATTGATGTGTTTGTATATGTATTTTATGACTACATGAGTTCTTTATATAGGGGGTGAGAGATGCCTTATAATAATTGTGATACAATGAATAGTCACAACGTTTTGGCATTTCAACTACTCCTATCAACACTAGACACTTCATCTTCTCTTAATTAAACTTGACATATTCATGAACATAATTTATTGAGTAAGCTAAAAGGTCTCATTTACTAACACTCCTCCTTTAGACTTTTGGCCATCATACCAAGTTTGAGTCTTAGGAACTCAAATATGCCTTTTGGTTCTAAAGGACAATGGACCAACTTCACTTCTTTGTGTTGCTAAGCTTCTTGAAGTGCATAGAACTTAATCTTCATATGCTTTGTTTTGCTAAAAAAATTGGATTCTCTGAAATGTCTATTGTTGATTTGTTGTCAAACAGAACTTCACTAGCTTCATGTTGCTTATGTCTTAAGTCTATCAATATTTTCCTGAGCCACACAACTTGATTCACTGCTGCACATGCTGCAATGTACTCAGCTTCATCCGTGGATTGAGCCACAATTTCTTGATTCTTTGAAATCCATGAAAACACTCCAAACCCAAGTGAAAAAGCATAGCCAAGAATACTTTTCATGTCATCCACTGATTCAGCCTAATCATTATCTAAGTATGAAAATAATTTTGAGTCTGCACATGGATTAAACATAACTCCAAAATCTAAGGTTCTTCTTAAATACCTTAGCACTCTTCTTGTAGCACCCATATGAACATCACTTGGTTCAGTCATGTACCTTGAAAGGAAACTTGCTGCAAACACCAAATCTGGTCTGGTTGTTGTGAGGTAAAAGTAGACTTCCAACTAAGCTTCTGTATTCCTGTTGGGATATTCGATGAAGCTCAATTGATCAACCAAATATTACCAATAAGGGTTGAATTGGTTATTTGAGTTTAGGGAGTAAGGAGATTTAAGAGATAAGAAAATTGATGCACAAGGATTTATAGTGGTTCGACTTCTTAACCAAGTCTACATCCACTACCTTAGCACCTCACTAAAGATTTTTTAACAAATTCACTAATTTGTTCTTTCTTTTTCACAGGATAAAGAGATAACCTTTACAAATCCATAGCTTTTAACAGTCTTAGTTAGAACCACTCCCCTTTTACAAAAGGAATAAAATGTGTAAACAAGAAAACCTCACAAGGTAGGTGTTTACAAAAAATAAGCTCACTAAAACACTAATATTTACAAGAGAAAGGACAAATAGAAGTGAAAAACTCTTCTCTTGTGTTTGATTTCTTGGATAGGTGTTTTAACCCTTCTTCAAGTGTCCTCAACTTGTTTTCATAGGTTGAAATGTGTTTGTGGATGTTTCTAGCCGTTAGGGATGATTTGGAGCAGTTTGGGGATTAATTTTCTACTAAATAAAACTGCCCAAGACAAGGAGTATCGGTACTCCTTTAATGAATATCGATACTTCCTTTATAATTTTTAAATCAACTAGTCGTTACTAGCCATTGGACTTGACCAGTATCGATACTATGCTTATGGTTTCGATACTACTATGTAAAGTAGTATCGATACTCCTTCGAGTATCAGTACCTATTTTGCATTCTGGAATTTGAGATGTTCGAAAAACACTTGGTAGTATCGATACTACCTAGAGAGCATCGATACTTCTCTTACATTTGCTATCAATACCACATGAATAGTATCGATACCACATAAATAGTATCAGTACTGTTTATGCAATATCGATACTATAAGAACAGTATCAGTACTACGTACCCAAAAAATCAGTTTTGTGCTCAAATTCCATTTTAACGGACTTTGAATTATTTTTGAAAACTTTGAAAAAATTCAATTCAAGTTCAAAAACATTTTGCCTTAATTTGTTAGATAAAAATATTATAAAACATGGTTCAACAATCTCCCCCTTTTTGATATAACAAAACATTTGAAAATTTGTTTTTGGCAAAACTCCCCCTTAATAAAACATTTAATGAAAAGGAGAAATATTTGGAAAATATTAAAGCTCCCCCTTTTTCATTCTTGAAATTGAATTTTTCAAACTCATACTTCTCCCCTTTTTTTTATATCAAAATAATTCAACTTTAAAGTTCAAAAATAACAATGGAGAGTAAGTGGTAAGTTTTAGCATAAAATCATTTGAAAAATTAAAGCTCCCCTCAATAAGCGCATCCCAAACAAAAAAAATGGACTTTAAAAGCATGACACTTAAAAAAAAATTAATTTTCAACAAAGATGAGCAAACATGTTAGTAGCATATGAAATTCAATATATCAAAGTCTAATAAACTTTATGCAATACCAATTGTTGAATTTAAGTGCATGTGCATAAAGCTATCCAAGAATATTATGCATTTGAAAAATTGATATCAATTGTTAGAGAGATATCATTTGCAATGAATCACATACATAAGCATTTAAATTAAGGTCAAAAATAAAAAATTGTAAAACAAAGCATTAAAAACAATTTTGACCAAAATTCATTATGATGAACTAGATAGAAAGTATGAAAAAATCATTAAAACTTTACAATGTCCATCATAACACTTTTTAACATACATGAGATGAAAAACATAAAATTATTTAAAATCAAAACTCATGCATTCTAAAAATTAAATGAGCAACCAATTAATCAAAAACAAAAACATTAAGTTTAGAGGTTACTCATTCCTTTTAAAGTGTGGCTAGAGCATTTGAATATCTTCACTCTCATCACCATTGCTCTCACACACCTACAAGAGACATTCATTTGGATTTTGGTATCCAAATTGCTTTGGATCCTTGAGTGTTAGTTTCAATTCCCCTTGTGCCCTTTGGAACACATACTTGTCTAATTTAAAAAAATTCTTTTCTTTATAGGACAAGTAAGTTCCATATGACCATGAAAATGGCTATATGAGCATTTTGCCATTTTTAAACATAATGAGTTGTTTTTGGAAATTAAATTTTTTTCTTTTGTTAAGCTTCCAAGCTTAACTCTCAAATCAAATTTTTTTTTCTAAATCATTGATTTTGACTATTGAAAGATCTAAATCATTTTTCAAAGTTTTATTTTGTTTTTCAAAATAAACTTTTGCTTTCAAAATCAAATCATTTTCAACTTTAAATTTTGAAATTAATTTCTTATATTTGGAATTCATGGTCTCAAATTCCAAATACAACTCATTATAGGCATCTTGAAACTCTTAAAATACATAAGAATTTAAATCACAAGAGTTAGAGGATACCTCAGAATGTTCTTCGATGACTATGAGGCATAGATTGGCTACTTTATCTTCATCATTGGTGTCATCTTCATCACTCTAAACTGCCATAAATGCCTTTTTCTTGGTTGATCCCTTCTTCTTTAAGAGGGGACAATCATACTTGACATGCCCCATTCTTTGACATTCGAAGCACACAGAAGGACCCTTCTTTTTCCTTGATTTATGGTTCACTTCCTTAAAAGTAATGGATCTCTTGAATCTTTTGAAGAGCTTGGCCATCTCTTCTTCTGCATCCACCTCTTCCCTTGAGTCTTGATCGCTCTCATAGGCTATACCTACCTTGTTATTTTTCTTGTTTTTCTTCAATTCATCTTGTTCTTCCTTCATCATCAACTCGTGAGTGAGAAGAGAACCAATAAGTTCATCAAGAGTGAGAGATTTTAGGTTCTTATCTTCGATAATCACCGTCTTATTCGATTGCCAAAACTTTGGAAGAAAGTATATCATCTTCCTTGCAAGCTTCTCATTAGGGATTACTTTTTCAAATACCTTGAGGCTATTGACAATCACGGAAAATCTATCCGTCATAGCTTTGATGTCTTCATCCGGTTTCATCTTGAAATTCTCATAGCTATGGTTGAGAAGATTGATTTTGGTTTCCCTCACTTCATCAGTTCATTCATGAGTGAATTGGAGCTTGTCCCATATATCCTTAGCATTGGAATAAGAGGAGACTCTTTCATATTCATCTGGGCCTAATGCACAAAATAGAATGTGCATAACCTTAGCATTGAGTTGGAATTTCTTCTTCTCTCCATCACTCCAATCATCCATCTCACCGATTGGAATAGAGCACCCTCTCATGATTGAGTTCCAAGCTCCTAGATCATTGGCTTGAATGAAGAGCATCATCTTATTCTTCTAATAGGCATAATTTGCTCCATTAAAATAAGGTGGCTTATTGATCGGTTGAAAATCTTCAATGTAGTAAGAGCCGGAGGTCGAAACCATCTTCTCAATTGTGTCGGGAATTGATAGAGCTTATTCTAGGATCGTCTCAAGGTTGTTAAACCTTCTAATGAGTCAAGCTCTACTACCAATTATTGGGATATTCGATGAAGCTCAATTGACCAACCGAATATTGCCAAGAGGGATTGAATTAGTTATTTGAGTTTAGGGAGTAAGGAGATTTAAGAGATAAGAAAATAGATACACAAGGATTTATTATGGTTCAACTTCTCAACCAAGTCTACATCCTCTACCTTAGCTCCTCACTAAAGATTTTCTAACAAATTCAGTAATTTGTTCTTTTTTTTCACAGTATAAAAAGATAACCTTTACAAATCCCTAACTTTTAACAGGTTTAGATAGAAACACTCCCCTTTTACAAAAGAAATAAAATGTGAAAACAAGAAAACCTCACAAGGTATGTGTTTACAAAAATTAATGTCACTAAAAATACTAATATTTACAAGAGAAAGGAAAAATAGAAATGAAAAACGCTTCTCTTGTGTTTGATTGCTTGGATAGGTGTTCTAACCTTTCTTCATGTGTCCTCAACTTGTTTTCATAGATTGGAATGTGTTTGTGGCCATTTCTAGCCATTGGGGGATGATTTTGAGCCATTTGGGGATTAATTTTTTGCAAACTAAAACTGCCCAAGGCTATGAGTATCGATACTCCTTTAATGAGTATCGGTACTTCCTTTATAATTTTTAAATCAACTAGCTGTTACTATCTGTTGGGCTTGACCAGTATCGATACTATGCTTATGGTATCGACACTACTATGTATAGTAGCATCGATACTCCTTTGAGTATCGGTACCTATTTTACATTCTAGAATTTGAGCTGTTTGAAAAACACTTGGTAGTATCAATACTACCTAGAGAGTATTGATAATTCTCTTACCTTTGGTATCAGTACCACATGAACATTATCAGTACTATTCATGCAGTATCGATCTGTAAGAACAATATCGGTACTACGTACCCAGAAAATCAATTTTATGCTCAAATTCTAATTTAATGGACGTTAAATTATTTTTGAAAACTTTTGAAAACTTTGGACAAATTAAATTCAAGTCCAAACGAATTTTTCCTTAATTTGTTAGATCAAAATATTATAAAACATTGTTCAACAATTCCTTAGCGTCAATTTTGCTCTGACCATTAAACTTGGACAGCTTCTATTTCACTACAAGAGGTGTACTAATCGACTTATAGTTTTGAACTTCTAAAGAACATCATTGGCATACTTCCTTTGAGAGATAAAAATTTCATCTTCTCCTTGATGAACTTTCATCCCCAAAAAGTAATTCATTAAGACCAAGTCTGTCATTTCAAACTTTTTCTTCATCTCCTCATTGAACGAGAGGATCATTTTTTAACTGTTTTCTACGACAAAAAGATCATCAACATAAAGTGAAATGATGAGCAAATCATTCTTGCCTTATTTTTTATATAAAGAGTGCGTTCATTTTTTCTTCTATCAACCCCCTTTTCAATGAGATAAGTGTCAATTTTCCTATACCACGCTCGTGGTGCTTTTTTTAGGCCTTAAAGAGTCTTTTTCAACTTGAACACTTTTTCTTCTGTTCCTTCGATAATAAATCTGGGAGGTTGCTCAATGAAAATTTCAACATTGAGTTCACCATTGAGGAAAGCATACTTAACATCAAGTTGATAAATCTTCCATTGCTCTTGTGCTGCTAAAGCAATCAAAGTTTTCACTATGTCAAGTCTAGCAACAAGAGAAATATATCTCCATAGTTAATTCCTGGCTACTAGGAGTATCCTTTGATGACTAGTCAGGCCTTGTACTAACTTATAGAGCAATCAAGATTCAATTTGATCTTGTAGACCCATTTTATGCCTATAACTTTGAGATCGTTTGGTCTATCAACCAACTCCTAAGTTTGATTTTTCTTGATCATACTCATTTCATTTTCTATCACTTGCTGTGACCTTTTGTCTTCAGAAGCATGCTCATATGTTTGGTTCTCTTCAGCTCGAAGGTAGCATTTTTCACATTCCTCTGGATCTAAGTGAAAGACATGGCATTCTCTATATAAGTTCAAGAGTGATTTTTTACCTCGAGGACCTATAGCATTCTTACTATCACTAGACTCACCTCTATCATCGTTAGGTTGTATAGGAGAAGGTGGCATGTGATTGTCATCATTCTCATTGCTAGGTTCATCACTCACTATATCATTGGGATTAAAAACCAGTACATAATTCCTTTTTTAACCTACTCTTAATCCCAATTACATCTTCGATCTTCATTAAACTCCACATCTTTACTGATCATGATCTTCTCGGTGTCAATATTGAAAATTCGATAGCCTTTGTCTTGAGAATCATAGCCAAGGAAGATTCCTCTTTTAGCCTTTTCATCTAGTTTTCTTCTCTTTTGAGTTGGAATATGACCATAGCAAATTGAGTCAAATACTCTTAAGTGTTTCGCTGATGGCTTTCTTCCAAACCATGCTTCAATCAGATTTTTATCTTGAACTACCTTTGTGAACAATATATTCAACATATATATTGTTGTACTCACAGCTTCCACCTAGAATTTCATTGGTAAATTCTTCTCCATTAGCATGCATCGAGCCTTCTCCATAACAGTTCTATTTTTTCATTCAGAAATTCTATTTTAATGAGGTGTATAACCCACTATAAGATGATGCTCAATTCCTTCATATTCACATTAAACATCAAATTATGTAGAAGTATACTCTTTGCCTCGATCAAATCTGAGTTTCTATAGTTTACACCCCTTTGGGTTTTTGCGAGTGTGATAACTCCGTAAAAAGGCTATTTTTAGGACCCTTTTTACTTAAGTTATTGTTTGTTTAAGGGTTCATATAGGTCATTTTAGATGTATGTAGCTGCATATAATTGCATTAGTGGTGGTTGTGTTATTTTATTTTATTAAGGTGTTGTATGAGGAAAAAGCTGTGGTTTTTAGTGATGAGCAGGAAATAACAAGCTAAAAGGGAGAGGTGGGAATGAATGTTGTAACATCACACGTTACTGAAAAAGGTAAAAGATATTTTCAAAAAAGAACAGGTGGTAATGCATGTGTTTAATGGTTATAACCACATACTGGGAGCCACTACCACATGTAAAGATAGACCTCATACACAAAAGATGACTCTAGGGGTATGATGGGTATTTTGAGTGTATAATCCCAAGAATACCCATAGATATTTTTATTATTAAAGGACATCTCACAAGGAATAGATTAGAGGTTACGTACTCCAGCAGAAAAATCTTCATCTTCTTCATCTTCTCCATCTTCTCCACTGTTCTCTTCCCTCCATTTTTAGTGGTGTTCCTCTATTAACGAGCTCAAAGGAGTGGCGAGCTAGACATTCGAGAGGAACTAGCGAGCTAAGGCAATTTATGGTGGTCAATGATAGCTCTGACAGCGCGCGTTGAAGGATTTTTCCTCCTTCCCCTTTGCTATTATTTCTCATTTGATTTGGGTTGCAAGGTACGAATCAATTTTATGAATTATTTCATGGATTATTCAAACCCCACCATGAACTAGCTTTATTTGGTGAGAGTTCATGATGGATGCTTAAGTTATTTCTTTAATGGATGATTTTTCTTTTCTATGATTTTATTTGTTTTGTTTATGGTGCTTAATGTATTAAGGTTGTAGGAGCTATGAGATTAGCCATTTCTTAGAAAATACTTAGTGTTCGAGAGAAACTAAGTAGCTCATCTTTAGTATTTGAGAGAAACTAAGGAAGATCAACATAAGCAATAGGTTTTAGTTAGTAACTAAGCTTAATCCACCTTTAAACATAAGGCTAAGATTTCAATCGTCTAAAAGAAGTAGTGCTCGATCGAGAGGGTAGATGTTAGTATGAATATTGAATGGTATTGTCGTGACATATTCTGTTAGACTGATGGGATCCCTACACCTGCTAATGCTAATAGGTATTGCCATAGCATTCTTAACATGTCGAGTCCCTTGACTAGAGATAGCATAGGGCATCTGTAGTAAACTCTGTCGGGAAAGTATAACATAGAAGTGAGATTATCCTAAGAAGTTAAACTTAAGTTTCCCAAGTGATTACTATCATTCATTCCCATTGTATCTTGTTGTGAGAGGAATTTCAAGTCATTTTGTCAAATTCAGTATTTACCTTTTTATTTTGCCTTTATATTTTTACTTTATTTCACTACACTCAATTTTCTTTGCCACGATATTTTCATCCTTTTAAACTTGACATTTTCCATTGGTACATACCATCACACTAACTATATTTAGATAAAGTGGTTCTTTGCTTTGGTTAAACTCAAAAATTTCTTTCAATCCCTATGGATACAATACTCACTCATCATTATATTACATGAGAGATTGTGTATACATGCACATTAATTGTGTATAATTTTATAGTACTCATAACACGCAACAAATTTTTGGCGTTGTTTTCGGGGATTGTCAACGTGAAGTTAATTAGTTTTTCCAGAGCATTTTATTTTTTTCTTCTTTATTTTTGTATAGTTTACTTTATATTTTACTTTATTCTTTTTCAAGCTTATTTGATGTATGCCTAGAAGATATTCTGATGAGCCATTGAAACTGATTGAACTTGAGATTGAGAGACTTTTTGGGCAAAGGAAACGTGCTCAAGAAAATATGTATCAAATTGGGAACCAGGGCATTGGTCAAGATGACAGAAATCAGAATGCCGAGGCATTCCAAAATGTTAGACTTGTTGATAGGCCTCGTGCTATTCGTGATCATTTGAATTCTATACTAGATTATCTGAATCCTGGAATTGTAGCACCCGAAATTCAAAGAGCTCATTTTGACCTCAAACCAGTCATGTTTAATATGTTGAATTCTATAGGGAAGTTTGGGGACATGCCAATTGAATATGATAGGTAGCATATTCGTAACTTTTTAGAGGTTTGTGATCCTTTCCGCCAACAAGGAGTGCATGAGGTGTGCTAAAATTAAAGTTATTTCCCTACTCTTTGCATGATCGAGTGAGGGCTTGGTTGAGTGGTGTTCCATCCAGTTTGATGAAACCATGGGATGATCTTTGCAAAAGTTTCCTATTGCACTATAACCCACCGAACATGAACCATTGGCTAAGGAATGACATAGCATCCTTTCGCAAGTGCGATAACGAATCTATGTATGAATGTTGGGATTGTTACAAGATTTTTCTTCAAAAGTGTTCTAATCATGGTTTTCAATATTGGAATAAATTATTTATGTCTTATAATTGAGTCAATGCACCCACAAGGATGATGATTGATGCCTCAGCAAATAGGACATTGTTGGATAAATCACCTACTGAGGTGTGTGCTATTTTGGATAGAATTGCCAACAATGACTATCAATTCCCTTCCTCAAGGCTTAAAACTGGAAAGGCACCTAGGGCATTTGAGTTAGATACCAAGGACTCTGTGTCTACTCAACTCTCAGCTATCACTAATATGCTGAAAAATTTTCAACGCTCCACTGAGGTAAAGGAAGTAAAAGCAGCTAGCTTGGCATGTCTGTTATGCCAAGGCAATCATCACGAGAGCGAATGCCCAACCAATCACGAGTCCATCAACTTTGTAGGTAATTTAAATAGGAATAATAACAATCCATATTTTAACAATTATAATGTAGGATGGCATTAACACCCTAATTTCTCATGGGGTAATCAAGGAACCCATAATACTAGTCAACCTACTCGTCAGCATAATTACACTAAATCTCAAGGATACCAAAATACTAAGCCATGGAAAAATGCTAACAAGGGAGCCTTATCTTCAGCAAGCATTAGTTCTTTACTTCATAGTCAAGGCACCTTACATCAAAGCCATTGCTCATCTCTGAGAGCTTTGGAAGGTCAAGTTGGTCAAATTGTTACGGCATTGCAAGAGCATCGTCAAAGACAATTTCAAAGTGACACTGAAGTCACTAAATCGCTTGGAAAAGAGCAATGCAACGCATTGACTTTTAGGAGTGGAATGAAGATTAATCAACAAGTCAATTTTGAGGGAACAAAACATGATGACTCTACCTCCACTGCTGAACAAGTTGAATGTGAATTACACAATAAAATCATTACTAAAAAGGATAAGGATGAGGGTTCTACTAGTAAGCCTATCGAAGCACTAAATTCTAATACCAAGGAAAAAACAATTTTAACTCCCACAATTAAGGAAATTAGACCCCCACCACCCTTCCCACAAAGACTAAAGAAGCACAATGTTGAAGTTCAATTCAAAAAGTTCATAGAAATTCTTGATCATCTCCACATTAATGTACCTTTCTTGGAAGTTATTGAACAAATACCGACTTATGCCAAATTTCTTAAGGAAATTTTCACCAAAAAAAGGAAAGTTGAGAAGTAAGACAGTTTCCATGGCAAAAGAATATTGCTCTGCATTAAGTAAGTTGCCACCAAAGCAAAATGATATGGGCAACTTCATTTGTCAATGTTCTATATGAGCTCATTTCATTGGAAATGCACTATATGATATTAGTTCATGTATGAACTTAATGTCAAAACATATATTCTTGAAGCTTGGCATATGAGATGCGAGACCCACCTCCATGATTCTACAACTTGCCGACCACTCCCATGTTAGACCTGAAGAGAGAGTCGAGGATGTCATAGTGAGGGTGGATAAATTTGTGTTTCCAGCCGACTTCCTTATCCTTGACTGTGAAGTTGATGCCAAGGCACCCATCATCTTGGGTAGGCCTTTCTTAGCCACTAGTCGTATCCTAATTGATAATCAAAAATATGAGCTTACCATGAGAGTGGCTGACCAATGTGTGACTGTCAATGTTTTTCATACTCTCAAGTATGTTGCCGACCCTGAAGAATGCCAAGGAATTTTTTAAATGAACTCATTGATTGAAGAAGAAACTGAACAACTCTGCTAAAACAATTTCATTCCACTAACAGATAAGGAATGTTCTATTGATGATGAAATCTTAAAGATCGTGACAAATTGCCAGCTGGGATGGAACAGTCTAGCTTACTACTAGTTAGACCAGGTATGAAATTTGAACCCCTGAATTTTGATGAATTTATTCCTCCTAAGCCATCGTTATTGCATGCACCTACCCTGGAGCTTAAGCCTTTTTCCAGGGCATCTTAAATATGTTTATTTGGGTAGTGATAATATTTTACCTATGATTATTTACTCTAACCTTACTACTAACCAAGAGCAAAGTTTGTAAAGTGTTTTATCTCAACATAAGAAAGCGCTTGGTTGGACTATGCTTGATTTAAAAGGGATTAGTCCCACGATTTGCATGCATAAGATCCTGCTAGAAGAATGCCATGACAACTCGATAGAACCGAAACGAAGACTCAACCTCGTTATGAAAAAAGTGGTAATGAAAGAGATACTTAAATGGCTTGATGTCAGAGTAATTTACCCTATATCTAATAGCTCATAGTGAGCCCTGTCCAATGTGTGCCAGAGAAAGGTGAAACGACTATAGTTACCAGTGAGGATAATGAGTTATTGCCCACTCACACTATCACTGGATGAAGGATATGTATGGATTATCGTAAGTTCAACAAAGCTACAAAGAATGACCCTTTTCCTCTACCATTCATCAATCAAATGTTTGATCGATTTGCAGGCAAAGCATTTTACTATTTCTTAGATGAATATTTTTGGTACAATCAAATTGCCATCACACCAGAGGATCGGGATAAAACTACATTCATTTATCCCTATGGCACTTTTGCCTATAGGATGATGCTTTTGGAATCTTTAATGCACCGAAAACTTTTCAGTATTATATGCAATATATCTTTTCTGATATGGTTAAGGACTTCTTTAAGATATTCATGGATGATTTCTCCATTTCTAGAAACGACTTCGAGTGATGCCTTTGCAATTTGGCAAAAGTTCTCAAGAGATATGAGGAGGTTGATCTGGTTTTGAACTGGGAGAAATGTCACTTCATGGTGACTGAAGGCAGTGTTTTAGCGCACAAGATATTTCGCAAGGGCATTGATGTGGATAAAGAAAAATTGAAGTAATTGAAAAATTGGCATCGCCTACTTCTATCAAGGGCATAAGGAGTTTTCTTGGACACACTAGCTTTTATAAAAGATTTATCAAGGACTTCTCTAAAATCTCTAAGCCCTTATGCACCTTGCTTAAACACAACCAACCTTTTGTGTTTGATGAATTATACCTAGGCGCATTCACTGAGCTGAAGCAACGATTGATCTTTGCGCCCATTGTAGTTCCTCCCGACTGGACATCGCCATTTTAACTAATGTGTGATTCAAGCAATTATGCCATAGGAGTTGTTTTGGGGCAACTACAAGGTAAAATGTTTCAGTCATATACTATGCTAGTCGTACCTTGAATGAGGCACAAATGAATTACACAACCACCGATAAAGAATTACTTATTGTAGTATTTGCATTTGATAAATTTAGACCATACCTAATAGGCACTGAAGTTATTGTTCATACTGATCACTCAGCTATAAAATACTTAGTGAATAAAAATGATGCCAAGCCTATACTAATTAGGTGGATCTTATTTTTGCAAGAATTTGACTTAGAGTATGTAGATAAAAAAGGTATTGAGAACCAAGTTGCTGATCATTTATCTAGGCTAGAGAATGATTCTAAATACCATGACACTGTAGATATTCAAGAGAAATTCCCTGATGAGATAATTTTATATGCCATGACAATTCTGTGGTACGCTGACCTTGTTAATTTTCTTATTAGTGGTATACTGCCTTTTGATTTGAACAACTAGGGTAAGAAAAATTCAAGCATGATGCAAGGTTCTACTTTTCGGATGAGCCATATTTATTTAAACATTGTATTGACCAGCTCATTAGACGATGTGTACCTGAATAAGAGAAATGAGACATTCTATATCATTGTCATACGACGCCAAGTGGAGGCCATTTTGGAGGAGCAATGACCATTTCCAAGGTTTAGTAGTCAGGCTTTTATTAGCCAACTTTGTTCAAGGATGCTCAGGCATTTTACAAGTCCTGCAATCGATGCCAACGCACTGGGAACATATCCAGCTGACATAAAACGTCACTGCAAGGCATTTTGGAAATTGAGTTGTTTGACATTTGGGGTATTGATTTCATGGGACCATACCCATATTCTTGTGGTGATCTACACATTTTGTTGGCCATGGATTACGTATCCAAGTGGGTGGAGGTAATTACGACATCAAAGAATGATTTTAAAATCGTGCTTAAGTTTTTGCATAAATACATCTTCACTCAGTTTGGAGTACCTCGAGCCATTATTAGCGATGAAGGAACCCACTTTGATAACAAGTTGATTGCCAAGACATTAAGAAGATATGTAATCTGTCACAAGATTGCCATGACATACCATCCACAAACGAATGGCCAAGCTAAAATATCCAACTGCGAGATTAAGCAGATCTTAGACAAAGGGGTGAATCCAATGCAGAATGATTAGCACCAAAGTTAGATGAGGAACTATGGGAATATAGAATAGTTTTTAAGACTCCGCTGGGCATGTCACCATTCAAGTTGGTGTATGGGAAGGTTTTCCACCTCCATGTCGAGCTATAACATAAAGCGTATTAGGCCATTAAGAGGAAAAATTTTGATGCTCAGTTAGCTGGGGAACAAAGATTGTTGGACCTCAATGAGATGGAAAAGTTCAGAAAACAAGAGTATAAGAATGCCAGGATATACAATGAAAAGACTGAAAAGTGGCGTGACCAAAAGCTAATGCGACGATATTTTAATGTTGGTCAACAAGTATTACTTTACAATTCTAGACTTAAGCTCTTCCTTGGAAAGCTCAAATCTTAACGATTAGGACCATTTAAGATGCATCATGTTTATCCTCAAGGAGCAATATATATAAAAAATGCGGACGATAGGACGATCTTTAGGTAAATAGTTAATGCCTAAAAGTTTACAATGGAGCTCTAATGTTGTGTGATAAGTCGATGTTGTATCTGCACGACGTCTGAGTGTGCGTGAACCATGAACAAAAATTCAATGCCATGACATTGAATTATGTTGATTGTGCAAAAATAACAAATTTATTTTTTTCCTTTTTCTTTTTCTTTATTTTTTTTTATTATTCGTGGATAATGACAATTTGTTTTGTACTGTAAGGACCCACCAGTACCTAGGGATGCACAAATGAGCGGTTACCAAGAGGGGAAGGAAAAAGACAAAGCAATTAAAGAGTAAATATTCTTTTATACTTTCTTTCTTTATATTCTTTTATTTTTTATATCTTTATTTCTCTCTCTATATTTTCCTTTCACATCACATTTAGTTTTACAGTTTTCTTTTTCTTTTTCCCACCTACCCATTTACACCATCCACTCATTTATTTTCAACCATCCACTCACTCTATCTCTCCCATTATTTCTTTTAACTTTTCCTATTCATCATCATCTTCTCTCATTTTCCACCAAAATCGATGCCATTGAAGCAAAATAAGCTCTCAAGTTTTTGTATTTTTTCCTTCAAACCGCTATAAAAATGGTACGAATGAGACCCGCGGAAGCTGAAATAACTATCCCTCAGTAGTTTGTAGACGATGCGGCAAATGAACAATTTCAAAATTTCAAGAACCGTAAGCTTTTCTTTCAGTTGGGTTTCGTCTTCATTGATGAACATGACGGCGGTTTTGGGCCAGAGGTGATGGACATTATTGAACCATTGAAATGACACAAGTTTGTGAGGCATCCCAGCCTTGTTAACGTCTCTTTCGTAAAAGAGTTATATGCGAATATTTCTAAACCAAATCAACATGCCATTTTCGTTCGAGGTAAATATATTTGGTTCACGCCCTCTACCATTAATTGTTATTTTCATTTACATGGAGTTGAAGATTAGCATGCAAACTTTTAGAAAGATGCTGACAGTGCAACATACGACAGAGTCCTTGAGGATTTATGTTTTCCGAATACCACTTGGAATGGCCACCATACCATTCGTTACTTCGTTAATCGAGAACATATTCAACCGCGCACAAATCTATTGAACCATTTCATAAAGCGTAAGCTCATACAGACCGCCCCCAATACGATGGTAACATTTCCACGTTTAATGCTTTTACACTCCATTATGGTTACACGTCCTATTGATGTAGGTAGAATAATTGTTAAACAAGTGCATGAATGCTTGAGTAAGAAAGCTAGTTCTTTGGTCTTTCTGAATCTTATTACTGCATTCTATTGAAAGAAAAAAGTTTCTGAAAGTAGTTTTGATGAGGTGTTGTTTGGGGTCTTGAGCATAACAAGAGCTCGGTTCCCAATGTTATTGGGTTTGGTTAACCTTAAAACTAAGGCAGCTACGACTAAAGAGTCTGAGGATGACAAACCATCTAATGTCGAGGAAAGAATGCTTGCTATCGAATGAACTATCCTATAGACACAAACACATTTGCATGTTCTAATTGGTGTTTTAAAAAATGTTTTTGGCTATGTAAAACACAAGGATGATGTGGTTCAGTCCATGTTTCAAGAAATTTTTCCCCACATCGAATGAAACTTTTTGGGTTTCCCGGATGAAATTCTATCGGTATTTGATGTCGAGGCATCTCCTGAGCCTGATGATGTTGACCCTCCCATTGCTAAGCCAGTCTTAGATCCTGACCACCAGTTTGTTACTCCGGAGCGATTCCAACCCTGATCCTCTCTGAAAGAGAACAAGATATGGAGCTGCAAGCACCGCCACCACCATAAAAAATTGAGGTACCTCACTTTGCACTCATTTCACATTCATTTTTGCATTACATAACATTGCATTTAGTTTAAGTAAGTAATTTGTTGTCTTAAGCATTGAGGACAACACTTCTCTCAAGTTTGGGGGAGGTTGTGTTCTTTGTAGAACATATGCATGATAGTATTAGCATAACATTATGCCATGGCATCAGTAAGTGGTAGGACAGTTAGACAGAATGTTTTGGTGATACCCGATGATGATGAACTTTTTAGGCTAGAAATTGAACATAAATGACTGTTGAGAATAATAGAAATGACTTTAAGGTTTGATGCTTTGTGAATTATTCTTACATGATTGTATATCCTCTATACTTAATGAATTTAGGAAATTTTTATGAAATAACTCTAGTTATCCTTGGCATTGAAATTTGGAATTATACTGAAATGATAAATCAATGAGAAATCCCTTATGTCTAAAATTGTGAATAAATGCTTCGGAAAAGCTGTAGAGGGACACTGTTCTTTGTCATGGCAGTGCCTGGAACTTTCTTTAATAAATGGAAGCCATGTGTGTATGAGTGAATGAAAGCAGTCATGGAATGACTCTACTTGATTAGCTTGGAGGTAGAAGGTATGCTCTCTTTTACCTAGAGTGTGGGATGGTAGGTGTGGGATGGTAGGTGTGATAGGTTAAATCTCCTCGTAGGAGGTTAAAAAAGTAAAAAGGGAGTCTAAATATGTTGAATGAATGAGTATTGTAGGGGCAAAAGTAGGGAACTTAATTAGAAATTGCTTAAATTTGTTAAGTATAGATTAGATACAATCACGCACATACACAACCATAAAGAATCTTGACCTAGGGAAAAGTACTTGATTTCTCTATATGTCTAGCATGTTGAAGCCAATTTTTCCAAGGGCTGAAATTTTATTTTTGTCTTGACTGTCTGGTTGTTGAAAATTGCCATGACATTTTATTTGTGTTAATTGTTATCCATTGCTTGAGGAAAAGAAATAACATAAGTTTGGGGGTGTGATAACTCCGTAAAAAGACTACTTTTAAGACCTTTTTCACTTAAGTTATTATTTGTTTAAGGGTTCATATAGGTTATTGTAGATGCATGTAGTTGTATATAATTGCATGTGTAGTAGTTGTGTTATTTTATTTTATTTTATTAAGATATTGTATGAGGAGGAAGGTGTGGTTTTTAGTGATGTGCAGGAAATGACAAGAAAAAAGGGCAAGCTGAGAAGGAATGTAGTGACATCACACGTTGTTGAAGCAGATTAAAATGCCTTGGCATTTCTGGCATAGAAAAAGACAAAAAGATATTTTTTAAAAAAATGACAGCTGGCAAGGCACGTGTCTGATGGTTGTAACCGCCTGCTGGGGACCATTGCCACCTGTAAATATAGACCTCATGCACAAAAGATGACTCCAGGGGTATGATGGGTATTTTGAGTGCAAAATCTCAAGAATACCTTTATATATTTTTATTATTAAAGGATACTTCAAAAAAGAGAGAAGAGGTTACGCACTCCAGCATAAAAAATCTTCATATTCTCCATCGTTCTCTTCATTACATTTTTAGTGGTGTTCCTCTATTAACGAACTCAAAGGAGTGGAGAGCTAGGCATCTGGGAAGAGCTAGCGAGCTAAGACAGTTTGTCGTGGTCAAGGAAAGCTCCGACAGCACGCGTCAAAGGCTCTTTCCTCCATCACCTTTTTTGTTATTTCTCATTTGATTTGGGTTGCAAGGGACGAATGGATTTTATGAATTATTTCATGGATTATTTGAAAGCCACCATGAACTAACTTTATTTGGTGGGAATTCACGATGAATGCTTAAGTTCTTTCTTCAATGGATGATTGTTCTTATATATTATTTTATTTGTTTTGTTTATGGTGCTTAATGTCTTAAAGTTGTAGGAGCTGTGAGAGTAGTCATTCCTTACGAAAATACTTAGTGTTCAAGAGAAACTAAGTAGCTCATCTTTAGTATTCGAGAGAAACTAAGGAAGATCAACATAAGCAATGGGTTTTAGATAGTAACTAAGACTATCAACATTTAAACATAAGGCTAGGATTTCAATCAACTAAAAGGAGTAGTGCTCGGTCGAGAGGGTATATGTTAGTGTGAATAATGAATGGTATTGTCATGACATATTCTGTTAGACTGATGGGATCCCTGCACCTACTAATGCCAATAGGTATTGTCATGGCATTCTCAACCTATCGAGTCCCTTGACTAGAGATAGCATAGGGCATCTTTAGTAAACTATATCGAGTAAGTAGAACATAGAAGTGAGATTATCCTAAGAAGTTAGACTTAAGTTTCCCAAGTGACTCCTATAATTCATTCCCATAGTAGCTTGTTGTACGAGGATTATCAAGTCATTCTAGTCAAATCCAATATTTACCTTTTTGTTTTGCCTTTATATTTTCACTTTATTTCTCTACACACAGTTTGCTTTGCCATGACATTTCCATCATTTTTGCCTTGACATTTTCCATTGGTACATACCATCACACTAACTATGCATAGATAAAGTAATTCTTTGCTTTGGTTAAACTAATAAATTTCAACAAATACATGTGGAGACATTACTCACTCATCATTATATTACTTGAGCGATTGTGTATACTTGCACATTAATTGCGTATAATTTTATAGTACTCTATACGCAACAAAGTGCTTTGAATTTTTTAAAGACATTAAAAACTTCTGACTTTTCTTTCATGAAATACACCTATGTCATACGAGTGAAATCATCGATGAAGAGGATGAAATACTTGTTTCCACCAAGAGAAAAGGTTATGTGAGTTCTACAAACATTTGTATGAACTAGTTGCAATTTTTCTGATGCTCTCCAGACTTTCTCCTTCGGGAAAGGTAACCTATGTTGCTTGCCAAGTTTACAAGGCTCACATAGATCATTGCTTAAGGAAATTGAAGGAAAGTCTCTCACCATATTTTTCTTATGAAGTTCACAAAGAGCACGCATATTGAAATGTCCATACCTTCTGTGCCATATCCATGTATCATTAGAGTGAGTTGCATGTTCTCCTTCTGCTGCAGAATCTCATTTCAAAACAAAGCTTTTGTTTTCCATGGAGACATTTGCAATCTCCTTTTTCTCCGAGTCCATGATAGTACAATGGTTATTTTCATAGATAAGTGAATAACCATTTCTGACCATTTGAGCAAAACTAAGTAAACTCTCATTCAAATATGGAACAATGAGAACATTGTTAATGTATTTTGTACCTTTTTTTTGTTTGTACAGAAGTCGTGCCTTTTCTAATGAACTTTACCACTACTCCATTCCCCATGCAAACTGGAACTTTGATTAAAGAGTCAAGCTTGTTGAATATGCTTTAATCATTTGTCATGTGAGAAGTGCACCCACTGTTAATCAACCACTTATCTTTGCTTCCACTAGAGGTGAAAGCTTGTCGTACATAAAACAAGGAGTCTTCTGCTTCATTGGAAATACGACCCTGTGATTGTTGTGCCTTTTGTTTATGCCAACAATCTTTCTCCAAATGGTCAAATTTCTTGCAGTAATTGCATTTTTGACTTCCCCTTGTAATAGCAATTTTTTTCAAGGTGATTCATTTTATTATATATGCTACAAGCATGATACTTGCCGTTTGATTGTGGGTGCTCCTTCCCTGTTCTTGAAACACCTTGATTCTTTCGATTGTTCCCCTTATTATTTAAGGATTTTTGTTATTGCTTTGATGGAAAAGCAGTTTCAGAGGATGTGTTTTCTTCATTCTTGCTGAATTTGTGCTCATAGGCAAGCAAAAACCCCATTAACTCTATTTCGCTGAGCTTTGTTACATCTTTTGATTCAACGATGATGGTGGACACTGTGTTGAACTTTCTGTCCAGAGATCCTAAGATCTTTTGCACTTTTTTTGCATATGAGATATCCTCCCTATATATCTTCATTTGGTTTACAACTTCCATGAATCTAGAAGTGTAACCTTTGGTATCCTCCTTCATCTTCATGTTATCATATTGACTGCTCAAAGTGTAGAATCAAATATTTCTGATTTTTTAATCACCATGGAATTCCTCCTAGAAAAGTCACCATGCTTCTTTTGCGGAAGATGCTCTCATGATTTTGGGGAAAATTATATCTCAGACATAATTGATGATATGAGATAAAGCTCTTGCATCCTAATTCATCTCATCATCGCTGAACTTTTTTAATTCTGCATCAGTGTATTGTACATCTTTCTTTTTCTCTTCGTAACCAATCTCCATGATCTCCCATAATGCACTTGCTTTAAGAAAAAGCTTCATTTTAATGCACCAATAATCATAGTTATCCCCTGTGAAGATAGAAGGTGATGGCATAGAAATTGATATGAAAGAGGTTGACGTTGAAGCCATACTTCAATCGGTGAAATTCATCTTCTTTCTTACTTGTATTCCTTTTGAGTTTATTTGTGATTTCTAGACCCTTAGGACCATATGGCTCTTGATACCCATTGTTGAAGCAAAGTAGGGAAAATATGGAGAAAAGTAGAAGAAAAGAAGAATAAGTAAAGAGAATTTTGACTTTGATTGATGTGTTTGTATATATATTTGAAGAGTACAAGAGTTCTTTATATAGGGGTGAGGCATGTCTTATAATAATTGTGATACAATGAATAGTCACAACCTTTTGGCATTTCAACTACTCCTATCAACTCTAGACACTTCATCTTCTCTTTATTAAACTTGACATATTCATGAACATAATTTATTGAGTAAGCTAAAAGGTCTCATTTACTAACAGTTATCTAATGTTGATGCTGTTATGATCCTTGGCTACCCCATTGCACCTTTCCGTAAGAATGTCTTGTTATGGAGCCGTCACTCCATTGGTATCTATTCAACCCGCGCAGGCTCAAGTTACCATTGGTTGCTGAGTCAAAACGATATTGCATCGGACCCTTGAAGTTGTGGAAAGCGTTGTCCAAGATGAGAACCCTACCAAAGATTAAAATGATGTACGTGATAAAGGAAATCCTTACTCTTGACGCACGGTGTTGACGCACGCATATTGTACGTGACAAAGGAAATCCTTACTCTTAACGTGCGGTGTTGACGCACGTCTTTTGAACAGTCAGCATGCAACATGCAAAGCATGGCTTGTTGAGTCAACTCTTGACCGTGATTGATTCACTTCAATGGTGGCCTTGTGGTGAAAAAGTTTGGTGCATGAGGGGAAGCTCCAACCGACAGTGCTGGTGGTGGAAAATGCTAGATATCTTCGACATGTGTTTTCCACGGTTAATGCAATGTCTACTCCGGGTGGGTCACTGACTGGTGTGAACCTTCGGTTGGAAGATTAAAAATTAATGTTGATGATGGTGCCCTGATCCGGAACTGCTGCAATTGGTATGGTAGAAGCACAGGTTTTAACCGTAGGGAATCTTAAACTGACAAAAACCTTAATTAAAACATATTCATTAGTTCATAGCAGATTAGATCTTGGGCACTTGAATGTTGAAGAGTTTGTGATCGAAACCAACTAGTTAGTTGAAATCTTAAGACCTGCAGAGCTTAAAGTGCACCACTGAAAAAAGCGCATGTAAATAGACGACACACGTATATATCCCAGTCCAACAAGGTTGGGAGTTGTAACCAATAGGGTGGTTTAAATAGTAAGCATCTTAATATCGCTTAAACAAGGTTTTGAGTTTGAGTCTTTATGTATGTAAAAAATCTTTGTGGGGAGACTCACCCACCGAAATCAGGTATGCAACATGAGTCGATCCGATTAATAAAGACGAAGCCTTAGAACCGGGAGGACAACCAAAACAAAAAGGTTGGGAGTTAGAAAAATGAGAGAAGGAATATGTGTAGACCACCATTGCAATCTCTAAATATCTGCATGAAATTTAGGGATAGTAAAAAATATCCAAATCCAATGAATCCCGACCCGATCCTATAAGGGTGATTTTTTTTTTTGTTGAAATTTTGGGGCTCGGGTGGGACGAGATGGATTATATAATATATAAGTTTGGGACAGGACGGGGTCAGGTTTAAGGTGAAAAATCACCAATCCCACCCGACCCAGTTAATTTATACCTCTTATAAATAATACATTTAATATTTTAGGAATTTTAATTTTATATTATTAAAATATGTTCTTTAATTATTAAAAATATAAAAAATATTATAAAATATATTGTTTTAACCATTTAAAATATAATAAATAATTATAAATATATTATTATAAGATATATTAATTTTAATTAATTTTAAATATTAATAAATTCGAGTCGGTTTAGATCGCAGTCGAGACAAGAGAAAAACTAAAATTCATGGCAGGACAGAATCGGATATAAAAAATAAGTTTTCAAATCAGGGACGAAGCGGTCAAAATATCGGTCCGCCCCCACCTCGTGCCCATCCCTAATGAAATTACGTGTCAATATTTTCTACTCAAAACTCTAACAGGTTTATAATAACCATCAATATTTCACATTTGTTATTCAAAAGTCAAAACCTTTTTTATTGGATGACAATCTATAACTAAGTTTCCCCAAACAATGACTTCTTGAGGAAATATATTTTACAAAGTTTTAAACTGAGTAACGGTACACTTGTCTTATTATAATTTCTTACCAACCAAAGTATATATATCTTATGGACCAAAAATTGAAGAAAAAATAATTCAATCATAAATTTAGATATTTAAATTTTCAAATAATTAAAATAATAATCCAAGTCCGATCTGAAAAAAATTGGATATTTGAATTTTTAGATCGGATATTTGGGTATCCGATCTGAACATATCACTTATTTTGCTTAGAATTTATCACATTTCGGAGAAAATATCTGGATAATATTCTAATGCAAGATTAAGAACATTCAAGAATTTTAAAATAAATAAATTAAAAAAAATTGAACAAGAATTTAATCACAAAGATGCGTACCATTGTTGCCGCAAAAGATGACATATTCTTTGAATTGTGCATAATAGAAGAATGCTTTACCATATGCAACATCAATACCAGGATGAGAAGAAAATTGTCATAGAAAAATGATTCTTAAATTCAAATTACATAAATAAAATTCACACAACACAGCCAAATTCTTATGGCATTTACCTTATTGAAATAAAAATGAACCATTATTATAATTAGAAATTAGAAGATTGGCTTTAATTCATCATCATGGAAGTCATAACCTGGAAAAATTGTAAATAAATACTTAGTTTGGAGGTAGTTGACATGATGTCTTTATCTTATAAGGCCAGCACTAATAAATAGGGATGAACAAAACTCGATTCGACCCGAAAAATCAATTTTTTTCAATTCAATTTTTGAGTTCGAGTCGAGTTGAAATTTGAAAATTTCGAGTTACTCCAAAAACTAAAAATTTGGCTGAATATTTTGACAGTTTTACGATTTAGTCTCTGATTTCCTTATTCATTCAATTCCTCATTCATTTTAAGTTCATTTTTTTATCAAATTTGAACAATATGCTCCTAAACCATAGTAGAATACTTATGTACTTTCAATTCATCTTTTTGATAATAAGTTTTCTATTTGTCAATTTAGTCCCTCAACCTTTCACGATTTTCTCATTTATTCAATTCATCGTTTATTTTAAGTATGTTTTTGTCAAATTTGAACAACATACTCCTATATCACTATAGAATACATATGTAATTTCAATTCCTATTTTTTTATTAAAAGCATACACTCTCTTTTTATTTAGTCCCTTAACTTTGTATTTTATTCAATTTGGTTTTTTGACTCCAATTGTTTGCAAATTCTTTCTTCCCGTCAATTTCTTTACTCCTTTATATTTTCATCAATACTTCACCCTTAAAATACCTTCTTTAAAATGTAATGTTGTAAATATATTTTATAATTTTATAATGTATTTGATATATTAAATAACATTATAATATGAAAAGAATATGAATATATATATATATATATATCATATAATTAGAGAAAATCAAAAAATTGGAATCAATTATTACCATAATATTATAAATAATTATAATTAAATTTTTAGAAACTCGAATAACTCGACTCGAAAAAATTTCAAGTCAAGTTCGAGTTATAAAATATGACTCATCAACTCGAATAACTTAATTTTTTTACTCGAATCGACTCGATCAAATGCTCACCCCTACTAATAAAAACATAGTACAATAACAATAGCAAAAATACTTCATTGACAGTTACTGGACCTAAAGCTAAAAGCCCTCGGATATTCGGATAATCTAAATTTAAGATTTCTTTAATCCGTGTTTGATCTGTGTAGATACTCGATTTGTCCGGGGCTAGGTCGGATCAGACCCGAAGCAGAGCAGCTCGAGGCCCAAACCAATGACCCGGCAGAGCAGCCCACGTGAAGCCCTAGAAAACCAAAAAAATAGTTATCAGGAATTAACCACTAGAAACGGTAAATGGGGGTTTTAATTTTCAATTAGCCACTAAGGAAAGGGGGAGTTTTTGAAAAAAAAATGGTTTTTAGAAAACCACTGTAAACGAAAAGAGAAAGGGGGGCCTGTTGGTTCTTTTGACAGAGAAGAAAAAGCATTGTACAAGGAGGGGATTTTTTCCTCTAATTCAAAAATCAAGGGAAACGACGGAACTCCATTTTTCATTGAATCAAAGCAACACATAATATCAAAAGGGTATTTATTTTCAATTTCAGTTTTCAATTGCTTTCATTATTTTCTTGTATGTTCATATGCTTTGAACCGAAACCAATTCAAAATCATAAAGGAGTTAGTTTAAACGCTTACCTTAGTTGTCTCTTTGTGCCTCCTGATCGTTCAAGTCTACATTGTCAAAATAAAAGGGTGTGTTAGTTGGAAATAGATTCATTATAAAATAGAAAGAAGATGGTCTCGATAGTTTACCTTACAATGCGTGGGGTTTAGAGTCTAAGTTGTCGGCTTTTGAAGTTAGGGGTCGATTGGGGTGTTGTCGAGCATTCATGACTCTTAATCGAAGGGGATAGAGTCATTTTTTTTATTCTTTAGATTTTTGGGTTGTGTTCACTGCTCGTTTTAGTACCGGCCGAATGGTTAAGATTCACCATAGGAACGGTGGCCAGTGGTATTTAGTTACGGATTCATGAGAACGACGTTGTGAGAGAAGGGAGAAGGGAGTGTAAAGTGGCTGGTGATCATGATAGAGAGGAACGACAGCTGGTCTCTTTTTCTGGTCTGTAGTGTGTATGAAAATGAGAGGGGGGGTTGGAGAAGAAGAGTAAACGTGAGGCAGGGTGTGTGTGAATTGAGTTTAACTTTGGTATTTTAGTTTAGGATTTATATTTAGACATTTGGTTTAATTAGTTTTTAGCCACCATGACTTTAGGGGTAAATTCTGTTTAGACCCTTTCAATTTAGACGCATTCTACAGAACAGTCCCCTGTTTGTTTCAATTTTCTTTTTTTTTTCGAATGTGCATGCACTATTATGTTATTTTACATTTCATTTTAGTTTAAAATAAATAGGAGAAATTACATATATGATCTTAGTTTATGCGCATTTTTATCTTTAGGTCATTGAATTATTTTTGATTTTATAGATTTGATTTTACATTTATTTAAATTTAGTCATATTATTTTTAAATATATAATATACATATTTTTCTAAAAATTTGTAGTTTAGCATGTCATGTTTTTATTTTTATTTTTATATTTAGGTCACATGTGTACATTATATG
The DNA here is from genome assembly GCF_006381635.1 of Hibiscus syriacus. Lineage (NCBI taxonomy): Eukaryota > Viridiplantae > Streptophyta > Magnoliopsida > Malvales > Malvaceae > Hibiscus > Hibiscus syriacus. The sequence goes on along the minus strand of NW_024063533.1, from coordinate 8,048,095 downwards.
TTAATATGCATGGTTTATAGTTTTTAATTTTAAATGCATGTATGTAATTTTCTGTATGTCACGTTGTATATATTTTAAATTTTGTTTAATTAATTTTTGGCATGACATAATTTTTTCACAATTTGTATGATATCTTCATTTGCATAACTCGACATATTATATAATTGGATTAAGGGTAATACACTTTTAATTTAAAATTGTTTTAAGTGGGTTGTCATAACGCATTTGAGATCCGCTTTTAATGATTTTAAAATAAAAGTGTATCCCATTAGTGACGCCTAAAAATTGATCCATCACTTTAAAATTTGGGAATGGAAGAAAAAGAAATGTTCGGGTATTTAAATTTATCGAGAAAATGTTGTTATAACTTTTAAGATCTGGTCTCGATATTTGTAAATAATCGAACATTCTTTATCTTTCTAAAACGACTCGGTAATTTTAATTTAATTTATTTGAGTGCTTTAGAATGTTTTTAAATTTACATCTTTATTTTATGGGATAAAAAATCTAATTAAGTTCGAATTTGTAAAGTTCATTGCAAAGACGTTAATTAATCGACTAAGTACCGATTTAGGGCGTTGTGGGGGTGTCAATCCTTCCCCACACGTAACCGACTCCCGAACTCATTTTTTTTTTGTAACGCATACCTCAATTTGTTGTTTTAATTAAAATTAATTTTTATTTAAAATGACAAAGCATTTTTGGGTGCCCAATCACACCCTAATCAAATATTGGTGGCGACTCTTCGAACCGTATTTTTTCGATTGTAAAGGAAATCCAAAATTTTTCGAAACGAGAGGTCTTTTAAATCTCATTTGTTTTTGAATAAAAAAGAGGATAATTAAGAATTAATGTGGTTTTCAAAATCTCACTTTTCTCATTTTCACCTTTAAGGAAAAAATCGTTTCGACAGCTTGGCGACTCCACTAGGGACTTTTTTTAGAGAGTCAGGCAGATAGTCAATTAATTAATTGTTTTTGCAATTGAAAATTATAAATTCGTTTTAATTTGGTTTTTGATCCCTTGTTTGGTTTTTAATAAGTTTTGTTTGTATTTTGATTTTTTTAATTTAATTCGATTAACTAATAAATAGTTGTACTGATTTGTTTGCTAATGGTTTCAGAATGATTGTGTGTTTTGGGAATTGGTTCTGAGTTTTTTATTGTTTGTTTTTTTGCTTTTCCTCACACACTGCACAGCTGCATTATCATAACATGAGCTAAAACCCCGCTCCGTCCAAATTAAGTAGGAGTGAGAGACCATGCCCTCATGTGGTTTTCACCTTCGCATGGGATAGTGGATCACTCCTGGAGCTCACGCCTTATGGTCCTCGTGATGGTAATCACCTCCACATAGACATAAGGAGGCGTGTTCCCTCAAAATTGAACTCGATCCCCTAAAGCTTGTGATGGGCCAGGATTGAGGGTTCGACAGCCCAAGGGGGCACCGACAAGGAAAATTCGAGAACCTATTACTTTAGAACCAAACCCAGCATATAGTGAACATAGAGTCTGAACTTAGGTTGAGCCTAACCCGAATCTTAAGAATCCCATGAGGAGGGTACACAAGGAAAAACTTTTTTGAGTCATTTATTTTCGTTTTTTGAATAAATGCATGCGAACTAGATATCATGCGGTTAGGTTTATTTTTTGAATAAGCATGCGAATTAGATATCATGCAGTTAGGATTTCTTTTTGTGAATAACAAAGCATGGGGGTAGGATTCTTGAACAAATTATTATCCCAACTTAATTGCTTTATGTTTACTAACCGATCTTTTGTTGTATTTGCTTTATTTCTTTTCTGTTTTGCATTGCAATATCCATTACATGGTGTTATTTGGGATCGATGTCCATATAGAAGGCCAGTAATATGGAATGAATAGTTCAGAAAGAGGTTGAGGATAATGCAGATGTTCTGAGGTGGTCGGAACAGTTCCAACTGACCAACGGGGACAATGTGATGCCTGGATACGTGTCGGAGTTATTTGGTTACACTCACATCAATGTACGTCAGAATGATCTGAGTGAGCTAAGAGAGGTATGGGGAAGATGGTAAGCAGTCGATAAGGAGATGTTTTATCAGTTGTACGGTGATATTCCTTATCTTCTGGATGTTCCTATTGACCGAAATCTGTTTAGAGCATTGGCGCAGTTCTAGAATCCTGCTTATAGCTGTTTCATATTTGGTAGGTTGGATCTGACACCAACAATAGAGGAGTATCAAGATTTGGTCCGTTGTCTGAGGTCCCAAATAGATAGAATATATACCAAGTTGCCAGTCACTCCTTCATTTAAGAAGAAATTACTATTGATGACCAGAACTAGTGAAGATTGGGTAGTCAGAAACATTAAGAAGAAGGGAGACAGTGAGTGCATCTCTTGGGCTGCTCTGAAAGAAGTAATTGATCATCACCCTGTTAAGAGAAAGAAGCTTGACTTGTTTGCTTTAGGGATTTATGGGCTCGTTATTTTTCCAAAGGTGCTAGGATATGTAGACGTATCAGTCGTTGACCTGTTTGAAAGATTAGATAAGCGCGTGGATCCTGTTTCATCCATTCTAGCTGAGACGTTCCGGTCTTTGAGTTCTTATAGGTGCGAGGGAGAAGGACGCTTTATAGGGTGTGCACCATTATTGCTAGTGTGGATTCTAAGTCATTTCAAATATGTTGAAAGGGCACCAGGACGAGTGTTTCTAGATGGCCTTTGAAGGATTTTCTTTCTAAAGAATGGCCTGGGGGTTTCATCGAAGAAAAATGGATGGTCATCTTTAAGGATATCAAGGATGGTGATATTTTGTGGCAAGCTTCGTGGAATGTCTCTTCGGATATACTTTACAGATGTGGAGAGCGAGATTGGGTTCCTTTTCCAGGTATATGGGGTTCTGTCGGGTATGCACCTCTACTAGTTTCTAGACAGTATGGGTCAAGGAAGTTCATTCCATCCACATGGGACTTAGTAGGGTCAGATTTTGCATTCAAAAGAGATCAGTATAAGGGTAAAGTTAAAGGGGTTACTGAGGCCTGGGAGCAAACTCGTCGTGTGAATTTGTTCACTTATGATCTCGAGTTATCTCAAGAGTACGAGCAGTGGAGAAGCGGTCGAGTAAATGATAATATCCTGAAGGTGAATCCTGAAAGCATTCAGCCTGTGGAAGAGCAGTTGAGAATGGTGTCATCTCTATTAGAGTTAGCTAAGCGCGATTTCGAAGCAGAACGGAGACAATGGAGAATGACTTTGCAGAAGCTAGAAGATGAAGTGTATCAAAAGGGATTGGAGATTGACATTAAGAAGAGTAGAGCAGATCGAATTGAAAAAGTGGAGAAGCAACTTCGGCTAGACTTTGACGATCTTCGGTCAACTTATCAGCGAAGCTCAGACAGGTTCTAGCTCTAGTAAGTCATCTGTCGAATGGAGGCAAGAAGTGGTGAGCCTCAAGAGAGTAGCCAGAGAGAGTCAAGAAGAGCTCAAACAAAGCAGGCACTAAGTGAAGATTTTATCGAAAGAAAAGGATTCTTTAGAGCAGCGGTTATAAGAGAGTCAAGCCCAAAATGAGAAGTTGAAGGAGAAGATTTCAAGTTTAGAGACTGCATTACGATAATACCGAAACAGGGAAGGTAGCTCAAGCCGTGGGGAAGTTGAGAGTCTGAAAAAACAAGTGAGTGAGCTTGAAGCCATGGTTCAAGATTTTAAGAGGCGAGCAAGTGAGCTATCGATAATTCCTTATGAGGGGGATGTACAGTGGCATTTTTTATGGGAGCGAGCTCAGGTGAGAGTTAAGAAAAGAGAGGACCTTATTGCTTGTTACCTAGGACACGCGCGGGGAATAGCTCAATATTTGGTCATTCTATCTGAGGAAGCTGCTGATGTGACTGAAGAACTGGATCCTGAGGCTGAAGAAAACCAGAAGATTGTGGAGTTTCTATCACATATACAACAAATAGGAGAGATGGTGCATATTTATTTGTTATATGTTCCAACTTTGTAATTGAACGTCGTTCTAATATAAAGAGTTGTTCTAAGGAGTCGTTCCAAGATCAACACTTGCATTTTGCATATACATTTTTTAATGCATTTAAATTTTTGCATCGTAAATTATTCATTCATAATCATATATTTTATATTCATTAATAAAATATCCACATTAACAAAAGGGCATATGTTTCAAGGGAATTTAAGGAATAATGAAGTAATGGTTGAGAATTCCTTATAAGAATTAGGCATTAATGTTATAACTGATGGTGAGTTTGAGGAAATGAGAGCTATGGGCATTTATCCTGCACCGCCGGGCTTCGTGTTGAACAATTAGACCGCAAAAGAACTGCATGTAATTTACAAATCTGTTACAGAGTAATGCACTGTAACTTTCTCCCTGTTATTCATACCCTGGGGCAATAGGTTATTTTATGTAAAGGGTTAAGCTGTTTATTTTTTCTTGCTTTCAATAAAAGATGCATTCTGTTAGTTCCAAATGGCAAACATTCTCCCATGCATTTTTTTTCATTCATTCATTCTTTGTTGTATATATATGTATGTATTTATTCATTTCTATTTATTTATATGGGAAAAGATCCTCCCATATGTATATATGTATATATATATATTCTCTTTCATTTTTCTTTTAGGAACTCAGATATCAATAATATGAATGCTAATGACTCTGACCCGGATATTGATTTCGAGAAGCCTATATGTCAAGGGAAAACCGAGGATTGTGATGATGATGAGGGATGTGAACTACCTTCTGAATTGCTCAAAATGGTGGAGAATGAAGATAAGCAGATCCTGCCTCATAAAGAGTCTATTGAGATTTTGAATTTGGGGACAGATGATGATAAGAGAGAAGTAAAGATTGGTACCACTCTGTCAGTTGGAGGTCGACAAGATTTGATATAATTACTTCGAGAATACAAGGATGTGTTTTCTTGGTCATACGAAGATATGACACGTTCAGATACAGAGTTGGTTGTCCATAAAATGCCAATAAAGCCTGAATGTAAGCCGGTACAACAAAAACTGAGAAGAATGAGACCTGAGATGCTGCTCAAGATTAAAGAGGAAGTGAAGAAACAATTTGATGTCGGGTTTCTTAAAGTGGCTAAATATCCTGAGTGGGTGGCGAATATTGTCCAGTGCCAAAAAAGGATAGGAAAGTACGAATGTGTGTCGACTACAGAGATCTCAATCGAGCTAGTCCAAAGGATAATTTTCCTTTGCCACATATAGACACTTTAGTGGATAATACTGCTGGAAATTCTTTGTTCTCTTTTATGGATGGTTTCTCTGGCTGCAATTAAATTAAGATGAACCCTGAAGATATGGAAAAAATGACGTTCGTTACCATGTGGAGAACGTTTTATTATAAAGTAATGATGTTTGGATTAAAGAACGCAAGGGCAACATATCAAAGGGCCATGGGGACGTTATTTCACGACATGATGCATAAAGAAATAGAAGTTTATATCGATGATATGATTGTCAAAGCTAAGACAGAGGAAGAACATATTGGGAATTTGAGAAAACTCTTTAAAAGACTAAGAAGATGTCAGCTAAAACTCAACCCAAATAAATGTACTTTTGGGGTGACATCTGGGAAGCTGTTGGGATTCATAGTAAGCCAAAAAGGAACTGAAATAGACCCAGATAAAGTAAAAGCTATTCAAGACTTGCCACTCCCATGAACACAAAAAGAAGTCAAAGGATTTTTGGGGAGGTTAAATTATATAAATCGGTTTATTTCGCAGTTGACTGAAAAGTGTGATCCCATATTTCGCCTTCTTCGCAAGAATAACTCAGGAGAATTGAGTGAGGATTGTCAAAGAGCTTTTGAATCAGTGAAAAGATATTTGTTGAATACTCCGATTTTAACGTCACTCATCCTAGGCAAACCATTGATCCTTTATTTGTCGGTTTATGAAAATTCAATGGGGTGTCTGCTGGGCAACTTGACCAAACTGAGAAGAAAGAAAGGGTTATCTATTATCTCAGCAAGAAGTTCACTGAATGTAAGACTAGATACTCACCCATTGAAAAGTTGTGATGCGCTTTAGTATGGGCTACCCGAAGGCTTAGTCAATATATGTTGTATCATACTACTTGGCTTATATCCAAGCTTGATCCCTTGAAATATCTAATGGGTGTGCGTACATTATCTGGAAGATTAGCTCGTTGGCAGATCCTATTGTCTGAATTTGACATCCAGTATGTAAACCAGACGACAATTAAAGGAAGTGCTATAGCGGAATTCATTGCAAGCAGGGCTTCGGAAGAATATGAGCCGTTGAACTTTGATTTCCCAGATGAGGATTTAATGTCTATTTCAGTAGAAGAAACAGTGGCATCCACTAGTAAATATTGGAAGTTGAACTTTGATGGTGCTTCAAATGCCATGGGACATGGAATCGGGGCAATTTTGGTCTCACCATAGGGAGAACATTATCCTTTCACTAGTCGGCTTAATTTCGAGTGCACAAACAATATGACCGAGTATGAAGCTTATGTTATGGGTCTTAGAGTTGTTGTTGAACACAAAGTAAAAATGCTCAAGGTGTATGGGGATTCAGCTTTGGTAATTTATCAGCTCAGGGGAGAATGGGAGATAAAAAATCCTAAGCTTGTAGAATACCGTAAGTTGGTTATGGAACTTGTTGAAGAATTTGAAGAAGTAACTTTCAATTATCTCCCTAGAGAAGATAATCAAATGGCAGATGCCTTGGCCATACTGGCAACGTCATTTAAGATGAACGAGCATTCAAATATGATGCCCATTGAAATGAAAGCTTATGAGTATCCAACCCATTGTTTTAATATTGAAGAGGAAGAAGATGGAAACCCCTGGTATTATGATATCTTGCAATATATAAGGTATCAGAGTTATCCGGAACAAGCCACTGAGAATGATAAAAGAACCATTAGAAGAATGGCATCAGGGTATGTGCTTGATGGTGTGACTCTATACAAGAAAAGTCTGGATAAGGTCTTGTTAAGGTGTGTTGACACGAAAGAAGCCAAGTTGATTATTGAAGATGTGAATGAGGGAATATGTGGTACCCATGCTAATGGGCATGCTATGGCTAGGCAGATTATAAGATTTGGGTATTATTGGTCAACTATGGAAACAGACTGTATCAATTATGCCCGAAAATGTCATAAATATTAGATTTATGGAGATAAGATATGCCCGAAAATGTCAGATTTATTGAGATAAGATACATACTCCTCCTCATCCATTGCATGTAATGACAGCGTCGTGGCCATTCTCAATGTGGGGCATGGATGTTATTGGAAAAATTTCGCCCAAAGCTTCAAATGGTCATCGCTTCATCCTGGTAGCCATAGATTACTTCACCAAGTGGGTAGAAGCAGCTTCTTATACAAATGTTACCCAGTCGACAGTATGCAAATTTTTAAATAAGGAGATCATTTGTAGATATGGATTGCCAGAGAGAATTATCTCCGATAATGCGTTGAATTTAAACAATAAGATGATGGATTCAGTCTGTAAGCAGTTCAAAATAAAGCATCATAATTTCACCACTTATAACCCAAAGATGAATGGGGCAGTAGAGGCGGCTAATAAGAATATCAAAAGGCTCATAGAGAAGATGACTGAGACCTATAAGGATTGGCATGAGAAGTTTCCATTTGCTCTGTTTGCCTATCGAACTTCAGTACGGACGTCAACTGGGGCAACTCCATTTTCTCTGGTATATTGAATGGAAGCCGTCTTACCTATTGAGGTGAAAATTCCCTCACTTAGGATTTTGTCAGAGGTGAAGCTCAATGAGGAAGAATGGGTACAGGCTAGGTATGACCAATTGAATCTGATTGAGGAAAAGAGATTGAAAGCTATTTGTCATGGTCAGATGTACCAAAAACGTATGATACGGGCACATGGTAAGAAAGTTCATCTTCGAGAATTCCATGAAGGAGATTTGGTGCTTAAAAGGATTTTTCCTGTTCAGAAGGATTTCCTAGGAAAATGGATGCCCAATTGGGAAGGACCTTATGTTGTCAAAAAAGCCTTTTCTGGGGAGCTCTAGTCTTAACCGAAATGGACGGATCGGAATTATCCTATCCAGTGAATTCCAACATTGTTAAGAGATATTTCGCCTAAAAAATAGATGAAAAAAAGAAGAAAAGAAAAATGATAAAAAAAAGAAAATGAAAAAAGAAAAAAGAGAGAAAAATGAAAAAATGATGAAAAAATGAAAAGAAGAAAAGAAGAAAAGAAGAGAAGAAAAATGAAAAAAATGAAAAAAAGGAAAAAAGGAAAAGAAAAAAGGAAAAAAGAAAAATAGAAAATGGAAGAAAAAATGAAAAATAAAAAGAAAAGAAAAAATGAAAAAAGAGAAAAATAAAACGGGGTTCAAGATGAAAACCCAAAAAGGGCGTCTTGAAACCAAAAGGAGGTATCAAGTTGAAAACCTGTAAAGGGCGGCTTGAGTTTTAAATTCAGAATTCGTGCATGGTAGAGGTTCTAAATTGATTTTGGAAATAGAAAGAGCTCCTGATATGGGTAGTAATAATGACAGTTGGCGATCAGGGTTGAGACTAAAGATTAATGAGTCTCGATGAAAACAACCAAGAGAGAAATTGAATGCACATGAGATTCAATACTGGTTTAGGGCATCCAATAATGGGATATTTGGGAATTCAGAAAGAGCTTCACACTCTTAAGCATCATCACAATTTTGGAGATCCTTTCGACAGAAGCTACACTCAAGACATTCTAATGGCGTGCCAGTTCAAAAGCATTTGCATTATTGATATTTTAAGATGCCTACTCTTTTGTTCTTTTACTGCTTCCAGTTAAAAGTTTTCCATGTAGTAACCTAAAAATTCTCTGTATTATATAAATAAAGAGCTGTTTTTTCTTGTTAATTTCCCTTTTGCAAGCATCTTATTTTGAAAAGTTAAAACATATAGCTTAACTTTAAGTACATGAGATCATTTTGTATTATTGTGCAAAAGGTTTTGGAAAATGCAGGTATTCTTAAGCCGACAATGGTTTTAACATGTAAGCTTGTGTGGTTACGGGAGGTTAAAACCTTGGAGTTCATAGAAAATCTCAGCCATTAAAAGATGACCCAAGGAGAGTGTCATTAATTAAGAAGTTTGTTATGGGTACTGGCGGGTTTCAACAAAGAAATAAGTCAAGGTCCTGTTAAGCCGAGAGATATGGAATTGAGATTGTTAACTGGGGTGAACTGGTCAAATGTTCTGTGCCCAAGATGAAGCCGAGTTAAATTGAGATCAAAAGGAGATATAGTTCATTCGAAGAAGAAAACACATCAAACTGCATAATTGCATACATTTTAGGCATAAATAGGATCATGCCATTCATAATTGCATGATGACTTAAATATCTACAGGTTTCACAAGGATAGTTGAAGATTGAAGATATTGAAGCATTGAGATGAAGATAACTGGTTTTGAGATCTTGAAAAGAATGATGTTTAGACGAAAACTAAGCCAAAATTCACGTATCCAATGGCTTCCATACAAGTTTTCGCGATGGAGATGGATTTTCAGAAATTTTCTCAAATTCTAAATTTTGAGTATAATATTTTTCAAACATACATTAATGATTGGTAATGTTTGATTTTCAAGTTGGACCTTCGAAACAGGTCAATCTTACGCCTTCACGAAAGAGCAATGAAGCAATTCAAACTTAAGCCTTCACGGAAGAGTAGTGAAGCAAACTCATTTTATGAAGATCGAGTTCTATACTCTCTGATAGAATAGGGAGCGGACCCATTTTATGAAGATTGTTCGAGTTCTATACTCTCTGAAGGAATAGAGAGCAGACCCGTTTGTTGAAGATTATTCGAGTTCTATACTCTTTGAAGGAATAGAGAGCGGACCCCTTTAATAAAGATTGTTCGAGTTCTATACTCCCTGAACAAATAGGGAGTGGACCCGTTTATTAAAGATTGTTCAAGTCTTATACTCCCTGAACGAATAGGGAGCAGACACATTTTATGAAGATTGTTCGAGTCTTATACTTCCTGAATGAATAGGGAGCAGGCTCGTTATTTGAAGATTTTTCAAGTCTCAGTTATCCCGACATAACAGTGAGTGGTTTAATCTTTTGAAGTTCTCATGACCGGACAAATTCGATCATCTTTTGATCTTTTCTCTATTCTCGTTACACGATAATGAGCAAAGAAGGGCAGCTATAGATACTCGATTCGTCCGGGGCTAGGTCGGATCAGACCCAAAGCAGAGCAGTTGGAGGCCCAAACCAATGACCCGAGAGAGCAGCCCACGTGAAGCCCTAGAAAACCCAAAAAAATAGTTATCAGGAATTAACCACTAGAAACTGTAAATAAGGGTTTTAATTTTCAATTAACCACTAAGGAAATGGGGAGTTTTTGAAAAAAAAAATAGTTTTTAGAAAACCACTGTAAACGAAAAGAGAAAGGGGAGCATGTTGGTTCTTTTGACAGAGAAGAAAAAGAATTGTACAAGGAGGGGATTGTTTCCTCTTATTTAAAAATCAAGGGAAACGGCGGAACTCCATTTTTCATTGAATCAAAGCAACATATAATATCAAAAGGGTATTTATTTTCAATTTCAGTTTTCAATTGCTTTCATTATTTTCTTGTATGTTCATATGCTTTGAACCGAAACCAATTCAAAATCATAAATGAGTTAGTTTAAATGCTTACCTTAGTTGTCTAGTTGTGCCTCCTGGTCGTTCAAGTCTACACTGTCAAAATAAAAGGGTGTGTTAGTTGGAAATACATTCATTATAAAATAGAAAGAAGATGGTCTCGATAGTTTACCTTATAATGCGTGGGGTTTAAAGTCTAAGTTGTCGGCTTTCAAAGTTAGGGGTCGATTGGGGTGTTGTCGAGCATTCATGACTCTTAATCGAAGGGGATAGAGTCATTTTTTTTATTCTTTAGATTTTTGGGTTGTGTTCACTGCTCGTTTTAGTACCGGCCGAATGGTTAAGATTCACCATAGGAACGGTGGCCAGTGGTATTTAGTTGCGGATTTGTGAGAACGACGTTGTGAGATAAGGGAGAAGGGAGTGTAAAGTGGCCGGTGATCATGCGAGAGAGGAACGACAGCTGGTCTGCAGTGTGTATGAAAATGAGAGGGGGGTTGGAGAAGAAGAGTGAACGTGAGGCAGGGTGTACGTGAATTGAGTTTAGCTTAGGCATTTTAGTTTAGGATTTATATTTAGACAGTTGGTTTAATTAGTTTTTAGCCACCATGACTTTAGGGGTAAATTCTGTTTAGACTCTTTCAATTTAGACGCATTCTACAGAGCAATCCCCAGTTTGTTTCAATTTTCTGTTTTTTTTTTCGATTGTGCAGGCACTATTATGTTATTTTACATTTCATTTTAGTTTAAACTAAATAGGAGAAATTACATATATGATCTTAGTTTATGCGCATTTTTATCTTTGGGTCATTGAATTATTTTTGATTTTATAGATTTGATTTTACATTTATTTAAATTTAGTCATATTATTTTTAAATATGTATATACATGTTTTTCTAAAAATTTGTAGTTTAGCATGTCATGTTTTTATTTTCATTTTTATATTTAGGTCACATGTGTACATTATATGTTAATATGCGTGGTTTATAGTTTTTAATTTTAAATGCATGTATGTAATTTTCTGTATGTCACGTTGTATATATTTTAAATTTTGTTTAATTAAGTTTTGACATGACATACTTTTTGCACAATTTGTATGATATCCTCATTTGCATAACTCGGCATATTATATAATTAGATTAAGGGTAATACAATTTTAATTTAAAATTGTTTTAAGTGGGTTGTCATAACGCATTTGAGATTCACTTTTAATGATTTTAAAATAAAAGTGTATCTCATTAGTGACACCTAAAAATTGATCCATCACTTTAAAATTTGGGAATGGAAGAAAAAGAAATGTTTGGGTATTTAAATTTATCGAGAAAAGGTTGTTATAACTTTTAAGATCTGGTCTCGATATTTGTAAATAATCGAACATTCTTTATCTTTCTAAAACGACTCGGTAATTTTAATTTAATTTATTTGAGTGCCTTTGAATGTTTTTAAATTTACATCTTTATTTTATGGGATCAAAAATCAAATTAAGTTCGAATTTGTAAAGTTCATTGCAAAGACATTAATTAATCGACTAGGTACCGATTTAGGGCGTTGTGGGGGTGTTAATCATTCCCCACGCGTAACCGACTCCTGAACTCATTTTTTTGTAACGCATACCTCAATTTATTGTTTTAAGTAAAATTAATTTTTTTTAAAAATGACAAAACGTTTTTGGGTGCCCAATCACACCCTAATCAAAGATTGATGGCGACTCTTCGAACCGTATTTTTTCGATCGTAAAGGAAATCCAAAAATTTTCGAAACGAGAGGTCTTTTAAATCGCATTTGTTTTTGAATAAAAAAGAGGATAATTAAGAATTAATGTGGTTTTCAAAATCTCACTTTTCTCATTTTCACCTTTAAGGAAAAAATCGTTTCGACAATCTGATTATCTAATTTTTTTTATCAGATTTCTAATCTGAATTATCCGAAAAAATTGAATTAGATATTTGAATATTCAAATCGAATCATCAGATAAAAAGATCAAAATATTAGGATAGAATATTTTTATACATCCTACTTATAAGGAACTATTTTCTACAAATTGTGTTGTACGTTTGAAAAGGGGAAGATAATTCACAGGAAAATGTCAAAAATATTTTTTATGTATCAAATCTGGAAAATGTCAAAAATATTTTTTAATTCATTTTCCATAAAATAAAACTCTTCCTTAATGGTAAAAAAATATTGTTTTATTTAAAGGTATTGAGTTCGATCAGTTGTATTTGTAATGTGTGTATATTGTTAATTGGTTAAGAAAACTCTGAAAATGTACCAGTAATTATAGGATACACTAGGAATTACATCAATTCAATTTATATGACAGTTTCAAGTTTGGTTGATAGGGAAATGCTCAGGTGCGGCGCTTAATATACGGTTAAAAAAGGCGGTATCGATTTTGTTGTAATTGTGCATAATAAAACCGGTAAAAAATATCGAAAACGTCATAATTTCTACCGGTTTTGTTATTTTTTTTTTTGCATTTTACTGGGTTTATTAACAAAACTAGTAAAAACGCTACCGGTTTTGTCATTGTTGTGCATAAAAAAACCTGGTAAAAATTACTGAAAATATCATTATTTCTACCGGTTTTGTTATTATTTTGGCATTTTACCGGGTTTCTTAACAAAACCGGTAAAAGCGCTACCGGTTTTGTTTTTTTACCGATTTTGTTCTTGTTGGGTATTTTACCGGAAATGTTAAAAATCATTGATGTTATAAGTAGAAATAATAATGTTTTATGTAATTTTTTTGTTATGCCCAACAATAACAAAACCGGTAAAAATAGAATTTTTTAATGACAAAATTAGAAAACACAAAGATTTGTTTCCAATATTTTGTTCAGTATGATTCTCAAACATAAAGTTTACAAAACAGTGTCAATACATTTATTGTAAGTATCGATCAACAAAACATCGAGGCCAATTATTATAAAGTAATAAGTGAAATATACTGGTTTAATGAGAGAATAGGTAAACATATGTGTCGATACATTTTCTAAAAGTATCGACCCCAAAAACATCGAAACCGATAATTATAATGTAATAGGTAAATTTACAATGTAACCGGTATAAATATACCGGTTTTATGATAGAATATGTCAACATAATGTATCGACACAAATTTAAAAAGTGTCGATACATTTTGTCCAGAATGAATGTCAAACGAGGTGCACGCATAAAGTGTAGATACATTTATTAAAAGTATCGATCTCAAAAACATCGAAACCGATAATTACAATGTAATAGGTAAATTTACAATGTACCAGGTAGAAATATACTGGTTTTATTAGAAAATAGGTCTACATAATGTATCGACACGCTTTAAGTTTGTGTCAATACTTTTTTCCAGAATGAATGCCCAACGAGGTGTGCGCATAAAGTGTCGATACATTTAAAATTGTATCGATCCCAAAAACATTGAAACCGATAATTATATAAGCGCTACCTATTACATTATATAAGCGTTACCTAATATGTTATTGTACTTGATAATATTTCCGGTTAAATGTCTATTTTATTATATACGCGCTACCTAATATGTTATTGTATTTGATAATATTTCCGGTTAAATGTCTATTTTATTATATAAGCGCTACCTATTACATTATATAAGCGCTACCTAATATGTTATTGTATTTGATAATATTTCCGGTTAAATACCTATTTTATTATATAAGTGCTACCTATTACATTATATAAGTGCTATCTAATATGTTATTGTACTTGATAATATTTCCGGTTAAATGATATAACATAATCGGTGCAAATTTTAACCCGTCACCTGTTTAACCAGTCATACCATTTTTTAAGCGCCGCACAGCTTCCCTAGTTGATATATTAATGGAGAATTGTAGAAGCAGAGTCCGGGGCCATTTTGCAGAAAGATAATATGTACATATTATTACACAAAAGATGAGAGTATGAAACATATATATTATACAAAGACAACACTTGTATGACTACAATCGGAGGTTTAAGTCAAGCTTTTGTAAAGCTGGCTCTTGCTTTGGCAATTTATCAAGGCGGAAGCTTCCAGGCCACATCAAATCCATTGATTCTTCAACCAAATATGGTGTCAAAGCCATCCCAAACCCAGAACTTGAGTCACTTCTAAATCTTGCCACCATTGCAGACCCTTCTCTCATCGGTTTGTGAACAAGAGAATGGGGTTGAACCCCTAGTGATCGAACCACAATAGGATTGAGAGGAAACCCCATTGTCGCCATCATCATTTTATGAGACTGCAACCTTTTAGCTGCCCCTCTTTCCCTCTTGTGTGCATTTTGGTGACCGCCTAAGGCCTGAGAGCTGTAAAACTTTCTCATGCAAAAGTTGCAGGAGAAAACCTTGTTATTGCTGGCTGCCTTTGATTGATTTGCAGCCTCGTTTCTATTGAGCCCTAAACTCAACAAGTCCCCCAAGTTATCATTGCCACCGCTTGTTCTCGATTTGGTATCTTGATCATCGGTTGACGTCTCATCGCCGTGGGAAGCCAT
The DNA here is from genome assembly GCF_006381635.1 of Hibiscus syriacus. NCBI lineage: Eukaryota > Viridiplantae > Streptophyta > Magnoliopsida > Malvales > Malvaceae > Hibiscus > Hibiscus syriacus. The sequence goes on along the minus strand of NW_024063533.1, from coordinate 8,032,984 downwards.
GGCATAAACTAAGGTTCTCAACTCAGAGATATGTTTCTGTGTAGGAAGAAATTGTGATAATAGAAGAGCAGTGTAGTTAAATAGGAGGAACTTTAATGGAAAGTGGTCAACTATGTTGGCCATTTCAAGCTTAGGATTCCATGCTAATCTTTTTCACCTTTTACATTTTAACACCTATTGGATCAACAAGTACATGATTCTCCATGTTGGATGAAATAGTAATCCATGTATCTGTCTCCACGAGTCATTGTCCGAAACGTAGTCTGATTGTGTAACACAAAGACAGCACCAGTCCAACCCCTGTTTGAAAATTACTTTATTGGATATGTTTGAATGTTTTTCAACATAAATTGAAATGTTTTTAATCTCATACCGACAGCTTGAATAGGTTTTTGATACAATTACTTTAAAAAATTAAAGAATCAAATCAACTTAAGTGTCTCTTTTAATAAACAATAGGATCAATGTGGGTTGCTTGATGTAGTGGACAGTAGGAGAAATGCATTTGGAACCCCTTGTGCTTCTTCTTAGAATCTTGTTGTTCCAGTCAGGAGTTGACCGAAGGGAGCAGGTGAGAATGATTGTCTTCCTGAAAATTTTAAATTTCTATATATTTTTTATTTTATTTTTTTATTAAAAATCTATTTTCACCTTTTTAACATAAATTTTTCACCCAATATCTGATTCTGATTCTAAAGAAACATCAAATTAGAACATATAATGAAATGGAAGCATTTGTGAGGGTGAAGCTTCTTTGCTTTGGAGATAAAATAATTGTGGTGGAATGCTGAGTCAGAAAATGTTTTGAGCATTGGACTTGTCTCATCAATTAGTGTTTTCATATAAACAGTCCAAATTAGTTTAAATAAACAACAAATAATTCTATATATAAAAAAAGAGTATATATGTTAAACAGATAAGTCATTTTTCAAACAGAGATACAAATAAATCAAGCACATGCCCCAGTTTCAAGAGTCTTATCTCATATCTGACCTACACTCCAACTTAAACTTTCCTTGCTGCTGAACATAGTCATATCTAAACTTTTTCATATTCCCTAAAAAAGGGTAAACTGGTTATTTCCTAATTATCCTAAGGCCATTTTTGGGTGGGAATGGAATTATTCTGATGGAGATTCTGAAGCTGATGAATATTGAAACTTATTGATATATATATATATATAGTTTCATAAGCATGGAACAAAGGAATCAAAACATATGATATGAATGAGGATTTGTCAATGCATGTAAATGTGAAGTCCCAATCTTATATTGTTTATCAGGTTTTTAAAAGCATTTGAATATGCACAAACTAAGTTATCTCAATGGTTAGAGGAATGGTTGTTATTCTTAGAAGTTCTAGATTCGACACCAGATACTACAAGAGTGTTTGAACTTTCATTATCAAATTGTTAAGAATATTTAAAACATATACCTCCTATCAATCACTCTAGATTAATAAAAAAAATATAAAAAAAGAGCATTTGAAGATAAGGATAGAAGCAAAGCAATAATTAAGGGATGCCATTGATATGATGCTGATTCCAAAGGGCATTGTAGAAGAGATATGCTTCCAAAATCATCCAATGGAATAATAAACATATAGGAAAGGCAAAAGGGCCAACAAAAAAAAGAAGCTAAATGCTTTCCAACTAGACATACCTGAATATATACCAATTAGCAAGCATCTCAACTTGGCATTTCAAAATGACACAGTAGTGATGGAGAAATATCGACGAATAATAAAAGGCTTAATATACTTTTAAGTGCATAAATTATAACTCAAATTAATTTTTGGTACTTAAAGAATTTTTCGTTAAAAATATAAGCTTAACGTTTTTCCGTTACAGTTTTAGGTTCATACCGTTATATTTTTTTTATTTTTTTAATAATAAAAAATTATTTTAAAAAAAAAAAACCCACGTCGTCTCTCTCCCTCCATCCCTCCACCTCCTATGACGACGAAGGGTCACCACCAACTGGGTTTTGTTTGGAGCAAGACGAGGAACTCAATGGTGGCGGTCGTGTAACGTACGACTAGTTGTAGCCCTCGAAATTACGGGAAAATAGCCAAGGAAAACTTAGAAATCTAGTGACCCTTCGAGACACTTTTCACGACGATCGGTGCAGTTTCACGGTGAGTTGGGGAGTTGGTTTTGATCGTAGTGGCAAGACGATTCTAATGGGATCAACGTGATAGCCACAGACCGACGGTGACCGATTGATGGGGAGAAAAATATTTTTTGGCTTTTTCTTTTTTTTAATTATAATATTAATTTTTTTAAAATTTTATATGTGTCACACGTGGTAGATAACGGCCAAATTTAACGGTCGTTACGTTGGCCGTTATGGTTCATGCACCTAAAAGTGTAATGTTGGAAACGTTAGGCACCTATTTTTAGCAAAAAAATCTTTAGGCACCAAAAATCAATTTAAGGTATAGTATAGTTTAGGCATTTAAAAATGCATTAAGACATAATATAAAAATATGATTAAATGTGCTTTAAGTAACTAGAAATCAAATTATACAAGATAAATTCTTAGTAATCTTTTAAGGATAAACTACACCATTCATCAATGAACTTTATTCTATCTTTTGTTTCCCTGATTGTACTTTTAATTTTTCTAATTTACACACTAAACTTTTGAATTGATCATGTTTTGGTCACTCTAAATTATTTTCTATTATTATTATATGATGTGACATTTTTTATTATTTTAATATAAAAATAATTCAAAACATAAAATTAAAACTAGATGGTGATCACCCACTGTTCACAGTCATTAGATGCCACCATCAACGATCGTAGATGGTGATCGTTCGATCCTAAATTTTATTGGTCGCTTTGTCTCGACCCCCTGAGTTTGAATCTGACTTCTATTTTTTCGGAACATGCTCTAAATACGATTAAAAGTGAGGAAAACGAAAAGTTGGCCACTGAATATGGTAGTCGTTCGGTCCCAAGATTTCATGGGTAGCTTTGCCTAGACTCCCTGGGTCCGAATCTGACCTTCATTTTTCATAATATGCTCTGAAGTCCACAAATAGGATATTGAAAGCAAGGAGACCGAAAATTTTATGTCTAGATTCACATGTTTCTGACATTTTCTGTTGAAACAACCACCATATTTGGACTCAACGTGTCGAAACGAGTATCTTGGTACAATTTGCGATCAAACGGCTAGAGGTTCCGAAGGCCGACGCTAACCGACGATGACGAGAAGGGGTAGTGATTATTTTAAATCTTTTTAAATTTAATAATAATAAAATATTATTTTATTATTTATTTTAAATTATTTTTATATTTTAATAATGATAAAAAATATCATGTCATACAAAAATTATAATAAAGTAATTTAGAGTGATCAAAACATGAACAATTCGAAAGTTTAGTGAATAAATTAAAAATTTTGAAAGTACAGTGAATGAGATAGGGGAGAGAGTAAAGTTCAATGATGAATAGTGTAGTTTACCTATCTTTTAAATCTTTCAAGGGGAAATGAATTCACAATTGCACAAGGTATGTGAGATTATTCTGCCTAAATTAACAATCAAATCAAATTTAAATTTATAAAAAAAATGATCGACAATTAGAAATTTTATTTCATTTAAAAATTAAATTAATTTTAGAAGATAACGTTTAATTTATTTATACATTATCTATATTGTACGAATAAAATTAAATTTCTTGAGGTTTCGGATTCGAGCACTATGAATATAGGAGTGTTAGCGTTCATTGCCAAATGGTTGAGAGTTATCATAGAACATATAATATCTTATACTTAACCAGATTAATAAAAAGAAATTCTTGAGAGATAAGATAAGTTTTATGAGATAAAAGTTAGGAATAAAACAAAACTAGTAGGATTTAACGTTTAACTCGTAGCCTATAAAAACATGTTGTGTTTTCTATTTTTTTTAATTAAATTTAGATTAGAAATTTTCTTTTTTTTTTCTCTCAATTTCACACAATCAAGTTAGGTTATTAATCCTAGAAATTGATTTCACCTATATCATCGTCGGAGATCAACTCAAACTCCGACAATCATCCCATCGATACAATCATCGACGCCTTCAATGAACAATGTTTGAGCATGCTGGTAAAACAAGGTACTCTTTGATCTTTTGTGTGTAGGAGAAAATAACCTACTGAAAATCTAGACTATATCACAAAAGTTCAAAATTGTCAAGAACCTGAATTAGAGTCTCCATCCCTAAAAATTAACACAAGTATTAAATCTTCTCCTAGTGAACAACTTTTTCCTTTTGTTGGTAACTCAAAACTACCTATATCTTGGAGAAAAAAACTTCGAAAATACACCAATCGTGTTATTAAGAGATATGTAGCCTATAGAAAAACACTTCCATCATTTTGAGCATTCACTACATCACTTGATAGGATACGTGTAATTCCCCAACCTTGGCTTGGTTAAAATTTAGGTTGGAGATGTCACATTGACTAATTACAATTCAGACAGAGTTGAATCTAAACTAAATCGTATATATATTCAAATAATCATTAATAATCAAATTAGGGGTAAAATTATCAACTATTTCAAACATAAAGATCCCAAAGAAATATGAATCATCAGAAAGAGTTTAAAACACAAATTTATCAAATTAAGGTATGTCGATTTCAAAACCCACACTTTTGATATCAAAATCCAATGTTCAATTTCGATACCCAAAAATCTAATAGAATTTTAGTATCGAAACTAAACCTATGGGTTTCAAAACCCAATACTCTGTAGTACACATGTTTTGTAACACCCTCAAACTCGACCTTTACTCATCATTGAATCTTTAAGCGTCACATTGGATCACTCAAGTGATCTCACGTACACATCTACTTTGTTATATTTCATGAATTTCATAAATTTATAAGTACGCTAGCCTATTATGAACTTATGACCATTAATTATTCACTCTTTTAATCTTTAATCACTAATATGAGTTTACCATACTTGTCAAACGGTTTTTCCGAAAAGAAAGCGGGTGTCTCGTTTCGAAATTGTTTTTGTTGACCGGTTAATGCTAAACATGGTTCAAGGAGTTGCTACCAATCTTTGATTAGAGTGTGATTGGGCACCCAAAAACGTATTTGTCATTTTAATAAAATATTAATTTTAGTTAAAATAACAAACTTGCAGTTTGCGTTATCAAAATTCGAGTTCGGGAGTCAGTTACGTGTGGGGAAGGATTAGCACCCCCATAGCGCCCTAAATCGGTACTTAGTCGATTAATTAGTTGTCTTTGCAATGAAATTTACGAGTTCGAGTCTAATTTAATTTAAGATCCCCTACAAAAATATTCTTTGAATTTTTGGACGAAACATAATAATATTTAATTATTTTCTATTAAGAAGAATTGATCTCTCATACCTTAAAGCAATCGATTCTTACTCCAATCGAAATAAAGAAATATTAAAATTCCATTCTGAAGTTCATTATTAATTCAAAATAACATGAGCCAAAATAATTCTAAGAGAGAAAATGATAATATCTAATTATTTTCAATTGAGAATAACGAACCTTTCATGCCTTAAAACAATCATTTAATTCTCCGATCAAAATGAAGAGATATTACCATTCCGTCTTAAAAATCAATATCGATTCAAGTGAAAACGATAATATCTAATGATTTCCAATCGAGAATAAATGATCTCTCACACCTTAAAGCAGACATTTATTGCTTCAATCGAAATAAAGAGCTATTGCTATTCCTTCTTAAAAATCAATATTAATTCAAGAGAAAATGGTAATATCGAATTATTCCAATCGAGAATAAATGAACTCTCATGCCTTAAAGCAGTCATTTATTACTCCAATCGAAATAAAAAGATATTATTATTCCCAATATCGATTCGAATGTCATTTTTTTGAAAACCTTGGAAAACACAAGCAAAAATAAAGGAAATTAAAAGCATATATCAAGCAAGTATAATCAATTATTTATTTTACCTATATTTAATGAGAATAAGGATGTTCAATTATTTAATATCTCGAGACGATACCTTAGATTTGATCTAACAGTCTTTTCTCGATGAATTTAATTAAAAGAACATGATCTTTTTACAGTCCTCGAATTTTAAAATAAATTCGATTTAATTCGTGTCACTATATGGGATATACTTTTGTTTTAAAATTATCGAAAGTAACTTTCTTATACGTTAAGACAATAACTTTACGACAATATTAAAATGAACGAATATTACCCTTAGTCAATTTATTTCTATTCGAGTCAAGAGATGCTTATGAGTGTATCATGCAAAATTAATTAAAGGACTAAAATGAACTAACATGCAAGCAACATGTGAAAATTAAATTAAAATAAAAATAGGACTAAAACATAAACAAACAAACCATCATGTCAAAATTAAAATAAAATAAAGTATAAACATTACTAAAATGAGCATTTTCAATATTGAGTGTTAAAATTACAAAGAATAAAAATAAATAAAACATGGGGACTAAATTAAAAATAAACTAAAATTGCATGGCCAAATTAAAATAAATAAAAAGATAGATTCTGGCTCAAAATACAGACATTCAGAAACTATAGGGGTTATTTCCTAAATATTCCTTTTTTCCTAGCCTAAAACATACATTCGAAATAAAAAAGGGAAATTATTAAATCAGTCCATAAGCAATAAAAAAATTAAACAGTCACTACACATGAACAAAATGCAAAAACACACATAAATATGAGATACTAAACAAAAAATAATCCTAAAAATATATAATATGCATAAAAGTAGGTAAATTACAAAAACAAAATCCCTACAGGGGACTAACATGTAAAAACACGGCTAAACTAGGGAATTAAACAAAAAATAACCCTAAAAATATAAAGCATGAACGAAAAAGGGGAAATAACAGGTTCAGACCTTACAAATGACCGTTTTGCAAAAACACACATAACTTAGGGGACCTAAGTACAATTTTCCCTAAAGTTTTCTATATATACAACATTTTTTATTTTATTTTTAAATTTTCGTTCTTTTTGTTTTTTTAGAGGAAGAAGCTCTCGCTTCTCTCTAGAAAGTCGGCCCCTTGACGACCATCATCGGCCGCAATCTCCTCGTCTCGGATCTGGGATTGGTTTTGCGAAAAATAGCCCCCAATGGTGTGAAATAGAGCCGAGACCCTTTGCTTTTCCCAAGCTCCGATCCCCGCCATCCGCCGTTGGATTGGGCAAATTCCTAAGTATATCGTTCTCCTCCCTTGTGCAATCCTCATCACCGTTCAAATCTGAGAGCCGACCCTCCTAACGACGGCGACGTGCTCGGCCGAAGGTAAACTTTTACTCTCTTTTTTTACTTTGCTCTTGCATTTCGAAACCAAAAAAAATAAACAAAAAAAATAACACCTTGAAGTTTATTTTTATTCCTTTTGAAAAACCAAAGGAGAAACCCTTTTCTACAACCGTGTAGCTCGAGTTTTATAACCCATGTTACATATTTCTTTTTCTTTTCAAACAAAATAACATGATTTTTGTTTACGTGTGTTGTGGTTTGCTTGCTGCATAGATAGGGACAAATCTCTGTTGTTTTGGGTTTCGTGAAAATCTGACCCGATTCGGCTTGGTGGCTCCGACGATCGGCGTAACTTGCTTCTCGGCTAGACTTGATGGCGGCAGACTCTTCATCTGGTGGCGGCAGTTGGTGGGTAACCCTAAAATTAGGGTTAACCAAAGTTTGTAAAATAGTGGGCCTTTAGGGTTTGGTAGTTGGGCCCATGTCAAATTGAAATTGGGGTATGATTCATTATTGGGGTTTGGGTGTAATTTTGGGCCCGATTGGGTTGTTGTATTTGGGCCTTAACCTGAAAAATCAAATAATAAAATTTTAGTATGATAATAATAATAATAATTGATAATCGTCGTTTTGCTATCAAAATAATTTCGGCTTCTTAAATATAAAGGAAAAGGTAGTATGGAGAACCAGGGTCGATCCACAGGGACTATGGTTTTTGTGATTTAGTAAAATTGTTTCTTGATTTTAGGAAGGGATAGAGTTCCAGGTAAAGTTGAAAAGATTTAATAATATAAAATATATAATAATAAATAAAAAGGGAAATAATAAAATAATAAATATTAATAGTAATAAAGATAAAAAAGAGTTTTAAATTATTTAAAGAAAGATAAAAAATTAAATAAACAAATAAATAAAATAATTGAATTGGGATGAAGAAAACTTATTGTGAAAGCAACCTTAAACTTCAGCTTCGCCTCAAATTTCTCGGATCATGGAAACATATTTTTACTTTAAGATTCATGTCGGCTTACAAGGATAATTCTTCGCTGCCAACTCGGATTGTTTCGTTTCAACAACAACTGATTCCGATCTCAGTTCCTCTTAGCAAACAATTTTGCCAAGTGTGTTCTCGTGAAGTTGAATATACTTTAATAAGCAAAATCTTTCTTCAATAAGCAAAATCTTTTTTCAAACGTTAACCATAACAATATTCAGACCAATTTTGAAATCATTTTGATTTGATGCTTAAAAAACCGCAGGGATTTAAACGGGGATTCCCATCGGGTAATTAGGGAAAACCGCGGGGAAACGGGTATCCCCGTTTTGCATAAACGATTATTTAAACGGGTATCGGGCCGAGTATCGGGCCGGGTATATATATATATTTAAATTAAATATATAAATATTATATATATTTTTTAAATTTAAATTAAATTTATTAATATTATTTATATATATATATATTAATTATTTTTAATATTTATCAGGCCGGGTATCGGGCCGGGTAATCGGATAATCGAGGTGGGGATTACCAAACTCATCCCCGTCCCCGTTTAGCATAAACGGTTTTTTCCCGTCCCCGTTTAATTCGATTTTCGATTTTCCTCGTCCGATTCGAGTTTTTTTACCATCCCTAGTGGCGCATAAGAGTATTCCCCAAAGGATTATTGTCCTATTTAGTATTCACTCTAAAGGTTCAACAGCAGCCTCTTGTGCACCTTCCCTCATCTTAATATCTTCTATCAATTAATTGTTTTTTTATCTCCATAACAGCGGGATATGCGGTCACCCTCTATCTCAATATTTATTGTTAGTGGATTGTTTTTTATCTCAGCAACATCTACAAGAGCCATGCGGCTACTCTTCGACATCTCAATATCTTCTTGATTATCTCTCACCTCAGCATGAATAGCAGCATTGCGGTTACGGGAAATCAGAAAATTGCGTAATGTCAATAATAGAAAATAAAGTATACCAAACATAACAATCCTCGTCAATAATCTATTGGACTGAAGAACAATAATGACAAGTAAAAATATACCATAATTATAGGATTGAGTAGTTACAATGAATCAGTCATTAATCTACATTCAGTAATGAAAGACGTAAATATTAAATCCCATTTACCATCAAATTGGATAAAACCTCATTTACCATCAAATTGGATAAAACCTCATTTACCATCAAATTGGTTGATGTTAGGAGCATAAAAATGAAAGTAAAGAGGCAGACCAAAAGGTAGAATGACGAATATAGATTCAATCCTCCATGCTGCACCTAGTAATAATACCAGCTTCTTGCTATGGGCAAATTGTCTTAAAAAGATTGACGACATCCTATGAACACTCGAAAATTGCAAACCATGTATAATTTTTATTTAGGTGAAAATCAATTTGGTTACCGATTAAATGAAAATTAATGTGCTATTTGATAAGAAAATATTTTAACGGAAGTTTGGAAAAGGATCTGTTTTTATATATAAATTACGTATAACTTAACCGACATGATCAACCATATATCATTCAAGCAGTAGAGCCGATCATATATCGATCATATATCAATCAGGTGGCAGAGTCGAGTCACGCACATGTTTGACGATGTGTGGTAGAGGAATACATTCGAGATGTATGTAGAGGTAAAAGAAGAAGGTGTCTCTATAGTCTGATCCACATTCATCACACGTGGGATACCTTTAACAAAAACATTATTCCCGAAATGTTGAAGGCAATTAACATGGCGGTCATGATTTATCTCATGAGTTTGGTACATGGCGCACGAAAAATGCATTCCAATTCCACAATCAAAACAGACAAACCCGATGGTCTCAACAGCATATCTGCAAACATGACATTTTCCTCCGGAATCGGACCCAAGTACGAAAAGATGTGGATGGAATGGACTCTGAACTTGTGTAAGCATGTCCTTGAGGCAAGATTCATGAAAAAGGATTTCACAAAAGAGACAAAGATACATTAAACCATCAATGTCATGTCTGTAAGCATCAGGTCAACTGATGCAAGCGACCAAAATGGAAGATTTTGATTTTGATTTTGATTTTCTTTCCTTTCTCTGCCTCATGAATGGCAAGATCATCTTCTAATTTTAAAGCAGCACATTTGGTATCAAGACTGAACAAACAAAGGCTACAATCGTAAGAAAAACCACGGCACAATTCTCCACAACCGTTGCACACAAACATATAGTCTCTACTTCATCGTTGAGAACTAACGGATAAGGATGAAAAAAACCAGTTTGTATTATCTGCTCAACAAAAGCATTATAATTGCACTAGACTATTTTGATCTAAGTCATAAATGAACGTAATTTAGATAAGGTCAGATTTCTCTTCTATTTGCAGTTGATCCATAAACATCTTCGTTGTATGCTCAAATTAAACAAAATAGTAGCAAAAAATAATTAATTTCCATCCAAATTCAAAATAATAAAAATAATCAATTTAGACTTGTACCTCGGGAGCCACACAGTCAATATGTGCAATAAAAGAGCATTCTTCACAATAATAAACATGATGTTCTGGATTCCTTTCTGTCTCGCATATGTCGCAGCAATAATCTCCAGAATCATCTTCAATAAAGTAATTTATAAGCACAAGTGGATGCAAATGGCGTGTAGTTCAACACGGGCGGGTAGTGAAATACACTCGACATGTATACGGAATCGCATTCTGTACATCTGAAGGAATTACTGCGATCTCTTCTAAGACAAGCATGACAGGATATCTTAGTGGAAATGCTCTTCCCCAGATACAGAAGGGGGTGAGGATGGCAAATATTCTTTATAGCACGAGTGTGATACTCAGAAAATGACAAGTGTAGGCTAAAATCGCATTCATTGCAGTAGAAGCAGATGCCTTTAACAGTTTCCTTACAAACATAACATGCATGTGAAGAACCCGCATTAATTCGTCGAGGGAGAGGAATATGTTGAGGATGAAATGGACTTTGAACTTGCCTCGACATGCCATTTATGCATGATTCATGAAGATAAAACTGACAAGGAATGCAAGTATATATAGACCATTGTCCCTTGAAGGTCCTGCACATATGCCAATGTCTCTTTAAAACTTTATATCATGCAAGTGGAGTTTACGAAGCCTGAAAAATCAAGAACGGTGATACAGTGTGTTAATTTTCTTGAAAATGAAACGATACCTGATCGAAGATAGCAGTTGGAATTGCAAGAGTTACAACGGCGTTTGGTGAGTCTACAACCCCAGAGATCCATCCTTCACAAGGGCAGCAGGATAGCAGAAGGTAAATCTGATGATCACCATTGTTTCGTGTGGATCAGTAATGGCTTAATCTCTTTAAGGCTCAATGTTGAGATAAGACAACATATCTGTTCTTTCGAGTACCCGAACTTCAAGAGGTAGTCAATGGCATTTGTATGCAAAACTTGCATCAAGGAAATGTTGCCTATGTTAGTGTTATGTATACGAGCATGTGCTGTAAATTCTAGAATAGTTATGGAACAGTTTGTTAGCTTCTTGTTATGAGCAGTTAAGTTGTTAACGGCTTGCTGCACAACAGTTGCATTTTTTCTTCTTTCTTGTATAAATAGCTACTCTCTAACTCATGAGAGATCAGCTTTTCATTAATAAAGAATTACAAAGATTTCAGTTCATTTCTTGTTTCTTAGATAGCTAAACTGCTATCTTATCATGGTATCTTTCGCCAATACCTGGGTGTTTTCTTCCGCTGTTTCTTCTTCATTCCAGTAGCTGCACGAGATTAAGTTCTCACATTGTGTGTTCTTGGTGTCATGGTTGATTTGACGATTGATCCCGAGGATGTGTCTCCGAATGCTTCCTCCCTGAGTCCTGGAACTTCTCGAGGTATGTTTGGCATTCAACACATACCAAAGCATGACACTATTAAACTCACTGAATCCACATACCTTCTTTGGAAGCATCAAGTGGCTTTGATAATTGATGGCTATGGGTTGCTGAGGTTCATCTCTGCCGGTTCTTTTGCACCAGATGAGTTCATCACTAATGCGTCTGGACAACTTGAAGAGAATCCAGTGTTTGCAGCTCATCGCCAGCAAGATAAACTGCTTGCTTCCTGGCTTTTAACTACTATGAGTACAGAGGTTCTGCCTCACTTGACTGGACTTACAACTGCAATGTCAATCTGGAATACTATATCTCGTTTGTTTGGTGCTCGTTCCAGTGCCAAGATTTCTTCTCTTCGACATAATCTTCATTCCCAGCGAAAGACTGGTTTGACGATTAGGGAGTATCTTGCCAAAGTCAAATCCATATGTGATTTGTTGAATGCTTCAGGTAGTGTGGTTACTGAGCAAGAACATGTTAATGTTGTGTTAGCTGGACTTACAATGGAGTTTGAGTCCATTATTGCAATTGCATCATGAGAATATTTTTCTCTTGATGTTCTTACTGAGATGTTAGACTGTGAGGCTCGACAGAAGGTGTTCTTGAGTGAAGGCATTTCTGCAAATCTTGTTCTTCACTCTCGGGAAGGTGGTGTTGCTGAAACTGATTATTGTGAAACTCAGGATGCTAATACTGGGTCATCATAGGGTCATTTATCTCGTGGTCAGTCGAACTCCTATCGTGGTAGAGGTCGAGGGCGTAATAATAATCGTCCTCAATGTCAATTGTGTGGCCGGTTTGGACATGTGGTCCAAAAGTGTTATCATCGTTTTGATAGAGACTACACTGGTGTGTCTGGATCTGAATCGTTGACTGAGAATGGCTCGAAGTCCACTGGTGTTGGGAACTCTGCTAAACATGTTCAATCTGGTGGACAACCCTATGCTCACTCCATAACTTCCATGCCTTCTCATTCAAACTTTGTTCCCACTTCAGTTTACTTTCCCTCCCCATATGCTCATGGATGTTACCCTTTTCCTGGATTCACTCCCAGATTTGCTTCGAATGCTGCTTATTGTCCTCATGGTACATCTCCCTCCTTTTTGACACCTAGTTCGGCACCCTATATGTCCACTATTCCAACAAACTCCGGGTCTAATTCTTCAGCATCGACCGACTCCTTGTGGTATCCTGACACTGGTGATACACATCATGTAACAAATGATTTGTCTGCGTTCCAATCAGGTACTCTTTATACAGGTGGTAATTCCTTGCTCATGGGTAATCGTGATGGTATTCCAATTACACATGTTGGTCAAGGATTTTTGATCTCAAATAGGAAGCCATTAATTTTACAAAATATGTTGCACGTACCTAACATAAAGAAAAAGTTGTTGTATGTTTCTCAGTTCACACGTGACAATAGTGTGTTCATGGAATTTCACCCTTCTGAATGTCTTGTGAAGGATGCTCAGACTCAAGTGGTTCTGCTTCGTGGGAGGCTCACGGATGATGGACTCTATCAGCTCTTGCCTTGTAAGAACCAAGGTCCATCTGCCCTGGTGAATAATGTTTCAAAATCCATAACTTCTTTGAATTTGTGGCATCAGCGTCTTGGCCACCCCTCGCTTGATACAGTTCGACTTGTTATGAAGTCTTGTAGTCTTGTTTCCAATAAAAAAGATGAGCTGAGTATATGTTCTGCTTGTATGCAAGGGAAATCGCATAAGTTGCCCTTTTGTAAATCATTGACAGAATATAACTAGCCTTTTCAACTTGTTGTCTCTGATGTCTGGGGACCAGCTCCTGTATGCTCCACTGACGGATTTCTTTATTATGTTTCTTTTGTTGATGTTTGTAGTCGTTATACCTGGATGTACCTCTTGAAACGTAAATATGAGGTGGATCAGTGCTTTCTTGACTTTGTGAAATTGATTGAAGTACAGTTTGGATACAAAATTAAAGCCCTCCAGACTGATGGTAGTGGGGAGTATCAACCACTTCGAAAATGGTTCTGTGCAAATAGAGTACAACATCGTCTCTCATGCCCTGGCACCTCGTAACAGAATGGTAAGGCTGAGAGAAAGCATAGGCACATTGTTGAAACAGGATTAACAATGTTAGCTCAAGCTTCCTTACCTCAGAAATTTTGGAGTTATGCTTTTGTTTCTGCTGTTTATCTTATCAATCGGTTACCCACACCTGTTTTGCATGGAAAGTCTCATTTTGAATCTCTGCATCATGTCTTGCCAGATTATTCTTTTCTCAGGGTGTTTGGCTGTGCTTGCTATCCTTGCTTGCGTTTATTTAATCGTCATAAGCTGGATTTCAGGTCAAAGAAGTTCGTATTTTTAGGATATAGCACTACTCATAAGGGGTATAAATGTCTCAATGAATCTGGCAGAGTAATAATTTCGAGGAACGCTGTATTTGATGAAAGTGCCTTTCCTTATGCAGTGTGTAATATTTCAAATATTGCTCCAGATAATGGTGTCTCCATGGGTGTTATTCCTCTTGTCTCCCCTGTACAGACAATGCATGTTCCATTGAGTGCAATGTCTCTTCCACCAAGTGAGAACAACCAATATGCTCCTTCATCAACGCATAATCAAAGGCATAATGCGCATGGGTGTCAAGACGTTGGGACCACATCTCTTGCCATGATCGAGGACCAAGTTGCGTGAATTTGGTGATGCACGTGGTGCTCTCTCGTTTGAAAATATGCCAGCAGGTGCGCATGGGGCCATTCCTTTTGAAAATATGCCAAATTGTGCCTCTCCATTAACGCACATTTCACCAATACATGTGAGTAGCCAAGCGCATGAAAGAATTGGGACCACTACACCCAATTATAATGTGCGTGACATGATGGCCACTTTGTCCAACTCTAATGCACATGTCGTGGTTCCCATCATTGAGGACCAAGTGTTGAATATGCATAAATTTTGTAATACACATGAAGGCTCACCCGATTATAATATTGTTGGGGTAGGTGAGCGTGATGTTAGTCTTGGGACCGTACCATTTGACAATGTGCCATCTAATCCTGATATTGCGCATGGGGCCATTCCTTTTGAAGCAATGGCCGACCGTGACAATGCACATAGGGTCAACCCCTTTGGAGAGATAGTTGAACGTGACAATGCACATGGAGCTGATTTTACTGCACGTGAAATAACTCTTCATTCTTCTGGTGGATTAGTTGCTCCTTGTGCAAATGATCTATCACCTCAAGTGAATGAAGGGCCTGAGTCTCATACACTGGTTCAAAATGTACATCCTATGGTTACCAGGGCCAAAGACGGTATTCGAAAACCTCGTGTCTTATACGTTGAATGTTTTGATGAAGAACCTTGGTCTATTAAGGAAGCTATGAAGATTCCTCATTGGAAGAAAGCTGCTCAAGAAGAATATGATGCTTTGGTTGCTAATAAGACTTGGTCTCTTGTGTCTCTTCCTGAGAATCGTGTACTTGTCAATTGCAAGTGGATTTTTAAGGTAAAACGCAACGCTGATGGGTTAGTGTCTCGGTACAAGGCGCGTCTTGTGGCAAAGGGCTTTCTTCAACAGCCAGGGATTGATTTTCATGAAGTTTTCAGTCCAGTTGTAAAGCCTTTAACTGTGCGAGTGATACTCACTCTTGCCTTGACAAGAGGATGGTCGTTGTGACAAGTAGATATATACAATGCCTTTTTAAATGGGTTGTTGTTGGAAGAGGTTTACATGGTTCAGCCCCCTGGGCTTGTTCAAGGTGGCAGTCAACTGGTTTGCAAACTACATAAAGCAATTTATGGCTTAAAACAGGCTCCTCGGGCATGGTTTGAGAGTCTTCAAGAATATCTTGTTTCTGAGCAGTTTGTGTTGTCTAAATCCAATTCATCTCTGTTTATTCGAAAATCTGCTAGCAGTGTTCTTTACATGCTAGTATATGTTGATGACATTATTGAGACAGGAAGTGAGGCTGGTGAGGTGCAATGTGTTATTGAAAGGTTGCATGCTCGGTTTTCTTTAAAAGATCTTGGCTCTCTCAGTTTTTTTTCTTGGCATTGAGGTGTGTTCTAATGATAATGGTCTGGTTTTGACTCAACGAAAATATATTCGTGAGCTATTGCATAAGCATGGTTTTGGTGATGTCAAGAGCCTTCCTACTCCCATGGTCTCTAATTGTAAGTTATCGGTTGATGCTGGTGATCCCATTGAAGATGCAGCTCAATATAGAAGCATTGTAGGAGCTCTCCAGTACATAGTAGTCACTCGGCCAGACATTGCTTTTGCAGTAAACAAAGTTTGTCAGTTCATGCAGTCACCTCGTAATAGTCATTTTCAGGCTGTTAAGAGGATTTTACGTTATCTTCATGGAACGACTGATTATGGTCTTTGTTTTACAGCATCTCCTCGCATGTCTCTGACTGGTTTTGCTGATGTAGACTAGGGGTCTGATCCTGATGATAGGCGTTCCACGACTGGCTACTGCATTTTCTTTGGTGGAAATCTCATCTCCTGGTTGAGGCTGACAAGTTGTTTCTCGTTCCACGGTTGAGGCTGAATATAGGAGTGTTGCTTCTGCAGCTGCTGACATTGTTTGGATTGAGTCATTGCTTTAGGAATTGTGTGTGGTTCCACATGGTAAAGCTACATTGTGGTGTGATAATTCCAGCACTGTTGCAGTCTGTGCCAATCCTATTCAGCATTCTAAGTTCAAGCATGTTGAGCTTGACTTATTTTTTGTACGAGAAAAGGTTGCCGATGGTCGTTTACAGGTCAATGAGATTCCTGCTTATAAGCAGGTGGCAGATGTTTTGACAAAGCCACTATCCTCTTCTTCGTTTCTCAAGCACAGACAAAAACTCTTGGTAACACAACTAAGAGGTTAATGAAGCAGGGTGAATGTTAATGAAGCTGCTAGTGTTGAAACAAATACTGAAGAGGTTAATGAAGCGTGGTGAATGTTAGTGTTATGTATACGAGCATGTACTGTAAATTCTAGAATAGTTCTGGAATAGTTTGTTAGCTTCTTGTTATGAACAGTTAAGTTGTTAACGGCTTGCTGCACAGCAGTTGCATTTTTTCTTCTTTCTTGTATAAATAGCTACTCTCTAACTCATGAGAGATCAGTTTTTCATTAATAAAGAATTACAAAGATTTCAGTTCATTTCTTGTTTCTTAGATAGCTAAACTGCTATCTTATCAGCCTACCCCTCTCATCCACACTTAGAAATTTTGCCTACCACTCAGATAATGAGTCTGTGCATCATTTATATAATCTTTCTTTCGAAACAATTTTTTCTTAAAAACAACGATTTTTTTTTAATTAAGTGTGGTTTTTAAAATAATCTCGTTTCGATTAATTGGTGTTTTCTTTTTAAAGTTAAAAAAAGGTTCAAGGAGTCGCCACCAATCTTTGATTAGGGTGTGATTGGGCACCCAAAAATGAGGTTGAACAGAATAATGATTATCCTGCAGGCGCTCCAACAGATGATTCACAAGAGAAAATTCACCCAAAAAAACCAGAGAAAAAAGTCTCTAGGGTTTAATAAAATATTATAAAATCAAACAATCCCCAAAATCAGTCCACAAGCCAGACTTTTATAGCCAAAAATCGTCTTTATTCGAATTTTTCCAAAAATAGAAAAATCCCGAAAATCACTCTAAATTGAAATTCGAAATAAAATAAGCAATCTCCAAAAAATCGGCCTAAATCGGATTTAAATTGACTTCCTAATTGACAATCGAAATATTACCATAAATAGTAAAAAATATCAAAATCTAGTGATTCAGAGGAAAAAATGGTAGAATTTGAGGTTGAAAAAAAGGCCATATGGAGCGTAGCTCGATGTGGAGAGCGTAGCGACGAAAAGAGCTTTCCGGATTGGGGTCTTATGCGCGATTCTGACACCTGTAGTCAAAGTTATGGCCAAAAGACTAAAACATACTCAAAACGACCCCAATGAGGAACATGTCACAATCAATTACCGCCTTTGCGCTGATCTGCCAATTCATGGTATCTCAGCGCCATCAAGGTGCAATATGACAGCTCAACATCATCTGTCTCGGATCCCCCTGCATCAAAAAAATATTTGTCGTTTTAATAAAAATATTAATTTTAATTAAAACAAAAATTTTACGATTTGCATTACCAAAAATTTGAGTTCAGGAGTCGATTATGCGTGGGGAAAGATTAGCACCCCCAAAGTGTCCTAATCGATACATATCGATTAATTAATTGTCTTTGCAATGAAATCTACAAGTTCGAATTTAATTTAGTTTAGGATAACTTCAAATAATACTCCTTGAATTTTAAAACGAAGTATAATAATATTTAATTATTTCCCATCGAGAAGAAATGACCTCTCATACCTTTAGGCAATCAATTCATACTCCAATCGAAATAAAGAAATATTGCAGATCCATTATAATGTTCAAATGCATGAAATAATGGAATACAATCAGTTAATTAAAAATTACCACTCCTTTTAGATAGAAGAATGACATTTGATTACTTAAAGACGTCTAGGACGGACATTTTATAAGTTCTAATGATATTTTCTCAAAGAATTTAAATAAACGAACATTTCTTTTTCATTCGTTCCCAAATTGTAGGTGTGATCAAGTTTTAGGGTTTCACTCGACGGGGATCACTTTCATTTTAAAATCATCGGAAGTTTCTAATACGTCACTACAACAAAATGGGTTTATAGCGGCGTTTCTTGGACAAACGCCAAAAAATAACAAATTTCGTGGAGTTTTGATAAAAACACCACTAATTTATCTATATCGCGGCGTTTTAAGTAAAAACACCGCTAAAGACTCATATTTTAGTGGCGTTTTATACAAACACCGCTATAGACTCGTACTTTAGTGGCGTTTTTATACAAATGCTGCTATAGACTCATACTTTATTAGCGTTTTTATAAAAAAAACCACTATAAACTTATATTTTAATGATGTTTTTATACAAAAACCGCTAAATACTCATAATTTCTAAGTCCCACCCCTTCACCCCTTTTCCATTTTTTCCACCTCACCTATTTTTTTCATTCCCCATGTTTACCCAAACACATATGCTGACCTTCCCTCTTCATTCCTTCCCCCTTCACTGTTTCTTCTCTTTCAGCGTTTTTATATCTGGAAAATCTGATTTGATAGAGGCGTTTGCTTTTAAGTTTCAGATTTGGGTTTTATTTTGAAAGTTGTACGAAATCTGGGTTTTGAAGAACTTCACTCAAAAAGCAAAGCAAACCCATTTCTACTTCTTTTCATTTTTTCTATTTCTATATGTTATTTCTTGTTTTGTACAACTACTGCCTCTTTACTCTTTTCTTTTGTTTGGTATAAAATAATATAAGTTTTTGGAGGAAGCCCAAGAAAGATGATTAAACAATGAAGCGATCTCTCCAGCTGTTGTCTTCTCTATAAGCCTTTGTTTCTCGTAAAATGTCGTTTACTCTTTTTTTATCTTTCAAATTGTTTGAAATCGTCTTTTTTATGTATTGTCATGTTTCCGATCTTCGGCGTCATTAGTCAGATTTTTTATTTGAATGTGTGCTTCAAGGGTTTTGTCTTCTGTTTCGTTTCCGCCATGACCACCAAGCGCGCTTACAAACTACGTATCCTTTTAGTTTATTTATTTATTTATTAAGTTGTATTTCAGATTGTTGTTCTTGATCTGGGTTTTCTGTAACAATTGTACTTATTACCTCAACTAGATCCCTTTCTGTTCTTTGCGTTTTTTTTTTGGTTAGTGATTTTACTTGGAGTAGACTTAACAGTTATAATGAATAGAGGAATTTGTGGCACATTCTTCAGCTGTGAATTGCCTGAAGATTGGAAGGTAAATCGTCGAGGGTCCTCGTAACTGGAGTGGAAGATCACAAGGTTAATCTTTGGGCTTTCGGAAAACCCAATGCAATTCTTGTCAGTTCTCTCTCAGCAGTTGCTCTATATGCAAAATATTAAATTTGTTTCATATTCCGTTTTATTTGCATTTTTTTCTCATGTGATAACAATACTAGTACTGCTTTCACTATCATTTTTTTATTTGCATTTTTTTCATGTGATAACAATTCTAGTACTGCTTTCACTATCATTTGTTTGCTGAAAAATAACAAGTTGGAGAGTAATAATTATCAACAAGCTTTGACTTTTTAAAAGATCTTTATTTTTCTGTATGTGTTCGAGACACATTCAGACATCTTACAATCCTCTGGATGTATGGAAAGCTCAGGAAAAATTGAGGATACATTTGGAAACACATACTTGTATGTATCCTATGTTTGTAATCCGGTTACATAGCATATAGTCATAGACCTTGTTAGTAGCTCCAATGGAAGCAAGATGGAACTTAATGGTCTTTTGGGCAAAGGCCCAACTAGAGCTGAAAGTGTGAATTAGACCATGCCTTTTCTGTCCAATTTCTTGATAGAGTACTCTTGTATATGATCTGTGTAAGCTAACCAACTAGTTAGCAAAGGCTTTTTCTTGGTGATTATTTTTTTCCATCCTCAAATGTATAAACAAATAATTTCAAAGGAAAAGGAAAAGTTTGCAAAGGCTTTATCTTGGTAATTTTCTAAGTTTTATTCATTTTTCAACTGTATTATCAAGCAATGAATGGAAAGAAAAAGGAAGTAGTGAAAACGTGGAAAGAAAATAAACTTTGAATGTGACAATGAATTATTCGGAATGATGAGAGTAGAGAACATGTGAGAGATGCTAGTTAGTTTACACGCAGCAGACCAATAGTATAATTTTATTTTGTGTTTCATTTATAACAACACGTTTAATTTTGAGCTAAGACAAAGAATTAGTTTTTGTCCTAATTTATTTGATAATTATTTGATATATCGGTTGTGAGTTTTAGTTTGTTGTGATGTGTCTCAATTGTGAAATTCAATGCAATTATTATGTTTAGTTGCTACCTTTCTATATAATATTAGCAATTAACATTTGAACTCAGTAATCCAGAAATACGAAATGGATAAGAGTTGGATGGATTTGTCAAGGGTAAGCGACGAATATCGAAATGGAGTCGAAACTAAAGCAAGGGAAGCAGAGAGAGAAGCATCATATCAGAAAAAATGTGAAGACTTTCAAAATCAATTTCAAGCTATGATGCAAATGATACGACAAAATCAACCCAATAGTCCACCATCATAGGTGTTATTATTGTTTATTCTAGTTATCAATGTTGAACTACATTATATTTTACGTTAATGTAAACTCTGATTTATTATTATGGATTTCAAGTTTCTTGTTATGGATTTCAAGTTTGTTATTATGGATGTCAAGTTTATTGGATAATGCTACAGGTTAAATTTAGGTAACAAAAGAGTTTGAAAAATTAGTTTTAACTTGCGGCTTTTGTATAAAAAAAAGCCACTAAATACATAGTCAATACCGACGATTTTCAAAAACGTCAATAAAGTTTTAGATCTTTTGCGGCGTTTTACATTCCCAAACGTCACTATATGACATAACATTTAGCGGCGTGTTTGGGAACAAACGGCACTATATGTCAGAACATTTGGTGGTGTCTTTAGGACAAAATGCCACAAAAGAAAAGATAAATAGTGGCGTTTGGAAAAAACGCCGCTAAATATCATAACCTTTAGAGGCGTTTGTGAACGAAATAAGTCGCTACCTTTTGTGGATTTTGTTTCAGCGGTGCTTTTTGCGGTGTTTGTTTTTGAACCACAAAGGTTTTTTAGCACCGCTAAAAACCTGTTTTGCATAGTGCGTTAAGACAGTCACTCCACAACAACCCTAGAATGAAAGGGTATTATCCTTAATCCAATTATTTGAATCGGGTCTCGGGTCTAGTTATATTTATGAGGGTATCAAACATGCTAATTTTGGAAAGATAAATAATGTTGGTAATGCTCAATCCCACATAGAGTTGGAAATACTAGTGGGAATGACATTTAAGGTTCACATTCTCCATTCCCTTGTTGAGTGATAGAGAACAAGGCGTGGTAATATGTGTCTTTGACACATCCTCGCGAATACTATCTTTTTAGAGAAAATTCGTAAGGAATTTTTCTTCGAAATATTAAATGAAAACTGTGAAAGATTCATCTGATATTTATAGGCTACTGAGATTGTTAAAGTTCGAATATTTCAGATGATAACAACTGATTATTAGTTGTTTGAAATTAAATAATTAAACAGTTACTTTCCTAAATTAAATCAGAATTTAAGATGTATCTGGACTGATTTCCAGCTTTGTTCATGGGAGAGACAAACTGTTAATATCAGGAGTTACAGGAGTTATCTGATTTAATTTCAGGAGTTATAACTGTTGAGTTTTTATGCAATGAACCTGGACTCTTTTTTAGATGGATTCATCAAGATATTTCAGGAGTTACAAAAGGGTTTAAATTCATAATTAAAATCAAATTTAATTTGATTTTCTTGTTGGATGAATTTACCCTTACTTCTAGCCTATAAATAGAGAGTTGAATTCAACTTCTTAACAAACTCTCTACAATTAGAATTCACTCTCTGAGTTTTTTCTAAAGTTGTTCTCTTCGTGCTTTCCGATCAGAAGTGCAATACCACTAGCAGTCCACTCCAGTTTTGGGTGTATGAAATTTGGAGCGACCGTGTTAACCTCGGGGGACGATCCACCTATTGGAGCGATTGCACACATCGGGGCGAATTCGTTTCTAAGGCAGTGGTTAATACCACGATACGATTAATTGATTCTTTATTTATTTATATATTTCAGTATATATTTTCCAGCCAATACTAATGCATCGTTTTACTGCAGTCTATTTTACCAACAATTTAGAAACGAATTCTATACTGCTGCTACAAACGACAACAGTACGATCTGATGGTCACATGTTTTTGTATCGATTACCAAAATATCAAAAGTAAGGAAATTGAGGCTATCGATTTCGGTTAGTCTCTTGATTTATCATGTTTTCTCAGTAATCTTGCTATCAAAAGGACTATGATAGTGCCATGATCAGAAATATGGCAACAAACTTGTGGTTGCTAATGTTTAGAAATTTGTCATGCTTTAATTTCATGATTAATTTATAATTATTAAGAGAAACAGTAAACATGCATGACAAGGCTGTTTTCCTGCATTTAAATATTGGAAACTTTAAAGCATGAATTAAAGTTGAGAAAATGAATGGAATTGGAAACATTAGTATTATAACTGTTAAATACTTCTTAACAGTCATTTATAATCCATTAATATTTGAATATTTATAAATTTTATATTATAATAAGCATTAATAATATTATGATTTCATAATAAGCATTAATGGTATTATAAGGTCTTATGGACAAAAGGAACGGAAAAAAAAGTTTTAGTTTTCAAAATAATTTTTTAATGAATTGTCTTTATATTGCAAAACTGAAAAGATAATGGAGACGTGTGTTTATTGCTTTCGAATGATATTAGGCTATTATCAATATATGCTAGTCAAATAGTATAATAAAAGCAATATTTATTGATAATTCATTGGGGATTTTAATGCATAATAATGCATGAAATGTTGGTATGAATATTATTTCAGTTACTATATTAGCATTCATTGTGCTTACTGCTTTAAAAAGCATTTATTGATTTTAACGTGTATACATAGCTATATCGGTGAATTGTCTATTTTCTCATTTTAATGAATATATATTGCTATTATACATGGGTATATATTGCTAATATTTGCGCAATAAAGATTATGATTTAATGACTCCATCATAATAGAAATTGATTCTCTTGGAGAATAACAACCTTTGGTTCATGCGGAGATGTATAACTATTTATTTTCATGTGGGATAAGATTATTTAGTTTATGAATATTAAGTTGAAAATAAATATCAACTATTTTACCATACTAATAATTTCTTTTGAGAAATTTATAAAGACAACAGAACAATTGTAATTATGGAGAATCATGAAGGTGATGATGTTGAACGAGGAGATTCTCCAAACTGAATAGTTGTTAAATGAGTTTGATTTCCACAATCTCTTGAAGATAAGGAACCAAAATCCTAAAGATAAGGATCTTGTCACTATCAATAATTTTTTTAATTATTGTTAGTAAATTAATTTCGTGACTAACCATGTATATTCTTCATTTGACTTCAGAAGATACAAAAGAGATGTTGGTTCAGATGAAGTGATTGTCATGATGGATTTTGGGATCATGCTGATTAAAAATGATGATGCAAAGAATGAAGTTGTATGCATGGTGAACAAGTCTATTTGGAATTGTGATTCTACTTGCGAGGTCAGATTGTTTAGACTTGTTGCCTGTTAATTCATGCCTTTAAAATACATGAATTAGATTGCATTAGCCTTTAAGATAGTCTTTAAAACTCAATGGATACTATAAAATGAGATAAAACCACTATTAAAGACTAAGGGAGTACTACTAAGGCTAAGGCAATAGTTTGAGCCCAAAATATATATGCTTAATAAGATACTATTGTGATTAAAAGTATCAAGCATAATTCTTTAAGAAGCCTTAAGAAAGAGAAAATCTATAAATAATTTATTGGAAAGTAGTGTGATGAGTATGAAAGTGCATGTCTAGGATTGGTTCTATGAAGACTTGGTACTTAAACGTGCCTAGTGCACCACCTCTCTTTCATAGAAACCTTCCTAGTGCATTTTTCATTACTATGCTCACTATTCCAATACTATGACAAGATAAAACTCTTAAAACTTCGTGCAGAAGTTAAAAGAGTAGATGTTAATTTGGTTGAGTGGAATACCAAATTCAGTCATAGTAAATAAAAATATGATGGTCTCTTTAAGGCTAATATGTTGAATATCATGAATGAGTATATGATAGACTCTATTGCTGCTAAAAGTGTGTTGTAGCTATTAAATCTCTTTAACTGATTTTCCTAAGTAGAGGAAAGAAAAGAGATTATTTATTTCATAATTTGTGCTAAAATCTCTTGTTTTATTCTTGAAATCATTTTTCCTGATGTTAGGAAAAAATCGAAATTCATTTTGAATGAGGAAAAGTCATAAAGAATTTCATATTGGTTTATGCATTTTAATCTTAATGATTTGTAACTTCTCAAAAATTTAAGAATATAATTATGTGTAAACAAAACTTGAGTTTGTTAGAATATAGTTTTATGGCTAAAACTCATAACAAACTTTACTCTAGTATGATTGAGTATTTGTTTACATGTTGTTCAAGACACTTATGGATATCCTAAAATGTTAAAAATGTGGGGGTGTCTTAAAATGTAGATTAAATGTAGAAACTCAAATAGAAATTATTCTATCACTTCTTCTAGTATTCCTGCTAGGTTTTCTCAAGAAATTGATTTCGAGCCTAGAAGAAGTAAAAGGCTATTTGGACCAAATTTTATCACTTCCTTTATGTCTGAGATAAATGATTTAGACTCTCTTTTTGATCATATAGCTTAAATATTATATGAGGATCCTAAAAAAGCTATAAGATCTATCGATGCAAGTTTCTAAAAAATCACTATTAATGATGAACTAGAATCGATAATGTCTAATCATACTTGAGAATTAGTTGACTTGCCTAGAGAATTTAAACCAATCTGTAGCAAATGAATCTTCCGGAAGAAAATGAGACCAGATGGTTTGATCCAGTGGTACAAGGCAAGGCTAGTTGTCAAAGGTTCACTCAAAAGTTTGTTTTAGACTACTTTGATTCTAAATCTACCGTTATGAACATCTCAACGATCCGTGCATTATTTGCACTAGCCTTCATTCATAAGTTGCAAGTACATCAAATGGATGTTAAGACTGTATTTTTGAATGGAGATCTAGATGAGGAGATTTATATGGGAACAATGGTACAAGAAATTTCATAAAACTATACTTAGTTTTGGTTTTGTTGTGAATGGTTTGGATACTTGCATGTATTCGAGGATGTTTGGTACTGATTGCATCATCATAAGTTTTATATGTTGATTTTCAGTTCTAACATTGAGTCCATTAACAAAACAAACAATTTCTTGTCCACTAAATTTGAGATGACAGATCTAGGAGAAGTTGATGTAATCTTAGGAGTCAAAATTACTGGAAAGGGATTTTCTTTATGTCAAGCACACTATCTTGAGAAAGTGTTAAAGAAATTTGACAGTTTTGATGTTGTCCATATTCGAATCCTTGTGACACTAGCATATATCTCTTAAGAATAAAGGAAGTAGCGTTTCCCAAACAGAATATGCTAAATTAATCGGAAGCTTAATGTTCCTAATGAACTATACTCGGCCTGATATTGCTTATGTTGTGAGTTGACTAAGTAGATATACGTATAATCCGAGTGGTGAACACTGGATTTCTCTTAGACACTTATTGAAGTATCTTAAGGGTACTTTGGATTGGAAACTTGAGTTTGTTAGGCTATCATGCGGTACTGGAATGATATTGTGATGCCAACTGGGTTTCTGATAATGATGAGGTAAGCTCTACGAGTGGGTATGTTTTTACTTTAGGTAGAGTAGCAATCTTGTGGAAATCATCAAAGCAGACTTGTATTGCTCGTTCTACCATGGAGTCAAAGTTTATATCTCTTGACCTAGCTAGGAAAGAAGCTGAGTGGCTCAGAAGCTTGTTAGCAAATATTCCGTTGTGGGGAAGACCGACTCCTCCAATTTCTTTTTTATGTGATTCGCAAGTTGTGATATGTGTACAATGGTAAGAAAAGACACATTTGCATAAGGCATGAATCAGTTAGACAATTAATAAAGAATGGAGTGCTCTCTTTAGAGTATGTGAAGTCGGAAAAGAACCTAAAAGATCCTTGGTCCTAGATTCGTCGAGGGGATGGGCCTAAAGCCCATTGGTTGAGTAATTTGTGGTGGATACCCAACTTAGTTATCTAAGTTCCATGTGGTCAAACGAAACCATGGAAAGACTCATAGTGTATATTCCTACTACCTATCCCTATGATGAATAATGTGCATTCCCAAGATGAGCTTAATTGCTCTTAATAAATTCATAGCCCAGGCTTTGGGCGGTCTTAGTGAGAAAGATTTGATGAATTTACCGATTTTGGTTGAATATCTGTTCTTATTAAGTTCATAACCCAGAGTGAGTGGGTAGTCCTAAATGAGAAGGAAATAATGAACTTACCGACAGAAAGGTTGAGTTTGTTAAACTCTTAATAAATTCAGTTTGTTAAACTCTTAATAAATTCAAATCCAAGTATTTGGATGGTTCTAGTGAGAATGACTTATTGAATTTACCGATAAATGGGGTTGAATATTTATTCTTAATGACTTCTTAGCCTAGAGTTTGGGTGGTTCATTAATAATGAACTTGAAGAAAGTCACCATGCCCTTTGTGAGGTTGAGCTACTGTAAAAGCTCTTAATTATTTCATATCCCTGTTAAGGGTGGTTTATGTCGAGATAAACTTGATGAAATAACCTATGTAAGTGAGAAGGGTTAGCCGCCTTCTATGAAAAATGTTGGGCCATTTTTGTAGCACACTTACTAGAATTCTGAGGTAAGATGGCCAAATATATATCTTACACATCGAGGACTCAGGTGGATGAAGGGGTTAGTTGTATGTTATGAGTTTACCCCCATCTTAGAAAGTTCAAGACTAGTTTCATTTCTCTAAGAGAATGATTGCTCATCATCACTATGTACTAGTTACAAATATGTTCACTAGTACTTAAGCAACTAATCTCGCTATTGCTCTTCTAGAAAGATTGTTTTCGAGTTTCAGAAGAATTCTTTCGCATTAGTGGGGGAATGTTGGTAATAATAAATCCCACATAGAGTTGGAAATACTAGTGGAAATGGTATTTAAGGTTCACATTCTCCATTCCCTTGTTGAGTAATAGAGAACAAGGTGTGGTAATATGTGTCTTTTACACATCCTCACAAATACTATCTTTTTAGAGAAAATTCGTAAGGAATTTTTCTCCGAAAGATTAAATGAAAAATGTGAAAGATTCATTTGATATTTATAGGCTACTGAGACTATTAAAGTTCGAATATTTCAGATGATAACAACTGATTATTAGTTGTCTGAAATTAAATAAATTAAACAATTACTTTCCTAAATTAAATCAGAATTTAAGATGTATCTGGACTGATTTATAGCTTTGTTCATGGGAGAGAAAAGCTGTTAATATCGGGAGTTACATGAGTTATCTGATTTAATTTCAGGAGTTATAACTGTTGAGTTTTTATGTAATGAACCTGGACTCTTTTTGAGATGGATTCATCAAGATATTTCAGGAGTTACAAAAGGGTTTAAATTTAGAATTAAAATCAATTTTAATTTGATTTTCTTGTTGGACGAATTTACCCTTACTTCTAGCCTATAAATAGATAGCTGAATTCAGCTTCTTAACACACTCTCTTCTATTAGAATTCACTCTAAGTGTTTTCTAAAGTTGTTCTCTTCGTGCTTTTCGATCAGAAGTGCAATACCACCAGCAGTCCACTCCAGTTTCGGGTGTACGAAATTTGGAGTGACCATGTTAACCTCGGGGGACGATCCGCCTATTGGAGCGATTACACACGTCGGGGCGAATTCGTTTCTAAGGCAGTGGTTAATACCACAACACGGTTAATTGATTCTTTATTTATTTAGATATTTCAGTATATATTTTATAGACAATGCTAATGCCTCATTTTGCAGCAGTCTATTTTACCAACAAATAATACATAAATCTACAAGCAAACATGCTTACATAAACACACACAAAAATGAACTAAATAGAATACAATTTTATCTAAATTAAATTAAATAAGATTTTAAAGCATGGATAAACCTAGCGTAACCATATTTAATACCCTATAAATTTCACAATATGCCACATTAATTTAACCTATATAAAAAATCAAGAGAAAACATGTGTATGCGCATGTATACGAACACGACTGTAAAATTCATTAAACAAATCAAAAACACATTCATTATATATATATATATATATATATATATATTTCCATAAAATAAAAGAGTGCATGGAAATATAATAAGATTGAGCATAAAGGCTATAATGTAAATAAACAAAAGTAAATAGGCTTATTAAAGCGTGACTAAAAAAATAATAGTAAACTAAAGGTACCAATGTATACATGGCAGCAAAAAACAAGGAACCTAATGTAAGTATAATATAATATATGTACTGAAATTAAAATAAAACACTAAAGAACATAGGACTAAAATGAACTTCATGAAAATAATACTCCAAATGTGTAAACAGTATGAAAAACAAACATGCAATCAATAAGGACTAAAATGAAAGCTAGAAAAATTGTAGACAAAATGTGAAAAGCAACATAATTTAAAGAAACTAACACTTGGGACTGAAATAATATTAATGTAACCTTAGCGAACGAAATCAAAACAAATAAGAGAAAATCAAATATGGCAAAAAGGAGTAAATTGAAACTAAATGAAATTTGCAGGACGATGTTGAACTCCAAGAGAACTTTAGAGGATGGCGGAAGGAATTAGACCCAAAGGGTCACTTTCATAAGTATAAAAGTTAAAAAAAGCTAAACAACTTCATTTTTATCATTTGAAAATTTTTGGATTAAAAGACCTTCCCAAAATCCTTTGATATGTTCTTCGTGTTCTTGGTGTTCATCCAAGATCCAGAAGTCGGCCACCGCTTCGCTGCACCAATCACTGTAAGTTGGCTCCAATCGTCGTTCGTCGACGACGAAAAAGGTAACCGAACACCATTTCGACTCCTTTTCTCTCTCCTAAATGCAAATTAGACTTTGTTTTCGTAAAAGATACCTCAAAAAGAGTAGGTCTGAGAAACAAAGAAGGATTTCATATTAAAAAAAACTTTGCCGGCGGTGATACAAAGATCTGAGGGAGACTTCTTTCAAAAGAAAGCCTCAGTTTCCCTAGGGGGTTTCTCCCCTTTTCTTTCTTTTACAAAATCCTTACCGTTTTTATCTCGGTTTTCTTTTTTCTTCGAATATAGTTGCTGATTTTTTTTGTTCCCCCTCATTTTTTTCTTTTTTCTTCTGATGATAAATGCTAGATGATATACCCCATTTTTTCTCTCTTTCCTAATTTTTCTATATTTTATTTGCATGCATCGGGGGGAGCCTACATGGCAGAGGAGGCTCCCTCGACAATCTGATTGTTTGGTTGTGATAACAGGGATCATGCCATTTGTCTTTGTCACGCGTCCAGATTCATGAGGAATCTAGAGATGCATGCGTGTAACCCACGCGCGAATCCGGACGGTTGGTCTCATCAGGCTGAAGATGAACTGTTGGATCGTTGATTGAATCCAACGGTTCAGATACGTTGACGACGGTTGATGGCTTGATGGCATCTAGGGTTTCCCTAAACCCTAAAAATTTGGGCTGCATCTGGGCCTCCAATCGATTGGTCTCATCAGGCTGAAGATGAACTGTTGGATCGTTGATTGAATCCAATGGTTCAGATACGTTGACGGTGGTTGATGGCTTGATGGCATTTAGGGTTTCGCTAAACTGATACATGCACCACATACCCTAAAGATAAGGATGATGAATTTACTATACCACTTGGCCCTATCACACGAGGCCGGACCAAACTTCTTAAAGACAAGCTTCAAATCGCAGTTCAAGCATTCATCCGGAAGGGTCTAATAGCAGCAGATTTAAAACAACTTTTTGAAGGGGATCCAGTTGTTATCCGGTCGACATATCTTCTGGAGATACAACCGTCTGTCTCTTATCTTTCCAACGGTTCTTGAATCGAATCAATCCGATATCGGGAACTCAAAATATGGTCATTTTACTGAAGACGGTGCAGGCAGGAAATCCTATACGGGATTAATACGTTATTTTGTAAATATTACGAATTTTCAATATTTATATTGATTATTTGTAATATAATTTAATATAGGATGATTAATTATCTTTTAGGATCAGATTTATTATTTTATTAGGAATTAAGGTTGGGTTAAAACAATATTTTTAGTTATTATTATTTTATTAGGAATTAGAGTTAAAACATGTTTAGTTTATTAATATTTTATTCTTTAGTTATTTAGAACCTTTAGAATTCAGCCCCTATATAAAGGAGGCTTCATTCAACTTTGTAAATCAGATTTCTTTGATCAATAATACAACAAGAGTTTGTTTTGCAAGTGCTGATTGCCTTGTGCCTTCGAAGCTTCTTCTCCTGGAGTTCTTTCAAGTTCTTGTGAGGGAGATTAATCTTCACACTCCAATTTGCCTTTTCATCGCGACTAGGAGGGTTGGTTAGAGCCATTTATCGTGTTTGCCTTTTCATTGCGACTAGGAGGGCTCGATAGGACACTTATCATATATTTTTCCACAAATCCATCCGCACCATCAATCATCTTTACCGTTCACCTTCATAAGGGAGATCTTTTGATTTCTTTATTATCTTATTTCATCTTTCCTTTATTTATCTTTTGTTTATTTTATTCTAATCGTATTGTCTTGATTCCAGCACATAAAAAAAACCCTAAACAATCTTAGCGACTACCACGACCTTCCCATATTCATCACCTGTGTTCTTCATCGAGTCTAGAGCTTTCTAGGTTTGATTCTTCAACAAGAGCAACGTTCATCAATCCGCCACCGCTTCCCTATCAATTGGTATCAGATTTGGGTCGATTCTTGGAAAGAAACAAGCAATCTTGCTTGTTCTTGCACACAAAATCGTCAAGGTACCCCAACGGAGCTAGTTCACAAAAGATTCAGCGTTTCAGGTTCTTTTTATTTAATTTTAATTTAGATTTAAATCCTTCTTGTTAGTTTGTTATTTTTTTTTCAAAAAAACAAAAAAAAAACAAAAAAGGCAAAAAAAAAAAAAGGCAAAAAAAAACAAAAAAAGAGCCAAAAAAGCCAAAAATTCAAAAAAATTGCAAACGAAGGTATTTAGGGCTGATTTTATCCATATATCATATTCATTCTAAGATTAAACCCCAGTCCAAATTTCACCCCAATTGGAGTTCATTGGAGCCTTCAAATACATCATTCAAGTTTCATCGGCAGATTCGGTTTAGAATCTCGTCGAATTTCTTGAAAATTTTACAGGAGGAATTTCGTGGTGAAAATTTCCAGATTGAAAATTAATATATTGAAGATCATTCAAACAAAAAATCAGAATTTTTGGAGATCAACAACACCTTCGAACAAAGCGATCAAGAAAAACAGATTGTTTGAGGACTCACCGTTCAACAGAGTCTACTGGATACTACTGAAGGTATTTGGTTCTGAAATTTTACAGGTGGTTTCTTGACGCATCAAAAGACATTCATGAAGTTTTCCAGAATTTTTTGACACCTGTAACCCCCTCAAAAACGTTGCTCAAATTGATCCAGCGTTTTCCAGGTTTCTGGGTTGGTTCTTTTTTTTTCTTTGACTCTTAGTGCTTTAAGTTCTTTTGTTTTTCCTTGTTATTGTTCTTTTACATTATCTAACACATTATCTTCATTGTGTTAGTAGGACTAAAGAGTTTGCATACTTCTTCCTTCTTTGCATTCTCGTTCGCTTGGAGTCTAACCTTTGTTTGGCCTCTTAGAGCTTTTAGGTTTTTTCTTATCGCCTTTGCTAGTAATCAAACTCCGATACGAACTGTGAAAGACTACTTGGTAAAGTGAGTTTTAAAGAGTACAAGATCGGCTTACTTGCCTCTCGTTGTGTTACTTTCTTGGAGTGACTTGTGAGGTTTCTTGCTTTGTTGAATTTATTTTATTTTATTCTACTTTAAAATCTTCTTTTGAGTGTTATAATTGCAGGATGGGCGACAATAACA
Organism: Hibiscus syriacus; assembly: GCF_006381635.1. NCBI lineage: Eukaryota > Viridiplantae > Streptophyta > Magnoliopsida > Malvales > Malvaceae > Hibiscus > Hibiscus syriacus. The sequence goes on along the minus strand of NW_024063533.1, from coordinate 8,000,155 downwards.
ATGAGACACTTACGGCTATCTTAGCCGCACTTGAACGACTCACAACTCAATTTGATCAACTTAACAATGCCTTGAGAGAATGGCAAGAACTACAACTGGATCAACCAAACCAGAATCCAAGGCCAAACAATGCTGAACTTATGGCCCCCAGGCGAGCACAACCACGTTTTCAAACACCCGAACTCTTTGCAAAACCAAAGTTCACGATCCCCTCTTTTAAAGGATACTACGACCCAGACAAGTACATCGATTGGGAAGGAAAAGTTGATCTCTTGTTCGCATACCATGACTGCCCCCAAGCTGAACAAGTTCCCCTCATCACCTTGGAATTCGAAGGATATGCTCACACTTGGTGGATGCAAACAAGGAAAAAGATCGACAACTACCAAATTCAACCAATCACGTCTTGGACCGAACTCAATCATGCCATGAGGAACCGATTTCTACCGACACATTATACACGAGAAGTTAAACAATGACTACACCGACTTCGACAAGGTAGAAGTTCAGTTGAAGATTACTACAAGGAGATGCAGTCCTTACTCAATAGGGCTAACATAACTGAAGAAGAAGAGGACACCATGTCAAGATTCGTCGTTGGCTTAAACTCAAACATCACTGATCTTCTTGATCTCCATGGGTACGAAAACCTCGAAGATACACTAAAGAAAGCAATGACAATCGAAGCACAAATACAAAGGAGATTCCGATTCAGAGAACATTACCAAGGTACTTCATTCTCTTACCAAGGTAATACTTCAAATCCTTCCTCATCTTCTACTCCATCTTCTCAAAAAAGTCGAGAGATGACAAACTCGACAAAGAAAAACAACGACCAGCGAAGAATGAGACACTTCCAGCCCCTAAAGACGATACCCGAGCAAGAGACATCAAGTGTTTTAAATGCTTAGGAAGAGGCCATATCAGCCGCAATTGTCCAAACACGAGGACCTTAACCATACTAGGTGATGGATCTTACAATTCTGACTCTGATGACGACCTTGCCGACATTCCAGCACATGCCGAAGCCAAAGAAGACAGCGATGACTATGGAAGCGATGAGTACAATGGCACAATCTTGGTGATCCGTCATACATTGAACATCCAAGCATCCGATGAGTCTGACATGCAACGTTCCAACATCTTCCACACACGCTGCCTAATCAAGGAACAACCATTCTCCATCATCATTGATAATGGTAGTTGTGTCAACGTCATTAGCTCCAATGTTGTTGAATCACTCAAACTTCCTTGCCAACGACATCCGAAACCTTATTGCTTACAATGGCTTAATGAGAGTGCCGAGATGAAGGTGGTTAAACAATGCCTCGTTAATATCAAGATGGGAAAGTATTGTGACGACGTATGGTGTGATGTAATTCTGATGCAAGCATCCCACATTCTCTTAGGACGACCTTGGCAATACGACAATGACGTCACATATTATGGTCGAAAGAACATTTACACAATTCCAATAAAAGGTAAACCGTTCCGACTTAACCCCCTACCCCCCAAAGAGATTCTCATAGATCAACAACGAATTCTCAAGGAAACAGGGAATTTGAAACAAAAGGCAAAAGAGGTCGCAATCGATAAAAGCCAAACAAATGACCCACGGGTGGTGAGTGAACCTCAATGTGAAAATAAAAGAGTGTCTCAAAACATTTATGCGAGTGCAAAAGACATGACATATACCCTTTTTCAAAATAGGCCGTGCATTCTAGTCCGTTTCAAGGACTCCATTTTATCAAGTATCACTAACATCACAGATTTGCATAGTGTATTTTCTTCTCTATTACAGGAGTTTCAAGATGTCTTAAGCAACCCACCGGATGGTTTACCACCTACAAGTGGAATTGAACATCAAATCGAATTTATCCCTGGATCAACCATACCAAACCGCCCCGCTTACCGATGCAACCCTGAGGAAACGAAGGAATTGGAATGACAAATAGATTCATTATTACAAAAAGGACACATCCGTGAGAGTCTTAGTCCTTGTGCAATTCCCGTCATTCTAGTTCCAAAGAAAGATGGCACATTCCGAATGTGTGTAGATTGTCGACCTATCAATCGGATAACAATCAAGTATAGGCATCCTATTCCACGCCTAGATGATATGTTGGATGAACTACATGGTGCAAGTATCTTCACCAAAATTGACTTGAAGAGTGGTTACCATCAAATTCGAATGAAAGAAGGTGACGAATGGAAAACAGCATTCAAGACAAAGTTCGGCTTGTATGAATGGCTTGTTATGCCTTTTGGACTCACAAACGCTCCAAGCACCTTCATGAGATTAATGAATCACGTTCTTAAGGAATTTATAGGTAAATTTGTTGTCGTTTACTTTGATGACATTCTTATATACTCATCTTCTTTTGATTCTCATGTCATTCACGTTCGAATGGTTCTCGAAGTTCTTCGACGAGAACATTTATATGCTAACATGGACAAGTGTGTGTTTTGCAGTGATAAGCTTATGTTTTTAGGCTTTATAGTTAGTGTACAGGGTATTCATGTAGATAAAGAGAAGGTCAAGGCAATTCAAGAATGGCCCACGCCTACTTCCATCACCGAGGTAAGATCTTTTCATGGTTTGGCAAGTTTCTACCGTCGCTTTGTCAAAGATTTCTCAACCATTGCTGCACCATTAACCGAGATCATCAAAAAGTCAGTTGAATTCAAATGGGGACCACTACAACAAAAAGCTTTTGAACTTCTTAAAGATAAGTTATGTTCTGCCCCTATTCTTCGTCTTCCCAAATTTTCTAACATCTTTGAGCTAGAATGTGACGCTTCAGGCATAGGCATTGGTGCCGTCCTCATGCAAGAAAGACAACCTATCGCTTACTTTAGTGAGAAGTTAAAAGGTGCACAATTGAACTACTCTACCTACGACAAGGAACTTCTTGCACTCGTCCGAGCACTCGAAGTGTGGCAACACTATCTTCTCCCTAAAGAGTTTGTCATTCACACAGACCATGAATCACTCAAATGGTTAAATGGACAAGGTAAGTTAAACAAACGACATGCTCGATGGGTTGAGTTCATTGAATCTTTTCCTTACATCATCAAATACAAACAAGGGAAAGATAACATCGTAGCTGATGCATTATCCCGACGATACACACTTATCACTCGAATGCATGCTACTGTTCTAGGTTTTGCACATATCAAAGAACTTTATCCTAACGATCCAGATTTTTCTGAGATTTATAAACAATGTGTAAAAGGTGCTTTTAACAAGTTTTATCTTGTAGATGGCTTTCTTTTTTGCATGAACAGGTTGTGTATACCACAAAGCTCTTTGCGAGAATTCTTGGTTCACGAGTCACATGCAGGAGGACTTATGGGACACTTCGGTATTCACAAAACACTTGATATGGTCATGGAACACTTCTTTTGGCCGCACATGCGTAAAACAGTGGAAAAGATTTGTGCATCATGCATCACGTGCAAACAAGCAAAGTCAAAGGTTGCCAGTTTAGATGGTGAAAAGAAGGCTGCCCTTGTCAAAGACATTCACGCCAAAGCCAAACTCAAGATGGAGAAAACCTACGAGGTAATCGCAAACCGAGTTAACAAGGGCCGACGACATGTCACCTTTGAACCAGGAGATTGGGTATGGGTTCACATGAGAAAAGAAAGATTCCCGACACAAAGGAAATCCAAGCTAAACCCACGAGGCGATGGCCCATTCCAAGTTCTTGAACGAATCAATGACAACGCCTACCGCATTGATCTTCCCGGTGAGTATAACGTGAGTGCATCCTTTAATGTTTCTGACTTATCTCCTTTTGATATTTCAGATTCGAGGACGAATCCTTTTAAGGAAGGGGGAGATGATACATGCACCACATACCCTAAAGCTAAGGATGATGAATTTACTATACCACTTGGCCCTATCACACGAGGCCGGACCAAACTTCTTAAAGACAAGCTTCAAATCGCAGTTCAAGCATTCATCCGGAAGGGTCTAATAGCAGCAGATTTAAAACAACTTTTTGAAGGGGATCCAGTTGTTATCCGGTCGACATGTCTTCTGGAGATACAACCGTCTGTCTCTTATCTTTCCAACGGTTCTTGAATCGAATCAATCCGATATCGGGAACTCAAAATATGGTCATTTTACTGAAGACGGTGCAGGCAGGAAATCCTATACGGGATTAATACGTTATTTTGTAAATATTACGAATTTTCAATATTTATATTGATTATTTGTAATATAATTTAATATAGGATGATTAATTATCTTTTAGGATCAGATTTATTATTTTATTAGGAATTAAGGTTGGGTTAAAACAATATTTTTAGTTATTATTATTTTATTAGGAATTAGAGTTAAAACATGTTTAGTTTATTAATATTTTATTCTTTAGTTATTTAGAACCTTTAGAATTCAGCCCCTATATAAAGGAGGCTTCATTCAACTTTGTAAATCAGATTTCTTTGATCAATAATACAACAAGAGTTTGTTTTTGCAAGTGCTGATTGCCTTGTGCCTTCGAAGCTTCTTCTCCTGGAGTTCTTTCAAGTTCTTGTGAGGGATATTAATCTTCACACTCCAATTTGCCTTTTCATCGCGACTAGGAGGGTTGGTTAGAGCCATTTATCGTGTTTGCCTTTTCATTGCGACTAGGAGGGCTCGATAGGACACTTATCATATATTTTTCCACAAATCCATCCGCACCATCAATCATCTTTACCGTTCACCTTCATAAGGGAGATCTTTTGATTTCTTTATTATCTTATTTCATCTTTCCTTTATTTATCTTTTGTTTATTTTATTCTAATCGTATTGTCTTGATTCCAGCACATAAAAAAAACCCTAAACAATCTTAGCGACTACCACGACCTTCCCATATTCATCACCTGTGTTCTTCATCGAGTCTAGAGCTTTCTAGGTTTGATTCTTCAACAAGAGCAACGTTCATCAATCCGCCACCGCTTCCCTATCATAAACGCTAAACATTTGGGCTACATCTAGGCCTCCAACCAGTTGGACTTGAGAACATTGGATTTTGTAGTTTGTAATAATTTTGGGCTTGCATGTAATTAGTTTTGGGCCTGTAAAAATAAAACGTTTAATTAGTACTTTGTTTAATGTTCGTTGTTCACACACACACACACACACACATATATATATATATATATATATATATATATATATATATTTATATATATTCAATATTGTTTATTTATTTATATAATCTATATAATATATAAGTATATAATATATAAATGCACCCCTATAATTAACCTATTTAATTAAAAACTATATAGCCTATAAGCATAACTAATAATTTTCCCATGTTAATAGCACTATATATATATATATATATATATATATATAATCATAGTTAATAATAATAATGTATAACTAACTAATGATGATAATTAATAATAATATATACATATATAGACACACATGCAAAATAAGATATACAACTATCAATAGTATGGTACTTAATAATTCTTACTTAATTGACAAATACAATATATCATAAAAATATATAACTAATAATATTTAGTTAATACTAATGGTAATAATAATTAATAACTAACCCCTATATAAACAAAACTAATATATATATATATATATAAACAAAAACTCGAATGAAATCCCCAGATAAAATAAGGATCTACCCTTTCTATCATATAACCAGCTGGTTCATAGATGATTTATCTAACTTAGAAATTAAGATACGGTTGAGGTAATCAACTTATAGTGGAGGGGTCCATAAGTTTAACATCAGTTGCAGAATCATCATCTTTAATGGCACCTCCAGCAAAGTCTACCATCTCTACTCTAAAATCCTCACTGGCCTTAACATGTGTAACCGGAGGAATGTCGGGATGCCAACAATTGTGAAGACGTAGAGGTTGTTCCCGTGGCTTCTTCTTCAAGTCAATTGGCACCGCTAGTCTTGTTGTTGGAGGAGCCATGGATAAGGCGTGGGACAAAACAGAGAGAATGTCGAGATATTTGTGTTAGTCTCTCAAATGTCACCCGAGGAAGTAAGTTTGATACTTAGCTAGTACTTGTCGACCGATCGGTATTATTAGTATGTATTAGGTAAATTACATTAAATGTAAATTAACTTTTAAGTTTAAGTTGGATGTGGATTTTATCGTTAAACTTTTAATTGTATAAAATTTTTAATTTTATCATTACATTTTTTATAATATAAATTTTAGTACTAAATTTTGTTTAAACATTTAATACGGATAATAGACTGTTAAAGTATTAAGAGTAAATTATAAATTTACATTTCTCCCTTCAACCTCAATAAACCCAGATTCCAGCTATCACGCCAGTAGCCGTTCTAACCACCGCCGACCACCTTCGTCGGAGACCAACGATCAAGTAATGGCTTCACCTAAATAGCAGTCTCTTTAACTTCTAGATGATCCTTTACGAATCACAAATAACCAATACTTACGTAATGGTCGTGAGATTACGACGACGTAGCCGCTGATGTAAGTTGAAAGATCCATATAATCAGCCTGTAAACCACTTTCCATATATTCAGACTTTCCATTCTGTAAAGCTTGTTGCATTGAGTTACTAACTGGGTTAATAAAAGAAAAGCTTAGTGCGGAGAAACAATTTGTTGCGGAATACGGCTATCGGATAGAGCAAAATCGCAACTGATAATTTGAGAAAATAAAAATGAAGATAAAGAAGACACAAATTTGATGTGGAAAACCCCTAAATAATATAAGGTAAAAAATCACGGGAAAAGATAGAAGAATTTCACTATGAGAAAATAGGAATTACAACTTCTCTCGATCTAACAAGGAGAAAACAATAACAATTCTCTCTTGATAAAAATGATAAAACAACTCTAAAAAAAACTCTCTAAATTCTCTAGTATTGGGAGAAAGCTAGAATGATTTGGGATGCTTTTGAAGCTAAATGGGTTAGGGTATTTATAGTTGAAGCTTAAGGACTAATCTTGTAAATACCCTAAAGTACATGGACTAAATTTGAGACTTTACCATGCCATTTGTTTCAACGATTTTGGTGGAATTTCTGCTGCCAACTTTCGGTGCATTTACACCAATTTTCAACAATCTCCCACTTGAAGATTTGAATGGAACAATCATATCTTCATACCATTCTTTCTACCTTGTACCATCATGTTGCTTACGTTTTTGATAGGCCACAAGATGATCGACACCAAGTAAATTTATCAACATTGATCGCCTTCGTCATGAAATCTTCTATATTGTATTTGGTATGGATCTTTTGCTTATCTACCGTCCCTTCTACCACCTTTTCACGAATGAAATGATATTGAACTCGTATGTGCTTTGTCCTTGAATGAAATACCGGATTCCTTGCTAGATGCAAGGCGCTTTGACTGTCACAAAACAGAGAGACATACTCTTGATTGTGCCCAAGCTCCTCCAATAGAATCTTCAACCAAATTGCTTATTTACTGGCTTGTGTAGCTGCTACATATTCTGCCTCTATTGTGGATGTAGCCACAACTGACTGCAATTTTGAAACCCAGCTAACAGCTCTACCAATAACTTTGAACACATATCTTGTAGTAGATTTGCTTTTATCCAAATCCCCTGCATAGTCAGAATCAACATACCCATTGATAAGTAAATTTGATCCTCCGTAACATAATACAACATTTGAGGTCCATTTCATGTATCTCAAGATCCTCTTTACTATATTCCAACGCTCTTTGCCTGGATTCGCCATGTATCGACTAACCACTCTCACTGCTTGTGCAATGTCTGGTCTTGTGCATACAATAGCGAACATTAAACTTCCCACTGCTGATGCATATGGTACTTAAGACATCTCCATACTCTCTTCTTCAAATGCTAGGACTCATGCTGGAGGATAATTTGAAGTTAATAGGAAGAGGGTAGAAATTGGCTTACAATCTTGCATGTTGAATCGTGACAAGATATTCTTCAAATAATTCTTTTGTGAAAGTCAAATCTTCATATTACTTCTATCTCAGTGAATTTGCATCCCCAGAATCTTGTTTGCTGATCACAAGTCCTTCATTTCAAATTCCCTAGCTAGTTGTGCCTTCAATTCTTCAATATGATTATTGTTGGGTCCTGCAACCAACATGTCATTCACATACAACAACAATCTAACAAAATCATTATCACCAAACCTCTTGAAATAAGAACAAGGGTCTGCATTAAGTCTATTGTATCCAAGACACATAATGAAGGAATCAAATCTCTTATACCAACACCTCGGCGCCTGCTTTAGACCGTACAGAGATTTGTTCAACCTGCAAACCAAGTTCTTCTTTTCTTTTTCTTTAAAACCTTCAGGCTGGAGCATGTAAATCTCTTCTTCAAGATTTCCATGAAGAAAAGATTTTTTAACATCTAGCTGCTCTATATGTAAGTTCAATGTAGCACACATTGCCAAGACTACTCGAACTGTTGTTCGTCGAACAACAGGAGAAAAATATTTCATTGAAATCAATACCTTCTTTTTGAGCATATACTTTGACCACCAGTCTTGCACGATACCTCTCCACTTGATCATTACAATTTCTCTTGATTCTGAAGACCCATTTTTTACCAAATGACTTCATTCCTTGTGGTAGTGGCACAAGGTCTCATGTATTATTTTTATGAAGGGCTTCAATTTCTTCTTGCATCGCCATCATCCATAGTGAAGCATCTGAGTTGTTTATTGCCTCCTGGAATATTGATGGCTCACTGTCCTCTTTAGTATGCAATATTTCCTTCTATAATATAATCTGAGTGCCAATTGGGATGTCTTTTCACACAATCTGATTGACGATTTATTGGAGCTTCAGAACTCTCTGGTTCTTGTTCATCATATGTTGGTTCTGCTTTAGAAGAATCTCCTTGTTCAAACTCCTTTTCCACATGTATTTGCGTAGTCTCTGACTTTTCAGCTCTATCATCGTCTTCTTTTCTTTATACTTTATCTTCTACAAAGATAACATCCCTGTTGATTATCACTTTGCTGGAAATGGGATCCCACAAGCGATACCCCTTTATACCATCAGCATACCCCAAGAATTTGCATTTCCTAGATTTTGGATCCAACTTTGAAATTTCTTGGGAGTTATACATCACGTACACAATACTTCCAAATATATGGATGTTTGAATAATCAACTGGTTTACCAGTCCACATCTTCATTGGTGTCTTTAGCTCTATTGCAGTTGATGGAGTTTGATTCACCAAGCGATATTGACTGGTTCTACCCCAAATTATTTTTCTAGGCCTGCAGCCCTCAACATTGCTCTTGTTCTTTCTAACAAAGTTATGTTCATCCGCTCTGCCACTCCATTTTGTTGAGGAGTGTTTGCCACTGTGAACTGTCTTTTGATGCATTCTTTCCTGCAAAAGTCATCAAATTCTTCACTTGTGTATTCTCCTCCATTGTCTATTATGAAACACTTGATCTTATTTCCAGAATCAAGTTCCACCCGCGCTTTGAAGTTTTTGAAAGTTGAAAACACGTCTGACTTCTTCTTAATAGGGTACACCCAACATCTCCTGGAGTAGTCATCAATAAATGAGACAAAAGTATTTTGCTCCGCCTAGGGATGTAACTGGTGCTTTCCATACGTCAGAATGAACCAATTCTAGTACACTTTTGCCTCTAGAATTTGACCTGTTAAATTTTAACTGGTTCTGCTTACTTGTTATACAATGCTCACACAAAGTAAGTGATACATTTGTTAAGTCTGAAAGTAGCTTTTTCTCCACAAAGACTTTCATTCCTTGTTCTGACATGTGTCCAAGTTTCTGATGCCATAGCATTGCAGAATCTGAACTACATGAGGCAACAGAGGCTTCTGCTCCTAGCAAAGTTTCTCCCTTCAGCATGTATAAGTTTGATGCTATCTTTTCGCCTTTCATCACCACAAGTGCTCCACGGAACACCTTCATGATTCTTTTTCGTGTTTCAATCTTGCTTGAATTATTATCCAACAATCTATAGGATAATAAATTTATCTTCAGGCCTTTCACATACTGCACATCTCGAACAACTTTAATTGTTCCATCATACATCTTCAATTTGATGGTTCCAACGCCAACGATCTCTAAGGCATGATCATTGCAACTATACACAGATCCTCCTGAGACAGGTTCATAATGATGGAACCATTGTCTTCTTGAGGTCATGTGATATGTTGCTCCTGAATCAATGAGTCATATATCTACAAATCTCTTTTTACCTTCTACGGTGGTTGACGCTTCACAACATAGAGCATCTCCATCATCTGAAGCGTTTGCGGTATTGCCTTGTGGATTGGAGTTTTTACCTAGACTCTAACAATCCTTCTTCAAGTGACATTTCTTTCCACAGTTGTAACACTTTAAATTCTTCTTGCTTCTCGACTTTGATCTACCATGTTTGTGACTATTGCTTTGGCCACGTTATGTTGATCACACTATCATCGTTGTCAACGCTTCTGCTTGTTATAGATTTAGTTGTTTGTCTTCCTTGCTCTTGCACTGATTTTTTTCTTGTAGAACAACAACTACAAAGTCATCGAAGACTAGACTGGTAATATTACTGTTTGTCAAGTTGATGATGAGTTGATCATACGAACCACGTAAACTTTGAAGTAGAAGTTCAACACGTTCTTGTTCTCCTATTGTATATCTTAAGGATGTAAGCTGAGAAAATAAAGTGTTCAGTGTGTTTAAGTGCTCTGTCACTGAAGTAGATTCTAGCATCCGGAGACTGTACAATTTCCTCTTAAGGAAAATTTTATTGTGCAAAGATGTGGCCTCGTACAGTTTGGTGAGATGATCCCATATCTTCTTAGCTGTCTTCTTCTCCTCGATGCTTGACAATACTTCATCTGCTAATGCTAGATGAAAGTTTGACATAGCATTCCCGTCCATTTCGATCCATTTGTTGTCATCTGTGAAATCTATCAGCATTTCACTGATAGCTGTTAGACAACCGTCTTTCCTCGGGATGGCCTTCATCTTCAATTTCCGCAATGAGAAATTTCTCCCATTGAACTTTTCAATATCAAATTTCGTTTCCATAGCTTCTATTGCAGATATCTCCCAATATTTCACTATCGTGAATAGTTCTCTGTAACCTTCAAAGAATGGGTAATAACTTCTTACTTTCTTATGTTGGAGGATCCACCTTTTGGTGGAAACCACAAAGACAATAAGTAGATATTACACACTCAAATCTGGCTCTGATACCAATTGTTACGGAATACGGCTATCAGATAGAGGAAAATCGTAACTGATAATTTGAGAAAATAAAAATGAAGATAAAGAAGATACAAATTTGATGTGGAAAACCCCTAACTAATATAGGGTAAAAAACCATGGGAAAAGATAGAAGAATTTTACTATGATAAAATAGGAATTACAACTTCTCTCTATCTAACAAGAAGAAAACCATAACAATTCTCTCTTTATAAAAAGGAGAAAACAACTCTCAAGAAAACTCTCTAAATTCTATAATATTGGGAGAAAGCTAGAATGTTTTGGGATGGTTTTGAAGCTAAATGGGTTAGGGTATTTATAATTGAAGCTTAAGGACTAATCTTGTAAATACCCTAAAATACATGGACTACATTTGAGATTTTACCATGCTACTTTTTTCAACAATTTCGGTGAAATTTCTGCTGCCAAATTTCGGTGCTTTCGATGCATTTACACCAATTTTCAACACAACTCTCAATACAAGAAATTTTGATTATTTCAACAAAATTATTTATCATTAAAAGTACTAAATTTGTCATGATATATTTATTTTGACTAATTTTATTTGTTACAATATTTGTTAGAACAACCTTGTAATGTAAAGTATATTGTGATGAAATTCTGTTCGTTACCATTTTATAGTATTTATTGTAACAATGAAATTTTGTTACTATAATAACTTATCGCAATAAAATATTTGTCACAATCAATTAACCATTTTGTCACGAAAACTACATTTTGTCATAACTAACTTATATTTTAACATCAAATATAAAGATTTTTTGTGACGAAAATAAATACGGTAAAAAAATTATTTGTCACAATTTATATTTCGTCACTTAATGTAAAATACAAAGACAAAATATTTGTTAAAATAAAATATTTATTTTATCACAAAAAGTAAATTTTGTCACAATTAACTTAAATTATAACGTCAAATAAAATGTTTTCGTGACAAAAAGACATGTTACAACAAAATTTAATTTCTCACTACTTTTATTTTGTCACTGAATATTTTCTATAAATTTTTTCTATGACTAAATAATTATGTTGCAATTTGTTATTGTGAAAGAATATTACTTTGTCACAAATTTTTATATTGAGAAATTAATATTTGTTATAAATTGTTATTTTGATTAAGTAAATTTGTCACAATTTTTATTTTAACAAAATATTGCGACAAAATAAATTTGACATAACTTTTTATTTTGACTAAATTTACCGTGTTATTGTAACTAAATAAATTTATTACAATTTATTATAGTGATAGTGAAAAAATGTTATTTGTCATAATTTTTTATATTGAGAAATTAATATTTATTATAAATTATTATTATGATCGAACAAATTTGTCAACAAATAACATAATTGTTATTTTGAGAAAATGTATTAAGTTACAAAATAACCGATTTCTTCCCCTACGTCGATCGGTTGACCTAACTGTTCACCGTTTTGGCGCTCCATCTCTAAAGCTTAGATCAACTTCTAAAACCATGTTGCATGGTCAATTAGAGACTGTTAGACTGTTATCAATGCAGCACATGCATGAGGAGGCAGTTAGTCTATTAGGTTGATTAGCTAAGAGTGTTAGTTTGTTAGACGGTTATTGGCAACTAATGAGAGCTTAATCTTCTCTTATAAATGCAATGCACTAGCTGAGATGAATACAAGTCATTTACAATAAAAATATCTTCTGTGCTTTCATCTTTCATTTTCTTATTTTCCTGTATCTCCATTCTTCAACTCATACCATCGTCTCAACTTCCATGGCTGCTTTCTCACATGGTATCATTCGCCTAAGATCCTGAAACCGTTTTTTTCTTCCACTCTGTTCCGATTTATTACTTTTACCCACCCGTCTATTATTTTTTTTTAGTTATTCAGCCTAAAGATCTTGACGTTGATACAATTCTGTTCGCCAAACGTCGCTCCGTATAGTATCATCACCAACACTCTCGATCGTTAAACTGAATCAGATCAGAGTCTCGTCCGTCGTTGTTACTTTCGTTCGTTATTGTTGTCAAGCTTTTTCGATCTGATCGACATTGACACTGCTGCTCATTTCCGCCGGTCTTGTAGTTGCTTCACTCATCGTCGATTGGTTTCCATAATCGCAAGTCTCACATGCGCCACTGTTTGATTCCTTTACTACTAGTACACGTTTTCATAGGTTGCTAGTCATTCCTGGAACCTTAGTTGTGCTTTAACAATGGATCCAGATTTTTATTTGTTTTGGTGATTCGTGTCCTACGTTTAGAGTTGGATCAGTAGTTGTTGGTGTTGATAGATTATTCTGATTTCGTTAAGTTTGTTGGTGTTGATAATCTGCGATTGTTACAGTTCGGTGCGCAAGATTAAAATATATTCGATGAAATTACTTAGAGAAAAAAAGAGAGAAGGATTAACAATGTATGTGATTAAGAGAGACGGGATGCAAGAGACAATTCATTTTGATAAGATAACGGCGCGGTTGAAGAAGTTGAGCTATGGACTCAGTATCGACCACTGTGATCCGGTCCTTGTGGCTCAGAAGGTCTGCACTGGTGTTTACAAAGGAGTTACTACCAGCCAGCTTGATGAATTGGCTGCTGAAACCACCGCCGCCATGACCGCTAACCACTCTGATTATGCTTCCTTGGCGGCAAGGATTGTCGTTTCAAATTTACATAAAAATACTAGGAAGTCATTCTCAGAGACGGTTAAAATCTTGTACAATCATTTCAATGAGAGATCTGGACTGAAGGCTCCTGTGATTGCTGATGATGTTTATGAGATCATCATGAAGAATGTTGCTCTGTTGGACAGTGAGATCATATATGATCGGGACTTTGACTATGATTATTTTGGTTTCAAAACCCTTGAGAGGTCCTACCTTCTGAAAGTCCAAGGGAAGGTTATAGAAAGGCCTCAACACATGTTAATGAGGGATGCAGTTGGAATTCATAAGGATGACATTGGTTCTGCTATAAAATCTTATCACATGATGTCTCAAAGAGGGTTCACTCATGCTTCTCCCACATTTTTCAATGCTGGAACTCCAAGACCTCAATTGAGCAGCTGCTTCTTGTTGTGCATGAAAAATGACAGTGTTGAGGGAATATATGACACTTTGAAGGAGTGTGCTATCATCAGCAAATCAGCTGGAGGGATTGGTGTCTCAGTTCACAATATTCGAGGTATGGGCAGTTATATTCGTGGAATAAATGGTACATCTAATGGCATTGTTCCAATGTTGCGGGTGTTCAATGACATTGCTCGTTATGTTGATCAAGGAGGGGGAAAAGGTGGTTCCACTGGAGTCTCATCCATCAAGGAGGCTTGTTGGTAGTAGAGGTTCCCATAATAGATATTTTGACTTTGACAAACTGGCAGAGGTTACTGAGATTGTTAAAAGAAATCTTAACAAAATAATTGATGTACATTACTACCCAGTTGAAACTGCCAAAATATCAAACTTACGTCATAGGCCTATTGGTATAAGAGGATGAAGAAGAAAGAAATGAAGGTGAATAAGAAGAACGGAAGGAAGCATCGGCACTTCTGATTCAAATCGAACGGAAGGAAGCATAGGCACTTCCGATTCAAATCGAACGAAAGGAAACATCGGCACCTCCGATTCAAGTCGAACGGAAGGAAGCATCGGCACTTCCGATTCAAGTCGAACGGAATGAAGCATCGGCACTTCCGATTCAAGTCGAACGGAAGGATGTGTCTTACCTTGTTGAAGGAGGAAGAGAAAGTAGAGGGAATGTTAGACTGTTATCAATGCAGCACATGCATGAGGAGGCAGTTAGTCTGTTAGGTTGATTAGCTAAGAGTGTTAGTTTGTTAGACGATTATTGGCAGCTAATGAGAGCTTAATCTTCTCTTATAAATGCAATGCACTAGCTGAGATGAATACAAGTCATTTACAATAAAAATATCTTCTGTGCTTTCATCTTTCACTTTCTTATTTTCATGTATCTCCATTCTTCAACTCATACCATCGTCTCAACTTCCATGGCTGCTTTCTCACAGAGACAGTATAGTTACAACATTTTGGAGTGACATATGGATCCCTGAACTTGGAACTCTGCGCGATCATGCTATGTCAAATATCCTCGTCGATAATTCAATCACAGTAAACAATTTTACTGAAATATCAAACGGTGAAGTAACATGGAACTGGAACCTTCTGAACAGAATCCTTACCCCAGCAACCATTTCATTCTTCTTTAGTTCCCATCCACCATGCATTTCCTTGGATCGAGATATCTGCTACTGAAACATAAACAATCGACGAATTTTAATGGTGAATAATGCCTATGAAACAATCTCAAAATCAAGTTGGAATGACCACAACCCGAACTGGAATCTAATCTGGAAACTTCAATCTCCAGAGAAAATTTGATGCCTTCTTTGGTTGGCTTATCGTGACAGACTCCTTACAAATCATATCAGACGTGCTCGTGGATTTACTCATGATGCTTCTTGTGGACAATGCATATCGCCTGACGAGACGTTACTTCATATTCTCCGCGATTGTAAAATCGCCCGAGATCTCTGGCAACAACTAGCTCCAAGCACATATGTGCCTGCATTCTACACCCTTCCCCTACAAGAATGGATCTTAGAAAACCTTCGCACCACTTCCCAAAGTGTTGCTGCTCAATGCCCCTGGAATTTCACATTCTCAGTCGCGACTTGGCACCTTTGGAAAGGAAAAAACTCAGCCATTTTTCCAAAACATACCAAACATAGCAAACTCATTGCTTCGAGCAGGATTGACGTGGGCAAAATGTTTAAACGCCTCATCTACTAGATCACCGGTAACTAGGAATTGCACTTCTTCGATGATTCAATGGAGCCCACCTGAAACGATATTTATTTGTTTAAACACAGACGGAGCAGGCTCGACAGTCTCTAGACAAGCTGCAGCAGGTGG
Organism: Hibiscus syriacus; assembly: GCF_006381635.1. Lineage (NCBI taxonomy): Eukaryota > Viridiplantae > Streptophyta > Magnoliopsida > Malvales > Malvaceae > Hibiscus > Hibiscus syriacus. Next base: position 7,984,014 of record NW_024063533.1, on the reverse strand, counting down.
AATCTTCCGAGACCACCTTGGAAATTTGCTATTGGCCAATAGAACCACTGTTGTTGTTGCTTATAATAATGATCTTACAATAAGGAAAACATCAGCATGGTCACCAGCATCAGCACCTCTTCAGATTCATCGGAGACTTATCCTCCCGTTGATGAGGCATGCTTATAATAAGGAGGCATAAGGGAGGCTTATCCTCCAGAGAGTGCTGAACAAGGAGGCATGCTTATAATAAGGACTATTGAATCCATTGCTTCCGAGGAGAAACATCGGAGACTTATCCTCCCGTTGAGGTTTTAGAGGACGGAGAGATGTGGCGCACAAAGAGGATAAATGGCCAAGTGAAAAACAATACGCATGAAAGGCTAGGGTTTTTGTGTTCTCATAAACTTTTTGGTATAATTAGGACATGGGTCCTTATATTATCACGTATTGTCATCTGTTGTACCTTAGTTTCGTTTCTTTCAATTTGGTCACTCAATGTTTCTTTACTATTTTTGATCGTGGTCCACAGTTTTGTTTTAGTACAATTTAGTCATCATTTTATGCTATTATGTTTTATTTTTAAATGACTATTAGCTTTTAATTTTATTACATTTTAATCCCTTGGTTGTTTTTATTTGTATTTAATTTTGTTGGATAATTTATATTCCTTTCAATGTAGTCATAGAATCTTAATTTTAGATCAAATCCTTAGGTTTAGATTTCTTTTAAATAAATCCCTACTAGAGTAATTAGACATAATATCAAAGAAAAAACTCGTTTTATTTTTTCCTTCGCGATGAAAGAAGAAATATAAAGTTGGAATAATGGCCTGAAACGGTTAAACTGAGGGTTTTAAAAAAGTATTTATAACATAAATACAAATAAATTTCTCTAAAAACAAGTTCCCTTTAAAAATCAATTTCCTTTAAAATAAAATAGAGGGAAATTTCTCTCCTAAATAAAACCTAGGTATTTGTATTTTCGGGTCATCGATACCGTATTATATTTATTTAATTTATATTAATTTTCAGAAAAAAGATACCTAAGGCTCTTGTACATTAAAAAAATCAATTTGACCATCAAGTTACTACTGCATTCAATGCGACCCTCAAACATAGAAAAAAAAAGACCCTTTAACCATCAACTTCTATCATTAACCATTACAAAACTATTTAATAAAAAATATTAAAAAGAAGAGTATTGTAGTGAATATAACATAATAAATGGAAGTAAGCTTTACCTAAACTTAATGTAAAAAATTTAATAGTTTGTCCAACTATGGTTAATATATATTGTTTAAAACTTACACGTTCATTCCCAATTCAATATATATATATATATATATATATATCAAATTTTAAGCAATTTAATTTTCATTTTTAAATATTTTTTATATTTTATTTTTTTGTGTAGTTTAGATTTTTAATTTAGAATAATGCTTTTTTAATAAATAAACAAGCCTGAACTTTTTGATAATATATTTTTGTTATTATATTATATTTGAAAATTCCATTTAATTATATATATATTATCAGAAAAATTAATTTTTTTGAACATTTTGTTTTTTATAATAATTATTATATTTTATAATTATAATTAAATATATAACTGAAAACATAATTTTTTATAAAAAAACCTTGAATCTTTTATTAATTTTAAAAAAATGAAATTTTTGTTGTGATAATTTTTCTATAGCAATAATTATTACATATAGTTACAAAACTTGTCACTATATAACATTTTTGCACCCAAAAATAGGAAGAAATATTACTAATAGTATAAGTTTTCATAATGATTAAAAATATATAACTACAAAAATAATTAATTACAAAAAACTTAAAATTTATTAATTACAATATATTTTGTTACTATATAACATTTTTAACACTAAAAGATAGGGAGGAATGGTTCTTGTAGTATAACGTTTCATAATGATTAAAATATATAAGTACAAAAATAATTTATTACAAAAAACTTGAATTTTATTATTTAATGTAATAATTTTTTCTATAACAATAACTATAAATTATAATTATAAAAATTGTCAATATAACTTTTGAAACAAAAAAGTGGAGAAAAATAGTTATGAAAATTAATATATGCTATCACTATAGTTAAAATTTATAACTACAAATATAATTTGTCACAAAAACGTGAATATCATTATTTTTTGTGACAATGTTTTTTGTAATAATTATTAACACTTATAGTTACAAAATTTGTCATTATATGATTTTTTTTTGCATAAAAGCATATGGAGGAAAATCTTTGTGACAATATATTTTGTCACTATAATTAAAATATATAACGAAAAACATTTTTTTTTTTTACTAAAAACTCGAATCTCGTTATTTGTTGTGATAATTTTTTGTAACAATAATTATGGCTTATAGTTACAAAACATGTCATTATATGATTTTGTTTCTGTACACAAAATTGGAGATAATCATTTGTCATTATACATTTTGTCACTATAATTAAAATATATAATTACAAACAAAATTTGTCACAACAAATCGAAATCTCATTATTTGTTGTGACAATTTTTTCTGTCATAATTACTAAAATTTTTAGTTACAAAAGTTGTCACTATATGCCTTCAATTTGGCGCCAAAAAATTGGAGGAAAACATTTGTGACAAAAATTCGTAACAAAAATTTATTTTGTTATCATATGTTACACATGTTTGCTAAATGTGACAAATTATTATGACGATTTTAATTTTTATAATAATTATATATCTTTTTTTAAATCTAATTCGACGATTATTTATTTTGTCACCAAAAAACTACTAATAATTACTAATAATGATAAAATTAATTTTGACAAAATTAAATTTGTCACAATAGTAGAAATTTCTTATAGTGTCTGTTGGGGCTAAACTAAATTATTTGAGTGCTCAATCAACTGTTCAGACTTAATATGTTCTTTAACACAACTCAGAGATGACCACTCCAATGGTTCAAAGATATCGGTTTCATGATAGGATTCCTCTTTAGTACAAGAGTCATCAAAATCATTAATGTCAAGAGACCTGAAAAATCAAAGAAATCAGGTAACGATAAAATATTAAAGTATACAGTAGATTATACATGTTGATAAAGAAAAATCAAGTTCTAGTCATGCTATTTTGAGTTTGCACCAAGGATTGGTATCCCTAGGCCCTAGGTAGAACCAAGGTCTTTAATCTTTTCTTCTAAATCTTTCAAAAGCACTTGAAACCTGCAGCTGGTCCTTGCTTTTTTTTTTTTCCAAACCTTGGCCTAAATCTTTCTTAGACAATGGCCGAAGGAGAGGAGAAAAGGAGTTTCAATTGTGGCCACATGAAAATCTCCATTGGAACTCGCGGGGAAGGACTGAAAGAAGAGAGAAACTAAACTGCAAGTGGTGTTTTTCTGTGTTTGTTTAGTGTGGCAACGACTCTCTTCTTCCTCACGTGGGTTCGAACAAGATTCCCATTTATTGGAGGTGGCTTCACATATCAAATACCCTTTCGTGGCCTTGTCGGTGAATGAGTTTAAAGAACAAAATCTGCTACATGAGATGGTAACCAAGCGGCGTAGAGATGATGATAACTTTGCGAGTGTAAAGAGTAAACAAATACAAAAAATAATATTAATAAAAATAAATAAATAAAGCGATATCATCACAGTGTTAAAGAAAAAAAAGGTTGAGTGATAAAAAATATCTTGCCTACGGATTAAATTAAAAATGTTAAAACTACAATAAGTGAAATAGGAGACATAGTAAAATTAAGTGAATTTATAATTTATCTAATTATTAATGACATAACGATGTGATAATATTTTGTTATAGAAATTTGTTGTATATATTTTTTTATTAAACTTTAATTTGTGTGCCAATTTAATCATTATCGATCAAATCGTCGTTGTTGCCAGTCAATCGACTTCCATCTTGGTAGCCATTAATGACAAGATCAATACCAAAATATTCATATTTTTCTCATATTTCTTCTCCTTAGATTAGATTTCAACGAAACTCACTCTAAATCGATGTTCTAATATATTGATCTCTTTCAACGAAAGTACAATGAGACTAGTTTCGTGGTAGGTTATTCGCCTTCTCGAAAAAATGTTCTCACCGTTCAGATTTTTTAACAAATACTAAAAATCCTTGAAAACTAAAAAAAAACTCCAAATTAGAGCATTAGAATGTCAAAACTTTAGATGAACATCATAGATTTTGGGTTGGTTTTATGAAAAAACAATTCAAAGAAAGAGAAAAGCGTGAAATACGAACATTTGATATTGACCTTATCGTAAATGACAACTGATAACAAGAGATGATTGACCGGAAATGATAAAATTAATATGCAAACTAAAGTTCAATGCTTTATAACAATTAAAAGTTTAATGATAAAATCGATACACAAACTAAAGTTTCATATCAACATCAAACTCGTATGTCATCTAAGTGTTAATAGTTTTTTTAAAAAAAAATAAAAATGAAACAGAGAGCTATAGGTGTAGATTAAATTGTGCCCCGAACACTGAACTTCTTCCATGAGAACAACTTCAACCTTGTTAAGATATCATAAAGAAGAAGAATATATCAAAATCAATGCTACTCTAAGTACACATTGTTAGATGTTTTTATACAGCTCATACAATAGGTTACAAGTCTAACAGACTCTCTAACCACTCTAACAACCTCAACCACCTATTAACGGCTTCAACATTCATATACAATACGTGCACAATACTGCTAATATTCCCTTTACTTCATCCAATCTTCTGATCTTGTGTTGAACACAATTGTACCCCGATTCTCTCACGAAACACTTCAAATGTTGCTTTGGACAAGGGCTTAGTAAAACCATCTGCAACTTGATGAGCTGCAGGCACATAATTCACACACAACTGCTCAGCAACCACATTTTCACGAATGAAATGTACATCAAGATCTACATGTTTTGATTGTGCATGATATACATGATTGGCACTCATCGCCACTGCTCTTGTATTATCACACCAGATCAACGACTTCCCATTCTGCGTCAACCCGAGATCAGCTAACAGTGTACTCACCCAAGTGACTTCGGCTGTAGCATCAGCTAAACTCTTATATTCGGCCTCCATTGTTGATCGAGAAACATATTTATGTTTCTTGGAACTCCATACAACCAAATGTTTACCTAAAAACACACTATAACCATAAATTGATCGCCAATTAGTGACACTTGCACCCCAGTCAGTATCAGCAAATACTAAAATTATCAACCTCGAATCGAATAGAAAGAACAATAACCCATAATCCACAGTACCGGCAAGGTAGCAAAGAATACATTTCACTACAACTAAATGGTTGTCACGAGGTGCATGCATAAACTGAGCTACATTTCCAACACTGAATGCAATATCAGGTATGCTATGACACACATACATCAATAACCCAACAACGCTTCGATACATACTAGAATCAGAAAGTAACTCACCATCCTCAACCAATATGGACGTAAAAACCATAGGCGTAGCACATGGTGCAGAATTCTTCATGTCTGCCTTCTCCAAAATCTCCAAAATGAACTTTGTTTGACTGAGCATCAACGAGCCATTAAATCATTTTATTTCAATCCCTAAGAAATAACTGAGAGGTCTCAAATCCTTAAGAGAAAACATGTCATGCAACATGCGCACAACATCATTAATTGCAGAAGATGACGAACCGATAATAACAATATCATCAACGTATACCATAAGATAAACACGCTCAACATCGACATTGGTGAAAATAAAGAAGCATAAGCTCGAGAAACTTGAAACCCTATTTAAAGCAACACATCTTTCAACTTGGCATGCTAATTTCGGGGAGCTTGCTTCAACCCTACAATGTTTTCTGTAGCTTACACACGAGAAGTATACCATCAGCTGCCATATGTTCAAAACCTGGAGGTTGCTGCATAAACATTGCTTCCTTCAAATCTCCATTAAGGAAGGCATTATTGATATCTACATGCCTCAATTCATAGTTATTAGACATAGCAAGAGAGAGAACAACATTAAGGGTTGTAAACTTCACAACAGGGCTAAAAGTGTTGAGATAGTCATGTATAGGAACCTGAAAGAACCCCTTTGCAACAAGTTATGCCTTATATCGATGAATTGAGCCATTTGGATTACGCTTCAACTTGAACAACCACTTACAGCCCACTGCAACTTGTCCTGGTGACAACTTAACAAGCGTCTAAGTTTCATTCTTATTCAGGGCATTAAACTCATCCTAAACTGCAGCAGCCCAGTTTGGAGACTGCAGTGCTTCACTAACCGTTGAAGGAACTTCTTCATCAAAAAACTTGAGTAAGCTTTAGGCTTAAAAATACCAAACTTGCTCCTTGTGAGCATCAGATGACAGTTCGTGCGGGGTTCACCAACTTCAAGTAAAACTTCAGTATTGGCACTAGATTCAGCAACAACATTGGTAGGAGTAGGTAAACTAGAAGACTCGACTGCAGCTTCTTCTGAGGAATTTACACTATTATTTATTGTAGGTGTAATAGTGTTATCACTAGCCATAAAAGGAACAACAGTACGACTAGAATGCATCGATGAACCTTCCACTGAATTATATTGTACACCAGGACCAGGAAGTTGTTGAATATTGGTCACAATTTCAAGAGCTTGTGATTATTGGTCCTTGACCACATGTGACTTGACTGAAGCAGCTTTCCTTGCAAAAAGAAATATAGTCTCATTAAAAATAACATGTTTAGAGATGCAGACTCTCCCATCAGTTGCTAAGCATGAAACCCCTTGTGTTGAGGGCTAACACCTAGATACATGCATGGCTGAGACCGAAATGCAAGGTTGTAAGCTTAAAAAGGTCGCAAGTAATAAAACACTAACAACCAAATTCACTATAATTTGATTTCTTCCCCAACAACTTCTCAACAGGAGAGGTCCCTGCAGCACCTTGGTGGGCATCTTATTGATTAACTGAACCGCGACAACAATGGCATAGGACCAGTACTCAACTGGTAGAAACAGTTGTGCAACAATACAAGGGCCAATTCAACTAAGTGTTGATGTTTTCGCTTAACAAAACCATTCTGCTTGGATGTGTGAGGGCATGACACCTTGTGAATAATACCTGCCCTAGTTAGCAATTACGAGAGGCTACGAAATTCACCACCCCAGTCACTCTGAACCACTTTAATTGAAGCACCAAACTGAGTAGCCATCATTTTCTAAAACAACTGAGATGTTGCAGTGGCTTGAGACTTATTTTCAGAAGATAGATCCATGCATGCCAATTACACGCATCAAAAAAAGAAACATAGAATCAAAATCCATTAGAGGAGACATGTGGAGGTCCCCACAAATTAGTAAAATTAAGCTGGAAAAGAGTTTGTATTTGATTGTACAAAAGGTAATTTGTGACTTTTGCCTATATGACAAGCAGTCCAAGTTTTATTAACATACGTAGTAATCTTTACATCAAGTTCTCTAGCAATCTGAACTAAAGTATCACTAGATGGATAACCAAGCCTTCGATGCCATAGTTCATCCATCTCACTAGGCAATGATTTAGAAGTAAGGTTAATATCAACACCAGCACACCAACCTTCACTTCGAGCTTTATTTGTCACAAAAGAGTAAAGTACACCAACTTCCTCACCAGTCAAGAGAACTTGTCCAGTAACCTCATCACACACACAACAACTATTGGAATGGAACTCAAAGAATATATTGTTGTCACTAGAAAACTTAGAGACTGAAAGTAAGTTCTTTGTTATGTGAGGAACATACAATAAATCATGCAACAACAACACTCTAGATGAAGTAGGTAAAACCGAATCACCAACCATTCTAATATCTAGAGAAATACCATTACCAACCGTAAGTTTACCTGGACTATGAAAATCAGAAAAATTCACTAGGTTTGTCCTATCTGGAGTTACGTGATGAGTGACACCCGAGTCCACCACCCAATTCTCAGGAGATACAACAAAAACATTCACTTAAGACTACATGGACCCTTAAGAATCCAATCTCCCACGAGAACAACACTCCCATCCTTGACTGCTACCACTTTAGGCAAAACCATACGAGGAGTACATACTGGTTGAATTATCCTTGGAAGGAGCAAGATTGTTGGCCGAAACACAAGAGAAATCTTCATCAAATTGATGCCAACAATGGTCAACCAACTGGCCAAGTTTCCCGCAAAGATGACACTGCATATGCGTCCAACCTTGCCCTTTACCACCATTTCTTGCACCAGATCCGGAAGATACACGACCAGTTTTGTGATCCTAACGATTATACGAACCACAATCAACATCACTCTGAGAAAAATTAGCAACCATGGGAAAAGTCTCCTATTGTTCATCAAATTCGATGAAATGCACCTTAGCATCCATTAACATAGTATAAATGTTATCTAACGAGAGAGCCTCATTCATAGTAGAGATAATAGCCATGAACGGTTGATATTCACGGTGAAGACCCTTCAAAATGCTCATTGTAATATCCCAAACACCGAGTCAGTGATTATAGTGTAAGAATTTAAAAATTTGGTTGGTTAATTTAAATAAATTAAAAAGTACAAGGATTAATTTAGGAAATTGTGTTTAAGACTTATTATTAAGAATGAAAGAATAGAGGGGCATTATGGTCTTTTAGAAGGAGTTGAATTAAATATTCATTCTTTAGTGATATTTATTAAGTGTTATATAAAGGAAAAGGGATAAGTCTGACAGTGGTTCTCTACTCTTCTTCTTCTAGTCCCTGTACCCTCCATAGTAAAGGTAAGATTTCTTTAAGTTGGTTTTTTATTTCATTTTTTGGGTTGGTTTTGAAGCCTTAAATGATATAGAGGCTTAAGGAAAGTTCAAATATGATTAAAACTAAGAGATTAGTGATTTATTATTGATTTAATAAAATGAGTTTTTAAGTGATTTGATGAAATATGCTCAGTTATTGGAGTTTAAAAGCACTTTTGACTTGTCAAAGAAGTAAATAAAAGATTTGGAGCCTTAGAAGTAATTAAAACATGTTTGAAAATTTGATGTGATTCTTAGTTTTGAGTGTCATTTGGAGATATTGGATATTATAAGGAGATTTATGAATGTAATCTAGTTGGGATAAGTGATAATGGGTTTGATGGTAGAGTTGGAGATAAGAGTAAGAGATTTAGGTGAAATTTGTGTAAAATTCGAAGTAAAATAGGTCAAATCTGGGTAAGGGTATCGGTACTGGAAGAATAATATCGATACTATAAGGTTAAATTGAAGGATTCAGATGAACAATATCGATACCGATTTAAAGAAGTATCAATACTGAGGTGTAGGATCGATACTAAGAGGAATGTATCGATACCGTAATCAAAAATGAAATTCCAGAATGCTAGAATGGTATCGATACCGAAGTGGGTATCGGTACCATAGAAGAGAAGTATCGATAATGTAGGATGGGTACTGATACTATTCAGTCTGAAATTTTAAGTTAGGATGAATGTTATTAGAATTCAAAAATAATAGTACTTTTGAGTATTATTATTATGTATAAATGTTAGAAAGTATACTAACATTTGTATTGTATGTGTGATGATGGATACTTGTGTAGATCATAATCAAAATCCTGAGTCAAGCAAACAAAAAGGCAAGGATAAAGTAGCAGAATAGTCGAACATAATTAAGGCATAATAGTGAGGCATACCAGATGAGTGCATTTCTTATGTACTTATATGATATGAGGATGACTCGCGATGAGTCAACCTCGAATGTTTTAATAAAAGAATGTTTTATCATATCTTAACATATTTTCTTAAAGTTTATGGAAATGATTTTACGAATAAATTTTAGAGTATGAACTGCTCTGAAATAGATATATGTACTTCTATATTATTGTAATAACTATCGATGTTCAAATAAATGTTAAATCTGTGAATTTCACTTAAAGGCCCATAGTATGTGCATTGAGATTCATAGGTGCATTTTGACGTACTTTGTGTATGATGGTTATTGATCGATTTTGTTTAATGTATAAGTTGCATTTTCGTATGATGGTTATCGATCGATTTTGTTTAATGCATATGTTTCATTTTCGTATGATGGTTATCGATCGATTTTGTTTAATGCATATGTTGCATTTTCGTATCAGTACTATATGCACTTTCGACACTATGTGTGCACCCATGGTATTCATAATGAGTTTATGAATGACCATTTCGACACTATATGTGCATCCATAGAATTCATAATAAGTTTGTGGATTATCATTTCGACACTTAGGTGCAACTCATGTACCTTGTATTCTCATTCAACATACATTGGGCAAATAAAAAGGATAATTTGGAAAAATAGTGATTAATAAGTATGATGGGCATACTAAATATAGTTTCATCGGTTATGTGAAAGAAACTTAGTTTACTAAGACAATTTTAATTTTTCCTATGAATTGTCCGATTTTAATTCATATTTTGATAGTCTATGGTATACCTATGTATTGGTTACACTTCATTTATATTATTATGACTCACTAAGTGAAAACTTAGTGTGTGTTGGTTTCACGCATAGGTAATATCATACTAGCGGAGTAAGGAGTGCAGCTGAGATCATCAATCAAAGGTTACCTCATCAGTAACTGTATGACAAATATGTCTACTTTTGATATTATTAGATGACATGTAATAGACTGATAATAATGCTCTGGAAAATATTTGACTTATGATGATTGTAATATTTAATATGTTAGAACCTTAAGACTATTTTACATACTAAAAGTTAATGAACATTTTGTTATTATTACATTAAAATGTTTTATGTGTAGAAATAAAATTTTACTAGTTTTCAAAAGCGGAAATGTTTTTAAAAGTCATGTGACTTGTGTACAGAAATGTATATGGGAAATAGGTGTTACACTCACAATCTGTTCGACTGGAGGAATAGCACTTCCCCATGAAGCAAGATCATCACACACCTCCTTAATACGCATAAGATAAACGTGCATGTTGTCATTTCCCTTCCTCGTGGACTGCAACTTATAGTGAAGACTCATAACAGCCATGGTAAAGCGGTTTGCAAAAAACTTGAGCAACGTCTCCCAAGCCGCAGCAGCAGCAGTTTCGGCTCCAACAAACTAAGGCAGAAGATGTGGACTAAACGTAGATAGCAACCAATACGCAAGTGCACTATCTTGTGCATTGAAGTCTTTATACGCCTTATTTTCTTGGATCTCTCCATTTACATCAAGAATAGTCATCGGTGGAGGAGAAACAACACCGGTCAATAGTTGCTCCAGAAGATGACTCCGAATTGAGAGCAAGATATGTTGTTTCCAAAGAAAGAAGTTAGATTCATCAAGAATCACATTTACTTTCTTGTTCGTAAACCCTCGAGAAGCACCAGAAGAGAGATCCATGAGCAAATAGCCAAACAGAAACACTCTGATCACGAACGGAAGTGAGAACAAAGAATCCCAAGACCAGTAGCGAATGATACCATGTTAAGATATTAGGAAGAAGAAGAATATATCGACGTTATATTAATGAAATCAATGCTACTCTGAGTACACATTGTTATATGTTTATATACAGCTCATACAATCGGTTACAAGTCTAACAGACTCCCTAACCACTCTAACAACCTCAGCCACCTATTAATAGCTTCAACGGTCATATACAACACGTGCACAATATTACTAATAGATCTCATAGGGCGATGCCTAGAAAATATGAAGACCAGGATCTTTTGACCATGCCAAACTGTTAGTCCGTCAACCACTCTATTACACTCCCAAGGTGCATATGCAAACTTTACATTCCAACTTCGGTTGATCAATTCACGAATATGGGGGAGCATCAAGGATCCCCCACTCATCCTATAGGAGATTTGAGAATCCATGATAAAGTTTCTCTACAATCAGTTTCGACAACCACATTATGAAAATTTGAATTCCAAGCCAGAGTTAATTCTGCGAATATACCCTATACCTCCGCATCAATGGTCCAACAAACTTTGAGAAGCTCGTAATCCAAGTACCCTCATGATTCCGCTGCACCCCACCACAGTAAGTGTTAAATAGTTTAAAGTCTCAAAGGTTACTTTAAACCCAAAATTAAAGTCATATAGCGCTAGGATTCGTTAGAAATTCTTGAATCGATTATCTCCGAGTTGGGTGTATTGTATTTTTCTATTGATGTTGGCCTTTCTTTTCCATTTTAATTTTGATGAATCTTTTCCCTGCTCAAATTCACTCTCTATTTACGCATTGATGTTATCGTGCTAACTGTGTGGGGGAATCTGTGTCTATAATCTTTATATACTTCTCATATTTTTTGTCTTACCAATACCATGAACGTTGATTTGTTGTTTGTCATTCAGTTGTTTAAGTTTAATTCGTCTGTAAAAAAGAAGCAAGTGAAAGAGTACTAGCCGGATTGTATTAAACATGCTAAGAAGAAAAAAGAGGCGCTTGGAAAAAGCCCTTGCTACTTCCGCTGCCATCCGCTCTGAACTAGAGAAAAAGAAACAGAAAAAGAAGGAAGAACAGCAGAGGCTCGATGAGGAAGGTGCTGCGATTGCTAAAGATGTCACTTTGCATGTCCTCCTTGGTGAAGACTCTGATGATTCATGTAAGGTTATGCTACGGAAGGAAGAGGGTTTCAACTGTTGGGATTACGCTGGCAACTTCGATCTATTATGGGTGGAGGGGTATCTTGCCAACCGCATCAGGTTCATTCAAACTATGAAGGGTGGGTCAACAATGCGTATAAAGCTCGACACGAATGGGCTGAGTTTGGAAACAGTGACTGGTCATTCTCATAAGGAGACTATGGAAGGGATCTTGCTGCACCATATTTTCAGGAGGGAGGCCAAGGAAGTGTAGGACTTTCAGTTGGTCTTATCGCAGCGCAGGCTGTTTCGGCACTACAGAGCAGGGAGACTGTAGAGGTGGACACAGTCATCCTCAACGGGATGCTGAGAGGCTAGACAAGTCCTTCGTTTCTATGTTCAATATTTGCTCATATGTGTAAGTATTTTTCCATAAATTATGTCTCAATAAACTAAAAAGACTAGCAAAAATTAATCGTTTATAAGGTTTAAATACTAATTAATTATAATAAAATCAAAATATATTACAAGATAAATAAATTATTTTTTAAGACACAATCAGATACAATATATAATCACCTTTTATTAAAATAGTACATAAATTATTAAACATCGCATACGAAGAGTTTTTAGGTGGCAAAGATCAATTAAAGTTCATCAGTCTTCTCCTTCTCCTTCCTGAGGAACTAGTTATTCAAAAATCTCGTCAGGAGGTTCAATCTGAACAAAAGTGTGCATCAAATTTTAATTTCAAGCAGTAGATAAATTTAGCAATATAAGTTTTCTGTGCACGTTGATACTTTTAATAAGACGAACATGACTCGACTTACCTTTGAAAGCACACGGTCAATATGTGCAATATAATTGCAGTCTTTGCAGTAGTAAACATCATGTTCCGGATTCCTTTCTATTTCACACATATCATAGTATGTTGCGGAATACCGCTATCGGATAGAGAAAAATCGTAATTATAATTTGAGAAAATAAAAATAAAGATCAAGAAGACACAAATTTTACGTGGAAAACCCCTAAATAATATAGGGTAAAAACCACGAGCAAATATAGAAGATTTTCACTATGAGAAAATAGGAATTACAACTTCTCTCGATTTAACAAAGAGAAAACAATAACAATTCTCTTTTGATAAAAATGAGAAAACAACTCTCAAGAAAACTCTAAATTCTATAGTATTGGAGAAAGCTAGAATGATTTGGGATGATTTTGAAGCTAAATGGGTTATGGCATTTATAGTTGAAGCTTAAGGACTAATATTGTAAATACCCTAAAGTGCAGGGACTAAATTTGATATTTTTCCCATTACCAAATTTCAACAAAATCAGCTATTCTTTTTTTCCACAATTTCGGTGTGCACCGAAAGCCACCGAAAACTTAACTTTTCATTTGCACCGAAACTTGACTTTTCAACAATCTCTCACTTGAAGATTTGATTGTAACAATCATATCTTCACACCATTCTTTCTATCTTGTACCTCTTTGTTGTATTCCAGTGCTCTTTGCATTGATTCACCATGTATCGACTAACCACTACCACTGCTTGTGTAATGTCTGGTCTTGTGCATATCATAACGAACATTAAACTTCCCCATGCCGATGCATATGGTACTCGAGACATCTTCATCCTCTCTTCTTCACTGCTAGGACTCATGTTGGAGGATAATTTGAAGTTAATAGGAAGAGGGGTAGAAATTGGCTTACAATCTTGCATGTTGAATCATGACAAGATCTTCTTCAAGTAATTCTTTTGTGAAAGGCAAATCTTCCTATTACTTCTGTCTCGGTGAATTTGCATCCCTATAATCTTGTTTGCTGATCCCAAGTCCTTTTCCCTACCCAGTTGTGCCTTCAATTCTTCAATATGATCTTTGTTGAGTCCTGCAACCAACATGTCATCCACATACAACAACAATATAACAAAATCGTTATCACCAAACCTCTTGAAATAAGCACAAGGGTCTGCATTAAATCTATTGTATCCATGGCACATAATGAAAGAATCAAATCTCTTATACCAATACCTCGACACCTGCTTTAGACCGTATAGAGATTTGTTCAATCTGCAAATCAAGTTCTTCTTTTCTTTTTCTTCAAAACCTTCAGACTGGAGCATATAAATCTCTTCTTCAGGATTTCCATGAAGAAAAATTGTTTTAACATCTAGCTGCTCTAGATGTAAATTCTATGTAGCACATATTGCCAAAAATACTCGAACAGTTGTTAGTCGAACCACAGGAGAAAAGATTTCACTTAAACCAGTACCTTCTTTTTCAGCATATCCTTTTACCACCAGTCTTACATGATACCTCTCAACTTGATCATTACCATTTTGCTTGATTTTGAAGACCCATTTGTTACCAATTGGCTTCCTTCCTTGTGGTAGTGACACAAGGTCCCATGTATTATCTTTTATGAAGGGCTTCAATTTCTTCTTATATCGTCATCATCCATAATGAAGCATCTTAGCTGTTTATTACCTCCTAGAATGTTGATGGCTCGCCGTCCTCTATTAAAAGGCAGTATGTAATATTTCCTTATATAACATAATATGAGTGTCAATTGGGACGTCTTCTCACACGATTTGATTGAGGAGTTGTTGGAGCTTCAGAACTCTCTGGTTATCTTTTATAAAGGGCTTCAATTTCTTCTTGCATCGCCATCATCCATAATGAAGCATCTGAGCTGTTTATTGCCTCCTGGAATGTTGATGGCTCGCCGTCCTCTATTAAAAGGCAGTATGTAATATTTCCTTTTATAACATAATATGAGTACCAATTGGGACGTATTCTCACACGATTTGATTGAGGAGTTGTTGGAGCTTCATAACTCTCTAGTTTTTGTTCATCATGTGCTGGTTCTGCTTCAGAAGAATATCCTTGTTCAAACTCCTTTTCCACATGTATCTGTTTAGTCTTTAACTTTTTAGCGCTATCATCATCTTCTTTTCTTTACAGTTTATCTTTTACAAAGATAACATCCTTGCTGATGATCACTTTGCGGGTAGTGAGATCTCACAAGCGATACCCCTTTACTCAATCAGCATACCCCAAGAATTTGCATTTCCTGGATTTTTTTTATCCCATATCATTCTAGTTGTCTTCTTCTCCTCAATGTTTGATAATACTTCATCTGGTAATGCTAGATGAAAGATTGTCATACCATTCCCATCCATTTCGTTTCATTTGCTGTCATCTATGAAATTTATCGGCCTTTCACTGATAGTTGCTAGACAACCGTCTTTCCTCAGGATGACCTTCATCTTCAATTTCCACAATGAGAAATTTCTCTCATTGAATTTTTCAATATCAAATTTCGTTGCCATAGCTTTTATTACGGACAACTCCTACTATTTCACTATCGTTAATAGTTCTCTGGAACCTTCAAAGAATGGGTAATACCTTCTTGCTTTCTTATGTTGGAGAATCCACCTTTTGGTGGCAACAACAATAAAAATAAGTAGATATTACACACTCTAATCTGGCTATGATACCAATTGTTGCGGAATACAGCTATCGGATAGAGCAAAATCGCAACTGATAATTTGAGAAAATAAAAATGAAGATAAAAAAGACACAATTTTTACGTGGAAAACTCCTAAATAATATAGGGTAAAAATCACGGGCAAAGATAGAAGAATTTCACTATGAGAAAATAGAAATTACAACTTCTCTCGATTTAACAATGAGAAAACAATAACAATTCTCTCTTAATAAAAATGAGAAAATAAACTCTCAAGAAAATTCTCTAAATTCTCTAGTATTGGGAGAAAGTTAGAATGATTTAGGATGATTTTGAAACTAATTGGGTTAGGGTATTTATAGTTGAAGCTAAAAGACTAATCTTGTAAATATCTTAAAATATAGGGACTAAATTTGTAATTTTCCCATTACCCAATTTCAACAAAATCAGCTATTCTTTTTTCCTCAATTTTGATGTGCACCGAAAGCCACCGAAAACTTGACTTTTCATTTGCACCGAAACTTGACTTTTCAACATAGTAGTAGTTTCCTGAATCATCTTCAACCACTGATTTTGTAAGTGTAAGTGGATGCAAATTACACACATGTTTGACGATATACGGTAGCGGAATACATTCGAGATGAATGTAGAATTTACACTCGAGGCAGTAGAAGAAGGTGTCTCGACATTTTGATCCACATATAATACACCTGGGAGATATCTTAGCAGAAGTGTTTTTCCTGAAATGTTGAAGGCGATGAACATGGCGCACGAAAAATGCATTTCAATGGCACGATCAAAACAGAAAAGCCAAATGTCCTCAACAAAGTCTTTGCAAAGATCACATATTCTTTCGGTTTTCCCCGCAAGTGAGAAAAGAATATGTAGGTGGAATGGACTCTGAACTTTCGTAGGCATGTACTTGAGACAGGATTCATGAAAAACGACTCCACAAAAGAGACAAAAAAACATTAAACCACCAATGTCATTTTTGCATGCTAAGCAATAATTATTCATGGAGTTCTGTTGAAAAGCATCAACCTTACAACGGGTCAACGGGTGGATGTGGCCAAAATGGGAGATTGTGGTTTTGATTTGTTTTCCTTTGTCTGCCTCACGTTCAACAAGATCATTATCTAATGTTAAAGCGGTACATTTGGTATGAAGGCTGAACAAACATAGGCTACAATCGTAAGAAAAACCAAGGCACAATTCTCCACAACCGTTACACACAAACATAACCTTTGCTTCATCGTTGAGAATTAACGGATGTGGATGAAAAAAATCACTTTGTATTATCTCCTCAACAAAAGCATTACAATTGCATTAGAATATTTGATCTGTCATGAGTGAACGTAATTTAGACAATGAAGCTAACTATTAAGTTGATTCAGACTAACCTTTCCATTGTCGTCCAATATCCTTTCCGATTCAAAACTTTTGTCAAATTTATCTTCTATTTGCAGTTGATCCATAAACATCTTCGTTGTATGTTCAAATTAAACAAAATAGTTGCAAAAAGTAATTGTCGTCCAATATCCTTTCCGATTCAAAACTTTTGTCAAATTTATCTTCTATTTGCAGTTGATCCATAAACATCTTCGTTGTATGTTCAAATTAAACAAAATAGTAGCAAAAAGTAATTAATTTCCTTCCAAATTCACAATAATAAAAATAATTAATTTAGATGTGTTACCTCGGGAGTCACACAGTCGATATGTGCAATAAAATAGCATTCTTCACAATAAAAAACATGATGTTCTGCATTCCGTTTTGTCTCACATATGTCGCAGCAATGATCTCCAGAATCATCTTCAATAAAGTAATTTATAAGCACAAGTGGATGCAAATGGCGTAGTGAAATACACTAGAAATGTATACGGAAATCGCACTCTGTACATCTGAAGGAATCATCGCGATCTGTTCTAAGACAAACATGACAGGATATCTCAGTGGCAATGCTCTTCCCCAAAAATATGCTTGATAGCACGAGTGCGATACTTAGCACAAGACAAGTGTAGCCTAACATCGCATTCTTTACAGTAGAAGCAGAAGTCTGCAACATCTTCCCCACAAGCATAACATGCATGTGAAGAATCCCCACGAATTGGTCGGGGGAGAAGAATATGTTGAGGATGAAATAGACTTTGAACTTGTCTCGACATGCCATTTATGCATGATTCATGAAGAACAATTTCACATGCAATGCATGTATAGATCAGAGTCCCTTGAAGGTCATGTTTGCATGCCATGCATTTTGGCATCTCTGACGACTATGTAACCGTCGTTGGAAATTGAAACTTGCCCCGGGTGAGTGGATGATTATGGCTGAAATGATGAATTGTAATTTTAATTTGTCTGGCTTCTTGCAGGGCCTAATGAACGAATAGATCATCATTGTTTAAAAAAGTGCTTGCGCATCTAACATCAAGGTTGAACGCACATTGGATGCACTTGTAATTGAGAGGAGAAATTGGCAGCCTTCCACATCCATCGCATGTTGGGAATTAAACAAGTAATTTCCCTATAATCATATTAGTGAGAATGCGAAATAAAAGCGAAAAAATAATATCCGAAATTGATAACGGAGTTCAGCCAATTATGCTTACGTCTCGGGACTGCTGCGGATCTTATACTAAAGAGAGAAAATTTACAGGTGTTTACAAAACACTCACAACTCACAAGAGAACTCTCTAAACTCTTTAGTATTGGGAGAAAGAAATGATTTGGGATGATTTTGAAGCTAAATGGGTTAGGGTATTTATAGTTGAAGCTTAAAGACTAATCTTGTAAATACCCTAAAGTGTAGGGACTAAAATATAATTTCCTCATTTTCATTTTTCAACACAAATCTGCCAACCTTTGAAACTATGCACCATTCGGTGCCAACTTTGAATCATGCACCGAATTTGCAGCTATTATTGACTTTTCCAACAATCTCGCACTTGAAGACTGATTTTAATCTGTCTTCACACCTCGATCAATGCAACAGCATTTCTGATCTTGTTACCCTAGCATGCCAACTTAAGCTGAACACAACTTCAGTTTGTCCGTAGTCACCGTCTTTGTTAACATGTCTGCCGGATTTTGAGCTCCACTAATCTTTTCAAGTTTCAAAATCCCATCTTCCAGAAGAGACCAGATAAAATGATATCGCAATTGTATGTGCTTCGTCCTGGAATGAAAAGACGGATTCTTCGCTAGATGAATAACACTTTTACTGTCATAAAACAAGACATTGTTTTCTTGTTTCTTGCCTAACTCTTCCAAGAAACTTTGGAGCCAAACCATCTCCTTGCTGGCTTCAGTAACAGCGACATATTCTGCTTCAGTTTTGGAGAGAGCAACTATCTTCTGAAGTTGAGAAACCCAACTCACTGCAGTGCCTCCTAGAGTATAGACATACCCTGTAGTGCTCCTTCTGATGTAAACATTTCCGGCTAAGTCAGCATCTACATAGCCTGTCAGTATCGTATCTCCACCTTTGAAACAAAGTGCTTTTTTTGTGGTACCCCTAAGATATCTGAGGATCCATTTGACTGCTTCCTAGTGTACCTTGCCCGAAATATTCATGTACCTGCTAACAGCTCCCACTGCATGAGCAATATCTGGTCTAGTACAAACCATGGCATACATAAGACTTCCAATTACTGAGGCATACATCACCTTCACCATTTGTAAACATTCTTCCTCCGTATTTGGTGTCTGTTCTTTGGAGAGTCTAAAATGAACACCTAAAGGTGTACTTACTGGTTTAGCATCTTGCATGTTGAACCTGGAGAGTACTTTGTTGATGTACTCAGCCTGTGATAACATCAAAGTCCCTGAATTTGTGTCTCTCTTAATCCTCATCCCAAGAATCTGCTTTGCAACGCCCAGATCTTTCATTGCAAACTGCTTCGACAATTTTTTCTTCAAGTTTATAATCTCTTGCATATATGAGCCTGTAACGAGCATGTCATCAACGTACAACAATAAAATAATGATGCTCTTGTCGAACTTCTTGATGTAGCAACAATCATCTGCTTGGCATCTGGTAAAACCACTACTACTCATGAAACTATCGAACTTCTTGTACCACTTTATAGGAGCTCATTTTAAACCATACAAGGTATTATTCAACCTGCATACCAGATTTTTCTTGTTTGCCTTTATAAAGCCTTCTGGCTGCCTCATATATATTTCTTCCTCCAAATCACCATGAAGGAAAGCTGTCTTTACATCTAACTTCTCAAGATGTAGATTTTCTACATCTACAATTTTCAACACCAGTCTAATTGTAAACAGTTTCATGACTGGAGAGAAAATCATTAGAGTCAATACTTTTTTTTTGTTGAAAACCTTTGACAAACAATCTTACTTTGTAGTGTTTTCTCCCATCGTGCTCTTCTTTGATCCTGTAAATCCACTTCTTATAGAGTGCTTTCTTGCCTGGTGGTAATTCAACTAATTCCCATGTCTGATTTGACATAAGCGAGTCCATCTCATCTTTCATGGAAGACTCCCACTTGACTGAATCCTCCACCTGCATTACTTCATCATAGCACTCTGGTTCACCATTTTCAGTCAACAACAAGTAGTGCAAAGAAGGTGAATAACATTGGGTTGGTTTAGGAATTCTGGAGGAGTGTCCCAGTTCTGGTGTGACTGGTTCTTCTTGAACTGCTTCAGGACTGATCTGAACATCATTTCCAGAAATCTCATACTTGATTCTATGGTTGACCTGTCTTTGTACATCACATTCTCATTGAAAATTGCATCTCTTCTTCTGATGATCTTCCTATTTTTGTAGTCCCAAAACCGGTAACCGAACTCATCACCACCATAACCAACAAAGACACATTTCTTGGTGATCGCTTGTAATTGTAAATGCTAAGGCAAGCAAATCTGTTCAAGTATACACAATCGATGCAAGTAATATAGTAGTGAGTGAGTATCGTCTTCACAAGGATTGGAGTGCTTTTAAAAGATTGCTACAACTAAGAATAGGTGTCACTAACTAATCCTAAGTATCTAAGTCAAATTATATAAACAAGGAAAATATGCAGAAAAATTGTAAAGTGAAGTGAGCAGAAAAATGTTGTCGAGGGAAGAAAAATATGCAAAGATAAATAAATAAAAGTTGTCAACGTTAAAGTTATCGAAACTCTATAAATAAACTGGAAACCTCTCACAATCAGACTTTTAACGAAACACTTAGGTTGGTTTTGCTATGGCGAGAAGTTATTTTATGCTAAGAATGATTTGGTATGCTATGCTTAGACTGCCCGACATGATTACTGAGTATTCTTAGACAGATGCTATGGAAATACTACTCGGCTTGAGCTACAACCCTTGGTTTGTCATACTGTTGTTGCAGCAATACCTCTCAGTGTGAACTATAGTCGTTATCTATCCTACTCAAGTGTTTATCCCTTTTAGTCGATTGAAACCCTCTCCTTATCTCTAAGGTAGACAACTTAGAACATCACCATCCCGGATCCATTCCATTGTTCACGTAGATCTATCTTAATTCTCTCGAATCTAAGAATTAATATCTAGACAAACAACAATCTCTCGAAGCTCTTAAAGGTCTAGAAATATTTCGCCTAGGCACCAGGCAATCTCTCGAAGCTCTTACAGTGTCAAGGCAAAAGTTTAAAATAGTGAACAAAACAACACTTAACAAAAACATACTTAATCATTCATTAAAGATAAAATAAAATATCATCCAAGCAATCACAACACCAAATAAAATAGTTTATGGTGTGGTTAACATCATCCCAAAATTATTCATTAAGTACAAGCCCTTAGAAAAATAAAACATGAAGAACAATAGGAAGAAAAAATCCCAGAACAGAGCTCTGTCGTGACATCAGAACACTACCATGACTGCTCTAGCGCACCAGCCTCTCTCGAGGGCCTAGTTGCCGCCCCGGCGAAGCCTGGCTATAGAGAGCACCAAGGACGGACAAGTGGGGGCGGTGGAAAAAGGACATCGCGACCGCCTTTTTCCAAACCTGGGGAATTTTCTCTAAATGATTCTCCCCTCTCCCCGCTCTTTTTGGCGGCTGTGATTGGGTATTTATAAAAGGTATTTTCCTAGGGTTTTACATCATTAAATACTCCTTAAATAACCATTTTTTCTTGTCCAGCTATAAATTGAAAGGCGGCTGGCTGTTGTCAGACTTTTGGAGGTTTCTTGCATGTGAGATCAATCAGGCAGCTGGCAGGTGACGTCAGTAATTCATCAGATTCGCGTCAGACTTGCAAGATTTTTGTTGCCTCGGCAAGGAAAATATTTTCTTTACTGTCTTCGTCTTCTGTGTTCCATTGGCCCTATCAAATTAAATTGTCATGGAAAATAAATTTTTCCTTAGTTATTTCCTGCATCATCACAATCAACAAACAACCTTTCTCATCAGCAACATCAATTTAATCAAATAAACGTTACCTTGGCAAAACTTATCCACCACATGAAAATATATCCTAAATGCAACTATATGCGGCTAAAATGCTATGTCAATGGGTTTTAGACAATCAATAACTTAAGTTAAAAGACCTAAAATATAATCTTTTTACAGAGTTATCACACCCCCAAAACTTAAGCTATTGCTTGTCCTCAAGCAAATGATAATAAGCAGTTGAGAAATAAGTTTCCATGTCAAAGCAAAAAATTAGGACAATCATGTGGTTTAAAATTTCAGCCCTTAGCAAAACGTTTCTCCTCAACATAGTAGATTGTACGAGAAGTCAAGTACCTTTCCTAGGTCAGGATTCTTTATCGGTGTGTGTGCGTGATTGTATAGCAGTATATGCTTTAACGTAGTTAGAAAACTCATAAGTAAGCGCTTATGTTTTGCCAAGACATCAAATTATTCATCAAGCATAGTTTCACTCCTATTGTTTTTTAACTTGTAACTTCAACTCTTTCCCTTTTTTTACACTACCATCCCACACTCCAAGTGAAAGGAAGCATACCTTCCACCCCGAGCTAGTCAAGTAGAGTTTTTTTTACACTGCTTCGAGGGGAGTCATCCCATCACACCTACCATCCCACACTCTAAGTGAAAGGGAGCATACCTTCCACCCCCGAGCTAGTCATGTAGAGTCATCCCGTGACTGCTTTCATTCACTCATATGCCGAGGCAACAATTTATTTAAGGGATTTTTTTAGGTCATGCCATTGCACAGCGGAGTGTCCCTTTACAGTTATGCCGAGACTTTTATTTGTAATTCAACACAATTCAAAACATTTAGGAGTTCGATTTAGCCTTTCAAACATTTAATGCCACGACGCGCAAAAAGTTCTTTCCTAAAAAATTTCTAAGCACCTTAAGTAGAGAAAGCATACAATTGTGTTCAAAGAGTCACAAAAAATCAAGTCCTAAGGTCAGTTCTAGCCTTCAACAGTCATGTAAAATAATTATGGCCTAGGCAATAAAATTTGCTTTCATTATTGGGCATCATCAACTTTTTCCAACAACTATCCTAATGAAACTCATGCCATGACAACAAATATTTCAACCAATTATTATCAAAAAAAAAACTATGTATGGAGTACAACACCTCCCCCAAACTTGAGAGATGCATTGTCCTCAATGCATGAAGACTAAACTAAAGATGAAATGTAATGCAAGATACCTTGACTAACATCTAATTTGATGGTAGTGGAGTTGTTTTGCGCAGATTCCTCAGGTGGAGAAGTCCAAACATGATTTGTTATTATCTTCAGGCGATGCTTGATCAGAGGTATTACAATTTGCCTTGGCATTTGTGTAGATGGGTGGACATCATCAGTAATGTCATTATTTGTGCCAACACCAATTGAGTCTTCTTTCTAAGTGGGTGCAGTATCCATGGGGGCTTTACTCTTGTCCACATTCTTAGGAGCATGTTCCTAAAAAAAACTAATAGTAAAAGTAAATAAAGAAATAAAGCAAAGAAAAACATAAATAAAAAAATTGCCATGACCAAAATAAAATAAAATAAATAGGGTTGAAGGGATGGAAACTCCAAACATCCTGAAATGATATGGCAGTTTTGTAGCGTTCTATCGGAGCACCAGTATAGACCAAAGTGCCCCACACATATAACAGTTCCAACTTCAATATATTTTGTCCTGGCAGTTCGTATCTTTCACATCTAAAATGTAGGACCTTTGCAGTAGTCCTCTCTCCTTTAAAGTACTCTCCGCATGAAGCTGAATTATAGTGGAATAGGATCTCTTCGTTATGCTCCTTCAATCATTGAGAGAATGGTGGAGGGGGCCTGACTTCATCTGTTGCAGGTGGAGGTAAAAATTTTGTCGTGGCAATAAATTTTCCACCATCAGTAGGATGACTTATTAAACCCTCATATTTTTCCTTCTCCATAGGCAATTCTTCTTGTACAACAAGTTCAGCTCGACCTTCAGATTCTTCTGGTACAGTGTCGCGGCAAACATTTTCTTGATTCTTCCCCCTAAACTTGTCTTCTTGATTGAGTTGGGTACCACTCCTCATTGTAAGCGCACTGTATTGCTCATTTTCGTTAGGCTTAGTGACCTCAGTATCACTAGGGAGGCTTCCTTGTATACGAGCATATAACGCTGTGGTAATTTGGCTCACTTGGTTCTCTAATACTCTCAAAGATGAGCTATGACTTTGTAATAAAGTTGTCTGACTTTGCAACAGTATGCCTTGTCTTTTAATTTTTGAAGAGTGTTTGTGTAGTAAGGCCTTAGTTGAAGTCGTGAAATCTTTTGTCGAGGCCATAAAATCTTGCAGTGAAGCTTCGAGGGAATTAGAATTTGAGAAAGATGTTGAACCCTTGTTAATATGTTGCCAGGGCATTTGTTGATGCTGAAAATTTATAGGTTCAGAAATACTTTGTTGTGGCGTGTTAATGTTGCATGCATGGTTGTTGTTGGTCCCTTGATTACCCCATGAAAAATTTGGATATTTTCGCCATCTAGGATTGTATGTATTAGAGTAGGGGTTGTTGTTGTTTCTATTAAAATTTCCCACGAAATTGATAGACTCCAGGTTTTCTGGGCATTCACTTTCATGATGGTTGCCGTGGCAAAAATTGCATGTTGAGCTGGTTACCTTGACTTCCTTCACCTCGCTGGAACGCTGCAAATTTTTCAACATATTTTTTATGGCAGAAAGTTGGGCAAACACTGAATTCTTGTCATCAAGTTCAAATGCCCAAGACATTTTTATTCCGGTTTCAAACCTTGTAGAAGGGAATTGATAATCATTATTGGCTATCCTATCAAGGATATCAAAGGCTTCCTCGGGTGATTTGTCAAGTAGAGTACCATTCGTCGAGGCATCCAACATCATGCGAGTGGGTGCATTGACTCCATTATAAAACATCACAATTTGAGTCCAGTCGTGGAATCTATGATTGGTGCACTTGCGAAGCAAACTTTTGTATCGGTCCCAACACTCATACATAGACTCTTCATCGCCTTGGAAAAAAGATGCTATGGCTTTCCTGAGATGGTTGTTCATATTGGGTGGATTATGCCGTAGCAAATATTATTTGCACAATTCTACCCAGGACCTTATCGAGCCGAAAGGTAGTCCATTAAGCCATGCCTTAGCGTGATCTATCAAAGAATATGGAAATAACTTCAATTTCAGTACATCTTCATGTACACTTTGCTATTGAAAGGATTCACAGACTTCCAAAAATGCTCGAACATGTTGCCTTACATCTTCATGGGGAGCTCCACCAAACTGTCCAATCAAGTCCAACATGTCAAACATAACCGGTTTGAGCTCGAAGTGGTTTGCTTGAATCTTGGGAGCTATAATA
This sequence comes from Hibiscus syriacus, assembly GCF_006381635.1. Classification (NCBI taxonomy): domain Eukaryota; kingdom Viridiplantae; phylum Streptophyta; class Magnoliopsida; order Malvales; family Malvaceae; genus Hibiscus; species Hibiscus syriacus. Next base: position 7,958,198 of record NW_024063533.1, on the reverse strand, counting down.
GCAGGCGTAAGGTCATCCAAGGTGGGAGCTAAGTGATCTCTAATAGTTCGTGGTCTTGCAACATTCTTCGCAATTTTATTTGCCGTGACCTTTTATTCTTCAGGTTCCTTCACTTCATTTTGAACTTTGTATATAGCTTTTTGAGCTCCTTGAACATAATTTCTTTGACAGAATTTTTTTCAATCTCAGGTTCAAAATGAGATAATGGTTCCTTGGGACTTTTACAAGTTATGCAACCACTCAACACCTGAAAAGGGTAAACAAAAATAGCGAATAAATCCATAAAAATAAAATAAAAATAATAAAAAAGAAACAAAATAATGCTATAACAAAACTTTTAAAAACACCAATTATCAATCCCTGGTAACGACGCCAAAAACTTGATCGCTTGTAAATGTATATGCTAAGGCAAGCAAATATGTGCAAGTATACACAATCGATGCAAGTAATATAGTAGTGAGCGAGTATCGTCTCCACAGAGATTGGAGGGCTTTTAAAAGATTGATACAGCTAGGAATAGGTGTCACTAACTAATCCTAAGTATCTAATTCAAATTATATAAACAAGGAAAATATGCATAAACATTGTAAAGTGAAGTGAGCAGAAAAGTGTTTTCGAGGCAAGAAAAATATGCAAAGACAAAATAAATAAAAGTTGTCAATGTTAAAGTTATCGAAACTCTGTAAATATACTAGAAACCTCTCACAATCCGACTTCTAACGGAGCACTTAGGTTTGTTTTGCTATGGCGAGAAGTTATTTTATGCTAAGAATGATTTGGTATGCTATACTTAGGCTGCCCGACAGGATTACTGAGTATTCTTAGACAGATGCTATGGCAATACTACTCGGCATGAGCTACAACCCTTGGTTTGTCAGACTGTTATTGTGGCAATACCTCTCAGCGTGAACTATAGTCATTGTCTATCCTACTCAAGTGTTTATCCATTTTAGTCGATTGAAACTCTCTTCTTATCCCTAAGGTAGACAAGTTAGAACATCACCATCCCGGACCCATTCCATTGTTCACGTAGATCTATCTTAATTCTCTCGAATTTATCTTAATTCTCTCGAATCTAAGAATCAATATCTAGATAAACGGTAATCTCTCGAAGCTCTTACATGGTCTAGAAATATTTTGCCTAGGCACCAGGAAATCTCTCGAAGCTCTTACAGTGTCAAGGCAAAAGGTTAAAACAATGAACAAAACAACACTTAACAAAAACATACTTAATCATTCATTAACGATAAAATAAAATATCATCCAAGCAATCCCAACACCAAATAAAACAGTTTATGGTGTGGTTAACATCATCCCAAAAATATTCATTAAGTACAAGCCCTTAGAAAAATAAAACATGAAGAACAAGAGGAAGAAAAACTCCTAGAACAGAGCTATGTCGTGACATCAGAACACCACCATGACTGCTCCAGCGCACCAGCCTCTCTCGAGGGCCTGGCTGCCGCCCCGGCGAAACATGGCTATGGAGGGCTCCAAGGACGAACGAGTGGGGGCGGTGGAAAAAGGACGCCACGACCTCCTTTTTCCAAACCTAGAGAATTTTCTCTGTATGATTCTCCCCTCTCCCCCCTTTTTTTGGCCATTGTGATTGGGTATTTATAAAGGGAAATTTCCTAGGGTTTTACATCATTAAACTCTCCTTAAATAACCGTTTTTTCTTATCAAGTTATAAATAGAAAGGCGGCTGGTTGTTGTCAGACTTTTGGGGGATTTCTTGCATGTGAGGTCAATCAGGCAGCTGACAGGTGACGTCAGCAGTTCGTCAGATTCGCGTCAGACTTGCAAGATTTTCGTTGCCTCGACAAGAAAAATATGTTCTTCACTGTCTTCGTCTTCTGTGTTCCATTGGCCCTATCAAATTAATTTGTCATGGAAAATAAATTTTTCCTTAGCTATTTCTTGCATCATCATAATCAACAAACAACCTTTCTCATCAGCAACATCAGTTTAATCAAATAAACGTTGCCTTGGCAAAACTTATCCACCACATGAAAATATGTCCTAAATGCAACTATATGCGGCTAAAATGCTATGTCAATGGCTTTTAGACAATCAATAACTTAAGTAAAAAAACCTAAAATATAGTCTTTTTACGGAGTTATCAGTTGGACTTGGCATCAAGTTTACTTATTTCAGCAGAATTTATGTGTACATAAGAAATACAACCAAACAATCTTAAGTGTGAAAGGTTTATTTCTTTCTTGCTCCAAACTTCCGCTGGTATTCCACCATCCAAAGGAACTGAGGGCCCATGGTTGATCAAGTAAGTTGCAGTGTTGATAGCTTCAGCCCATAGCAATTTGGGCACGCCGGCATATATCCTCATGCTTCTGGCATGTTCATTCAGAGTTCTATTCATGCGCTCTGCTACGCCATTCTGCTGTAGTATCATGAGAATTGTTGTCTCCATATTGATCCCATTGTTTGCGCAAAAATATCTAAATCAATTGTTTATGTATTCTCCTCCATTATCAGACCTCAACCGCTTAACTTTCAAACCAGTCTCATTTTCCACCATGGCCTTCCATTTTCTGAAGGTATCAAAGACTTCTGATTTCTTCTTCAGAAAATAAACCCACACCTTCCTTGTAGAATCATCGATGAAGGTGATATAATATAGTGAGCTTGCAAGAGATGGAACTGGAGATGGTCCCCATACATTAGAATGAACAAACTCTAACTTTTCAGCCTTGGGTGTCTTGTCAATCTTTGCAAAACTGACTTTTTTTTGTTTGTCAAAGATGCAATCTTCACATAGTCCGACATATATATTATTTAGATCCGACAGCTTCCCTTTTGACAAAAGTGTCTTCATCGCTTTCTCGCTCATATGGCCAAGCCTTTGGTGTCATAGGTTTGATTTTCCATCAGTATCTGCTACTGCAATGTTATTCTCCAAGTTTGAGGTTACATAGAGAGTATCAGTCTTCTTACCACGAGCAACGATGAGTGCTCCTTTGGTAATCTTCCATTCACAGCCTGAAAAGGTTGTACTATATCCTTCTCCATCAAGCTGTCCTACAGAAATCAAATTTTTTTTGAGGCCAGAAATATGTCTCACTCCTTTCAGCTTCTAGGTGGTTTTGTTTGGTAACCTTAATCGGATGTCTCCTTTTCCGACGATCTTCAAGGTTTCATCATCAGCTAGATGAACCTTCCCAAAATCACTACTGACATAGTTCTCCATAATTTCTTAGCATGAGGTGGGGTGGAGAGATGCCCTTGAATCCAAGATCCATGATTTAATCGGACTATTAACGCTTAGAATCATGACATCAACTGTCTCCTCTGCCATGTTGGCTTATTCCTATGCGTCAATATCTTTCTTTGGTGCTCGACAATCTCTTTTAAAGTGACCCTTCTTGCCATAATTATAACAGTTATAATCTTTCTTTCTCGTTCTTGATTTTCCCTTCTGGATTTCGATCTACTCCGATTAGAATTTCTTTCTGAATTTCTCCCTCTAGACTCCTTGTGCAAGGCTGAGGAGCTTGATGCTTCACCCGATTCTCTCCGTTGAATTTCTTCACTCAATACCAAATCCCGAACATCGTCAAATTTTAATTTACTGTTTCCCGACAAGCTGCTGACTGCTGTAACAATAGCATTCCAACTATCTGGTAGAGATGATAAGAGAATTAAAGTTCGAGCTTCATCATCGAATTCTATTTCCACATAACTCAACTGTATCGTGATTGTGTTGAGTTCATTTAGGTGTTGAGCCACTAATGCCCCTTCCGCCATCCGCAAATTGAATAATCTCCTCATCAAGTGAACTTTGTTTGAGGCTGATGGCTTTTCATACATATTGGAGAGAGCCACCATAAGACTCGTCGTGGTATTTTCATTTGCTATGTTGAAAGCAACATTGCGGGATAACATCAGTCGGATAACTCCGAGGGCTTGTCCGTCGAGAAGAGCTCAGTCTTCATTCTTCATGCCCTCTAGTTGCTTTCCTAAGAGAGGTTGATATAGATTTTTCTGGTACAGAAAATCTTCAATCTGCATCTTCCAAAAGCCAAAGTCCGCACCATCGAACTTTTCAATTTTCACCTTCCCTTCGTTTACAACCATTGCTCCCACTCGAATCTGCCTTCTTTTGGATATTTTCTGACAATTCTTGCGAACCACAATGTATTAGAACACCTCCGTCGACAAACTCGTATCGCCGACCAAATTTTACTATTCACCAAATTCACATTTCACATAAATAGTAACCTCGTAGAAAAACCGAAAAAATTAACCACCAAAAGCTCTGATACCATTTATTAGGAATTAAACGAGTAATTTCCCTATAACCAGATTAGTGAGAATACGAAATAAAAGCGGAAAAAATAATACCCAAAATTGATAACGGAGTTTAACCAATTATGCCTACGGCTCCGGACTGCTGCAGATCTTTTACTAAAGAGATAAAATTTACAGGTGTTTACAAAACACTCACAACTCACAAGAGAACTCTCTAAACTCTTTAGTATTGGGAGAAAGAAATGATTTGGGATGATTTTGAAGCTAAATGAGTTAGGGTATTTATAGTTGAAGCTTAAAGACTAATCTTGTAAATATCCTAAAGTATAGGGACTAAAATACAATTTCCCATTACCATTTTTCAACACAAATCTACTAACCTTTGAAACTATGCACCATTCGGTGCCAACTTTGAATCATGCACCGAATTTGCAGCCATTATTGACTTTTACAATATCGCACTCAATGAATTGTAAAAAATTATATATGAGAGGGTGGGGATGAAGAGCATATCTTTGTATTAGATGGGGCAACTCAACGCATGATTTGTGGATAAAAAACGGTTCAGACTACATATTTTACAGTAATATGTAGGACCATGGATAATTCGAGGCACACCATGCAGACCACACTGCTATCCTCTTTTTCAACTTGTATAGGGCTCAAGTTGTGCGTGTCTAAAATATGTTTCATCTCATCCATTTTACTGGTAAAAAGAAAAATAATAAGTGGAAGAGTGAGAGGATTGATTGCAAGTTGAATTTTTTAAATAAAGAAAAGAAATATAAATTCAATAATTGATTTTAACTTCTCCTCCACTCCATGAGTAAAATAGTTTTTTATTTAATTTAACCCATAACTTTGAGTCAGCCTTAATCTAAGAATATATCTCGTTATTTTATTTCTTTTATTTCTTATTTTACTTTGCCTATTTTTATACACCTTTTTATTTGTTATATATCATTATAATGATGTATATCTGTTTTCATTTTCTTTTTTTTAATAAAAATATTTTAAAAGTATTTTTGAAAGAAATAATGTTTTAGCAAATATAAATTTTTAAAAAATTAATAAATATGAATATTTTTAAATAAAATATAGGTAGTTTATTTTTTAAATAAAAAGAGATTCCGTTCCTTAAAAAAGTTCATTTTAAATGAAAAATGGCTTTATTTAAAAAGTGAATATTATTTTGAAGAAAAAAAGCATAACAACTATAATTGTATATTATTAAAGCAATTTATTTATGATATTACTTGATTTACGATTATAAAGTACTTTACTTTTTGATAAAATCATCGAATTAAATATATGTATTTAATAAAATAAAGATTAAAAATTATAAAATTGGTATTCCCTGTAGTGTATTAATTTTTTACACAATTATTATTTTATTAAATCAAAGTGTTGAAAACATTTATTTTATAAAATAGAATGTGTTTCATATTATAATTTGTTAAAAAATATAGATTATTGTAAAATAAAACGTTAGTGTTAACTGAGAAAAATAATTTAAATGAAATAGACCAAATCATAATTGTGTCATGAAAGAAGTACTACCTTAGAAATAAATTCGTGCCGATTGATGTAATCGTTGAAATGGACATTGCTCTTACCTCCGAGATTAACACAGCTCTTTAATATTGGTGCACCTAAATATTGAAGTAAAAATCAGTCTATATTGATCTTCTCGTAAATATGGAATTGAGGCTGGAAATATTTTCCGACGATTATAATCCGACAATCAAAAAATAATATTCCAATAAATAAAATGAAGGATTTTGTAAGAGATAAGAAGAATAGAGAAATTTATCTTAATCTTTGCATAAAGAGATGAAAAAACTTTTATTTATAGGCTCAAAGTATGAGTAAAATGGTAAAAGAATCAATAACAACAATAAAATAATTAATTGTCACAAATAGTATTTTAATAATTATAGATTATATTAAATATTTTTGTAACAACTAGAAACGATAAAAATATAAATCCTGACTAAATAATATTTTATTAAAAAGATCTTATCTTAAAAAGATACATAAATCAGATCAGATCACATCAAACAATTTAGATCAAATATAAATTTCTTTACATTACCAACATAATTTACTCATCCCAAAATAAAAGAACACTTATTTTCCTTCAAGTGAAGAAATTCAGAAGATCTGATGTTTCTCACTACACAACAAAGTAATATTATTTTACTTTGGTAAAGTTATGTGGAAACATATATACTTGGAGTGTTTTCTATCACACAAGAAAGTAATATTCTATTATCCTTTCATTCTTAAAGTTTATAACATTCCCTTGCTCTATTCTCTCTATCTCCCCTTTTCTTTAATGAATTATATCGACTAAACATTAAAATTAGAGATAATTATATTTAAACACATTTAAATTAATGATTTTAGTTATTATTATAATAATAATAATATCAATTGAGTTAATGTTCATTTCATTTTTTTATTTACTTTATTTAAACACAAGACTAAGGATGTTTGAATTACTTGTTCAACGCAAAATAAGTTATAGTCATCAAATCAGTTCTTTGAGCATCTGCAAAATGATCCATGTTGATCTCTACCAATACACCTTCCTCCGGAAGCCCCGAAAACAAGAGCAAAACGGAAGAAAAATAAAAGCGACATTCTCATCCCCTTTTCTTTCATCCAAAGCCGCTTGAATGAAACAACTAAGAAATGTTGCTTTAAACATAGCAGGTTTAATGTTGATTCTCATAGCTTTAACAACTTCATCAACAACAATGCTAATCACACTACCATGAATTCTATTTTCAAGTTAAAAAATCTTTGGATCTTTCTCTTTATCTTGAACTACATACGACTTAGAAGATCCACATTTGACATTATTCCGTAGACACTTATTTTCGTCCGGTACTTCAAGGGTCTTTATTACATTATATAGTATATATGATAATATATATATATATATCTCAAAAATATATAATATATATAGTTTTTTGAAAATATATAATATAGTTTTTGAAAACATATAATATATAGTTTTTTAAAATGGTTTTTGAAAAGGTATATAATATATAATCTTTGAAAACATATTATATAGTTTTTGAAATATAATATATATTATATACTTTTTAATACTTACATGTTATTAGTATTAGTATTTTATTTTTCGTTTTATTAACTATTTTTTTACTTTCATTTTATTTCATTTTATTTATTTATTTTATTTTTAATTGGGTCCAATAAAAGAGTCCAAAAGTCCAGAGGAAAGGTCCAAATCTGGGAAACACAACAATAGGCCCACCTGACCCAGCGAACCAGCTGCCAAGCCCAACAAAAGAAGCCCATCTGCCAGATCCAACAAAGGTTAGGGTTATATGAACCCTAAAGTAAAAGGAGCAAGCCTGGAGGCCAGTCAACATATAACGGTCAGAGAAGGAAACGGTACGTGCTAAACCGAAAGCAAATCACGGCAAAATTGGGAACAACTATTTTCCGTACGTGAAGCAACAACCCGAACGAATCGGGAAACAAGGAAACAACCCCAAGATACTAGAAAGTAACCACCAGATGGAGGGGCTATATAAACCTGAGAACCATCGAATTGAAAGGACATCGCCTGAGCAACCAAAGCAACCAAGTAAACAAAGCAAAAACAAGCAATCGAAACAACAAAACGAAGCAGAAAAAACATTCGAAATAGCAAGAAAAATTGCAAAAAAAAATATATCAAGGATTCAGTTTTGGGACTGCACTGAGGAAAGCACGGTCGCGGAAAGCCAAAGGTCGCCAGAAATCGTAGAGGCTCGTTGGAAAAGGTGAACCCAAGACTTTCGTCACTATATCTACGCCGGTGGAGATATTTATTGGGTATTTGGGCTTCGGTTTTTGGTTTGGGGGATTGAGAGGAAGCTTTGGGGGTAGGTTTGTAGTTTTTTGGCCACAGGTGGTGGTGGCCAAAGCGGCGGTCGGCGGTGATCGACCATCGGCCGGTTAGGGGTTTTGGTTGAGAGAATTTTGTGTAAAGGGGATAGTGTTTTTTAGAAATGGGGATGAAATGGTTTTTTTTGGGATTTTCGGTTATTTATAGAGAGAACCGAAGGGTAATTAGTAAAATTTTAAATTATTTTTGTAGTCCGTATAATTCTTATGCTTAATTCATTTTGGTCACCTGTTGTAAATTTGCCCTTGAATTTTAAATTAATTCAATTTTCGATTGTTTATATTTCTTATATTTTGCAAATTGACCCCTTAACCTTTTATTTTTTTCCTGCAGTTTTTAATTAACATCAATTTGATCCTTGATTTTAATTCTTTTCAATTTTATCATTTTTAATTTGAATTTTCTTTTAATTATTTTATTTTTTTTAATATTTTATTTTTAACATTAATTTGATTTATTTTTTAGGACAATTTTAAAATTCGTCAAAGGTAAGTAATTTGAATCGAATTTTTAAATTTTAATTTGAATTTTAATTTTCACAATTAAGACAACCGGGAAATCAAATTAGTACCGAAATAGCAGTACAAGGGTGCTAATCCTTCCTTGATTGTAATCGACTCCCGAATCTGATTAATTTCTGGTAAAACGCAGATTAGGTAAATGGTAAGTTGAGGTGTTCGCTCAACCTAATTTAAAATGATCGGTGGCGGCTCCAATACATCAATTCAAGTCGGAACCTGATCCCGGGACCACTTGAATGATGCTTACGATAGTTTGGAGACTCTGTTGGGGACAGGTATGAGAGTTAGGCCAAAATTAATTTTCGGTTGTCTTCTTAAGTGAAAATGGTAAGTTTAGATTATGATTTATCCTTTCGATCCTTGATATTTACCATTGATTATTATTTTTCAAATAAATGGTTGTATTAATGTCTTTTAATGATTTCAGATTTTTTCAAAATATCATTCGTCTTAGGCTCTATTCCTGAGCTCCAAACCCTTTTTAAGTAGGGGTGAAAGTGACACCTTCGTGGGAATTTATTCTCCATATATACCTAGCAAGTAACCTTCGGGATTCATATACCTTATGTCTTCATGTGAATTTATTCTCCAGACAGACATAAGGGAATGTATCCTCTCTAGTTTAACTCGGTTCACATGAGCTTGTGATGGGCTTAGGACTAAGGGTCTGGCAGGACTAAGGGGGCACCAGAAGGAGAACTTGGGTACCTCTTTTAGAACCAAACTGTGATGCTGCAAGGAATTAGGGCCCACCCTGAAACTTCATTTCAAAACCTAGAATGCTTGATTTATCTCCTGCTTTATTTTTGTTCAAAGCATGTGAATTAGAAATGTATGCGGTTAGGATTTGTTTAACAAAATAACATGCGAGATAGAGATCACGCCCTGCTTTATTTTTCATTATTATTTTGATTATTATTCCTATTTTACTAACTTATTTATTTTCATTTTTGTTTTATTTCCTTTTTGTTTTCATTTGCATCATTAAAAGAGGTGTTGATCCACAAAGTGTTCGTTAAAACTAAAATAGTTTGCATTAATGGACAAAGGGGTTATAATGCAAGAGGTCAAAAATGCAGAAGTACAACTATGTTTAGAAAACACTCAGAATGAAAAAGGGGACAATATGCAAGATAATTTTGTGTCAAACCTGATTGGCTACGCTTCTATCAGCCTCAAACAGAACGATACTCAAGAACGGAACATTTGGTACAGCTAGAAAACTGACAGAAAATAGAAGTTTCACCAACGATACGATTATATCACACAATTACTCTATGTCAAGATAGATGAACCCCTAATTTGAGCCCTGGTGTAGTTTTGGAATTCGGGATACATCTACTTTACATTCAATCAATAAGACATGGTGCCCATAATTGAATAGTACACTACCATGTTACATTGCGAGGGTTGGCAAAGGTTGCAGGGGTTGATGAAAAGTGGATAACTAATTGGATTCAGCATAAAGTCAAAGGAGAAGGAATTTCTTGGACTCATATAAAGAAGTTAATGAGGAATCATCCTGAAGAGTGGAAGGTGATCGATCTTTTCACACTGGTATCTACAGCTTGATTATTTTCCCGAAAACTTTGGGATACATTAAGGCAATTTTGGTGGAATTATTCGAACAACTGCCCAAGTGAGTGAACCCTACACCGGCAATCCTAGTTCAAAATTTCCGCTCACTAAACCATTGTAGAAAGACTAGTGGAGGATTTTGTATAGAATGCATACAACTGCTTTAGGTTTGGATCCATAGTCATTTTTGGAAAACTGATGGAATATATTACTGTTGATTCAATATGACATATTCACCCTTGGAGGAATTCTTTACACAAAAATGGAAATAATGTGTCCTTAAGGAAAAATAAACGAAGGTATTTATGCACCTCCAAGACAAAGACATCGTATGGAGAGTTCCTCGGCTAACTCATAGTAATATTCTATATCAGTATGGAGATTCAGGAATAATAATGTTACTTGGGTTGTGGGGAGGAGTCAGTTATTCTCCTCTTTTAGCACTTCGACAGTATGGGGCATGTCAGTTTGTTCTAGTCACACATGAGATATATGGATCCGAGTTTGCATATCATGAAGATAATTACAGGAAAAAAGTCAAAGATATATCCAAGTCATAGAAGAAGATATTCCATACAAATGTTGTGGCTGCCAAAGACATATTTAGTCCAGACTATATGGAATGGAGGCAGTCAAGAACAAATGACATTGTTTCCATTCGAGGACACTCGGACCATTTAAGAACATCTTAAACCAGTTCTAGCTGATCTGGAAATAGAAAATAAGGAATTTGAAGCTGAAAAAAAGGAACTTAAACAAAGATTGAGAAAATTAGAAGTTGAAAAGTTTCAATGGAAGCTAGACGCCGATACTCAAAAGAACTGAACAGATATATTAGAAAAGGAACAGAAGAAAGTCTTCTTTGAGTTAGAAGATTTGAGAAAATGATATCAAGAAAAGATTCAGAAAAATATCATCATGAAAAGATCTTCTGAGTGTTGGAAAGATAAAGTTGGCAGCCTAAAAAGGAAATTTGGAGGACAGAACGATAGTGAAACACTGAAAAACCAATTAAGAGCTTCCCAAAAATAGTTACCAGAAAGTCAGCACCAAAACAAGAGGTTAAAGACCAATGAAAATGACCTTGAAAAGTCCTTTCAAAGGAAACATGAACAGGCTGGAAAAACTATAGATGAACTAGAGGTCATCGTAGAAAAATTCAAGAAGCATGCAAATAAACTCCAAATAATTCCCTTTGACGGAGGGCACTAGTGGCCTTTCCATTGGGAACAGGCTCAACAAAGGGTAAAAACCAAAGATGCAATTATTCAGGACTTCTTAGAGCAGGTACAGAAGGCAACACGCCACTTGCATGGTTTGGCAAGAGAAGTCGGTGTGGTTCAACGAGGTATTCAGACAGTGATAGAAGAAGCAATAAGACTTGTCAACTTATTAAAAGTCATTCATGGTATATAAGATCTAGCTAGAATGTACCTTTGAATTGTTCTTTGTCTCTTAGAAATAACACTTTTGTCCCAATAAAGACTATTTATAATAACAGACACGTTTTAGATCAATACCTCAAAAATTTCATGCATCATACACTTTTGTAATTTTTTTCATTTTCATTTCTTTACATTCAAATTAACTAACAGAAAAATGTCTCATCAAAAAAAGGAACAAACATTGGACATACCTCATTCTCATAATACCCATACAAATAAAAAGAATATGGAAGTAAATATTGCTCAACTTGAGGAAAACATGCTGAGACTGGTAAAGGAGTTTGAGGAGAAAATAAGTCAGAATCAACAAAATACCTTTGATTCCATCACTAGGAACCAAGATTCATTGGTTGACCAGATTGTTGCCAGGTTGTCTAGCCTGAATCAAATGAATGCTCCTGAGGTATGGGCATCTGAAGGGGTGGTTATACTACCTACTCCACAATTGGTTATTTCACCTGGAATCTTTCCAGGACTTCAAGGGGATTCATCTGCTGCAAAAACACAAGCCTCTATAACCAACCCTTAAAATAATTCAAATGATTATTGTATTCTGGATTTTTATGAGAAAGCCAAAGAAATGAAAATAGAGGAAAAGATCAAGCAATTGGAAGATCAAATAATTACAGTTAGAGGAGAGTATAGTTATTATGGAGTTGTCGCTCTAGAACTAAGTTTGGTCCTATATTTGATTCTTCTTCCTAAGTTTAAAGTCCTAGATTTTGAGAAGTTTTATGGGAATAGTTACCCCTCAGCTCACATCACCATGTTCTGTCGAAATATGATAGCATATAAATGACATGAGACCAAATCGTGTTATATTGCAAAGTATGGAGAAAAAGTACAACAAAAGTTTTAGGCATTATGCACATCGATGGAGGGATTTAGTCGCTCAGGTTCATCCGCCTCTGGATGAGAAAGAAACAATGAAGCTCTTCGTACACACTTTGAAGACTCCCTTCTTTGGGCATCTGGTTTTAACTACATCCGAGAACTTTTTCAATTTGGTTATGGCCAGAGAGATGGTGGAAACGACCATAAAGCAAGGAAAGATAGAATGAGGTAAGTCGAGCAAAAGATCTCCCATAAAGAAGAGAGAATGAGAGATCAACACTTACAACACTAGTAAAAGTGTTACGATCTCTAAATCAAAACCAACTGCAGATGTATTTTCAGGCACTTCTAGACAAGATTTGAGAGAACCAGTGAAAGAAAAATAAATTGAGCATTTCGATCCTATTTCCATGACATATAAAGAGCTTTATCAACATCTTTTTGACACACATGTGGTGTCACCCTATCCAGTGGAACCTCTAAAGCCCACATACCCTAGGTGGTATGATGAAAACATAAATTTTGATAATCATGGGGGAGTCCCGGGGCATACTATTGAGAACTGCCTCGCCTTTAATAGAATTGTTCAGAGAATGCGCAACATGAATTGAATTCACTTCAACAATTTAGAATCGCCCAATGTTGCACAGAACCCTCTGCCTAATCACCAAGAAAATGGGGTAAATGAATCACTGAGAAGAAAGGCAAGAAGGTCAAGACTAGAGTTTTCGAAGTGAAGTCACCTTCGGCTTGGGTATGGAGGTAAATGATAAATATGGGGTTTTTTACACCGCACCCTAGCACATCAGAATGCAAAGATAATAGTCATTGTTGTTATCATGACAAAGAAGGACATGATATACAGGAATGCGTCAAATTTTGAACCTTGATCCAGCGAATGATTGACAGAAAAGAGCTGGAATTTTACGAGGAAAGCAAGGACACTCCATAAGTGGATGTTTATGTAGCTGGAGATGCATTTGAAATGGGATATGGTGTGAGTCATCTGTTGATAATTACCCCAAAGGAAAGGATAATAGATAAGGCATCATCAAAAGTGGTGATAGTAGCACCAAGACCTTTCCGTTATAAAGACAGAAAACAAGTGCCTTGGAAATATGAATGTCAATTGTGCTCTGTAAAAGAAGATGTCAGTGAAGTGGGGCATTCAATTGGGAAATGCTACTCCCAAAAATCTAACTTACCCTAGAGAATGCTTGAGCCATTCAAAGGGGATGAACTAGTAGTGAACAAGCCAATAAAAGAAGAAGAAGCGGTGAAATTCTTATAGTTTTTAAAGCACGACGGATATAGCATTGTGGAACAGTTGCATAGCTTACCAGCTCGTATCTCAATGTTAACTTTACTAATAAGTTCGGAGGCACACATGGAGGCACTATTGAAGGTCCTAAATCAAACATTTATGCCAAAAGACGTACCAATTAATAAGTTAGACATATTGGTTAATGATATCCAAGCTGATAATCTTATCTCATTTTCTGATGATGAGATCCCATCCGGGGGAAGAGGTCGGGCCAAAGCATTACACATTACCACTCATTGTAAAGGGCATGTTTTACAAAGTGTACTAATTGACAATGGTTATGCCCTTAATGTAATGCCTTTGGTCACCCTTAAAAGGCTACCAATGATACCTCTCACATGAGAACATGCCAAAGTGTGGTTCGAGCATTTGATGGGATGAAAAGGGAAGTGCTTGGAAAAATTGAAGTACCATTAACCATTGGGCCTGCCACTTATAATATTGAATTCCTAATTATGTACATTATGTCTTCATATAATTACCTTTTATGAAGGCCATGGATTCATCAAGTTGGGGCAGTACCATCAGCACTCCACCAAAAAGTCAATTATGTTATTAACGGGGCTCTTATAATCATCAATGCTGAAGAATACATAGTGGCAAGCGTGACACTGATTCCCCTTACATTTATGTGAACGAGAAAGCCCTGGAGTGTTCATTTCACTCAATAGAGTTTGTCAATACCACCTTTGTGGCTAAAGGGGGTAAGGTTTCCAAGCCTAGACTCTCAAAATATACCAAGATGGCAATCAAGAAGACTTAAGGGAAAGGTGCAAGGTTAGGAAGAGGGTTCGAGAGCTCTCTAAAAGAAAGAATCAGCCCCATTTTGCCTATTACCAAACTGGATCAATTTGGGCTTGGATATCAACCCATTCATCAGCAAAAAAATGAAGAAGATTCAGAGGTGCCAAGAAAGAAGAAGAGCAAGATTAATTGGGAAAGAAATTCAATGGGAACCAATGGTTTTTCCACCTCTTCACAATACATTAGGTCTGGTGGTTATGTGTTTGAAGGATAAACAATTATGTCTTACCTGATCTGAAGACAGCTTTAAAAAACTTGAATATCAATGCCATAACAACGGATGACGTTGAGGATGTTGATAGATCAGGAATCCGTCTATTATCGCCGAGGTTCGTGCTTAACAAATGGACTGCTAAAGAATTACATGTGGTTTTCAAATTTCTTTTAGAGTAATACTCAAACTTTCCATATTAGCATATACATGGGGCAATAGGTGATCTTTTGTAAGGGTTGATGAACTGTTTTATTTATATTTCAATAAAAGATGAAATTTTCCTTTCTGGCAAACATTTCTTCATTTCATTTCTTATTTCATATATACAGAATATATTTTGTTTCTACGTTCTGTGTAGGATATTTTTCCTCTCACACAAACATATTTTTTCTTTCCCTTTTTTCCTTTCAGATTTTTGGATATTAATGATGATTCTGACCCGGAGATTGATTTTGAGCAGCTCAGGTGTCTAAGGGAAATCGATGAATATGAAAATGAAGAAGAGTACAACTTACCTTCTGAGTTATTAAGAATGGTGGGAAATGAAGACAATAAAATATTACCCCACGAAGAGAAAATTGAAGTTTTCAATTTGGGCACTGAAGAAGAAAAGAAAGACGTTAAAATTGGCGCAACACTTTCTTCTAAAGCAAGACAAAGCTTGATAAACTTACTCCAGGAGTACAAGGACATGTTTGCATGGTTGTACCAAGACATGCCTGGACTAGACACAGATATGGTGGTCCACAAACTACCAATCAAGCCTGAATGCAAACCCGTACAACAAAAAACAAAGAATGATGAGGCCTGAAATGCTTTTTAAGATAAAAGAAGAAGTCTAGAAGCAATTTGATGTTGGCTTTCTTCAAATAGCCAAGTATCCAAACTAGGTGGCTAACATAGTGCCAGTGCTAAAGAATGATGGAAAAGTATGCAAGTGCGTTGACTATCGAGATCTCAATAAATCAAGCCCTAAAGATAATTTTTCGTTGTCATACATAGATACTTTGGTGGATAACATAATAGGAAATTCTATTTTCTCATTCATGGATGGTTTCCCAAGATACAACCAAATTTAGATGCATCAAGATGACATGGAGAAAACCACTTTCGTCAAAATGCGGGGAATATTTTGTTACAAGGTAATGCCCTTAAGATTAAAGAATGATGGGGCAACATACCAAAGATTCGTGGTAACCTTGTTCCTTGGCATGATGCATAAGGAGATTGAAGTCTACGTTGACGATATGATTGTCAAAGCACAAATTGAAGATTAACATATCGAGAATCTGAGCAAACTCTTCCAAAGACTAAGAAAGTTTCAATTGAAACTTAACCCAAACAAATGCACCTTCGAGGTAATGTCTGGTAAACTATTGGACTTCGTTTTTAGTAGAAAGGGTATTGAGGTTGATCCACACAAAGTCAAAGCCATCCAGAATTTACCTCCCCCACGAACACAAAAAGAAGTCTGGAGTTTCCTGGGTAGACTAAATTACATTGCTCGCTTCATAACTCAATTGATAGATAAATATGATCTGATTTTCTATCTCCTTCAACAAAATAGCTCCAGGGCATGGGATGATCATTGCCAACTCGCATTCGAGAAAATAAAGGAGTATTTGTCTCACACTCATGCTCCAATGTCTCTCATTTTTGGGCAAACCCTTGTTTCTATATCTGTCCATCTTTGAGAATTCGATGGGATGTGTCTTGGGGTAACACAATGAATTTGGGAGAAAGGAAATAGTCATTTACTACCTTAGCAAAAAGTTTACTGATTGCGAGGCCAAATATCCACCCATTGAAAAGGTTTGTTGTGCTTTAGTCTAGGATACACGAAGGCTCAGGCAATACATGCTATATCATACCACCTGGTTAATTTTCATGTTGGATCCTCTAAAATTCATGATGGGTATACCTACTCTCTCTCTGGAAGGCTAGCTCGATGGCAGATGTTATTATCAGAATTCGACATTGAGTATGTGAGTCAAAAGGCTATAAAGGGAAGTCTCATATATGACTTCTTAGCAAGTAAAACTTCTGAAAATTATGAACCATTGGACTTCGACTTCCCAGATGAAGACTTGATGGCCATATCTTTAGAAGAAGCAAGAACTTCCACATGTGATTCCTGGAAAATGCATTTCGATGGTGCATCGAATGCATTAGGACATGGTATTGGGGCTATCTTGGTCTCACCCAAATGAAAACATTACCCATTCACTAGCATATTGAACTTTGATTGAACTAACAATATGGTAGAATATGAAGCTTGTGTTTTAGGGATCTAAGCTTCTATTGGACAGAACATAAAGACTTTGCAGGTGTATGGGGATTTTTCCTTAATGATTTATCAGCTCCGAGGAGAATGGGAAACAAAAATATTGGTGGAGTACAAAAAGCTCATTTTGGATCTACTTAAGGAGTTCGATGAAGTCACTTTCCATTACGTGCCCAAATAAGAGAATCAGATGGCAGATGCTTTACTTACTTTGGCGGCAGCATTCACGGCTGGTGGGGAGTCTGACATGATGTCAATTGACATGCATTTATACGAGTACCCATCTCATTGTTATCACATCGAAGAAGTAAAAGAAAAAAAAACTCGTGGTATCATGACATTCTGCAATACACCAAAAATCAAAAATATCCAAAAGAAGCTATTGAAAATGACAAAAGAAAAATCAGAAGAATAGCAACAGGATATGACTTTGATGGAGAAATCTTATACAAGAAAAGTCATGACCAAGTTTTGTTAAGATGCAAGGATGCAGAAGAGGCAAAGATGATCCTGGAAGAAGTGCATGACGAAGTGTGTGGAACTCGTGCAAATGGGCATATGATGGCAAGACAAGTCATGAGATGCGGTTAATTTTGGTCAACTATGTTAGACGATGTCATAAATGCCAAGTCTATGGGGATAAAATAAATGTCCCTCCTCGTCCCCCTCATGTGATGATGGCTCCTTAGTCTTTTTCTATGTGGGATATAGACGTTATCAGACAGATCCATCCAAAAGCTTCTAATGGTCATTGGTTTATCCTTGTGGAAATCGACTACTTTACCAAATGGGAGGAAGCTATACCATACGCTAATGTCACTCAATCCACTATTAGTAAATTCTTGTAAAATGAGATCATATGTCGGTATGGTTTACCAGAAATGATCATTATATATAATGCAACCAACTTAAACAACAGAATGATGGACATTTAATGTGAACAATTCAACATAAAGCATCACAACTCTACTAATTATCGACCAAATATGAATGGAGCGGTAGAGACAACAAACAAAAATATTAAGAAAATAGTGGAGAAAATGATTGAGACATACAAACATTGACATGACAAGTTACAATTTATCTTGTTTGCTTATCAAACTTCGGTGCAGACTTCAATTAGGGCAACCCCATTTTCATTAGCATATGGGATGAAGGTTGTGTTGCCCATTGAGGTGGAAATCTTATCACTCTGAGTTTTGTTAAAAGTAAAGTTGGATGACGCAGAATGTAACACCCCTAACCTGTACCCGACCCGAATATGAATTTGTGGTGTCACATTAACTTTTCAAAACACATGTGATTCGTAAATAGTAACAATTTAAAATTGTTTTTTTCAAGATAAAAATAATAAACCTTAATTTAAATAAGAAAAGCATTTCACATTCATATTTGCATAAAGATTTGACAATCTACAGAATTACATTACATATAAGTTTACAAAATAGATCAGAGTATTTCAAATTAAATGTATAATACATGCCAACAGTTTACAAAATTAACACAAAAATCTACATTTAATTTATCTTGATTTGATCTTTAAGTGGTATGTTATCCTCAACAACTCAGTCTTCTGCTTTCTTCAAACCTACACGTGAGAAAATCACACGCTAAGTCGATGACTTAGTGAGACAATAACTAATAGTGCTAATCTTAATAATAGAAATATTTATTGGTTTGTATAGAAATATTTTATAAAGAATTTCAACTTGTTTTTCCTTATCACAAAGGTATACTTATGTATATATTTTACTTTATTTAGCTTGATTTCAAATGCCCAATGTATACTACTGAGAACTATAGGTATTTGAGTACTATGAGGTTGTGCACTAATGTTATCACCACAGCTCGTAATTTGCACCGAAGTGCCACATAATTGTCCTGAATGACCACATCTGGTTGTACCGAAGTGCCACATATTTATCTCGGACCACATAATTGTCCCGAAGGACCACATAAAACCCTCGATTCTGTTACAAAACCGAGAATTTGCACTCACCTTTGCCTCACTGAAGTTCTAAGCAAAATCCTTAACACATTTCGAATCGATACTTAATATGTCGAGCTGACGGAAGTTGATTACGTTCAATCACTACACAAAACAATCAAAAAATCAATATCATTCTTCGAATCATTAATATCCAATCAGAATAACTTGTGATGCAAGAAAATCTTACTTTCTATTTCATGCCTAGAAGTATCGATACTACCCTTACAGTATCGATACTTCTCTTTAAGGTATCGATACCTCTTCAAGGTATTAATACCAAATTGGCATTCTCTAATCGCTTCTTAAAAATGGTATCTATACCATCCCCCTGGTATCGATACTACCCTCTTAGTATCGATACCCTCCTCAACTGGTATCGATACTTCCCTCTCAGTATCGATACCAGCCTCAACTCGTATTGATACTTTGCTTAAGAAATACACAGATTTAACCCTTGAAGTATCGGTACTATTCTAATGATACCAATACTCGAAGCCCATATCGATCCTATTTTTATCCCACATTAAGCCTTTAAACTCACCCTTATACATCCAAACTAACTTGACTTCTTTTATTACTCCTAATTATTCAAAATCCCATTTGAACACTTGAATTTCAAAATCATAC
Source organism: Hibiscus syriacus (assembly GCF_006381635.1). Taxonomy (NCBI): domain Eukaryota; kingdom Viridiplantae; phylum Streptophyta; class Magnoliopsida; order Malvales; family Malvaceae; genus Hibiscus; species Hibiscus syriacus. The sequence continues at coordinate 7,938,383 of NW_024063533.1, read as the reverse complement.
CAAAATTTCAAACATGTTCTTAACCAATTCTAACACTCCTAACTTTTAAGTTAGATCATTGAAAGTCAAATATCTCATTAAAACTTCATATGCTACTCCATATCAAAATTTCCATTCTAAACCCATTTTACAATTTTATCTCTAATTTACTTTTCTTGTTGTTTTAATCCTATATAAGCTTTCCTTAAGCTTGTATAACACCCAAACTTCCATTACTCAACCAAAATTAAAAGGAAATCCAAAATTTTCATAATCTTACCTTTGATGGAGGAAGACACGGCACGAAGAAGAAGAGAGCAAGAAAGATTCCAGATTTTCTCCCAAAACACGTGTTTATCCCTTAAATAAATGAGATACTTATCCTTTAACATGAAAAGACAATTTTTCCCTCTCCATAACTCCACAACTGTTATTATGCCCTACACATAAATTCCACCATAAATCCTTAAATTTTCAAATTATTCTAATTCAACCACTGAGTTTATTATTCTTATATTTTAGCCATTGACCCGATGATTAGGATGTTATAAATCTCCCCCTTAAGAAAATTCATCCTTGAATTTTCAATGCATAAAAAGGTGGGGACATTGCTTTCTCATATCTTTTTCACGCTCCCGCGTAGCTTCCTCTACTTTATGATTTCTCCAAAGAACCTTAACTAGGGGAATCGTCTTATTCCTCAATTGCTTGTTTTCAAAAGCTAGAATATGCACCGGTTATTCCAAATATGTCAAATCAGATTGAACTTCTATTTCATCTGAATTTAGAATGTGTGCAAGATCTTATCAATACCGCCAAAGCATAGATACATGGAAGACATTATGGATCTTTTCTATTTCTAGTGGCAACGCTAACTGATATGCCACAGGTTTAACTTTCTTCATAACTTCATAAGGTCCAATGAACCTAGGACTTAGTTTTCCTTTACGCCCAAAGCGAAGTACTTTCTTCCAAGGTGATACTTTTAAGAATACCTTATCACCTACTTAAAATTCAATTTCTTTTCTTTTCAAATTGGCGTATGACTTATGTCTATTAAGGCCACTTTTAAATTATGTTGAATCACCTGAACCTTTTCTTCCACTTCTTTGATCAAATCTGGGCCATGAACTTCCCAATCCCTTAATTCATACCAATTGAGTGGCGTTCTACACTTCCTTCCATATAAGGCTTTATACGGTGCCATTTTGATGTTGGATTGATAACTGTTATTATAAGCAAATTCTACAAGTGGCAAATATTTTTTATCCTCCAAAATTTGAATCGTTCTCTCTGATTGACCATCAGTATGAGGATGAAAAGCAGTTCTAAAATTCAATCGGGTACCCAAAGCTCCTTGCAAGGACTTCCAAAATCTCAAATAGAATCTAGGATCTCTATTAGAAACTATTGAAATTAGTATGCCATGAAGTCGCATTATCTCCTTGATATACAATTCTGCATGTTTCTCCATAGAGAAATCCGTTCACACACGGATGAAATGCGCATTCTTTGTAAGACGATCCATAATTACCCAAATAGAATCCTTTTTACCCGACGATAAAGGCAAACCTGTTACGAAATCAATCGTAATGTTTTCTCATTTCTACTGAGGAATTGAGATTGGTTACAACAATCCCGAAGGCACCTATTGTTCATATTTTACTTGTTGACAATTTAAGCACTTTGATACAAATTCCGTAATGTCTCTCTTCATGCCTGGCCACCAAAAATGCTCTTTCAAATCTTGATACATCTTGTTTCCTCCTGGGTGCATCGTTAAAGGACTACAATGAGCTTCATACAATATATCTCTTTTCAATTCATCATTATTAGGATCACACACTTGATTTTTGAAATGTAAACACCCGGTCGACTTAACATCGAAGCCCTTGAGTTCACTTTTTTCAAATTGTCCAAACCAAGTTAAACACTTATTATCTTTCTTTTGCAACTCCTTAATCCATTCTAACAATAATGGCTTCAACATTAACTCAGCCATCAATGCACCATTTTCTTTTAACATTATTCGAGCATCCAAACTACGCAAAGCAGTAAAGTCTTACGACTAAGAGCGTCCGCTGCTACATTGGTTTTCCTGGGATAATAATCAATGATTGCATCATAATCCTTAAGTAACTCCATCCATCTTATTTACCTCAAATTTAACTCCTTTTGCGTTAACAAATACTTCAAACTTTTATGATCGATGAATATGTAGCAACACTCACCATACAAATAGTGCCGCCAAATTTTCAATGCAAATACCACAACTGCTAACTCCAAGTCATGAGTTGGATAATTCTTTTTGTGAGTTTTAAGCTGTCTTGAAAGATAAGTAACTACCTTTTCATCTTGCATTAATACACATCCCAAACCATTATAGGAAGCGTCATTAAATATCGTGAAATCCTTGTTTGATTCTGGTTGCACCAACACCGGAGCTTCAGTCAGAACTTTCTTCAATGTTTCAAAGCTTTTCTGACAATCAGGTGTCCATTCAAAATGTATAACTTTTCTTAACAATTTGGTTAAAGGTATAGATATCACCGAAAAGTTTTTGACAAACATTCGATAATAACCTACAAGACCCAAGAAACTTCAAACTTCCAACACATTCTTTGGAATCTCCCATTCTAGCAAAGCTTTAACTTTTTGAGGATCCACCTGAATGCCCTCTATAGAAACCACGTGTCCAAGGAATACCACTTCAAATAACCAAAACTCACACTTAGAGAACTTTTCATAAAGCTTCCTCTCTCGCAACATTTGAAAAACTACACGAAGATGGGCATCATGCTCCTCTCATGATTTAGAATTCACCAAGATGTCATCAATAAAGACGACTACAAACTGATCAATATATGGTTGAAAATTTCTATTCATCAAGTCCATGAATGTTGTAGGTGCATTAGTTAGCCCGAATGACATTACTATAAATTCGTAAAGACTATACTGAGTCCTAAACGCCTATTTTGGAACATCTTTTTCTTGTATCTTCAACTGATGATACCCTGAACGTAAATCAAATAAATCGTCTATCCTTCGAAGATGATACTTGTTCTTTATAGTCACCTTGTTAAGCTGACGATGATCAATACAAAGGCGCATCAAACCATCTTTTTTGCTTTACAAATAACACTGAAGCACCCCAAGATGACACACTGGGTCTAATAAATCATTTATTTAAAAGTTCCTGCAATTGAATCTTTAACTCTTTCAACTCCTTCGAGGCCATCCTATAAGGAGCCATTGAAATCGGTGTTAATTTTGACATCACTTCAATCTGAAACTCAACCTCCCTATTTAGAGGTAAACCAGGTAATTCATCCAGAAATACTTCTGGAAACTCTCTGACTGTCAGAATATCTTTAAACTTCTTTTCTTTATCTCTCATATCAATTATGTTAGCAATGTACGCTTGACATCCTTGCAGAATTAACTTCTGAGTCGACAACAATGATATCACATTAGCTAAAGGATTGATTCTTTCGCTGACCACACTAACTTCCGATCCATCATTACTTGTTAACATAACTCGCTTAAGTCGACAATCCACGTTGGCATGATAATGGTAAAGCCAATATATACCAAGGATAACCTCGAATTTGTCAAAGGGTAATTCCATTAGATTAGCAGGGAATTCAATTCTGAATCCATATAGGACACCCTAGACAGATTTGTCTCACTCGAGCACTATGTCCTAATGGATTAGTCACAATCACCTCACTACGAATAGATTCTAACGGAATACTCAAGTCTTTGACCAGTTTACTACTAACATAGGAATAATTGGATCACAGATCAATCAAAACTAAAACATAGTTAACAGTTATCTGAAAAGTACCTGTAATGATTTCAGGATCATCAAAATCTTCACTAATCTTCAGATTGTACACCCGTGCGATAGAGCATACTTCAGGTTGAGTGATCAACTCAGATTGATTTCTTCCTCTTTCTCAACCTCTATATCTCATCGGAGCAGTAGTAGATCTTTCTGTTTGGGCAGGCTCTCCTGTCATCAATGGGCAATCTCGAATAAAATGCCCTGCCTCTCCACATTTAAAACAAGCTCTAGAGACCCTTCTGCAAACTCCACTATGGTTTTTTTCCCACAGTACTGACACTTTTTCGGCTTGTCCACTCTTAATTCCACAGAATAATTTTTTCTTGCTCTTCATGGATTTGATCCTCTACCGGAGGATATTGCATATTTTGCTCTAGTATGAGGTTAAGAACTCGAACCTATACTCTTCTTTGATTGACAAGCACTTGACGATGCACCAGATCTCTTATTCCATTGTGTCCTTTGCTCCGAAAACCTTTCATTTTGATCTCGCTCCAAAGCTTTAGCTCGGTTCACCACTTCTTGGAAAGAAGAGAGGTTAAGTGCTAATAACTCTTTCAATAGGGGTCGTAAACCCTCCACAAACCAATCACAGAAGTCTTTCTCTGTAGGATCCAACCCGGCATCAAATCGACACAACTTGTTGAATTCACACTCGAACTCATACACCGTGTGATTCCCTTACTTTAAACTCATAAACTCTTGTTTCATCTGCCTGATGAACTAATCCATATGTATTTGTTCTTAAACTCTTCCAGAAAGAATGACATGTCACATGCTCTCTTGCCACTCTCATTGTCACATTAGACCACCAAATTCTGGCTTGTCCTCTTAGTAACAAAATTACACCATTCGATTTCTTCATTCAGAACAATGGAGATTCTCTAGCATTATTTTCAAGTCATGAAGCCACATATCGGCAGCAACTGGGCCTTCCTCGGCTTCTCCTCTAAATTATGGCACTCATAAGCTTCTCAGCTCCTTAGGAACATTCATAATAGGGACTGAGGGAGCAGACGGTTGGAAACGCGTCAGGATTGCATCAAGCTTCTAAAAGAAAATCCCCTGATCTTGCACAGGTACTCCCGGTTGTGTCTGCTCCTCACCCTGCCTACTTGGGGCAGGTGAGTTACTACTCTCTTCCATTCGATCTCTCGCTTCACTTCGGGAGCCCTCAAAGTCTGACATCTATTAATATTAATTTACTAATGTATTAGCAAGGATAGCATACTAATCACCTTATCAGATTAGAAAGACTTAATTCATAGTTGGCATGTTCACTCTTTAAAACAAAAATGACTTTATTTCGAACTTAAAACTAATTAAACCATAGCTCTGATACCATTAAATGTAAAACCCCTAACCCGTACTCGACCCGAATACGAATCTGAGGTGTCACATTGACTTTCCAAAACATATGTGATTCGTAAATAGTAATAATTAAAATTGTTTTTCAAGATAAAAAGAATAAACCTTAATTTAAATAAGAAAAGCATTTCACATTCATATTTGCATAAAGATTTCATAATGTATAGAATTACATTATATATAAGTTTACAAAATAGATCAGATAATTTCAAATTAAACGTATAGTACATGCCAACAGTTTACAAAATTAACACAAAAACCTACATTTAATTTGTCCTGATCTGATCTTCAAGTGGTATGTTATCCTCGATAACTCAGTCTTCTGTTTTCTTCAAACCTACGCGTGAGAAATTCACACGCTAAGTCGATGACTTAGTGAGGTAATAACTAAGAGTGCTAATCTCAATAATCGAAATATTTATTGGTTTGTATTGAAACATTTTATAAAGAATTTCAACTTATTTTTCCTTATCACAAAGGTATACTTATGTATATATTTCACTTTATTTAGCTTGATTTCAAATGTCCAATGTATACTACTGAGAACTCTAGGAATTTGAGTACTATGAGGTTGTGCACTAATGTTGTTACCATATCTCGTAATTTGAACCGAAGTGCCACATAATTTTCCTGAATGACCACATGGGTTTGCATCGAAATGCCGTATACGGTTACACCGAAGTGCCACATATTTGTCCTGAAGGACCACATAATTATCCAAAGGACCACATAAAACCCTCGACTCTTGGCATGCCAACTATATCTCTAATCCTCATACATATACTTTGGGCTATTATTCACATAATTATGTTCAATCATTATTCGAAGTGTTTCTTATTCACATAGTTGCTATCACATAGAGTTTGTTCACATTCACTTGTTCAAAGTTCACATTTCCATAATCATATGATCATAAAACATAGCTTATAATATCAATTGAATAAAACATTGCAATATAATATAAAAGAAATGATAAAGTTTTTGATCGAAAACACTTAGGTTGGCTTATCGCAAGCCTTCCTCAATTCTGTTACAAAATCGAGAAGTTGCACTCACATTTGCCTCACTTAAGTTCTAAGCAAAATCCTTAACACCTTTCGAATCGATACTTAATATGTCGAGCTGACAGAAGTTGATTACGTTCAATCACTACACAAAATAATTGAAAATCAAAATCGTTCTTCAAATCGTTAATATCCAATCAGAATAACTTGTGATGCAAGAAACTCTTACTTTCCATTTCATGCTTAGAAGTATCGATACTACCCTTACAGTATCGATACTTTTGTTCAAGGGTATTGATACCTCCTCAAGGTACCGATACCAAATTGGCATTCTATAATCACTTCTTAAAAATGGTATCGATACCATCCCCTGGTATCAATATTACCCTCTCAGTATGGATACCCTCCTCAACTGGTATTGATACTTCCCTCTCAGTATCGATACCATCCTCAACTAGTATCGATACCATCCTCAACTGGTATCAATACCATCCTCAACTGGTATCGATACTTCCCTTAAGAAATACACAGATTTAATCCTTGAAGTATTAGTATTGTTCTAACGGTACCGATACTCGAAGCCAGAATGGTCATTTTCACTTCGAAATTCACCCAAAACCTTCCTAAATCTCCTATTTTTATCCCACATTAAGCCTTTAAACTTACCCTTATACATCCACACTAACTTGACTTCCTTTATTACTCCTAATTATTCAAAATCCTGTTTGAACACTTGAATTTCAAAATCATACCAAAAGTTCAAACATGTTTTTAACCAATTCTAACACTCCTAACTTTTAAGTTAGATCATTGACAAGTCAAATATCTCATTAAAACTTCGTAAGCTACTTCATATCAAAATTTCCTTTCTAAACCTATTTTACAATTTCATCTCTAATTTACTTGTCTTGTTGTTTTAATCCTATATAAGCTTTCCTTAAGCTTATATAACACCCACACTTCCATTACTCAACCAAAATTTAAAGAAAAACCAAAAATTTTAGAATCTTACCTTTGATGGAGGAAGACACGGCACAAAGAAGAAGATAGCAAGAAAGGTTCCAGATTTTCTCCCAAAACACGTGTTTATCCCTTAAATAAAGGAGATAATTATCCTTTAACATGAAAATACCATTTTGACCTCTCCATAACTTCACAATTGCTATTAATCCCTACACATAAATTCCGCCATTAATCCTTAAATTTTCAAATTATTCTAATTCAACCACTGAGTTTATAATTCTTACATTTTAGCTACTGGCCCGATAATTGGGATGTTACATAGAATGGGCACAAAATCGATACGATCAATTGAACTTAATAGAGTATAAGAGGTTAAAAGCCATTCACCATAGTCGAATATACCAAAAATGAATGATTAAAGAACACAATAACAAGGTGTGCCTAAGAGTATCCCATGAAAGTGATCTCGTGCTAAAAAAATTTGGCCAATTCAAAAAGATTTCAAAGGAAAATTGATGTTGAATTGGGAAGGGCCTTATGTCGTGAGAAAGGCCTTCTCTGGATGAGCATTAATCTTGACCAAAAGGGACGGGCCAGAACTACCCAATCTAATTAACTCTGATGCAATCAAAAGATACTTCGCTTGGCGTGAAAACCCGAATGGGCGCCCTAAGTTGAAGATTCAAAAAAAGGAAAATGTTTAGAGTAAAAACTTGAAAGGATGCTCTAAATTGAAAAAAGAAAAAAAATAAAAGGTGGGTCCAAGATGAAAACCCGAAAAGGGCATCTTGCAACCAAGGGAAGATCCAAGTTAAAAACCCGAAAGGGCGGCTTGGGTAATAATCCAGGACTTGCGCACGGGGAGGTCCTGGATCAAGGCAATAAAGCATCATGGCATCCAAGTCTTCAGAGACTTAATAATTTGGGAGGAACTTTGCATTCTTTCAAGAATTGTCACAATCTTCGAAGTCCACTTGAGAAAAGCTACACTCAAAGTCAACTAACGGTGTGTCAGTTTAAAGGCGTCCACATTATTGAGATCTGGATCACCTATTTGTCCTTTTGAATATCTTCTCTTTTTAGAATGTTTGTCATGTATTTTATTTTTATTCCTCATAAATAAATATGGCCCTTTGTGTGAGAGAAATCAATTTCTTATCATCTTGCATTGAATTTAAATAAAATGATTTATTCATTTTGATAAAGATCATTGTGTATTACTGTACAAAGACTTTTTGGAAAGTACAGGTGTTTGGAAGCTTATAGAGGTTCTTACACAATGCTCGAAAGAATGACACGGATACTAGTTTGAAACTCACTAAGAAGTAGAAACGACGTTGATTAAAAATCAAAATCAAATTTACAGAAGAAAATCAAGACTTTTTCCTGAAATAGAATTTTCCAAAAGGGTGCCAGTTTAAAATCTATTAAGGATCAGAAAATCAAGAACCAAGAATCAAAAAATCAGGATTGGTAAGAGTCAAGAAACCCATAATGATAGATAAAGATTGAGATTTCTCTCTAAAGCATAAAATCCTAAAATGACAAAATTTGCATATGCATTTTAGATATACATAAGAACATTGCATCTATAGCATTGCACACATGGGTACAATTTTGCATATCTTTGTTAGAGTCAATTTTAACTTCACAACAGAGGATATTGAACTCGAAGAACACTCAGTTTATCGAAGCAGGATTTCAACTTCACAACGAAGGATATTCGGCTTAGAAGAACATTCAATCTAGACTCAACTTCACGACGAATTAGTCACCCACGATTTCGATTTCATAACAAAGGACAACGTGCCTAAGACATTCGAGATTGACTCAACTTTATAGCAAATTAGTTATCCACAATATAATTCAACTCAAAGATGGAGAACTATTTCTCAACTAAGGTCGTTTAATCAAATTTCAACTTCACGATGAATGATATTAGGCTAGAAGAAGACCCAATATCAAATCAATTGTGAGGTATTACCGCAAAACCTAAGCATCAAGCTAAATTTCAACTTCGTATTGAAAGATATCATGCTCGAAGCGTCTAAGATTGACTCGACTTCACGATAAAGGGGTCAACCACGATTTCAACTTCATGACGAAGGATACCGTGCTCAAAGTCATCCAAGATCGACTAAACTTCATGATGAATGAGCCATCCGTAATTCAACTCAACAACAGGGAGCCATTTCCTGTCAGATGTTTCAAGTCGAATTTCAACTCTGCGATGGAGGATATTCGATGAGAGCGTAACACCTATATACATATATACATTTCCGTATACGTATACAATTGTCACATTACTTTAAAATAATTTACTAATTTTGTAAAGTCTTTAAAATTTTGTTGCAAACTTAATTTTGACATAAATAAACATAATAAATAAGTATTCATTAAAACACATTAAAAAATGTTATGTTAAATTTAATTACATGCCAACAAGTTTACAAAAGGTTTACTACCGTCCTATTGTTACTGGTGAGTCAACCTTGGTGAATGATATCTGCTGCTACAGCTTCACTCCTTACTTGATTAATTTTGTTGTTACCTACACGTGGAAATACACACGTTAAGTATATCTTAGTGAGTCATAATATAATAAACAACCTTTGTGTATCCATACATATTTTATTCCCCATTTATAATAATCATTTGTCATGATTCTTTCTTTTTATTTGTAACCTCCATTTGCGTTTGTAATACACCATTATGCACTTTAAACTATAACATCTTTTCTGTTGATAATGCACCCATATGCATTTCAACTATAGTATACTTTTCTGTTGATAATGTAACCATATACATCTCAACCATAGTATACTTTTCTGTTGATAGTGTACCCATATACATTTCAACTCTAGCATACTTTTCTGTTGATAATGAACCCATATGAATTTCAACCATAGTATATTTTTCTGTTGATAATGCACTCATATACATTTCAACTCTATCATAGTTTTCTGTTGATAATGTACTCATATACATTTCAACTAAAGTATGCTTTTCTGTTGATAATTTACCCATATATATTTCAACTCTAGCATATTTTTCTGTTGATAATATACTTTTCATGGACGGCTCGGTCACCTTTCATTAAATTAAGGAACTTCATCAATATTGCTCTTTTTAACTACTCACCCACATACTTTTTTTTGAATTCTTCCTGGAAAAATTGCCATGTGACTTGCTCCGAGGGTTCATACATCATAGTATTACACCACCACACTCGAGCTGATCCTCTCAGCAAAGATACAACTCCTCCTAACTTCTCTTGATCTGAACATTACAGGCTTTCAATCATTATCATCACGTCATTTAACCATATATTTGCCTCTATAGGACCCTCACCCTCATCTCCTCTGAACTCTGGAGCTTCTAAACTCTTCAACTCCTTTGGAATCAACATTCGAGGTACTGGAGGAGCAGGGGGAGGTTGAAACCGAGTCAGTATAGCATCAAGGGCTTGCATAAAAATTCCAAAATCAGGTGTCGGAATCCATTGAGGTGCAGGTGCACTTGCATTTTCAGAAGGAAGAGGTTGTTCACTATTATCCTCATAACTTTCACTCCTTGTTCCCTCTTGCATTTCTTGTTCTCGTTCTCTTCGTGAGTTCGATGATTCTGACATCTAATAAAACATTCATAATAATAGCAATACCATTAGTAAGGAGTGTTATCAATCACCTTTTAATGACACAATCTTAGTAACATTTACAACTTATTGGCATGTAATCATTTTTCTATTTTAAAATAGAACTAGATTTAGCTGAGAATCGGCTAAACCTATAGTTATGATACAAATAAATGTAACACCCATATACGTATATATGTTTTCGTATACATATATAATTGTCACAATACTTTAAAAATGGTTTACTAATTTTGTAAAGTCTTTAAAATTTTGTTGCAAACTTAATTTCTACATAAATAAACATAATAAATAAGTATTCATTAAAACACATTACAAAATGTTATGTTAAATTTAATTACATGCCAACAAGTTTACAAAAGGTTTACTATCGTCCTATTGTTACTGGTGAGTCAACCTTGGTGAATGATATTTGTTGCTATGGCTTCACTCCTTACTTGATTAATTATGTTGTTACTGTTGCGTGTTGTGAGTACTATAAAATTATACACAAATAATGTGCAAGTATACACAATCGCTCAAGTAATACAGTGATGAGTGAGTTTTGTCTCCATAGGGATTGGGTAAAATTACAAAAGTCTAACCAAAGCAAAGCACTAATCTATCTATCTATAGTTAGTCTTAATATATACAAATGTCACGGTAAATGAAAAGTGTATGAAGGTGGATATGGAATGATGGTCTGATAGTGTAGTGAATGCAAATGCAGTGGCAAGAACAGATATTTAGTGTTAAAAATTGTGTAATGTCGAGGCAATAAGAAATGGTAAAAACAATAAATAAATAAAAAATAAAATGATAAGAAGATAATCCTCACGTGACAAGCTTCCAATGGAATGAATGGTAGGGATTGATTTAAGGATGCTAAACTTATTTCTCAGGCAGATTTATGCTATCTAATCTTTGCTTGCTCGACATGGTTTTCCTAAAGTGTTCCCGCTATCTCTAGTCAAAGGAACCTAAGAGAATAAGATGGCAAGGCATCTGCTCTCACTCAACGAATCTGGCAGCCTACACTATTGATAAAATACCCTTTTTAGTCGTTGAAACCCCCTTAGTCTCTCTTGAGTACTAAGGAATTATAATATAGTATTCCTAGGCCAGTTCAAAGCCCCTTGAAAACACTATAGTCCATTGCTTATGAGGATCTTGTCTTGAGTTTCTCTCGAATAATACAAGTATTTTTAGCTTAGGTTTCTCTCGAATAACTAACCTTCATCTAAGAAATTAACACTCTCATGCCTCTTACAAGCTTAGACGGTGAAGCATTCATAAGTAAAGCAAGCAAATAACCAAGATAAACAAAAATCTACCATTAAAATAAAATTTAAACAACCATTAAAACAACCACCACCAAATAAGTTAGTTCATGGCGGGGTTCGAAATATCCACAAAATAAATCATGAAAATATTCGTTCCGACAACCCAAGAATAATATAAAAATAACAGCAAAATGTAAGTGAGAAGAAGCCTTTGACGCGCGCCACCAGAGGTCTCCTCGGCCACCACAAACCACCTTAGCTCACTAGCTCCTCTAGGTGCTTAGCTTGCCACTCCTTGAAGATTTATCAATGGAGGAAACCCCAAGGAAGAAGAAGGGAAAAAGAAGAATAAAAATATGATTTTTTCTGCTTTATACGTGTGTGTCTTGCGTCATATTCCTTCTCTCCCTTGAGGTGTCATATATAATAAAAAATATCTTGGGATAATGATTAGGTTGTTGGGTGAAAAATACCCCTCATACCCCTAGAATCACACCATAAACGTGAACCTTATCCTCCATGTGGCAGTGGTCCTCTAGCAGGAGGTTACAGCAATCATTTCACGTGCAGCGCCAACTGTCCTCATACAGCTGTATCTTTTTGTCGTTTTCTATATCGGATATGCCAAGGGATTTCAATTTGCTCGCGAAATTACTTCCCAAAGATTCCTTTTTCTGCTATTCCCTGCACACCACAAACAACTGCACCTTCCTCTCATACAGCACTATTAAGAAATAAAGCAGCACTACCACCACAAATGAAACTATATGCAACTACATGATCCTAAAATGACTAAAATGGGCTTTTAAACAAATAATAGCTTAAGTGAAAAATGCCTTAAAAGTAGCCTTTTTAGGAAGTTAACAATTACCTACGCGTGAAAATACACACGTTAAGTATATCTTAGTGAGTCATAATATAATAAACAATCATTGTGTATCCATACATATTTTATTTCTCATTTATCATAATCATTTGTCATGATTCTTTCTTTTCATTTGTAACCTCCATTTACGTTTATAATACACCATTATGCACTTTAAACTATAACATCTTTTCTGTTGATAATGCACCCATATGCATTTCAACTATAATATACTTTTCTGTTGATAATGTACCCATATACAACTCAACCATAGTATACTTTTCTGTTGATAATGTACCCATATACATTTCAACTCTAGCATAATTTTCTGTTGATAATGCACCCATATGCATTTTAACTATAGTATACGTTGGGATTTTGCGGAAGCTCGAATCGACAACCGGAACGAGTTCACCAAGAGGGGTTGGATTGGTTTTTGTGTTTAGGGAGTAAGGAGATTTAAAGATAGAAAATTACACAGCGATTTATAGTGGTTCGACTTCTCAACAAAGTCTACATCAACTATCTTAGCTCCTCACCAAGGATTTTCCTACAAATTCACTAATTTGTTCTTTCTTTTTACAGTACAAAGAGATAACCTTTACAACTCCCTAGTTTTTACGGGATAAACTAAAACTTTTCCCCTAGCTTTTCACGGGCTAAGCTAGAACTAAAACCCCTTTATAATGAAAGGAAAATATAAAGAAGAAAACCTCTCTAAGGTGGGTGTTTACAAAATTGAGCTCACAAGAACAAAATATTTACAAGAGAAAGATGAAATAAGATTGAAAAACTCTTCTCTTGTGTTTGATTGCTTGGATGGTTGTTCTCTATTACTTCTTCAAGTGTCCTCAGCTTGTATTTATAGCTTGGAATGAGTTTGAAGTCGTATATAGCCATTGGGGATATTTTGGAGCCGTTGGGGATTCATTTTTTGTAAAATAAAACTACCCAGAACATGGTGTATCGGTACACTCCCAAGGTGTATCGATACCCCTTCATAAAATTCAAATTTTATAACTGTTGGGCTGAAATTACTGTAACAATGTATCGGTATACTATAGAGGTATCGATACACATTTTACATTTGATGTTTTTGAGCATCGGTATTATTCATTACTGTTCACACTGTATTGGTGTTGTTCACACAATATATGTACTATTCATACATACAGTACTATTCATAAAAACATTTTTGTGCTCAATTCCAAATTAAATGGACTTTGAATTATTTTTGTAAACTTTGAAAACTTTGAATAAATTCAATTCAAGCCCAAAAAACATTTTGCCATAAATTGTTATATCAAAACATAGTTCAACAATCTCCCCCTTTTTGATAGAACAAAACATTTGAAAAATTATTTTTGGCAAAACTCCCCCTTAATAAAATGTTTAATGAAAAAGATATCAATTATTAACAAAAGGATATCAATTGTTAAAAAGATAACAATTGTTACTGATGGAAAATATATGAAAATATTAAGCTCCCCCTTTTTCATTAAGAAATTGAATTTTTCAAACCAAACTTCTCCCCCTTTTTGTTATATCAAAAATAATTCAATCTTTGAAGTTCAAAATAAATTTGGAGAGTAAGTAGTAAATTTGACATTTAAAAATCATTTGAAAAATCAAAGCTCCCCTCAATAAATGTATTCCAAACAAAATTAAGCTTTTAGAGTTTGACACTTAAACAAAGTTGAATTTCAACATATAATAACAAACATGTTAGTAGCTCATGAAATTCAATATATCCAAGTCTAAAATACTTTATGCAATATCAATTGTTGAAATTATGTGCATATGCATAAAGCTTTTCAAAAATGTTATGCATTTGAAAATTTTTGATATCAATTGTTAGAGAGATATCATTTTCATTGAAACCACATGCATAAACATTTAAATTTAGGTCAAATTTAAAATTTGTAAAATCAAAGTATTTGAAAAGTTGATATCAATTGTTAGAGAGATATCATTTGCATTAAAACCAAGTTTGACCAAAAATTTATTATGATGAACTAAAATTTCTGAAAATCATTAAAACTTTTAAAATGTTAATCATAAAACCTTTTCAACATACAGGAGATTAAAACAAGAATGCATAATCATTTAAATCCAAAAAATCATGCATGCTTGGTAGAAAAAGGTCAAACTTTATAGTTTAAAACAAGCTCCTAGAGCTTGGTATGAAAGATTGTTAAACTGTTTAATAGAAAAAGGTTTTTCAAAAGGGAAGGTTGACACTACATTGTTTTTAAAGAAAAACGGTAAAGATATATTAGTAGTTCAAATTTATGTTGATGATATAATATTTGGTTTTACTAATGATGCTCTTTGCCAATAATTTCTAAGCTAATGCAGAGTGAATTCGAGATGATCATGATGGGGGAGCTCTTATTTTTCTTAGGACTCCAAATCAAGCAAAGAAAAGATGGCATCTTCATCAATCAAGCAAAATACGTCAAGGATATGCTCAAGAAATTTGGATTGGAAAATGGGAAACCTCATACCACTCCAATGAGCTCATATACAAAGCTTGACAAAGATGAAGGAGGTAAATGCGTGGATGTTAAATTATATAAGTCAATGATTGGCTCTTTGCTTTATCTAACCGCAAGTAAACCAGACATTATGTTTAGTGTTTGCTTATGTGCTAGATCTCAATAATGCCCTAAGGAATCACATCTACTAGCCTTTAAGAGAATCTTTATATACCTTAAAGATACTCCTAGTTTAGAACTTTGGTATCCTAAAGACTCTAGCTTTAGCTTGCATGCCTTCTCTGATGCGGATTATGGAGGATGCAAAATAGATAAGAAAAGCACCTCCGGTACTTGTCAATTCCTAGGAAACATGCTGATTTCATGGTTTTCAAAGAAATAAAATTGTGTTGTATTATCTACCACTGAAGCGGAATACATTTCAGCCGGTAGTTGTTGTGCACAAGTTTTATGGATGAAACAACAATTTTTAGATTATAGAATTAAAGTTAGTACTATACCTATCAAGTGTGACAATACTAGTGCTATTTGTCTCACTAAAAATCCCATCCAACACTCTAGAACTAAGCATATTGAAATTAGACATCATTTCAATAGAGATCATGTCACAAAAGGAGATATAGTTCTAGAATATGTTGATACTTTGCATCAATTAGCTGATATTTTCACAAAACCTTTAGATAAAGAAAGATTTTGGACACTTAGGAGAGAATTAGGTTTGACAAACCTACCTTAACTTAGTGTTTAAAATAAATTTAGTACTTTTAATTATTTTTTAAAGATGCTTATAAAAATAATATTTTTGATTGCATTCTTTGCTAATAGTTAGGGGGAGTTTATGATCTTTAGTGAATATTAATTGTATGTTCAAATAAAATTTAAAGATAGATTTGATTGATTGAACATTGTTAATTTTCAATATATGAGTTGCCAATACCACTACAGCTAATTAATTTAGCATTTTAAGTGTTTAAAAAAATGGATTTTGACATTTTTGTGCACTATGCATCGATACACTATGAAAGTGTACCGATGCATCCCTTGAATATGCATTGTTACACTATGAAGGTGCACCGATGCATGCCTTGAATGTGCATCGATACACTCTACAGTGTACCGATACACTCATCAAGTTTTTGGGTTAAATGCCTAATTTCTTCATTCTTTCAAAACCCCCAAACTTAAACGCTCCCGCTGTATACCCTCAAAATCTCCCAAATCTCCAATCTTGCTCAAATCAATGATTACAAGTTGGAATCCAACTGTTTTTCAACGTAGAATCCTGCTAACTTCATTAAAATCGTGCAAACAACATCACATTCCTCTCAAATCCGAAAATCTTCAAGGTATTTTTCTAAAACTACTATTTTATTAATTTTGAACTTAGGACTAGTTTAATTAGTTCTAGGATAAATTAGATATCGGGCATTTGTTAGATTGTAGTTCAGAACTATAATCTACAACTAATTTCATCAAAAACACTCAATTTTTCAAAAATAAAAAAATAAAAAATTCGTATTAAAAAAATTGATTTTAAATTTGATGTTTTGATTTAATTATATTGTTTTGAAAACTCCATATTGATTTTCAAAAATTATTTTCAAACATAGTTTTCAAAATTGCCCATTAGGATTTATTTTAGAGAACCTTGAAATATTGAGGACTCATTTGAGTTTTGGGATTGATATTGTTACATACATATGTTTTTAAAATTGCAGGTATTTATCCTATTCTGATTTCTTGAACCATGTCTCACTCTAAACACCCTAGGACGTCATCTAGTCGTTCAAACCAAAACCAACCTCCTATTCCTCCTCTACCACAAAATCCAAACGCAAATGCTCCCAAAATAACTATTCTTAATTCTTGCTTTAACCAACCTGGTCGTCGTCGAGAAGATCTCTACCATAGGTTTGTTAATTCATTTCAGTCATACAAAATCCGGGAAGAACGTATCCCCTCTATCCAAGAAATGGTTGATATAAATTTTGAATATCTTCCTACCCTCCGTTCTTGGAAATTTGATAAACTATTTGAGCTTCAGCCCATTGTTTATCACCAATTGGTCCGCATTTTCTATTCTAATGCGGTTTGTGTTCAAAATAAGTGTCGAACTGAAAACATAGGAATTCGATCCTATCTTTTAGGTGAATTCATTTATATCGACTCTGACACAATCGTTAATTCTTTTGGGTTAGATAATGCGGGTCTAGATAATGAAAGAGAGATTGTGGCTACACCCTATAAAGCTAAGGCTAGTGTAAGTACCTTAAGAACTCATCACGAGCAAATCCTTTGCTTGATCATCTCTTAGTGGTTTAGACCATCCGGAGGTAGGTACTCATCTCTTAGAGTCTTAGATTTATGGTAGATACATTGTATCCAACATAACAAGAAAATAAATTTGCCACGGATCATTTTCGGTGAATTAGTAGATACCATAAACGTTGTCCCATCCAAAAATGTCAAAACTTTAGTTTACGGTTGTCTCCTTAGTAATCTATTTATCAAACTCGGGCTTAAGGTTTCACTTGATATTCTCATCCCTCTTTGGAACCAAATAAATCTCACATCCTTAAAGAAATTGGGATGGTCTGAGGACAAGGGTCAATGGGTTTGATCCATCGAGAAAACAGTGGGAGATAGTTTTTCACTAGCTCTTCTGGCACCGGCAGATGATGATGATCCAGAGCTTTAATAACTTATACAAGATATTGATGATCATGTACCTGAAGATGAGCTGGCATAGCAAGAAGATCAAATGTCTTCATACTTTCGATCATTTTGGAGTCATTAGATCTGAGATTTGCATCCATAGAGTCCCATTTAACCGCTATGGGGGCTCAACAATTGGAAATTCAACGAGAGATACGCGCAAACAATAAAGCTATGAACGAACGATTAAATGCGCTTACACTCGAGATTAGAGCACATTATCCTCCTCCTCCCGATCCTTCTATGGATGATTAGACCTTGCCTTGCTTAGTTTTCTTGGATTTGGATTGAACTTAGGATTTATATATTTGGTTTGGTTAAATTTTTAATGTTTATTAATTTTTGCATCATTTACATCATAGTAGAATATGACCAATTTACCATTGCACATTATTTATGAATATTGAGTTATGAAACTAATGGCTAACCTTTCTCTTGATTGTGATCTTAGCAACTTAAGTTTTAAATTTAAATCAATTGGCTAATTTTATAAAATCTTATTTAAAAACGTTTATAGAGCCTTTTTGATGTAACAAAAAGGGGAGAATATAGTAATGGGGAGTAATTTTTTAATTTTCAAAATTGATTTCAAAACTGATTTTCAAAGAAAATCTTAAATTACTTAAATGTTTTGTTATATCAAAAAGGGAGAGATTGTTGAAAACATTTTGATGTTTCCATATAACAAATTAAGTGTTATTGAATTTTAAGATTTTATAATTTTTTTTAAAGTATATTCGATTAAATTATTTGAATATCACAAATATTACTCCAAGTTTTTCAAAGGTCAATTTCAATCCTTACTAAAGCGTAAAATTGTGTTTTAAACTTAAAATATTTTTGAAACAATTTTTACAAAGTATTTCGAACCAAAATCGAGCCAAAAATCAAGTTTATAAAGGGATGTACCGATGCACTCCTTGATGTATCGATGCACAACCTAATTCGAAAGCTTTTTGTGTACCGATGCACAGCCATGCATCGATGCACTCCTGATTTTATTGAAACATCAAAAGCATTTTATGTACCGATGCACAGACCATGCATCGATGCACTCCTGGCTCTTTTGAAACATCAAATGTAATTAGTGTACCGATGCACCCTAAGTGTACCGATGCACTAGGTCTTATAACGATCTAAATATTTGAATTTTACACATAGTGTTGCACCCTTAAGAGTGTATCGATGCACCTACGCTCCCAACCAGATTTTTAAATGATAATTACACAATAACGGCTCTATTGACTTCACCAATGATCCCCAACGTTCAGAAGTGATCCAATGTGTATTTAAACAAGCTGAGAAGCCATTGATCAACAACAAGAAACAAGAATTGAGAGAGAATCAAAGAGAAAGCCTTAATCATCAAGTTTGAGCATTTCAAGCCTATTTTTCATTCAATCTTCATTTTTCTCTCAAGAACACCATTTGTACTCAATTGTATTCATTCTTGAGTGTTCTTTCTTTGTTCTAGAATTGTGCAAACATCTTGCCTTGTGAGGTTTTTCTATAAGTTTGCGAAATTTGTATTGTTCTCTTTGGAAGAGAGTGTTCTCAAGAATTTGGGGTATAATTCTTGAGGGATTTGTAAGGTTACTCTTTGTCCTCAAAAGAAAGACAAATTAGAAATTTGTGGAAAATCCTTAGTGTGAATAGCTAAGGTAGTGGACGTAGACTTTGGTTGGGAAAGTCGAACCACTCTAAATCGCTGTGCAAATTTTTTCAATTTTCTGCAAAAGCTTTCAACAAAATTTTTATTACCAATTCACCCCTCTCTTGGCTATTTCGTCAATCGATTAACTCAACAGTATATTTTTTATTGATAATGCACTCATATGCATTTCAACTCTAGCATACTTTTCTATTAATAATGTACCCATATACATTTTAACTAAAGTATGATTTTCTGTTGATAATGTACTCATATACATTTCAACTATGGCATCCTTTCATGCCAATAATGCACCCATATGCATTAGTATTTTTTTTCTTTTAGAGCAATTCATACTCTAACTCATACACAATATCATTTCCATATATTCAATAAAACATAGTAATTATAGTAAAACATACATTAACAATTAAATAATTCATATTAAATAATTATTAATCATTTTCTTCTAGATTGCATACAATAAATGTACTCACCTGGCTTCCCTCGTTAAGTGTCCAAAATGTAAGGATGATTACTCCGGAAATTTGTCCTTTCCCTTTGTTTTGCTTGTCTCGGGAGTTTGATTCCGATCTAATTCAATCATCGTTTAAAATATGTGTCATACTTAATGTTAGTATACTTCCTAACCATTGTAATTAAACCACATTCAAAAGAATACATTATTAACTTTATATATCATTATCAGCCTATTTTTAACATTTCTGGTTCTTAAGTGTGGAACTATGTTTTGATATAACAATTTAAGGCAAAATGGTTTTTGGACTTGAATTGAATTTACAAAATGTTTTTGGACTTAATTGAATTTATTCAAAGTTTTAAAAGGTTTCAAAAATAATTCAAAGTCCATTAAAATCGGATTTGAGACAAAATGCTAAAGGGTGTCAAAGTGCATCCATGCATCCCTGCGGTGCATCCATGCATCCCTACAGTGCATCCATGCACCTACACTAGTGCATCGATGCATCATGTAGTGCATCCATGCACTCAAACACCGAATGCAATTAGTGCATCGATGCATCCTTCTGTGCATCAAGGCCATGCATCGATGCATCCTGCCATGCATCCATGCATCAAGGCTGCAACGGCTAGTAACGGCTAGTTTATTTGAATTTAATGAAGGGGTATCGGTGCACCATGATAGTGCACCGATGCACCATGTTATGGGCAGCCTTTTTGAGTAGAAAAATCATCCCCAAACGACTCCAAAACATCCCCAACGGCTATATACAACATCAAACACATTCCAAGCTATAAATACAAGTTAAGGACACTTGAAGAAAAAAGATAACAACTATCCAAGCAATCAAACACAAGAGAAGAGTTTTTCAATCTTATTTAATATTTCTCTTGTAAATATTTTGTTCTTGTGAGCTCAATCTTGTAAACACCTACCTTAGAGAGGTTTTCTTGTTTACTTATTTTATCCTTTTGTAAAGGGGAAAGGTTCTAGCTTAGCCCGTGTAAAATCTAGGGAAAGGTTCTAGTTTAACCCGTAAAAAACTAGGCAGTTGTAAGGTTATCTCTTTGTCCTCAAAAGAAAGAACAAATTAGTGAATTTGTTGGAAAATCCTTAGTGAGGAGCTAAGGTAGTGGATGTAGACTTTGGTTGAGAAAGTCGAACCACTATAAATCGTTGTGCAATTCTTTATCTTTCAATCTCCTTACTCCCTAAACAAAAACCGTTCCGACCCCTCTTTGCAAATCATTTCGATTATCGATTCGAGCGTCCGAAAATCCCAACAATTGGTATCAGAGCCTAACTCGTTAAGAAGGTTTAACCACCTTGAGACGGTCCTAGAAGATGCTCTACCAATTCCTGACACAACCGAGAAGATGGCTTCCACCTCCGGCTCGTTCCACATGGAAGACTCCCTACCAACGGACAAGCCTCCATACTTCAATGGAGTCAACTATAGTCATTGGAAGAAATTAATGAAGGTATTCATCCAATCCAATGATCTTGATGCATGGGAGATAATCGAGAACGGCTACTCTTCTCCAAAGAAGAAGGAGAAGAAGAAGAGTGACAAAGAACGGAAGAAAGCTCAACTTAATGCCAAGGCCATGCACATGTTGTTTTGTGCATTTGGTCATGAAATCTATGAAGGGGTTTCTTCATGTTCAAGTTCCAAGGAGCTTTGGAATAAGCTTGAGGAAATCCATGGAAACAAGAAAGAAGAACCAACAAAGGTGGTGTCTCTAATGGCTTGTGAAGAGCCCGAGGTATCTTCTAACTCAAATGAATTTAATTCATATACGTTTGATGAGTTACAAGATGCTTTTAATAGGTTATATTCGGAGTTTGAGACCATGAACTCCAAATATAAGAAAATGATTTCAAAATTTAAAATCGAAAATGATTTTCTTTTGAAAACAAAAATAGATTTTGAAAGCCAAAATGAAATTTTGAAAAAGGATTTAGAGCTTTCAAAAATAAAAACTGAAAGTTTTGAAAAAGAAAATTTTGATTTAAAAGTTAAGCTTGAATGCTTAACAAAAGAAAAAGAAATCATTTTAAATAATTCATTTAGTTCAATAATGACAATATGCTCATATTGTCATTATCATGGTCATAAGGAACATACTTGTCCTTTGAAGAAAGGAAATCGTTTTAAAATTAGACAAGTATGGGTTCCGAAAGGAACAAGGGGCATTGAACCTAACGTCCAAGGATCCAAAGCAATTTGGATACCACAATCAAAATAAATGTCTCTTGTAGGTGTGTGGGAGCAATGGTGATGAAAGTGATGATATTCAAGATACTCTAGCCACACATGAAAAAGGAATGGGTAACCTCTAAACTTAATGCTTTTAATTTTGGTTATTTGGTTGCTCATTTGATTTTAAGCATGCATGAGTTTTGGTTTTAAATGATTATGCATCATTGTTTTAATCTCATGTATATTGAAAAGATTATTATGATGAACATTTTAAAGTTATATTAATTTTTGAGAATTTTTAGTTCATCATAATGAATTTTGGTCAAAATTGGTTTTAAATGCAAATGATATCTCTCTAACAATTGATATCAAATTTCAAAATACTTTGATTTTATAAATTTTAATTTTTGGCCTAAATTTGAATGTTTATGCATGTGGTATAAATGAAAATGATATCTCTCTAGCAATTGATATCAAATTTTTCAAAATGCATAACATTTTTGGAAAACTTTATGCAAATGCACTTAATTTTAACATTTGGTATTAAAATCAAATTTCAACAATTGGTATTGCATAAAGTATTTTAGACTTGGATATATTGAATTTCATGTGCCTCTAACATGTTTGTTATTCTTTGTAGAAATTCAATATTTTGTTTAAGTGTCATGAACTTAAAAGCTAAATTTTGTTTGGAATGCATTTATTGAGGGGGAACTTTGATTTTTCAAATGATTTTTAAATGTAAAATGTACTACTTACTCTCCAAAGTTATTTTGAACTTCAAAGATTGAATTTTTATTATATAACAAAAAGGGGGAGAAGTTTGGTTTGAAAAATTCAATTTCTTAATGAAAAAGGGGGAGCTTAACATTTTTATATATTTTCTAACAATTGGTAACAATTGATATCTTTTTCATTAAATAATTTATTAAGGGGGAAATTCGCCAAAAACAATTTTTCAAATGTTTTGTTATACAAAAAGGGGGAGATTGTGGAACTATGTTTTGATATAACAATTTAAGGCAAAATGGTTTTTGGACTTGAATTGAATTTACAAAATGTTTTTGGACTTAATTGAATTTATTCAAAGTTTTAAAAGGTTTCAAAAATAATTCAAAGTCCATTAAAATCAGATTTGAGCCAAAATGCTAAAGGGTGTCAAAGTGCATCCATGCATCCCTGCGGTGCATCCATGCATCCCTACAGAGCATCCATGCACCTACACTAGTGCATCGATGCATCATGCAGTGCATCCATGCACTCAAACACCGAATGCAATTAGTGCATCGATGCATCCTTCTGTGCATCAATGCATCAAGGCCATGCATCGATGCATCCTGCCATGCATCCATGCATCAAGGCTGCAACGGCTAGTAACGGCTAGTTTATTTGAATTTAATGAAGGGGTATCGATGCACCATGATAGTGCACCGATGCACCATGTTATGGGCAGCCTTTTTGAGTAGAAAAATCATCCCCAAACGACTCCAAAACATCCCCAACGGCTATATACAACATCAAACACATTCCAAGCTATAAATACAAGTTAAGGACACTTGAAGAAAAAAGATAACAACTATCCAAGCAATCAAACACAAGAGAAGAGTTTTTCATTCTTATTTAATATTTCTCTTGTAAATATTTTGTTCTTGTGAGCTCAATCTTGTAAACACCTACCTTAGAGAGGTTTTCTTGTTTACTTATTTTATCCTTTTGTAAAGGGGAAAGGTTCTAGCTTAGCCCGTGTAAAATCTAGGGAAAGGTTCTAGTTTAACCCGTAAAAAACTAGGCAGTTGTAAGGTTATCTCTTTGTCCTCAAAAGAAAGAACAAATTAGTGAATTTGTTGGAAAATCCTTAGTGAGGAGCTAAGGTAGTGGATGTAGACTTTGGATGAGAAAGTCGAACCACTATAAATCGTTGTGCAATTCTTTATCTTTCAATCTCCTTACTCCCTAAACAAAAACCGTTCCGACCCCTCTTTGCAAATCATTTCGATTATCGATTCGAGCGTCCGAAAATCCCAACAATTGGTATCAGAGCCTAACTCGTTAAGAAGGTTTAACCACCTTGAGACGGTCCTAGAAGATGCTCTACCAATTCCTGACACAACCGAGAAGATGGCTTCCACCTCTGGCTCATTCCACATGGAAGACTCCCTACCAACGGACAAGCCTCCATACTTCAATGGAGTCAACTATAGTCATTGGAAGAAATTAATGAAGGTATTCATCCAATCCAATGATCTTGATGCATGGGAGATAATCGAGAACGGCTACTCTTCTCCAAAGAAGAAGAAGAAGAAGAAGAGTGACAAAGAACGGAAGAAAGCTCAACTTAGTGCCAAGGCCATGCACATGTTGTTTTGTGCATTTGGTCATGAAATCTATGAAGGGGTTTCTTCATGTTCAAGTGCCAAGGAGCTTTGGAATAAGCTTGAGGAAATCCATGGAAACAAGAAAGAAGAACCAACAAAGGTGGTGTCTCTAATGGCTTGTGAAGAGCCCGAGGTATCTTCTAACTCAAATGAATTTAATTCATATACGTTTGATGAGTTACAAGATGCTTTTAATAGGTTATATTCGGAGTTTGAGACCATGAACTCCAAATATAAGAAAATGATTTCAAAATTTAAAATCGAAAATGATTTTCTTTTGAAAACAAAAATAGATTTTGAAAGCCAAAATGAAATTTTGAAAAAGGATTTAGAGCTTTCAAAAATAAAAACTGAAAGTTTTGAAAAAGAAAATTTTGATTTAAAAGTTAAGCTTGAATGCTTAACAAAAGAAAAAGAAATCATTTTAAATAATTCATTTAGTTCAATAATGACAATATGCTCATATTGTCATTATCATGGTCATAAGGAACATACTTGTCCTTTGAAGAAAGGAAATCGTTTTAAAATTAGACAAGTATGGGTTCCGAAAGGAACAAGGGGCATTGAACCTAACGTCCAAGGATCCAAAGCAATTTGGATACCACAATCAAAATAAATGTCTCTTGTAGGTGTGTGGGAGCAATGGTGATGAAAGTGATGATATTCAAGATACTCTAGCCACACATGAAAAAGGAATGGGTAACCTCTAAACTTAATGCTTTTAATTTTGGTTATTTGGTTGCTCATTTGATTTTAAGCATGCATGAGTTTTGGTTTTAAATGATTATGCATCATTGTTTTAATCTCATGTATATTGAAAAGATTATTATGATGAACATTTTAAAGTTATTTTAATTTTTGAGAATTTTTAGTTCATCATAATGAATTTTGGTCAAAATTGGTTTTAAATGCAAATGATATCTCTCTAACAATTGATATCAAATTTCAAAATACTTTGATTTTATAAATTTTAATTTTTGGCCTAAATTTGAATGTTTATGCATGTGGTATAAATGAAAATGATATCTCTCTAGCAATTGATATCAAATTTTTCAAAATGCATAACATTTTTGGAAAACTTTATGCAAATGCACTTAATTTTAACAATTGGTATTAAAATCAAATTTCAACAATTGGTATTGCATAAAGTATTTTTAACTTGGATATATTGAATTTCATGTGCCTCTAACATGTTTGTTATTCTTTGTAGAAATTCAATATTTTGTTTAAGTGTCATGAACTTAAAAGCTAAATTTTGTTTAGAATGCATTTATTGAGGGGGAGCTTTGATTTTTCAAATGATTTTTAAATTTAAAATGTACTACTTACTCTCCAAAGTTATTTTGAACTTCAAAGATTGAATTTTTTTTTATATAACAAAAAGGGGGAGAAGTTTGGTTTGAAAAATTCAATTTCTTAATGAAAAAGGGGGAGCTTAACATTTTCATATATTTTCCAACAATTGGTAACAATTGATATCTTTTTCATTAAATAATTTATTAAGGGGGAAATTTGCCAAAAACAATTTTTCAAATGTTTTGTTATACAAAAAGGGGGAGATTGTGGAACTATGTTTTGATATAACAATTTAAGGCAAAATGGTTTTTGGACTTGAATTGAATTTACAAAATGTTTTTGGACATAATTGAATTTATTCAAAGTTTTAAAAGGTTTCAAAAATAATTCAAAGTCCATTAAAATCGGATTTGAGCCAAAATGCTAAAGGGTGTCAAAGTGCATCCATGCATCCCTGCAGTGCATCCATGCATCCCTACAGTGCATCCATGCATCCCTACAGTGCATCCATGCACCTACACTAGTGCATCGATGCATCATGCAGTGCATTCATGCACTCAAACACCGAATGCAATTAGTGCATCGATGCATTCTTCTGTGCATCGATGCATCCTTCTGTGCATCAATGCATCAAGGCCATGCATTGATGCATCCTGTCATGCATCCATGCATCAAGGCTGCAACGGCTAGTAACGGCTAGTTTATTTGAATTTAATGAAGGGGTATCGATGCACCATGATAGTGCACCGATGCACCATGTTATGGGCAGCCTTTTTGAGTAGAAAAATCATCCCCAAACGACTCCAAAACATCCCCCAACGGCTATATACAACATCAAACACATTCGAAGCTATAAATACAAGTTAAGGACACTTGAAGAAAAAAGATAACAACTATCCAAGCAATCAAACACAAGAGAAGAGTTTTTCATTCTTATTTAATATTTCTCTTGTAAATATTTTGTTCTTTTGAGCTCAATCTTGTAAACACCTACCTTAGAGAGGTTTTCTTGTTTACTTATTTTATCCTTTTGTAAATGGGAAAGGTTCTAGCTTAGCCCGTGTAAAATCTAGGGAAAGGTTCTAGTTTAACCCGTAAAAAACTAGGTAGTTCTAAGGTTATCTCTTTGTCCTCAAAAGAAAGAACAAATTAGTGAATTTGTTGGAAAATCCTTAGTGAGGAGCTAAGGTAGTGGATGTAGACTTTGGTTGAGAAAGTCGAACCACTATAAATCGTTGTGCAATTCTTTATCTTTCAATCTCCTTACTCCCTAAACAAAAACCGTTCCGACCCCTCTTTGCAAATCATTTCGATTATCGATTCGAGCGTCCGAAAATCCCAACAATTGGTATCAGAGCCTAACTCGTTAAGAAGGTTTAACCACCTTGAGACGGTCCTAGAAGATGCTCTACCAATTCCTGACACAACCGAGAAGATGGCTTCCACCTCCGGCTCGTTCCACATGGAAGACTCCCTACCAACGGACAAGCTTCCATACTTCAATGGAGTCAACTATAGTCATTGGAAGAAATTAATTAAGGTATTCATCCAATCTAATGATCTTGATGCATGGGAGATAATCGAGAACGGCTACTCTTCTCCAAAGAAGAAGGAGAGGAAGAAGAGTGACAAAGAACGGAAGAAAGTTCAACTTAGTGCCAAGGCCATGCACATGTTGTTTTGTGCATTTGGTCATGAAATCTATGAAGGGGTTTCTTCATGTTCAAGTGCCATGGAGCTTTGGAATAAGCTTGAGGAAATCCATGGAAACAAGAAAGAAGAACCAACAAAGGTGGTGTCTCTAATGGCTTGTGAAGAGCCCGAGGTATCTTCTAACTCAAATGAATTTAATTCATATACGTTTGATGAGTTACAAGATGCTTTTAATAGGTTATATTCGGAGTTTGAGACCATGAACTCCAAATATAAGAAAATGATTTCAAAATTTAAAATCGAAAATGATTTTCTTTTGAAAACAAAAATAGATTTTTGAAAGCCAAAATGAAATTTTGAAAAAGGATTTAGAGCTTTCAAAAATAAAAACTGAAAGTTTTGAAAAAGAAAATTTTGATTTAAAAGTTAAGCTTGAATGCTTAACAAAAGAAAAAGAAATCATTTTAAATAATTCATTTAGTTCAATAATGACAATATGCTCATATTGTCATTATCATGGTCATAAGGAACATACTTGTCCTTTGAAGAAAGGAAATCATTTTAAAATTAGACAAGTATGGGTTCCGAAAGGAACAAGGGGCATTGAACCTAACGTCCAAGGATCCAAAGCAATTTGGATACCACAATCAAAATAAATGTCTCTTGTAGGTGTGTGGGAGCAATGGTGATGAAAGTGATGATATTCAAGATACTCTAGCCACACATGAAAAAGGAATGGGTAACCTCTAAACTTAATGCTTTTAATTTTGGTTATTTGGTTGCTCATTTGATTTTAAGCATGCATGAGTTTTGGTTTTAAATGATTATGCATCATTGTTTTAATCTCATGTATATTGAAAAGATTATTATGATGAACATTTTAAAGTTATATTAATTTTTGAGAATTTTTAGTTCATCATAATGAATTTTGGTCAAAATTGGTTTTAAATGCAAATGATATCTCTCTAACAATTGATATCAAATTTCAAAATACTTTGATTTTATAAATTTTAATTTTTGGCCTAAATTTGAATGTTTATGCATGTGGTATAAATGAAAATGATATCTCTCTAGCAATTGATATCAAATTTTTCAAAATGCATAACATTTTTGGAAAACTTTATGCAAATGCACTTAATTTTAACAATTGGTATTAAAATCAAATTTCAACAATTGGTATTGCATAAAGTATTTTAGACTTGGATATATTGAATTTCATGTGCCTCTAAAATGTTTGTTATTCTTTGTAGAAATTCAATATTTTGTTTAAGTGTCATGAACTGAAAAGCTAAATTTTGTTTGGAATGCATTTATTGAGGGGGAGCTTTGATTTTTCAAATGATTTTTAAATTTAAAATGTACTACTTACTCTCCAAAGTTATTTTGAACTTCAAAGATTGAATTTTTTTATATAACAAAAAGGGGGAGAAGTTTGGTTTGAAAAATTCAATTTCTTAATGAAAAGGGGGAGCTTAACATTTTCATATATTTTCCAACAATTGGTAACAATTGATATCTTTTTCATTAAATAATTTATTAAGGGGGAAATTTGCCAAAAACAATTTTTCAAATGTTTTGTTATACAAAAAGTGGGAGATTGTGGAACTATGTTTTGATATAACAATTTAAGGCAAAATGGTTTTTGGACTTGAATTGAATTTACAAAATGTTTTTGGACATAATTGAATTTATTCAAAGTTTTAAAAGGTTTCAAAAATAATTCAAACTCCATTAAAATCGGATTTGAGCCAAAATGCTAAAGGGTGTCAAAGTGCATCCATGCATCCCTGCGGTGCATCCATGCATCCCTACAGTGCATCCATGCATCCCTACAGTGCATCCATGCACCTACACTAGTGCATCGATGCATCATGCAGTGCATTCATGCACTCAAACACCGAATGCAATTAGTGCATCGATGCATCCTTCTGTGCATCGATGCATCCTTCTGTGCATCAATGCATCAAGGCCATGCATTGATGCATCCTGCCATGCATCCATGCATCAAGGCTGCAACGGCTAGTAACGGCTAGTTTATTTGAATTTAATGAAGGGGTATCGATGCACCATGATAGTGCACCGATGCACCATGTTATGGGCAGCCTTTTTGAGTAGAAAAATCATCCCCAAACGACTCCAAAACATCCCCCAACGGCTATATACAACATCAAACACATTCCAAGCTATAAATACAAGTTAAGGACACTTGAAGAAAAAAGATAACAACTATCCAAGCAATCAAACACAAGAGAAGAGTTTTTCATTCTTATTTAATATTTCTCTTGTAAATATTTTGTTCTTGTGAGCTCAATCTAGTAAACACCTACCTTAGAGAGGTTTTCTTGTTTACTTATTTTATCATTTTGTAAAGGGGAAAGGTTCTAGCTTAGCCCGTGTAAAATATAGGGAAAGGTTCTAGTTTAACCCGTAAAAAACTAGGCAGTTGTAAGGTTATCTTTTTGTCCTCAAAAGAAAGAACAAATTAGTGAATTTGTTGGAAAATCCTTAGTGAGGAGCTAAGGTAGTGGATGTAAACTTTGGTTGAGAAAGTCGAACCACTATAAATCGTTGTGCAATTCTTTATCTTTCAATCTCCTTACTCCCTAAACAAAAACTGTTCCGACCCCTCTTTGCAAATCATTTCGATTGTCGATTCGAGCGTCTGAAAATCCCAACAATTGGTATCAGAGCCTAACT
This sequence comes from Hibiscus syriacus, assembly GCF_006381635.1. NCBI lineage: Eukaryota > Viridiplantae > Streptophyta > Magnoliopsida > Malvales > Malvaceae > Hibiscus > Hibiscus syriacus. Next base: position 7,907,874 of record NW_024063533.1, on the reverse strand, counting down.
CGTTAAGAAGGTTTAACCACCTTGAGACGGTCCTAGAAGATACTCTACCAATTCCTGACATAACCGAGAAGATGGCTTCCACCTCCGGCTCGTTCCACATGGAAGACTCCCTACCAACGGACAAGCCTCCATACTTCAATGGAGTCAACTATAGTCATTGGAAGAAATTAATTAAGGTATTCATCCAATCTAATGATCTTGATGCATGGGAGATAATCGAGAACGGCTACTCTTCTCCAAAGAAGAAGGAGAAGAAGAAGAGTGACAAAGAACGGAAGAAAGTTCAACTTAGTGCCAAGGCCATGCACATGCTGTTTTGTGCATTTGCTCATGAAAATCTATGAAGGGGTTTCTTCATGTTCAAGTGCCAAGGAGCTTTGGAATAAGCTTGAGGAAATCCATGGAAACAAGAAAGAAGAACCAACAAAGGTGGTGTCTCTAATGGCTTGTGAAGAGCCCGAGGTATCTTCTAACTCAAATGAATTTAATTCATATACGTTTGATGAGTTACAAGATGCTTTTAATAGGTTATATTCGGAGTTTGAGACCATGAACTCCAAATATAAGAAAATGATTTCAAAATTTAAAATCGAAAATGATTTTCTTTTGAAAACAAAAATAGATTTTGAAAGCCAAAATGAAATTTTGAAAAAGGATTTAGAGCTTTCAAAAATAAAAAACTGAAAGTTTTGAAAAAGAAAATTTTGATTTAAAAGTTAAGCTTGAATGCTTAACAAAAGAAAAAGAAATCATTTTAAATAATTCATTTAGTTCAATAATGACAATATGCTCATATTGTCATTATCATGGTCATAAGGAAATACTTGTCCTTTGAAGAAAGGAAATCGTTTTAAAATTAGACAAGTATGGGTTCCGAAAGGAACAAGGGGCATTGAACCTAACGTCCAAGGATCCAAAGCAATTTGGATACCACAATCAAAATAAATGTCTCTTGTAGGTGTGTGGGAGCAATGGTGATGAAAGTGATGATATTCAAGATACTCTAGCCACACATGAAAAAGGAATGGGTAACCTCTAAACTTAATGCTTTTAATTTTGGCTATTTGGTTGCTCATTTGATTTTAAGCATGCATGAGTTTTGGTTTTAAATGATTATGCATCATTGTTTTAATCTCATGTATATTGAAAAGATTATTATGATGAACATTTTAAAGTTATATTAATTTTTGAGAATTTTTAGTTCATCATAATGAATTTTGGTCAAAATTGGTTTTAAATGCAAATGATATCTCTCTAACAATTGATATCAAATTTCAAAATACTTTGATTTTATAAATTTTAATTTTTGGCCTAAATTTGAATGTTTATGCATGTGGTATAAATGAAAATGATATCTCTCTAGCAATTGATATCAAATTTTTCAAAATGCATAACATTTTTGGAAAACTTTATGCAAATGCACTTAATTTTAACATTTGGTATTAAAATCAAATTTCAACAATTGGTATTGCATAAAGTATTTTAGACTTGGATATATTGAATTTCATGTGCCTCTAACATGTTTGTTATTCTTTGTAGAAATTCAATATTTTGTTTAAGTGTCATGAACTTAAAAGCTAAATTTTGTTTGGAATGCATTTATTGAGGGGGAGCTTTGATTTTTCAAATGATTTTTAAATGTAAAATGTACTACTTACTCTCCAAAGTTATTTTGAACTTCAAAGATTGAATTTTTTTTTATATAACAAAAAGGGGGAGAAGTTTGGTTTGAAAAATTCAATTTCTTAATGAAAAAGGGGGAGCTTAACATTTTCATATATTTTCCAACAATTGGTAACAATTGATATCTTTTTCATTAAATAATTTATTAAGGGGGAAATTTGCCACAAACAATTTTTCAAATGTTTTGTTATACAAAAAGGGGGAGATTGTGGAACTATGTTTTGATATAACAATTTAAGGCAAAATGGTTTTTGGACTTGAATTGAATTTATAAAATGTTTTTGGACTTAATTGAATTTATTCAAAAGTATTAAAAGGTTTCAAAAATAATTCAAAGTCCATTAAAATCGGATTTGAGCCAAAATGCTAAAGGGTGTCAAAGTCCATCCATGCATCCTTGCGGTGCATCCATGCATCCCTACAGTGCATCCATGCACCTACACTAGTGCATCGATGCATCATGCAGTGCATCCATGCACTCAAACACCGAATGCAATTAGTGCATCGATGCATCCTTCTGTGCATCAATGCATCAAGGCCATGCATCGATGCATCTTGCCATGCATCGATGCATCTTGCCATGCATCCATGCATCAAGGCTGCAACGGCTAGTAACGGCTAGTTTATTTGAATTTAATGAAGGGGTATCGATGCACCATGATAGTGCACCGATGCACCATGTTATGGGCAGCCTTTTTGAGTAGAAAAATCATCCCCAAACGACTCCAAAACATCCCCAACGGCTATATACAACATCAAACACATTCGAAGCTATAAATACAAGTTAAGGACACTTGAAGAAAAAAGATAACAACTATCCAAGCAATCAAACACAAGAGAAGAGTTTTTCATTCTTATTTAATATTTCTCTTGTAAATATTTTGTTCTTGTGAGCTCAATCTTGTAAACACCTACCTTAGAGAGGTTTTCTTGTTTACTTATTTTATCCTTTTGTAAAGGGGAAAGGTTCTAGCTTAGCCCGTGTAAAAGCTAGGGAAAGGTTCTAGTTTAACCCGTAAAAAAACTAGGCAGTTGTAAGGTTATCTCTTTGTCCTCAAAAGAAAGAACAAATTAGTGAATTTGTTGGAAAATCCTTAGTGAGGAGCTAAGGTAGTGGATGTAGACTTTGGTTGAGAAAGTCGAACCACTATAAATCGTTGTGCAATTCTTTATCTTTCAATCTCCTTACTCCCTAATCAAAAACCGTTCCGACCCCTCTTTGCAAATCATTTCGATTGTCGATTCGAGCGTTCTAAAATCCCAACAATTGGTATCAGAGCCTAACTCGTTAAGAAGGTTTAACCACCTTGAGACAGTCCTAGAAGACGCTCTACCAATTCCTGACACAACCGAGAAGATGGCTTCCACCTCCGACTCGTTCCACATGGAAGACTCCCTACAAACGGACAAGCCTCTATACTTCAATTGAGTTAACTATAGTCTTTGGAAGAAATTAATGAAGGTATTCATCCAATCCAATGATCTTGATGCATGGGAGATAATCGAGAACGGCTACTCTTCTCCAAAGAAGAAGGAGAAGAAGAAGAGTGACAAAGAACGGAAGAAAGCTCAACTTAATGCCAAGGCCATGCACATGCTGTTTTGTGCATTTAGTCATGAAATCTATGAAGGGGTTTCTTCATGTTCAAGTGCCAAGGAGCTTTGGAATAAGCTTGAGGAAATCCATGGAAACAAGAAAGAAGAACCAACAAAGGTGGTGTCTCTAATGGCTTGTGAAGAGCCCGAGGTATCTTCTAACTCAAATGAATTTAATTCATATACGTTTGATGAGTTACAAGATGCTTTTAATAGGTTATATTCGGAGTTTGAGACCATGAACTCCAAATATAAGAAAATGATTTCAAAATTTAAAATCGAAAATGATTTTCTTTTGAAAACAAAAATAGATTTTGAAAGCCAAAATGAAATTTTGAAAAATGATTTAGAGCTTTCAAAAATAAAAACTGAAAGTTTTGAAAAAGAAAATTTTTATTTAAAAGTTAAGCTTGAATGCTTAACAAAAGAAAAAGAAATCATTTTAAATAATTCATTTAGTTCAATAATGACAATATGCTCATATTGTCATTATCATGGTCATAAGGAAGATACTTGTCCTTTGAAGAAAGGAAATCGTTTTAAAATTAGACAAGTATGGGTTCCGAAAGGAACTAGGGGCATTAAACCTAACGTCCAAGGATCCAAAGCAATTTGGATACCACAATCAAAATAAATGTCTCTTGTAGGTGTGTGGGAGCAATGGTGATGAAAGTGATGATATTCAAGATACTCTAGCCACATATGAAAAAGGAATGGGTAACCTCTAAACTTAATGCTTTTAATTTTGGTTATTTGGTTGCTCATTTGATTTTAAGCATGCATGAGTTTTGGTTTTAAATGATTATGCATCATTGTTTTAATCTCATGTATGTTGAAAAGATTATTATGATGAACATTTTAAAGTTATATTAATTTTTGAGAATTTTTAGTTCATCATAATGAATTTTGGTCAAAATTGGTTTTAAATGCAAATGATATCTCTCTAACAATTGATATCAAATTTCAAAATACTTTGATTTTATAAATATTAATTTTTGGCCTAAATTTGAATGTTTATGCATGTGGTATAAATGAAAATGATATCTCTCTAGCAATTGATATCAAATTTTTCAAAATGCATAACATTTTTAGAAAACTTTATGCAAATGCACTTAATTTTAACAATTGGTATTAAAATCAAATTTCAACAATTGGTATTGCATAAAGTATTTTAGACTTGGATATATTGAATTTCATGTGCCTCTAACTTGTTTGTTATTCTTTGTAGAAATTCAATATTTTGTTTAAGTGTCATGAACTTAAAAGCTAATTTTTCTTTGGAATGCATTTATTGAGGGGGAGCTTTGATTTTTCAAATGATTTTTAAATGTAAAATGTACTACTTACTCTCCAAAGTTATTTTGAACTTCAAAGATTGAATTTTTTTTTATATAACAAAAAGGGGGAGAAGTTTGGTTTGAAAAATTCAATTTCTTAATGAAAAAGGGGGAGCTTAACATTTTCATATATTTTCCAACAATTGGTAACAATTGATATCTTTTTCATTAAATAATTTATTAAGGGGGAAATTTGCCAAAAACAATTTTTCAAATGTTTTGTTATACAAAAAGGGGGAGATTGTGGAACTATGTTTTGATATAACAATTTAAGGCAAAATGGTTTTTGGACTTGAATTGAATTTACAAAATGTTTTTGGACTTAATTGAATTTATTCAAAGTTTTAAAAGGTTTCAAAAATAATTCAAAGTCAATTCAAATCGGATTTGAGCCAAAATGCTAAAGGGTGTCAAAGTGCATCCATGCATTGCATCCATGCATCCCTACAGTGCATCCATGCACCTACACTAGTGCATTGATGCATCATGCAGTGCATCCATGCTCTCAAACACCGAATGCAATTAGTGCATCGATGCATCCTTCTGTGCATCAATGCATCAAGTCCATGCATCAATGCATTCTGCCATGCATCCATTCATCAAGGCTGCAACGGCTAGTAACGGCTAGTTTATTTGAATTTAATGAAGGGGTATCGATGCACCATGATAGTGCACCGATGCACCATGTTATGGGCAGCCTTTTTGAGTAGAAAAATCATCCCCAAACGACTCCAAAACATCCCCAACGGCTATATACAACATCAAACACATTCCAAGCTATAAATACAAGTTAAGGACACTTGAAGAAAAAAGATAACAACTATCCAAGCAATCAAACACAAGAGAAGAGTTTTTCATTCTTATTTAATATTTCTCTTGTAAATATTTTGTTCTTGTGAGCTCAATCTTGTAAACACCTACCTTAGAGAGGTTTTCTTGTTTACTTATTTTATCCTTTTGTAAAAGGGAAAGGTTCTAGCTTAGCCCGTGTAAAATCTAGGGAAAGGTTCTAGTTTAACCCGTAAAAAACTAAGCAGTTGTAAGGTTATCTCTTTGTCCTCAAAAGAAAGAACAAATTAGTGAATTTGTTGGAAAATCCTTAGTGAGGAGCTAAGGTAGTGGATGTAGACTTTGGTTGAGAAAGTCGAACCACTATAAATCGTTGTGCAATTCTTTATCTTTCAATCTCCTTACTCCCTAAACAAAAACCGTTCCGACCCCTCTTTGCAAATCATTTCGATTGTCGATTCGAGCGTCCGAAAATCCCAATAATTGGTATCAGAGCCTAACTCGTTAAGAAGGTTTAACCACCTTGAGACGGTCCTAGAAGATGCTCTACCAATTCCTGACACAACCGAGAAGATGGCTTCCACCTCCGACTCGTTCCACATGGAAGACTCCCAACCAACGGACAAGCCTCCATACTTCAATGGAGTCAACTATAGTCATTGGAAGAAATTAATGAAGGTATTCATCCAATCCAATGATCTTGATGCATGGGAGATAATCGAGAACGGCTACTCTTCTCCAAAGAAGAAGGAGAAGAAGAAGAGTGACAAAGAACGGAAGAAAGCTCAACTTAATGCCAAGGCCATGCACATGCTGTTTTGTGCATTTGGTCATGAAATCTATGAAGGGGTTTCTTCATGTTCAAGTGCCAGGGAGCTTTGGAATAAGCTTGAGGAAATCCATGGAAACAAGAAAGAAGAACCAACAAAGGTGGTGTCTCTAATGGCTTGTGAAAAGCCCGAGGTATCTTCTAACTCAAATGAATTTAATTCATATACGTTTGATGAGTTACAAGATGATTTTTAGGTTATATTCGGAGTTTGAGACCATGAACTCCAAATATAAGAAAATGATTTCAAAATTTAAAATCGAAAATGATTTTCTTTTGAAAACAAAAATAGATTTTGAAAGCCAAAATGAAATTTTGAAAAATGATTTAGAGCTTTCAAAAATAAAAACTGAAAGTTTTGAAAAAGAAAAATTTGATTTAAAAGTTAAGCTTGAATGCTTAACAAAAGAAAAGAAATCATTTTAAATAATTCATTTAGTTCAATAATGACAATATGCTCATATTGTCATTATCATGGTCATAAGGAACATACTTGTCCTTTGAAGAAAGGAAATCGTTTTAAAATTAGACAAGTATGGGTTCCGAAAGGAACAAGGGGCATTGAACCTAACGTCCAAGGATCCAAAGCAATTTGGATACCACAATCAAAATAAATGTCTCTTGTAGGTGTGTGGGAGCAATGGTGATGAAAGTGATGATATTCAATATACTCTAGCCACACATGAAAAAGGAATGGGTAACCTCTAAACTTAATGCTTTTAATTTTGGTTATTTGGTTGCTAATTTGATTTTAAGCATGCATGAGTTTTGGTTTTAAATGATTATGCATCATTGTTTTAATCTCATGTATGTTGAAAAGATTATTATGATGAACATTTTAATGTTATATTAATTTTTGAGAATTTTTAGTTCATCATAATGAATTTTGGTCAAAATTGGTTTTAAATGCAAATGATATCTCTCTAACAATTGATATCAAATTTCAAAATACTTTGATTTTATAAATTTTAATTTTTGGCCTAAATTTGAATGTTTATGCATGTGGTATAAATGAAAATGATATCTCTCTAGTAATTGATATCAAATTTTTCAAAATGCATAACATTTTTGGAAAACTTTATGCAAATGCACTTAATTTTAACAATTGGTATTAAAATCAAATTTCAACAATTGGTATTGCATAAAGTATTTTAGACTTGGATATATTGAATTTCATGTGCCTCTAACATGTTTGTTATTCTTTGTAAAAATTCAATATTTTGTTTAAGTGTCATGAACTTAAAAGCTAAATTTTGTTTGGAATGCATTTATTGAGGGGGAGCTTTGATTTTTCAAATGATTTTTAAATGTAAAATGTACTACTTACTCTCCAAAGTTATTTTGAACTTCAAAGATTGAATTATTTTTTATATAACAAAAAGGGGGAGAAGTTTGGTTTGAAAAATTCAATTTCTTAATGAAAAAGGGGGAGCTTAACATTTTCATATATTTTCCAACAATTGGTAACAATTGATATCTTTTTCATTAAACAATTTATTAAGGGGGAGTTTTGCCAAAAACAATTTTTCAAATGTTTTGTTATACAAAAAGGGGGAGATTGTGGAACTACGTTTTGTTATAACAATTTAAGGCAAAATGGTTTTTGGACTTGAATTGAATTTACAAAATGTTTTTGGACTTAATTGAATTTATTCAAAGTTTTAAAAGGTTTCAAAAATAATTCAAAGTCCATTAAAATCGGATTTGAGCCAAAATGCTAAAGGGTGTCAAAGTGCATCCCTGCGGGGCATCCATGCATCCCTACAGTGCATCCATGCACCTACACTAGTGCATCGATGCATCATGCAGTGCATCCATGCACTCAAACACCGAATGCAATTAGTGCATCGATGCATCCTTCTGTGCATCGATGCATCAAGGCCATGCATCGATGCATCCTGCCATGCATCCATGCATCAAGGCTACAACGGCTAGTAACGGCTAGTTTATTTGAATTTAATGAAGGGGTATCGATGCACCATGATAGTGCACCGATGCACCATGTTATGGGCAGCCTTTTTGAGTAGAAAAATCATCCCCAAACGACTCCAAAACATCCCCAATGGCTATATACAACATCAAACACATTCCAAGCTATAAATACAAGTTAAAGACACTTGAAGAAAAAAGAGAACAACTATCCAAGCAATCAAACACAAGAGAAGAGTTTTTTATTCTTATTTCATATTTCTCTTGTAAATATTTTGTTCTTGTGAGCTCAATCTTGTAAACACCTACCTTAGAGAAGTTTTCTTGTTTACTTATTTTATCCTTTTGTAATGGGGAAAGGTTCTAGCTTAGCCCGTGTAAAAGATAGGGAAAGGCTCTAGTTTAACCCGTAAAAAACTAGGGAGTTGTAAGGTTATCTCTTTGTCCTCAAAAGAAAGAACAAATTAGTGAATTTGTTGGAAAATCCTTAGTAAGGAGCTAAGGTAGTGGATGTAGACTTTGGTTGAGAAAGTCGAACCACTATAAATCGTTGTGCAATTCTTTATCTTTCAATCTCCTTACTCCCTAAACAAAAACTATTCGAGCGTCCGAAAATCATAACATTAAGTATCGATACTACTACTCTAGTACCGATACTTCTACACTAGGGTACCGATACTCCTACCTGGTATCGATACCAAAATTAGGTTCGATGTTTCATGGTATCGATACCAAAATTAGGTTCGATGTTTCATGGTATCGATACTCTTACCATGGTATCGATACTACCTTACTAAGGTACTGATACCCCCTCACGGTATCAATACCAAAATTAGATTCGATGTTTGCTTGGTATCGATACCCTTATCATGGTATCGATACTGCCTCAACTGTATCGATACTGATTAAATCAGTATCGATACTACCCATCAATTTTATCTTTTTTTAGCATATAGTATCGGTACTGTTCTATTAGTACTGATACCCCTACCGAGAATTTCCAGTTTTCAACCCGATTTTCACCCAAATAAGGTCAATTTTAGTTATAATAACATCCTACAATACTATGAAGCTCTTATTTAACTACCCATACTAATTTTCCTTCAATTTATTTCATAAAACATCAAACATCTATCAAGAACACTAAGTTCTAATAATCGTACTACTTTTTCTAATGTGTTTATAATCCAATCCATTGTTTCTAATCTCTCATTTAACTATGTGACAAGTCAAATTTATCATAAAACATATATAAACAGTCCTATATTAACATATCATTTCTAAACCCATTTTATAAAATCCCCATTATTTCCTTTATCTCTTTATTTTAATCCAGTCTAACCCTTCCTTATGCACATATATCTCTTAATGATACCAAAGTAACCCATAATTTAAAGAAAACACTAACAAATGAGAATTTACCTTATGCTAGGGAGGAGAGAGCTCCAACGTGAATAAGAAAAAGAAGAGAAGAAATGTAGGAAAAATATCTTACTTTCCTCTTTCTTCCTATTTAAACATCTCTATCTATTTTTATTTTCATTTCCTCTTAAAAGACTAAAATGCCCTCTTAACTTTTCTACTGATACAATTTAGTCTACACACTATTCCAAATCCTTTTTCTCATCTTTTACTACTTATTCCATTTAAATCTTAAATTTTCCGATCTTTTCGATATAGTCTCTGGTCTAATATTTGGGATATTACAAAGAGAGTCAACTAGAACATTAAGTCGGATTTCAATTGCAATAAAAGATGTCAGATTCACAGTAGCAAATTTGCTCCTGGAATTCATTCCTACCGAACAAAAATTTGTGTCCTTTTATCTTTGCTCTATTTCTTGTTACACGAGAAATGGGCAAAAAAGGTAGCTGTAGACACTTATTTTCGTCCGGAACTTCAAGGGTATTTATTACATTATATAGTATATATTATAATATATATATAATAATTTCAAAAATATATAATATATATAGTTTTTGAAAATATATAATATAGTTTTTGAAAACATATAATATAGAGTTTTTTAAAACGGTTTTTGAAAACGTATATAATATATATAATCTTTGAAAACATATTATATTGTTTTTGAAATATAATGTATATTATATAGTTTTTAATACAAACATATTATTAGTATTAGTATTTTATTTTCTGTTTTCTTATCTATTTTTTTACTTTCATTTTATTTTATTTATTTTTATTTAGGTCCAATAAAAGAGTCCAAAATTCCATAGGAAAGGTCTAAATCTGGGAAACACAACAGAGGTTAGGATTACATGAACTCTAAAGTAACAAGAGCGTCGCAAGCCTGGCGGTCGGTCAACGCATATCGGCCGGCGAAGGAAACAATACATGCTAAACCGAAAGTAAACACGACGAAATCGGGAATAATTATTTCCCATGCGTGAAGCAACAACCCAAAATGAATCGGGAAACAAGGAAACAACCCCGAGATACTCAAAAATAACCACTAGCGAGAAGGGCTATGTAGACCCGAGAACTATCGAAGTGAGATGACATCGTCTGAGCAACCAAAGCAACCAAGCAAATAAAGCAAAAACAACAATTCAAAACAACAAAAATGAAGCAGAAAAATCATTCAAAATAGCAACAAAAATCACATAAAAATATATCAAGGATTCGATTTTAGGACTGCGCTAAGGAAACCATGGTCGCGAAATGCCAAAGGTCGTCGAAAATCATAGAGGCTCGTCAAAACAGGTAAACCCGAGACTTTCGTCACTAGATCTACGCTGGTGGGGATATTTTTTGGATGTTTGGGCTTCGATTTTTGGTTTGGGGCATTGAGAGGAAGCTTTGGGGGTAGGTTTGTAGTTTTTCGGCCATTGGTGGTAGTGGCCAAAGCGGCGATCGGCAGTTGTCGGCCATAGGCCGGTTGGGAGTTTGGGTTGAGAGAATTTTGTGTAAAGGGGAAAGTGTTTTTTAGAAATGGGGGATGAAATGATTTTTTTTTTGGATTTTCGGTTATTAATATGGAGGACCGAAGGGTAATTAGTAAAATTTTAAATTATTTTCTCAATCCCTATAATTCTTATGCATAATTCATTTTGGTCAAATGTTGTAAATTTGTCGTTGAATTTTAAATTAATTCAATTTAATCCTCGTTTATATTTCTTATATTTTACAAATTGACCACCTAACCTTTTATTTTTTTCTTGCAGCTTTTAATTAACATCAATTTGATCCTTGATTTGAATTATTTTCAATTTTATCCTTTTTAATTTGAATTTTCTTTTAATTCTTTTATTTATTTAATATTTTGTTAACATTAATTTGATTTATTTTTTAGGATAATTTTAAAAATTCGTCAAATGTAAGTAATTTGGATCGAACTTTTAAATTTTAATTTTACTTTTAATTTTTACAATTAAGACAACCGGAAAATCAAATTGGTATCGAAATGGCAGTACAATGGTGCTAATCTTTCCTTGACTGTAATCGACTCCCGAATCCGATTAATTTCTGGTAAAACGTAGATCAGGTAAATGGTAAGTTTAGGTGTCTGATCAACCTAATTTAAAATTATCGGTGGCGGCTCCAACACATCAATTCAAGTCGGAACCCGATCCCAGGACCACTCGAAGAACGGTTGCGACACATTCAAAATACCGTTATATAGTTCATTTGAGATACTTCCCGAATGATTACGGATATTGATTGTTGGCCCAGAAAAAAAACCCTTGAATCATGTCTCTCTCGGAATTGGTCACATCTTTAGAATAACATCTGTCACCACAACTCCCGTAATTCCAAGAGAGCGAAATAATATTTTTATCCATTAGCAACAGCCTAAAGCCATAAGGGTCTTGCACATCTAGAAACTAATTAATATTTATAATCATTGGTTTCTTAATCGGTTAGTGTAAGTGAGCAATCCTTACGAAATACTTATCCATGATTTTGAGAGTAATTCCATCTTCAAAACGTGTAACATATGTAACCCCGCTTAATTTGTCACTTTCAAACTTAAACTTTTTTTTCAACGATGAAGGAACAAACCAACTTATAGAAATGTCTAATATCATGTTTCTCATGATACGCATGTCGGGTGTTTGATAAGTTTTGGATATGCCAATCACCACCAAATGCAAACGTCATACCTAACCCAGCCGTCTTTTCCAACAATGTTTCGCACTTCATCTCCACACCATGGAAAGTTGATTCAGAGGGTTCGTAAGAATTGGGTGTGCCAATTCAACTTACAATTTGAGTCGGTTGCTCTTGTAAAATGACACCATCTCTTGTTGGGCTATGAAAATTAGGCTCCAACGTTGGATCCAATCTTTCGTTCCTTGAATCAATTCCTCTCAACTTTGTTTGTAATCCAGTGTCACCAAGAGGACACTTTACAGTAGATGATCTCTCTGTTTTGCTAGTAATCAAGTTCTCTAGAGGATTGAGTTGAGTACTCTCGGCTTTCAGCTGATATTTCATGTAAGTCATGACCTGTTGTTGCCCATTGACAGTAGATTGAAAGGAGTCATCGATTTAATTTGTCTATTGAAATCTTCTTGAAGTTTAGTTTCTACCGTCTCCATTTCTGTGAGACCAAATCGTTTTCGAATGGCATCAATGAAATGGTTCCATCCGACCAACTGTTGTCATCTTTGCATCCACTGAAACCATTTTTTAGCTATCATTCCTTCCGAAAAGATGTCATTGTAACTCGATAATGATACTCTATTCCATCAAATTCAAAAAAAAAAAAAAAACTTCGAGCTGGGGGGCTCGACAATGGTCAACGGTGGTTCATGTAGTCAATGATATTTGATGCATTTAACGATGGTATAGCCACATCTCAGAATGCTCTGCCCTAACAATGCAAAAGAAATCATCATGGCGCTAGAGAACCATCACACCATTGTTGGCGCCAAAGTCCAAACCTTCCTTAAAAGAGTCGTGAGCTAATAACCAAATAAAGCATAATTTACTTTGAATCATAATCACTTCCAAAAGCACTAACTTTACTTCGAATCTGAACAAAATTTAGAACCCAAACAATAAATTTAACTTCAAAAGAGTTATAGTGATTATCATAATTGTCGTAATCGTCCTTCGGGTGGGCCTGGAATCGGGTTTCGAATTAATTTCGATGTGATGGAGCCGCCATCGATCATTTAAGATTAGGTTGATCGAATTCATTAATTTACCATTTTACTTTATCTGCGTTTTACCAAGAATTTGTCGGATTCAAGAGTCGATTACAGTCAATGAAGGATTAGCACCCTTGTATTGCCCTTTTGGTACCAATTTAATTTCTTGGTTGTCTTAATTATAAAAATTAAAAGTTAAATTAAAATTTGAAATTCGATCTGAATTACTTACCTTTGATCAATTAAAATTGTCCTAAAAAGGGTCAAAATGTTAAATAAAAGAAAAGAAAAGAAAAAAACACAAAAAAATAATATTAGGGTTACAATAAAGTAAAAAAAAATTGAAGTAAAATGAAATAAATAAATAAAAGAATTTCTAAATTAAAAGTATTAAATTGGAAATGATTAAGGATCAAATTTAATTAATTGAAAGCTGCAAGGACAAAAATACAAATCTAAGAGGTCAATTTACAAAACATAGGAAATATAAATAGGGATTAAATTGAATTAATTCAAAATTCAAGGGTAAATTTACAACGGGAAACAAATTAAATTACGCACCAAAACTACAGGGACTACAGAAATAATTTAAAATTTTCATAATTATACTAAGGTCCTCCCTATAAATAGCCCTTAAAACCCAAAAAATCATTTTTAACCCAATTCTAAAAAATAATTCCCCCTCTCTTCAAAACTCTCTCCCCTCTCTCCTATAGCCGGCCAAAAATCAGCCACCCGCCGGTGATCAACCGCCGCCCAGACGTCGCTTTGGACACCACCTCTGGTGGCCAAAAAAAATCAAACTCCCCAAAAATGCTCCTCCAAACCCAGGAACCCAAAACCTAAACCCAAAGGCCCTAAAAATCACTCTCTCGTCCTAGATCTAAAAAAAAGATGTGGTTTTACCTTTTTTACGAAAATCCCTTTGCTTTTTGGCCACTTTTCCTCTCCTGAGCCAAATCCGAAAGATTTTCTTATGTATCTTGCTTTATTTGCTAGGTTGTTCGATGTTCCTTGGTAACTTTCGTTGTTGTTTTCAACGATTTTTTTCATGGTTTTAGTATTGGTATTTTGGTGATTTTGTTCAGTTTTCCCTCGCTCCTTGCTTCGATAGCTTTCGTTGTTGTCGAGGATTTTTCTTGGTTTTTTCTTGTTAGATGTGCGTTATTGCTCTCTATTATTTTTTGTTGTGGTGATGTTCGCTAAGTTTCTCTGTTATTTTTCGGTGGCTTGATAGGGTTTATATAACCCCTCCACCGATGGTTGTTTTCGAATAACCCATGATGGTTCAGTCCCTATCCCCGATTTTTTGGGTTGTTTTGATGTTCGTGATTCATGTTGCTGCTAGAAAATAGGGGGTGTTTCCCTTTGTGTTTTTCTGTTTGGTGCCGAAATGGCTAGTTTAGCACAGGCGTGTGGTCTCATGCACCCATTAATGATCCCCTTGCGGTGCCCTTGTCTATATGTGGAAACCCTAATTTAATTGCGTTGGGTCAATCCCCCTATCGGGCCTGCTTTGTTGGGTCAGGCTGGTATGGCTAAGTTTGACTCTCTTGCTGGACTGGACTCTGATTTGGACCTTGAACCTTTTGGACCTGTTAAAAATTAAATTAAATAAATAAATAATAATATAAATAATAAATAATAATTTAAATAAGATATAATAAAAACTATATAAAATTATGTTTTCAAAAATAATATGTTTTTAAAAATTATATATTATCTATGTTTCCAAAAATATTGTTTTAAAAAGTTATATATATATGTTTCGAAAACTATATTATATACATTTTCAAAATTGTTTTTAAAACTATGTATATTATTTGTTTTCAAAAATGTGTTTTCAAAACTATATAATATACATTTTCAAAAGCATATTTTTCAAAACCATATTATATATTTTCAAAAATTGATTTTTTAAAACTATATATTATATACTTTCAAAAACGTTTTCTAAAAACTATGTATTATATGTTTTCAAAAAATATTTTCAAAAACTACATTATATTATATATATATATATATATTAAATAAACCCGGACAAAAATGAGTGACTACAGATGCCCCTCTTTGTCCATTATCGTGCAACGAAAATAGGGCAAAGATAAAAAGACACAAATTTTCGTTCGGTGCACATGGACTTGAAAGCAAGCATGTTCCTATGAGGGTTGTCGATCTCTGAGTTTAAAATTTGACTCAATGTTGCAATCGAATCTTTTATCGACTATCCTTTGCTACGGAGTTGAGATTCGACTTAAAAAATAGAGATGGCTTCTTGTTGTGGAACCGTATTACGGGTGACTCATTCGTCGTAAAGTTGAGTTGATCTTGAGATGTCTTTGAACACGATATCCTTCGTCATGAAGTTGAAATCGTGGTTGACCCCTTTGTCCTGAAGTTGAGTCAGTCGAGCATGATATACTTCGCTGCGAAGTTGAAATCTAGTCAATGTTTGGAGTAGGCGAAAAGTCCTCATCGTCTCCTTCAAGCCCAATACCCTTCGTCGTGAAGTTGGAATTTGGCTAGATGACCTTAGTTGAGATAGTTCCTTGTTGTTGAAGATGACTCCCTCATTTTGAAGTTAACTCGATTTATGGGGCACGATATCATTCGTCGTGACGTTGAAATTGTGGGTGACTCCTTCGTCGTGAAGTTGAGCCCAAATTGAATACATTTTCTGAGCTGGAAATCCTTTGTCATGAAGTTGAAATCCAACTTGGATAGACTATATTGTCCTTAATCTTGAGTGCTCTTCGAGTTCAATATCCTCCCTTGCGAAGTTGAAATTGACTCTAGTAAAACATCTGCAAGAATTATGCATGTGTGTGATACTATGGATGCAATGTTCTTATGTATGCCTAAAAATGCATATGAAACATATGTTATTTTAGGATTTAGAGAGAAATCTCAATCTCTTGTTGTCAATCCTGATTCTTGGCAATCATGAATATCTGATTCTTGATTTTGGATCCTCTTATCTTCAACGGGTTTTGATCTGATATACACTTTAGGAACTTGCAAAAATAAGTTTTACTTCTAGTCTTGATTTAATCAATGTCTTTTTATTTCTTAATGAACTAGCATTCAAGTCATTCTTTCGACTATGGAGTAAGAATTAATTTTCATTTTGAGAAACAACCATATTTATTTATGAGGAGGAAAAAGAATACATGGCAAACATTCTGAAAATTCAAGATATACAGGAGTACAAGTAAATGCCCTAGATCTCGATAATGCAGACGCTTTTGAACTGGCGCATCGTTAGATGACTTTTGAGTGAATCTTTTGTCAAGGGGACTTTGAATATGTGACAATGTTTGCAAGAGCGCATAGTTCCAACCAAATTATTAAGTTTCCAGAAGACTTGGATGTCGCGATGCTTTATTGCCTTGATCCGGGACCTTCGCATGAGTGAATCCTGGATCATTACCCAAGCTAGCCTTTCGGTTTTTCAACTTGTATCCTCTCTTGGTTTCAAGATGCCCTTTGCGGGTTTTCATCTAGGACCCACCTTACTTGTTTTTCTTTTTAGTTTTTCAAATTAGAGCACCCTTTCGGGTTTTCACCCTAAGCGAAATATATTTTGATTACATTGGAATTAACGAGATTAGGTAGTTTTGGCCCTCTTGCCCCTCTCCTCGATGATTGCATTAACTCCACTTTCTTGGTGGTTAGATAAAAGGTTATGTGTAACATTTGGTGATTCTGAATTATTGAAATGAATCCAGTTCTGGTTGCACATCCGTTGTACGATTCTTTTGAGTGAGAGGTAGTTCTCAATGGCATGCCCCAGAACTCCACCATGATATTCACAATGTGCATTTCCATCATACCACTTAGGGTATGGGGGCTTTAAAGGTTCCACTGAATAAGGTGACACCACGTGCGTGTCAAAGAGTTGTTGATAGAGTTCCTTATAAGTAATGGGAATATGATCAAAATGTTCCCTCTCTCTTTCTTTCCTTGGTTCCCTTGAGTCTTGTTTAGAAGTACCTGACGGCACAACTGCGGTTGGTTTTGAGTTGGAGATCATAACACCTTTACTAGTGTTGAAAGCATTGATGTTATTAATATTTCATTTTCTTTTCTTTATAGGAGTTCTTCTGCTTAACTCCCCTCCTTCAATCTTTCCTTGCTTAATGGTTGTTTCCATCATCTCTCCGGTCATAACCAAATCAGAGAAATTTCCGGACATAATTGCAACCAAATGCCCGAAGTAATGAGCCTTCAAGGTATGTACGAAGAGCTTTCTTGTCTCTTTTTCATCCAAGGGCGGATGAACATGCACAGCTAAATCATTTCATCAATGTGCATATTGTCGGAAACTTTCGTTATGCTTATTTTCCATGCCTTGTAGCATAACACGATCCAGTCTTATATCATTTACATGCTTGTACTGTTCCAAAAATGACTTGGTGAGATCTTTTCATGTTCGAATGTGCGAGCGTTTTAGTTGATTGTACCACCTAATAGCTGAACCTGACAAACTCTCCTGGAAGTAGTGAATCAGGATTTGGTCATTCCCTACGTACCATGTCATCTTTCAACAGAACATGGTAATTTGAGCTGAAGGGAAACTATTCCCATCGAACTTTTTGAAGTCTGGGACTTTAAATTTTGGAGGAAAAATCAAATCTGGGACTAGGCTTAATCCAAAATCATCAATTCTATAATAGTCGTTGTCCCCTTTAACCGTCTTCATCTGGTATATGGTAGTCATCCGGATTATTCTAAGGATTGGATACAGAAGCATGTACTTTTACAGCAGACGAGGCTTGTGCTTTCACAGCGGATGAGTCCCCTTGAAGTCCTGGTAAGATTCCTGGTGAGATAACCACCTGTGAGGTAGGTGACACAGTTACTCCTTCAAATGTCCCTGCCCCAGGAGTACTTGCCTAATTCAAGCCAGATAACTTTACGACGATTTGATCAACCAAAGACTCTTGGCTTTTAGTGATTGATTCCAAAGTGATTTGATTATTCTGACTTATTTTTTCTTCAATCTCCCTTTGTAACCTCATTATGTTCTCTTCAAGTTGAGCAATCTTAGCTTCCATTTTCTTCTTCTTTGAACGGGTATTGTGAGGATGAGGTGTGCCCAATGCTTGGGGTGGCATGTCCAGTGTTTGTTCCCTTTTTTGATGATACATTTTCTGTTAGTTAATGTGAATGAAAAGAAATGAAAAGAAAAATAAAAAAGCAAAGTATGAACAAATGCATGACGCATGAAATTTTTGAGGCATTGATCCAAAAACGTGTTTGTTATCATAAATAATCTTTATTGAGACAAAAGTGTTATTTCTAAGAGACTAAAAATACTCAAATGTACATTTTGACTAAGTTTTCTAAACCCCGAATGGCTTCTAATAGGTTGACGAGTGTTCTTGCTTCATCTGTCACCGGTTGAATACCTTGTCGAACCACTCCGGCTTCTCTCGCCAAATCGTGCAAGTGATGTGCCACTTTCTGTACTTGCTCTAAGAAGTCTCGAATAACCATATCTCTAGCTTTCACCCTTTTTTGATCCTGTTCCCAATGAAAACACCATTGAAGTCCTCTATCAAAAGGAATTATATGAAGCTCACTTGCCTATTTCTTGAATTTGTCAACAATGGCCTCCAACTCAGCTATAGTTTTGCCATCCTGTTCTTGATGTTTCTGAAGAGACCTTTCCAGATCAATAACCTTGGTCTTCAACCGTTTTTTCTAGTGTTGGCTTTCAAACAAACGTCTTTGGGAAGTCTTTACTATTCTTTCAGTGTCTCTCTTTCATCTTGTCCCTTGAACTTCCTTTTTAGGCTGTTGTCTTCGCCTTTCTAGTATTCGGTGGAATTGTTCTGAACTTGCTCCTGATACCCTTTTCTCAAATCTTCCAACTCAAAGAAGATTTTCTTATGTTCCTTTTCTAGCCTATCTGCTCGATCATTTTTAGTATCGGCATCTAATTTCCATTGGAATCTTTCGGCTTCAAGTTCTCGTAGTCTATGTTTTAGCTCCTCTTTTTCAGCTTCAAATTCTTTCTTTGCTATTTCCAATATGGAGGGAACTGGTTTAAGATGCTCTCCCATGGTTCGAGTGTCTTCATGATCTGGTATGGGAATGGTGTCATTCTTCCTTAGCTTTTATCATTCTAAATAATCTAGAGTAAGCATTTCTTTATCAGCCACGACATTTGTACAAAATATCTTCTTCCATGACTCAGCTACATCTTTTATCTTCTTCTTGTATTTGTCTTCATAGTATGCCAATTCTGATCCAAATATTTCATGTGTAATTAGGACAAACTGACGTGTCACATACTGTCGAAGTGCCAAAAGTGGAGAATAACCAACTCCTCCCCATAACCCAAGTAACATTATGATTCTTGAGTCTCCACATCAATAAAGGATATCACTATAGGTCAGCCAAGGGGCTCTCCAAACAATGTCTTTATCCTGAAGGTGCGTGAATACCTTTACCCATTTTTCTTTCTAAATGCCTTCTTGCCACTTTTGTGTAAGGAATTCCTCCAAATGAGAGTAAGTGGTGTTGAATTGGCGGTAAGAAATCCTATTAGTCTTTCATAAGTGACTATGGATCCAAACCTGAAGAAGTTGTGTGCACCCTATAAATCTTCCTCCCCCAGTCTTTCTGCAATGGTTTAGTGAACGAAAAGTTTCAGCTAAGATTGTTGGCGCAGGGTTCACTCGCTTAGGCAGTTGTTCGAACAGTACCACCACAGTTGCCTCGATGTATCCCAAAGTTTTTGGGAAGATAACCAAGTCGTAAATACCTAGTACGAAAAGGTCAATCACCTTCCATTCATCTGGATCATTCTTCATTAATTGCTTGATGTGGGTCCAAGCAATTCCTTCTCCTTTACCTTTGTACTGAATCTAGTCAGTTACCCACTTTTCATCTACCCCTACTAGGGGTGTGCATTATCGGATATTGGATATTATCCGATCCGAATTTTCGGATACCTAAAGTAATGATCTGTATCCAATCCGAAAAAATTGGATACCCGAAAATTCGGATATCCGAAATTTTGGATCGGATATCCAAATATCCGAATCCGATTTTTTTTTACAAAAAAAATTTAAAAAAATAACAGAAATTAAAATATTCATACTACTGATGTCATTTTCATGTCCGAATATATTCCTGGACTTAACCTTCCTGAACAATATAAAAGCAGAAAGTAGAAATTGATAACCTTTCTACTGCAAAATCTGAATGTGAAGAATCGCGAATGGATGATTTTAGTGAAAGCAATATTCTTGAACAACAAAGACAAGATTTAAAAAACATTATTTAGGTATTGAAGGAAACTCTGAAAGAAAAGAACCATAAAATGAAGATCGAACAAGCTTCAATGTGTTGATCGTTTATGGATTGTGAAGCTGAATGGAAGGGAAAATTAGATAAAAAAAAGAGAAAAAAATCATTAAGTTGGAAATGGAATTGTCCGAAGCTCTAGATGTCCAAGGTTTAAAGAAAATGGGGTCTGAAAAAGTAGAGATTCTCATCTAATCAAAGAAGTTAAAGATCTAAAACTGAAGGTGCAGGAACTTGAGAGAGATTGCAATGAGCTTACTGATGAAAATCTGAAACTTCATCCCTCCATTCCTTATTTAGTTTCAAGCTGTATGTTTGAAGTGAGACATCAGTTGTCGGATCTCGGAGACTCCCCAGAATCCCAGATCCTTACTTTTCCATCTATCGAACAAGTGATGAAGTAATTACAGAGAGGAATGGATATAAACTTGAAGAAAATAGCCCTTATTTTTTTCGGGTTTTCGGATAATCCGAAAATGGTTTTTTACCGATCCGTATCCGATCCGATAATCCGGAAAAAATTTTGGATACCCGATCCGAACTATCCGAAAATTGAAAAACGGATCGGATATCCGAATTTTCGGATCGGATCATCGGATCAACGGATCGGATCGGTCGGATCAGGTTTTTTTGCACACCCCTAACCCCTACAACCTTTGCCAACGCATTCTTGAAATGTTGACTTTTGATGTACTTGGTGTAGACTCGGTCCATTCTGATTCCTTCACAATATATTAAAATAGTATACTCCAAAATTGTGGGCACCATGTCTTCTTGATTGAATGTAAAACATATGTACCTTAGATTCCAAAATTGCACTAAGGCTTAAATTAGGAGCTCGTCTATCTTGACATAGAGTATAAGTGTATTATCACCATACCGCTGGCAAAATCTCTGTTTCTTATTTCCAGCTGTCCCAAATGTTCCGCAACTCTTGAACATCGTTTTGTTTATGGTTGACGGAAGCATAACCAACCAGATCTGACAAATAGTTACCTTGCAGACTATTTACCTTTTCCTTCTGAGTCTTCTCTAACCATAGTCGGACCTCTGCATTTTTCACCTCTTACAGTACAACCCCTTTGTCCATTAATGCAAATTATTTAGGTTTAATGAACACTTTTTATGGATCAACACCTCTTTAAATGATGCAAATGGTAAAAATAAAATAAAACAAAAAATAAAAGGGAAACAAGTTAGTAAGATAAAAATAATAATTCTTACCCAACATGCTTATTATTCCTACCCAGACATGATCTCTATCACGCATGTTAATTTTTTGAATAAATCCTATACGTGTATATTTCTAGTTCACATGCTTTGAACAGAAAATAAAGCAGGAAATAACTCAAGCATCCTAGGTTTTGAAATGGAGTTTTGGGGTAAGCTCTACTTCCTTACAGTCTCCCGGTTTAGGTTCTAAAAGAGGTACCCGAGTTCTCCTTGTTGGTGCCCCCTTGGGCATGCCAGACCCTCAGTCATAAGCCCATTACAAGCTTGTGTTGACCAAGTTAAACTCGAGAGGACACATTCCCTTATGTTTGTTCGGAGAATAAATTCACACGAAGACATAAGGTATATGATCCCGAAAGTTACTTGCTACGCCTGTACGGAGAATAAATTCTCACGAAGACGTCGCTTTCACCTCCACTTACGAAAGAGTTTGGAGCTCGGGCATAGAGCCTGAGATGAATTTTTGAAAAGCTGAAATAAAAAAACATCAGTACAACTATTTATTTTGAAAAATAATCAAAGGTAAATAATAAGGATTGAAAATATAAATTAGAATTTAAACTTACAATTTTCTCTTAAGAAGACAACCAGAAATTAATTTTGGCCTAACTCACTTACATATCCCCTACGGAGTTGCCAAGCTATCGTAACCGTCTCTCGGGTGGGCCCAAAATCGGGTTCCGACTTAATTTCGATGTGATGGAGCCGTCACCGATCATTTAAGATTAGGGTGATCGGATACCTTAATTTACCATTTTATCTGATCTGTGTTTTACCAATAATTTATCGGATTCGGGAGTCGTTTATAGTCAATGAATGATTAGCACCCTTGTACTGCCCTTTCAGTACCAATTTAATTTTCTGATTATCTTAATTATGAAAATTAAAAGTTAAATTAAAATTTGAAATTCGATCTGAATTACTTACCTTTGATCGATTAAAATTGTCCTAGAAAGGGTAAAAAATTGTTAAATAAAAGAAAATAAGATAAGATAAAAGAAAAGAAAAAATATTAAAAAATAATACTATGGTTACAATAAAGTAAATCAAAAATTAAAGTAAAATGAAATAAATAAATAAATAAAAGAAAATCTAAATTAAAAATAATTCCCCCTCTTTTAAACTCTCTCTCCTTTCGCCTATAGCCGGCTGAAAATCGGCCACCCGCCGGTGATCATCCGCCGCTCTAGCCACCGCCCAAACTCTCCAAAAATATTCCTCCCAACTCTGGGAACCCAAAACTCCCCAAAAATGCTCCACCCAACCCCTGAACCCGAAACCCAAACCCCAAATGCCCTAAAAACCACTCTCCCGTCGTAGATCTAAAAAGAAGACATGATTTTAACCTTTTTTATATTATATACGTTTCAAAAATCGTTTTTAAAACTATGTATATTATACGTTTTCAAAAATGTGTTTTCAAAACTATATAATATATGTTTTCAAAAACGTAATTTTCAAAACAATATTATATATTTTCAAAACCGATTTTTAAAATCTATACATTATATGCTTTCAAAAACGTTTTCTAAAAACTATGTATTATATGTTTCCAAAAAATATTTTCAAAAATTACATTATATTATTATATATACACTAAATAAACCCCGGACTAAAATGAGTGGCTACAATAATGATCATAGTTGTGGAGAAAAAAATAGGATAAACAACACAAATAAACTACACAAAATAATCACTAATGTTTGAGTAAGTTTTCATTTTTCACTGAACTTTCAAAAGTTACAAATTGATCACTAATGTTAACGACTTATAACAAAATAGTCACTAATGTTATCGATTTGTAATAAAATGTTCACTAATGTGGGTGGTGGAAAGCTGAGTTGGACCATTAAATACTTACTTAAACCGTTAACCGTTTACCTAGACCATTGATCGGTCACCCCACTACCATCACCGTCTTCCTTGTTCTCCTCTTCCTTTATCTACTCACTTTCTATTTTCTCCTCCTCTCTCAAAATTAACAGTAAAAAATAAAACAAAAAAACACTTCGAATCAATTCAGAATGTTATGCCTCGAGAACTCTTGATTTTGATCAGCCAATAAATAAAAAATCCATGATAAGGAACTAGAAATTCTACCATTCTCATAAATTCAATATGAGAAATGCATGCAAAAAACAGGGATAAGCTCCTGAATCTTCAGCTACATTCATCAGTTGGAATATGATTCCAGTATCTTCAATCATCAATCCCCGTTATATGTAATCCCTATGAAGATATTGCCATACATAAACCACATATGCTCTTATCTAGCCATACTTTCTGCAAAAAGAACAAAAAAACTGGAGTTGAATTAAGAACACAACTAGATTATTAATATGATTTGTATGTTCTTTTGAATGATTTATGTCGTAATCGATTTTTGCCCGGGCACGAAATTTTACTTGGTGGAAAAAGTAATGTGAATAAATAAATGGCTTTTTTAAAGAAATGTTTTGGAGTCATCGTCGGCCTTTTGGATCAGATAGGTCGAATACCTAAAAATCATCTTTTAAAAGAGATTTTAAGAAAACATCAGTTAAAAGATAAATTGGTTTGTGTTTAACCAAAAATTCGTTCTTTTTAATAATAAAAAGGGATTCGTGATCGATTAAGTTTGGAGAAGGATTAGCACCCCTACAACGCCCAAAATTGGTCTCTGTCGATTATAAATTGTCTCTAATAATAGAATTTAAGAATTCGACTATAAATTTAATTTATGATCTTTTCATATTCAATTGGATAATAAGGAAGAAAAATATTAAAATAATTTTTATAAATTATAAATAAAGTATTTATTTATTTAAATATATTAGAAAAGAACATCTAGTTGCATTAAGACTGCCTTTTCTTTAATATTAATAAATAAATAAATATCAATAAGAATATAATAATTTTTCTAAAAATAATGAAGTAAATATATATATATATATATATATATTTTTTTTTTTTATAAGAAGGATATTTATTTATTTTTAAAGTACCAGAATATGACGTCTAGTTTTTTTTAAGACCGCCTTTTCTTAGTAATTAAAAATAAATAATATTATTATTTAATCTTCATATATATATAATATATATATATATATATATATATATTAATATGATTAAAAAAATAATATAAATGAAGAACAAAATATAATAATTTGAATAGAACTAAATAATTATATATGTATATTAAGATATTTATTTATTTAAAATATTGAAATATGACTTCTACTTAAGTTAAGACAGCCCTTTTCATAATATTTAAAATAAATAAACATTTTTTATTTAATCAAATATATATATATATATACAAATAAATAATATATAAAATATTAAATTAAACATATTGAAATAATAAAAATAAATTGCAATTAAATAGTGACTAAAATAAATAAAATTAAAAATAACAGAAATAAAATGTAAAATATTAAAATTTACAACTCTAGTTTGAAATATTATGAGATTTAAGTACTAACAGTGTAATTTATCCTTTATTAATTAATCGGGTTAAAATAAATATTAGTTAAATATTAAGGGACTAAATTGGTTATTTACCCTAAATATATATAATTACTGGTAATGACTAAAATGTAAATTAATTAAAATTCGAATGCCGAATTACTCATAAATCATTTTAAGTGACTAAAATAAAATATTACAAACTATCAAGGATTACGAGATATATTTAATCATGCGCAGAAATTACACATACACCCTTCCCCAAAATGACGTCGTTTAGGGAGAGGTATATAATCCCCAAAACCGGTCCCCTTAAACCATTTCCTTTCTTTTTTCTTTTTTTCATTCTCTCTCTAAGTGAGAGAGATGAAAAAAAAACTCTGCCCTCTCTCTTAATTTCTCTCGCCGGAGGGAAAACCATCGTCGGTCGGTCGCCATACGCCGCCGCTGACACCGCCGCCGGTGGTCGAAAAATATAAAGTCCTCTCAAAAGATAGATCGAAACGATCTAAAACCGAATCCGACCCCCATTTCCCAAAAAAACATCCTATTTACATAGATTTACAAAAAAATACCTTTGGTATTTTGTTTCTACTGCGAGATTTGGAGGCTTCGGCGACTGTGTAGCTTCCACGGCGGTAAATCCTTCACTCTCTTCTTTTTCCTTCGGCTTTGTATTGTGGGTTGTGTGGTTTTCTTTTGAATCTCGTTGTTGATGGATTTTTTCGTAGGAGCGGTTGATGGATTCTTTCGTAGGAGCGGTTGATGGCTTTTATAGTTATCACCGGTGCTTGCATCAGACCGGGTAGTAAGGTATCCTTCGGTGAGTCACCGAACCTCTGGTGGTGACTCATCGTTGAAGCGACGTGTATGGTTGTAATGGGTCTTCTGGAAGCTTCGGTTAGCGTTGTGGCAGCAGTTGAGCGGCGTGGAGGTGGTGGCAGCAGAGGCGGCGGCCGCGTGGCCTTAGGGTTATGATATCCTAGGGTTTTCTGTTGGGACCATCTGGACCATTGGATCAAGGCCAGATCCAACGGTGGAGAAGAAAGAAGGCTGAAGAAGATGAAACAAACCCTATGAGGGTTCTGTTGGGCCATTTGAACCGGATCGGGTTGGGCTTGTAAACGGGCTTAGGGTTGTAATTGGGCTTGTAATTATTTGTAATTAATAATAATAATATTTAATATTAATAATTATTATTATTATAATGATAATAATAATAATAATAATAAATTTTAAAATAGAAAAAATTATTATCTACAATTTAAAAATAAATAAAATCCCTGAATAAATTTATCAAAGACTTCATGAGAAAAAAAAACGAGTCCACAAGAAAGTCGAAGACCCAGAAATTAAATTCCCAGATTTTCTCGGCATCCAAACAAAAAATAGGCTAAAAATAGAACAAAAAGCATGCATTGATTCCACCATTAGGATTATTAACTCTACAGATCCTTGAATAAATGTCTCGTTTACCCAGATTTTCATGCACGGAGGGAAGAATTGTATCAACAAGAACTTGATAATTGGGTTGAAGTTTCGGTTCCCAAACAAAATCAGCCCAAGAAGCACCTCTGCTCTGTTCAACGTCGCCAGTTTACTTATCTTCGGCGATCCAAAGATTCAGTAATTATAGCCACACAGCTCTCCAGCGAATCCCCCAAACTTGGTGATGAAGATGAAGAATCAGATGATAAACAATCGATGATGAACAAAGCAAAGAAATTGACACACATCGAGAGAGAATAAAACAGAGAACAAGAGAGCTCTATAGCAGATTATTAATTTTATAAAATAATGGGAGCGAGAAACAGAGAGGTGAAAAACATGAACACGTGCTTGGTATTTTGAGAATATTTGTTTTTTCTGAGTTTTGTCTATTATTTATATTTGATGATGAACAAGGGGGATAACAGAACATGGAAGACGTGTTTTCTTTTCTGACGATTAATGGAGGAAAGGTGTTCGATGATATATTAATAGTGATAGCAGCGTTGAAAGAAATGAGATGGTAGAAAGACATGAGATCCGATCAGGGAAAATAGGATTAGGAGACCGAAGCGGAGGTAGGAGGGGTAGGAGAGAATAAAAAATGAATATAAGAAGGCAGAGGAGAAAAATGAAGACGATGATATGGTGGTAGAAGGACATGCCCGAAAACTTAGAGGCGCATTCATGGCTGAACTGGCGGAGGCTGAAGCTTTTCGAATGGGGATTGAAATGGCCAAGGAAAATGGTTGGCCTAAGGTGGATATAGAGGGGGACTCCTTTGCCGTGATTAACAGGCTGCGTTCCAAAGATGTCGATCTATCCATTGTGGGTATTCATCTTTCAAACGTTCGTTCTACCTTGGCTAAATCCCCCCTTCTCACGGTTGGAATTGAATGATTGAATGCTATCCTTTGCTTAAAAAAACAATGCTAATGACCAATATGTAACTTTTGAAACTTCAGTGTAAACAATAAAAATTCATTCAAACATTAGTTACCATTTGTGTTGTTTATCCGAGAAATATAGAAGATGGCCAAACTGAACTATCGGCTGATAAGTTGTTAGCATCATCTCTTTTGGATCGTAATATTGGTGATGATCATCATAATGATCATAGTTGGAAAAGGTGGAGTGTTGAGTGGTGACTCGAAAATTATCTAGTAGGGAAATCGGAGGAGGAGTTCAGTTGGGGAAGTTATTGTTATTGGGTAGGAGGAGGATTGAGAGAGATAATTCATGATATAGTTGAACAAGACCAAAATAGCATGGGCGGTGGTGTGAGTGAAGAGTTTGATGATGGAAAGCATGGTTCTATGGTGGGTATAGAGATGAAGAGGGCATTGTTGATCATTTTTTGCGGTAATTTTCTTGATTGAATTTTAGTGAGCTAAAATTGAAGAGGCGATCGGTTAACAAAGAATTCGACAAACTTTCTAGCATGGTGATCAACTATTTAGATAAACGATTAACGAACTATGTAAATTTTATGTTACTTGCGTTAAAAACAGTTGACGTCAGTGACTAATTTATTATAAATTGACAACGCTATAAAATAATTTGGACCAGACCCACCGGGGTCACTCTCACTTTCCAAACCAAAGGGCACAAAGCATATGATGTGGGTAATGGCGTGATTCATTTCATGTGGTAAAGATGAGGTCATTATGTGCCTCTTCTAACAACATCGCCCCCTTCCCTTTTCTTTATTTCTTTCTTTCTTCTTTAAAGGGGAGCATTATTAATTAACCCCAAATCCCCGGTTAATCCCACGCACAAAATTTCAACCCACAATTTTGATGGCCTGAATTTGCGATGGAAACTAACTCCATTTCACTAACCAATTTCTCACCTCTGACTCGCCCTTTACGCCGTCCACGACTCGGACGCTTCAACTCTGTCGACTTTAAACCTTTGTCTTTCTCTCCCCTCTCCACCCGCCACAAATCCCTCTTTCTTCCCCTTAATTCCTACAATCACCGAATCCGCTGCGTCCCTCATCACGACCACCACCATAACCATCACGACCATCATCATGATCATGACCACGACCACGACCACCACCACCCACCACCACCATCATCATGGTTCTGGTAAGTTGAATGGTTCCCAGAGAGCCGTGATCGGGTTCGCTAAAGCCGTTCGATGGAAGGACTTGGCCAATTACTTGCGAGAGCACCTTCAGCTCTGCTGCTGCGCCACTGCACTGTTTATTGCTGCCGCTGCTTGCCCTTATTTGGTCCCCAAACCAACTGTCAAGCCTCTCCAAAACGTCTTCCTTTTCCTCGCTTTCCCTCTCGTCGGGGTAAAACTCCATTTCTCTTTTAAAGTTCCCTTTGGTAGTTTTATGATTATTTTTTGCATCAAATACAGTTCTTCAAATAATTTAAGTTTTTTAATTTGTAAATGAAATAAGAAGTAATTATGTTTGATTCAGCAATTGATTTTACTATACTTTAAATCACCTTTAATTGTATTGCATTTTATCTGTACCGGTCAGGTTTCAGCGGCACTAGATGCCATTACTGATATTGCTGGTGGAAAAGTGAACATTCATGTACTTATGGCACTTGCTGCCTTTGCCTCTGTCTTTATGGGGAATGCCTTGGAAGGAGGCTTGCTTCTTGCAATGTTCAATTTGGCTCATATATGTGAGTGTTTCAAGCTTTGTTGAAATTTGTTTCAGAGGCGTACTATGTTTCTTTCTTGTGATATTGACAGTTGGTTACTTGCAGCTGAAGAGTTTTTTACTAGTCGTTCAATGATAGATGTAAAGGAGTTGAAGGAAAACTATCCGGATTCAGCACTTGTACTAAATTTGGATGATGATAATTTGCCAAATGTTTCTGATTTGTCATACCGAAGCATTCCTATGCATGATGTGGAGGTTGGCTCCTACATTCTGGTCACCACTGGTGAGGTCTGTGCTAATCAGAAAATGAATTTTATTTTGTTAATATTTTAAAGATTTTTTTAGTTTTATGTTAGAAGGAAAAGTTAAATGATTTGAGCTGGTACTTCTCTAGTCTGTTCCTGTAGACTGTGAAGTGTTCCAAGGTAGTGCAACAATTACTATTGAGCATTTGACTGGTGAAATCAAACCATTAGAGGCAAAAGCTGGAGATAGGATTCCAGGTGGAGCAAGAAATTTGGATGGTAGAATAATTGTTAAGGTGTGTTTATGAGTTTTCAGAACAGTAAATGTAGAACAGTTGGACTTGTAGTCTTTTATCTTCTGAAATTGTTTATTGAAAAAGTAAGTAAATTGTTTTCTTCCACGGAACTATATTTTGTATCAGTTCTAGTTCACATCCTTCACTTATGTATTGGGTATTTTCCCTTGATAATTTCATATTAGGTACTAAAGACATGGAAAGAATCAACACTTAACAGAATTGTGCAGTTAACTGAAGAAGCACAATTGAATAAGCCTAAGCTTCAAAGGTGGTTGGATGAATTTGGTGAACGTTACAGCAAGGTGGTGGTTGTTTTGTCAGTTGCCATTGCAGTTCTTGGACCTTTTCTTTTTAAGTGGCCATTCATTAGCACTGCGGGTAAATCTTAGTATAAGCTGCTTTGCACTTACCTTAGGTGTTTCTTTCTATTGCTTTGTACCAGTAATGTTGTTAACCATGGTATGCACCACTTTTATCATGTAAGGAAGGCAACTTCTGCTTTGCACTTACCTTAGGTGTTTCTTTCTATTGTCTAAGGTTTTTAAAAAAAAAAAAATCTTAAACTAACCTTCCCCCCCCCCCAAAAAAAAGAACAAAAACTAATTATATTCACCTGATGACATTACACGCCTAAGTCTTCTTCAACCCACAACCTCGAGTCTGAAAAGCAGCATTGGTGCCAACTGTGCTAGTACTTACCTAGCAACATGTCTTTGTTTTAGTAATCTTAACTTCTGATAACTCCACTTGGCATCAGCTCTCGCTGAATATTTAGTCTTTTTAGTTTGAAGCTTTACTTGTCTTGTTATTGCTCTTGACAATTCGTTGATAGTGTCACTGTCATTTTCTGTTTTTTCACTTCACCTGTCTGATGCTTGGTGTTGATTATGCAGTTTGCAGAGGATCAATCTACAGGGCTTTGGGGCTTATGGTGGCAGCATCCCCATGTGCCTTGGCTGTTGCTCCACTAGCGTATGCTACTGCTGTTAGTTCCTGTGCGAGAAAGGTAGTGGTCATGTTTACATGTAATCACGGAGTGTTCACACACTTTCTATCACTGTGTCAGTATGGTTTTTCTCAAGTTTATACAAACCTTATTAGTAAATGTATTTATTTTCATTTGTTAAGATAGTGGTCGAAGCTCACTGCATTGCAATATGGTTTTAACTATGATTTTTCTGATACCTTAGACTCAGTCTAACCATTGTTAGTTTTCTGTACTTCAGTTGAATCATCAGCTAATATTAGGCTTTTGTTCTATTTTTTACTGTGCAATTAGTAGAATCATCTTCCTAGTACCTTTTTAAATCGTGTATCCTCATGTGTATGTTTTTCTGATCATCTTTGCCTTGCACAAGTTTTTGTTAAAGCTAATAGGTTTTCCTTTTATTGGATGGTAAGAGATCATTTAAACAAGCCTGTTTACTTGATGATGCTTGTAGAAGGGCTGGATTTATCTAATTGCTTAACTATTAAGGCACTCTTTTGGTTTTAATATGAATCTTGATGCACCTGACCTTCTCCCATCTAACTGCCATTCTAACTCTCTTTATAGGGGATCTTGCTCAAAGGTGGGCTAGTGCTCGATGCTCTAGCTTCCTGTCACACTGTTGCCTTTGATAAAACTGGGACATTGACAACTGGAGGGCTTATGTTTAAATCAATTGAGCCAATTTATGGACATCTGACTGGGAACAAGAAGACAAATTTTTCTTCCTGCTGCATTCCCAGCTGTGAAGCAGAAGCACTTGCAGTAGCAGCTGCTATGGAGAAGGGTTCTACTCATCCTATTGGAAGGTAATGCATAAAATGAAATTGTTTATCCCTTGTATGTTGAGTCTGCATTCTGTGTACCTCATTCTGTGACCATGTGTATCTTATAAGTTACTGAGGGTGATAACTAATTTCTACTCAACTTGCCATTGTTAATAATGGTGGTCATATTTCTTGTATGAATTTTTTTTTGATAGGAATGAAAGGCCTCGTTAAATACCCCCTTCTTAAATTAAAGACCTTGAAGAAAGGTCGTTAATCATAGGAAGGAGGAAAAGAGTGCCTTGGAATTTTTATTAATATTGAACATTACATAAAAGTTAAAAATAGCACTAAATTGCTTGACATAAGACTTAAACACTCCTCCTCCCAACATAAAAACCTACACACTTGGTCAAGAAAACCACAAATAGACCCTTACAATCAACCTATCCCTTTCTTTGCTAAGCTATCTGCCTCTCCGTTACACTCCCTTTACTGAATGAACCTTTCCACAGATAAGACTCGAAATCTGATAAACAATAGGCGAGAAAAAAATAGGTGCCAGAGTCGGGGACTGAATCCATTCCACTGCAGACGAGCAATCACTTTCAACGATCAACCTACCAACTGAATCCCATCGAGAATACAGAAAAATATCCATGCCTCTTTTTATAGCTTTTAATTCAGCAAGTGGGGGGATTGCTTGACCAATACTCTCTGAGAAAATCAAAAGAGTGCAACCATTCCAATCTCTTAATAAGCCTCCTATACCTCCACCCGAATCGTTCTGCCTAACAGCTCCATCGACATTCATCTTTAGGAAGTCTACTGGGGGGGGTAACCACCGAAAGACAATACGATCTTTAACATTACAAGATGAAACACCATCTGCAAGTGATGGATTACCAATCAGCACATCCTCTTGTATATTAATACCCGGAAATTTGGCATGGAACCATTTAGCAAGCCTGAATCTAACAATGAAGAACAGTGACACTCTGTCTAAAAGAATTCCTTCGAACACCATTGCGTTCCTATGTTTCCATATAGACCAGAAAAAATGACTCCTGGAATAAACTTCCAAATCGTAGATTTCTCCCTCAACTCACCCCAGGAACAAAGAAGAGAAGGAGGATCTTGTGGTAGAACCATAGCAATTTCCCAAAAACTAGCTACTTTATTCCATAATTCCCAAACAACATTACAAGTGATGAATAGATGTTGCACAGATTCCTCCTGTTTCTTACAAAATGGACACAGAATATCATCCCTTATGGGTAGACCTCTCTTAACCAACTCAACTTTTACTGCTACTTTCTGGTGAGCAAGCTGCCAAAGGAAAGCTTCCACCCGAGGTGGTGCAAAGCCCAACCAAACCCCTTTTGTCCACACAGCAGTACCCCCAGACATATTACCAAGAGTGTTTCTACAAGATTTAATTGAGAACAATCCATCTCCACTAGCGGTCCACGATAAAAAATCATCCACAATTTCTGAAAGTTGAATATCCTTCAACTTAGACATCAACTCCAACTATTGGACCAATTCCCAATCGCACAAATTTCTCCTTCTCTGGACATTCCACACCCAACCACTCGATTCGAAGCTACCAAACTCCTCAACTTTCCCCTCTTTATTAGGAGAGAGCACAAAAATTCTTGGAAAAAGGAATTTCAGAGCACACTCATCTGCCCAAACGTCATTCCAAAAAGAAATGGACTTACCATTTCCTACTTTCAATTTCGAATTTGACCTGAGACAATCTCCTACCGAATCATTCTCCAAATAGTTATTAGCTATTCCTCTCAAAATCCAAGATGATTGAGGATGAGAAACCTCCCTAATAGACATTGAACTGCGGCTGACCTTATGTTTGTTGCACAACACGCCTTTCCAAAGGGAATTTTTGTCATTGGCAAATTTCCACACCCACTTGCCTAGTAGAGCCCGATTAGTGAGGTTCAAATCAAGAACACCTAATCCACCACAATTTAATGGTTTGCAGACCGAACTCCAGTTCACCCAGTGGATTCTCCTCTTTTCCTCTTTATCACCCCATAGGAAATTGGCCATTAACGAGTTTAACTTCTTACCAATTTTGCATGGCATTTTAAACAAAGATAAGAAAAAAATTGATAAGGAGGATAACACCGACTTCAATAAAACTGTCCTACCGGCCAATGACAGAAATGAAGCTTTCCACCCTGCAAGTTTGGCACTAAAGTTCCTAAAAACTGGATCCCATAGAGCCTCTGAATTCTTCTTGGCACCTAGGGGAAGGCCCAAATATTCTGTTGGAAAGGAACCTACTGAACAACCCACTCGTGATGCCCAGTCTGTTAATTCATCTTCCTCCATGTTAATTCCAAAAGCTTACTCTTAACCAAATTTAAATGCAGACCTGCCATGATACTAAATATCCTCAACACTCTTATAACGTTCTTGAGCTGAGTAATCGAAGCTTGGCAAAAAATGATTAAATCGTCGGCGAACTGAAGATGAGACAACTTAGTAGTATTATCAGTTTTCCCTATTACGAACCCCTAGAATAGACCCTTGTCCACTGCTTTAGAAAGCATCAAATGAAGCAACTCGCCCACAATGTTAAACAATAATGGAGAGAGACTACAACCTTGCCGTAAACCTTTGACCATAGGAAACTCATCCGAAGGAGACCCATTCACAAGAATTGAAATCGACGTTGTTGAAAGACATTGAGAAATCCACGAAGACCATCTGTTACCAAAACCCATCTCTGTCATCGCTCTAATAAAATAGACCATTCCACAGAATCGTAGGCTCTACGGAAGTTAACTTTTAGTACAACCCCTCGCAACCCTTGTTTTCTCCAATAATCAATTCCCTCATTCGCAGTGAAGGCACAATCCAACAGCTGTCTCCCCGGTATAAAGGCGAACTGAGATTGACTAATAATATCTCCTACACAGCAGCTCAGTCTCTTAGATAACACTTTAGAGAGAATCTTGTAAAGACTACCCACAAGACTAATTGGTCTAAAGTCCTCCACACTATCCGAATTAAGTTTCTTTGGAATGAGTGTAATAAACGCATGATTAACCCCATGTTCCCAAACCCTGCCCAAATAAAAATCCTGAAAAAATCTCAAAACATGCTCCTTCAAAGTCGGCCAGCATTTCTTGAAGAAGCCCATGGTGAAGCCATCCGGACCTGGATCTTTAGAGCTGTCTGAATAGGCTATCGCTTGCCAAATTTCCTGTTCAGAGAACTGATCCTCAAGTTTTGTAGATTGACTTTCTGTAAGCTTAGCGAAATCCAGAGATAAAACGTCCACTTCCATAGTAGACTTGTAGCTGTAGGCATTCTTAAAGTAGTTCGCGATATGTGACTTTATCAAATGCGGATTTGAAACAACAGAGCCATTGATCTTCAAACTTGTAATTTCGTTTCTTTTGCTCCTGTTTAACGCAGACAGGTGAAAGAATCTTGTATTTCTATCTCCATCTTTTATCCATTTTGTCCTTGACTTCTGAAACCAAATACTTTCTTCAACCCTATACAGCCTCCAAAGATTCGTTCTGAACTGAGACAACTGATCCCACTCCTGTTGGGAGAGAACATCGTCTTGTGCCTTAAATTCAATATCATGGATCTTCAATTCCAAATCTGAAATAGACTCAGAAATCCCATGAAACTTATTGTCAGACCAGTTTCTTATTGATTTTTTTGTCCCTTGTAAAAAACTGAAGAAGCCCCTTCTCTTCTTACTCCCCCTCCAATTTTCCAAGGACGATTGAACCAACTCCTCGAAACCTTTCTCCTCTAAAAGATAATTAAAAAATCTGAACGGTTTAGGACCCCAATCCACTGATTTTTCCTCCAATGAGACAGGATTATGATCAGATAAAGACCTAGGTAATAAGCTCTGCACAACATTCGGAAAACATAACAGAAAATTCCCAGATATAAGAAACTTGTCGAGTCTGACCCAAGTAGAAGTTTTTCTGTTATTACACCATGTAAACCTTCCCCCTATCATAGGTAGATCAATTAAGTTTGATTGATTCAGGAAATTTCTCATGATATCAATAGATAGCCAATTTTGAGACCTTCCCAATTTCTCAGTCGGATCAAGGTACACATTGAAATCACCCCCAATACGGACTGACCTGGTTTGAGCAGCAACAAAATCCTTTAACTCCCTGAAAAATTCTGCCTTTTCTGAATCAACGGAAGGACCATACACATTTATGATCACACACTCTGCACTTGAGTTCTTAAACTTCCCAAAACTGCAATGATCTGCCGCTATGGCAGTTTGATACTTCAAATACGTTATCATTCCACAAGACTATTAATCCACCTGCTGACCCCAGCTGGACAAATTTCCACCATTAAGTATACAACCTCCTAACCTTCTCCTAAGAGCCTGAGAGCAGTTTTCCAGCTTTGTTTCTTGAATGAGAAGGATGCACGGTTTAAACTTCTTAACCATATTTGATATAGCTCTAGATTTCTCTTTTTTTCCCAAACCCCTTACGTTCCATGAAATAATCTTCATCTGTGTCATAAAGACTAATCTAAAACCAAAACCTCAAGGTATAAGAACTATCGGTAGACTAAACCCCCGGGTCCAGCCCCTCCCTGTTTTCCACCAAATTCTCCTCAAAATTTATGAATTTTTCCAAGAATGCCTTCTTCCCTTATTTGAATGAGATCCCCAGTATTTTGCTAACCTCCCAAGTAGCCAAAGCCTCTTCCAAAAATACCGAGAAATTTGGAGAAGACAAAGAATGAAAACTGACCCTATCCAGAGCTTCCCTGATCAGAAGCCTTCTTTTTCTTCTTTTTCTTCTAGCCTCAAACCTAGCCCCTGAATCAGATTGACCAACTGATGAAACATCATTTATCCTCCGGGGAGACTATAAGTGATCTCCAACCTCCTCCCCCCCCATTTGTCTTACCTCCAAGATAGCAGGACAAGACTGATTGCTCAGCAGAGGGCTGATTAAAGAACTGTTATGATCTTGCAACTCCAAAGATTGTAACACTCCTTCACTGCTCGTATTAAACCACACCTTTCTATCTTTAGATCTTCTATACACTCTAGAAGTAGAACCTCTATTCCACCTTCCCAACGATGTATTACTGAAATGCATGCTTTTGGATAAATGGTCTAAAGGACACCACCTCCTTAGACCCTTTGCAAAAGACTTCTTATTAAGTCCTAGCCCCTGGTGAGTACTCAAAATAACTGGCCTTATATCCTTTTCCACCTCTTTTGCAACCGCACTAATTTTTACCTTGTATGATCTCCCATATGAGCCCAATGTGACAGTATCCTGTATATCATAAGGACTGGCCACCCTCAACAAAGCTCTTACCATCGCCAAATCCTCTCCTCTGATCGTGGATTCATGGAAACACACCAGTTTCCCCCACCTTGAGACAAGCTTTTCCAAAAAAAATACATTACAACATAGTAAGGGGGTTCCAACCAACTCTACCGAACAGAATGCCATCAGAACTCCATCTATACTCATAAGTGGATCAAGCCAATCAAACCAAAAGGACACTTCCTCTCTTCTGCTCGACCACACCTCCTCGAACTCTTCCTTCGAACCAAAGATTAAGATGCAAGAATTCCAAGTATATCCCCATTTAACTCCCTTGACCTTGATCCCTTCACTAGCCAGCCCCTTCACTACTATCTCTAGATCCAAGTGGGATTTGATGATCCCAGTTAATGATCTTTTCACCCAATCATATTCGTCTGAGGAGATATGCATTTCCCACAAATTCTTCATTCCTACTTCCTTAACTATATGACCCTCCCGAATCTCTTTTGCCGCTGGACCTTCCCTCCTACCGTCCAAAGATGCTAACGCATCCTTGTAAGATCTCTCATCTCTCAGTCGGTTGTATGACTCTGATCCAGCTCTTCTACTCCGAGACACATCCTTATTCCACTTATCTTCTTCCCTTTTGCCATTGCTTCTAACAGCCTGCCTGAGTCTCTGCTTCTGGTACTTGGCAACTCCTACCGAGATCTTCTTGCCATCTATCCAAATACCATTAATATTTGCTAATGCCTTCATCAACCCCTCCTCCTTTGCAAACTGGACGAAAGCGAACATGTAATTTCTATAATTCAGCTTGTTAAGATTGTTCGGGATGTAAACACGTACAACACTCCCCTATTGTTGAAAAATTTCCTTAAGTGTTTTCCAAGTTACCCTCTTACTCAGATTATCAACGAAAAACGTCCAATCTTCGCCGGAAGACTGACCAACTGAAAACCTCCCTCTCTCTTCCGCTTTCTCTCTGACACTCTCTCTCATATTTTTTGGTATTTTTATATTTCTTGTATGAATTAATGTCACAATCTTTCTTCTACCTTGCTGAATTATTTATCATTCCTTTTATTCCAGGGCGGTTGTAGACCATAGCATAGGGAAAGATCTTCCTTCTGTTTCTGTTGATGGTTTTGAGTATTTTCCTGGCAAAGGTCTAGTTGCTACTCTCAACAGTGCTGAGGTAATGTGTCTTTTTACCAATATATATCATTTGTCTCAGTGATATTAAAATTCAATATTAATGAGGAAATGGTTTATCTTCAAGTTTGTCAAAACTCAACATCACTAATTTTCATTTCCAAACCATTTGATATCCATTTTGCTTCTATAGTTTGTATGTGTGCCTTGCCTATGATTGTACATTTATAACTTAACACCAAGTTCAACCCTTGGGAAGCCTGTGTTCTGCAAAACTTTTATGACACTCACAGTCATTGGGGGTTGCTTCCAGTATAGTATTCAGTGCTAGTTTTTTGCTGAAAAAAATGCTAAAAAGGGGAAAACAATATGCATTGTCATCTTTTCATTTGAAGCGCCTTTCATTGATGTTATTATCATTAATCAATATTGTAAAAAACAAAATAAAAAATGAAAACAAAAGTCAGGGGTTCTGTCCCTTGATAATTTCATATCGAGCAACATTCAAAATAAAGGATGATAGAATAATATTCCTCAATTCCACTGTATGATTTATTCGCAGCAAAGATTTTGCTTGCTTCCCTTCTGTTACATTAAAACCATCCTACTTATAATCATTTCGGCTTTGCTATAGTCAGGAACTAGAGGAGGTAAATTGTTGAAAGCATCACTTGGTTCTATAGAATTCATCACTTCACTTTGTAAATCTGAAGATGAATCAAGGAAGATTAGGGAAGCTGTTAATGCTTCTTCTTATGGAACTGACTTTGTTCATGCTGCTCTTTCTGTTGACGAAAAGGTGCGATCTCCATCCATCATGTTAGTTGTTTTTCTTTCTCACGTCCAGACAGATATGCATTTGAAACACAAAGACACAAGTAAGCTATATGTATATATACCAAATGTGTGGATTCTATGTATTACTTTTCAAAGCAGATGCATCCATTGGGTGTTAAAGAAGCAGGAAGATGCGCTTGGAAAAGACACTTTATATGCCCAAAATATATCTAATTAAAAAATATCTGCCTGTGCATGGTTTATATTCGTATTTTAATACCTCTATAGATTTGGATGCTTTGTCAAGCCTAGCTATTTTACACGGACAGTTGCATTTTGTTTAAGAGTTCAATAGTAAACTGAATGTATATGCAGCTACAAGTTGGATTTGTGCTATTTGCGGCATCACGTTTTTTTAATCAATTATTTATGTTGTAAATACTAAATTTAGTTTTGTAATGAATTTGTGCAGGTGACTTTGATTCACCTTGAGGATAGGCCTAGACCAGGGGTTTTAGATGTTGTTTCTGAATTGAAAGATCAAGCAAAATTCCAAGTAATGATGTTAACTGGTGACCACAAGTCAAGTGCATGGAGAGTAGCTAATTCTGTGGGCATAAATGAAGTCTACTCCAGCCTAAAGCCAGAGGACAAACTCAAGCATGTGAAGAAGATTTCAGGGGATATGAGTGAGCCCTGGATTCTTATCAAGTTCAATATCTTGATATTCAATAGATACTCGTGGCAAATTCCTACTCCATATCTTAATGGATTATCAAATTATCATGTGAAGTTTTCCTTGATTACCATCTTTACATAAAAATGATCAGCCAAAACAGCTTATTTACAGTTCATCCACGTTCATGGCAGGGGGAGGTTTGATCATGGTAGGTGAAGGCATCAATGATGCACCAGCTCTTGCTGCTGCAACTGTTGGAATTGTTTTAGCTCAGCGTGCTAGTGCAACTGCTACAGCAGTTGCAGATGTCCTATTGCTGCAGGACAATATTTCTGGTGTTCCATTCAGTATAGCCAAGGCTCGCCAAACAACTTCACTGGTACTCGGTTAATCCCTTATTTATCCTTGTTGTACTCTGGTCATGCGCAGTTATTTATGCAATTCTACATGCAGGTCAAGCAAAATGTGGCCCTTGCCTTAACTTGTATAATCTTGGCCTCTCTTCCATCAGTCTTGGGGGTTCTTCCGCTTTGGTTAACGGTATGATCAGTTTGATGATTGCCTTTTCTTGCAAAACTTATCAACCCTGTGTTTTTTAGAATGAAAACATGGTCTCTGATACCTGAAACATTTTCGTTCTGTATGCTACTAACATGTATTTATTAATTTGTTGCTTAATTACTGCTCTTCTGTAATTCAAAATCTTGGTTGGCAGGAATCTGATGGTTCGAATTTAACACCTTTCCTGTCCTGGATGATTACAGGTTCTCCTGCACGAAGGCGGTACTCTCCTTGTTTGCCTCAACTCTATCCGTGCTCTAAATGACCCATCATGGTCATGGGGGCAGGATCTATGGAATTTGATGTCTAAACTCAAATCAAAACTTGCATTGTTCAGACACAACACAACGTCAAGCACCATCCAGACTGCACCTTTGTGAAGTAATCAGTACTTAGCTTAGACACTGTAGGAAAAAGTTCCTTAATTTTCTAGTTGAGAGTTGGCTCATTCTCATATTTTATTTATAAAAACAAGAGCCTAAAAACTGTAAAAAGTTGGAACTTCAATCAATCAAATCAACAAAAGTTTTAGGTTGTGCTGAGCATTTGAGCCTTTTAAGTTGTAGTTTCAACCGGGTTTCTTAGTATTGAAAGTTTGATGGTTTATTTAATCTTTAAGTAAAAAAAAAATTAAAAATCAATAATATGTTTAAAAATTTTAAAAAAATAAATAGAAGTTATAAAATTTAAAAGATAACAAGTTATAAAATGGTAGGTATAAAAAATAAATTTATTAGGTACTAAAATTTTTAAATATTTTTATCAAGAAAGTCCCCAACGATCTTTCGTCAGTTCGAGTCTACTATTTATTGAACATATGTTTAATAGAATTAAGAGTTATAAAATTTCTTCTTCGATTTTCTACACAAAATAGTAACAAGCACACCACAAACGTGGTAAACTTTCGGTTTTGTATTTTTTTGTTATATAAATATCTAACTAGTGAATTATATTTATATATGAAAAGTAAATAAAAATTAAACTTATAACAATAACATGTAATTAGGAGTCGGTAAAAATCAAATCAATTCAAATAGTTAATTTAGTCGAGTTATTTAATTAATTAGGTAATTAGGTAATCGAGTTGGACTTTTAAACTTAAATATATAAAAACTAAATTAACAAATTGGTATAAATATCTTCTGGGTTCCCGATAATTTTAAAAATAAACAGTGATAACTCATATAAAAATTAAATATAAAAATTAAAATATTCTTCGATTTTTTTTTTAAAAAAAAAACATAAAGTTAATAAAAATATTAAAAAATATCATGATTTATAAATAATAAATTATAAATATATAAATCAAAATTTAAAAATATTTATAAAGTCTTACAACAATAAAATTCAATTTTTTTTTCGATTTTTTACGCCAAATATCAATGAGTACTAATTTGGTGTAGAAAATCAAAAGAAAATTTGGATTTTATCCTTACACTAATGTAATGGTGATTCCTATGAAAATAAGTTTAATGACCAGCAGTAAATTTAGAATAACAAGAGATAAACGAAGACTTTTTTTATGAAAGTGTTAAAAAAATTTAATTTCTTATAAATATTTTAAAATTTATATTAATTTATTATTTTTATAATTTATGTTGTGTTTTAGTTTTTATTTATTTTTTTGAATTTTTTATGGTGTTTATATTTCTTTTTATGAATATTTTAATATTTTTTAAATATTTATAATTTTTTAATTATTTCTTTTTTAAAATATTAAATAAACCCTTCAAATTTTGATTAAAATCAAGGGTAAACTACACGTTTAGTACCTAAAAAATTACTTTTATTCATTATTGGTACCTAAACTTTATTTTTCACAAAAATATACTTAATGTTTAGTTTAGTTTCATTTTGGTACATTGCCGTTAAAAACTTGACGGAACTGTGGTGGTGGAACTTTTATGGGTAAATTCTATCATTCATCATTCAACTATCTTCTCACTCCTATTTGGTCACTAAAGTTTAAAAATTTTCAATTTAACTACTCGACTTTCAAATTGCTCTTGTTTTAATCACTCTAATTTATTTTATTAATAATTTTTGTGACATGACATATTTCATTATTATTTTATTAATATATAATTAAAATAAAAAAATAAATCTAAAAATTAGAGTGATTGAATTAGGAGTATTTTGAAAGTTAAGTAATTAGATTAAAAATATTAAACTTCAGTGATTAAAATAGGAGTGAGAAGATAATTAAGGGATGAATGATGTAATTTACCTATAAAAAATGTCACATATAAAAATTTCATTAAGTTTTTAACGACGATGTATCAAAACGAAATAAAAAGTAAATATTATGCATAATTTTGGAAAAAAAATAAAATTTAAATATAATTTGGAAAAATAAAAAACTAAGTACCAAAACGTGACAAAAATAATAATTTAGTTATTAAACGTATAGTTTACTCTAAAATCAATTATGCCATTGAACTTAGGTCTGAATAGATAAGCTGAGTTTATTTTATCAGTTAAGGGTCTACTTGCACTCCCATTCCTTGTACTCGTACCTTTTAAGTTTAATTTTCTACTTTTAATTTACGGAATTTAATCCCTTTTTTTATTTAATAATTCGTAAAATTGATAATAAAAAATTAAATGCTCACGCAGACAATTTAAAGCTATTTAGAAGCCGTGTAAACAAAAATGAAAAGAGTAAAGTGCACAAATGGTCTCCTGACTATAAGGTAATATTTTGTTAAGTCCCTTGATTATTAAAAGTTACAATGGTCCTCCAATTATAGAGAGTTACTTTGTTGAGTCCCTCGACTATTAAAAGTTACAAAATGATCACCGATTATTTATTACATTCCAAACTTGTCCTTTTAATGATCAGTTTGAGTTGGACGTTAACTTAATACCTGAGGTATGATAAAATCTGATTTTATAATCTCAAACGACTATCATATCTCAATCAACAGGTTAATGTCCAGTTCAACCTACCGTCAATTTTTTTAACGGAAAATGATGAGTTTGAAATATAATAAATAATCTAGTGACCATTTTGTAACTTATAATAGTCGAGGAACTCAACAAAGT
The DNA here is from genome assembly GCF_006381635.1 of Hibiscus syriacus. Lineage (NCBI taxonomy): Eukaryota > Viridiplantae > Streptophyta > Magnoliopsida > Malvales > Malvaceae > Hibiscus > Hibiscus syriacus. The sequence goes on along the minus strand of NW_024063533.1, from coordinate 7,864,643 downwards.
AACTCCCTATAATCAGGGGATCATTTTGTAACTTTTAATAGTTAAGGGATTCAACAGAGCAGTATCCTATACTCGGGGATCATTTGTGTAGTTTACCCATTATATATTTAATTTACTTTTAGGGTGCGTTTGGTTCACGGAATGTAAGATTACCAGTAGGAATGTAAGATTACCAGGGAATAGGATTACTGTGAATGTTTATTTTGTGTTTGGTTGGCTTAGCATGAATGTAAAATTACCGTATTTGGTTAAAGAAATAAAATATTATTGGAATGTATATTTGATCAAATTATCTTTATTATATATTTTTATAATATTACAAGTTGGAAAATATTTATATTTTTTCTTTAAAAAATTAAATTCATAATATTTATATATATTTTTTATAAAATTAAAAATATAAAAAATGTTTAATGAAATGGTAAAATTTTATTTTAACCCCTGAACTTTATATAAAATTGTAATTATAGATTTTTTTGTAAATCTAAAATAATTTAAGGATAAATTTGTAATTTAACATTCGTATAATTTTTATTATTTAATGACAGAAGAATGATATTTTGGAAAAAAAGATAAAAAATTAAGGGTATTTTAGTCCAAAACACCGGTAATCCAACAATACCTAAGAAAAGAGAGATAATGACATTCCCGGTAATATGCCCCAAAAATTCACTATTGATAATCTTACATTACCGAGAATGAGATTTCCGGACTAACCAAACGAGAGAATGTGGATTCCATTTCTATGAAAATCCCACATTCTCCATCCAAACACCCCCTTATATTTATAAAGATTAATTAAATTTGAATAATTTCCGATCCTTTAATTTTTAATTTCTCTGCATAAAAAAATTCAGTGCGGAAGGTATGTGAAGAAAAAGTGTGGGTTAGTTAATGCTAAAGAAAGACCACCCACCTGTAAGTTCACCAACCGTTTGCATTTGAGATATTTTTGGTTGACCTTCACTGTCAACCAATAACACCACCGATATATATATTTATATAAACGGTATCTAATATTTCATGTGTGAGTTTTTATGTATATAAAAAGTTTTTGTTAGAAAAAGTATCTATTAAAATTAGATATGTAATATAAATCAATCCAAATTAATCAAAACAAAACTCTTTAAAATCAAAAAGACAACAAAAATAACACCGTGTCTCAAATTTATTTTAATTTTATTAAAAAAAATCTCTTTCTCTTTCTTTTCTTGGCCTGTGTTTCTCTCCAACAGTTGTATTCAAATCAAACAATCAAACGTGTCCCCTTCAAATCCATGAATTTGCATTAATTAAAGAGAAAATAACCTCAGTGACCAAAAATCCCATATAATATACGATTTTAACCAACTTTTTCCGGATTTGCCAAAATGACCAACAAAATCGCAATGCGATCGCTAATTCGCAACGCGATCTCCATTATCGCAAATTCGCGTTGCATTTTCGCAATGCGATAGTTGAAAATCGCGTTGCGATGGTCTACAGTATCGTTGCGATTTTCCCAATTCGCAATGCGAATAAGTAAATCGCAACGCGAATTGGGAAATTCGCAATGCGAATAAGTAAATCGCAACGCGAATTGGGAAAATCGCAATGCGATACTGACTATCGCAATGCGATAATAAAAAATCGCAACGAGATACTTACTTTCGCAACACGATACTGACTTTCGCAACGCGATTTACTTAGCGCCATTCGTATTAACGCGTATTTTTTTTTTCAAATTCCAAACACATATTTTTTCTTAATAAATCGGAAAATGAACCGTCCACAGTAATCGTAACTCATAACCTCAAACCCAAAAACAACACTCAGTCTCTCCATCTCTCACTCTCTACGGCGAAATCCGTCCCCATCTCCGAAGATTTCCGTCCCCATCGCCGGCGAAATCCCCACAACATTCACAGTCAAAATCCCTCACAATCATTCAGAAATGGAAAATCAACCTCCGATGGTTAGTTTTTTTATTTTTATTTTGAAATTTTTGCATTATTTTAGGTCATAATTGATGATAAGTTTCTGGTAATTTCAATAATAGATAACCATTTCACTTAGATTCTTATTAAATTCATTCGATTGCTGCCAATACTGCTAAACTGTTTAGCCTGTGAAGTTAGTATTTTCTTTGCTTTGTCTTTTGGTGAAGTAATGCAGAAGAAGAAGTTCGAGAATGAGAATCGCAACGCGGAAATGACTATCGCAACGAGATAATCGCAACGCGAAATAAAAATCGCAACGCGAAACCAAAATCGCATTGCGATTTTCATTTCGCGTTGCGATTTTCATTTCGCGTTGCGATTTTAATTTCGAGGTTGCGATTTTCATTTCGCGTTGCGATTGTCTGGTCGCGATAGTCATTTCGCGTTGCGATTCTCTCGTTGCGATAGTCATTTCCGCGTTGCGATTCTCATTATCTCGTTGCGATTTTCATTTCAACCAAAAGACAGAAACATGTTGCAAATTTTAGTTTCAAGAATAAACTACTATTTATGTTTTGTTTTGTTTTTGGTATATCTTGATAGTGTATTTTGGTATATCTAACTTGGTATGTTTATTGTTTTTTTGTAGAAATTTTTTTCGGCTTCATTGACATTAGGAATAAAGTTAGCCTAGCCACTACAATTGCTTCGAAGCTTTCACCTGCACAAAGAAATTGTTTGAAGAAACCTGCTTCGGGCCATGGCTGAGTACAGCATCCGGGTGGGATGCTAGTTTGACCCATTTGTGGCTTCAGACCATGACTAGCGATCTACCCGACAGTATACAACGTGGTGAGGAAGAGATATGGTTTCATTTTCCCCGGCGTATACTTGTTTTGGGCGGAAGGAGTTTGCTTAATCACTGGTCTACGATTCGGACACGATGTAGGCCGGTACACTGTCATATCACCCGCCCATCATGGTTATCCAGGGTTTTTCCTGATGAGTCATAGAGAAGCCGAACTTACACGTCGACGACATGAAGAAATTGTTTAATAAGATGGTTTTACTCGGATGAATGACGTCGATGTTGTCCGAGTATGCCTTCTACTACTTTTGTATGCCGGCTTTCTAGGAGAGGCCAGACAACTATTCCTCAGCTAATATTATTGGTAGAGGACCTAAATGCATGGAATCTATTTCCGTGGGGTTCGTATATATGGAAAGCTACCTGGACTAAGTTGTCGTCTGCCTTTGATGACCGCAAAAGTTTGCGGGCGATGGGTCGAAATACACTTTGTCAGGCTTTGTTTGGGCCTTTAAGGTAAGAATTTCTATATAATGTTTTCAAAATTATAATTAATTATTTAACAATTACTAATGTTTGTTTTATATGTTTGTAGATTGGATATTCGAGGCTTTCCCCAGCATGCGGACTATGCATTAAATCCTCAGATGATATTCCTAGGGCTATTTCCTGGAAGAGGAAACTTATGTTGGATTGGGAAGACTTAATACCATATGCGACAATAATAATGTAAGTTAACAAATACATCATATATAAACAAGTTATTAATAGTAGACGTTTAACTTTGTTTTAGTTTTTATATTAGGAGGCCAACACTCCATTAATGAGACTGACACCCACGGAGGCTGAGCTTGCCACTGATTGGTGGCAAGCTAGTCAGCGTTTTTTTGATGGCACGAATGATGAGCAGCCTCCACTTCCTCCACTTCGAGAGCCATCACCTCACCCAGAGCCATCACCTGATCGACCCGACTATACACCTCTACAACGAGAGCCATCACCTATCCCGTCACATCATCGAGTCTCTTCTCCACCATCACCTCATGATAGCGACGACAAAGATGCCACGACTTCTATCTCCCTGTTCTCCACCTCCACGGGATGAGTCAAGGGAGTTACGTGATGAGGTCAATGCCTTGCGTGAGGATCTACTCTACGCATAACGATGGTGCATGGCGTGTGGAAGTGTCTACTTTACGTGGTGAGGTTGCCGCTCTCCGTGAGATGGCGTGTGGAAGAATCAACGAGATGAATCATTTGCGTTGGGTAATGGACAAGCTAAACTTTATCCTGCATGGTGGGAGGTCGATAAGGTTAGTGTTTATTTTAGATTGAGTTTAAAGGTATTCAAATAAGTACGCATGAATGAATTATTACTATGATTGCAGGTGTTTATCCCTGTTTTGGAACGTAACCATTGGCTTCTCGTCGAGCTTCAGATCCCATCCCTTAAGGCAATAGTATAGACAGCATGATAAATTACATATCATTGGCTGATTTAAGAGATATTATTAAGGGATGGAGCTCTTATTGGCTAAATACTTGGATGCGATAAATTATTGGACTCGTTCTGGAAACAAGAGCCAAAGAAGCTCAATATTACAGTTAGCAGAGACGAGACCGCACCACAACAACAAAGGACCCAGAGGGGATTGTGGTCCTCTCGTATGCTTGGCGTTGGACCGTTTGATCACAGGAAGTATAAGTATCTACCTCCCACCGATATAGATAGAGCTGCAGTAGGCTTGTGGTTTCGACATTATATGGCTAGATCGATATATACGAGACGCTGCCTACCTGCATCCGCGTTATAAAATGTCCATAAACATTGGTATGTTATAGGCTTGTGGTTTGAAAATGTTTGGTTAGTACCTAGAATTCAATAATTTGCTGTTTGTAGGTTTTAGATGTGTAAAAGTGTTGTTTGAGCAAATGTTGGTTATGCAGGTTAATCTCAGAAGTGAGCTGCGTGAAATGATGTATGGCTGCAAAAGTTGATTCAATAGTAGAAGTGTTATTTTCTCTAATAATTATTGCTTTTTTTGATTGTTTAATTGATTTGTAAAAGGTGATTTGTAAAAGTTGATTTGTTTAATTGTGTTAACATAATTCTTATTTGTGTTTGTTTAATTGATTGAAATGTAATGGTTGATTTTGTTGATTTCAATATGCATTATGTTGAGGCAAAAAGTACTATCGCAATGCGAAATGAAAATCGCAACGAGAGAATCGCAACGCGAAAATGAAAATCGCAACGCGAAATTAAATTCGCGTTGCGATTTTCATTTCGCATTGCGATTCCCTCGTTGCGATTTTCATTTCGCATTGCGATCTCTCGTTGCGATTTTCATTTCGCATTGCGATAGTAATTTCCGCGTTGCGATGGACATTAGATGATTGCCTATTAAGTGATAACACTGGAACAGATCATAGCAATTTTCAAACTAAAGTACTAATACATGCCTAACTGAAAATGTTAAAAGTTCACACATAAAATCTACATAATACAACGTTTGCATTAAAATCACCTAAGTTAACAGACCCAAAAGGTGAAGCCAGTTGTGATTGGGATTTTAAAGATGATTGCGATTTTGATTGCCTTTTTCTTGACACCATATGAGCTTTGGATTTTGATGATGATCCATATTTTGGTAGAGGAAAAGATGATTGTGATGGCACTGGTGATCACATGTCAACCTTGTATGACCACTTTCCTTGCACGACTACATGTCGATCTCTTTTTCTCTTCACCCTTAGAGTATACGATCGTGACTTTTTGGTCGGCCAGGTAGCCTTCTGTCCATGGTTGGTGGCAAACTGTTTGTAAGTCATCTGGTATGTCCCACTCAGAAGGATGTGAAATAGGGTAGACAATCTCGGCATAAGTCTATCGATATACTTCTGTAGTGTAGCAATCCATAGCGTATGTGCTTGAATCATCTTGGTTTAGATGAAGAGCACTTTTATAACATGGCCACATGGATAACCCAGATGTTTGCCATTTCATACAACTACACGTCCTTGCATTTAGATCGACAAGCCCATTTAAGTATTATCCAGTACTTCAAACAAAGTGTTGAACATGGTTCAACTCTCCATGACGTTGACTTCACAACACGTTTCGTTATCTTTTTTTCAGTCCATGGTGTAACACGATGTTCCAATGTTCCTGTAAATTTAAATAAATAATACTTAGTAAAATATATCCCAATTCCTGTAAATTCAAAGAAATAATACCTGCATGGTTTCTTTTCTTGTAGTACCACTGTTGAATAAGGCTCGAAAAACTCCATTAACATAGTAATGGGTAATTTCTGGGAATGACGACTTAGAGCGTTAATTGATCTGCACTATTAGACGTCATGAAACCATATCTTGCTCCAAGTTGATGTACTTGACCATCTTTCAAACCCGACATCTTCTAGTGTTTGAGCACACTGAGGCAAAACACGTCTTAAACAGTTTATATGCTTATTGAAATCCACTTCCGATAAGCCTTTACAGCCTTCCAGTATGTCCATTTGTGCTTTTTTTATACCAGCAGACCTTGATTTTAGATTCTATACAAATGAACACCACAAAGTCCATGAAAAACTCTGGGAAAACACCTTCTAACAGCGTTGTCAATTGAGTTTGCCCTATCGGATATGATTTTCAGATTGCTAATAGGACCTATGCAATCCCTAAGATGCCCCATAAACCATGTCCATGATCAGAGGTTTCAGATTTGCCAACCCCGTAAGCTATTGGCAATATCCCATTGTTAGCATCCATGGCTACTGCTAATAAGTTTACTCCAAGGTATCGACCTTTCAAATGTGCTCCGTCAACTATAATAACTGGGCGCATGCAAGTAATAAACGAACGAATCTACAAAATAATATACACAAGAAATATAATCATTTAAATTTTAAATGCATGTAACTAACATAAATGAGTCAACAGAATTATATTGATTTACTAACCGCAGCACCAATGGCGATAAACAGCAACTCAAAGCGTCCATCTCTATAGTTTTGATATGAGTTACCGACCCAGGATTTTCAGCTTTAAATTATGACAATAAGCCGGCAGTTGGGCAAACGATGCTTCTGGCGACCCCCTCAACAATTCCAAGGCATAACATTTGGCTCTCCAAGCTTGAGAATATGACATACTAATCTTGAACCGAGCATTCTGTCAGTCATAATTTCATGTCCCCGATACCCTGCCATTCAAAAACATTAACTCAGCCAGAAAACCACCCAACACTTTTTTGTTTGCCTGTCTATGGTGAGGAAAAACTTGGGTTCTTGAAACATTGCGCAATCTTTTATCCTCTTTGCAATCATACGCCACGTACAGTTTTTGTCAATCGTACACCTTGTTTCGAAACGATCTTTGCTTGATTTGTTAACTTTAGTTGATAGCCATCTTCCACACATTTCGTATACAAAGCTATCTTCAAGTCTTCCTTTGTATCAAAACAATCATCTTTCTTGATACGAATAACTTTTGTGTAACAATCAACTGCTTTCTTTGCCAACTCTTCTTCCGGTAACTGAAGTAATTCTGGCATATTCCAGTTATACTCCCGTGGCATTTTTTTTTCTTCGGGGACTTTTTCTTCTTCTTTTTTCTTCTTCAGGATATATGAATTACAGAATGGATGTTCAACATGTTCACAGTCGTAACTTCCTCCTCATTATCATCAACAACATCTCCTCGACAACGGGTGTTTCATCATCAAAATTCGGGTATTGACCAATATCAAAATCATTACACGCAGGGTCTGTTTCTTCTCTGAAACATCATCAAAATTCGTGTATTGACCAATATCAAAGTCCGGGTATTGACCAAGATCAAATTTCGAATACTGACTAGTACTCACAATTTTTTCTCTTGGCTCATCATCGTCTAATTGGTCAATACGAAAACCGGAATTTGGTGAAAGTTGATTTGGATTGGATTAGAGAAAGGCTGTGGGTTTTGAGACCCACTTAGTTGATTACTACCGCTACTGACCCAATAATACTACTTCTAGGTTCAACAACATACAATGTAACATCACACTTGAAACATTAATGTAAGCAATGAATCGTTCAACATCTTCATTGTCGGTTAAAAAACTTTACCATTTCTCTGATAAGATAGCCTAAATCCACTTAGGGGCTCTAAATTCAATTTTTTTGAAACACGTAACATTAGGGTTTCATAAGTTAACTTCTTTAATGACAGCTTTAGTTGAAGATTCATGGGTAAAGGCATATATTGTAAACACCATGAACATTCTCCCATGACCCTCCAAACACAAATCTATCCAAACATGATCAACATTAGATGATTTCATGGTTGTAACTAAACAAACGAGATGCGAAACTAAGACCTGTTGCCGGATGGGAAAGGATGTCGTTGGATATTGTAACGGATGTCGCCGGAGAGAGTGATAAATGGAGATGGAATGAGTTGCGATTTAGGGATTAGGTTATGAGTTGTTGCTGCTGCGTATATATACATACAAAAATTTGGCTTGCGAAACTAAAACTGTTGCGAACTTTGAAACTCGCATTGCGATTCTGTATTATCTCGTTGCGAAAGTCAGAATCGCGTTGCGAAAGGCAATCATTTGACCATCGCAATGCGAACTGCAAATCGCAACGATAGAATCGCAATGCGAAATGAAAAAGGCAACGAGGATTAACATGCATAAACTTTTAACATTATTATTGAATTCTAGGTACTTAACCAAACATTTTCAAAACAAAAGGAGTATATATGTTAACAAAACTTGCATTATGTGTATTTTATGTGTGCACTTTTAACATTTTCAGTTAGGCATGTATTAGTAACTTGAGTTTGAACATTGCTATGATCTGTTCAGTTGTCATCACTTAATTCATTTGACTATCGCAACGCGAAAATGGTTATCGCAACGAGAAAATCGCAATGCGAAATGAAAATCGCATTGCGATTTTCTCGTTGCGATAACCATTTCGCGTTGCGATAGTCTGTTTTGCCTTCAACATAAAGCAGATTGAAAATCAACAAATCAACTATTACATTTCAACACAAATTATGTACACATCAATTAAACAAATCAACATTTACAAATCATCTTTTACAAATCAATTAAACAATCAAAAAATAATAATAATTCTTATTTCTTCATCAATTATTGAATCAAGAATCAACAACTTTGTGACCCCGTACATCCATTTCACGCAGCTCACTTAAGGATTAACCTGCAGAAACCAAACATTTGCTCAAACAAGACTTCCTACACATCTAAAACCTACAAACAGCAATTATTGAATTCTAGGTACTTAACCAAACATTTTCAAACCAAAAGGAGTATATATGTTAACAAAACTTGCATTATGTGTATTTTATGTGTGCACTTTTAACATTTTCAGTTAGGCATGTATTAGTAACTTGAGTTTGAACATTGCTATGATCTGTTCAGTTGTCATCACTTATTAGACATTCATTTGACTATCGCAACGTGAAAATGGCTATCGCAACGCGAAAATGGTTATCGCAACGAGAATATCGCAACGCGAAATGAAAATCGCATTGCGATTTTCTCGTTGCGATTTTCATTTCGCATTGCGATTTCATTTCGCATTGCGATTTTCTCGTTGCGATAGCCATTTCGCGTTGCGATAGTCTGTTTTGCCTTCAACATAAAGCAGATTGAAAATCAACAAATCAACTATTACATTTCAACACAAATTATGTACACATCAATTAAACAAATCAACATTTACAAATCATCTTTTACAATCAAAAAATAATAATAATTCTTATTTCTTCATCAATTATTGAATCAATGAATCAACAACTTTGTGACCCCGTACATCCATTTCACGCAGCTCACTTAAGGATTAACCTGCAGAAACCAAACATTGCTCAAACAAGACTTCCTACACATCTAAAACCTACAAACATCAAATTATTGAATTCTAGGTACTTACCAAACATTTTCAAACCAAAAGGAGTATATATGTTAACAAAACTTGCATTTGACTTACCAATTAACAATGGACACTTCATAACGCGGATGCAGGTAGGCAGCGTCTCGAATATATTGCTCTAGCCATAATGCCGAAACCACAAGCCTACTGCAGCTCTATCTCTATCGGTGGGAGGTAAAAACTCTGTGCTTCCCGTCGTCAAACGCGCCAAGCAAAGGCATACGAGAGGACCACAATCCCCTCTGGCTCCCGGCGATTGCTGTGGCGCGGTCTCTGACAACTGTGACATTGAACTTCTTTGGCTTCTTGTGTCCAGAATGACTCCAATACTTAATCCCATCCAAGAATTTAGCCAAATGAGAGCTCCATCCCTTGAAAATATCTCTCAAATCAGACAGTGATATGTAATTGATCATGCTGTCATACACTATTATCTTCAGGGATGGGAGCTGAAGTTGGACGAGAAGCCAGTGACGACGTTCCAAAACAGGGATAAAACACCTGCGATCATAAGTAATAATTCATTTATTTGCGCACATTATTAACACCTTTAAAAATTTAAAAAATTAACAACTTATCGACTCCCACCATGCAGGATAAAGTTTAGCTTGTCCATTGCCCAACAAAAATGATTCATCTCGTTGATCTTTAAGTGAACTGCGTGAAAGCCGTCGGCATTATTGTTATAGCGAATTTTTTTTATTTTTCCTAAGCTTCCTTATTATTAGTAGACGTAACACCCATGCATCGATATGCTTTTTACAAAAAAATACATATATTAGTGAATTACATTAATTTTTAAACAAATTAATCAAAATCATATATACAAATATAGTCTTACCCCATCCAAATAGCCCTGTCTTCAACCCCTAATAGCACACCCACCAAGACCGATCAAGCAACAAAAACATTTCATCGTTGAGTTTGCTGATGTCAGTGTAACACCCTTGGCTCCGCTCATGTAGATAAAATCAACTGCGGTCTTAGCCCAAAGGTTATTATCCACAATTGTTTCCGGTAGTTGTCTCCTCTCCACTTCAGATACCGGAAGGGTACTAGCCGGTAACTCATACGAGAGCCAACTCTCATCCATCATGTCCGGAACCGGTGGGGGTTTCTCAATACTTCGATATTACCCCATGTGAATCGGGCTCTGGAATGGTGGGAGGGACCTCTTCAACGATGACAGTGGCCTCTTGAACGGTGGGGGGGAATCTGAGGGAGAATAGGGGCCTCTTGAACGATTGGAGGGGACTTGAGGGATGACCGGTGAGTCGGGCTTCTTCTTGCGGAGTCTTCGCACCATTGGGGTGAACGGAGACGTATAGTACGTCCACGCCGTCTGATGCGTGAACTCCGTCGTGCAAGGAAAACCCGACGTAAAGCATCCACCTTATCGGGCCGCTAAAAAAAAATACATAATCAGTAAATAAACAGACATGATATTAAACAAAGACAAATTTTTCAAACTAGCATTGTATTCACCCAAATCATTATTCTATCATAGTTCACAAATGCTCAGATAACATTCCAGAAGTAAGCACTTATATAAACATTTAAAGGACAACATATATAAACATTCCAGAAGAAGAATAGTTTACTTTCGCAACACGAAACTTAAAATCGCAACGCGGAAATGGCTATCGCAATGCGAAATGAAAATCGCAACGACAAAATCGCAACGCGAATGAAATCGCAACGACAAAAGCGCAACGCGAAACACAAATCGCATTGCGATTTTCATTTCGCGTTGCGATTTTGTCGTTGCGATTTCATTTCGCGTTGCGATTTTGTCGTTGCGATTTTCATTTCGCATTGCGATAGCCATTTTCGCGTTGCGATAGTCATTTTCGTGTTGCGAAAGTAAACTATTCTTCTTCTGCAAATTGAAACTTGAATGGATTGCATTACTTCAACCAAAAGACAAAAAAACCAAAAACAAATACTAACAAAAACAGATTGGCAGCAACCGAATGAATTACGAGTATGAAAAATCTTAAACTTACCTCGTTGCGTAGAGTATGAACCTCATTCTGCAACGATGCTACCATCTCACGTAGAGCGGCTACCTCACCGCGTAATGTAGACACCTCAACACGCCATGCACCATCGTCTTTGCGTAAAGTACCGACCTCCTCACGCAAGGCATTGACCTCATCACGTAACTCCCCTAACTCATCCCGTTGAGGTGGAGGTGGAGAACAGGGAGATAAACGTCGTGACAATGTTTGCCGGTCGCCTATCTTGCGGTGATGGTGGAGAAGAGGCTCGATGATGTGAAAGAATAGGTGATGGCTGTCGTTGGAGGTGTATAGCCGGTGGATCAGATGATGGCTCTAGGTGAGGTGATAGCTCTGGGCGAGGTGATGGCTCCCGAAGTGGAGGCTGCTCATCAACGTTCCATCAAAAAAACGCTTACTAGCTTGCCACCAATCAGTGGCAAGCTCAGCTTCCGTGGTGTCAGCCTCTGTAGAGGAGTGTTGGCCTCCTAACAATATAAAAGCTTAAACAAAGTTAAATGTGTACTAGTAATAACTTGTTTATAAACATATGGTAGTATTTATGTTAACTTACATTATTATTGTCGTATACCGTAGTAAATCTTCCCATTGCAAGGTTCGTTTCCTCTTCCAGGAAATAGCCCTGGGAATATTATTTGAAGTTTTTATTGCATATCTTCATGGCGGGAAAGGCCTCAAATATCCAAATCTACAAACAATAATAACAAACATTAGTAATTGTTAAATAATTACTTATAATTTTGGAAACATTATATAAAAATTCTTACCTTAAAGGCCCAAATAAAGCCTGTCAAAGTGTATTTGGAACCATCGCCATGCAAACTTTTTCGATCATCCAAGGCAGACGATAACTTATTCCATGTAGCTTTCCATAATACGAGCCCCACGGAAACATGTTCCACACATTTAGGTCTTCTACCAATTTGATTAGATCATTTGGAATAGGTTGTCTGGCCTCTCTGCCTAAAAAGCCGGCATGCAAAGAATTAGAAGGCATACTCGGACAACGTCGACGTCATCCATCCGAGTAAAACCATCTTTATTATTCAAAATCTTGTCAGGTCTTCTACGTGTAGACTCGGCCTCTCCAGCTCAGGGAAAACCCGGGATAGCCATGATGGGCGGGTATGTGTCTAGTGTACCGACCTACATCATCGTGTCCGAAGCGTAGACCGGTGATTAAGCAAACTCCTCCCGCCCAAAACACGTATACGCCGGTGGAAAATCAAACCATATCTTCATCACGACGTTGTATAGTCTCTGGTAGATCTCTAGTCATGGTTTGAAGAACAGGTGTGTCAACATCACATCTCCACCGGGATGTTGTACTTTCAGCCATGGCCCGAAGCATGTATCCTCAAACATTTTTCTTTGTGTAGGTGAAAGCTTCGACGCAATTGTTTTGGCCAGGCTGACTTATTTCTCAAGGTCAATTGAGCCGAATAAAAGTTCTACAAAAACAATAAACATACTAAATTAGATATACCAAAACTACACTGTGAAGATACCAAAAACAATAATAAACATAAATATAGTAGTTTATTCTTCAAACTTAAATATGCAACACTGTGAATTTCGTACTTGTCTTTGTTTTTTGGTTGAAGTAATGCAATTCATTCAAGTTTCAATTTGCAGAAGAAGAATAGTTTCTGAAAATGAAAATCGCAACACGAAAATGACTATCGCAACGAGAGAATCGCAACGCGAAACTAAAATCGCGTTGCGATTTGCATTTCGCGTTGCGATTCTTGGTTGATTTAATAAGCAATCTAAGTGAAATGGTTAATCTATTATTGAAATTACCAGTAAACCTATCATCAATTTCAATATGAAAAACCTAATAATGCAAAATTTCAAAAAGAAAATAATTAAAAAACTAACCCTCGTTGGTTGATTTGGTTGATTTTCCATTTCTGATTGTGAGGGTGGCTCTGAGAGATTTAGATAGACGGATTTCGCCGGAGATGGAGACGGATTTCGTCGGAGATGGGTGAGAGAGTGAGAGATGGAGATGGGACTGAGTTGTGATTTTAGGTTTTAGGTTATGAGTTGCGATTACGGGATATACTGTGGACAGTTCAGTGTTCCAATATATTTATATTCATGTTTGGAATTTAAAAATAAAATACTTGGCCAGGATACTAATGACGCTTTGAAAATCGCATTGCGATTATGTATTATCGCGTTGCGAAAGTCAGTATCGCGTTGCGAAAGTAAGTATCTCGTTGCGATTTTTTATTATCGCATTGCGATAGTCAGTATCGCATTGCGATTTTCCCAATTCGCGTTGCGATTTACTTATTCGCATTGCGAATTTCCCAATTCGCGTTGCGATTTACTTATTCGCATTGCGAATTGGGAAAATCGCAACGATACTGTAGACCATCGCAACGCGATTTTCAACTATCGCATTGCGAAAATGCAACGCGAATTTGCGATAATGGAGATCGCGTTGCGAATTAGCGATCGCATTGCGATTTTGTTGGTCATTTTGGCAAATCCGGAAAAAGTTGGTTAAAATCGTATATTATATGGGATTTTTGGTCACTGAGGTTATTTTCTCTTAATTAAATTATATTTTCCCTTAAACTCCACACATTGGTTTTTAGAAAAAACATGGCAGGTGTTAATGCTTTAATAAAAATCCCAAATTGCTTGGATTTTGTCTCTCTCTTCCTTAAACCATGACCCGCAAGCAAATATAAGATGTATTTATATTCTAGGATAAATTACATAACTAATCTCTTAACTATCATTTTATTTGGTTAATCAAAATCAAATAATAATTTTTTTATATTCTGATGATTTATCGTTAAAAGTAAATAAAATTATTAATATGATAATTTTTTTATCAATAACATAATATTACCTTATAACAATATTACTTTGTAATAATGAAAAAATTATCAATATCATGAATGAGGAAAACAAAATTAAAATATAGTATTTAAAAAATTAATATTTAAATGAACAAAATAATATTTGGATAAAGTACACATAATCTTTAGGGTGATATTTGTTGAGTCTTTTGACTATTAAAAGTTACAAAATGGTATTTCGACTATAAGATGTTGTTTTGTTGAGTCTCCCGACTATTAAAATTTACAAAATTCTCACTCAATTATTTATTATGTTCCAAATTCATCCTTTTCCGTAAACAAATTGATAACAATTTGAGTTGGGTGTTAACTTGTTGACTGAGATATGATAATTTTTTAGATTTTAAGATCAAATTTTATCATATCTCAATCATCATGTTAACATCTAACTCAGACTACTGTCAATTTTTCAACAAAAAATTAAGTATAAATTCATATAAAATTCGTGATTTAACCTAATATTTTTATATTTTCAATTTAATTTAGATTATAAATATTATTAATATAATAGTTATCATTTTTTTATTCTCTCTATTCTTTAAGAATTTATCCTAATTAATTAAGTATAAATTCGTTTTATACTTCTGACTTTTGGTAAATAATCTTAACATAAAAATTTTATACATACATATAATCTCGAACTCATGACCTACTTAAATAATATCAAACTATTTATTAAACTAATCCGGATGGTAATTTTTCAAAGAAAATATCAGCATGGATATTTTATTGTCTTGTTTCCAGATCTTTAAAACGCAAGAAGAAATAAGATTGAACTTTTGATCAAAGGAAGTTGTTTTCCCTTAGAGTAAAACCTTTGTTGAAACATTAGCAAGGCCAAGAGACGGCCTTCTCTCACTTTCTTTAATCAACAAAATAATTTACGAGAAAACACAGCCCAGATTTTCTCTCATTTTAACTCACTCCATCTTACTCACCCCAACTTGGTTCATACCCATAAGATTCCTACCCAAACACATACCCAATGAACTCTTCTGCTGCACCATGTAATTCCTCACCTCCGCCCTTATCATCTCTTGCATCACCGCCATAAACTCCGCACTCAGCCCCGTCACCCCACTTCCCCTTTCTTCATTCCTCATCTGAGTTGACTCAGCAATCGGGTGAGTTGACACCTCGCATGACTCTGCACCCGGCAAACACAGACTCAGTGAAGTCGGGGGGTCGTTAGAAGACGCCGCCGCCTCCATCCCGGCTGTCGTAACATTGACATCAACGTTAACTCCGCCTGTCCTCGGAATGGGCTTGTACACGTGCGAGGATGACAAAACGGGAACACTGGAATCGCTAACATCGGATCCCGATGGGCATCCGGCACTCACCGGTCTTTTCAACGGTTGCTGATCTTCCCCTCCCGGATTACCATCATACAAGCAGCACTTACGTTTAAGCGTGGAGTTCCAGTGGTTTTTAATGGCGTTGTCGGTACGGCCGTTGAGGAGTCGAGCTATGGTGGCCCACTTGTTACCGAACCTGGCATGAGCTCGGATGATAGTCTCGTCTTCTTCCGGTGTGAAGGCGCGGTGCTCAACTTGGGGAGACAGTTGGTTGCACCATCGGAGGCGACAGGACTTACCGGATCGGCCTGGGATAGATTTGCTGATCAAAGACCAGTTTCTGGGGGCCATGTTTCTGTACCAGCTTCTGGAGCAACTCATCTTCTTCGGGGCTCCATGGACCTTTGATCCGATCTATTTCATTTCTGTTTGATGTGCTTGTTACATCCATGGAATCAGATTTAAAGGCATGCAAAAGGGCAGATTTTGATCTGCAATTTTTCTCTTCTTTCTTCTTTCTTCTTTCAGTTTAAACTATAGAGGGAGATAGAGAAGAAGAATATATAAGAGAGAAGAGGGAAATAACCGGTTAAACAGTGAAGGGTAAAGGGAGGAGAACCAGTTGTTCCTGTTAAACGGTTGGATTAAGGGGGTTTGGGATACAGCTGGCTAACGGACACGCGTCACATCTGAACCGCACTGATTTACATAAGTCACTCTCTCTTAATTTCGGCAATTTTACCGAAATATCATCTTGACAGATAATTATTATCTTTCAGGCATTCTTTCTCCTAATTTTATCGATCTAGCACCATTTCTTATAAGGCATGGATTTTTAGGGTTTTGTCCGAGCTGCCGCCACATCATGAAGGACGCGGATGGGCATCCACGTCTTATCCTAGCTAGCGCCACATAATGATAGACGTGGATCACCATCTGTACCTTTTTGGGATTTTTTACAAATGCCAGTAAGGCGTAGATATCCCAACGGTTCACACCTCCCACATTAATACCACATCCTGCTAAACCCCCATCCCCTCTCCCTATAAATATTATTTCCCCTCTTCATTCAAACACAAACCAAACACAAACATCCAAACCCTCTCAAAGCTCAAACATTCTCAAATTCTCTCAAAGCTCAAATTGTATTAAGAAGGTAAAATATTTTATTGTATTATAATAAATTAATAATTTATTATTTTATTAAATTTTATTATATTAAGTTTTTATTAATTTTTACAGTTATAAAATGGAAGATGGTTTGTTACGTTTAGATGGATATCATATCTCGAGGCATTTTGCTAATACATTAACAATTTTAAATTCTATTTTAATTTTAATTATTGTTAATATTTTATTTATTTAATTTGTTTAGTATTAGTTTATATTTTAATTTCTATAATATTTATTAAATTAGAAGAGAGACATTATATTAGATCCCTTCATTCGTAATCTTAAGTTAGAGATATCTACCCATGTATGGCTGTATTTAGTCAATGTTGGATTCAGTTACGTAGCAAAATATGAAGGACACTATAACCTTGAATCCAAACTAATTTCTGCATTAGTTGAGCGGTGGATATCAGAAACACACACATTTTATCTTTCGTGTGGAGAGTGCACAATTACGCTGGAGAATGTTTTTATGCATTTGGGGCTTTCGGTAGATGGAGATGTGATTTCTGGGGTGGCGCATGGTGACTGGAATTCATTATGCGAGGAGTATCTTGAAAGTGTCCCACCTAATTTCAATTGTGGTCGAATTTCTTTAAATTGGTTGGATACAACTTTCAAGCATTTGAGTGGCAACGCCTCCGAGGAACAAGTTAAAATATATGCATGAGCTTGCATACTACATCTCATATGAGGGCTCCTGGTGCCGAACAAATCACGCAACCAAGTTCATTGTATTTGGTTGCGTCACCTCGTAGATTTTCATCATGTTGGCACACTGAGTTGGGGATCCGCAGTTTTGGTATTTCTGTATAGAGAAATTTGTCGAGCTACTGGCTATAGAAAAATGCTATCAGTGGATGTCTCCTTCTGCTTCTTTCTTGGGCACAGTATCCCATGCCATTTTTATGTCCGGTGGTGAAAAATCCATTAGTCTTCCCTCTGATATGTTATATTATTGTCGAGTGGCATCCGACTGATCACGTGCTCCGCCAATTTGGTTTTGCACAATCTATTCTGGAAACACCTAAGAATCTCGATGATTTACATATCATCAATAGACGGGGCAAAAAAGAAGTTGATTGGCTACTAAAGCACTATAAGTGGGTAATGATATGGGAGGATCGATGTGGGCGCATTCCCCGTACATAACCCATTTATTTGGATCATTACTCGGTTGCAAATGACTATTATGAGTGGTTCAATAGGAACGAGAAATCATTCATACTTTTCGAGGAAGCACGAGGCGGGAACATTCATTGATGTCGACAAAGACGTCCACCGTCACAGCATCATCGTCCCCCGACTCGTGGACGAAGAGCAGTCACTTCCGGCTCGTCCTCAACTGCAGCATCTGAACCTTCATAGCAGCCACCGTCTACACTTATGTACATTCCACAGCCGTTTTAGATGGCACCACAGCCATATCAAATGGCACCACAACCATTTTATATGCCACTACAGCTAGGTCACATACCACTACTTCTATACCAGATGTTGCCACTGCCGCAGAGTTATATAACCCTTCCTGGCGGATATTATAGTTCCATGTTTGCATATTCAACTTGGGTTTATATGTTGGTTATTTGGCGGGTGAAGCTTCACTACATGCACAGACACCTCATGTACAGTTTTTGCACTCATGGATGTCGGTCTTTTTGTAGTTTTCACAGTTTTCTATGAGCAGTGGGATATTCAGTCATACACCTCCAGGGTCCTTATTCTATGGAGGTGTTATATCTTCATTCGTCCCTCATCAACAAAATGTATCTACTCCTGATTATGATGATGATGATGAGAGTGAGGAGTTAGAACAAGTTATACAAAGAAATCTTCCTCAAGACAGATAGCCACCGTCCTGCGGAACACATTTAAGACACAGTCATCGATATAGTCATACACTTCATTATTTTTTATTTACCAACAATTGTAAATTTTTTATTTAATTATTTACTTTTATTTATTTTGTTTCTTAATTTTTTTATTATATCGTTTTCTTGTTTAATTAATCGTATCATTCATCGTTCTTTCCTCCCAACTCTTGAAGTATGGACTCAAATGTTTCAGGTTGTAGTTCGTAATCTAAGCATCCAATGTAGAACTTACTAACTTTGTTTCCATAAAAAATGAAAATGATTGAGAAATAAAAATAACATTTTTGACATACACGTACGCACAAGTAATTGGCGCTCATCATTCTTCTTGAACTTTCCATGATAGTTTGAAGTAATGTGTCGGATACAGTACTGATGTTGGACATATGGTGGTTGCCACATTGGACCCAAAGAATTCATTGTTGCTTTGATCTCAGCTTCGCGATCTGAAATGACACAAATTTTTTTCATCGTGATAACATGTAAGCGTAATTTTCTGAGGAAAAAACCCAATAATCTGTATCTTCTCCTTCAACAAGGGAAAAAGCAACTGGAAGTATGTTGCGATTATCATCTTAGACAACTATCAGTAGTAAACTTGCTTGTATTTTTAATACAAGAATGTCCCGTCGATTTGGACCACAGACTTGTAGTATTTCACAACATTAATGCACTGTGGGTAAGTCCAAAAAAGCCGATAGAATTGACATCGATCGCAAAACACTCGATCATTGTGGTATGTATGGAAAATTTCAAAGTCGATAATTGTCCTAGGATTCAATTTGCACACTACCCTAAACCAACTTGATAGTTTATTGTAAGATGCATCTCATTCCTCGTGAAGTTTTTTAATGGCATTTTGCTTTACCTTCCATGTTTTCCTGTATGAGACGGTATATTCATACTGCGATTATATAGTTGAAATCAGCACAACAATAGCTATATAGGAGCTTGTTTTTGCCATGAACATGATGGTTTGACAGATAATGTCGGAGTCCAAGTTAGGATAATCCTGGTTAATTCCTCCAGCACAGTATGTGTGAGGACCGTTGTATATCATTAGTTCTCATATATTGTTTTTCCTCTTCCTATTTGATACGCGAACCATCCAATTGCATCCGTTATCACATTGGACACAGTGGCAGACATATTTTTCGGTGGTAGAGCGGTCGACTCTGGACTGAACATAATTACGAATGTTGTAATTCTTAATTATCATTATCGTTTCTTCTTTGCATGGAAACTCTATTCCTTTATATAACTCACCATCATTGACTGAAGAGTTAAATACATAGTCACTGACATTAGACATATCCACAAATTCTGACCCGTATATTGCACCATAGTCAACTTCATACATGTGTGTTGGAGGTTCAGTGTGTATCGTATTTGTGGGAACTTCATCTACATCATCATAATCGGAGTCTATGTTGAACTACGATGATTTTGGCTGAACGAATAGTCCAATATCAACACTATCCGCACTTGGCTCACGATGAGGTTCTTCAGGTGGAGATGAGGGTTCCTCCAAGATGTTGACATTTAGGTCAAACAAGGTGGCAGTTGCATGTCTTCCCCTTGAACTTGAAGGCATCTCGACGATGAGGTCGAAGAAACTCGCAATTGAATGCCTTCCCATAGAGCTTGAAGGCATCGGGTCAAATGGGTACTGCACAAATTGATGCGTCGAGGGCATCTCCATATTCAGGTCAAAGAAATTGGCAGATGAATGTATTCCCCTTGAACTGGACGCAATGTTGCCATACAGATTGTTTGTGGAGCCACCTCAATACATATCGTAATAAGTTTATGATGAATGTCTCCCCATTGAACTTGATGGGATGGCATCATGATGTGGATTTCCCATTAACGAGTTAAAATCATTACATATTACTTGAGTTGGGCTGTCAACTTGATCAACTTGTTGAGCCAACCCATAGTAGGAGCATAATGACATACCACAAACAACACACACTTCAATAAATTTCACATACATCTCTGTATCAGCGTCTGAATAATGATTTTGAGAATCATCCATCATAGCAACATCATCATCGTTGGATAGTTTGAACGTTGTATAAGTTAACGGAAATAATGCGGTTGAAAATCTGTACTGAAGTGAGGACAGTCTTCTAGTACTTCCAACATGAACCTTCCTTGAAATTTTCGTTATCAACTCCTAAAGAGTTATGTTTCTCGTTAAGGATATTCTGACAGAATGATTTGATGCGAAGGCAATGTCGGTTTCATCTTCCCGAATTTCTCCATCATAGTAAACAATAGTTGAAATACGCTTCATTCTGAGAGTTTGAAAGATTGAGAGTCTTATATCTGCAAAAAATAATAGCTGAAATACACCTAATTAGATAAATAAATATAAACTAATAAAAAAATTTAAAAATATTCACAATAATTTAAATAATATAATTTTATATTGTAACTGTATCGGCAAAAAATGTCTCGAGGTATAATTCCACTTTCCAATTTTATAACCGCAAAAATAATACAAAATAATTAGTACAATAATTTTTTTTCAAATAAACATATATAAAATAAAATAATTTTACCTTACAACAAAAAATCGAAGGAATTGATTAACCAAAAATATAAGAAATTAATGTGGTAATGTTTGCATATAAGGGGTGTTATTTATAAGGGAGGTGAGAGTTTAAAGGCCGAGCCTTTCGGGTGGAACCAATAATGGAAGGCACGAATGATGATCTGCGCCTTACGTAAGCGTGTTAGAAACCTAGAAAGAAGCGGATGGCGATCCGAGCCTGTCATTATGTGGTGCCATCTCGGATAAGGCACGGATGACCATCCACGCCTTTCATGAGGTAGCTCCAGCTCGAACGAAACCCCGGAAAAGCGCGTATAACGATCCGCGCCTTTGTAAAAAAATATGATAGATTGGTAAAATTAGAATAAATGGTATCTAATAGGTAATTATTACATGTTAGGTGATATTTCAATAAAATCGCCTAATATCTTCCTCTTTTTTCACCATTTTCCGGGCTCTCGTCTCCACCATGGGACCCTATGTCCCACTGTTACTGTGCTGTGTTAGGTACCTCAAAAGATTAATGTACGTATCAAGGTCAACGACAAAAATTATTATTTAAAAAATTATATTGAATAATTTTTTTTAAATTTAAGATCACATTAAATATAAAATAATTTATAGATAATATTGATTTTTTTTTACAAGTACGATGATCTCATGTATTCTTTTGCCCAAAATTTAGAAATATTGTGGTTAGAACTTTTTTTTGAAAACTATAAAATATATTTTAAGATTTAAATCATTTATTATAATACACATAGAATTCATCACGATAATGATAAGTTTCATAAAATATATTAATAATTAGAGTTGAAAATTGTATGAAACTCGTCATGCTCTCATGACGAATTTTAATTATTTATTATATTTTATGAAACATGTCATTCTAGTTATACGTATGCTCTAACAAATGTTATGAATCCCAAATTAAGTTTTCAACTTACATTATTTTAAATATTTTTAATAAGATTTTTTTTATTTAATGTATATGAGACCTTCAAACTTTAAATATATATATATAATCAAATTATCAATAAACAATACAAAGAAAACAAATATAGATATATAAGAATTTGAAAATTTTAGGAGGCGGTTGGGGGTCAATCCCTACTAGGGATGGCAAACGGGCGGGTCGGGTGCGGATACCCTCTCCCCCATCCCCATACCTACCTAATATTTTTCAATCCACCACCCGCCCACCACCCATGATGGGTACAAATTTTCAAATCCACACCCGCCCACGCGGGTACATTCCCAAATCCATCCCCACACCACTACCCACTAGCGACGTACCCGTCTAGACCCGCCTGACAACAAACTTAAGTTATACATAAACAACAAACATAAAAAAACATGTCCATTAAGAAACATAATAAAATAATATAATAGTTATCTAAGTTAAGTGTTAATATAGATCTTAAAATACATAAAACACCTTAATAAATGACATAATTAAAGTCTAGAAACATAAATGACAAACACATAATGTTTTTGTTCTTTGGCACAACATTAAAAAATTTCAGGCAATATTTGTGACATATAATACTCCAGTATTACAATCATCATTCTCTATTTCCTCTAACTGAGAGCGCTCCAATTTAAATTCACTACTACCTACATATATAATAGAAAGTAAAACTAATATAAGTTAGTAACTAAACTTTAATAAGATAATTAAACACAATTTGACAACTAATATAAACTAAATAATAATATTACCTTTAATATCGACCCAAAGCCATTTTGAGCATACATAATGCTTCAATCGTCTCCGGAAGTAGTCGACTACGATAAGGACCAATTACTCTTCCACCTATACTGAATGCAGATTTTGATGGGACAATAGAGACATGAATGCCCAAAATATCCTTTGCTATTTCTTGGAGAGTTGGATAAATTACATGTTATATCTTATACAATATTAGATTTTATAAATTAGTCTCTAAAATTACACCTAAATTCATAATGGTCGAAAATTTAATGGATATTTAGCTGGGCGGGCGGATGTAGGGCGGATGCGGGGCGGGTAATATCTCAAACCCATTACCCGCCCACTACCCGCGACGGGTACCACTTTCTAAATCCACACCCGCCCACTACCCGTTAAAATTATACCCATCCCCGCTCCAATTGGAGCGGATGCGGTGCGAAATCCATGAAACTGTACCCGTTTGCCATCCCTAATCCCTACCTAGACACATACATTACATGTATGATGTACCTATATAGGGATGGCCAAAATACCCGAACCTGACGGGTCCCGACTCGACCCGATAGGGGCGAGTTTGTTTTTTGAATTTTTAGAGTTCGGGATGGAGCTGGTTATATATTAAGTAGGTTCGGGGGTTTTCGGCCCGGGTTTAAGGTGAAAAACCACGGACTGACCCTACCCGATATAGAATATATATATTATATTTCAGATTTTAAATATTTTTTATTTTTATGATGTTAAAATATATT
Source organism: Hibiscus syriacus (assembly GCF_006381635.1). Taxonomy (NCBI): domain Eukaryota; kingdom Viridiplantae; phylum Streptophyta; class Magnoliopsida; order Malvales; family Malvaceae; genus Hibiscus; species Hibiscus syriacus. The sequence goes on along the minus strand of NW_024063533.1, from coordinate 7,840,695 downwards.
ATTTAATTATTAAAAATATAGTAAATTATTATAAAATATATTATTTTAATAATTTAAAATATAATAAATGATTATAAATATAGTATTTTAATTGTTTAAAATATTGATATATTCGGGTAGGGTTAGATCGAGGTCAGGGTTACAGTCTAAATGTAACATCCCAAACTATGGGTTAGTGACCAAATTGTAAAGTTTTAGAATTTGGTGACTAAAGTAGAAGAATGGATTAGTTCAGTGATTTATTTGGAAGTATTTCCTAAAAGTTGTTAGTAATTATTAAAGGGTAAAATAGTCATTTGATCATTTAAGGAATTAAAAATGTGATAGTGGGGATATATATTTTTACACGTGTGAGTGTAGGAAACCAAAACAATGTTTCCAGAATTCTCTTCTCCTCCTTTCTTCTTTGTGCGTGAAGCTCCAGCTCAAAGGTAAGTTTCTTAATTAGTTGGTTATTTGTTGAATTAAAAGTTGGGTTATGATTCTTAGGTGATACTTAGGCTTAAGGAAAGCTTAAGTTATCTTAAAATCAAAAGATAAATGAATTAGGGAAGATTAAACATTTGGAGTTCTTGAGTGAATTTTCAGAATGGAGTTGATAAGATGAACTTGAAACTAAATTTGACTTGTCATCAGCTTAATTAAGAAGTATTAAGTGTTAGAATTGGATTTAAAACATGTGGAAAATAGGGTATGATTCTTGAAATTCCTAAAGAGGAGAGGATATTAAGGTTAAAGATGAGATAAATGAATATTAATGAGTTTAAGTATGTATATGTAAGTTAGGAATATGAAAGGGGTTGAAATATGAAGGATTTAATCCAAAAAGAATGAATTTTCGGGTTCAAAAAGAGGATTCTGGGCAGAATGCATCGATGCATATTCATAGTGCACCGATGCATCAAGGTTAAAACCCAGAAATTATTTGAAGGTGTATCGATGAACAAGTAGTGCATCGATAAACTATTTTAATCTAAAAACATCGAATGCGATTAGTGCATCGATGCATAAGGCATGCATCGATGCATCCCAGTAATAAACAAACATCAAATGTATTTTATGCACCGATGCACAGGTAGTGCATCGATGCACCGATAGGGAATGCATCGATACACTGTGCAGTGCATCAATGCATACCTTCATTAAAAGATGAAATGAGCTTTTCTTTTAGCCTAAGAAGTGACAATTTAGAAGATATCAATTAGTATACTGATATGTATCAATGTATTATTATGATGTAGAATATAGAATAAAGCTTGTTCCGGAACAATCTAAGGATTAAGATTGATTCAAAGCAAACAAGGCTAAGGTGAGTGCATATTATTTAGTATATGAGGTTCAATGGAAAATAAGACTTGCGAAAATTCTATTTCCAATAGTGAAAAACATGAATTCATAGAAGTATGTATTTGTTATGATTTATATGTGTGCATGAGTATATGTGTTATTGATATGAATATGGTAAGTAAAAGGGATTAATGGTGATGATAAGAATAATAATAAGGATAATGAAATGATAGGTATATATGAATATAGGTATTGATGTGTTTTTGTATGTATTGTAAGATGATATGTTTATGTGATAACATGATAAGATGACAATGATTTACATGTCATATGAACACATGGGAAATGTTATGAGCAATATGAAAGAGAAAGTATATGTGATACATGAGGGTGAATCCTATGTTTATATGAATATGAACTCATATGAGAATTTACATGAACTACGTGATTACATGTAAATGTGAATGAAACCATGAGCTTATATGAATATATGATATGGTTACATGAATATGTAAAATGATATAAAAGATAATGCCCATGTTATGTGTCATGAGAGCTAGGGGTATAGTTGGCATGCCAAGAGTCGAGGGTCTATGTGATCCTTCGGGACATATATGTATGTATTCTTTGGAACATGTGTGAAGTCTGGTGAGACACATACTTGATCCCTAGTATATGTATATGATTCTTAAGGAATGATATGTGGTCCTTATGGACATTATTATATGGCACTACGGTGTAATTCTACGCGGCACTCCGGTGCAATTCTACGTGGCACTTCGGTGCAATTATATGAGCTGTGGTGACATCATTAGTGCACAACCTCTATGTACTCGCATATCTTTAGTTCTCACATGTGTATCATGGGCTATTAAATAGATAATATTAATAAAGTGATATAATATGTTTGTTTCCTTGTGGAATTTCATGTGTGATTTGATTGTGCAAATGGTAACTTATAAGACCATATGATGAAAATCAATGATAGTGATAATAAAAAAAATGAAGATGATAATATAGTTGTTTGGGTGTACGTGTTTTATGATAGTATATATATATGGTTTACATGACATGATATGTATATGTGCAATTGGTTATGGTATATGTTATATGATATGGACATAAGAGATCATAGGAACATGAGATAAGAGATATGAATGATAATGATATATGTATGCATATATTTGTTACATGTAAAAGTATGAGTATGAAATGATAGTAATTGTTTAGGTATGATTATTAGTTATCGTTTACCTTATATGTTTATATACCTCACTAAGTCTTTGACTTAGCGTGTAAGTGATTTACACGTAGGTTTCGAGAAGAGTAAAGAGCAATGTGGAGCAAGACAGGTCAGTTCTCCTTACTAAAGGTCAGATCAGAAAAGAGGTGAATAATATGTATTTTAGTATATAAAGTTCTAGTTGGCATGTTTTCAAAAGAATATATGTTTAAGCTATGAACAGTTTTATAAATTTTCGAATAGTTATATGTAAATAAATAAGTGAAATATACGCTCTGATTGGTTTTGTAATAATGAATGTCTTTTATGTAAATTAGTCATTTATATGTTATAAAAGTTTTAATTTACTCACTATTTTATACAAGTACATGTTTTAAAAGGTCAATGTGACACCTCGGATTCGTATCCGGGTCAGATACGAGTTGGGTGTTACATTTAATGGTATCAGAGCTACGGTTTAGACGATTCTAGGCATAAATCGAAGTAAAAAGTGTTTTAAAAAGTATACATGCCAACATAGATTGAATAATTTCTGATCTGATAGTGTAAGGAGTGTATTGTCTTGCTAATAGAATTAAAATGTTATGTTATATTAGATGTATGATCATGAGAGCTTCCAAAGTGAAGCACAAGGTAATAGACTGAAGGTAATAGCATTTACCTGCCCTGGCCAGGCAGGGAGAAGAGCGAAAAACCTCAGAAAGTGCATGTATAAACTTAGGGAATGTCTTCACCATGTTGAAGAATATTCTGATGAATTTTCAATTTATATTTTAACTCATAGAATGAATGTATCGAATTAGTTAAAAAGTTAAGAGCACCTGAGTTCAAGGATGGATTTGAGGAAGGTTTTGTTGTTACAGACCTATGGTTAGATGATATGATAGAAGGTTTTTATTTCTCCAAAGAGGAGAAATTAAATTGAGTAGCTTCGTTACTACTTTGACAAGTTAGAGTATAGCGGATAAATGAAGCTCGAATATATGAGCTTGAAGCAAGGGAATTACCCATGCATGTGTATGAAAGTAAGTTTGATAAGTTAAGCAGATTTATTGTTGAATTGATTCTGATTAAGAAGGATAAAAAGGATACATGTGATTGATTGTTTAAGACTTGTGCCTTAAATTAAAAGAGTTTTACTGGTTTTGAAATTGTTCTCATTTCAAGAAATGGTTGATCGTGTTAAAGCTCTAGAGAGAGCTAAGAATAAAAGGATTCGGAAAAAAAATCTCAGATGATTAAGAGAATTAGTGCTTCATAGAATTTTAGCACCATCAAAGAAAGGTAGAGATTCTGGTTCAACTTTAAACCAGACATGAATTAGTTGTATTCTCCATCAGAGAATCAAATCAGATGAGAGTTCGACAGACTCCAACAGTAGGTTTGATATTGAAAGATTAAACAAAGAGTTAATTGAGGATAAGTCAGGGTTAAAGACAACCCTTGTGAATTGGGTTAAAAAACTCTTTAAGAAGTTATGTAAATCGAAGCAGAAAAAGTATTTTAAATGGATTAGATGAGTATTGAAATCTGGTGATTTTTGAAACAAGTGGAGGAATGGATTAAGTGTTTTGCTAGAGATTAAATAATATGAAGGATAAGAAGTATTTTAAATGTATCAAGTGAGGTAGATACTGTTTTTTTATTTAAGATGGAAAGAGTTAGCGTTGGCTAACAAGATTATGGGATGGAATGTATTGAAATTACAAGATTTCAAGATATGGTAGGTTATGATAACCAAATATGAAGTGAATCTGGATAAAGTTGTATGTTGTGATTATAGTAAAGTGTGATAGAGTGAAGGAAGTGAGGATTCAAATGTTTGAGTAAAACTAAGGATTGATAAGAAGAGTTTAAGTATGGGTACATCAATGATCAGTTTATAAATAAAGGAAGTTAGAATGTTAAGCTTGAATAATGGAAGTGACATGGTGTATGAGATTGAATGTTTATTTGATTAGTTGAGTAAACTATTGTTGAAATAATTCCGACTGCAAAGAATGTATATGAATGGTTCGATGAAGGTTTACGTTTTAGATTGGAAGAACCGATGTTGACTAACAGAGTTATAAGATAGTAGTGTATTAAAGTTAAAGGATTAGAAGATGATTTCAGGGTAAGCTAATTATGTATGGTGTGGATTGAGATATGGTTATGTATTTTAATCATTGAAATGAAAGGTAATAAAGGAGACAAGGCATAATATCGTATATGAATGAGAGTATGGGTTCAATAAGTGAATTACACTGGGTTGATTTTAACTGAAATGATGTTTATGATTAATTTGATCAGGGCTTACACTCTAGATTGAAAAGTTGTTATTAATTAGCTGTAATGGCATGGATGTTAGAGTTATCAGATTTGAAGGAAACATAAAGTAAGTTAATCAAATGAGATATGAATCTGGATGTGGTTGTATATTTTGATCATATAGATATGATATAGGCAAGGAGATAAATATTTATGTGTTTTAAAGAAAATTTTGGAGGAAGAAAATACAAGCAAAATACGATAAGAATGAGGTTCTGTATAAGTGTGAAGTTGATTAGTAAAGTTATAAAGATATAATAAAGATTGGTAATCAGAGATAAGTTTAAGTGATAGGAATAGAGTATGTGAACATGAAAGAAAGATATGATTGGTGTATACGAAGATTTTGATTTATGAAGGAAATGAAAGGATGAAGTTTAAAGAATCAGATGTGATAAAGGTTATGTTGAGATATAGATTATAAGTTTAACTAGAAGTAAGAAAAGTATGTCAGGTGATATGAGAAATTGTTTAGTTATGCAAAGTGTATGTTTAATCAGTTATGATGAAGATTTAAGGTTATGTTTCTTGGTCAAGTGGATGTAGTCAGAGAAATGAAGAAAGATTTATATGTATTAAGGAAGTTTTGGAGTCAGTCAAGTAAGGATGAAATAAAAGTTTGGTGATTCTTGAAAGATAATTGAAGATTGACAAGGAATTTGATTGATTTATGAGTTTGAGTAATAAGAATTAATGTTATTTTCTATCTGATAAGTGACATGATAGGAGATATAAAGTAAAAAGGTAGTCGAATAATTGAAATGATAAAAACCAAGTTATTAAAGATGATACAAAAGATTAAGTTCAGAAAGCAGCATGAGAATGTTAGAAGATATGTTCTTCTCAGGATGTGCAATGAAAATTCGAGGACGAATTTTTAAAAGGAGGGGAGATTTGTAACATCCCAAACTATGGGTTAGTGACCAAATTGTAAAGTTTTAGAATTTGGTGACTAAAATAGAAGAATGAATTAGTTCAGTGATTTATTTAGAAGTATTTCCTAAAAGTTGTTAGTAATTATTAAAGGAACTAAAGGGTAAAATGGTCATTTGATCATTTAAGGAATTAAAAATGTGATAGTGTGGATATATATTTTTACACGTGGGAGTGTAGGAAACCAAAAACAATGTTTCCAGAATTCTCTTATCCTCCTTTCTTCTTTGTGCGTGAAGCTCCAGCTCAAAGGTGAGTTTCTTAATTAGTTGGTTATTTGTTGAATTAAAAGTTGGGTTATGATTCTTAGGTGATACTTAAGCTTAAGGAAAGCTTAAGTTATCTTAAAATCAAAAGATAAATGAATTAGGGAAGATTAAAGATTTGGAGTTCTTGAGTGAATTTCCATAATGGAGTTGATAAGTTGAACTTGAAACTAAATTTGACTTGTCATCAGCTTAATTAAGAAGTATTAAATGTTAGAATTGGATTTGAAATATGTGGAAAATAGGGTATGATTCTTGAAATTCCTAAAGAGGAGAGGATATTAAGGTTAAAGATGAGATAAATGAATATTAATGAGTTTAAGCATGTATATGTAAGTTAGGAATATGAAAGGGGTTGAAATATGAAGGATTTAATCCAAAAAGAATGAATTTTCGGGTTCAAAAAGAGGATTCTGGGCAGAGTGCATCGATGCATATTCATAGTGCACCGATGCATCAAGGTTAAAACCCAGAAATTGTTTGAAGGTGTATCGATGAACAAGTAGTGCATCGATGCACTCTTTTAATCTAAAAACATCGAATGCAATTGGTGCATCGATGCATAAGGCATGCATCGATGCATCCAGTAATAAACAAACATCGAATGTATTTTATGCACCGATGCACAGGTAGTGCATCGATGCACCGATAGGGAATGCATCGATACACTGTGCAGTGCATCGATGCATACCTTCATTAAAAGATGAAATGGGCTTTTCTTTTAGCCTAAGAAGTGACAATTTAGAAGATATCAATTAGTATACTGATATGTATCAATGTATTATTATGATGTAGATATAGAATAAAGCTTGTTCCGGAATAATCTAAGGATTAAGATTGATTCAAAGCAAACAAGGCTAAGGTGAGTGCATATTATTTAGTATATGAGGTTCAATGGAAAATAAGACTTGCGATAAGTCTATTTCCAATAGTGAAAAACATGAATTCATAAAAGTATGTATTTGTTATGATTTATATGTGTGCATGAGTATATGTGTTATTGATATGAATATGGTAAGTAAAGGGATTAATGGTGATGATAAGAATAATAATAATAATGAAATGATAGGTATATGTTATAGGTATTGATGTGTTTTTGTATGTATTGTAAGATGATATGTTTATGTGATAACATGATAAGATGACAATGATTTACATGTCATATGAACACATGAGAAATGTTATGAGCAATATGAAAGAGAAAGTATATGTGATACATGAGGGTGAATCCTATGTTTATATGAATATGAACTCATATGAGAATTGACATGAACTACGTGATTACATGTAAATGTGAATGAAACCATGAGCTTATATGAATATATGATATGGTTACATGAATATGTAAAAGGATATAAAAGATAATGCCCATGTTATGTATCATGAGAGCTAGGGGTATAGTTGGCATGCCAAGAGTCGAGGGTCTATGTGGTCATTCGGGACATATATGTATTCTTTGGAACATGTGTGAAGTCTGGTGAGACACATACTTGATCCCTAGTATATGTATATGATTCTTAAGGAATGATATGTGTCCTTATGAACATTATTATGGCACTACGGTGCAATTCTACGCGGCACTCCGGTGCAATTCTACGTGGCACTTCGGTGCAATTATATGAGTTGTGGTGACAGCATTAGTGCACAACCTCTATGTACTCGCATATTTTTAGTTCTCACATGTGTATCATGGGCTATTAAATAGATAATATTAATAAAGTGATATGATAATATGTTTATTTCCTTGTGGAATTTCATGTGTGATATTGATTGTAAAAATGGTAACTTATAAGACCATATGATGAAAGGAATCAATGATAGTGATAAAATAAGAAAGAAATGAAGATGATAATATAGTTGCTTAGTTGTACATGTTTTATGATAGTATATATATATGGTTTACATTGCATGATATGTATATGTGCAATTGGTTATGGTATATGTTATATGATATGGACATAAGAGATCATAGGAACATGAGATAAGAGATATGAATGATAATGACATATATGTATGCATATATTTGTTACATGTAAAAGTATGAGTGGTATGAAATAATAGTAGTAATTGTTTAGGTATGATTATTAGTTACCGTTTACCTTATGTGTTTATATGCCTCACTAAGTCTTTGACTTAGCGTGTAAGTGATTTACACGTAGGTTTCGAGAAGAGTAAACAGCAATGTGGAGCAAGACATGTCAGTTCTCCTTACTAAAGGTCAAATCAGAAAAGAGGTGAATAATATGTATTTTAGTATATAAAGTTCTAATTGGCATGTTTTCAAAAGAATATATTGTTTAAGCTATGAACAGTTTTATAAAAGTTTCGAATAGTTATATGTAAATAAATAAGTGAAATATACACGCTCTGATTGGTTTTGTAATAATGAAAATGTCTTTTATGTAAATTAGTCATTTATATGTTATAAAAGTTTTAAATTACTCACTATTTTATACAAGTACATGTTTTAAAAGGTCAATGTGACATCTCAGATTCGTATCCGGGTCGGATACGGGTTGAGGTGTTACATTAAAAATCGGGGCAGGCTTGGGACGAGAGAAAACCTAAAAATTATTGGGACGGATCAAGATCAGGTATTAATAAAATATTTTCGGGTCGAGATCGGGGCGGTCAAAAACCCGCCTCACCCCGTGCCCATCCCTATACCTATAATCATAACATAATATATAATAATCCTACGTAAATGTTAAATATATTGCTTGAATTAATATTTTGTCTAAAATTATATCATTATAAATAAAAAAAATTATGGATTTTATTATGAAATAGATTTATATTTTTAATTATTGATTTTTAAAAATAAATTTATTATAATAATTTAATTTTAAAGAAAGACAAGAGTTCTATGTTAGATTTATGAAGATTTAGACATTTTTTTTGGTATGAAACAAACATCAAATTTGCATTTATGAGGCCAAAAAGAAATGAATTGAAAATTTTGGGAGACAACTGGCAATGATCAACAACGATTATAAACGAAAATTGAAGACATGAAACTTTGGCCGAATTCAGTGGTTAAATTGATATTTTATCTAGAATTTAAATATTAAATTAATATTTATGTAAACTTTAGAGGTAAAATTAATATTTTATCTAAAATTTAAGGTTCAAATAAAAAATATTCCCTTTTAATAACATTTTGTATCTTCGAACTAATGATATTTAATGTTTTAGTGATCAAAATATTATATACCAATAATATAAATGATCAAAATATTTTTTAATTGGTGACTAAAAACTGAAAAAATAAACAAAAGTGACCATTTTAGTAGTTAACCTTTTGTTTTTACTTTTCATTAATAACATTTTAAATTATAAAGAACGGCCGCACGGAATCTAAACGACAAGATTGGTCGCCGAATCATTACTGCTTTTCTGTCAATTCCAGGCTGTAAACCTGCCATCACTTAACGGCTTTCCTGGTTCATCTTCCTTTCTAATTGTTATTCCTTTACCTGTACGGAGCCGGTCAACCAAACCCGTTTATATCTTAAAAATTGCACACGCTCCAATGTCCCGAAAGGGTAGGTGTAGGTTCCTGCGGCCTTCCTTTCGAAAATAAATAAACGGATTCATATAATTAATTAATTAACTAAATGCATGTGATTAAGGCATTTGCATTGAATGAAGAAGATATGATACATAGATCCGTATCTGTTTCGATTACTCCTACATCCTACCTACTATGTATTGCTTAAGAAATTGATTTTTTAATTTTAAAATTTTAAAACAATATGATTAAGAAATAGATAAATTGCAGAATTGATCCCTTTCGTTTTAGTTTTGTTCACTTTTTCTTACAGAATTTAAAAAATATAATATTTGGTCATTTTCGTTTTTATTTAACTAAGACGTGATCTTTTTTATTTAATTTCCCCTCTTTTCCTTACTAACAACAATTAAAATTTCAATGACTAAACATTTAAAAGTAAATAATAACACATCTTGATAAAATACAAATGAACGTTGTCACATCTTAATAAAAATAAAAGCAAAAATAATCAAATATTATGTTTTTTTTAATTTCAGTAAAAAAGTACAAAACTTAAACGAAAGTGGCCAATTCTGTAATTTACTATTAAAAAATTAAAATACAATAATTGAAAAAAATTAAATTTTCTAAAAAAATGATAACTGATGTCAGAATTAATATAATATCATTCGGAAAATATATGTTTATAATAATTTAATGTTATTATAAGGTTTTTATGTATTTAAAGTTTAAGTTCAAGTTTAAGCTTAAACCGAACTCGAGTTAAATCTGATAATGTTTCAAATTCAAGTTTTTTGAGCTTGAGTCGATTTTCAATTTTTATTTCGAATTCGATTTGAATTTAATAATTTTTAAGTTCACAAATTTTTAAGTCGAGTCGAACTCAATTCTATTTGAGTCAAATCAAATTCAACAATACTCAATTCGTTTACTGCCCTAATACACACCCATGGCCATTAATGTTGAAATATGACATAAAACCCCAAAAAAAACATTGAAGGGAAGTTTGCAAAAACAATTTAACATGCACAATAGTAAATATATATTATTTTCGTCCCATAATTTTGTGTCTCGTATCAGTTATGTACATAATTTTAGGAGATATATTTGATTAAAAAAATAATAAAATTATTCTTAAAAGTAATTGATAGATTTGATAGATTTATTTTAATAAATGTAAAAGAACGGGACATACAAAGATAAAAAAATGAAATATAAGTATTGTTATTTGTTGATTTTTCAATAAAATATTTTGAACGATATAATTTTAAAAATCAAAAAATAAACGTTAGTGAGACCGAAGAAATATATAATAGGATTAAATGGCTTCTCCACCGCCACCACAATAATAAGGGTTTATGTCAAAGTGGTGGGAGCCATTTGGCCTGTTGTTAGGTTTGGGGTTTTGTCTTTTTAAGATCCTTGGTTGGTACATATTAAATCTTGATTGTATAAATTTGATTATTGAATTATTGATTTTAAGGATGGATGAAAGGAGTGAATGGGAGTAGTCGTATTTTTGAAAGTGTTAAGTTATATTTATTTTAGATATATTTTTTATATTATTGTTAAAAATTTATTTTTATTTTCATATTATTTTATAAGCTAGTCCCCTCTTAAAATTTTATAAATTCATTATCCTAATATAAAATTTTGCATTTATATCTGATTAATCTCAAACAAATCATAAATCATAATTAGGATAAGGCTTAATATTATAATGATCATGGGTTTCTTTAGTATAGCCAGCTTCCACCCACTCATATTCTCTTTCCATCTTTTATTTGTTTACTTTTCAATTTGACAAAACTTGATACGTTACAAAAGGAAAATTTTCCATTTAGGTCCAAACTAATCACTTTGAAAGGTTTTTTTTTTATTAAGTTAAAAGGGGGTTACAAAGTGATATATGTTCCAAGTACTCTCAACCATTTGACAATGAACGTTCAATCACACTTGCAGTCGCCGTTGTTCAAACATGTGATCTCTAAAAACAACAACAATTCATTTAACCACATAGATAAGTTGGTTCGTGCTAATCATTTTGAAAGTTGATTCAAATTTTGAATGAAAAAACCATTTAGCCTGTTTTCCCTAGTTTTCAATACCATTACATCATTAAAATACCCATGTAGTTTACGACAAATAATTCTATTTGTCATAGCAGATTTCAGTCTACTTTTTACCCAAACAATAGCAATTGTGGATTAAACTTAACCTATACATATACATGTAATAGTGGATCTAAAAATATTTTTGAAAGTAAACACATATATTTTAATAACACATAATTTTTTTAAGTAAATTTATTATTTTATATTTATATTAAGCTCTATATAGCATTAGTAGATTTTATTTATAGTTAAGAAAATAAGATAAAAATGTCAGCGAGCTTAACGAGCAACGAGATGAGCAACGGGCATCGAGCCTAACGAACAACGAGTCGAGCAACGAGCTTAACGAGCACAAATCGAGCAAAATTTTAACGAGCAACAAGTCGAGTCGAGCAACAAAATTGTTTAACGAGCACGAGTCAAGCACTACCAAACTCACGATCGAGTCGCTCAATAAACACCCCTAATCGATCTATCCAAATCTAAGAAAGAAAGAAAAAAACCTCACCAGTTACCACAAATAGGTTTTCTTTCTTACCATTTTGAATTTTCTAGACAACCAAACAAAGGAAAAATGATTACAATAGCATGTAGAGCTAATAGTTTCTAAGTGGCAATAAATATATTGGTTCACACATTTTTTTATGGTATCTCACATTTTGAATTCATTATTAATATTCGAGGTTTACAGAAATCTTTCTAATAATATTATTTTTAAAATTCTAAAATAATTTCTTTTAGAATATAATGTGTCTGACTGACCATGACATCTAACACAATAAATTAATAAATTCACCTAACTTCTTAGATTAAGGAGATAATTAGATAGGAAATTTGTGGCATTAGTCCAAAATATTTAAATTGATTGGGTCCTCACACAAATAATGACAATAACTTCATAGATACAGACAAGAGCTTGACGACATGGGTATTTGGTAAGTAGGTTACATTAAGGAATTTCAAATATAAAATTGATATTAAATAATAATAAATTATTCTTCCTTAATATAAATTCAGTATTTTAAATTTCTCATGTGATTTCAGTGATAAAAAGAATGATTATTCTCCATAGAAATCATGGATTTGAATAATTGCGTCTGTAGGATGTGTATGCATTGTCAATAGATTAAGAAAGTTCTAACCAAATACTACCTTACAATTACCCTATACTATTTTAAAAAATATCAATAGAACTAAACATACTCGTATATTATAGTATTATACCGTAAGAAGTTAAAAATTAGATATATATGTAAATATTTTAATCCTATTGATAAAATAAAAAAGATAGTTGTTATTTTATAGAAAAAATGAATTCATAAGATATATTATAAGAGGATGAATTGATATATTATGAGAGAATTTTGTTTTATTAATCTGGGTTAAGTACAGGATAATATTTTTTTTAAAAATAACTCTTAATCTCTCGACACTAAACGCTTACACTCATAGTATATATGGTGCTCAAACCAGGGTTCTCAATAAATATAAACAATTCTTTTATGAGAAAATTTTTGTTAGATAAATTTCCACTATGATCCCACACTAAACTACAATTATTTCAAATAATTAAGAAGTAACTGTTACATGAAATTACGATAACAATTGCATAATTAATGTGACTTACCTGGAATTTGTGGTGGTCGGGTCTACTAGACTACAACGCTATTATTCTATGTTTTTTACGAAAATAATATTTAAAAATAATTAAAAGAATAATATAAAAATATTTTAAAAAGTAACATTTATTTTAAGAGAAAATAACTTTAGTAACCGAAAATGTCTTATAATATACTATTTTAACCAACTTTTTTTGGATTTGAGAAAATAACCAACAAATTCGCAACGCGAACTCTAATTTCGCAACGCGAATTTCCAAATTCGCAACACGATTTTATTTGATAAACTTTAGAAACTACGCAGCAACAACTCATTCCATTTCGTTGAGACCCATGTCTATTTTCGCAATGCGAACGAACTTAAAGTTTCGCAAAGCGAAAATTGTGTGTGGTTTGGGGAAAGTTAATCCTCTTAACTCTCCGGTACCTTTCTTCATCACCCACACCCATTGCCCACAACCCAAAACTAATTTCTTTTCCGTTTTTCTTCTTTTCGAAATAAACAGAGAACATTGTGGAGCTAGAACTTCTTTGACAACCATTCGTAATTCATCTGCATCAAAATGATTCAGAGCATAGTGATGCACCTAAAAGGTTTGAAGCATATTAGCTGAGTTGCTAGATAACTAATAAATAACAGAATTCGTATCATGCCGATGCTTTTGGTTTATCCGAGGCTCTTGAATGAAAAACTCAGATCGGCTTCTCAACCACGTGATTTCAAGGAGTTCAAATCAACACCCACATGATTATCGTTGATATCATCGAATTCTTGGTTCGCAAACACATCGAACTCAACACCAAAGATGCTGCTATTGGGATCACCATTGTTGGTGAAGTTAAAAAGACCCAGATTCTGAGCTAAACTGGCACTGGATATACCAGCAGAAGGCAGGAAAGAAAAGGCAAATCCATGTCCTGGGAGAAACCCTTTGAGAGGGGAGATGGAGAAGATGAAAGATGTGGAGAAAAGAAGTACCTTTGATGAATTCGATGACTTTACAAGGATCTTCAAAGGGTACAAGGCACGACCAATGGAGAAAGTTGTGTTTGTGAGGGAGAGAATTGAAGAAGAATCAATGGTGGCATCGCCGAAAGTGAAGAGATTTGTGGAGTTGAAGTCGGTGTTGTAAACGAAATCAAGAGATGGAACTACCTTAGCGAAGAACAAAAGGAGGGTTATAATTGCAGTTGAAAACAACAGAGGAGACATGAGAAACCATAAACAGAGATCACAGACGATGAAAGCTTGGGTTACATGTCAAAAAGGTGTATGCTTTTGGTTTGTGAAACTTTAAGTTCGCATTGCGAAACTTTAAGTTCGCATTGCGAAAATAGACATGGGTCCCAATGAAATGGAATGAGTTACTGCTGTTGCGTATTTTCTAAAGTTTATCAGATAAAATCGCGTTGCGAATTTGGAAATTCGCGTTGTAAAAAATAAAATCGCGTTACGAATTTGGAAAATCGTGTTGTGAAAAATAAAATCGCATTGCGAATTTGGAAAATGTGTTGCGAAATTGGAGTTCGCGTTGCGAATTTGTTGGTTATTTTTGCAAATCCAAAAAAAGTTGGTTAAAATCGTATATTATAAGGCATTTTCGGTCACTGAAGTTATTTTCTCTTATTTTAATCACGTAAGACAAATGCATATTTAAATGATTATACTTTTTTGGCTTAATGAAAAAAATAAGTGCCTATATTATATCTTAAAGTAATTTAGATGTCTAAAGAATTTCTCGTAAAAATAAATGTCTAAAGTTTCCAAATAATATCTTAAAGTAATTTAGATCGTTAAATTCAACAATTAAGTGACGTGTCATACTTATAAAATTTTAAAAATTTCATTTTAAAATAAAAAACTTAAATTTAAATTTATTTTAAAAAACTCATTTTTTTCTAAATTTCAAAATAACCAAATTTAACGTTAGACACCTAAAATTAACTTTGGGTATAATTTAGATACTTATTTTTATATATTAAGCCTTTTTTTTAAATTAATTATTGGTATATGATTTATTGACCAACTAATCTAGACCTAGTTTTTTAGAGGCTCATTATGGTGTGACCCTCTCAACCCAATTTGCGACATTCGCAAAATTAGAGTTTTAACCCATAACCTTGTTTAAGTAATTCAATACTTCATCTCACTAGACCAATTGATTGTTGATTTAAACGATCATATTTTACAAAAGATACTATCAATTAGTATTTTGATTTGGGTTTTAATATTTTCTTTATATGATCATTGTATGATCTGAAATGACTAATTTTTTATGTTATAAAAATATCTTAAACATATATTTAATTTTTAATTATAATTATAAACATTTATTATTTTTTAATAAAATTAACCGTTTCTACTAAAAAAAAACACTATCAACTGAATACACTCCTCACATATGTTATAGAAGAGACGGAAGATATTGTATATTGAAAGCACGTTCCCATAAAATTAACTAGAAATCAATTATATGTTGATTTTGAATTAATGAAATAATAAGATTTTTAAAATAAAAGTTTAATATTTATGATTTTTTAATAGTAAACTACATGAATAATCACTAATGTTTAGTAAATTTTATTTTTTTATTAAAGTTTCAAAAGTAACAAATTGGTCACTAATACTATTGATTTATAATAAAATGATCACTCCACGTCATATCTATTAAATTAATGACGTGACAATTTAAATAAAAAGGTTAATATTTAATTTTATCATCAAACTACTGCTAAAACATCAAATATATCCTTGAATATTGGTTTTATATTTAACTTACCCTTAAAAGCTTTCTAATATCTTTTTTTTTTCAAACACCCAACCACCTCTTGGATTCTTGAGTCTTGATTTAATTCTTGCATTAGCTTTGGGTTTCCTTCTAAATTCAAATCTCGGCTGTTGTATGTTTATGGGATTTTATGGTTCCTAAACAAATTCTACAGTGCTGAGAGACGCATTCATCATCTTCAAGTCGTTTCAAATGGATATTGTATTACCGATTAATTTTACCAACTAGTTTTACAATTTACCGACCTTTCCAATCCTTTCTGCGTGCATTCAACTACATCCATTGACACACCGTGAATGGATGTAAACCGAAAAAAAGGAACAGACATGCCATCTCCCTCCTCCAAGCTTAATGAACAAACATAACATATTTTAACATCTTGCGAAGGTAAATTATACTGTCGTTCATGTTTGTTAGATTCGTTTACATGCCTACTAACTTTATCTATCCAAAAAAGTTGGTGTCGGCTCCAAAAAGATAAATTATTCACTCAAGTCGAGTTTCGATACGACATTATGTTCTAGTTATATCTCCATATTCAGTAGAAAAACTGGATCTACATTATGATATATATTGTTCCATCATAAGTTTTAAGTGTTAATTGAGATGCCAAATTTGCCTGCACATTTATTGGGCAGTAACTTTTGTACTTGATGCATTTTAATCAAGAAGTTATATATTTCACATGCCTTACCTTTGTTATGTAGGAAGAGTAACATCAGAAAGTGGAATATATAGCTTTGGCACTCTTCTACTTGATCTTCTCAGTGGAAAACATATCCCTCCTAGCCATGTAAGTTGCTTGTTAATTTCTTTTTTTTTTTTTGACTGGTTCCTGCTTTGAAGGGATAATCTTTTACTATTCCACTCATTTTATATTCCCTTTCTCTGTAGGAATGTGGATTTCTTCAATGAATTTGGATGCTCTTTTAGCATAAATGGATATAAGGAAATGAGCATGGGAAATCATTAAGGAACTAGGTTATGGGTGCACCATTAATACTGCACATTGCACAGATATTTTCTCTCTATTTACCATTAATATTGAAGGTCAGCTACCGTTTCTAAAATATGTTGTATTTGCCCATTCTTTGAGCAGCCGATAATGATTACGAGAGTTTACTCTTTTCATTTCTTCTTATTGTCACAGTATTGCTTGTAAGAATAATGATTAATCTTTCATGCTTTTACAGTTGGTCAAAAGCTTCGGATCGGTCAAAATGGCAGCCAGTGTGCTCAAAATAACCGTCGACATGGGTAGAGGAGAGAAATAAGAAGAAAGAAGAAAGAAGAAAGAGAAGAAAAAAAGAGAAAAATATTTTTTATTTAAATTAAAACTACGTCGTTTTGGTCCAAAGTTGATTTTTTATAAGATTCAAAATTACGTCGTTTTTGTGTCAATTGCATATCATAACACCGTTAGAAAATTAATGCTGAGTGATAAAAGAAAACTCAATGTGTAAAATTTAACGATTAAATTAAAAAATTAAAAATACAATGAATAAAATAAGAGAAAATAAAATTCAGTGATTAAATTTATAATTTACCCAAAATCTAATCTCATCCATAACCATTTCAGCGAAATCTAGCAGAAATTGATACTAAAGAACACGTGTCTTCATAATAATAATTTCCTTCAAAAGGGTATCGGCTACATATCATGGCACTCACATTTTCATCATCGCCGCTATCGCCACCCTTTCTCTTCCTTCGTCCAATTCGAAACCATCCAAAATTCTCCATTTCTATCCGCTGCTGTTCGTCGTCACCACAACCAATGGACGACCCACAAACAAAGAAGCGCGTGGTGGTCTGCGGCGGAGGCGTAATCGGTGTTTGCACGGCTTATTTCCTTGCCAAGAAAGGCGCAGTCGTCACTCTCGTTGAAAAATCTTCGGTAGCCTGTGCCGCTTCCGGGAAAGCCGGCGGATTCCTCGCTCTAGACTGGTGCGACGGTGGTCCTGTCGAATCACTCGCACGGGCCAGCTTTAATCTCCACCGTTCACTCTCCGAAGAACTCAACGGTCCCGAATCGTACGGATATCGACCATTGACCGCTCTTAGCTTTACCATAACCGAATCAGGGTCTTCTTCTCCTTCCGGTTCCAAGTCGTCGGGTAACTCTAAAATCCCGTCTTGGATCGATGGATCGGCACGTGGGCCTAGAACAATTGGGACGACCCAAACGACCGCCCAAGTACACCCTCAATTATTCACAAGAACTCTGTTAAACACGGCAGTCGAGAAATACGGTGCGGAGGTGGTGATTGGGAAAGTGGACCAGGTACGGGTTGAGGAGGGCCGAGTTGGGTCGGTGGTACTGGATGGGGGGCGAATTATTGAGTCGGAATCGGTTGTTTTGGCACTCGGCCCTTGGACCGGAAAGTTCGATATGTTCGCTTCGATGTTCAGAGTTTATGGTCTTAAGGCACATAGTATAGTATTGCAGCCCAAAGATCCTGCTATTATAACGCCCCATGCCCTTTTTCTTAGCTATTTTCCCCAGGTCGGTAAGGCCATGGACCCCGAAGTTTACCCTCGCCCAACTGGTAAGTTCGACTGCTTAATTCCTGTGGTTTCTAACTGAACTATTTGTGATTTTTTTTTATTTGAATGAGGTGTTTACATAGTAGTATTGGTTCAGAATCTTTTGTATTTATTGACAATACATAGTAGATGTAACTACACAACCCCATAATATTTAGGGAGAACAATATTTACTTCTTTCGTAGTTATTGACAATACACAATAGATGTAACTACACGACTCCATAATATTTAGGGAGAACAATATTTACTTCTTTCGTAGTTATTGACAATATACAGTAGATGTAACTACACGACTCCATAATATCTAGGGAGAACAATATTTACTTTAACCATTGAGGATGTTTAATGGATTCAACTATTTGTGATTTTTTTAATTAGAATGAGGTGTTTACATAGTAGTATCGGTTCATAATCTTTCGTCGTTATTGACAATACACAGTAGATGTAACTACACGACCTTATAATATCTAGGGAGAACAATATTTACTTTAACGATTGAGGTTGTTTAATGGAATCAACTATTTGTGATTTGTATATAGCAATTTGAAACTAAAGAATTTAGCGTACTTTTAAACTATAATAGCCGGTGTGATTTGGATTGTTAGGGGAGGTGTATATATGTGGGATGTCATCGGAGGAAGAGGTACCAGATGATCCAGAGCAAATAGTAGGCAATCCAGCATCAATAGCGATGCTAAAGAGAGTGGCTAAAAATATATCGAGCCATCTGACCGAAGGAGAAGCAGGAGTGAAGGCAGAGCAAGCATGTTTCTTGCCATGTACCAACGACAGTGTGCCGATAATTGGAGAAGTTCCGGGGGTGAAAGGGTGTTATGTTGCCACCGGTCATAGTTGTTGGGGGATACTCAATGGTCCAGCAACTGGTGTTGCTGTGGCCGAGCTTGTTGTTGACGGACGTGCTACCATTGTTGATCTCAGTCGGTTTAGTCCTGCTAGATTTGTGGGGCTGAGAAAAGTTAATGTTTAACTTGGATTTTCAGATGCTGTTTTTATCGAGTAAATGAGAATCAACGAATGTTACTTTTAGTTGCTTCATACTTGATACAATGATGCATATATATATATATATATATATATATATATATATAATCGTCATGTACCAAATTGTTTAACATAAAAGGCAGAGTTGAACAGAGTTTGCTCGGGCACAGTCCTCACTTTCGTTGCGACAGCTTTCTTTTGTTTTGGAGGCAACAGTAGAGGTGGCGGCACAACGACTTTCACTAGGTGCAAATTGTTTGACTACTGTCCTGACTGCATAAGATGGAGGCGAAGGACGTGGTGGAGGACATTGCTTCTTGTTTGGAATTTAAGTGTGGAAAAATAATCAAACACAAGATCAACATTGAATGAAATATGCTCAAGAGACGAGATTTAACAGTTTTGACCGTCTACTTCTACATATGAGAAAAAAAATAATACATTATAAATTAAAAGTCTCGAAAAGTACAAAATATAGTACATTATGTATTCTATATTACTCTCTCAATATCTCTATAAAATTTATTTTTTGCAATATAAACTCAAAAAGTTACATAGAATATATGAACTCCAAAAATTATAGAGTACATAAGGATTACATATATTTAAAATAATTTTCTCTCTTAATTCTTAAAGTTAAGACTCACTTTCTATTTATAAAGTCAAATATTTGGTCAACAGAAATCTTTGTTCAATACATAAGGTTATAAATATTTATAATTAAATCAAACAGAAACTCAAACAACTTGACCCGAATTTCATAAATTTGATTTGATTTGAAATTTTTAAATAAAGTTTTAATTATAAAATAAAACTTTTCATCTCAAATAACTAATTTTTTTAACTCGACTTACGCATTTTCTTCACTTCCAAGTTTGTACATTCCAATTCATTAGTGAGTTCGCTCGTTTCAATATGAAAGCAAATTTTCTCAAACTCATTAATTATAAGCACATTTATGACATTTTGGAATGTTCAAGACCAAACATGTTTCGGGTCGTATTAAATTTCATTTTTTTAATAAATTGAAGAATTACAAAGTAATATTTGTTCAAGAATTATCAGTCATTTGACAATGAACACTCATAATTCTACATATGTGGTGTCTGAACCTGAAACTTCGAAAGATAATAATAAATCTCTTAACCATTAGGATCAACTTTATTCCACAATGAAATAGACTTACTATTATGAACCCCAATTACTGTAATTCCAAGTTGCCTTGTCCCATTCTAGGACAAAACTGAAAAGTCTTAATGTAAAATTAAGTACCCAAATTATACTTAAAGTTAATTTTATGTGTTTAAAGATTTTTTCGTTAAAAATAGATGTCTAATGTTTCTAACGTTACACTTTTAAGTGTCTAAACCGTTAACACCATTAAATTTAACCGTCAAGTGACATGTGTCAAGTATATAAAGTTTCAAAATTTTTTAAATAAATATTTTAAATTTTTATAAGTCTAACATGTGTCGGAAATACAATGCGTCTTCTAGAAGACGCGACGACCACAATACGACTCATACTTTGTTCTTTTAGTAGTCTTGACAGTTTTAACATTCTAACTGTGTGAAAAAATGAGAAAAACACATTATGTTCTCGGCGTCTTCTTCAATAATGTAGTAATTATATTATCTCAAAAAATAATTCTTATGAAACTCTATATGATTTTTTCTAATGTTTTACACAAATAATTTTATCTTTATTTATAAGATATATATACTTATCAATAAATAAAGATGAATAGATTTTTTAATTTCGTGTGGACGAAGAGGAGGAGAAAATCCACCTACTTGGGATTTGACAAGTAAAATCACGTGATATAAACTTCAACGGCATTCTGTACTTTTTTTTTATATATGCAGAAAATTTCAATAACCTAACACATTTAGAAATTTATCGTACGACAGTTTTAATATACAGTTAAGAAAAAATGTTATTAATTTTGTTATTATTTTTAATAAAATTGATAAAAATTATTTAAAACATTATTATTTCTATCTAAAACATTAATGTTTTTTTAACATTTCTAGTAAAGTGTCAAATAATAACAAAACCGGTAGAAAAAAATAATATTTTAGATAACGTTTTACCGGATATGTTAATAAAACCGGTAAAACGTCCAATAATAATAAAACCAGTAAAAATAATAATATTTCCGGTAATTTTTTTACCGATTTCGTTAAAAAATAATAACAAACCGATAACGTATTTCCTTAACCGTATATTAAAATTATCACACCCTCGTACTTCCCCCCAACAGATTTTTCCTTGTTTTCTTTCAATATAATAATAACTCAATATGGAAAGTGAGGATAATTTTGTTGTACGGTAATTTAATTTAAAACTAAAAAATTGATAATTTTCAAACGTAATTGAAAATATAATAAAAATTATAACATTTTAGGTTGAACGTAATTTAAAATATTACATTTTTACATTCATTTTCGGTTGAACCTAAATATTACAAATAAGAAAATATTTTCGTTTGTTAATCGAAAATGTTTAAAAAAAAAGAGTAATATTTTATATTCAATCGAAAATATTAAAAAATATTATAATATTTTATATTATGTTCAACATAAAATATTTAAATTTTATTATATTTTTGGTTACATCCAAAATCATTATTTTTAACTGATGTTAATTAAGAAGACAGGTGTTGAAATCTTGGAGCCAAGGGCATGGTGGATCCCAGATTGAGCTTTTCAAAAGTTGATATCTGCTGAGTGATGACCCAACTCTTCCACCATTACACCCTTCTTTAACATAAAGAAAGTTGAATACTTTATCACAGCTTTTCCGTTATGTAATTTTATTCACTTTCAGTGGAGGGAATGAGAATTATGAGCAGCATAATTAATTTAATTTTAGTGGTACAAAAAAGTAATTACTTTGATAAAAAAAATTACATCTGATTCAATTAATAAAAAAGTAATTTTAAAAATAAATTGAAGGGAAAAGTTTTTTTTTTGTGTGTGGTTAATAGTGGTGTGATGATGATGGATAATGTAATATTAGCATGGATTCCCCATGTGAGAACAAGAGTAGTACTGAGTCCATATTTTAAGAAGAAAAAAAATTCTCAAATTTAATTCGATTGAAGTTTGAACCTAAACTTTTAAGTATACGAAAATTTTATCTTACGTTAAAAAACAACACATAAAACTTACCATCTCCCATCCCATATTAATCGCATAGCTCTTGAGCTTTTTCGGGTCAAATATTAAATAACTCATCTCAACTCTTTAAGAACTCAACTAAATCCACTTAAATTAAGTGTTAGACCAAACTTTGACAAGATCGAACTCAAATAATTTATCTCCCATCCGATATTATGCAACAACCTTGGGCTTCTCAAAAGTATACTTCAAAACTTACACCTTGGATGGATGGATTTTTTATATTTAGAATTATTAGATAAAACATTGTAGGCCTATGATCAAATCTAAGGGTGTAAAAAGTTACCCGACCTATAAAACTGACTGAAATTAACTTGAGTTAAAATTGTTTTTAACCTGTCCTATGACGATCCGAAACCGACTCGAGTCGAAACTGATGTTGACCTGAATCCGAGTTAAACCTGAAAATTGTGGATCTAAACCCGACCTGAACTCGAATTGAACCGAAAATATAATACCCGAACTTGAACTGCATCCGACTGATATAAACCCGAACCCGAGATTGACCTGGTAAATAACTGATATTACCCGACCTGTTTTCTACATGACCTGTTATGAACTTGACATATAATTAACTCAACCTGTAAATGATTCGACATGTTATTAAAGTAATATGATATTATCCTGACTTATAAGTAAAGTTACAATTAATATAATTATGTTATTTTAAATTTATAATAAACTTATAATAATTAAATTAATATGATTATTTTTTGAAATTTAATTTTTATATTATAAATTTGGTTTTTATGTTAATTCTAATTCTTTATATTATTTATATTTCTTATATTATAAATTTTATTTATAATCACTAAATTAAATTTAAATATTATCTTATTGAAATTGATTTTATTAAATTATATTAATTAATTTAAAATATTCATAAATCTAATTTACTTTTAATGTAATTATGTTATTTTAAATTTATAATAAACTTATAATAATTAAATTAATATTATTTTTTGAAATTTAATTTTATATTATAAATTGGTTTTATGTTAATTCTAATTCTTATATTATTTATATTTCTATATTATAAATTTTATTTATAATCACTAAATTAAATTTAAATATTATCTTATTGAAATTGATTTTATTAAATTATATTAATTAATTTAAAATATTCATAAATCTAATTTACTTTTAATGTGAAAATTGATTAATAATTTAAGTAAACTTAACTTAAAATTTTGTAAAAGTTCGAGCCCGTTTGGAACTTGAGAATTATTGAACCATGACCGGATCAGAACGGTAACCACAAACAATACACCTGAACACGGCTTCCCTGATCTCGGGAATTATTGAACTACATCGAATAATCATCCCTTCAACGACACATATCAATATCTATACCAACCAAACAAAGAAACCCAAATCAGTCCAACGCACAGACACATTAATGAACAGTCTATGCAAAATAAAAGAAAACCGACCAGATGGGTTGAGATTTCTCATGGAAGTAGAGCTCTTCAGATTATAAATCCGAACTTGAACTTGGTTATCAAACAGAGGATTAATCAAACTAACGATATCGAAAATCGCTAATACCTCAAGGTATACCTCATCATTTTGTTATACAAATCAGAGTCATAATTAAAAACATCACGAGCATCAACGTCAATCCACTCTCCTTCAACTCCAAGCACTCTATGTATTGGTTGGAGAAAAGGACATCGTTAGTTGACATTGCATATAAAAAAAAATTATCAAGTGGTGAAATAAAGAAAGCTTTTCTAAAGATACAAACCAAAAGAGCCTGATTCTCGGGATTGATATTTTCCAGAAATACTTCTGTGCAATCTCTGCTGCTCGACTGAGGATTCTTAGCCAGACCTTGCGCATGTCAGCAACTATATTCTGCATAGACAAAGCAATCCAAGAAAACTATAAAAATGGAAATGGCAATTGAATGTCTCCGATAGGTGCAGTAGAAGCTTTGACATGGTAAAATAACTCCTTACATTAATCTTATGGACATCCACGTGACTGATGGATGTCCAGGTGAGTTTTAATGTGCCAATGAGTTTTCTGAGTGAGATTCCTTACAACATTTACGGTAAATTTATGGTTTGGAATGTGAACTGCTTCACGATCTTCCCCTCTTATTATTGTTGGCGACCATCAACCAACATGCTAAAAATGGAAAAAGATAGAACATAAGAAAGCCTCAGATGGAACATTTTTTTAAGTGACTGAATTACATCATGCAAACCCAATCATAACTTTGATATCTGATACCAGCACTACAACCGTAAAGTATATATTTATGAGCTCCACCTTTTTCTCTAAACAACTTAGTCAGAGACAAGGCTCAGATACAAACCTCAACAGTGCCGGAAACTTCATACCCTCATCTTTGTTTGAATCCATCATTCAGAATAAAAGGTCGAGTTGCATGAATCATTGCACTAGAAAGAAAATTTGTGAATATCTACATCAACAAAAAACAAAATGTCAAGCCTTGGGAAAAGGCATATACTGAAACAGGTAACAAAGGGATCAAAGAAAAAATAAGGATAGAGTAGCAACAGAAAGGTTTGGAACTCCGTTGATCTTTGTTTGACCTTGGACTGATTTAGGAAATGAACAAGATTTAACAAAACTAATTGTATCTTTCCTAAGGTTAAAATGAGATTATCATTTCTTGTTTTCTTGGGGTTTATTCTCAGTGGTATTTCGCCGATCTCTAATTTGCTGAAAAAATCTCATGATTTGAGTCTACAGATTTTTATTTTGGGGTTTCCTTCTGTTATATTTGAGAGAACAAATTTCAGTGGTATCCCATCACTAATTGTATAAGTAGAACACCATAAGTATGTGAACTCTTTCAGTTGACAAGAACAAGATAATTCAAAGATGCTGTTGATGCACGATAAGATACGCTGCTTCCAATTGTATGAAGAAAGTTTAGCTGTAGGTGGAAGTGTTATCTTTATCTTCTTCTATCCCTATTTCTAGCATTGTTCAAAAATTACAGCGAACACTAAATCAGTCTCTTAAACCTATCAAACTTCTACCAAATCAGACACCAAAAGCAATTTACAAGCTTCAACTGCAAACCCTAATCATTTCCCATGGTTATAAATTCCAAAACCAGGACGACAGGTAGGTCATTTCCCTTTTGTAATTTTTCTCTCTCAAGCTGAGTTCCAGCAGTTCAGGATTTCTTTAGCAACAACCATAAAAATATGTAAATAAAGAAAATCAATGAAAGAGAACTAATGTGTATTATAGGAATCTCTCAACTGTATAAAAAACATTTTAACCAAGTTTAATGGTCAACAAAACAACTTTCATGGAGAACTGCGACTAGGAAAGCATTATCAACGATAAAATATCAACTTCAGTTGAAAGATTCTGAAAAGCAACATTATTTGGCGGGAAATGATTGATTTTGGCGCCACAGTTGCGTAGCCTTGTGGCTTAATTATTATTGAAAACTCGCGTGTTTTTTAACTTTATTTGATATTGTATCGTTGTCTCTTACTTTTAAATTTATTCAATTTAGTCCAAATTTAATGATATAATAAAATAATTTAAGCTTCATATTTCAACTTTTTTTAATTTAATCCAAATTTAATGTTACAATTTATTAACTTAAGCTTCATATTTACAATTTGTTCAATTTGATCTTTATATATTTTCCAATTCTTTCAATTAATATATATGTTTATATTAATAAATTAATATATAGTTTATATATACTAATGAACTATATAATATATAGTTTGTATATACCATATACTATATAGGTTATATATACTAATGATAATATTATAGTTTTATATACTAATGAACTATATATAATGTATAGTTTATATATACCATATAGTCTCTATATATTATATAGTTTATATATACTAATAAACTATATAATGTATACTTTAGGGTTTAGGGTTTATAGTTTAAGGTTTAGGATTTAGGATTTTTATATATAGTTCATATGTAAATTATACTATATAGTATATATAGTTTATATATATAGTATATAAATATAAACTATAGTTTATATATAGTATATACTATAAATAGTGTATATAGTTCACTAATAAACTATATATATAGTTCATATGTAAATTATAGTTCATATGTAAATATCAACTATAGTTTATATGTAAACTATAGTTAGTATATAAACAATATAGTTTATATGTAAACTATAGTTCATATATATAGTATATAAATATAAACTATAATTTATATATATAGTATAATATGTAAACTATAGTATATTTATATATTATGTATAATTATAGTTTATATATATAGTATATTATGTAAACTACATATTTTATATATATAGTTCATAGGTAAACTATATTTCATATGTAAATATTAACTATAGTTTATATGTAAACTATAGTTCATATATATAGTATATAAATATAAACTATAGTTTATATAAATAGTATAAAATATAGTATATGAATATAAATTATAGTATGTAGTTTATATAAATATAAACCCTAAACCATATATACTATATATATAAACTATATAATTTATATTAATAAACTATATAATTTATACAATATATTATTTATAATTATACATTGTATATAAATAAATTGTATAGTTTATATATAATTCATATAATTTATATATAAACTATGTAGTTTCTATATAGATCAATAGTTTATATATAAGCTATATAGTATTATAGTTTATACATGGTATATATAGTTTATAGTTTATACATAATATATATAAATTATATAGTTTATATAAATAATACATACACTTTACACCCTAAACCATATATATATATATATTAGTTGTTTTAATTTTTTTCTCAACTTATTACTTATTTATATTTATTAATTGGCCCATAACTTTTTAAATGAGTAAAATTTAGTACATTTTTGTATTAATTTCAACCTCAAAATCTAAAATTATTTCGATTTGATCCCTTTTTTGTTGTTTAATATATTTAAATTTTTATTTGTAATTTCATATTTGTTCAATTTAGTCCTCCAATTTTTTTTGCACCTGAAATTGACCCATACTTATTACTTATTTCTATTTTTAAATTGGCCCATAACTTTTTAAATGGGTATAATTTAGTACTTTTTGTATTAATTTTAACTTCAAAATTTAAAATTATTTTGATTTGATCCCTTTTGTGTTGTTTAATATATTTAAATTTTTATTTGTAATTTCATATTTCTTCAATTTAGTCCTCCAAATTTTATTTGCATCTGAAATTGACCCATACTTATTACTTATTTCTATTTTTAAATAGGCCCATAACTTTTTAAATGGGTATAATTTAGTACTTTTTGTATTAATTTCAACATCACAATTTAAAATTATTTCGATTTGATCCCTCATTAATGTGTGTTGTTTAATTTATTTAAATTTTTATTTGTAATTTCATATTTGTTCAATTTAGTCCTCCAAATTTTATTTGCATATGAAATTGATCCATACTTATTACTTAATTCTATTTTTAAATTGGCCCATAACTTTTTAAATGGTTATAATTTAGTATTTTTTTTGTATTAATTTCAACCTCACAATTTAAAATTATTTTGATTTGATCCCTCATCAATGTGTGTTGTTTAATTTATTTAAATTTTTATTTGTAATTTCATATTTGTTCAATTTAATTCTCAAATTTGTATTTTTCATAAAATTGAACCATGATTATTTATATTCTTAGTAATTTACTCTAAATCATATATAATTACAAATTGCAATTCAACGTTCGCGAAAGACGAAAATAATTAATCCAAAAATAAAAATTAACCCGATTTGAACTCAATCCGTATCTGATAGAGATCCGACCTGAATTTTATCTGCCAATAATGTGACCCGATCTGAACGAGATCCGCCTGAAGTCCATCCGAACCTGAATTAACCTGCTTTTTAACTGCTTCGGACCTGAACTGTTTTGACCTAAACTGGCAACGATCCGAACTGAAAATGACCTGACCTGAACCAGATCTAGATCTGGTGTCAAATCAACCTGAAAATAACCCGAACTGATTTGACCTGACCTGAACCCGATCTAGATCTGGTGTCAAATTTACCTGACTTGACCTGTATCTGATTTTACCTGACCTGCCAGGATCCGACTGAAACCTGAACGATTACCCGATTTTACAACCCTAATCAAATCAAATGTTAAGCTAAGCAAGCTCATTATTAGAGTCTACGGTCAAGTCAATTTCTTGCAATCTCTTTAAGGATTTATAGCTGGTCCAGGTTTGAAACAGTGGAGTAATGAATGCATACCTATATATATTTCTCATGAAATTCAATAATGACGTTCTGATAAAAGATTAAAGACCCCTCAACAATAATGTTGCCCTGCATGCTATGCAGGAACGGATGAATTTGTGTCAAAGGTATGAATTTAAGAAATTATATTAAAAATTTAGGGAGTGTGAAATTATAAAATTTCAAAAGATGCGAAATTAAATAATAAATATAAAATACAAGAAAAATACCTAAAATATAAAAGAATTTAAAATTTATAGGGATGCGACAGCACCCCTAACTCATCCATGATGTTATGCAATGTTTGAGTCATTCCCCAAACATTGTTTCCTAGGCCTCTTTGTTTATTTTTTGAACCACATCAGTTTAGCTTTAACTTATGCTTGATTGATTGCAACTATACATAATATATCTAACTTATTCTTAAACACAATCATTCATCTTTGACAAAACCAGGAAAAAGTAATTCACGTATGGCAGTGTGGAATGAGAATATATACTCATTCCCTTGTCTTTTTTACCCAAAAGAAAAAAAAAGAAGAATACCATTGTCCTCTTAGTAAAAGTGTTGGGAAAAGATGAATATGGTTGAGTATTTATTAATATTTTGACAAATATAAAAATTTGGCTTCTTTTAGAAATCTTGCTAAACTTGTGTTTGTAACTTTTTTTTAACCAATTGATAATGTATACACCCTACAAACGTAGCTGCTTAAATCCAATACTTTTAAGAAAAAAAATAATATTTTTATAACACCTCGATTTTCAAGGTCAACGTGTGAGGATTGACCTGAGAGTTTTAGATCACGTGGAGTTCATATTTGAAGTCCTTGGGTCATATATGGGATTAATAGATGTAATTCAGGCTCGATTGGTCATAAATAGAGGATTTTTGAATGGAAGACAAAATAAGAGGGACCAAAAGTGTAATCAACCCATTTATGAAAATGAGGTTGATTTCTTAGTATTTCTTTTGGCCTTGGGTGTGGGATTTGAGGGGGAGAAAGTTGAAAATCTTTTATCATTTTCTCTATTTTTCTTCTTTATCTTTTCTTCCTCAAGCTTAAGGATCAATGGGGTGGTAGTAAGAACTTTTTCTATGTTCCATCCAAACCTGTCTTTAAGCCTTCCAGTAACCTTGTTTTGTGATTCAACAACTTTATTTCATGTTTTGGCTAGAGAGAATGGGTGGTGAGCATCTTAGATCAAGAGGAGAAGAAAATATCAAGTGTGGTTGATGAAAGGAGCTTCATTTCAGAATTCTAACAATAAGGTAGTATTTCTAATTCTTTGAGGTGTTATGGATTCCATAATCATGATGCTTTGTTGAGAATTATTTGTTTAAGCATGTTTGGATTCTTGCTTCATTTATACCATAGATGGCGTTTGTTTGTTGAAAAATAGTGTTTTTATGGTGTTAGATGATCCTAACTGACTTCCCTAAACTTTAGGACTTGACTTGGGATTGAACTAGGGGGTTTGAGAGGATTTTTTTAGTGTTTTCCAAGCCTAAACGATATATTTTTTGGGTTTGAGTATCGATATTGGATGAATGGTATCAATACTGGATGAACTTGGATGAATTCTTGGTATTTTTAAAGGGAAGTATCAATACTGTAAGGGGTAATATTGATACTACTCTTATGGTATCGATACTAAGTGTGTGGGTATCGATATTGAGGATATTTTTAACAACTTTGTAGCTATTTTTGGTATCGATACTTAAGGGAGTATTGATACTTGTCAAGGGAGTATTGATACATATATGGTATTGATACTACCTATTTTAGATGGTTAAATCCAACTTCTTTAAGGCCTGTAAGAGCGGGGGATTACCAATAATAGTGAGATTTAGCCTGTGGGAGGCTTAAATGGTTAAACATGACTAGAAACACTCTTGGAAGGGGTCTATGTCTAAAATACTCTTAAGTCGGTAGGATACTTTAAAGTAACCCTAAACAAACACGTACTGAACAATCACAAAAGGTGGATCGTTGTGAAGATTGTACCTACAAGCTAGAGGGTGTACACATGAACGTATGATAAGGGTGACTAGAGAGTTGCCACGAATAATGAACTCTGAGTCAAGTATCGAGCTAATAAATAATATTCCAAGTGGGTAGCAATAACATAAATTGTCGTATGAGCGTAAAACACTAAAAGACCTCTATGGAGGTGAAAATGACCAAAATTCTCTTGTGTGTTAAAGTGAACAAAATAGAGTAGGCTAACGAACTAATAGATGTGGGAAGACTAATAAACCCTTGCATAACGTTCCATATGAGATAACGAATGGGGTAATAACAGTGAGTGAGGGAATTGTAACACCCCAATCATCAGGTCAGTGAATAAAATATAAGAATTCAAAACATAATGGCTTAATTAGAATAACTGGAAATGTTTAAGGATTTATTATGGGATTTTTGTGTAGAGTTTATTATCAAAATTGGATTATTAGCAAGGGCATTATGGTATTTTTGAATTGAATGATATTTTATATATTTTCTAAAGGGATAAGCATGTGGTTAAAATAGAGAAAAGTCTGGAACATTTCTTGTTTTCTTCCTCGTGCTCGTGAGTTCCATTGCTAAGGTAAGATTTTGTAATTTTGTTGGTTCTTTAAATTTCTATGTTGGTATTGAAAGTTTGGGTGTTATACAAGCTTAAGGAAATCTTGTATAGGATTAAAACAACAAGAGGAGTGAATTAGAAATGGAATTGTAAAATGAGTTTTGAATTGAATTGTTGATATGGTGTAGTTTTTAGAGTGTTATTTATAAATTTCACTTGTAAATGATCTAACTAAAGAGTTAGGAGTGTTGGAAATGATTAAGAACTTAGTTGAAATCATGGTATGAGTTTTAGATGTAAAAGTTTTAGTGAGATTTTGTATGTTTAAGAGTAATAAATGAAGACAAGTTGGTTTAAATGAATGAAGTTGAGTTAATAGATAAAGAATGAGGTAAAATTAGGAGATTAATGAAGTTTTTGGTTAAAATCCGAAGTGGAAATGACAATTCTGGGCATTTAGTATCTGTACTGAAAGAACAATACCGATACTTCAAGGCAAAATCAGTTGAATTTGAAGAGTAGTATCAGTACTGGTTGAGTAAGGTTTCGATACTGAATTGGGAGTATCGATACCAAGGGTATTATATCGATACCATTTTCGAGACAAATTTTCAGAATGTCAAAATGGTATCGGTACCGAATGAGGGTATTGATACCATATAAGGCAAGTATCGGCACTGTAGTGGGAGTGCCGATACTACTAAGCATGAAATGAGAAATTAAGTGTTTCTTTTTGCTTAAGTTATTATGATCGGTTATAAGCGATTCGAATTTCGATATTTATTTTTGATTATTTTGTGTAGTCATTGAACAAAGTCAACTTTTGATCATAAGTTATCAATCCAAAAGTGTTAAGGACTTCGTTTAGGACTTCAGTGAGGCAAAGGTGAGTGCAACTTCTTCGTTTTGTATTAGAAGTGAGGAAGGCTTGTGATAAGCTAACCTCAATATTTTTGATCGAAAACTTTTAAATTTACTTTATGTTATATTTTTATAATGTTTTATTCAAGTTCTATTATTTAAGCTGTGATTAATGATTATGAATATATGATTATGGAAATGTGATATGTGAACATGGGTATAAGAAGACTCTCAATGTGAAAGTGCTTATGTGAATAAGAGATACTTCGAATAATGAAAGATAAATAATTATGTAGTTAAAAGGCCAAGGTATATATATGAGGATTAGAGGTATAGTTGGTATGCCAAGAGTCGAGGGTTCTCTGTGGTCCTTCGGGACAATTATGTGGCACTTCGGTGCAAACCTATGTAGTCATTCGGGAAAATTATGTGGCACTTCGGTGCAAATTACGAGCTGTGGTGACAATATTAATTTACAATCTCAATGTACTCAAATATCTAGAGTTCTCAGTGGTATACGTTGGGCATTTGGAAATAAAGCTATATAAAATAATAATATACATAAGTATACCTTATTGTTATGGGAAATAATTTGGAATTATTTATGAAATGTGTGGATCAAATAAATAACGATTTCATCTCTAAAAATTAGTTCTCTTTAGTTTTTGCCTCACTAAGTCATCGACTTAGCGTGTGATTGTTTCACACGTAGGTTTGAAGAAATCAAAAGAGTGAAACTAGTCGTGGATGTCATACTCCCGTGAAGATCAGATCAAGACAAATTAATTGTAGGTTTTTGTATATTTTAAATTGTTGGCATGTACTACACTTTTAATTTGAAATGCTCTAATCTATGTTTTGTAAACTCATACTTTTGGTACTTATATAAATTATTAAAGCTTTTATGTAAGTATGAATGTGAATTTTATTAACTTATTTAAATTAAGGGTTTTCACCTTTTTATTATGAGTAAAAATTTAATTTGTTCTTATTTGTTAAGAATCTATGATTTGAAAAGTCAATGTGACACCTTATATTTGTATCCAGGTCAGATAAGGGTTAGGGGTGTTACATTTAATGGTATCAGAACTATGGTTTAATTGATTTTGACTAGAAACGAAGTCGTTTTTATTTTAAAAAGTATATGCCAACTTTTAATTAAGCCTCTCTGATCTGATAAGACGAATGGTATGATATCCTTACTATTATAATAGTTAATTGATCTTGTTATATGTTGGATTTTGAGGGATCCCGAAGTGAAGCGGGAGATAAAATGAAGGAAGTAGCAACTCACCTGCCCCGAGTAGGCAAGGTGAGGAACAAACACATCAAGGAGTGCCTATGCAAGATTAGGGAACCTTCTTTCAGACGTTGGACGTGATTCTGATGTGTTTCAAACTGTTGGCTCCCTTAGCTCCTAAGATGAATATGGCTAAGGAGCTTAGAAGCCTAGGAGCTCCAGAATTTAAAGGAGAAGATGAGGAAGGTACAATTGCTGCCTATATGTGGCTCAATGACCTTAAGATAGTGTTGGAGAATCTTCATTGTTCTTAAATGGAAAAGTTGAACGGTGTAGTTTTATTACTGAGAGGTCAAGCTAGAATTTGGTGGTTTAATGTGATGATGGGAGCATCAAGGGACTAGGTGACATGGTCGTTTTTCTAGGAAGAGTTTAAGAATAAATACATCAGGGATCAATTTATTCGGCAGATGAAGCAAGAATTCATGAGCTTAAAGCAAGGGAATCGAATTGTATATGAGTTTGAGTGTGAATTCAACAAGCTGAGTAGATTTATAGCGGAGTTGGTCCCTACGGAGAAAGACTCATGTGATTGGATTGTGGAGGGTTTACGCCCTCGATTGAAATAGTTATTGTGACACTCAACCTCTCTTTATTTCAAGAGGTAATGAATAGAGCTAAAACCCTAGAGCGAGATGAGAGGTTTGTGGAGCAAAGAACACAATTGAATAAATGATCTAGTGCTTCGTCCAGTACCTCATAATCAAAGAAGGGTCGAGGTTCAAGTTTTCGGCCTCAGACCAGAGCGGAGTCATCTGCATCCTCAAGTAGAAGATCAAATACTAAAAGAGCAAGACAAACTCACTGAGTGGAGTTAGGAGTGGATAAGCCAAATCAATGTTAGCACAGTGGAAAATCTCATAGTAGCGTTTGCAAAGGAGTTTATCGAGCTTGTTTTAAGTACGGAGAGGCATGACACTTTATTCGAGATTGCCCATTGATGATGGGAAATCCTTCCCAAATGGAAGTATCCACTGTTGTACTTAGGAGAGGTAGAGTTCGAGGTAGATGAAGGAATCAGTCTGAGTCGTCCGCACAACCTGAAGTGCGCTCCACTGCTCTAGTGTACAATCTAAAGACCAGTGAAGATTGTGATGATCCTAAAATCATTGCAGGTACTTTTTAGAAAGCTAGTAAATCTGTTTTAGTTCTGATTGATCCGAGATCGAATTATTCTTATGTTAGTAGTAAACTGGTGAAAGATTTGAGAATTCCGTTAGAACCTATTCGTAGTGAGGTGATTGTGACTAATCCATTAGGACATAGTGCATGGGTGAGACAAATCTGTCGAGGGTGTCCTATAAGGATTCAGGGAATTGAATTCCCTACTAATCTAATGGAATTACCCTTTGACGAGTTCGAGGTTATACTAGGTATGTATTGGCTCTATCATTATCATGCCACTGTGGATTATCGACTTAAGCAAGTTATGTTGAAAAGTCTTGATGGATTGGAGGTTAGTTTTGTAAGCGAAATAATTAATTCCTTAACTAATGCAATATCCATGATGTCAATTCGGAAGCTAATACTACAAGGATGCCAAGCATATATTGCTAATGTAATAGATACTAAAGCCGAAGAAATGAAGTTTGAAGACATTCCAACAGTCAGAGAGTTTCTAGAAGTATTTTCGAAAGAATTACTTGGTTTACCTCCAGGTAGGGATGTTGAATTTCAGATTGAAGTGATGTCAGGATCAATACCAATTTCAATGGCTCCTTACAGAATGGCCCCAAAGGAATTGAAAGAGTTAAATATACAGTTGCAGGAGCTTTTAGATAAAGGATTTATCAGACCAGTATGTCACCTTGGGGTGCTCCAGTATTGTTTGTAAAGAATAAGGACGGGTCGATGCGCCTTTGTATTGATTATCGACAACTCAACAAGGTGACCATAAAGAACAAGTATCCTCTTCCAAGGATCGATGATTTATTTGATCAACTCAGGGGAGATATAGTGTTTTCAAAAATTGATTTACACTCAGGGTATCATCAGTTGAAGATATAAGAAAAAGATGTTCCAAAGGTGGCGTTTAGAACTCGGTATAGTCATTACAAATTTGTAGTAATACCATTCAGGTTAACTAACGCACTTGCAACATTTATGGATCTTATGAATAGAGTTTTCCAACCGTACCTTGATAAGTTTGTGGTCGTTTTTATTGAGGACATTTTAGTGTATTCAAAGTCAATAGAGGAGCATGATGCCCATCTTTGTGTGGTTCTTCAAACGTTACAAAATAAAAAACTTTATGCAAAGTTTTCTAAGTGCGAGTTTTGGTTAATGAAAGTGGCATTCCTTGGACACGTGTTTTCTGCTGAGGGAATTCAGGTAGATCCTCATAAGGTTAAAGTTGTGTTAGAGTAGGAAATTTCGAATAGTATGTCAGAGGTTCGGAGTTTCTTGGGTCTCGCAGGTTATTATTGAAGGTTTGTCAAAAACTTTTCGATGATATTTTTGCCTTTAACCAAATTGTTAAGAAAATATGTGTCTTTTGATTGGACTCCTGATTGTCAAAAGAGTTTTGAAGCATTGAAAAAAGTTTTTATAGAAGCTCCAGTGTTAGTGCAATCAGAATTAAACAAGGATTTCACAATTTTTAGCGACGTTTCCCTTAATAGTTTGAGATGTGTTTTAATGCAAGATAGAAATGTAGTCGCTTATGCTTCAAGACAACTTAAGCCTCAAGAGATGAACTATCCGACGCATGACCTTGAATTGACAACGGTGGTCTTTGCATTGAAATTTGGTGACACTATTTATATGGTGAATGTTGCTACATCTTCACCGACCATAAAAGTTTAAAGTATTTGTTGATGCAAAAAGAGCTAAATTTGAGGCAAAGAAGATAGATGGAGTTACTCAAGGACTACGATACGATTATAAATTATCATCCTGGAAAAGCCAATATAGTAGCTGATGCTCTTAGTCGGAAGACTTTTGTCACTTTGTGCATGTTAGCTGTCGAATAGTGTTAAAAGAAAATGGTGCATTGATGACTGAGTTAATGTTGAAACCATTATTGTTAGAGCAGATTAAGGAGTTGCAAAAGAAGGATGATAAGTATTTAGCTTGGTTTGAACAATTAGAAAAGGGTGAACTCAAGGACTTTGATGTAAAGT
Organism: Hibiscus syriacus; assembly: GCF_006381635.1. Lineage (NCBI taxonomy): Eukaryota > Viridiplantae > Streptophyta > Magnoliopsida > Malvales > Malvaceae > Hibiscus > Hibiscus syriacus. The sequence continues at coordinate 7,803,811 of NW_024063533.1, read as the reverse complement.
TGAATAGGTGTTTATACTTCAAAAACCGAGTTTGTGTTTCCAATAATGACGAGCTGAAAAGAGAGATTATGTATGAAGCACATTGTAGTCCCTTAACTATGCACCCAGGAGGGAACAAGATGTATCAAGATTTGAAAGAGCATTTTTGGTGGTCAGACATGAAAAAAGACATTACAGAGTTTGTATCAAAGTGTCTTAATTGTCAACAAGTAAAAGTTGAGCATCAAGTGCCTTCAGGATTATTGCAACCGATCTCAATTCCTCAATAGAAATGGGAAAGAGTTACAATGGATTTCGTAACAGGTTTTCCCTTATCACCAAACAAAAAAGATTCAATTTGGGTATTTGTAGACCGTCTCACAAAGAATGAACATTTCATTTCTGTGCGAACAAATTACTCAATGGAAAAGTATTCTGAATTATATATCAATGAGATAGTTCGACTTTATGGTGTTCTAATTTCGATAGTTTCTGATAGAAATCCCAGATTTACTTTGAGATTTTGGAAGTTTCTACAATGAGCTTTGGGTACCCGATTGAACTTTAGTACTATTTTTCATCCTCAAACCGATGGCCAATCAAAGCGAACGATTCAAATTCTGGAAGATATGTTGAGAGCGTATGTGATCAATTTTTCTGGATCATGGGAAAGTATTTTTCGCTTGCGGAGTTTGCATATAATAACAATTACCAATCAAGCATTAAAATGGCACCGTATGAAGCATTATATGGAAGAACGTGTTGAACGCCACTTAATTGGTATGAATTAAAAGATTGGGAAGTTCATGGTCCAGACTTGATTAAAGAAGTTGAAGAAAAGGTTCAGGTGATCCAACAAAACCTTAAAGTGGCATCAGATAGACAAAAGTCATATGCGGATTTGAAGAGGAAAGAAATTGAATTTCAAGTAGGTGACAAAGTGTTTCTAAAAGTATCACCTTGGAAGAAAGTACTACGATTTGGGTGTAAAGGAAAACTCAGTCCTAGGTTCATTGGACCCTATGAAGTTCTAAAAAGAGTTAGACCAGTGGCATATCAATTAGCGTTGCCACCAGAGATGGAAAAGATCTATAATGTATTCCATGTGTCTATGCTTCGACGATATCGATCAGTTCCTATGCACATCATAACTCCAGACTAGATAGAAGTTTAATTTGACCTGACATACGAGGAAGAACCGGTGCAGATTTTAGCGTATAAAATCAAGCAGTTAAGGAATAAGAAGATTCCACTAGTTAAGGTTATTTGGAGAAACCATAAAGTAGAAGAAGCTATGTGAGAGCGTGAAGAAGATATGAGGAAGCAATATCCCCACCTATTTGTGCAATGAAAATTTGGGGATGAATTTTCTTAAGGGGAGAGATTTGTAACACCCCAATTAGACATGCACAAAGTCGGATAAAAAACCGATCCGGATAGGTAAAAAACCGATCCGGATAGGATAAAGACTGATCCAGTTTTTTCACCTAGCCAAAAAATCAGATTTTAAAAAAACTGGTTCGGATCCTAACCGGTTTGGAAGGCCGGATGATGTAACCAGTTTCGGTTTGAAAAAAAAACCAGATATAAAAAAATCGGTTTGTAGCCATAATGAACAAAAACTTACAAAAATAAGATTTGAGAGATGTTTAGGTGTTGTGTATAAGATTTGAGAAAGTTGTAATCAACCAAATATATCCCCAACCTATTTATACATGTTTAGGGTGGTAAAATGGTGATTTTTTTTATAGAAAAAATGATCAAAAAAATGTCACAAAACCCCCCTAACGGTTAGTTTTTAAAACCCCAGACCGGATTTTCCCATGGATAAAAACAAGTTTTTATCCGGTTTTTTTCAAACCGATTTTTTATTCGATAAAAAAACCGATCGTCCAATTTTTTCCCAAACCGGTTATACTATCCGGTTTTTAAATATCTGATCCAGTTTAAAAAACCGATTTTCCCCAAATCCAGTTTTTGATATTTTTTGCACAAAATCAGATATTCGAATTTTTTGTGCACCTCTAACCCCAATCATCGGGTCAATGACAAAAATGTAAGAATTCAAAACATAGTAGTTTAATTAGAATAACTTGAAAAGTTTAAGGATTTATTATGGGATTTTTATGTAGGGCTTATAATCAAAATTGGATTATTAGCAAGGGCATTATGGTATTTTTGCATTGAAGGATTTTTTATCTCATTTCTTAAGGGATAAATACGTGGTTAAAGGAGAGAAAAGTCTGGAACATTTCTTGTTTTCTTCCTCGTGCTCGTGACTTCCATTGTAAAGGTAAGATTTTGTAATTTTGTTGGTTCTTTAAATTTCTGGGTTGGTATTGAAAGTTTGGGTGTTATATAAGCTTAAGGAAAGCTTGTATAGGATTAAAACAACAAGAAGAGTGAATTAGAAATTAAATTGTAAAATGAGTTTTGAATTGAATTGTTAATATGGTGTACTTTATGGAGTGTTAATTATAAATTTGACTTGCCAATGATCTGACTAAAGAGTTAGGAGTGTTGGAAATGATTAAGAACTTAGTTGAAATCATGGTATGATTTTTAGATGTAAGAGTTTTAGTGAGATTTTGTATGTTAAGAGTAATAAATGAAGACAAGTTGGTTTAGATGAATGAAGTTGAGTTTAAAGATAAAGAATGAGGTAAAATTAGGAGATCATTGAAGTTTTTAGTTAAAATCCGAAGTGGAAATGACAATTATGGGCATGGAGTATCAGTATTGGAAGAACAATACCGATACTTCAAGGCAAAATCAGCTGAATTTGAAAAGTAGTATCGCTACTGGTTGAGTAAGGTATCGATAATGAATTGGGAGTATTGATACCAAGGGTATGGTATCAATACCATTTCCGAGACAAATTTCCAGAATGTCAAAATGGTATCGGTACCGAAGGAGGGTATCGATACCATATAAGGCAAGTATCAGTACTGTAATGGGAGTACCGATACTACTAAGCATGAAATGGGAAATTAAGTGTTTCTTTTAGCTTAAGTTATTATGATCGGTTATAAGCGATTCGAATTCCGATATTTATTTTTGATTGTTTTGTGTAGTCGTTGAACAAAGTCAACTTCCGATCAAATCGACATTATAAGTTATCGATCCAAAAGTGTTAAGAACTTCGTTTAGGACTTCAGTGAGGCAAAGATGAGTGCAACTTCTTCATTTTGTATTAGAATTGAGGAATGCTTGCGATAAGCTAACCTCAGTGTTTTGGAACGAAAACTTTTAAATTTACTTTATGTTATATTTTTATAATGTTTTATTCAAGTTCTATTATTTAAGCTGTGATTAATAATTATGAGTATATGATTATGGAAATGTGATATGTGAACATGGGTATACGAAGACTCTCAATGTGAAAGTGCTTATGTGAATAAGAGATACTTCGAATAATGAAAGATAAATAATTATGTGGTTAAAATCCCAAGGTATATGTATGAGGATTAGAGGTATAATTGACATGCCAAGAGTCTAGGGTTCTATGTGGTCCTTCGGGACAATTATGTGGCACTTCGGTGCAAACCTATGTAGTCATTCGGGAAAATTATGTGGCACTTCGGTGCAAATTACGAGCTGTGGTGACAATATTAATTTACAATCTCAATGTACTCAAATATCTAGAGTTCTCAGTGGTATACGTTGGGCATTTGGAAATAAAGCTATATAAAATAATAATATACATAAGTATACCTTATTGTTATGGGAAATAATTTGGAATTATTTATGAAATGTGTGGATCAAATAAATAACGATTTCATCTCTAAAAATTAGTTCTCTTTAGTTTTTGCCTCACTAAGTCATCGACTTAGCGTGTGATTGTTTCACACGTAGGTTTGAAGAAATCAAAAGAGTGAAACTAGTCATGGATGTCATACTCCCGTGAAGATCAAATCAAGACAAATTAATTGTAGGTTTTTGTATATTTTAAATTGTTGGCATGTACTATACTTTTAATTTTAAATGCTCTGATCTATGTTTTGTAAACTCATACTTTTGGTACTTATGTAAATTATTAAAGCTTTTATGTAAGTATGAATGTGAATTTTATTGTCTTATTTAAATTAAAGATTTCCACCTTTTTATTATGAGTAAAAATTTAATTTGTTCTTATTTGTTAAGAATCTATGATTTGAAAAGTCAATGTGACACATCGGATTCGTATTCAGGTCGGATACAGGTTAGGGGTGTTACATGGATGACCTCACCTGATTGTGATGAACTATGATAGTAAGTAGCCGAGCTAAATTGTCTCCCTCGTGTGACATTGATTGATGTGTGTGTGGCCTAAAGACATCCTTGTATGCATGTGTAATTGCATTGATGTTGATTAATGTATATCCATAATGCTTGGTTTGACGATAACATCGAGTCAATGTTATGTTTGAGCGAGAATCATTTTGAGGCTATGTGATAACTGAATTCCCCTTCATCATCTACTTGAAAGGTATGTGATGATCGAGAGATCATTTGTGTGTTTGGTGGGAATTTTACCGAGGCTTATGTGACATCGGGTTCCCCTATTTATGATTAGTACCTAACGACTATTGTGATACCAAGTACTGTCATTGTGTATGTGATGATTGTATGTTGCATGATGATGCATAGTGATATGGTATTGTGGTTAGAGACCCAATATACGTATACTCATAGCGAGGCCCTCAGTAGAATACTAAAGGAAGTATGAGACTCATACTATAGTGATAGAACTGTTGAACCTTAAGTACCTAGCACTTGATTATGATCATGTATGTACCCACTGTATATTACCATGTCTTTAGCATGTTTATGTTTATGAGATTCACAATATTACTCTAGATTAACGATTATATTGTTGAGCTTTGTAAGCTCGGCGATGTTTCCGTTCTCAAGTTAGTATCTTGAGCCGTTCGAGGAGCACTATCATAGCATGACTTCCAACATTTATTCCAAAGTACTATGATGTAACTTTTAGTGGGTATGTGCATCTATAGGACTCTTATTATTGTATTCAGATTTGAAACTCTAAGTTTGTATCATTTTAATTTAATTTAAACTATGTGTCATAGAGCTCCGATTTATTTTTATAAGTTCGTAGGAAGAGATAGCAATAATAAATATCAGTCCATTATAAATATAAGCTGCTGAGAGCTGTTCCATTATGGTGATTACAAGTTTGCTTTGTTGAGTTGAGCTGTTTATTTCTTGACCTTTCTATTCTATTTTTTTTATTTTTAAAAACAACTTTAATCACATGGCCTCTGCACCTTCGTTAACATACATGATTAATATCAGTTACTTCTTTTAGTCATTTCTCTCTCATTGTGTTCATGTTCCATGGGAGAAATGTGGGCTTATCAGTTTGACAAATAATGAGTTTCATCTCGAGAGTTAAACTCCATTTATGGTGGAGAATTCTTGTTGTTGTCGTTGTTGTTGTTCAGTTTCTTGTGGTTCAAGCTTTGGGACTGAACACGGATGGGGTTCTGTTGCTGTCTTTCAAGCTCTTCATTCTCGGTGATCCTCTAAACGTGTTACAGAGCTGGAACTCCACCGATCAGACGCCATGTTCGTGGAACGGAGTGAGTTGTGGAAGACAAGACGACGACTCCAATGGCTACTCTCGTGTTACGGCACTGTCTCTTCCAAAATGTCAGCTTATTGGCTCAATTCCCTCCGATCTGGGCATTATTCAATACCTTGAAAAGCTCGATCTTTCCAACAATTCCCTCAATGGATCTCTTCCTCTTTCCATTTTCAAAGCCACCCAGCTTCGGTCTCTTGATTTGTCTAACAACTCCATCTCTGGTTTTATACCAGAAACAATAGTACGATTACAATATCTCCGGTTCCTTAAGCTTTCCGATAATGCATTGGCCGGAGCTTTACCTGCAACTCTCACTACTATCCAGAACCTAACCGTTGTTTCTTTGAATAACAATTACTTGTCTGGCAATCTTCCATCTGGGTTTCAATCTCTTCAAGTTTTAGATCTTTCTTCCAATCTTATCAATGGCTCCTTGCCTTCAAATTTCGGAGGCATAAATCTTTGGCGCTTGAACGTTTCTTACAACAGACTCTCCGGGGAAATTCCACCACAATTCGCCGATAAAATCCCCGGTAACGCTACCATTGATCTTTCTTTCAATAACCTCACAGGAGAAATCCCGGATTCTGTTGTTCTTAAGAATCAAGAGTCCAAATATTTTTCCGGAAATCCTGATCTATGCGGTGGAGCAACCAGGCGTGATTGTCGTGTTCCTCCTTCACCAACTTCTCCGCCGGCAATCGCCGCTATCCCCAGGACGATGGACTCCGACTTGCCGGGAGTAAAAAGACAAGGTCAAAACAGGCTTAAAACCGTAACAATTGTAGGTTGTGGGAGATATTGCCGGAATCGCATTCGTCGTCATGGTTTTCATCTTGGTATACAAATTAAAGAAGAAAAAGAGAAGGAAGCAAGAAGCAAACACCAGGGGCAAAGATAACAGGTCTGAAACATCTTCATCGTCGGAATCAAAAGGTTTTTCAAGATGGTCGTGTCTGAAAAAGAGGTGCGAGTACGAGGAAGAATCCGACACCACTTCCGACACGGAAGAAGACCAAAGCCAAGACAGTGTACGGCGGCAACAAGAGCAAGAACATGACAAGAAAGGGACACTGGTGACGGTGGATGACGAAAAGCAGCTAGAGCTGGACACTTTACTCAAAGCGTCGGCTTACATTTTAGGTGCGACGGGGTCTAGCATCATGTACAAGGCGGTGCTGCAAGATGGGACGTCGTTAGCGGTTCGAAGGATCGACGAAAACAGCGTGGACCGGTTCAGGGATTTCGAGAACCAGGTCCGGGTCATTGCCAAACTGGCTCACCCGAATTTGGTCACCATTCGTGGGTTCTACTGGGGGGTTGATGAAAAGCTCATTATCTACGATTTCGTACCAAATGGCAGCCTGGCCAACGCTCGTTACAGTAAGTCCTCTTTTTCATTTCCTTTGTGGTTTTCCATGCGTACGTTAACAAAAGCAAAATGGAGATTTGTTAAAGTACGCCTTAGAACTGAAATTTATTAAAATAACACTCTTTTAATATTTATTTATCAAAATAGCTTTTAGAAAACTTTAATTCCCTCAATAACGCTCATTTTTATTAGATAGGACGAAAATTATGTTTACGCGATAACGTTTTTTTAAAGATTTTCTCTTAATGAAACGTCTTTGCTTGAGTGATATGTATTGAATGACGTTAACATCAGTTCTAGATTTATCACGTAAGAGTAAATTACAAATTTAATAGCTTAATTTTATTCTCTTTTATTTTACTCACTATTCTTTAAATCTTTTTAATTTCCTCACTAAATTTAATATATTGGGTTTTTGATCACTCAGCCGTTTTCTCACCAACGACATTATAAATGGACTTTTATATAGATGTAAAACGATGTAGTTTTGGTGAAAATTTTGTTTTTTAAAAAACGACTTCATTTTAACGATGTTAACTATTTAACATCGGAATGATCAAATAAATCAAATGTATTACTTTTAATAAGAAAATTAAAGTTCAATGAATAAAATTAGAGATATAATAAAGTTCAATGAATAAAATTAGAGATATAATAAAGTTCAATGATGAAATTTATAATTTACCTCGTTAGTAAATATACTTTTCTCTAGAAAAACCTTTAAAAGATGTTACCACATAGACATAACTTTGTGATAAAAATGAATGTCATTCCATTGTTCTTTAATTTGACGTAATTTTAGTCCCTTTATTTTTTATAAATGTTAGTAGGATAGCCAACGGTCTTTAACGCTTTTCAAATAAACCTTCGAAAACAACTAATTCTTCATCAAATGAAGCCTTTAAATAAGTTTCTCTATTTACCGGAGTTTACAAAGAACCTTCTCCCTCCGGACACAAGTTGTTAGATATTGGCTCATAAATATACCAGTAAAGAGGATAGGAGATGGAGCGGAGTGAGCGAACATCAACTGTCCTTACAAAGAAAGTCTCGTTGTGGGGTTACAAATTATGTGGGTTGGGGGTGCGGGGGCGTAGCCCCCACGGTACGGTACAGGGTTGATTTTGTAATTATGTACCAGGGTTTTCTATTATAAATAGAGATGTAACCTAGACCTAAAAAAAATCATTGAATAAAAACTTCTAGCGCCGCCTAGGCACCGAGGACGTAAGCACATTGTCGAACCTCGTAAAATTCTTGTGTTCTTTTGTTTTCTTTACCCGTTTTCGTCAACAATTGGTATAAGATGTCAGGAGCAAAATTCGAAGTCGCGAAATTCGATGGTCAGGGTAACTTCGGATTATGGCAAACGAGGGTGAAGGATCTATTGGCGCAGCAAGGGATCTTGAAGGCTTTGCGACCTACAAAGCCGGCGTCGATGGATGAGGAAGATTGGGAAGAATTGCAGCAGCGAGCGGCAGGAACCATACGATTATGCTTGGCGGACGAGGTCATGTATCACGTCATGCATCTATCGTCTCCAGACGAAATTTGGAGGAAGTTGGAAAGTCAATTTATGTCCAAATCCTTAACGACAAAACTGTATCTGAAGCAGCGGATGTATGGGCTGAAGATGCAGGACGATCACGATTTGGCGCAACACGTGAATGTCTTCAATCAAATCGTTTCTGATCTGGCTCGGCTTGATGTGAAAATTGAGGATGAAGACAGAGCGATGATTCTGTTGTGTTCGTTGCCTCCCTCTTACGAACACATGGTGACTACTCTTACATGGGAAAGAGCTATCAATGTTGAGGAGATTACTGCAGCCTTGTTGGCTCACAACCAGCGGAAGCAGAATACAGGGGAAAGCTCTCAAGCCGATAGCTTATGTGTCAAGGGTAATCGAGATCGTGGACGGAAGCCAGAGAAGGCAGGGTCCGGGAAAGCGGAATTCCAGATCCAATCCAGGGATAAGAAGACGATTCACTGTTACAAGTGCAAGGAGGCGGGACATATGAAGCGAGACTGTCCGAAGTTGAAAAGCAGACTGATGAGAAGCGTGATGGCTCATCCAGTCTGTGAACGTGTCGAGGATGATAATTCTGATTGCAGTGAGGGTGATATGCTTTCTATTTCAACGACACAATTGACGGATGCTTGGATTCTTGATTCTGGATGTTCTTATCACATCACGCCAAATAGGGAATGGTTTTCGACTACAGGCCGGTTAATTCTGGTTCGGTTTATTTGGGTGATGATCGATGTTGCAATATTGTTGGTATGGTGATGTCAGAATTAAGATGCACGATGGCTCCGTTCGGACGTTGAGTGGTGTTTCGACATATCCCAGACTTGAAGAAGAATTTGATTTCCTTGGGCACTTTGCACAAGAATGGTTTTATCCCTAAGGCTGACGAGGATAGGGAAACCATTCGGATTGTTAAAGGAGCATTGACTGTGATGAAAGGCAGATACTGCAGGAATATCTACAGATTGTTAGGGAGTACCGTTGCAGTGGAGTTCACTCTGTTGAGTCCTGTGATGATACGACAACTTGTGGCATATGCGCCTTGCTCATCTTAGTGAACGTGGTATGGCAGAATTACACAAGAAACTTGTTGCATGGTGTCAAAAGCTGTAAGCTCGATTTTTGCAAGTATTGTGTTCTTGGTAAACAGACTAAAGTCCGTTTCAAGACTGCGAAGCACACAACTCAAGGGATTCTTGATTATGTGCATTCTGATGTATGGGGCCTTCCACGACATCGTCTTTGGGTGGATCTAGGTACTATGTTACTTTATTGATGATTTTTCACGGAAAGTTTGGGTGTATTTTTTGAAACAGAAATCTGAAGTTTTGAGAAGTTCAAGCTGTGGAAAGCTGAGGTAGAAAACCAAACAGGACGAAAATCAAGTGTTTGTGGTCTGACAATGGTACGGAGTACACAGATTCACAGTTCCTACAATTCTGTAAGGAGCATGGATTCAGAGGCATTTTACAGTGCGCAAGACACCACAACAGAATGGTGTTGCGGAACGAATGAACAGGTCGTTGAATGAAAGAGCCAGATGTTTGCGGTTGAATGCGGGGCTTCCCAAACACTTCTGGGCTGAGGCTGTTAACATGGCGTGTTACCTTATCAACAGATCGCCAAGGGCATCGCTGGCTGGGAAAGTTGCAGAAGAGGTATGGACTGGTCCTGATGTTAGTTTTTGATAACTTACGGATTTTGGTTGTCCTGCTTATGTGCATGTACCTGCTGAGAGATCCAAACTTGATGCAAAATCGAAGAGTGCATTTTTCTGGGTTACAAGAAAGGTGTCAAAGGATTCAAGTTCTGGGATCCATTTGCGAAGAAAGTTGTGATTTAGTAGATGTCGTTTTTGATGAACAGTCTGTTGCAGCAGAAGCAAGACACGACAGGTAGATTTCGAGCAGTTTCCAGTTGAGAAACCAGAAACTTCTCAACTGACTTCTGTGGTTCCACTACGGATGATTTGCAGGATTATAGCCTCGCCAGAGACAGGGTGACGGACGAATATAAAGCCTCCGAACAGATTGGGTTTTGAAGACTTGGTATCTTTTGCACTTATTGTTAGCAGTGATGATCCGGTTACTTTTCATGATGCCGTTACTAGTCAAGAAAACGACAAGTGGATGGCAGCCATGGTTGAGGAGATGGAGTCTTTGAATCACAATCGCACATGGGAGTTAGTTCCTCTTCCTGAGGGTAAGAAGCCGATTGGTTGCAAATGGGTGTATAAGAAGAAACCAGTAGTAACAGAAAAAGAGGGGGAGAAGTTCAAGGCTCGTTTGGTAGCGAAGGGTTTTTCACAGCAGAAAGGAGTGATTATGATGAAATCTTTCTCCTGTGGTCAGGCACACTTCAATCCGAGCAGTACTTGCATTGGTGGCTAGTTTGGGATTTGCATTTAGAGCAGATGGATGTTAAACTGCTTTTTTGCATGGTGATTTAGAGGAGCAGATCTACATGCGGCAACCTGAAGGTTTCACTCAACCTGGAAACGAGCATTTAGTTTGCAGATTGAAGAAATCTTTGTACGGTTGAAACAGTCTCCGAGACAGTGGTATAAACGTTTGACTCCTATATGATCAAGATTGGCTACAACCGATGTGAGTATGATTGTTGTGTCTATGTTAAGAGCCTTGATGATGGTTCTTTATTTTTCTATTACTGTATGTTGATGATATGTGATTGCTGCGAAGAACATGAATGATGTTATCGGTTTGAAAACTTTATTGAGTCAGGAATTTGATATGAAAGATTAGGTGCTGCAAGAAAATTCTTGGAATGGAAATTTGCAGGGACAGAGACTCAAGGAAACTGCGGCTATCTCAACGGGGTTATGTTGAGAAAATGCTAGAAAGGTTTGCGATGAGCAGCGCGAAACCAGTTAGCACTCCATTGGCGAATCACTTTAAGCTCTCATCAGAACAGTGCCCTAAGACAGATAAGAAGCTGAAAATATGGAAAAGGTTCCGTATTCTAATGCTGTTGGCTGCTTGATGTATGCGATGGTATGTACTCGTCCTGATTTAGCTCATGCTGTCAAGTTTGTAAGTACATGTCTAAACCTGGTAAGCAACATTGGGATGCAGTCAAGTGGATCTTTCGGTACTTAAAGGGTACTGTGAGACATGGAATTGTTTTTGGGAGTCAGCGGGATAATCCTTTGGTTTAGGATATGTGGATTCAGATTATGCAGTGACTTGGATAATAGAAGATCTACGACAGGGTATTTGTTTACTCTTGGTGGAGGGCCTATTTGTTGGAAGTCTAATGTTCATCTGTCGTGGCACTATCTACAACTGAAGCTGAATACATGGCAGCGGCTGAAGCTGCAAAAAAGCTTTATGGCTTACTGGTTTAGTGAAGGAGTTGGTGTTCAACAGGTGGAGTTCAGTTGCTTTGTGATAATCAAAGTGCTATTCACTTGGCTAAGAATCAGGTGTATCGTGCTAGAACTAAACATTGATGTAAGGTTCCACAAGATCAGAGAGTTGGTTGCATCTGGAGAGGTTTTGTTTCAGAAGGTACATACTGATGAGAATGCCGCTGATATGTTCACCAAGCCAGTTACGACAGACAAGTTCAAGCATTGCTTGGACTTGTTGAATGTTTCGAGTTGTTAAAGAAGCAAGGTAACCCAACCCACATTGAAGTTTCCAAGGGGCAGGATATTCGCCAAGGTGGAGATTTGTTAGATATGGCTCATAAATATACCAGTAAAGAGGACAGGAGATGGAGCGGAGTGAGCGAAGCGAACATCAATTGTCCTTACAAAGAAAGTCTCGTTGTGGGGTTACAAATTATGTGGGTTGGGGGTGCGGGGGCGCAGGCCCCGCGGTACGGTACAGGGTTGATTTTGTAATTATGTACCAGGGTTTTCTATTATAAATAGAGATGTAACCTAGACCTAAAAAAAATCATTGAATAAAAACTTCTAGCGCCGCCTAGGCACCGAGGACGTAAGCACATTGCCGAACCTCGTAAAATTCTCATGTTCTTTTGTTTTCTTTACCCGTTTTCGTCAACACAAGTCTCCAAGATGACTACACTACACAAACAAAATCACTAACAGATATTTTAGAATGAAATCTAAGGTTTAATTATTAAATTTGTCTAGTCAGTTAATCTACAAATAGTAGTTATTATCCTTTGCTTGATACAACCTAAACCGGTCTTCACCATAATCACATGGATTGCGGTATGCTTTGATACTGGAACGTGGAACGAAATCGCAATTCACTAGGTCCTTAAAATTCGGTACGAGGGGTAGACTTATTTCGGATCGCTCCAGTACGATGTACCATATAAATTGGTACGATGTACTAGTTTCATAGGTTGCTATTTTTCTACATCAAATTTTAAGTAACTATAAATAGTAGGAATAAAATAAAAGAAATTAAAACTTCCTTAATAACTAAAATAACACATAAAAAAACAGGGATTTAAACAAATACTTACCCTTAACCAGAAACAAATATAAAATTGAACAGGTAAAATTAGAAATAAATCAGTGACCTAAGTACAAAATGCGTATAAGTTACAGGGTCATATATACAATTTATCAAATTCAGTTTAAGCTAAAATAATATGTAAAAAAATTAAATGGTACCTAAACATTTGAAACAAAATAAGAAAATTGAGACGAATTAGGGACCGTTTTATAAAAAATCGCTAAATTCTCAGAAACGTGTTATCTGCAACAAAAATGTCTGCAGCATTGATTCTTTTGTAATGTTAGATTATTATTTCTCCACTTTTTTCATTCTGGAAAACAAAGTTAGATGCCTTCATTCTGCACCATTAGTCTTGTGAATCCTATTCCTTTTTTCCCATCATTGATTCCTTAGTCCTCTTCTCTCATTGCTATTTATAGAATCCACTATCCAGGCATATATTTCCCTCTTATTCCTCACCATCTATATCACTTGTTCCAGCAACAAAATTTTCGGGGCTGTGAAGTAAGTTTACCTTCAAACAGGTTACTTTGCCATCTATTTTATTATTGTTGTTAAATTTCCAGTGTGTTCTTCCATTGTAGTTGAGAAATAGTTGCAGCCATGGGAATGACAATATCTAGATTGGTGAGGATGCTTTTTGCAAAGAAAGAGATGAGGATATTGATGGTGGGACTCAATGCTGCCGGAAAAACAACGATCCTCTACAAGTTGAAACTTGGAGATATTGTTACTACCATACCGACAATCGGTACTAACCCTCGATGCTCGTCTCGATTCGAGCATGAAAACAGATTTCTAACATTGGTTTTTTCTTTTTGCTATTTTGATCCAGGATTTAATGTGGAAACTGTTGAGTAGAAAAATGTTAGCTTCACCGTGTGGGATGTTGGAGGACAAGATAAGGTAATAAATAAGCATATGAATAGAACTGACAGCTCACTCTCTGTTAGCATATACATAAGAATTGGAATGTGATTGTTTCATACTTTGCTTTATAGATACGACCCCTCTGGAGACGCTACTTTCAGAACACACAGGGCCTTATTTTTGTGGTGGATAGTAATGACAGGGAAAGAGCATCAGAGGCCAGAGACGAGCTTCACCGGATGCTAAACGAGGTTCGTAATTTCATTTCATTCAACTTTGTGAACTCTTTACAATTTTGTTGGGGGTTGGAGGCTAATTTTATAAGAATATCTTGATGAAAATGTCACCCACCAGTTGTTTACTGTCTTATGAGACTTTATGTGTGCAAAACATGCTCAATTAATCGTGCTATTTTCTTCTTCAAGGATGAACTACGTAATGCAACCTTACTTGTCTTTGCTAACAAGCAAGATCTTCCGAACGCTATGACTGTTGCCGAAATCACTGATAAACTTGGTCTGCATTCACTTCGCCAACGACGTTGGTAAATTTCAAGTGTTAAAAAACTCATTAGCCTATGGTCTATACATTTACTATACTGATCAGCTACTAGCAGAGCCAAAACTTGCTCATTTAACCTTCAAACTATGAATAAAAACCAGAAGCTGAAACCGTTTTAACAGCCAAAGGTAAAGTAGTGATTGGCATGTTTGGAAACTGATACAGGTACGGTACATCCAAGTTACCTGTGCCACCTCTGGCCAAGGACTTTATGAAGGTCTTGATTGGCTATCCAGCAACATCTCTATCAAGGCAAGATAAACTGCACAAAACTAAATTCTGGGTTCAATGAGTTTGCTTCCAATGACCTGATTAGTCCTATTATTGTTTATTTTGCTGACAGGATAATCCAGCCTACTGTCCCAAAGAAAAGACTTGAATATACCCAAGGGCATGCTACTATATCTTCATTATTCAATAGAGTTTGAACCACTTTTATGATTGAGAAACCATAGCGTGTATATAAATACATATTTGTGTGTGATACATCATAAAGAAATGTTGGTGAGTGGTTTGCTAAAGTAGATTCAATAGCTGATAATCTAAATACATATTTGTGTGTGATGCATATATAATTATGTGCTATTGAAGGTTAGAGATTGATACAAATTAATATCAGACTGATCGAGTGAAAAATATAATAGCAGAGAACTATTTGATTGGGTTTGCATTCACTGGTGAATTCGTCTCGACTGTTCGAATGCATCAGCTTGCAATAAACCTTATATGCATCAGTTTATCTGGGTTGGTCTCCCCGCTTGCCTTCTGATCATTAGTTTGTACATGATGCAGACGTGTCATACGACAGAGTTAACCCTAAACCCGAACTCCCAACTAATGAAAAACCAGCAATGGTCGTCCAAGAATCATCGGAGAAACATAGCTCAAAGAGGACATCCGGATCAAAACGTCCAAGTAAAAGAAAGCATGAAACAAGTAACAGACATACAGAGAATGTAGATGGTCTTACCAGTAAATAGAGGCAAGTGGGCACCAAGTAAAGACAAATCAGTGGTGGTGAGCGAGAAGGTTCGTGTGTTGTTTGTCAATGAAAGAGGGGTTGCTTCCTTAGGCATTTATGCTTATTGGCGGTTAGCGTAGGTGGGGGTGTAAAACTAAGAACTTACTTGTCCATTAGTTATTTTTTAAGGTTTTGAATTTGAACACCGTATATATAGAGATATAAATATTCATTGTCAAATAATTAAAGGTCTTTCAACAGATATTATTATGTATTATTCACAGCAGATTTATTAAAAAAATATAAACCTTGAGAGTCCATAACTTGAAAATGGATGAATTTGTGATTAGCTGACAGTCTTTACCACCCTAAGAAAATGACATATAATCTCTCCATCCATGTGCCTTCCGCCCATATATTATCCACTGTTTTGTAGGCCCCTTCCCTAAGTAAAATATATCAGAGGCTTCAAGATTTTTGCAGATTAGGTTCTTAAACTTAAGAGTAATTGATTGTTAGTACATATATATTATCCAATCCATGTATTATATAAGCAATTCCGGGCACGTTGGGATTTTCAAAGCCTTGCACTGAGTTCCATAAGGTCAGAAAAAAAAAGGAGCAATATGCATTAATGAAGCAGATCATGGATTTGTATACGTTTTTGCAACTTGCAAAAGTCTCTTAAAATCACGTTACCCAACCACATGCAATCTAGGACACCTATATGTATGTTCATTATTGATCGAGTAACTTTTTTTTTAATTAATCACTGGTATCCGATCTATTGACTGACTAATTCAGATCGGGTACTGCATAGGCGAGAGCGACCTTCCCAACCCAGGTTGCTTTATTCACAAATGTCAAGATTCGAACCCTGACATTACTTAAAGGACATAGTATCTTATCCCACTGGACTAACTGATTGTTGGTATTGATTGAGTGACTTTAATCATAAAAGAAAATATTATTCTCTTTATATGTTATGAGTTCGAATAATTATATATATATGTGTGTTAATTATGTTTGGTTATTTTTTTTATAAATACAATTTTATAATTACCTAAAAAATACTATATTAAATATTTAAAAAAAACAATGGAAAAAAACTTAATCTAAATCTAGGACACATAGGTAATGCGAGATTTGCCGAATATGACCCTTTTAAAGAGGTATACGGCGATAATTTACGTTGCCTGCTTCATCCAAGTTCCAATGCACTCCGCAGGCTTTCGGTCGTTCAATTATTTTACAAGTTGGAGTATACTGTGCATTTTCAGTAATAGAAGTTATATAATTTTGGGTAAAGTATACAAATGATCCTCCGACAATAAGGTGATATTTTCTTGAGTCCATCGACTATTAGAAGTTATAAAATAGTCATCCAATTATTCATATGTTACAAACTCATCATTTCTCATTAAAAAATTAATGATCGTCTGAGCTGGACGTTAACATATTAGTT
This sequence comes from Hibiscus syriacus, assembly GCF_006381635.1. Lineage (NCBI taxonomy): Eukaryota > Viridiplantae > Streptophyta > Magnoliopsida > Malvales > Malvaceae > Hibiscus > Hibiscus syriacus. The sequence continues at coordinate 7,787,028 of NW_024063533.1, read as the reverse complement.
GGGATATGATAAAATCATATTTTAATAATGTCTAATGACACCGTCATTGTTTTCAAGCGATGGTTCGATGGTATAATCTTTCAAGCACAACAATATAATGTAAATGGAGAGACAACCATAAAATACAACTCAAACGGTTTTGAGATCAAATTTTATCGTATCCCAGTCAACAAGTTATTGTCTAGCTCAAACGACCGCCAATATTTTAACCGAAAAGGATGAGTTTAGAAAATATGAATATTTGAGTAATCATTTTATAACTTTTAATAATCGGATGATTCAACAAAATAACATCATATAATTAAGAGATCATTTTGTAAGGGACTTAATAAAACAATGTCATAGAGTCGAGAGACCAAATGTATACTTTACCCTATATTTTTTGAGAAATTATTATAAAGTTTTGAGTTAATTACATCATAAGTCTCTAAATTATTATTCTTATTTTTAATTGGTCCCTAAATTTTTTAATATTCTAATTTCATCCTTAAATTATGATACTCATTCTAAATTAGTCCTTAAACTTTTAAACATTCCAAATTCATCCTCAAACTATGACACTCATTCTAAATTGGTCCCCAAACTTTTAAATATTCTAATTTCATCCCCAAATTCATCCAAATATATAATTAATTTTAACCATAGTTTAACTTAAACTTTTTTTTTCAAACATATAATAATACAGTTTGACCTAACGATTTTATTAATATGGAATGCGATTAGTATATACATATAATTTTGGATGAAATTGAAGTGTTGAAAAAGTTTGGGGATCAATTTAGAATGAATGATATAATATGGGGATGCAACTAAAATATTGAAAAGTTTGAGGACAATTCAAAATGGGATGAAATTGGATCATTTAGAAGCTTAGAGACCAATTTAAAAAGATGATCATAGTTTGAGGAAGTATGATATAGTTGACTCTACAGTTTTGATATTTATATTCCATTTTAAAATATATTTTTCGTGAGATATTTGATTCGTAGAATTTATAACGCAAATGCCGACCGCCCATGGCAGAAGTGTCTCGTGCCTTCTTCAACTCCCATATCTATGTATGAGTTCGTTATAATTAATTAAACCATTTCCATTGGCTATATAAACTCTGAAGCTAACTCCTTGTTCTTCACCAAATCTTCCCCTCCTCGAATAACCATCTACCATGGCAGCAACAACATCCATTTCCACCCTTGTTTTCCTTCTCTTCTTCACCTTATCCTTTGCTTTAGACACATCCAGCTTCAACCAAAACCATCCATCATCCTCAACCTGGAGAACCGACGATGAGGTGATGAGCTTGTACCAAGCTTGGGTTGCTAAACATGGCAAAGCATACAACGGTATAGGAGAGGAACAGAACCGCTTCGACATCTTTAAGGATAACTTGAAATTCGTCGATGACCATAACTCAAAGAACACAACATTCAAGCTTGGGTTGAACAAATTCTTTAACGAACCAAGAGTACCGTGCCATGTTTTTGGGTACCAAGAGTGACCCTAAACGTCGAGTCATGAAATCCAAAAACCCCAGCCAACGTTACGCTTCCCGCGCCGGCGATATCTTGCCGGATTCAGTAGACTGGAGAGACCATGGTGCTGTTACTCCGGTCAAGGATCAAGGGTCTTGTGGTGGGTTCAATTTCCTTTTCATTTCAACTTTTTTTTTTCTTTTGAAAATTTAAAACTAACCCACTGTTTCAGGAAGTTGCTGGGCATTCTCAACGATTGCAGCAGTTGAAGGCATAAACAAAATCGCCACCGGCGAACTAATCTCTCTTTCAGAACAAGAACTGGTAGACTGTGACCGATCCTACGACGCTGGGTGCAACGGAGGCCTAATGGACTATGCCTTCCAATTCATCATTGACAATGGTGGCATTGACTCTGAAAAAGACTATCCTTATCTTGGAGCTGACAACCAATGTGATCCAACCAGGGTCAGTTTCCAAATTTAATTCTAAGACAGTGATCTCTTTGTAAACGGTTAGAGATTGATGCCCTGTTTTTTATTTCTGTTTTTTCTAACAGAAGAATGCTAAGGTTGTCAGCATTGATGGGTACAAGGATGTTGTTCGATATGATGAGAGGGCATTAAAGAAGGCTGTAGCAAATCAGCCTGTGAGTGTCGCCATTGAAGCTGGTGGCAGAGCTCTCCAACTCTATGAATCGGTAAACATTTGAGCCATAATTTAAACATATTGCGGCAAAAGCAAATCTCTGTTTAACTCAGTTGTCTTTGTTTGAACGCAGGGAGTTTTCACCGGTGAGTGTGGATTGGCATTGGATCACGGTGTGGTTATTGTTGGATATGGGAGGGATGATGAGGGCGGAGATTATTGGATCGTGAGGAACTCGTGGGGCAGCGGCTGGGGTGAAAATGGGTACATAAGGATGGAGCGAAATGTAGATGCGTTTACCGGCAAGTGTGGGATCGCGATGGAGGCTTCTTATCCGGTTAAGAATGGGGCAAACACCATCAAACCTTACTGGACTAATGAAAACACTAACAAAATTAGCAGTGCTTGATGGGTATATTGGAGAAGACAAGCTATGGAAGTTCCATCTCTATTTCGTCGTTTGTTGGAGTTTATTTGTCAGTGTTTGTACATAGATTTTCATTTATGGAAGCAGCAAGTGGAAAGCTGGTATTGTTCTGATTAATGCAACTTCAGTTATCTTTATTTGACAGCAACTTCTCTCTTAATTAACTCAACTCAATTAGATGAAGTTCATATGGTTAAGGGTTTAGGAAGGATCCATTCCCCTTAACCATACCAAATTAATAATTTTAAACACAAAGTAAGTGACCTGAATGATTAATGAATTGTTATTATCTTTTGAACTCTTAAATTTGAGCATCTTTAAATAAATATTACGTTGTTCTCACTTCAAATTAATTCAAAATGGAAAATTAGTACATTTGAAAATTAGTACGTTTGGACTGGGTTGGTTTTCCGAGTGTTGTTTCCTTTTAGATAAAATTTCGCTTCTACTTTCATATTATTCTAATACTGTTACAAAATTTTATTACTTGATCTACGCGAAATTTAAGAAAAAAGAGTTAATTGCATTACATGCACTCAAATTATGACTTCATTCTAAATTAATCCCTAATTTTTTTTGAACATTTCAATTTCATTCCAAACTACACGACGTATATATTAATCACATCCCTTGTTAATAAAATTATTAGGCCAAGATATATTATAATATGTTTTAAAAATTAGAATTTAGGCTAAACTATGATTGAAATTAATTATATATTTGGATGAAATTGAAAGATTCAAAAGTTTGGGACCAATTTAAAATGAGGAATATAGTTTGAAGATGAAATTGGAATATTCAAAAGTTTAAAGACTAATTTAAAATGAGAATCATAGTTTAAAGATAAAATTAAAATATTTAAAAGTTTAAGGATTAATTTAAAATAAATATCATAATTTAGGGACATATGACGCGGTTAACTCAAAAAAATGAAACCCAAAGATTTTATATATCAATATGAAGGTCTATTAAAATGTTATTCTTAACCAATTTTTGTTTCATATTCATATTCGAAATTTATAGTTGTTTTTTTCTAAAAATATTATTTTTAAATTCTGAAATTAACTCTCATCAAAAACGAAATATATCTCATCATTATATCTAATATTTATTTATATTCTTCGCTAATTTTTCAAACACACACACACAGACAAAACCAGTTTAGCCCTATGATTTGGATTTTTTTTTTAGAAAATTGTCATATATCTTCTAATTATTATGCTACTAATTATTTTCATAATTTTAAATTATTATATTATTAGTAATTGCCATATATTTTAATTATTATATTATTAAAATTTTCGTATGATCTTATAATATTTATAAAAAAAATCATATGTTATTATCATATGAATATATGAATGAATACTTGTTTAATTATAAATTTAATTTTTTAAACTCTAAATCAGATAACGTGAATTCAGATCAAATTGATCTTATAGTCGATCATTATGGGATCAAGCTTGTTTTATCAGTTCTAAATAAGGTTAACTATTCATTTGAGTCAAGTGAAAAAATGAGTTTATTCGACTTTATATTTAAATTTAAATATAAATATTTATAATTTCATTGTACTAATTAGTTTTAATTTAAACAAATCTCTCTAAGCATGTAAGATATATATATACATATATTTCTTTATTTTTTTCCGCATATGTAAGTAAGATTTGTAATATTATTTAACAAATATCATCTAAAATTATATAATATATTTATAATATTATTTCTAAATAAGAGATTTCGATGATAAAATATTGATAGAAATATAAAGGAGTAAAAAAATTAGTAGAAAAAAAGATTTTGCAAAGAGTTACAATTGGAGGGCCAAATTGAATAAAATGAAAAGTTAAAGGATTAAATTGAAAAATAGAAAGCTTTTTTTGACAAAAAGTGGTACACAAACATAGGGTTCTAAATGAGATTAGACAAATCGTAAGCTACTTGAGTTAAATTCTATCAAAATTTGGTCAATACTCAAATTGATTAACTTGTCTCGAGTTCTTAACTAGTCGAAATGAGCTACTTGATACCCTAATCGAAAAGCTCACAAATAACTAAAAAATATATATTAATTTTTTTAATTTTAATTTTAAAATTAAAATATTAATAATATTAATTTTATATGTTGTTTTTTTTAATAAAAAATAATATAAGATTTTTTATGTATTTAGGGGGTGCGTTTGGTTCATGGAATTTAGGATTACCGGCGAGAATAAGATTACTGAGAATGTTGTATTTTGTGTTTGGTTCGTTTAGCAGGAACGTAAGATTACAATGTTTGGTTAAATGAATAAAAAATTATTGGAATGTATATTTTACCATCTTGTCCTTATTATATATATATATTTTTTAAGAAGTTAAATTCTACTATAATATCACTAGAATTAATTTATATATTTTCTTTAAAAATTTTAAATTCATAAAATTTATATAATTTTTTTTACAAAATTGAAAAGATAAATAGGTTTAGGTGGTGTTTGTTTTTGCAGAGGTGAAAGGTCTGCAGTCTGCGAACAATATCTGCAGGCATCTGCAGCATAAGAGGTGGACCAAAAGTCTGCAGTCTGCAAAAAGAAGACTGTTTGTTTTTTAACGTCTGCAGACTGATAAAATGAACTGAAATATAAATAAACTGATTTTTAAAAGAGTTTTGCAATACTGAGATTTAAATAATTTTATTTTTACAATACTGAAATTTAAATAATCCATACAACTACAATAATAAATTATTTAAAATAAATCAATCCATATTTTAAAATAAATCAATCCATACTAATAAATTATTTAAAATAAATCAATCCATACAACTACAATAATAATTCAATCCTTATTTTAAAATAAATCAATCCATACAAATAAATTATTTAAAATAAATCAATACATACTAATAAATTAATTAAAATAAATCAATCCATATTTTAAAATAAATCAATTCATACTAATAAATTATTTAAAATAAATCAATCCATACAACTACAATAATAAATCAATCCATATTTTAAAATAAATCAATCCATACTAATAAATTATTTAAAATAAATCAATCCATATTTTAAAAGAAATTAATCAATATTTTAAAATAAATCAATCCATAGAAATAAATTATTTAAAATAAATCAATCCATACAAATAAATTATTTAAAATAAATTATTTAAAATAAATCAATCCATATTTTAAAATAAATCAATCCATACTAACAAATTATTTAAAATAAATCAATCCATATTTTAAAATAAATCAATCCATACTAATAAATTATTTAAAATAAATCAATCCATATAACTACAATAATAAATCAATCCATATTTTAAAATAAATCAATCCATACTAATAAATTATTTAAAATAAATCAATCCATATTTTAAAATAAATCAATCCATACTAATAAATTATTTAAAATAAATCAATCTATATTTTAAAATAAATTAATCAATATTTTAAAATAAATCAATCCATACAAATAAATTATTTAAAATAAATCAATCCATACTAATAAATTATTTAAAATAAATCAATCCATATTTTAAAATAAATCAATCCATACTAATAAATTATTTAAAATAAATCAATCCATATTTTAAAATAAATCAATTCATACTAATAAATTATTTAAAATAAATCAATTCATACTAATAAATTATTTAAAATAAATCAATCCATACAACTACAATAATAAATAAATCCATATTTTAAAATAAATCAATCCATACTAATAAATTATTTAAAATAAATCAATCCATATTTTAAAATAAATCAATCCATACTAATAAATTATTTAAAATAATTTATTTTATAATAATTTATTTTATAATAAATTATTTTAAAATAAATTATTTTATAATAAATTATTTTAAAATAAATTATTTTATAATAAATTATTTTAAAATAAATTATTTTATAATAAATTATTTTAAAATAAATTATTTTATAATAAATTATTTTAAAATAAATTATTTTAAAATAAATAACCTTATTAAATTATTTAAAATTATTTTAATAAATAACTATATTTTATAATTGTTCTTGAAGAGGTTTGAAGACCTTTGAAGACATAAAACCATGTCTGCACCAAGAAGAGCTCGCGTAGACGTTTGAAGAGCTTCTGTCTTCTAAAAAACAAACAGTCTGCGAAGCCTAATGTATGCGCGGCACAGACATAAGTGGTTTGAAGAGTTTGCACAGTGAAAACAAATTAAGCCTTAATGAAAGGGTAAAATTTTATTTTAACCCCTGAACTTCATATAAAATTCTAATTATGGATTTTTTGTAAATCTAAACTAGTTTAAGGATAAATTTGTAATTTAACCTTCGTAGATTTTTTTATTCAACGACAGAAGAAGAATATTTTTGAAAAAAAAATAACGACATTTTAGTCCAAAACGCGGTGAATGTAACAATATCTAAGGGAATGGGGTAATCACATTCCCGGTAATATACCCCCAAAATACCACTGTTGGGAATAACTTATTACCGGGGATTGGGAACGTTTGTCAACCAAACGGGGGAATGACATTCTATTCCCCCGTTTAGCAGGAATATGATTACCGCAGGAATAGGATTACCGGCAGGACGAGAATAAGATTACTGGGAATGTTGTATTTTGTGTTTGGTTCGTTTAGCAGGAATGTAAGATTACAGTGTTGGGTTAAAGGAATAAAAGATTATTGGAATGTATATTTTACCAACTTGTCCTTATTATATATTTGTTTTTTTAACAAGTTGAATTCTACTATAATATTACTATAATTAATTTATAGATTTTCTTTTAAAAAATTTAAATTCATAAAATTTATATAATTTTTTTTACAAAATTAAAAAGATAAATATGTTTAATAAAAGGGTAAAATTTTATTTTAACCCCTGAACTTCATATAAAATTCTAATTATGGATTTTTTTTTTTGTAAATCTAAAATAGTTTAAGGATAAATTTGTAATTTAACCTTCATAGAATTTTTTTTGTTCAACGATAGAAGAAGAATATTTTTGAAAAACAATTTAAGGGCATTTTAGTCCAAAACGCGGGGAATGTAACAATACCTAAGGGAAGGGGGTAATCTCATTCCCGGTAATATACCTCCAAAATACCACTGTTGGGAATAATTTATTACCAGGGGTTGTGAATAGGGTTGTACATGAGACGAGACATATCGCGAGCTACTTGAGATCGACTCGATCAAGACTCGATAAATACTCGGATCGAATGGACTCGATTAGATCTCGAGCTGGACTCGAGTTCTTAATGAGCTGAAACGAGCTACTTGATATTGGACTCAAAAAGCTCGTGAGCAGCTCGAAAATATAATATATAAAGATTTTATTTTTTAAAAAATAAATTATTAATAATATTAATATTTATGTATTGATTTTTTTAAAGAAAATACAATAAGATTTTCATGTATTTAAGGTTCAAGTTCGAGTTTGAGGCTTCAATCGAGTTAAGTTTAAGATTTTTTTTTTTCATTTCAAGCTTTTTCGAGCTGCCCACGAGCTTCAGTTCAGGATTTCGAGTTCGAGTTGAGCTTGAAAATTTTAAGCTTGCGAGTTTTTGAGTTGAGTTCTATTTCAGAGTTTTCGAGTCGAGTCGAGCTCAGCAATACTCGAGCTCGACTCGGCTCGTTTACACCCCTAGTTGGGAATGTTTGCCAACCAAATGGGGGAATGACATTCCATTCCCCCGTTTAGCAGGAATAGGATTACCGGCGGGAATAAGATTACTGGGAATGTTGTATTTTGTGTTTGGTTCATTTAGCAGGAATGTAAGATTACAGTGTTTGGTTAGAGGAATAAAATATTATTGGAATGTATATTTTACCAACTTGTCTTTATTATTTATTTGTTTTTTAACAAGTTGAATTCTACTATAATATTATTATAATTAATTTATATATTTTCTTTAAAAATTTTAAATTCATAAAATTTATATAATTTTTTTACAAAATTGAAAAGATACCACTGTTGGGAATAACTTATTATCGGGGGTTGGGAATGTTTTCCAACCAAACGGGGTAATGACATTCCATTCCCCCCGGAATGTGAGATACCCTGAACCAAACGTCCCCCTTAAGGTTTAGGTTTCAATTTGAGTTTAATTTTTTTTTCAAGCTCGACTTGAGCTTCAATTTTGATTTTGAGTTCGAATTGAGCTTGACAATTTTAAACTCATGAGATTTTAAATCGAATCAAGCCTCAATTTTTTATTTTGAGTTCGAGTCGTGCTTGAAAATTTTAAACTCGTGAGCTTTCGAGTTGAGTCGAACTCAACAATATTCAAAATCGACTTGACTCATTTACAGTCCTATACAAACATGTTGTTTTGGTCGAAATGGACATAAAACAAAGAAGGAATTGAAGAAATAAGGGAATTGCAAAAAGTACAAGGATTAAATTGTAAAAAATGGAAAATTTTATCAAATAGATGAATTGAATCTACATAAGTATTCTATATTAGTTGAGGAGCATGGTGTTCAAATTTGACAAAAACATACTTAAAACAATGGAATAATTGAAGAAACACGAAAATTAATGATTGGATAGGGAAAAAATGAAATTACAAAGTTAAAGACCAAAACAATCTCGTTTTATTTTATCATTTTTATTGTTATTCAAACTTTAAATATCTAAACTCAATTTGTAATCTAAACTAAAAATTCAAATTCACTTGAACAACTAAAATAATTAGATTCGAATAATTTAAAATAAAAAATCAATTTTTTTAGAGATCACTCCTAGTTCTAAATGCATTGTTGAGATATAAGTTGGTTCAGCATGAGCTGAAGGTTAATGTCAGCAGCTGTTAGTCTGTTATCGGATGCTTTTGGAGTAGTTAGTTTGTTTTTAGCATATACACATCTATATATACTACAATACGATTAATAAAAAGTTGATGTTGTTTTCCAAACATTCTCTCTCACTTTCTTTGCATTCTTCTTTAACAACCCTAGATGCTATGGTTGTTTAACATGGTATCGATCTCCTTGGATTCTGAAGGTACCTATGCGTTTACTGCTGCGTAACTATTCGTCTGTTCAACTGTCGTGTTTTGCTTCCTCTGCTAGTGGTGCTACGTCGATGGATGGTTCTACGACGGTGTCTAACCGGTTGTTCACCAATAAGGTTAGTGTTGTGCTAGATGAATACAACTTTCTTTTATTGAAACATCAAGTCTTGCTTGCTGTGCGAAGTCATCGATTGGAGAAGGTGTTGAACGACACTGTGCAACCGCCTCCACAAACGGTTGTTCTTGATAACGGTGAGGTAGTTGAGAATGAAGATTTTGAAGTTTTTTATCGACGCAAGACATCACTCTTGCCTCTTGGCTCCTCTCTACGGTTAGCTCTCATTTGCTATCACAGTTTGTAGGGGTTGAGATGGCTGTCGACGTTTGGAGAACTATCAACAAGTTCTTTGTTAGCAAGTCAACCAAAATCGTGATGAACTCGCACTATAGCTTTAAGGCTGTTAAGAAGGGCTATTTGAGTACGCGTGCATATGCCTTTCGGGTCAAAGAGAACTATGATGCACTGGCGTCATGTGGGAGTCCTGTCTACGAGTGTGAACATATCGTCACGATTCTTAATGGGTTGCTAGTTGAATATTGTTCGTTTATGGCGGTTCTCACAACAAATCGTGAACCAACCACCTTGGATGGAGTAATCTCGGTGTTGTTCGATGTGGAGATGCAGCAAAAAATCTTCGAGCAGTTTGATAACTTGTCAATCAATTCTAATCTTGCTCAATCCAAGGATACTGACGACTCGGTGGTTCAAAATCCTCCCAAACATAATGGATCCAGAGGAGGACGTTCACATGGTTTTCAAGGAGCCATGGTGAGGGTCGTGCTCGTGTTTAGTGCCAACTATGTGGCTAGAACGGCCATCTTGTGGACCGGTGCTGATATTGTTTTGATCAGTCCTTTCTCGATGTCTCTGCTGGCGGGAACATGTCGCAGTCTGAAGGTAATTTTCCTTCAGCTCATATGTGTGCTTATAACACAAATGTTGTGATCCCTAGTTGTAAATGTGTGCGTCACGATCAGCCACAAGTTACTGCTCCCTGTGCTCGCTCGAGCAGTAGATCTGTTTCTCGTGGTGCTAGTGGTGAGTCAAGCCAATGGTTTGTGGATTCTGGAGCAACACACTTTGTAACTACTGATGCTGGTGATGTTGAAGAATGAGTAGACTACCCTGGAACTGGTAAGCTTATCATTGGTGATGGCAAAGGTCTATCTATAACTAGGGTTGGGCAGTCTTCTTTACTCACAGCTTCCTGTCGTTTAAATCTAACTAATATGCTCCCTGTGCCTAACATGTCTGAGAATCTGATATCAGTTTCCAAGCTTGTTAGAGACAACCATGTTTTTTTTAGTTCCATGCTCAGAGTTGTGTTGTTCGACATGAGCGGACAAAAGCTGTGTTGCTGCGTGGTAGAGAAGTTGGTGGTCTGTATGCGTTTGACCCTCAACCGTTAATAAATAAAGCTGGAGACCCTGAAGCACATGTGGTGGCTAGAATTGCTGATTACACTCGCTAGTATGACCGACTTGGTCATCTAGCATATGATGCTTACTTCAAGCTTTTAGTCATTGTGATGTTGAATTTCCAAAAGATTTGAATAAAACATCTCGAGATTTGTGTGTTGCTTGTCAAATGGGAAAGAGCATTGCTTACCTTTCAGTAAATCTAATACAGTGTACTCTCAACCGTTTGAGTAGGTTTTTACAGACTTGTGGGGCCTTCTCATTGTGTTTCTAATGGATATCGTCATTACGTTTCTTTCGTGGATGCTTATACACGACGTACCTGGTTATATTTACTTAAGACTAAGGATCAAGCAACTCATGTTTTTCACTTATTCAGTCAAATGGTTCGCACGCAATTTTCCAATGAGATCAAAGCGTGTAAAGCGAATAGGGCGGTGAGTATAGAAATCTGTCTCTGGTGTTGCTGCGTGCAGGGATTCAGCGTCGTGTGACCTGCCCTCACACATCTCAGCAGAATGGGGTGGTCGAGCGAAAACACAGGCACATTGTTTAGATGGCCTTGTCATAGCTAGCTCATGCGTCCCTACCCATGAAGTCGAGTGTTTGCTGTGGTTTCAGCTGTCCATCTTATTAAAATATTGCCTACCAAAGTATGAGTGAACAAAACTCTACTTGATTCGAAAAATTATTTTCTTTTTAATTTCAAATTATTTGAGTCAATTCAAAATTTTTAGTTGATTCTCGAGTTCAAGTCGACTTCATATTTTTTCAACTCGAAAAATTGAAAAATTGAATTTCAAAACGACATCATTTTGATATTTAAGTTTAAATGTTTAAACTACGTCGTTTAGTCCTTGTTTCTTAAGTCTGTTATTTTCGCCCCGGGCCAAAAGCACGCACGTACGTATCCTCCATTTCCAACCAAAGTCAAAATCCCTAATTCAACTCATTAGCAAGCTCAACATCACAACAAAATTCCCAAATCCAGGTATGTTCGATTCCAATTTTCTTTTCCATCTTTACCATATATCTCTCTCATATTTCTTTAATCTGATTATAATCTGATTTTTCCCTCTCAATTTCGATTGTATTTGATTTTGAATATGTTGCATTTTTTTAATCTTTAGTGTTTTGATCGTGCTTTACAATTTTAAATGTTTTATCCTAGGGTTTCATACTACCACTGATTTTTATATATAAGAATATAAAATTTAATCAGCTTTACTTATTCCCTCCTTTAATCTCGTCTCTGATTAAAAATTAGGCTTTTAAAATTCGATCATCAAATTGCCTTAGTGCACTGGAATGCATTTTATCTGCCTTTGGAGTTGATGTGGATGGCAAGTATTAAACATGTCTTATGATAAGTGTGGCTATCCACTTAGTTTCCCTATGCCTCCATGGGCAGTTTTGATGTTTCCTAAACCTGGACACTGTCTCTAATATAACAAACTTAGCTATCTAGGATTTGCTATGTATGTATGGTTTCTTTGTTCTGTGGTTTTGTGAAGATTGATAATTCGTGTGCGATATGTTCGTGTGCAATTAGCATCCTATGCATCCATAGATCATTAAATTGTTTAAACTGGGTCGGCATTTCTGCACATATGTTATATTAGTGCTATCAAGTTATGGTCAAGAAAAGAAAGCTTCAAATCTGTATGTCTGTTAAGATTCTCCCCTCCCCCAATATGCTTAACAGTCGAAAGTTTTTGTCAAGAATAAATTGTTTTTTCTAAGATTAACTAGAAATGGTTTGAATAGTTTTTGCTGTTGTATTGCGAAGGACAGAGTTTGTACTTGAAACCTTGATTTCTTGGTGCTAATTAGTTTATTCTTCTATATATTTGCTATAATGTACAAGCAACATTAAAAGGCAAAACCATATTTTCTTTTTTATTCTTATACGTTTTGCTGTTAAGACTTCTTTTGAAGGACTTTTTAATGTCACCTGAGTATGGTGCACATTTTCAATTCCAGTGTAATGTTTATCTCACTTCTGCCCCTCCCACCCCTCTAAATATTTATGTTCGGGTCAATAGGATGATGGAATGATGCTTACTTTTTATGGTTTCTTTCTTTTATGAAAATGTTTGTCGTAACCGTTTTTCGTCCGGGCACGAATTTTTTTTATGCTTGGTTGGAAAAATAATGTGAATAATAAATAATTTGAGAGTCGCCATCGGCCTTTTGGGTCAGGTAGGTCGAATACCTAAAAATTATCTTTTAAAAGAGTTTTTAAGAAAACATCAGTTAAAAGATGAGCTGATCTGCGTTTATAACCAAAAATTCTTTCTTTTTTATAATAAAAAGGGATTCGTGGTCGGTTACGTTTAGGGAAGGATTAGCACCCCTACAACGCCCAAAATTGGTACTTTTTAATTATAAATTGTCTCTATTATTAGAAATTTAAAAATTCAAAATATATTTAATTTATAATCTTATTATTTCAAAATTATAATTATGAAAAGAATATATTAATTTATATACATTTATAAATAAAATATTTATTAGAAATATCAGAAAAGGACTTCTAGGTGCCTTAAGACAGCTCTTTTCTTCAATATTAAAAAAAAATGACAAACATTTTTTTAAGACAAAAATTTATTTTAATATAGTAAGATATTTATTTATTCAAAAATATCAGAAAAGGGCTTCTAGGTATCTTAAGACAGCTCTCTTCTTTGATATTAATAAATAAAAATATATTAAAATTTTAATAATTTAAATAAAACTAAATTATAATTTTTATAATATTTAATTATTTAAAATACCAGAATATGACATCCAGTTATATTAAGACTGCCCTTTTCTTTGATATCGAAAATAAATAAACATTATTATTTAAAAATATATATATATATATATTTATGTGACTAAGATAATAATAAAATAATAATTAAAGCAATAATTAAAATATAAAAGTAATAACAAAATAATATTGTAATTAAATAATGATCAAATAAAAGAAATTCAAATTATAAAACTAAATATAAAGTATTAAAAATAAAGATAATTCGAAATATTATGAAAGATAATGATTAATAGTGTAATTTAACCTAATTAATTAATACGTGATTAAAATAATAATTAATAAACTATGAGGGACTAAATTTGATATTTTCCTAAATATATATATGCTGATAAGGACTAAATTAAAATAAAATAAAATTAAAAGACTAAATTAAAATAATCAAAAATTGCTTTTAGTGACTAAATTACAAGATATACAAACTTGGAGCACTGCGGACGAGGTTTACCCCTGATAGAAATTACACGCACACTCCTCCCCCTTAAACGACGTCGTATGGGGGAAGGTTTATAAACCTTAAACCGGCTGGCCCTTCAGGCCAACCTTTCATTTCTTCATTTCTCTTCTTCTCTCAAACAGACAGAGAGAAGATTTCTCTCTGCTTCTCTCTAAAATTAGAGAAAGCCGTCCCGGTCAGCCACCGCTGTCGGCCACCGTTAACGGTGGCCGGAAATTACAAAACCCACCCCAAATCGAAGCCCCTATTTTTCTATACCCGGATCTAAGGTTGTTTTAGCTTAAAACCTTACCAATTGTCGTAGATCTAGGATATTTCTCTTCGACGTTTCGGTTCTCCGATGACTTGTGGAGGCTCTCACGACGGCGATTTCCTCGGTAAGTCTCTTTTTCTCTTCTTTCGGTTTGTATTTTCTGGGATCGTTGGTGTAGTTCTTGCTTTGTTGGTTGCTCTCCCTTTCTATCTCCTCGTCTGTTTCTCTGTTGTTCTTCGTCTGTTCGCTGCCTTTTTTTTTCTTCGTTGTTGTTGACTGGGATGTTTGGTATATATATATATATATATATTTTTTGCTCTTGTTTCTGTTTTTCTCCGGTTCTTCCTCTTTTTTTTTTTTTTTTTTGCAGGTGTGGTCGATGGCTTTTATAGCCATCGACGGTGTGACTCTCGGACCGGTCAAAGAAATGGAGTTCGGTGAGTCACCAAAACTATGTGGTGACTCACCCCATAGCCGCGACGTGTGGGGGAGGCAGCTGGCTTCTGAAGACTTCGTCGGAGGCGGTGGCGCCATGGTTGAAACACCTGGCATTGGAGGTGTCGGCAGCGTCGATTGGAGCACTTGACATCAAAGGTTGAGGCATCTGGAAGCTTCTGGCAGCTGGAGAGGCGGCTGCGGCGCGGGGTTTCTGGAAACGGCGGTTGGGAGCTAGGGTTTAGAAACCCTAGCTGAAACTCCCAAATGATTTGGGCTTCTCAGGCCTGGTTCAAGTTGGGTCACTGTTGGACCTGATCTGGGCTCCGGGATCTTGTAATTGGGCTTTGTAATATTTAATAAATAATATATAATAATAATTATAATAATAATAATAATAATTTTAAATTTAAAATGAAAAAAATGATGTCTATAGCTGCCCCTCTTTGCTCATCATTGTGTTAACAAGAATAGAGCAAAGACGAAAAAGACAATAATTTTTTCATTTGGCTTCTTTTGAGCAGGATGGAAATGTTGAAAATATAATGCACTGAAGAGCTTATAGATGACCCGAAGGTTTTGAAAACATCATGCACTGAAGGGCTTATGGATGACTCGAAGGTTTTGAAAACATCATGCACTGAAGGGCTTATAGATGACCCGAAGGTTTTGAAAACATCATGCACTGAAGGGCTTACAGATGACTCGAAGGTTTTGAAAACATCATGCACTGAAGGGCTTATAGATGACTCAAGGTTTTGAAAACATCATGCACTGAAGGGCTTACAGATGACTCGAAGGTTTTGAAAACATCAAAAAAGCTCCCGAAGGCTTTTTGGAAACATCAAAAAGCTGATCCATCGAGTGATGAAAATTTATGTTTCGAGTGAAACTATCTCGAGCGAGACAAATTTTGTTTTAAGGAAAACAATCTCAAGTGAGATAAATTGCTATTTCAAGTGAAACTGTCTCGAGCGAGACAAATTTTGTTTTAAGAAAAACAATCTCAAGTGAGATAAATTGCTATTTCGAGTGAAACTGTCTCGAGCGAGACAAATTTTGTTTTAAGAAAAACAATCTCAAGTGAGATAAATTGCTATTTCGAGTGAAACTGTCTCGAGCGAGACAAATTTTGTTTTAAGAAAAATAATCTCAAGTGAGATAAATTGCTATTTCGAGTGAAACTGTCTCGAGCGAGACAAATTTTGTTTTAAGAAAAACAATCTCAAGTGAGATAAATTGCTATTTCGAGTGAAACTGTCTCGAGCGAGATAAATTTTGTTTTAAGAAAAATAATCTCAAGTGAGATAAATTGCTATTTCGAGGGAAAATGTTTACTAAGTAAAAAACTAAGAAAATCGTTTTCTTACTTTTCAACAATTTCATTTTCAGAAAAGATTGAATGAGAAACTTTGGAAATCGTTTTCTCATTATGTTTCAAGATAACCTGTTGATTGGGTAACATGCCCCAATCTCAAGATAAGGTTGTTAGAAATAGTTTACTAAGTAAAAAACTAAGAAAATCGTTTTCTTACTTTTCAACAATTTCATTTTAGAAAAGATAAAATGAGAAACTATGAAAATCATTTTCTCATTATGTTTTTTAAATAACATATTGATTGGGTAACATGCCCCAATCTCAAGATAATGCTCATTCTTGTGGATTGCGTCCATCTCTTCTTCAGATGTTTGCGTGATTCCTGTATTTTTGGTTTTGAATACCTTCTTCTTGTAAGGTATTTTTTACCTTCTTCGTTTTTCCGAAGATCTGTAAAACTTCATGTTTGAATACACTCAGATGTATCAATGTAATGCATTGTCTATTGTGTAAATGATGTTTTTATGAATGCATGAATGTTGATGCAATCTTCATTTGACTTCAAAATGGTGAACTCGATCTTCCTTCAGTTCATCATTTATTGCCAGGGTTACATCTGAATATCAGTGTCGCAACTTATGCTATTAAGCTTGCATTTCTGCAGAATCATCTGATCAACTTGTATCTTTGCTGTCTTCTTTGCTTCATGAAGGTCTCAGAAGAAATGTTTCATTTGTGGAACTCTTGCCGTAGTCAAAACTATGACCTTGATGTCCCATTTTGTCTTGGATGAAACCAATTTTCTTTGCTTGGACTTGTGTAGAAATCCCATAAAGCTTTCATCTTTGAAAAGAGAATATGTCATCTTTTAAAAAGAGAATCTATCGTCTGACTCAGCAGGGATTAATTAGGAGAGTAGAGTCTATTCTAATTTGACTCTTGAAACACATCACAAGGAAGATTTATTCCAATTTCTTTCATGTCTCCACATATAATCAGATCTCGAATAAGGCAACTTGGACCATATCGTGTTGAGATGCTTAACAATCAACCTGTCATTCAACCTTAGTTAGCTCCATTAGTTTCTTGTTGTTAAAATTTCAGCTCTCTTTCTGTGGAAAGGAATCTTCATCATATCTCACTTCTAATCTTGGGGTTGAAGAAGACAAAATTCATCTTGGGTCAACAAAGGAAAACCATATGATAACAATATTGGTTCAACACTATACTCACTGGGTCGTAAAACATTTGATAACACATTCTTCATCTTATGTGGTTTCTGCTCAGATGTAAAATATTTGGAAACACATTCATCCTTTCCTGTGGCTTCTGCCAAGGTTTCTCAATTATTGAAACTCATTGTCTAGTGTTCAAAGTTTTTGTATGATGTCACTAGACCATTTGAGAACAAAATTCCATGGGGATTCAAGTGTGATGTTGGTATGACCAAAAAGTTGGTCAAATTCACAAGATATGCTGGTGTCGAATTGAATAGGAGACACTAACTGATCTTGATATCATCTCGGGCAAAGACAAATGTGATACTGATCACGTTTTCTTCTATAATAATCTTTGTAGGAAGTAAAAACACATCAACTATAGGATCCATGTACAGAAAAAGGTTCATGAAATTCTTGCTGCTGGGGATGAAACGCACATGATAACACATGAAACGCACATGAAATTCTTGGCTGGCAATGATGACCCCAGTAATAACGGGAATAACATTAATGTAAGTGAGTCGAGTCTCCATTCCAATGTCATCAAGCAAGTAAAAACTGATGTGAAAAACAACTTCATAATCCCAACAGTATGGTTTAAACTAATTGTCAGGAACCTCAAAGAAATATTTTCAATTATCACTAACACACAAGAGGCCAAATTAAATGCTAAGATCTTTAGGAACTGAACCCTGGATCGAGTAGTTTGCCTGGGGACCATCTTTACCCCTGTTGGGTAGATATTTGTTCAACAGGACCCTGATGTAAGTGTTTGATGAATGAAGCAATTAAGTCAGCTCAACTGTCACTGTTTCATCATTTTCATTCTTCATACATTTCTGTCTTATTGTAAATATTTGTTCAAGTCAATGATCTTGACATAGGAAGATATAGGCCTTCAGCATGCCCCAATATTTACTGATATGAGCGTTCAAAATACATCAACATTCTTAATTCTGATTGAAAGGGGCTTTCAGCTTTCCCCGACATTTGCTTCTTGTTAATATGAGCCTTCAAAATGCCCCACATGGATCTGTCTGAAATGGGCTTTCGATATGCCCTAATATTCTGCTTCTGGTTTATTTTCAATGTCTGTTTGACTTGAATATCATGATCCCCACGAGGTCTAATTTTGACAATGAACTATTGTAGGTACTTGTGGCTTTATTCGTGCCCCAAATCTGTTTATCTTGAATGCTCTCATTATGGTGCCACTAAACAGCAGTGTTGTCAAGTAAATGGAGGAATCCTCTTCACGTTGTCATAAACTTAAGAAGTATTCAATCATTCATTCCAGGTTGACACAGTGGCTTATCATCTTTCAGTGAAGGCCATATCTGAAATATACTTTTATGTGGGAGAGAAACCAATTTATGCGAATAGTAATCTGATGCAATGGCAAGATTACATATATAGTGGTACAGGCTCATCAAAAATCCGCACCCATGCAACATGTTGATCCTGATAACAACTCATCTGATTATGAAGCGATCTTTCAAGATGATTTCACAAATATTGATTCTTCTGATATCGAGGAAATCATGAATTCTGATTCTGATGAGGAGAGTAAACTGTTATACTTGACAAAAATAGGATATTCAGAGTCTGAGGATTCAATAACCATGAAGAGATGTGGTCTGAATTCATCAATTACAGAGTTGACAGATTTTATATGTGCTGCTCAAATGGCTAAGGCTGTTGACGCACTTCTTTCAGTAGAAGATAGGAAGCAAATATGCAATGATCCCAATTACATGAAAAGGCGAAACTTGGGCTATGATTTTTGGAAAATGAAGAAACAGAGAAAGCTTGAAAAGAAGCTTCTTAATGAAGACGATCATGCAGTTCACCTTTCAATTACAATGATCAGATCAGATAACTCAAAGAACCCTTCCAGAAGATGCTATTGTGCCTCCTTATTTCTACTACAAGAATGTAGCACTTGCTCTAGTTGATGTTTGGACCGAAATGATGTAGAGCCAGAATTCGAAGATTCAAAGTATTTTCATGTTGCTGCACTGAAAAGGGGCTATGTTCATAATCTGCCAATTGAGAACATATTTCTTCTTATTCCGCTTCCTCAATGTGTCACAAAGTTGAACTGTTTACAAACATGTACATGAAGTACCAAATTGACAGAAAGGATCCGCAAAGTTCTTGAAACTTCTGATGATGAGCCACCTTCGAGTGTCCAGAAGTATGTTCTTGATGAGTGCTGAAAATGGAATCTGGTATGGGTTGGAAGGAATAAAGTTACTCCATTTGAACTTGATGAGGTGGAAATGCTTTTAGGTTTCCCTAAAAACTATACACGAGGAGGAGGATCTACTAGAGATATGTTCCCAGTGATATCAATGTCCTGTCTCTTTTTCTGGAATCAGTGATGCAGAGGTCACCTTCTACTGTCTTGGCATATCTTTGAAAACAGATGTGCAAGAACTGAATAATGATCAGTTGGAGCAATTGATGAGTAAATTTGTCGAATTCGACCTTGTTGTCAGTGGCATCCAGCGTAACAACCTTACTGGAAGAAATAAACATCATCAGGATGAACTAAAAGATTTTTGTTGGTGCATTTTCTTGCAATGACTGCTATGAACACTGTCTCTTCTGTTACTCCAATATATCCCACTCTTTTCGAATCATGGAACGGTTTAGTTAACAGTAAAACTGGTTATCTTCAACTTTTGGAATCCTGTAACCAATGTTACCCTATATAAAAGGCCTATAAGGGTAGATTCTGTTCCAATGTCTTATTCTGTGCCATAAGTCCTCAAATTCAAATTCAGCAATTTTCTGAAGGACATAATAGATACCATATTGACAAAGAAAATGATCGGCATAGAAGAAGTAGCAATAATGTATCAAGACTTGAGCCAACATCAAGATATAACCAGAGTGCAGGTAGTGACTTGTTCATGGCTCTATGATGTAATCTTCTAGAGAACATGAATTGATGGTTAGGGAAAATAATTTGTCTGGTGATGCTTATCACCCTCAACATGAGATAAACGATAATCTTTCTTGATGGCCTCAAATAATGTCATAGGGGAGTGTCACAATCTCAATTCTCCAGACTTTCTGGCTTCTCAGAGCACTTGCCTTAAAAAATGTGAAGTGCTTCATTATTCTGGCCTCGTTTATTCTTTTTCTACAACAGAGGTAGAATAAGCAATAATTGCTTCAAGGACCTTCTCCATTTGAGACTGTCCTGTTTGAAAATGTTTTTTTTTCTTTATGAAAGAATTTTGTAAAGTATTATCCCTTTCAGGTTCACAATATAATCGAATCATAAACAAGGTTCACAATATAATCAAATCATAAACAATGAGTTTAATGAATATCAAATAAATCAACTACACATTTAAATCATTAAAAAGTCATAGTCCTATGGCAAGTGTCAAAACTATTGACTAATTTAAGGTGTAGGTGGATTTTGGTAAAGTAGGTTCTTTCAAGTTGGTTCAGTATGTCGTTTCGACTTCCACTAACTTGAAGAAATGGTTGTTATGCCCATCTTGTAGAGATGCTTCTTGTTTCCCTACTCTCAGGAACGTCTTTGGGATGTGCGGTGCTTTATTAAGAGCTTAAGATCGTCTCTTATGTCATTGTTGCACCATTCAATATTCGAGCCGCCTTTTTTTAGGTTTTCAACTCGAATCCTCCTTTGGTTTCAAGATGTTATTTAAAAATTTACATCTTGAACCCCCTTTATCATTTTTCATATTATGCATTAAAGATTTTAAAAAAACCAATTTTTGCAAATAAAAATCAATCTTGAGAGGCGAAATGAATTCTGAAGATATTCTCTTTAGATGCCTTCAATCTTGCTTTGCTTGACTTGGATCTGCCTTGCTGGGGATTTTTCCATCATCTGGATCCCTCTAGACTGCCAAATTTTGGATTCATTTCCATTTTCTTATATCTTCATCATTTCTTGCTTTTCTTGTTGAATATGAATCATCGATCCATCTTGTAACTTGAGGTTCCATGAGTCACCTATCTGGATTTAATTTCTCCCTTTTTCCTTTTTCCTTTTTTTTTCTTTTTTTCTTTCTTTTTTTCTTTTTCTGTTTTTTTCTTTCTTTGATGTCTTTGCTGGAGGAGTATAAGACTTCAATTGCTTTGAACACCTCCTTTTCCTTTTGTCCTTTTTCTTCTTCAAGCATAATATCTCTTGACAAATCCGAGTTTATTTGGTTTCTCAGAACTTTCCCATCCCTTTTTGCCAAGATCAACACTTCTCCGGAAAAGGTCTTTTGTTTTTTTTTTCTTTTTTTTACTGGATAGGTCCCTTTCCAATTAGACATTCATTTCCCATGGAAATCTTTATGTACAAGCAAGATCATTTTCAGCATTAGATCACCCTTTTGGAACTCTCTCGGATTTCTGTTCGTAACCTTTCATCGTCTATTTCTGATACATCTGCCCATGGCATATGGCTTTCAATTGGTTCTTATCAATAAGGTTTAATTGATCAAATCGAAATTGGATACATTCAGTATTCTCCAATTTTTCCTCCTTGAGGATACAAAATAATGGGATCTCAACTTCTATTGGTAATACTGCTACCATCCCATAGACTAAACAATAAGGTGTTGCCCTAGTAGATGTTCGCACAGTAATTTAATATGCATACAAGGCAAAAGGTAGCTTCTCGTGTCATCCTTGTAAGCTTTAGTGGTCTTTGTAATGATCCTCTTAAGGTTCTTATTTGCTCCTGCAAATGCCTCATTCATCTTTGGGCGATATGTCACTGAGTTGGCATGCTTGATCTGTGCGCGAAATTTAGTCATCTCATACATATAAGTCTTTCTAAAAAGAGATATCTCCAGGGGGATGAATATTCAAGATTAATTTTACTTACATGAAAAATGTAATTAATGCATGATATATATATTTCAATCAATCACTCTTCCCTTCTTCTTTAAGTATGCCCTAATCACTCGAAATTATCTTCAATGAGTTGGTCCATGATGCCTCATATCGTCTCCTCTTGCAGTAAGATTCACGGATAATTGAAAGTTTGGTTCTTTTGAGGTCTTTTGGTTTATGATGGTTTTGTGTTTGGAAGGAAAAATGTGTGGCTTTTAAAGTCATGTATATGGTAGAAGGTAGTATCATCAATCAATCAACTCTACCCGAGAAGGTAAACATCTAGAGTTTGTGTCTCAAAAACAGGTAGAGACATTTCTTCAGAGTCTCAGATAAATGTAGTGTCAGGATTTGGTTTTGGTAAGGGTCGAGTAATTGGCATTGGGTGAGATATGGAAGATATAACTTTACCACTTGCCAATAGATCTATAACTCTTGAAAAATTAAAAGAATATTTAATCTACTTGATACTCAATAATCTCAAGATTAAAATTTGACTCCTTGCTCATAACCATAAAAAGAAACAAATATTTATTTATTGCACAAAAGGCGGAGAAAGGAACAAAAAACATATTCAAACAAGGTGTTGAAAATAGAAAGTACTACAGTGGTAGATAACACTTCCACTTATTTATTTATCATGACTCATTACTCCTTAAAGGTCCATGCCCCTGATTCAATTAAATTCTGAACCTTGCGTTTTAATGCCCCACAATTCTCAGTAGTATGCCCTATACTTCTCTTGTGGTAGGTACATATTGCATTAACTTCATACCCTTCAGGAAATGGGGTTTTTTTTGGTTTAGACTGAACTGGAGTCACAAGATTCCGCTGAACTAGTAATGGGAGCAATTCTTCATATGTCATTGGAATTTCATCAATATGACCTTTCTCTCGGGTTATTCTATAAGATTTGGTCCCATGATTAGTTGAATAAGATCTCACTGTATTGATCTCAGATTTTCTCTCAATGTCAGTACTATCGAAGCCTCTTATCTTGCCATTCTTGATAGCTATTTCAATCATTTCTCCACACATGATGATATCAGAGAAATTATTAGTGGCAGTCCCTATCATGTGATTAAAATAGGGAGATTTCAATGTACTAATGAACAAAGTAGTGAATTCCCTTTCCGTCAATGGTGGATGCACTTGAGAAGCAACGTTCCTCCATCGTTGTGCATATTGTCGAAAGTTCTCATTGCACTTCATATTCATGTTTTGTAATGTCGTTCGATCATGGGCCATATCAGTCATGTGTTTATATTGACTCAAAAAGGCTTGAGCTAAGTCTTTCTAAGAACGTATTTGAGTACGTTTTAGTTGATTATACCATTTGGAAGCAGGTCCAGATAAACTGTCTTGAAAACAGTGGATCAACAACTTTTCATTCTTCACATAGCCAGTCATGCGACGACAGTACATGGTGATATGAGATGAAGGGCATGTGGTCCCATTATACTTCTCGAAATTTGGAACCTTGAACTTTGGTGGGATAATTAGGTCAGGGACCAAACTTAACTCTTTGGCTTCAAACCCATAAAATGACTCAGCCATCTCTTTAGATTTTATCCCCTCTTCTACATTTTTCAATCTTTGGATGAGTTTTTTCTTTTCAACTAATTCATTTGAGTCAAGGACCTCATTACAAAATTTATCTGACTTTAACTCAGAAGCAATAGGACAATCAGCGGGGAACGAAGCTTCAGCTTGATATTGTGGGACTTTAACATTGAAATGAACTGGTGCTTGGGTTTCCTGATGCGCAGAAGTGTGCTCCGGAATGTGAATAGATGTAATACCAAGAGGATGTGTGGGGTTTTCAACAAGACTTTTCCCAGTGGTCAAATGCGTCTCAGTCACTTTTTCCAACTTGTTCAGTAGATTGATCTGAGAATTTTCGATATTAGCTTCAACTTGTACCAACTTGCTTCTCAATTCTTCTTGTGTCTCTTTCTGCTTTATCTCAACTTTGGCTAGTCTATCCTCAGTTTCTTTATGCATTTTTCTTGTATTGTGCTAAGCGTTTTTGCTACAAGTAAGAATCAAATCCCTTGTTGAATCTTGATAAGTTGCTCTTGCAGTTTCTCAATTCTACAAACCCTTGCTAAAATCTCATTCATGGTTCTTGTCCTTGTTTAGGAAGACCAAGTTAGCTCCACTTTGATTTCAAAAATTCTGTCATGGAATCCTCCACGAATTATTCCCAGGTTTTCATGATTAAATATATGTAAAATAACTTGAAACCAAATGCAATTATGTAAAGATGCAAATGCAAAAAATGAAAATATGAATACGAACGTAAAAATACAAATATGAAAAAAATGAAAACATAAAAATATGAATGTAAATATAAAAATGTAAATTGTGCAATACAAAAGCAAACATAAAAATATAAATGCAAAATGAAAAATGCAAAGATGCAAAATGAAAATGCATGTATGAAAAGGTGTTTACTCAAGAGTGATCATCTTAGAACAGATTTCATTGAACACAAAAAGTTTCGGTACATCAAACAAAACTTTACATATAAGGGATAGCTTTCACTCCTAACTTTTTTATTTCCATTAAAAGCCAAACTAACTTCCACTCATACTCAGGTGTGGAGTTATCTATCTGCTTTATTTCTCTCATGAAGCCAGCTAAGTCTACCAGCTTATGAGCCACATTGTTTGCTTGAACAACAACTTCCTTCATGATATTGTCCTTTTCCTTCATCTTCCGTGTCAATTATCGGAGTTGTGAACAATGTTGCTCATTTTTTCTTGTGAGAGAATCTTTATGTTCAAAAAGTTGTCGTACAAGATTCCCATAATCATCTAAGCATTCCTTCAATGTCTTGTTCTTGTCTATATTTTCTTTTAATTCAGTATCAATCTCATGCTGATGAATCTGATATGATGCTTCCATGTTGGTCATAGCATTATTCAACATTTGATTTTTGGCTTGATATTTTCCCAATTCAATGGCAGTTGTATTGCGTCTTTCTTCTGCAACTCTTGAATCATGACAAAACTTCTTAGCTTGACCTTTATGTATGTTACAATTCTTTTTCAGTTTGATGACCCTCGTGATCCACTCTTCTGGGGTGTTTCCTATGCCAGCCTTTTGAAAGACTTGACTGACCTTCTGGAAATCTTCATGCATGTTTTCCATTTTGGTGCTCAATTCCTTGTTTTGATCCTTCAAATGACGTATTTGAGCTTCGAACCTCAGCAAATCTTTTTCCTTCTGGACGTCTTTACTAATGCTCTTACCTTTGAATACATTTGGTGTTAATCTGGCAAGATCTTCAGTTACCAAACTAGGTTGATCATTTATCATAAACTGCAAGATTCCCTGATCCAAAAGACTTTGGACTCGACGTTTGAAGGCAAGACAATTCTCGATGGTATGTCCTTGAGCTCCGACATGATATTCACAATGAACGTTGATATCATACCAATTTGGATACGGAGGTTGGAATGGTTTTATGTAATATGGAGCTATTTCTCGTGCTTCAAGTAACTTTTCATACAAATCTTTATATGATATAGGTATAACATCAACATGAGAACCTCCTTTTGTCTTGAATTGAACCTGAGTTTTAAATATCGGGAGTATACTAAACTTCGATGATTTTAGATTACATGATTTCTTCTCTTCTCTGGGAGCTTGTACAGTTGTCACCATTTCTTTGGTATCTCCAGACGATTGGTGAATACGAATGATGATTGTCTGTAATTTCTCCAATTGGTTAAGATCCGAAGTCCCTTGCATATATGAAATTGCATGATTATCTTCATTAAGCTTTATCTCTTTCTGTGCAGGAATCTCTTCTCTTTTGGCCAAAACAGATATTCTATCCATCATTTTGGACATCTGCTCTCTTATTTCTCGTATCTCCTTTTGCTCTTCAATGGGCATACAATCTTTGGGTGCATAGCTCTTCTCTATCTTCAGAGTTCCCTCAGGATGTCTTTTCTTGGCCGCATCATATTTTGTTTGATCATAGAACTTTTTGTCCATTTATGATTTCTTTCTAATTTGATGAACAGTCTTTTCAGTTAACACCTTTTGGTCATGATCATGCAATGCAAACAAAAGAAAATAATTTAAACAAATTAGAGCAAAAATAACATACATGGGAAAATAAGAAAAAATAAAATGGTTAATACCAACTAATTGAAATTTTTTTTATTTATCATGGTATATAATAAATCCTAACCTCATGCTTTCTAGTTCCATGCTTTGTTTGGAAAAATTAACCTAACCGCATGATTTCTAGTTCGCATGCATTTATTCAGGGAGAAAAAATAATAATAAATTAAAAGCTAGAGCTTATTTCTCCTTTGTGTGCACCTATGAACAGAGGTTCAGTACTGTGAATTTCTAGGGTTTATTATATGCAGAGTTTCAGTTCTAGGAGTAAAGGTACTCGAATTGTCCTTGTTGATGCCCCCTTGGGCTGTCAACCCTCAATCCTAGTCCATTACAGACTTAAACAGATCGAGTTCAATTCGAGGGGACACATTTCTCTATACCTGACACGGAGAATAAATTCTCACGAAGACATAGAGCATATGAACCCCGAAAGTTACTTGCTAGGTCTGACACGAAGAATAAATTCTCACGAAGACGTCGCTTTCACTCCCACTTAAAAAGGACAAACTCAATTATAGAGCTTTATGTTATGCAATGCAAGTGTTGTGTGTGAGGAGAAATGTTCAAACCTCTAACAGAAAAATAAATAATAAAATAAAATACTTGCAAATAAAATGAGATATTAATAAGAAAATATATAAAAACTATAAAAATAATAAGTATATAAAATAATTTGAAAAGAAAGAATTATAAATTAAATATATGAAATTTTAATTTATAATTAATAGAGACAATTTAAAAGTTTGACCGATCCCCAGTGGAGTCGCCAAGCTGTCGTAACCGTTTTTCGTCCGGGCACGAATTTTTTTATGCTTGGTTGGAAAAATAATGTGAATAATAAATAATTTGGGAGTCGCCATCGGCCTTTTGGGTCAGGTAGGTCGAATACCTAAAAATTATCTTTTAAAAGAGTTTTTAAGAAAACATCAGTTAAAAGATGAGCTGATCTGCGTTTATAACAAAAAATTCTTTCTTTTTATAATAAAAAGGGATTCGTGGTCGGTTACGTTTAGGGAAGGATTAGCACCCCTACAACGCCCAAAATTGGTACTTTTTAATTATAAATTGTCTCTATTATTAGAAATTTAAAAATTCAAAATATATTTAATTTATAATCTTAATATTTCAAAATTATAATTATGAAAAGAATATATTAATTTATATACATTTATAAATAAAATATTTATTAGAAATATCAGAAAAGGACTTCTAGGTGCCTTAAGACAGCTCTTTTCTTCAATATTAAAAAAAAATGACAAACATTTTTTTAAGACAAAAAATTTATTTTAATATAGTAAGATATTTATTTATTCAAAAATATCAGAAAAGGGCTTCTAGGTATCTTAAGACAACTCTCTTCTTTGATATTAATAAATAAAAATATATTAAAATTTTAATAATTTAAATAAAACTAAATTATAATTTTTATAATATTTAATTATTTAAAATACCAGAATAGGACATCCAGTTATATTAAGACTGCCCTTTTCTTTGATATCGAAAATAAATAAACATTATTATTTATAAAATATATATATATATATATATATATATATATATTTATGTGACTAAGATAATAATAAAATAATAATTAAAGCAATAATTAAAATATAAAAGTAATAACAAAATAATATTGTAATTAAATAATGATCAAAATAAAAGAAATTCAAAATTATAAAACTAAATATAAAGTATTAAAAATAAAGATAATAATTCGAAATATTATGAAAGATAATGATTAATAGTGTAATTTAACCAAATTAATTAATACGTGATTAAAATAATAATTAATAAACTATGAGGGACTAAATTTGATATTTTCCTAAATATATATATGCTGATAAGGACTAAATTAAAATAAAATAAAATTAGAAGACTAAATTAAAATAATCAAAATTGCTTTTAGTGACTAAATTACAAGATATACAAACTTGGAGTACTGCAGACGAGGTTTACCCCTGATAGAAATTACACGCACACTCCTCCCCCTTAAACGACGTCGTATGGGGGAGGGTTTATAAACCCTAAACCGGCTGGCCCTTCGGGCCAACCTTTTATTTCTTCATTTCTCTTCTTCTCTCAAACAGAGAGAGAGAAGATTTCTCTCTGGCTTCTCTCTAAAATTAGAGAAAGCCGTCCTGGTCAGCCACCGCTGCCGGGCTCCGGCCACCGCTGCCGGCCACCGTTAACGGTGGCCGAAAATTACAAAACCCACCCAAAATCGAAGCCCCTATTTTTCTATACCCGGATCTAAGGTTGTTTTAGCTTAAAACCTTACCAATCGTCGTAGATCTAGGATATTTCTCTTCAACGTTTCGGTTCTCCGATGACTTGTGGAGGCTCTCACGACGGCGATTTCCTCGGTAAGTCTCTTTTTCTCTTCTTTTGGTTTGTATTTTCTGGGATCGTTGGTGTAGTTCTTGCTTTGTTGGTTGCTCTCCCTTTCTATCTCCTCGTCTGTTTCTCTGTTGTTCTTCGTCTGTTCGCTGCCTTTTTTTTTCTTCGTTGTTGTTGACTGGGATGTTTGGTATATATATATATATATATATATATATATATATATATATATATTTTGCTCTTGTTTCTGTTTTTCTCCGGTTCTTCCTCTTTTTTTTTTTTTGCAGGTGTGGTCGATGGCTTTTATAGCCATCGACGATGTGACTCTCGGACCGGTCAAAGAAATGGAGTTCGGTGAGTCACCAAAACTATGTGGTGACTCACCCCGTAGCCGCGACGTGTGGGGGAGGCAGTTGGCTTCTGAAGACTTCGTCGGAGGCGGTGGCGCCATGGTTGAAACACCTGGCATTGGAGGTGTCGGCAGCGTCGATTGGAGCACTTGGCATCAAAGGTTGAGGCATCTGGAAGCTTCTGGCAGCTGGAGAGGCGGCTGCGGCGCGGGGTTTCTAGAAACGGCAGTTGGGAGCTAGGGTTTAGAAACCCTAGCTGAAACTCCCAAATGATTTGGGCTTCTCGGGCCTGGTTCAAGTTGGGTCACTGTTGGACCTGATCTGGGCTCCGGGATCTTGTAATTGGGCTTTGTAATATTTAATAAATAATATATATAATAATAATTATAATAATAATAATAATAATTTAAAATTTAAAATGAAAAAATGATGTCTACAATGTTAATATATCTTATTTTGATAATGTAGATGAGTGAATCATTAGGGACTCAAAGCTCACAACTATGTAGTAATAGTTCAACTCAAAGTTCACAAAGTTCTTCTACATGCAAAGTCAATGATCCAACGAGTAATAAAAGTGTTCGAAAGAAACAAAAACCAAGAGCATCATGTTGGAATCATTTAAAAAAAATATGTAGCTAAAGATGGGGAGAACAAGGCAAGATGCAATTATTTTGACATGACTTACTGGATATAAACCAGTGGTTCTACAACCATTTTGAATAATCATTTGAAGACATGCTTAAAAAACCTCGAGGCAATACTTCATATTCTAAACAATTAGAAATAGCAATACATCGGGCTGACCTTGAAAGCGAAGCGAAAAAACTTTCAACTTGGAAGTTTAAAGAAGATGCTATTAGAAATGCATTGATTCACATGATAAACGTGGATAAGCTACCTTTTCGAATTGTGGAGGGATAAGGGTTTAAGTCATTTCTTTCTCTGACATGCCCAAGGTTTCATCTCCCTTCTCGTTTTACAATTAGAAGGGATTGTCTTGATTTATTCAACTCCATGAAGAAGTTAATGAAGAATGCTTTTGAAAAAGATACTAGTAGAATTTGTTTGACAACTGGTACTTAGACTTTACTGCAAAGGGCATCTTACATGGTTCTAATGGCACATTGGATATATGATGAATGTATGTTATAAAAGAGAATTATAAATTTCTGCCCGATATCTACTCATAGAGGTGAAAGCATAAGTTAAGCCCTTGAAAAATGCATCATAGATTTGGGGATTGAGAGTCTTCACTATTATAGTTGATAATGCATCCGATAATAGTGTTGGTATTGAATATTTGAGAAAGAAATTGAACCATTGAAATACTTGTGTTGCAAATGGAAAATATGGGGATATGAGATGTGTTCTACACGTTATTAATCTCACCGTTCAAGAAGGTGTTAAGTATGCTTCTTTGTCTATTGATCGAGTTAGAGCTGTTGTGAGGTACTTAAGAGCACCATCATCAAGGATGAAAAAGATTCTATGATTGAGCAGAAGAAGAAATAATAGATATTAAAGATCATTTGCATTTAAATGTTTCTACTAGGTGGAAATCAATGTATATGACGTTGAAGGTGGTTGAAAATATGAGCATGCATTTGATTCATATGCTCGTGATGACAATAGTTTTTTTTCTTGACCTCATAGTTGGAGATGGAGTCCATACATTTGATGATTGGGAAAATGTTCGAAGAATTGTAAAAGTTCTATAGCCTTTTTATGATCTTACATTGAAGGTGTCCAAATCATTGCGTGTCACCTCTCATTTCTTTTAGGAAACATTAATAGACATGCATTGTTTACTTGTTGTATGGATAAATTGTGCGGATTTAGAAATAATATCAATGGCTTAAAAAATGAGGGATAAGTACAACAAGTATTGGGGTGATGTCAAGAATATCAACTTCATAGTTTACTTGGCCATTATTTTAGACCCACGAGAAAAATGGGTTTTGTGAATTTTGAGGTATACTTGCATTTTCCTAATATTGCTAACGAGGTAATGAAGATGATTGATAAATAATTACATTGTTTGTTTGATGTATACTATTCTATTTTTGGGAGAATTGTGAGTCATGAAGGATAATCATGTATTCCGATAAAAGTTTCCATGTCTATGGACTTACATCAATTGAAGGCAAGTTTAGTTGTGCAACAATATTTCTTGAATAAGCAACGAGTTGGTTTGCAACAAAAATTTGAGTTGGATAAATATTTAATTGAGGAGGAGTATGAAAATAACTCGAGTTCATTTGATTATTATTGCAGTGGAAAATGAATAGTCCAAGATACCATGTTCTTGCACAAATGGCTCGATACCCTGTTCTTGCACAAATGGCTCGATAGCTTGTTCTTGCACAAATGACTCGGTACGTTTTTTAGATTCCTATCTCTACAGTTGCCTCAGAAAGTGCATTCAACACAGGTGGACGTGTTCTAGATGATTTTAGAAGTTCATTAACTTCGACGATGGCTGAAGCTTTGATTTGCACTCAGGATTGACTTCGGAAATATAAGAATCTCATTAATCTTGACGAGTATGTTGTAGAACTTTAAACATGGAAGATGTTAATATTTAGTTTTGATTTGCAATATTAATTTTTTCTTCAATTATATTATAAATTTATTTATAATTTAACTAACATATTTTTTTAAACTTTTTTAGATTTATCAAGAATATTCGATAATGAAAAAGCTTTTTCAAAGTTACAGACGGTGCATGAAGAAGAGGACGTCTAAGGTTTTCGACAATATAGTTCGAGAATTCAAGAAGTAGTTTGTTGTAATTGACTTTTTAGATTATCATCGTTTATTTTGTATCATCTTGTGATGTTGGATTTTCTAAACTCTACTATGTAATTGTTCGATTTCGTTATTAATATATTTTGGGGTATTATTTTTCCTCATTCCGCTCTCTTTAGTTTTTGTTTTGGCATGACTTGGATAAGAAGGGGTTTTAATGAGACCCTTTTTTAATGAAAAAATTATTATTTTATAGAGAAATTCTAACAACTCGACTCGAATAACTAGACTTGACTTGAAAAAAATTTCAATTCAACTTCGAGTTATAAAATATGACTCAAATAACTCGACTTGACTTGAAAAAAATTTCAATTCAAATCCGAGTTGCAAAATAGGACTCGAATAACTTAAAATTTTTTACTCGACTCGATTGAATGCTCAAACCTCTATACAAAGGCCTTACATGGGCTTTCACCCATTGAGAAGTTGTTTGGGGTACAGCCTGAGTTGAGCCATTTAAGTGTATTTGGGTGTCGTTGTTTTCCTCACCTTCGACCCTTTAACTCTAGGAAGCTTTAGTTTTGGTCTTACCCGTGTGCCTTTTTAGGGTACAACGTGCAACATCGTGGTTACAATTGCTTAGCACCAAATGGTAAGTTGTTTGTTTCGAGTCACGTGGTGTCTGATGAACGAGTTTTTCCATTTGAAGAGGTGTCTCTAGGTTCATCTGGTAGTATTAACCTTTCTACTGCTCAATTATCATCCCTGTTTATCGTGCCAAGAGCTACATCTTTTTGTAAGGTTGTGACTAAAATTGAGGTTGCTCCTCTTTCAGCGTAGCTTGGTCGTGTGGAATCCACTCTCAATTCCCAGCATGAGGGGGTCTACATCTGATTCCCAACATTTTGCCCATGAGTCAGAAAAGCAGTCTTACACGAGAATGATGTGAAGTCAACAAGAGTTGGTATTTTTAGGGTACAACGTGCAACATCGTGGTTACAATTGCTTAGTACCAAAGGTAGGCTGTTTGTTTCGCGTCACTTGGTGTTTGATGAACGAGTTTTTCCATTTGAAGAGGTGTCTCTGAGTTCAGCTAGTAGTCTTAACCTGTCTACTGCTCAATTGTCATCCTTGTTTATCGTGCCAAGAGCTGCATCTTTTTGTAAGGCTGGGACTACAGTTGAGGTTGCTCCTCTTTCAACGCAGCTTGGTCGTGTGGAGTCCACTCTCAATTCCCAACATGAGGAGCATGGGGGTTCTACAGCTGATTCCCAGCACGTTAACCATGAGTCAGAAAAGCTGCCTTTCGAAATGGGCATCCAATGTTAACCAGGAGCAAGCGAGGTATTTTTAAACCTAAGGTACTCACTTCTTGTGTATATAAAGATGTTGGGAGTTTAATTATGAGTTCGGTTGATCAAGCCCTTATCCAACCTCAGTGGAAAGAGGTTGTTCATGATGAGCATCGTGCTCTAGTCCAAAATAATACATGGAGCTTGGTTTCATTTCCATAGGGGCGTACAACAATTGGCTGCAAGTGGTTATTCAATCTTTGGCGCAATACGGATGGTACAGTGGCATGCCGTAAAGCCTGATTAGTTGCTAAAGGCTTCTCGCAAGTTCTAGGCCTTGACTTTTTGTGACACGTTCAGCCCTGTTGTGAAACCTTCTACTGTGAATGTGGTGCTTTCTCTGGCAGCGTCGAAACGGATGGAACCTTAGCCAAGTAGATATCAACAACGGGCTGCCGATGGCTCTTCGCTTGTATGTCGACTTAAGAAAGCCATGTATGGTCTGCATCAGGCTCCACGGATGTGGTATTCCAAACTACACCAATTTCTTCTGGACGTTGGGTTTAAGAGCACCTCTATTTATTCGTCATTGTTCATCAAATGTGCTGGTGGGGTGCAGACTTATGTCTTGGTATATGTCGATGACATCATTGTCACCGGACAATCTAAGAAAGAGGTAGAAAATGTTCGCTCTCTCGGTTCAAAGTTTTCCCTCAAAGATTTGGGGGAGCTTAAATATTTTCTCGGTATTGAAGTTCAAAGGTCGCCTGACAAACTTGGGTTAAGTCAACGTAAGTTCGTCAAAGATCTGCTTGAAAAAGTTAACATGACTCATGCAATACCTGTGCCTTCTCCCATGGTGGTCACTCCAAAGTTGACCCAAGATGCAGGCAAAGCGCTGGAATCTTCTAAGCTGTACAGGAGTGTTGTTGGGGTGTTGCTCTACCTTAGTCATACGAGATCTGATGTGGCCTATAGTGTCAACAGGGTAGCACAGTATATGCATCGACCTTGTGCTATTCACTGTGTTGCAGTCAAGCGTATTCTGCGTATTTAAAGGAGCAATTGAATATGGGTTGGTGTTTCGATCGTCCCCTACACCTGCGAAGATTGTTCTGTTTGCCGATGCAGACTAAGCGAGTAACACTAATGATAGGTGTTCGATTTTGGGGGTCTTGTGTGTTTTTGGGTAATAATCTAGGAGTGTTTGGTTGGGGGAATGTGAGATTTTCATGAGAATGTAATCCACATTCTCCCGTTTGGTTGGTCGGGAATGTCATTCCCGGTAATCTTACATTATCAATAGTGAATTTTTTGGTTATATTACCGAGAATGTCATTACCTCTTTTTTTTAGGTATTGTTGGATTACCGGCGTTTTGGACTAAAATACCCTTAAAAAAAATTTCTTTCAAAAATATCTTTATTATGTCATTAAATAATAAAAATTCTACAAATGTTAAATTACAAATTCATCTTTAAACTATTTTAGATTTACAAAAAAAGTCTATAATTAAAATTTTATATGAAATTCAGGGGTTAAAATAAAATACCCTTTCATTAAACCTTTTTATATTTTTAATTTTGTAAAAAAATTATATAAATTCATAATTTTATGAATTTAAATTTTTTTAAAGATTATCGTGTTTGGTTAAAGGAATAAAAGAATATTAGAATGTATATTTGATCAAATTATCTTTATTATATATTTATTTTTTTAACAAGTTGGGAGTTACAACACCAGCGTTGTTGCCGTGAGTGCTAACCATGTGTTCCATACACAGTCTAAGCATGTTGAACGTGATTTGCCATTCGTTCGTGAGAAGGTTGCTAACAATACTTTGTGTGTTAATCATGTTCCAGCAGAGTTTCAAACGGCTAATGGGTTTACAAAACCGTTAGCTCGGTCACTTTTCTTTGAGTTTTGTTGAAGAGTTAATGTTGGTGAAGAGAAGAGGATTGAAGGTGTAGGGATCATGTTGAGATATAATTTGGCTTAGCGTATGTCTGAGGCTGCTGCCAGCAGTTAGTCTGTTAAGCTAATGTTTGTTAGAGTCTGTTAAGCTAATGTTTGTTAGAGTCTATTAAGCTAATGTTTGTTAGAGTCTGTTTTGTAATGCTTTCTAAAAGCACTTTTAATTAAAAAGTTCGTTTTGACTGTAAAATCAATATTAAATGGGTAAAAAATAAAAATAAAATTGTAGTGAAAATGGTGGTTTCAAACCAACTGTAAAAATTAGGATTTCTAGCTTTTTCATTTTTAACTTTGTATTTGGAAGCTAATTATAGTTTTACCTTTACTAATACATTGGCTCCACTCAATTACATATTTACATTTTATTTTAATAATTTAATGCTAACATCCTTAAAATAATAATTTATTACTTAATAATTTATTTTAAGTAATTAAAAGTAAATAAAATTTATTATTTATATTTCAACATATTAATAGTGATTTTATTATAAAATATATTTTTATTTTGAAAACCAGTAAAATTTTATTTCTTTCAAAAATAATTCAGCTAGAATTAATAATCAAAAAATATTTCATCTCGATAGCAATTAAAATCACTTAACTAAAATATTAATCAGTAAACTTTTATTTATAAACAATAATAATAAATACTATCAATCAAAACCAAATTTAAACATAACTATTTTTAAGCATCATAATCATTTAGTACACATGCCAACTAGTACTACCAATATTAAAAAAGATGTCATGCCGATTTTGGAGCAGATCTGATCTTCAAAAGTTGATATTGGGCCTAGCTCCTTACTCCAAACGCTCTTAATTTCCTACATGTGAAAATCATCACACGCTAAGTATACACTTAGTGAAGCATTATAATTCTAATAATAATAAAAGTAAAACATATGTATAACAAAACATAACATATATAAAATATGAAAGTATTATATAAAATTGATTTGTAATTCATCAAACCATATATAAGATATTCAATGTCTAACCAAGTTCTCAATAAGAGCTCTTCATTTGATCATATCAATCAACTTGTATGTTCACATATCATTTCATATCACAATCCATTGTATGATAAATGATAATACATAGCACATAAATCACATGTAAGTATATCATATGCAGTTTATCTGCATTGTAAACAATTTGTATTTTTAGTGCCATATAACTCATTTTCAATCAAATAAATCAACTAGTACATTTTCATTTCATATCAAACCTGTACCTTTCACTTTATTCATTTCATAGCATTTTCCATCCACTTCATTTATTTCATAGCATGTATCATTCATTAAATTCATTTCGTAGTCTGTATCATTCACTTTCATTTCATAGAATATATTATTCACTTTTTCATTTCATAGCCCAATGTAAACTATTGAGAATGCAAGGTATGTGAGTCAGACAAGCATATACATATAACGCATAAGTATTGTAGAACACAATATCAATGTACCAATAATAAGGAATACATCGCACCATCATCACATACGCGCATACACCATTTTCATATGTGTGCCATAAAATGTATTCCTCGTACTTTAGCACCATCGTCACACAAACGTTAGACACGTGCAAAGTACCATATAGTAACGCCACTGTCACACAGACGTCAGACACGTGTTAAGTTTCATATAGTAGCACCACCATCACACAGATGTCATACAAGTGCTATAAGTATAATGCAGCTGCTAGTAGCACTACCATCACATAAACGTCAGACACATACTAAGTATAACGCATCTGTTAGTAGCACCACCATTACATAAGTAACGTCAGACACATGCTAAATGCTCAAACTCTATGGCATGCCAATTATACCTATGACTCTCAATGCATTTACAATGGGCATTTTCATTAAATCATTTATCTTTCACTTATCATAATCTCTTCAAACATCATCACAATCAAATAACATATATCATTCACTTATCATAATTTTTTAAATAATAACAACATAAAGTATCATATATATATATATATATATATATATATATATATCTCAATGCACATACAATAGGCTTCTCCATCAAAGTCGCGTATCATTTAATTATCAAAGTATTCATAAATAACGAACATATCAAAATGTCATAAAAAATGTATTGGGCAGTTCATACCCGAAATTGTTCAAAGAAATCATTTAGAAAAATAACATAAAATATATAATAAAACGATTTGAAATCAACTTCTTTTCAGATCATTAGAGGTTGACTCATCGCAAGTATTCCTCATGTCATACTTATCATA
The DNA here is from genome assembly GCF_006381635.1 of Hibiscus syriacus. NCBI lineage: Eukaryota > Viridiplantae > Streptophyta > Magnoliopsida > Malvales > Malvaceae > Hibiscus > Hibiscus syriacus. Next base: position 7,749,528 of record NW_024063533.1, on the reverse strand, counting down.
GTATAAGTAAAATGCACTCACTTGGAAATACCTCACTAGTAACCTTACTTAGTGATTCTAGCTTCACTTTTGAATTTTTTCTTTAGCTTTAAGCTTTCTTTGATCTCGATCTCATTGTTCATCATTTATACATCACATACATTCCAAAGCATATATTAGTATCTTAATAACATAGGCACAATCTAGTAATAAAATTCATAAAAAATCTACCAATACTTATTCGATACTAAATCCATTTCAAAACGTTAATGCTAACCATTAAAATGAATTCTTTTAGAATTCTTCTCAACATTTCCAGTTTATTCCAAATGGTTCTTTGCCATTTAACTTCAATTCCAAGAATCCAAAAACATAATCAAGCATTCTAATCATAAATTTAAACATTACTCTTCAACTTCTAATCCATTTCCACTTCAATTCTAAATTTTCATATTCTGACAACTTCCACTACCCTTAAAGAATCATTATTTTGTTTTAATCTACACACTGTAATTTAATTCCATTTCTTCCATTTGAAACTAGATTTGAATATGAATCTAACCATATAAAGAACTCCTAATTCGACTTTTACAATTTATAGTGAATTTTCTAATCCAATTTCCAGAATCTATTTTGAGCAGAATCTGCTGCCATATTTTCTGACCTTTCATCGATAAAAAATTTATATATTTCATTATACATTTTAAAATCAATCTCAATTTGTTTCAAAAAAATCATATTGACATATGAACACACCAGTATAAAAATCATCTCTTAATCATTTTTATATAATTTCTGGTGATTTTTCAAACTTATTGTCATATTAAAAAATCTAAACAGTTTTCATTGTTTTGCATCCTTAATTTCTTCATCAATTCTTGCAACTTGCACTTTGGTTCTTAAACTTTAAAAAACTTAGAAATTGGTCAAAATAACTTTATAAAGCTTACATAATCATCCATTCATCAATTCTAAACTTAAAATAATTTCCACTAAATTTTCCTATTTATTTCATCTTGGCCGAAACTACCATAACAACTTTGACTTGATTTTCAACTTGATTCAAGCATGAATTCAACTTCTAAATAGCATTTCCAATCCTTTACAATCAATTCCATGTCAATTTCAATTCAAAAAACCAATTTCATCATAAACCCTAGCATGGTCGAATATGATATAAGCATTTCTAGGTGGTTTTAATCATCACACAAGCATGGAAATGATTCTCCAACATCAACTACATCATAATCCATCCTTAATTAATAAAAACCTAACCTCCCCTTCATCCATCAATTCAAGAACATAAGGTTTTAAGCATGAAATTCATGAACAAATGACACCAAATGATAGAGAATTTCATGTAGATCAATTTTGTATTTCATGTTTTCATTCAAATTCCTAATAAATTAGCTTGAAAAATCAAAATAATTTTTTCCTTATCTTCATGGAGCTCTCGACCAAGCTTGGAGAAGATGAAGAAACCTCTTGGTTTTTCTTCATCTTTCTTTATTAAATAAAGGAATTAAAAATTCATTAAATGGAAAATTACCAATTTACCCTTAACATTTAAATATCTTTACTAATTTACCCTTGAATATTATGATAATTACTAAATTACCATGTTTTCATCATCCCTTACATCATCATAGTCAAACATGAATAATCAATTTCTCATCTTCCAATTTTGCCATTGTAATTTTCCAAAAATTACAATCTAGTCACTTAAATCCAACGATTCATATTTAACATGAAAAAATCAACTTAAATCCAATGATCCATATGAAATCCTTCAAATTTAAGTCATGGAAATGATATTATTAACCTTGCCTTATCATCCTTCAAAATATCTCAAAAATATGATCTGATCCGATTATCTAAATTTTTCTCGAACTTTATTGCTTTATAGCTTTTAGTTCAAAATCAATACGAAAAATTTGATTCCCACGAAAAAAATCATTCTTGAGGGTGACTATTCATTTACGGGGCCATATTACATAACTTTTTATAATTACATTTTGGTCCCTAAACTTTTTCCACATTTACACTTTGGCTACTAAACTTTCAAAATTTTCATTTTGGTTACAATATTGAATTTTGGGTTATTGCAATATATTAATGTGAAAAAATATGATTATAAAATTTAGGCAAAAGGGTCACTTTTGCACATGTAGTAGACTTAATTTATTTTCACATCAATTTAGCCTCGAAGTTGCTCAATTGCATCAATATTTAAAATATTTACTATTATTTAGGATTTTAAGTTAGAGTTTAGGGTTTAAAGCTTATGAGATAATAGTTTAGGGTTTAAAGTATAGAATTTAGGGTTTTAAGTTAGTGTTAGTGTATAAGATGATGCAATTAAACAATTCTGAGGGCTAAATTGATGCGAAAATACGATAGGGGCAAAAATGATAAATTGAATCTACTATAGGGGCAATAATTACCTTTTTGCCTAAAATTTAATATTATCAATGGTTTGGTTTTTTATTATCTAACCAAATTGAATTTGGTTTAGTTAGTAAGACGTTAGATTAAACCAAAAGAAAAATGAGAGTTAACACATTTGGTTGATTGGTCAAACTGTTTATCTTTGTCCTCTTATATTCTTTTAGGTAATGGATTTTTGACCCACTAAGAGCACTCCACTTCCTTCTCCTGAGTCCTACCTAGGTAGGATTAGGATTAAATTTAAAATCTGTAAAAAAATGGTAAACTAAACGGATGATCCAATGTTTTCGGCTGTCCGATTTTGCTCACCAATTTAAAAAAATCATGGTTTTGATCCCTTACATTATCAATTTGATATATATTAGTCCCTCAATTGTTAACTTCTGTTAACCCATTAACGGAAGTGTTACGTGTGGCAGTTCAAAACTTTAAAATACAACGTCGGTCAGCCAACTATAATACATATGACATTTAAAAAAACTATCTTCTTCAAAAAAAAAAAAACCTTATCGGGTTAACTACATTTCCTGGATGAATAATACCTCTTGAGTATCATATACAATTTTTGATACCCTCTTCAATATCATATACAATTTCCACTCAAATTGAAGATATCCTAAACAAACATGTAATGTTATGTTTTCATACCCATAACTCATAAGGATAAACCAAGAAAATGTTAATCCCACAAAATCACTAACATATTGAAGAATAAGAAGACAAGTATATTAAAAAAATTGATTGTCAATTCATATTGCTGTTAATGAATTAACATAAATTAATGAATGAGGGATTAAATCTGAACAGGCCGATAACGTAAAGGACTAAAATCATAGGTTTTTAAATTGGTAATTAAAATTAAACGGATCGAAAACATAAAAAAATCATCCGCATAGTTAAAAAAATGAAAGGGAGGAGGTCAAGAATTTAGGCAGGCTATTGTCTGTTTGCATCTTCACCTCAATTTCGTGGTTGTTGCCTTTCCGTCTTTGACTTTTGGTACTTTTTCGGCTCGAAACTGTCTATCAAATTATGATCATATTTCACATATTTATAAAATACTATATATTTTATTTTTTTGTTATAAACGAAAACTGCACAACAGTAATTTATTCAATAATGCATCTGATCGTATTCCATTGGAAACTTGAGCATCTCCCGATGTTCCGATGAAAGCCAAGTATCCAAACGTCATTATTATCTCAAAGGACTCCTCACTCCACTCCATAGTTTTTTGGTTAACTGTCCCTGTAAACGCCATGGTTGAATTTAAGACTTTTAAGAATAATAATCATCCTTTAATTAATGAGATTGTTTGGTTCGTACATCATATTTCTCGTTGTTCTTCTTGAAAAGTACCCTTCATGGATTTGTTATTATGGATTCTTATAAAAATGAAAATTCAAATATTTTTATTATTATTTCCTAATTTTTAGATATTTGATAATGAAATTTATTTTACTTTTGTTAGCAGTCAGTCAGTTTGTTATTAATCTGTTAGTGTGTTAGTTAGATTAGTAATAGCTAGTGTGATTGTATATAAATACTTTAGCCTTGTAAACATTATTTTAGATGAATGAAATAGTTGAAGTACTTTTTCAGTAAATATTCCTTTTAGCATGGTATCATGAGTCATACGATCTGTTTCCCTTGAATGCGTTTCTCTTTGCTGTGTTCAACACTCGGTCAAAATTGTTTTAGGTTTTTCTTCCCTCTTTTTCCTCTATTTCATTTTTTGCTATGGAATCTTCCTTGCTCGATTTCAATCACCCTTTGTTTGTGCATGCTTTTGATACATCTGGGTGTCTTCTCGTTTCGCATCAACTTCTTGGTATCGAGAATTATGGTGTATGGAGCAGATCTATGAAGATTGCCTTGCTTGCAAAAAAACAAGTTAGGTTTTGTTATTGGTGATTGCCGAAAAGAAAATTTTGATGAACTCTAGCATTCACAATGGGAGAGATGCAATGCTCTTGTGTTATCTTGGATTCTCAATACGATGAGTAAAGAGCTTTCGGCTGGTATTGTTTTTGCGTCCAGTGCTGCTTTGGTTTGGCAATACCTGAAGGAGAGATTTGATAAGATCGATGGATCTAGGACGTTCTTCCTTCATCGTGAAATTTCTTTTTTAACTAAAGGTGATTCCACAATATAAACTTATTTCACCCGTTTAAAGTTACATTGGGATGAGTATAAAGCCTTAGTTCCAGTTTCTTCTTGTTGTTGTGAACTTTCACAACGCACCTCTTTTGATCACGCTCAACAGAAATTGTTTCAATTTCTCATGAGTCTCAATGAGACTTATGTTGATGTGCGAACTCAGATCCTGCTTATGCAACCATTTTCGTCTGTAAATCAAGCGTATTTAAGAGGAATCGCAGATGGTTCATTCTTTTGGTCTTTCTCCGATCTCTGATGTTTCTGTTATGTACTCTAATTCTATTAGGAACGGTGATCAGAAGCGGTTTTTCGGTGTGTGTGATCATTGTAAAATTCAAGGACATAAGCATGAGAATTGCTATAGATTAATTGATTTTCCTGCTGATTTCAAATTTTCCAAGAAGAAAAGGAGTCATGTTGCTTTGGCTTCTAATCGATATGTTCTTGGTTCTCACAATCAGATTAGACTTGAGCCACAACAGATTGTTGTTTCCAATTCTCCTGCTGTTGTTCTTGTGTTTACATGTGCTCAGTACAACCAAATTCTTGATCCCTTGAACAAAAAGCCTTTTGTGGATTCAACAGTAAACCTTGCAGGTATTGTTTCTGAAAAAACTGGCTTGACTAGTATTTCTTTTAATTGGACATTGGATACGGGGGCCACTGACCACATGTTATCTGATTTTCAAAGGTTAATTTCTCCTATTTCGTGTAACTCAGAATCTAGGCTTGTACATTTACCCAATGGCTAAACAACTCCTATCACACACATAGGTTCTTTTTCCCTTAACCAAAATCATTTTATTACCAATCTTTTGTTTGTTTCTAAATTTTCTCATAACCACTTATTCGTTTCCAAGTTAACCAAAGAACTCAATTGCAATATTTCTTTCTACCCTGATTTTTGCATTCTACATGATCTCTCTACTGGAAGGATGAAGGGGATTGGTAGAGAATCTCGAGGGCTGTATTTTTTTATTCTTCTACTTTTGGTTCTGCCATTTCTTCTACTTTTCATTACAATTTTGTTTTTTTCATGTTCTTCGGCCTATGATTCTTTAACTTGTATAAGTTATTCAAATGTTAATAATACTAAGCTTTGTCATGATCGTTTAGGGCATTTTTCTTTATCCAATTTACAAAAAATACCATACTTATAGTCTTACAAGTTTCATGTTGACTGCATACATAAGTGCTATGTTTGCCCTATTGCTAAACAATCTAAGTTACCTTTTCCACACAGTACTTAGAGGGCATCTAAACCTTTTGATTTAATCCATATTGACTTATGGGGGCCTTATAGGATCTCTACTCATAGTGGTTATAGGTCCTTTCTCACCATTATTGATAACCATACAAGGATGTCTTGGGTTTTCTTGTTGAGTCTTAAGAGTGATACAATTCTTTCTTTAAAACAATTTTTGTCTATGTCAAAAACCATGTTTCAGTCACAATCAAATTCATTAGAAGTGACAATGATTATGAATTCTTTGCCAATGAATGTTCTTATTTTTTTTCTCTTCTTTGGGCATTATTCATCAAAGTTCTCGTGTCCATACTCCTCAGCAAAATGGTGTTGCTGAAATAAAACATAAACACTTTCTAGAGGTGGCTAGAGCCCTTAAATTTCTTTCCAAAATCCCTGTTAAATTTTGGGGAAAGTGTGTTAACACAACTTGTTACATAATCAATAGGTTGTCTTCTTCTTCTTTAGCTGGACAAAGTCCATCTGAACTCCTTCATGGTAAGCCACCTAACATTTCCCATATGAGGGTTTTTGGTTGTTTATGTTATGCCACTCAACCAAAATATAAAGAAAAATTTTCTTCAAAAGTTATACTTTCCATTTTCATGGGATATTCGACAACTCAAAAAGAATACCTACTATTCAATCTTGATAAGAAAACTTTCTTTGTTAATCGAGATGTGAAGTTTCATAAAGACATTTTCCCCTTTCATTTCCATACTTCTTCCACTTCACCTTTTTTTCTGTTCAAGATATTTATGATTCAGATTTTCTAGTTATGCCTTTTTATTCCACTCAGTATGCTTCTTCATTGTATCCATCTTCTTCTTCTATACCTCATGTTTCTTTATACCAGTTTGCATCACCTCAACTTCAACAAATGCTCCTTCTGATCTCGTTCCATCTATCTCTTTTGATCCAATTCTTGCTTAAACTCAACCTCTTATTTCTGATGATTCTTTGCCCAGTAACATTCATATTGCTCCTAGGCAGTCTACTAGAGTAAAAAAATAGTCTGTTTGGTTACATGACTATGTGCAATCTTACTAATCTTCCTCTCTTCCAGGTACTTATCCTATTTCAAATTTTCTTTCTTATTCTCATTTACCTGTTAAAACTTAACTTTATCTTTCTTCTCTTTCTCATTTGGTTGAGCCTAAGACTTAAGAAGAAGCCATTCAAAATCCTACTTGGATTCAAGTAATGAATGAAGAGATTTTAGCCTTGGAATCAAATAATACTTAGTCATTGGTTTCCCTGCCTTCTAGTAAGACTCCTATTGGAAGTAAGTGGGTGTACCGGATCAAATACAACTCGAATGGTGAAGTGGAAATATTTAAAGCTCGTCTTGTTCCCAAAGGGTACACTAAAAAGAAGGGGTTGATTATGTTGAGACATTCTCTCCTGTAGCAAAATTGGTCACTGTCAGGACAATTCTTGCTCTTGCTTCCATTCATCATTGGCCTCTTTTTCATATGAATGTTTGTAATGCATTCCTTCAAGGTGATCTAGTTGAGGAGGTGTACATGTCTTTGCCTGAGGGTTTTTACAGTCAGGGGGAGACTATGGTGTGCAGACTACAAAAATCCTTGTATGGATTAAAGCAGGCTTCAAGATAGTGGAACATAAAACTAACAAAGGCACTACTGCTGGCATGTTACTCTTAAAGCAAATTCAACTATTCACTGTTTACTAAATCATAAGGGAGAAAAATTGTCATAATGATCATATATGTGGATGATCTTCCAATAACTGGAAATGACAGTGGTTTAATTGAGGAACTCAAAGGAAATTTGAATAGAAAGATGAATGATCTTGGTGAAAGGCATTTCCTTGGTTTGAAAATATTGAGATCAGAGAAATGGATAATCATAAATCAAAGGAAGTATGTCTTTGAATTAATTGAAGAAACTGGACTAGGGGGTGCTAGGCCTGCTGCAACACCTTTGGAACAGAATAAGAAGTTGACTTCAGAAGATCCAATTGACAATTCAGATAATGAACTATTTAAAGACAAAACAAGCTATCAAAGGTTGATTGGGAAACTAATTTACCTTACCAACACAAGACCTGACATTGCCTATTCAGTGTAGTTGTTAAGCGAATTCATACAGCAACCAAAGAAATCATGTTTTGAGGTAGCTTTAAGGGTGGTTAAGTATATTAAATGTAGCCTAGGTCAAGGATTTTTATTAAGGGCAACAAGTCAGTGCCAACTTCAAGCTTTTTGTGACTCAGATTGGGCAACTTGCCCAATGACCAGAAGATTAGTTACTGGTTTTAGCATAAAACTGTGAGACACTTTGCTGTCTTGGAAATCTAAGAAACAAAACACAATTGAGTGATAAGTTTATTGAGTGAACTTGGTTTAAAAAAATAGGACCAACAAAGTTGATGTGTGACAACAAGGTTGCTATTCAAATAGCAGCAAACCCAGTTTTTTATGAGAGAACAAAGCACATTGAGATTGATTGTCATTTTGTTTGAGAAAAAAATTCAAGAAGGAATGATTGAAACCAAGCATGTAAAGACAACATATCAGCATGTACACATTTTAACTAAAGCCTTGGGAGTTCAACTACATATATATTTGATTTCCAAGTTGGGGTTAATTAACATCTTTAACCACCAACTTGAGGGGGAGTGTTAGATGTCAGTAATTTAGTCAGTTAATTTGTTAGTGTGTTAGTTAGATTAGTAACAGCTAGTGTGATTGTATATAAATACTTTAGCCTTGTAAACATTATTTTAGATGAATAAAATAGATGAAGTACTCTTTCAATAAATATTCCTTTTAACAACTTTTTATATTAATCCTCATTAATTTATTATACATATCGTTCCAAAAATGTCATGCAAACTATAAAAGAGTAATATAAAATGGGTTTAATATACAATCTCCAAAGTGTGGTTCGATTCACTTTTTACCTTAAAATTTTGTTCCGTTGACGATTTTGGCTCATGTGTACGACGTGGTTAAAAATTACCAACTTATTAATGAGTTACATGTGGGGACTAAATTGAAAATAAGTTATTATTTAAGGATTAATTGAGAATAAAAGCTATAAGTGGCGGATGCAAGTGGACTTCAGGGTAAGCACGTGCTCACCAACAAATCTGAATCTTTTATGTGTTTATTATTCTTTTTATTGATGTTGTTCATCCTGAAATTTTATTTTATATTTATTAATATATATGTATCCATGTCCCTCTACAAAAATATTCCTAGATTTGCTATGAAAGCTCTCCGAAATTCATCAATACGTAAGTCTAAAACACTTCGCAGCCTACATAGCCTTACTTCTACCATAAATTTATAAAGGATAAGGAGTTCAAACGGTTAATTCATTAACCGATCAAATCAAATTAATCAATTTTTTTTCTTTAACCTTTAACCAAACCCAAAATTTATTTTAAAATTATTAATCGAACTAAACAAATTTCGGTTAATTCGGTGAATTTTTGAATTAACCAAAAATATTTAAATTTTCTAATTTATATAGTAATTGAATATTTTTAATTAAAAAAACAGCTTACAATTAATTTAAATAATATCTAATTATAAAATAAAAAATTTAAAATTTGATTCAAATATTATATTAAAATAAGATAATTGTATCTATTAATTTAGTTATTGGATCTTAAATTATTCATTGGGTTTTAAATGGTTTGGGTTGAGCCTATATATTATATATAATATATTTAATATTTGAAATTTAATTTCAGTTAATTCGATTAATTAAACGATTTCGAACAGAATTAATCATTAACCGAATTTAAAACAAATTATTAATTGTTTCCCGATCGAATTAATTCGGTGACCGAACTAATTTAATTCGATCGGTTAATTCGATTAAAACCGAAAAATAAACCCCCTAATAAAGAATTGCATATAAATTTATAGGCCGAAATTGAGGCATATCTTATGGTTTATTTACTTTAGGGCATGGTTTTCAGAATTGGACCGGTTAGCGAATCGGCTATGCTACCGGTTCACTGGTTCAATCGGTCGAACCGGTCTGACCGGTCGGAAGAACCGGATGACGTCATAATTATTTAAAAAATTAAATAAAAATACCAAAAATATTTAATAAAAAATAATTTTTTATATCACAATTCATATTCAAAGTAAGTCATAACATATATAAGTTAAAAATCAAGTAAAATAAAATGATTCAAATTAACTACAACATAATATTTAAGGTAAAATATATTAAATAATAAATATAATTAAAAAATAAATTTTGGGCTAAAAAATCATAACAAAATGATATTGTTTGGTTTAATTTTTAAAAAAAAAACAATCTCACATGACTAAGAAACATAGAAGATCATCACAACTAACTTCTATAAATAATAGAGGTAATTTGACATTCAAAATTATGGAGCCTTTTGGTAAGCATTGAGTGAACTATTCTTTCACTTCAATCAAGCTCGAATTTTAGGCTTCAATCGAGCTTCTAATTTATTTTTGAGTTCAAGCCTTTTCGAGTTCAAGTTTCAATATTATATTTCGAGTTCGAGTTAAACTTCATAATTTTTAGCTCGTGAGTTTGAATTGAGTTGAGCTTACTTTTAAATTTTTCAAGTTCGAGTCGAGCTCAGCAATACTCGAGTTCGACTTGGCTCGTTTAACAAACGACGTCGTTTGGTTTAATTTTTTTAAAAAAAAAACAAAATTGGCTGTTTTTTTCTGGGTTTTTCCGATTTTTCCCAATTTTTTTCGATTTTCAGCCGGTTCGGTTTGAACGGTTTAGCGGTTCTGGCCGGTTCACTAATAACAATTCAATCGGTCTAGATTAAACCGGACTAGACAACGATTTTCGATTGAACCTGCCGATCCGATCTGATTTTCAAAACAATGCTTTAGGAATTAATACAATATTTATCTTCTCTAGACCTATTTTTTTATTAATACAGTAAGTCAAAATGTGTTGTAATATCAGACCCTATAATATGGTAATATTTTTGAAAAAATAAAGCTGGCAATCAATCAAAGCCTAAAGCCGTTGATTTGACTGCAGACTAAACCTCTTTTCTTCTTTTTTGAAGAAGCAGACCAAACCTCATCAACATAAAACGGGAGCATTAAGTTTTTTATTTATGTCCCGAGTTACACACTGATTAACCTTGGAAAAAATATGGCCACTATCTTACTGTGTAAATTCCAGCGAAATGATTATTTTTTTCGACGATAGTCAGATGCACACAATGTTTTTAAAATCGGATCGGACATTGAATCGGTGAAAATATTAGTTCACTGATTTAATCGGGTTCAATCGCGGTTGAACCGAATTTTATATAAAATAATATATTTTTTAATTTTACATAATATTCAAAATAATATTAATATATATGTAACACTTTTTTTAAGTTTACAATATTAAAAAGTATAAAAATATCACAAGTCATAACATGTATAAATGAAAAATCATAAAATTAAGTGAAACAAAATGATTCAAATCAACTGCAACATAATATTTAAGGTAAAACATATTAAATAATAAATATAATTATATAACTATAATCAAAAAAATAAAATTGGGATTTAAAAAAATCATAACAACTTATGTCATTTGGTTTAATTGTTTTAAAAAAAACAATCATACATGGCTAAGAAACATAGAAGAGTATCCCAAAAGTTTAAAGAGTAAAAATATGAGAACAAAACAATCTCAGATGGCTAAGAAACATAGAAGAGCATCCCAACTTACCTCTATAAATAATAGAGGTAATTTGACATTCAAAATCATGGAGCCTTTTGGTGAGCACAAATCGATATATTCTTTCGCTTCAATTGAGCTCAAATTTTAGGCTTCAATTGAGCTCAAATTTTAGGCTTCAATCGAACTTCTAATTTTTTTTTTGAGTTCGAGCCTTTTCGATTTCAAGTTTTAATATTATATTTCGAGTTGATAAATTTTAGCTTGTGAGTTTTTGAGTCAGTTGAGCTTACTTTTAAAGTTTTTGAGTTCGAATCGAGCTCAGCAATACTCGAATTTGACTCGGCTCGTTGAACAAATGACATCGTTTGGTTTAATTTTTTTTTAAAGAAAAAAAGTGAACCGGCGGTTCAAACCGATTTTCAGCCGGTTCTTCCAGTTCTTTACCGATTCTGTGCTAATCCGGTTTTGGGAGTTAACCGGATCGGACAGGCCACCGGTTCACAGTTCAACCGGTCGAACCGGCCGGTCCAATCCGGTTTTAATAACATTGGATGAACATTTGTAGAAAAAGAAAGTATTTTTATCAATGTTATCCAATCGAATTGATATGAGCCGCTATTCCCATTACAAATCCTCTTTATCTGGTTATAAATTAAAAGCTACTTCACGTTCACAATCTCAGCTAAAATATCATCGTTAGGATCATTAACATTCAACCCTAATTGAATTAAAAACCAGAACTAACAATCAATGACAGAACAAAATCCAAAAAACAACGTTGAACAGAACATTCAACGTTAATTATAGATGTTGTCTCTATAGGTTTCGGGTTCAACCACCAACATCTATGGAGATGTTTAAACTTTCGTTGTCAAATGATTTAGAATCTTTAAAACAAATATTATCTTATAATTGTCTATCTTAATAAAAAAAATAATCGACAAACTATGTATCAAACGACAAAGAAAAAACGTGTCATACGACATAGTTAACCGTCAAAGTTTAGACCATATTTTTTCATTTTTTTATCCAAATATACCAAAATAATTAATTATCAAAATAATACCCACATGTGATTAATTCATTATCTAACACCTATATATGATTGTCTATCTGAAAGGTGTTTTCTGCATGACGCAGCTTCGTGAAATTTAACCTGCCTCTTCCGTTCCCCCCCCCCCCCCCTAAATCACACCAAAAAAGAAAACATATACAAGTCTCTTTCTTTTTTATTTTAATAGTTACAATAAATTTTATTTAAATTTTTCATTAATTAATTTTAGTTACTAATTATTTTTTAAATATATGTAGTTAAAAAATGGATACCATGTTAAATTTCGATGAAATCATATTTAGACTCATCAACCAAATATAGTAATAATATTGTTTTAAATTTTATTATGTTTTATTTAATACTTTGGTTTTAAATATATTAAATTTTTACTGATTAGGTTAATGGTCGTATTTTAGAAGTATTTGTTCATAATATTAATATATTTATCCTCGTATTTGGGGTTACTTAAGAGACTTAAGACAAGTAGTATCCCAAATAATTAGAGGTTGTAAACTTCAATACACTCTCATTTCTTCACTAATCGAGAGGTGAAGACCAGAGACACACACATTCTTTCGTGTGGGGAATGCACCATTACTTTGGAGGATGTTTCAATACAATTATGACTCACGGTAGATGGATGTGTTCTCACCGATGTGAGTGTTGATAATTAAACTAATGTGCGCTACAACTGTCTTGAAAAAGTCCTAAAGGAGTTTAACGGCGGGCGAATATCGTTAACGTAGCTCCAAAGAAATTTTAAAAATTTGAACAACAATGTTATGGAGATGATGAACAAATATTTGTTATATTTTATGAATCATATGATGGATCTTGATGCCCTACAAATCTCGCAACTAAGTGTATGCCATGAGGTTACGTCACCTCCTTGATTTTGAAGGAGTAGACACGTTCAATTAGGGATCGACAGATTTAGCCCTCATATTTAGAAAAATGTGTAGAGTGATATATTATAGAAAAAATTCTATTCACGAGTGTCTCTTTCTATTATCCAGAGCGCGATATCACATGTCTTTTTTATATTCGCGTATCAATGAGTCAATTATAATCGAGTATTTTTTTTATATTGAATAGATGATCATCAATAAAATATCATTAGGATATCCCTGATAAGTTTTAAGATATAAAGTTATTTATTGAGAAAAAATCAAGTTCACATATACACTTTTAATTATTAAAATTTTAATCTTATTAACGTTATCTTAGAATCTCATTTATAAATTTATATGTTGATAATAAAAATATTTTTTGTAGTTTCAATAGAAGCCTTATACGAATATAGAAATGAGGGCTTGCACCCCACCCGAGCTTAGTGCTCTATTGAACATATGACATACAATTGTGTCTCTTATATGTTATGTTATTGTTAAGTGTCATTTGACTGACCGTGTGCTTCACCAATTTGGTTTCACACAGTTTATTCTAAAACCAACCATAAACCTCAACAATTTACATAACATTTACAGATGATTTGACCATTATCATTTTTCGACCACTAATTTGACGATTTTATCTGACTAAATATCATGGTTCAACAAAAATGGAAAGCTCTTTATGTTTTTTGACAAAACATGAGGCGTGTCTATTCATCTTCATTGAGAAAGACGTGGACTGCACAACATCATCATCCCCCTAATAATCGTGGAAGAGGAACATACACTTTCGGTCTATCCTCAGCAGCACCACCAAAAAACAACACAACATCCACTATCTGGACTGATGCAGTAGTATATGTCGAGTCTGCAGGTTATATATTAAGTTCAGTGGGAGGATATTATATGCCTATAGACCTTATGTTTATTGTAGATGCATCATATATGATGGGTGGTGCTCCACCACCACCACCATATTCAACTCAGTCACCGATGATGTCATTTTTTCAATATTTTTTGGATTTCTCATTAAGCGATGGGATTATTAATCATAAACCTCCGTATTCAATATTCCATAGATCTTCTTCTTCATCGTTGCTGATATCGATGAAGATGATGAGAATGAAGATCATGTTGAAGAGCAACCTATACGAAAAAATCTCGCTCAAAATAAACAATCGCTGCCTTATAGAACTCATTTGCGAAGAAGACATCGTTGGTTTTTATTATTTTCTTTTTTAAATTATTATATTAAGTTTAATTTAATTTTTTTATGATATATTCAAATTTTATTTTTGGATTCTATTTTTTAGATTGAATTATTTATTGTTTTTAAAAAATAATTATTTAAAAATGCATTCTGAAAAAAATGCTTTCTAGGTGGACAGTCACATAAGCAAAAGACATGTAAAGCACTTTCTGTAGAACGAACCTTTTTTTATTTAATAGAAACGAGTTCTAGATGGAGAATCAATCCTCAATGGATGGTATTTTGGTAATTAATTTTTTAGATATATTTGAAAAAAGCCTATTTTTTCAGAAAATTCTAGAATGTATACCACACATTGTTATTCACAACTAATTTTTTATGGTGAAGTTTAAAAATAGTTATTAAACTATATCAAAATAATTCTTTTTTAATATTAAACGTTCAAAAGTTACATAATGGATATTAAACTTTAGATTTTATAACAAAATGAGCACAACACCATTAGCTTCCATTAAAGATGTGACTTGGCATGCTAAATTAATAAGAAATATCCCATTTGACCCTTCAATTATAATAAAATTTTTATTTTACTATTAGTTTTAACTGAAATAATATTTATTAATTTTAACCGAAAAGAAAATATATTTAAATATATTTAAATATTATTTTATTAATTTCATATTATAAATATTTAATTTTATGAATGTATTAGTTTTAAATTACATTTAAATTTCTTAAACAAAAGTTAAATGCTTGAATCACATTGCTTAATAAACAAATAATTTCATTGTTTGATTATTGAAATTTTCGGATCTCAAAAATTATAATTTTTTTAATTTTACAAATACAACCATAATTAAATAAATAATTAGTTATAAAATAATTTGATAAAATAAAAGATTTCACAAAAGTATATATAATTTTTTAAAAATATTGTTGTTAATTTTAAAAAATAGATTTTCATATTTTTTATAAAATCTAATTTTTATTTTTTAGAAATTTTACTTAAAAATATTGAAAAATATAAAAATGAAGTTTTGTTTATATTTGAGGGGAGAAATAAGATATTTTCCGTTAACTTAGCATGATGCATCATCCTCTTAAAAATATATAATGTAATACTTTTTAAAAAAAAAAGTTTAATATCTCTTTTATAACTTTTAAAAATTCAATGAAAAATAATGTCATTTTAACAAAATTTAATGATCATTTATGAATTTTACTTTATTTTATATCAATGATACATATTGGTATATGTAATTAGTGGTGAATATCGATGTATATCATTCATTGTAGACTTATCCATTTTTCCTTTTTGTTTTTTTGAAAGACTA
Source organism: Hibiscus syriacus (assembly GCF_006381635.1). Taxonomy (NCBI): domain Eukaryota; kingdom Viridiplantae; phylum Streptophyta; class Magnoliopsida; order Malvales; family Malvaceae; genus Hibiscus; species Hibiscus syriacus. Next base: position 7,733,538 of record NW_024063533.1, on the reverse strand, counting down.
TTTTTATTTTTTATTTTTACTTAAGTTATTATGCACTTATTGGTGTATCAAATAAGGAAAATTCTAGAATGGATGTTATCTACCACTAATTTTATAGAATAAAATTTACAAATAACCATTAAACTCTATTAAAATAATATTTTTAAACTCTAAACTTTCAAAAGTTACATAATGAGTATTAAATTTTAAATTTTGTTACAAAGTGGACACAATGCTATTAACTACTATTAAAGAGGTGATGTGATATGTTAAATCAATATGAAATATCTTATTTTATCCTTTAATTGTAACTAAAATTTTATTTTACTATTAATTTTAACTGAAATATTTTTATTTGATTCGTTGAATTGAAAACAAAATCTATGTAAATAAATTAAATATTATTTTTTAATATCATATTATAAATATTAATTTGTCTTAATAAGTTATTTGATACATTATTAAAAGTTTATGATTTGTTTATATTATTTTCATTTAAGTTTAGATGTATTTTTCTTATTAATGTGATATTATAATTTTTTGATGTATTATCTTTTAATAGTATTTCAATTTCTTAAACAAAAAGTTAAATGCTTGAATCACTGCTTAATAAAAAATAATTTCTTTGTTTGATAATTGAAAATTTTGAATCTCAAAAATTATAAAATTTTTAATTTTACAATTACAACAAAAATTAAATAAATAATTAGTTACAAAATAATTTGATGAATTAAAATATTCATAAAATTAAATTTTGAAATAAATAAATATATTTAAAAATAAATTATTTTCATATATATATTTAAAAAAATCTAAATTTATATTTTTTAGAATTATTACTTCAAATTTAAAAAAACATCAAAAATAAAATTATAATTACAATTGAGTTGTCAAATAATATATTTTCTATTAATTTAATATGTTAGTATACTCCTTAATAATATTTAACGGTCAATACCAATTGTAACAAAATCTAAAATTTATTATGTATTTCATAATTTTTTTTAAATCTAATGGAAAATAAAATTATTTCAATAAAATTTAATAATTATTTATAAAATTTTATTTTATATTAGTGAAACAGGTCAGATTAGTGGTACATTTGGTGCGTGAAGGCTCATCCATTAAATAATTACAATTTTCAATGTATTTTTTTTATAATTATGGGATAAATACAATATATATTTGTTTAATTTAACATTTTAACAATAAAAAAAATCATATTATTGATATATTTAATGGTCGAACCCGAAATCATATCAACAAATTTCTCACTTGATTTATACCAATTTTCAACGTGGTTGAATCTTGTTATTAGTACCAATATTGGAGGGCAAATGTTAAAATGACAGCTCAGTAACCTAATTGAGCAATCGGGGTCCATAGCCGATGGCATCATATTGACCAAAGACCACTTTTTTCTTTATTAAGTATCAGCAACCCTTCTCTCCTCATTTACTTCTACACTTTTTCTTCTTCCTCTTCATGGTTTTTTGTGGCAGACATGGCGGTGGAGTTCATGACCAATTATAGGAACGGCAACTACTTGGCAGCCAAAATGGAAGAAAACGCCGTCCAGGAAGCCGCTTCTGGACTCGAAAGCGTTGAGAAACTCATCAGATTAATTTCTCAAACTCAACACCACCACCAAAACAATCAAGACAAGTATCAAGCTTCTTCTATCTCAACAACATCATCTTCCCCGGATTTGGAAATGGACTGCAAAGCAGCAGCGGACGTTGCCGTTTCAAAGTTCAAGAGAGTTATCTCTCTTCTGGGTCGAACCAGGACCGGCCATGCTCGTTTCAGACGAGCCCCTGTCGTATCACCTGTTAACCAAAACCAAGCAAATCAAGAGCAAGAAGCTATGGTTTATTACGCAACCCCGATCCAGCATATTCGGCCTCCGGCTACTACTTATCATCATCATGATCATCATGATTTTTTGACGGTGAAAAGTGGGGTTTTAGAGAGGAGAGATTCATCCAAAACCATGAATTTTTCGTATTCTTCTGCCGGGAGTTCGTTTATGTCATCTTTGACCGGAGACACTGATAGCAAGCAGCCATCTTCATCGTCATCACCGTTTCAAATTACTAATCTTTCTCAGGTTTCCTCGGCCGGAAAGCCTCCTTTGTCTTCTTCTTCTTTCAAGAGGAAGTGTAACTCCGACAATTTGGGTTCCGGCAAGTGTAGTGGTTCCTCTGGTCCCTGCCATTGCTCCAAGAAAAGGTATATATTCCATTGGTTTCTCTTCCTATTTCCAAGTTATTAAAAGCCAGTTCTTATGTCGAGTTTCTTATTTAATTCTCAAGAAAACTGAGATCGAAAAGGGTGGTAAGGATTCCAGCAATAAGTCTGAAAATGGCTGATATTCCACCGGATGATTACTCATGGAGGAAGTACGGTCAAAAACCAATCAAGGGATCTCCACATCCAAGGTATGAATTCATCAAAATTTCAAAACTTTCTTGTTGCTGGAAATTCCAACATGAACAACGCTTTTGCAGGGGCTACTACAAGTGCAGCAGCGTAAGAGGATGTCCGGCTCGGAAGCATGTGGAAAGAGCCTTAGATGATCCATCGATGCTAATAGTCACCTACGAAGGCGATCATAACCATTCCCTCTCCATTGCAGAAACCACAAATCTCATCCTCGAATCCTCCTAAAACATCTCCAATTCAACAGTTTCAATCTCCAAGGAGATATTTAGTGGGGTTGGTTCATTTCTCTGTAAAATGTTTAGCTTTGGTTCCTAGGATGGTGGATCTGGTATTAGATTAAGTAATTTTTTTTTTTAAAATTGTTCGCTTTATCTTTTTCTACAGATTCTTGTTTCTAGATGCCGACTTGCTACTACTTTTATTTTTCTGTTTCTTACATATTAAGTGAAGCAAATTTTCAAAGTGTGAATAGTAATAAAGGGAAAGGATTGAGTCAAAGAATTGGAAGATGTGGACCAATATGTCGTGTTAGGGGAGTTGTTGACTATACAGGTGTTTGAGTATGAATAGTATACTAGATTTAAGGAAATTTCATTATAAATTTTTAATTATTATTATTTGTTAATGGTAAGAGAAACATAATATTTTTTTTATAAAATATCTAGTTTAATTATTGATTAATCTAGATCAGATATTGTAGTAACTCATTGAGAGACAATTTTCTTAATCTAATTACTCCATTACAATATCAAGATTAAAATCTCTTATATTATTTAATAGATCTAATATCTATCTCATTATACTAACTCTTTTAAGGGTAAAGTAGATAAATGATTCCTTAACTATATAATATTATTTTCTTGAGTCACTTGATTATTAAAAATTACAAAATGATCCTCTAATTACAAGGAGTTGTTTTATTGAGTACATCTAATATTTAACAGTCATTTTCCATTAAAAAAATTTAACAGTCATTTTGACTAGCCGTTAACATGTTAACTGGGATAATAGTCGTTTGAGATTATGAGATCAAGTTTTATCATATCTCAGTCAGTAGGTTAATGTACAGCTTAAACTATCGTTATAATAGAAAATGATGAGTTTAGAACATAATGAATAATCAAATGATTATTTTGTAAGTTTTAATAATTAGAGGACTCAACAAAGTAATATCATATAATTAGGAGACCATTTACATACTTTACCTCTCTTTGAATTTACACTTTCAAAATATATAAAGTGTATATTGAGAAAGCATAAAAAGAAAATTATATTTTATGAGAATTGATCTTAAAATAAAAAAATTTCATGAGAACTTTTTTCATCATCTTCTCTCTTCCTCTTTCTTCAACTATTTATCTTAATCAATTGTATCATTGCGGTGATCGAAAATCTAAAATAAGAAACTCCATTTTCAACCCTAAACTTAAATATAATATTTTTTATTCGTGCAACATAAGACAAAATCATAGTTTTATTAAATTTTAATAGTATGAAGTGATTAGAAGATAATATATGTTTAATTTTTTTATTTATTGATAACATACATCTTATAGATATAGTTGTTTGAACCCTTGACTTTTATGATAAATAACACTCCCATTAATTATTAAGGCCAATATCTAGATTCACAAAATTATTAAATTTAAAAATAGTAAAACCTACTAAAAATATAAGATCTAACACCGTCAATAAACTAAATAAATTGTTGCACTTTCTTTTACTTTTATGGAATGAAAGAGCGAAAGATTTTTTTTGGGGCGCTTTCATCATGATGAGGAAGGTGTGTTTCTTCTCTAATTCTTAAACACCTTTCTCTTAAGGTATAGAAATAAATATCCTCTTGAAAAATAATTTTTAAAGTGTTATTTTGATAAAAAAAAATTGAAAATTGAAATATATGAATAAAAATCCAATTTTGAGTTATATTCACTATTTTTAAATATAATATACTTTTTACATTATATAAAAGAATAAAATATATACAATTTTAAAATTTGCGAACTACAAATCATCCAAACATTATAATTCAAATTAATTTTTGAATTTTTAATATTTGTTTTAATTCCATTTTTATCTTTACTTCTTTTATTAGTTTATAGGCATATCTTCCATTTCAATTTGTCTTAATAAATTTCCTAAATAGCACAAAATTTTAACAAAATTTATATCGAAACGATTTTTCTTTTCCTTTTTAAAGACAAGTTTGAAAATGTTTTTTTATTTAAATATGGTTTTTAAAAGATCTCGTTTCGAATAATGTATTGATATGTTAATAGTAAAACGTGATTCAAGGAGTCGCCACCAATATTTGATTAGGGTGTGATTGAGCACCCAAAAACATATTTGTCATTTTAATAAAAATATTAATTTTAATTAAAACAATAAATTTGCGGTTTGCGTTACCAAAATTTGAGTTCGGGAGTCGGTTACGTGTGAAGAAGGATTAACACCCCCACAACGCCCTAAATTAGTACCTAGTCGATTAATTAGTTGTATTTGCAAGGAAATTAACGAATTCGAGTTTAATTTAATTTAAGATCCCATAATATTCTTTGAATTTTAAGAGATAAAACGATAATATCTAATTATTTCTAATCGAGAATAAATATGTAACACACACATTTCCCATATACATTTCCGTACACAAGATAGAAATATCACATCACTTTTAAAACATTTCCTCAATTGAAAACCCGTAAAATTTTATTTCTTTTTATAAAATATTTTAATTTAATAATAATAAAACATTCCTTAAACTTATGTAGGTAAACAAAAGTAATGTTCAAACATTTTATTATTTTACATCATTGTAAATCAAATACTTTTCAGAGAGTTATTCCTATGTCTATTACATGCCAACTAAATATATTAAAAGTAGACATGATTGTCGTACAATTATTGATTAAGCGATCCTTGATTTGCGATATCAGATGAACTCCTTACTCTGCTCGTATTAAAACCTACGCGTGAAATTAACACACGCTAAGTAATCACTTAGTGTGGCATAATAATCATAAGGTAAATTCTAAACATGAGTATATTATAACAATTCGAATATCAATTGACTATTTCAACTCATTATAAACTCTATGGTTTGCACACACAGTGCCAATATGAAAATTCATAAACTTATTATGAATTTCTTAGGTTGCACACACAGTGTCATTATGGAAATTCATAAACTTATTATGAATTTCTTAGGTTGCACACACAGTACCAATACATAAATTCATAAACTTATTATGAATTTCTTAGGTTGCGCATATAGTGCAAATACAAAAATTCATAAACTTATTATAAATTTCTTAGGTTGCACACATAGTGCCAATACGAAAATTACAATACATACCTTAAGCAACATGCATCTATAACAATCATAACATATAAGCACATAATAAATGCACTCACCTGGCCTGTCTCGCTATTATATCTAAAATGCAATTTCGACTACTCAGCGACTTTATCTTTGCCTTTCGGTTTACTTGACTCGGGAGCTTGATTACGATCTACACAAGCATCCATTACAGAGACATATCATACCCAATGTTAGTATATTCCCTAACATTTATACTTTAATAATACTCACAAGTACTATTATTTAAATTTCTATAACAAATTTCAGCCTATCTTATAATTCCTGGCTCAATAATATCGGTACCCCTACCATGTTATGGATACTTATATATTATGGTACCAGTACTCTCTTTTAGTATCGATACCATTTCTATATTCTGGATCCATGGTATCGATACCTTTCTCTTAGTATCGATACTTCTATACTATGGTACAGATACTCCCTTTCAGTATCGATACCATTTCTACCTTCTGGAATCTTTGATATCGATACCTTTCTCTTAGTATCGATATTCACATCAGTATTGATACTAACTGCATCACTATCAATACTGTTCATCTGATTTCCCCAATTTTAAACCTATAGTATCGGTACTGTTCTTTTAGTACCGATACTCTTACCCAAATTTTCCATTTTCAGCCCGATTTTAACCTAAATTTGGTCAAATTCCCTTATGTTTACCCCAACAATACTATTAAACTCTTCTTTACTTAACCCAACTAACTGTAACACCCCTAACCTGTACCCGACCCGGATACGAGTTCGAGGTATCACGTTGACTTTTCAAAACATGCATATTCATAAAAACTATATGAAATTTAAAACTTTTATTAACACAAAAGTCATATTTACATCATTGAGTTCAAAACGTTATAAAGTTGATCAGAGCATAGTAAATCAACATTTGCTTACATGTCAACCCCTTTAGTACAACAAAATACCTACTATGCGATTTACTTTTGATCTGATCTCCTGTGAAGGTATGTTGTTCTGTCGGTCTCAAATATGATCCTCAAGCTTCTTAGCACCTACGTGTAAAACACTTACACGCTAAGTCATAGACTTAGTGAGGCATAAACATATAATAAAGAATTTCTATAATTATAAACATATAATCTAGTAACTAATAACAATTATACATATTACATTATAAATCCACACTGTCGTATAGGAATCAGTATAAACAATATTAACATATTAACATGCAAACATGTACACACTCTTTACATCTTTTATAAGCCCATGCACATTATTGAGAACTCAAGGTATACGAGTATGATGAGGTTGTGCAAACAGATGCTGTCACCACAGCTCGTATAAAATCCACTAAGTGGCATATGAAATCTGTGTCCCGAAGGACCTATCCATATATTCCAAAGAACATAGGTAACACTGTCCATATGTCTCAAAGGACATAGGTAAACTGTCCATATGTCTCGAAAGACATAGGTAACCCTCGACTCTTGGCATGCCAACTATACCTATAGCTCTCATATCATATAACATGGGCATTATCTTATAATCACATGTTCCTTCTCTTCTATCACATACCCCATATGTGTGTAAATATCTATCTCATATCATATAACATGTATCACATATACATGTAATCACATAGATCATATCTCATAGTTTATATCATTTCACATATGTTCATGTAACCACTTATGTCATATCTTGTTCACATATGTTCACATATACATCATATAGCATATAGAATAACATATAAACTTATACATGTATTCATGTATATACTTTCATATAGTTCGTATATCAATGTCTTATAACTTATCTCATAGTTTTACAAAATTACCTATATCACATTAATTATATACTATTCCAAGTATTCACTTATATTGAATTCACTTATCTTATATTACATATTCCTATAAACATTTATGTTAATATCACATAGCTTGTATTATAATTTCATATATTCATGTATTCATGCATACATACTAGTCATATCAACCACATATACTAACATTCATATATTTATACAATCAAATATTGTTATCACATGTTCATATGATCACATAGTCACATATATCTTTTCTCATATTCATATAACCATATCATCTCATTCATATTCGTATATCTCATGTTCATTTCTCATTTAATCACATATCACTTGACTTAATTTATGTTATGATATATTCTAATCTTATGAGTTATATAAACATATACATCACTTATACCAATTCTTATGTCTTATCACACTAGCATATTTTCATATATTTATAATCAAGTAGTTTATTTTCGTGTAATTCATGTCACTTCTCATGTAATATATACTGTAACATGTCAATACATATGCTCATTCACACATATGAATCATAATAACATATCACACATTTAACATATATAACGTATCATGTAACTCATTCTATAACATATGACACATACACTCATATATATAAGCTCTAATATGGAAAATAGTCTTATTACAAGTCTTATTTCCATCACACATTATATATTAGCTAGTATGCACTCACCTTGGCCTCAATTTCCAAAACCATATCTTTGAATCGAATCCTAATTCAGTGATTGATCCGGAGCTTGTTTGTGCTCGATATCTACACAATCACACATTCCAACAATCACACATTCCAATTACTATAATTATACTCTTAAATCCTTAGACTAAACGAAAAGTCTATTTCCAATTTCCTTCTTATAGTGTATCGGTACACCCTACGAGGTATCGATACACCCCTTAGCGTGTGTATCGATACACTATCTGTGTATCGGTACATAAATTACATTCGATGTTTCATTTTTAGGGGGCATCGATACACTTCCTATGTATCGATACACTTTGAATATTTTCTGCATTTTACTCTTGGTGTATCGGTACCTGTTGAATGGGTACCGATACACTCTAGCCCATAATTACATGTTGAACACGAAAATCACTTCATTCTAGTTCAGTTGTTCCATATTTCAACCCCTTTCATATCCTTAACTTACATACACCTACTTACATCAATTAATACTCATTCAATACCTCTTTAACTTCAAAATCCACTACTCTACATGGAATTCAAGAATCATACTAAATTTTCTACTTGTTCCAAATTTAATTCTATCACTTCATATCTCTTAATTTAACCCTTGACAAGTCAAATTTAACCTCCAATTTAACTTATCAACTCTTCTTCAAGATTTCATTTAAAAACTCTTTAACTTTATTCTCTTCTGATTCATTCATTCTTTGATTTAAAGATGGCTTAAGCTTAAGTATCATCTAAAGACCATAAAACAACCTTAAATTCAACAATTAAACAACTAACAAAGAACTCACCTTTTGCTATGACTCCCACGTTTGAAAGAAGAAGAAGAAGAAGAGAAATATTGTTCTGGATATTTCCTTTTCTCTCTTCCTTTCCACTACATGTGGATATATATATCCCCATATCTTAATTTTTAATTCATTCCCTCATCAAAAAGACTATTTTTCCCTTCAATTTTTCATTCTTTAAAATTTAATCCTATACAAAATTTGCAATAATAGTCCCTAAACTTTTTAATTTATCTGCTTTAACTAACAAATTCTGAAATATTTCAATTTAGTCACTAACCCGATATTGAGGATGTTACACTAACTTTCCTTCATTTAGCTTCTTATAACATCTAAAATCTCCAAAGAACATCTCAAACCAATAATTATACCACTTTTTCTAACACGTTTTTAAGCCTATCCAAAGCTTCTAATATCTTATTTACTTCTTTGACAAGTCAAATATAGTAATAAATCTCAATAAAAGCTCATATATCAACATATCATTTAAAAACCCATTTTCTTTAATCTCAAATAATCTATCCATCTCTTAGTTTTAATCTTATTTAAACCTTCCTTAAGTCTCTATAATACTCAATGTTTCAAGAACAAACCAAAAATGAAAGGAAAAGTTAGCTAAATGAAACCTTACCTTTGGCTATGGAGGAGAGCACTTACCCGAGAAAGAAGAAGAAGAGATAGCTTTGTTGATTTAACTTTCCTCTTTTCCCTTATAAAATCCCTAATAAGAAAATAAATTTTAAATTCATTTCCCCTTAAAGGACCAAAATACCCTCTTAATTCCCCTATTGTTACTAATCGGTCTTAAACACTATTCCAAATCATTTCTCTTCTTTTATCAGTTTTTCAAATAAATCATCAATTTTTAAATATTTTTAATAAAGTCGCGAACTTGATATTTAGGGTATTACAAAATAACCCTTCACGCCTTAAAGCATTCATTTATTAATCTAATCGAAATGAAGAGATATTACTATTTCATCCTAAAATTCAATAATAATTCAAGTGTTATTTATTTTGAAATCCCATTGAAAATACATGCAAAAATAAAAAAAATTTAAAACATATATCAAACAAGTACAATTAGTTATTTATTTTACCAACCTTTAATGAGAATAAGGATGTTCAATTATTTAAATACATCGAGACGAGACCTTAGATTTGATCTAACAATATTTTCTCGGTGAACTTAATTAAAAGAACATGATCTCTTTCTCAATCCCTAAATTTTAAAATGGATTCAATTTTAATTCGTGTCACATAATGGGATAGACTTTCATTTTAAAATTATCGAAAGTAACTTTCTTATATGTTAAGATAATCACTTTACGATAATATTAAAATGAACGAATGTTACCCTTAGTCAAATTATTTTGATTCAAGTCAAGAAATGCTTATGAGAGTATCATGCAAATTAATATAGAACAAAACTAATTAGTGACTAAAATAAAATAACATAAAAGCAACATACAAAATTAAAATAAAACAAAATGCAAATGTGACTAGAATGTAAACAAATAGATCATCAGATTGAAATAAAAAAAAGTGCAAGAGTGACCATAATGAACATATTCAATGTCAACCTAAAATTATAATAAACAAAAATAAATAAGATACGAATACCAAAATGTAATCAGATAAAAAAACATAGCCTAATCAGAAATAGATAGACTAAAATGCACAAAATAAAGGAACAATAGCTAAATAAAAAATAAACAGTGACTAAAATGCATAAATTAGAAATACAACACAAAATTCATGAATAAATAATAAAATAGAATACAACAAGTGACTAAAATGAAACAAAAAAAATCAGTGACCAATTTCGAATAAATGGAATCCAAGATGATAACCAAATTGAAATAAAATGCAATATGATGTTAAAATTAAAATACATAAACAAAACATGGACTTAATGACTAAAATATAAAAATAAGGCAAAATTCTGAGGACCTATGGGTGATTAACACACGAGATAGTGATCTAAATAAACAGTAAGCCAAACAAGAAGGACCTATTTGTCATTTACCCCTAACAATGATGACCAAAATGCAAAAACATGAGTAAAGAATGGGGACTTGAAAGCAAATAAACCAAAAAGTTAATATTGGAGCATAAAATGCAAAAATTACTAAATAAAGACAAACATTTTAAACAAATAAAATTTATCATAAACTAAGTGACCAAATTGTAAAGGACAGTAAAGGTGGGGATAACGGGATGTATTAGACCCTTCGGTCCCAAAACACACAGGACCGAGACCGAAAAGACGTCGTTCGGGTAGCCTATATATTCTATTTTCTTCATTTTTTTCATTCCTGCTTCTCCACGCTCTCTCTACTTCTCAACTCTCTCCCTTCTCTTTACACTTCTCTTAAAACCGACGACGAGCGCCATCATCGATAATTGCGTCGACTATCGGCCGTTGCTGTCTCTAGTGGAAAATGGCTACCAAACTTCACCTGGAGACTCGCCTTGACCCCCTCATCTCAGATCTAGGGTTCGTTTCTCATAAAATGGGATCCAACATCATGAAAATGACTGAGACTCTTCGGGTTTCCAAGGCCTCGATCACCGCTGTCCGCCGTTGGATCGGGCCGATCTTGAGGTATGATGCTTCCATCATCCTGATGTTTCTCTTCACCATTCGGATTTGACGATGGAGGCTCTCAAAACTGACGAAGCCTCCGACTGAAGGTAAAATTTCCCCTTCCTTCTTCTTTTTTACTTTTTTTTATCTATCGCTTCTAAAAACAGAAGAAAAAATTTAAAAATATATTTTTTATTATTGTCCTCACTTTTTTTTGGGAAAGAGGAATCCCTTTTACATCTCTCTTGTTGGGTTTTATAACCCCTGTTACATCCATGAAAACAAAATAAAAATGTTTGTAGAGTGTTGGAGCAGCAACAATGACCGACTTGGTTGGTAGAGATGACGATGACTAGAGACTGGTGCAACAAAAGTGACTGGCAGGGGAACAATTGATTAAGTTGATGTTTCCTGGATTTTCGGGATTTTTTTATTTGTTTATGGGTCTGAATTTATGCTATTGATGTGAGATGATGATGATGATATGTTGACATGACAGAGGTCGGATGACGAAAATCAATGGTCGAAATAGTGGCGACGACATGGTCTTCTCGATTGGCAGTAGAGGCGATGATAGCGCGGGAGGCTAGGGTTTTAACAAACCCTAACCTTAATGGGCTTAGGCCTATTGTTAGGGTTTTGGTTTAGGCCCACTGTATTACTTTGGCCGATTGTACTTAGGGCCTAATTTGGGTTTGTAATTTGACCTGTCACAAAAATAAAATAAAATAATAATAATAATAATAATAATAATAATAATAATAATAATAATAATAATAACTATCTCCGGACGAAAACAGACGTCGACAATTTAGATAGAAAAGTAAGACTAAATGATAAATTGTACACCTATGGTTGAGAATAATTTTTGATTTTTTTCCCAGCTGCAACTTTTATCTTCGATTTTTTATTAAATTTTTTATTAAATTTTAAGCATTTCTTCCGTTTTAATTCATCACAATAACCATTTTTGAATATTAAAATTTTGAACAATGATAACTAACATGATTATTATTTAAGTAAGTCTTGAGTTCGATTCAAATTAATTAGGACAAATTCATGAGAATCGAAAGGGCAATAAAAAGAAACTGAACAATGATAATAGTATGAATTTAGAGAAAAGTGAGAAGACTATTTATAGTTGATCTGCAATTTGGAAGGTCGCTAATTTAAATGAGTAGAAAAAGGGGAGTTTAGGGAAAGTCAAATTGGGTGGGTGGAGAATTCATTACTTTCTTATTGGTCTACGACATAAGACCACAATTTCTTTTTTAGTTTGCTTTGCCTTTCCATAATTCCAGCACCAAAAAATGGAATTGATAGTATTCCCGTTGTCTCTTCATTATTGTTCATCATCTTTATTATTCATATCAAGCGATGGACACATAATAAGAATTTAGACGGATTTTGATTTGATTCGATGGATCAGAATTTTTAAAAGATTTAGATTCAGTTAGGTCGGGTCGGATTTTTTAGAGGTTATATTAGTGACGAGTCTGATTCGGATCTAGAGTGAAAAATATTCGATTCTACCTAAAAAATTATAATTTCACCTTATATATTTAGGGATAATTATAATAATACCCTTATATATATATATATATTTTTTAAAATCTCAAAAAATCGGGTCATATTCGGGTCATATAGAGGTTTTATATTTTTCAAATTGAGTTGAGTTGAGTGAAGGATGTATAATTTTCGGTTAGGGTCAGATTGACTAGAAATCCGACCCATGCCCATTCTTATTCATATCCTCATATATTATCAAAAATATTAATACGAAATTATTATTTTTAAATAGTTTAAAGTGATTAAAAGATAATATTTGTCCATAAATTTTTTAATCTATTAACAGTGCGTACACCTAACGGATGCTGTTGTTCAAACCAGAAATATTGAAATATTTAGAGAAAATAATATTTCTTTTACCATCTAAGAGAATTGATTGATTTAATAAAATATTATTTAAAAATCATAATTTAAATTCAAAATTTAATTCATTTGATATATATATATATATATATATATATATATATCTTACATGCATATCTTAATCTTTCATTTCAAACCCTTACTGCAAAATCAAAGGAGACAAAAGAAAAAGAAAATCAATATCGTAATAGACTAGTAGTGGAATTGTTCGACTCTCTCAATTATTTAAACCCTCTGATGATTAATTAGACAAACAACCAAGAAGTTGTACGTGTTTGAGAAGAATCGTAGCAATTTCGGCCCCTACCTCCCCAAGACCTTACTTTATTTTTTCTTTTCTTTTTTAGATTTAACTTTTGTGTTTAGAATACTAGATTTTCTCTTCTTGATTTTAATTAAAATATATTAAAATTATTATTTTTTAAAATATAAATATTATTTTAGATAATCACAAGAATCTAGTTCATTGAGATTAATTTGAATCAAGTATTGCAAAAATTAATTATAATTTGGAGGTCTTCCACGGAAGTTGTTCACAACTTGATGTTGGGGGCAACCTACTATCCTACCTCCCTCTTATCCCATTATATATGAGAATAAGGGTCATCTAATTTTTGATTATCTCAACCTAACTTGTTTCATCCACGATAGTATCTAGGGATGGGCATGGGATCCGAACCCAATGGGTTATGACCCGACCCGACTCGGGTTATTTAAAAAAAATCGGGGTCGGGTCGGACTTTTTTTAAATATGATGTTCGGGTCGGGTCGAGTCGGGTTTATGGTGAAAAATACTCGACCTGACCCGACCCGAAAAAAATTATAATTTTATCTTATATATTTTAAGAATAATTACAACAATAGCCTTTTATATATTATTATTTTTCAATTAAGTCACTATTTTTATTGAATAAAAATAATATTTTATTATTATTTTGGGTTGGGTCAGGTCGGGATTTTAAGTTATATATCGAGGGTTTGGGTCGGGTGAAATCTTGATTTGGTCGGGTCGGATCGGGTCTTGGGTGGAGGATTCCTTGATCTCGGGTAGGGTCGGGTGGACCAAAAATCCGACCCAATCTGACCCATGCTCATCCTTAATAGTATCAATGACGGATCTAAAAATTTAAAAATGAAATACAAAATTTTAATACATATTTTTTCAAAAATAATGTATACAAAATTTCGTATTTTTTCTTCTCCTTAAATATATTAGACTAATTTTAAGATTTTTTCAAAAATAATTGGATGCACTCGGCCCTGATTTGTATTTAATTTTTTAATTTTAAAATCTAATATCTTATCTTATTAGACAAACTAATAATTAGTTAAGTACATTAATAAATCCGATATAACTCTCCTTTTTTATTTAATTCATTAAATTCAAAAAAATTAAGATTTTTATTTTTTTACAAGATAAAAGTCACTAATTTTATTAAAAGTAGAAAAATATCAAAATTATAATGAATGTTTATAATTATAACCACAAACTAAACGCATAATAAAAATATTTTTCAATAATCATTAATAAAAAAACTAACCACTTAAGATTACAATGACTATATAAAAGGGAATAGTTAAAAAAGCTAACAAAATAATCTCAAATAAAAGGTAGATATGAACATATCTGACTGTATTGCTAAAAGAATCACAAAAAAAGATCAAACTATTGAAAGATCACAGACAAACCACAAATCAGAATCGAGCACCGTGAGAAAACTATCCACAAACACAAATCACGTATCCAAATCTAATATGAGAGTCCGAAGCATGAAATATCAACATGATAACAAAAACGTCTTCTTAATCAGTCATGACAGTGTCAAATCCAACTCTGAGAAAAATGATAAACGAAAATAACGATCAAACAATCGAAAACATGCCAAAAGATAAAGGAAAACGTGTCATAAAAATAAAATTATTAAAAATTTAAAAACAAAAAAACAATAAATATACAATATGATAAAAATAATTTTTTTATCTTAAATATATATGTTGAGTGACTATCTTATATAATATATTAAATTATAATTTGAATCAATGTCAACAAATTTATGTAGCACTCCTTTTTCTTTTTTATTTCTTTTGCTGTATATGTGCCTCAAACATTGAAAACATAAAGAAAACAAGATATTGTGTGTGTTGTCAAATGTACACTTTAGTCGCAATGTCTTGTATTGGAACCCTGTCTTCACCTACCTTCCTTTGTCAAATCATTACGTTTGTCTTTTCGCTTTAAGAGATTGCCCATTTCCACTTGCCCTGTGGCTTGTTTGAAAACCATAATTGAAGACAAATTTGGGATCGTAATCGGATTGATCCTGTTCCCTGTTACATGTTCATGTTCATCCAAGTTGAAATAACAACGTAAATGAACCTAAAAGGCACATTTTCATGCTTATATTTTTGTTTCCGCTTCGAACATAACGTACATGGATCCGATGATTAGTGACAGATATATAAATATTTTTTACAGTAAATATATTATTAATCACATAAAAATTTTATATGAAGTAGATACAATCAATAAAATAATCTATTACTTGAAGAAAATTCAAATTTTAGAATAAACACTATCATTGATTATTTATATTACACGAAGCATATATGACACGAACCATTTAAAAAAATCTCATAATCTCAATACGATGAGAACAGTGGCAACTGTCGTTTTGATGACAAAATAAATTTCTTCTTCTCAATTGATAAATGAAGAAAATATGTAGTAAAGAGAAGTAAAGGTCGATTCTACAGGGACTTAGAAAATTCTAAATTTATGTTTGAATGATTTTACCAAGAGATAAGTAGTAAAATGGGGGGCTGGTAAAAAATATATTTAATAGTAAAAAATGCTTTAAAATAAGAATAAAGAAATTCAAGAATTAAACGTTGAAAATGAACATGGTAAAAATAGCCTCAAGCTTCGCATTGACTCAATTTCCTTTAGATCATCGAATTAGATTTTTCCTTCGGGATTCACGTCGGTTACTTTGTCTACAAGGGTAATCCTCTTGACTCTATTTTGTATACCGAATACCCAAGACAATCTTTGATTCTGGCTTCGGAAACTGATCTAATCAACATCAATTGTCGTAGATCAATTACCGTTTAAGTTCGTGGCGACCGACTTGGATTGTTGTTTATATAACCGTCAATTCCGATCTCAATTCCCTCTTGGTGAAACTATCTCGCCAAGTGTGTTCCTAGGAAGTCGAATGTGCTTTCAATAAGCCGATCCTTCCTCCCACACGTTTAATCACAACAACAATCTTAACCAAAGTCTATCTTTGATTTTGAAAACTGTTTTGATTTTGAAAAATAAGCGCAGAGATTGAGAGAGATATTATAAAGATATTAAGGGCATGTTTCAATTCTCCCGATGGAATTGAGTCATCGCTTCAACTCTCGCTTATGAGAAAATTAGCCAAGCATGACAAAAGTCATACTTAGCATATTTAAAAACAAAGCTTTAAAAGAAAAAGAAATATCGAAAAACTTGAAAAGTAAAAAATAAAAGAGAAAGCTTTAATAAAACTAGAAAGAAAAAGAGAATTGTAATATAAGATGTGTGTTTAGGCTTACCCTAAGAGGGTATTTATAGTCTCTAAAAACCTAGAGATAAATAAAGAAATTAAAATAAAATAATCCTAAAGATTATTGTTTTTCCTAAATTCAAACTTTAAACAAGTCTCCTAATGCAACTCTGCTCGTCCATATTTCAGAAGGCGCGTTGACTAGATCTTCTAGAAACTGCCGCTTACTAGACCTTCTAGAAACTGCCACGTCAGATCGTGTCATGCCCAGAGTCGTGCCCATGTCTCCAACTGTGACCAAATAATAAAAAAGTGCAGAATGCGCCAGTTTTACCACTAATTCTGGAAAGTAAGGCCCTACACGAAAACAAGCATAACAAAACCAAATCAGTAGCAAATAAATCCATAAGATCAAAGAATTACCGAGCAAATACTACCGATTTTGAACACTCATCAAATTCCCCGTCACTTATCTCATGCTTGTCCTCAAGTATGATATAATCAAATAAGTTAAAAATTCCATTTAGTTTTCTTTGTCAAGTTTCACATTCAAGGAAGCAAGGTAGAGACCACAATAATTATTCAAGTCAAGAAATCAATCAATTGTACATCACCAATTGGAATAAGTTAAATGCAATTGTAACATCTGTCGAGACGTTTCTATGCTCTGGCGACGAAGAGTGCAAATAGTACACCCCAAACGGTGTAACTAGTCTCGAAAAAGTAAGTGCTTATCCTCCGTGAGTCAGATAAAAACACCAAATTGTAGAGTTGCCACCAACCTTTTAATTCGGTGAGAGTGGTCACCAAAATATCATATTATTTTAATAAAAATTCCTAAGAATAATATTAAAATAATATAACTCGGGTCTGCTTACCAGAAAAATGAGTTTTGTAGTCGGTTATGTATGGGAAAGGATTAGCACCCCCATAACGCCCAAAATTGGTATCGATGCTTATTAATTAGTGTCTTTGCAATAACTTATGAATTTGGTTTTAATTTTATACAAGTAAATACAATAATAGGAATATCATTTCACACCAATAATCATTTTAAAATACCTTCTTAATTAAATAAGAAGATATTTAATAATTTATTGTATGAAATAATATAACTTAAATACACATATATAAAATAATGATTAAAAATAAAAATATCAAAATAATAGGTTATTAATACAAAGGTTACGTATTTTATGTACTAAAAATACAAATAATATTAATAATAATATTAAAAATTAAAAATATCAGAATATAATGGTTAAATTATAAAATAATAAAAGTAATGGCCCTAATTCAAAACATTTTTAAACTAGGTACTATTAGTATAAATAATCCTAAAAATAATATTTAAAATTAAAATATTAAAACTAAAGGATTAAATTACATAATAATAAAATTAGAGGCTATAATTCGAAATATTATAAAAGCTATATACTGCTAATGTAATTTAACCATGAATACTAATATAGGATTAAAATATAAATTATTAGTATATAAGGGCTAAATATGCAATTTTACCAAAAATATATAAACATATAGGTATGGACTAAAATAAAATAATATAAAACACGAGAATAAAATTAAAATTCGTAAAAACCTGCTTTTGGTGACCAAAATGGAATTTTACAAAATTTGAGGTACTTCGGATATAGTTTACCCACATCTAAATTACACAAAAGCCCCTCTCCTAAAACGACGTTGTATGGGAGAGGGTATAAATACCCAATATTCGGCCCTTAAAGGCCTCACCTCTCTCATTTTCTTAATTTCCTTCTATCTCTAAAAAGAGAGAAGGATGAGATGCTCTAGCATCTCTCTAAGCTCCCTCACCAGAGGGAAGGCCGACCACTGACAACCACCACCGACATCCATCGCTAGCCACCATTCACTGTGGCCGAAAATTTGTAAATTCACCCAAATCAAAACCCCGCTTCTCCTAAACCTAGATCCGAGCTTTTTTTACTAGAAACTAGTCAATCGGACTAGATCTAAAATTTTACCTCCGTAATATTTAATATTTCGACGACGTTTCGAAGGCTCTCGGACGACGACAAGTGCTCTTTTCGGCTTTTATTTCCTTCGATTGTTGTTTTTCGTTGTTGTTGCTTATACCTCTGTTTCCTCGTTATGTTTCTTAGCGTTTTCCTTTCTGTTACTTTCTGTCTCCTTCTTGCTTTCCCTCTCTGTCGTTGTGTCTTTTGTTTGCAAGTAATGTTCACCTTTTATAGGCTTCAAGAGCTCGGCTGTCATGATGAACCCTATCGGTGAGTCACCAAACCTACGGTGGTGACTCACCATAGGTTGGTGTGCTGTGCGGTCCATATTTTCCTTCTAGATCATTCTGGTAAGCTTAGGTGAGGCGGCGACGTCGTGGCAATAGGCAGTTGGAGCACCTGGAGGCGGCGGCCGAATCATAGCCCTAGGGTTTCTTCTAGACAAGCTGTGGACCGTTGGATCTCTCCAAATCCAACGGTGATGGTTACTGGCGGCTAATGGAAAAGCATGGGAAACCCTAGATGCTGATGGGCTCCTCGGGTTGAACTGGTTCTGGGCCTCTCGGGTCGGATCTTCTCGGGTTTGGATCTGCTTGGGTGTAATGGGCCTTCATGTTGCGTTATTTGTAATATTGGCCCCCAAATTAGCCTTTGTATTATTTAATAATATTAATAATATTAATAATAATATATATAATAATAGAATGTAATATATAATTATATATAATAATAATAATATAATAATAAGTAAGATCGGACGAAAATGACTGTCGACAACTGCCCCTCTTTGCTTATTTTTGTGTTAACAAGAATAAAGCAAAGATAAAAAGACAAGAAATTTTCGTCTTACTGACTTATTATTATTAAGAAATAAAAAATAAAAGCATCATACCCAGAGGTTTTACAGATGACCCGGAGGATTTAATTTTCCAGAACATTAAATGAGAAGCTTAGAAAATCGCTTTCTCATTTTCATGCGAAAACATCGTACCCGGAGGTTTTACAGATGACTCGGAGGTTGCTATATGCTGAGTTTTGGGTCTAGAGTAAGAAGGGTCAATGAATTGTCCTTTGTTGGTGTCCCCTTGGACTGCCAAGCGATCAATCCTAGTCCATTACAAATTTTCGGATTCAGTTCAATTCGAAGGAACACACTTCCTTATGTCCATACGGAGGTGAAAAGCACACGAGGAACATAAGGTGTGAGCTCAAAAAATTGTCCCCTATACCATACGGAGCTGAAAACCACACGAGGGAGTAGTTTCTCATTCACTTAAATAGGGTAAGAGCGGGGTTTTAGCTCATGTCATGAATGCAGTGCTCAGTATGTGAGGAAAAGCATAAAGAGAAATAAATTAATATATACAACATGTTATTCTATTTTTAATAACCCAAAATTAAATCTGTACACATAAAAAAAAGTTAGTAAAATAATAAAAATAAATTAAAACAAAATTAAAACAAATTTATTATTTACAACAAAGACAAATAATTAATAAACTAGTGGCTGGACTTTCATTTTTTTAAAAACATTCTCCAGTAGAGTCGTCAAGCTGTCGAGACATTTCTCTGCCCTGGCGAAGGAGAATGCAAATAGTATACCCAAACGGTGTAACTAGTCTCGAAAAAGTAAGTGTTTATCCTCTGTGAATTAGATAAAACACCAAATTGTAGAGTCGCCACCAACCTTTTAATTCGGTGAGATTGATCACCAAAATGCCATATTATTTTAATAAAAATTCCTAATAATAATATTAAAATAATACAACTCGGGTATTCTTACCAGAAAAATGAGTTCTGTAGTCGGTTACGTATGGGGAATGATTATCACCCCCATAATGCCTAAAATTGGTACCGATGTTTATTAATTAGTGTCTTTGCAATAAATTATGAATTTTTTTTTAATTTTATACAAATAAATACAATAATAGGAATATCATTTCACACCAATAATCATTTTAAAATACCTTCTTAATTAAATAAGAAGATATTTAATAATCTATTGTATGAAATAATATAACTTAAATATACATATATAAAATAATGATTAAAAATAAAAATATCAAAATAATAGGTTATTAATACAAAGGTTACATATTTTATGTACTAAAAATACAAATAATATTAAAAATAATAATAAAATTTAAAAATATCATAATATAGTTATTAAATTATAAAATATTAAAAGTAATGGCCCTTATTCAAAACATTTTTAAAAACTAGGTACTATTAGTATAAATAATCCTAAAAATAATATTTAAAATTAAAATATTAAAACTAAAGGATTAAATTACATAATAATAAAATTATAGGCTATAATTCGAAATATTATAAAAACAATATACTGCTAATATAATTTAACCATGAATACTAATATAGGATTAAAATATAAATTATTATTATATAAGGGCTAAATATGCAATTTTACCTAAAATATATAAACATATAGGTAGGACTAAAATAAAATAATATAAAATGCGAGAGCAAAATTAAAATTCGTAAAAACCTACTTTTGGTGACCAAAATGGAATTTTACAAAATCTGAGGTACTTCGGATATAGTTTGCCCACGCCTAACTTACACAAAAGCCCCTCTCACGCCGTATGGAGAGGGTATAAACGCCTAATATTCGGCCATTAAATGCCTCATCTCTCTCATTTTCTTAATTTCCTTCTCTCTCTAAAAAGAGAGAAGGATGAGATGCTCTAGCATCTCTCTAAGCTCCCTCACCAGAGGGAAGGCCGACCACCGGTTGGCCGCCGACAACCACCACTGACAGCCATCGCCGGCCACCATTCACGATGGCTGGAATTTCATAAATTCACCCAAATCAAAGCCCAGCTTCTCCTAAACCTAGAGCCGAGCTTCATTTTTACTAGAAACTAGTCAATCGGACTAGATCTAAAATTTTACCTCCGTAATATTCAATATTCCGACGATGTTTCGAAGGCTCTCGGATGACGGTAAGTGTTATTTTCGGTTTTTATTTCCTTCGGTTGTTGTTTCTCGTTGTTGCTGTTTATACCTCTGTTTCCTCATTATGTTTCTTGGTGTTTTCCTTTCCGTTTCTTTCTGTCTCCGCTTTGCTTGCCCTCTCTGTCGCTGTGTTTTTTGTTTGCAGGTAATGGTCGACTTTTATAGGCTTCAAGAGCTCGATTGTCTTGATGAACCCTATCGGCGAGTCACCAGACCTACGGTGGTGACTCACCATAGGTTGATGTGTTGTGCGGTCCATATTTTCCTTCTAGATCATTCTGGTAAGCAATAGTGAGGCGGCAACGTCGTGGCAGCAGGCGGTTAGAGCACTTGGAGGCGGCGACCAAATCATAGCCCTAGGGTTATGATACTCTAGGGTTTATTCTAGACAAGCTGTGAACCGTTAGATCTCTCTAGATCCAACAATGATGGTTACTGGCGGTTGATGGAGAAGCATGGGAAACCCTAGATGCTGATGGGCTCCTCGGGTTGAACTGGTTCTGGGCCTCTCGGGTCGGATCTTCTCGGGTTTGGATCTGCTTGGGTGTATTGGGCCTTTATACTTGTAATTGGGTTTCGGGTTACATTATTTGTAATATTGGGCCCCAAATTAGCCTTTGTATTATTTAATAATAATAATAATATTAATAATAATATATATAATAATAGTAATGTAATATATAATTATATATAATAATATAATAATAATAAGTAAGATCGGACGAAAGTGACTGTTGACAACATCCATTCATTCATCAATCTAAACGCTCATAACTCAACACCTTACCGAGATTCACTCAAATCACTCAATGTGTTTTGGGTACAGAAACGCTCAATGTCAGAACCAACACGATATTACCATAGGCCTGCAAGTAAATCAAATCTCCACTACTAATGAGAACACAATGCATAAATCAAAGGGTCTTTTATTGGTTGTAACAGGACTTAGGTAAAGATGGGGAAAAGGCTAAATATATGGCTAAAAATTCAAGGAAGGGAACTAACAAATAACAAGTTCAACTCCATCAAAACATTAAGCACAACATGATAAAAAGATAAACTATCAAACAACAAAATTCTACAAAATTCTTTCTGAAATGCATTTGATTTTTCCCTTTTTTTTCCACATTTTTGTTGCTTTTTTCTCATGTCTTTTCTCTTTTTTTCTAACTTCTCTTTTTTTTTCCTTTCAAATTGCTTGTTGTTTCTCATTTTTTTTCATGGAGCATATATCAAATTAACTGTTCACTTGCCCTGAAAATGGTAGAAAAGAGGGATAAAATAAAAAGGCTCAGGTTTATGAATATGGTTAAAACAAAGAAATGGGAATGGCTCAAAAGTTGTTAACTAGGGGAAAATGCATGGGTAGGCAATTTTAGTGGGGAAACGGAATGGTTAATCCTAAAGTGCCCACATCATTTTTAAGCATCATGTTCATGTGTAATATCGATAGTATTTAAAATGCAGGTTCTAGAATACCATTGTTAAATTCGACACACTCAATCAAACAAAATGAGAGCAAGATGATATTCTCGTAAAGGTTCAAATCTCACCCAATTATTTCATGCATTGAGCTAAGCACATTTCAACAATCAAAATCATGGAATATTATAAAAATACCAACTTGATCACAATTCATGCTATCCACTATCAAGAACATCCAAACCTAAATAATCATGTGTTCCCAAACAATCATGGCATACAAAAAATATTCAACAAGACAAAGAAATTCAATGAAATTTTCCTCAAATCCAATTAACACATACTAGCATCAAAACATAGAGATAAGCAAAGGGAAATTTAATCTACATTCTACTCCCCCTCACTTAAAGTGTTTTGCCTCAAAATGTAAAATTAAAGTACAAGAGAAGGAATAGAGTACTCCCCGGATTTACTATCGACCACGACCGCGGTGGGAGGTGCTGTGAGATGGAAAAATGTGCTGCCCGGTTTGATGTCGTGGATGAAAAATCATCATCAGGTCTGTGGTTGGTGGAAAACCAACATCGAAATCCTCTGTAAATCCATAAATCGGATGGTACATTAGTAATAATTGAATGGAAATAGGATCAAAATTTACCTCAGGAATGTTTTCAGATGGTGCTGAATGTATGAAGCATGACAAAAAAAATCTGACGGGCGTGGACGAGAGAAATAGGAGGCTACGGTTGGCATGGAATGGAAAGACGATGATGGAGAGCGTGGTGGACATGGACGGGCGGACAATGCTCGATCCGGGGCAGAGGGAGGCGGCATCGCCCGATTGGTTTCTTGTGCACACCATTGTGGAGTGGAGAGGTTGAAAACACGTTAGTAAGGGAGACGCTGAGGAGAGGAAGAGACGTTGAAGCGTTGTTTGGGGAAAGGGAATCGATTCAGAGAAGAAGAAAGAAGGTTGGGGTTAACTTATTTCTGCCGTGCATGGGGGTAGAGAGTTTAAGTATAATTGAGTTTTGATGGGATAAAAGGTGTATTTAAAATTAAAAAGGTAAAGTGATAGGGAAAGGTGTGGGGTCCATGGTCAAAGAGAAAAAGAAGAGAAGAGAGGATTGGGAAGTGGGGGCGGAAGAAAGATAACAAAAAGGGGGGATTTTTTTTTGGGTTTTGTTAACGTGCGCCGGTCTCCTTAGAAGTGTGCTAACATGCGCCGTAGGAAATAAATAGTATCGATAATGTCATAGGAGTATCAATACTACTATATAGAGTAGTATCGATACCATTTAATGGTATCAGTACCATTTTTTTATTCTATTTTTGTGGTATCGATACTGCTTACAAAGTATCTGTACCATTTTTTGATTCTGTTTCCATGGTATCGATACTGTCCGAGCAGTATCGGTACTACAATGCCTTGCATGACTTATACTGCTCATGGTGTCCGAATTTGGCACTGTTCGGATGATAATTTCACAAATATTCGTTGTTTAAGATTGAAAAGCACTTGGTTCCTGCAAAATAATAATAAAAATCAAATGAAACATGCTCAATCGAAATAAAATAAAAATTAAAATGTAACGGAATTAAAAACAATGGGTTGCCTCCCATGAAGTGCTTTTGTTTAACGTCGTTAGCTCGACGACCTAATTCAGACTACAGGCTCTAAGAGAAATACTTCTTCCACTTCATACGCTTTTTCCAACTAAGAATTTCCTTATGAGAAATTCTACGATTGTATAATTCTTTTATTTTTCCTTGTAGAATTTGGCATTCTCATAGGTTATTTTTTGGATCTTTTTTAGCTTTGAAACCTTATCCGAAATAACCAGTGGAGTAGCATTTTCTCCTAAAAAGCACTCTTTAAATTGTTTTGGTGTTTTAGTTCTATCTTAGGTGTCTGCAAAACAGAAGGGAGACCTTTAGACTTAGAAAGAATCAAACGTTAATCAGAATGAACATAAAATAAATTTTCCAACTCTCTGATTTCCTCATTGTGGTCTTCTAACTCCCTGCATAGATCAAAAGATACATTAATTTCTATAAACTCATTTGCCAAAGGATCAATAATATCAACATAATTTATGCTCGCCACTGTGTCTGGGTGTTTCATTGCCTTATACACATCAAATTTAACGACCTCACCATCAAACTCCATGGTTAAAGTCTCGCTTACGTCAATCTTTGTGTTCCCAGTACTTAGAAATGGATGCCCTAATAAAATATCAAAAGAAGTACTTGTGCGATTATTCTCCATGTCAATTAAATAAAAATTAGCGGGAAATATTAAATCATTTACCTCCACCAGCACATTTTCCAAAAGTCCTTCTGGGTAGATGACAGATCTGTTGGCAAGCTGAATTGATATTTTTGTATCCTTCAAGGGCTCATTAGTAATCATATTGTAAACAGAGAGAGGCATTACATTAATAGAGGCGCTAAGATCACACATGGCTCGGTTTATCCCAATTTTACCAATTTTACAGGGTATTACGAACATAACTTGGTCTTTCAGTTTTGGTGGCAACCTTTTTTGGAATACAGCAGAGACATGTTCTCCTAGATTTACCTTCTCATTCCCGGTAAGTTTTCTCTTTATTGTGCAAAGGTCCTTAAAAAACCGGGCATACCTTGGAACGTTTTGGATAACCTCAAGGAGAGGTATATTGATTTCCACCTTCCGAAATACGTCTAGTATTTCTTTTTCCCTAGTTTGTTTATCCCTTTTTACTAACCTCGATGAAAAAGGTGGTGGCACGTCATAGGGAGATGGTGTTGGATCTGTTTGTTCTTCGTCACTCTTCTTCTGGGATCCTGAATCAACAGCATTCTTCCATTTTCGGATTGCTTCATCTGATGGAATAGGTGGCGCCACTACTGTACCACTCCGAAGAGTGATGGCACTGACTTCTCCCTTGGGTTTACCTCAGTTTGGGATGGAAGTTTACCTTATGATTCCAAGCCGCCTACGGTTTGTGTCAGTTGGCTTATCTATATGTTGAAAGTGGGCTTCAATACAAATCTGGAACTTTTTAACCTCTCGACAATTGATTCTAATGATGTCTTCTACGACTGTTGTGGAGGTGGAGGTGGTATCGCTTGATAAACTTGATTCGGCCTTGAGTTTTGAGCATAACTAAAATTCGGATGATCCTTCTATCCTGGTTTGTAACTATTTCCGTAGGGATTATAAGCTCTTTGGGGAGGTCCTATAAAGTTTTTGATTGCATTGACTTGAGCTGTTGCGTCTTCTTAGATCAGTGGACAACCGTCTGTTGGATGATCAGGTAATGCATATATTCCACATAATCTATTTGGTCATTTCTTTCCTGCTACAAGAGAGTTGACAACTTCAGTTAATTTATATATCTTATTTTCTAAAGAATATGAACTTATCTCATGAACCCTTCAAGGAGGTTCATTATTTGTGCAGAACTGTTGACAATTTGCGGACATTGTGGAAATTAAATCCCTAGCCTCAGTAGGAGTCATATTCACCAAGGCTTCACCGCTGGTGGCATCGATCATCTTCATTTCTAGGGGAGTTAATCATTCATAAAAGTATTAAAGGAGTGTTTGTTCAGTTAACCCATGTTATGGGCAACTAGATTATAACTTTTTAAACTGCTCCTAGTAGTCGTAGAGTGACTCTCCATCAAGCTTTTTGATTCCAAGTACTCTCCTTCATAGTTCACTGACTTTCGTCGCAGGGAAAAACCTGTCAAGAAAAAGGCGAGTCATTTGAGCCCATGTAGTAATAGAATTAGGGGGTAGATAAAATAACCACTCTTTAGCAGAATCATCTAAGGAAAAAAGGAAAGGCTCTAAGTTTGATTTGGTCCTTGGTTACTCCCTGTGGTCTCATGCTGGAGCATACCATGTGAAATTTCGTGAGATGTTTATGTGGATTCTCGTTTGTCAATCCGCGAAATGTAGAGAGGAGATGAATAAGGCCAGTCTTTAACTGGTACGAAGTTTCACCTTGGGGAAAATCAATGCACAAAGGTTCTTGTTCAGTAGGTGCCATATCTAACTCTCTGATAGCTGGATCGACCATCGAAATTGGTTCTGTATTAACAGATTCACCTGAATTTGATTCTGATTTTGGATTTGATTGTTGTCTCCTTCTTTCCCGAAGCGTCTTTGCGTGAAATCTCATAGCTCTAGTTTCGATCTCCGGGTCGTACTCCAATAACGAGCCCGGATTAGTCCTGGTCAGAAATCAAAAGCAAAAAAAAATAGTAACTTTGGCGAAGTCCCCGACAACGGTGCCAATTTGACAATTGTCGTTTTGATGTCAAAATAAATTCCTTCTTCTCAATTGATAAACGAATAAAATACGTAGTAAAGAGAAGTAAGTGTCGATTCCATAGGGACTTAAATTCTAAATTTATATTTGAATGATTTTACTAGGAGATAAGTAATAAAATGAGGGGTTGGTAAAAATATATTAAATAGTAAAAAAAACTTTAAAATAAGAATAAAGAAATTCAAGAATTAAACGTTGAAAATGAATATGGTAAAAATAGTCTCAAGCTTCGCTTTGACTCAATTTCCTTTAGATCATCGAATTAGATTTTCCCTTCGTGATTCATGTCGGTTACTTTGTCTACAAGGGCAATCCCAGTGACTCTATTTTGTATATTGAATACCCAAGGCAATATTTGATTCCAGCTTTGGAAACTGATCTAATAAACATCAATTGTCGTAGATAAATTACCGTTTAGGTTCGTGGCGACCGACTCGGATTGTTGTTCTATAACCGTCAATTCCGATCTTAATTCCCTCTTGGCGAAACTATCTCGCCAAGTGTGTTCCCAGGAAGTTGAATGTTCTTTCAATAAGCTAATCCTTCCTCCCACATGTTTAATCGCAACAACAATCTTGACCAAAGTTTATCTTTGATTTTGAAAACTGTTTTGATTTTGAAAAATAAGCTAAGCATGACAAAAGTCATACTTAGAATTATTTAAAAACAAAGTTTTAAAATAAAAAGAAAAATAGAAAAAACTTGAAAAGTAAAATAAAAGAGAAAGCTTTAATAAAACTATAAAGAAGTAGAGAATTGTAATCGGAGATGTGTGTTTAGGCTTACCCCAAGAGGGTATTTATAGCCTCTAAAAACCTAGAGATAAATAAAGAAATTAAAATAAAATAATCCTAAAGATAATTGTTTTTCCTAAATTCAAACTTTAAACAAGTCTCATAATGCAACTGTGCTCGTTTATCTTCCAGAAGGCGTGTTGACTAGATCTTCTAGAAACTATCGTTGACTATACCTTCTATAAACTTACACGTCAGACCGTGTCATGCCAGAGTCGTGCTTATGTCTCCAGTCGTGACCAAATAATAAAAAAATACAGAATGCACCCGTTTTACCACTAATTCTGGAAAGTACGGCCCTGCACGAAAACAAACATAACAAAACCAAATCAGTAGCAATAAATCCATAACATCGAAGAATTAATGAGCAAATACTACCGATTTTGAACACTCATCAAACACAAATTGAAAAATATATTGAAATATAACCTCTTTAAACAGAAGAAAATATGTCAAAATCAATGTAATAATCTTTTAAAAGTACAAAATTATACAAATATATAATTTTAATAGGGAAAAGTCTACAACACTTGTCGTATACCACAATGTACCACTAATCCCCAAACCTTAATCATCGATCTAAACCCCAACCCCACCCACATCACCCTACGACCACCACATAAGAATCCCTTGAAAAATTGTTTGCAAACTATAAACAAATGAACACAGAGAAACAAATTTAAGTGTCAAAAATACAACAACCACCTTCACAAAGACAAGTTAAGAAAGATGTAAACATTGCCTAATACCCATAATTGAAGCAACAAAAAGCTCATAATTGTTTTATATAAAAACAAAAACAACAACAATAAAAGGGAAAGCGCATGAAGTGGATGAGAAGGAAGTTCTCATCCATGATTCCGTATTTTCCCTTAAAATGTTACAGTTCCAGAAAAAGTAAAACTAAAATAAAGAGGAGATAAAGAGTATAAAAAAAAAACAAAAACAAAAAATCTAGGTTTCTGTTTATACTTATTTTATTGCTCTTTTTCTCATTTTCCAGGCAAAATAAAGATAACTCATTTCACTAGATTACCAACCAAACAAAAGCAACATTACCCCCTTTTTACTTTCATGGGCCTAATCATAAAATCAACATGAAAAGAATAAAAAAAAAAGAAGAACATGAACTTGATGAAGATAGGTATGGATTGCAAGGTTATTTTTTTTTTTTTTTGTGTAGTTTCACTCAATAGTAGCATTGCCTCATGCAAGAGAAGAGAAAGGAATGAAAGAAAAAACAAGAACTACTCTAGGTTTTTGGGTATTCTTTGTTTCATGAAGATGATGTTAAAGATGAGTTTAGATCGGTATTGGGGTTTGGAGATTTAAGATTAAGATTAAAGATTTTGATTTTAATTTTTTTTGACATTAATAATAATAATTTTTTCATGTCATACTAAAAATAATAATAAAATAATCCATGTCATCAAGAGAGATCAAAATACATGTAATTTGAAAGTTTAATGATTAAATTGAAATTTTTTAAATTTTAGTGACCAAAATAGAAGTGATAAGATAGTTGAGTGATGAATCGTGTAATTTACCTAAATAAAAAAAATACCACATCAGCTGTTCTGTTAACTTTTTAACAGTAGGTACTAAAATGAAATAAAAAAAAATAAACGTTAAGCATGATTTTGAAAAAAATAAAGTTAAGGTACTAAATCGGAACAAAAATGATAGTTTAGGTACTAAACATGTAGTTTACCCTAAAAATTATAATTTAATTATAATTCTATTAAAATAATAACTAATTTTTAATAAATGATTAATTTTGTAACATTCATATTTTGATCATGGAATGAAGTTTTATTTTTTATATTTTGGGCCTGTGGTTTTTAGTTCTTTTCATTTTTGTCTTTTTTTTTACTGATTAAAACAATTATGGTAATACTCTCAAATTAGGATGATAATTTTAATAATTTTCATTTTGGCTCTGCATGTTACTTCTGGTTTATTTGTGATTCCGGTGTATCCATTGTATGGTATTTACATTAGATCATTTGCCTTTTGCCATGTTGATATTTGTTCTTTAAATCTCCTATTATTTTAATTTAGTCATGCCTTTTTTTTGTAAGTTATGTCATTGATTCATCATGCGTAAGAATGTGTTTTAACATTTATACTATACGCCTATCACATGTGCGTTTGTATACTTCCCCATATGTCACATTATTTAAATATATTATATATACGATATGCTTATTTTCTTCATGTTTTATAACATATCATTTCATAATAAATATAATTGTAATACGTTTTATACTTCATATATACTATATATTATATTTTGTATGTATTTGTTCCTCATATTATTATTTTTTATAATTCATATTCATCATTTGTTGGGTGCGAATAATTTATGGAGACACACCTCAACTGGTAAGGAATGTGTCTCCGAGAATTGTTCGTACAAAATGGTATGTTTTTATTCAAGCAAAATATATGTATTTTATAAACATTTTTAGGAAATGTTATTTCGTAAAGAGAATATGGGGAACACGCCTTAACTGGCATGGAGAGTGTTCATGAGAATTCTTCGTTTGAAATAATATCCTTTTATAGTTGAATATTTTTCGAACATATTTAGTATATATATATATATATATTCATGAAA
Source organism: Hibiscus syriacus (assembly GCF_006381635.1). NCBI lineage: Eukaryota > Viridiplantae > Streptophyta > Magnoliopsida > Malvales > Malvaceae > Hibiscus > Hibiscus syriacus. The sequence goes on along the minus strand of NW_024063533.1, from coordinate 7,702,270 downwards.
TTAAGACAATTATCTTTTATATGGGGAATTTACGGAAACACACCTTAACTGACAAGGAGTGTGTTTATGAGGATTGTTCGTATAAAAGAATATCCTTTTTAACAAATTTTATTTAAAGAAATTGATCATAATTTAAATATCATTTGAAGTTATAATTTTCAAATATAATGATAATGTATAATCGATTGGGTACCAATTTTGGGCGTTGTGGAGGTGCTCATCATTCCTCACGTGTAATCGACTCCCGAACCTTTTCAAAAAATGAGTTTCTAGTTAAACACATATCACTTTTTATCTTTTAAAATTATCTTTTCTTACAATTATTTTAAAATATTTTTTAGGTATTCTACCTACCTAATCCAAAGGTCGATAGAGAGTCAAAATTTATTTATTTATTTATTTTAGAACCCAATATTTTCTAAAATTAAGTTGGATCACTCCCCGTAATAGTCCCAAAAAGCTTATGAATCGTTTCGACAGCTTATCGACTCCACTGGGAATTTAGAGAGTTATGCAATAATCGATTATACGTAATCTTTTTAGTTGAAAATTATAAATTTGAATGATATTTAAATTTTGATCCTTATATTTTGTTTGCATCGTATTATGTCATACATCTTTTTTACTTTTTTTTATTAGTTGCAATAATGTGTGATTTCCATTGTTTCAGATTTCTGACCTTTTTTAGTTTGTTTGTTTTTGGATCGAGAAAAGGATTGTGAATTTCCCCTCACACATGCTATAACCATTTAAATATTTAAAGCCTTCTAATTGTTCTCTGTCCCGTTAGGTAGGGGTGAACGCTACGTTTACGTGAGAAAAATTATTTTTCTCCACATGGGCTTTAGCAAGTAACCTCTGGGGTGCATATGCCTTGTGTTTACGAGAGAAACATTGAGTTTCCTTGCATGGACATAGGGAAATGCATCATCTCAAATTGAACTTGATCCGTTTAAGCCTATAACAGGTGAGGATCGAGGGTCTGGCAGGCCCTAGGGGGTACCAGCAAAGGACAATTCGAGGACCCTTTTAGCAGTACCTAAACTCTTCCCGTTTTGTACTGAAATTTTGTTCGTGGTTTTTTAAAAGTCACAAAGGGAAAACTCACTCTAACCTTTCCTCGGATTTAGTTATTTATTCATTTATTTTTCAAAAAACAATAGAACTAGAAGAATATGTGGTTAGGTTTTATATTTCCGTACGAAGCATGTGAACTAGAAAAATGTGGTTAGGATTTATTTGTCAAATAAAAGCATGATGGTAAATATCATGTTTGGATAGGATTCACCATATCATGTTGGGTAGATTACATGTGGGTAGGATTTACGATATTTTTTTTGATTACTCGATTATTCATTTTATATACTAACACAATTCTATCTTTATTTTTGTTTGTGCATTGTTGCATTGCATGATCATATCATTAAGAAAGATGTTGGTTCAAAAAGTGGTCATCATAGTAGAAGGTTTTCATAAAATGGACAAGAGTTTTCATAACAAGGAAATAAAGAATACAGAAGTGAGATCATGGTCTGAAGAAACCCAGAGGAAGATGGGATATAGTTTGACTGAGGTTGCTCCAGTTAGTCTTAAGCAAAACAATCTGCAGGGCTACGTGAAATTTGGGAGAGTTGAAAACCTGACATGAAGTATGCATTCTGGAAAAAGTATGGTGACATAGCTCTTTTGTTGTAAGTGAAGGTAAACAAGCCATAGATTAAGGCTTTAATTCAGTTTTGGAATTCAACATATAGTTGTTTCACTTTCAACAAAGAGGACATGAGTCCTACTCTGGAAGAGTACACCTCCCTATTTCATTTCGAAAGGATGCACTCGGACAAAATCTATTCAAGGGTAACAAGAGTACAACCCTTCAAAAGAAAGCTCGCAAGGATTATTGGAATGAGAGAGAAATGAGTAACTAACCACATTCAAAAGAAGGGGGAATCTAACTATTTTCCTTGGTCGTATATTAAAGGACTTATTGTCAAACACAGTGACATAGAGAAAAACATGGAAATATTCATTTTGGGAATTTATGGCTTAGTGATTTTCCTAAAAGTTCTTTGCCATATAGACTCTGCCATGCTTGATTTATTTGAGCGGTTGGAAAATAAAGTAAATCATGTTCCTCCAGTCTTAGCTGAGACATTTAGGTCTCTTAACAGTTGTAGAAGACCAGAGAGTAGCCGCTTTACTGGATGTGTTCAGTTGCTTACTGTGTGGATCCGTAGCCACTTATGGAAGATTGAACGAGAGTACAATCGTCGATTCTCAAGTGCTTACTCACCATTAAAGGATTTCCTCACCAAAGAATGGTTAAAGCATTTGACGAGAAAAGATTGGGTTTCACATTTTAGGAATTTACAAGATCACGATATAATGTGGCGTGTCCCCTGGTTGGATAACTTTGTTAGGGTTATGTGGGTATGTTATGCTCCACTAATGGTGTTAAGGTAATATGGGGTTCGATAGTTTATCCCAGCCACCTCTGGCCTAAGTAAATCCGAATTTGTATACCATGGAGATCACTATAAGAAAATAACTCGTTTAATGTAAGATGATTAGAAGTTAATCTTTCGAACTGATGTGGTAGTAGCTGACGTCATGTTAACACCAGACTATGTGGTTAGGAGAGATGCAAGGAAGAATACCATTATTCCCTTATCTAACTGTGATCAAGCTATTCATTTAGAAGAGCAATTCAGATATGTGCCATCTAAGTTGGAAATACTGAAGAGTGAATGTAAAGCCAAAATTGTCAAAAAAGAAAAAGAGTGTAAATATCTTAGATGAGAAAATTTCATGTTGTACCTTAATGTTAGGTTCCATAGCAAACAATTTGAGCTCATGCGAAAGAGGAAGAATGAAGTTGAGGCTAATTTCGCAAACCTGTAGAAAAATATCGAAAGATTAATCGAGCTTGGGAAATTGTTGGACTATGAAAAACTTTAGAACGATGGAAGTTGGAACTCAAGGCTAAAAAAGAACGTCAAATTAAAGATGTCAGAGCTGAAAGAGAATGCATGGTTAGAGAGATAGAGACAGAGAAGAAGAGAATGGATTAAGAGCTCGAAGTAGAGAAGAAGTCACGGACTTGTGCACTGAATGGGGAAAGAAAAAAAAGCCAAAGAATTGAGACAAAGGCATACACTGAGCAAGATGCGAAAAGAGGAGCTCACTTTTGAAGGGAAAGGGTTGCAAGATAAGATTGTGGAGCTCAAAGCTGAAAATCAAGGCAAATTAAGCGAGCTAGAAGAGAAAAAACAAAGAGTCTAAAAGTTAGAAGCTGCGAAAAGTAATATGTTTGAAGGGTTCAAAATGGAGGTAAATAACATGCTGAGTGAGTTCGAAATTATAGGACAAAGAATAGATGAACTTGAAACTGAAAAGAGGCGAAGCAATGAGGATTTGAAGTTGGAAAGGTAGTATTGAGATCATGTGCTCCAAGGAAAGCAGTATGAGGTCTTTCTTTGGATGCAAAATATGGGGAAAAGAATGAGCGAATAGAGGTCCTCATTCAATATAAACAAGAAACAGAAGCAAGGCATGAGGAAGAGTTAGCTCAAATTCAAGCTAAGAATGAGGAGTATAGTGTTTACATTTTGCAGCTAGAAAATTCCTTCTTTTTGGAGAATGCTCAGCGTAGGTCAACAGATTTAAGTATCAACCCCGAGGAGAATACCACTTTGAAAAGAAAGGTTCATGACTTAGAGGATGTTCTACGAAGTTGTCAAATGCATATCACTAGTCTTGAGTGCACTATCCGAAGCACCAAACAACAATGATAGAACGCGACTGATTACTATGAGGACTGGAAAGCAAATGTGAATCGTGTGATAATCAGAACCATAAATCAGCTGAGTGGCATCACAAGAAAACTAGGGGTGATAATTATCCTAGAAAAAATCATCCAGAGTTACACAAATCCAACATTAGATTTTGGAAGAAGGGTCACTTCGCTTGTCAACGAGATAATGGAGCTGAATAGGAGAGCTAGGCATTTTCTATAATGAATTTATCTTGTAATGATGATATTTTTGTCCTTAAACGAAAGTTGTTCTAAGACTGATCATTTTTTTATGAATCAATGCCTTTCGACATACACATGCATTTTTATTTACCTTTCAAGTTTTACTTTCTACATTTTATTTGTACTTTTACAATTATTTATGTTTAGCATTTCATTTCTGTACAATTTATATTCATGATTAAACCATCCAAATTAATAATGAAGGGTATACTACAGAATACTGGAAACTTCCAAGCACCCGTACAATACCATGAAAAAGGCAATGGATGAGAGAATAGCCCAAATTGAGAAAACCCAGCTAGAAATACAAGAGAATATGAGAAAAGCATAAGAAGAGATGCGTGAACAAATGCTGAAATCCCAGAATGGTATGATGGAGAAACTTGCAAGCATGTTATAGGGAAGAAATACAGATCGAGAAGAGACTCCAACTGTTAGTGCTACTGTCGAAGAACCTTTGTACTCCCTAGGTTTCGTACCACAAGCAGATCATGAAAAGGCTCAAACTGTTGGTGTTACCATTGTGTCCTAATCGATTTTTGGTGATACGATGTGTCTCGACTTATTTTATGAAAAATTTGATTTTTGTTAAATAACTGTTTTGGAGTCGTCATCAACCTTTCGGGTCAAGTAGGTTGAATACCCATAAACCACCTTTTAAAAGAGTTTTTAAGAAAACATCATTTTAAAAGATGCATTGATCTACATGTAACTAGAAATTTATTATTTTTTATTAATAAAAAAAAGGGTTCGGGGATCTATTACGTGTGGGGAATGATAAGCACCCACAATACCCAAAATTGGTACCCATCGACTATAAATTGTCTCTAATAGTGAAAATCTTAGAATTCAAATATAAATTTAAGTAAATATCCTATTATTCCAAATTCAACCATACAATTTTTATTTAATGGGAAATTCTAAGGAGAAATAGAAAATATTATAATATTCCAATCGAAGAGAAAATAATCCCTAAAATACTTTAGAACGAATATTTCTCTTTCCAAATGAAATAAAAAAATATAATAATTTCTCTCAAGAACTTGATATTAAGGTAATTTGGTTCAGCCAAATAAAAAAAGAAGCCAATTAATCCAAATTACAAATTTAATTAGAAAAGATAAGGGATGTTCAATTATTTAAAAATATCAAGATCAAATCCCTAATATAAATTAGACGAATTATCTCAAAAAGTTTAAATAAAAGGCAATTCCTTTTCCCTTTAATCTCTATTAATTTAAGTATACTCGATTTTCCCCTGGTAGTGACCAAAGCGTGAAACAGTCTGAAACTGGGAGGACTTATGCATGATTAATCCCTAAAATAGGTGACAAAAGTAAAGTTTTACTGACTAGGGACTTGACATGTGATTTACCCAAAAGTTAAAACAAACACACCCCCACCTTTATCTTCCAGTAACGTGATAAACAAAACAAAACAACATCATCCCCACAAACTCATCTCACGCCACAAAACTCAACCCAAAGGCCAAACGCCGCAAATCATTCACAGTTCGAATGACGCGACCTCACTTCGATCACCGTCGCTCAAACAAGGGAGGACATAAATGATGCCTAAAGCCTCCAACTTCAACTCGTAACTCACCAAAAATGATCCCCAAAATGATGACCCTTGGCCTTCTAGAGCCGACGGCCGAACAATGCTTCGACGAGGATATCAGATTGAAAGGTAAATGGGTTTAACCCTTTCCTTCTACTCTGGTTTGAATATGGAGGGAAAAAACTGAAAAATTAAAATACCTTTTAAGGTCTTTGTTGTTGTATTGATATATAAAAAAATGGGAGCGACCTCCTACAATCTTATTTTACTGGGGTTTTTATAACCCATTTTACATGCCAAAAAACAAACCAATAAATTATTGATTTGGTATAATTGTTGATGGCGTGCGATAGTGGCAGTAGTGTTGTGGTGTTTCTTTGTTTCTATGCAGTAGTATAGACATGAGGGAAGTGCATGTATGGGTTGCTGGTAGTTAGGTTGGTGCCAGCAGAGTATGGGTTACTTGATTTTGGGATAAAAAATTGGTGATTACACACTGAAGAACCCTATACTTTTTAGGCTTTATACCACCTCATATTAGAGCAAAACAATGAGAAACTGCTCAGCCAAGAAAAATGCACATAAACTTATCTGGCACCTCCGTAAACCTACACCAAGCTGAAGACGTCCCATATTTTGATGAAAAGAGCATAAGAGAGCATAACAAACAACTAGAAGATAAATGAAAACAACTGGAAGAGGAAATTAGGGCTATGAAGGTGGAAACTAGGATATATGGGATCGATGCTAAGGAGCCGAGTCTGGTTCCTGATTTGGTGCTACCTTCCAAGTTCAAAGTTTTATATTTTGAAAAGTTTGATGGAACGAGATGCCCCTCTACTTACATCACTATGTTCTGCAGAAAAATGACTGGCTACGTTGGTGATGATTAACTGTTAATTCATTTCTTCTGAGATAGCTTAGCAGGTTCAACCATTCTATGGTACAATCAGTTGAGCATGGCTCATATCAGGTAGTGAAAGGAGTTGGCTTAAGCTTTTCTAGAACAATATAAACATGTGAAAGATGTGAGGACTAATGGAATCATGTTGCAAAGTATGGAGAAAAAAATCTAATGATAGTTTCAGACAATATGCTAAGAGGTTGAGGGATGTGGTTGTACAACTAAATCCGCCGCTTGAAGAAGAAGAAACCAACATGCTCTTCATAAACACTCTGTGAGCTCTCTATTAGCCACCTCATAGGGAATTCGTCCAAGAGTTTTGCTAACTTGGTTAATACAATAGAGATGATCGAAATGGAAATCAAAAGTGGGAGGCTTGTTGGAGGTGAATCCAGCAAAAAACCACCAACGAAAAGAAAGGATAATGAAGTCAATAATGAAAGGAGATATGACTCCAATAACATTACTGTGTCTCAACCTCAGGCAATAGGATCATCTGTACAAAATTCTACTAGACAAAGAACAAGAGAGTCGAGATAGGAGAGGGAGATCCCTATTTCTTACAAGGAATTATTATTCCAGGTCATGTATGATAGATATATGGTATCTCCTTACCATGTATCAACTCCGCAACCCCCATATCCTAAATGGTACGATACTAATGTCCAATACAAGTATCACAAAACCAAACGTGGTTTAGAACTTTGCTGCCTTTAAAAAGATCATCTAGAGATTAAGGTAAAAGAACGTTATAAACTTTGGTGATAGTGAGCAACCAAACGTGGCTCATAACCCATTACCATGCCATACAGGTTCAGGAGTCAATTACATTTTTAAGGAAAATGGGAAGATGATTATGATAAGTGTGAGTTAGGTGAAATCACCAATGTCTGGGTATGGGCTTAAATGATCAAGGCTAGCCTATTGGTCCTTAACCTAGCAGCTGAGTGAATTAAGAATGAGAATGTATGCCAATATCACAATTACGATGGACATACCCTATAACATTATCCTGAGTTTCGAGCTCTAGTAAAAAGAATGATGGATGATAAAGAAATGGAGTTTTACCAAGAAGCTGCTGAAGAAGTAGAAGTATATATTTGTGCATCTGAAGGTTCATCCAGGGGAGTTTACAATGCCAATTTTCTTCTAGTTATCACACCTAAAACTCGTGTTGTTGAGAGAGTAACTCCTAAGGTGATAATCACGCCCCCGTCTCCATTCCCTTACAAGGACAATAAATAAGTCCCTTGGGGATATGAGTGTAAGATGGATAATGTGGGAGTATCAGAGATTGCTAAAGAAGAAGAAGTGAGTGAAGTAGGCCATTTTACCAGAAGTGGGAGGTGTTACTCTTCGGATCAGCCTAAAGGGTCTGAGAAGATATATGCCACTGACAAGGAAAAGAAGATTGATTTACTACTAAAAGAGGATGAGCCAGCCATTAACGAGCCAGTGACAAAAAAAGGAGGCTATTGAGTTCCTAAAATTCTTGAAACACAACGAGTATAGCATCGTTGAGCAGTTGCACAAATTACCTGCTTGCATCTCGATCCTTTCTCTTCTATTGATCTCTGAGGCACATCGAGATGCTCTGTTGAAAGTATTGAATCATAATTTAGTGTCGAAGGATTTACCCGTGGACAAGCTAGACAGATTGGTTGCAAATATCCAAGCAAATAATTTTAGTTCCTTTTCTAACGATGAGATCCCGTCTGGGATGATTGACAAGCACAAAACTTTACATATCACTATCAAATGCAAGGGACATGTTTTATCCTGAGTGTTAGTTGACAATGGATCTACACTAAATGTAATGAAATTAGTAACCCTGAAGAAGTTGTATGTCGATAGTACGCATATGAGGACTTGCCAAAGCTTTGTCCAAGTATTTGATGGAACGAAGAGAGAAGTATTAGGGAAGATTGATATCCCTTTAACTATTGTCCCATCTACTTATGAGTTCGAGTTCCTTTTCATATACATCATGCCTACCTACAACTGCCTATTAGGAAGGTCGTGGATCCACCAGGCAGGGGTAGTTTCATCCAAGTTGCATCAATAGCATAAGTTTGTGATTGAAGGAAGGTTGATATGTATCAACGCTGAAGAAGACATTGTTACTTATGTTTCCACTACTGCTCCTTATGTGGAAGTAGATGAGGATATCGTTGAATGTTTCTTCAGATCTCTGGAATTTTTTAATGGCACATTTGTGGCTAAGGGAAAAAAGATATCTAAGCCTAGGTTGTCCAACTACTCTCGAATGGAACCCAGTTTTCTCTACTACCAGAAAATATCATTTTGGCTTGGGGTATCAGTCAACCTTGAAGTAGAAATTGAAGGGAATCAAGAAGAGCCAAGAGAGGAGAAGAGCAAAGTTAGCAGGAGATGACCTTAGTTGGAAGGCGATAACTTTTCCACCGTTGTGTGAAACCTTCATGTCTGGGGGTATATGTTTCAAGGAAGCCAGCAGGATAAGAAACTAATTATTGAAGATGTTATGGGAGATATGGGCATTAATGGCATATAGGGTGATGAAGTTAAAGAAGAAAGACCTGTAGGCATCTATCCCGCTCTATCAGGCTTTGTGCTGAACAATTGGACTGCTGAAGAATTGCTTGTGTTTTACAAATTTGTTTCAGAGTAATACACGAAAACTTTCCCTGCTGTGTAAACCCGGGGCAATAAGGATCTTACGTAAAGGGTTAATATATTTATTTTAATTTTCAATGAAAGATGCATTTTTATTAATTCACAAAGTGGCAAACATTCTCCCATGCATTTCTTCATTCTTTATTCTTTATATATTATTTTCTTCTATTTATCTAGATATAGGATAGATTCTTCTATATATGTATACGCATATATCTTTTCGTTCGTTATTTTTTTAGGGCCTCAGATACCATTAACATGAATGCCGATGACACTGACCCGAAGATCGATTTTGAGCTTCCCATATATTAAGGGGAAATCGAGGATTTTGATAATGATGAGGAATATGACTTACTTTCTGAACTGTAAAAAAAGTTGGAAATGGAGGATAAGAAGATTTTGCCTCATGAGGAACATATTGAAACTTTGAATCTATGATCATATGAAGATAAAAAAAATAAAGATTGACACCACTTTATCTACCGAGAGATGACAAAATTTTATTGAATTTCTTCGAGAGTACAAAGATGTATTTGTTTGGTCATATGAAGACATACCGGGTTTGGCTACAAAATTAGCAGTGAACAAATTTTCGATAAAGCCAGAATGTAAACCCGTGCAATAAAAGCTTAGAATGATGATACCCGAGATGCTATTAAAAATTAAAGAAGAGGTAAATAAGCAATTCAATGTTGGATTCCTCAAACTAGCCAAGTATCCTGAATGGGTGGCAAATATCGTCCCAGTACCAAAAAAAGATGGTAAAGTTTGTATGTGCGTTGACTATAGAGATCTCAACAGATCCAATCGGAAGAATAATTTCCCTTTGCCACACATAGACACCTTGGTGGACAATACTGCTGGAAATTCTCTATTTTCATTCATAAATGGGTTCTCTGGCTACAATAAAATAATGATGCACCCTGAAGATATGAAAAAAAAAAACTACTTTTGTCACCAAGTGAGGCACATTTTTGCTATAAAGTGATGCCGCTTGGGCCAAAGAATGTAGGGGCGACATACTAGAGAGCCATGGTAACATTATTTCATGATATGATGCATAAAGAAATAGAAGTTTATGTCGATGATAAGATTGTCAAAGCTAAGTCAGAGGAAGAACACATTGAGAATTTGAGGAGACTCTTCCAGATATTGAATAAATCCCAATTGAAACTCAACCCACACAAATGCACCTTTGGGGTAATGTCTGGAAAGCTCTTGGGGTTTGTAGCGAGTAAAAAAGAAATTAAAATAGATCCAGACAAAGTCAAAGCCATTCAAAAATTTCCACCCCACAAATACAAAAAGAAGTTCGAGGATTTTTAGGGATGTTAAATTACATTGCTCGGTTTATCTCACAATTGACTAAGAAATGTGATCCCATTTTTTGCCTTCCCCACAAAAATAATTCAAGGGTATGGAATGATGATTATCAAGAAGCAGTCAATCGATATTTGTCAAATACCCTAATCTTAGTGCCACCTATCTCAAAAACACCATTAATTCTCTACTTGTCATTCTTTAAGAACTCAATGGGGTGTTTACTAGGGCAGTACGACCAAATTGATAAGAAAGAGAGATCAATTTACTATATCAGCAAAAAGTTTACTGAGTGCGAGGCAAGGTACTCTCCGATCGAAAAGTTGTATTGTGCTTTGGTTTGGGCTACTCGGAGGCTCATGCAATATATGTTGTATCACACCACTTAGTTGATCTCTAGACTTAACCCTTTGAAATACCTGATGGGTGTACCGGCTTTATCAGGAAGATTGGCTCGTTGGCAAATTCTATTGTCAGAGTTTGACATTCAATACGTAATCCAGAAAATATTTAAGGGGAGTGGCATAGAAAATTTCATTACAAGTAGGGATTTAGAAGAATATGATCCACTGAGTTTCGACATCCCATATAAAGATTTAATGGTTGTTTTAGTAGAAGAAGCAACTGGATCCACTAGTGAACATTGAAAGTTGAACTTTGATGGTGCTTCAAATGCCTTGGGGCATGTAATTGGGGAAATTTTGGTCTCACCGAATTGAGAACATTATCCTTCACCAGCCGACTGAATTTTGATTGCACGAACAACATGGCCGAATATGAAGTTTGTGTTCTGGGTCTGAGAGCTGTTGTTGAACATAAAGTAAAACTACTCAAAGTATATGGGGATTCAGCCCCAGTAATTTATCAACTCAGGGAAGAGTGGGAGACAAAAGATCCTAAGATGATGGAATACCATAAATTGGTCATGAAACTCATTGAAGAATTTGAAGAAATGACATTCAATTACCTCCCTAGAGAAGATAATCAAATGACAGATGCCTTGGCTACTTTGGCAGCAATATTTAAAGTAAATGAACACTCTAATATGATGCCTATTGAGATACAGACTTATGAGTATCCAACACATTGCTATAGCATCGAAGAAGAGGAAGATAGAAATCCGTGGTACTATGATTTCTTGTAATACATCACATATCAACGTTATCCTGAGCAGGTAACTGAGAATGAAAAAATGACTATTAGAATGATAGTTGGAGGGTATGTGCTCGATGGTGAGATATTGTATAAAAAAGCCCAGATTAGGTCCTATTAAGGTGTGTAGATGCCAAAGGGCCTAAAATAATTCTCAAGAAAGTACATCGAGGAGTGTGTGGTACCCATGCCAATGGACATGCAATGGCTAGAAAAAATAATGAGATTTGGGTATTATTGGTCAACAATGGAGACCGATTGTATCAATTATGCCAAAAAGTATCAGAAGTGCCAGATTTATGGAGATAGGATCCATACGCCCTTCATCGATTGCATGTGATGACTACACCATGGTCGTTCTCTATGTGGGGCATGGATGTTATTGGACAAATCTTGCCAAAGGCTTCAAATAGCCATCGTTTCAACTTGGTGGCAATAAATTACTTCACTAAATGGGTAGAAGTGGCTTCCTATGTAAACACCACTCAATCAATAGTCTGCAAGTTCTTAAAAAAGGAGATCATCTGTCGATATAATTTACCAGATAGAATCATCTTCGATAATGCCTTAAACTTAAACAATAAAATGATGAAATCATTCTGTAAGCAATTCAAGATAAAGCATCATAATTCCACTACTTACCACCCAAATATGAATGGGGCAATGGAGGCAGCTAATAAGAACATCAAGAGGCTTATTGAGAAGATGACTGAGACTTATAAGGACTGGCATGAGAAATTGGCATTTTCTCTGTTTGCTTATCAAACTTTAGTGCGGACGCTGATTGGGGCAACACTGTTTTCTTTAGCCTATGGGATGAAAGTTGTGTTACCTATTGGGGTAGAAATTCCCTCACATCGAGTTTTGTCAAAGGTAAAGCTAGATGAGGCATAATGGGTATAAGCTAGGTTTGACCAATTGAATTTGATTGAAGAAATGAGATTGAAAGCCATTTATCATGGCCAGATGTGCCAGAGGCACATTATATGAGCACACGATAAGAAAGTTCACCCCTGAGAGTTTCACGAGGTAGATCTAGTGCTTAGAAGGATCCTACCTATTCAAAAGGATTTTTATGGAAAATTATTGCCGAAATGGGAAGGACCCTATGTGGTGAAGAAAGCCTTTTCTGGAGGAGCCTTGATCCTTATCGAGATGGATGGACCAGAGTTACCTGACCCTGTGAACTCTGACACTGTCAAGAAATAATTCTCCTGAAGAAAGAAAAAAATAAGAAAAGGAAAAAATAAGAAAAATTGGGTTCAAAATGAACATTCCTAAAGGGTGTCTTGAAACCAAATGAGGTCTCAAGTTGAAAACCCGCAAAGGGCGGCTTGAGTATCATTCAAATTCAGGATTTGTGCATGGTGGAGGTTTTGAATTGATTTTGAAATTGAAAGGGCTTTTGATTTGAGCAATCACATCAAATGGTGATCAGGGTTGGGACTAGAGATTGAACAAGTCTCGATTAAAACAACCATAAAAGAAATTGAATGTGCACAATATTCAATACTGGTTTATAGGATCCAACATTTGGTGATTTGGTAGTAAAGGGGGAACTTCACTCCCTTACGCACCGTCACAGTACTCGAGATCCCTTTAACAGTAGCTACACTTGAGTCATTCTGTGGTGTGCCATTTCAAAAGTATTCGTACTATTGATATCTGGGGATGCATACTTCATTTTCTTTTACTTTCTCCGGTTACAAAGTTTGTCATGTATTTACCCAAAAACTCTTTACATTTATATAAATAGAAAGAGGTATTTTCTTGTTAGCACCCTTTTTGCAAGCACCATACTTTGAAAATTAAAGGCACATATTTTAACTTGAAAAACATGAGACCATCGTGTATTATTTTGAAAAACGTTTTGGAAAAGTGCAAGTGTTCTGAAACTGACAATGGTTAGCATGAGACTTGCATGATGATGTGCTAAAAGAAACTAAAACCTTGGAGTACATAGAAAGTTTCAGCAGGTTGGGGATAATCCAAGACGCCTCTCACTGATAAAGTAGCTGGCCATGAATACTATTGGGTTTCAAGAAAGAATAAAACCAAGGTCATGTCCAACTAAAGAGTGTCTGATCAAGATTGTCAGCTAGGGTGATCTGGTCATGATTTCTATGCCCAAGATTCGATATAGTCACAAGACGGCCAACGAGAGAGGGTTCTCCTTCGAAAAATAAAATACACTAAAATTGCATTATTGCACACATTTTAGGCATAAACAGGATCATGACATTCATAAATGAATGATAACAGACTTAAGTAATAATCTACAGGTAAACCAAAAAAAAGCTGAAGGTTGAAGATGCTGAAATATCAAGATAAAAGTAACCAATTCAAAGTCCCAAAAAAGGAAAAGGTTCAAATGACACTCGAGTTAAGGCAGATTCACATATCTGATGGCTGCGATAAAAGTTCCCATAAGAGAAATTGATTTCCAAAGATTCTCTCAAATTCTAAACATTCGAGTATGATGTATTCAAATTCTCAAACATATACTAATGATTAGTAATGTTTGATTTTCATGTTCGATCTTCGTGAAGATATGAGAAACAAATCGATCCCGGTTCAGTTCCTCTCAAAAAGTGGTGGAGTGAATCAAATTTCTTTAAGAGATCCCTAAAGAATAATGGAACATGTCCCATTTCTTTCAGATTTGGTCTTCCTAAAGAACAGTGAAGTGAATCAAATTGTTTCAAGATCTGGTTACCCGAAAAAGTGGAACATATTTTTCCTCTTTCAGATTTGATCTTCCTGAAGAGCAGCGAAGCAAATCAAGTTCAATTCAACTTCCCTGAAGAGCAGTGAAGTTAATCAATATTTTTTAAGTTTGATCTCCCCTAAAGAGTAATGGAGCAGACCCCCTTCTTTCAAATTTGGTCTTCCTGAAGAGCAGTGAAGCAAATCAACTTTGATTCAACATTTTTCTAAAGAGCAGTGAAGTAAATAAAAAAATTTCAAGATCTGATTACCCGAAAAAGTGGAGCAGATCAAGTCTGACCTACCTTGAAGTTACAGTAGAATGGATTAACCTTTTGAATTCCTCATAACCGGACAAATATAACCATCCTTTGATATTTGCTCTATTCTCGTTACACGACAATGAGCAAAGAGGGGCAGCTGTAGTTGCTCATTTTGTCCGGGGCTTTATCCATATTTCATTTGTCAATATTACAAGACACAATCTGGTAACCTAATTATAACAAATACCACCAGCCCGTAAACATAACAAGACTCAACAACTAAAGCCCAAGAGTTGGAAGCCTATATGTGAAGACCAAAATATCTAAAGTTTCCAATGATCTTCAGCAGTCGTTGTTTCATCCATGACGTTGGATCAAATCTGATCTGACGGCTCAGATCATCTCGCTTACCCGTGACTCCTCAACTTTCACAGGTATTGATTCACGCTGGTCACCCATGCTCACTATCGTCCTCACCGAGCTTGATTCACACTGGTCACCAATGCTAACTATCATCCTCAATGAACCTATCAGGGCGTTGTCTCCGGCCGCTTGCTCCCCTGTCATAAAAAGCCAAAATAAATGCAAAAAATGAGAGATTACTCCCTCCATATAACATGCAAAAATGGAAAGAATACAAAGTAAGGGGGAGAACCATCTTTCAAATCCTTGGGGATCCATCAAATAAAAAAAGATCAGCAACCCAAAAAAAAGAGCTTTTGAAGAGGGATTACATAGCCATAAGAAAAACAGAGAAAAAAGAGATTTTTAGAATAAAAAAATTAGGAAAAAATAAAAAAAAGGGAGAAAGGGGAGATCATATGAGCAACCAGAACCAAGTAAAAGAGACTTTTTTTAAGGTATTTACACCCTTCATTTAGATCTAAATAAAAAAGAGTTTCCAGTGGGTCACCTGATTCGAAGAAGACCCTACGCTGAGGAGAGCCTTCGGGTTTCTATTCCTCATGTGTTCGGTTCGCCAGAAAACTCAAAGGAGTAGTTGTCTTTGAAAACACTCAAGGTAGCATTTTGAAGCTCTCCTATGCCTTGACCCGTAAGATTTCCATAGAAAGTTTGCACATTTCTCTAGATTTGAGCAGCGGGGGTTGTAAACAAAAATAGGCAAAGGTTTTGTTACTCCTTAGATTAGATAGAAACGACAGTGAGGAAGTAAGAAATCTATGTGCTTAGGGTGTTGGGTTATTCACTTAAGAAGAGTTATTTCTTTTGTAACATTCATATTTTGATCATGGAATGAAGTTTTATTTTTTATATTCTGAACCTGTGGTTTTTAGTTCTTTTCATTTTTGTCTTTTTTACTAATTAAAACATTTATGGTAATACTCTCAAATTAGGATGATAATTTTAATAATTTTCATTTTGGCCTTGCATATTACTTCTGGTTTATTTGTGATTCCAGTGTATCTATTGCGTGGTATTTACATTAGGTCCTTTGCCTTTTTCCATGTTGATATTTGTTCTTTAAATCTCCTATTATTTTAATTTAGTCATGCCTTTTTTTGTAAGTTATGTCATTGATTCATCATGCGTAAGAATGTGTTTTAACATTTATACTCTACGCCTATCTCATGTGCATTTGTATACTTCCCCATTTGTCACATTTTTTTAAAATACATTATATATACGATATACTTATTTCTTCATGTTTTGTAACATATCATTTCATAATAAATATATTTGTAATACGTTTCATACTTCATATATACTATGTTATATTATATTTTGTACGTATTTGTTCCTCATATATACTATTTTAATATACTTGTAATTTATTAAAATACGAAGTAACATTATTTGTTGCGAATAATTTATGGAGACACGTCTCAACTGGCAATGAGTGTGTCTCCGAGAATTGTTCGTACAAAATAGTATGTTTTTATTCAAGCAAAATATATGTATTTTATAAAAAATTTGAGGAAATGTTATTTCGTAAAGAGAATATGGGGAATGCGTCTTAACTGGTAAGGAGAGTGTTCCTGAGAATTCTTCGTATGAAATAATGTCCTTTTATAGTTGAATATTTTTTGAACATATTAAGTGTATATATTTTTTCATGAAATTAAGGCAATGATCTTTTATATGGGGAATTTATGAAAACACGCCTTAACCGACAATGAGTGTGTTTCTGAGGATTGTTCGTATAAAAGAATATCATTTTTTAAAAAAATATTTAAAGAAAATGATCATAATTTAAATATCATTTGAAATTATAATTTTCAAATATAATGATAATGTATAATCGATTGGGTACCAATTTTGGGCGCTGTGGAGGTGTTCATTCTTCCCCACGCGTAATTGACTCCCGAACCCTTTCAAAAATGAGTTTATGGTTAAATGCATATCACTTTTTATCTTTTAAAATTATTTTAAAGGATAGTTTTAGGTATTTGACTTACCTAATCCAAAGGTCGATGTCGACTCCAAATTTATTTATTTTAAAACTCAATATTTTCTAAAATTAAGTTGGTCGCTCCCCGCAATAGCCATAAAAAGCTTAAGGACGGTTCCAACGTGTTCATATTTGTTTCCTTATATTCTCCTTGGGGGTCGAATTTCTGCAATTATGTAGTGGAATTTTTTTTCAAATAGTGCACCCGAGAGATTATTTGTTCAAATGAGGTGAATGCTACAGTATAGAATGGAGTCGCATTGTGCTTCCCGCGTCTCCCCAAGTCGCATGGAATAATATGCGACTCCCTCTCCCCCGGATCACCATGTGTCTTTCTCTCAATATTTTAGCCTTTTGAATGCTTATTACAAACCCTTTAAGTTTGCATTGTAGTGGAAAATCAAAAAGCATTAAAAAGAGGCAAAATAAAATTGGGGGAAAAACGCATGGTGATCTAGGGGAGGGGGAGTCGCATGGTGTTCCATGCGACCTTGGGGAGACGCGGGGAGCACAATGCGACTCCATTTTATATTGTAGCATTCACCCATTCGAGCAAATAATCTCTCAGGTATACTATTCGAACAATTTTTTCCGACTGCATTAATGTAAAAAAACAGCCTCTCTTAGATTATAGGTTCTAGACCCACTAAGAACACTATTCTTCCTCTCCAAGAGTCCCTTTTTTCCTATCCTTAGATAAAATTAGAATTATATTTAATTTTTTTTAAAAATATGATATTTAAATTTATTCATTATGAAATCTAAATGACATAGTCGAAGAAGATAAGAATAACAACATTGGTTTGCTAAAAAGACTAATGAAAGGAGAACACAACTATGTCGAGCCCAAGACTGTTGCACTTCTAAAAAGATTAAATTGATTATTTTAACAAATTTTCAAATTTCTATGGTTTATTTTCCTTTGAAGACTTAGAACATTTGACTCATTTAAAATTTAATTCATATCTCTTTATTTTACTTATTTATAATTAGTCATCTAGAATCTTTCATATAAAATTAATATCCTTTAATTTAAATATTTAACTTAGATGTAAATCGTAAAATATACCCTTTAATTAATATTCTTAATTATCAATTTTAGATTCTACTGACCGGATTTAAAAAGTTACAGTCTTTGCTTATTTTAAATACATAGTGTGGCATGGGGAATTTTTTATTTAGATTTTGTCCTAAATTTTATGAATACTATGTATGGATTTTCATGAACGTTTTAAAGACATATTTAAAATTATAACATGTAACTTTTGTTAACATGAAATATAATTAATTCACAAATTTTGTTTTTTTAACAATTCCTATCTAAGTAGAAGAGAACGAGAATTTACCAACAGATGTTAGTTCAAGTGATAAGCAGCTTGATGTTGCTTATGTATACAAAAAAATTTTACTGGGAGACTCACCCACCAAATCTAGATATGAGACGTGAGTCGGTCTGAATTAGTTAAGGCGAAGCCTTCAAACCGGGAGGGCAACCAAAAAGAAAAAAAAAGAGAACAAGAATTTTACTTATAATATATATTGAACCCGTGACTTAACAAAAAAAAGTATCAATTGAGAGCTTTAATCACCTACTACACTAGATATAGTTGACAATTTACAAACTTCATTTAACTATTAAAAAATGAGTTTTATTTGTTTAAACACGACTTAAATTGACATTTTAGTAGCGTTTGATTTGTCAAAAGTAATGTTTTGCTCAACATAAGAAAAATTATATGTTTTACGGTTAAGTCCTTAAAAAATCTTATTTTATAAAATTGATGGAGATATTTCATTTCAATTGAGCTAATTTTTTAGATGGTGACCTAAAAGGAGTTCACCTTTTTAAATTTATTATAAATATTTAATTTTACACATAATATCCTATTTTTGAATAAAAAAAAGTTTAGTATTATTACTCATTCACTCGTCATATTTTCAGAGTTTTTAACGACAGAAAAAATGAAAAAAAAAATCCATGTTTTAGATTGAAGTTATCTCATCTCTTATATATTTTCTACAACCATAAAGCATGTATTTTCGCTGAAGATTATTGACTGACGAAGTGATCAACAATCATGGATGATGGTAGAAGATAGTTTTGGTGATGATTTTGGTAACTTTTAAAATGTTGGTGGTTTGTAGTAGAAATGTGTGCTTGCTATTGAGTCCATAGTCTCCCTTCTACTCTTCATTGGATGCATGTTTATAATGCTTTGGATAGATGTAAGTTAGGAGTTCGTGTCATTGATACTGATTAAACAACTTATGGTTGGCTTAGACTAAGAGATCATGTGTCAACACGTGGTGGTTGATGATGTTATAAGGATGTATTTGCAATTGTAGTAGGTGATCGACACGTGATTACTTGCAAGATGCGATACAGGTGTTTGAGGCAGAGACAGAAACTCATGGAGACTAGTGAGGGTCATGACCCCCTCCCCAAAAATATTAAAAAATAATATGTATACATAATATATATATTAAATTTGTCTCCTTTAAAAAATATATTTAATAATTAATATATATTATTTGAAAATTTAAAAATCACTTAAATACTATTTATTAAAAAGTTAACATCCAAGTGGAGCTCGAAATGCAGGGTGTTTATGGAGGCACATGAGGAAGTAAGACAGATGCTACAAAACAACCAACACAATAGCAGTGTGTAGCCGTTAGTTTACTCTTTATTACCCAAAAAAAATTATTTTTCTTTGTTATTTTTATTTTAAAATACAAAAAAAAAACTTTATATATTTCCTTATTTGGTTGTCCTTGTTCATCTTCTTGGAGCTATTCATGTTCTTTAAGTTGAGGGTTTCAATCAATTATCAAGTATTTTATTTTAGTTGAAGGTAATATTTTAAAAAATACTTTCCAAATTGATTTATATTTATGGTTTTATTTCAAATATCTATATTTTTTTTATTTAGGTTCATGAATTTTCATCTCTAAAATTAAAAATTTAGATACATACATGCATTTATATATATACATATTAATAAAATTTAATGATTATTTATAAAATTTTCTTTTATTAATATGATATTTTTATATATAATTTACATTGAAAAAATACTAACATTCTAATTAATATATACAATTTTTTTAAATGCCCCCTCAAAAGATAACGTTGAGTTTTACAACTGGTTCGAGGGTTTGCATTTTTACAGTTGCGTCTTTGAAGATTTGGACGAATAGTATGTTTGCTTATACGAAGATCACAAAGCTGGAGATTCGCAAGTGATAACAAAGATAATTCTAACTAGAAATAGTTTCAAACGAGGATAAATAATCCATATTCACCTCCCTTTATACCATTTGTAACACCTTGGTACCGTACTGCATATGATCACGTTCACCAACTTGGCAATTAATTAACTAAGAAGACAATGAAGCTTTGGTTGATATATTGTCCTTGTTGTTGCGACAGTATTGTAA
Source organism: Hibiscus syriacus (assembly GCF_006381635.1). Lineage (NCBI taxonomy): Eukaryota > Viridiplantae > Streptophyta > Magnoliopsida > Malvales > Malvaceae > Hibiscus > Hibiscus syriacus. Next base: position 7,681,826 of record NW_024063533.1, on the reverse strand, counting down.
GTTGTTCTCTTCCATTCTTTCCACCACGAAATGTGCAAGCACACCATTGAGTTCCACCAAGTTTTCCCCACACAAAAACTCATCCCCAGACATCATCTCCACATCTCTATAATAATCATGAACGAATATGTGCGTCTTGGGATTGCTCCCTTTTTTGCTCCTTGCAAGCTCCCCCTTGGTGAAGATCGGTTGCATCCTTCCAGAGCCTTCACCTCATCGCCACTTGGTCCGTCAATCAATATCACATCCCAATCCACTTGGTAAACTTGGTTTGGCAAATCATTGATCCCCAGCTTACATTCTGAGAACAACAGGTTTTGGACCGGCCTGCATTCGTTGCGAATCTGTTGTTTGGCGGATACTATGAGCTCTCGCGTTTTGCTTACCTTGGTCGTGTATTGCACGTCGAAAGCGTCGATTTTGGGGTGTAACTCTTCGAAATAAGCAGCGTAGTCCTGGTTTTCGTCGATGAAAACAAGGAAGTTGCAAGGGGGGGAACATTTACGTAGGACTCGGACATCGGCTTCATCTCCGAATATTCCATGCGAAAACTGTCGTTGGACCTCGAAGCGTAGTGGAGAAGGGTGTTGATGACAGTGGTCGGCAATGGTTCACCACCAGCACTTCCACTACCAAAAGCGGAGACAGATGAGCCGGGGACGCACACGGTTGTTCTTGTGGCAGCTGTACTGAAAACAGACTCTCTAGTGCATATGAGAGTTAAAAGGAAAGCAATGGTAAAGAAGGAAACGAAGGCAAGGAGCCATAACATGCTAGAGCTTCCTTGTTTTTGGACATAAGGATGGAGGAGGATTAGCTTGGTATTACTGTTAGGGGTGTAAACGAGCCGAGTCGAGTTCGAGTATTACTGAGCTCGACTCGAATTCGAAAACTATAAATCTAAGCTCGACTCAACTCGAAAACTCGCGAGCCTAAAATTTTCAAACTTGACTCTAACTCGAAAGATAATATTGAAACTCGACTCGAACTCGAAAAGACTCGAATTCAAAAAAAAATTAAGAGCTCGACTGAAGCTAAAAACTCGATTAAAGCTCGATTTTGAGCTCAATTCTGAGCTCGACGGGTTTTACTTTCCTTTGTTGAAACCCATCCACTTTTATACACTCACTTTACCTCTTATTCCCCAACAACCAACGATGTGATATATTAAACCAACTCAAGTTCAACGCTAAGTCTGACAATCTCAACAGTTTGCCTTATCTGATCTAACATTGGTTTATGAAAACAGAAAAAGATCCTATTAGCTTCTGCAATAGCCTTCAATGGCTTCTATCATTATACCAATATTCATCTTCTTTTTCTTCTCTTCAACTTTCTCTCTCAACGTTTCTTCAACAAATTCTCTAACCCAAATCTCACTTCCATACGAAGCTTCTGCAAATCAACTCCATACCCAGGTTCTTGTTTTGATTCACTGAAGTTTTTCATTTCAGTAAACATCAGTCCCAACATTCTTTTCTACCTCCTTCAAACCCTCAACACCGCATTATCCGAGGCTGCGAAGCTAACAAGTTTATTCTCCAATGGCGGAAATGGAAACGTGATCGTCGAGAAACAAAGAGGAGCATTGCAAGATTGCATGGAACTCCATGAATCAACACTATCTTTGTTGAAAAAAACAGTGTCGAGAATCGAAGACGAACACAAGTAAACCTAGTCTATGTTGCTCTAGTGTCTGAAACATTTATTCGAGGATATGACCTCCAAATACATGGAACACCCAAGTAAAATATATACCCGTATTCAACATTTATACTCCAGCCCGAGTAACGTAGACTACAGTAACAAAGGAACACAAGCAAGCCATTCAAGCCTCTAATAGTTTGCATTCATCTTAGAAGATAAATATCAAACTGAGCAGTGTAAAAAATTACAACAGAAAGAAGTGAAACTAGAAAGGAAATGAACTCAACTTGCTTTCCGTTCCCTGCAGGAAGTCCATAATCAATTATTAATTGATTTTTTTTGGGTGGTGGGGGCTCGTTTACACCCCTATTCTTGAGTGAATTGGGGACAGCATTTCACGGGTTGCATTGCAGTGCGCATGAAGTTGAACAATACACGTGTAATTCATCTTCTTCCATAGAATGATAATGGAATGTACGACGTCCTCCACCTCAGTCTAGTGGTGATATTATATTTAACTATAAATTAAGAGCGATTCTAGAACTCTCATTTAAAGTGAACTTTTAATTGCCTCCTCACTTCAATTCCATTTTCTAGTTTAATTTTTTTTCTTCTTTAAAGTGAGTCTCTTTAAAAGGAAATGAGATATTGATCCATTGACCAACAATATTCATTGCATTTTTAGGCCCAAAACTGCTTAAGATTTAACTTGGGATGTCCCCGATGTTTCCCCTTCTTGTCTATTATTATTTTTAATTTTTTATTTCTTTTAAAATACGAAAATATACTTACACAAATATAATTATGTGTTTATTTTTAGGTACTATGATATTGGGAGATGTAGATACTAATACCGATTTAAGAATGTGTTAATTGCTACACTATTATGTAATGCGATTAATGAGCAAACTCAACATCAAGACGCCGCATGTTTAATAAATTTATAGTTTGATATGTTATATTTTAATTTTTGTATTTCAATCACATTTGTTTAAATTTTCTTATTTGTTTTAAATGTTCAGGTGTCATTTATGTTATTTTCCATATTATTTAAGCTTAAACCGAATATGATCAATTGCATATAAGACCCTATAGTAGTTTATGCGCATTTTGTATTTAAGTCATTGGTGTAATTCCAATTTTGTAAGTTTAATTTAACATTTACATGAATTTAATCATCACTCTAAAGTTAGTATATTTAGCTTAAATTAATCCTCACATTTAGGTTTCTCTTAATTTAGTCCCTGTTTAAGATTATTTCCTAGAATTAGTTGTATATATTTATTTTGCATGTTGATATGTTTATGTATAAGTAAGTGAATGATTCATTTAGGAGTCACATAACATCATTTTGCATAATTTGTATGTTACCTTCATGTACATAACTTAAACCCTAAACCCTAAACCCTTAACCCTAACCCTTAACCCCTATTATATAAACCCTAAACCTTAAACCTTAAATCTCATCACATAAACTCTAAACCCTAAACCCTAAACCTTATCACATAAATAGAAGGAATGAGATGGCTTAGTGAAAGGAGAGAGAGTATACTTGTTTTTATTTTGCTTTATGGGGAACAAAAATCTAATAAGAAGCTTCAATCTTTTTGATTTATGCTTCTCTTCTCTTCTCTTCTCTTTATTTACTGCTTTGATTTTCCAACTCTATAATTATTACTTTCTTTTTTTTCAAAGTAGAATCTAGTAATGCATATATATCTGTCTTGTTTTACTTTATATGGTACAGGACTACAGGTTAGTAGTAGGGATGATCATTTTCTCTCAATTATGATTTGATGCCATTAATTTTGTTAATTAAGATATTAATGTAAGTCTAAATAAGTTTTTTCTTTCTTAATTCTTTATAAAATCGGTTACACTCTATTTTGATATATATTTTTTAAATTATTAATATTTAAATTGAATCATATTTTTTATTATATTATATTTATTATCAAATAAAAAATTAGTTATGAGGCAAGTATAATATAATATCTTTATACTAAATGCTCAAACCCTTGATATTTATGATATTTGAACTCGAAATCTCAAAATATAACAATAATTTAAAAAATTAGTTATTACAAATATTATCATTAGAAATATATTAAATATTTGTCATTATATAAACAATTTTTTTATTAATTTAAAATAAATATAAGAATATTTATTCAAAAATAATTTTTAACCATTTTCAATTCAAGAATATTTATTCATCAATAATGTATTTTTAATATATTTTTAATAATGTAATTTTTAAAAAATCTAAAATTATAATATAACATTTTTTTCGAGCTGCTCACGAGCTTTTCGAATCGAGTATCGAGTAGCTCGTTTCGGCTCGTTCAGAACTCAAGTCGAGTTCGAGCTCGAGTCGAGTCCATTCGATCCGAGTATTTATCGAGCTAAGATCGAGTCGATCTCGAGTAACTCACGATCTGTCTCATCTCATTTACAGCCCTAATTACTGTTATTGTACTTCATTTTGTTTTTCATGGAATGGAGGAGAAAATGGGGTTTGATTTATAGATGGTTGAAACAACGTGGGATTAGGCAACATGAAGTGACATTACATTAAATTACAGTAGAGACAACCTAATAATATTCTAGAAAACCACCATTTAAGTGCCCTTTTTGTTGATTAAAACTTAGTTGGTTGCTTTTTGTTTTCAATGCCAATGTTACATTGGAAGTAGTGATATTATTGGATGGTGAAAAGGAGTTATCCAAGATTAGAAACGAGGCACAAACTAATTGATCTCGGGACTCTTATTTTCTGTAGAGGTTATAGATTATAGCATTAATAGGGGTATGAACATTTATTGTCAATTGGTTGAAAGTCTTTGAATAATTACTACTTTATATTTACCCAAATATATAAAAAAATGGGATGAGACGAGAAAGAATAAATGGGGGGTGGTTGGAGAGTGACCCCATAACTAATTACAAGCCTAGTGTGGCTTTTCCTTCCTCAATATCTGGTTTACTTCTCAAGTAACCCTTATATAATATATATATAATTAGTTTAGTGCTACAATTAGCATTTTTATTCTATTGGTCACTCAATTATTTTTTTAAATCATACAAGCGTAATGTTATACATGGTTTTGAAATACAAAATAGTTGAATGACTAAACAAAACAAAATAATGATTAAAGTACTAAATGTATTGTTTATTATATATACATATTTGTGAAATGTGACAATTTTTCATTTTTTAAGAATACCTAGATTTGATTAAATTCACGTATATGTGTAGATAATGTGTTACCCAAACTCAAATTACTTAAAGAGAAAACATTTTCTTTTACTGTTGGGATCACTCCTTGAATTCTTCCTCCCATTTTTTTATTGCAAAGATAAAGGGGTATACCTTTTTATAAAGATAAAATGACCCTAACATTTGATTAAATAGTCAGTTTGTCCTCTATTATTTTAGAGCATTTTGGCCCCATCGTTTTATTTTTGGTAAAATACCTCATAATGTTTAACTAAATAGTCACTTTAGTGCTCATTCTTTTGAGGGGAGAATTTTGGCCCCTAACACTTTATTTTAGGGAAAAAATGTCCTTATTTTGGAGCGTTAATCGTTTGTTAAATAACGATTATCATCCAGAAAGAGTATTTTTATCCTAAAATAAAATGTTGGGGGTCAAAATGCTCAAAAAATAATATGAATTAAAATGACTATTTAATCAAATATCAAAAATATCTTTTGTGATTATACCTTTTACAAATAACTTAAAACAACTAGGTTAATACAATACAAAGAAATAATGACAATTCTTACATATGTATAGCCGATTGGTCATTTTATAGTTTTTAATAGTGAGAGGACTCAAGAAAGAAACAACCTAAATTCAAAGAATTGTCTTGTAACTTTCAATAGTCAAGAACTTTAAAGACCGTCACTTTCAGGAGACTTTAAAGGGGTCATATCAAAGAAGACATGTTCAATTTCCTTATTAGAAACCATTACATTTAGAAGGTGGACATATGTTTTAGATAATCGGGGAAAGACCTCTCTTATCGGAAACCTATTCGGACACCTCCATTCTTCCTGGTAGAAAGTCTCAAAATATTTAGTAGCTTCCATGCAAAGGATGTCATCGTCGAAGCACTATTTTCTTTTTCTAAGCCATAAAGCTTGTATGAGGTTAGCTTTCCTATGCTGAAAGGCTTGGCTGTAGAAGAATTTGATGTTACGATCTCCATCCATAAGCCAATTACTTCTGAATTTCTGATGCCACAGCAGCTCATCGTGATCAAGAATATCCTCTAATTTAGCTCAGATTTCCATCTTTGCCTTGGAGGCTATCAGTACCATAAATGTCCATATTTGCATGGACTACGACCAATTGCCTCTTAAGCTTTTTCTTCTCTTGGAAAATATAGCCATAAATATTCTTGTTCTATAGCCTCAAGGAACTGGAAATGTTAGAATATGTACTCCAGTTGCTTCAAATAAAAGTAGTAAACTGAGGATGGTCCAACCCACGATGAAACGAAAAGGCATGGGATGGATAGGGGCAGCGGAATGAAGTAATAAGGGTCTGTGGTCAGATTTTATTCAAGGAATGTGAGAAACCGTCGAGATTGGGGCAGCCACATTCTAAGCATCTTTAATCACCATGTGATCTAAACGCTTGAAGACCCCCCCCCCCCCCACACATCCATATGAAATGAGGCCCTTTGAAACCTAAGTCTATAAGATTATTAAGGTCCATGAAGCTTTGGAAGATTTTACACTCACAACCACCACGAAAACCCCAACTTTTTCAGTTCTAGAGAGGATTACGTTAAAATCAACGACTAAGATCCGTGAGCTTCCCCTTGTAATCAGAATGTCGCTTAGGTCTCTCCAAAAGGCTTTACATTTGTTCCTATCCGGGCTACCATAGACAGAGGTGATGAAAAAGGGGTTGAGTCAATAGCCATCAAGACTTTTAAGTGAATTAATTCGGGATGGACAATAATAATATTAACGGATATATGGGGTTCCAAAGTAACCACATCCCACTTGAAAACCCAATTGCTTTCACCCTGTAAGAATTTTCATAAACAAGCTTTGCAATAACATGATCTGTCTTAAAGCCACTAATACGAGGTTCTAAAAACGTAACCATGTTCGATTTATGATCATGCATATAGTCCTTAAAAATATTCAAGAACTTATGACCCCCGCTAATTGATAATTCCAAGTCATAAGAGAGAAATTCATGGCAAAAGGGAAGGGCAAAAAAACCTTTATTGGCCATCACTAGAGAGGCTAGACGTATGTTTTATCCTAAGGGACAGGGGTTTAAGTTGATTATGAATATTTTGCATGTTGAAGCATAGTGAGGATGTTGTGTGCATGGTCAGCAATGAAAGTTAGGGTTGTTGTGTGCATGTTGCGCAGGTTGGTTAGGTAGTCAGTTAGGGTTGTTAGGAGTCTGTTAGGAGGCTGTTAGAAGCTCATTACTTGTATATATACTGATATAGTTTTTTAATGAAAAATAAGCAAGTTGAATGTGATTTCTATATCACTTCATAAACATTTTACTTGAGTTTTAACAATGGGGATTCAACATCGGGTGACTTGCCCTCACACATCTCAATAAATTGGGGTTGTTAAAAGGAAGCATCCACACTTGTTTGAAATGTCATTAACGCTGTTAGCTCGAGAGTCTTTGCCTCTTAAGTTCTGGTCATTTTTTGTTTTTACACCAGCCCATTTGATCAATCGGTTACCTAATAAAGTGCTTTAAGGATCTACTCCATTCGAGAGGTTATCAATGCTTGGAGCCTGATGGGCGAGTGTATATATCTCTTCATGCGGTCTTTGATGAGAAGGTATTTTCATTTGCTGAGCATGTAAATAATAAGAGTGCTTCAGCTGAGGATAGTTCGTGTACTGGAATATCGCTTGTTGTGGTTCCTGGTGCTCGGTGTGTTTGTGGTGATTCTTCACAAGCGACTACGGGTGTTAGTCAACATGTGGTTCAAGAATATGATTATGTACCAGTGTATAATGAAGGTTTGTTTGGGACTCCTGAAGCTAAGGCTTCTGGTGTTGTTGTGGGTCAGCCTGATGGTAGTAATAGTATTGGTACATGTGAGAATGGTGATAGTTTTTCAGGTGTTTTGAGAGGTCATGTACAACAACAGGGAGCATTTTCGGTTGTTGAGCCGAGTCCTAGTAGTACTTCTAGGCGTTCTGAAGATGTTCTACCTTGTCCTTCTTTTCATAATGGACATCCAATGATCACTTATAGTAAACGAGGAATTTTTAAGCCAAAAGTGTTTGTTACTCAAATATAAGGGAGTGACAGTGACCCATGCACAATTAGTCAAGCTCTTCAAAATCCACAGTGGAAGGAAATAATTCTGGCTTAATATGATGCACTTGTAAGGAATGGTACGTTGGTACCTGAGCCACTGCCAGAAGGGTTAGTAGTAATTGGATGTAAGTGGTTGTTCAAGATTTAGTATAATGTTGATGGTTATGTTTTAAGAAACATGGCTCGTCTTGTGGTGAGAGGATATTCACAGGTACCCGATCATGATTTTAATGATACATTTAGTCTAATGGTAAAGACTACCACAGTGAATATTGTGTTATCATTAGTTGTGGCTCGTGGATGGAGTTTAAGATAGTGAATAATGCGTTCTTTAATGGTGAGCTTGGAGAAGCAGTGTATATGGTGCAACCACCAGGGTTTGAACAAATGGCTAGTGATGGATCTCCATTGGTCTGTAGGTTGAAGAAGGCATTGTATGGGTTGCGTCAAGCCCCACGCATATGGTATTCCAAGATATGTCAATTTTTGTTGGAGCTGGGGTTTCTTGGCACTTCATCTGATGCATCATTGTTTATTCGCCAAGTTGATGGAGCTCGTACGTTGGTCTTGGTATATGTAGATGATATCATTATTACCGATGAGTCTCGTGATGTTATTAATGATGTGGTTCGATTGCTTGGTTAGAAGTTTTCTTTGAAAGACTTGGGTGAGCTTAGTTATTTTCTTGGTGTCGAGGTTTGTAGGACGCCTGAGCAATTGGTATTAAGTCAATGTAAGTTTGTTTGAGGTTTGTTAAAGCAAACAAGAATGGTTAATGCTAAGCCTGCACCTACACCGATGGTGGTGTCACCAAAGTTGACTTGTGTTGTTGGGAAGCCACTTGCAGCTGCGTTGATATATCGGAGTATTGTTGGGTCCTTGTTGTAATACACGACTAGATATAGCCTTTAGTGTTAATCGTGTGGCTCGGTATATGCATCATCCTTGTGATGCTCATTGGCTTGCTATTAAGATAATTTTGCGCTATTTGAATAGAATAGTTGATCATGGTTTGGTGTTCTGATCATCAACTGTGTCTGAAGCTTGTCGTGTTACTATTTTTGATGATGTTGATTGGGCCAGTAATGTAGATGATTATCGGTCAGTGTCTGGGTCGTGTGTGTTTCTTGGGTGTAATCTAGTTTCACGGAGTGCTAGAAGGCAGAAGACGATAGCTCGCTCAACAACTGAGGCTGAGTATCGCAACATTGTTGATATAGTGTCTGAAGTAGTTTGGATCAGATCTTTGTTAGCTGATATGGGTGAAGTGGTGTCTACAACTCTGATTATGTGGAGTGACAACACAAGTGCCATTGCCATGAGTGTTAATACAGTGTTTCATGCTTGTTCTAAGCATATAGATTTGGATCTACATTTTGTTCGAAAAAGAGTGGGATGTGGAGCTGTTCATGTAAACTATGTGCCTGCAGAAGATCAAGTAGCAAATGGGTTGACTAAACCCTTGTTGAAGTCTGCGCACGATTTGTTTCGACAAAAAATTCAAGTTCCTGCAGTCGAGAAGGAGATAGCTAAGAAGGCCGGGGAGAATGTTGAAGCATAGTGAGGATGTTGCGTGCATGGTCAGCAATGATAGTTAGGTTGTTGTGTGCATGTTGAGCATGTTGGTTAGGTAGTCAGTTGAGGTTGTTAGGAGTCTGTTAGGAGGTTGTTAGAGGCTCATTACTTGTATATATACTGATATAGTTCTTTAATGAAAAACAAGCAAGTTCAATGTGATTTCTATATCTCTTCATAAAAAATTTACTTGAGTTTTAACACTGCAAAACTCCATTTATCGCATCATGTATCGAAGGACGAGTTGGAGATTTAGTTTTGATTTTGATTCCTCTATTATGAACCACATAGGGACAGTCGTTTTCTAAAGAGTATTTAGAATGATGACTACAGAGATTATTAACTCGAGCTAGGGTTTTTCGTCGAAGGATCTCCCTTGCTAAACGTAAAGACTTGGTGGAGTTTAGGGTCTAAAGAAGTCTTAGTTTTGACTATCTAAGCCTAAAGAATTATAAAAAAAGGGATCGGTATTAGAAAGAAAACTGGTACCATTTAAGCTTACCATTTATGGTGACTTAGAGCTCGTCAGTTGTTTGGTGTGGGGATTGAGCGCGAACACAGTTCCTTTACTGGAGACAACATCCATATTGAATCATTGCATGACAAAACTATCATCTTCTCCATGCATGAAATTCTCAACGTGGGAAGAAGTGGGGTCCTTATGATAGATTACATCAAAGATAGGCCTTGGCCTTATGTTGGAATTAACTTGGGAATCCTGGGTTTGAATCTCAAGTGAGCTACTTAGATGGACTTTTGGATTGGCCTGTGTCGAGAGTCGACAACCTTAAATTCATGCCAAGTTGTTACCTCGATTTTTAGGCTGAGTTTTACATTTAGAAATGAAAAGAGTGGTTTTGGTCAAACCACGATTGATCTCAACCGATTTGGCCATATTCTTAAGCGTGGAAATTCCAACGTAAGCTCTTATGTTTCCTCACGAGAATGGGGTTTCCTTGTTTTTTGGATATAATTCTCTGTCAAGGTCGCACATCTTGAACCCGAGTCATTAGTTGGCATCGGAACTTCTGATTTTTTTTGTTTCCTCCTGACATTCGTCGGTGACAAACTTCAACTATTATCCATGACCCCTAAGGCTTATTTTCCAGTAGAGCAGATTTGTTCGTGTCCAGCCTCTCGGAATTATGAGCAGGTTTGTTTAAAAGGGTTTCAATAGGAGATGTGGAATCTTTTGACGGGAAGACCACAGGGTTGGGAGACATGGATGCAAGATTTTTTAAGGTGGTCAAATCTTCCACAAGAAAAGAAAACCATAGGAAGTGATATGATCTCGATTATGGGTTTCGAGTCATATATATGATTGCCCAATCGTGATTCTAGTAAGAGATTGAATTGCTTGCTTTAAACCTGAAAATCATGACTTGTAAGATGTTAATGAAAGATAGAGAAGTAATAGAAATCAAGGATTGATATGGAAATAATTTTTAGGATTTGGTTAAGTATGGAAGATGATGGAAGTTGTAGTTTGGATGGAATGCAAGTATGGCGAAAGTATGGGTTGGTAATGGCGTACAATGTGTAAGATGGATTGAAAAGGAAAACGGATTATGACCCTCTAACTATATGGAGTTAGGAACCAACAATATAAAGATATGGAATTGAAGTGGAAGTAGATGAACGTGACCCACTAGCTATAAATGAGTTAGGAACCAACGCTAAACAAAAGGAAATGTTTGAAGACTACAAGACTATCTTGAAGACGATAAAGTTCTACAAGAGAACAAGAATGAAAGAAACCTTTCAAAGATGTTTTATATATTCAAATGTGTCTACAAATGATCCCAAAGGTTCATATTTATAGTATTTCTAAGGAGCATATGAAAAGACTCAAAAGATGAAAACATTCTCATCAATTTAGCAATAAAATGCTCTTGAATGCTTTGTATTCTTATCTTCAAGGTTGGTTGAATATTCTAGATCATTTTAGGGATGAATATAGACAATCTGAATCTGAATTTGGCCTTAATTTCATCCAAGGGGTGGAAGACTCTTGTAATTCCATGCTGAAAATTGTCTTAATAAGTGAATTAAATCACCCTTCATTGCATGTTCCCTTGAAGAATATGAACAACCTTGACTTTAGATGATAACAATCAGCTTTGAATGCCTTGAATCTGTAAATTAAGAGTCCTTCAATGGCTTGTCACTTGGCTGAAGTTTAAAAGACTCTCCCTTGGCTCAAACTCATCAATGCATAAAATTCCCATAACAAAATTCCAGCCTGCACTGTCTTCAATATAGCAATCATATCTCAAGCTCCCGATATCGGATTGAGGTGATTCTAAAGGCGTTAGAAAGATAATAGATAGAGAAGAACTCCCAATTGATTTCTGGAACCAAAGACGTCTGTATCGTATCTAGAATTGGAAGACATTCTGACTGATATTCTTGCATCTGATGAAACCGTTCAAACTCTTTCATGCACCTAGACACAAAGGTGAACTTTATTCAATCTTTAACTGAAAACATGCATGAAACAATTAAGAGTTAATTTAATAAATTAACTAATTTGATGAATGAACTAGTTTAATTAATAAACTAACTTTATTAAATGAACTAGATGCATGAATGAAGTACATTTCTAAATGATCTAAAGGCATAAATGAACTACTTCCCTAAATGAACTAGATGATTTAAATGCAATGCATACTTGAATAAAAAACACACTTATTAAATACAATGAATGTTATGAAAACTTCAAATTCTCATGCAAATTCATGCATAAGAAACGTAAAGTGTTTCTCCTTTATTATTTCTCCCTCATCACGTCCCACACTTGATCTAAACATACTCTCCATGGCTTCTTGAAACTCCTTAGCCCTTGCTCGTGTGATGGGCCACTTGGGTACTTCTCTGGGTCTTTGTTATTGGCGATCATATCAGTTCCTCCCTCTTTAAGGTGATTTGTCCCCAAATCATCACATATATCATAAGGAGACAAGTCATCAATATTGAAGGTTGCACTGACATTAAACTCACCTGGAAGATCTAATTGATAGGCGTCGTCATTGATTTTCTTGACTATTTGGAATGGTCTATTTCCCCGAGGAATTAATTTGGACTTTTGTTGCACCGAAAACCTTTCTTTCTTCATGTGCAGCGACACTCAATCCCCTGGCTCAAAAGTAATTCGCTTACGACCCTTATTTTCTTGCTGCTTGTATTGCTTAGTTCGCATTTCAATGTTCTCACTAACTTGTTGATGAAGCTTCTTAACAAACTCAACTTTGTTAAGTTCATCTTTATTCACAATTTGATTAGTGGGTAATGGTAACAAGTCTATCAGTGTTTATGGATTGAACCCATAAATCACTTCGAAAGGCATGCGTCCCATAGTAGTATGGATTGAACGGTTGTATAAAAACTCCACATGTGGTAAACTCTCATCCCATGTTCTCAAATTCTTTCGAATGATGGATTAAAGTAACATGGAAAATACTCAGTTCACCACTTTAGTTTGGCCATACGTTTGAGGGTGGCAAGTGGTGGAGAATAGTAGCTTAGTACCAATCTTACTTCATAGGGCTCTCCAAAAGTGGCTTAAGAACTTCATATCCCGACCAGACACAATAGTTATGGGTATTCCATGTAGCCTTAAAATTTCCCTAAAAAAAATAGCAATATGTGAGGCATCATTAGTTTTGTTACAGGGAATGAAATGAGCCATTTTGGAAAATCTATCAACAACTACAAAGATGGAATATTTGTTGTTCTTTCTGCGTGGAACCCTAGCACAAAATTCATTGAAATATCCATCTAGGGTGCTTTCGGTATGGGTAGTGGTGTGTAAAGTCAATGTGGCATGACTTTAGATTTGTCCTTCTTGCAAGTAATGCAATGCTCAAATAATATTTCCACATCTCATTTCATTTTGGGCCAATATAGGTGTTCTAGAAGTATAACCAAAGTCTTTGCTATCCCAAAATATCTCATAAATCCTCCTCCTTGGGCTTCCTTAGTGAGCAATTCTCGCATGGAACCTTGAGGGACGCATAGTCTCCCTTCCTTGAATATAAAACCATCATGCTTAAAGTATTTATCAATCGTCCCTTTCTCAGAAGCTTTGTAAATTTCTCCAAAATTAGAGTCATAAACATATAAGTCTTTAATAAAAGTAAAACCCAATAACTTAGATTCTAAAGTGTTTAAAAGGACATACCTTCATGACAATGTATCGACATCTATATTATCCTTACCTTTCTTGTACTTGATAACATATAGAAAGGTTTCAAGAAACTCTACCCATTTGGCATGCCTTTTGTTGAGTTTATGCTTCTCCCGAATATGTTTCAACGCCTCATGATTGGTGTGAATGATGAACTCCTTAGGCCAAATGTAATGTTGCCATGTTTTTATTGCCCTCACAATAGCATACATCTCCTTATCGTAGGTAGGATAGTTAAGCATAGCTCCACTTAATTTCTCATTAAAATAGGCTATAGGACATCCACCTTAAGACAAGACTGCCCAAATTCCTACACCTGATGCATCACATTCAATTTCAAAAGTTAAATTAAAATCAGGTAGAGAAAGTAAAGGGGTATGAATTAAACAATCTTTAATGCTATTAAAGGACTTCTCTTGATCTTCCCCCCAAAAGAATTTAAAATTCTTCTTAATAACACTTGTTAGTGGGGCGGCTATGGTGCTTAAGTTGGGGACGAATCTTCGATAAAAACTTGCAAGTCCATGGAAGATCTTAACTTGAGAAATACTTGCTGGTCGTAGCCACTCTTCAATGGCTTTAACCTTCTCTTTGTCAACCTCCAAGCCTTCAGAACTCACAACAAAACTTAGGAAAACAACCCTGTCAATACAGAACGTGAATTTTTGTAAATTAGCGAACATTTTTTCCTTCCTCAAAACAAGTAAATATGACCTCAAATGTTGAACATGTTATTCCATGGTTTTATTATAGATTAGAATGTCATTAAAGTAAACCACACAAAACTTACCTAAGAATGGCCTAAGAACATGATTCATAACCTCTTAAATGTGCTTGGTGCATTAGTTAAGCCAAAAAGGCATAACCAACCACTCATAAAGGCCTTGCTTCATTTTGAATGTTGTTTTCCACTCATCACCTTCCCGCATTAATATTTGGTGGTAACCACTCATAATATCATCTTGGAAAAGAGGTTAGAACCGCTAAGCTCATCCAACATGCCATCTAAGAGATGAATAGGGTGACGATACTTTACCGTAATTTTTTTTACCGCTCGACAATCAATACACATGCGCCAAGTTCCATCATTTTTTGGCACAAGTAGAACCGACAAGGCACATGGGCTAAGGTTTTCCCTCACGAATCCTTTTTCCATTAACTTAGATACTTGCCTTTGTAATTTTTTAGTTTCTTTGGGGTTGTTTCGGTAAGCTGGTCGGTTTGAAATGACGGCTCGGGGAACAAAGTCTATTTGATGTTCTATGCCATGAATAGGTGGCAACCCACTTGGTAATTCTTCCGGAAATAGGTAGCCAAACTCTACAATGAAGACATAACAAAAGCAGGCAAATTTTGATCAAGGTAGTTAGTGTTAAAAAAAATTCCTTGTACATGAGCACAAGTGCTTCCTTTTCCATCATTAAACACTTTTTCAACTCTATCTCTTTAGAAAGAATGATGATTTTCCTTCCCTCATTTTGACCATACTCATTTGCTTTTACCTCCATTTTGGTCTCTCTCTTTGGCTCTTTCGAATTTTCCTCTCAATTGAATTTGGTATTCATGTATTTACTTTGGTGAAAGTGGAGCTAAAGTGGTCTTCCTTACCCCATGGGTGAATGTATACCACCCGTCATGGATGACTCGCCTATCAAATTGCCAAGGCCTTCTAAGTAGTAAATGACTTGTGTGCATTGGAACGACATCAAATAACACCTCATCTTTGTACTTCCCAATGGAGAAAGCAATTTGAACTTGCTTGGTCACCTTGAGTTCTCCTCCATCGTTGAGCCATTGCAGTTTATAACGTTGTGGATGCTTTTTTGTTTCCAAGCCAAGTGTATCTACCATTAAGGTACTAGCAACATTAGTGCAACTACCTCCATCAATAATAACGAAGCATACATTTCCTCCAATGTGGCAGCTAGTATGGAAGATATTTTTACGTTGTTTATCTTCTCCATTAGACTGCACATTTAGACTCCTTTTGACAACAAGAACCTCTTCTTCCACGACATGCTCTAATTCTTCTTCATAAATGGTAGCATCTTCATTCTCATCGTCTTCTTATTCCGAATCAACTTCTCCATCATCTCGAAGAATTATGGTGTTGCGATTTGGACATTGGCTTGCAATGTGTCCATGCCGCAAACACTTAAAACATTGTATCTCACGGGAACGATTTGGAGTGGCGGTAGTCTTACCCTTTTTGGTTTTGGAAATGGGCTTATTTCCTTTTGGTGGTCCTCCTATTTCATAGGATGGCAATGAAAGAGTCTTCTTGTATGAACTTTACCCCTATTTTGATGTTGCACTCCTATAAGATCGTGTGGGACCCTTTCTTTTGAGTTGATTTTCCACCTTCATGTCCATATGCACCATGTCTTACATCTCCACATAATGTTGCAACAAAACCATGTTCGTAATGTCTGAATTAAGTCCCCCTAGGAATCTTGCCATTGTGGCATCTCGATCCTCATCGACGTTACTCGAATCATGGCCACCTCCATCTCTTTGTGATAATCTTCAACACTTCGGTTACCTTGTGAAAGGTTTTGAAGATGGTTGAATAACTCCTGATGGTAGTGGGTTGGAATGAATCACCATAGCATCATTGCTTTCATTTCATCCCATGTAGTGATAGGATGTTCTCCATTGCGTCTCCTACTTGATGTCAATTGATCCCACCATATTAGTGCATAATCCGTAAACTCAATGGCAATGAGTTTTACCTTCTTGAGTTTTGAATAATCATGGCACTCGAAGATGTGCTCTACCTTTATTTCCCATGCTAGGTAAGCCTCGGGATCCGTCTTGCCTTGGAATAGTGGAATGAAAATCTTGATATTAACAAGATTATCATTCATTAATGGACGAAACCTTTGGGGCCTTATACCTCGATTTCCCATTCTTTGTTGTGATGCATGATCTTCTTTTAGTATTTCCACTTCTTCATTTCCTCATTGATTGGCATCTTCTTGATCTCAAAATGCTTGAGTACAATCCTCTTCAATGTGGTGCATACGTTCATGGAGAGGTTCCAACTCTTCCCTTAAAATCCTGGTCAATTCACGCACCTTGGCTTGCATTTGTAGGTTTGGTTCAACTTACCTGTAACTTGAGAATTTTCACCCGAATAATGAAACATAATTAGTAATAAAAAAATAACCTCACAAATAAAAGGAAAAACCTCACCAAACACTCCAAAAAAAGTCACTCCCACTCGTGTTTCACTTGGGATGGCTTTTACCCTTGATGATCACTCTTGCCTTTGACCACTCATGCTTTGATTTCAAGTCCTTTTGGGAACTTCCTCAAGGCTTACAAGTGTCTAGTGGACTTTGGCTGAAACAATTGTGACTTGGTAGCAAGGATAGTGAAAAGAAATTGGCTACAAGGAAAAGAGATTGTAAGTAAAGGTAACGAAATTGAATAATGGGATATAAAAATAAAGTAAATATTATTTTTTTCCTTTAAAGATGAAAAGAATTACTCCCTCCCTCTTCAAACTTTTTCTTTCTTCCTTTTATTGAATTTTTTATTTTTATTTTTTTTCTTTTTTTACTAACTCGGGAGAGAGAAAATGATACGCTTACTAATTTGGCTTGCTCTGATACCAAATGATATGATGTCGATTATGAGTTTTGAGTCATATATATGATTACCCGATCATGATTCTAGTAAGAGATTGAATTGCTTTCTTTGAACATGACAAATCATGACTTGTAAGATGTTAATGAAAGATAGAGATGTAATGGAAATAAAGGATTGATATAGAAATGATTTTTAGGATTTGGTTAAGTACGGAAGATGATGGAAGTTGTAGTTTGGATGGAATTGAAGTATGGAAAAGGTATGGGTGGGTAATGGCGTGGAATGTGTAAGATGGATTGAAAAGAAAACGGATTGTGACCCTATAATAATATGGAGTTAGGAACCAATAATATAAAGAGATGGAATCAAATTGGAAGTATATGGAATGTGACCCACTAGCTATAGATGAACTAGGAACCAAAGCTATAACAAAAGAAAATTGATGAAAACTACAAGACTATCTTGAAGTCGATAAAATTCTACAAGAGAACAAGAATGAAAGAAACCTCTCAAAGATGTTTTATATATTCAAATGTGTCTACAAAAAATCCCAAATGTACCTATTTATAGTATTTCTAAACAGTATATGAAAAGACTCAAAAGATGAAAATATTATCATCAATTTAGCAATAAAATCACTTTGGGGATGAATATACACAATTTGAAGCTGAATTTGGCCTTAATTTTGTCCAAGGGGGAAGAATCTTGTTATTCCATGCTGAAAATTGTCTGAATAAGTGAATTAAATCACCCGTCATTGCATGCTCCCTTGAAGAATATGAACAACCCTTGACTTTAGATGATAACAATCAGCTTTGAATGCCTTGAATGTGTAAATTAAGAGTCCTTCAATGGCTTGTCACTTGGCTGAAGTTTAAAAGACTCTCCCTTGGCTCAAACTCATCAATGCATAAAATTCTCATAACAAAATTCCAGCCTGCACTGTCTTCAATATAGCAATCATATCTCAAGCTCCCGATATCGGATTGAGGTGATTCTAAAGGCGTTAGAAAGATAATAGATAGAGGAAGAATTTAAAATTGATTTCTGGAACCAAACACATCTGTATCGCATCCAGAATTGGAAGACATTCTGACTGATATTCTTACATCTGATGAAACCGTTCATCTTCTCTCATGCACCTAGACACAAAGGTGAAATTTATTCAATCTTTAATTGAAAACATGCATGAAACAATTAAGATTTAGTTTAATAAATTAAATAGTTTAATTAATTAACTAACTTTATTAAATGAATTAGATGCATGAATGAAGTAGCTTACTAAATGATCTAAAGGCATAAATGAACTACTTCCCTAAATGAACTAGATAATTTAAATGCAATGCATGCTTGAATGAACAACACACTTATTAAATGCAATGAATGTTATGAAAACTTCAAATTCTCATGCAAATTCTTGCATAAGCAACATAAAGTGTTCTTCCCTTATTATTCCTCCTTCATTACGTCCCACGCTTGATGTAAACATACTCTCCATGGCTGCTTGAAACTCCTTAGCCCTTGCTATTGTGATGGGGCCACTTGATTACTTCTCCAGGTCTTTCCTATTGGCGGTCATATTAGGAAGATTTTCATATTCCATATTTTGAACATTGTTCCCTATCATTACACGACATATCAGGGGGGGTTTTGAAATCTACAAGGATAACTAACCTTGCGAAACTTCTCTTATTACTGGTGTTCTTTTGGAACTTTAGTTTAACAACCTTACCGATAAAACTTCCCACACAATTCAAAACCTTTTCCTTATACATATACTCTGACAGACCCGGAAAGAGTATCCTAGCAATGACAGATATGGGATAGGGTTGCGTTGTATTGTAAGGTATTGACCATAGATGATCTAGGGCCCTTCTACGATGACCTTCCCATAATCTTCACCCGTTTGGAATCTTGTGAGAAAATAGCCATTTTCTAGATCCATAAGAGTGGAGGGTGTCAACACCCATTTTTGCCCGGAGATCTTGTTAAAAATATTAATTATTTAATTATTTTTATTAGTATTTTAATTTTTACTTTTATTTATATTTATAATTATATTTTTATTATTTTTATTTATGCAAGCATTTACAACAGGCCCAACCGGGCCCAAAATTACAACTCATTTACAAGTGACCCAATGGACCCAAACTCGAGCCTAATACAAGGTAACCTAAATTAGGGTTTGTGAACCCTAGTTCTCCCACCTCTGCCGTCGATAAATACTCCCGCCATCACTGCCAACCAAAACCCCATTGCCAGAAAGCCAAGCCGCACCATTCATGTCGGTCACCTCACCACCCCTATTCAACCATCAATAAAATTAAATAAATAAAATAAATAAAAATCAAATAAAAAAGAAGTTGATCTAAAAAAATCCATGATCTCCACCAACCGAGCTATGCCCCTTTACCTAGCCCAATAACCCTATTATGGTATTCTCACAAAATAAGCAAAACATCATCAAAGATAAAAAGAAAAGAGAAGAAAAAAAGAGGGGAATAATTTTTTTGGAAGGCGTATGAAAAAAGATAGAGAAAATAAAAGAGAGTTCGAAAAAAAGAAAAATACCAAAAAGGGAGGAGCAGAACAAAAAGATTCGAACAAAATGAAAAAATTGATAGAAAAGTGACTTATCGGAGAAAGAAAGAGGCTCACCGGTGTAAGAAAACCTGAGACAACTCTAGATTTACACCGATCTAGCCCTTTTCAAGGTAATCGAACTCTAGATTCATGTAGAGGGAGTCGGGATGAATCATTTGGGGTAACTTTCTCTCTCTACCACCATCGTCAGGTAACGACCAGTGTGACGTAAGCTCGTCGGGTTCTTGAAAATTAGGATGAGATGAGAGGATTTTCTCTCATCCTCTCTATTCTCTTTTTTGGATGGGAGAAACAAATGGGGTTAGGGCTTTAAAAAAACTTATAAAGGGGTATATAAACTCCCAAAAGACACCATTTCACATAGCTCTCACTCTTGTTTTTAGCTTTTAGGGGTTAATAGAACCCTAGGCCCCTCATGCTTGTAACTTTTTTATCTCAGTCATGAAATGAAAATGGGTTAATGTTGGATTCGATCCTTTTTATCTTCCCATATTTATATTTTAGTCACAACCAACTGATGTAAGGTACTCCTACCTTAAATTGATTGTAGATATAGGAATGAAGCAAAACAACTTGCATAAGTGAATGGCTCAAATAGATGACTTGGTAGTTGATGTAAAAGTGAAATGGAGGGTTATTTATGTTATGAAGTAGGTAGCAGAAGTATGATGATAAAGGCTATGGTATGGCTTATGAAAGAAAGGATGGTTGGTGAGGATAATATCTTAGAAAGACCAAGGAAGAACCAATACTACAATGAGAAAAGACCCATCCTTAAAAATCTCTCTAAGGGATGGTAACAAAGGACTTGGACCCAATATCTATAAGCAGATAAGAACCACAAGTATCAAGGGAATAGAGGTTGGCACCACAAGTAATAAATTATTTGATAAGTCGATAAAAGTCACAAGGGCTTGAGAAAATAGAATAATCTCACTTAAATTATATGAAAGGTGTGTACAAAATGAACATGATTGGCCTATTTATAGAAATTAAAAGGACTTGGCCGAATAGATACATGTTGGTTCAGCCAGCCCTTGTATCCCTCTAGAATGGCATAATTAATTAATTAAGTACATGAATGAAAGGGGATAATGTTTTGGCTGAATTGAGGGGCATGTCTCTTGGCCGAATGATGCTTGAACCCCTTCAAGTTGGCGCCTAAATGAAACATTAGAAGCCTTGGCCGAATGGTTGGCTTGTCTGGTGTTTGGCACGCCTAGGAGGAGTCCACACGTTTGGCATATGGTTGCTGGTCACAAGGTGCGCACATGGTTCTTTAGTAGGCTTATGGTGTAGCCTTATGCATATGATGAAGACCAAATATGTGCAGGATCCTTAGGCGTGAGTTGAGCTATCTTCAAGCTTGCATGTGTATAACTAGCTAGCAATGTAAGGGCTGGTGGTGAAGGATCTTCTTAGTCATGATCTCCCAAGCTCCCTGACATCACCTTCAGCTATGTTCAGCTACATTTATTGTCACTTTCAGTAACTTGTCTTCAAATAGTCCAACTAGCTAAGATTAGCTAGCCTTGAGCACCTCCAACTAAGTTGAGCTTCCATTGTGTTCCATGAGCTGCCATGATGTTTGTGAGCTAATTGTGAGGTGCATATAGATTCCAAATAATCCAACAAGCTGTCCCAATGTGTGTCATGCTTTCATGTACCTACATGTGCAAAGAAAGCAAGGTAAATCAAAGGCATTGAGCTTGTATGATCTAATTACCTTGATGTCGTGCATGATTTTAGTCTTGTGAGCTATGAATGCATGTCATGAGCTAAGTATAGGATGATATAACATATGTGAGCTAATGTATATGACTTATGAGCTGAATTGAATGCAAATGAGCTAAGAAATGAATGATTAAGCATGTTGCCATTTCATGAATGAATTGAAACATACTTAAATGAATGCAAAACTAATAACATACTAAGTAAAGATGTGAAAACATATGTTATGCATGAAAATCATATAGTATGCAAGTGAATGATAACATGTGATTATTCAAGCATAGTTTAAGGAGCATAAGCATGCTTATAACGTTAAGTGATGCATATAGAAGATAATAAATGATAAATTAAGGAAGAACTCCCTTAGAACCAGCTTTTAAGAACATCCATGGTATGATCAAGTCATGGAGAAAGTTAGAGCTAGTTTGGATCGTATCACCAACTATGTTAATATTTTGGGTAAATGACACGAGAGGGGTCTTATCATTTTCATGGTTTATTGTTTAGTCTCAAAATGAAATTTATTTATTTTATGATTTGAGCCCTTATTTTATTTATTTTTAGTTTTAATCTTTCCTTTCTTCATATGTTGTTATGAATAATATTGGTTTATGAGCATGATTAGTCCTTGATCTTTTGCCATGATATGACTTAATCCTCATTTCAAATGGTTCAAAAGTGTTTTAATCCCTATATTTTTCATTGTCTTATTTTATTCTTTTGTATATGCATATTTATATATACATTTAAAAAAAACCTTATATATATTTCATTTATTTTATTATCTTTAACTATTATTTTTATATACATACATATATGTGTGTGTTTTACACTTTATAGATATAATATAATTATTTTTATCCTCAGTTAAAAGTGTGTATATATATATATAAATGGGTATGAAATATAGCAATTTTATTTTTGTATTACTTTTTTTATACATGTGTGCTATATTATTAATCTTTGCTTACTAAGTATAATATAATATAATAAATAATATTATATTTATGTTAAGTATATTATTATGTTTATACATGCTACGTATTTAAATGTGTAATTTGGTACATATCAGCTTAGGTTCTATTTTAATTTAATTGCATGATATCCTCACAAGCATTTCTTGACTCAAATCGAAATAATCTGACAAAGGGTAATGTTTGTTCATTTTAAGATTGTTGTGAAATGATTTTCTTGACGTATAAGAAAGTTACTTTCGATAATTTTAAGATGAAAGTGTATCACATTAAGTGAAACGAATAAAATTGATTACATTTAAAATTTGGGACTGAGAAAAAAATTATGTTCTTTTGATTAAATTCATCGAGAAAAGACTGTTAGATCGAATCTAAGGTCTCGTCTCGATATATTTAAATAATTGAACATCTTTATTCTCATTAAAGGTTGGTAAAATAATTAATTAATCGTATTTGTTTGATATATGTGTTTAGTTTTCATTTTATTTCGTGTGTGTTTTTAATATGATTTCAAAAATAAATCGCATTCATATTAATATTGAATTTTAGGATGAAATAGTAATATTTATTTATTTCTATTGGATTAATAAATGACTGTTTTAAGGCATGAGAGGTCATTTATTCTCGATTGGAAATAATTAAATATTATTGTTTTCCCTATTAAATTCAAAGAATATGTTTTAAAAAGAGAATCTTAAATTTAATTTTCATTATTTTATTTTTATTTCTGCATTTAAATTTTGAATTAATAATGAGCTTTAGGATGGAATTGTAATATTTCTTTATTTCGATTGGAGTAAGAGTTGACTGCTTTAACGCATGAGAGATTGATTCTTCTCGATAGGAAATAATTAAATATTATTGTGTTTCATCCTAAAATTCAAAGAATATTATTTGTATGGGATCTTAAATTAAATTAAACTCAAATTCATAAATTTCATGGCAAAAACAACTAATTAATCGACTAGGTACCGATTTAGGGCACTGTGGGGGTGTTAATCCTTCACTACGCATAACCGACTCCTGAACTCAAATTTTTGGTAACACAGACAGTAAATTTGTTGTTTTAATTAAAACTAATATTTTTATTAAATTGGAAAATACATTTTTGGGTACCCAATCACAACCTAATCAAAGATTGGTTGCGGCTCCTCAAACCATGTTTTTTTTAAAAAAAAAAAGTCACCAAATTATTTGAGACGAGATCCTTTAAAAATCACAGTTAAAAAATTAAATGTGTTTTATTAAGAAAAATCATTTCGACATCTTGGCGACTCCACTAGGGATTTTTTTAGAGAGTCAAGTCGTTAGTCAATTAATTAATTATCTTTGCAATGAAAATTACAAGTTCGTTCTAATTTAGTTTTTGATCCATTGCTTGGTTTAAATAAATTTTTTTGTTTTGATTAACCACTAAATAGTTGTATTGATTTGTTTGTTGATGTTTTCATATTAGATAAATGTTCAAGAGTTTGAGAATTTCATTTTGTGTTGGTTGTGTGCTTTTCGCTTTTCCTCACACACTGTAAGTTGTATTTGCATAACATGAGCTAAAACCCCACTCTATAATATATAAGTAGGAGTGAGAAACTACTCCCTCGTGTGGTTTTCACCTCCATATGGTATAGTGGATCGCTCCTAGAGCTCACTCCTTATGGTCCTCATGATGGTTTTCACCTACGTATGGACATAAGGAGGTGTGTCCCCTCGAATTAAACTCGATCTGAAATCCTATGATGGGTCAGGATTAAGGGTTTGGCAGCAAAAGGGGAACCGACAAGGACAATCGGGTTGGATTTGGAGACACAATTTGCGTTCGTGGATAGTTTTCACGTCGATCGACTCTCCTTTATGGTTTGTCAGAAGTATTTCAATAGTTTGATCCCTTTTGTGGTTCGTTTACTTATACGGTCATATATGTTCGTTCCTTGTATGTTCCTTGTGTGATATTAAGTTGTTAGTTTATCATGTTATTGATTATAGGAAAATGCTAGTATCACGCGTTTAGCTTGCGGTTGTGATTGTAAACTTTCATTATAATTTAAATTTTTCTATTTTTAATAAAACTAGTTGTTTCTATAAAAAAAAATTACATTGACCACAACTCAATTGAAAATTTTTAAATTTCTTTATTGGACAACTTTTATAGTTTTTCGATATTTTAAGTCTATAATCTTTTCTTAAACACGTTTTCAATGAATTTAGTCTAAAATTAAAGTAATATAAAATTGATTGAGATTTGCCTGCACCAAAATAATGTTCATTAATATTATTTTAGACATCAAATTTGGTTTTTTAAGGCAATTGACAAGGCAAAGTGACAACAATTTAAGTTTTTCTATAATTATTTAGTTCATTATGGTTTTTATTATTATTTAATATTATTAGTAAGAAATTATACTTTATTATTAAAAAGTCAAACAAATATTATCTTATTGTATCGATTACATTTTATATGATTTAATGAAAAATATGAATAAAAGATTAAATTAAATCATGACCACATGGATGATAATAGATTGCTTGTAAATGATTAAATTTCTCTTCAAGGGTCATTTATTTGGACCAAATTTGATGCCTATTCAACACTAAAGTTAAGTTTAATTCAATAAAAAATTTGGATGAAATCAGATATTTAGTTGTAATTTCAAGTGCATCATTTAATTTGGTTTCTAGACTACGAATGCCATGTGATGTATACCATGAAAGGATTTTATATTTATATTGTTTTAGTATTTATATTATAATTTAATTAAGGGTAAATTATCTCAATAGTAATTGAACTTTAACCTACGTGTCGATTTTATCACTAAATTTTAAAATATTTCAATTTTAGAATTAGACATTAGTTTATTGGGAGTCAAAGTGCAAATAGTACCCGACTATATGATATTTTTTGTTGAGTCTCGTGAATATGAAAAGTTATAAAATGTTATTCGACTTGAAAAAAAGTAATAAGTTGGGCTGTTATCATTAAAAGTTTGACAATAGATGATGTAATAGTTGATAAAATTTACATAATAATAAATTTAATCATCAACCTTTACACTTTGTTTTAATTTGATCATAATTCTAAAAAATTAACCTAAATATTTTATTATTATATCAATTTAATGCAATCTCATTCTCTATTGCCATCTTCTTCTTATATTTTTAGAATTTTTCTATGTTAATGGTTATGAAAACGAAAAGAAGAAGAAAAAAACTGAAAATTTGATGAACTGAGAAGAAAACTCATTCAAGTTTTGGAATGAAAAACGAAAACTCATAATTTTTCATTGAATTTATGAAGAAAACTCATTTAACTGAATTCAACGAGAAGTTTCTTAAAGAACTCTATAAGACTGTTGACATTCAACTGGTTTTCAGATATTATTGTTTTACAACCTATTTTTCACCTAAAAGGCATTCAATAATGGTATTTTGGTAAGCCAAATATCAAACATGAATAGTAGGAACGTGTCAAATGAAATAGCATGACACGTGGATTTTAAACACTATTGGTTGTGGCTAGGAAAAAATAATAAAACAAACAAATGAAATGATGCCACGTCTAAAAATATTATTAATACAAATGAAATAATGCTAAATTTATAATCTTTTCTTTTTCAATTGTAAATTCATGCCACATCATAAAATATCAAAGTAGTTATAAATTATTTATATAAATCGAAGTTATGTGACAATTTAATACAAATTAAAATAGTATAATAGACCAAAATGGATAAATAAGGGTCCGATGAATACATAAGCCTACTAAAGAAATCAATATTGTACTATTGTATGAAGATGTTGGATATCATTCGCAACGATACTCCTCTAGTAAGCTCAAACTACTGGCTTGCAAATGGAAACATTCAAATGTTGAGCTAACAAAACTAACTGTTACACATATACTCTAATATACTACTTGTATTTCATAAACATAAGCATAGATTAAGTCAAAGCATGTAATATCATCATTAAGGCATCATAACTATTATCAACATGATAGAGTTCACAAAAATAAATTGATTTCACGAAAGCATCATATTTATGAATTTCAATCAATATTTCAAAGTTACAAGTTTACTACGTTAATGCTTGAATCCCAAAATGAACCTTCTTTATGAAACTTGTATTCACTTGCTTCTTCTCTCTTGCATTAGAATGCTCATCAACTTCTTGCACTAGCCAAAAAAGAGTAGGATGAATTACTAATACATCTAAAAGCTTGAAATGAGTTTAGAAATGCATTTAGGATGCTAAAATCGGATCAAAATGAGTTGAGGTAGCTTAAGAGTTTAAAACCATTCTAAAACCCTCTATTAGCCACCTCCATCTCCAATGGATATATTGTGCTCAAATTCAAGCTCATGTGGTGTAGAATAATGCTCTTACGTTTACTAAATTTGGATGAATCTACAACACGATAAAGCTTACTCCTTTAGTGGCTTTAACCTAGATTGGACGAAGAGAAAAATATGAGCAAATGTTGAAGAAAAAGGGAAAGAGTGCTCAACCCCTTTTTCTCCTCTTTTCCACGAGTAATATAAGTTAATGAAATTTCAGCCTTTTAAAACTTCAATGGCCTAATTATAAAATTGGTCCTTCATCATTTGTTCTCAACCCAAAAATATCATTTTTATGGCTATTCAAATCTAATTCACAATCGACCAGGCCCAAATTTGACTGAACTATTCCAAGCATATAATCTTAGGTCAACTCACTCATGTTGAACTGAAAAATCAAGGCTTTACAGATATTCTCACCCAAAGTTTCGAAACCCAATGGGTAGTTTCAATATCAAGATACCCTACAGTAATTTGGTATCAAATTAGGATGCGGAGTTTCGTAACTCAAATCCCTAGAATGTCTAAATAGACTTTCTAAAACCACAAGAATCACCTAAAAGCATACTTAAGCTATAAGAAACATATATGGCTAAAATATAACATAAAAAATACTCAACATGCAATATTTCCCCATATACAAAGCATATACTAAATCAATACATATCATAAACTATATATACTAATTATTTACTTCAAAAAATAAAACCTATAAATATTATTTACTAATTATGTAAAGAAATATTATCTAACTTATCAAATATGCTCTTTTTATAAATTATTTAGATCAAGAATCACTAAAAAAATATATTAATTCAATATGAAAATACATCAAATTTATGAATCTGACACTTATCATATTACTTCATACTATACTAGTTTATTGTCCATTTATTATATACTTATAAAAACATATGTTAATCATCATCCAAATACTACACATAGTTATCCAAAAAGCTTACTTATCAAATAACAATTAAACATGTCAAACAAACACGCAAACATATTATGACTACCATACATTCTATAATTTACATACCAACAAGTTACCAGCATCATAATATTATTTCAATATACATATATCAGGGGTTGATGCTTTAAGTTTCTTAAGGGAGTAAGTGGATCCCCATTATTTTGAAAAAAATTGTTTGGACCCCAATTTTCAAATCTTTAGATCTATCACTGACACACACACACTTCAAATACCAATTATTTCAATATATATATATAAGGGGTTGATGCATTAAGTTCCGGGAGTAAGTTCATCCCGATTATTTTGAAAAAATTGTTTGGATACCAATTTTCAAATCTTTAGATCTATCACTGATACAAGACACACTTCAAATACCAATAGTTACATGTCATCATCACTAAGGATTTTAGAAATAAAAGGAAATTTACATATTAGATTAACGATATTAACTTCTAATTTTTAAATGCAATATGGAGTAAATTTAACAAAACCGAACTCCTAAAAATAATGAACACACTGAGTGTAATGACCCAAAATTTGATTCAAAATTTTAGTGTTAAATCAAAATTTATTTGAATAGTTTAATTATAATATAGAGGTCTCATGAGCCAAATTTGAGTTTAATTGGATGAGAACTTAGTCTAATTAGAGGAAAAAAAAGGTTTTTAAGCTTAGGATGAAAGGATGACTTAAAATATAATTTTACCATTAAGGAAAAATGTGGCTAATATTGGAAGATTTTCAGCTGATTTTTGTGAGCATGTTATGAAAAAAAATGTAGAACATTCTTTTTCTATCTTCCACATAATTTTCCCATAACTCTTTTCCTCAAATCTCCCTAATATTTCTTACTCTCTCTCTCTCTAAGCACTTTGAAAAATGTTTCATCTTTAATCATTTTCCTTCTCCAATCTAAAATCAAGAGGTAAGATTCATGACCTATGGATCATGAATTTTAATTTGAGATCACTATATTTTATAATGGTGTTCTTGAACTCACTTGGGGTTTTGAGAGGATTTGAGCTCTAAGAGCTTGTTTTAGGTCTTTTCGTGTGTTTTTCATGTCATTTAGTTGTACCTTTGTTAGCTATAATCATCATATTGATGTTAGAAACGTTTTCTATGTAATTTGATTAGTTAAAGAGTTGAATGAGTCCTCCAAGAGCAAAAACAAGGAAAAAGTCATGGAAGATTGATCCAGGATAGCTGTTGTTATTTGTGAGGTAACACACCCTTAACTCTCCTCTACAAATTTTATTTCATTTAAATTTAGCTTGCATGCTTGTACTATGTTTTGAAGCTTGTTTTGTGATTTTTAGTGCATGTGGATCATTGTGGAAGTTTTAAATGTTATATTTGTGTAAAATGATGTATTAGGACCCTTAAATACTTCCATAAGCTTTAATAATCACTTTAGACCTTAAACCAAGTGTTTAGGATGAGTTTGGATAAAACTTTCAGGCAAAATAGAGCATTTTTGGGTTTGAGTTAATACTTGATGAACTGGTATGGATACTTCATAATAAGGCAAAATTTGGGTTTTTTGAGAGGGGAATATTGATACCTTGTCATAAGATGTCGATATTGTTTCTTTAGTATTGGTAATGATTGTATGGTAATGATATTAGGGTATTTTTATCCAACTTCGAGGTTGTATTTGGTATTGATGCTCAAGGGGAGTGAGTATTAATACCCTATAGGAAAGTATCGATACTCGTATAAGGGTATCGATACCATAGGATTTTAATCAAACTTATAACATAATTTTTGCATTGATAATTAAGGGGAGTATCGACACCCAAGACTTGGTATCAATACCCATATATATGTACTAACACCATTAGTAAATGTTGGATAATGGATTTTGATCATTAAATAAAACTCGAGAGTAAGGAGTATAATATTACTTAAGATTGAATGATAAACTTTAAATTGAGAAGTTGATAATATATGTTTGAAAAGCATAATAATATTATGATATAAGATTCTATTAAACTTATGCCTTTGTTTGATACTCGAGAAACATCAATGACACTCAGGAAACATCAATGACACTCGAGTTACTTGTATTTGACAATCTATTTTTTATAGTGGGTTATTTGTATTTTCCAAGTGTTGTTCTATGATACTTGAGAATGCTAGCTTGATGTTTTTCTAATGCTATATGACATAGACTTCATCCTAGATACTATAGAGGAGTATGATAGCCATGTGTACATAATTAATGCATACGTGACCCAAGTCTCAGCTAAGGTATTTGACAATTGTAAGCTAATGGATGTATGTTCCTAATTTATTTGTGACCCATGTCTCATCCAAAGTACTAATGTTATGGTAGGCTAGAGGGATGCGAATTTTCGAGGCTCTGTGACGATCATACTTACATGCGTGTTATGGATTGTATTGCATTGATGAAATTAATTCTCCAACTATGCTTACTAGCATGCTTATGTTATGAATGTATATAGTAGGGTAAAATTATTTGTGTGCCTTTGAGCTCGATAGCTCAATGTTCAGAATATGTTTCCGTACATTGGTTCTTAGGTGAAGATTAGAGGAAAAAAATTGTCAATTTAGAGTTCTAGTTGCATGTTGTTTATTGTATGTCTTGCTTTATTATAGTGGGCATATGCATATTCATTAACCTTACGTCATGTATTCGTCGTAAATTTATTTTGTTAAACTTATTTTGATTAGTCGAGTTATACGATTTGGAGCTCTATATTTTGTAAACTAAACTTGTACTTATTTATTTTGTTATTATGATTTTACATTTATGATTTGGGTAAATGATTTTAAAAAAAATAGTTAATCATTTTGGTGACACATGAATCCTCTGGATTTGGTTCAGGTCAGATTAAAGTGTTACATTTAGTGCTATTAAAGCTTATGTTAAGTCATTCCTAGGACCCGTGAGCCAGTGTATGTAAGGTATTAGTGAACACATACCTCTAAATTGTAAAAATTATTTTTCTAAGTCTGAATTGGTGATGATAACTCATTTTATTTTGAATTTTAGAGATTATTATAACATACAAGTATGTGCACATACATGATAGTTGTGTCGGAAACCATGCCTCTAATGCTGATGACATGACTATGACTTTGTGCTAGAAATTAAGGATCTAAGGATTCCAGAAAATATGGGGCTCAACAAAGTGACCTTCAACTATTTGACTATGACGCTCGGATACATAATCTGAACCATATATATAGTATATATAGGGTTATGGCTACCATAGTTATTCTACCTATACCAATAGTGTCGCCTGTTGTTGTGCCTAAACATTCTCTAATAAAGAGACTTCTTAGATACAAGACCACAAAATTCTACGATTATGGGGATATTGATCTGATTGTAGCCGACCAACGGTTGAGAGATATCATTCATATCTTAAGACAATTATAGCTTATCCCTGAGGGCAAGCTTGAGTGTGTCACCTCCTTGTTGTTGTTGTAATTATTGTTGTTGCAACTATTGTTATTGCTATTACTGCTATTAGTATTGTTGTTGTTGCTGTTATTATTGATGTTACTGTTATTATTGCTAATATTATTGTTGTTTTTGTTGTTACCGATGTTGTTGTTGCTATTGTTGTTGTTGCTATTGTTGTTGTTGTTGATGTTGTTGTTGCTACTGATGTTGTTGTTACTGTTATTATTGTTGCTATTGTTTTTGTTATTTTTACTGTTGCTATTATTGTTATTGTTACTGTTGTTTCTATTATTGTTGTTGTTACTGCTGCTATTGTTATTGTTGCTATTACTTCTATTGTTGTTGTTGTTACTGTTGTTATTTTTGTTATTGTTGTTGTTGTTTTTATTATTGTAGCTACTATTTATGTTAATGTTGTTTATTTTTTGCTATTGTTGTTGTTGTTGTTACTGTTGTTTGTGTTGTTATTGTTGTTGCTATTGTTTTTGTTGATGCTACTGTTATCATTGCACTGTTGTTTTTGTTCTTATTATTGTTGTTGTTATTGCTATTACTGTTGTTATCGTTGTTGTTGTTATTATTACTATTGTTACTGTTATTGTTGTTGTTAATGCTATTGCTATTGTTGTTGTTGTTATTTGTATTACTTGTTATAATGGTGGTTCTATGTAATCTATTGATATTATGGTGAAAACATACATAAACTAACCAAATAAATATGTTATTGACTATACCACATGTATATATATAATATCAATTATATTTAATTAAAAAAAATATGAATAATAATATGGTTGTGTGAATAAATCCTAGAACTAGGGACTAGTATTGTGTTTGACGATATTGATGTGAAGTAAACCGATAAACGTTGTTAAGTATAATATCCATAGAGTGGAAAGGAATTTGAAATACGATTTTTTAAGACTTAAGTAAATTTGTAGAGTCTTTATATTTAGTTAGTGAAGATATATGATATACTCAAACCACTCAAGTTATACATGGATCACATGAAATATAATAGAGTAAAAGTGTACTATTAAGTTTGTAAAGTTTTATGTTCAAATATTTCCATCCACATGTCAATTTGTATGAATCGATTGGACAACAACAACATTGAATGAGTTTAAAACTTTTATTTGTAGCGGGTTCAAATTGTAATTTATTATATACATTGTTTTAAAAATAAATGAGCTCTACATTATAATTTATTTTATTTTATTTATTAAATAAAATATGAATAATAATATTAATGCGTGAATTGGTCTTAAAGTTGTGAACTAGTATTGTAGTTGATGACACTCATATGAAGTAAACCAATAAAATTTGTTAAGTATAATATCTATAGAGTGAAAGATAATTTGAAATATGATATTCCTTAGCCGTGAGTAAATTCGTAGAGCATTGATATTTAACGAGGAAAGATATATGATATACTCATGTATTTATGTTTAAAGTTTTATTCTTTTATGTTTTCATCTACAGGTCAGGTTTCGTGATTCATGATGGAACAACAACATCAAAGAAGTCTCAGTGGGATCACCGATACAATAAATATTTACTTAAGTGGGCATGTCGGGTCCAAATTGTAATTTATTATATACATTATTTTAAAAATAAACAAGTTCCAAATTTTGTACAACTGTTTTAACTTGAATATTTTTTTATTTCATTTAAAATTCTTTGAGTCGTTTTGGTAGCCGAATGTGACACTCGTGAACTCATTGGAGGTTGCTCATTAAGTTTAGGGTGCTACAATAAAGACTAAAATGATATAATTCTCAAATATATACAACTTTAAATTTATTTAATTGTTTTAGATTAGGAACAAATTTATAAGTTGTATAAATTTGAAGGACTAAATTTTTTATTATATCTAACATGTCGATATTTCGTTTAATATTTAATGACGAGATTGTTAGAATAGTTCGTACATATAATGCATGTTGATAACCATATTTAGTTCGTGGGAGTTATCTCACATTTTTTTTCTCATGATCTAGTTATGAGTAGGTTTTGATGGTTTTGATGACGAAATCACATCTATAAATATTCATCTAGACCAATATCCCTAAGCACCAATTCATTCCAAAATTTTTTAATTGAGAGATAGGATATTTATAACAATATTTTAATTATATTACTTATTTAAAAAATAAAAATGTTTATTGCTAAACTCATAATCAAGTAATTTTAATATAATTTGAATGATTCTTATACTAAAAAACTAATTAAATTTTTTACTCATAATATATATAAGTAGTATATATGGATGCTTGAACCTATATCCTCAAAGATCTCTTATCCCTAATTTCACATAGAGTATTCTTTATTTAAAGTGTCACTTGATTACTTATAGTAATTTATAACGTGTATGAACTAACGATATAAGTAGTTAAATAATTTGTTGTTATCCCTTAAGATTTTAGATTCAAGTATCGTGCATATAGATGTGTGGGTGTTCATTGTCAATTGATCGATAATTTTTAAACAAATAATATATATATATATATATAAACTAATTTATAGTATATCGACCTCCAACAAGATAGAAATACGATACACTATCGGGCTCAATGGACCAATCTCTAAGCGTAGCCCAATAAGAGAAGACACGTGACTGGTGATCTCAATTGTCAAGAGTATTTTCTAGGGTAAATTTTAAATTAGTATCTTAACTATCACTTTTGTTTTATTTTGATCACTCAGCTACTTTTATTTTAAAATCATTAATTTCATTTTAATCACTGAAAATTAAAAAATTAACGGTGATTTTGAATTTTATCAAAATGTAATGTCACATCATCATTAATTTTTTTAAAAATGTCACATCGACAAGTTTATTAATTTTTTAACTATAGATGATCAAAATAAAGACAAAACGTAATGTTAAGTCTATTTAAAAATAATAATAATTAAATAATCAAAAACAAAATAAAAATGATAATTGAAGTGCTAAACATGTAGTTTACCCTTTTAATATCAATGTGGCGTGGATTTCACGCTGGAGTATAATAAAACAACAAATTCATTGACTTTTTTGTATTTTAACTTTTTAAGATAAATATTTAATATTTTAATTAAAATCCCAACCTAAAATACATGCATAATTAGGAACTATGGTACATTAAATCTTGACCGTACGATTTTATCCCAGTCAACGTAAAATGAAAAGGCAATTCCATCAACGCCTCTGTCTTTTTTTCTCTATTTATTTCTTTATTATTATAAAAATAAACAATTATTTAAGAAGGAGACGGAGAGAGCAATTCGCAGAGGATTTTAGAGAGAGAAAGAGACAGCGGGAGTATCGAAGGCAATAGATAGAGATAGAGAGAGAGAACGATGTCGGGAGGAATAGCACGTGGCCGACTCTCCGAGGAACGGAAGGCATGGAGGAAGAACCATCCTCATGTCGGTGCAGTTTGTCTCCCTTTTTTTTGTTTTTCTTCTTTTGGGGATTTCGTATTCTTGTTTTCTTAATCATTTGTTGTTGAAATTTTAGGGTTTCGTAGCGAAACCTGAGACTTTGCCCGATGGAACGGTGAATTTGATGGTGTGGCATTGCACAATCCCTGGTAAAGCAGGGGTAAGTAAAAGGATTTCTATTTATCTGTAAAGTACAAGGGATTCTGTTTATCGAGTTTAGTTTGTCAATCATTTTCTCTTATTTGTTGGACGTGTATACTGCTGCCTTGTTTCACGATTAAGATTTTATTTCTCTTTTTTATTTTGGTTAAATTAGAAGGTAATTAAAAAAGAAAAAAAAGAGAGTTGGAGCTGCTGATTGTTGTAATTGAAATATAAGTTTGATGTGATTGATTGTTTCAAAACATGGACTGTTGAAGATATCGATGATTCTGGATTAAATTGATTGAGTAGTTTATTTCCCCTATAGGATAATAGGAGTATTTCCTTCTCGTGCTGTGTATTATATATATATGGTATGTATGCGTAGCTCGCATTTAGATTACCGAAGCAAAGCTAAAACAAGTTTTTTATATATTCGGCGGTTGTGTGATACACGATTTTTGTTCTATTGTGTCAGTGAATATTATGCAAATTATGATTGATGGGAATGCTGGTGGATATTGGAGTCTGTGGGCTGTCAGTTTAAACTAAATGATTATTGATAGATTTTTGGCTTTTATGGAAGCAAGCTCTTGTTCTATTTAAACAATCTTTTATTGTTGGTTGGTACTTGGTAGGTTACTGTATGTATGTAGATATTTTATAATAATGAGCTATACATTATTTTATCAATATTGTTGGGAACAAAGACTTGTGGACTGTGGTAGCCTGACAGTCTATTGTCATTATTCAGATTCTCACAATTTAGTATCGCTATCCTCGTTTTAATGGGTTATTGAATAATTATTTGGCATTTTATAGGGCCTGGACAACTGATCTTTTTTTGTTGGTTAATTTAAACAAATCTCATTCATTTTCATCTCCTCTGCACTTCCCCCTAGTCTAAAGTTATTATGAGCATCTCTGCTATACTTACAATTCTCTGACCTTTCTATTTCAGGAGTTGTAGTAGTTGCTGAAGCTCTAGCTTTCTCTTTCTCTCTTGATTGCATTAGCACACAAGCATACAAAGACTTGTTTTAGTATGAATTATCTATCACCACAGTCCATTTTGTCTATCATTTTTGGCTGTTTTATTTGGCAGTTCAACATGGTTTCATGTTCTCATCCTTTATTAGTTATTTAGCAATTAACCTGGTGGAGGTGTTGGTCAGAATTAAGTCTCATTCATCATCATTATTCCATGATTCATTTTCTTGAAATTCATCCCTGTTGGTAACAAAAAATCTCTTAGCCTTGGAAAATGAATCATTATTTAAAAACATGAATACTTTTAAATATTACCAGGAGAGATCTTGGAATTTAGGCATCGGCAGTTTCAACAAGTAGCATGGCACTTCCAACAGCCTTTATAGAGTTTTAAGTCTTTGAGGTACTTTTACTATTTGTTGCAGATTGAGAACTTACAAGTTTGGGCTGCAAGTTTTAGATTTGCCTTGTAGCATTGGTGGTGGTTATGTTGCTTGAAGAGTGAGAGCTTGGTGGTATTGGTTTCGATCTTATAATGATATTGCACCTATGAAATTGTTTTGGTTGTTGGTTTCCTTATTCACCTTAGTATATTAATTTTCTTGTATGATGTTTGCAGTTTTTATGTAATTCCCCTCAATATTATTTTTGCCCAACTAATTTTACATATGCTCATTACTATTCACAATTCCTGTCTTGTTCTTTATATACATGGACAAGTTTGAGGGTGTGGTGTCTGGATACTTGCATTTGCATCTGTAGCATTTTTGGTAATGTCATCAAAATGCGTCCTTTTTCTTGAACACGATTAGAAAGTTAAATACTTGATTAAGAAGACTCGTAAGAGTATGGTTGGCAATATGGGGTAAACAAAAAGTAATATAGAAAGAAAGAAAATGCGCATGTTTGAATCAATTGTAGCTTGTGTTTCTTTTAAATTTTGGATAGGTTTAACTCCATTTATGTTACAGACTGATTGGGAGGGTGGCTACTTCCCACTGGCACTCCATTTCAGTGAAGATTATCCTAGCAAGCCTCCCAAGTGTAAATTTCCCCAAGGTTTTTTCCACCCAAATGTTTATCCATCTGGTACTGTTTGCCTTTCAATCCTGAATGAGGATAGTGTAAGTATCTTCCTCTCTCGAGTATGGTTTATTACATGTTTGTATTATTGTGGTTCCATCTTCCCTGCCTGGCTCTTAAGCCCATTCTTGTGTTGTACATAGGGTTGGAGACCAGCCATAACTGTGAAGCAGATTCTTGTCGGAATCCAAGATCTTCTGGATGCTCCAAATCCTGCTGATCCTGCTCAAACTGAAGGATATCACCTCTTCATCCAGGTATTCTGTTCAAACATTCCTGATAAATTTGGGTTATAGTAATCAAACAAGCCTAATAAATTTGGGGGTTTTTTTTAAGTTGCAGGGTTATAGTAATCAAAATAGATGGATGACGTATAATCTTGGTTTTGTCATGCAGGATGCTAATGAATATAAGAGAAGGGTTCGCCAGCAAGCCAAGCAGTACCCACCTCTGGTCTAGTCTATTGTTATCAAGTATAGTAGCTAAGATTTTCCATGAAGTTGCTTGGGTAAATGCCAGTTTGGGTGCTGCCATAAGACTTGGCTTTTGCTAAGAGAAAATATGCTTCCTTGGGTATTTGGCAATCTGTATAAACTGTGTGCACCTGCATTGCGTTTCCAACTCCACATTTGGATTTATGCCTGTTTTTAACTATACTATTAGACCTGCAACTTGAAACTCAAGCTTGTTTTTCATAAACCGATTGTGTTGTTTAAGGAGTGCACCATGCAGGAAACACTAATCTGCCAATAATTTTTACGACCATTATGTTTTGGTGTAAAATTGTTGATTTTTTTTCATGTAATGAACAAATAATCAACTAATTAATTAAGAAAATCCAATGCAAGGACTTTTTTGGAAAAAAAAATGCAAGCCTATCCATGGTTAGTCTTGGTCCTACATGTTGGAATGCCTTTCTGGACTTTAGCACCATCCATTCCATATCCTCGATATGCCTAAAAAATTATCATTGAAAGAGTTAGAAGGCATAAAAATCGAATATAAACATTATGCAAATACCTATAATGCATAATTTAATTTATAGGGTAAATTATATGTTTAGTACTTAAATTATTAATTTTGTTTGTTTTGGTATCTATTTTATTTTCAAAAGCATAATTATGTTTTGATTATGTTTCATTTTGATATCTTACCGTTAAAAACTTGATGAAAATTTTATAGATAGCATTTTTTATAGGTAATTTACAACTTAATCGCTCAACTATTTTCTCACTTCTATTTTGATCACTAAATTTAAAAATTTTCAATTTAATTACTTTTAATCATACCAATTTATTTTATTAATATTTTTGTGACAATTTTTTTTTATTATTTTATTAATATATAATTAAAATGAAAAAATTAATATTGTCGGAATGGTCCTAACTTTTTGGGGCTATTTCGGGGAACGATCTTAATCTTGGAAAATGTTGGGTTTTAAAATAAATGCATAAATAAATAAATTTGGTGTCACCATTGACTTTTGAGTTAGGTAGGTCGAATATCTAAAAAAATCCTTTAAAATAATTTTAAGAAAAATAATTTTAAAAGATAACAAATGGTCTACTACGTTTAACCAGAAATTCATTTTGAAAAAGGGTTTGGTTGTCGATTACGCATGGAGAAGGATTAACACCCCCACAACGCCCATAATCAGTACCTAAGCGATTATACGTTATCTAAATATTGAAATTGGAAAATTCGAATATACATTTAAATTATGATAAGTTTTTAGAAAAAATATAAGGGGTATTATTTTGCACAAATAATTCTCGAAAATACATTCCTTATAAGTTAAGGGGCATTTCCATGGATTCCCTATACAAAATAATATTGCCCTAAGTTTTAGATAAAATACATATATTAAATATATAAAAAACAAATTCATTCGAATATAAAAGGTATTATTTTGTTCGAACATTTCCTGGAAACACTCTTTATCAGTTAAAGCGTGTTTCTATAAATTCCTCATGTAAAATAATATTTGAAATTATTACAATTAGCAGGAAATTAAAAAATATGTAAATGATGGATCAAAATAATAAAGATGGTGACTTTAGGGATTAAACTATATAACCAATAAGAAATTAAGGCAACCATTGTAGATATTTTACAAACTAGGCATTGTAATCGTAAATAAACCAACTTTAATTATTTAGGACCAAAATGGAAATTATTAAAGTAAGCCACTCAAATTAAAATAATGTACTTATTCAAACAATGCACCAATCAAATAATTCGACGTTGTGTCCCTGAGGAGGAGCAAAGAGACATTATACATCATTGCCACACAACCCCCTGTGGAGGCCATTTTGGAGGTGTGAGGACTGCTGCTAAGGTCCTTCAACCATGCTTTTATTGGCCTTCACTGTTCAAGGATGCACATGAGTTTTGCAAACCGTGTGATAGATGTAATACCCCAAAAATTTAGATAATGACCAAAATGAAAATTTTGAAAGTTTGATGGTCAAAGTAGAAAATTTGGGAAAAATTTAAGGCATTAAGTGGTAATATTCTCAAAAAGAATGTTATTCCATAAATGGATTTATTTAGTGATCAAATTATACATTTGGTAAAGTTTGGTGAGCAAAGTATAAACTTTGAAAAGTTTAGGGACCAAAATGTAATTTTGAAAAAATTACAAATGGGTCACGAAAATAAGAAATAAAAATATTATTTTCACATTTTTTTAAAATGTTGGACAATAGTATTTTATGGTTTAATTTCATGTTTAAGTTGAACTGTTTGATTAAAGTGATTGAATTGCAAATTTTGGAAATTTCAAGTGCAAAACGGTAAAGTGAAAAACTAATTGTTCATCTTTGAATATTGAAAGATGACAAGGCTGATATTTATGTGATTTTGAAGATGATAAGGATATGTATCTTGGGTTAATGGTGATTATAATGTTTTATTAAGGATAATTTGGTATTTTCCAAGTTAATGATTAAATAATTTTTTCTCAAGGATGATAAGCATGATATCTATCAAACATATTATGCCAAAGTGTTATTCTCTTCTCCATGGACGTGAGAAAGCTTTCAAGGTAAGAAAATATTTCATTTTCAATTTTGAGTTAATTCCTTCGGAATTGGAGTTATGTTGTGAGATAGGAAAGTGATCTAAGTGAAAAACTCTATCATTTGGTACCAATATTGCTTTATAATCTTGTTGAATTTCAAAGATCCCAAATCTAAGGGTTTATGTTCATGATAGGATTCATGAAATTGATAATAAATCTTGATGATTTATATGTTGTAGATTCATATTCAAGTATTCTACAAGCTTTATAAAAATTTGGTGACTATTTCATAATCTTTGAAGAGTTGGAGATTAATCCGTAAATTTTGGAAACTTTAGGGGTTGATGTATAAGTGTTGTATAATTGATTTACTATGATGGAAATTGTTGATTTGGATTTTATATGAAAGTATGTGATAAAATGGTGAAGGACCATTTTATGTAATTGGAAAAGTTAGTGGAAATGTTAAAAGGAATTATTAAGTGTTAAATACTTGATAGAAAATGAGTTCCAAGTATAATATGGAATTGTTATGGGATGTGTTTATGTTAGTATAATACTAACATAAGTATTGTTATGAATTTGTGATTTTATACAGATTTTGATTTAAGTGCGATTGAAGCAAATCAAGTATAAAAGAGATATTGTGGACAATTAGTGAGGATCATATTGTGGACTATATAAAGTGTCAAGGTGAGTGCAATACATGCATGAAATTATACATGGATGTTGTATACATCACCAGGAAGACTTGCGATAAGTCTTCCTTGTTTATATCAGCATGATATACGTCATTTATCATATATTTGATATATTCTAAATATGTCAAAGATGACAAGGCTGATATTTATGTGATTTTGAAGATGATAAGGATATGTATCTTGGGTTAATGGTGATTATAAAGTTTTATTAAGGGTAAATTGGTATTTTCCAAGTTAATGATTAAATAATTTTTTCTTAAGGATGATAAGCATGATATCAATCAAACATATCATGCCAAAGTGTTCTTCTTTTCTCCATGGACGTGAGAAAGCTTTCAAGGTAAGAAAATATTTCATTTTCAATTTTGAGTTAATTCCTTTGGAATTGGAGTTATGTTGTGAGATAGGAAAGTGATCTAAGTGAAAAACGCTATCATTTGGTACCAATATTGCTTTATAATCTTGTTGAATTTCAAAGATCCCAAATCTAAGGGTTTATGTTCATGATAGGATTCATGAAATTGATAATAAATCTTGATGATTTATATGTTGTAGATTCATATTCAAGTATTCTACAAGCTTTACAAAAATTTGGTGACTATTTCATAATCTTTGAAGAGTTGAAGATTAATCCATAAATTTTGGAAAATTTAGGGGTTGATGTATAAGTGTTGTATAATTGATGTACTATGATAGAAATTGTTGATTTGGATTTTATATGAAAGTATGTGATAAAATGGTGAAGGACCATTTTATGTAATTGGAAAAGTTAGTGGAAATGTTAAAAGGAATTATTAAGTGTTAAATACTTGATAGAAAATGAGTTCCAAGTATAATATGGAATTGTTATGGGATGTGTTTATGTTAGTATAATACTAACATAAGTATTGTTATGAATTTGTGATTTTATACAGATTTTGATTTAAGTGCGATTGAAGCAAATCAAGTATAAAAGAGATATTGTGGACAATTAGTGAGGATCATATTGTGGACTATATAAAGTGTCAAGGTGAGTGCAATACATACATGAAATTATACATGAATGTTGTATACATCATCAGGAAGACTTGCGATAAGTCGACCTTGTTTATATTAGCATGATATACGTCATTTATCATATATTTGATATATTCTAAATATGTCAAAGATGACAAGGCTGATATTTATGTGATTTTGAAGATGATAAGGATATGTATCTTGGGTTAATGGTGATTATAAAGTTTTATTAAGGGTAAATTGGTATTTTCCAAGTTAATGATTAAATAATTTTTTCTTAAGGATGATAAGCATGATATCAATCAAACATATCATGCCAAAGTGTTCTTCTCTTCTCCATGGACGTGAGAAAGCTTTCAAGGTAAGAAAATATTTCATTTTCAATTTTGAGTTAATTCCTTCGGAATTGGAGTTATGTTGTGAGATAGGAAAGTGATCTAAGTGAAAAACTCTATCATTTGGTACCAATATTGCTTTATAATCTTGTTGAATTTCAAAGATCCCAAATCTAAGGGTTTATGTTCATGATAGGATTCATGAAATTGATAATAAATCTTGATGATTTATATGTTGTAGATTCATATTCAAGTATTCTACAAGCTTTACAAAAATTTGGTGACTATTTCATAATCTTTGAAGAGTTGAA
The DNA here is from genome assembly GCF_006381635.1 of Hibiscus syriacus. NCBI lineage: Eukaryota > Viridiplantae > Streptophyta > Magnoliopsida > Malvales > Malvaceae > Hibiscus > Hibiscus syriacus. The sequence continues at coordinate 7,639,447 of NW_024063533.1, read as the reverse complement.
GATTAATCCATAAATTTTGGAAAATTTAGGGGTTGATGTATAAGTGTTGTATAATTGATGTACTATGATAGAAATTGTTGATTTGGATTTTATATGAAAGTATGTGATAAAATGGTGAAGGACCATTTTATGTAATTTGAAAAGTTAGTGGAAATGTTAAAAGGAATTATAAAGTGTTAAATACTTGGTAGAAAATGAGTTCCAAGTATAATATGGAATTGTTATGGGATGTGTTTATGTTAGTATAATACTAACATAAGTATTGTTATGAATTTGTGATTTTATACAGATTTTGATTTAAGTGCGATTGAAGCAAATCAAGTATAAAAGAGATATTGTGGACAATTAGTGAGGATCATATTGTGGACTATATAAAGTGTCAAGGTGAGTGCAATACATACATGAAATTATACATGAATGTTGTATACATCATCAGGAAGACTTGCGACAAGTCGACCTTGTTTATATTAGCATGATATACGCCATTTATCATATATTTGATATATTCTAAATATGTCAAAGGTTGAAAAATATAATGCATTGATTATGGAAATTATGATATTCTACCATGAATGTTTTTCGGGTATGAATTGCCCAATGTTAAATATTGATAATATACTTTGCCATGAATGAATCGAATGAAATAGATTATATGCCTAAGTAAGTCATTGAGGGACAAGATATAGTTGGCATGCCATAGAGTATAGCAGCTGCAGGTTTATAATAGCATTATAGTGTGAAAGGGCACTAAGTGCGGTAACGTGGATACGACCTAATGTATCATGTCCGGATTAGCACTATAGCGTAAGCTTAGTGTAGGTGGTGGGCACGACCTTATGTGTCATATCCGGATTAGCACTATGGCGTAAGCTTAGTGCTGGTTAAGCACTACGATGCATGTATTTTACTTGAATACCCAGGGTCCTCAGGGTTTTAAAATGGGCTATTTTCTATGGTTTTATAAATTATTGGTTAATAAATGGTAAGCATAAAATTAAGTTTACTTGCTTAAGAAAATAATGGCAAGTATATTGGTAAGGAATTTTATACTCAGTTATATTATTTTTATCATGGTAAAATATTGGATATGCTGATAATATGATTTTAAGGTATTTGGTTTTTTATGAAATTCATGCATGAGTTACATTGCACTATTATGGTTATAATTGCCTCACTAAGTATATACTTAGGGTGTGATGATTTTCACGCGTAGGTAAAAATCCAGTAGTGGAATAAGGAGTACAAAGCGAAATCAAGCATTAAGAAGTATATTTCTATATCAGTAAGACATCCTAAGATGTAATATATACTTAATTAGTGGCGTATAATTATTATATTTTATTTGTTTTGTTGAACAAAATTGGAAACAAAATGGAATTTTATGAATTTATATGTATTTTCGAAAGTATTGTAGCAGTTACTGTAGTAATGAACAATAACCACGAATTGGCAAAAATTTTCCAGTATACAAAAGGGGAACCGATTCCCCCCATAGAGGAGTCGATTCCCCAAATGTTCACGGGTACTGTTCACTATTTAAAAAAATCTTTCAAATTAAATTGGTTACAATGAAACATGATTTATATAATATGAAATTTTATTTATAATATCATTTACCATTTTAAGAATATAAATTTTAAATTGCTTTTGAATATCATAATGGTTTTAGAAATTCGGATAACATCTATAATCTGTATAGGTATAATTATACGGGTTATGGGTGTTACAATAGATGCCAGTGCACTGGGAACATTTCTAAGCAATATGAAATGCCATTGCAAAACATTCTGGAGATCGAGCTATTTGATGTATGGGGCATTGACTTCATGGGACCGTTCCCATCTTCTTTTGGAGACTTGTACATCTTGTTTGCTGTAGACTATGTATCTATGTGGGTTAAAGCAATTGTAACACCAAGAAATGACTCTAAAACCGTGCTCAAGTTCCTTCACAAGAACATCTTCACCCGATTTGGAGTACCTAGAGCCATTATCAGTGACGAAGGAACTCATTTTGATAACAAGCTAATTGCCAAGGCATTACAAAGATATGGAGTACGACACAAAATTGCCACGTCATATCACCCACAAACCAATGGGTAAGCTGAAGTGTCTAACCGGGAGATTAAACAAATCTTAGAGAATGTGGTAAATCCTAGAAGGAATAATGGGAACTCGAAGCTTGACGAAGCAATCTGGGTTTATCAAACGACATTCAAAACACCTTTGGGAATATCACCCTTCAAGATGGTATATGGGAAAGCATGCCACCTACCTGTGGAGTTAGAACATAAGACATATTGGGCTATCAAGAAGCTTAACTTTAACACACAACTAGATTGGGAGCAACGATCATTCTATCTGAATGAAATAGAAGAAATTAGAGAACAAACATATAAATATGCCAAGCTTTACAAAGAAAAAACCAAAAAGTGGCATGATCGAATGCTTTTACCAAGGCATTTTCATATTAGCCATCATGTGCTCATTTTCAACTCGAGGATGAAGCTTTTTCCCGAAAAACTAAAGTCACGATTGTCTAGACCCTTTGAAGTACACCATGTCTACCCTCATGGCGCTGTTGATATCAAGAATATAGATGATGGGACCATTTTCGGTCAGTGTCTGAAGGCTTATCAAGGAGCTCCGCCCTTGCATGACAAATCGACACTCTTCTTGCAAGATGTCAGAATCTACAAAACATTTTAAAGATACCATGACATTTTGAATTTACTCCTGTGCATAAATAAATGTTTATTTTATTTTATTTTACTTTTTATTCAATTATTTTTTGGCAAATTATAGTATTTTTAATTTTTAGGGACCCACGCAGAAGTCATGTGAGAACCGTACAGCTAAGGGCATAGGAGTGTGCTGAACCAAGAAAAAAGAGGAGGGAAAAGTTTCACTTTTGACTTTTTGACTTTGTTAGGGTTTTACTTTTACATTTAATGCTTTTGTCTTTTTCCCCAACCCACACCCCATCCACCCGTTAAAAAGCCCCCTTTCTCCTTTTTATTTTAGTTCCATCTTTTTACTCTCTCACTTCAACTTCATATCTTTTTCTTCTTTCATCCTTCAAATCGCAACCCATAGCCGAAAAGCTTCAATCTTTTTCATTTTTTCTTTTATTAACGAAATAATGGTACATTCACGTCCTCCAAGCATAACTCCATCATCTCCACTATGTTTCATCGATGAAGTCGCATAAGAATGGTTTCAAAGGATAAAAAACCACTAGGTTTTCTTTAAGTTAGGTTTTATCTTCTCTGACACTGAAGATGCAGACGTTGGAGGTGATGTCATGGACATTATTCACCAACACAAGTGGCAAAAATTTCCTAGGCATCCGGGGAACGTGAATTCCTCCCTTGTGAAGGAGTTTTACGCAACTTAACCGATCTAAATCAACATACTATGGTGGTTTGTGGTATTTCTATTCGCTTTACCCCTTCAGATATCTTGAATGATATTTTTGATAGCCACACCACATTTGCGAAGGAGGCAGATAATGAGACTTACCATGGCATATTGGATGACCTCTGTTTTTCAAACACAAAGTGGAATGAGCAACAAGCTAGATGATGATTGGTGTATTGCGAGAGGCTATAACCAAGAGCTAAGTTGTGGAATCATTTTATGAAGCATAAGTTTCTCCCCACTGCCCACAACACCACGGTCTCATTGCAGAGGATGCTTCTGTTGCACTCTATTTTGGTGGGGCGCTCCATTGACATAGGGAAGATAATTGTGGAACAATTTCATACTTGTTTGAAGTGACCCGCCAGTGCCTTGGTATTTGTAAACCTCATTACGACACTCTACCATAAGAAGAAGGTGCCAGAGGAAAAGTTTGACGAAATATTACATGGGTTGTCTGGTATTACAAAGGCCAAGCTGCCTATGTTGTTTGGATTAAAGGAAACCAAGGGCAAGGAAAAAGTGGAGAGAACCTCCCGCAATGATGCAAACCAAAATGCCATCGTAAAAATAGATGCTCTCGAAGCGGTCGCTAAGCGAACCCAAGATCACGTGGAACAACTGACCAACAATCTGACGACCTTCTTTGTCTATGTCAAGCGTAGGGATGAATTTGTGGCAATTTCTTTCATGGAGATCCTCTCGCACGTTGTACTTATCCCAGTCTTCCTCGATACACTTTTGCGTTCCTCTGTGGATGCCACGACATCAGTAGATTCTCCCCAGCCTGCTGATGATGAGGACCCAGAAGATCCTGATCCAATCCACTCAATACTAACAACTGAATGCCAAGAGACTGAGCAATAGCTATCAACCTTGCCAGCACCCTTGCAACCCACAGAGCCACACGATGCAGCACAATAAAAAATGACATAGTAATTCCCTTTGCAAAGGAGCCGACGTTGTCTGAAGAAGGCGTTTTAGCACGAGAAGCCTCAATTCACCCGATCCCGAAAGACCTTAGAACCCCCTTACTGCACCACCAACAGACTCTGAACAATCCATCCCCTCAGCATTGTGCAAGCACCCGCATCGTACAGCCGCACGGTAGCCATAACACCAAAAACATAAATAGTTAAGGTACCTTGCATTGCATATCATGTAGTCTAGTTCTTACTTAGTTTTTATTTAACATTGAGGATAATGCTTCTCTCAAGTTTGGGGGATGTAGGATTCTTATTAAATAATTGCATGATAGTATTAGTAGAATGAATATGCCATGACATTAGTAAGTGTTTGAATTAGTTTTCTAGAATAAATTAATGATAGTTTTTATTCGTGGCATTTTATTTTGTAAACGGTTATGTGTTATGGGGATGGTGTTTTGTCTGATGATGTGCAGGATATGGGAGCAAGGATAAGTGAGAAGAATTTATGTGACATGCTGGGAATGCTGAGCAAAATGCAAATGCCAACTCAAACGACATTTTGGAAGCGAAAAAGACAAATGATGATATTTTTAAGAGCCATCTGTCTCTGTCTTCACGTGCCTTCAGCTGCCAAACACCTAGAAGGGAAAATCTACCATTTGGATTAGCTGATCTTGTCAGTACGTATGCCCAGCTACAAGTCTCCCAGGATGGACAACTGCCAGCAGCCCAGGAGGGGACCACTGCCACTCTATATCACCCCTAACGTGAAGGGAACCAACTTGGGACATCCTAGGAATTTTGACACAAATTCATAGGTTTATTCCCCACTATAAATAGGAGATGAAGCCACTAGATGAAAAAAAACTTTTACACATACTGTTTGATCTTAATTACAAAAGAGAAAGGACTCTCATTCTTCTCGTCAATCGTTTTTACCGTTGCATTCCTCTATTAACAAGTTATAACTCCGTGAAAGACATTGTTCTGTGTCTTTTTACTTAGGTTATTGTTTATCCAAAAGCCATTTGTCATAGCATTTTAGTTACCTATAGTTGCATGTAGGACACATTTTCTTATGGTTTAACTGATGCTATTGAAGAGGAAGGTTGTTTACTGGTGTTGATGCAAGAAATGATGAAGGAAGAATTTATTTGCTAGGGCCAGTGGAGCAGGAAAAGACGACAACGAGGAACATATTTTCTTTCCTAGGCGAGAGATATCATGCAAGTCTGACGCAACTTGACGAAACTGCTGGTATAACTTTCCCAGCTTCAACCTCATGTGTAATCAAGCCCTTATTAAGTTAATGGGGACCACCACTAGCCACTGTATCATTCATATAATGGGTATGGAAGTAAGGGTATTTCATGAATTTCCACAAACACTAAACCCTAGAAATTCCCACTATAAATACCCCATTATAATTCTTTAAAAAGAAAAAAAGAGATTGAAATCGAGAAGAAGAGAGAAGAATATACCCAAGTCTTGGAGTAGGCAACTGCAATACTCATTTTCCCACCGTTCCCCACTCAACTGTCCTTGGTGCCCTCTATAGCCGGACTTCATTGGAGTTGTGGCCAGGCCTCGAGAGAGGCTGGTCGCTGGAGAAGGTGTGGTGGTGGTCAGAATGTTATGGTAGAGCTATGATTTTGGGAGTTTTTCTTCCTTTATTTTTATTTCAATATCGGTTAAAGGGCTATACTTAATGAATAATTATTGGATGATATTTACCATACTATAATTGTTTTATTTGGTGTTGGATGACACCTGAAATATATTTTGCTCTATTGTTAATGATTGATGCAATTTTTGTTTTTGCTAAGTGTTGTTTTGTTCATTGTTTCAATATTTTGCCTTGACGCTGTAAGTGCTTTTGAGAGATTATATAGTGCCATGGCAGAACAATCCTAGTCTTTGTAAGAGCCATCAAGAGATTACCATTTTTCTAGGAGTAGATGCCTAATATCGAGAGAGTTAGGGTAACTCTACGTGAACAAGGGAACTAATTCGGGATGGTGAGGTTCTAATCCACCTTAGAGATAAAGAGAGGATTTCATTCGGCTAAAAAGGTAAGTACTTGAGTGAGATAGGCCAAAGGATATAGTTTACACTGAGTGGAATTGTCACAACAAAAATTTAACAAACCAAGGGTTGTAGTTCACGCTGAGCAGTATTGCTATAGAAAAAGTCCTAAAACACTCTAGTAAATCCTATCGGGAAGCACAAGCATAACATTCTGAATCTTCATAAATGTAGAATAATTTGTCACCATAGCAAGTCCAACCTAAGTACTCCATTAGAAGTTTGATTATGTGGGTTTTTTTTGAATATTTGATAATAATTAATTTTTATTGCTTTGACAACTTTTCTTTGTTTACCCTTACATATTTTTATTGCCTCGACCAAACTTTTCTGATCACTACAATTTAAAATTTTTCTTGCCTCGACAATACATTTCCATCTGCTTGTACACTTTATTACTGTTTAAACAAGAATCGTAGGACTAGTTATGAAACCTAGTTCTAGTTGTTGCAAACATAAAAAATTCCCATCAATACCCGAGTAGTCGATAACTCACTTACTATTATATTACTTGCATCGATTGTGTATACTTGCACAGATTTATATGCCACAACACACACATTTACACGTGATCAAGTTTGTGGTGTCAGTTTCAGGGTTTGGCAAGTGGAGGAATTTTGATGATTTTTTCCATAGCAACTTTTATTTTCTTGTCACATTTTCTGTATTTATTTTAGTTTTACTTATTTGAATTATTATTTTCTTTTATAGGTTTTTGTTGTTACATGACCAGAAGATCTGCTGAAGAACCATTAATACCATTCAATCCTGAGATCGAGTAGTCATTTAGAAAAAAGGCGACATGCTTAGCATGCCAGAGCCTATATGCATTGATTATAGTTTCAAGCTGATAACCCTATAGAAGATCAAGCATATCCTAATGTCGTAGCAAATAATATTCCCCAAAATTCTGCAAGACCACATGCTATACGAGATCACTTAAGTCCAATTCTCGATGATATCAACATTGGAATCTTGACACTAGAAATACAGGCAGCCCACTTTGAACTCAGATCGGTGATGTTCAACATGCTCAATTCTATCGGCCAGTTTAGAGGCTTGCCTAATGAAGATGCTACACAACATGTGCATGCTTTCCTTGAGGTGTGTGACTCATTTAAGCAACAAAGAGTGCACGAGGATGTGATGAAACTAAAATTATTCCTATACTCTTTACGTGATCGATCAAAAGCATGGTTGAGTGGAGTTTCGTCCGAATCAATGGAATCTTGGGCTGACTTATGTAAAAGTTTTTTGCTTCGATATAACACACCCAATATGAACACATAGCTCCGCAATTACATTGCCAGTTTTCGCCAAGGTGATGATGAATCTATGTATGAGTGCCAGGACAAATATAAAAGTTTACTTCGCAAATGCACCAACCACAGATTCCATGACTGGACTCAAGTCGTCATGTTATACAATGGAGTCAATACACCTACTCTCATGATGTTGGATGCTTCGACGAATGATACTTTGCTAGACAAACCACCCGAGGAAGCCTTTGATATCCTCGATCGGATAGCCAACAATGACTATCAATTTCCGTCTGTAAGGCTTGAAACTAACATGAAAATATCTGGGGCATATGAACATGATGGTAAGGATTGAGTTTCTACCCAACTTTCTACCATAATTAACATGTTAAAAAATCTACAACGTTCTAGTATGGTAAAAGAAGTCAAGGCAGCAAACTCAACATGTATTCTTTGCCGCGGTAACCATCATGAGAGTGAATGCCCTGAAAACCAATAGTCCATCAATTTCGTGGGTAACTTTAATAGAAAAACAACCCCTATTATAATACATACAATCCTGGATGGCGACAACATCCAAATTTCTCGTGGGGTAATCAAGAGAACAATAACAACTATACAAGCAACTTTAATAGGCTACATCAGAATGCCTCTAAACATTCAAGTTCGTAGCATCAAAAGATGCCCTGGAAAAATAACAATAAATGTAATGCATCTTCGTCAAATTCTAATTCCCTTGAAGCTTCGCTACAGGAATTTATGGCATCGACAAAAGATTTTATGGCTTCAACAAAGACCTTCATACACGAGCACTCATCGACAATCAGGAATCAAAGTACTTTATTACAATGCCAAGCAACTCTATTACAGAGCCATAGTTCATTAATTAGAGCGTTGGAAAATCAAGTGGGCCAAATAGCCACATCAATACATTCTCGGCTGCAAGGAAGCCCCCTAGTGATACTCAGGTCACTAAGATTCATGAGAATGAGCAATGCAGTGCGCTTACACTTAGGAGTGGTACCTAAATTAATCTTGATGATAAGTTTAGGGGAAAGAAACAAGAAATTTCTTGGCATGGCACTACATAGAAAGAACCAGAAGGTCAAACTGAACAACCTGAATAAGAGGACTTGCTTGAGGAGAAGGAAAATGATGAGGGGTCCACAAGCTGACTAAAAGATGGTGGAAAATTTATTGTCAAGGTAAAAAATCTACTCCCATCTGTAGTAGATGAAATCAAACCTCCACGGCCTTTCCCTCAACGGTTGAAGAATCCTAATGATGAGATCCAGTTCAAAAAGTTTGTTGATGTAATTGATAAATTGTATATAAGTGTCCCATTGCTCGAAGCTATTGATCAGATGCCTTCTTTCGCCAAGTTTTTGAAGTATATTGTCACGAAGAAGAGAAAGGTGGAAAGAATAGAAAATGTTACCACAAAAGCAGAGTATTGTTTGACATTAAGTAAACTTCCGCTGAAGCAAGAAGATCTTGGAAGTTTAGTTGTACCATGCTCAAATTGTGATAAGTATATTGAGAGAGCCCTTTGTGACTTGGGGTCAAGTGTAAATTTGATGCCCAAGTCCATATTTTTGAAACTTGGAATGGGTAATGCTCGACCAACCACCATAATATTACAACTGGAAGACCGATTACATGTTCATCCTAAGTGAAAAATTAAAGATATGATAGTTAAAGTGGACAAGTTTGTCTTTCTAGCAGATTTCCTTATTTTAGATTGTGAAACCAATGAAAACGCACCTATTATTCCTTGGCGTCCCTTCTTAGCCACAGGGCGCATCTTAATAGACTGCAAGAAGAGAAAGTTTACGATGAGAGTGTCTGATCAAATCATCATTATCAATGTCTTTAACACACTTAAGTATGTTGATGATTCTGAAGAATGCCATTGCATTGGAGACATGGAGCCTCATGAAGAAGACAAAACATAATTTTTTGGTTAAGGCAAGATTTTACATCTAGACGAATATGATAGTCCGTGTAAAGATAACATTGCCCAAATTCAGGAGTGTAATGTTTTTGTCATGACGGTGTTTTACAGCGAGAGAGAAACAATAAGTTTGACCCAAGCAAATTTTTTCAGAATTATGTAGGAAAAAATATTTGTCCAGGTAAAATTTTTCCGACTAAAACAAAGGTAGGATGTACTGAAGAGAGAACAAATGAATAGTTTGAGGATTATTAATTGGAGGTAGAATATTGTATCTTACTTCAAGCTAAACCAGGTATACGATTCGAACCCCTTGATGTCAATGAATTTATTCCTCCAAAACCTTCGTTACAACATGCACTTCCCTTAGAACATAAACCTTTGCCATCACATTTGAAATACATTTATCTAGGGAGTGACAACACTTTACCAGTTATAATTTCTGCTAGTCTAACCCCTGAGCAAGAGGGTAGTTTGTTGAATGTTTTGTCACATCACAAAAAAGCTATTGGGTGGACTATGGCATACTTGAAGGGAATTAAGCCTATCATATAAAGAAAGTGATGATGAAGAAAATCATCAAATGGCTCGATGTTGGGGGTGATCTATACCATATCTGATAGCTCTTGGCTCAGTCTGGTTTAATACGTACTGAAGAAAGGTGGTGTGATCATGGTAAAGAGTGAAACTAATGAGCTTTTTCCTATAAGAACCGTCACAGGCTGGCGGATATGTATGTATTATAGAAAGATCAACAAGGCGAAAAAGAAAGACCACTTCCCCTTCCTTTCATTGATCAAAATTTTGATCGGTTAGCAGACAGGGAATTTTACTGTTTCCTTGATGGATACTCTGGGTATAATCAGATCACCATAGCACCTGAATATTAAGAGAATACCACCTTCACCTGCCCATATGATACGCATGCTTTTCGGAGAATACCTTTCAGACTATGTAATGCCTCGTCAACTTTTTTAGAGATGCATGGTGGCCATTTTCTATGACATGGTGGAGAAATTTTTGGAAATATTTATGGATAAATTTTCGTCTTGGGTGATGATTTTGACCGATGCCTCGACAATTTATCTAAAGTGTTGAAGCGATGTGAGGAGTCCAACCTTATGTCAAATTGGGAGAAATGTCACTTTATGGTGACAGAAGGAACTGTGTTGGGAGTCAAAATTTCTCACCAAGGCATCGAGGTTGACAAAGCCAACGTGGAAGTAATTGAGAATTTGCCTCCACCTACCACTGTGAAGGGCATCAGTGCATGCATGATTCTATAGACGTTTCATCAAGGATTTTTGAAAGATTTCAAAGCCTTTGTGTCTGTTACTTCAAAAAAACCAGCCGTTTATGTTTGATGATGAATGCCTCAATGCATTCACTGATCTGAAGAAAAAACTTGCATTGGCACCAATTGTTGTTCCACCTGACTGGGACGCCCCTTTCGAGTTTATGTGCGACACCAGTGACTATGCAGTAGGGACAGTGCTAGGGAAAATAAAAGGTAAAATCTTCCATGTCATTTACTATGCTAATCGTACCCTTAATGATACACAACTTAGTTATACCAACACTGAAAAAGAATTGCTTGTTGTGGTATTTGTCTTTTATAAGTTTAGGGCATACCATATAGGAACTAAGGTTATAGTACATAAAAATTGCTCTGCCATTAAATACCTAGTTAATAAAAAGGCTACCAAGCCTAGGCTTTTTAGATGGATACTTTTGCTGTAAAAATTTGATTTAGAGGTGAATGATAGGAAGGGTACTGGAAATCAAGTAGTTGATCACTTATCCAGGCTAGAGAACAAAAACATTTGTAATGACATTAAAGAAATTCATGAGGATCTTCCCGATGAGAAAATATTATTTGTCACGACACTGCTATGGTATGGTGACATAATTAACTTTCTTGTTAGTGGTATTATGCCTCTAGATTTATCTAACCAGGGCAGGAAAAAGTTCAGACATGATGTACACCATTATTACTGGGATGAACCTTTCCTATTCAAACAATGTGGAGATCAAATAATCTATAAATGCATCCTTAAAGAAGAACATAAGGAGATCTTATTTCATTGCCATACATCCTGTGTGGAGGGCATTTTGGTGGAATGAGGACTGCTGCAAAAGTCCTCCAATCCGAATTTTACTGGCCTACCTTATTCAAGGATGCACATGATTTCTATAAGTCATGTGATCGTTGCCAACTCAATGGGAACATATCAAAGAGAAATGAGATGTCATGGCAAAATATTTTGGAGGTCGAACTCTTCGATGTATGGAGGATTGATTTTATAGGATCTTTCTAGTATTTTTTGGTGATCTGTATATCCTCTTGGTAGTGGATTATGTGCCTGAATGGGTAGAAGCCATGGTAACACCTCGCAATGAATCCAAGACCATACTGAAGTTCTTGCACAAAAATATATTCACGCGTTTTAGAGCACCAAGAGCAATTATCAATGATGAAGGCACTCACTTGGACAACAAATTAATTGCCAAGGTGCTGTAAAGACATGGGGCACGTCATAAAATTGCCATAACATATCATCCCTAGACCAATGGGCAAGTTAAGGTTTCAAATCGTGAGATCAAGCAGATCCTTAAAAAGGTGGTCAACCTTAAACGAAAAGATTGGTCGTCAAAGTTGGATGAGGCACTGTGGGTATATCGCACGACATTTAAAACATTGCTTGGAATGTCTACATTCAAGTTAATGGACATTGTTCGAAAAAGTAAGTGGGAAAAGTTTACCCGGCATCCAAAGGCATAACACCGGCGATGGTCCTAGAGTTTTATACACATATGGGAGACACGTCCCAACACTCTATCTATGTGCGAGGGAAGTTCATCCATTTCACTCCCTCAGCCATTAACATATATTTCAAGCTTGGCAAAGTTGAAAATCAACATAATATTTTTTGCTGAGGCAGACTCCGAGACATACGACGGTGTGTTGGAGGACTTGTGTTTTGGCAAGGCAAAGTTTGAAGGGAATGCCCTAAATTGAAAATGTGTGGATCGTCGAGCCCTTAAATCGGTCACAAAACTGTGGAATCACTTCCTAAAGGGCAAACTGATGCTCATTTCACAAAATACCATAGTGCTGCTACACCGATTGATGTTGTTGCACTCTATCATCTACGGGCACTCAATCGATATGGGCGAGATTATCTTCGAGCAGGTTCACGCATGTGCAAAGAGGGCATGTGGTAACTTACTTTTTCCCAATTTAATAACTGCTTTGCACAGGAAGAAAAAGGTCCTTGAGGAACCATTCGAGGAGTTTATCAAAAAAAAAGGAGGGAATCACCAAAAACAAGGTTCCATAGCTGATGAGCTTTGATGATAATGCTCCGACTGAAGGATTGGAAAGAGGAGCCAAATCAGTTGATGCCATAAGAATGATGACTATGGTCACCAATACATGGGAGACATGGGAGCGTTTGGAGTGTTTAGAGGGTCACATGCATACATTCTTCAATTATGTCAAGGCCAAAGATTCCCAACTGAACGTTTTCTTCAAGGAACTGCTACTAGTTTCACCTGAAGACTTGCCAACATTTCCTGAAGAACTATTGGGAAAATCAACACCAATAAGCGATAACACATTTTTTGTCTCGGTGTCAGACGTTTTACTTGGTTCCCTAGTTGATGTCCCTCTCTCGCCACACACGTCTCTTCCATCGATGCAGAAGGCCAGGGCCAAACGGGTGAGTACATCATCTCGTCCTTTTAATCTTTGATGCATATGCAGGAAATCCCACCTGAATTTTTTGAAGCCGAAGATATTGCCCCAACCACCAATGTTGTTGAACCCGTAATAGAGAAGCCCAACCCTATTCCTGCCCCTGAACAACCACATGATCTCAACACTGAACCAATTATCAACCAGAAGCCAGCCAGCCCACAAACATCCTTGTAGAGCCCTCCCAAACTAAGGAGATGCCCCTACCATATAGTCCTACCAGGACCCAACATCGCCTCAAACGCTTAGTAGGCTGCCTTGTTATGCCATCTCTATCATCGCTTCTCTCAGAAGATACATGATCAGCCAACCCCTCCTCTTAAGTGAAGCAACACCAGCATGTATAGTCGAACCACTCCACCACAATGAGGTATCATATTCGACTTGCATTTACATAAACATTTTAGAATAATTTTCCCTGCATTAGATTTCATGCATTGAGGACAATGCACCTCTCAAGTTTAGGGGAGGTATTGTGTCTCAAAACTTATTTGCATTTGATAATGATTGGTTGAAAGTTTTTCATGGCACGAGTATATTAGGATAGTTTTTGGAATAAATTGAGGATGCCCGATGATGAAATAAAATTCTTATTGCCTTGGCCAAAAATTTTTCTATGACTGCTGAAGGATAGAGCCAAATCTAAGACTTGATACTTAGTGATCTTGTTAACACGATTGTATGTTTTCTCTACTTAAGGTGCTTAGAATTTTTTTAGGGAAGAACTTTTTATGCGTCGTGGAATTAAATGATCGAAAAGATTAAATTGATTTCCTTAATGTTTTGAATTGTATGAATTGTAAATAAATGCCTTGGCATAACTGTAGAATGACACTCCTCTATGTGTTGGCATGACCTGGAAAACTCCTTAAGTAAAAAGTTGCCTTCGTATATGAGTGAATGAAAGTAGTCGCGGGATGACTCTACTTGACTAGCTCAGGGGTGGAAGGTATGTTCCCTTTTACCTAGAGTATGGGATAGTAGGTGTGATGAGCTGACTCCCCTTGAAGTAGTACTAAAAAAAGAAACCTAATGTATGAAGTTACATGTTGAATAAATAGGAGTGAAACTATTCTTAGTGAATTATTTGATGCATTGGCAAAGTAGAAGAACTTACTTAGGAGTTTTCTAAATACGTTAAAGCATAAAATAGATACAATCAAGAACACACACTGATGAAGAGTCTTGACCTAGGGAAAGATGCTTAACTTTTCATACAGTCTTGCATGTTGAGGCTAAACTTTTTTTTGAGGGCTGAAATTTTAAAACACATGATTATCCGAATTCTTACTTTGTTGTGAAACTTAATTTTCTATTGTTTATTATCCATTGCTTGAGGACAAGCAATATCTTAAGTTTGGAGGTGTGATAACTCCGTGAAAGATAATGTTCTGGGTCTTTTTACTTAGGTTATTGTTTGTATAAAAACCATTTTTCATAGCATTTTAGTTGCCTATAGTTGCATGTAGGACATATTTTCTTGTGGTGGAAAAGTTCGTCGAGGTAAACTTTATTTGGTTTAACTAATTCTGCTAAAGAGGAATGTTGTTTGCTGATTGTGTTGATGCAGGAAATGATGAAGGAAGAATTTATTTACAGAGATAAATCAATTTGCTAGGGCCAGTGGAGTAGGAGAATACGACAGCGAGGAACATATTTTCTTGCCTAGGTGAGAGATATCATGCAAGTCGGACGCAGTTTACGACATTTCTGGCATCACTTGCCTAACTTCAATTTCATGTGTAATCATGCCCGTATTAAGTTAATGGGAACCAACACTTGCCACTATATCATTCAAATAATAGGTATGGCAATAAAGGTATTTAAGGAATTTCCACGAGCACTAAATCCTAAAAATTCCCACTATAAATACCCCATTATAATTCTTCAAAAAAAGGGAGATCGAAATCGAGAAGAAAAGAGAAGAATATACCCGAGGCTTATAGTAGGCAGCTGCAACACTCATTTTCACATCGTTCCCCACTCAACCATCCTTTGTACCCTCTATTGTCAGACTTTATTGGAGTGGAGTCCAGGCCTCAAGAGACTCTAGTCGTCGGAGGAGGCGTGGTGGTGGTTAGAATGTCACGATAGAGCTATGATTTTCAGAGTTTTTCTTTATTTGTTTTTATTTCCATATTGGTTAAAGGGATATACTTATTGAATGATTCTTGGATGGTTTTTACCACACCATAATTTTTTATTTGGTGTTGGATGACGCTTGAAAGATACTTTGCTCAATTATTAATGATCGATGCAATTTTTATTTTTGCTAAGTGTTGATTTGTTCACTGTTTCAATATTTTGCCTTGACGCTGAAAGAGATTTTGATAGATTGCCTGGTGCCATGGCAGAACAATCGTAGTATTTGTAAGAGCCATCGAGAGATTGCCATTTTTCTAGGAGTAGATGCCTAATATCGAGAAAGTTAGGGTAGCTCTACGTGAACAAGGGAAATAATCTAGGATGGTGAGGTTCTATTCCTCTTTAGAGATAATGAGAGGGTTTCATACAACTACAAAGGTAAATACTTGAGTGAGATAGGCCAAAGGATATCGTTTACGTTGAGTGGTATTGTCGCAACAACAGTTTGACAAACCAAGGATTGTAGTTCATGCCGAGTAGTATTGCTATCGCAACACTCTAGTAAATCTTGTTGGGCAGCAAAAGCATATCATTCTGAATCTTCATAAACGTAGAATAATTTGTCAACATAGCAAGTCCACCCTAAGTGCTCCGTTAGAAGTCTGATTATGTGAGGTTTTTCTTAATATTTGATAATCGTTAATTTTTATTGCCATGATAACTTTTCTTTTTTTACCCTTAAATATTTTTATTGCCTCGACCAAACTTTTATGATAACTACAATTTACAATTTTTCTTGCCTCTACAATACATTTCAATATGTTTGTACACTTTATTACTATTTAGAGAAGAATTGTAGGACTAGTTGTGACACCTAGTTCTAACTGTTGCAATCATCAAAACTTTCCATCAATCCTTGAGGAGACGATAATTCACTTAACATTATATTACTTGCATTGATTTTGTATATTTGCATAGATTTACGTGCCACAACACACACATTTACTCATGATCAAGTTTTTGGTAGGTATTGTGTCTCAAAACTTATTTAGATGCATTTGATAATGATTGGTTGAAAAGTTTTGTCATGGCACGAGTATATTAGGATAGTTGTTGGAATAAATTGAGGATGCCCGATTATGAAAGCAAATTCTTATTTCCTAGGCCAAAATTTTTTCTATGACTGATGAAGGATAGAGCTGACTTTAGGACTTGATACTTTGTGATCTTGTTAACACGATTGTATGTTTTCTCTGCTTAAGGTGCTTAGAAAATTTTTAGGAAAGAACTTTTTTCACGTCGTGGCGTTAAATGATCGAAAAGATTAAGCTAAACTCTTTAATGTTTTGAATTATGTGAATTGCAAATAAATGCCTCGACATAACTATAGAAGGACACTTCTCTATGTGTTGGTATGACCTGGAAAACTCCTTAAATAAATGGTTTCCTTCGCATATGAGTGAATGAAATTAATCACGGGATGACTCTACTTGACTATCTTGGGGGTGGAATGTATGCTCCCTTTCACCTAGAGTGTGGAATAGTGGGTGTGATGAGATGACTCTCCTTGATGTAGTACTAAAAAAGCAACATAAAGTATGAAGTTACATATTGAATAAATAGGAGTGACATTGTTCTTAGTGAATTGTTTGATGCCTTGGGAAAACAAAAGAACTTGCTTAGGAGTTTTCTAAATACATTATAGCATAAAATAAATACAATCACATACACACACTGACAAAGAATCTTGACCTAGGGGAATGTGCTTAACTTCTCGTACAGTCTTGCATATTGAGGTCAAACTTTTTGCTAAGGACTTAAATTTTAAACCACGTGATTATCCCAATTCTTACTTTGATGTGAGACTTAATTTTTCTACCATTTATTATCCATTGCTTGAGGACAAGCAATAACTTAAGTTCGGTGGTGTGATAACTCAGTGAAAGACAGTGTTATGGGACTTTTTACTTAGGTTATTATTTGTCTAAAAGCCATTTGTCATAGCATTTTAGTTTCCTATAGTTGCATGTAGGACACATTTTCTTGTGGTGGATAAGTTTTTCCGAGGCAAATTTATTTGGTTTAACTGATGCTGCTGAAGAGGAAGGTTGTTTGCTGGTTTTGTTGATGTAGGAAATGATAAATGAAGAATTTATTTGATGAGACAAATCACTTTGCTAGGGCCAGTGGAGCAGGAAAATACGATAATGAGGAACATATATTCTTTCCTAGGCGAGAGATATCATGGAAGTCTGACGTAGCTTGACGACACTGCTGATGTCACTTGCCCAACTTCAAACTCACGTGTAATAGTGCCTTTATTAAGTTAATGGGACCACCGCTAGTCGCTATAGGATTCATATAATGGGTATGGTAGTAAGGGTATTTAAGTAATTTCCATGGGCATTAAACCCTAGAAATTCCTCCTATAAATACCCTATTATAATTCTTCAAAAAGAAAAAGGGAGATCGAAATCGAGAAGAAGAGTGAAGAATATACCCGAGGCTTGGAGTAGGTGGCTACATCACTCATTTTCACACTGTTCTCCACTTGACCGTCCTTTGTGCCCTCCATAGCTGAACTTCATTGGAGCGGCGGCCAGGCCTCGAGAGAGGCTGGTCGCTGGAGTAGGCGTGGTGGTGGTCAGAATGTCACGGTAGAGCTCTAATTTTGGGAGTTTTTCTTCCTTTGTTTTTATTTCCATTAATGAATGATTATTGGATGATATTTACCACACCATAATTGTTTTATTTGGTGTTAGATGATGTTTGAAAAATACTTTGCTCAATTTTTAATTATAGATGCAAATTTTGTTTTTGCTAAGTATTGTTTTGTTTATTTTTTCAATATTTTACCTTGACGCTGTAAGAGCTTTTGAGAGATTGTATGGTGCCATGGCAGAACAATCCTAGTCTTTGTAAGAGCCTTCAAGAGATTGCCATTTTTCTAGAAGTAGATTCCTAATATAGAGAGAGTTTAGGTAACTCTACGTGAACAAGGGTACTAATCCGAGATGGTGAGGTTCTAATCTACCCTAGAGATAAGGAGATGGTTTCATTCGGCTAAAAAGGTAAGTACTTGATTGAGATAGGCCAAAGGATAGTTTAGTTGAGTGGCTTTGCCGCAATAACATTTTGACAAACCAAGGGATGTAGTTCAAGCCGAGTAGTATTGTTATAGCAAAAGTTCTAAAACACTCTAGTAAATCCTATCGGGCAGTACAAGCATAACATTCTGAATCTTCATAAACGTAGAATAATTTGTCAACATAGCAAGTCTAACCTAAGTGCTCCGTTAGAAGTCTGATTGTGTGAGGTTTTTCTGAATATTTGATAATTGTTAATTTTTATTGCTTTGACAACTTTTCTTTGTTTTACCATTATATATTTTTTTTGCATCAACCAAACTTTTTTGATCACTACAATTTACAATTTTTCTTGCCTCCACAATACATTTCCATCTACTTGCACACTTTATTACTGTTTAGACAAGAATCGTAGGACTAGTTGTGACACCTAGTTTTAACTGTTGCAAACATAAAAAATTCCCATCAATCCCTGAGGAGACGATAATTCACTTACTACTATATTACTTGCATCGATTGTGTATACCTGCTTAGATTTACATGCCATATCACTCACATTTACATTCGATCAAAAAGCTAGTGGGAGTGGCAAGCTAGGCGTCTGAGAGGAGCTAGCGAGCTAAGACAGTTCATGGTGGCCGAAGGGAGCTATGGCAGTGCACGTCGAAGGCTTTTCCTCTATCCCTTTTTTGTTTGCATCATTTATTATAGTTTGGTTGTATAGATCGAATGAACTTCACGCCTTATTTCTTGGAATATTTGAACCCCACCATGAACTAGCCCTATTTGGTGGGAGTTCATTATGGATACTTAAGTTTTATTTTAATGGACGTTGTTTTCTTTGTATGTTGTTATTTGTTAGTCTTATTATGCTTAATGCCTTAAGGTTGTAAGAGCTATGAGAGTAGCCATTCCTTAGCATAATGCTTAGTGTTTGAGAGAATGACTAAGTAATATATCTTTAGTGTTCGAGAGAAAATAAGGATGATCCACACAAACAAGGGGTTCTAGAAAGTAACTAGACCTAATTCAACCTGAAAAAATATGCTTAAGTTTTCTAAGTGGCTCATATTATTCATTCCCATAATAGCTTGTTGTGTGAGGATTCTAAAGTTATTTTATTCAAATCCAGTGTTTACATTTCGTTTTACCTTTACATTTTCAATTGATTCCACTACACTCAATTTATTTTTGTCAATACATTTCCATCTATTTTGCCACGACATCCATATTCGCTTTCACATCATACCATCATTTCATTCCCACTATCATACATTTCATTTTGCCTCAGTATTCTCATTGGTACATACCATTGCACTAACTATATTTTGGTAAAATAGATAATTGCTTTGATTGAAGTTATAAATTTTCTCCAATCCCTGTGGATATGATACTCACTCATCATTGTATTACTTGATTGATTGTGAATACTTGCACATATTTCGCGACCATATTTAATAGTCACAAATCACGTACAATGTTGAAGGATTTTTCCTCCATCCCCTTTATTGTTATTTGTCATTTGATTTGGGTTGAAAGGAACGAATGATTTTTGAATTATTTCATGGATGGTTCAAACCCCACCATGAACTAGCTTTATTTGGTGGGAGTTCACGAAGGATGTTTAAGTTTTTATTTCAGTGGATGATTTTTCTTTTTCTATAATTTTATTTTTTATGGAGCTTAATGTCTTAAGGTTATAGGAGCTATGAGAGTAGCCATTCCTTAGGAAAATACTTAGAGTTCGAGAGTAACTAAGTAGCTCATCTTTAGTGTTCGAGAGAAACTAAGGAGGATCGACATAAATAATGGGTTTTAGATGGTAACTAAGCTTAATCCTCCTTTAAATAAGGTTAAGGTTTCAATAGAATAAAAGGAGTAGTGCTTTGTCGAGAGGGTAGATGTTAGTGTGAATACTGAATGGTTTTGCCTTGATATATTCTGTTACACTAATGGGATCCCTGCACTTACTAACGCCAATAGGCATTGCCATGACATTCTCAACCTATCGAGTCATTTGACTAGAGATATCATAGGGGAGTTTTAGTATACTCTGTCAGGCAAGTAAAATATAGAAATACAACCATCTTGAGATATTAGACTTACATTCCCTAGTGAATCCTATCATTCATTCCCTTAGTAGCTTGTTGTGTGAGGATTATCAAGTCATTTCATTTTATCCGTTTTTTATCTTTTGTCTTGCCTTTATATTTTCACTTTATTGGCTACACACAAATCGTTTTTCCATGACATTTACATCTATTTTGTATTGACATCACCATTTTCTGTCACCTCACACCATTATTCCATCCCCACCAATATCTATTGCCTTGACATCTCTCATTAGTACATACCATTTCTAACTATACTTAGATAGAATAGTTCTTTACTTTGGTCAAACTTTGTAATTTCCACTAATCCATGTGGAGATGATACTCACTCATCACTTTATTGCTTGAGTGATTACATATACTTGCACATTATTTGAGTATAATTTTATAGTACTCACAACACACAACAAGTTAATTAGTTTTGCCAGAGCATTTTATTTTTGCTTTTTGCTTTTTGTATAGTTTACTATATATTTTATTTTATTCTTTTTCAGGCTTATTTGGTGTATTCCTATAAGACATTCTGACGAGCCATTGGAACCAATTGAACCTGATATTGAGAGACTTTTTAGGCAAAAGAGATATGCTCAACGTGTTCGAGAAAATATTTATCAAATTGGGAACCAGGGTATTGGTCAAGATGACATAAATCAGAATGTCGAGGCATTCCAAAATGTTGAACCTGCTGATAGGCCTCGTGCTATTCGAGATCATTTGAATCTTATACTAGATGATCTGAATCCTAGAATTGTGACACCCGAAATTCAAGCATCCCATTTTGAGCTCAAACTTGTCATGTTTAATATGCTGAATTCCATAGGGTAGTTTGGGTGCATGCCAACTGAAAATGCCAAACAACATATTCGTAACTTTTTGGAGGTTTATGATTCTTTCTGCCAACGGAGTCCATGAGGATGTGCTGAAATTAAAGTTATTTCCATACTATTTATGTGACCGAGCGAGGGCTTGGTTGAGTGGTGTTCAATATGGTTCGATGAAATCATGGAGTGATCTTTGCAAAACTTTCCTATTGCTTTGTAACCCACCAAATATGAACACTTAGATAAGGAATGATATAGCATCCTTTCACCAGGGCGATGAGTCTTAGGAGTGGAATGAAAATTAATCAATAAGTCAAGTTTGGGGGAACATAACATGATGATTCTACTCATATTGTTGAACAAGTTGATTATGAATTACACAATGAAATCATTACCGATAAGGATAAGGAGGAGGGTTCTACTAGTGAGCCCATCGAAGCTCAAAATTCTGATGCTAAGGTAAAAGCAATTCCGACTCTCGCAGTTAAGGAAAGTAGACCCCCACACCCTTCCCGCAAAGACTAAAGAAGCATAATGACGAAGTGCAATTCAAAAAGTTTGAGGACATTCTTGATTAGCTCCATATTAATGTACCTTTCTTGGAAGCTATTGAACATATACCGACTTATGCCAAATTTCTTAAGGAAATTTGCACCAAGAAAAGGAAAGTTGAGAAGTATGAAACAGTTGTCAAGGCAAAAGAATATTGCTCCTCATTGAGAAAGTTTCCACCAAAGCAAAATGATCAAGGAAACTTTATTATTCCATGCTCTATAGGAGCTAATTTTATTGGAAAGACACTATGTGATCTTGGTATAGGAGATATAAGACCCACCTATGTGATTTTACAACTTGCCAACCGATCCCTTGTTAGACCTAAAGGGAGAGTTGAGGATGTTATAGTGAGGGTGGATAAATTCGGGTTTCCAATTGACTTCCTTATCCTTGATTGTGAAGTTGATGCCAAGGCACCTATCATTCTGGGGAGGCCTTTCCTAGCCGCTGTTCGTATTTTTATAGATTACAAAGAGAGTGGTCGATCATTGCGTGACTATCAATATTTTTTGTACTCTCAAGTATACTGCTAACCCTGAAGAATACCAAGGCATTTTTGAAATGAACTCATTGATTAAAGAAGAAACTGAACAACTTTTCCAGAATAACTTCATTTAGCTAGCAGACAATGATTGTTCGATTGATGATGAAAGCTTAGAGGAGCATGTCAAATTGTTAGATGTGGCGGTACAATCTAGCTTACTACTAGTTAGATCAAGTATGAACTTTGAATCCCTTGATTTTGATGAATTTATTTCTCCTAAGCCATAGTTATTGCATGCACCTACCCTAGAGCTTAAACCTTTACCAGGGCATGTTAAATATGTTTACTTGGGTAGTGATAATACTTTACCTGTGATTATTTCCTCTAACCTTACTACTAACCAAGAGTAAAGTTTGTTAAATTTTTTGTCGCAATATAATAAATCATTTGGTTGGACTATGTTTGATTTAAAGGGAATTAGTCCTACGATTTGCATGCACAAGATCATGCTAGAAGAATACCATGTCAACTCAATAAAACCACAATGAAGACTCAACCCCGTTATGAAGAAAGTGGTAATAAATGAGATACTTAAATGGCTTGATGCTGGAGTGATTTACCCTATATCAAATAGCTCATGGGTGATCCCTGTCCAATGTGTTCCGAAGAAAAGTGGCACGACTGTAGTTACCAACAAGGATAATGAGCTATTACCCATACACACTGTCATTGGATGAAGGATATGTATGGATTATCATAAGCTCAACAAAGCTACAAAGAAGGACCATTTTCCTCTACCATTTATCGATCAAATGTTAGATCGATTCACAGGAAAAGCATTCTACTGTTTCTTAGATGGATATTCTGGGTACAATCAAATTTTTATCACACTAAAGGACCAAGATAAGACTACATTCACTTGTCCCTATGACACTTTTTCCTTTCGAATGATGCCTTTTGGACTCTATAATGCTCTGACAACTTTTCAGTGTTGTATGCCAGCTATCGTTTCTGATATAGTTGAGGAATTCCTTGAGATTTTCATGGATGATTTCTCATTTTATAGAGACGAATTCGAGTGATGCCTTGGCAATTTGGAAAAAGTTCTCAAGAGATGTGAGGAGGCTGATCTGGTTTTAAACTGGGAGTAATGTCACTTCATGGTGACTGAAGACATTTTATTAGGGCACAAGATATCTCACAAGGGCATTGAGGTGGATAAAGCGAAAATTGAAGTAATTGAAAAATTGCCACCGCATACTTTTGTTAAGGGCATAAGAAGTTTTCTTGGACACACTGGCTTTTATATAAGATTTATCAAGGACTTCTCGAAAATCTCTAAGCCCTTATACACCTTGCTTCAACACAACCAACCCTTTTTGTTTGACGAGTTATTCCTAGGCGCTTTCATTGAGCTAAAACAACGATTGATTTCAACGCATACTGTAGTTCCTCCTAACTGGACATCACCATTTGAGCTGATGTGTGATGCAAGCAACTATGTTGTAGTAGTTGTTTTGGGGCAACGCCAAGGTAAACTTTTTCATGTAATATGAGGCACAAATGAATTACACAACCCCTAAAAAAGAATTACTTTCCATGGTATTTACTTTTGATAAATTTAGACCATACCTAATAAGCACTAAAGTTATTGTTCAAACTGATCACTCATCTATAAAATACTTAGTGAACAAAATATATGCTAATCCTAAACTTATGAGGTAGATCTTACTTTTGTATGAATTCGACTTAGAGGATGTAGATAGATAATGTATTGAGAACCAAGATGCTGATCATTATCTAGGCTAGAGAACAATTCTGAATGTCATGACATTGTAGATATTCAAGAGGAATTCCATGATGAGAAAATTTTATACGCCACGGTAATCACATAGTACGCTGACCTTGTTAATTTTCTTGTTAGTGGTATACTTCCTTTTGATTTGAACAACCAGAGAAAGAAGAAATTCAAGCACATTACCAGGTTCTACTTTTGGGATGAGCCATATTTATCCAAGCATTGTGCTGACCAACTCATTAGACGATGTGTACCTGAAGAGGAACAATGAGACATTCTATATAATTGTCATACGTCCTGAAGTAAAGGCCATTTTAGAGGAAAGAGAACCGCTGCCAAGGTTATGTAGTCAGCCTTTTATTGGCCAACTCAGTTCAAATATGCTCAGTCATTTTACAAGTCCTATGATATATGCCAATGCTCTGGAACATATCTAGGTGACACGAAATGCCACTACAAGGTATTTTGGAAATTGAACTATTTGATGTTTGGGGCATTAATTTCATGGGACCATTTCCATCATCTGGTGGTGATCATTACATCTTGGTTGTTGTGGATTACATGTCCAACTGGGTAGAGGCAAGTGCAACATCGAAGAATGATTCCAAAACTGTGCTAAACTGAAATATCCAACCGCTAGATAAAGCAGATATTAGAGAAAGTTGTGAACCCAAGGCAGAATAATTGGTCACCAAAGTTGGATGAGGCACCCTGGGCATATAAAAAAACTTTTAAAACTTCTTTGGTAATGTCACCCTTCAAGTTGGTGTACGTGAAGGCCTGCCACCTCCCTGTCGAGCTAGAACATAAAGCGTATTGGGCCATTAAGTGGTTAAATTTTGAAGCTCAGTTAGTTGGGGATCAAAGATTGATGGAACTCAATGAGATGGAAGAGTTTAAAGCACAAAAATATGAGAATGTCAGGATATACAAGAAAAAGACTAAAAAGTGGGAAGACCAAAAACTGATGCCACAACATTTTCATGTTGGTCAACAAGTGTTACTTTACAATTCTGAACTTAAGCTTTTCCCTGGAACGCTCAAATATAGATGGTGAAGACCATTTGAAGTGCGTGATGTTTATCCCTATGGAGCAATTGATATAAAAAATATAAACAATGGGACAATCTTTAAAGTCAATGGTCGACGTCTGAAAGCTTACAACGGAGCTATACCTTTGTGCGACAAGTTGGTGCTTTATCTTCATGACGCTTGAGTGTGGTTGTCCAGTAAACCAAAATTCAATGCCACGACATTGAATTCTGTTGATTGTGAATAA
Organism: Hibiscus syriacus; assembly: GCF_006381635.1. Taxonomy (NCBI): domain Eukaryota; kingdom Viridiplantae; phylum Streptophyta; class Magnoliopsida; order Malvales; family Malvaceae; genus Hibiscus; species Hibiscus syriacus. The sequence goes on along the minus strand of NW_024063533.1, from coordinate 7,613,825 downwards.
ATAATGAATTTATTTTTATTGTCATCTTTATTTTTATTTTTATTTCTTTTCCCTAAATAATTATAATTTGTTTTGTACTGTAGGAACCCACTAGTACTGAGACTGTATAAATGAGCGATTATCAAAGGAGGAAAAGACAAAAAATTTTAAGGGAAATTTTCTTTTTACTTTATTCCTTTCTTTTATTTTATTATTCTCCATTGTCCTTTCACATCACATTAATTTTTACAGTTTTCTTTTTCTTTTTCTCACCTACCCATTTATCCCCATCCACTCATTTTCTTTTAACCGTCCACTCACTCTATCTCTCCCATGATTTCTTTTAACTTTTCCTCTTGATCATCTTATTCTATCATTTTCCTCCATAATCGTAACTCTTAAAGCAAGCAAAGCTCTCACCTTTTTATTTTTTTCACTCTCAAATCAGTACAAAAATGGTTCGCACAAGACCCTCGGAGGCTGAAGTTACGATTCCTCAACAGTTTTCCGACAATGCAGCAAAGGAATGATTTCAAAATTTCAAAAACTGCAAGCTTTTCTTTGAGTTGGGGTTCATTTTCACTGATGAGAAAGATAATGGTTTCATGCTAGATGTTATGGACATTGTTGATCCATTAGAATAGAACAAGTTTGCAAGACACCCGGTACTGTTAATGCTTCTTTAGTGAAGGAGTTTTATGCCAATATTTCCAAACCCAATCAGTATTCCATTTTTGTCTGAGGTAAATATATTCATTTCACACCGTCTTCCATTATTCGGTGTTTTCATTTACAGGGTGTTGAAGATCAACATGCAAACTTTGAGAGAGATGCCGATAGTGCAACTTACGATAGAGTCTTGGAGGATTTGTGTTTTTTGAATACCTTTTGGAGTGGATAACAAACCAGTTGTTACTTCATTAATAGGGAACGTCTTTAACCATGAACAAAACTGTGGAACCATTTCATAAAGCATAAGCTCATTCCGACCGCCCATAACACAATGGTAACTCTATCACGATTAATTCTTTTACACTCTATTATAGTTTCGCGTTCTATTGATGTGGGTAAGATAATTGTTGAACAAGTGCATGATTGTTTAAGTAAGAAAGCTAGTTCATTGGTCTTTCCAAATGTTATTACATCATTATGTTGTAAGAAAAAGGTCTGTGCGAGTAATTTTGATGAAGTTTTTTCTGGTTTCTCAGGCATAACAAGAGCTTAATTGCCATTGCTATTGGGTTTGGATAACCATAAGTCTAAGGCAATTGCTAATGAAGAGTATGGGGATGACAAACCATCTAATGCCGAGGCAAGATTACTTGCTCTCGAAGAAGCTATCCAGTAGACACAGACTTATTTGCATGCTCTACATGGCAATATGAGAATTTTTTTGTTATGTTAAGAACATGGTTGTTGTGATGGAATCTATATTTCAAGATATGATTCCCCACATCGAACTGAAATTCTTGGGTTTCCCGGATGAAATTATACTGGCATTTAATGTCAAGGCATCTCCTGAGCCCAATGATGTTTTCCCTCATGTTGTTGAGCCAATCCCATATCCTGTCCACCAGTCCCCTACTTCATAGTCTCATGTGACATCAGCTGAACCAACCCCCAGTCCAGTTGTTGCACCTACACCTCTGTTCGCCCGCGAGACCAGCCGTCGCACTAAGACCTCGATAGGGCATGTTAATATCACCCACTATTATTCAACTTCTTCTGGTTCCATCCCTGTACCACTCGGAAAGAGAACAAGACAAGGATTTTTTAGCACTTCCACTGCAATACCGCCACCACCATAAAAATTTGAGGTATCTCCTTTTGCATTCATTTTGCATTTCATAACATTGCATTTAGTTTAAGTAAGTAATTAGTTATCTTAAGCATTGAGGATAATGCTTCCCTTAAGTTTGGGGGAGGTAGTGTTCTTTGTAGAACATTTGGTTGATAGTGTTAGCATGATGTTATGCCATGGCATCCGTAAATGGTATGATATTTAGACAAAAATGTTTTGGTGATACCCAATGATGATGAACTTTTTAGGCTAGAAATTGAAGGTAAATGACTATTGAGAATGATAGAACTGACTCTAGGGTTTGATTCTTTGTGAATTATTCTTACACAGTTATATGTCCTCTATACTTAAGGAATTTAGGAAATTTTTATTAAAGATCTCTAATTAGCTTTGGCATTGAAATTTAGAATCATGCTGAAATGATAAATCAATGAGTACTCCATGATGTCTAAAATTGTGAATAAATTCTTCGACATAGCTGTAGGATGACTCTACTTGACTAGATTGGGGGTGGAATGTATGCTTCCTTTCACCTAGAGTGTGTTGTGGTAGGTGTGATGGGATGAGTCCCCTCGCAGCAGTATGAAAAAAGGGGAGTATAAATGTGCTCAATGAATAAGTAAATGTTGGGGTAAAACTAGGGAGATTAATAAGAAATTACTTAAATTTGTTAAGTATAAATTAGATACATTCACGCACACACACAACCATAAAGAATCTTGACCTAGGGAAAAGTACTTGATTTTTGATATGTCTAAATCCAATTTTTCTGAGGGTTGAAATTTGATTTTTGTCTTGATTGTCTTGCTGTTGAAAATTGCCATAATTATGTTTGTGTTAATTGCTATCCATTGCTTGAGGAAAATCAATAGCTTAAGTTTGGGGGTGTGATAACTCCGTAAAAAAGCTACTTTTAAGGCCTTTTTCACTTAATTTATTGTTTGTTTAAAGGTTCTTTTAGGTCATTTTAGATGCATGTAGTTGCATATAGTTGCATTTGTGGTGTTGTGCTATTTTATTTTATTAAGGTACTGTATGAGGAGGAATGTGTGGTTTTAGTGATATGTAGGAAATAACAAGCAAAAGGGTGAGTTGGGAAGGAATGTCGTGACATCACACGTTGCTAAAGTAAATTGAAATTCCTTGGTATTTCTGGCGCATAAAAGAACAAAAATATATTTTTAACAAAATGACAGTTGGCAATGACTATTAGCAAGGCAAGTGTCTGATGGTTATAACCGCCTGCTGGGGACCACTGCCACCTGTGAGGATTGACTTCATGCACAAGATATGACTATAGGGGTATGATGGGTATTTTGAGTGCAAAAAACCCAAGAATACCCTTAGATATTTTTATTATAAAAAGACACCACATAGGAGAGAGAAAGGAGACACACTCCAGCCGAAAATTCTCAATTTCCTTCATCTTCTTCATCATTCTTTTCCCTCCATTTTTCTAGTGGTGTTCCTCCATTAACAAGCTCTAAAGACTGGCGAGCTAGGCGTCCGAGAAGAGCTAGAGAGCTAATGCGGTTTGTGGTGGCCGAGGAGAGCTCCAAGAGTGCACATCGAATGCTTTTTCCTCCTTCCCCTTTGTTGTTATTTGTTATTTGATTTGGGTTGAAAGGAACGAATGATTTTTATCAATTATTTCATAGATGATTCAAACCCCATCATGAACTAGCTTTATTTGGTGAGAGTTCACGAAGGATATTTAAGTTTTTGTTTCAATGGATGATTATTCTTTTTCTATGATTTTATTTGTTTTGTTTATGGAGCTTGATGTCTTAAGGTTATAGGAGCTATGAGAGTATCCATTCCTTAGGAAAATACATAGTGTTCGAGATAAACTAAGTAACTCATCTTTAGTGTTCGAGAGAAACTATGGAGGATCGACATAAACAATGGGTTTTAGATAGTAACTAAGCCTAATCCACCTTTAAATAAGGCTAGGGTTTCAATAGACTAAAAGGAGTAGTGCTTTGTCGATAGGGTAGATGTTAGTACGAATACTGAATGGTATTGTCGTGAGATATTCTGTTACACTGATGGGATCCCTGCACCTACTAACGCCAATAGGTATTGCCATTACATTCTTAACCTGTCGATTCATTTGACTAGGGATAACATAGGGCACTTTTAGTAAACTCTGTCGGGCAAGTAAAACATATAAATGCAACCATCTTGAGAGATTATACTTAATTTTCCAAGTGACTCCTATCATTCATTCCTGTAGTAGCTTGTTATGTGAGGATTATCAAGTCATTTCATTATATCCATTTTTTTATCTTTTGTCTTGCATTTATATTTTCACTTTATTTTACTACACACAAATTGTTTTGCCACGGTATTTACATCCATTTTGCCTCGACATCTCTATTTTCTGCGACATCATGCCATCCCCACCAATATGTATTTCCTTGGCATCTCTCATTAGTGCATGCCATTACTAACTATACTTAGATAGAGTAGTACTTTGATTTGGTTAAACTTTGTAATTTCCACCAATCCTTGCGGAGACGATACTCACTTATCACTTTATTACTTAAGAGATTGTGCATACTTGCATATTATTTACGTATAATTTTATAGTGATCGCAACATGCAACAAATATCTTACAGTATATGAGATACCAAACATATCCTCCAAGTGCATCTGAAATTGACAAGAAAACGATAAGGAGAATGACAACCATGTACTTTCTCGCTAGAGAGATCTTATACAAAAGGGGTAACGATCAAGTCTTATTAAGGTGCGTAACCTCTAAAGAAGCAAAAAACTTTATGGATGAAGTGCATGGTGAAACACATGCAAATGGTTTATCTATGGCTAGGAAAATCATGAGATATGGGTACTATTGGGCAATGATGCATACATATCATGTTGACTATGTACGAAGATGACACAAATGCCAGATATATACGAATAAAATTCAAGCACCACCTTCACCTCTACATGTTATGATCATACCTTTGTCGTTTTCCATGTGGGGTATGGACGTCATTGGGGCAATTACACCAAAGGCTTCAAATGTACATCGCTTCATCTTAGTGTCAATTAATTATTTCACTAAGTGGGTAGAAGTTGCTTCATATTCCAATATCATGAGATTAACAATTTGCAAGTTAATAAAGAGAGAGATAATTTGTTGATATGGGTTGCCAGAGAGGATCATCACAGATAACGATACTAATATGAATAATAAGATGATGGATGAACTCTGTGTGCAGTGTAAGATAAAACATGCCAACTCTATAACCTACAGTCCGAAAATGAAGAGGGTAGTGAAAGCAATAAACAAAAACATCAAAAGGATCAATACAAAGACTACTGAAACCTACATAGATTGGCATGAGAAATTACCCTTTGCCCTATATGGATATAGGACAATTGTGCGGACATCGACATGGGAAACCCCTTTCTCTTTGGTCTATGTAATAGAGACAATCATACCCAATGAAGTTGAAATTCCATCGCTTTGAGTCTTTAAAGAAGTAGTGTTAGATGAAGCAAAATGGGTTCAATCTTGGGTTTATCAAATGAATCTTATTGAAGAAAAGATACTGAAAGCTATATATCATGAACAAATGTACCAGAGAAGGATGATGCGAGAACACGATAAGAAAGTTCACCCAAGTGAGTTTCGAGCGGGTGATCTAGTACTTAAAAAGATATTGCCTATTCATAAGGATTTATGTGGGGAATTGATGCCTAATTGGGAAGGGTCATACGTTGTCAAAAAGGCCTTTTATGGATGAGCGTTGATTTTCGAAGAGATTGATTGAAAAGTGTTTAGGAACCCAATAAATTCAGACTTTACCAAGAAAATATTATTTTTAAAAAAGGAAAAGAAAAATAAGAAGAAAAAAGAGAAGAATAAAAGGAAAAAAAAACAAAAGGGAAAAAACAAAAAAAGAAAAAAATGAAAATGAGAAGTAGGGTTCAAGATGAAAATCCGCAAAGGGCGTATTGAAACCAAATGAAGGATTTGAGTTGAAAACTTGAAGAGGTGGCTCAAATGCATTTTGATATTGAGGCATCTGAAAAATAAACCCTCTCGAAAGTCTGGTTGTTCATGAGAGGCTTCATATATGTAGACAACTTCGCGATGTTGAGATCTCCCAGATAGGGATCACCTCGAGGTGTCAAATTAACTGATTCAAGAACACTTATGCTAGAATTCATGAGGGCATATGCCTTTTGTTTCTAAAGCCTCTACTCAATTCTTTCGATTGCCATGACTTTGTGTAAAAAACTATGCTTTATCAATAAATTTCATGATTATCACTTCAGGCTTCAAATTATTCATTTCTCCTTGTCACAAACAGATTAACATAACCCAGTTTCAAATGAGTAATTTCTCAATATCACTTTGAATTAACCTATAAAGTGCATGAATACAAGGCAAGTCACTGTGTCAATATTCACACCCATTGAAGTAAGTGGTTGAGGGAAGGTGACACGAGAGATGTCAATATCCCGAATGACAAAATGAATAATGAAATAACAATAACAGTTTGTTCCAAGGAATATCTCCGACTGCTTTTGGGTAGAAACATGCATAGAACATTAAAAGATCAAGCTTGATTTTGAATGAAGAAAGTCAAGGTCACGGATATGGCAAAGACCCAAAAAAGCCAAGGACTCGACAAAGATGTAAAAACAAAGATTTACAAGACCATAGAGCTCAAAATACGAAAATCATATCATGCATGCACATTTAGGCATTTGAAAAAATAGGAGCATACACATTCATTTTTCATCAAAGTTTTGAATATCTGACAGGAATTCAAAGAATCAACAAAGATTTCATTTCATGATTTCGTGCAAAAGAAGACGAGTTTCAACCAAGATTCAATACACATTTTCACCTTTGAATGAACAAAATCTCAGCAAAGAATTAAGGACCTTCGGTTCATTACTTTGGGTACCTTAAATAAATATCAATGACACATGATGATCTTTTGCAGGTAAAATTATTGAAAGAGATGATAGACCAAACATTTATGAGGATGGGTTCGTAATGAGAAGAACTCATCTGATGAGGGAGAAGTTCATAATGAGAAGAACTTGTTCAACCTCAACTCAATTCCATCACATCAGGGGTTGGATTAGCACCAACACTTTGCTCGACTCCATCATATAAAAAGTTATATCAACATCAACTTTTTACTCGATTCCATTACATCAGGAGTTGGATCAGCATCAGTACTATGTTCGATTCCATCACAGAAGGAGGTGGATCAACATTTCAAATGGAATGGTTTGTAATGAGAAGAACTCATCCGATGAGGGAGAAGAAGTTCATAATGAGAAGAGCTTGTTCAACCTTGGTTTAAGTCCATCACAGAAGGAGGTGGATCAACATTTCCAATGGAATGGTTCGTAATGAGAAGAACTCATCCGATGAGGGATAAGAAGTTCATAATGAGAAGAGCTTGTTCAACCTTGGTTCGAGTCCATCGTAGAAGGAGGTGAATCAACATTTCTAATGGAAGGGTTCGTAATGAGAAGAACTCATCCGATAATGGAAAAAAGGTTCATAATGAGAAGAGTTTATTCAACTTTAGCTTGATTCCATCACATAAAAAGTTGGAACAACACTGACCTTGGCACGTCCATTACATAAGGAGTTGGATCAGCATCACCTTAGGTCAACCATTGCAAAAGAGTTGGGTCAGAAGTTTCGAAATAAAAAGTTCATAACGAGAAGAACTTGTTCAATCAGGTCTTACCCATCGCAAAAGGAGGTGGATTGACATCCCTAGTGAAGAGTTCGTAACGAGAAGAACTTGCAACTCGACATGCAGTGATCAAGTTGAAAAATGGTGCTTTGTGTCTTTATTCTAGTCCCGTTCCACTGTAATAAGCAAAGAGGGGCAACTGTAATCACCATTTTTCAACCATTATTATTTTTATTATTTATTATTATTATTATAAAATATTATTATTTACAAACCCAAATCCATGCCAAACAAAAACTCTAGCCCAACACTTAAACATATAATCTAACCCTAACCCTAACACATATTTTCAGCAGCAGTCACCGCCAAAGTTAAGCCCCACATCCACCGGTTGAACTCATCCCACATCCAAATGTGTCGATCATCGGAGCCATCAAGTCAAGCCAGATCAGATCTCAACAAAATTCAAGGCACTTAATGCCTCACTAATCAAGCAAGGCAGCCATGCCTTCCCTACCACCCATACCCATCATCAACAACCATACACAGTAATTGTCAGAAGCAAGTAGGATTAGATTTCATTCTTTTTGAAAAAAGCTTTGTAATCTAGGGTATAAAACCTGAAACTCGGTTTGTAAAAAAAATCCCCCTTTATTTTCAGAAAAGAAATAGAAAATAAAAAACTTTAAAGGTAAAATCTTTTTCCTTCTTTTTTTCTTTTCATTTTCGAATAATATTTATATATATATGTATGTATATAAAATGGAGGAATTTAAAGAGTTACCTGAGAAGGGGTAGTCAAACTGAGGGGTCGTTCATTTTCGCGGTGGCCGGAGATAAGGGAACTGAAGCATCGAGGGGGTTTTGGGGTACTTAGGAGCATTATTTGGTGATTTTAACCCCAGTTTGGGGCTTAGGAGTGTGAAATGAAGTATATAGGGTCATTTGGGAGCTTGAAGGGTATGTAGGGGGTCGGCCGAGAAAGAGAAGGGAGAGTTGAGAGAGTTTTTAGTTTAGTTTTTTTCTTTTCTGAAATGGGTTTAAAAATAAAAAAGAGGAAATTTGTGTTTTATTGTGAAAGTTTAGGGTGAAATCGCATCTAAGTCCCCAAAAGATTGTCGTATTTTTGCGTTTTGGTCACTTGTGAGAACCAAATTTGTTATTTATCCTTTTCTTTATTGCACCAATCTCGTTATTTCCCTTTTTTACGCGTGTTACGTATTGATTGGTATAATTGTGTTCATGTCCCCTAGTTTAGCGCATTTTTACATTATGGTCACATGCATTGATTATTTAATTTAATTTTAATTTTGTTGGCCTAATTATGTAATTTTTGCATTTTTGTTTATTAATGCATATTTGGATTATTAAAAAATAGAAAATCACCATTTAGTCCCCCTAGTTTTAATGTGTTTTTGCACTCAAGTCCTAAGTTTGTTTGATGTTTTACATGATCAATTTTTATTTTGTTTTAATTCGGTCCATTTCTTTATTTTATTTACATGTCCAGTTTATTTTCTAATCCTCTATAATTTAATGCCAATTTGATTTAGTCCTTTATACTTAATTCGTTAGATTTTGATTAAAATACATGTTTCTTTATTTATTTCTTAATTTTAATGTATTTATTTTGTTTGAGTTTGTAAGACTAATGTTTTGCATTTAATTTAATTAGTTGGTTCATTTTATGTTAAATTTGTCTTTTTTTTTTTAACTTTCATTTTAATTGGAATGATTAAATGGTATTTCTAGTTTTTTAACTTGCCCTTTTTTAGAAATTATCCTTAGATTAGATCTTCTACCACAAAATTTGATTTGGTAATTAGGGTTTCACCTAGATTTTAATTAGGGAGCAATTAGATTCGATTGTTTGCATGAAATGCTCGATTACTCGAGTCGATTGTTCGAATCCACTAAATGTTAATCATTTACTGATTCAAAGCCTACTATGTTTAGTCTCTTAATTGTCAATAGTTAATTTAGAGCCTTGATTTATTGATTAGTCCTTAAACTCTAGATATTATAAAATTAGACCTTCTACTTTCGTTCATTTACACTTATGACCTTAAACTTTAGATTTTTACATTTAAGTCTCTGGACTTTAGATTCATGGCATTTTAGTCTTAAAATTTTTAATTAGAATTTTGAATTAACATAATTAAATAGGCTATTAATTAGAGCCTCCGCTTTTAATTAGATTTCAATCTAGTCTATAATTTAAAGAGTAATCTGAGTTGGCCCTCGCCTAAATTCTCAAGGGACCATATCGATTATTCGATTTAATAACAAGTTAAAAATCAAATAGGATTAATAGCAGAACCTACATTTTTAGGTTTAGTCCTCTAAGATTCTTTAATTGCATAATTTGACAACTTTTAGGCTAGAAATCCTTTAATAAACTCACCTAGTAAAATTAGGATTATAAATCGATCGACTCATTGATTGCATATATTTTCAAACACAAGGCAATGTTCACTTATTATGGAGTTAATAGTATATCTCTCGCAATTATGCTCAGGGGTTATTACTGGTGATTCCCAAAATAAGTCGACATCCTTTTCAAGACTGCATCATGATTTCTAAAATATTGAGGCAATGTATGGTTATTAGGCACAATAGTTGATCTCCCGCATTCATGCAAGGGGAGAATGTTATTGGCTTTAATAAGAGAATGCCCTTTTTAACTTTGTATTCATAATGATTTTAATTAGATAAAGTTTGAACTCAAAATTTTTAAATCCAAATATAGGATAATCAACTAGGTATCAATTTTTGGGTGATGTGGAGCTGCTAATCCTTCCCCACGCGTAACTGACTCCCAAACCTATTTTCTGGTTTTTGTAGACCCTAAACTTGATATTTTGATAAAGGTGAAATATTTTATTAAAATCACCTAATTTTTATGGTGTCCCGATTGCACCTTAAAATGATAAGTGGAAACTCCTCACATTTCAAAAACTTTTCAAATAAAACCCCCCAAGTTGTATTAGGTTTTCCCCCACCCGGATGAAAAAAATGGTGTTAATATATATATCAATGAAATTTAAAATAAACACCCAACGTTTTATAATTTTTGTTTGCAGGCCCAAAATATAACCCAAAAAACCAAAATAGATTAACACATATCCAAGTTGGCTAACCAGCCCAAAATATTAAGAAACATGGAAACACTAGAGTTTGTGTAACCCTAACCGTCGTTATATCTCAGCCCTTGGATCCAATGATCCAGTGGTCCAAATCAAACGAAATTAGGGTTCCCACATTAGCTACTACCGTTGAGCCCTCCATGTTGTTAGATCTGGCTTTATCTAACAGTCCTGATTGCTCTTGAACTCCCAAGACTCCTTGAATGGCCAAACCAAGCACCAGTGAAGCACGTACAATGTTTCATGTGTCTCCAAGCCGTCTAATAGCCCCATCTTCAGTGTGTATGATGTACGCGAGATCACCCATGTTCCTCCTCACTCCATGTGTATAGCTAGCCTTCTTTCATTTTCCATGCAAGACTCAATAAAGTGACAAAAAAGAAAGTGAAAAAAGTAGCAGAGATTAGAACTTTTTGGGGTGATTTGTACAAATAGTTTTTCAGGGATTTGATTTTCTTTGGGGGTTATATATATCAAGGAGATATTTTATAAAAGAGAGAGGTTTCTTTTTTTTCGAATTAAAAAGAAAGGAGAAGCATCAGAAAGAAGAAAATTATAACCATAAACAAAACATCAATACGAAACTGTGATCAATTTCTCAAAGGTACTATCTTTTTTCGTTTCTTGTTTGAATAAAAAGATATTCAAGTGTTCTTTTTTTTAAAAAAGAAAAGAAAAAGAAAAGGAAAAAAAGAAGAAGGGGACTTTACCTTTTCGGTGTCTCGACAGTATGATTATTGGAGTTTTTATTACATTTTATTTTGACGCCTTTTATTTTCTTGCTATTTATATTATGATTCTTACTTTTATGCACTCATACATTTTAGTCTTTATTTCATGCCTTTATTTTTCAGCCTTTTAAATTTCAGTGCTCTAAATTATTTTATTTATATTTCTTCACCGTTTAGTTTTGCAATTTATCTTTCAGCGCTTTAAATCTCAGCAACTTATCTTTATGTCTTTGTTTTATTTTTCTTTACATTGTGGTCCTTTGCTTATTATTGTTTACTTATTTTCCATCACTTTTTTTGGTTACTTAATTTTAGTCTTCATTCCATGCCATTATATCATATATTTATAACTTACTTTATATGCATGTATACTAATATGTTATATATATATATATGGTCGTTGTATTAATGTGTTATATTATACTGCTTATATAGTGTGTGCATATATATAGTATATGTGTTCTCCTTGCCTTATATGTCTGTATCGATTACATTTATTATGTATTTTTCTGTCCATATATATATATATATTGTGCCATGTATGTTATTCTTCTTTACTATATATATATATATTGAAAAATAACTTTATATATATTTATGTGGGTATATATTAGAATTTTATTTTAAAATTAAATATTTATAGTTATCTATTAAATTCTCTAATATATACAAACTATTATAGATAAATACATAATTTTTTAAATAAATCTGATCACATGACATCATTTTCTCATTATATGTATGATGTCCTCATAAACATAACTTCACTTAATCAAATAATTGGACTAAGGGCAATACCTCTTCTGTAACACCCATCTCTCGTATACCTTTCCATATACGAGATATGGATGTCACCTTACTTTAAAGCAATTTTGTCTTTCTAAAACCCTTAAAAGTTTGTTTCAAAATTTAAATTAAAACATTTTATCACAATGATAAAACAATCATCCAAATATACTATCAAAATGTCCACTTTGTATACATTACAAAGAATTTTTCTTTAAATCTGATTACATGCCAGCAGTTGTTCAAAATAAACATGATTGTCCTACCGTCACTGATGAGAGTCAACCTTAACAGATGATATCTGCTACTACTGGTGCACTCCTTATTTAATTTGTCTCCGCTTTTACCTACGCGTGGAAACAACACATGTTAAGTATTTACTTAGTGAGACACAATATTGTAACTTAACCTTTGTGTATACATAGGTATGTCCAATTTATTTAGTTCGTACTAAATCATATAGTCTTTAAGGATCCTATAATCCTCCTCATTTTACCGTATTCCATTCACAATTATCTTAATTTTTTTAGTATAACTAGCATACCTATATTCCTTTATATTTTTCTTTTCCATTTATCTCTTTATTCATTATTCTTTATTTTCATTGATAGCATCCATTCATATTTATAATGCATCATTATGCTTTTTTATTTATAGCATATTTTCATACCGATAATGCACCCATATGCATTTCAATTATGGCATCCTTTCATACCTATAATGCATCCATATGCATTTCAATTATGGCATCCTTTCATGCCAATAATGCACCCATATGCATTTCAATTATGGCATCCTTTCATGCCGATAATGCACCCATATGCATTTCAATTATTGCATCCATTCATGCCGATAATGCACCCATATGCATTTCAATTATGGCATCATTTCATGCCTGTAATGCATTGTTGTACATTTTATATCTATATGACATCTTTTCATATTACTTATGCACCGTTTATATCCAAATGCATTATAATTCCTTTAGTCTTTTATCCAAAGGCATTTAATCTTTCATCTAACTTGCATGATTGACACTTTTATGCCAAATGCACAGTTAGGCCATCTTTTACGCAATGGTCTTAACCGTTCATCTAACTGACATAATTGACACATTTGTACCAAATGCACAGCTAGGCCATTTATTTTTTACTCAACGGTCTTTAACCGTTCATCTTACTGGCATAATTGACACATTTCTGCCAAATGCAAAGCTAGGCCATTTATCTTTTACTCAACGTTCTTTAACCGTTCATCTAACTGGCATAATTGACACATTTCTGCCAAATGCACAGCTAGACCATTTATCTTTTACTCAACAATCTTTAACTGTTCATCTAGCTGGCATAATTGACACCTTTCTGTCAAATGCAAAGCTAGGCCATTCTTTTACTCAATGGTCCTTAACCGTTCATATAACTGTCATAATTGACACATTTATGCCAAATGCACAACTAGGTCATTTATCTTTTACTCAACGGTCTTTAACCATTCATCTAACTGGCATAATTGACACCTTTCTGACAAATGCACATCTAGGCCTCAAAGGCACTTAGCCTTTCATCTAACTAACACAATTGACACATTTCTGTCAATGCACAGTTAGGCCTCAAAGGCACTTAGCCTTTCATCTAATTGGCACAATTGACACCTTTTTGTCAATGCACAGTTAGGCCTCATAATCTTTTATTTTAGAATAATTTCTACTATAATATTTATTCATAATATCAATTAACTCTTCCAAATTATTATACACTATATGGTTTATACCTATAGTGCCAATGCAATAATCCCACAAGCTTACTATAATTTACATAGATTGTTCACCTACCACTAATACGACAATTCACCTTCTTATTATGAACTTCTGATAATTTCACATACATTTCCCATACACTTAGTATGGATTTCTTAGTTCACACACATAGTGACCATACGAAAATTCATACACTTAGTATGAATTTCTTAGTTTAGCACACAAAGTGCCATTTAGTAATCACCTTACTTACCTTAATAAATCATACAACTATGACTACATTAACATATAAATACATAATTAAATGCACTCACCTAGATTGTATCGCTATTATATCCAAAATTCAAAGTTGATTACTCCAATACTTTGCCTTTGCCTTTAGTTTTGCTTGACTCGGGAGCTTGATTTCGATCTACTCAAGCATCCAATAAAGACACATACAATATCAATTGTTAGTATATTTCCTAACAATTATACTCAAACGTTACTCAAGAGTACATATTATTAACTTTATATAATAATATCAACCTGTTTTTAACATTTGTGGCTCAATAGTATTGATTCCCCCACCATGGTATCGATACTACTATACTATGGTATCGATACTCTATTACGATACTAATACCATTTTTGCATTATATGCTCAATGGTATTGATACCATCCTCACGGTATCGATACTCCCCTCTTGGTATCGATACCACTTGAATCAGTATCGATACTACTCAACAGATTATACTGATTTTAAGCCTATAGTATCGGTATTGTTCTATCAGTACCAATACCCATGCCAGAATTTCCAGTTTTCAACCCGATTATCACCCAAATGGGGTCGAATTTCGTTATGATTACACTATACAATACTATTAAACTCTTCTTTACCTATTCATACTAACTTTCCTTCATTTAGTTTCTTAAAACATCTAAAATCTTCCAAGAACATTCAATTCTAAGAATCACACTACTTTTTCTAATATGTTCTTAATCCTATCCAATGCTTCTAATCTCTCATTTACCTCTTTGACAAGTCAAATCTACCAATAAACATCCATAAACACTCATATATTAACATATCATTTCAAAACTCATTTTCTTAAATCTCTAATATTTTATTCATATATTTGTTTTAATCCTATTTAACCCTCCCTTTAGCTTACATATCACACAAGGTTGTAAAAACAACCCATAATCAAAAGGAAAAGCTGCTTAATTGAAGTTTACCTTTAGCTATGGAAGGTGGTCCTTGCACGGGAAGAAGAAGAAGAGAAGAGATAAGTCTCTTTGTTTCTACCTTCCCATTTTCTTCCTAAAATCCCTAATAAGGATAAATTTTAAATTCATTTCTCCTTAAAGGACTGAAATACCCTCTATATTCATCTATTGCTACAATTTAATCCAAAACACTATTTCAAATTATTTTCTTATCTTTTACCATTTAATCAAATAAGTCTTTAAATTTCAAATCTTTTCAATATAGTCCCTAACCTGATATTTGGTGTATTACATCTTCATTTTACGATTGTTGTGAAATGACTGTCTTAAGGCATAAGAAAGTATTTTCCGATAATTTTAAAATGAAAGGGTATCCCATTAAGTGAAAGCCTAAAAATGACCACACCTAAATTTTGGGAATGGGAGAAAAAGATATGTTCGTTTATTTAAATTTGTCGAGAATAGATCGTTAGAACTTATAAACTGTCCGATCTTGATGTCTTTAAATAATCGAACATTCTTCTTCATTCTAAAAGAATTGGTAATTTGTATTTAATTTAATTTTTTATTCGTTTATCTTCATTCATGCATTTTGAAATATGGACTAATAACGAATTTTTGAATGAAATGGTGATATTTCTTTGTTTCAATTGGAAAATAAATTGGTTGCTTTAAGGCATGAGGGACTTTTTCATTTCAATAGAAAATAATTAAATATCATTATTTTTCCTTCCGAAATTCGAAGAATAATATTTTTATGTGGTGAAAAAAGAGGATCTTAAATTAAATTAAATTCGAATTTGTAAGTTGCATTGTAAAGACAACTAATTAATTGACTAGGTATAGATTTATGGCTCTGTGGGGTGCTAATCCTTCCCCGCGCGTAATCGACTCCCGAAATTAATTCTGTTGGAACGCAAACCTAAAAATGTTGTTTTAATACTATTAAAATTAATTTTTTATTTAAATGACGACCTTTTTGGGTGTCCAATCACACCCTAATTAAATATTAGTGACAACTCCTTGAACCATGTTTTTTTATTCTAAAAGTCGAGGCGAGACTTTAAATCCACCAAATTTTCAGAAGTCATTTCGACATAAGGTTTAGGGAGATTTAGAGGCAATGATAAGGGGATGGTCGGTAGTAGAGTCTGAAGACAGTTGGGTAGACGATCAGTGGCGACGACGACGGTTGACGATGGCCAATGGCTGTAATAAGGATTTTAAGAGTTTAGATTTGTTTGGAGATTTTAAATAAATTTAGTGTTTTTTTTTAAAATAAAACATTTTAACATTTTCATTTTTTAAAAAAAATTAAAAAATGTACCATGTGTCACATTTTAAATGGTTGACAGAATTTTTTTTAACGGTTGTGACCGGGAATGTACTTAAAATGATAACATTGAAAACATTAGGCTCCTACACTGATTGAAAAAAAAGTTTAGATACCTAAATGGGAAAGATGTATATTTTAGACATTTTTTATATTAAGCATTTTATTTTTTATTTTTATCTACTATTTAAATTAGGATTAACCTTTGAGTTGTATTTTAGGGTCTATTTGTTTGGTTGTAATTGGTTTTAGAAATTGAATTATGGAAAATGAATCACATTTTCTGGAAAACATTTTCCGAAAAATGTTTTTCGTAAAATGAATTATATTTTCCTAAAAAACATTTTCTGGAAAACATTTTATAATGTTTGGAAGATGTTGTTTAAATCTTTTTTTCTACTAGTTGATGAGGTTTTTTAAAAAATATTTATTACAAATATTAAATACAATAAATAATATTATTTATCATAAAACTTAATATTATTATTTTTTAAAATATTAAAATAATATCTTATATTATTATAATATAATTGATTATTTTATTATAATATTAAAAATATAATATTATATTATTAGAAATATTAATAAATATATTTTAAATATTTTAATAATTAATATTTTGATTAAAATGATATTAAAATATTTTATTAATATTAAATTTATAAAATAAAATTATTTTGAGTATTTATTCTTTAAAGTGAAAAGTTCGGAAAATGACTTATGGAAAATCAGACCGTAAGTCATTTTCCAGAAAACACAAAGAAAATTCTGTTGACCAAGAAAATGTTTTACGTTGACCAACCAATTTTACTCCAACCAAACACTAGAAAACATTTTCTGAAAAACCAATTACGTGAAATAAACACTGGATTTCAGGGAAAACCAATTCCGTAATTGGTTTTTCCCCAAACAAATAGATCCTTAATGTAATCTCGTTTTCCGTATTTATGTAAATGAATTATATAAGTAGTCATGAGGAAAAGGATTTATGAATTCACATCCATACACTCTCTTCTTCCTTTTTTTTCCCTGAAATGTAATAGGGGCTTCGTTAAATATCCTCTCATAACTCGATCGAGCCGAAATTCAATCAAGATAACAGAAGGGAAAATGAGTATCCAGAGCTTTCATTAATCATGTACGAAAAACACAACAAAGAGCAATTAACCAACAACTAACCATCACTTACACCATAAAACTAACCCCTAGAACATCATCGACATACATAAAAAACGGCTAGAGACTGCAGAACCTTCCCTTTTCTACAAAACTGATTAAAAAAGAGAATCATCTCGAAAAACACACACGCTAAACTGCTATAAAACAACTCTTTAGCTGCTGCCACTTCACCAAGGCACGACCACAAGGAGTTTGAGAGAATGGAAGGGCTTAACATGGGGAACCAACCTGTGCAACCAACTTCGAATTATAAATTAGGGATTGAAACCTGCATACATCACCTACAAGCAGAAAAATAACAGAAAAGGCGAAATCCAAACAAGAAAACTCCAATCCAAGATTAAACAACAATACTACGACCACTCCTTATTTTGGAGATCCCGTCTTTCGCTAGCTTGTTTGCCTCAGTATTGCAACTTCTAGAGGAGTAACGGATAAACCAGCAGTTCAGTTTAATAATCTAAGAAATTTTAAGGATTCTTTCAGCTTAAATAATCGGGGATTTAGAAGTGTCAGTAATCCAACTAATTGCAACTTGATTATCACTCTCGACTATAAGTCTAAAACTCGTCATCCATTTAGACGATATAAAAAAAGAAACGACATATTCGATAGTCAAGATTTCATCTTGAATAGGCAAACCGAGACCAATTGGGGAGGAGAAGACAGAAAAAATTGTTCCATTTTAATCTTTTAACACACCTCCAATGCCACCTGCACTTCCATCGCTTCTCGTAGTCCCATCAACGTTAAATTTCATAAAACCAGCAGGGGAACTAACCTCTTTTCCTTAGCAGTAGATATCATTCGAGCATACAAGGGGTCTCGAACCAAATCCTCAAGGGACATCGGGGCCAGAGGGAAACTTGACCTTGAACCACCATGCCAATCTAGTCTTTGTCAAGAAAACCAGTTGAGAAGAATCAATTTTTTTACGCTTCAAAATGATCTCATTTCTACTAAGCCAAATCGACTAAAACACTACAAATGGAATCATATTCCAAACTGAGCTAAAGTGCATCCATAACCCCCAAGAAGCTGAGCATGTAAAAAAGAGGTGGATCATAGTTTCCAAATTTGAATTACAAAACGGGCAGGAATTATTATCATCAAAGATTACACCTCTATTAGTTAACTCCGACTTAGTAGGAAGGCGACCGTACATAAGCATCCAAACAAATATCTCCACTTTTGGGGGAGCGAGACCAAACTAAACATTGTTCTTCTATACGAACTCTAAATCATGCGAAGGGGGGCCCGACTGACTTATTATAGAACACATTTGACAACACATTCATCATTTCCTATCACTCCTGTGGGGATATTGTAATCACATGGTGGACAGAACAATGATGTATGGTCAACTCTATTGCCATTATTTCACCATTTTCATTCTTCATTCCATTTTGCTTTAGTGGAAATATTTGCGCAAATCGATGATCTTTCCATAGGATGATAAAGGTTCAACATGCCCCAGCATTTGCTTCTTATTGGTGTGAGCCTTCAAAAATGCTCCAACGTTAATGTGATTGTTCAAAATATCCTACTTGTATCATTTTTGTCTGAAATGGGCCTTCAAAATGCGCTATATGGATTATTTTTGTCTGATATAGGCTTTCATCATGCCCCAGTATTAAAACGCCCTAATATTATTTCATTGTGATGTGATCCTTCAAGATGTTCCAAAATTCTAAGTTGTAAGGTTCACTCTCAATGTCCATTTGATTTTGAATCTCATGATCCTTACAAGGTCCAACTTTGATAATGTCCCATCGTGGGTACTCGTGGCTCTCCTGGTGCCAAACCTGTTTATCTTGAATGCTCTCATTCTAGTATAACTAAACAACAATGTTGTCAAGTAACTTGAAGAATGCTTTTCATGTTGTCACGAATTTAAGAAGTGGTCAATTCTTCTAACAAAAATGTTTGAGATATGTGCCTCTTCCAAATGAGGTAATCATCTTCGTCTTGATTGTTCGCCCTAAAGGGAACGTTCTAATTTTGGTTATTCAATTTTTTTAATCTTTCGGGCCACTTACTCTCAATAATATGAAATGTTTCATTATTCTGGTCTTGCTCATTCTTTTTCCGATACAAGTATAATAAACATCAATTTTCTTCAAAAACCATTCTTATTTGAAATTGTCATGTTTAAAAATGTTCTTCCTCCTTTCTTATCAAAGAATGAAAGAATTTTGTAAACTATTATCCCTTACAGGTTCATAATAGAATCAAATCATAAGCATGAATTCAAAAAATATCAAAAGAATCAGCAACTTTTACTACTTCAAAGTTATAGTTCTTTGACAAGTATCAAGATTGAGAAGTTAGTTTTAGGTTGGCTTCCCTATTTTCTATGGTTATATCTTAGTGAAGATGTTAATTCTCTCCCACTGTTTGTGAATATTGTCACTTGTCTCACTTTCTTTGACTTGGTATTTTTTTGGATGCGTACAAAATGACACAATCTAGCATAATAGTTACTAGAACTTCTAGAATACTCTATTCCAATTCTATGAAATCTTTGATTCTATTCAAAGAAGTGTGAAAACATCGATCTAATAACGAGATTCCTGTGTGCACGTGTGTGAAATAGACTATAACAGGTATTTATTTCACCCTTTTTTACAACAAATTCTTTTACTATTTTGGCTAGCTGAATTCAGCTTTATTAAAATTAGCCTTCATTGGGCTAGCTGAAGGGTTCATCTCATCACAAAGTCTTCGACTTGACAATCATAGTGGAGCAAACATCGAACCGCCGAGCACCTGAACAATGTCATGTTTTGAACATAATCTATTCATAAAGCTGGGGATTTTAAGTTTCCTCTAGAACCAATTGCCTTAGTGGAATAGCTCAACTTTTATTGAATATAACTCTTACTTTTACAGAGAACCTGTTATAGTCTATGTGTTAGGTGAAAGTCAAAAAATCTCATTACCAAATTTCAATTTACAAGCAGTTGACTTTAGTCTAGATTTGTCAAAGTTTCATCGTCGAATCTCATCAATAGAAAAGTAATATAGTCAGCTTCGTAATGCTACACAAAAGATGCCCCATATTGTACCTTTTTTATATGTAAATACCAAGCCTTTTATCTAATTCCTTACATTGGAAAAGGCTCTCTCATTTTTGTGGAAAGGTAGTATTTGGGGATGCATTTCTTCTGAGGTAAGGTCAGGGTCCCATTTTTCTGGTATTCAATCTTGATACTTTGTCAAAAATGTATAACTCTAATTATAAAGTACTTTTAATCTAATGATATTCAAAGAACATTAAGATTGCGAAATTGATTCAATGCTCATAACCTTAAAAGTAACACACTTTTATTACAAAAGGCGAAAAAAGGAACAAAAACATATTTAAACAATATGCTACAAAATAAGATAAAGCTCCATGATGGATTAAATGATATCTTCTTTGATTAGGATGCCCCATCCAATGTGTTGACAATTGATTTAACCATGTTTTGATGCCCCACTTTAGTTTTTCATCCATTGTTCCACTAATTCTCGTGTTAATGTCCCTTTGTCAACAAGTATTTCTATCTCCTTTAATAGTGATCTACAATTTCCAGTAGAATGCCCAGGTATCCATAAGTGGAAATCACAAACACTATCTTGATCATAGCTGTGAGTAGAAGGGTTTGGTGGCACTTTCATTGGCCTTGATGTGATGTATTGACTTCTAATCAAATGAGAGTACAAACATGAGATAGAAATTTGGAACACCTCGAAATTATTTCTTGATTGTGGAATCTTTTTTGGTTGGTCTGAACCACTAATTGCTCTTTTTCTTTTATGGTTACGGGGACTCTGGATATGACATTCATTCACATCATGAACTTTCGCTTTTTGATCAAGTGGTCTTTTGGATGTGACTTTTAAGTTTCCTTCTCTAATTGCATTTTCAATTAATTCTCCACTTGTCACAAGATACTTGAATCCATCCTTTGAACTTGCGAGCATTAACTCATAGAAAGGAGCTGGAAGGGAATCATGAAACATATATGATATCTCTTATTCTATTATGGGAGGTTGAACTTGTGCTCCCACTTCTCTCCATCTTAAAGTATATTCTTTAAATCTTTCATTGGCTTTCATCCTTATTTCTTGAAGATCCTTACGTTTGGGAGCTAAGATTTTAATATATCGGTATTATCCCAAAAATGCATCAGCCAGATCAACCCATCTCTTGATATGCTCTCGGTCCAAATGATTGTACCATACTACTGCTGGCCCAACAAGACTATCATGGAATGAGTGAATTAACAAATCATCAAAATTTAGGTACCCTTCCATTTTTTCTGCAAAACATTCTCAGGTGGATTAAGGGACACCTGGTGCCATCATATTTCTCAAAATCAGGCACCCTAAATTTGTGCGGAATAACCAAATCTGGAACCAAACAGAGCTCTCTTGCTTCTAGTTCTTTATGGGAGGCGTTAACATCTTTCAGAGTTTCATTTGCTTCTTCTACTCGCTTGAATTTATCCTCATATTGTGCATAGTTAATGAGGTTATTCTTTATGTTCGAGTGGGATGACTCAGGGTATGTTATCATACTTGATGCATTAACCTGATAGTATTATTGCTCTTTAGCGGTCATCTCTTCTTCATTAGAAGTCTTATTTTCCATTACTTGGACCATATGATTCGATCCATCTTGTAAAAATCCCAAAGTTTCACTACTCGTATCTTGATGTACCCCGTCAAATTGTTCTTGTAGCTGATCTTGTAATCCCTCATGAGATTGCCCCATTTTTTCCATGATGATGACACAATAATATGAATGAATGATCTTAGTTTTATTGTTACAAAATCTCTTATGAATTATTTACATGTATGTAGTAATACATAAACAAATAAATGTAATGTAAATAAAAAAATTAAAAAAATGAGAATGTAAATTGTGCAATGCAAATGTATGCAAAAGGTATAATTCGAGAGTGATTATCTTAAAACAACTTTTATTGAACACAAAAGTTTTAATACATCAAACAAACTTTACATATAAGAGGCAGCTTTAACTCCCAATTTCTCTATTTCCTTAAAAAGCCAAGTTGATTTCCACTCGTGCTCAGGTGTAGAGTTGTCAATCTGCTTTAACTCTTGCGTGAAACCAGCTAAATCAATCAGTTTACGAGCCACATTGCTCGCCTCAGCATCAACTTCCTTTATGACATTGTCTTTTTCCTTCAACTTACACATAAATTCCTGGATTTGTAAACACTATTGTTCATATTTCCTTGTAAGGGAATCTTTGTGATTGATAAGCTCTTGTACAGGATCCAAAAACGTCATCAATTTCTTATTTTTGGCTTTAAGGTCTTCTAGTTCAACTTCAATTCCACACTGGTGGATACGATATGAATCTTCCATTTTGATTATGTCCTTATTCAAAATTTGATTTTCGGCTTGACATCTATCCAACTTTATGTCGACTGAATCACGTATTTCTTTTGCAACCCGTAGATCATGAAAAAACTTCTTACACCGATCTTTGTATTTTTTTGCAATTCTTTTTCAATTTGGCGACACCTGTTATCCACTCGTCCAGGGTATTTCCTGAACCAACCTTTTGAAAGGCTTGGCTGATCTTTTGGAAATCCTTATGCATGGATTCCATTTTAGCGTTCAATTTATCATTTTCAAATGATGAACTTGAGCCTCGTTCTTTAGCAGATGTTCTTCCTTCTGGATGTCCACACTATTACTCTTACCTTTGACTACGTTTGGTATCAACCTGTCAGGATCATCAGTGACCAAACTAGATTGATCTTGAGTTTCTGAAGTTGGGAAATGACTTTTAAACGATGATGAGTTTTCAATACAAGGTTTCTTTTCATCTCTAGGAACTTTTACAATTATTTCCTTAGGGTCTCCTGACGAATTATTGGTATGGATGGTGACAGTATATAATTTCTCACATTGGCTAAGATCAGAAGTCCCTTGTATATCTGAGATTGTAGGATTAGGTTCATTTAGCTCTCTCCCCCTTTATGCAGGAGTCTCTTTTTCATTGGTCAAAACAGATATTCTATCCATCATCTTGGACATTTGCTCCTTTATCTCTCATATCTCCTTTTGCTCTTCAACGGACATACGATCTTTGGGCACATAGCTCTCTTCTATCCTCGAATCATGATGTCCTTCCTTGGTTGTGTTATAGTTTACTTGATCATGAAACCCTTTGTCCATAATGAATTTTTTTTTGATGACCACTCTCGAATCAACACTTTTGATCATGCCATGATTTATGCAATGCAAGCAGAAAAAATTAATATAAAAAAATTAGAGTAAATATTTTTTTGCATAATAGAAAAATAGTTAGTATCACTTAATGGAAAGAAAATATCATATATATCCTAACCTCATGCTTTCTAGTTCCATGCTTTGTTCAGGAAAAGTAACTTAACCGCATGATTTCTAGTTCACATGCATTTATTCAAAATTAAAATAATACTAAAATAAATAAAAGACTCAACATGCTTTTCATTGTGTGCTAAGATTATGAGACTTATTTGGGGTTAGGCTCCACCTAGACTCAAGTTATATGTTTACTATATTTTGGGTTTTGGCTTTAAGGTAAAAAGGGTCAATGAATTGTCTTTTGTTGGTGCACCTTAGACTGTCAAGCCCTCAATCCTAGTCCATTACAGACTTTTGGATTAAGTTCAATTCGAAGGAACACACTTCCTTATGTCCATACAGAGGTGAAAACCACACGAGGAACATAAGGTGTGAGCTCAAAGAATGGTCCCTTATCCCATACAGAGGTGAAAACCACACAAGGGAATAGTTTCTCATTCACTTAAATAGGATAAGAGTGAGGTTTTAGCTCATGTCATGAATGCAGTACACAATGGGTGAGGGAAAACAAAAAAAGATAAATAAAAATAATATACAACCTATTATTCTATTCTAATAACCCAAAATTAAATATGTTCACATAAAAAACAAAAGTTAGTAAAATAATAAAAATAACTAAAACAAAATTAAAACAAATTTATTATTTACTAGAAAGATGAATAATTAATAAATTGGTGGTTGGACTCTCATTTTTTAAATTTCCCAGCGGAGTCGCCAAGTTGTCGAGATGTTTCTCTGCCCTGGTGACGGAGAGTGCAAATAGTACACCTCAAACGGTGTAACTAGTCTCGAAAAAGTAAGTGTTTATCTTCCATGAATCAGATGAAACACCAAGTTGTAAAGTCGCCACCAATCTTTTAATTTGGTGAGATTGGTTACCAAAATGTCATATTATTTTAATAAAAATTCCTAAGAATAATATTAAAATAATACAACTCAGGTCTGCTTACCAGAAAAATGAGTTCGGGAGTCGGTTACGTATGGGGAAGGATTATCATCCCCACAACGCCCAAAATTGGTACTGGTATTTTATTAATTAAATGTCTTTGCAGTAAATGTTAAACTTGTATTTAAATTTGTTTTAATCCCATAAAAGCAATTAAGAACATTATTTTATGTCAACAGATCATTTGAAGTATTTTCCTAATAAATTAAGAAAATATTTCATGATTTATCACATAAAATAACATAATTTAATTATATAATGATTTTTAATGATTAAAATGTGAAAAATATCAAAATTACATGTTACTATTAATAAATATTTAATTTTTAAAATATTATAAGTATAAATAATCCTAAAATAAAATCCAAAAAAATTAAATTAAATTAAATTAAAAGTATCTAAATTAATTGGCATAATTCGAAATGCTACAAAAGTTATGTACTAAAAATTTAAATTAACCTTAATTAATAATCGAGTTTAAAATAGAATTTATTAAAATTTAGGGACCTAACATGCAATTTTACCTAAAATATATATATACGATATAAGGACCAAAATATAAATAAAACAAAATTAAAAGAACAAAACAAAATATTCAGAAATTGATTTCAGTGACTAAATTAGAAAATTACAGACCATAAGGGACTACGGGTAGAATTTATGCTTTTCCTAAATTGCACAAACACCTCATCCCCAAAATGACACCGTTCGAGGAGGGTTTATATAGCCCAAAACATGCCTCTTGAGGCCAAACTTTCTAATTTTCTCACTTTTCCTGTCTCTCTCTAAGAATGAGAGAACTCATTCACTCTGCCTTCTCTCTAAACTTCCTCCATCGGAGGAAGGCCGGTCACCGATCGGCCACCACCGGCCGTCACATTTCGGCGTCGATAGCCACCGTCGGCCATCGCTCACGGTGGATAAAAATTATAAAATTACCCCAACTTGAACCTTTTTCAACCCTAAAGCTGAATCCGACCTCTATTTGTTCTAAAAATTCCTCAAACACCGTAGATATAGGTTTTTACCTTTAGTGCTTTTGCTCTTTGAAGACGTTAAAGTCTCTGATGACGATACGATAAGCTTTTCTCCTCTCTTTTTGCTATCGGTTATCCACTGCTTTGGTTGTTATGTGTTACTCTGTTACTTTTTCTCCTCAACCGTTTGGGTTGCTATGTATGTCTCTCCTTTCATGATGTTCTTACTATCTCTTGCTCTCTCCGTTTTGTTCTTTTGCAAGTTCGATCGAGTCCTTATATAGGGCTCAGTGGTGCTTCCTTCGGACCGGTCACAAGGGTGCCCTTTTGGTGATTCATCGAACCTACGGTGGTGACTGACCCTAGGGTTGCAACGTGTGTGGCTGTTGTTACTCTTCTGGAGTGTTCTACTAGTTTGGGTGAGATTGGATGGTGACAGCGGTGGTGCTTGAAACTAGAGGATGCGTCTGCTAGGGTGAAAACCCTAGCTGATGAAAGATCTGGGCCATCAGATATCCTTCAATCGGACGGCTGAGAGAGTTGTAGCACTGGAGTTATGTGAGAAACTCTAGCAGCCGATTTGGGTTTTTTACGGGACTGCTGGACATGAACCTAGCTTGGGCTGTTGGGCCTGAATCAATATGGGTTTGGTCCTTCGGGTCTTTATATGTAATATTAGGCCCCAAATTGGGCTTTGTAATATTTAATAATTATAATATATAATAATAGTAGTATAATATATAATTATATAATAATAATATAATAATAATAATAAGAACGGACGAAAATAACTGTCGACAGACGAGTCAAGGTTGAACAGGTTCTTCTCATTAGGAACTTCTTCTCCTACATCGGACAAATTCTTCTCATTATGAACCCTTCCCTGAATATAGTGACCCGATAATCCTCAAGTTTTTGCTCTGATCCACTTTATTCAATGGTGAAAAGTTGGACTGAATCTTTTCTGAAATAATGTTCTTGTGCACGAAATTATGAAAAGTAATCTTTGTAGACTCTTTGAATTCCTGTCAGATATTCAAAACTTGATGAAAAATGAATGTGTATACTCCTACTTTTGCAAATGCATAAATATGTATGCTTGATGTTATTTTCGTGTTTCAAGCTCTTTGGTCTTGTAAATCTTTGTTTTTATATCTTTTTTGAGTTCTTATCTTTGCTGGGTCATTGTTTGATCTGTGATCCTGGCTTTTTTCACTTCTAAAATCAAGATCGATCTCTTCATATTCTATGTGTGCTTCTACAGGGAGTAGCCGGAAATATGCATTGGAACAAATTGTGTTATTGTCATTTCATTATTCATTTTGCCACTTGGGTTACTGACATCTCTCGTGTCACCTTCTGTCAACCACCTATTTCAATAAGTGTGAAATTTAACATGGTGGCTTGCCTTGGATTCCCTAAATTTTATAGGGTAATTTAAAGTATTACCGAAAAACTACTCGTTTGAAGCTAGGTTATGAATAAATGAATGATTTGAAGCTTGAAGTGATAATCGTGAAATTTATTGATAAAATATAGGTTTTTACACAAAGTCATGGAAATCGAAAGAATTGAGTAGAGACAAAAGACATATGTCCCAATGAATTCTAGCACAAGTGTTCCTGAATCAGTAAATTTGACACCTTGAGGTGATCCTCTGTATGGGAGATCTCAATGTTGTAAACCTACCTGCATATGTGAATTCTTTCACGAACTACCAAACTTTCGAGAGGGTTTATTTGCCAAATGCCCCAATATCAAAATGCATTTAAGCCGTATTTTCAAGTTTTCAACTCAAATCTCTCCTTTGGTCTTAAGACGCCCTTTATGGATTTTCATCTTGAACAATCCTTTTCATTTTTACTTTTTTCTCTCTTTTTTTATTTCTAAGCGAAATATTTCCTTGACAGAGTATGAATTTATTGGGTTCCTCATCACTTTTTCGTCCATCTATGCCAAAATCAATGCTCATTCAAAAAATTCCTTTTTGATAACGTATGACCCTTCCTAATAAGCCATCCATTTCCCATAGAAATCTTTATGAATTAACAAGATCTTTTTAAGCAATAGACACCCTATCAAAATTCTCTTGGGTGAACTTTCTTATCATGGGCTTGCATCATCCTTTTCTGGTATATCTGTCCATGACATATATCTTGCAGTCTCTTTCCTTCAATAAGATTAAGTTAATCAACCAAGATTGAATCCATTTTGCTTCATCTAACTATATTTCTTTCAAGACTCGAAGTGATGAAATTTCAACCTCAATAGGTACGATTGCCTCTGTTCCATTGACCAAATAGAAATGGGTTACCTCTGTTGATGTCCGCATAGTCATCTGATATCCATATAGGGAAAAAGGTAATTTCTCATGCCAATATTTGTAGGTTTCAGTAGTCTTCGTAATGATTCTTTTGATATTTTTATTTGCCGCTTCCACTGCCCCATTGATTTTTGGGCGATAGGTTACAGAGTTGGCATGTTTTATCTTAAACTGAACACAGAGTTCATCCATAATCTTTTTATTCAAATTAGTGTCATTATATATGATTATCCTCTATGGCAACCCATACTGACAGATTATCTTTCTCTTTATGAACTTGCAAACTCTTGATCTCGTGATACTGGAATAGAAAGTAACCTTTACCCTCTTAGTAAAATAATCAATTGCCACTAAGATAAAGTGATGCCCATTTGAAGCCTTTGGTGTGATTGCCCTAACGATGTCCACACCCCACATAGAAAATGGCCAAGGTGAGATCATAACATGTAGAGCCGAATGTGGTGTCTAGATTTTATCCGTATATATCTGGCATTTGTGGCATCTTCTTACAAATTTGACACAATCTGTATGCATCGTGGCCCAATAGTACCCATATCTCTTAATTTTCTGGCCATAGATAAATCATTTGCATGTGTTCCACATGTTAGTGCACCTCTTCCATAATACTCTTTGCTTCTCCTTAACAAAATTTGATTACTACCCATTCTGTATAAGATATCTTCATCGAGGAAGTATCTGACTGCCATTATTATGATTGCCTTCTTGTCAATTTCAGATGCACCTGAAGGATATGTTTGGTATCTCATATATTGTAAGATATCTTAGTACCATGGATGACCATCATCTTCTTTTTCTAGGATATAGCAATGTGGAGGGGTTTCATACTATAATACCCCAAATAGCAGGTCAGTGACCTTATTAAAAAGATTTACAAATTGAGGATCTATTTGAATAATTGATAAAAGATAATAAATGATTTGGAATAGTGTTTAAGACCAATTAGTAACAATGGATCAATATAGAGGGCATTTTGGTCTTTTAGAGGAAAATGAATTTAAAATTCATTTTTCTTTGGTATAGTATTAAAGGAAAGGAAAAGGGGAAAACTAAGTCATAAAAGCCATCCCTCTTTTTTTCTCCTTCCCGTGGAAAAGCCCTCCTCCACAGCAAAGGTGAGTTTTCAAATTACTAGTTTATTCATTCATTTTTTTTTGTTGGTTTTTGAAGAATTGAGTATAATAGAAGCTTAAGGAAAGATTAAATGGGATCAAAACTAAGTTATTGATAAGATAATAGAGATTGAAGACAATGGGTTTTTAAGTAATATGTTGAAATATGAGGGTTTATGGATGTTTTATGGTAGATTTGACTTGTTATAGGGGTAAATGAGATATTAGAAACATTAGATTGAATTAAAAGCACATTAGGAAAAGTGGTGTGATTCTTAAAATTTAATGTTCATGGAAGATGTTTGATGTTTAAAGAAACAAAATGAAGGAAAGTTAGTATGGATAATTAAAGAAGAGTTTCATAGTATGTGTAAGGCGTTAATATAACGAATTTGACCTCATTTGGGGTGAAAAATCGAGCTAAAAACTAGAAATTTTGGGCAGGGGTATCGGTACTGATAGAATAGTACCGATACCATGGTAAGAGTATCGATACCAAGCACCATCGAACATAAAATTGGTATCGATATCGTAATGGGGTATCGATACCATAGTATATAAGTATCAGTACCAGGGTAGTAGTATCGATACTATTGATCTTGGAATGACCAATTAGGTTGAAATTGTTATAGAAATTGAGATAATGATATTTGATTATTCTTAAAGTACAAGGTTAAAAAGTATACTAACATTGGTATGTTATGTGTAATTAATGAATAATTGTGTAGATCGGAACCAAGCTCTTGAGTCTAGCAAGAAAAGGGAGAAAGATAAAGATGTTGATTAGTCAGAAGTCTCTACACTTTATTAGCGGAGATTACCAGGTGAGTATTTTGTTGCAAGTATGCAAGAGGAAGAACATTCAAATTTGGATGTTTAAATTTATTTATGTTTTATAATATTGATTATGTTATTTCTATATGTATGGAAAGAATATTATGAATACATTTTAAAGTATGAACTGCTCTAGAGCGAATGAATAAAATAATAATGCATATGAGTGCATTATTGGCATAAAAGAATGCCATAGCACTACAAGCAAATATACCTTTAATGACACACGAACGATGACACACGCTAATTTATGACTTGCAAAAAATGTGTGTCATAAAATAAATGTCATGTTTCTTAAAATATGAACGATTTATGACTTACAATAATGTGTGTCATATTTAATTATCATAATCCAAAAAATTTGCAAAAACACGTAGTACACTTTTTAATTGTGTGTTATCTATAAAAGTCGTCTTTTAATTTCCCCATAATTTTCAGTTTCCCACTTTTTTCCCCCTCGATAATCGGTTCATGCCTAATGTTTTTCACTCCTTTCATTCTCTCCTTTTTCTCTCATGCTTTTCATCCCGATTCTCTTCTTCTTGTTAGGCCCGAGTTTGAATCCCCAGCCTCTACCATCCATTTTCGTCTCTGATGAACTTGACGATCTCCGTCTCTTCCACCGCGCTACAGTCTCTCCCTCCACCTCGTCCTCACAATGATACCACTCTCTTTCTCGCTAATGTCGGTACGATTTATTTTCTTTGGTTTTCTGTTTAATTGAGCTCAAGAAAATGGGAGGTTTGTTCTTAAGAGAGTTGTTTTCCCAACATTAATCGAGTTTTTGATTCCTTTATGTTAGATTTTCAGTGCCCTAACTGAAAAATCATGTTTAAATGTTCCCGATGATGAAGAGAAAAGCAAATTTACTGTGCAAGTAGAAGCTGATGCTTGCACCCCTAAACCATTGATGATTTCTCAGAAAAAACTGGTGAGTGATAAGAAGCATCAGACGGCTAAAAAGATAGCTAATATGATACGGAACCTCTCGGTGTTGAAGCCAAAACCCGGAAATGCTGGAACTCCTAATCTGACTCTAGAAAATTAAGCATTCAAACGACAGAAACTAGATGGAGAAAGATCTAGACAAGTGCTTCTATGCTCTTCTCCTTAGCATGTTTTAGCTTCGACGATTTGTAAGAAGTCTTGTCTCTTTATTACTTCCCTTTGTACCTTAGATTCTGAATGTGAAACCCCATAAGTTACCCACAAGTCAAAACTTGGTCTTCCGACTGGTAGTTCCAATCGGTGCTCTTTCACTGCTGAAACATCAAACAAATTGGATAGAAAGGTCAGTGATAACTTCCATCTTCGCATATTTTCACTAGCAATTAGGAATCAATATTGAAATTTGGTTTGTGATTTCCCTGAAGGTTTGTGTTCGTGGAACAGGCACCATTCGTTTTAATAGCAGAAATGATGAGAAAGTTCCAATCATCTACCAGAGATTTGTCACTTCCTCACAGTTCTATGTCAAATGTAAATAAATAGAATCACATTATTTCGGCTTCAACACCTTCTTTCTTTTTTTCCCACCAAATTCCTTCTAACAAATTAGGATAATTCTGCTATTGTCTAGATTCCAACTCTCAAATTGACAAGGCCTAAAGAACCCGAATTCGAAACGGCACAGAGAATGCCTAAAATTTCAAAAGCACCATAGAGCTTGAGGAAGAAATGATGTCTAAAATTTCAAAAGCAAGACCATTGAACAATAAGGTATTGCCTATAGCATCTACCTCTTTGTTCTTTACCGTTGATTTTTCTCCAGTAAGTTTTCTTTAATTTGTTGTCTATTCTTCTCTTTGGTGCAGATTTTTGAAGCTCCAACACTACCCTCACTACCAAGAAGTGCTCTAGAGCCTCCATAATTTCAGGTAAGCTAGGCTTAAGTATATAAGTGGTGTTGAGGTTTAAATGAAGACAATGCTTGGTATCATACAAAAATAATTGTCCTGTTTCAGGAAATTCATTTGGAGACAATGGCTAGATCAAGTAAGAATGCAGAGACGTCTTCAGTGGCTTCAACAGAAGTGTCTCGTCAGGTTTAAAGAACTATGTCTGCCATACTTTGATTCATTATACACTTGGAAACTTAAATAACTCACTTGCCTTCTATTTCTTTTTTTACCTATAACAGAATCAGTGGAAACCTCTTCTCACAAAACCTAAAACCCCTGTGCTTCAGAAATCTCTGAGGGCAAGGCTTACAAAGGTCAAAAGTTTTATTGAACTTGAGCAGGAGGAACTTGAAAAGTCACCTAAATTTAAATGTGTTCCTCATGTGTGAACTCCTTTGCTAATTAATGCTGCAAACACCTTTTCCTTTTGTTTTTAACTAATTCCCCTTTCTTTTGCATCTATGTAGTTTTATTTAAAAACCGGAACCTGTAAATTTGGTGCATCCTGCAAGTTCCATCATCCAAAACATGGAGGTGGATCCTTAAGCCATGTTTCATTGAATATATTTGGATACCCATTAAGACCAGTTTGGATGATCTCTTTCCTTGTTTTTTCCTCAATTTTTAATTGTCTGTTTTGATGATTCTTTAAACAACTAGACATCAATTTGATGTGTATCCATTAACAGGGTGAGAAAGAATGCTTCTACTATTTGAAAATGGGGTAGTGTAAATTTGGTATTACTTGTAAATTCAACCACCCTCAACCAGCTGGCACATCAATTTTATCATCTGCACATCAATTTTATCATCTACACCTCAATTTTATCAGCCTGTACGGTCTCCTTCTGTCCGGATACCTGAACAGTATGGTGGGGCATCCACCAATATGAGAGTGGCAAGGCCACTACCTTTACCTGGTTCATATGTTCAAGGAACTTATGGTTCTGTACTGTTTTCCCCAGGAATGGTTCCTGTTCAGGGTTGGAATCACTACTCGGTAGGATGATCATCACAGTTGCATTTAAAGATAATATCAAGACTATATGAGATTCCTGAATCTATTTTTCTGCTTACTTGGTGCAAGCGCCTGTAAGCCCAGTGCTATCTCCTGGTACACAAACTGATGTTGGAACCACTTCTATCTACGGACTAACGTAAGTATCTGCTTCAGCACCTTTGCTTGCAGGTCCTTATCCCCCATTGCCCTCTTCTACTGGCTTTTCAAGTAGTAACCAGAAGGAACATACATTTCCAGAGAGACCTGGTGAACCTGAATGTCAATACTATTTGAGGACTGGCGACTGCAAATTTGGATCATCTTGTAGGTATCATCATCCTAGAGACAGGATTATGCCACAAACAAATTGCATCCTCAGCCGGTTGGGACTTCCTTTACGTCCAGTATGAACTTCTCAATACCTTATCTTATATCCTTTATATTCTTTTCATCTGTTTAAGGGGACATGTTGTTATGGTAATTACTCTCATTTAGAGTGGGTCTTTAAGGGATCATGACTTTGAGATCTTGCATTATAAATTAAGTTTGGTTAGGCTATTTTAAATACCTTAATTATCTTGTGATTGTCCTGTTAATCTGAAATTGTGCACTATCTGCCATTCAGTTAAAAGCTTTTGTTCATTGGAGGGGGAAATTGGAGACGACCTTTCAACTCTATTACCTCTTAATTAATTTACTTTTTTCTTAATCAGATTTTCTCTCTCTCTAAAATATAAATTAGGCTTGCTTGTTTTATAAGAGTTCAATGCTCAAGTGTGGGGTTCAGAGGCATCAGTAAGGGTCATATTCAATGGATCCGAGATTTATTCAAACTCCATCGTCATATTTATTTCTTTCTTACTACCAATAATCCAATGCTGAAGGTTTATATTGGCCTCAGAACTTGGGAATCAAATTATTCTTTTTCTAGATTTTTTAGGTTACTCAAAGCTTCTTAATGAATATTGGGTTACGAGCAGTATAGTTTGAGGAGAATATATAGTATGATTATTATATACAATTTGATGTTAGTAATTTTCATGATTGATGATATTACATATGGTCTCCTAATATACGAAAAAAAAAACTAAGAAAATTTTGAGCTTAACCATGTCAGACGCATGACCATATCTGACACTCATCCTAGAGTTTGAGAAACATGGTCTTAAATTTATGAATATTATTGTTGTCAGAAGATATTATTAAGAAGATTCCGCTTACTTATCTTGGAGAGTAGCGTGTTTTGTTTCAAGTAGATTTATTAAAATAGGCAACATAACTC
Source organism: Hibiscus syriacus (assembly GCF_006381635.1). Classification (NCBI taxonomy): domain Eukaryota; kingdom Viridiplantae; phylum Streptophyta; class Magnoliopsida; order Malvales; family Malvaceae; genus Hibiscus; species Hibiscus syriacus. The sequence goes on along the minus strand of NW_024063533.1, from coordinate 7,579,454 downwards.
TAGCAAAGTTCCATATGCCTTAAATAACACATAGTCAAGGTTTTGTTACTTTAACTTTTAATTTCATTTACATTTTTTGGCTAGGTAACACTCGCTTTCTCAGCCAATAGTCTTCATTAGCTTTACATGTTAAAGTCCATAATTGCATGATTTCTACTCAAGTGGCTAGGTATCGTACTAAATAATTGTCCTATTTCAGGAATTCGATCAAAAAGTAAATTCTAGTATGTTCCTCATGTGTTTTAACTTTTAAATATGAATGAAGATTTTCCCATTCACACCTTAAGTTATCATGTTAGGAACTAGGACGGCTTATATCTCTGAAAGGTTTTCGTTGGCTCTTAATTTGAAGTATAGCTACTGCGTATTGTTTCTGCAGATCGTATATTTTGGATTATCAAGAATCAAGCACAATTCTCTAGTTCATGGAGGTGTGTGAGGAACCTGCCATGGATGGCACCAGAACTGCTAAATGGTAGCAACACCAAGGTTTCTAAAAAGGTCAGTAAAGTCATATTCAAGTATATATGTGACAGGTTGATTGAATCCCAAAGGGGGAGTTAGCAAAGAAGGAAAATGTTTCCATTGCGATAAGACCAGACACTAGAAAACAAACTGCCCTGTTTACCTTGAAGAGGTCAAGATGGCAAAAGAAAACGGAACGTTTGTTTCAGGTATTTATGTTATTGATGTTAATTTGTCAACATCTACTTCTTGGGTTTTAGATACCGGTTGTGGTTCTCATAGTTGTACTTCTGTACATGGACTGCAAAAGAGAATGAATATGGCTAAAAGAGACGTGGACCTACAAGTGGGAAATGGATCAAGAGTTGCTGCATTATCTATAGGGACATATGTTTTATCTTTGCCTAGTGGACTTGATTTAAATTTAGAGAATTGTTATTATGTGCCTAGTTTGACTAAGAACATTATTTCTATTTCTTGTTTGGACAAGATTGACTTTGAGATTATTATTAAGAATAATTGTTGTTCTTTTTATCTCGATAGTGTTTTTTATGGTTCGGCACAATTTGTTAATGGTCTCTATATTTTGGATCAAGATAACACCATTTATAACATAAATACTAAGAGATCAAAAACAAATGACTCGAATCAAACTTGTCTTTGGCATTATCGTTTAGGCCATATAAGTGAGAAACACATATCAAAACTTTATAAAGATGTATTCTTAGATTCATTTGTTTTCGAACAATATGATGTATGTGAATCTTGCTTATTGGGAAAAATGACTAAAGCTCCTTTTAATAGTAAAGGTGAGCAAGCAAGTGATTTATTGGGGTTAATACATAGTGATGTATGTGGACCAATGAATACACAAGCCAGAGGTGGATTCCATTACTTCATTACTTTTACCGATGACTTCAGTCGGTATGGGTATATTTATCTTATGCGCCATAAATCTGAAGCCCTTGAAAAGTTTAAGGAATTTAAAAATAAAGTACAAAATCAACTAGGAAAGAGTATTAAGGCAATTCGATCAGATCGAGGTGGAGAATACTTAAGCATAGAGTTTGATGAACTCCTAAAAGAATGTGGGATTGACTCACAGCTTACACCACCTGGTACAGCACAGTGGAATAGAGTTTCTGAAAGAAAGAATCGAACACTGTTAGACATGGTTTGATCAATGATGAGTCATAGTGATCTTTTAACTTTTTTTTGGGGACATGCACTTGAAACAGCCGCTTTCACACTAAATCGTGTTCCATCTAAATGGGTCAAAAGACACCATACGAGATATGGACTGGGAAATGTCCTAGTATGTCTTTTATGAAGATTTAGGGTTGTGAAGCTTATGTAAAACATCAGATGTCTACAAAGCTCAAACCTAAATCTCATAAGTGTATATTTGTTGGATATCCTAAAGAAACTAAGGGATATTATTACTTCAACCGTAACGAGAACAAAGTGTTTGTTGCTCGAACAAGAGTTTTTCTCGAAAGAGAATTTCTCTCAAATAAAGGGAATGGTAGAAATATTGAACTTGGAGAAGTTCAAGGACCAAAAATAAATGATCATGAAGTTGAGCATGTTTCATAAGTTGTTGAGGAGAATTCAATAGATTTAGAAACACAATCACTGTGTATATCCACAAGAGAACATCTTGCACCTGAGAGATTTGGATTTCTCGTTACGACACATGGAGATGTTCTTCTTATGGATCAAGATGAGCCCATGACTTATCAAGAGGTAGTGTCTAGCCCAGACTCTGAGAAATGGCTCGAAGCCATGAGATCTGAGATGGATTCCATGTCAGTAAACCAAGTATGGAATTTGGTTGAACCACTTGAAGGGGTCAAACTTATAGGGTGTAAATGGGTTTTCAAGAAGAAAAAATGACATAGATGGTAATGTACAAACATACAAGGGGCGATTAGTCGCTAAAGGTTTTCGACAAGTTCATGGTGTAAACTATGACGAAATATTCTCCCCTGTAGCTATGTTTAAGTCCATTTGGATCCTGCTCGTAATAGCTGCATTCCATGATTATGAAATCTAGAAATTGGACTTCAAAATCACCTTCCTTAATGGAAAACTTGAAGAGTATGTGTCTATGAAACAACCAGAAGGTTTGTCTTTCCAGGAAATACTGGAAAGGTTTGTCAGCTACAGAGGTCTATTTATGGACTAAAGCAAGCTTCTCGAAGCTGGAATCTTCATTTCAATGATGCAATCAAAGAGTTTGGTTTTATCAGAAATGAAGATGAGCCTTGTGTTTATAAGAAGGCTAGTGGGAGCATTGTTTCTTTCCTAATCTTGTATGTAGACGACATACTCATCATAGGAAATAATATACCTACTTTACAGTCTGTTAAGACTTGGTTAAGTAGTTTTATTTCTATGAAAGATTTGGGTGAGGCAGCGTATATCTTAGGAGTTAAGATCTATAGAGATAGATCAAGACGACTTCTAGGTCTGAGTCAAAGTACATATATAGACAAAGTGCTGAAAAGGTTCAGTATGAAAGAATCTAAGAAAGGATTGTTGCCTATGAGACATGGCATTTCTCTTTCTAAGGAAATATGTCCTTCAACTCCACTAGAAAGAGAATGGATAAATAAGATTTCATATGCTTCGGCTATTGGTTCTATAATGTATGCCATGATATATATACTCGACCAGATGTATCGTATACTCTAATCATGATGAGTCGGTATCAAGCAAACCCTGGTGAAAATCAATGGGCTGCAGTTAAAAATATCCTTAAGTACTTAAGAAGAACTAAGGATAAATTTCTTGTCTATGGAGGGGAGGAAGAGCTTAGTATAAAAGGTTATACTAATGCCAGCTTCCAAACTGACAAGGATGACTCACGATCGTAATCGTGTTTTGTGTTTTGTCTTAATGGAGGTGCTGTAGCTGGAAAAGTTCGAAGCAAGACACAGTAGCTGATTCTACAACAGAAGTTGAATACATTGCAGCCAGTGAAGCAGTAAAAGAGGTTGTTTGGATCAAGAAGTTCATATCGGAATTAGGGGTTGTTCCCAGCATATCAAATGTTGTAGAACTCCATTGTGACAATAATGGAGCCATTGCATAAGCAAAGGAACCAAGATCTCATCAACGATCCAAACATATTCTTAGGCGCTTTCATCTCATTCGAGAGATCATTGATCGAGGAGATGTGGAAATATGTAGAGTACACACGGATGACAACATTGATGATCCCTTGATGAAGCCTCTTACACAACAGAGGCATGATCGTCACACTGAGTCACTCGGTATTAGATATGTGAGTGATCGGTCTTAGTGCTAGTGGAAGATTGTTAGAGTATGCCCAAAGACCAATCATATGGTAATTGTAATAATACTTTTATTTACCGATTTTATTGAATAAAGGCATTGCCGCTATTATTTTCATTTATATATACGTGTTTAACATAAATTGGAAGATAAGAAAGTCCATATAATGACATAATTGTTATTATTAAAAGATCCCTAGTCAAGTATTATTATGGGCATGGACAATAATAATACGCTTAAGACTAACATGTTATTGATTGATGACAATGAGTTGTCATTGACATAGAGATGTCAGAATTGATACATGACTATATTATTAGAGAACAATGTATTGGATTGACCAACCATGAGCATATGTCTTGGATTATTATGTGACAGTCATAACATTGCTCATGGTGATGACTATATGTATGATCCTCAGACTTGAGATTAATATTATCCCAACATATATTGTTGTATGTTTTGATGCAGGTAAACAAGCTCCGTAATTGGTTGCTCTATAAAGACTGTTATTGAATATATCTCAGTATATGTAGTGGGTGTGTATGATTAAGATAGGATTTGTCTTTCCTACATAATAGGAAATATATCATAGGCCACTTGATTGAGTAAGACTATAAACGCATGGCCATGCTCGAATAAGTTGATATGAGATATCATAAACTATTCGTTAATTAAAGTCTACTCTAGATATCAAGAAACAATAGATGTGCTATACAAGTGTGACTATTCCAATACTTGTGCCTATTCTAGATATAAAGGACATAAGGATGTAATACATAAAAGAGTAATCACCAAGATGATATGTCGAATCATATTTTCTTGTAACTTAGGTGACAATGATATATTGCTAGATATCACTCATTGTATGTAATATTAGAATTGTTCTAATAATTACTGCTAACGTTACAAGAACCTACAAGGTCACACCCTAGGATTGAAATGAGCAAAGATGTACAATTTGTTGTATGTTACTAAAATATATGTCTAGAGTTAATTAAATATATGTTTTAATAATCCTGAATATTTAATTTCAATTAATTAAATATATATTTAATTAATTTGAAATAATAAAATCCCTAATATGATTAGGGTAACTTGGATATAAGAGGATTATTAAATTCTAATTAATTAAATATATATTTAATTAATTTGAAATAATAAAACCCTAATATGATTAGGGTAACTTGGCTATAAAAGGGTGTGTTAGGTCTAGCAGCCGTTTTACAACACACACTCAAAACCTTCAGCCGTTTTCTCTCAAAAGTGTTTTGGGGAAAATAAAGATTGCTCTCAATCGGGTGAACTGAGTAGAGGTCGAGACGTGATTTCGTGGAGGCTTAAGATTCGAACCGATCTTCACCACCAGTATTCACTATTGTCCTTGCTTTTTTCAAGGAACCCACTGTAAGTATTCACATCTCTGGGGTGCACCGACGGTCCCAACAGTGGTATCAAAGCCAAGTTAGAAACCTTGGGAAGGGAAAAATGAGTACACGTTAAAGCCAAATTTATGAATATTTAATTTGACAGGTTGATGTATTCTCATATGGAATTTCAATGTGGGAAATCTTGACCGGAGAGGAGCCATATGCTGATATGCATTGCGGTGCCATTATTGGTAAGATTTTGATTTACCAATATACTAATAGCCATGATTAGTGATTATGAATGGAAAATAGACGTGCATGGAAAAGTCATTGATGATCAATCAAATGTTGTTTAATTTAAGATGAAGATCACAAAAGGTTTATGTGAGTTTTAGGCTATTCTAAACAAATTAATGCAAGTACTTGTTAGCAAGACTAAAAACTGTGAATTCGGTCTGTGATAATGTATATAATTTATATGGGAAGTTTTACTAAATAAATGTGTAAAATTTATTTTTACATATGCTTCAAAGAATGCATATGTAAAATTGGTCATTTTAGTACTCTTTGATAGTTATATACTTCACTTTAAATAAGTATAAATTATATACTTATTTCATATATTTTTTACTTAGGTTGGCGATGGGAAGGAAGAATACACGGATGATGACATTGATGATATTCACAAAGAATGGGAATCTTATGTGGCAAACTTTATTTTGCCGTGATATTTTGTATCGACATATGATTACAATATTTTTGATAACTTAATGTGAATATATTGTATGCAAATGGATTGCTTATATATAATATGATATATATATTTAGTATTATGAGGCATTAAATGTAATTTATTTTTATTATTTGTCAATCTACAATATATATATATATAATTTACGAAATACAATCACGACACACACGAATGTGTGTCATCTTTTTTAATGACTTGTTCTTCAATGACACGCAATGTAAGTCATACATGCATGTCATAAATTTATGACACACAAATGTGTGTCATCTTCAATTATGACGGGGCTTCAATGTCGCGCAATGAGTGTCATAAATGCGCGTCATAAATGTGTGTCATAAATGCGCGTCATAGATTTATGACTCACAATTGTTCATCATCTGATATTTATGTCGATGGATTCAATGACAGGCATTTGTGTGTCATCTGCACCCATAGATGACGCGTAATGCGCGTCATTAAAGGGTTTTTTTTTCTAATAGTGTAGCTGAAATGCATATGGGTGCATTATGAGCATAAAAGAATAATGCATATGGGTGCATTATTGGCATAAAAGGATGCCATAACTAAAAATACATAAAAGAATGCACTAAGGCATAAAAGGATTCCATAACTAAAAATGCATGAAAGGATGTATTAACGCATGAAAGGATGTCATAAATGAAATTAACGAGTAATTACTAAAGAAAAATGAAAAGAAAGGTATGTTGGACATACTAAGGATTTTTATGATAAGAATTATGAAAGAAGTTTGGTTTCAATGATAGTGACTTATCTAATCTTTATGGATGATACGAATTATTTCAAAAACTAAGAAATTCATAATAACTTTATGAATTTTAGTATTAGTAGTGGGTATGTAACTCATCTAAATTATATTAAGGGTTAAGAAATGACGGTATTAACACTACCAATGTAAACTATAGAATTTATAATGAGATGAGAGAGTTTGTTGGTATTATGAATTATTATTATAGTACAAATTGTTTTAAAATACAAGATTTATGGTATAACTGTGCAATTGGCAGAAAGGTGTCAATTATGCTAGTTAGATGAACGGTTAAACACTATTGAGTAAAAGATGAACGGTTAAACACTATTGAGTAAAAGATGAACGATTAAACACTGTTGAGTAAAAGAATAATGGACTAGTTGTGCATTTAACAGAAAAGTGTCAAATATTCAAGTTAGATGAAAGGCTAAATACCTTTGGGTAAAAGAATAAAGGAATTATAATGTATTGTAATATGAATGGTGCATAAGTGATATAAAGAGATGATATATATATATATAATGTACAACAATGCATAACTATTATAAGTGGATGATATAAAGGAAAACGTAAACATAACATAATAGGCATGAAAGAATGCCCAAATGAAAATACAAAATGGTGTATTAATAGTATTTAAGGTGCCGCCATGTTGATTATAAAAGATACATGATCAATTGGTACCTTGGTGAAATACATGTATAGTACTTTCACATTTAAAGTACACATGGCGAATAAAGAATAAAGGAGGAAATATTCCAGAAGAATAAGTACGATGGGCATATTAAGAATAATTTTCATGATGGTATGAAAGAATTATAGTTTAACTGTGAAGGGCTTAACTGGTCCTTATGAATGATGAAACTAAATTACTCATTCAATATTTATAAGATATTTTCATATAATTGTAATAATTTTGCAGTATTATATCTCACTAAGTAAATACTTAACGTGTGTTTCTTTCACGCGTAGGTAAAGGTAAAGATTAGTTGTGTAAGGAGTCTCCCCTTAGTTGATACACTACCAATGAGGAATCTCCATATACTTTAAGCGTCTTTTCTTTTCTCTCAATGACTGGTTTTAACCCCATAACACCTACTTCGATTCTGCCATGTTGTTGGTGCAAAAGAATTCCAATTTACTCGAGAAAGGATAATATATTTCTTTTAGGGAAATCAACACTACTCCAATTCCTTTCCTAAAACGTTGGAAGCTCCATCGAAGTACAATTTCTAGGATTTGTCTTCCATGGCACTTTTTTCTTCAGTTGAGATGCACGTCAAATCCTCGTCAAGGAAATTGAAGTTTAGAGACTTTTAATCTTTCAAGGCACAACTCGCAAGAAAATCAACTATGACACTCCCTTTTATTGCCTTTTGGCTCACATATATAATATCAAACTCAAATAACAACATCTGCCACCTAGCCAATCTTCCAGTCAAGACGGGCGATTCCATCAGGAATTTTAATGGATCCATCCTCGATATTAACCATGTGGTATGGTATAACATGTACAGCCTAAGCCTTCGGGTTGCCCAAACTAAAGCACAACACAACTTTTGAATAGGTGGGCATCGGGTCTCGCAATCAGTGAATTTCTTGCTCATATAATAAATGGCTCTCTTCTTTCTTCCTGATTTGTCATGTTGCCGCAACACACACCCCATTGAATTCTCGAAAACTGTTAAGTAGAGAATTAATGGCCTGGCATACACTAGTGCTACTAGGATTAGAGAATTGGACAAGTATTTCTTGATATTCTCCAAAGCCTCTTGGCATTCGTTATTCCAAACCTCAGGGTTATTCTTCCTGAGTAATCTGAACATTAGATCGCACTTATCAATTAGTTGGGAAATGAACCGAGATATATAGTTTAGTCTTCCAAGGAACCCTCGAACTTCTTTTTACGTGTGAGGTGTAGGAAGATCTTGAATCGCCTTGATCTTTTCTGGATCGATCTCGATTCTTTTCTGACTCACCTTGAAGCCTTGTAATTTCCCTAATTTTACCCCAAATGTGCATTTGGCTGGACTGAGCTTTAATTGGAACTTTCTCATCCTTTGGAAGAGTTTTCTTAGGTTCTGTATATATTCTTCTTTGGTTTGGGATTTGGCAATAATATCATCCATGTATACTCTGGTTTCTTTATGCATCATATCATGGAAGAGAGTCACCATTGTTCTTTGATAGATTGCCCCAACATTTTTCAGCATGAACGACATCACTTTATAGAAAATGCCCCACATGATTATAAATGTCATTTTCTCCATGTGTTCAGGATTCATTCTATGAAGGAAAACCATGAATGCCCCAAAATATTATCCACCAGAGTATCTATATGAAGTTGTGGAAAATTATCTTTCAAGCTAGGCCTATTGAGGTCTCGATATTCCACGTATATGCGAATCTTCCTATCTTTCTTAAGTAAAGGGACGATATTGGCTACCCATTCAGAATACTTTGCCTCTTGAAGGAAACCTGCGTCAATCTATTTCGTAATTTTCTCTTCGATCTTTAATAGCATATCTGGCCTCATTCTCCTGAGTTCCAACTGAACTGGCTTGCATTCTGGTCTAATTGGCAGCTTATGGACTATTATATCAGTGCTTAACCCATGCATATCCTGGTATGACCATGCAAAGACGTCCTTGAACTCTTAGAGCAAACTTATCAATTGTTTCTTATTACTATAGACAGAGTAGTGCCAATTTTTATCTCTCTCCTTATTTATGTTGTTCCCATATTCACCAGCTCGGTTTATTCCTTGTGGGGTAGAGATTGTTTTTCTTCCTTTTCCACCAGTCTTAATAACTCTTTAGGAACATCTCAATCTGCCTCATCTTAGCGCTCATTAACTTCTTCCAGACACAAAGGTCACTCAAAATTTATCCTATGACTGAATTCAGGAAAACTCAATCTACTATCATTGTGACATCTGCATAAAATTTGGCTTGGTTGCATTCGAATACAATTGTGAAGAATAAATAATATTGTGTAAAATACACGATACAAAAATGCGAAGAATGAAAATGATTTCCATTTGAAAAATAAGAAAAGTGTCTTTCATTTATCAATTCTTGTAACATTGATTTATATAAAAAGTCCCTTTTGATACTTTTAAGTATTGAAAAAATTTATCCTTGAGCATTACTTTGAATTATACCTAAACACTACATGAGGTCCTCTACAATCCAGTTATTGAGTTCTTCACCAGGGAAGTCAATACAGATTTCAGCTGAAACCTTTCCAGGATGGTTGGCCCCGGTAATCATGTTGACAGATAGTCCTTCTAAAGCTTCACCCATTATATTCTACTCTTTCATCAGCTCCCTAGTATTGAGAGCATCGGTCATTTGTTGTTCTATATCGTACACCCCTCCAAATTTGAAAAAAACTCTATATAGGTGGGAATGACATATGTTCCCCAGGGATATCTTCACCTTTCATTCTGGTCTTTCTTGCTTCTTCCCTCTTTCTCAGTTCCTGGCCATGCTGTTAGAATGTTGGCTTGAATATGAGCCCGAAACGATCTTTCTTCTATTCAATGGCTATGGGTTGTACCAATACTTGTAGATTCCTACCCATTCTTTTTCGATCTTTGCCCATCTTCCCTAAGTTTATCTCTCCTCCATCTTGGTATAATCAGATAACATGGGGAGTGGAATTTTTCTTCCTTTGGCAACATATGCTACATTGATGAACTATAAGGCACTCAAGGATCATTCCAAGGTGTCCTCGTTGATGTCGATATATTGAGCATCAGTTGTTACTGAAGAGATGATTTTTCTTCAGCCCTGATGTTGACCATCTTTTCATCAATCACGAATTTCACCTTCTGGTGTATAAATAAAGGGACTGCTCTTGCATAATGTATCCAAGGTCTCTTGAATAAGCAGTTGTAGGCTGGGTGGATGTCCATTACAAAAAAGTCAATGTTGAAGATAGTAGGTCCAATTAGCAAAGGTATCTCTATTTTGCCCATCACATCTTTTTTTGGTTCTATCAAATGCCCTAACAACATTATGGTAAGCTCTCATGTGTGAGTTGTCTACGAGCAACCTCTGTAGCGTAGTCAGATGCATTACGTTTAGCGCAGACCCATTGTCTATTAGGACTACTGGTAAAACATAACTATGGTAGTGAGAAGTGATATTTAAAGCTTTGATGGATCTCATCCCACCTTCCAGGATCTCATTATCTGTGAATGTGATGTAATTATTTGCAGTTATATGTCCCACGATTTAGTCTAACTTATCTTTTGATATATTCTCGGGGATAAATGTGTAGTTTAACACTTTTAGCAAGGTGTTCTAATGTACCTCTAAATTGATTAACAAATCTATTATTGAGATTTTGGCATGCTACTTGTGAAGCTGCTCTACCAGGTTGTATTCACTATACTTTAGGAACCTTAGGAATTCACGAGTTCAAGCCTCAGTCACTGGCTCATTTAATTATTGGTTGAGGTTCCTTGTTAAAGATTTTTTGCACTACTGCCTTGGATTTATCTTTCACCTTGTCTGCCTCTGTGGACATCTCGGGTAAGTAACATCTTCCACTCCTTGTGAAGTGGCCTACTTCACTCACCTCTTCAATGATTGGTTTCTTCTACTTCTGTATTATTTCAGAGGGCCTAGACCCTTCTTACAGAGACATATTTGTAGCATAATTCCAATTAGCTTTCTATGTGTCTTTAAGTAGGAAAGGAGGTGGAGTTGTAATCACAACTTTAGAAGTCATTGAAAGAACTCTCGTTTCTAGGATCGACTGTGATGACCACGATTTTTCTTATTCCTTGTGTTTTATTAGAGCCATCCATCATGCAAACATCCATATTTCTTTTGTACTCCTCTTGATCAAAGAATTCTATCTCACCCTTGTTCATCATTTCTTGAAGTAATTCTCGAAATTCATCGCAACATTGAATGTCATGACCCTCTTCTTGGTATTCATCCCTACTTTACACAATTGTTCGAACACCCATTTAAGAGAAAAATTGATTTATGAAACATCTTTCTTCAACCTCCCATTGTTCTCTTCGTCAATCATATTTACTCCTTGACCCCCATGATTGAGTTGGGGATGAGTGCTTATAGATGGTGCTTTGAATTCTAGGTGTTTTGTGTTGATCAAATTTTGCACAATCTTTTTAAATGCCATGCAGTTCTTGATATCATGGTTGGTAATCCTTGAGTGATACTCGTAGTGGGCATTGGCATTATACAAATGAGGGTAAGGCAACTGGAGTATAGTCAACTTATAGGGGCATATTATGTTTGATTTCAACAACGAGGCATATATTTCAGAATACGGTATTGGCACAGGTGAGAAGATCATCCTCGTAACCTCTTTCCTCGTCCTTCTTTTCTCATTGGTGTTCATATTCTCTTTCCTAGAATGAGTAATCATGACACTAGCTACGACATTTTTTGTAAGTGTTTGTATGATTCACCTCATTTTTTTCTTCTTATAATAGGGCTTCTTAGACCCTTCTTCATCCTCAATCTTACCAATCTTTATGGAATTTTCAATTAATTCACCAGAAATGATCAGATCAGCAAAATTCTTGGTGATAACAGATGTCTAAGATACAGGGCCTTCAAGGTGTTCACAAAGATAACAGTGACTTCCTTCTCCTGTAGTAGGGCTGCACCTGGGCGGCTACGTCACTCTACCTCTGGGTATACTACCTGAGAGTTTTGTTATGTCGCTTTTCCATATTCTGTAGAGTCCATTGGTTAGGGACCAAAATGATGACATAGCGGTACTACTCCAGAAATTCTTTGGCTAAATGTTTCCATGATTTGACGTGGGATTTTGTTAGCTAGTTGTACCACTTCGCAGCAGATCCAAACAAGCTATCCTGGAAACAATGTATCAACAACTTCTCAATTTTGGTATAGCCAATTATCCTCCTACAATACATGGTGGGGTGGGCATATGGATAGGTGATCCCATCATCTTTTCGAAGTTTGGTTCCTTGAACTTTGGTGGGAGGATAAGTTCAAGGACTGGGCTTAATTCTATAGCATCCATTCTATAAAATGACTCAATTACCTCTACCAATCGTACCCTTTCCTCTAAATTCTTAAGCTGCTGGGTGAGCTCACTATTTACTTTCTCTTTTTTCAGCCAATTCATTAAAGTCAGGTGGTAACTCTTCTACACCTGATTCGACAGGTCTCGCTCTGGCCGCAGATGGATAGTTCACTGTGAATGAAGGCTCTGTATGGTGTTATTGGTTGGCCACATAGACTCTAGGTCGAGTCTCCTGTGGAGTTGGGGGAGTGAATGGAAACATGCACATGTGTACAACCTAGAGGATGTGAGTGATTTGGTGTAAACTCGATGGGTGTTGAGGGTCAGACGCATAGCCAGCTAGGTGAGACAGTTTAGGGCCAAATCCTAGTGGATGTAAGGGATCCTGATTGGATGATAATGGATAATCAGCAGTGGATTTTACGGCAGTCGAATGCTTTTTGAATATGTCCTCAATCTTCTTTAGTAAGTCTGATTGCGAACTCACGATATTAGCTTCGATTTTACTCAGTCTCTCTCTCATTTCTTCTTGTGTGTCTCATTGATTTTACTCATTTCAGGCCAGTCTTTCTTCCATTTTCTTGGTTGACTTACGAGTACTATAGGGGTGTGTGGTCTCTTTACCAATATTGAGGGTCAGGATCACTACAAATGATCGAAAATCGTATTTTATTATATGGTGTCTTATTAAATGAATGAATGTTAGAATGCCATACATTAAAACTTAAAGATTGGAAAAACATTAAAATGTTAGTGCAAAAGATATTGATTCCAGAATAAGCAGTCCATTCAAAAAGTTCTCAACAACACACAATGCCTAAGCACTTAGGGAAATAAAAGACACCAATAGAGAACTACATATAATATCTAGCCATATCTCCTAACTTCTCGAGCTCAACCATCATCTCATTAATGCATCGCTCTTTTTTCATATTTTGGAACCATAAAAACTCTCAAGACAACAACTTCTTCAGATAACTCAAATACTTGCTGAGTAACATTGCTAGCCTGATCCACTGCCTTCTCCATCTCTTCATGCTACATCTGAATGACATCATTAGCTTGGCGTAGTGCGGTCCTAAGCTCTTTATAAGTTAAAGATCGGCATCGTTTGAGCTGTTGGATTCGTTCATTGCATCTTTGTATTATTGCCCCCAACTTAGCAATCTTATTCTTCAAAGCCTCATTTTCTTGCATAGTCAATTCCCGAGCTGATGAGTAAATCAGATCTCCTCCTTCCAAATCAACTATTGTTTTCTTCAAGGCCCCATTCTTTCTTTGAAAGAAAATGTCATTGTTGTTGTAAGGATTCTGAAAAGCCTCCTCTAAACTAATAATTTGTGATTTGAGTTGCTCAATTTGTGCTCGTCTTTGTTATACCTCTTAATTGGCCTTATCTATTTGTTCTTTTAATCTTTGGGCATGTTGCACAACTCGCTTCTTTTCTTCCTTTCTTATTCCTGCACTTCCTTTTTACTCCGTCTAACTTCACTTTCAAAGCCTTAATTGTATGATGTAGACCTTTAGCCTTCATATTCTTTTCTATGTCTCTAAAATCTCAGTCTAGGGCATCGAAAGTCTCTTGGATTCTCTTTATTTCCTTGGTTAACTATTTTATCACCCCGTAGCACTTTACTAGCTCAAGGTCCCACATCGTTTTCTCATCTGAGAAACTTATTTGCACTTTTTCTTTATTCAGATTCATCAGCCTGATTTCTTCTCTTAATATCTTGGCTTCAGTCGAAAGCCTTGTTAATCATTTCTCGATGGTCAATCATCTTTTAAATTTGGTTTCAGGGTGTTCTCATTGATTCTATCTATCCTCTAAACCTCAAAGGTCGTTGTTAATGTTGGTTCTATCATCTTGAAATTTATGAAACATGGATTTTTCAAGCATTGTATATCTTCGAGATTTGGTCTCTATAATTCAAGGTAGAAAAGGAAAACTTTGTCTCATTCAGTCTATGAGTAGCTGGTATGAACTGTCAGGCACTAAACTATCGAAGTACCATCAAAGGAGTGTAGCCAACTACTCCCCATAATCCATATAACATAACACATTTGTCATTGCCACATATGTACAATATGTATTCCTTGGGCAACAAATACTGATAAGTTCTTAATTTAGTTAGTATTTGCTTTTAAATTACTCCTTAATCATTGGATTTTGTGGCTTAATTGTTCGTTTTGATTCATTTTCTGTGCAGGACGCCAGATTTTGGAAATTGCACAAAAAGGACATAATTTTACAGTTTTTTTATTTTAAAAATCAAACCTGGCTGAAATTCAGATTTGAATTAAACTCAAGTTTAGGATAATATTTTAAACATTATATTTTATCTTTGTATTTTAGTCTAAATAGGTTTTAGTATTTTAATTAACTTTTAGGATATTATTTTTATATTTTATCTTTGTTTTTGGTATTTTGGTTTAAATAGGTTTTAGTATTTTAATTAGGATTTAGAATATTATTTTAAATATTATTTTTTAGGTATTTATTTTAAATAGTTTTAAGTGTTTTAATTAGGATTTAAGATGTTTTAGCTTGTTTTTAGGAATTTGAAGGCTATAAATACCCTCTTAGGGTCAGCCTAGAAACATATCTCTCATCTGAGAATAAAATCTTCTTTTTCTCTCTAGCTTTCTCTATATTTTTTCGTATACTTTTCAATTATGCTAAGTATGATTTTGGTCATGCTATGATTTTGGTCATGCTTTGCTAATTTTCTTTTAAGCCAAGGGCTAAAGCGAAGACTCACTTCCAAGCGTGAGAATTGTAAGGTACTTAAATCACTTCAGATTTTTCTCTCTGTTTTCTGAGCTTACTTTTAAAATCAAAACGATTTCGACATTGATCCGGATGTTGTTATGGTTAACGTTATAAGAAGGATTTGTTTATTGAAGCATATTCAACTTCCTGAGAACACACTTAGCAAAATTGTTTGCTAAGAGCAAACTGAGATCGGAACCAGTTATTATTGAAACAACATAATCCGAGTCGGCAACAAAGAATTGTCCTTGTAGTAACCGACGTGAATCTTGAAATAAAAATCAGTTTCGATGATTCGAGAAATTTGAGGCAAAGCTGAAGTCTGAGGCTGCTTTCACTATAAGTTTTCTTTATCCCTATCTCTTTAGATTATTTATTTAATTATTTCATTTAAATCTTATCTTTTATTTTTTTTAAAAACTTTTAAAAACCCCCCATTTTTATTTTACTACTATTATTTATTTTATTATTTTCCCTTTTATTTATTATTATGTATTTTATTTTATTAAATCTTTTCAACTTTACCTGGAATTCTATCTCCTCCTAAAACCAAGAAACAATTTTACTAAATCAGAAATACCACAGTCCCTGTGGATCGACCCTGCTTCTCTATGCTAACTTTTTCTTTTTATTTAAGAAGTCGAGATTATTTTGATAGCAAAATGACAATTATCAAATTGGTGTCGTTGCCGGGGACTAACTGCAAGTACTGATTTATTTTTCTACTTTTTGATTTATGACCAGAACAAACCCAGGTGAATTTGTAGATCTAGATCCGGAGATCAAAGCACGGTCACGAAGAATCCACACAAATGCTTAGAGAAAAGAGAAAAAGAAAAGAAGAACAATAGCAGAGTTCAGAAGAAGAATCAAATCTGGAGACTGAAGCAGTCGCATACAACATTCCGATGGCTGAAGAAGAACAAACGATCGGAGAGTTAACCACATCTCATGTCACTCAGACGCCATTATGCATTAATTTTCCTAGTGGCGGGACTCCGTTTCAATTAAGACAAGACTCATTCATCTTCTTCCCACCTTCCACGGCTTTCCCACTGAAGATCCGCACAAACACTTGTTGGAATTCAACATGGTTTGCGCTAGCATGAAACCACGGGGAGTTACCGAGGATCAAATTAAATTGAGAGATTTCCCTTTCTCTTTAGCCGACTTGGCTAAAGATTGGTTATTTTATTTACCTCCTAATTCAGTTAATTCATGGGCTAACATGAATCGAATTTTTCTTGACATGTTATTTCCAGTGGCTAAAGCAAGCGAGTTACGAAGGAGCATTTTTTCCATTCAACAAAAGACCGAAGAAAGTCTTTATGACTATTGGGAACGATTTAAAAAACTTTGCGCACGATGTCCGCAACACAGATTAAGTGAGCAAACGTTACTTCAATATTTTTATGAAGGCCCTTTACCAATGGAGATGAAAATAGTGGATGCCGCCAGTGGAGGAGCTTTAGTCAATATGACCACAACAATAGCAAGGGAATTGATTTCAACTATGGAATCAAATTCTCAACAGTTTTCAAGTGAACCCAGCCGATGGGTTCACAAGATAAGTACATTTTCCCTTGAAAATAAGTTAGATAAATTAATTGAAGTAGTTAATTCACTTGTTACAGAAAAATCTGGAGCAACAAGAGCATGTGGGATATGTACAAAGCTAGACCATCAGATGGATTGTTGCCCGCTGATACAAGAAGGAGGCAATGCAGAAATCAATGTAGTATGGAACTTTCCAGGTCCTCCACAAATACAATACAACCTATATAGCAATACTTATAATCTAGGATGGCGAGACCACCCAAACTTTATCTACGCGGCAAATCAAAGACCATCATTGGAGGAACTCATAGGAAAGTTAGCAATTTCATAAGAAAAGTTAATTGCATCCCAGGAAAATTTCCAAAGCCAAACCGAAATACATATTCAAGAGTTAGATAACCAAGTACGTCGACTAGCTCAAACTATGGGAAAATTGGAATCACAAGGAAGACTATATTCTCAAACGGAGTTAAATCCAAGAAAGAGTGTTAGTGCCATCACACTCTAAAATGGAAAAGTTATCTCACCTGAAGTTCCATTAGAAAAAGCCACACATCAGAAAGAACAAGAGAACACACCACCTTCAGAAATATAAGGTACGAATAACACCCATCCTTCTCTTTCTTCTCATGAAATCATGCCACCACCCTTCCCATCAAGATTGATGAAGCTTGATAAAAGAGCTAAAGAAAAGGAGATATTAGAGGTGTTCCAAAAATTTCAATTCAACATACCTCTTCTTGAAGTAATTCGACAAGTACCAAGGTATGCTCGATTTTTAAAAGAACTTTACACTATAAAGAGGAAATTAATGGGTCACGAAAAGGTAAATTTGGGAGAACATGTCTTTGCAATTTTTCAACGAAATCTCCCATTAAAGATGAAGGATCAAGGTATGTTCGCTATACCTTGCAAAATAGTTGATTTTAAAATTAAACGTGCAATGTGTGACTTAGGAGCTTCAATTAATGTTATGTCATTTTCTATATATAAAATGATTACTAACGAGCCTTTAAAGAAAACAGGAATAACCATACAGTTGGCTGATCGATCTTTGATCTATCTAGTGGGAGTAATAGAAAATGTCTCAGTAAAGGTTGATGTATTATTTTTTCTCTGCAGATTTCTATGTTATTGACATGGAAAATGACAGGCCGGATACTTATTTAGAGGTACTTTTAGGCCGACCCTTCCTAAGCACTGCACATACAAAGATCGATGTTAGAAGTGGTATACTGACAATGGAATTTGATGGTGAGATCGTTGAATTTGATGTTTACAAAGCAATGAAATTCCCTGATCATGTTGAAAGAATTAATTCAGTTGAAATTATGGATCCTTTAATTGATGAATATATTGAATCTATTTTTTCTTATGATCTTTTTAAGGATCCTGAACTTTGCCACGAAGAGGAAGAAAAGGAGTTTAAAAATACTAATTCAATCAATTCTGATTAATCTTTATCTTCCTCTAAAACTAAAATTTTACCTTCTATTTTGCAGGCACCTGAGGTAGAATTGAAACAATTACTGGAGCATTTGAAATATGCCTTTTTGGGTGAAAATGAAACTTTGCCTATGATCATCTCAAGTAAATTATCTGAAGGAGAAGAGGAAGCTTTGGTAGCAGTGTTGCGCTCTCACAAAAAAGCCATGGGATGGACCATTGTTGACATTAAAGGATTAAGTCCCTCGACTTGCATGTACAAAATCAAAGTCGAAGAAGGAGCAAAGCCATCACGAGAAGGACAACGCCGATTAAATCCACCGATAATGGAAGTAGTAAAGAAAGAAATTCATAAACTCCTTGATGCTGACATAATCTATCCGATATCGGATAGTAATTGGGTAAGTTCGATTCATGTGGTTCCCAAGAAAACGAGAGTAACAGTGGTCAAAAATCAAGAAGGGGAGTTAGTGCCCACAAGAGTTCAAAATGGATGGCGAGTTTGTATTGATTACAGGAAGTTGAACTCTCTTACTCGAAAAGATCATTTTTCTCTTCCTTTTATAGGTCAAATGATTGAAAGATTAGCTGGGAAAACTCATTATTGTTGCCTTGATGGTTTTTCAGGTTTTTTTCAAATCCCAATGGCGTCAGAGGATAAAGAAAAAACAACTTTTACTTGTCTCTTCGGTACATTTGCATATAGATTAATGCCCTTTGGTCTTTGTAACGCACCGGTCACTTTCCAAAGATACATGTTAAGTATATTTTCCGACTATGTGGAGAAGGGCATCAAAGTCTTTATGGATGACTTCACGGTTTATGATAATTCTTTTAATGAATGTCTTGATAAATTAACTAATGTGCATAAAAGATGATTAGAATATAACCTTGTTTTAAACTATAAAAAATATCGTTTTATGGTTGATAAATGGTTAATTTTAGGTCATATTATTTTCGTAAAAGGAATTATGGTTGATAAAGCTAAACAAGATGTTATAACACTATAAGAAAATATACATTTAATGACATACGAACAAAGACACGCGCTAATTTATGACTTGCAAAACACATGTGTCATAAAAAATGTCATGTTTTTTAAAATCTGAACGATTTATGACTTACAATAATGTGTGTCATATTTAATAGCCATAATCCAAAAAAATTACAAAAACACGGAATACACTTTTAATTATGTGTCATCTTTAAGAGTCATATTTTAATTTCACCCCCATAATTTTCATCCTTTCCCGCTTCTTTCCCCTCCATAATTATCAGTTCACGCCCATGTATCACACAACAAATGGAACCCCACTCTTATTTTAACCTATTTTAAAACAAACAACCAGAGAAAAAGCTCCAGACTTTAGCAGTTGCAAACGCCAAGAGAATCTAAGTTTCCCTTGCAAATGAGGGTTAGAATTGTTTTTCTTTATTATTATCATTTTCGTAGTGTTTTTCCCCGGTAAATATTCATTTTTGTTTTTTTTACAGGGGGAAGTAATCACATTGGCCATCCAATCCATGGGTGTTGCTGAATAAAAGGGACTTGTTTATTTCAGGAATAGATATTGTAAAATCCAAGGAAACTGGGGGAAAATTAGGTGCAGTGCTTATATCTGAGATTGTTGATACCAACATTCCACCATTCCCAATCTTACATTTTTTCTTTGAAGCTCTCTTAATATTTGCCCCTTCCTTTTCACTTCCTTCATGTGGTCTCATTTTCTGGTATTAAAACCCCCCAAAATCCTTAATAGAAACCCGTGAACTTGCAAATCTATCTGCCCCTGTTTGTTATGTCTTGAAAGGAGTTTTCTTTATACTGTTTTTTTTTGTGTGTGTGTAACTTATGAAGAAAGATCTGCGTTCGCATTGGAGTTTAAGGTACTGTAAGTCTGTAATCTCCACTTTGGGTATCCTCAAATTTTGGAACTTTGTTGAAATAGAGCCAAAAGGGTACCCAAATAATCTCTTTTTTTTCTTATTTTTTTCTGGGATTTTTGCATGTTGATTGATTTTCAGATTGCTTACTATATAGGAAGACGATGGCTGGCAATGGGATGTTATACCCAATTCTTGGATTTGCTTCGTGTATGGCTTTTATTTATATGTCTTTTGGTGATTTGAAGCTTAGTAGTTTCCCTAGGGAACGGGGATTAAGTTTTGTGGAAAGGAATGGGACTCATTTCTTTTTAGATGGGAAATCATTGTACGTTAATGGCTGGAATTCTTACTGGTTAATGTCCCATTCTGTGGAGGAAAATACTAGACCTAAGGTCAGTGCAATGCTTCAAGCTGGTGCAAGGATGGGGTCTCACTGTTTGTAGAACCTGGGCCTTTAATGATGGTGGCTATAATGCTCTCCAGATTTCCCCAGGGCAATTTAATGAGCGAGTTTTCAAGGTATTTGTTCGAGATTTGGGTTTTTCTTTTTTGTAAATTTTGATATTTGCATCGCATCAGTTGTATAATCTCAATCCTATATGATCTGTTTGTTCAATGCAAGCGCCATTTTGGTTTCAAATTTACATGAGATTATTGCACAGTTGCTAATCTAAACTAGGATTGTCTTGAATATAAATATGATAGGGCTCTCTAAAACTGTAATCTAGAAAGTTGGAAATGAAAGAGAATAGCAGGATAAGCTATTCGGATTTCAATTTGCTTCTATTTCTAGGCCGATTGATTAGAAATATGTCAAAAATCGTTTAATAATCAACTCAGTTGTGTTCTTGAATGTCGGTTAGTATGATAGTAGAGTACAGTTTCTCGGTTAATGTTATTTATGTTGATGAATATCGATCTTTCCAGGCCTTGGATTATGTCATTGCAGAAGCAAGGCAGCATGGAGTCAGGCTGCTTCTGAGCTTAGTAAATAATTTGCAGCCATATGGTGGAAAGACGTAGTATGTCAACTGGGCGTGGCAAGAAGGCATTGGTTTGAGATCTTCTAACGATTCCTTCTTCTATGATCCATCAATCCGCAAATATTTCAAGAATTACGTCCTGGTATCTCATCGTCTATCTAACTTTCACCAATATCTTTTTCTTATATTTGAATAGTGAAAATTTTCTTCCCCTGCATCACGAAGCATGTGTATCACTGCATATCTTCTGTGAATTGTTCTTGGAGTACTGACATTACATTGTTAAAATAGATAAATCTTAATGTTCAAAGGGGAACCCGATGCTGCAAGTTTCGCATCAACTTGTTTATAAATTTAGTGCTTACTGTATATAGCCCTGTAAACAACAAGTACCAAGCGTCTCGCTTGTTGATGACAAAGACAAAAGTTACAACAATTTGATTGTGAAAGAGAACTGAAAGTGAAAGGAAATGTGTTACTCCATAATTATCAAATAATGGTTCAGTTTTAGTTATAGATGTGCTTGATGATATACATAGACTTTGAATTGATTGCTCATTTGCGACAGTGATGTTGGGGAAATCAATAATGTTTGTGGTCCATTTTTTATGGTATATTATTGATACTCCTATATTTATATCCCTGCATTAATGGAAAAATAACTTTAATTTTTTTTAAAAATGGAAAATAAGCTGGGCTGCTAAGATTATTTCTAGTGAGATAGGATGTAAGTGTTTGACTACTTAATCAGTTTTTCACAAACAGAAAACCTGATTAAAGTTTTCATATTTTTGGAATCTTTACTATTAAACCTTTTGAGAAGTTCTATTTATTCCATAAATATTTGTTTGAATATCCTCCTGAAATTTTGCTTTTGGTGATTTTTCTGTTGAAATATGTTTTTGCAGCATTTTCCTTATGCTAAATTGAATGTGATTTTTATTTGTATGCGTAGATTTTGGAGTGCTTATACTTTCTTTGTCATATTGTTGCTATTTGCTAATTATCAACTGGGGCCTCAATATGTTTGCACAAGTTTCTGGACATTTGTTTGCACCACCTGCATTGGAATACATTAAGCGTTCAATTTGGTTGGCAAGTTGAGTTTTCTTGACATATTGGTTGCTGATTAGCTTATATCTAAGAGACTGCATTTAATGATAGTCAGACGTCAATAAATTTTCTAAAATGGCTATCGGTTTTAATTGTTTCCAGTCGGGAGTTCACACACAGAGTTAAATCAGTATCTATGGCTAAATTCACTTCTCAAGAGGTTGCCACTCTTCAAGAAGGGGAAATCAAGTAAAGATTAACCTTCTCTCTCCCTCTCTTGATAAAGATTTCTTGATAAAGAGCAAAATGAACAAATAGCTTCAGGACAACATTCCTACAATAGATGATTCTCCCTTTACAATATCATGCAACAAAAGTCCATAACTGATCAAGCTTTTTTAATTCATTACTTGTGATAGTTAGGTTTAGGTTACAACTAAAGCAATTATGTTTTTTTTTTCGGTTTCAATTTGATTAGGAATGAACTTTACGTTTATGCAATTCATTCTCTCCATTTTTACGTTATTTATTTCTTATTGCAGTGGGTGTTGTCTCCCAAGTACTTCAATTTCCCGTTTCCTATGACGTTGACAATGATTTACATGTTTCCTATGAATCTTCTCTTACTTAGAACGTAACAATCTTGTCTCCCTCCTATTTGTTGGATTAGGACATGGAAATTTATAATGCTTAATTTTACAATAAACTATGATAATAGTTGTTCGGTTTCTTCATTTTCTTAAAGCATCCACTACCATCACATATTAGATGTGTGTGTGGGATTATATTAAGAAACTTATAAAAAAATTGAATATACCCGTGCCGAACTTATATTCATTTTAATTATTTGACATTTTAGTAGGTCAAGAAATTCAAAGACAAGGGACACAGTCAACAACCAACTACAACTGTTGATCAGAAAAGAGCCTTTCCAAAGCGTTCAGCTGATGGCGCCAGTGATGGATTTGTTACTTCCGCTAGGGGCCTCTTCAACAATCAACGGCGCAAAGCCAAACAATTTGTGTTACGAACTATGAGGGGTGAAGAGGAGGGTGACCAGCAGGGTCAGTTGAGTGATGGCGATGCATCTACTGCAAGGTAAAGTCAGTGCTACTTACCTAGACATTAGATGCATTTGGTGGAGAGTCATAGGCTTTGGTTTCAATTCTTCTTTGTACAGCATAGATAGTACAGCTCATGGCTAATTCGAGCAGGGAGCAGTAACTAATTTTATGTGAACTAGGACTATTGTTGAATTCATTTAAGGAGATTTGTAACTTTCAGTGTTTGTTTATTAACTTATAATAATAGTTATATGTTCTTTCTCAATGTCATATTTTCTTTGTTTTCTTTGACTAATCGTTTATTGTAAACTATTTATAGTGTGAATATATTGTATACAAATGGATTGCTTATAATATATAATATGATATATATATTTAATATTATGAGACATTAAATGTGATTTTGTTTGATTATTTGTCAATCAACAATATATATATATATATAATTTACGAAATACAATCACGACACACGAATGTAAGTCATACAAATGTATGTCACTTTCATTTATGACGAAGGCTTCAATGACACGCAATGTAAGTAATACATGCGTGTCATAAATTTATGACACACAAATGTGTGTCATCTTCATTTATGACGGGGGCTTCAATGACGCGCAATGAGCGTCATAAATGCGCGTCATAAATGCGTGTCATAAATACGTGTCATAAATGTGCGTCATAGATTTATGACACAAAATTGCACGTCATCAAAAATTCATGTCGGTGGCTTCAACGACAAGCATTTGTGTGTCATCCGCACCCATAGATGACGCGCAATGCGCTTCATTAAAGGTATATTTTCTTGTAGTGTAAGATCACTTCCTTACCCCACAAATGTTAGGGAAATTTGTTCTTTTCTTAGCCATGCAGGATTTTACTGCAGGTTTATTAAGGACTTTTTGAAGGAAGCATAACCTTTATGCAATCTACTTCAAAAGGATCAAGACTTTAACTTTAATTCAAAATACAATGAGTCTTTTGATTCATTAAAGGAAAAGCTTATTTCAGCTCCAATTGTTCAGTCGTCAGATTGGAATAATCCCTTTGAACTTATGTGTGACGCATCGGATACTAGCGTTGGAGTCATTCTTGGCCAAAAAATAGGGAAAGAGCCACATCTCATAGCCTATGCACCCTGAACTTTGGACTCGGCTTAGAAAAATTATTCGACTATGGAAAAAGAACTTTTTGCTATAATTTTTGCTTTAGAAAAATTTAGATCATGTTTGCTTGGCACTAAAATTAATGTTTTTTTGATCATGCAGCTATAAGGTATTTGATGAGCAAAAATGAGGCAAAATCGAGGCTTATCCTATGGATCCTGCTTTTACAAGAGTTTAACTTAGAAATTAAAGACAAAAAGGGATGTGAAATAATTGTAGTAGATCACTTGAGTCAAATTCCCCTTTCTATATCCGAACCACCACTTAAAGAAGAATTGCTTGAAGAAAAACTGATGGTGGCGCAAAGCATAACCCCATGGTTTGCGGACATGGTTAATTATTTAGCCACATGTATGTTACCATTAGATTTTCCAAGAGCTGAAATCAATCGAATTAAGCGAGAATCTCGATACTATATTTGGGATGGTCCTTATTTATGGAAGCACTACTCGGATCAGGTAATTCGACAATGTATTACAGAAAGCGAGGTAAATTCAATTTTACAATTTTGTCATTCTTACTCTTACGGTGGTCCTTTTGGGCCAAAACGTACAGCCCATAAAATTTTTGAATGTGGTTTATATTAGCCTAACATCTTTCGGGACTCTTATATGTTTTGTAAAACTCGTGAAAGATGTCAACGTACATGTAATTTAAGTTGTAGGAATGAAATGCCTATTAATTCTATACAAGTTTTTGAAATTTTTGATGTTTGGGGAATCGATTATATGAGCCCTTTTACTTCGTCATTTGGAAATACTTATATTATTTTAGCAGTAGATTATGTTTCTAAATGGGTGGAAGCTAAGGCCACTCGAAATAATGATGCTAAAACTACAGTTAATTTTTTGAAAAATATTTTTTCCAGGTTTGGCACGCCACGGGCTATAATAAGCGACAGAGGAACACATTTCATAAACTGAGTCATCGAGTCGCTAATGAAGAAATTTAGAGTAAAGAATTGCTACTGCTTATCATCCACAAACAAATAGAAAGACAGAAGTATCAAATCAGGAAATTAAAACAATTCTTGAGAAAATTGTTAAGCCAGACAGAAATGATTAGAGTTTAAAATTAACCAATGCACTTTGGGCATATCGAACTGCTTATAAAGGTCTCATTGGGATGTCACCATACCGGCTTGTTTTCGGTAAACCATATCATTTACCAGTTGAGTTAAAACATGGTGCTTATTGGTCCGTTAAACAATGTAACATGAACATGGATGCAATTGGTGAAGCTCGGAAATTACACATTCAAGAACATGAGGAAATCCGAAGAAATGCCTATGATAATGCTCGGATATTTAAAGAAAAAAATAAAAGAATTTCATGATAGTAGAATTTCTTTTAAAACATTTTCTGTCGGTCAAAAGGTTTTATTATTTAACTCCAAATTTAAAATTTTTGCATGAAAACTCAAATAAAATTGGCTTGGACCGTTTATAGTAACTCAAGTATTTCCTCACTGTGCTGTTGAAGTTGAAGATAACTTAGGAGTTCGATTTAAAGTTAACGGTCAAAGATTAAAGTTGTATTATGAAAATGCTTCGGTTGGTCTAATCGAAGAAATCAATTTAGAGGAACCCACACTTTGAAAAATCAGGTCGTTGAGCTAACGACGTTAAACAAAAGCGCTTGATGGGAGGCAACCAATTTCGTTCTATTTTTTTATTTTATTTTATTTCATTTTCATTTTATTTCATTTTATTTTTATTTTATTTTTTAGCAAACTTTATTTTCATTATATTTATTTTATTTTATTTTATTTTATTTTATTTTTCTCTAAACAGATTTGAATTCCGATCGAATATTTCTTACCTTCGCCCGGGCTCTTCTCGACATGACCGTGGTCGCAGTCACCACTAGATTGGGGAGTATTCCTTTTCCATCTCTTTGTTGTTACATTTGACATACATTTTGGGACAAAACGGATTAAGTGAGGAGGGAAGGATAAGCATATGTCAAATTTTTCCTTGACTTGTTTAATAGTTTAAAATTGAGTTATTCTGATGTTGATATGTTGGGATCGTTGGTTGCTAGTCTTGAATTTCGCTTTATACTCTTGCTTCCTTTTGGATTGTGATCATGCTTTGATCAAATTTAATTTTCAAGATTGGTGATTGATATAACTAGTGAATTTTTTGTTGAGTATTGATATTTCATGCTTTTTTCGATAGAGATGAACTTGACTCAATGCACATAAATTTTTCTTGTGAGATTTGAGCCTAACGAGCATACATTTTCTTTCTTTCTCATTGTTTGACTTCTGTGTGCCGAACTAATTAGGATGTTCTAGAACTTGTAGTCACAATGCATATCAAGACTACATGTTAAATGTAATGTTTTAATGTGATAGGGGCACCTAGGATAAATCCACTCTTCCCAAAAAGCCTACCCATTTATATATCCACTAGCGAACCACATTTGAGCCTATTTCCCTTTCTTTGTTTTACACCTCATAATTAAACCCGAAGTCTTTCTCTTTATTTTTCCTCTCTTTCACACCCTTGCCGAGACATGAGATCTTGTATTATTGTTGTTCCACGAAAAAAAATTCAATGTTTCAAAACAAAAGTGGAAACAAAACAAGTTGTTCATTGTTTCGAACAACAAAAAAGAAGAAAATACCATTTGTTCAAAAAAAACAAAAAAAAAAAGGGGAAAGAAAGATGGATCGCTTCAATTATCTTTCATATATTCTTTTTTCCTTGTTTTGTTCTTCATTGTGCTTCATGTTAATTTGTGGATTGTTCTTAATTATTTTGATATATTGTTTCGGTATTTTAAACCTTTCTTTTCGGCCTTTCCCTACCCTAACCTAAGCCCCGTTACACTTTGTTTAAAGACCCCTTGATTATTGCATTATGTTCATTTTTCGTAGTGGAGACTTGATTGGATTCCAAGCCTATGGTAATATTTTGGATAGTTTCGGTTTGAGCGATTTCATTTACCCCAAACACTTTGAGCGGATATATGTGAATCTTTGTGAGGTATTGAGTCATGTTTCATTGAAGTTGGCAATTAATTGAGATATCTTGCTTACTTTAAATTTTCTTGGTTGTACCTTTGCTTGATTGTTACTTGAATTCGGCAAATATCATGGACTTAGTTTGATTGGAAGTTTGAGGAATAAATTGAAATTGAAGATGGCAACTTGTGATTTGGATGTATTAATTGATGAATGCTTGAGGACAATCATTGAATAAGTGAGGGGGAATTTTATAAGTGTTTAATTTAGTTAATATTTTTCTTTTAAATTTCTCCTTAAACATTGGTTTTTGTGGCTTAAATGTTCGTTTTGATTCATTTTCTGTGAAGGACGTCAGATTCTGGAAATTGCACAAAAAGGACATAATTCTGCAGTTTTTTTTATTTTCAAAATCAAAGCTGGTTGGAATTCGGATTTGAATTAAACTCAAGTTTAGGATAATATTTTAAACATTATATTTTATCTTTGTATTTTAGTTTAAATAGGTTTTAGTATATTAATTAAGTTTTAGGATATTATTTTTATATTATATCTTTGTTTTAGGTATTTTAGTTTAAATAGGTTTTAGTATTTTAATTAGGATTTATAATTTATTTTAAATATTATTTTTTAGGTATTTTAGTTTAAATAGGTTTTATTATTTTAATTAGGATTTAGAATTTATTTTAAATATTATTTTTTTAGGAATTTTAGTTTAAATAGTTTTAAGTGTTTTAATTAGGATTTAAGATGTTTTAGCTTGTTTTTAGGAATTTGAAGGCTATAAATACCCTCTCAGGGTAAGCCTAGAAACATATATCTTTCATCAGAGAATAAAATCTTCTTTTTCTCTCTAGCTTTCTCTATATTTTTCCTATACTTTTCAATTATGCTAAGTATGATTTTGGTCATGTTTAGCTAATTTTCTTTTAAGCCAAGGGCTAAAGCGAATACTCAATTCCAAGCGAGAGAATTGTAAGGTACTTAAATCACTTCAGATTTTTCTCTCTATTTTCCGAGCTTACTTTTCAAATCAAAACGATTTCGACATTGGTCCGGATGTTGTTATGGTTAACGTTTGAAGAAGGATTTGCTTATTGAAGCATATTCAACTTCCCAAGAACACACTTAGCAAAATTGTTTGCTAAGAGGAAACTGAGATCGTAACTAATTATTGTTGAAACAACATAATCTGAGTCGGTAGCAAAGAATTGTCCTTGTAGTAAACGACTTGAATCTTGAAGTAAAAATCAGTTTCGATGATCCGAGGAATTTGAGGCAAAGCTGAAGTCTGAGGTTGCTTTCACTATAAGTTTTCTTTATCCCTATCTCTTTAGATTATTTATTTAATTATTTCTTTTATTTAAATCTTATATTTTATTTTATAAACAACTTTTAAAACCCCCTTTTTTATTTTACTACTATTATTTATTATTTTATTATTTTCCCTTTTATTTATTATTATTATCTATTTTATTTTATTAAATCTTTTCAACTTTACCTGGAATTCTATCTCCTCCTAAAACCAAGAAATAATTTTACTAAATCAGAAATACCACAGTCCCTGTGGATCGACCATGCTTCTCTATACTACCTTTTCCTTTCTATTTAAGAAGCTGGAATTATTTTGATAGCAAAACGAAAGTTATCAAATACGCTTGCTAGACTACTTCGGTATCTATCATATTTTGTAGAGCCTCAAACATATCTTTCCTTCTACGAGGTTATGGAATCTTGCACTTGTGAAGGAAATCTGCTAATGGAGAGAAATCTGACTGATGCTTTCGGGCCCAACCCCTTTCGACTATCCAGGAATGGCTCCACCACTACGCTTTCCAGAATACTTCGGTATCTTTTATATTTCATAGAGTCTCAATCAAGTCTTTACTTCTGTGAGGTTTTGGATTCTTGAACTTGTCAAGGAAATCTACTAAGGGAGAGAAATATGATTGATGCTTTCAGGCCCAACCCCTTTCTTCTACCTAGGAATGGCTCCACCACCACACTATCAAGAGAGATACACAACCAGTAAACTGACCACCACCTGATCGCCTACAGTTGTTTAAAGACGTGAATATTTCTGCTATGATGGATTGTGCGAGATTTGTTTTCCTATAAATGGCTTCGAGAAAATCTATTATAGCAATATCGAAGTGATCTTTCTTTCTTGGGAAAACTACCAAACCATATATTGTGAGTGCAAACTGATCTCTCCTTTTCTTGGATGGTGGTTGCTCATATATCAAAATTTTTGGTTGAGCCCATGAGATCTCATCGTTCTAAATATACTCTGCCACCCATTCTTTTATCTTCCCAGTCAAAGTGACCATCTTGGTTACGAATCCTTTAGGTTGGATTGCCTTAGTGCAAATTGAATGCCTTTTGCCGTTTGGTATGTTCAGCAAGGCGGTATATTCTTCGAGGGTAGGGTTCATGTTTACTTTGCCAAAGGCAAAGAAACGATACGCGGGATTCCAACATTTAGCCAAAGGTCGAACAAAAATTGTGTCAATCGGTACTCTTAATAACTCTACTACGTCTCCAAAGACTTCTCTGAACAGCATTTTTCTCGGTATCATCCTAACTAGCCCAGATTCTTGACAACTCTTCCCAATGTGTTTGGTTGACACCAATAATAACCTTCTCTGGCATCACAAATTCTTCACCATCTACAGTACTATTTTCAAACTGCGCTTGCTCATATTCTGACCAAGTCTAAACATTTATCACATTATCGGTCCTATCAGAAGACATTGTTACCTCAAATCATTTTAATGATAACCATATGATTCGGGAATCAATATCTTCTATGTAATGTTATAAAATGAGAAAGAGAATTATACATGCAAATAAGAGAAAAAAGAGATAAGTTAATAAAGCTAAATTAATTCAAAGAATTCTAAGAGTAATTAATGTTAATTAGTGAAGTTAAATTAATTCAAAGAATTCAAAAAATAATGAATACTAATTACATACATAAAACACACAATGGAAATTAAAATCCTAACTGCGTGCGTTCTAATTCTCTTAGGTTATCGACATGGCTCTAGCGGTGTAGGTCCACTAAATTCTCTAGACAAGGTTTGGTTTTAAGAAGGTTCCCAAGCCATCTTCAAGCTACTAAGGTTGACTCCAATCCTGGCCCATTACAGACTTGTAAATTGGATTTAGCTTACGGGATCACACCACTAAAAGCGTGTCAAAGAACTGATATTCGGACATGCAACTTAGGATGCTTTCAAATGGTAATTTTTTAGACCTACACGAGGAAGCCCAATACTCCCATGAGGTGTGACGTTTCCCCCTACTTAGGTAAATCGAGATTGAGCTCGGGTTTAGAGCTATGATATGCAACAATCCTAAATAAATTCAAAAAGTGTAAGCATTAACAAGAGAGAAAATCTTTTTTTCTTTTTTGAAATAAAATAATGAATTGTAAATTAAATAAGATCGGACTGTTAATTTCCAAAATTTTAAATATAGGTTAACCAACTCGTGGTTCGACTCTCAAGCTGTTTTGGAAAACAAAATGTCCCTGGTAGAGTTTCCAAGCTGTTGACACCATTTTTCGTCGGGGTGGGAAAAAAACCAGTACGACTTTGGGTTTTTCTTTGCAAAGATTTTGAAATGATAGAAGTCACCACCAATCATTTTAAGGTGTGATTGGAACACCAAAAATCGGGGTAATTTTAATAAAACATTTTTATTTTATCAAAAATACCAACTTTGGGTCTGCGAAAAAAAAACATAAAACGGGTTCAGGAATCAGTTAAATGTGAGGAAGGATTAGCACCCCCACATTGCCTAAAAATTGGTATATAGTTGATTACCTTATATTTAAAATTAGAAATTCTGAGTTAGAACTTTATTTAATCAAAAATTCACTATGGATGCACAATTGAAAATGATGTTTGTTTATTTAAGCCAATAGTGTTTGCCCTAGCATGAATGCGTGAGATCAACTATTATGCCCAATAACCGAATATTGCCTTGATTTTAAGAAATCATGATGTGGTCTTGAAAAGGATGTCGACCTAATTCGGGAATCAGTAGTAGTTACCCCCTGAGCATACTTTCAGTAGATATATACCATTTATTCCTTGATAAATCAATATTGCCTTGGTTGTGAAATCGGAATGCAAACAAATAATAAATTATGTCAGCCTAATTATACTAGGTAATTAATTAAGGCTTCTCCTAACCTACAATGTCAAATTATGTAATTTAAAAAACCAAGATGACTGAACCTAGAAATGGAGGCTCTAATATTAATCCTATTTGATTTTAACTAATTATTTGATAGAATAATCGAGATGGTCTCTTAAACATGGACGCAAGGTCCTGCTTAAATTACTCCCTAAATTAGAGGACTAAAACGAAATCTAAACTAAAGTGGAGGCTCTGATTAATAACCTATTTAATTGTGTTAAAGGAATTCCTAATTAAAGAAATTGATGGATTAAAGCGTGAATAGTCTAAACCTATAGATTAACCCTAAAGCCTAAAAATTTCTAATAATAACTTAATTTAAAGGAAACTAAATCTAAGGGTTTATTTTAAAATAAAATAAAGAAAGAAAACATTAAATATAAATAATATAGATTAAAAGCATCAAAATAAAAACAAATTAACAAGTACACATAATTTAAATGTTCTAAAATTAATAAAAAAACTAATGAATAACTTTAAAAAATATCAAACTGAATTTATTAAACCGAATTAATATTAAGTTAATCAATAAAAATTAATCTAGGGGTTAAATTGAAATAGGCAGAGTAATTTAGGGGCTAAATTAAAAATAACCATACAAGTTTAGAAAAGATACCAAATTAAAATAATTTAAAATTAAGCATGCAATTACAGAAATAAAGCCATGACCTAAAAATAAAAATAAGGGTAAACTAAGGGGATCTAAGAGCAATTTTCCATTTTTATAAGCCAAATATGCACTAATAAACACAAATGTGAAAATTACAAGATCAGACCAGTAAGCTTAAAATAAAATTAAAACAATCACTGCATGTAACCAAAATGCAAAAACACGCGCAAAGTAGAGGGATTAAAGTGCAATTCTTCCTTTTGAAACAAGAATACACTCAATAAAAACAAAAATGGTGAAATAGCACCATTAGGACATTAAAATTAAAATAAGATAAATATGCACGAAATTAATGACCATAATGTAAATTCACGCGTAAAGTAGGGGGATCTCAACATATATAACCCATAAATTTAAACCAGAACAATTAATTAAATGCAAAAATGTAAAATTAAAACCTAAGAACATGTATTCGAACATAATAATAAAAAAGGAAGAACATGTGATCATATTGTGAAAACACGGTAAACCTATAGGGACTATAGCAAGATTTACTGCTAAACTTCTACTATAAAAATCACTTTCCATTTTTTTCATTTGTAACCTAACCCCAAAAAAATATCCTTTTTTCTTTCAACTCTCTCTTTTCCTCTGCACAATCAATAACCAAAATCCCATCAAAATAACACTTTCGGCCACCACCCACGGTGGTTAGAGTTCCTAAATCAAACCCTGAATGACCCTTCACACTCCGATCTACACACCTAACCCCTAAACAATACCTAAAACATCCCCTAAATCTACATGCAAGACCCCAAATCTCAAGAGTCCTCTGACTCTTCGGCTACTCTGACTGACGACTTAACCTCGATGAATCGAGTCCCATGGAGAAGCTCTCTCCCTTTAGGTAACCCCTTCTACCCTTTTCTTATTATTTAATTTTTTAGTTTGATTCGAAAAAACTTTTAAAATGAAAAAAAATCAACCTTGAATTTTTTCTTGTTTGGTATTATTTTCAAAAAAATGAGGGAAAAAGACTATTTTACATACTGATTTTCGGGTTCCTATACCTGAAATTTTACAGAGATAAATAATAAAAAATCCTAAACCCGACTAGTTCCTATAATAGCCACTGTGTGTGATGATTTGTGTTGTTAATGCCCTGGATTTTCTGGGGTTTGTTGAGATTTCTGATGGAATTTGGTTTGGCTAGGCTTAACAGCGGCAACGACTGGACATGGGACGAACACGGTTGACGGTTGTGGAATTAACTTTGGCAACAGCTACGACAATAATTGAAAAGATATATTAAGGTTAGGGTTAGATTAGGTTAGTTTAGGTGTTGGGATAGGGTTTTGGTTTGGGCCTGGGGATGAGTTTGGATGTTGGGTATTGGGTTTGTAATAAATAATAATAATATTTTGTAATAATAATAATAATATTTTAAAATAATAATAATAATAATAATAATAATATAATGGTTGAAAAATGGTGACTACAGGATGTCGAACCCAAAGAGAACAAAATAGATTACAATAGAGTTGTATAACAGTATTAGGAAAATATATTGTTGCAATAGTGAAATAAGAGAAAACAACAAAATAGAAATTCATAATGATAAAACCAAGGGAATGTTATAGCGAATAGTGGAGCAATTAGACCAATTGACCAAACAATGTTGTCGTCATCTAGTAGCTTTCAACATAATAATGCTACAACAATACGATTGTGTCTCATGCAATGATTAACACATTAATTCTTATTAGATATTTGTTAGGATATGAAGAGGCTCAATTGAACAACCGAAGTATTGCAAAGGGGGTGAATTGATAAGAATGTGTTTAGGAAGTAAGGAGAGTAAAAGATAAGACAATGAACATAGAGATTTATAGTGGTTCGACTTCTCAACCAAGTCTACATTCACTACCTAAGCTCCTCACTTAGGGTTTTCTAATAAATCCACTAATTTGTTCTTTCTTTTTTAAGGATCAAGAGTAATCTTTACAACTTCCTATCTTTTGAATTGGCTAAGATAGAACCAAAACCCCTTTAAAAAATGATAAAACGGAGTAAACAAATAAACCTCTCAAATGTAGGTGTTTACAAAGACTTAAGCTCACACAAACACGATATTTACAAGAGAAATGAAAATAATAATGAAAAACTATTTTCTTGTGTTTGATTGCTTGGATAAGTGTCTTCTTCAAGTGTCTTCAACTTGTATTTATATGTTGGAATGTTGTTGTGATCGTTTCTAGCCGTTGGGAGTGTTTTGGAACCATTGGAGATCAATTTTTGTGCAAAATAATGCTACCCAAAATAGATGGTATTGGTACTCCTAAAGGGAGTATCGGTACTACCTTTGTTATATTTAAATTAACTAGTCGTTACTAGCCATTGGGGCCTGATGGTATCGATACTACTATACAGAGTAGTATTTGTACCCCTTTGGGTATCGGTACCATTTTTGCATTTTGGAATTTGAGCATTGTTGGTAGTATCGATACTACCCAGTGAGTATCGATACGTCCCTTACCTTTGGTATCGGTACCATATGAACAATATCGGTATTGTTCATGAGGTATCGATACTGTAAGAACAATATCGATACTACTTGTCCAGAAAATTGTTTTGTTCTCAATTCCAAGCTTTAAGGACTTTGAATTATTTTTGAAAACTTTGAACAAATTCAATTTAAGTCCAAAAACATTTTACCTTAAATTGTTATATCAAAATATAGTTCAACAATCTCCCCCTTTTTGATATAACAAAACATTGAAAATTTGTTTTTTGTCAAAACTCCCCCTTAATAAAATATTTGATGAAAAAGATACCAACTGTTGGAAAATATTTGAAAATGTTCAGCTCCCCTTTTTCATTAAGAAATTGAATTTTTCAAACCATACTTCTCCACCTTTTTGTTAGATAAAAAAGAATTCAACTCTAAAGTTCAAAAATAACTTTGGAGAGTAAGTGGTAATTTTTACATTAAAAACTATTTGAAAAATTAAAGCTCCCTCAAAAAGTACATTCCAAACAAAAATTGACTTTAAAAACTCGACACTTAAACAAAATTGAATTTTAACAAAGAATAACAAAAATGTTAGTAACACATTAAATTCAATATATCAAAGTCTAAAATACTTTATGTAATATCAATTATTGAAATTAAGTACATGTGCATAAAGTTTTCAAAAAAATGTTGTGTATTTGAAGAATTTGATATCAATTGTTAGAGAGATATCTTTAACATTTAAAACACATGCATAAACATTTAAATTTAGGTCAAAAATTTAAAATTTATAAAATCAAAGCATTTGAAAAGTTGATATCAATTGTTAGAGAGATATCATTTGCATTGAAAATCAATTTTGACCAAAATTTATTATGATGAACAAAAAAAGTATGAAAAATTATTAAAACATTAAAATGTTCATCATACAACTTTTTCAACATACATGAGATGGAAAACATCAAATCCTTTAAAATCAAAACTCATGCATGCTTAAATCAAAATGAGCACCCAAATAATCAAAATCAAAAACATTAAGCTTAGAGGTTACCCATTCCTTTTCAAGTGTGGCTAGAGCATTTGAATATCTTCACTTTGATCACCATTGTTTCCACACACCTATAAGAGACATTTAAGTATATTTTGGTATCCAAATTGCTTTGGATCCTTGAACGTTAGTTTCAATGCCCCTTGTTCCCTTGGGAACCCATACTTGTCTAATTTATAAATGTTTTCCTTTCTTCAAAGGACAAGTATGTTCCTTGTGACCATGATAAGGAAAATGTGAGCATTTTTTCATTATGGAACTAGATGAATTATTTAAAATGGTTTATTTTTCTTTTGTTAAGCATTCAAGCTTAACTTTTAAATCAAAACATTCTTTTTCAAAACTTTCAATTTTCATTTTTGAAAGCTCTAAATCATTTTTCAAAATTTCATTTTGGTTTTCAAAATCCATTTTAGTTTTCAAAAGAAAATCATTTTCAACTTTAAATTTAGAAATCAATTTCCTGTATTTGGAGTTCATGGTCTCAAACTCCAAAAAGAATTCATCGTATGCATCTTGTAACTCATTAAAAGAATAAGAAATTAATTCATTTGATTTATAAGATACCTCGGGCTCTTCAAGAGCCATTAAGGACACCACCTTTGTTGGTTATTCTTTCTTGTTTCCATGAAGCTTTTTGAGCTTATTCCAAAGCTCCTTGGCACTTGAACAAGAAGAAACTCCTTCATTTACTTTGGGACCAAATGCAAAAAACAATATGTGGATGGCCTTGGCATTAAGTTGAGCTTTCTTCCATTCTTGGGCACTCCACTTCTTCTTATTCTTCTTCTTTGGAGGAGAGTATGTTGAAAACATTTTGATATTTCGATATAACAAATTAATTTAAATGAATTTTAAGATTTTCCAAAAAAAGATTTTCTAAGTATATTCGATATAATTATTCGAATATCAAAACATTACTCTAAATCTTTCAAAAGTCATTTTTAATCCTTAATCAAGTGTAAAATTAAGTTTTAATCTTAAAACAATTTCAAAATAATTTTACAAAGTATTTCGAACCGTTTCAAAGCCAAAAATTCCAGATTGCTCAGAGGGAACTGATTCCCCCCTAAGGGGGTACCGATTCCCCCCTGAATGGTTTGGCTCCGAGAATTCCAGTATGCTCGGAGGGAACCGATTCCACCCACTGTTCAACGATCAAAATATTTGAATTTTACACTTAGGGAACTGATTCCCCTAATGGGGTACCGATTCCCCCCACACTCCAAGCTATTTTATTAATTGATTTCACACTAAAACGGCTATATTATTTTCACTAATCATCCCCAACGTTCAGAAGTGATTCAAGGTGTATTTAAGCAAGCTTAGAAGCCATTTATCAAAAACAAGAAACATCAAGCAACTAGAATCAAAGAGAAAGCATCAAACCTCAAGTTTGAGCATTTCAAGCCTATTTTTCATTCAATATTCATTTTGCTTTCAAGAACACTTATTGTGCTCAATTGTATTCATTCTTGAGTGTTCTTTTCTTTGTTCTAGAATTGTGCAAACAATCTACCTTGTGAGGATTTCCTTGTAAGTTTGCAAATTTGTATTGTTCTCTTTGGGAGAGAGTGTTCTCAAGAATTTGGGGTATAATTCTTGAGGGTTTGTAAGGTTACTCTTTGTCCTCAAAAGAAAGACAAATTAGTGAATTTGTGGAAAATCCTTAGTGTGGATAGCTAAGGTAGTGGACGTAGACTTTGGTTGAGAAAGTCGAACCACTCTAAATCGCTGTGCAAATTTCTTTCAATTTTCTACAAAAGCTTCCACCAAAATTTTAATTGCCAATTCACCCCCCTCTTTGCCATATTCGTCAATCGATTAACTCAACAATTGGCATCAGAGCCTAACTCATTTGAAGTTTTAATTGCCTCTTGAGTCGATTCGGGAAGAGTTACATCGATAGTCAAAGTCATCAATGGCCTCTACTTCAAACTTCGACTCCAGTCTCGATTCGATTCCCGTCAACAAGCCTCCATTATTCAATGGGACAAACTTCAAGTCACTCATGAAGGTACCGATGAGGTAAAGAAATCTAAAATTAGTATTCTAACGCATAGCTATAAAAATTTCAGGATGAAACCAAATGAAGATATCAAAGCTATGACGGATAGATTCTCAACGATTGTCAATGGTCTCAAATCATATAGAGAGATCATTTCAAATGAAAAACTTGTGAGGAAGTTAGTTTACTCCCTCCCAAAATCGTGGTAATCAAAGAAGATGACAATCATCGAGTCTAAGGATCTAACGTCCTTAACTCTTGAAGAGCTAATCGATTCACTCCTCACTCATGAAATGATGCTTGAAGATGAGGTGGACCTTGATAAGATTGAAGAGACACCAAAGGAGAAGGAGAATAAGAAAAACATTGGAGTTACTCTCAAATCCACAAAAAATGAGAGTGATTCGGATGAAGATGACGATGACGAGGAAATGGTATTGTTTGCCAAACGGTTCAGAAAAATGATGAGACCTTACCGATGAAGAAAATTCAAACGAAATGAAGGCCTCAAAAATAAACCAAAAGAGAAGGACTCGATCATTTGCTATGAATGCAAAAAGTCGGGGCATGTCAAATATGATTGCCCACAATTGAAGAGAAATGGTCAATCAAAGAATAAGCACAAGGCTCATGTGGCTACATGGAGCGATGAAGAAGGTTCCAATGAAGAAGAACAAGAAGTAGCAAACTTGTGCTTGATGGCATTCGGGGAAGATTCTAAGGTAACCTCTAACTCATCTGATTTTGATGATTTATCCTGTGATGAGTTATTAGAGGAATATAATGGGTTGGCTTCAGATTATGAGAAATTGTTTTTAAAATATAAAAATGATGTTTCAAAATTGAAAAATGAAAATAAACTCATATCCAAAACCAACAACGATCTTGAAAGTAAAATCAAAGATTTGCAAATCAAACTAGAAGAGTTTGAAAAGAAAAATTTGGATTTGCAAAATTTACTTTCAAAGGTCAATGATGATCATCAAAAGAAAATTGATGATCTTAAAACTTCTTTTGATAAAGTTGGAACAAAACGTTTTGAAAATGGAGAAAATTCAAAATCCAACCTTGTTAGAAAAAGTTTTAAAAACTACAATAATAGAGGTCCCCAAAGAACCTCTAATAAAAAAATCGTTAGAAGTATATGAGTTCCTAAAGAGCTCATTACTACTAAAGATAAAGATATCCTACACAAATGGATACCTAAGGGGACTAGGATTTTGGAAACTAATGAATATGGACCCAAAAGAATTTGGGTACCAAAAATTAGAAATTAATCTATGTTTGTCGGAAAATGAGTATTGCTACAAGGCACAGGAAACAAATCCAAATTCATGGTACCTTGATAGTGGATGCCCGGGGACAAAAATCGATTCAGTGAGTTTAACGCCAAAAATGGAGGAGAAGTGAGTTTTGGTGATGATTTAAAAGGTCACATTGAAGGTATTGGTAATACCTCTTCCATACAAATTAAGAATGTTTTATATGTGAATGGATTAAAGCACAATCTATTGAGTATTAGTCAATTTTGTGATAAGGGATTCAATTTCATATTTGATATTAATGGTTGTAAAGTCATTGACATTGTATCTAATCAGATTATGTTTGTTGGTCATAGAATAGGAAACATATACATGCTGCATTTAGATTCTATTGATATGACTAATTTGTGCCTAGTTGCTAAGGATGAACATGATAGTTGGTTATGGCATAGGAGACTAGGACATGCTAGTATGAGTGTTTTCAACGGCTAATTCAAGGTGATTTAGTTCGAGAGTTGCCTAAGTTTAAATTTGATAATGATAAAATCTGTGATGTTTGTGCTAAAGGAAAACAAAAGCGAGTTTCTTTTAAATCCATTAATGATGTATCAACTAGTAGAGTATTACAATTGATATATATAGATCTTTTTGGGCCAACTAGGACTACTAGCTTGGGTGGAAAACAATACGCATTTGTCTTGGTAGATGACTATTCTAGATATACTTGGGTTCTATTTTTAAGTACTAAAGATGAAGCATTAGAACATTTCATCACATTTTCAAAAATAATCCAAAATGAAAAAGGTTACTCTATAACTAGTGTTAGGAGTGATCATGGCACTGAATTTAAAAATCTTGGATTTCTTGAGTTTTGTAATTCTAATGGTATTAGCCATAATTTTTCAGCACCTAGAACCCCTCAACAAAATGGAGTTGTTGAGAGGAAAAATCGAACTTTAGAAGAAATGACTAGAACCATGCTTTGTGAA
Source organism: Hibiscus syriacus (assembly GCF_006381635.1). Taxonomy (NCBI): domain Eukaryota; kingdom Viridiplantae; phylum Streptophyta; class Magnoliopsida; order Malvales; family Malvaceae; genus Hibiscus; species Hibiscus syriacus. The sequence continues at coordinate 7,539,229 of NW_024063533.1, read as the reverse complement.
AATAATTTTCCAAAATATTTTTGGGCGAAAGCCACAAATACCGATTGTTATGTTGTAAATCGAGTAATGATTAGGCCAATTTTAAAGAAAACTCCATATGAAATTTTAAAAAATAAAAAGCATAGCATTAGTTATTTTCATCCTTTTGGATGTCAATGTTTTGTTTTGAACAACGGTAAAGAAAACCTTGGCAAATTTGATGCTAAAAGCGATGAAGGAATTTTTCTGGGTTATTCCTTAAATTCTAAAGCTTATCGAGTATTTAATAAAAGAACTTTAGTTGTAGAAGAGTCTATACATGTTTTCGATGATAATCCCCTTCCGAGGAAGGATTCTTGTGTGAATGATGATGTAGGTATTATAAATACAAATGAAGTTAGACATGACGTTGAAGAACCATCATCAAAGGAAGAAACAAAAGATGAGGTAACTCATGATCCTCTTGAGAATCCAACCATTGAAGAAAGGGAAGTATCTTATCCAAGAGAGTACAACTATGTCAAGGATGGTGAGATTATAGGTGATCCATCCAAAGGGGTAACAACTTGATCTTCTCTTAGAAATATTTGTAATTATGTTGCATTTATTTCATGCATAGAGCCTAAGAATATTAAAGAAGCATTAAAAGATGAACATTGGATTATGGCTATGCAAGAAGAATTAAATCAATTTGAGAGAAGTAAAGTATGGACATTAGTTGAAAGGCCTAGTAATAAATCTATTGTAGGTACTAGATGGGTATTTAGGAATAAGCTTGATGAGAGTGGTAATATAGTGAGAAACAAGGCTAGACTTGTTGCTCAAGGGTATACTCAAGAAGAGGGCATAGAATATGATGAAACATACGCTCCCGTAGCTAGGATGGAAGCAATTAGAATGTTATTAGCATTTGCATGTTTTCATGAATTTAAATTATATCAAATGGATGTTTAAAGTGTATTTTAAATGGTTTTATAAAGGAAAATGTGTATGTGGAACAACCTCCAGGTTTTGAAGATTCAAAATTTCCAGATCATGTTCTTAGATTAACAAAAGTGCTTTATGGTTTAAAACAAGCTCCTAGAGCTTGGTATGAAATATTGTCAAACTTTTTAATTGAAAAAGGTTTTTCAAAAGGGAAGGTTGACACTACATTGTTTTTAAAGCATAAAGGTAAAGATTTATTAGTAGTTCAAATTTATGTTGATGATATAATATTTGGTTCTACTAATGATGTTCTTTGCCAAGAATTTTCTAAGCTAATGCAAAGTGAGTTTGAGATGAGCATGATGGGGGAGCTCTCATTTTTCTTGGGACTCCAAATCAAGCAAAGAAAAGATGGCATCTTCATCAATCAAGCTAAGTACGTCAAAGAAATGCTCAAGAAGTTTGGACTGGAAAATGGCAAACCTCATGACACTCCAATGAGCTCTTCTACAAAGCTTGACTTGGATGAAGGAGGTAAATGTGTAGATGTTAAATTATATAGGTCAATGATTGGATCTTTTTTCTTTATCTAACTGCAAGTAGATCGGACATTATGTTTAGTGTTTGTTTATGTGCTAGATTTCAATCATGTCCTGAGGAATCACATTTACTAGCTGTTAAGAGAGTCTTTAGATACCTTAAGGACACTCCTAGTTTAGGACTTTGGTATCCTAGAGACTCTAGCTTTAGCTTGCATGCCTTTTCTGATGCGGATTATGGAGGATGCAAATTAGATAGGAAAAGCACCTCTGGTACTTTCCAATTCCTTGGAAATATGTTGATTTCTTGGTTTTCAAAGAAACAAAATTGTGTTGCATTATCTACCACTGAAGCCGAATACATTTCAGCTAGTAGTTGTTGTGCACACGTTTTATGGATGAAACAACAACTTTTTGATTATGGAATTGAAGTAGGTACCATTCCTATCAAGTGTGACAATACTAGTGCTATTTGTCTCACTAAAAATCCCATCCAATACTCTAGAACTAAGCACATTGAAATAATACATCACTTCATTAGAGACCATGTCACTAAGGAAGATGTAGTTCTAGAATTTATTGATACTTTGCACCAATTAGCGGATATCTTTACAAAACCTTTAGACAAGGAAAGATTTTGGACACTTAAGAGAGAATTAGGTTTGACCAACCTATCTTCACTTAGTGTTTAAAATAATTTTAGCACCTTTAAGACTAAATGAAAAATGCTTAGAATAGTAGTAATTTTTTATTGCATTCATTGCTATTAGTTAGGGGGAGTTTATGATTCTTGATGAAAATTAACTTTATGTTCAAATATATTTTAAAGATTAATTTGATTATTTGAACGTAATTAATTTTCAATATATGAGTTGCCAATACCACTAGAGAAAATTAATTTAGCATTTTGTGTGTTTAAAATTGGATTTTAGCATTTTGGTGCAGAGGGAATCGATACCCCCATGAGGGAACCGATTCCCCCTTTGAAGGGGAACCGATTCCCCCCACAGGGGAATCGATACCCCCTGGGGTTCTGGTTTTATCGGACAGAACCCTTGGTTTTGGCTCAAAACCTCTCCTCTTCTCTTCCGCCGTTTCCACTCTCTACTCTCCCTATCTCCATTCTTTCCTCAAAACAACGTTTTTAATCAGAATTCTCTTCAAATATCATCTTCTAAACTTTCTAGCATCATTAAAATCGTGCAAACAACATCAAAATCCACTCAATCTCATCTTTCAAGGTAAATTTTTCTAAACTCTCTATTTCATTGATTTTGAACATAGTTCTAGATAGAAATAATGATCGGCATTGATTGTTTAGTGATTAGAAATTAGATATTACAACTAATTTCATCAAAAACACAAGAATTTTTAAAAAAATTTGAAATTTTCGAAATAAAAAAATATGTTTTTCAAATTATTGTGTTTTAATTGAATTATGTTATTGTTATGAAAACTATACATATATTGTTTTTCAAAATCTTATTTTTCAATAGTTTTCAAAAACATTGCCCATTAGGATTGATTTAGGGAACCTTGAAATAATGAGGACTCAATTGAGTTTTGGGATTGATTGAATTGCATACATGTGTTTTCTAAATTGCAGGTTATCCATTCTATTCCGATTTCCTAAACCATGTCCAATCCTAAACGTGCTAGGTCATCATCTAGTCGCTCACACCGTCAACCAAATCCACCTCCAAATCCTCCTCCTATTCCTAAAATTCCAATTCCTAATCCTAATCCAGTTAATCCTAATATAACTATCCAAAATTCATGCTTCAATCATCCTGGTCCTAGAAATCATCGTTTTTGGTATTATCAATATTTTGACTCTTAAAAAATTAGAGAAGAACGTATCCCTTCTCATCAAACTATGTAAGATATTAATTTTAAATATCTTCCTCTTTTACAAGAGTAGAAATTTGATAAACTTTGTGACCTTGAACCTATAGTTTACCATCAACTTGTTCGCATCTTTTATTCTAATGCCGTTTGTGTCAAAAATCGAGCTCAAACTGAAACCATAGTAGCTCGTTCCTACCTCCTAGGACAATTCTTATATATTAACTCGGCTTACATAGCCAAGGCATTAGGATTAGATAACGATGGTATTTCAAATGAAAAACAAATTTTAGGTTCTCGTTATAAAAGAAGGGATAGTGCGAGTGTCTTAGACCTTCTTCATCTAATGATTTCTTGGTGGTTTTGACCATCCGGAGGTCGTTATTCTACTCTTATAGCCTTGGATCTTTGGTGGTTACATTGTTTCGAAAACAATATTAAAATAAACCTACCTCAGATCATTTTTGCTGAAATTGTTGAAACCGTAAATCTTGTTCCTAACAAGAAACTCTGTTCATCTCTAGTTTACGGTTGCATTTTGAGTAATCATTTTACTAAAGCTGGGCTTAGAGTTGATCTAGATGCCTCATTTCCTCTAAAGAAACAAATTAATCTTCTTTCTTTAACGAGAGCGGGATGGATAAAGGATAAGGAAACCAGTGAATGGGTTTGATATTCTGAAAATACTCTGGGAGCTAGTTCTTCACTAGCTCCACCAGAAGCTGACGACAATCCCTAGCTTGAACAATTAATGCGAGAAATCGATGAAGCCGAAGATGAGCCTGAACAGCCCGAGGAGCAAGCACAACAAACGCATCAAATGCATCCATATTTTCAATCTTTCATGGAGACATTCAATTTCTGATATGCTACCATGGATTCGCGCTTTACTTCTATAGAGTCCTATTTATCCATAATGGGAGCTCAACAATTAGAAATTCTCTGAGAGATGCGTACAAACAACGCTTCGATGAATGAACATATTGATGCACTCTCACATGAGATGGTCGCTATGCGAGCTCATTTTCCTCCTCCCGATCTGGATATTTGATTATGTGTTTAGCTTTAGAACTAAAATGTTTTGGATATTTTGGAATGTTTGATTTTGTGGATTGTTAGACTTTGGATTTGTTTGGATGTTTTAACTTATATATTTGTTGTGGTTAAATTTATTCATTATTGCATCATTTACATCCTATTAGATATATGACCAATTTGGCCATGTCACATTAATTATGAATATTGATTATGAAAGTAATGGCTAACGTTTCTCTTGATTGTGATCTTAGCAGCTTAAACTATAATCAAATTGGCTAAGTGATTTGAAAACCTTGTTTAAATTCTTTTAAAAATGTCTTTTTGATTTAACAAAAAGGGGGAGAAGTGTTAAATGTTAAATGTTTTAAATGGGAGAAATGGGAGAAGTGTTAAAGTAAGGGGGAGTAATTTCAAAACTTGATTTCAAAATCTTAAAATTACTAAAATGTTTTGTTATATCAAAAAGGGGGAGATTGTTGAAAACATTTTGATATTTCGATATAACAAATTAAGTTAAATGAATTTTAAGATTTTCCAAAAAAAGATTTTCTAAGTATATTCGATATAATTATTCGAATATCAAAACATTACTCTAAATCTTTCAAAAGTCATTTTTAATCCTTACTCAAGTGTAAAATTAAGTTTTAATCTTAAAACAATTTCAAAATAATTTTACAAAATATTTCGAACCGTTTCAAAGCCAAAACTTCCAGATTGCTCAGAGGGAACCGATTCCCCCCTAAGGGGGTACCGATTCCCCCTGAATGGTTTGGCTTCGAGAATTCTAGTATGCTCGGAGGGAACCGATTCCCCCTAGGGGGCACTGATTCCCCCCACGCTCCAAGCTGTTTTATTAATTGATTTCACACTAAAACGGTTATATTATCTTCACTAATCATCCCCAACGTTCAGAAGTGATTCAAGGTGTATTTAAGCAAGCTTAGAAGCCATTTATCAAAAACAAGAAACATCAAGCAACTAGAATCAAGAGAGAATCAACGAGAAAGCATCAAACCTCAAGTTTGAGCATTTCAAGCCTATTTTTCATTCAATATTCATTTTGCTTTCAAGAACACTTATTGTGCTCAATTGTATTCATTCTTGAGTATTCTTTTCTTTGTTCTAGAATTGTGCAAACAATCTACCTTGTGAGGATTTCCTTGTAAGTTTGCAAATTTGTATTGTTCTCTTTGGGAGAGAGTGTTCTCAAGAATTTGGGGTATAATTCTTGAGGGTTTGTAAGGTTACTCTTTGTCCTCAAAAGAAAGACAAATTAGTGAATTTGTGGAAAATCTTTAGTGTGGATAGCTAAGGTAGTGGACGTAGACTTTGGTTGAGAAAGTCGAACCACTCTAAATCGCTATGCAAATTTCTTTCAATTTTCTGCAAAAGCTTCCACCAAAATTTTAATTGCCAATTCACCCCATCTTGGACATATTCGTCAATCGATTAACTCAACAGAGTAGCTTTCTCGATCATCTCCCATTCATCAAGATCATTGGATTGCATGAATAGCTTCATTAGTTTTCTCCAATAACAGTGGTTGTCTCCATTGAATTATGGAGGCTTGTTGATCGGTTGGGAGTTTTCCATGTTGAACGAGCTGGAGGTATAAGTCATTTTTTGTCTGTTTTATCGAGAATCGATAGAGCTTATTTGAGGATCATCTCAAGGTTGTTAAACCTTCTAATGAGTCAAACTCTAATACCAATTGTTAGGATATGAAGAGGCTCAATTGAATAACTGAAAGTGTTGCAAATGGGATAAATTGATAAGAATATGTTTAAGGAATAAGGAGAGTAAAAGATAAGACAATGAACACAAAGATTTATAATGGTTCAACTTCTCAACAAAGTCTACATCCACTACCTAAGCTCCTCACTTGGGATTTTCTAACAAATCCATTAATTTGTTATTTATTTTTCAAGGATCAATAGTAACCTTTACAACTCCCTATCTTTTGAATTGGCTAAGATAGAACCAAAACTCCTTTACAAAAGGATAAAAAGAAGTAAACAAATAAACCTCTCAAAGGTAGGTGTTCACAAAGAATTAAACTCACATAAACACAATATTTACAAGAGAAATGAAAATAATAATGAAAAACTCTTCTATTGTGTTTTATTGCTTGGATAGATATTCTTAACCCTTCCTCAAGTGTCATCAACTTGTATTTATATGTTGGAATGTTGTTGTGGTCGTTTCTTGCCGTTGGGAGTGTTTTGGAGCCTTTGGAGATAAATTTTTGTGCAAAATAAAGTTGCCCAGAACATAGGGTATAGGTACTCCTAAAGGGAGTATCGGTACTACCTTTGTTATATTTAAATTAACTAGTTGTTACTAGCCGTTGGGGCCTAATGGTATCGTTACTATGTCTATGGTATCGATACTACTATACAGAGTAGTATCGGTACCCCTTTGGGTATCGGTACCATTTTACATTCTGGAATTTGAGCATTGTTGGTAGTATCGATACTACCCAGTGAGTATCAATACTTCCCTTACCTTTGGTATCGGTACCATATGAATAGAATCAGTATTGCTCCTGAGGTATCAATACTGTAAGAACAGTATCGGTACTACTTGTCCAGAAAATTGTTTTGTGCTCAATCCAAGCTTTAAGGACTTTGAATTATTTTTTAAAACTTTGAACAAATTCAATTCAAGTCCAAAAACATTTTACCTTAAATTGTTATATCAAAATATAGTTCAACAATATTAATCACTTAACCAGCAGAATTAACTCTCATATAATCTATTAATTAAGTTGTCAATTAAAGCATAGAAATCGGTAATACAAATCTCTTTACATTAACATTACTATCATAATAATAGATGTTGTCATAAGTAGCATGCAATCTCAATATTTTTATCCCTAAAAATATCAAGATTAAACACATATAAGACTATTTTTTTTCTAAAAACAGTTTCCAAGAAATCCCAGCAACGTAATCACATCATAAAAGCAAAATCAAATTGTAAAACTTTTCATCAGACATCTTGTGTTCAAATCCAATTAAAACAGTAAATTTAAACATCCAATCATTTCTAAAAGTATTTTCCCTTCTTATGTAAGAACTACAAAACTCGATTGAATCCCGATCAGTCGCTACTGCTATACAAAGTTGCTCCCAACTGTTGTAGCACTCTCCGGTGGTGGGTTTAAGCTTTCATGGAAGGTGGTAAAGTAGAAAAATAAAAGGAGGCTATTGAGAATTTGGGTTTTCCAAGGATGAAGAAGACGTTTTATTTATAGCTTCACAGGGTTAAACTTTCGACCAATAGAAAAGTTCCATTCTTATCTAAAATTCGTTTTATTTAGAATTTAAATTCCAACCTTATTTTTAGCAGCTAATAAAATTTAAATTTCAGCCTTATCTTCAGCAACTAATAAAATTCAAATTCCAACCTTATCTTTAACAGCTATCCACTCCTAAAATTTCTCTAACTGCCTGGTAATTTGTTGAATGCTACATCAACGGCTCATCAATTCGTTCTCGTATCAACTCACAGCAACACCTACAACACCAGACAAATTCACAGCATTAGAGTAGCCAATTCAAAGCAAAATCATCAAAATCAGCCCGAGTATTAACAATCTCTCTCAATATGCAAATGATGTAAAATATGCTAAAATTATTCTAAATGTGATCCTAAACATGCTAAAGTTCAAACTTAACCTAAGTAAAAAGGCTCTAAATAATAGCTTTTTAGAGAGTTATCAACTATCGCATCACACATCGCTCTACCTACATGTTTATACTCTATCCCTACCACCGTTATATTTGACCACTCCTTTGATTGATTTGGTCTATTTTATCGTACCAAACTCCAAATAGAGAATCCAAGTTTAGTGCACCTTTTTGTTTGGGTTGTTAAGCCAAATTTCAATAATTGATTAATCACATTAGTTTTTTTTATTTTGAAATCTCTAATATTGGAAAAAATAGACATTTGTGTTTAGTTGGTTGATCATATTACCATTTCAAGACCAAGAGTTGAGAGAATTAGTGTAAGCATTAGTAAGATACAGATTTATAGATTATCGAATGTTTACTTTTTTACTATTAATTAATTAACTCTTTTGTGTCTAAAATTTTGGTTAAGGCAAGTGTGAATCTAGGTAATAAACAAATATAATCTTATGTGTAAGATTTGTTCAACTGTGTAATTGGTTGAGTATCGATGGTTGTCTGAACACTATTGCATGACTGATATGCATATTCTAAGTTGTATTGATAGCTAACTGGTGATGATTTTATGACACTGATGATTGTTACAACATGCCACTAATTATGTTTACTTTACAATGTATGTAAGCATGCTACTATCTGTTGGGACTGTCGATACGTCCTGTGGCACAGCCAGAAAACTATTTTGGCGATCACAATCAATGATTCGTGTACGAGGAATGAATTAAACGTGAAAGTTATGAAAAATATATCTTTATCAACTGAAATGAGAATAGGGAATGTTAGGGATCCAATCCTTTGCGGGATGTCGAGTTAAAGCCGCAACATGTCATGATCTCTACGTAGTTGACACAATCCGAAGTGAACGAAAAAAATAAATTCTCTAAAATATTTTCAGGTAAGAGCCTCTCAAAATAATAAAGGCAGTTGCTAGACCTAATTTGCTCTTTCTATTTCTAGTAATGCATACTCTAAATTCGAGATCATTAATAGACATATATTGGAAAGTGAATTATTCTATAGAAAACATAAGGAAACTCTTTAAAATGTTATAATTATAATAATTATTCCATTTTATTGTTTAATCAAAAATATAATTATAATAATAATAATTTTGAGAAATCATATTCTATTAGAATTTTATATAAATAAAATTTATATATTAATTTTAATTATATATTTTATGTGGGTACAACAAGCTTGTACATTTAATTTATTTAATATTTAATTATCAAAATTAATTAATTAAATAATCAGTTTACTTCCTGCGAGAGCTAAACACAATACAAATTGTAACGTAATCATTACTTGAGTCAATCCTGTATAAAGAGGAAGGTATTGTAATATAGTTGGGAAATTTGTCGTTTCGGCTACCACAATAGTGTACTCCATCACTTCCTTTTCTTGGAAAATAGTCACTGCTTGAGCTATAAAAAATGCTTTTTGACCAATAGCTTCATAAAACATATTTTACGTTTTGCCCTTGCTGGTTGAGAATTATATTTGTGTCTATTATTGTTTTATCGATCTGTCTATCCCTAATAATTAATTCTCATTAATCATGCCTTATAGGTATCATCAAATCAATAGCAATAAGTCTCGTTTGAAGAGATTTTGATCGCTTCAATCATAGGGTATGCCTATATAGGTTCTTGTAATGTTAGTAGTAATATTAGAGCAATTCTAATGTTACAAACAATAAGTGACATTTATCAATACATCATCACTACCTAAGTTACAATAAGTCATTATCCAATATAAATCTTTCTATGATTAACCTTTCATGTGTTATGTCTTTTTGTCCTTAATATCTAGATTGGACACAAGTCATGAAATAGTCACACTTGTATTGTTCATCTCATGTTTCTTGATATATCGATTAGACTATAATAAATAAAGTAGTGTGATATCTCATATAAACTTATTTGAACATGACCATATATTTTTAGTCTCACTCAATTAGATGGTTAAAGATATTGCTCTCATTATGTATGAGGGATAAACCATATATTGATGAACCATATTCCACAACATAGATTATAGTACACTAGTCTTTATAATACTACTAGTTACAATAGACGTTTTGAATGTAATAAAATATTTGACTCATGATGTTGAGATAACGATGATCTAAAGTTGTAAGATCGTATACATGGTTATCACTATGAGTAATGTTGTGACTATTACAAAATAATCTATGAAACATACTCATAATGATTCAATCCAATATGTTCTTCTTTGACACATACTTACATATTGATTTTGACATCCCTTCAATGACAATGCTTTGACATCAATCAAGTACACATTTGTCTTAATGCAATATTGTTGTTCAATACCACAATAATACTTGACTAATGACCTTTTAAGTATAATCTTATTTTTATAGGATTCTATTACAAATTAGTTAATTCATATGCATAGAAAAAGAAACTAAAATAATAATGACAATGTGAAATAAATATGTGATTATAGTCATTTCATGATTGATATTCCGACATACTCTCACGTTATTATTCTTAAAATTAGTATTTTTATGTATACCCACTTATAATGTAGTTGAAAGGTTGGATTTGGGTCCTAGGGTGGTCGCACTATTTTAAAATGTTGTAGATGAAATAGGTAGTTGGACATATTGTCTTGGATAGATATAACATTTATTTTGTTAACTGCAAGTTTTGTTATTGTAATTACTATGCATGTGTCACGGGCCGCGGAGTTGGGCTCGGGACATTGGTGCAACTGTCCGAAAAAGATGTTCAAGACGGATTATCGGGCTTGCCGAGACCAGCAGACTTGGCCAATCACTAGGAGAATGATGTGGAGCCCATTCACACTGGTCGTGCAGAAAAGGGAAGTGGCATCATATTCGAAGATATTTATAAGAGCTTGGTAAATATGGCAGGAGACAATGCCATATTAAGGATGATTATGGAAGAATCTTTCCATATCCAGTGTGAACACCCATCCAAGGAAATAATCCCACTAATGGATGTAATTAGATAGGATTGGGTTGGATTTCCTTGATTTAGGGGATTATGTATTAATTGGGCTCATCTTAGTCATTGATGTAAATAGATCTAGGCCATTGATTTAAAGGGATCTCACTCATTTGTAACATCTCATTTCATTCATTCTCTTGAGAAAGTAATAAAGTTCTCAGGCATTTACTCTATCTCTTGTGTGCTTTGTTCCCAAGTCTCTTTGTGTTGTTTCCTCTCTTGGTGGCTAGGAGTAGCCACGCTCATGTTTTCACTTCCACACCATAGTTCAACCTTAGTGGCTTGGAGTAGCCACATTAATGTCAAAGATTCTGCATCCTAGAAGCCTTGAGGGCTTAGTTCCAACATTGGTGAGTTTGCATGCTCACTAGGCTTGGGTAAGGCTTACTTAGTCACAGAGAAGACCTAGAAGTACAAGACGTGTCTAAGGCCGTATGTCCCGTTAGACCTTAACTCTGATATTGCAACAGTTTGGGCTTGAAGGTTCTGAGGGCGTGACAAGTAGTATCAAAACGAGTCATTGTAGGGAGACAACGATCATTTTTTTCGTGTTTGGTGGAAGTGGTAAACCATGTAAGTTTGATTTACTTACTGTATTGTTAATTTACTTTGGTAGTTAAGTTGGCAAGGATTTGCGCTCGAGCTAGTTATGGGTGATTGAGCTAGTTCGTGGCAAAGAAGTTTGAGATGGCAAAACCAAGAGTAGGAAATTTAAGGGAGTCGATAGTTACAGTTGAGGAAAGGGTTACCAGGTTAGAGGAGTTAGACAGCCAGACTTAGAAAGAGATACAGGGCCTACTCGACAAGTTCAAAGAAAAAGCTTTCGATCATGTGATGGATGTGTTGGACAACAGGTTAGAAATCTTAACTTGGTTGGAGAAAAGGGTTGATGGACTTGAGAGACCTGAGAAAGAACCTAAGGAGATACAGGGTATCGTGATGTCCCGCCTTGATAAATTGGAGTCCGTAAAGAACATGTTCAAGAACGAGACACACCAAATTCTCAATGATTTAGAGATGGTTCGAATGAGTAATGCCCAAGAAGTTGAGGTTATGGCTTTGATAAATGGCGTGGATGAGCTCAAGGGTGAGCTACTCATATGTAAGGGTACAATGAGTGAATGGGGTGCACTCAAGACCTTCTTGGAAAGACTTAAACCAGGGTGATGCTCGCGGTGGAGCAAGATGATGCCTATAGACTTTTGAAAGTCATAGTTAACTTTCGAGTGGCGAGCTAACTAACACATAGTCAAATAGGCCCACGCTGAGGTGCAACAACGGTGGGGGAGACTGAGAAATGTGCAGCAGGAAGATGGTGGAGAAAGCTCTTTGAATAGTCAATATGGGCCATCTACTATTCGTAGCCAAGGGAAGCCATCAAGGGGGAATCACAAGGCTGCGTATGTGGTAAAAGAGAAGGCAATAAAAAAAAGATCAAGTGTTACTTCTGTAATGGTCCCCATGTGATAAGGGGATGTCCCAAGAATATTCGATTAGTTGTCATCGTCAAAGGGATAGACGAATCTGGAGAGGGAGCAGTAAGATGTGGTGCACAGAGGGAGCAGTTAAAGTCCTACCAGTGCAAGGGGCCTCACAAGGTGTGGAGGTGCCCAAATCAAACCAAGCAGTCCAGGGGGATGGACCAGGCCGCAGATAATGAGCCAGCAAGACTTGGTGTGATAAGATTTGTTTCTACCAAGGAGAGTGGTAGCCGAGTGCATAAAGGGATACCCATGTCCAATGAGGTTGGAGATCTCCCTGAGCATGTTCAACCAAAGAAGAACAGTGCTTCAAAGATCATAAATAGAGAATGGTCGAAGGGAGCTAAGCCAAGGAGGGACAAGGCAACCGTGAGACCATCTATAGGTAAGGTGAAAAATGAGCGAAGGACTTCGAGTAAGAAGTGTCAATACAATAGAAGAAAACAGACTTCAAGGAAGAAGAGTCGGGGTAACAAGGGAGCACGAAACTTGAGAAATGAATGATCGATGCATGAAGTGTTAAACTTCATAGAGAAAGAAGGGTTGACGCATTTTAGAGTGAACGCAATAGAAATGGAGGTATATATCGAGCACAATTCTAGTGTTGTTTAGTTTGGTTTGTCATCTTTGATGAGTATATGTGTGGAGAAATATAACCATCCGTGTGGAGAGGACAAAGGTTTGAATGAAAATTCCAAGCCTTCACCAAAAGGACAAGGGAGTCCAAGTAGAGGCAAATCAAAGTTAATAAAAAAAAAGGCTCCTACGAGGGAGATGTACCCAAAGGCGACATCACTTGGATGCAATAGCCAAAGCAAGCACAACCTGTATGGGAAGGACAAGTGCTTATGGGGGATATGAGCAAGTAGAGGAATTGAATAACCAAGGTGATAGGAGGAATGGTACAAAGGATCATAAAGTTACATGGCGGCAGAACCCAAGGCAAGCAGTTCGAATGGGAGGACCGCAGCAATTCGAGGCATCGATACGTATCCAAGGAGAGTTAGCCTAGGATCGTCGGAGTGCAGTGACGAGGGCGATGCTAGGTTTGGTGGGGTTAAATATCACGGGCCACAGAATTGGGCTCAAGACATTGGTGCAAGTGTCCGACAAAGAGGTGCAAGTGTCCCATTCACATTGGGCGTGCAGAAAATAAAAGTGACATCATATTCGAAGATGTTCACAAAAGCTTGGTAAATATGGCAGGAGACGATGTCATATTAAAGAGGATTATGGAAAAATCTTTCCATATCCAGTGTGAATATCCATCCAAGGAAAGAACTCTACTAATAGATGTAATTAGATATGATTATATTAGATTTACTTGATTTAAGGGATTATATATTAATTGGGTTCATCTTAGCCATTGATGTAAATAGATATAGGCCATTTATTTAGAGGGAGCTCAACTATAAATAGAGAGCATCCCCTCCTCATTTGTAACATATCATTCCATTTATTCTCTTGAGAGATTAATAAAGTTCTGAGGCATTTACTATATCTCTTGTATGCTTTGTTCCCAAGTCTCTTTGTATTGTTATCTCTCTTGGTGGCTAGGAGTAGCCACGCTTGTGTTTGCACTCCCACACCATAGTCCAACCTTGGTGGCTTGGAGTAGCCACGTTAGTGTCAAAGCTTTCACATCCTAGAAGTCTTGAGGACTTGGTTCTAACCTTAGTGAGTTTGCATGCTCACTAAGCTTGAATAAGACTTACTTAGTCGCAAAAAAGACCCAGAAGTGTTTAAGGTCGCACGTCTTGTCAGACCTTAACTCTAATATTGTGACAGTTTGGGCTTGGAGGTTTTGAGGGCATAATAAGTAGAATCAGAGTGATTCATTGTGGAGAGACAACAATCATTTTGTCCATGTTTGGTGGAAGTGGTAAACCAAATTTGATTTACTTACTGTATTGCCAATTTAATTTGGTAGTTAACTTGGCAATGATTTACACTCAAGATAGTCAGGGGTGATTGAGCTAGTTCATGGAAAAGAGTTCAAGATTGTAGATCCAAGACCTGGAACTTAGGGAGTCGATAGCTGAGGTCTAGGAAATGGTTACCAGGTTTAAGGAGTTAGATAGCCAAACCATACAAGGGATACTCAACGGGTTTAGTTAAAAAGCTTCCGATCATGTGATGGATGTACTGGACAATAGGTTAGAAATCTTAACTTGGTTAGAGAAAAGGGTTGATAGACTTGAGAGAGTCAAGGAAGAGGCCAACGAGACCCAGGGTATTATGGAGTCTCGCCTTGATAAATTAGAGTCCATGGAGGAGAGGTTCAAGGATGAGACATACTGAGTTCTCAAGAAGTTAGAGATGGTTCAAATGAGTAATACACATGAAACAGAAGTGATGGTTTTGATAAATGAGGTGGATGAACTCAAGGGTGAGTTGCTCATTCTTGGAAAGACTTAGTCTAGAGGCAAAGTTCACGGTGTAGTAAGGTGATGCCCAGAGACTTTCGAAGGCCATAGTTGTAGAGTTTGAGGGTGTCGATCCAACCAACATAGAGTCATCCAGGCCCACACCGAGGTGCGGAAATGGTGGGGGAGACCAGGGAAAGGTGTAGTAGGAAGATGATGGAGAAAGCTCTTCGAATGGCCAAGATGGGCCATCTACTATTCGTATCCAAGGGAAGTCATCAAGGGGAATGAAAAGGATGAGTCTGTGGTGAAGGATAAGGCGAGAAAAAAGGACATCAACTATTATCTATGTGTTGCTCCTCATGTGATGAGGGGATGTCCAAAGAAAAATTGACTAGTTATCATCGTCAAAGTGATAGATGAGTCTGGAGAGGAAGTAGAAAGATGTTGTGCACAAAGCGAGCAGCTAAAGTGCTACTGGTGCAAGGGGCCTCACAAGGTGTAGAGGTTCCCAAATCGAACCAAGTAGTCCAAAGGATGTACTAGACCACAGATAATGAGTCTGCAAGACATGGTACGATAAGGTTTGTTTCTGCCAAATCGAGTGGTAGCCAAAATTAGAAATGGATAGACATGTCCAATGAGGCTGGAGAGCTCACCGAGTATGTTCAAGTGGAGAAGAACATGGCTTCAAAGATCATAAATAAAGAAGGGTGGAAGGGATCTAAGCCAATGAGGGACAGGGAAACCGTAAGACCACCGATGGGCAAGGTGTGGAATGAGCAAAGGACTTCAAGAAAGAAGTGTCAATGCAATAGGAGGAAATATACTTCAAGGAAGAAGAGTCGGGGTAATAAGGGAGCATAGAACTTCATAAAGGAAGAATCGATGGATGGAGTATCAGACTTTGTAGAGAAAGAATAACTGATACATTTTAGAGTAAATACAACAGAAAGGGAGGTACATCTCAAACACAATTCTAGTGTTTCTGAGTTTGATTTGTCATCTTTGATGAGTATAGGTGTGGAGAAACCTAACCATCCATATGGAAAGGCCAAAGTTTTAAGGGATAATTCCAAGCCTTCGCCAAAAGACAAGGGAGTCCAAGTAGAGGCAAATCAAAGGATATAGAAGAAGGCTCCTATGGGGGAGATGTACCCAAAGGTGACATCACTTGGATGCAAGAGCCAAAGCAAGAACAACATGTATGGGAAGGCCAATCCTTTATAGCGGGACTGTCCACGAATTGTGACATCTATATATGGTCATGAAAAAATATGCAAGTATACATAATCGGACAAGTAATACAGTGATGAGTGAGTATCGTATCCATGGGGATTTGATGAAATTTATAAGTTCAGTCAAAGCAATTTACTATTTCACCTAAGTATAGTTAGTGATGGTATGTACAAATGAGAATGTCGTGGAAAAATGAAATAGATGTTGGTGGGAATATAATGATGGTGTAATGGAATATGGTAGCAAATATAAATGTCTTGGAAAAATTAAATTGAGTTTAGTACAATCAAATGAAAATGTCAAGGCAAAACAAAATGTAAATATTGGATTTGATTATCATGACTTTAGACTCCTCACACAACAAGCTACTATGAGAATGAATGATACAAGTCACTTAGGATATTTAAGTCTACTTCTCATAATGGTCTTACTTTTATGCCTTATCTGCCTGACAAAGTTTACTTAGGGTTCCCTATGCTATCTCTAGTCAAGGGACTCGATAGGTACAAGATGCCATGGAAAACCTGTTGGTGTTAGCAAGTGTAGGGATCATTTATGTCCAGATAACAGGATATATCACGGTAATACCTTTTAGCGGCATCCCTAACATCTAACCTCTCGATCAAACACTAAGGATATGCTACTTATCCATTCTCTTGAACACTAAGCAATCTCCTAAGGAATGGCTACTCTCATAGCTCCTACAACCTTAAGGCATTAATCTTCATAAAAAATAGATAACAACATACAAAAACAACCATCCATTAAGTAAACTCAAAAGGAACTCCCACAAAATAAGACTAGTTCATGGTGGGGTTCGAATGTTCAAAGCAATAAAGCAAGACATTAATTCATTCCATACAACCCAAATCATATAAATGTAAGCAAAGAGTAAAGGGAAGGAGGAAAAGACTTCGACGTGCACTGCCAGAGCTCCCCTCGGCCACCACAGACTACCTTAGTTTGCTAGCCCCTCTTGGACACCTAGCTCACCACTCCCTCTAGCTTGTTAACGGAGGAATGCCACAGCAAATAAGATTGGCAAAAAAAGGAGAGACCTTTTTCTCTCTGAATTTCTAGCTCAAGGTAACGTGTGTAAAGTCTCTTTCTTATAGTAGCTTTATCTCCTATTTATAGGGGTAGAATAAACCTAGGAATTTGTGTTAAAATTCCTAGGATACCCCAAACTTGCTTCATTCACATGATGGGGTGAGCAGCTGTGGCAGTGGTCCCCTCCAGGCAACTGGACGAGTACCAAATAGGATCAACTGTAGTTGGACGTGGTCTCCTCCAAGTAGTTGGGTGTGGTCCCGACAGGATCAGATGACCCAGGTGGTAGATGTCTCCTCTCTAGTGACTGGTGGTAGAGGGCACGTGAAGACAATGACAGCTGGCTCTAAAAAATATCTTCTTTCGTCTTGTTCACTTCCGAAATGTCGTCCGATTTAGCATTTGTATTCTGCTCAACAGTCTCATCATGTCACGGTAATTCTGTTTTGCTTATCCTTACTCCCAAATCTTACACATCACCAAACAAGCACCTTCCTCATAACGCATCATCGTTTACAAAATAAAATGTCGCAACAAACATATTTCCACCACATGCAACTATATGCTCCAAAATGCATCTATATGATCCTATATGGGCTCTTAGACAGTCAATAATTTAAGTGAAAAGGCCCTAAATATGGCATTTTTACGGAGTTATCAAACCCCCAAACTTAAGTTATTGTGTGTCCTCAAGAAATGGATAGTATTAAGCAAAATAAAAAATACCATGGCAAGTTCAGAAGCATAATAGTTAGATGGGATAAAATTTCATCCCTCGGAACATTTGGCTTCAACATGCTAGACTAGTTTGAGAAATCAAGTATTATCCCCTAGGGCAAGATCCTTTGTGTGAAGGTGTGTGTGTGATTGTATCAAGTCCATGCTTAACAAACCTAACAATTTTCTAAGTAAACTCTCTTGTTTTGCCACGATATTTACAAGTTTTACTCCCATATTGTTTTCTTTTCCTTCATTAACACTGCTACGAGGGGAGTCAGCCCATCACACCTACCATCCCACACTCTAGGTGAAAAGGGAGCATACCTTCCACCCCTGAGCTATTCAGGTATAGTCATCCCATGACTACTTTCATTCACTCATATGTCATAGCTGCTATTTATTTAAATGCAATTTCTAGGCAATGCCATGGCATAGCAGAGTGTCCCTTTACATACATGCCGAAGCATTTATTTGTAATTTCATCA
Source organism: Hibiscus syriacus (assembly GCF_006381635.1). Taxonomy (NCBI): domain Eukaryota; kingdom Viridiplantae; phylum Streptophyta; class Magnoliopsida; order Malvales; family Malvaceae; genus Hibiscus; species Hibiscus syriacus. Next base: position 7,520,866 of record NW_024063533.1, on the reverse strand, counting down.
TTTTTTATATAGGGTTTTCATCATTCATTATAATAGTTTTATGCCAAGGCATTCAAGAGTTCTCTTATAAAAAAAATTCTAAGCTCCTTAAGCATGGAAAACATACAATCGCGTATTCAAAGGTTCCAAAGAAGCAAGTCCTAGTGTTGGTCATATCATCATCATCAGTCATGTACATTCATTTCTAGCCATAAAGAGTTCGTCATCATAGGGTATCCTTAATTTATTCCAGAAAACTAATTCTAACACTTACTAATGTCATGGCATATTCATTATACTAATATTATCATGCAATGATTTGAGAACCCTACTTCCCCAAACTTGAGAGAAGTATTGTCCTCAATGCTTAATAAAAACTAAGACAAAACTAGACTACATGTTATGAAATGCAATGCAATGCAATGCAAGGTACATTGACTTTATGTTGGTAGTGGTGTGGCGGTAGTACGACATGGGAGCTTACACAGTTGTGTGGGGTTGGAATGTTCAAAGTCTGATGTTGGCGTAGCAAGGGGAGTCCTGAGTCCTTCACAGAATGGGGATAGCTAAGGTTCCTCACGCCTAGACACATTCTTTAACTGGTGTTTACTCCTCCACAGAGGAATTTACTGCGGCATTTCTGATTATTCATCCTCTAGTGGCTCTACGGGTTACGGGGGTACTGGTATAGTTGAAAGTTGTAGCTCGTCTTCTCAACATTCGGTAGTTGGCTCATAGTGGAATGGATCAGGATCAGTTGGGCTGGTGAGCATCTTTGGATGCTTCATCACTTTTAGATGGTTGCCATAGCGTAGCAGAGAATACTGGGATATCGAAATTAATGTTCGGGAGAATCTCCATGAAATCATTCGCGATAAACTCATCTTGATGCTTTATATAAGCAAAGAAGGTCACCATATTGCTGGTCAGCTGCTCGATATGCTCTTGGGTTCTCTTAGTGACCTCTTCTAGGGCATCTAGTTTTACCCTAGCATCTGGGGTTGCATCAGCGCAGGAAGTGTCCTCCTCTTTCTCTTTTCCCTTTCTTTCCTTGAATCCAAGTAACATAGGAAGCTTGGTCTTAGTAATACCAGCCAGCCCAGGCAAGATCTCATCAAATTATTTCTAGGACACTTTCCTTCTTCTTATGGTAGAGAGCCGTAATGAGGTTTGGAAATACCAAGGCACTGGTAGGTCTCTTCACACTAGTATGAACTTGTTCCACAATTATCTTGCCTATGTCAATGGAACGCCTACTAAAATAGAGTGCAACATAAGCATCCTCTGTAATGAAACTATTGTGTTGTGGGTAGTAGGGAGAAGTTTCTGCTTCATGTTAGCTCTCGGCTGTAGCCTCACAAGGTCCACCGTTCGTCGGCTTACTTACTGGTCATTCCATTGTGTGTTTGGAAAATAGAGGCCTTCCAAAATGCCATGGTAAGTTTCATTATCTGCCTCTTTTTGCAAAAGTGGTGTGGTTATCAATAACATCTTGCACGTTAAAATAATGATTAATAGTTGAAAAAGTAAAGCGAATAGAAATACCATGAACCATCACGACACACTGATTTGGATTAGTTAGGTTGGCGTAAAACTCCTTCACCAGTGAGGCATTCACATTCTCTGGATGCTTGGTAAATTTTTGCCACTGGTGCTGGTGCACGATGTCCATGACATCAATGCCAAGGTCGGCATCTTTCTCATCAGAGAAAATGAAGCCTAACTCAAAGAACACCCGCTAATTTTTAAGGCTTTGAAATCTTTCTTGTGCTGCTTCATCAACGAAATGTGATGGAGATGATGGAGTCATGCTCGAAGGACATGATCGCACCATGGTTAGTTGACAAGACAAAGAAATGATTAAAAAGCTTGAAGCTTTTTGGCTATGGCGTTCGGTGCTAAGGAGGGAAGAAGAAAATATGAAAGCAAAGTAAGAAAGTAAAAAGGATGAGAACAAGATAAAAAGGTAAAAAAGTGGGGTTATTTAACGTGTGGATGGGGTGTTAGTGGGGGAAAAGGACAAAAATAATTTTAAAAAATCCTTAAAAAAATCCTTAAAAAAATCTTGAAGGTGAAAAAGTGAAAAGTTTCCCTCCTCTTTTTGTCTCGATGCCGCCCATTCACTTTTGCATCAATCTTACGGTTATCACGTGTCTGTTGCGTGGACCCTGACCTTACAAAGAAAAATAAAATAATCACTTAAAACGAGACTGAATAAAACAATAATAAAATAAATTGTTATTTATGCACAGGAGTAAATCCAAAATGTAACGACATCTTAAAGATGCTTAGTAGATTTCGACATCGTGCAAGAAGAGTGTTGATTTATCACGAAAGGGCAGCGTTCCTTGATAAGTGATCGCTTGTAAATGTATATACTAAGCCAAGCAATTTTGTGCAAGTATACACAATAGAATCAAGTAATATAAGGTAAGTAAGTATCGTCTCCTCAGGGATTGGTCTAGAAATTTATCTTCACCACAACTAGAACTAGTGGTCAAGAGCTAATTCCTGCTATCTTGTCAAACTAAAAATATAATTTTAATAAAACAAGGAAATATTATAATGTATGATTGCAGAAAAGTTTGGTCGACCCAAAATAAAGATGCATACTACTAAAACAAAATAAAGACAAGTATTTATTTAAATATAATTCAAACAACCTCACATATTCAGACTTACCATAGAGCACTTATGCTAATCTTTTGTATTGACAACAATTACTCTAAGTTTAGAATGAATTATTATGGCTTGCTTAAGCTACCCGACAGGATTACTAAGTATTCTTAGATGGTTGCTATAGCAATACTACTCAGCGTTAACTACAACCCTTGGTTTGTCAGACTATTGTTGCAGCAATACCTCTCAACATGAACTATAGGTGTTGTCTATCCTACTCTAGTGTCTATCCCTTTTAGTCGATTGAAACCCGCTCCTTATCTCTAAGGTAGATAAGTTACAACTTCACCATCCTGGATTCATTCCATTGTTCACGCAGATCTATCTTAACCCTCTCGAATCTAAGAATCACTATCTATACAAAAGGCGATCTCTCGATGCTCTTACATTGCCAAGACATGTTTTACCAAAACCCTAGGCGATCTCTCGATGCTCTTACAGTGTCAAGGTAAAATATTCAAAAATGAACAAAAGGGTCCTGAGCAAAAACATAATTCATCATTCATAAAGCAAAAAATAATTGTCTAGGCAAAACAAAGATTAACACCAAGTAAGACAATCATGGTGCTATCAAAAAGTCATCCAAATATCATCGTTTAATACAACCCCAAATATGTAAAGAAATTAAGAACAAAAGAAGAATGACTCCCAAAACCAGGGGCTTTATCGTGACAATTCTGATCTGCACAGCGCCTGCCTTGGTGATCAGCCTCTCTCGAGACCTGATCACCGTTCTTCTACAGTCTGGCTATGGAGGAAACCAAGGAAGGTCAACTGGTAAATGGTGGGAAAGCACTGCAGTTGCTCGCTCATGCCTTAAGTAAAGCTATTCTTTCTCCTTCCTTGCCTTCTCTCTTTTGGCGGCTACGGCTAGTCATTTATAGGGAAGAATCTCCTAGGGTTTCATGTGATTGGAGATTCCTTAAATAACCGTTGCTATCTTGTCCATACTTAAAAAGGAAAGGCGGCCGGCGGCTGTCATAATATTTAAGGCTTGCTTGCACGTGAAGGAGGTCATCCAACTGGCATGTGACACAGGCAGTTTCGTCATACCCGCTTCAGAATCTTCAGATAAACCTTGCCTCGGCGAGATAAATCTGCTCCTCACGTTCTTCTCTCTTCCATTGGCCCTTGCAAATTATGTTTTCACGACTGAAATGTTCTTCCTCTTTAAGTTTCATGCATATACACAATCCACACAAATTCTTTCTCCTCAGCAGAATCAGTTAAACCAAATAAATCTTGCCGAAGCAAAGCTTATCCACCAGAAGCAAATATAACCTAATTGCAACTAAAATGTTGTGCATACTTTGTTTAGACGAGCAATAAATTAAGTGAAAAAACTAGAAGTTGAGTCTTTTTACGGAGTTATCACACCCCCAAACTTAATCTATTGCTTGTCCTCAAGCAATGTAAAATAGATAGAAGAAAATTAAAATGGCCATGGCAAAGCAGTGTTAAGAAAAGTATATGGTTTGAGATTTTAACCCTCAGTAAAAATAGGTGGCCTCAACATGTTCAACAGTGATATCAGTCAAGTCCCTTCCCTAGTCAGGATTTCTTGCTATTGTGTGTGTGTGATTGTAATCAGTCTATGAATAAAGGTAATTACAAAACTTAAAGTAAGTGCTTCTGGTTTGTCAAGGAGTCAAATTATTTGTCAGGCTTAGTTTGTACTCCTAGTTATCAACTTTTTTTATTGGGGAGTCAGCTCATCACACCTACCGTCCCACACTCTAGGTAAAAGAGAGCATACCTTCCACCCCCAAACTAGTCAGGCAGAGTCATCCTGTTACTACTTTCGTTCACTCATATGCCTCGGCAACTCTTAATTTCTTATAGAGTTTTTCTGTTTATGCCTTTGCATAGAGGAGTATCCCTTTTATTTTTCAAGTTTTAAAAACTAGGGAGTTCCACCTTAACCTTAAAATATTTTTGAAGTCTCGGCAAGCAGAAAGTTCTTTCCTAAAAATTTTACATATTACCTTAAGCAGAGACAGTGTACAATCGTGTTTATAAATTTCAAAGACAAGCTTACAATAATTCTGGCCTAGGCAATCAAATTATGAATTCATCATTGGGCATCCCTAATTCATTCCAAATAATAGTCTTAACCTGCTTATGTCATGACAACTAAAATTTTCAATCAATTATCATCAATTGCTTTTTAACAAAGTATGGCAAAATATGGCACAATACATCCCCCAAACTTGAGGGGTGATTATCCTCAATGCATGAGAACTAAAACTACATGATGTTATATGAAAATACGAAAAATAAAAAAAAACTAAAATGTAAACTTACTGTTGTGGGGTGGCTTGACTAGACGCTCTCGATCGATGTCATTTGGGAGGAGAGGGACTCTCTGATCCCAAGTCTGATGCTGCTATAGTCGAAGGTGATGGCTGAAGGATACGGCTTATCGTTCGCTTGATGCGCTTCTTGCTGGTCGAGGCTCTTGCTGAAGTTGGTTGCTCGGCAGTAGGAGTTGGTTGTGCAGGAACTGGTGCATGACTTTGAGCTACTTCTGGGACTGGTGTTGCTTGACAGAAAGGGGACTGTATGGGACCTCGCGTGGGTTACTTCAGGGTTAGGGTGAAATATTCATCAGAGAAGAAGTTGGGTGGGGTCTCTTGACTGCTCTCGGAGGTTGATAAAGATGAGGAACTCGTCTGTGTCGCAATGGCCTTCCTCTGGTACAGGCGAGACATGGGTTGCCAGTGGTGGTACGTCTATGGGTACTTCTTGGGGACATTTGATGCCGAGGTGTGGAATGTACTGCCGCCAACATTGTATTTGAGGAGTACGCTGGGGAAGGGCGGCAGATTAGCGGTTGTGATCGGGAATAACTCCTTGAAAAAGGCGTTGAGTTGTGCATCCCTTTCCTTGACATACTCAAAAAATAATCTCCATGTGATCCTCTAGGCGCCCTATCTTCTCACGCATTTCTCGCGTGTGTGTAACCACTACGGCCAGAAGATTTTGCTCTCCTCTCCAAACCATTATGGGGGCGTTGTCATCAAAACTCATCAGCTCATGTACTTTCTTCTTAGTGATACCCTCCTTGGATTTAATGAAATCCTCAAAGGGCTCCTCGGGGACCTTCTTTTTCCTGCACAGAGCGGTTATCAAGTTAGGAAACAATAAATTACCCTGGTTTCTTTTGGTACACTCGTGGATTTTCTCGAAGATGAGTTCTCCAACGTTGATCTTCCTCTCGTATATTATCGAGTGCAAGAGCATCAATCTTTTCACGAGAACAGTTGTGTTGTGAGATGTTGGCATAAGCTTTCCCTTGAGAAAATGGTTCCATAACTTAAATATCGGTTTAAGGGCTCGGTGATCGACTATCTTCCTCGTTAGAGCATTCCCTTCAAACTTGGCCCACCCGAAGCATAGATCTTCAAGAACTCTGTTGTATGTTTCATGGTCTACCTCAACCATAAATTTCTAGTGTTGCTCCTCCACTTTCCCCGACTTGAAGTATTTGTTGAGTGCTGAAGGGGAAAAATGAAGGAGCTTCCCTCGGGCATACACCGTGTGGTTGGACGGGTCTTCGAGATATGCGTAGAACTCCCTCACCATCGATGGTGCTATGAATTTGGGATGGCGAGAAAACTTCTCCCAATTGTGCTTCTTAATTATGTTCATTACCTCCGGTCCAAATGGCTCTGCATCCTCTGCTGGAAAGATGAACCCATCTTCCAAATACACTTGTCATTTTTTGAGGATTTTGAAGCGTGCTTCGTCTGTTTGGAAATGCTCAAAGATCGGTGTTGGGGCTAAGGTGTTCCTTGATCTGGCCATGATACTTGGTTAGTACAGTGAAGTTAGTGGTGGGTATGGGGAAGATTTTGTTGATAGAAAGAAAAATATTCTTGCTTGGTAGAGAGAGAGTAAGGCACGATGAAGAAGAATAATAAGTTGGGCGGTTTTTTCTTCTGGAAAGTAATGGGTGGTTTCGGGGTAAATTGGTCCTTACACGAGGGGAAAATATTTGGTATTAAATGTGGGATATTTGATTGGACGTAAAGTTGGGGAAAAGATTACTTTCCCTCTTTAATTATGCTGCTTAAACCTCTTACCCTATGGTTTCCTTTCTTTTCATGCATGTGTTATCTCCCCATGCAACCATGTATACTATGCATGCCTACAATAAATAAAGAAACGAAAATAAAACAGATAATGAAAGAAAAAAATAACTTAATTTATTTATGTACAGAATTTAAATTTTTGTTGCCTAGGCAATGATTTTTGTTCAAGTAAGCAAGGCAAACTCTTGGGCATCATGTGCCATTGATGTCGATTTTTCGCACATGATTGGGGCTCATTTGTACTCCTTTAGCCTCTGCCCGTTCACCTTGAAGATGAAACCATCTTCTTGGTTCTGCATTTCTATTGTTACATTGTTGTGGACTTGATGTACGATGAACGGTCCTGACCATCGTGATTTTAGCTTGCATGGGTATAACTTAAGACGTGAATTGTAGAGCATTACTTATTGTCCATAAAAAAATTTCCTAGGCAATATTTTCTGTCATGCCATCGTTTTGTTTTCTTTTTGTACAGACGGGCATTTTCGTATGCGGGACTCTAAATTCATCCATCTCGTTGAGTTCCAAGAGTTTTCTTTCTCCAGCAAGTTGAGCATCCATGTTTATCTTTTTGATGACCCAATGAGCTTTATGTTCAAGTTCCACAGGTAGATGGCATTTTTTTTCACAGACCAGTTTGAACGGGGACATTCCCAGCTGTGTCTTGAATGTTGTGCGATAAGCCCATGTGTTTCATCTAGCTTCACCGACTAGTCCTTTCGACTTGGGTTAACCACCGTCTTAAGGATCTATTTGATTTCTCGATTAGACACTTCAACTTGTCCATTAGTCTAAGGGTGATACGCCATAGCAATCCTATGTCGCACTCCATATCGTATTAGTGCCTTGGCAATCAATTTGTTGTCAAAATATGTGCCCTCATCACTAATGATAGCTCTTGGTGTTCCAAATCGTGTGAATATATTTTTGTGCAAAAAATTTAACACCGTCTTGGAATCATTTTTAGGTGTTGCAATGGCCTCGACCCATTTAGATATATAATCCATTGCCAAAAGAATGTACAAATCTCCAAATGATGTGGGAAATGGTCTCATGAAGTCTATTCCCCATACGTCTAAGAGTTCAATCTTCAGAATATTATTCCCTATTTGATGGCATCTATCACATGACTTATAGAATTCATGCGCATCTTTGAACAAGGTTGGCCAATAGAATCCGGACTGAAGTGTTTTTGCCGCTGTTCTCATTCCACCAAAGTGCCCTTAATACGGTGAGGAGTGACATTGGTGTAGAATATCTTTATGCTCATCTTCTAGAACGTATCTTCAGATTATTTGGTTTCCACGTTGCTTGAATAAAAGTGGTTTATCCCAGTAAAAATGAAGCACATCATGTCAAAACTTCTTTCGGCCTTGGCTAGATAAATAAGGAGGAACAATACCACTAACAAGAAAGTTAACTATGTCAGCATACCATGGCGCAGCCGTGACAAATAATATTTTCTCATCAGGGAAATCTTCTAGAATTTATGTTCTGTCATGACAATCAAATTTGTTATCTAGCCTAGACAAATGGTCTGCCACTTGATTTTTTGTACCCCTTCTATCTTTGATCTCTAAATCAAACTCTTGTAGTAATAATATCCATCAAATTAGCCTAGATTTGCATCTTTTTTTATTGATCAAATATTTAATGGAAGAATGATATGTATGCACAATTACCTTAGTGTCTATTAGATATGGCCTAAACTTATCGAATGCAAAAACTACTACTAAGAGTTCTTTTTCAATGGTGGTACAGTTTACTTGTGCATCATTAAGATTACGGCTCGCATAGTAGATAACATGAAAAATTTTACTTTTTTATTACCCTAGCACTGCTCCGACTGTATAGTCACTAGCATCGCACATGAGCTCAAAAGGTGCATTCCAGTCTGGTGGGATAACGATTGGTGCTACCGAGAGTTTTTTCTTCAGATCTGTAAAGGCATTCAAACAATCATTAATAAATTAAAATAGATTATTTTTTTGAACTAAAAGGCACAAGGGTTTAGAGATTTGAGAAAAATCTTTTATGAACCGCCTGTAGAAGCCTGAATGTCCAAGGAAACTGCGTACACCTCTCACGTTGGTGGATGGGGGAAGGTTTTCAATTACTTCCACCTTGGCTTTATCGACTTCAATGCCTCGGCATGAAATTTTGTCCCAACAATATTCCCTCTGTTACCATAAAATGGCATTTCTCCCAATTTAATACTAGGTTGGCTTCTTCACATTGTTTAGTACCTTGGATAAATTGTCGAGACATCGGTCAAAATAATCACCTGAGACGGAGAAGTCATCCATAAATATTTACATACATTCTTCCACCATATCTAAAAAGATTGCCATCATGCATCTTTGGAAGGTAGCTGGAGTGTTACACAACCCAAACGGTATTCGTCTAAATGCATAGGTACCATATGAGCTTGTGAAAGTGGTTTTCTCTTGATCCTCTAGTGCTATGGCTATTTGATTATATCCTGAGTATCTATCGAGGAAGCAATAGAATGTTTTTCCCGCTAACCTATCAAGCATTTGGTCGATAAAAAAGAGGGGAAATGGTCTTTCTTTATGGCTTTATTAAGCTTCCTGTAATCCATACATATGCGCCAACCCATGACTGTTCTGGTGGTGAGGAGCTCGTCATGCTCGCTTTTAACCATGGTTACACCACCCTTCTTTGGCACACATTACACCAGGTTGACCCATGAACTATCGGATATAGGATAAATCACTCCTGTATCCAACCATTTTATAATTTCCTTCATGACTACCTTCTTCATGATTGGGTTGAGCCTTATTTAGTGTTCAACTGAAGTACTATGGCTATCTTCTAAATTGATCTTATGCATGCATATGGTAGGACTAATTCCCTTTAAGTCTGCCATTGTCCATCCTATAGCTTTTTTATGCTATGACAAAACATTCAACAAACTATTCTGTTGTTCGGAGGTTAGATTGGCAGAGAATATTACGAGTAAAGTTTCAACAATTCCTGGGTATATATACTTTAAATGTGATGGCAAAGTTTTAAGCTCCAATTTTAGTGCATGTTGTGAAGATAATTCTGGAGAATTAACTTCAACATAATCTAAGGGTTCTAATTTCATACTTGATCTATTATGGAGAAGCCTCGATTGATCCTTGGTCTTTCCTTCGTATCCTATATTAGTGTCATTTTCAGGGTACTCATTGTGTGCTTTGTTCAGATTTCTGTTGTCAGGGCTATAATTTTCAGAATCGTCTTCTAACAATAACTCGTATGGGCCAAAGTTTTCTTGTTCATGCATCTCGGTTGTAGGGTCATGGTACAAAGTGTTGTATTCGTCAAGCCTTAGAGATTCACCGCGTCCAAGGATTGTCTTTTCCTCTACTTTTCTAATGCATTGGCATTACTTTGAGTCATCCACATATTTCATGGAGTTGAATACATTGATGGTGACGCATTGCTCTCCTACTCCCATTGTGAACTCTCCCTTTTCACAATCTATTAGGATTTTTCCAATGGCTAAGAAGGGTCGTCCCAAAATGATCGATGTGTTTTCATTAGCTTCGCAGTTCAAGATGAGAAAATCAATTGGGAATACAAATATGTCCACCTTTACTATGACGTCTTCTATTCTACCCTCGGGCCGCACATAAGACCGATCGGCCAGCTGTAGGATGACTGTGGTTGGACAAGCGTGATATCCTTTGAGTTTCATAAATATGGACTTTGGTATCAAGTTTACACTTGATCCCAAATAAACAAGAACTCTTCCTACAAAGTCATTACCAATTGAGCATGGTATTATAAAACTGCCAGGGTCTTTTTGTTTTGATGGGAGTTTGCTTACTGCAGAACAGATTTCTGTTGCCGTGGCAACAAGTTCTACCTTCTTTTTATTCGTAACGATGTCCTTGAGAAACTTGGCATAGAAAGGCATTTACTTGATGGCTTCAAGTAAGGGCACATTGATATACAACTGGTCCAGAACATCAACGAATTTCTTGAGCTGGATGTGATCATTATGCTTCTTCAATCGTTGAGGGAATGGTGGTGAAGGCCACACAATATTTGTTGTTGGTGTTGAGGAATCTTTGGCCTTGGCCATGAATTTCTCATTATCTTGACGATGTTTTTCTGAGCCTTCACTCCTTTCCTTCTCTTCAAGCGATTCATCTCATTCCTCATTTTCAGTTTGATCCTCTTATTATGTTATGCCATGGCGATGACTGTTTAGGTGTTCTCCCCCAAATTTGTCATTTTGGTTTACTTGTGTTCCACTCCTTAGTGTAAGTACACTGTATTTCTCCTTTCCATGATGTTTAGTAATCTCAGTATCACTAGGGAGATTTCCTTATGGGCGAGAATGTAATGTCGTAGCAATTTGGCCTACTTGATTCTCAAATTCTCTTATAGATGAACTATGGCTTTGCAAAAGTGTGGCTTAACTTTGTAGCAAATTTCTTTGATTTTTAATTATTGCATAATGCTCGTGCATCAAGGTCTTTGTTGAAGCCATGAAATCTTTTGTCGAAGCCATAAATTCCTACAATGATAATTCCAAGGAGTTAGTATTGGAACTAGTGTTCGAGGAAGAAGCTATACCTTTATTGTTTTGCCATGGCTGCTGATGATGTTGATTCTGAAAATGTTGATGGTCTGAATTGTTCTGCTGTGGCCTCTAATTTGCTTATTGACTCTTACTGTTCCCTTGATTGCTCCATAAAATATTCGAGTGTTATCTCCAACCAGGATTGTATGTGTTTGAATAGGAGTTATTTGCTCCGGTTATAATTGCCCACAAAATTGGTTGACTCATGGTTTTCCTAACATTCACTCTCATGATGGTTTCTATGACAAAATATGCATGCGTTATTGGCCACCTTGACTTCTCTTACCTCATTAGGACATTGCAAATTTTTCAACATATTAGTTATGGTAGAAAGTTGAGTAGCTACTGAATCCTTACCCTCTAATTCATATGCTCCAGATGTTTTTATGTCGGTTCCCAATCTTGTATTTGGGAATTGATAATCATTATTTGCTATCATGTCGATGATGTTAAAGGCTTCCTCGGGTTATTTATCCAATAAGGTGTCATTTGCTGAGGCATCTAACATCATTCGAGTTGGTGCATTAACTCCGTTGTAAAACATCACCACTTGCGTGCAGTCATGAAATCCATGGTTGACACATTTGCGAAGTAGACTTTTGTACCTATCCCAATATTTGTACATTGATTCATCATTTCCTTGGCAAAAACTTGCAATGTCATTGCGAAGTTATGTATTCATATTGGGTGGATTATATCGAAGTAGGAAACTCTTGCATAAATCTACCCATGACTCCATTGAACCGGAAGAAATTCCCCAGAGCCAGGCTCTCGCTCTATTGCGTAGAGAATAAGGGAAGAGTTCCAATTTAAGCACGTCTTCATGTATTCCTTGTTGTCGAAACGAGACGCAAACTTCAAGGAAAACACGAATATGTTGTCTAGCATCCTCATTGGGTAAATCACCAAATTGGCAAATAGAGTTTAACATATTAAACATCACCGGTTTAAGTTCAAAATGAGTTGCTTGTATTTCAGGTGCCACTATGCATGGGTTGAGGTCATCGAGAATTGGGTTCAAATGATCTCGTATCGCTCTTGGTCTTGTAACTTGAAAATTAATTGCTACATTAGGGTCTCCTAGATCTATCATGTTATCTTGCATTTGAAGTTGGTTTAAATGTTCTCTGGTTCTTTGGGCATGTAGCCTTTGTCTGAACGATTGTTCAACTTCATAGTCGAATGGTTCTAAAGGTTTACCAGTAGATCTCAGGGTCATGCAATAATAAAAACCTACAAAATAAAATAGTAATCTACATTAGACTAGATAAATATAAGGTGACAAGAACTTGATATGGCGAATAAAAATTTCATCAGTTGCCAATCCCCGGCAACAGCGCCAAAAACTTGATCGCTTATAAATGTATATGCAAAGGCAAGCAATTCTGTCCAAGTATACACAATCGAATCAAGTAATATATGGTAAGTGAGTATCGTCTCCATAGGGATTGGTCTATAAATTTATCTTCACCACAACTAGAACTAGTGGTCACGAGCTAATTCTTACTATCTTGTCAAACTAAAAAGCTATATTAATAAAACAAGGAAATATTATAATGTATGATTGCAGAAAAGTTTGGTCGAGGCAAAATAAAGATGCAGACTACTAAAACAAAACAAAGACAAGTGTTGATTTAAATATAATTCAAACAACCTCACATATTCAGACTTACCACAGAGCACTTATGCTAATCTTTTGTATTGACAACAATTACTCTAAGTTTAGAATGAATTATTATGGCTTGCTTAAGCTGCCCGACAGGATTACTAAGTATTCTTAGATGGTTGCTATGGCAATACTACTCAGCGTTAACTACAACCTTTGGTTTGTCAGACTGTTGTTGTAGCAATACCTCTTAGCGTGAACTATAGGTGTTGTCTATCCTACTCTAGTGTCTATCCCTTTTATTTGATTGAAACCCACTCCTTATCTCTAAGGTAGACAAGTTAGAACTTCACCATCCCAGATCCATTCCATTATTCACGTAGATCTATCTTAATCCTCTCGAATCTAAGAATCACTATCTAGACAAAAGGCGATCTCTCGATGCTCTTACATTACCAAGACATATTTTACCTAAACCCTAGGCGATCTACCGATGCTCTTACAGTGTCAAGGTAAAATATTCAAACAATGAACAATAGAGTCATGAGCAAAAACATAATAATCATTCATAAAGCAGAAAATAATTGTCTAGGCAAAACAAAGATTAACACCAAGTAAGACAGTCATGGTTCTATCAAAAAATCATCCAAATATCATCGTTTAATACAACCCCAAATATTTAAATAAATTAAGAACAAAAGAAGAACGACTCCCAAAACCTAGGGCTCTGTCGTGTCAATTTTTATCAGCACCACGCCTGCCTTGGTGATCAGCCTCTCTTGAGATCTTATCATCGCTCTGCTACATTCTGGCTATGGACGACACCAAGGAATATTGGCTGGTAAATGATGGGAAACACTGCAGTTGCTCACTCACGCCTTAAGTAAAGTTCTCTCTCTTTTATCTTGCCTTCTTTCTTTTAGGGGCTACGGCTGGTTATTTATAGGTAAGAATCTCTTCGTGTTTCGCATGATTGTAGATTCCTTAAATAAACGTTGTTATCTTGTCCAAACTTAAAAAGGAAAGGCGGCTGGCGGCTGGCAGAATATTTAAAGCTTGCTTGCACATGAAGGAGGTCATCCAGTTGGCGTGTGACATAGGCGGTTTTGTCATACCCACTTCAGACTCTTCAGGTAAACCTTGCCTCGGCGAGATAAATCTTCTCCTCATGTTTTTCTCTCTTCCATTGGCCCTTGCAAATTATATTGTCACGGTTGAAATGTTATTCCTCTGTAAGTTTCCTGCACATACATAATCCACACAAACCCTTTCTCCTCGACAACATCAGTTAAACCAAATAAATCTTGACGAAGCAAAACTTATCCATCACAAGCAAATATAACCTAAATGCAACTAAAATGTTGTGCATACTTTGTTTAGACGATCAATAACTTAAGCGAAAAGACTAGAAGTTGAGTCTTTTTACGGAGTTATCAATAAGCCTTCAGACACTAGTCATTAACTTTGAAAATGGAACCATCATCCATATTTTTTATATCAACAACGCCATGAGGTTATACACAGTGTACTTTAAAAGGTTCAGATCATCGTAACTTCATTTTTCCAGTGAAGAGCTTCAGTCTCGAGTTAAATAGGAGCATCTGCTGGCTAATGTGAAAATGTCGTGGCAAAAGCATTTAATCATGCCACTTCTTTGTTTTTTCTTTGTAAAGCTTGGCATTTTTATATGCTTGTTCTCAAAACTCTTCTATTTCATTCAGATCGAGTAATCTTTATTCCCCAGCTAGTTGTGCGTCAAAGTTTAACTTTTTGATCGCCCAGTATGCCTTCCACATATAGGTGACATATTTTCCCATATACCATCTTGAAAGGTGACATTCCTAAAGGTGTTTTGAACGTCGTCCGATAAGCCCAAAGCACTTCATCCAGCTTCGGAGACCAGTCCTTCCTTCTAGGGTTCACCAGTTTCTCTAAGATTTGCTTGTTTCCTGGTTGGACACTTTAGCTTGCCCCATTGGTTTGTTGGTGATATGCCCTGGAAATTTTATGTCGCACTCTATATTTTTGTAATGCCTTGGCAATTAGCTTGTTATCAAAATGACTGCCCTCGTCACTGATGATGGTTCTTGATGCTCCAAATAGGGTAAAGATGCTCTTCTGAAGGAACTTGAGCACAGTTTTAGAGTCATTCCTTGGTTTGGAAATTACTTCAACCTACTTAGATACGTAATCCACAGCAAACAAAATATGCAAGTATCCAAAAGAAGATAGGAATGGTCCCATAAAGTCAATGCCCCATACGTCAAAGAGCTCGATCTCCATAATATTTTGCAATGGCATTTTGGGTCATCTGGAAATGTTCCCAATGCGTTAGCATCTATCACAAGCTTTGGAAAACTCGTGAGCATCTTAAAATAGTGACGGCCAGTAAAAGCCTGATTGGAGGATTTTAGTAGCAGCCCTCGCACCTCCGAAATATCCTCCATAGGGGATGTGTGGCAATGGTGTAGAATGTCTCTTTACTCCTCCTCAGTGACACAACGTCAAATCATTTGATCGACGCATTGTTTGAATAAGTATGGTTCATCCCAAAAGTAGAACTTGGCATTATGTTGGAACTTCTTCCTGCCCTGGTTGTTAAATTAATAAGGTAAAATACAACTAACAAGAAAATTGACGATGTCAGCATACCACGGGATTGTCGTGGCATATAAAATTTTCTCAACAGAGAATTCTTCTTGAATATCTAAAATGTCATGGCATTCAGAATTGTTCTCTAGCCTAGATAAATTATCTGCAACCTGGTTTTCAGTACCTTTCCTATCTATTACCTCTAAGTTAAATCCCTGCAATAGTAATATCCATCTAATAAGTCTAGGCTTGGCATCTTTGTTCACTGAGTATTTTATAGCTAAGTGATAAGTGTGAACAATGACTTTGGTGCCTATCAAGTATGGCCTAAACTTGTCAAATGCAAATACCACGACAAACAATTCTTTTTTAGTAATAGTATAGTTCAGTTATGCTTTATTCAAGGTACGATTAGCATAATATATAACATGGAAAATTTTACCTCTGCGTTGCCCAAGCACAGCTTCCACGGAAAAATCGCTTGCATTACACATTAACTCGAACGGTGATGTCCAATTGGGGGAACAATAATAAATGTAGCGATAAGTCTTTATTTCAGCTCAGTGAATGCGCCATGGCAATATTTATCAAACACAAAAGGTTGATTTTGTTGAAGTAGGGTGCAAAAGGGCTTCGATGTCGTGGAGAAGTCCTTGATGAATATTCTATAAAACCCAACATGTTCAAAGAAACTCCTAATGCCCTTGACAAAAGTTGGTGGGGGTAGCTTTCCGATCACCTCGATTTTAGTTTTGTCCACTTCAATGCCCTTTTGAGAAATCTTATGGCCTAGAACAATGTCTTCGGTCACCATGAAGTGACACTTTTCCCAATTCAGCACGATATCAACCTCCTACATCGCTTGAGTACCTTTGGCAGATTGCCAAGTTATTTCTCAAAGTCATCTCTAGAAACGGAGAAGTTATCCATAAATATTTCTAGAAAATCCTCAACCATATCAGAAAATATGGCTTGCATGCATCGCTGAAAGGTTGTCGGGGTATTACAGAGTCCAAAAGGCATTCTTCGGAATGCAAAAGTTCCATAGGGACACATGAACGTAGTTTTCTCTTGATTCTCTGGTGCAATGGCAATTTGATTATACCCCAAGTATCTATCCAAGAAATAATAATATGTCTTGCTAGCCAGTCGATCCAATATTTGATCGATGAAATGCAAAGGGAATTGGTCTTTCTTGGTGGCCTTGTTCAGTTTGTGGTAGTCCATGCATATCTGACACCCGGTGATAGTGCGATTTGGTAACAGCTCATTTTCTTCACTTGTCACCATGGTCGTACCTCCTTTTTTTGGCACACATTGGACGGTACTCACCCAAGAACTATCAGAGATGGGGTAAATCACTCCAGCATCAAGCCATTTGAGAATCTTTCATCACGACTTGCTTCATGATTGGGTTTAATCTTCTTTGCGGTTCTATGGATTTGACATGGCATTTTTCCAGCAGGATTTTGTGCATGCAAATGGTATGACTTATTCCTTTCAGATCTGTCATAGTCCTTTTTAACGCTCTCTTGTATTGTGACAAGACTCTTAACAAACTACATTCTTGGTTAGGAGTAAGGGAAGAGGAAATATAACAGGTAAAGTTTTATTACTACCCAGATAAGCATATTTAAGATGATGTGGCAAATTCTTTAACTCTAGGGTATGTACATATTGTAATGAGGGCTTAGGAGGAACAAACTCATCGAAATCAAGAGGTTCAAAATGCGTACCTGGGCTAGCTATGAAGAAGCTAGCCTGTTGATCCTCCAAAGAAAAGTCATTGGGCTCTTCGGCCTTTTCGTCTTCAAATAGCCTCTCATCATTTTCTAGCTGAATGAAATTGTCATGGTAAAATTGATCTGATTTTCTTGCTATCAATGAATCCACTTCGATCTAGCATTCTTCAGACTCATCCTTATACTTGAGAGTACGTGAGAAATTAACTGTGAAACTTTGGTCAGCCACTCTCATGGTCAGCTCACCCTTCTTGTAGTCGATAAGAATGCGTCAAGTAGCTATGAAGGGTCTCCCAAAATTATGGGTGATGTGGCATCAACCTCGCATTCCAGGATAAGAAAGTCTACTGGAAATACGAATTTATCCACCTATACAATGACATCCTCGATTCGCCCCTCGGGACGAACATAGGAAGGATCGGCTAATTGCAAGATAACAGAGGTGGGTCTCACATTTCCAATTCCAAGTTTTACAAATATTGACTTAGGCATTAAGTTCACGCTTAAGCCAAGGTCACATAGTGCCTTCCCAACATAATTTTCTCCTATCGAACATGGAATGATAAAACTGCTTGGATCTTGTCCTTTTTGTGGCAGCTTGCTTAAGGAAGAGAAATATTCTTTTGACGTGGCAACTGTCTCTTACATCTCAACTTTTCTTTTATTGGTAATAATCTCCTTGAGGAATTTAGGCATTAAGTTCACGCTTGAGGAACATTGATGTGAAGTTGGTTCAAAATGTTAACAAACTTCTTGAATTGAATGTCATCATTATGTTTCTTCAGTCTTTGTGGGAAAGGAGGTGGGGGTCTGACTTCCTTCAATGAAGGAGCGGGAACAGAGTTTGCCTTGGCATTTTTATTTGCTCCCTCAGTTGCTTTACTCAATTAACCATCATCCTTATCCTCTTCCACTTATGTTTCTTCTAGCATTTCATGCTCAGCTTCCATGGTTACAGGGGTGAATCAGTCTTCGATCTTCCCTAAAATTATCTTCTACATTGATTTGGGTACCACTCCATAGAGTGAGTACACTTATTGCTCTTTGTCATGAGGTTTGGTGACTTTAATGTCACTAGCTAGACGTGTCTAGCTCGAACGCTCCATATGATTTCCGCCCAATTACAAGCCTTGTAGATGGAAATTAATAATCGTTGTTAGCAATCATGTCCAGAATATTGAATGCCTCTGCATGTGATTTATCGAGTAATGTCCCATTTGTCGAGGCATCCAGCATCATCCTCGTGGGTGCATTGACTCCATTGTAGAATATCACAACTTGAGTCCAATCTTAAAAACCATGATTTGAACATTTACGAAGTAATCCTTTATACCAATCCTATCATTCATACATTGATTCATCATCAGCTTGACGAAAAGAAGTGATGTCATTCCTCAGTTGAGTGTTCATGTTCAGAGGATTCTACTGTAGCAAAAAAACTTTTGCACAGATCAGTCCATGACTCCATTGAACCCACTGGAACGCCAATCAACCAAGCCCTTGCACGGTCACGTAGAGCATATGAAAATAGCTTTAACTTTAATACATCTTCGTGCACTCCTTGTTGACGGAATGAATCCCACACCTCTAAGAAGTTACAAATATGTTGTTTGTCATCTTCATTTGGCATGCCTCCAAATTTCCCTATGGAATTTATCATATTGAACATGACAGGTTTGAAGGTTGCCTGAATCTCAGGTGCCACAATCCCAGAATTTAAGTCATCCAAGATAGGATTTAAGTGATTACGAATGGAACGAGGTTTGGCTGCATTCCCAGCATTTGGAATTTCCTCGACATTCAGATCTTCCTCATGACCAATGCCTTGATTTCCGATTTGACACATAATTGCATGTTGAGCACATATTTTTTCCCTAAAAAGCCTCTCGATCTCAGGTTCAACTGGTTCTAATGGCTCATCAGAGTATCTTCTGGTCATACACCAAGAAAAACCTTAAAAAGATAAGGGAAATAAAAAGTAAAACTATATATAAAAAAATATAAACAAGTAAAATAAAAATGCTATGACAAAACTAAATAACTTCCAGTTGCAGATCCCCGGCAACGGCGCCAAAAACTTGTCCGCGAATTGTGACTATTATAAATGATCACGAAAATGTGTGCAAGTATACAAAATCGAACAAGTAATACAGTGATGAGTGAATATCGTATCCATAGGGATTGAAGGAAATTTATAAGTTCAGTCAAAGCAATTTACTATTTCACCTAAGTATAGTTAGTGATGGTATGTACAAATGAAAATGTTGTGGCAAAATGAAATGGATGTTGGTGGGAAATTAATAATGGTGTAATGGAATATGGTAGCAAATGGAAATGTCTTGGCAAAATTAAATTGAGTGTAGTGCAATCAAATGAAAATGTAAAGGCAAAATAAAATGTAAATATTGGATTTGATTATCAGGACTTTAGACTCCTCACACAACAAGCTACTATGGGAATGAATTATATGAGTCACTTAGGAAATTTAAGTCCACTTCTCATAATGGTCTTACTTCTATGCCTTATATGCCTGACAAAGTTTACTAAGGGTATCATATGCTATCTCTAGTCAAGGGACTCGATAGGTTCAAGATGCCATGGCAAACCTATTGGCGTTAGCAAGTGCAGAGATCTTATATGTCCAGATAATAGGATATGTCACGGCAATACCTTTTAGCAGAAGCACTAACATCTAACCTCTCGATCAAGAACTAGTCCTTTTAGTCGACTGATATCCTAGCATTATCTCTAAGGTTGAATTAGGCCTAGTTACTACCTAGAACCCGTTGTTTATGTAGATCCTCCCTAGTTTCTCTCGAACACTAAGGATATGCTATTTAGCCATTCTCTCGAACACTAAGCAATCTCCTAAGGAATTGGTACTCTCATAGCTCCTACAACCTTAAGGCATTAATCATCATAAACAAAACAGATAACAACATACAAAAACAACCATCCATTAAAGCAAACTCAAATATCCATAAGGAACTCCCACCAAATAAGACTAGTTCATGGTGGGGTTCGAATGTTCCAAGCAATAAAGTAAAACATTAATTTGTTCCATACAACCCAAATGATATAAATGAAAGCAAAGAGAAAATGGAAGAAGGAAAGCCTTCGACGTGCACTTTCGGAGCTACCCTCAGCCACCACGGACTGTCTCAGCTCGCTAGCTCAGCTCGGATACCTAGCTCGCCACTCCCTCTAGCTTGTTAATGGAGGAATGCCATGGCAAATAAGATTGGCGGAAAATGAGAGACATTTTTCTCTCTAAATTTCTAGCTTAAGGTAGCGTGTGTAAAGTCTCTTTCTCATGATGGCTTCATCTCCTATATATAGGGGGAGAATAAACCTAGGAATTTGTGTTAAAATTTCTAGGATACCCCAAACATGCTTCATTCACATGAGGGGGTAAGCAATTGTGACATTGGTCCCCTCCAGGCAGCTGGACATGGTCTCGATAGGATCATACGACCCAGGTGTCAGATGTCTCCTCTTGGGTGAATGGTGGTAGAAGGCACTGAAGACAATGACAACTGGCTCTAAAAAATATCTTCTTTCGTCTTGTTCGCTTCTGAAATGTCGTCCGATTCGGCATTTGCATTCTGCTCAGCAGTCTCATCATGTCACAAAAATTCTGTTTTGCTTATCCTGACTCTCAAATTCTGCACATCACCAACCAAGTACCTTCCCCATAATGCAACACCGTTTACGAAATAAAATGTCGCGACAAACATATTTCCACCACATGAAACTATATGCTCCTAAATGCATCTATATGATCCTATATGGGCTCTTAGACAATCAATAATTTAAGTGAAAATGCCCTAATAATGGCCTTTTTACGGAGTTATCAAGGACGTGGGAATGTCGAGGCATAGAACAACCAAGGAGATAGGGGAATAACATGAAAGATCATGGAGTTACAAGGAAAAAGAAGCCAACGCATGTAATTCGTATGGGAGGGTCGTAACAAGTTGAGGCGTCAAGAAGTATCCAATGTGAGCAAGCCTAGGACCGTCAGAGTGCAGCGGCGAGGGCGTCACTAGGTTTAGTGGGGGAGAATGTCACGAGCAGCAGAGTTGGGCTCGGGAAATTGGTGCAAGTTTCCGATAAAGAGGTTCAAGACAGAGTATCGAGCTTGCCAAGACTACCAAACTTGGCTCATCACTTGGAGAATGTTATGGAGCCCGTTCACACTGGCCGTGCAGAAAAGGAAAGTGGTATCATTTTCAAAGATGTTCACAGGAGCTTGGTAAATATGCCAGGAGACGATGTCATATCAAGGAGGAATATGGAAGAATCTTTACATATCTAGTGTAAACACCTATCCAAAGAAAGAATCTTACTAATGGATGTAATTAGATAGGATTGGATTGGATTTCCTTGATTTAGGGGATTATGTATTAATTGGGCTCATCTTAGTTGTTGATGTAAATAGATCTAGGCCATTGATTTAGAGAGAGCTCAACTATAAATAGAGAGCCTCCCATCCTCATTTATAACATCTCATTCCTTTCATTCTCTTGAGAGAGTAATAAAGTTTTGAGACATTTACTTTATCTCTTGTGTGCTTTGTTCCCAAGTCTCTTTGTATTGTTGTCTCTCTTGGTGGCTAGGAATAGTCACGCTTGTGTTTGCACTCCCACACCATAGTCCAACCTTGGTGGCTTGTAGTAGATACATTGGTGTCAAAACTTCTGCATCCTAGAAGCCTTGAGGTCTTGGTTCCAACCTTGGTGAGTTTGCATGCTCACTATGCTTGTGTAAGGCTTACTTAGTCGCAAAGTAGACCCAGAAGTATCAAGAAACTTCTAAGGTCGCACGTCCCGTCAAACCTTAACTCTAATATTGCGACAGTTTGTGCTTGAAGGTTCTGAGGGAATGACACATGCATGTTCTGAATATTCTATTAAGTCTGAAATCAATGATTTTTTACTAATTATCTTTTTACTTAATTGTTTATTTAATAAACCATTGGACCATACTGAATTTTGTAGCTTATGCTTTTGTTGTTTCTATGCTTTCTAGATAATTTTAGATATTAGAGACGAGATTCGACAATCAAATGATCTGATTTTGGAGTCCACATTATTTTAAAATAGTAAACAATTTTCTTAGCTTATTTTCTTTAGCTTATAATAATTGTTTATTATAAGTGACGTGTGTTGTATTTTTGTAATTTTAAAGATTTTATTTTTAAAAAAAAAACTTATTATATTTAAAAAAATATTTTTTAAAAAAATCCCCAACCCTATCTCCTCCCCGCCGCCCTCCCCCCTCCCCAACTATTTTAAAGTGTTGCATATGAAATGGAATTTGTAAGGCTAGGCACCTGAATTAACCGAAAAATAGTTTAGGCACCTAAATGAAAAAATGATATAATTTAGGCATTTATTCTTATATTAAGCCTTTTCTTTATTTGGTGGAACTGGATGATAGTTGTTTTATTTTTTATAGAAAATTTGACACTATTTATTATCTTTGAATCTGGAACTATATTATACATGTTTATTAGATTTACTTAAACATTTTAAGCTGTGTTTTCAAAACAAGAAATTGATTAATTAAGGACGAACATAAAATTTTATACTAAGCGCAAACTTATAAAATTTTAGAAAAGTAATATTTATAAAATTTTAGACAACAAAAACATATTATTAATAGAAAATATAAAAAAATTCACATCATAATAATAACTCAAGTATTATCAATCATCATGTTCATATTAAAATCATAGCATAGCAACAACCCAAGTATGTTTATCAACTGTCATGTTCAAATGATTATAAATTTATATAAAATTTTATACGTTAATAATTTATTTCATATCATATTAATACCTATTCATATATTTTTCTTCTCAAGTCGTTTTACTATTTTTTTTTTTTTTTTTGTGTCTAAATTCACTCTATATTTTATATGATTTGTGCAGTTCAATTTTAAACAAAACTTTCATTTACTTAAAAGTGTATTATAACATTTTTATGATAATCAAATACTTAATATAAATATTATCTTTAAAATTTTATTTTAAATTTTTGGATGTAATGTGAATCTTTTCTAATAACCTAAATAAACAACTTACATAGATTAAGCTTGAAAAGAAAATCAAGGTCCAATCTAATTCTTGATAATGGGAAAATGATAATTTTTTTATGGGTTAAACTTGTTATTTCAACGATGAGACACTGAAAAATATATTTAACTGGAAATCAAAATGGATGAGCTTGTTAAGTTAGGTGAATTGATCAATATGGTAGCTGAGATATTTCAATGTTGCTAAGGTGTGAACGGTCGTGGTTTTCCTGATATTGGCAAGCTTAAGTGTTGGAGATGGTCTTACTGTCATAACCCGAATTTTGGGTCAAATTCTATTTTGTTATTTTGAGGACCAAATTGAGTTTTTGGGTAATGCTTAGTTATTTTCATAAAATGATAAAATTTAAAGTACCTTTGAGAGATTAACTCATTTTAAAACCCCGAACCTAGGGTATATAAACCATGTTATAACAATTGGATGTGTTTTTTTTCAGCCGCCAAGCCATCCCTTCCCACTCTCTTATTCCCTTCACATTTCCCTTTCACCGGAAGTCCCTCGCCGAATAACCGCCCCGAAAATGTCATTATCGTTGCGTCTAGGGTGGTCCTCTCATCGTCCCGACCAAACTCCTACCCTCATCATCTCCTCATCAACCGTCGTTAGTAAGAACCGGAGGAAAAAGCCTTCGAAGTTCTTCTCATGTCGTTTTCGACTGCTATCGCCATGAAGTGCATCAACTACGCCGTTGTGTTCCTTGCATTGATGCGAGCAAAACCCACTTTTCACCGTTTCCTCATCGACCGCTATTGGCAAAAATCAAAGAGAACCCTTTTCAATTCTCCATTGCGCCGTTGCGTCTCTTCCAATCCTTGACGTGGTTTGGTTATGGTAAATACCTAAGGCCTTTTAATTTATTTTTGATGTGGTTTGTTGTTGTTTTTCAACAATGGAGTGTGGTATAGAGGTTCTTATTGAACTAGTTAATAGTAAGTTAGACTGTGTTCAACTTGAGTTCGTTAAAAAATTTGTTATTCGACCGTTGTTCGTGAAGTTTGTTAAAATTTTATTCGACTCATACTTATTAAAAAAAATTTATTATTCAACTCGTTGTTCGTTAAGTTCGTCACTCGTTTACCTTATTACTCGTTAATCTCACCAAAATTTTTGTCTTATTTTCTTAATTATAGTTAAAGCTACTAACATTAGATAGAGTTTAATATAAATATAAATCAATAAATTTAACAAAAAAAATTAAAAAAAATGTATGAAGAAATTTTAAATTCTAAATTCTAAAATAATAATCTAAAAATATATTAAAATAAAAAATAGGGTTTGATTTTTTAGTGCAATAAAGTATTTTTTTATTGTTTATTAGAAAATTAATATATTAACAATTTATCATATTTTTATTTTCTATTAGTAAAATAGTAATTTTTTTAATGAAATAATATTTTTAAGATAACTACTAAAAAATTATATGAAAAAATTAAGAACTGCCCACGAATTTATAGAGTCGAGTTGAATTTTATTCGATTCAATTCGTTAAAATTTTGAGTCAAACTCGAGTTTAAATCAGATCAAACTAAGTTAAGTTTTTACCGAATTTTAACCTAATAGTCGTCATACCCGTCGATGATCCTCTGAGATTGTTTCAACCTCTTGAGAAAAGGGTGAAACCCTAATCCATTTTGAGTTAGCCCG
Organism: Hibiscus syriacus; assembly: GCF_006381635.1. Taxonomy (NCBI): domain Eukaryota; kingdom Viridiplantae; phylum Streptophyta; class Magnoliopsida; order Malvales; family Malvaceae; genus Hibiscus; species Hibiscus syriacus. The sequence goes on along the minus strand of NW_024063533.1, from coordinate 7,495,830 downwards.
TTTAGCTAGTAACAAAATGCAACATCCCATCAAACAACTCAAGCCCAACGGTGAATAGATCCAAACTTGAACTAGCACAAGACCACGTGAACCATATTGAGTTGGATTTGAACCAATTGACCAAATCGAACCACCCAAACTAAACCGAGTTGATTTTGACCGTTGATAGTTGACCCGACCGTTGACTTACTTTTGACTTTGACCCTTAACGTTTTTCAAATATCTCTACCGTGACATTTTTCAACGTTTTGGGTCTATTTTTGCCGTTTATTTTGTCAAATTCTAACTCAAATGCCTTTGTTTATCATTCTTATTAATTATTTAGACTAGTTCTATTGCTTTTACTATTTGAATTTGGGACTTATAGATTTGACTATTTGAGTGGTTAGTTAAGATTGAAGAATGTGAATTTGTCAAGCCAATGATAATGGATCATTTTTTCCATCGAACATTCGTATTTATGTCTCATTTTATTATAATTATGTTTGAACTTTGAACTTATTTAACTATAGTATGAATTTATAATTTTAATTGTGAACATGTATTTTAATTATGGATTTATAAAATTGTTTTCATGTTGAGTTGTTAGGTGTCTAAATCACCTTAGGGTGTCTGTTTTAGCTTAGCCAAATTATGTTCAGGTTGGCCGTGGTTTATTTGCTGTCTAGATAACCAGTGGAAGAACATGATATGGTAGTAAGGCAAATGTCATCCAGGATTGTTAAATTAAATGTATGCATTTTGGTACTTTTTCTTTAATTTATGTAACTACATGGTTTGTTAAATATTTGTTGTTACGCATTATCATAGTTGAATTATGTTCTCAGAACTTCTAATTGCAAGTCATTTTTTTATTTTAAATTGACAAGAACTGCAACACCAGTAATAAATATATTGAGATTATGCTAGCCGAATTGGTTTTTTATTAAATAAAAAAATCGGATCAGGTCGGATCAGTTTTTAATAAATAAAAAATTAAATCGGGTGGAAACTGTCCGTCGGGTCGGGTCATGGGTGGATATACCCTTCTTCTCGGGTCGGGTCGGGTCGGGTCGGGTGGGCTCAAAACCTGACCCAACCCGACCCATGCCCATCCCTAATTGAATGAGCATGAGATTGTAAATACATGTATTAAATGATTAGTTATGGTATATGTTCATAGATGTACAATTATCATTTATTTGGTACCCTAATCGTAATATTAATATGTATGACTTATCGATGTATATCGATATGACATTCACCATGTATGTGGCATTGGGTTGGGCTTTTGAAGTGAAAGAATCACTGACATACAGACTGGTGTATGATTATTGAATGGTAAACTCAAATAACTAAATTACAGGCTGGTGCATACTTGTTGGATGGTAAAGTCCAATCACCGAATTACAGGCTGGTGCATCTTTATTGGATGGTAAAGTCCAATCACCGAATTACAGGCTAGTACATCTTTATTGGATGGAAAAGTCCAATTACCGAATTGCAGGCTGGTGCATCCTTGTAGGATAGTAATGTTCAATCACCGAGTAACTGTATGAAGATGTAGATGAGACAGTGATTTGCATTGCATGGATATTTATATTTGGTGTTGTATGAAAACACCATGTTTAAAGTATCGTATACCGTGAATTGATTGTGTATTTTATTTTGTGTTGTTTAACTCGCACTTAGATGACACAGTAGGCTCTATAGCTCACCCTTTAGTTTTCATTATCCCTTTCAAATTCTCGTGTAGGATCGTTTTAGTACTTGGAGGATCGATTAGCATTATTTTACTTTACATAGTACGACTTTTTTCAGGTTATAAAGGGTTTAGACTATATATTTGGCATGCATTTTATTTCATAAGTATAGGAATTTAATATTATTTACTTATGGTTCGTTATGGTTACCGGTAATGAGTCTTAAAAAGCTACAGTTTTATGATTTTTCATCAGTGAAACCTCTATGATTTGGTCGTAATGTCTAGGCTGGGTCTAGGGGTTAACCTGCGCTGTGTCAGTGCTTAAAATCTGTGTGTGTTAAGTGGGGTTCGTCAGTGATCATGGCTTGGTAACCGTTATAGACGGAAATATTTATTAATTGTTTAATTTAGCTGTGACAGGATGATAAGGTGTAGAGCTGAGATGTGATGGAAGACCTAGATGACTTAATCTTGGATAGTCGAGTAGTTAATGCTTTTGTTTCTTTATTTGTAATGGCGTAATTTGGTATACTAAAGTCATGGGAGTATATTGCTTTCCCTTTATGTAGGCATTTTTGCCTTTAAGCAATCGACAAAGAATTTATGATAAGTCACTGTTTGAGCAATAACAAAGATTAGACAACTTGTTAATTTGATTTTCCAACAAAGGAAGAAACTTGTTGTCGAGGCTTTAATAAAACCATTATAATCAACCTAACTACGTTTTCAAATTTTAAGAGAATATCATTTACAACCAACTATCCTTTTATTATGGCAATATTTTATTTTAATCTCTGATTAAATGCAATTTTGTTTGAAATTAGGTCATCCGTAAGAAAATGCTTGACAAGATTTTAAACACTTTTCCCCATTTGTTCTCCACACACATTATCTTTACCTAATTATAAATTGAGAGATGAATTGTTTAGATCAAATAAAGAGTAGCTTAAAAGTCAAGTTAGAGTTATGTATTCCATTCCCCACATAAAAATTCCAAATTGATGTTCATTTTTAAGCGTTCCTTTTATATCATTTAATTAAGTGTTTGCATCTAATGAATTGCCCATCAAGCTCAGTTGGTTGAGCGCAAGGCTCTTAACCTTGTGGTCGTGAGATCGAGTCCCACTGAAGGCAATTCATAACGGAGGTCTTCCACGGAAGTTGCCCTTAACCTGACGTTGGGGGCAGCCTACTACCCTATCTCCCCCTTACCCCCATTACATATGGGAATGGGATGGGGTCATCTAAATAAGTGTTTGCATCTAAGTATACATGAAAAAGTAATAAGCTTTAACCATAGAAATTGATCACGTTGATCAGTATAATTATTCTTAAAATGTAATATCCTGCAAGGTTGTGAGCCTAAATTTTTGTGTTTATATATTCTTATCATATTACAAAACTTTGAAAAATTTACAGTGCAACTTAATGATTTGTAAAAGAAAAAATAAATAGAGTTTTATTACATAAATTTATATACAAATAAAAAATATAATTTATTAGGATGAGTCTAGAGTGAATGTCGCTCAATGAAATACACTATTAATGTGACACATCAAAATACTACACTAAATAAATTGTCTTTGTTAAGAAAATATTAAAAATTTCGAAGATCTCGATCGCTTATAAAAATTTTTAGTCTTAAATATAATATAATTATACTTAAATCATTGAATTTTATAAAAAAAAATTTGATTAGTATAAGTCTGGTTCCCGATCTTCCAACGATGATTTGCGTCGTATCAGTCAAAACGGGCCACCTATTCTATTCAGGGTATCTCTGACCGGCCAAGTCCTTCTTCAATTCCTTCTCCGGATCTTGTTCAATGGATTCCAGCGCTGCAAGATTGGTATACTCTTAATGGCTCTGTCTGCACAACTTTGTCTCGCGGCTTCGTTGGTGATGTTATCCGGAACAACTCTGGCAATTGGATCATTGGTTTCACCAAGTTCCTTGGCCCCTCTGCTCCTCTCCAAGCCGAGCTTTGGGGGATTCATGAGGGTCTGAAGATCGGTTGGGAACAGGGTTTTCAATGGCCTCCAATGTCAAACAGATTGCACTGAAGCTTTTAATTTGATCACGTCCTCCTTCGCGCAGTCCAGTCCTATCACCCTCCCACGTGCCATCTCAAGTCTTGCTGCTCGTACCTGGACAGTAGAATTTGGACTAATTTGTCGTGAAGCCAATTATGTTGTTGATTCCTTGGCGAAACTTCCTTGTTACCCCAATGGTTCTCCAAGTCTTTACATAACTCCTCCTCCTACGACAAAAGTTTGTTTACGTAGGGACCTCTATGGCCCTCCCTACCCTCGTAGAGTACCTTTGATGTAATGGTCGTTGGCCTCTTTTCTACTTAAAAAAAACCATTAAAGCTTCTCCCATTGTGGGTTGTAACAATGTCAGAAATTAACTGTCGGCGACTCGTTGCATTGTTTATCTAACAATCGAAGCTTTCGGGAGAGTCATGATTTAGTTTGAGAAAAATGAGGCACGTAAAAGAGTTTATGAAGATGTTCTTAAAGCTATGAAGCAAATGTCGAGTTTTCAGGTTAATATCGGTAAATCGAAGATCTAATCTTTCTATTCCTTGATAGGTCAAAGTTTATACATTTGAAACCTTTTTGAGGTGATATGATTCATTCCGAATTAAAGATATTTGAATTTAATTAAGATATGGTCATTGAGAGTTAACTGACGTTAGAATTTTAGTGAATTGTTGATGTGAAACAATTAATATATAAAATTTAAAGGGTAAATTATACAAATGGTAACTAATGTTTGAATAAGTTTTCATTTTCCCCATTAAAATTTCAAAGTAACAAATTGGTCACTAAAACATCAAAGATGTCCTTGAACAATGATTTTATATCAAATTTATCCCACAAGTTTTCTAATTCCTTTTTTTCGAACAACCCACACCTCTATTATATTCATGTGAATCACCCTTCACGCAGCATCAACCCGAGGCGGCTTGTTAATCGCGCGATGAAAGGGTGATGCATAAGGGTGGGACTGTTGATCCATTGTTGCTTTCTGCTCATGCCCGCTTCCCTTCTTAGAGATGTCAAACGAACTTCAGTTGTATGGGATCAAGAAGTTGGTAGGTATGTATCAGTCCCCGGCACTGCAACTGGTGATCGGAATAGATCATCCATGCAAATATGTTTGCCACATTTTAGTGGAGAAACTAACACACATGGTAGAAGGGCGAACTAGAATATGTAATTACAGTTGGGTTTTGTACTGCTACTTGTAAGATAATTTTTAAGATTTATGGTTGATGGTTAAACCATCTATCGACATTACTGCTCTTTATGATTATGCTTCAATCTCATAACACTATTAATGGAGGCTCTGAAACCAGAGCTCCAGAAAAGGAAAGCATATTTTTCAAGCGAAACACATTGAGATTTTGTAATTTTTGTTTTCAATTAACAACAATACATAATCTTTTTTAAAACCAACGGGGACAATAATCCTATATGCAAAAACAAAAAATAAAGTTGATCTATTTTCCTCCAAATTTTTGCAACAGAACAATTGTTGTTGAACCTATATGCACTTATGAACCAAAGTTAGTGATCAAAATTGGATGACAATGATAGTAACCTATAAAAATGGAAGGGGGGAGAGGGAGAATCTCAACCATTGCCTGATTAATCTCTCAAAACTTCTGTGCAAAGAGATAACACACACATGTTTGCTCCACGATTTCATCGTGCGACCAACAAGTTGCCTTGGATTGGTATTGCATAAAGGGTGGTTCACGTGAATATGTTAGAAGTAGTGAGGTGTTTGGAAAAAATAAATTAGATATAAATTCATTGTTCAATGACTTATTTGAAGTTTTAATATCCAATTTGTTACTTTTGAAATTTTAATAGGGAAAAACAAAAACTTACTCAAACCGTATTGATCATTTGTGTAGTTTAGCCTTTTTAATTTTATAAATTCACTTGTGTCACGGTGATAATCCGTTAAAGGTTTAATGATAATTAATTCTTAGTAACTATATTTTAATTAAATAAAAACAAAAATAATAAAATATTATATTTTTTGAATTTAATAAAAAAATATACGTAACTTAAACAAAAATGTCAATCATATAGTTTAAAAATAATCAAATCATCAGTCGTAACTTCGTGTAACAGTACTTTGAAACTTATAGTAATTTGTAAAAAAATGAGAAAGGGAGATTAAATCGATTATGTTTCTTGTTTCCGTATTCTTGATCTATGATGATGGGTTCTGCACTCCGAGCAAATGTTTGATTAGAATCTATAATATAGTCACGTATAATATACAATGTTATAATAAAATATAATATAAAATTAAGTAATTAATTATATTATATGCGGCATAACTATTAAAATATCATAAAATTAATGTGTAGATATTATAAGTTATATATTTATAATTCAATAAACATAAAATTATAAATATTTTAAAGATCGACTTAATACAATAATCTATAGAACAAATAGTTATAAGCTCTCAAGTTAACACCTATCCACTCCCTAAGTTGTGTGTTCAATATCTATTACGAGTAAAATTCTTCTTCTCCTCCCCTTAGGTAGAAATTGTTTATAAAAAAGACTAACCTAATATTCAGTTTAATAAAGAGGTAATGGTCACAAAAAAATAATTTAACGTGTATTACTCTTATTTTATTAAAGAATTTGTATGACAATAGAAAATATATCTTCTTGAAATATCACAACTAAAGAAATATTCAAAAATTTTAATATATCAACTAATTCATGCACGCTTCAACATTCAATTTAAATCAATTAGATTTTGATTTTAACAAATGAAATCAATGTCTCGTCAATTACGAAACACTATGAAGACTAGTGGGGCTATGACCCCCACCCAAAAGAAATATTATAAAATGGAATATATATTTTTATACATATATTATTGAGTTTGACACCGTTGAAAAACATTTATAATAAGTCATTAAATTTTGTTTCTAAAAAATATGTATATTATTTTATAATTCGAAAACAACTTAAATATTATTTATTGAGAGTTAACATCTATTTATTATTACTATTTTATTTTTAAATTAATTAAAATTTATTTTATTTTTTATTTCTGATTTCAAGATATAAAAGAATCTTCGTATTTTTTCAAGTATTTTATTTCAGTTGAAAGTAAAAAAAGTTAATTCAATTTATATTTATAGTTTTATTTCAATCATCTATATTTATTACGTGGATTCACAATTTTAATCTTTAAAAATAAAAATTTAGACACACACACACACACACACACACATATATATATATATATATATATATATGAAAATATTTTAAAATGTGTCTATATATCTTGATTATATTTGTTTGATATAAAATATCTTGATTATATAAATATAAGGGTAAACTACGCGTTTAGTATCTAAACTATCAGTTTTGGTCTATTTTAGTACCTAAACTTTCAATTATTTTCAAAATTCATACCTAATGTTTAGTGACGGGGCATAGCTCTAGTGGAAGGATGACCGATCCGAACTGTGGACCACGAGAGAATGACGAGTCGACCAACATAGTCCAATTTCAGGCCCATCAAATGATTAACGATGAAGATCGGAGGATGAAGTTGAAGAGTTCATTGTCGATTTGGGAAGATTGATGCATTTTCTGGTGAAACGGAGTCACGTTCAAAGGGACAAAAAGCTGCGGGCTGGAAAGTTTGGGCTTCATTGGATCATATATACGACGACCGACGACTATAGACGCGACGGCCAACGAGCCCATTCGTTAAGTTTTTAATGGCAGGGTACTAAAATGAAACAAAAACTAAACATTAGGTATAGTTTTGAAAATAATGAAAGTTTATATACTAAAATAGAACAAATTGATAGTTTAAGTACTAAACATATAATTTATCCTAAATATAAATATAAATGTTAAAATTTATTGATTAATTTTGTATATTATGTGAATTTATTATAAAATTAAATGATATATTTTTATGGTTATATCTAAGTTGCTTGAATTCATAGAAAAAAAGATTAGATGAATTTTGTTTCTTTAAAATTTTATGTGAAGATATGAATTTTAAGGAATTATAAAATTTTCTTTTATTAGTATGATATTTTTATATATAATTTACATTGACAAAAACATTAAAGTATTTTTGTTGGTATATATGATTTTTTTTAAATGCCCCTAAATAATGTTGAGTTACATCCTTGTGTCTCGTCATGTTGAATCAATATTGAATCATTGAAAATCAATTTATTTTAAGATTTATGATTTATGCGATTAAATTTATCGTATAAATGCTATACAATAATAATTTATGAGAACCATACCAAAATGTTATACGATAAATTTAATAGCATATTTTAGTGTAAAAAATCAGATCCTTCAGTGAGATGACTTTATTTTCGAGAATCTTTCCATTTTGGGTGAGCCAAAGGCTCCACAAGGGAGTCTTTTCATTTCTGCGTTTTCTGCTTGAGTTTTAGGGTAATCTGTTTGTATTTTTTGGTGATTTATGATTAATTGAGTTTGGATTCTTAATTTTACTTGATTCTCTTACGGATTATTAGATTTATGTTTTAACTACATGATTGCGTTGATAGAGATCATTGATTTATCGAGTGATGATTGCTTGATAACAATAAATTTTCTTTAATTCCTTTTAACCTTTTTGTTAATGCATGTTTTGGAACTGAAAAATAATTTTGGTTAAGGATTTGCTTTCTTTGCACCAGTGATGAATGGACTGATTTAAGTGTTTTGAGGAGTGAAATGATTATTTGGGGTAATTCTTTTTGGTTAGATTTCTTTGTTAATTTGAGTCCTTATTACGTTCAATCTCAAATAGCAGCTTCGAGTGTTTTATTCAATTAAATAAATGTTTTAGGTCAGATTATTTTACTTTTGATTCAGGAGCTGCTTAGAAGCAACAGCACCCTAAGCACTACATTTAGCCTACTGCATTAGGCGCTTTTAATTAAAAAAAAATCGAGTACCTTATTACCCGAATTAGTGGGTACCTGAATTTTGCAGATATTCAAATATTACGGGTCGAATTATGAGCCGACTTTTTAAAAATCAGACACCCTAGATATCGGATATTTTGGGTACCAAAAAAACATATTCCCAAATCTAAACACCCCTAGTCTCATATATATTTCTCCGAAAAAAATTGGACAGGGAATTGAAGGGACGCGCGAAAACGAAGAGAGTGAGGAAGGAGAGAAGAGTAAAATATGAAGGGTAAGTTGAGTGGTTGATAATGGAACGAGAGAGGGGAAGATGGGGCTCTTCCTGTACTCTTGGGTTGGCCTTTCCAAGAAACTTTTCCCTTTTCCTAACATTATTCCCATTTCCTTTTCTGTTTCCAAACGCAACGCAACGCTCACCTTTTTTTTTTTTTTTTTTTTTTTTATGATGTTAAGTGGAACTACAATATCACGCGCCAAAACATATGAGCTATCCGTATCAACGTCTTTAACAAAATGAAACTTTGACGAGAAAATTCTTTTCATCGAAATTCATATTTCCCATTTCAACTTACATTTACTATGATTTTATGATGTTGGTTCACTTGAAGTTTCAACCACCAAATACAAATTAAAAATAGTTAAATATTTATGGAAACTTGGAGCGCGATAGAAGAAGATTCACGATTTCATCAATTTATAAAGTTATCACTCGGTCTCATAAGATTGACAATCAAGTAAAATGTAGATTAATATGGAATCTTCAAGCCCCACAAAGGGTTAGATGCGATGAATGAACGACCGCTCACGAACGTTGAACGTGCTCGGCGTCATTTATCAAACACGTGTCGGATTTGTGGTAGAGGGGCAGAGGACGTAAGTCATATCCTACGTTAATGGAAAATGACAGAATATTTATGGCCAAGAGTGATCCGAGCTGAGAAATTAGATGAATTTATGTCGTTACCGTATGTGGAATGGCTTGGACAAAATTTGGAATCCTCTGGTCATTTTACTCGAGACAATGAGAATTGGGTTATCCACTTTGCTATTTACTGTTGGCAGCTTTGGAAACTACGGTGTAGTATTCTATTCGATCTTGATTCTGTGCAAAGGGAGGATTTCATCATTCGCTGTAATCGGTAGCTGATGAGATTGCAGGGGCCAATGCTTCAGTTGCTGGTTCGAGATCTCACATTGGTATTACTCCTTTGTCTTGGGTCCGTCCACCTAGAGGTTGGATAAAGGCAAATTCAGATGGGACAACGACTAGTCTCAATGATAAAATCGCAGCCGCTAGAGGTTTACTACAAAACACAGGAGATTGGATTTTTGGATTTACGCGAAATCTTAGGCAATGTTCAGTCCTCACGGCTGAACGTTGGGCTGCTCATGACCTCCTTTCTCGTGCTTGGAGATTAGGTTTCCAGCATGTTGAACTTGAAACAAACAACATTGAGGTTGTAAAGATATACAACAATTTGTCTGATGTACTAACAGGGAATGCTTTGGTAGCTGCGTTTTATGATTTACGTGATCGTGATTGACACGCAATCGTTAAGCATGTCCGTCGTGAACTTAATGTAGTTGCAGACAACTTGGTTGTTTTGTGTCGAGATCAATGGCAGATGTACATGGAGGTCATGGTGGACACGTGATTATCTTGAAATCTGAATTTCTTTATATTAATTGTTAATTTTACTATGGTGCTTATCTTGAAATTTTATTTGTATCTACTTATACAAATAAAATTTTGTTATTAATATATATATACAAATTCTTAAAAATATTTCTTTATCCATCATTAGTCGAGGTTCATCCATCGTACCACAGTTTTCATGGAACCACGAATGGAGTTGGCATGTTTGCTGCACAATGATCGTTTTAAGTTAGAGATTAAATGTTTTTGTATTGCAAAAGAATAGATAAATATTATTTTTCAATATACATTTAGTAATTTATTCTATATTTAAATCTCTTATCAAATTTATGTGACCGACCATTTTAATTTGTAATCACCATTTTTCACCAGAACCCAAACCCAAGGACCAAACTATACCCAATCGGACCTCAAGCCCAAACCTAAACTAAAACCAAAACAAGACCCAAAAATAAACCCAATCCACGGCCCAAACTAAACCCGACCTGAATCTACCCTAAACCCTAAGGGTAGCTATCCATCTCCCCCAACCAGATACCATCTCCCTCTGCCCCAACCGAAGAAAAGCCTTGCATGCACACTCCACGCTCCTGTAGAAACAAAACAGAAGACAACAAAATATTAGTCATTTTAATTCCAGTGTAAATGGGTATAAAACCCATGAAAGAATCTGTAAAAAATGGCTCTCTGGATTCGAAAAAAATACATTGTAATTAATTTCAGCAATAAACAAGGATTTTATCATTCCTTTTTTCTAGTATTTGAATAGCTTCCCCTTTTTTTTTTTCTTTTCTCTCGGTTTTTTTTATCTTCGGTTTAGGATCTTAGCAGAGCAAAGGGTTTTTTTTTTTAATTTCAAATAACACTAATATATATTCAATAACAAACAATCAAAAATAGTTCTTTTTTTTATTTCAAACAACATCAACCAAACACTATTCTTCGACAACAAAATAATTTTTTTCAGTCGAATAACATACTAACCAATCGTTTTTTACAGTAAAAAAATACGAAAAATAAATAAAAAGGATAGATCGGAATTGCCTTGAGTCGTCAGATGGGTCACCGAAGCTCGAAAAGTTGAACGGTATCGACCGTTTTTACGGTGATAGAGGTCATTTCGTGCGAAACCGAGCCTAGATCTGTGACAAGGAGCCCGAAATTTGGTGGGCGACAGTGACGGCGCGGCGGAAGGCGACAGTCAATTTTCTAGAGAGAGAGGAGAGTCTTTCAACTTTTTTTTTAAAACGAAATATTAAAAAATTAAAAAAAAATTTATTTATAGAAAAGTTTCAGGAGAAATCACGCAGAGGTCCCCCGAGTTTTCCCGTGTTTTTGCAAAGAAGACACTGGCAAGGGTGTTTTTATAATTTACCCGTTTTCGATTTGTACTTTATATTTTTTGGTGAAATTTCTTTTTAGTCCCTATAACTTCCTCTAATTTTTACATTTTAATCCCTAAAACTATTTTTTTATTTTGTTTAGATTTAGCGATTTAATTTTCTTATTTTAATTTAGCCCTTGCTATAAATTTAATTCATTCTTTTTATCTTAGTAATTCGACATTTATGCAATTTGGTCCATATGCATGCTTATTTTTTATGTTGTGTGTTTTATTATTATTTTAATTTTAATTAGTTTTCTTAATAATTCATTATTTTGTAATTTAAACCTTTAGACTTAGTCCTTAGATTAGATTAACCTTCGAATCGAATTTAGAAATTATGATGACACTCTAGTTTAATTAGGGAGCTATTAGAGTCGAGTTTTCGCATAAAATGTCCGACTACTCGAATCGATTGCTCGACTTTTTAAAATTTATTAATAATTAATATTTTCTAAAAGGTACTTTAGGTTAAATAATTTAGATAATAATTAGGTTTTTTTGTTATTATTTAGCCCTCAACTTTAGAAATTATTGATTTAGGTCCTTAAACTTTTAGTGTCTTAGAGCCCGGTAATTTAGTCCTTTGACCCTTTTAGTCCCCGAACTTCGATTAGAGCTTTAATATTGACATAATTAAATATGTTAAATTGAGCCTCCATTTTAGCTAGATTTCGATATATTCCTCTTAATTTAGGGAATAACTCAAGTCGACCCTCGCGTAAATGCTCGAGGAACCATCTCGGTTATTCGATTCAATAATTGGTTTAAAATCAAATACGATAAATATTAGAGCCTACATTTAGGTTTAATCACCTAGGTTACTTAATTTTCATAATTTGACACTTCAAGCTAGAAAAAGCCTTAATTTACCCTTCGTTTAATTAAGATGAATAAAAATTTGTTTAATCGCATTTTATTTTTAAACATAAGTTAATATTTACTTATTAGGGAATTAAAGGTATATCTTCCGCAAGTATGCTCACGGGGCGACTACTGGTGATTCCCGAAATAGGTCGACATCCTTTTCAAAATCGCATCATGAGTTTTTAAAAATTAAAGCAATGTAGGGTCATTAGGCACAATAGCTGATCTCACGCCTTTATGCTAGGGGTGAATGCTATTAATCTTAATAAACATATACCTTTTTTAACTTTGTATTTATAATGATTTTTAAATTAAATAATGATCAAACTCAAAATTTTCGTTTTTAAATATAGGGTAATCAACTAGGTACCAATTTTTGGGCGCTTGTGGGGGTGCTAATCCTTCCTCACGAGTAATTGACTCATGAACCTGATTTCTGGATTTTCGCAGACCTTAAAACTAGGTATTTTGATAAAAATAAAATATTTTATTAAAATCACCATGTTTTCGTGGTGTCCAAATCGCACCTTAAATGATTGGTGGCGAATCCTCACATTTCGAAAATATTTTCAAAGAGAAAACTCCCGAGTCGGTATCAGTCTTTCCCCGCCGGGGCGAAAAACGATGTCGACATAGTTAAAATTTATTAAATTAATTTTATTTAAGGATATAATAAATATTATTTAATTGACTTTTAATTTTTTATTCTATATCATTTTTAAATAAAAAATAAATAATTATTTTTTCAATTAACTATTGATATCTGATCTATTAATCGACTAATTTAGATTGGGGCTGCAGAGGCGAGGACGACCCTCTCAACCTAGTTTGCTCCATTTGCAAATGCCAGAGTTCGAACCTCTGAAGGAATCTAGTGCATCATCTCGTTAGATTAACTGGTTATTGATTAATTTTTTTTAAGAACTGAACAAAAAATTGTTTAAATTAATTATTATTTCATGTAAAATAATTTTATAAAATAAATTTTGACAAATATAATTTTCATATAAAATATTCTTTACACGAGATGTGAGGATTGTAAAATCTATAAATAACAGAAATTATTTTTATTAAATTAAAATTAAAAATATATAAAAGTTTCAGTATAATCTCTTAAATATTTTTTTCTTATTTTCTAGTACTAATTTTGAGAACAAAAGAATCTGAAAACAATCAGAAAAGTCCTCAACCTTTTTTGTCGAGTTTCTTAATGAACAAAGAAGAAAGAAAACAATAAGGAAAAAAACCTTAACTTATTTAGAAACAAAGGAAAAATTATTTTATTCATTCATTTATCCAACCAAGCAAATCATAGGGAAAAAAAGCCAAGAAAGAGAAAAGCTCAAAATAAAAGAAAAAAAATTATATATTTAATATTTAAATTATTATTTTTGTTCTACTGCTTTAGTATCTATTTTTTTTTAAAATCATAACTAATATTCAGTTTAAGTTTTATTTTGGTATATATTATTAAAAATTTAACAAAATTATTAACGTAGTATTTTTATTTTTTAAATAATGATATGGTATTAATCAGTGGTAGATCCATAAATATTTTTTAGGGTGAAAACAATTTATTAATAATAGAAATTTTTAGTATGGGGCATCCATAAATAAAATTTTAAGATGGACATTATTAATAAAATGAACAATTATCATAAAGAAATATAGATTTCAAGGTGGGCACGTGTTCATCCTAAAATACACATACGTTCGTTATTGGTATTAACTTATGGTGAATCGTCAATATCGTTATTAAGTTTTTAACGACAAATATTCTTAATGAAACCTAAATTAAACGTTAAGTATTATTTTGAAAAAATACATAAATTTTAAGTATCAAAACAGAATAAAAGTAAAAGTTTAGTTACTAAACGTTGAATTTACCCAAGAAAAAGAAGAGGAGGAAGAAGAAAGAAACAAGAAATAAAGGAGATTGTGGATGCTTAGCTCAATCTGGCCTCGTCTATGCCGTATTGGGCATTCAGGTTTATAGAAGATATTCTAACTTAAGTTAACCTCTAAGTTCCTTGCTATACGTCCTTTTAGCTAGCTCACAACTCTCCTAGGTTTTCTTTTTCTTTTACAAAACTTCCTTTCTTTCAATACCCCACCCTTCCCTCTTTTATTTGTTCTAGCTTTTATCTTAAAGAGAGAGTTTTCAGCTCTCTCCCAGAATTCTCTTGTTTCTTTTTATCATTTCTAAGAGAAAATGGTGATCCTCAAATTTTAAGTTTTTGTCTTTTAAAGTATTATTTATATAGATATATCCATCAGGGTTTTAAGTTGGGGAAGTTGTGAAAAGAGGGGTGGGGAAATGTGGGATCTTAATGACTCTCCTTATCAGCACCCAAGAGACGACGAATCCGAGGGGTGCTTATCGCAGAAAACTTCGGTAGATGGTGATGAAGATAAGGGTAAACGGGTCGGATCCGTTTCGAATTCAAGTTCGTCAGCTGTGGTGATCGAGGACGGATCGGAGGAAGAAGATGGGGAGAGGGTTAAAGAGGCATTAAAGAAGAGAAGCAGCAAGATGATTTTTGGGTTCTCGGTGCCTCATGAAGAAGATTTCGTGGAGAGGAGTGACCCAGCTCCAGTGACCCATCAGTTTTTCCCACTGGATCAAGACCCGGAAATGGGGGTCACCTCTGTCGGAAGTGGACCAGGGTTCCCTCGGGCTAATTGGGTTGGTGTCAAATTCTGTCAATCGGAGCCTCTTCCCCATGCCAAATCCGATGAAGTTTCACAGCCGATGAAGAAAAGCAGGAGAGGGCCAAGGTCAAGAAGTTCTCAATATAGAGGAGTTACTTTTTATAGAAGAACTGGCAGATGGGAGTCTCATATTTGGTTTGTTAATTTCTACTTCTTGGTTTATTTTCATTTTTTTCCATTTCATTCCATAACAAATAGAGCTTTGGATTTTCTTGTCCTTTTGTTTTCCCTCGAGCCAATCAGAATTTAAGGATTTTTTTTGGTTTGTTATTTAACGTTCAGGGATTGTGGAAAGCAAGTTTACTTGGGTATGGCTGTCTCTCCTTTATATATATATATATATATAATTCTTGAGACAAATTTTCTTTTTGCAATTTAATGTTTTCTGATTTACATGAGATGGGTCTTGTTTTGTTCTTCTTTTTATCGGCTTTGATTATATAGGCGGATTCGACACAGCACATGCAGCTGCTCGGTAATTCTTTTCGTTTTAACCCTTTTTTTATATTTTCAAAACAAAACAAACAAACAAACAAAAAACCTTTCTTTCATTATTTCTGGCAGTGCATATGATAGGGCAGCAATCAAGTTCCGGGGAGTTGAAGCCGACATTAATTTTAGTATTGAAGATTATGAAGACGACTTGAAGCAGGTGAGACTCACTGAGAAAGAGATAGAGAAATGAAAACATTGCATTGTTTATCTTATCTTGAATAGTTCTTCTATCTTTATCTTGTATAGTTTCTCTCTCTTTTTTTGTTTTAAAAAATAAAAGTATCTGGATTTATGTTTTGTTGGTCTGGAAACGCATGTAAATCATATTGTTCACTAAAGGGAAGATTCTTTTTGTTGTATTAACAGATGAGTAACCTAAGCAAGGAAGAATTTGTGCATGTACTTCGCCGACAAAGCACCGGATTTCCTCGAGGAAGTTCCAAGTATAGAGGGGTTACCTTACACAAATGTGGCCGATGGGAAGCTAGAATGGGCCAATTATTAGGCAAAAAGTAACCATTTTATTCCACCTTTCCATTTCTCACCTCCTCCACTCACTTCACTGCCTACTTCTCTTTCTTTTACAGATACGTTTATTTAGGCTTGTTCGACACCGAGATCGAAGCCGCAAGGTTGGTGCTTTACGTTTTCTTCCTTGGATTTTGATGGCAATGGTATTTGGTGAGCGTATATGGAGTTCTATTGTCCCTTGTTTTGTAGGGCTTATGACAGAGCAGCAATTAAGTGCAATGGCAAAGATGCCGTCACTAACTTTGATCCCAGCATATACGACAATGAGCTTAACACTGGTGGTAAGAAATTTGCCCATTTGGGATAATGTAGTATTATTGCCTGTTTAAAGATTTACCCCAAGTTATTGTACATGCTTATTTAGAAACTTGGGGTAATGCTGGAGATCAAAACCTTGATTTGAGCTTAGGGAATTCAACCCCAAAGCAAAAGAATGTAGAGTTTGGTGGTGATAGGCAAATTGCTATGGGTGATAATCAGCATAGTCTGCCACCTTCAGGCGATTGGCGATGGGGGGGATTTAGGTCTCAGGTTGGTTTTGGTTAAATCGTGATAACAAATGAGAAAAATCTATACTTTCTGCTTTGGTAGTGTTTGATTTCATTTTTCATTATCTTAGCAGTTAAATCTGCAGAAGGAACCTAATAGAAGTGATGGTACTAATCATCAAAGATCCGATGGATATGGTGAGGCGGAAGCAATGCAGCTGTTGAGCCAAACTCATATTCAATCTCCAGCATCAATCAAGTCTAATGAACTGCAATCATATGGACAGTTCAGGAGACCTGGAGATAACAATGTGTTCCACATTCCTCCCCACATTAATCCGTCGTCTTATCAGGTTCGAATTTATGGCTCGCCTGATTATATAATTTGTAATTGCTTGATTTGGAATGGCATATATAATATACAGCAGGAAAGTCCCCAACTAATCAACAATTTTGCAACTTCCAGATTCATTTTCCAAGCAGCAGCAATGGAGGCGGAATCAGTAGGGATCTTTTGCAATCGACTAATGAGCAACAATGGCAATGGGGTACTCACCAAATGTTTGGAAATTCTGCAGCATCATCAGGATTCCCATCGCAGACCAGACCTGCTTCCCAAACATGGCTGCAGAAAAATGGGTTCCACTAGCTCTTGTGACCCTCCTAACCCATCTTTTTTTTCACCTTGTTGGCATTTTAAGCATGTAAAGATCAATGCTTTGAGATTAAGTCTTGAAAAATTTTACCATCTCCCCCTACAACTTCGTCGGACTATTATCATCGGTAGGCCTATAAATGAACTGAACGTTCAGCGAACCGTTCATGAACTGTGCGGCGGGAAGTTCGTTTATGTGCGTTTATTTATTAAATAAACGAACATGAACAAGATTTTGTGTTCGTTTAATTAAATGAACAAACATGAACATAGGTCTCGTTCGTTCATTTACGTTCGTGAACGTTCTTTTATGTTCGTTCGGTTATGTTTGTTTATGTTCGTTCGGTTATGTTCGTTTATGTTCGTTCGGTTATGTTCGTTTATGTTCATTCATTTATATTTAACCCAATCTTCTTAAATCAATTTTGGTGACCAATTTGTAAGTATCTTAAAAATATTAATTAATTTGATATTCTGATGATCAACTCAATAATTAACCCAATTTTATTTGGAGATTAAATCTAATATGTTAACTCGTGAGGCATCTCGCATCTATATTCATTTCCTCCCTTATTTTCTCAAACCCTAGTATTCACTAGAGAGTGGAGACGATCGCTGAAAGTTTCAAAACAAGTTATATTATAGTACAATATGAAGTTTGACAGGTCTGTTTGTATCTCTTTCTCTGGTTTATTTGACTTAATAGTTGATATGTAAAGTTATTGCGGGTATCTTCACATCTAAAACTCAAGAAAATATTATTTCTTTCTAGAAATAGATGTTAAGATAAAGGTAACAATCAGAAGTATATGAGCATCGGTAAAGAGAAAAATATATAGAATTTGTCAGAAAACAAAACAAAAGTTTATATGTAATTTCTGATAAAGAGTTTAATAGCGGAAGTAATGAGTTTTCCAGGAAGAACCTATTAATAAGTAGAAAATACACTTTGACAATGAACTTTTATTTTCATAGTTCTTGACCTTTAGTTGTGGAGTAGACTTTAGGTACGTTAAAATTTTGAAGGGTGGTTTAGTAAAAATAGCAGTTACGATATGTAGCATCGAAGGAATTTCGGATTTATGTTATTGCCTTATAGTCCAATTTGTACCGTTTGAAATCTTCATACTATTAAATTTTCTACTATGCCAATGGAAAGGACCATTATTAACAAACTTCACTAAAGTCTGACATTGATCTCACAAAACTTTTAGCCGGCGAATATATTAGAATAACATAGTGGAAAATGATTGTTCATATGTAATCATGTACCACTAAGATAAATGTTATAGCGTTAAATTAAAGTCGTGTGAATCATTTAATATATTTAAAAGTTCGATCGAAATATTTGATATCTTCAAACATTTTATCACTGTTAGTCAGCTCTTACGCTATTTATCACTGTAGATTTGTTGATTTGCATTGTCGACTATTTTTCATGAAAGAACAATGGAAGGTAGGGTCTCCAACGTTTATGTTGGTTTATGTTCGTGTTCATTTATGTTCGTGTTCGTTTATGTTCGTGTTCGTTTATGTTCGTTTATTTATTAAATGAACGAACATGAACAAGTTATATTCCTTAATAAATAAACATGAACAAAAAAAAATTTGTTCATTTATGTTCGTGTTTATTTATTTATTAAATGAACAAACATGAACATACATCCGTTCGTGTGCGTTCGGATCGTTTACAGGCCTAATCATCGGAACAAAGAATAGTAATAAAGAAAATGAAGAATTTGAAACTGACCAAGTTCCGGAACCATTCCGACTTAAGCTGCCGATCTTTTCTGTTGTCTTCAATACAATTTCCAAGCTGCCCTTTTACACAGTTGGTGTCATTGTTGTACCCTATTTTCATTTACTGCTATTACCAGTACAGTGCAACTTCCATTTGCCATCCTTGACATTGTTAGGTACCATATGATTTTATTACTGCATGATTTCTCCATATATTTTTCTGCATACCAAAAAGGAGAACAACAACAAATGGGGTAAAATGTATGAAAATAAAAAATTGTATAAAGCTTAAAAAACTGGGAAATTGATTTTATATCGGAAATATCAGTGGATGGTGATGAATGGTCACCGTCAATTATTTGTCCTTTGAATCAGTTCTCTCACCAGACATTGCCATCATGACGAGAGGGACTAATCATTCCCTTGCTTTAAAACGACGTTTGTGAGAAAGAGACGAAAAGGGTTTATGGGTAAAGAGTTACCCATGTCAGTTTACTAGGAAAATCACTTTAAAAACTGATATAAAGCCAAGTACGGCTACAGTATCTTGGTTCTTGGATTTACTTTTACACCATGCAGACGAGTAAAAGAATACATATATTCATAATTTACAATGGATTTTTAAAATCTATGATGCAAACCTGGGAGCAGTGTACGAGGAAAAAACAAACTGTTCACTCTTTGGTTTTGGATATGTTTTTTTTTATTTGGGATGTGAAAAAAAAGTTGATGAAGTGGTTGTTTAATTAGAGTCCAATTGTGATTGATTAATGTGTTGTTGCATTAAGATATTGGTACCTAATGAATAAAATAAGAATTGTGATTTCGTCATTTGGGTCGTCATTCTTCATTTTTAAAGCAGTTGCTTATGGGGTAGAGGGCTTATTATTATTATTATTATTCTTGTAAAGAGGAAATTTTTCTATAAGGAGAAAGGTCAAGGCCACCTTCTTTTGTCATCATTATCTTATGAATTTAATATGCAAAATGATTTGTTCAAAAAACTTTATGCTTTAAAGATTCATTTAAAAACATGGGTAAAGTCCCAAACTATTATAAGTTACTAAATCAATTTTATGGTATTATTTTGTTGAGTATTTTGATTATTAAAAGTTATTAAATATCATTCGACTATTTATATGTTTTAAACTCATCTTTTTCCGTTAAAAAATTAATGATCGTTTGAGCTAGATATTAACCTGTTGATTGAGATATGATAAAATCATATTTTAATAATGTCTATTTTCATCGTTGTTGCTTCCAAGTATTGTCTCGATGACATAATGTTTCAAGCATTGGCTCAAAGACATAATGCAAACAGAGACTCGATTCACAAAATACAACTCAAACAGATTTAGGATCATATTTTATCATATCCCAGTAAACATGTTAACATTCAACTCTAATTGCTGTCAGTTTTTAACGAAAAAGAACGAGTTTTGAATATATTAATAGTCGAGTAATTATTTTATAACTTTTAATAGTCGGAGGACTCAACAAAGTAACACTTTATAATCGGTAGACCATTTTGTAACTTTCAACAATTGAGAGAATAAACAAAGTAATATCATATAACCGAGAGACTATTTATATACTTTACCCAAAAAGATATGTGGCTCAAAATTTAATGTTTTTTATTTACAATGTTATAGTAGAAAAGAATATGCTAACCCAAGATCGAGGTTTTAAAATTCTGACAATGAATCAAACAATATAAGAGTACTTCGTTATCATTGGTTTATACATTGAACAAGCACCTATTAAAATATTTAAAAGAAAAAAAGCTTTGGTTCAAACAAAGGATTTAAAAATTGGCATGTTGCAAGACATATTGTCGGTCATTCAAATGTTCTTGTGGGCAAATTTCATGCACTGATCGTTGAAAACAAATATTATAAATTATATTCGTACGTTGGAGTTATATTTCATATAGTTTTTTTATATATTTTATTTTTTGGTTAATTTAAATTAAGAATACGAATGAATTAAATTATCTCAATAGTTAAATGAATTATTGTTTTTATTAGATGCTTTATGTTCGAGTATTAGAGACGGTAAAAATGTTTGAGATTTCATTGTCAATTGTTTGAGAATCTGCTCAAGAGGAATTGGGAAGTAAAGATTCAGAACATACCGAGGGAGGCCAACCGAGTCCCAGATATCATCGTCAAACAAATGAGGAACCAATGAGAAGATTATGTTTTTCTGCACATTTACCCTAAAGGAAACTGAGGAGATAATTAGAGCCGATAAAACGGGCTTCTAAGAGGCCCATTCACCTGTATTAAACAAAAAAAAATGTTTGAGAATCTTTAGAATATATAATACATTATAATCACTTTAAAATAATAAAAAATAAGGATGGTAAAAATTCAGTAATGAGATTTTTAATTTATTTTTAATTTTTAATATTAAGATTTTAATATCATTTTTTTATTAATCTTGCACTGTTCATAATTTTTCTAAAAAAATAAAAACTTATTAGAAAAATACTCCACTTAACTATTAAGACCATATGATAAATTATATTTGATAATTAGTTTTATACATTATTAATACATCATATATTAATACATTAATTTTTTTAAATAAATCCAAACAACATAATTTTAAGTGTTTATTCACCAAATTATGGAAAATTCTACAATGAAAATCATGTATATTCACCATTAATTTTATAGAGTAAAATTTAAAAATGATCATTAAATTATATTAAAATGATCTTTTTAGATACTAATTTTTAAAACTTCGATAATGGACATTGAATTTAGATTTTGTTACAAAATGAACACAATCCCACTATATGCCATTAAATAGGTGACGTGACATGTTAAATTAATGAAATAATCTCATTTGATCCTTTGATTTTAACTAGAATTTTATTTTACTGTTAATTTTAATTAAAATGATTTTATTAAGTTCATTGATTTGAAAAAAATAGATGTAAATAAAATAAATATTATTTTTATTGCTATATTATAGATATTGAGTTTGTATGATATAAATTATTTGATATGTTATTAAAAGTTAAGGACTATTTCGATTATTTATTTAAGTTTAGATGTATTTGATGAACTAAAAAATTCAAAAAATTATAATTTTTTAAAATATTAAAAATAAATTGTTATCATATATTAAAAAAAGAAGAATTGTATTATTTTTTAGAATTATTACTTAAAAATATTGAAATATATATATATATCAAAATGATATTTTAGTTATAACTTAGGGATCAAATAAGGTATTTTTTTAATTTAATTTAGCATGCTATGTCACCCTCTTAAATTTTTTAACAAAATCTAAAGTTTAATGCCTATTTTGTAACTTTTAAAAATCCAACGATAAATAATACTATTTTAGCAAAATTTGATGATCATTTATGAATTTTATCCTATAAAAATATTAGTAATGCATATCAATGTATGTCACTAGTTGTACATATCGGTGTGTGACATACATTCTAGATTTATCCTCGAACTATACGTTATTAAATGGAATGAATATAAACTTTTATTTAAATTTATAACTGATTCATAAAAAGAATTTATAAAGCCATTTTAAAATATGTTATTTAGAAACATACGCGTTATTAACTGAATTATACGTTATTAAGTGAAATAAATATAAACTTTTATTTAAATTTACAATTGATTCATAAAAAGGATTTATAAACCCATTTTAAAATATGTACATAAGTAAGATTATGGTTTGAATATCGGCATTTGCAAATAGAGTAAATTAAATTGAGAGGGCTACCCTCATAATAAGACATTCGTAAAACTCAATCCATAATAATAAATCAATAAATTTAATATCGATGATTAAACTAAAAAATTGCGTAGTTATCCAAAAATATATACGTTAATAACTGAATTAAAACCTTGAATTTCCCAAAAAAATAAAAGGAAAATTCCACACAAATAAACAAAGGTAAAATTTGAGGTTTTATTTAACATATTATATGATTAAAAAATAATAAATTTATAATGACATACGTATATATTACAGTAACTATGCAACGGAGTTATATTTCATATAGTTTTATATATAATTTATTTTTCTTAATTTAAATTAAGAATGAACATAGACCAAGCTACCTTAGTGATAAATGATGATTGTTATTCCTAAAGGTTTTAGGTTCAAACACCAGAGACTACAATGATGTTTGAATTTTTTTGAATTAATTACTAGTATCCGATCTATTGACCGACTAATCCAGATCGGGTACTACAGAGGCGAGGGCGACCCTCCCAACCCAGTTTGCTCCATTCGCAAACGTCATGATTCGAACCCCTGACCTTGCTTAAGGGACTTAGTGCCACATTCCAGTTTGAGTTTTTATTGTCAAATAGTTGAGAATCTTTAGAACAAATAATGCATTGTAATCACCTTAGATTAATAAAAAATATAAGAAAGGTAAGATTTCAATAATGAGATTTTTAATTTATATTTTTATTTATAATATTAAGATTTTAACATTAATTATTTTATTAATCTAAGGTAATTAGGAGATAATATATGTTCATAATATATATTTCTAAGAAAAAAACTCATAACTTATAAGGAGAAAAACACTCCACTTAACTATGAGATTGCCTGATGAATTCTATTTGATAATTAATTTTATACATTATTAATACATCATATATTAATATGTTAATTTTTTTTAAATAAATCCAAATAACATCGTTTTAAGTGTTTATTTATTGAATTATACGTTATTAAATGGAATGAATATAAACTTTTATTTAAGTTTACAATTGATTCATAAAAAGAATTTATAAACCCATTTCGAAATATGTTGTTATTTAAAAACATATGCATTATTAACTGAATTATACGTTATTAAGTAAAATAAATATAAACTTTTATCTAAATTTACAATTGATTAATAAACAAGATTTATAAACTCATTTTAGTCATCGTTAGTCTTTTTTCTTCTTCATCTTTGTGATCGGCGACAACACCAACCTTAATACTAGTCACCGACCGTTGGTATTCATTATTTTTATTTGTTTTATTATAGCATATCTTTATTTTCTTGTGTTTTTTACTTTTAATAATTTTGTCTTTATGACAAGTTTTCTTTATCTTTATGGCACATTTTTGGTTGTTTGATTTTTTTTTAGGTTTGGATTTGACATCGTCACGACTGACGCTTATTTGTTATCATGTTGATTTTCCTCGCTTTGGACCCTCGGATTGAATTTGGATACACGATTTGCGTTCGTGGATAGTATTTTCACATCGCTCGATTCTGATTTGCAATTTGTTGGTGGTCTTTCAATAGTTTTATCACTTTCTGTGGTTTATTTATCGATGCAATCAGATCTATTCGTATCTACCTTTTGTTCGAGTTTAATTGATTAGATTTTTCAATCTTTTTGTTGTATGGTCTTAAGTGACTAGTTTTTGTATTTAGGAAAATGTCCTTATTAATATATGTTTAGTTTATGATTTTGGTTGTAAACCTCCAATGTAATTTGAATATTTTCTACTTTTAGTAAAATTAGTGGTTTCTATGAAAAAAAATTTAAAAACCCATTTTAAAATATGTATATAAGCAAGATTAGAGGTTCGAATCCTGATATTTTTTGATGGAGCAAACTAAATTGAGAGATTCACTCTCATAATAGGAGCTTCACAAAACTCAATCCGAAACAATACATCAGTAGATCTCATACTGATAAGTAAACTAAAAAAATATATAGTTATCCAAAATGATATACGTTATTAACTGAATTACAACCTTGAAGTTTTCAAATTAAATGAAAAGAAAATTCTATAGAAATAAACAAACGTCAAATTTGAGGTTTTATTATTATATGATTAAAAATTAGGCGATTTTCCCCAAAAATTATCCTTTCAAACTTTATTTCCCTGTCAGACATCCTTTTATATTTATTTCCCGATCTAACACCCTTTGCAGGAAGGCGCGACCCATGCACTGTGTCTTACGCTGATATGGTGTCACGTGAAGTAAGGCGCGACCCATGTATCGCGCCTTATACTGACATGGCGACACGCTGGGTAAGACGTTGTGCATGGGCCACGCCTTCTACCATGTAGGGATATAGCGCGGCGCATGGGCCGCGCCTTTGCTTTAATTCTGACACGCGTCAGGAAGCCGCAGTGCATGGGCCGCGCCTTTGCTTTAAGTACGGCAACCACTCACCCGTTCACACCCCCATCCCACCCTATAAATACCTCTTTCCTCAACCATTTTCATCACACCAAATCCTCTCAACTTCTCTCAAATACTCTTAACTTATCTCATAGATTTTAAGGTATATTTTATTATATTTAATATTTTGTTAGTATTTTATTTAACTATTTAATTTCTTTAATATTTTATTTAATTAATTTTTTTACAGTTATAAAATGGAACGCGGTCTTTTTCGTTTAGATGGAAATCATATATCTTGACATTTTGCTGACACGATATCATTTTTACATTTTAATTTAATTTAAATTAGTAATAATAATTTATTTATTTAATGCATGATTATTAGTTTATAAATTAATTTTTGTAATTATTAATATTTTAGGAGAGTGGCCGTATATTAGATCCTTTTATCAAGAACCTTAATTTAGCGATACCTACCCGTGTCTGGCCGTATTTAGTCGAGGGTGGATTCTATCACATAGCTAGATATGAAGGCCATTGTAGGATAGAACCAAACCTGATTTCTGCATTAGTGGAGTGGCGGAGGCCGGAGACTCACACATTCCATCTTCCGTGCGGAGAGTGCACGATTACGCTTGAGGATGTTTTTATGCACTTGAGGCTTCAGGTGAATGGAGATTTGATTTCAGGGATGGCGTACGGTAACTGGAATACTTTGTGCCAGGAGTATCTAGGAGCTGTCCCACGAAATTTTAACGGTGGTCTGATACCATTAAATTGGTTAGATGCAAATTTTCAGAATTTGAGTGAGGACGCCTCAGAGGATGAATTTAAAAAGTATTCACGAGCATGCATACTATAGCTGATAGAAGGGTTGTTGATGCCGGACAAATCACTCAACCAAGTTCACTGTATGTGGTTGCAGCATCTTTGCGATTTTCATTTGGCTGGATCACTAAGTTGGGGCTCGACAATTTTGGCTTTCATGTATAGGGAGATGCGTCGAGCGACTGACTACAGGAAAAATGCTATCGGCGGATGTCTCCTTCTGCTGTAGTCTTGGGCATGGTATCGCTTGCCATTTTTATGTCCTGTTGTGAAGAACCCCTTCGTAATCCCGCTACTATTGAGGTAATTACAAAACTGATTTCATATATTAATCATTTTATCCAGTGTATAATAAAAATTATTTCCTTGAATAGGTGGTCTATTGACAGGAAAAATCATCGGGGTCTACCTGATGAATTAGAAATAATCAAGTTACTAATCGATCAGAAGGCTGACACAGAGGTATGTGTTTTAATGTTTAAAAATTGATTTTGTACTATAGTATAATAATTAAATTATTATTTTGATAAGAACTACATATATTTGTTTTAGTTTGAATAGACACCTTATTGTAATGATGATATGAGGATGTGCATCACACCTGAGTTGAGAGACCCATTAGATGTTTGGATGGTGGTGGTCCCTCTGATCTATTTTGCGATTGCTAAGTGGCATCTCACTGATCGCGTTCTCCAGCAATTTTGTTTTGTACAACCAATTCCGGAAGCACCTCGCAATATGGACCAGTTGCATAACACAGATCAGCGTGACAAGACGGATACAGATTGGCTGGTGAAGTATTATGAGTGAGTCATTATATGGAAGGATCGACATCGATTCCTTTCCTATAGGGAACCCATTTATATTGACGCCTTGACGGTTGCAGATAGTTATTATGAGTGGTTCAACATCAATGGGAAATTATTTATGCTTACCGAGGATGCACGAAGATGGACCATTCATCAACTTCGACAGAGACGTGCACCGTCATAACCCCATCATCCCCTGACTCGTGGAAGGAGAACAGGTGCTTCTGGTTCGTCGTCAGCTGTACCACCGGAACCTTCACAACAACCACTATCTGCAGCGACGTATACCCTGCAACCATATCTGATGACGACATCGCCTTTCCCTTACCAGATGCCGCCGCCACCACCGTCACAGAGTTATATGACGCCCCCTGGAGGATATTATGGGTCTATGCTTGTAGATCTGACTTGGGGTTCATATACTGGTTATTTGGAGGGGCGCAAATTTATCACCGATGGCCGTAGCACAGAAACCTTCTGTACAGTTTTCTCATTCATCGATGTCTGTGTTTTTTGAGTTTTCCTAGTTTTCTATGAGCGGTTGGTTAGTCAGTCATACACCTCTAGGGTCCTTATTCTATAGAGGTACTACATCGTCATCAGTTCCTCATCAACAAATTGTATCTGCTCCTGACGACGACGAGGACGATGATGATGGTGATAACACTGAGGAGTCAGAACCAGTTATACGAAGAAATCCTCCTCGAGATAGACAGCCACTGCCCTACGGAACACATTCGCACCGCAGACATCGATAGTTTTTTATATTTTATTATATTTGTATTTACTTGTTTATTGAACTTTCTTTATTGTAATTTTTATTATAATTTATCATTTAATACTTAATTTATTTTGTTAATTTGGTTGGATTTTTTGTTAATTTATTTTGTTAATTTTGTTTATTACCTTTTAATACCAGTTATTTTTATTATTATTTACCATTTAATACTTATTGTTGTCGAAATAATTTTTGTACCGGGGTGGGGGCGCAAGATTTTGGAAAACTGCGTCATTTTTAATTGTTTTCTTTACGATTTATTTTTAATTAAAAATAATGCGACTTTAGAAAACCTCTCATTTCAAAAAATTGGAAATTCCTTTACAATAAAAAAACAATTACGGTTCGAGGAGTCGCCACCAATCTTTGATTAGGGTGTGATTGGACACCCAAAAACGTTGTCATTTTAAATAAAATTAATTTTAATTAAAATAACAATTTGAGGTATGCGTTATCAAAATCTGAGTCCGGGAGTCGGTTACGTGTGGGGAAGGATTAGCACCCCCACAAAGCCCTAAATCGGTACCTAGTCGATTAATTAATGTCTTTGCAACGAATTTTACAAGTTCAAATTTAATTTAATTTTTGATCCCTTAAAACAACAAAAGTGCAAATTTTATGGTATGCGAAAGCAACGAAATAAGTTAAATTAAAATTACCAAGTCATTAGAAAGATAAAGAATGTTCGATTATTTAAAAATATCGAGACCAGATCTTTAGGTCAGTTCTAACGACCTTTTCTCAATAAATTTAAATAGCCGAACATTTCTTTTTCTTTCGCTCCCAAATTTTAAAGTGAAGAATCCAAATTTAATTAGGCGTTACTGATGGGATACAATTTTAATTTAAAATTGCCAAAACAACTCTCTAGTAAGTTAGGAGAAGCCATTCCGACAATTTTAAATTAAAAGAATATTACCCTTAATCTGATTATGTAACGACGTCGGGTCATGCACAAGAGGTTAACATACGTTATGCAAAGACGATGCCAAGTGATAATTAATAAAAAATGTCATGTTTGAACAAATGCTTGAACCTAAAAAAGATATTTAAAAGGAAACATGCACACACTAATATTAATATGTATATATACATATCTACTTTATAAACATGCTAAGGGATTCTCAATATTTTAAGATGGTTAAACTTATGTACATTACAGGCATTATAATATGTAAAAAGTATCTACATGCTTTTCATATAATAATTTAAAGAAAGAATAAGAAGAGGAGAAAAAAAGAAAAATTATCACAATACCTAATATGCATGAAATATTGATACGAAAGATTAAGTCCTATTTAATATTTAAATACATGCAAACCTACGACTATATAGACAACATATAATATCCTAGACGAAATAAAAATTTTTGCATATATAAATTACTACCCAAAAAATGAAACAAAAAAATGTCATCAGTGGTTCATATCATACTCACAAATGCCTATGAATATTTTATATTATAAATGACGAAAACAGAAAATAACAAAGGCATGCAGACCAAAATGCAAGATACTAAATAAATGAAATGAACCTACTGTAGGGCTAAATTGATAACTAACGAAAATGCAGGCCAAATGTCAAAGGTAACAAGAGTGCAAGGAATCAGAAAATGAGGGCTAAATTACAACCTACATAAAACCTAATGACAAAATAAAATTTAAAACAACTTGATTTTAGTACTCAAATGTAAAGCGCGTAAACTCAGAAGTTACAAACAAAAAGATTCAGAACTTTGCTAAGGGACCAAAATACAAGTTTCTAAAATTACATATCAAATGTAAAAACAGTAAGAAAATAGTCCCAACACGATTCTTGGACTAAAATGAAATTCACAGAAAACTAAGAGACAAAATTAACATATCAGCAAGGCTCGATTTAAGGACCAAAATATAACAAGATGAACTTACTGGACCTCACGAGTGGTTACCCCAAACCCCAAAACACGGAGATATCCATCCCTACGAAACGCGGTCGTTTCACGTAACCCAGGAACGACGCCATTTTGGCGTTGTGATATACCAGATATTAGGGTAGGTTTCTAAACCCTAAAATCATTCTATCTTTCTCTAAACAGATGAAGACTCTCGCCCTAGCCGCCTTGCTCTCCCTTTCTCCTTTCTCTTCCCCTAAACCCTAAACAAACCCATGGTCACCAAGGCCACCCGTCGTAGCAACCGCCGTGGCTGCTACCCCAAACAACCCCGACGAGAACCCCCAACTAACAACCCATCTAAGAGTTCCCTTACCCGAATCTTGACCCTAATCCTCTAAAAAAAGCCAACCCTCTCCCTCACCGCCGAACCAGACGACCGCCGTGGACTTCGCCCCTCAAAGGCTCCGATGAGAAACCAAAATCCTCTCCTTCACAACCCCGAACCCTCAACCTTCCTAGACCTGAAATCCCCTCAAATCCTTAGAACCCGAGGCTTAAAACCACATGCATGGCCCCGAAACAACTGGAAAACCAACTAAAGGTGAAGGGTTGCGTTTCCCCTCAAATTCTTTATTTTTTTCTTTTTTTGATGTGCAGGACACGGCCTTGGATAGGGCGAGCTGGTCACGGGCGTGAGCTGGTCACAGGGGTGGCCGACAGTTCTGGGAGTTCTTTCTGGTTGATCTGCACGATGGCTCGGTATTCACGGAGAGCTGTGAGCCGTTGGATCATGATGCCAGATCCAACGGCTATGGCTTCGTGCGGCACTGGAAACCTCTCGAGGGAAAACCCTAATGGGTTTAGGGCCTCTTCAAATGGGCTTGAACATCCAAGCCCGATTATTCTGATTTCTGGGCCACTTTGGTCCAGCTGGTTGTAATTTGGTGTAGGCCCTGTAACAAAAAAAAAAACATTTAATCAGTACACGTCATATGTATTTTAATTGCTTAACATTCATTATAATTGCTTAGTTGTTTATTTACATATATGTATATGTTAATATCATATATATAAATATAACCAAACATTAATCATATAAACAATAATAAACTCAAATCATTTCGGAAAAGACCCCAGACAAATCGAGCATCTACAGCTGCCCCTCTTTGCTCATTGTCGTGCAACGAGAATAGAGCAAAGATCACTAGATGATCAAATTTGTTCGACCATAAGAACTTTGACAGATTAACCCGCTCCACTCTTCCTCTAGGGCGAGTGAGACTTGAAAAATCTTATGAATATGTGTCTGTTCCATATTCTTTCAGGAGAATAGAACTCGAACATCTTCAAAAATCGCGTCAGCTCCCTAGTCTTTCAGAGAGTATAAGACTCGAACAATCTTCAACGATCGTGTCTGCCCCCTATTTCTTCAGAGAGTATAAGACCCACAATCTTCAATAATCGCGTCTGCCCCCTATTTCTTCAGAGAGTATAAGACTCGAACAATCTTTATCAATCGCGTCTACCCCCTATTTCTTCAGAGAGTATAAGACTCGAACAATCTTCAACGATCGTGTCTGCCCCCTATTTCTTCAGAGAGTATAAGACTCGAACAATCTTCATCGATCGCGTCTCCCCCCTATTTCTTCAGAGAGTATAAGACCCACAATCTTCATCAATCATGTCTGCCCCCTATTTCTTCAGAGAGTATAAGACTCGAACAATCTTCAACGATCGCGTCTGCCCCCTATTTCTTCAGAGAGTATAAGACCCACAATCTTCATCAATCGCGTCTGCCCCCTATTTCTTCAGAGAGTATAAGACTCGAACAATCCTCAACGATCACTTCTGCCCCACTTCTGCCCCCTATTTCTTCAGAGTGTATAAGACCCACAATCTTCATCAATCGCATCTGCCCCCTATTTCTTCAGAGAGTATAAGACTCGAACAATCTTTATCAATATCGTCTGCCCCCTATTTCTTCAGAGAGTATAAGACTCGAACAATCTTCAACGATCGCGCCTGCCCCCTATTTCTTCAGAGAGTATAAGACTCGAACAATCTTCAACGATCGCGTCTGCCCTCTATTTCTTCAGAGAGTATAAGTCTCGAACAATCTTCTTTTGCTTCACTACTTTTTGTGAAGGTTTTAGTTAGATTTGCTTCAAAGGTCGAACCTAAAAATCAAACATTATCAATCATTAATGTATGTTTGAAAATATCATACTCAAAAATTTAGAGTTCCAGAAATTTTCTAAAAGTTCATCTCCATCGTGAAAACTTGTCTGGAAGCCATTAGATACATAAATATCCTTTGACCCAATTGTCGTCATCATTCTTTCTAGGATTCAAAAACTAGTCATCCTCATCTTGATGCTTCAATATCTTCAATCTTCAATTATCATTAGGAAACATTTTCTTCTTCGAATGAACACCATCTCCTTTGATCTCGATGGAACCCAGACATCTTCTGGTGTGATTCTGCTTCACTATTCTTTCATGAAGGCTCAATGTGGATGGTGAAACTCTGTGGATTAGACCTCTCAATTCTTCAGGGTATGTTTCTCTAAATGTAACTCATTGCGTTTGATGTTTGAAATCTTCCTTTCAACCATCGAGATTTCAATATCCTGCATCTTCTATTGTCACTGAAAGATCTGTCAAAATCATGTGTTTATGTATGAAACACTAATGCAATTAAATGTATCAGTGTGATGCATTTTCTTTTATGCAAATGATATTTTTATGAATGCATAAATGCTGAATCAATCTTCAACTGACTCCAGAGTAGTGAGCTCGATCTTCATCAATTTGATCATTCCTTTCTTGGGTTTGCTTTAGATATCTGTGTAGCAACTCATAGTCTCCAACTTGCATTTTTGACGAGCCCTCTGATCTTCTTCTATCTTCTTGTCGTTTTTGTTTTCTTTCTTCATTTTGGAGAAAGTGTTTTCTCTCTCAACATCTTGCTATAGTCAGAAATACGATTGTGTTGCCCCATTTATGTCCTTAGCTCAATTATGCTTTCAGGGTTGTTCTCCCAGGACTCTGCCATTGATCAATGCTCAGTTGATTTGCTTTACAAGGTAAGCTCTGCTTAAATTCACGGTCTTCCCCTGACACTTCAAGTTACGAGACTCATTCTCAATAACTTCTTGGTCTGAATCTTGTCATCTCAACATGTTGTGGGTTCAGTCGTGCCCTAACATGGTACGGGCTTTCAAAATGCCCCATCACCTCAAATTGTAAGGCTCATTCTTCATGCCTCCTTGCTCTGAATCTCGTCATCTCAACATGATGTGGGTTCAGTCATGCCCCAAAGTGGGTACTCATGGATTTCTTCGTGCCCAAAATATCCTAACTTGGAGGTTCTCATTCTAGTGTCACTACACAGTAGTGCTGTCAAATAGTTTGAGGGCTTCTTTTCATACTACCTAAGAAGTGATCAATTCTTCTCTTCATACAAGCTAGGATATGTACCACTTTCAAATATGGCGATCATCTACTTCTTGATGGGTTACTGACGACGTCACAAGGAAATGCTGCCAGTTCTATCCTTCATCAATTCTAATTTCTCGGACCATCTGCTTCAAGATTGTGGAATGCTTCATGTTCTGACATCGCTTATTCTTCTTCTCAAATAAAGGCATAATGAGCCTCACCAGCTTCACGGACTTTTCACATTTGAAATTTGTCCTGTTTGAAAATATTTTTATCTTTTCTCTTATTTTAGGGAATGTGAAAAATTTATGAATAAATTTCAAAAATATTGTCATTTCCTTTAGACTCACAATCAAAACAAGTTGCAAAACAAGAGTTCACTGAATATCAAATAAATCAAATTTTCTTTTAATCCTTCAACAATTATATACATTTGAAAAGGGTGAAGATTATTGTTGATAAAAGGCTTAGGCTGACTTGGGAATGTAATGTGTTTCAGGTTAGCTTCTTGCATCCTTGATTCTGGAGTTTTATTGATCTGATGAGGCTACCATTTTGCTTCTCTTCTGGAAATGTTCACTGGTTCCTAGCCTTCGTGAGCGCCTTTAGAATGCGTAATGCTTTATCAAGAGATGTACAAGATCCCTCTTCTATGCAGTGGTGTTTGTAGATCTTCATGTTCGAGTTGCCTTTTCAGTTTTTCAACTCGAATTCTCCTTTGGTTTCAAGACGTCATCTAAAATTTAACGTCTTGAACCCTCCTTTTATTCTTCTTCCTATTATGCATTAAAGATTTTAAAAGAATTATTTACAAATAAAATTAACCCTGAGGGGCGGAATGAAACCTGAAGATAGTCTCTCCACTTAGAAATTCATGTACGATTAGAAGGGACTTTTCAGGCACGTAACGTAGGCTAGGGCTCACGGTTATGAAAGAAAATGATAAATAGGCCCAAACAAGTGTTTTATGGTGATCGAGCCAAGGATCAATTCTTTTTGCTGTCTTCAACCTTGCTCTGCCTGATTTGAATCTGTTCATGCATCTTCCGTTCTTCTTTTCATTTTCCTTTGGCGTTTCATGATCTTCGGG
The DNA here is from genome assembly GCF_006381635.1 of Hibiscus syriacus. Lineage (NCBI taxonomy): Eukaryota > Viridiplantae > Streptophyta > Magnoliopsida > Malvales > Malvaceae > Hibiscus > Hibiscus syriacus. The sequence goes on along the minus strand of NW_024063533.1, from coordinate 7,461,703 downwards.
TGAATAAAATTGAAATGCTTGAATCGCTCGTCTTGAGGTGTTTGATCGATTTTTCCTTCTTTCTTTTCTTTTCTCTTTTTTTTTTTCTCATTTTTTCTTTTTCCTTCTTTTTCCTATCTTTTTTTTCTTTCATTTTTTGCTTATATCTATTTCTTATTTCTCTCTATGTTGTCAACTCGATTTGATCTTCGAATGCTTCGTGTTTGGTCCATCTTGTTATATCTTGTTGTTTCTCACTTTATTTCATCATGAATTGCTTCTGTAGAGAAATCCAGATTGATGATCTTTATCCGTGCGAGCAGATGTTCTTCACTTTTGCCCTCCAGTGTGGAGGGTGATCCTTGGTTTAGGTTGAATCATAAAAAAGATACTATAGGCTCAAAAGGGGACCGTAAGATATATATATATATATAAGGATAAATGAAACAAAGCCGTTCATCATCTCATACATGGAAGTCTTCATAAAAGAGGTATCCCCAGGGGGACGAATATTCAGGATTAACCTTATCTGCATGAAAACAATATAATTAATGCATGATAGAATTATTTCAATGATTCCCTTTATTTCTTCTTCTTCTACGCGGTCCTAGTATGTCTTTGATTTGTAACACTCCATCTCGTCTTTCTTGCAGGAAAGGTCCTCGCCATGCCCTTAGGATTTATTAATGTTGGGGAATTGATGTCAATGATTAGTCTCTGTGTTATCTCGGGTAAGGTACCCACCAATGGTTCTTTCGGCTCTGAATGGGACATGGAAGGTCTAATCTTGCCTCTTGTCAAAAGCATATAATTAATGAAGTAGCAAAATAACTTTTAACTCAAAAAATTACAAGATCAAAACTTGATTCATTGCTCATGACCTTTGGAAAATGACGTAAGTTCATTTAAAAATCCTTTCAAAAAGTTGAGAAAAATGACAAAAACATGTTCAAACAAGATGTTGCAAATGACAAAAAGTTTCATGATGAACAAAATGATTTCTACGCAGTCTGGATGCCCCATTATTCTTCTGATGCAGTGGCGTTTGATTCGACCGGGTACTACACATTGTGCTCTGGTACTCCACTCGAGCTCGTCATCCATTGTTTCACCAATTCTTGTGTCAACGTCCCATTTTCAACGAGCCTATCTATCTCCTTGAACAATATCCTACAATTCTCCGTAGCATGCCCCAATGCCCCTAAGTGGAAATTACAGACACTATCTGGATCGTAGCTGTGAGCAAAAGGGTCTGATTGCACTTTCACTGGCCTCGGTGTGAGGTATTGACCTTTAACCAAATGGGGATACAGATCCGAGATAGACATTTGAAATACTTTCAAAGTATTTTTCGATCTTGGGACTTTCTTTGGATGATTCGAGTACCCTGCTGCCCCTCTTCTTTTATGGTTGCGGGAGCTCTGGATGTGACATTTATTCACCTCATCAGCCTTTTTCTTTTGGCCAGCTGGACGTTTGGAAGTGACCTTCAAGTTTCCTTTGTTGATTGCATTTTCAATTAACTCGTCAGCCATCATAAGATCCAAAGGAAGTTGAACTTGTGTTGTCACTCCTCTCCATCTTAGGGCATATACTTTGAAGTTCTCAGTAACTTTCATCCCCATCTTTTGAAGGTGATGATATTTTGGGGCTAAGCCTTTAACACATTGATATTGCCCCAGAAAAGCAACAGTTAGGTTGACCCATGTCTTGATCTGGTCTTTGTTCAAACAATTGTACCATACCACAGCTGGCCCAGTAAGACTATCATGGAAGTAATGAATCAACAGATTATCATCATCTAAGTACCTTTCCATCTTTCTGCAAAACATTTTTAGATGAATTAGGGGGCAACTTGTGCCATCATATTTCTCAAAATTTGGCACCATAAATTCACGTGGGATGACCAAATTAGGGACCAAACTAAGTTCTCTGGCTTCTAACTCCCTGTGAGTGGTATTAACAACCTTCATATTTTTAACGGCTTCATTCAACCACTTGAGTTCGTTCTCATACTGCCCATAATTGACGAGGCTCTTCCCTTGGTTTGAGTTAGATGCTCCGGGGCGAATTATTACTCTTGGTGCATTAGTCTGATGAGATTGATTTCCTTTATCCTCCACTTTCTCTCTGCCAACAGCCTTGGTTGCCAGCACCTGGATCATCATTTGATTCGATGCGCTTTGCAGATAATCCGATGCTTGATTCCTCTTATCTTGTTGTAACCCGAGTAATTGTTCTTGCAGCTGATCTTGTGATTTCTCATTAGACTGTTCCCTTGCTTCCATTTTTTGCTCACGATGATGAGGAATAATATGAATGAATGATCTTGTTATTACTGAACAAAAATCTTTCATAAGTTATTTCCGTGTTTTCATAATTAATGCATGTAAAATACTTAAACAAATACATGCAATGCAAATGCAAATGCAAATGCACGAGGTGCTAATCCCGAAAGTGACCACTTATAGAACAACCGTTCACTTAGACAACAAGAATTCAATAAGTACACCATGTATTCGAAATACAACTGTGAGTCTTCATCTCTTCATTTCCTTGAGTCGTACTCTTCATGGGATCTGGTATTGCACCTCCAAAATTATCGGCATATTTCATCACCATTGATGACGTCAAATGTCTTTAAATTGAATCTTGAAATCTCCATTCTTACCTCAAATGTGAAGTGGTCTTCATGTCGCTATGAAGGGTCTTCTCGTCCTTGGTATGAATGTATCTATCCCTTGAGTCAACATCTTGGCCTTTGCAACTTTAAAGGAATTCTTCAATCAGCTTCAAATCTCTTCGTTCATCGGATGTCCTCCTTCATGGATCGTTTGAATCATCTTTGGATCTCCCGGTTTAGACTACATAGTGGATAATTTATTGCCTCAATATGTTCAGCCTTCTTCTTTGTCAATCACTTGCGAATTAACACCCCTTGATGACATGAGGATGCAAATGCAATAAAATAAAAATAAAATAAAAATAGAACAAACACGGGTTAGTACACATAAGATAAACAACAAAATAGTAGGTACAATAAACATCAAATAAAACCTACCCTCACATGATGGCTACCCAATCATGCTTTAGTAGATCCTACCCAACATGATATCTACCCACGTGCTTTGTCATTCACAAAAAATCCTAACCGTATGGTATCTAATTCACATGCTTGCTCGAAAAATAAATCTAACCACATGATCTCTAGTTCGCATACTTTTTGCAAAAATAAATAAATTCGAGGAAAAGGTTAGAATGAGTTTCCCCTCCGTGTTTGCATACATGGGTTCAGCATAAAACGGGCAGAGTTTCGGTATCACTAAAAGGGTCCTCGAATTGTCCTTTGCTGGTGCCCCCTTGGGCTTGCCAGACCCTCGATTCTCACCCATTATAGGCTTAAAACGAATCAAGTTCAATTCGAGAGGATACATATCCCCATATCCATGCGAGGAAACTCAATGTTTTCTCGTAGACATAAGGTATGTACCCCAGAGGTTACTAGCTAAAGCCCGTGCGGAGAAAAATAATTTTTCTCACGTAAGCGTAGCTTTCACCCCTACGTAATGGGACAGAGCACAGTTAGAAGGCTCTGAATATTGAAGGTTTAGCAACAGTGGGGAAACTCATAATCCTTTGCCTTGATCCAAGAAACTCAACAAACTAAAGGTTAGAAAACTGAAATATGTAGATCACACGTTAGTACAACTATTTATTTGTAAACCAAATCACAAATAAAAATGAAAACAAGAAATTCAACACAAACAAGGGATCAAAAACCAAATTAAAGCGAACTTATAACTTTCGTTTGCAAAGACAATTAATTAATCGACTATCGGCCTGACTCTCTAAAAAAAATTCCCCAGCGGAGTCGCCAAGCTGTCGAAACGATTTTTAAACCGGTGAGAGGTGAGATTTTGAAAACCACGTCATTTTTAATTATTCTCTTTAGGATTGAATTTTAATTAAAAATAATGCGACTTTAGAAAACCTCTCATTTCAAAAAATTGGAAATTCCTTTACAATAAAAAACAATTACGGTTCGAGGAGTCGCCACCAATATTTGATTAGGGTGTGATTGGACACCCAAAAACGTTGTCATTTTAAATAAAATTAATTTTAATTAAAATAACAATTTGAGGTCTACGTTATCAAAATCTGAGTCCGGGAAGGATTACGTGTGGGGAAGGATTAGCACCCCCACAATGCCCTAAATCGGTACCTAGTCGATTAATTAATGTCTTTGCAACGAATTTTACAAGTTCAAATTTAATTTAATTTTTGATCCCTTAAAACAACAAAAGTGCAAATTTTATGGTATGCGAAAGCAACGAAATAAGTTAAATTAAAATTACCAAGTCATTAGAAAGATAAAGAATGTTCGATTATTTAAAAATATCGAGACCAGATCTTTAGGTCAGTTCTAACGACCTTTTCTCAATAAATTTAAATAGCCGAACATTTCTTTTTCTTTCGCTCCCAAATTTTAAAGTGAAGAATCCAAATTTAATTAGGCGTTATTGATGGGATACAATTTTAATTTAAAATTGCCAAAACAACTCTCTAGTAAGTTAGGAGAAGCCATTCCGACAATTTTAAATTAAAAGAATATTACCCTTAATCTGATTATGTAACGACGTCGGGTCATGCACAAGAGGTTAACATACGTTATGCAAAGACGATGTCAAGTGATAATTAATAAAAAATGTCATGTTTGAACAAATGCTTGAACCTAAAAAAGATATTTAAAAGGAAACATGCACACACTAATATTATAATATGTATATATACATATCTACTTTATAAACATGCTAAGGGATTCTCAATATTATAAGATGGTTAAACTTATGTACATTAGAGGCATTATAATATGTAAAAAGTATCTACATGCTTTTCATATAATAATTTAAAGAAAGAATAAGAAGAGGAGAAAAAAAGAAAAATTATCACAATACCTAATATGCATGAAATATTGATACGAAAGATTAAGTCCTATTTAATATTTAAATACATACAAACCTACGACTATATAGACAACATATAATATCCTAGACGAAATAAACATTTTTGCATATATAAATTACTACCCAAAAAATGAAACCAAAAAAATGTCATCAGTGGTTCATATCATACTCACACATGCCTATGAATATTTTATATTATAAATGACGAAAACAGAAAATAACAAAGGCATGCAGACCAAAATGCAAGATACTAAATAAATGAAATGAACCTACTGTAGGGCTAAATTGATAACTAACGAAAATGCAGGCCAAATGTCAAAGGTAACAAGAATGCAAGGAATCAGAAAATGAGGGCTAAATTACAACCTACATAAAACCTAATGACAAAATAAAATTTAAAACAACTTGATTTTAGTACTCAAATGTAAAGCGCGTAAACTCAGAAGTTACAAACAAAAAGATTCAGAACTTTGCTAAGGGACCAAAATACAAGTTTCTAAAATTACATATCAAATGTAAAAACAGTAAGAAAATAGTCCCAACACGATTCTTGGACTAAAATGAAATTCACAGAAAACTAAGAGACAAATTTAACATATTAGCAAGGCTCGATTTAAGGACCAAAATATAAAAAGATGAACTTACTAGACCTCACAAGTGGTTACCCCAAACCCCAAAACACGGAGATATCCATCCCTACGAAACGCGGTCGTTTCACGCAACCCAGGAACGACGCCGTTTTGGCGTTGTGATATACCAGATATTAGGGTAGGTTTCTAAACCCTAAAATCATTCTCTCTTTCTCTAAACAGATGAAGACTCTCGCCCCAGCCGCCTTTCACTCCCCTCTCTCCTTTCTCTTCCCCTAAACCCTAAACGAACCCATGGTCACCAAGGCCACCCGTCGTAGCAACCGCCGTGGCTGCTACCCCAAACAACCCCAACGAGAACCCCCAACTAACAACCCATCTAAGAGTTCCCTTACCCGAATCTTAACCCTAATCCTCTAAAAAAAGCCAACCCTCTCCCTCACCGCTGAACCAGACGACCGCCGTGGACTTCGCCCCTCAAAGGCTCCGATGAGAAACCAAAATCCTCTCATTCACAACCCAGAACCCTCAACCTTCCTAGACCTGAAATCCCCTCAAATCCTTAGAACCCGAGGCTTAAAACCACATGCATGGCCCCGAAACAACTGGAAAACCAACTAAAGGTGAAGGGTTGCGTTTCCACCGACAGGGAAGGTAAAGGGTTTTCTTTTCCTGTTTGGTGGTTATCTCTGTTTTATCGATTTTTTTTGGTTTCGAATTTCTGGTTATCTCTGGTTGAAAAAATGACTAATGGTTGGGTTTCTCTTTTGTTGATGGCTGATGGATATTTTTTGGTTGAGTTCTGTTTTTTTTTCCGATCTCTCCTTTTTTGGGTTGCTGATGAATAGATCCTTCCCCCTTTGTTCACACGATGGCTATTGTTTTTATCTTTTTTGCTTGGTGTTCTCTCCGTTGAAAATTTGCCTCTCTCTTGTTTCATGTTCTTTGTCTTTTTCTTTTTTTGATGTGCAGGACACGGCCTTGGATAGGGCGATCTGGTCACGGGCGTGAGCTGGTAACGGGGGTGGCCGATAGTTCTGGGAGTTCTTTCTGGTTGATATGCACGATGGCTCGGTATTCACGGAGAGCTGTGAGCCGTTGGATCATGATGCCAAATCCAACGGCTATGGCTTCGTGCGGCGCTGGAAACCTCTCGAGGGAAAACCCTAATGGGTTTAGGGCCTCTTCAAATGGGCTTGAACATCCAAGCCCGATTATTCTGATTTCTGGGCCACTTTGGTCCAGCTGGTTGTAATTTGGTGAAGGCCCTGTAACAAAAAAAAACATTTAATCAGTACACGTCATATGTATTTTAATTGCTTAACATTCATTATAATTGCTTAGTTGCTTATTTACATATATGTATATGTTAATATCATATATATAAATATAACCAAACATTAATCATATAAACAATAATAAACTCAAATCATTTCGGAAAAGGCCCCAGACAAACCGAGCATCTACAATTGTAAGTTTTTTTATTTAAAATTATATTCAAATACCAAATTGCTATTAGTTGGATAAAATTTAATAATTGTATTCGATAACTTTCTTAAGTTTCTCACTTATTATTTCTTTTATTATAATCACATATAATTCTAACGTCGAATCCCGTTTTATTGTATTGTTTTTTTAATCGTCATTAATGGTTATAAAATGACATTAACTTTAAGTAAATGTAAATTGAACTACAAGAATTATTATTTGATAAACAACAACTACATCAATTCTTCATCAATGGTTACTTGATGACAAAAGAAGTGTACATGTTCTTCTAGTGTGTCGTGAGTTTCTACAATGCCCACATTTTTTGTCGTGTCTAGATGTTTCTCGAATATCCATATCACAATGAATTCGAGTGGATTTTGGTCGACCATGCACCCTCAATAAAGCTAGATCTGGTATAATCAGAACCTAATTCTGAACCTCATTAGGGTCTTTTTCATTACGTATGGGGGGAACACAAATTCGTATACCTTAAACACTTCTGATAGTAGGTATACAAGATCCACAAAAAGATTATAGTCTTGACGGGTACGCGAGCAAGCTACTATCACATGAGAGAATGGATACTTCAGAGATTGAAAAAACCCTCAGTCGCACCATCTGTCCCGTAGATTTACTCTTAACGACACATCTTCAATCCCTTGAAGAGGTCGCAACAACTCTGTGACATGAAACAATTCATGCGTTATAGAGAAGCTTGTTACACACTTTCCATTTGATGAAGCAAATTTTTTTTGTAGATCTGTAACTAATCTAGGGTGATAGACATGGCCGCCTTGCATCCATGTTTGAGCTTGTCCCCCGAGCTTCGCAAAAAGTGCCCCCAAATGAAAATATGTAGTTTTTACCAAAGCCTCTACAGGTAAGTGACGTGCACCCTTTAAGGTTAAATTGATTTCCTCAACCATGTTGGTCGTCATGCGTCCATATTGATATCCACCATTATATGCGTTTGTCCACATTTCTTTATCGATGAGGCTGATGTAATCGTATCCTTCCTCGTTCTTCACCCATAAATCTTGAAGAATTAATTCAAATTTTTAAGGTAGTAGTTCGTAACCTGAGAATAAAATGTAAAACATACTAACTTTGTTTCTTTAAAAAATGAAAATGAGCGAAAGAAAAAAAACTACAACAGTTTCACTTACCCATGCACACAAGTAATTGGCGCTCATCATTATCCTTGAACCTTCCATGGTAGTTTTCAGCAATGTGTCGGATACAATACCTATGTTGGACAAAGGGTGGTTGCCATATTGGACCCAAAGACTTCATTGCTGCTTTGATCCCAGCTCCGCGATTTGAAATGACACAAATTTTTTCCCTCATGATAATATGTGAACGTAAGTTTCGGAGGAAAAAAGAGCAAGAATCTGTATCTTCTTCTTTAACATGAGCAAAAGCAACTGGAAGAATTTGCGATTACCATCTTGGACAACTTCCAATAGTAAAACTTTCTTGTATTTTCCATACAAGAAAGTCTCGTCGATCTGGACCACAAGCTTGCAATATTTGACAGCATTAATGCACTGTGGGTAAGTCCAAAAAACCCGGTAGAATTGGCATCGGTCACGAAGAACTCAATCACTATGGTATGCATGGCAGGTTTCGAAGTCCATAATTATCCCAAGATTCAACCTCCGTACCACCCTAAACCAACTTGGAAGTTCGTTGTAAGATGCATCCCATTCATTGTGAAGTTTTTTAATGGCATCCTACTTTGCCTTCCATGCTTTTTTGTATGAAACAGAATACCCATACTGCGATTGTATAGCTGAAATCAATACAGTAATAGCTATACGAGAGCTTGATTTTACCATGGGCATGATGGCTTGACAAATCACTTCAGAGTCCAAATTGGGATGATCTTGGTTGATCCGTCCAGCACATCATGTGTGAGGTTGTATACTGTTAGTTCCCATATATTGTTTTTCATCTTCCTCTTCGATAAGTGAACCATCCAATTACATCCATTTTCATGTCGGGCACAGTGGCATAAATATTTTTTTGTCGTAGAGCGGTCAACTATGGATTAAACATAATTACAGATATTGTAATTTTTTATAGCCATCATCTCTTCTTCTTTGCTTGAAAACTTCATGCCTAAAGATAACTCACCATTATTTATTGATGAGTAAAATCCATAGCCACCGAGATGAGGTATATCCGCAAATTCTGACCCGTAAATTGCACCATAGTCAGCTTCATACATGTGTGTTGAAAGTTCAGTTTGTGCCACATTTGAGGGAACTTTATCTACATCATCATCATCATCGGAGTTGAATTACGGTGATTCTGGGTAAATGAATAGTCCAGTCTCAACACCATCCACACCTGACTCACAAAGTAGTTCTTCTGGTGGAGATGATGGTTCCTCCATGCTCTCCACATTTTGGTCGAAGAACCTACTACTTGCATGCCTTCTCCTTGAACTAGAAGGCATATCGACATTGAGATCAAAAAAGCTCGCAGTCGAATGCCTCCCCCTGAAGCTTGAAGCCATCGTGTCAAATGGAAACTGCACAGATTGTTGCGTCGAGGGCATCTCCATATTAAGGTCAAAGAAATTGGCAGATGAATGCCTTCCCCTTGAACTGGACGCGATGTTGCCATACGGATTGTTCGTGGACCCACCTCGGTACAGATCGTAAGGAGTTGCTGATGAATGTCTCCCTATTGAAGTTGATGGGATGACACCATGATGTGGATTTCCCATTATGACATTAAAATCATTACACATTACTGTAGTCGGGCTGTCACCTTGATCAGTTTGTTCAGCTTGCCCATAGTGGGAGCTTAATGACAGACCCCGAATAACACGCACTTCAACAAACTTTTCATACATCTCCATATCGACGTCTGAATAATTATTTTAAGAATCAACCATCATTTCAACATCATCATTATTCGATAGATCGAACGCTGTATAAGTTAATGGCAATAATGATGTTGGAAATCTATACTGAAGCGACGACATTATTCTATTACTTCCAACATGAACCTTCCTTGAAATCTTCGTTATCAGCTTCTCAAGAGTTATGTTTCTCTTGAAGGATATTTTAACATAATGATTTGATAAGAAAAGAACGTCGGTTTCATCATCCCGAATTTCTCCATCATAATAAACAATAGCTGAAATTCGCTCAATTCTTAGAGTTTGAAAGTGAGACAATCTTATATCTGCAAAAAAAAAAAAACCTAAAACAAGCCTAATTAAATAAATAATATATGAATTAAAATATATAACACAATAAAATTTTTACACATAATCATAAATAATTTAAATAATATAATTTTATATTATTACCGTATCGACAAAAATATTTCGACGTATGCTCCATCTTTCTAATTTTACAACCACAAAAAATAATTGAAAACAATTAGTATAATATTTTTTTCTCCAAATAATTATATATAATTATAAAAAATATTATAAAAAAATTACCTTATAACGAAAGATAGAACGAACTTCTGAATCAAATAGAAGAGGATTGCCCGGTGCATGGGCCGCGTCTTCATGCAAAGGGTGTTAGATCGGGAAATAAAGATAAAAGTGTGTCTGACAGGGAAATAAAGTTTGAAAGGGTGATTTTTGGGGAAATCGCCTAAAAATAATAAATGTATAATGGCATACTTATATATTAGAGTTTATTTTAATGATTTATTATTATTTTAACTATGTAATAGAGTCATATTTCATATAGTTTTATATATAATTTGTTTGCCAGTTAATTTAAATTAACAATTAGCATGAAGCAAGTTACCTTAATGGCTAAAAAGGATGATTGTTATCTCTAGAGGTTTCAAGTTCGAATACTAGAGACTGCAAGGATATTTGTGCTTTTATGTCAAATAGTTTAGAATCTTTAGAACATATAATGCCTTATAATCACTAGTAGAAAAAAACCCTTTAATGGCGCGCATTGCGCGTCATCTATGGGTGCGGATGACACACATTTGCCTGTCGTTGAAGCCACCGATATGAATTTAAGATGACACGCAACTGCGCATCATAAATTTATGACGCGCATTTATGACACGCATTTATGACGTACATTTATGACACGCATTTATGACTTACATTGCGCGTCATTGAAGCCCCCATCATAAATAAAGATGACACACATTTGTGTGTCATAAATTTATGACACGTATTTATGACTTACATTGCGTGTCATTGAAGCCCCCGTCATAAATGAAAATGACACACATTCGTGTGTCGTGATTGTATTTCGTAATATATATATATATATATATATATAATATATATATATATATATATTGTAGATTAACAAATAATCAAACTAAATCACATTTAATGCCTCATAATACTAAATATATATCATATTATATATAAGCAATCCATTTACATACAATATATTCACAATACAAGTAACCTCATCTGTATCAATACACACAAATAGTTACATAAACTTACACAAAAATGGTAGAGGGATAAACATTCAAATTCCATATATATGGAATAATGTGACAAATTTAACATTCTTTTTATAAGGATAAAACATGCACAATTCAAAATACAGAGTAACAATCACTGCTAACTGAGAAAGTGAAATATGAAGACACCTCTACATGCTTAAAGTAATATGGAACATCCGATTGCTGCATGTATTTCATTCTTTCAGCTGCATAAAACTCGGATGTGCACTCCAGGAAAGGCTTCTCAAAGCTTTCTGAGTAAATGCCCAAAGCAGTAAACATCTTCAAAAGATGGTTAAGTAGTGTCCTGTCAACTGCTTCACCTAACCTGCATGATCAAAACAGATACAGTGGATTACAAGGTACAAATTTAATTAACACCTGAAAGATAAGAATTAATTACTAACATCATCCAAGAAACTAAGGGGCAAAATTTATGTGGAAGGGAACTAAATGCATGACAATTACAAGAAAGAAAGCAATAAAATAGTAAGTTCCTCAACAATTTTTAGGTTTTTCCTTGAGAATGATGGAAGCACGAATAATCAAAATGAGCTAGAACGAAGCGGATTATAGTTAAATTGACTATGCATCCTAATTGACCTTTCTAGGAACTTCTTTCCGCAAATGAAGATATGTAACCACCTTATACCACTAAAATCATAGAAAAAGAAGTAAAACAAGCAAAGGAATATTAACATTGAAACAACATTGCATTTTTTGCATAGGTTGTTACTTTGAAACCCCCAAATTTTGCACATTTCGACTTGAATTTTGTTAGAATTACCTCTCACTCTCAATCATTCTTAAAAGACCAGTGACAATTTTGTGCTCAACTTCTGGAGCCAGAGAAAGATGCTTACGGAAGAGTTATAGGCCCATGTCCCACAAAGAACGCACATTTGGGTTTTGTTTAACATATGTTCTGTCAAGGTACAAGGCTATACCATGAATCATCAACATTTGATCACAAAGATCTTGTCAACATTTCTCAACGAGTGATAAGAAAACTACTAGGTGAAGGCTTTGCCCAACCAAAGATCCTGTTACAAATAGGAGGATGAAAAACTAAGGCACAAAATACTTGATTTTAATTAAATTCATGGAAAGATACTCAAATAAAAGTGGAGACTTACCTCTGCAAATAGGATCTTCTTGCTCAGAAGCTGAATAATAGCAGCTGAGCCCACAAGTTGAAGAACAGTTTCTACCTGAAGATGATGGGAGAAAACCACTATTTGAGTTGTTTTGATGAAAAATACCCAAGTACTATAGAAGGGACTTAAAAACTATACTGCTCAGACTCTTCATTTCTCTTAAAGTACTCATGGCCTACACATTTTTCGAACATGTAAGGACACGTTCCTCCAAGGACCATCCAAATACATAACTTGGAAAAAGTTGAGCCTACCGATCTCCGACACATATCCCTATCTGACACTCACAACCAAGTAACATTGCTCAAAAATCATAACTTTGAAAAATCCAATAAGCCTAATCCAGTAGTAGCAGCAATGCCCAGTGTAACACACAAGCCATCTAATCCGACCTGCATATTATCACAAAAATATAAAACAAAACAAAAGAAAAGGCAGGCAAGTAAAACTTTCCAACAAAGAATATTGAAATAGAATTGCAAATTTTATTGTTTATTCTTTTTGTGTCTTGTTAGTTCGTTGTTGCCGAAACAGATGTAAAAATTTCCCAGTACGACCAAGATCTAGGAATTGCATGAGGAAAAAAATGAAATGAAGATACATACCCCTAATTGAGTGCGTGAAGAGAAAATATAAGGAGAAGGAAGAGAAGAGGAGCTAATGATCGGAGTGTCCCCGATGTGATTTACCTTGTGTTCGATGACATCTTCACTTGTAATACTATCCAAATGTTAGAGAAAAAAAGGCAACTAATTCATCCAGTTAAACTGATTCTTGCTGATTATCTCGTACGATCTTTCACTATCAAGTCCATCTCTTGCATTTGATGTTCGATAGAAACTAAACCGGTATGTTCAAGGAACCTACATAAGTAATCCAATCAACAAAATTCAGGGTGTATGCAAAGTAACATATTCCAACTAGAAAAAAAGATTAGAGATTCAATTTTGCTGCTCTGAATCATCATCCCCATGCATATGTAATTACACACTTGTATAAAGATCATCATAAGAAAAAATACTCATTTCAGGCTGCATCCATTCACTTCATTGTTCTAAAACTGAGAAAAGAACTAAGCAAGCATGCAAGAATCGACATCTTCAAAACTAAATTCTAAGCCACCTACTTAAACTTGTTATCTAAACCATGTCATGTTAGGTCCAACCCTAACTGAAATCGAATATAACAGATTACATGACATAGAGGCAGAGAAAATTGTAAAAGTTGTAAGCTACAATGTTCATCATGTTTAATATGGAACACTCAAAATTCCTCTAAGTTAACATAGTTAATATAACAAAATATACCTTGTTTCTCCAAGTATGCTCTCAGATCTAACATAGAAAGTTTGTCTAATGACCCATACATAGTTCTCTGGTTTTGTTTCAAGCTATGTTGTTCATCATCCGTGTCTGACACATGAATATGAGACACCATTACTAAGGATAGTTCAAAAACATAAAAAATCTTTAAAAAAAATTAATCATACACATGAATCTGACACTCCCATTACAATCAACACTAGAATCTACAAAATCTTAAAAAAGGTTAACCAAACTCATGAATCTACTAACACTCGCACACGAATCTGAATCTGAGTAAAATAACATTAATGTAATGATCAAAGCATGAATAACACATGATGCAACTCCAAAATTAATGAAAAGCTAGAAAATTTAATATTGACTTGACTGGGTAAAAATCTAGCAAAGAATTAAGAAACAGTACAAATTAAGAAGCAAGAATAGGGCAATGGCAATTAGAATGAGGAAAGAAACATGAAGAATCAAAGAAGAGCCACTAGAGGAGAAAACTAAACCCAGTATAACAGCAAGGCAAATACCCAACATCAGAAACGTCGATTTTAGTGTATTCCATGTTGGAGCCTAAAACTCAAACAACAAAAAGATTCAAACTAGATACAAATGACTGCAAATATCATGTATAATAGATCATCGACAAGGTAATTGAACCGACGTTAACACCAGGAGCTAAAGCTCCGAGTAGAACTGCTTGGGCTGAAGATATATCGCCTCCCATTTAAAGAGAAAAATGGACTGATACAAATAGAAAAAGGGAAAAAGTGAAAAATGGAGGGAAGAAGAAAGGGGATACCTTTACGATCGAGCTTGTGGCAACGCTTGACGAGGCGGATGCTGTCCTTGGCGAAATCCCTCAAAGGATCTATGACGTTGTCAAGGGCGTCCATTTCTCTCTCTCAACACGAAAATCGAATGCTAAGATTTAAGAGAGGAGATTTCCAAGATATTTGTTTTATAGGAGAGACTATTTTAGAGGAGGCGTGGTGTTCATAAAACTTCATGGATGGCAGTCAGATTTGGAAACCAATTTCTAGGTAAATCATAAACTCTTTTTGTCATTAAATCAAACAAAATAGAAATCAACAAAGAGAAAAAAGGGAAAACAGAGAAAAATGGGGGAAGCACGGCGTGAACTTTTGTTAACGAGGGGGAAGAAGCGGGAAATGATGAAAAATAAGGGGGAAATTAGAATACGACTCCTAAAGATGACACACAAAATTCATCTATACTCCGTGTTTTTGTAAATTTTTTGGATTATGACTATTAAATATGACACACATCATTGTAAGTCATAAATCGTTCAGATTTTAAAAAAACATGACATTTTTTTATGACACACATGTTTTGTAAGTCATAAATTAGCATGTGTCATCGTTCGTGTGTCATTAAAGGTATATTTTCTTGTAGTGAATCACCTTAGATTAATAACAAAAGTTAAGAACGGTAAGAATTCAATAATGATATTTTTAATTTATTTTTAATTTATAATATTAAGATTTTAATATTAACTTTTTTATCAGTCTAGGGTGATTAGAAGGTAATATATGTTCAAAATCTTTCTAAAAAGAAACTCAAAATTTATAAGGAGAAAACATTCCACTTAACTACTGAGACTACGCGATGAATTCTTTTGATAATTAATTTTAGAGAAAATAACCTCAGTGACCAAAAATCTCATATAATATACGATTTTAACCAACTTTTTCCGGATTTGCCAAAATGACCAACAAAATCGCAATGCGATCGCTAATTCGCAACACGATCTCCATTATCGCAAATCAGTTTCCAGATTCGCAACGCGATTATGACTATCGCAATGCGATTTTCCAATTTCGCGTTGCGATTTTCCCAATTCGCAATGCGGATAAATAAATCGCAATGCGAATTTGGAAAATTGCAACGTGATAATACAAAATCGCAACGCGATACTGACTTTTGCAACTCGATACTTAATTTCGCAACTCAATACTGACTTTCGCAACGAGATAATACATAATCGCAATGCGATTTTCAAAGCGCCATTAGTATCGCAAAGCGTATTTTATTTTCAAATTCCAAACACGAATATTAATATATTGGAACACTGAACCGTCCACAGTATATCCCGTAATCGCAACTCATAACCTAAAACCTAAAATCACAACTCAGTCCCATCTCCATCTCTCACTCTCTCACCCATCTCTGACAAAATCCGTCCCCATCTCCGGAAAAATCCGTCTATCTCCATCTCTCAGAGCCACCCTCACAATCAGAAATGGAAAATCAACCAAATCAACCACCGAGGGTTAGTTTTTTTTAATTATTTTCTTTTTTGAATTTTTTTCATTATTATTAGGTTTTTCATATTGAAATTGATGATAAGTTTACTGGTAATTTCAATAATAGATTAACCATTTCACTTAGATTGCTTATTAAATCAACCGAGAATCACAACGCGAAATGAAAATCGCAACGACAAAATCGCAACGCGATTTTATTCTCTTGTTGCGATTGTCATTTTCATGTTGCGATTTTCATTTTCAGAAACTATTCTTCTTCTGCAAATTGAAACTTGAATGAATTGCATTACTTCAACCAAAAAACAAAGACAAATAAGAAATTCACAGTGTTGCAAATTTAAGTTTGAAGAATAAACTACTACTCTTTATGTTTATTATTTTTTTTGGTATATCTTCACAGTGTAGTTTTTGGTATATCTAACTTAGTATGTTTATTGTTTTTGTAGAACTTTTATTCGGCTCAATTGACCTTAAGAAATAAAGTCAGCCTGGTCAAAACAATTGCGTCGAAGCTTTCACCTGCACAAAGAAAAATGTTTGAGGATACTTGCTTCGGGCCATGGCTGAAAGTACAACATCCCGGTGGAGATGCGATGTTGACACACCTGTTTCTTCAAACCATGACTAGGGATCTACCAGATACTATACAACGTCGTGATGAAGAGATATGGTTTGATTTTCCACCGGCGTGTACGTGTTTTGAGCGGGAGGAGTTTTGCTTAATCACCGGTCTACGCTTCGGACACGATGATGTAGGTCGGTACACTAGACACATTACCCGCCCATCATGGTTATCCTGGGTTTTTCCTGAGCTGGAGAGGCCGAATCTACACGTGGAAGACCTGACGATATTATTGAATAAGAAAGATGGTTTTACTCCAATGGTGCGAAGACTCCGCAAGAAGAAGCCCGACTCACCTGTCATTCCTTAAGAGTCTCCTCCAATTGTTCAAGAGGCCCCTATCATCCCTCAAGAGTCCCCCCCCCCCCACCGTTCAAGAGGCAACTGTCATCGTTGAAGAGGTCCCTCCCACCATTCCAGAGCCCGATTCACATTGGGTAATATATCGAATTATTGAGAAACCCCCACCGTTGCCGGACATGATGGATGAGAGTTGGCTCTCGTATGAGTTATTGGCTAGTACCCTTTCGGTATCTGAAGTGGAGAGGAGACAACTACCAGAAACAATTCTGGATAATACCCTTTGGGCTAAGACCGCAGTTGATTTTTATCTACATGAGCGGAGCCAAGGGTGTTACACTGACATAAGCAAACTCAACGATGAGATGTATTTGTTGCTTAATCGGTCTTGGTGGGGTGTGTTATTAGGGGTTGAAGACAGTGGCTATTTCGATGGGGAGGTAAGTCTTATATTTGACTTATATATGATTTTGATTAATTTTTTTAAAAATTAATGTAATTCACTAATATATGTCTTTTTTTTGTAAAACAGCATATCGATGCGTGGGTGTCACGTCTTCTAATAATAAGGAAGCTTAGGAAAAATAAAAAAAATTCGCGATATACAATAATGCCGGTGGCTTTTCACACAGTTCACTTGAAGAATCAACGAGATGAATCATTTTCGTTGGGCAATGGACAAGCTAAACTTTATCCTGCATGGTGGGAGGTCGATAAGGTTAGTGTTTATTTTTTAAATTTTTTAAAGGTGTTCATAAATAAGTGCGCAAATAAATGAATTATTACTTATGATTGCAGGTGTTTATCCCTGTTTTGGAACGTCGTCATTGGCTTCTCGTCCAACTTCAGCTCCCATCCCTGAAGATAATAGTATATGATAGCATGATAAATTACATATCACTGTCTGATTTGAGAGATATTATCAAGGGATGGAGCTCTCATTTGGCTAAATTCTTGGATGGGATTAATTATTGGACTCATTCTGGACACAAGAAGCCAAAGAAGTTCAATGTCACAGTTGTCAGAGACGAGACCGTGCCACAACAATCGCCGGGAGCCAGAGGGGATTGTGGTCCTCTCGTATGCATGTGCTTGGTGCGTTTGACGACGGAAAGCACAAAGTTTCTACCTCTCACCGATAGAGATAGAGCTGCAGTAGGCTTGTGGTTTCGGCATTATATGGCTAGAGCGATATATTCTAGACGCTGCCTACCTGCATCCGCGTTATGAAAGTATCCATTGTTAATTGGTAAGTCAAATGCAAGTTTTGTTAACATATATACTCCTTTTGGTTTGAAAATGTTTGGTTAAGTACCTATAATTCAATAATTTGATGTTTGTAGGTTTTAGATGTGTAGGAAGTCTTGTTTGAGCAAATGTTTGGTTTTTGCAGGTTAATCCTTAAGTGAGCTGCGTGAAATGGATGTACGGGTGCAAAAGTTGATTCATTGATTCAATAATTGATGAGAAAATAAGAATTTTATTATTATTTTTTGATTGTTTAATTGATTTGTAAAAAAATGATTTGTAAATGTTGATTTGTTTAATTGGTGTGTACATAATTCTTATTTGTGCTTGTTTAATTGATTGAAATGTAATAGTTGATTTGTTGATTTTCAATCTGCATTATGTTGAAGGCAAAACAGACTATCGCAACACAAAACTGACTATCGCAACGAGAAAATCGCAATACGAAATGAAAATCGCAATGCGAAATGAAAATCGCAACGAGAAAATCACAATGCGATTTTGATTTCGCATTGCGATTTTCTAGTTGCGATAGCCATTTTCGCGTTGCGATTTTTCATTTCGAATTGCGATAGCCATTTTTGCGTTGCGATAGCCATTTTCGCGTTGCGATAGCCATTTTTGCGTTGCGATTTCCCCGTTGCGATAGTCAAATGAATGTCTAATAAGTGATAACAACTGAACAGATCATAGCAATGTTCAAACTCAAGTTATTAATACGCTATGGATTGCTACACTACAGAAGTATATCGACAGACTTATGCCGAGATTGTCTACCCTATTCCACATCCTTCTGAGTGGGATATACCAGATGACTTACAAACAGTTTTGCCACCAGCCATGGACAGAAGGATACCTGGCCGACCAAAAAGTCACGATCGTATACCGTCTAAGGGTGAAGAGAAGAAGAGATCGACATGTAGTCGGTGCAAGGAAAGTGGTCATACAAGGTTGACATGTGGATCACCAGTGCCATCACAATCATCTTTTCCTCTACCAAAATATGGATCATCATCAAAATCCAAAGCTCATATGGTGTCAAGAAAAAGGCAATCAAAATCGCAATCATCTTTAAAATCCCAATCACAACTGGCTTCACCTTTTGGGACTGTTAACTTAGGTGATTTTTAAATGCAAACGTTGTATTATGTAGATTTTATGTGTGAACTTTTAACATTTTCAGTTAGGCATGTATTAGTAACTTGAGTTTGAAAATTGCTATGATCTGTTCAGTTGTTATCACTTAATAGGCAATCATCTTAATGTCTATCGCAACGCGGAAATTACTATCGCAATGCGAAATGAAAATCGCAACGAGAGAATCGCAATGCGAAATGAAAATCGCAACGCGAATTTCGCAATGCGAAATGAAAATCGCAACGCGAAATGAAAATCGCAACGCGAATTTAGTTTCGCATTGCGATTTTGTCGTTGCGATTTTCATTTCGCATTGCGATTCTCTCGTTGCGATTTTCATTTCGCATTGCAATAGTACTTTTTGCCTTCAACATAATGCAGATTGAAATCAACAAAATCAACCATTACATTTCAATCAATTAAACAAGAACAAATAAGAATTATGTTAACATCAATTAAACAAATCAACTTTTACAAATCACCTTTTACAAATCAATTAAACAATCAAAAAATAAGCAATAATTCTTATTTCCTCATCTACTATTGAATCAACTTTTGCAGCCATACATCATTTTCACGCAGCTCACTTCTGAGATTAACCTACATAAACCAAACATTTGCTCAAACAACACTTTCTACACATCTAAAACCTACAAACAACAAATTATTGAATTCTAGGTACTTAACCAAACATTTTCAAACCACAAGCCTATAAACATACCAATTATTTATGGACATTTTTATAACGCGGATGCAGGTAGGCAGCGTCTCGTATATATCGATCTAGCCATATAATGCCGAAACCACAAGCCTACTGCAGCTCTATCTCTATCGGTGGGAGGTAGATACTTTATACTTCCTGTGATCAAACGGTCCAACGCCAAGCATACGAGAGGACCACAATCCCCTCTGGGTCCTTTCGTTTGTTGTGGTACGGTCTCGTCTCTGCTAACTGTAATATTGAGCTTCTTTGGCTTCTTGTTTCCAGAACGAGTCCAATAATTTATCGCATCCAAGAATTTAGCCAAATGAGAGCTCCATCCCTTAATAATATCTCTTAAATCAGCCAATGATATTTAATTTATCATGCTGTCATATACTATTGCCTTAAGGGATGGGATCTGAAGCTCGACGAGAAGCCAACGTTTACGTTCCAAAACAGGGATAAGCACCTGCAATCATAAGTAATAATTCATTCATTTGCGCACTTATTTATGAATACCTTTAAACTCAATCTAAAATAAACAATAACCTTATCGACCTCCCACCATGCAGGATAAAGTTTAGCTTGTCCATTGCCCAACGCAAATGATTCATCTCGTTGATTCTTCAAGTGAACGGCGTTAAAAGACGTCGGCATAATTGTATATCGTGTATTTCTTTTATTTTCCTTAAGTTTCCTAATTATTATAAGACGTGACACCCACGCATCGATATGCTGTTTTACAAAAAAAGACATATATTAGTAACTTACATAAATTAAAAAAAAATAATCAAATTAAAATATAAGAAAAATATAAGACTTACCCCTCCATCGAAATAGCCATTGTCTTCGACCCCTAATAATACGCCCCACCAAGACCGATCAAGCAACAAATAGATATCATCGTTGAGCTTGCATATGTCAGTGAAACACCCCTGGCTCCGCTCATGTAGATAAAAATCAATTGCGGTCTTAGCCCAAAGGGTGTTATCCAGAATTGTGTCCGGTAGTTGTTTCCTCTCCACTTCAGATACCGGTATGGTACTGGCCGGTAACTCATATGAGAGCCAACTTGAATCCATCATGTCCGGCACGTCAGAGGGTTTCTCAAGAATCCTACATATGACGCCATGTGAATCGGGCTCTTGAATGGTGGGAGGGACCTCTTCAACGATGACAGTGGCCTCTTAAATGGTGGGAGGGGACTCTCGAGGAATGATAGGGGCCTTTTCAACGATAGGAGTGGACTCTTGAGGGATGACAGGCGAGTCAGGCTTCTTCTTGCAGTGTCTTCGCACTATTGGGGTATACGGAGACTTAATAGCACGTGCACGCCGTCTGATGCGTGAACTCTGTCGTGCAAGAAAAACCCGACGTAAAGCATCCACCTTATCGGTCCGCTAAATAATTAAATACAAATATCAGTAAATAAACAGACATGATATTTAAACAGTGAAAACAAAGAAAAATATATTTCAAACTTTCAACCAAAAGACAAAAAAAAGACAAATACTAACTTCACAGTGTTAAAGAATACACAGTTTAGCAGAATTGGCAGCAACCGAATAAATTTACTTCAACCAAAAGACAAAACAAAAAGACAAATGCTAACTTCACAGTGTTAATAAACAGTTTAGAAGTATTGGCAGCAACCGAATAAATTTACTAAGCAATCTAAGTGAAATGGTTAATTTAAGTGAAATTACGAGTAAATTTATCATCAAGTTAAATATGGAAAATCTTAAACTTACCTCGTTGCGTAGAGTATGAACCTCATTCTGCAACGATACTACCATCTCACGTAGAGCGGCAACCTCACCACGTAAAGTAGACACCTCCACACGCCATGCACCATCGTTATCGCGTAGAGTACCGATCTCCTCACGCAAGGCATTGACCTCATCACGTAACTCCCTTGACTCATCCCGTGGAGGTGGAGAACAGGGAGATAGAAGTCGTGGCATCTTTGCCGGTCGCCTATCATGATGGTGGAGAAGAGGCTCGATGATGTGACGGGATAGGTGATGGCTCTCGTTGTAGAGGTGTATAGTCGGGTCGATCAGGTGATGACTCTGGGTGAGGTGATGGCTCTCGAAGTGGAGGAAGTGGAGGCTGCTCATCATTCGTGCCATCAAGAAAACGCTGACTAGCTTGCCACCAATCAGTGGCAAGCTCAGCCTCCGTGGGTGTCAGTCTCATTAATGGAATGTTGGCCTCCTAAAAATATAAAAACTCAAACAAAGTTAAACGTCTACTATTAATAACTTGTTTATATATGATAGTATTTGTGTTAACTTACATTATTTATTGTCGCATATGATATTAAGTCTTCCCAATCCAACAGACGTTTCCTCTTCCAGGAAATAGCCCTGGGAATATCATTTGAAGTTTTTATTGCATATGTCTTCATGGCGGGAAAGGCCTCGAATATCCAAATCTACAAACAATATAATAACAAACATTAGTAATTGTTAAATAATTAATTATAATTTTGAAAATATTATATAGAAATTCTTACCTTAAAGGCCCAAACAAAGCCTGACAAAGTGTATTTCGACCCATCGCCCCGCAAACTTTTGCGGTCATCAAAGGCAGACGACAACTTAGTCCAGGTAGCTTTCCATATATACGAACCCCACAGAAACAGATTCCATGCATTTAGGTCCTCTACCAATAATATTAGCTCCTAAGGAATAGGTTGTCTGGCCTCTCTGCCTAAAAAGCCGGCATACAAAAGTAGTAGAAGGCATACTCGGACAACATCGACGTCATTCATCCGAGTAAAACCATCTTTCTTATTAAACAATTTCTTCATGTCGTCGACGTGTAAGTTCGGCTTCTCTATTGACTCATCAGGAAAAACCCTGGATAACCATGATGGCGGGTGATATGACGAGTGTACCGGCCTACATCATCGTGTCCGAATCGTAGACCAGTGATTGAGCAGAACTCCTTCCGCCCAAAACAAGTATACGCCGGTGGAAAATGAAACCATATCTCTTCCTCACCACGTTGTATACTGTCGGGTAGATCGCTAGTCATGGTCTGAAGCCACAAATGGGTCAAATTAGCATCTCCACCCGGATGCTGTACTCTCAGCCATGGCCCGAAGCAGGTTTCCTCAAACAATTTTCTTTGTGCAGGTGAAAGCTTCGAAGCAATTGTAGTGGCTAGGCTAACTTTATTCCTTAATGTCAATGAAGCCGAAAAAAATTTCTACAAAAACAATAAACATACCAAGTTAGATATACCAAAAACTACACTGTGAAGATATACCAAAAACTACACTGTGAAGATATACCAAAAACAATAAACATAAATAGTAGTTTATTCTTGAAACTAAAATTTGTAACACTGTTTTGTCTTTTGGTTGAAATGAAAATCGCAACGAGATAATGAGAATCGCAACGCGGAAATGACTATCGTAACGAGAGAATCACAACGCGAAATGAAAATCGTAACGAGAGAATCACAACGCGAAATGAAAATCGCAACGCGAAATGAAAATCGCAACGCGAAATGAAAATCGCAATGCGATTTTGGTTTCGCGTTGCGATTCTCTCGTTGCGATAGTTATTTCCGCGTTGCGATTTTCATTCTCGAAACTATTCTTATTCTGCATTACTTCAACCAAAAGACAAAACAAAGACAAATACTAACTTCACAGGCTAAACAGTTTAGCAGTATTGGCAGCAATCGAATGAATTTAATAAGAAATCTAAGTGAAATGGTTAATCTATTATTGAAATTACCAGTAAACTTATCATCAATCTCAATATGAAAAACCTAAAATAATGCAAAAATTTCAAAATAAAAATAAAAAAAAACTAACCCTCGGAGGTTGATTTTCCATTTCTGAATGATTATGAGGGATTTCTGACTGTGAATGGTTGTGAGGGATT
This sequence comes from Hibiscus syriacus, assembly GCF_006381635.1. NCBI lineage: Eukaryota > Viridiplantae > Streptophyta > Magnoliopsida > Malvales > Malvaceae > Hibiscus > Hibiscus syriacus. Next base: position 7,437,551 of record NW_024063533.1, on the reverse strand, counting down.
TCGCCGGCGATGGGGACGGAAATCTTCGGAGATGGGGACGGATTTCCCCGTAGAGAGTGAGAGATGGAGATGGGACTGAGTGTTGTGATTTTAGGTTTGAGGTTATGAGTTGCGATTACTGTGGACGGTTCAGTTTCCGATTTATTAAGAAAAAATTCGTGTTTGGAATTTGAAAAAAAAAATACGCGTTAATACGAATGGCGCTATGTAAATCGCATTGCGATAGTAAGATTCGCATTGCGATTTACGTATTCGCATTGCGATTTTCCTAATTCGCATTGCGATTTACTTAATCGTGTTGTGATTTACGTATTCGCATTGCGAATTATGAAAATCGCAACGCGAATACGTAAATCGCAATGCGAATTAGGAAAATTGCATTGCGATAGTCAGTATCGCATTGCGATTTTCCAAATTCGCATTACGATTTACTTATTCGCATTGCGAATTGGGAAAATCGCAACGCGAAATTGGAAAATCGCATTGCGATAGTCATAATCACGTTGCGAATCTGGAAACTGATTTGCGATAATGGAGATCGCGTTGCGAATTAGCGATCGCATTGCGATTTTGTTGGTCATTTTGGCAAATCCGGAAAAAGTTGGTTAAAATCGTATATTATATGAGATTTTTTGTCACTGAGGTTATTTTCTCTTAATTTTATACATTATTAATACATCATATATTAATTATTTTAAAATAAATCCAAACAAAATCGTTTTAAGTGTTTATTTACTGAATTATACGATATTAAATGGAATGAATATAGACTTTTATTTAAATGTACAATTGATTCATAAAAAGAACTTATAAACCCATTTAAAAATATGTTGTTATTTAAAAACATATGCGTTATTAATTGAATTATACGTTATTAAGTAAAATAAATATAAACTTTTATTTAAATTTAAAATTGATTCATCAAAAGGAACCCATTTTTAAATATGTACATAAACAAGATTAGGGGTTCAAATTCCGGCATTCGTAAATGGAGCAAACTAAATTAAGAATACCACTCTCATAATAAAGACCTTTTCAAAACTCAATCCGGAATAGTAGATTGATATATTTGATACTGATGACTAAACTAAAAAAATATGTAGTTATCCAAAAACATATACGTTATTAACTGAATTACAACAACCTTGGAATTCCCATATTAAATGAAAAGAAAATTGCATAGAAATAAAAGAAAGGTAAAATGTGAATACAATGGAAAGTGTAAGGCGCAAACAATGGTAATGTAAGGAGTACTTCCATGCGCCGTGTCTCTCTCGTTTCCTCTTTATTCTTTATTGGATCCTTTGCCTTTTCACCTGACCCCGATCTCAGAAATACTAACAATGCCACACAATAATATCGGTTTCATCTAGGGATGGCAACTCAACCCGAATCCGACGGGTTCCGACCCGACTCGATCCGATCGGGTCGGATTTTTTAAAAAAAATTTCGGGTTCGGGTTCGGGTTGGGTCGGGTCGGGTTTTTTTTAAATGCACTGTTCGGGTCGGGTCGGTCAGGTTTAGGTTAAAAAAAATCCGACCCGACCCGACCCGAAAAATATATATAATTTTATCTTATATATTTAGGGATAATTACAATAATATCCCTCCATATATAATTTTTTTCAATTAAGTCACTGTTTTCATTGAATTAATTTTTTTTTATTATTTCGGGTCGGGTCGGGTTTCTAAGTCATATATTCGGGTCGGGTCGGGTCGGGTGAAACATTAATTTTGTCGGGTCGGGTCACGGGTGGAGAACCCTTTCTTCTCGGGTCGGGTGGCCCAAAAACCCGACCCGACCCATTGTCATCCCTTTCATCCATGGATATGAGAGTTTTTGCTCGATTGGTATGTACATAATAGTTTGGCATAATAATAAAAAATAGATTAATGTTTGGCATAATAATAAAAAATAGATTAATGTTGAATAGTCATTTCGGTTCCTATTTTTTTTTAAAGTACTTTAACGTTCAACGTTTTATTTTGGGACATAATGACTCCTTGTTAGATAAAAATTGTTAATTGACTAACAATCAATGTTTGCCATTGACATGATAAGTCATATGTATCCAAATGATGATGTGACACATACCAAATGTACATAAGTAATTACATGACACATATCATAAGTACATAAGTTAAGATGATTTTGATTTGCACGCTCCTTAAACAAGAACAAGTCATCTCAATAAAACATTTAGCATCATGAAGAAACTTTTTTTCTTTGTTGTGAATTAAAGTCGGGAGGTAAGAGTCCACTTACAATAAACTTGACATATTCAACATACAACGGCAATGATGTAGCAACAAGCAATTCATCAAAGTTTGATATTGTTGTAGCAACAAATAGTTGCTCATATGGAAAGCTCTCTTGAATTAACACTCGGTTGTCATCTTCAATGTCTTGTTCCATCCTAGAAAGGTGATCAACAACTTTGTTTTGAGAACATCTTTTGTCTCTAAGATTTAAATCGGGCTTCTTCAACAATAAGATTCACTTTATTAGTCGTGGTTTTGCATCTTAGTAAAGAGATACCTTATTATTGTGTGATTAATGTGAACTATCACTTTTACTCGTACCAAATAAACGTGGAATCTATCAATAGCAACACAATAGCAAGCAACACTTTCTCCATTTTTGTGTAGTTCAATTGACTCGTAGTCAGTGTACGACTAGCGTAGTAGAATCGTGTGGAAAACTTTGTTCTTTTCTTTGCCCTAGGACATCCCCCTACGATAAAATCAGTGTAACACCTTAGTTTTAGGGCTTGGTAGTTATTTGCAGTTAAAAGTGGTTATCAGATAATTGAGTCAATTTTCGGAAAAGTTGTGTGAGCACCATTTACAGACCCAAAAAAACCAAACCCGGGCAGCCCCAAAACAAACCCAAACCCGACTCGGTAACTGCCCACACCCAACCAAAGGGCACCTTCACTCCACCCAACCAGAGGCCACCCCTCTCTGCCAGCATGCCATCTCTACTCCAGCTCCACGCAAGGATAGCAGAAACAAGACAGAAGAAATAAAAAACAATCATAATATTTTCTCTGTAATATGGGTATAAAACCCAACCAACAAATCTGTAAAATCTCTCTCTACCTTTTTTTTTAACTGAAAAAATGAAATTATTAAAAAAAAAGAAAAAGGTTTGTATTTATATAATATTTTTGGGGGAAATTGTTTTTTAGTCCCCCAACAATTAACGTATTTTTATAAAATGGTCACTGGAAGGGACTGTTATTATAATTTTTCATTTTCTGTTTGTGCTTTGAAATTTTTGGCATAATTTCAATTTAGTTCCACTACTTTTAGCGTGTTTTTACACTTTGGTCATGTGTAGTGACCTTTTAATTTTTTTATTAAAATTTGTGGAATGATTTTGTAATTTTTCCTTTTCTGTGAATATGTTGTTACTTTTTGGGTTATTATCGTTTTCAGTCCCCCCAACTTTGCCGTGTTTTTGCATTTTGGTCACTGGACCTTTCGTTTCTAATTTATTACAATTGTATCATTTTGTATTGTTTTATTTAAATTTAGTCATTGTTAATTTCTGATTTAACTACTATTATTTCAATTTTTGCATTTTGGTCACTATTTATTTCTTATTTGACTACTAACTTTTATTTTCTTTCATTTTAGTCATTGTTATTTTATTTTATGCAATCAGGTCTTCATATTTTAAGTTTATTTTATTTTTATTTTATGATTTTTTATTATACTTTTTTTGATATTTTATTTTTTTAATTAAATTGTTTAAATAGTTAATTCTTTCATAGTTTTAATTATAGATTTAATTTTTAAATTAGATTAATATTTCGAATCAAGCTTAGAAATTAGGATTTCACATTAGTTTTAATTTGAGAGCAATTCGAGTCGAGTTTTCACATAAGATGCTTGATTACTCGATTCGATTGTTCGACTTTTAAAATTTATTAATAATTAATATTTTCTAAAAAACTTTAAGTTTAATAATTTAGATAATAATTAGGTTCTTAGTTAGATTTAGTCCTCAACTTTAGAAATTACCAATTTAGGTCCTAAGCTTTTAGATCTTTTAGAAATTGATATTTTTAGATCTTAACCATTTAGTCCCCGATTTTCGATTAGAGCCTTAATTTTGACATAATTACATAGGTTAAATAGAGCCTCCACTTTTAGTTAGATTTCAAATTAGTCTTTTAATTTAGGGAATAATTCGAGGTGGCCCTCGCTTAAATGCTCAAGGGACCATCTTGGTTATTCGATCCGATAATTGATTAAAATCAAATAGGTTTAATATTAGAGCTACACTTTTAGGTTTATGCCTCTAGGTCCTTTAATTTTCATAATTTGACACCTTAAGCTAGGAAAAGCCTTTAATTTACCTTAGTTTAATTAGGATAAATAAAATTCGTCTGATCGCATTTTTTTAACCCTAAGGCAATGTTCATTTATTAGGGAATTAATGGTATATCTCCCGCAAGTATGCTCAGGGGGTGACTACTGGTGATTCTATAAATAGGTCGACATCATTTTCAAAGGCCGCATCATGATTTTCTAAAAACGAGGTAATATTCAGTTATTAGACATAATAGCTGATCTCTCGCATTTACGCTTGGGAGCAAATGCTATCGGTCTCAATAAACGAATACCCTTCTCAACTTTACGTCGTAATGATTTCCAAATTAAATAAAGATCGAACTCAAAATTTCTGATTTTAAATGTTGGGTAATCAACTAGGTACTAATTTTTGGGCGCTTGTGCAGGTACTAATCCTTCCCCACGCATAACTGTCTTCTGAACCCAATTTTTGGATTTTCTAAGACCCTAAAACTCAGTATTTTAATAAAATAAGATATTTTATTAAAATCACCCGGTTTTTACGGTGTTCCAATTGCACCTTAAATGATTGGTGGCGACTTCTTACATTTCAAAGAGAAAACCCCTGAGTTGATATCGATATTTTCCCCGCCCGAGCGAAAAATGGTGTCGGCAACTTGGCAACTTCATTGGGGACGTTTTGTTTTTAAAACAACTTGAGAGTCGAGCCACCCTATATTTAGGATTTTGGGAAATTATGAGTTCGATCTTGTTTTAATTTATAGTTCATTATGTTATTTCAAAAGAAAAAATAGATTTTCTCTTTGGTTAATGCTTACACTTTCGTGAAATTATTTAAGGTTGTTGTATATCATAACTCTAAACTCGAGCTCTAATCCAGTTTACCCAAGTAGGGAGAAACGTCACACCTCACGAGGAACATTGAGCTTCCTTGTGTGGGTTTGATAAAGTATCTCTGGAAAGCATCCTAAGTTGCCTATCTGGGTATCAGATCCGAGGTACGCTTTTAGTGGTGTGATCCCTTGAGTTGAATCCAATTCGCAAGTCTGTAATGGGACAGAATCAGAGTCAACCTTAGCAGGTTGTAAAGATAGCTTAGGAACTCGTTGCTAAAACCCGTCTCATGTAGAGAATTTAGTAAGCCTACCCCGCTAGAGCCATGTGGATAACCTATGAGAACTAGAACGTAAGCGGTTAGGATTATTAATTTCCTTTGTATGCTTTATTTTCCAGTCGCAACTTTGAGTCGTATTTGATTATTTTTGCTAAGATTACATTTCCTAGACTAACCATTTCAACTAACTCAATTCTTTTTGTCTGTTTTCTACTAACATTGATTTCCTTTTGTCTGGTTTTGTTGCATTTTTGCATGAACATGACATATCATTCAGAGGTATTGATCCCTTAAATAATTGATCTTTTAGAAGGTTCTTGAAAAACAATGCCCACAGTTATGTCTTTCACTAGGATCGAAAGAATTTCAAAGATGCTCTACGTAGATCGAGAAGCTCCAATAGAGAGTCTACCTACTAAGGAGACAAACCAACCATCTATTTGCTGAGATAACAAGTTGGATTCAAGAAGATTTGATGCTGAAGCCAATAGTTGAAGATCACAAACCAAATCGAAAAGATTTCTGAAAGTAGGAGATGAAGTAAAATATTTAAAGATGATGCAATACCCAGATGCTCGCAGGAGATGAACAACTTATAGATGGACCAAATTTTCACTTCCCAATGTATTGAGACATTGTCAGTTTTTCAAGAATTATTCAAGGAATAGTTACTTTTGGGATCAATTCCTTACTGCATTTGCATTTTGCATTTTGCACACCCATTTTGCACTTGCATGTGTATCTTTGCCTTAGTATGTACACATTGTACATTATATGATATACATTGCATCCCAACATGCATTAATAATGAGTCATGAGAGTAACTCGCGAAGAATCTTGAGATAAAGGGTTTGAGGTAAGATGAAGTCACCCTATTCGTACCAAGAAAAATTGAGAGCTATGGATATGATGTTATCACAGTCTGAAGTTCAAGGCGCCTCATTGAGAATGATGGGGCATTGAAGCGTAAGGTTGAAAATTTAATCGATTTACGGGCATGAACATTCGATAAATGACAGGGTATTATGATACAAACTGAGAAAATCATTACAACCATTAAGAACTTTTGATGCACTCGTATATTGTCTTATTTGAATTTCTTTTCTTTCTCTTTTTGTTAAAAAGTTTGTAAGTCACTTAACAATCGAACGATTTAAATAAAATGCTACCTTCTGAGGTAATGAGCAATGAGTACTTTTCAGACTCGAAATCCTTTAAATATCGACTGAATTGAAAGCTCTTTTAAAAATCAGAGTTATAGATCTTTGACAAAATGACAAGATTGAAAAATGATAAAACAATGACCCTTGACCTTACCACAGATGATACATTCGAACCCCATACCCTTCTCTTGCAGGGACCACTATAGACTTCTCCTCTCATAAGGAAATGATCAAAAGGCTTGGCATTCAGGTATGAATAGGAGCAGACAACATGAAGCATCTCTTGTGTATGGCATTGCAAAACTGCCTAGACTACACTTCTGTTGAAGACGTTCAGTGATGATCCTAATCTTCACAAATGGAATAGTGGAGTAGACGAATTTAGTTTCAGTTAGTTGTTTGGAAACTGAGCTCTAAATGTGGGATTTCCTGACTATCAAAGACACCTAGACTATAACAGGTTCTTTTCGATAAGCTTAAAAAAAATAAAAAATGATCAATTTGGAGTCTAATATGTAAAAGTGAGACAAAAAGATTACGAGTACCAATATAAAAAATACATTAAATAAATAAAATTAACATTAAAAGTAGATTTGAATGCATACAATTTAAACGGCACATACAATAAATATAAAAATAAAAATAAATACAATGGTTTAAAAAATAAATGAATAAAATAAAATTAATTTGAAATAAAAAAGAAATTTTTATTATATTAAATAAAAAGAAATAATATCCAAAAATTTAAAAGTAAATAAAAAAATCAAAAGAAGATATTAAGTAGCCGCACAAGTAAATTAAAAGAAGAAAAGGAAAGAAAATCTAAGCAAATATATAGTAAAAAAAAATCAAATTCAATGAAAATGTTGAATCAAATTTAATGAGAACATAATCGGTTAGTCATAGTAAAAATAAAAAATAATAATATTAAGTAGCAATTAACGAGATCAAATTTAAAAGAAAAATAATAAATTAAGAAAGAAAGTATAGGATGGAGAATAAAATAAATTTAAAAAAGAAATAATAGGAATGATAGTTTAATTATCTCCTACTCGCATAAAATATGTGGATCCCATAAGGATTCAAATCAGGTTATTGAGTCATTTAATCAACTCAAAAAATTCTAAAATTGAATCAAAATAAATAAATAAATAATAAACTTTTCATTCAAGATCCACCACTGATTTTCATTGAGAAACCTCAAAGAAAGTTTGATTTATGAAGATCTAATTGGTAGCCTTTATCTTATTCATTGGTTCTCTCATTCGATGGGGTTTTCAAAGAAAGTAAGGCCGAGATCAACCAAAAATAAAAGAACACAAATAAAAATAAAAATAAAGAATAACAAGGAATTAACTTTAAACAAAAACTCACTTTTATTACTCTTGTTTTTCGAACTACAATGAGTGATTCTTTTATCATTTTTTAATCCCCTTTTCTTCTTTGTCCAATTACAAAATAAAAGAATATATTTATAGGCTCCCAAAACCCTAAAAACAATAAACCTAACATCTTTTCATTAATGCTAGATATAATAATTAAAGAAAAGTGATTCTAAAATAATAAAAGGATCTTAAATTACTCTAAATAAACTATGAAAATTATAAAGCTGAATTTAATTACAAATATTCAGTAAAATAATTAAAAATTCGTAATAAATTAAAATCTCCGTATTGGGCCCGTATCCAATTATCTACACAAGGTGTCTTCACTAAAATAAACATATATTGAGTTACCGATGTCCGATTGATGCGTTTCAAAATGTGTTGGAAAGCTAACTGAAAGATGATTCAGTTTCAAGAGATATCATGCCTTAAAAATGTCCGGATCTTATTAAAACAATCGTTGAAACTTGGCTAATGTATTGGGCATCAAAATCAGCTTTAATAAAAATGTTTCGACTTTGGGAAAAAATAGACCGTACAAAAATCGGCTATTACATGTATAAGTTGATATCCAAGAGATACTTCAGATCTAAACCGAGCCTATTGGGAGCTATGAGCTCAGGAACGGTATTGATAAATTATGTTATTGTTTCATTGTGTCCATCATTACCTTTTTATTTTGAGATACAATTGACATGTCTCATAGTCCACAACGCTTGTACGAATATTGTAAGAGTACAATCTTGTTAGTGACAGAGGGATGATGATTTGTTCGAAAATATATCCTTGGAAGTGACGAGGTATTGATCACTATTGTGTGATATGTGCACTATTGGCAGTGATATAGGTATTTGTTTAAAAATTGTTCAAAAGATTACCGTATAGCCTATATTTAATGTTATTGATACATGTTTATTTCTATGTTTAATGTTCAAGATGCTAAAGATGCATGATATAAGTATGTTACTGGAATTGTCATCCAAAAGTATTGATATATTTATGATTACGTTATAAGTCATATAAGCTTACTTTCAGGATATAACTAATCTTAATGGATCGAGATTGTGTTGTAAAGGACCAAATGAGAAAGCAGAATCGTTACAACTGTCAAGGGGATCACTTAAAAATATTATTGAGTTATTAGTGGGATTTTATTTTAATTATATGGTAGAAATATTAGTCTAAATATGTTAGGATCATTGTTTTGAAAACCAGACCGGACCGGCCGGTTCAACCGGGAATCACTGCCTAGTCCGGTTCAATTTACACCGATTGAACCGCTACTAGTGAACCGGTCGAAACCGCTGAACCGTTCGAACCGGACCGGTTGAAAACCAGAAAAAACCGCTAATTTTGTTTAAAAAAAATTTAAACCAAACGACGTTGTTTGTTAAACGAGCTAAGTCGAACTCGAGTATTGCTGAGCTCGACTCGAACTTGAAAACTTTAAAAGTAAGCTCAACTCGACTCAAACTCACGAGCTAAAAATTATCAAGTTCAACTCGAACTCGAAATATAATATTGAAACTTGAACTCGAAAAGGCTTGAACTAAAAAAAATTTAGAAGCTCGATTGAAGCCTAAAATTCGAGCTTGATTAAACTGAAAAAATAGTTCACTCAATGCTCACCAAAAGGCTCCATGATTTTGAATGCCAAATTATCTATATTATTTATAGAAGTTAGTTGAGATGCTCTTCTATGTTTCTTAGCCATGTGAGATTGTTTTGTTATCATATTTTTACTCTTTAGACTTTTGAGATGCTCTTCTATGTTTCTTAGCCATGTGGGATTGTTTTTTTTTTAAAAAATTAAACCAAACAATATCATTTTGTTATGATTTTTTAGTCCCAAATTTATTTTTTAATTATAGTTATATAATTATATTTATTATTTAATATGTTTTACCTTAAATATTATGTTGTAGTTAATTTGAATCATTTTGTTTCACTTGATTTTATGGTTTTAACTTATATATGTTATGATTTGCTTTGAATATGACTTGTGATATAAAAAATATTTTTTATTAAATATTTTTGATATTTTTATTTAATTTTTTAAATAATTATGACGTCGTCCGGTTCTTTCGACCGGTCGGACCGGTTCGACCGGTTGAACAAGTTAACTGGTAGCATGGCCGGTTCGCTAATCGGTCCGGTTATGTAAACCATGGTTAGGATGACCTAGAGACGGGGATATTATGATATTTGTTAAGCATTTGGCTGCGGCTACTTTCTTATCTAGGTTCAGGGTTCCTTGCTGAAGCCTTTCTTTTCTACCTTGTTCTCCTTTCTATATATTTCTCTACTGTTATTATTGAAATTGCAGGAAGATCATAACATTTGGTGCTTTCGTTGAGAGTCAAAAGAAATGGTGACCACTACTGAATCGATTAGAACACTACAAGAGCAAAAGCAAGAGCGAGAGACTACTCAACAGTTACTCCGAGAGATAACGAGACAACTATCGTTGATAGCATCTCACGTGGGTCAAATGAACGAAACTAGAAAAGTAATTGGAGAATCTGGAAAAGTTCAAGTTAATTGGCGAAAGGCTACTGTGAAAGAGAAGATGGAAGCTAAGTTTTCGTTCTCCCCAAAACCGATTAATGCTGAGTTATATAAGTTTGATGGCACAGATCCAGAATCATGGATTTCTCATGCTGAAGAGTTCTTCAAGTTTTACCAAACAAAGGATAATCTCCGAATTACCACCGTTGCGTTTTACTTTGAAGGAATAGCTCATCGATGGTATATATGGATGAAGCAGTACCATCAGCTAACATGTTGGGAAAATTTCGCTTTGCCTCAATTCATTCGGATCATCGACAGGGATTTTATTTCGAGATATATGTCGGTTACAGTCTACAAGGCCCAACCACAGCAATCTAAGGCAATCTAAGGAATTCAATCATTGCTTGGACTAACCACGACAGTCACACCCCAATTTAGGTACAAATTTTTTTAATAATTTTAAGTATCGAATCAAAGTCGTATCAAGGGAGAAATTGAGGAAAAAATCGTAAATTTTTCAAAATTACAATTCAGTTTCAGAACCTGTGGAGTTCATGGACTTATCATTGAATTTTCCCAATTTCGTCTATTAAATTAAAACCCGGTTAACCCCAAAATATCCCCAAAATTCAAATCGTGTAATCCCTAACCCCAACTACACCCCACCGATCATTGCCTCAATTCGTCGCCGTCCGATCGTCGTTCGATGCACTGCCACCCCGTTCGAATAGCCGTACTGCCCCGACCAAAGTCGGAGCATCGTCACGCCGTGAAACGCCTTATATCGCTATGAATCGATGATTTTCACGTGACGGAAATCCCAAAATTTCGTCGTTGCTTTCATCGAATTTCGGCCGACTTAGTCAGCTTTGTCGTTCACCACCATTTCCATCAGGTTTAAAGGTGACGTGCAAACAAAACTTGATCGATTTCGTTCCTCGTTGAAGCGCCGTCGCCGATCCGACCGTGCGTAAGTTTCGGGTTTATAGTTTGGTTAGTTTTCATTCGATTTTGGTAAATTTTTTAATTGGCTTGGCTTTTTGATGGTGTGTAGATGCTCCGAGATGAAACGACCGACCAACCAGACCTTTGTCGCCACCGCACGTGCCGCCACTTGTCGGCAATGCGCATGGGCATGTTCTGCCTGCCTTGGAAATCTTCTAGAACTGGTCCAGCCGGTCTGGACCAGTCTGAATCGGCCCAACCTGACCCGAATCGGTCAACCCGACTTGTCTACCCGATCCGTATACCCGACCCGAATCGGTTTGACCTAACTTGAACCGTTAACTGGTCTGACCATTGACTTTGACTTTGACCGAAAAAGTCAAAATTTTCAAAAAGTCCTATTTTATGTTTTTCGACGTCTTGAGTCCGAATTCGAAGTCTGTTTTTCTAAATTCGCACCCGATAAGCCGTTTTTCAGTAATTTACCTTCAGATTCAATATGATTTCTCAGTTAAGTTCAGTTTCTGACTTAAATTTGTTTGCTATGTAACTGAGGAATTATTGGACATTGAATTAGTGTTCGAGGATGATCAAATGGAGTTTAAATAGTCGATCGATATGACACAAAAACTGTGGTAATACTTTACTCCCTTGTGTATGCTTTTCGGGAGCAATGATAAATGGTAAATGCATGAATGGAAATAATTGGTCCATTAGGGCAGTTAACTATCTTTGGACTCAGACAAAAATTGGATTAAAGACGAAACATTGTATAAGATTCTAATGGCTTGATAAAGGAATTGGTAGACTAATCGGAAACAAATTTCAGTTCAATGATTTAATCAGTAAATCAATTAAGCTCAGAAAGCATAAATTCTGATTTATCTCGTTAAAGATTAAATGTTGGAAATAATTGGATAAGAAATTACCAAAAATAGCCATATGGACTGTAAAAAGGCCAAGACTTCCCCGAATGGTGCAAAATAACCCAAAATAGACATACTTGACCAATTATTAGAAAAACTGCATATGATGGAATTGAAAGCAATTACTGAAATGTCTTCGAGCTTCGTAATAATTATAATAACCTCCATTGATCAAAGGAACAAAGTACTCTGAACTCTAAAGGAACTAGAATACTTTCAAGCCTAAGTTATCAGAAGTAATACCACAGACATAATTGAATGAAATGACAGAATTGAATGAAATAATGATAATACCCTTAAATTGTAAAAAGAAATATGGATGACTATGATAATGAAGACGACCTGAGAACTTATATCATGATCCATTGGAATCTTGGAATCACCGATTAAACTCCTGATTTATTTGGAATGCCCCTGAATTGTGATATGATTTAAAGTACGTCCAAGCACTGGAATAACTAAATATCCTCAGCTCTGAAATGAACAAATCAACATCGAATACCAATATGACTATATTATATGACCAAGTTAAATAGAATGGAAGTACAATATGTATTTGAATTTCGAAAATGATAGAACTACTTTGGAAACTCCGAAGTGACCGGGGTAGACTTGACTACTAATGACCTAAGTAACTTCAATGAGTTAGGATTAAGTGAGTGACTTGGATAAGTATGGAAACGCTGATGAACTTACATGAGGTATCATCTCTAAGGGTTATGAACCACGAATCAAGCACATCAACATATCCTGATATCGTTGAAATGTAGAAATGAAATAAATACAATTGCAATATATGTTCGTCTCCTTAAGACATTCATCAATGATTCTGAAGATTATCTATGGACAAGAGTTGTTGGTATTAAAGAATGAATACTCTAGAAGTGCAACGAATTGACTGGTTGAAATGCATTAGTGTTGGGAGTTGTTCAATTCGAGTTAACTCAATATTTCGATAGATCAACACAAATCGTAAATGCCATGAATCTTTGTTTCTCCCTTATGAGCTCAAATCACTAAAAATCCTCCAAGAACCTAATGCCTAAAATGCCTCTGATTTCCTGAATAATTGAATCACTCTTGTCATATCTGAAAACACAAGTAACTCAGATGCAAAGGATTCTGAATACCTTTTTGATTTCATAGTGCCTCCGAAAAATAGTTGAATACTATATAATCCTGATAAATCACGTTCTGAATAACTGATGATCCTGTGAGCTAATGAACTCTTTCGATAAGATTATCATGTACTTCCGACTTTCTATCGGTATACTGAAGATTCGTATTTCCCCTGCCTGATAAAATTATCATGTACCTCCGAATAATATATGGAATCTCTAGTGTGTTTCCTAACCACACATATGTTTTCTCTTATTTATGTTCTTATCTCTGATCACTGCTCTAATTTTTTATATCTCCGTTTACTGACTAAAATTATTTTTATATGGGGTACTTTGAGACTATGGTATGACCAATGTTATTTAAATCGGACCGGATCGGTCGGTTCGACCGGTTGAACCGTGAACCGGTGGCCTATCCGGTCCGGTTAACTTCCAAAACCGGCTGTGCACAGAACCGATAAAGAACCGGTAGAACCGACTGAGAATCGGCAAAACCGGTGTGAACCGCCGGTTCTCTTTTTTTCTTTAAAAAAAATTAAACCAAACGACGTCATTTGTTAAACGAGCTGAGTCGAACTCGAGTACTGCTGAGCTCAACTCGAACTCGAAAACTTTAAAAGTAAGCTCAACTCGACTCAAAAACTCACGAGCTAAAAATTATCAAGTTCAACTCTAACTTGAAATATAATATTGAAACTTGAACGCGAAAAGGCTCGAACTCAAAAAAAATTTAAAAGCTCGATTGAAGCCTGAAATCCGAGCTCAATTGAAGCGAAAGAATAATTCGCCCTGTGCTCACCAAAAGGCTCCATGATTTTGAATGTCAAATTACCTCTAGTATTTATAGAAGTGAGTTGGGATGCTCTTCTATGTTTCTTAGCTATGTGGGATTGTTTTGTTCTCATATTTTTACTCTTTAGACTTTTGGGATGCTCTTCTATGTTTCTTAGCCATGTGGGATTGTTTTAAAAAAAATTAAACCAAACGACATCGTTTGTTATGATTTTTTTCAGCCCCAAATTTATTTTTTGATTATAGTTATATAATTATATTTATTATTTAATATGTTATACCTTAAATATTATGTTGTAGTTGATTTGAATCATTTTGTTTCACTTGATTTTATGTTTTTTAACTTATATATGTTATGACTTGTGATATTTTTATACCTTTTAATATTGTAAACTTAAAAAAATGTTTTATATATATTAATATTGCTTTGAATATTATGTAAAACTTTTAAAAAATATTATTTTATATAAAATCTGGTTGAACCACGGTTGAACCAGTGAACCAGTAACTTCATCGGTTCAAGGTCTGGTCCGGTTTTAAAAACATTGGGTATGACTGAAGACTCTGGCAAGTTCAGTCGCTGCTGGTAATTCCTTGTATAGGTTCAACACTGACCGGTAATTCCTATATCTGGCAGGTTCAGTAGCTGCTGGTAATTCCTTTAATAGATTCAGCACTGACTAGTAATTCCTTATGGACCTAAGGCGACCCTTGGGTAGGCTCTGCGGTCCCGAGAATCTTTCTTGGGTAATGAAGTGCTGGGGAGCTGCATATGGCGTTCGGTTGGAGGGATTACTATGGTTTTTGAAAAATACGTTTTAAACTGATATTGTTTTAAAAAGATCGTTATATTTTCATTGATTTTGTGGGAACACATAGACACCTTATTCTGATCTCTTGAACTCGGTCATCCGAAACATTTCCTCTGAACTGAAAGCTTAATGTCTTTTACTATCTGAGATATCAGTAGGACCTCAGCTCAGCATAAAAGTCTGTAGATGTCTGAATCAATAAGGAAATATATGTTTATCTATTATCTGCATACAGTTCAGCATCATTTGGCAGTATTGTATTACTGAGCTTTCCAAAGCTCACTCTGTTACTCACCTTTTAAGGTTAAAAGGATTGAACCAGTGAAACTATCGTCGTCAGTATGAGAGTTCCACCAGCGTTGATTGCAGAGTACGGTGCATGTGATTAGGGGGTATTTAGCTTGTATTTTGTTTTTATATACAAGTCTGGAATCTTTTTTATTTTTGAATATTATTAAATTTTACTTTTGTGTTTATAAATTGTTTTATGATTTTACTTGTTTTAACAAAAATTTTAATTTTTCCGAGATTTTGACTATGGGTCACTCTGGTGGCCCTAATGTGACACCCCAGATTGGATTGGGCCACCCGCATTGGTCTGAGGGGGTTATAATGACAATCATCGTTAACACCAAAACAACTTTAAGTATTGGAAAAGCCTTATTTAGGTTAACACCGAAACAACTTTAAGTACTGGAAAAGCCCGACTCGGGTTATGCTGTCTCAATGAGTTTCGAACTCGATCTTAATTTCTCTTAGCGAATTGTCGCCAAGTGTGCTCATAGGAAGTCGAACTTGCTACCTGCCAATTCTTCCTCCCAACTTTGAATCAGAACAACAATCAAACCAATGAGCTTTTTTTGAAATGTAAGTGTTGAGATTTTTAAAACGAAAGGTCAACTGCTAACCCAAGTTCGCTGAAAATTAAGAAAAATATATGAAGTTATTAAGTACTTTTCAATTCTCACCAAATGAATTGAGTCATCACTAAGCCATCGATTAGTTGAAAAATTAGTTAAGTATTGTTGAAATCATACTTATCATTTTTTTTTAAAATAAAATAAAAACTAAAGTAAAACAAAGTTGAAAATAAAAGAAAGCTTTTATAAAATAAACCCCAATAGCAAATAAAAACCAAGTACCTTTTAATCAATATCCCAAAAGTTATTTATAGTCTTCTAAAACCCTAAAGATAAAATAAATAAATTTAAAATAAATCCTAAGATAATATAATTCAAAATAAAAATAATCCCAAAATATTTTGAATTTCAAATAATTCCAAGATAATCGTCCGAAATACTTCTAGAACTTGCTGACTAGATTGTATTCTAGAAGCCCTTGCTGACTGGACTTCTAAAATCTGTCATGTAGGACATCGTCATGCCCCAAGTCATGCTCATGTCTCTAGCCATGATTCTAGAAAATAAAAAAAATGCAGAATTTTCTCTTTTAATATTGTTTTTTGGAAATTATAGACATGCATAAAATTAAATAAAAACAACCAAATCAGAAATATCAAAGATACAATAAGGAGTATTTAACAACAGAATAATGACAAAATAAAACACACATCAAATTTCCCCTCACTTATTCAATGTTTTTCCTCAAGCATACCAAAAGTCAATCATCAAAGTCTTATGTTACCATCTTTCATCTCACAACGTAACCGGGAAAGCCAAATGAGTCAAGGTCACAACAATTATTAGAACCAAGAATAACATTCAAGCAAAACACATAAATAGGAACAAGTTTAAGTAAAACAATGATATCCCAATAATCCATAAATTTCAATGCAACTAGACTCAATAAATCACAAAGATTCACTCATTGTCGCTCAAAGTTTTTCAGGTAAAAGGAAGCACTCAAGCCATAACTAAATATGAGATTACCATATGTTTGCAAGAAAATCAAGTCTCCGCCATTAAAAATAAACATGATGCATTAATCAAAGGGTCTTTAATAAGGTTATAATGAGACTTAGGTAAAGGTAGGGAAAATGCAACAAATATGAGTTGAAGTACCAAAACAAGAGATGTATAAATAAGTCCAACTTCACGAAATAAATAACATAAGCAAACATATATAACAAACACCAAACACTTCCCATTTTTGTTGAATATGGTTTTTTATGGTTTTTCATTTTCTTTTCTACTTTTCTATTTTTTATGTTTGAACATTGTTCAAACTAGATTTGTTTTTTGAAAAAGAAATAACATGCATCGAGTAACTAATTCTCTTGTCCTGATAAGGGTAGAAAAGAGAGGTAAAATAAAAAGGCCCGGGTTTAAAAATGTGTTAAAAACAAAGAAAGGGGTAAAGACACAAATTTGTTTCACTAATAGATATATAAATGGGTAGGAAATTTGGGTATAGAAGTGGGTTAATTCTAAGTGCGCCTATCATATTAAAGCATCAAGTTCAACATGTAGTTTCGATATGCATTTAAATACATGTTCTAGAATCTCAATATTAAGCTCAACGCAATCAATCAAACAAAATAAGCAAGAATGAAAAAGATGTTCGTTAGGCTCAAATCTCAAAATAAGGTGTAATGTGTATTGAGTTGAGAAACATGTCAACCAATAAACGCATGAGATACCTGTAGACACTCACTTTTGCCCGGATCTTTTATTATTATTACTATTATTATTATTATTATTATTTTTATTTGTTTTTTTATTTTTATTTTACTTTTACTTTTACTTTTACTTTTACTTTTACTTTTACTTTTACTTTTACTTTTATTTTTACTTTTATTATTATTTTTATTATTATTTTTATTATAGGCCCTTACAAACACAAATTAGCCCAGGTACAAAGTGGCCAATCGGTCCAACCCAATGACCCGATTACATAACCCAATGACCTAAAGCCCAACACAACAAGCCCAAGTGTGTTGAAACCCTAAGGTTTCTATTAATTGCTACCGCCGCTCGCACCAAGAGCCATTCTCGCCGCCGCCACGGCTCACGCTACCCATTGTCGAGGAGCAAAGCCGAGACTCCAACCACTACCACTGTTCCAACAATAAGCAAAAATAGTGTAAAATAATTAACAAATCAAATCCAACCAATCCCCTCAAAAAATAAATTAAATACTGGGATATTAACAGTTCGCTTTAGGTGAAATCATGCCCCTATGAAAGAGCCATCACCAAACACACAAAGAAGGGAAAATATAACATGCAAAAGAGGCTTTTAGGAGAGGGGGTTTTCAATTAAAAAAAGACTCGAAGGGAGTTTAAAAAGAAAAAACAGAAAAAAATTTGAGAGAAAAAATACAAGAAAAGGGAGGGCTTTGTAATAGTTTCCTAAAGCTTGTAACAATTCCATTTCAAAGTAATCCAAAAAAAAAAACTAAAGGTACATTTTTTTAAGCTTTTCTTCTAGATCTATTGCGTTTTGTGTAGCTTTTGCATGTTTTGTGGGTATTTTCGAATAGAAGAGAATTAAAGGAGCATATTGGGTTCTTTTTTTTTATTTTTCGTCCACCGTCAATGGTGACCGGCGGTAACTTCGGTTTGAGAGAAAAAAGGCATGTTGGAGAGGGCTGAGAGAAACTGTTTTTTGGAGTCTAGGATTACAAGTGAACCCAAAACAAAAAGGGGGTTTATATTAGAAGTTTAGGGTCAAATATCCCCGTAGTCATCCCATCTTTGCCGTGAAATAGCATTATGGTTACTAGTTCGAGGGTTTTTTAAATTTAATTTTGGATTTTGCGTCCTACTTTTATAATTTTGCCTTTATCTTCTGTTTTTTAATTTGCTAAGAATTATAGAGAGAATAATTTTTTGGCCCTTCAATTTTAGCTTATTTTTACACTTTAGTCCCCTGTAATGCTATTTTTATTTTTATCTTGAATTGCATGCCCCATTTATACTATTTTGCATTTATATATTTCTGTGGTTTTAGAAAAATGGAAAATTATGTTATAGTCCCTAATAATTCGGTAATTGTTTTACATATTCTTCACTAATTTATTTCCATTTGAAAGTAATCCAAGAAAAAACTAAAGGTACCTTTTTTTTAAGCTTCTCTTCTAGATCTATTGCGTTTTGTGTAGCTTTTGCATGTTTTGTGGGTATTTTCGAATAGAAGAGAATTAAAGGAGCATATTGGGTTCTTTTTTTTTATTTTTCGTCCACCGTCAATGGTGACCGGCGATAACTTCGGTTTGAGAGAAAAAAGGCCTGTTGGAGAGGGCTGAGAGAAACTATTTTTTGGAGTCTAGGATTACAAGTGAACCCAAAACAAAAAGGGGGTTTATATTAGAAGTTTAGGGTCAAATATCCCCGTAGTCATCCCATCTTTGCCGTGAAATAGCATTCTGGTTACTAGTTCGAGGGTTTTTTAAATTTGATTTTGGATTATGCATCCTACTTTGGTAATTTTGCCTTTATCTTCTTTTTTTTAATTTGCTACGAATTATAGAGAGAATGATTTTTTGGCCCTTCAATTTTAGCTTATTATTACACTTTAGTCCCCTGTAATGCTATTTTTATTTTTATCTTGAATTGCATGCCCCATTTATACTATTTTGCATTTATATATTTCTGTGGTTTTAGAAAAATGGAAAATTACGTTATAGTCCCTAATACTTCGGTAATTGTTTTACATATTCTTAACTAATTTATTTCCATACGTTGTAATTGATTGATTCATTATTTTAAATTTAGTTCCCTTTTTTTTACTAAATGATTGTTTATTGTTTTTTTCCTCCCACCCTAATTGTTGTAATACGTATAAAATTAGTGTTGCCAACATATTTTATTTTTTTATTTCCCTAAATTCAGTCGTATGTTTCCCTTGGGTTTTATATTCTCTCTTTATTTTTGTTTCCTTTTAAGAAATTTCTAATTCATGTTTTGGTTTTGTTTTGTTTTTCCCGATTTATTTTTTTAACTTTTATTTCCTTGTTCTTATTAATTGGTTTTTACTCCGAACACATCAATTTATTTAGTTTCCAATTTTTATTAATAATTTATCTTGAAAGTTTGTATATATTATCTGTTAAATTTCTTTTAATCTTCAGTTACAATTTTACTTGTTTGATTTTGCCTTAAATTTGGGTTACTTTATTTAGATTAAATTTGTAGGTTTTAATTTCCTTTTAATTTAGTTTTAGAGTATTTTGATTTAGGTGGAACTCTTAGATTTAGATTTCTTTCGATTTAGTCACTTTTTGGTTCATTTGATTTCTTATCTGTTTAATTTTACTTATTTAATCTCATTATTTCCATACCATTTATATTCATATCCTTTCTTATCCTTTTTTAAAATTAATGTCTTAGTGTATGTGAATGTAGTAAATATATTTTGTATGCCGTTTCATTAAAGTAATCGTACATATATATTGTATTATTAACCTTTGCATGCTAAGTATAATATAATATAATAAATATTATTTCGTTTGTTGATATTAATTGTGTGGTTTTTATATGCTTTCAAATAATATGTACGGAAATTTATTTTATTTGTACGTATAACTCTAGGAGTTATTTTAAATAATATGTATGATATACTTGTAAGCATTACTTGATTCGATCAAAATAATTGGATTAAGGGTGATCGCCTTTCAGTTTAGGGTTGTTGTGAAGTAACCATCTTAAAAGTATAAGAAAGTTACTTTCGATAATTTTAAAATGAAAGTGTTTCCCGTCAAGTAAAACCCTAAAATTTGACCACACCTAAGATTTGGGAATGAGAGAAAAAGAAATGTTCGCCTATTTAAATTATTCGAGAAAAGATCGTTAGAACATATAAAAGGCCCGATCTCCACATCTTTAAATAATCGCATATCATTCTTCTTTCTAAAAGGATTGGTAATTTGTATTTAATTAATTTTTATTTTTACCATCATTTATGCATTCGAATTAATAATGAATTTTAGAATGAAATAATAATATTTCTTTATTTCGATTGGAGTAAGAAATGACCGCTCTAAGGCATGAGAGGTAATTTCTTCTCGATATGAAATAATTAAATATTGCTATTTTCCGTCCTATAATTCAAAAAATATTATTTGAGGGGATCTTAAATTAAATTAAATTTGAACTTATAAATTTCATTTCAAATACAACTAATTAATTGACTAAGTACCGATTTAGGACGCTGTGGGGGGTGCTAATCCTTTCTCGTGCGTAATTGACTCTCGAACTCAATTTTTTAGTAACACAAACCGTAAAATTGTTATTTTAATTTAAAATTAAATATTTTTATTAAAATGACAAATACATTTTAGGGTGCCAAATCACACCCTAATCAAAGATTAGTGGTGACTCCTTGAACCATTTTTATTTTAAAAGAAAACACCCAAATTATTCGAGACGAGACTTTTAAAAATCACTTTAAAAATTAAATTTGATTTTTTTAAAAAATTATCTCGATAACTTGGCTACTTCATTGGGGACTATTTTTTAGAGAGTCAAGTCGTTAGTCAATTAATTAATTGTCTTTGCAATGAAAATTACAAGTTCGTTATAATTTAGTTTTTGATCCATTGTTTGGTTTAAATAAATTTTATGTTTTAAATTTGATTAACCACTAAATAGTCGTACTGATTTGTTTGTTGATGTTTCCATATTAAATAAATGTTCAAGAATTTGAGAACTTTTTTGTGTGTTGTTTGTATTGTTTTCACTTTTCCTTACACATTGTATAGCTACATTTGCATAACATGAGCTTAAACCCCGCTCCGTTCAGTTTAAGTAGGAGTGAGAAATTACTCCTTCGTGTGGTTTTCACCTCCGTATGGGATAGTGGATCGCTTTTAGGGCTCACGCCTTATGGTCTTTGTGATGGTTTTCACCTCCGTATGGGAATAAAGAGGTGTGTCCCCTAGAATTGAACTTGATCTGAAAGCCTGTGATGGGCCAGGATTGAGGGTATGGCAGCCCAAGGGGGCACCGACAATGACCATTCGAGAACCTTTTACTTTAGAGTCGAACCCATCATTTAGTGAACCGAGAACCCGAACCTAGGTAGAGCCTAACCCAAACCTTAAGAATCTATTCAGGAGACAAGGAAAAACTCTTTTGAGTCCTTTAATTTTTGTAGTTTATTTTTTTTGAATAAATGTGTGAGAACTAGAGATAATGTGGTTAGGTTCATTGTTTTCCAACAAGCATGTGAACTCGATGGCATGAGATTATGACTTATATGTTGAACAAAGAATGGGGGTAGAAAACATGTCTGGGTAGAACTGTTATAAAAGCATGTCAGGGTAGATACCATTTTGGGTATGATATTTTCTTTTCATAAATATTTTTTCTTCTTTTTTTGGTTGAGTGGTACTAACAATTTCTTTTGTTTTATATTATTTTTCTCTGTATTTTGTTTGCATTTGCATTTTCACATCATAACCAAACAAGGTGTTAATTCGCAAGTGATTCATCAAATTAGAAGGTTTTCTATCGACATAAGAGTTCCATAACTGGGTAGTCAAATTCGTAAGGGCAATGACTTACAAAAAAGTTGATCGACGAGAGAAAAACTCAAAGTTGATAGAAGACTCCTATTAAATGAACAAAGATTGAGATGGTACCAAATAGTCATATGCTAGTTGAGTCAAGATTGCGAAGATCTTTCACGAGATATCAAGGCTACTTTCTTTTTGGAGAATTCGACGGAAATGGAGGTCTAGAGATCCAACAATCACAGTAGGTGAACTAAAACGAAGAAAGGTGGATCAACACTTTGAGAAGTCCAACAATAACTATAAAGACAACATCAAATCGTAAGAAAGGCCTAGATCAAGTAAATGAAGAAAATGAACCTCGTCTGTCTAGTGTAAGGAGAACTTATGGTTTGATAATGTTGTTCTATGGTGGTCGTTTTTGGAATTAACACCTTGTGCATTTGCATTCTTGTTTTCATTAGCTTATTAATTTATTTATTTTGTTATTATTGTTTTCATAATATTTTTTGTCATTTTTATGTTATTCAAACTAACTTGCTTTTATTTTTGCTTACATCGCATGATCATGACATAATCAAAATGTGTTGATTTGTGAGTGGTCATCAGAGTAAAAGGTGTTCATGATGGAAAAAGGGTTTCATGATCAAGTAGATTATAACACAGCTAAGGAATGGTATCATGAGGAAGCTCCGATAATTATGGAGAGTTGTACACCCAAATATCATATGTCCGACGAAGAACAAAAGGATATAAGAAAGATGAGAGAGAAAATGTCCAAGATGATGGATAGAATAGTTGTTTTGGCCAAAGGAAAAGAGACTTTTGAAAAACTAAGGAAATAGCTCGATGAAAACATCCCGCGATGTCAAATACACAAGGGACTACTTTAAAACAAGTTGATCCTAGCCAATCTAATAAATCACGCACAATCACTATTCGTATCAATAAGTTGTCTGGAGACACCAAGGAAATGGTGACAACTGTAGTAGTTAAGAAAGATGAAAAGAAGACATGCAATCAGAACTCGTTGGTATTTGAGAGTCTACTCCCAACATCAAGGGAAATAAACCTAGAGACTACAGTTCAATCTAAGCCGAGAGGTGGCTCTCATTTTGATTCTATCCTTATATCATATAATGAGTTGTATGATAAGATTTTAGAAGCCCGAGAGGTTGACCTGCATTATGTGAAACCTTGATAACCTTCATATCCAAATTGGTATGACATCAATGATCGTTGTGAATATCATGTCGGAGTTCAAGGATATTCCATTGAGAATTGTACTGCCTTCAAGCATCAAGTCCAACATCTTTTGGATCATGGAGTATTGGAGTTCGAGATAAAAGGTCGACCTAGTTTGATAATTGATTGTCCTGTTAAGACAGAGCCAAATGTGTTCAGAGGTAAGGGTATCAGTGGGGCATCCAGGAGAAAGAATGTATGCAAAAGTACGAAGCTCAAGTGTGTCATTTAAGGATTGAAAATGTTAAACTGAATAGAGAGATGTAAGCCATGTGTGATGATTTTCAAAGGATCAGTCAAGCCTTTAAAAATGATGGCATAGGAAATGCCCTAGAGGACTGGGCAAAAGAGGTCACTAAACTGAAAAATGATGCTAAACAATGGGGAAAGAATTCCAAGGTGCATGAAGGTCGAGCCATGAAGTTCTATTATGATTTACAGATTGCAGAAAAAAAGGTACAATACAACCATTAATGATTTGGGAAGATGTCAAGCCAAAAATCAGATGTTGAATATATCCATAGCCAATATGGAAGCTTCATATCAGCGCCACAAGCGTGAGAATAATACTAAGCTAGAAGCTACTAGGGCCAAGAACAATACATTGATGAAGCTTATAGATGATTATGGAGATCTTGTACGAGAACTTCGTAACCACAAAGACTTTCTTACAAGGAAAAATGAACAACATTGTCTAGAACTATGAGAATTGACACATAATATGGAGGAAAAAGACGATGCCATGAAATAATCTATTACCTAAGAAAGAAATGTGGCTCATAAATTGGTTGATTTAGTTGCATTTGCAAGAGAATTGAAGCATATTGACAACTCAACACTCGAGCATGAGTGGAAGTTAAATTGGATTTTGAGAGAGGTAGCGAAGTTAAGAGTTAAAGTTATCCCTTATATGTAAAGTTTATTTGATGTAATGAAACCTTTGTGTTCAATGAAAGTTGTTCGAGGATGGTCACTCTGGAATGTCACCTTTTGCATACATGCATTTGTATCGTATTTGTTTATTTAAGCGTTTTACATGCATTGGTTATAAAAACATGAAAATAATTTATGGTGGGTTATGTGAAAGTACTACCTAGATTATTCATTCATACTACTTCCTCATCATCATGAACAAATAAATGGAAATAATGGAGCAATCTTATGAGGAATCACAAGATTGGTTACCAGAGTAATTGATCGGGTTACAACAAGATATGAGGAATCAAACATCGAGTTCTCTACAAGATGTTGTCGCGACCGTCTTTCGGTTAGGCCCCGGAATTGGGCTTCGACTTGGATAAATGGGTTAAAGTCGCCACCGACCGTTTTAAAACGAATTTAGGTGGGTTAGACACTATCTTACCTGATCTGCGTTGTACCAGAAACATGTTGGGTTCGGGAGTCGGTTACGGTCAATGAAGGATTAACACCCTTGAACCGCCCTTTCGGTACCAATTAATTTATTGGTTGTCTAAGTTGCGAAAATTTAAAATTTAAATTTAAATTTAAAATTAAAAATTATTATAAAAAAATAAAAAAAAGTAAAAGAAAAATTATTATAAAAAAATAAATAAATAAATAAAATAAATCAAAGGAAAAATAAAAAATACAAAAAGTAAAAATAAAAAAATAATAAAAAATTAAACAAACCAAAAAATATAAGATAAAGTAAAAGAAAATTTTAATATTATGTATATATATATATAAAATAATCAAAACATAAAATAAAAAGATGTAATAAAAAAATAGAAAAAATATATATGAAATAAATTAAAGAAAAATAATAGAAAAAACTAAAATAAATAAATAAATTAAACAAAAATATGTATATATATAAATATGTATATAAATCAAAGGAAAAAATATTAAATAAAGGAAAAATTAATAAAGGAAAAAAATGAAATAGGGAAAAAATATAATAATAATAGCAATAAAATACGTAAAAGTGACTAAATTGGAAGGAAGTAATAATCGAGGGTTGAATTTAAAGAAGAGAAATAAAAAAATGAAGAACACGTGGGACCAGAAGGGGAATTACCCCTTTTTATTCAGAAATACAGATGGCGAGGGGGAAAACGATGTAGTTTTAATGCACCCCAAAACGGCGCCGTTTCACTGAACCCATTAAACTCCAAAAAATACACCTAATTCTCCACACTCCTCTCATTTTCCATTTTTGTTCTCTCTCTAAAAATGAGAGAAGAAGTTTTATCTCATCCCTCTCTAAGGCACTCTCGCCAGAGCCACCGTCGGTCGCCTCTGCCCACCGTTCCGGCCACCGCCTTCGGTGGCCGAAAAAATCTAAATAGCCTCAAAACACACCTCTCGTCACCGTGAAACCAAAACCATAGCCCAAATCACAAGAACCCCTATAGATCGGCATGGATCTAAGAAAAAAGCTTCGGCTTTTTACCTTCTCCGGCGACCGTCTGCCTTTCCAACGTTGCTCCGGGTGGCTTTCGGCTTGTAGTGGTTGTTTACTGCTTTTTCTCTAGGCTTTGTGTGTGCGTTTTGCTCACTGTTGGTTGTTTTTGGTTTCGAATGTGTTTGATGGGTTTTTGTTTCACTGCGGTTTTGATGATGGTTATGTGCTTTGGTTCTGTCATTTGTTGTTATAGTATTTTTTGTGGCTCTCGATCTTGTTGTGTACTGTTGATCTGTTCGATGGTTCTCTCCATGTGTACTGTTGTTAGTTGTGTGTTCCTCCTCCTCTATCGATCTGTGGTAGGGTATTTATACCCACCACCGATAGTTCGTTAGTTCTGAAATATAGGGATCGTCATTGATATTGTGGCCGATCATCTCGGGATGGGTCAGTCCTGGGATTTTCGCCGGCCATTTTGTGGTCCCTTGACTGCTGTTGGTGGCATGACCTTTTAGTTACCCTGACTCATGCGGCGCTAATTGCTTGAGACTGAATGTGAAACCCTAATTTTGCTAGGCTGATTCAGGCCAGCTGTTAGACTATTTGGACCCCGATTTTGGACCTAAAAACAAAACAAAATAAAAATGTTAATAATAATAAAACAGAAAAAGGAAAAAATAGATAAAAGATAATAATAATAATAAAATATTTTCCAAAACCTATATAATATATATTTTTAAAGATATTTTAAAATTATATATTATATACTTTTTTTAAAAAAAATGTTTTCAAAATTGCATAGTTTCTAAAAATGTTTTTAAAACTATATATTATATGTTTTCAAAATGATTTCAAAACTATATAATATATATATGTTTTCAAAATGTTTTTAAAAACTATATATATTTTCAAAATGTTTTAAAAACTATATAATATATATATTTTCAAAAATGTTTTAAAAACTATATATTATATTTATTTTCAAAATGTTTTAAAAACTATATAATATATATATTTTCAAAAATGTTTTGAAAACTATATATTATATTATTTTTCAAAATGTTTTAAAAACTATATAATATATAAATGTTTTCAAACATGTTTTCAAAACTATATATTATATATACTTTTTAAAAATGTTTTCAAACTATATATATATATATATATATATATATATATGTAAAAAAAAAAAAAAAAAAAAATGGGTAGAAAATGAGTGTCTACAACTCCCCCTTTTTTCTTTTTTCGTGGAACGAAAAATAGGACAAAGATAAAAAGACAAATTTTCGTTCAGTGGAGTTGAAAAATCGACTCTGAAAGAATAACTCCCTGTCAAATTAAGTTGCGGATGGCTCCCCCGTCGCGAGGTCGAATCCACCTTGAATGATAAGATTGAAACCGTAGTTCAGAATTTGAATCAAAATGTGGCTTCTCATTGCCAATTATAGTCAACCTTAGTCTTTTTCTCGATTTAAAGACCATGGTTAAAAATTTGACTTGAAAGTAGTTTCGGGACTCCAATATACAGTTGACAGGCCCTCGAGCTGAATGAAATCGAACTCGAACAATTTATTGACAGATAGCCCTTCTTGCCTTGAGCTATTCTGTAGATTTGGTGTGCTCTCGAAGCTGTGTGTAATTGAACTCGAAGGTCTTTGGTGACAGATAACCTTTCTAGCCTTGAGTTATGCTATAAATGATGTTCCCTCGAAGCTGAGTGTAATCGAACTCGAAGGTTTTTGGTTGGCAGATAACCCTTCTTGACTTAAGTTATGCATAAAATGATATGCCTTGGAGCTGAGCGTAGTCGAACTCGAAGGTCTTTTGGTCACAGATAACCCTTCTAGCCTTGAGCTATGTTGTAAATGATGTGCCCTCGAAGCTGAGTGTAATCGAACTTGAGGATCTTTGGCAGATAGCCCTTCTCGACTTAAGATATGTTGCAAATGATGTGCCTTGGAGCTGAGCGTAGTCGAACTCGAAGGTCCTTTGGTGAAAGTTAACCCTTCTAGCCTTGAGTTATGCTGTAAACGATGTGCCCTCGAAGCTGAGTGTAATCAAACTCGAGGGTCTTTGGCAGATAGCCCTTCTCGACTTAAGCTATGCTGCAAATATTATCTTTAAAAAAATAGCTTCTCTTCACAGGTCTAAGCTAGTCATAGTTCTTCAGGTAGTTCCTCTGAGCGGGTCTGAACCAAGCAATATGATTTTTGGATGACTCCTTTTTCACGAGAAAGTTCACTGATAAATTCTATCAGCAGGATATCTTCCGTCGTGGAATTGAAATCTGGCTTGAAAGTGTTAACTGGAAACTTGCTACTCGTTATTGAGTAGCCGAAATGATTTCGTTCTAAATAAGTTCTCGAACTCATCTGAAGTTGATTGTCAATCTTGCAATCTGTCGAGTCGGTTGAGGTGTAGCTTCTCACAGCTGAGTTAAGCAACCACCATCGATCTTCAAAGGTGCTTTTGAATTGAGTATCTTGACTCTAAAAGATGTAAAAAATCATGTATGCTAAAATGATGAATGTGATGTACCTAAGTATGTATAAGATGCATGTAACATGAATGAATTATGTGTTATTTCTTGGATGGAGTCTCGTGCTTTGTCTACCAAACTAGTCATTGGAATCGATCGTGCCCCATTCTCCTTTCGAGCTTTAGCTTTATAGACCTTTCATATTTGAGACTGTTCTGTTTGAATTTTTTTTTCTCTTTTTTCTTGTTTTAAAAATGCTGTAAAATATTGCTCGCAATTGAATCAAATTGTAAACATGAGTTCAAAGTATATCAAAGGAATTAATAGCTCTTTTTAATGCTTTCAGAGTTATAGATATTTGACAAATGTTCAAATGGATGAGTTATCTTCAGGTTGACCTAAGGTTTTATCCATGAAAAGAGCATTTTTTTCAGTTATTGTAACATGCTTTTCTTTGGCTTGGCATTTTAATTGGATGCGGACAAAATGACGCAACTAGCATTATCAATTACTAGACCTTCTATTTCGGGTCTCTGAAATCTTCTATTTGTTCAAGTTTTGTAAGCTCCTCTAATAAAGGTAGTGCAAAAATATCGGTCTAAAAATGAAATTCATGAGTGCTCGTGTGAAGTTAACTATAACAGGTGTTCCTTAACTCCCTTAGTCCATTTTACCGAAACTCATTATTTAAATTTTCCATTAAATGGCTAGCTGGATCCATAAAGCCGGGGCGTTTAACCAATTGCTCTAGAGGGACAACTTAATATATAAACATCTTTATCAGGTTAGCTGAATCTTATCCATAAAGCCGGGGCGTTTAACCAATTGCCTTAGAAGGACAGCTCAAGCTTTATTGTATAATATAATTACCTTTATCATGCTAGTTGAATATTATCCATAAAGCCAAGGCGTTTAACCAATTGCTCTAGAGGGACAATACAAGCTTTTTTGTATATATATATAATATTATAATATGGGTATACGGATCCAATTTCTTAAGTTTGTCAAGAAGAACCTGTTATAGTCTAGGTGTTTTTGAAAGTCAAGGAATCTCATCTTTAGAGTTCAGTTTCCAAGCAACTGACCTAAACTAGATTTAGCTGCTCGACTATTCCATCTGTGAAGATCATGATCATCACTGAACGTCTTAAATAAAAAGCATAGTAATTTTATATGCAAAAGGATGCCCATGTTGTACGCACCTTATGAAAGGAAAAGGTTATTTTGGCTAATTGTAAGAGCAGGGTACTGTGTTTGAGGGTATATTCTGGGTAAGGTCAAGGTCCTTGTTTTAAATCATGTTACTTTGTCAAAGATCTATAAATCTAATCATTTACAGGGTTTTTAATTCAGTTGATATTCAAAGAATTTCAAGTTTGCAAATTTGATTCATTGCTCGTCATCTTTAAAGTAACAAAAATTTATTTAAAGGTTCAAAAAGAAAAGTTCAAAAACAAGTTACACCCAAAATATGAGAAAGTTCAAAAAATGAATTCAAATAGGATACCGCAAATGATGAAACGATCTTCTTCCTTATTTGGATGCCCCCGAGTTGTTGAAGTCGATCTAATTCTTGTTATGCATCTTTTGCACGACTCTCTTGAATTCGTAGTAGTTCTCGATAGTGTGCCCTGGACACCACTATGATATTCGCATTGAGCGTTCTCATCATACTACCTGGGGTACGGGGCTTCATAGATTTCTCTGGATATGGTGACACCACATGTTCGTCAAAAAACTATTGGTAAAGCTCCTTATATGTCAGAGGATCGAAATGTTCTCATTTTTGATGAGACATGTGAATGTAATAAAAAAGAAAAAAGTAATGTGAAATATGTAGGAATGCATGATGCATGCAATGTTCAAGGCATTGATCCAAAAAATGTGTCTGTTATTAAAAATAATCCTTATTGGAGACAAAAGTGTTTTATCTTTTAAGAGACAAAAATATCCTGACAACTTCTGACATGTTGACTAGTCTTCTGCCTTTGTCTGTCACCCGGTTGAATAACCTATCGAACCGCTCTGGCTTCTCTGGATGAACCGTGCAAATGTTGAGTTGCTTTTTGTACTGGCCCAAGAAGTCTTGAATGACTGAATCTATGGAATTTATCTTTTGTTGAACCTGTTCCCAACGAATACATCATTGGAGCCCTCAATTGATAGGAACTATTTGAAGTTCATTTGTTTGTTTCTTGAATTCGTCAGCAAGGGTCTCCAATTTCAGCTATCGTTTTGCCCATGTTGTCTTTGAAGGGACTCCCTTCATCTTGCCCCTGCAACCTCTGTTAGTCAGATTGTCAAAGATAGACTTTCATTGTGCTTGATGTAGAACCGGTTCATTTTGAGTCCTTTATAATGCAGCAGAGTGATACACTCTTCAATTGTGGGCACCACATCTTCTGGATTGAATGCAACAAATAGTCGCCTTGTATACTATCCTCTGCATTTTCATCTCTTGTATTACAACCCCTTTGTCCATTAATGCAAATTATTAATGTTTAACAAACACGTTTTTGGTGGATCAATACCTCTTTTAAATGATGCAAATGATGAAAACAAAATGAAAGAGAATAAAAAATAAAAAGAGTTAGTGAGGTAAATCAAAACAATAAAAAATAAAAAATCCTACCCCACATGATATCTACCCCACATTCTTTAATTCCTACCCAGATATGATCTCTATCCCGCATGATAATTTCAAACAAATCCTAACCGCATATTTGTCTAGTTCGCATGCTTTGAACAGAAAATAAAGCAGGAAACAAAGCAGCCTAGGGTTTGGAATGAGGTTTTGGGATGGGCTCTAATTCCTTATACTCTCCCGGTTTAGGTTCTAAAAGGGTACTCGAGTTCTCCTTGCTGGTGCCCCCTTGGGCTTACCAGACCCTTAGTCCTAAGCCCATTACAGGCTTGTGTGAACTAATTTAAACTCGAGAGGACACATTCCCTTATGTTTGTGCGGTGAATAAATTCACACGAAGACATATGGTATATGAATCCCGAATGCTACTTGCTAGGCCTATGCGGTGAATAAATTCACACGAAGACGTCCCTTTCACCCCCACTTAAAAGGGTTTGGAGCTCAGGTATAGAGCCTGAGATGAAAATCTGAAATCATTGAGAAAAACGTCAGTACAACTATTTATTTGAAAAAATAATCAAAGAAAAATAATTAGAATCGAATAAATAAATTTAAATTTTTAATTTTCGCTAAAACAACCGGAAATTAATTTCGGCCTGACTCACTTACCTGTCTCTAGCAGAGTCGCCAAGCTGTCGTGGCCGTCTTTCGATTATGCCCCGGAATCGGGCTTCGACTTGGATAAATGGGTTAGAGTCGTCACCGACCGTTTTAAAACGAAGTTAGGTGGGTCGAACACCATCTTACTTGATCTGCATTGTACCAGAAACGAGTCGGGTTTGGGAGTCGGTTACGGTCAAGGAAGGATTAGCACCCTTGAACTGCCCTTTCGGTACTAATTAATTTATCGTTTGTCTTTGTTGCAAAAATTTAAAATTAAAATTAAAATTAAAATTTAAAATTAAAATTAAAATTTAAAAATATTCGATTCGAATTTCTTACTTTCGATCAGTTGAGATTTCTCTACAAAGTTAAAAATGTTAGAGAAAATAAATAAATAAATAATTAACTACTAAATAAATCGAAAGAAAGGGAAAAATTATTATAAAAAATTAAATAAATAAAATAAATCAAAGGAAAAATACAAAATACAAAAAGTAAAAATAAAAAAATAATAAAAATTAAACAAACCAAAAAATATAAGATAAAGTAAAAGAAAAATTTAATAATATGTATATATATATATATAAAATAATCGAAACATAAAATAAAAAGATGTAATAAATAAATAGAAAAAATATATATAAAATAAATTAAATAAAAATAATAGAAAAAACTAAAATAAAAAATAAACAAAAATATGTATATATATAAATATGTATATAAATCAAAGGAAAAAATATTAAATAAATAAAAAATAATAAAGGAAAAAATGAAACAGGGAAAAATTATAATAATAATAGCAATAAAATATGTAAAAGTGACTAAATTGGAAGGAAGTAATAATCGAGGGTTGAATTTAAAGAAAATAAATAAAAACTGAAGAACACGGGGTTCCAGAAGGGGAATTACCCCTTTTTATTTAGAAATACGGATGGTGAGGGGGAAAACGACGCAATTTTAATGCACCCCAAAACGGCGCCATTTTACTGAACCCATTAAACCCCAAAAAATACGCCTAATTCTCCACACTCCTATTATTTTCCATTTTTTTCTCTCTCTACAAATGAGAGAATAAGTTTTCTCTCATCCCTCTAAGGCACTCTCGCCGACGGCCTCTGCCCACTGCTCCAACCACCGCCTCCGGTGGCCGGAAAAATCTAAATAGCCTCAAAACACTCTTCTCGTTATCGTGAAACCAAAACCGTAGCCCAAATCACAAGAACCCCTATAGATCGACGTGGATCTAGGAAAAGAGCTTCTGCTTTTTACCTTTTTCGACGGCCGTCCGTCTTTCCAACGATGCTTCGAGTGGCTTTCGCCTTGTAGTGGTTGTTTATTGCTTTTTCTCTAGGCTTTGTGTGTGTGTTTTGCTCACTGTTGGTTGCTTTTGGTTTCGACTGTGTTTGATGGGTTTTTGTTCACTGTAGTTTTGATGATGGTTATGTGCTTTGGTTCTGTCGTTTGCTGTTATAGTATTTTTTTGTGGCTCTCAATCTTGTTGTGTACTGTTGATCTGTTCGATGGTTCTCTCCGTGTGTACTATTATTGGCTGTGTGTTCCTCCTCATCTGTCGATTTGTGGTGGGGTATTTATACCCACCACTGACAGTTTGTTAGTTCTAAAATACGAGGCTCGTCGTTGATGTTGTGGCCGGTCATCCAGGGATGGGTTAGTCTCGAGATTTTTGTTAGTCGTTTCGTGGTCCCTTGACTGCTGTTGGTTGCATGACCTTTTGGTACCCTGACTTATGCGGCGCTGATTGCTTGAGACTGAATGTGAAACCCCAATTTTGCTGGGCTAGTTCAGGCCCAACTGTTGGACTGTTTGGACCCCAAATAAAATAAAAATGTTAATAATAATAAAACAGAAAAAGGGGAAACCAGATAAAAGATAATAATAATAAAAAAATATTTTCCAAAACCTATATAATATATATTTTTAAAGATATTTTAAAATTATATATTATATACTTTTTTTAAAAAAATGTTTTCGAAATTGTATAGTTTTCAAAACTATATATTATATGTTTTCAAAATGATTTCAAAACTATATAATATATATATGTTTTCAAAATGTTTTTAAAAACTATATATATTTTTCAAAATGTTTTAAAAACTATATAATATATATATTTTCAAAAATGTTTTAAAAACTATATATTATTTATTTTCAAAAGTTTAAAAATAAAAACTATATATATATTTTCAAAATGTTTTGAAAACTATATATTATATTAATTTTCAAAATGTTTTGAAAACTATATAATATATAAATGTTTTCAAACATGTTTTCAAAACTATATATTATATATACATTTTAAAAATGTTTTCAAACTATATACTATATATATATATGTAAAAATAATAAAACAAATGGGATTAAAATGAGTGTCTACAGATGTAACGAACCAAATAATCCAGGTGCTGGCAACCAAGGCTGCTGATAGAGAGAAAATAACTGCTAAAGGATATCAGTGTTATCATACTAATGCGTCGAGAATGAAAACCTACCCTGGGGCATCCTACTCAAACCTAGGGAAGAGCCTCATTAATCATAAGCAATTTGAAGATAAATTCAAGTGGTTGAAGGAAGCAATTGGAGCTATGAAAAGTGTTAATGCCTCCCACAAAGAACTAGAAGCGAGAAAACTCAGACTGGTCCTTGATTTGGTCTTCCCATATGATTTAGGGTGCCTAATTTTGAGAAATATGATGGCACCAGTTGTAGTATGGTATAAAAATGATAATCTACTGATTCATTACTTCCATGATAGTCTTGTTGGGCCAGATTTAGTATGGTATACAAATTTTAACATAGAGCAAATCAATACGTGGTTTGATCTAGTTGATACCTTTTTGGGGCAATATCGATATGTTAAAGGCTTAGCCCTAAAATGTCAAGATCTTCAAAAAATAAGGATGAAAACTACAGAAAACTTTAAAAAAATATGCCCTAAGATGGAGAGGGGTGGCAACACAAGTTCAACCTCCCATGTTAGATGAAGAAATATCATACATGTTTCATAATTATTTTCTAGCTTCTTTCTTCGAGTTAATGCTGGCAAATTCAACAAAGGACTTTAAGGATCTTGTGACAGATAGAGAGTCAATTGAAAATGCAATCAGCAAAGAAACTTGAAAGTCATTTCAAAAAGCCCAACTGATCAAGAAGAGAAAGTTGATGAGGTGAATGAATGTCACGTCCAAAGCCCCCACAGCCGCAAAAGAAAAGGAGCAGCTAGTCGTTCGAACTGACCAAAGAAAGTCTCGCGATCAAGAAGTACTTTGAAGGTGTTCCAAACTTCTATCTCGAATCTGTACCCTCATTTGATTAAAGGTCAATACCTCATACCGAGGCCAATTGAAAGTGCCACCAAACCTTTCTACACATGGCTATGGTCAAGATAATGTATGTTATTTCCACTTGGGGGCATATGGGCATTTTACGAGGAATTTTAGGCTATTGTTAAATGAGATAGAAATGCTTGTTAAAAGTGGAACCTTAACACAAGAATTGGTGGAACAGTGGATGACGAACTCGAGTGGGGCATCAAAGAACAATATGTAGCATCCGATCGAGTCAAGTGCCACATCATTAGATGAATAATATGGGGCATCCTAATTATAAATAGACCATTTCATCCATCATGAAGCTTGTCTTGTTTGAGTTGTTTTTGTTATTTCTTTCTTTATTTACCTAAATATTTTGTAAAAATGTTTGGTGATTGAACTTATGCTACTTTTTAAGGTTATGGGAAATGAATCAAAATTGTAATATGTTAGTTTTTTTAGTATCAAATGAATTAAAGATTCTTTTAATTTTTCAAAAATTATAGATATTTATCAAGTTGCAAAATTATACCTTTCATATCCCGTCCAAAACCAAAAAGCACAATTACTTGATTTGTTACCTGAAAATAATTCATGGTCACTACCAAAACTAAATTTTGACACTACATTTATCCGAGTCACCAAAGTTATACCATTACAGCTCTTTGAGGCACTCAAAACCATACCTTTACCTTTCTTTGAGGCAATAAAGTAACAACATAGTCTTCTCAAAAATAAAACCCTCATTTTTATGCCAATAAAACCTGAAGGCCTTAAGTGCAAAATTTTCATTTGTCCATGAATATTCCTACAAGAAGAGACAAAATGGGGCATCATAGATCAACTTTCTAAAGATGAGCTCAAATAATCGGGGTATACTCGAAGCAAGAAAAGAAGGAATAAAAGAGAATGATTTAAATAATTCTATTATGTATTAATTATATTGTTTTCATGTAAATAAAAGTTAATCTTGAATATTCATCCCCCTAGGGATATCTCTTTTTGCAAGGACTTCTGTGTATGAAATGAGGAACAACTTATTTTAATATCTATTCACAAAATGAGAAAAAGATATATCCTTTGTTGTCCCCATTTGAGCTTGAATTATTTTTCTTCTAATTCAACCCTAACCAAGGACCACCCTCCACACTAGGGGCAAGGTGAAGGAAATCTGCTCACATGAGTGAAGACCATCAATCCAGGTTTTATTACAGGGGCAAGCCCTTGTGAAATCAAGTGAGAAATAAGAAAACACAATAAGGTATACCAAGTACAAGTGTGGAGATCAAATCAAGTCGAGAACAACAAAAGAAGTTCCAAAATAAATTGGACAAGAAGGTGATCAAAGCAATTGAAGTCCTAAACTCATCTAATAAATTCTTATTCAAAAAAAAATAAAAGAAAAGAAAGAAAAGAAAAGAGAAAAAGAAAAGAGAAAAAAGAAAATTAAGAAAGAAAATAGATTAAGCATTTTAAGATGAGTGACTCATTGAGCCTCAAGCCACAAGATTAATCAAGTACAATTGTTTAAAAGATCCAAATTCAATAAGAAGAGCAAGAAATATCGAAGATATAGGAAAATGGGGATGAACTCTAGGGTGAAAACAAAAAAAATGGGCAGTTTAGAGGGATCCCGAAAAAAATGAAAATAAAAGACAAGTGTCAAGCAGATTCAAATTTGATAAGACAAGATTGAAGGCATCAAAATAAATTGATCCTTGGTTCAATCACCTTTAAACACTTGTTTGGGCCTATTATCCCTTTCTTTCGTAACTGTGAACCATAACCTACATTATATGCCTAAAAAGTTTCTTCTAATCATATATGGAGTTCTAAGCAGAAGAAACTATCTTAATATTTCATTCCACCTCTCATGATTAATTTTTTATTTGCAAAAGGTTTTATAAAATCTTTAATACATGATAAGAAAATTGACAAAGGGGGTTCAAAATGTAAATTTTGAAAGACGTATTGAAGCCAAAGGACGATTCGAGTTGAAAACCTGAAGGTAATATTAAATTGAGAAGCTACGACATAAGAGACGGTCTTACAAATCTCTTATTGAAGAA
This sequence comes from Hibiscus syriacus, assembly GCF_006381635.1. NCBI lineage: Eukaryota > Viridiplantae > Streptophyta > Magnoliopsida > Malvales > Malvaceae > Hibiscus > Hibiscus syriacus. Next base: position 7,400,312 of record NW_024063533.1, on the reverse strand, counting down.
CCCCACATCACAAATGTGCTCCTAAGAGTTTAGAACCAGTGAGTATTTCTAGAAGATGAACATAACAACCACTTCCTCAAGTAAGTGGACACCAAAGAACCATATATGCTATAAAAAAGGCCAACTTGAGAGGTTTTACATTTCTAGAATCAACCTATACCTCAAATTTGTCATTAATATTGACACTTGCAAAGGGCTATAATTCTTGAAGAATCAAAAGAGTAATTGATTTGTTTAATACTCAATGAACTCTTTTTTTATAATTTATTTCAATTGCGACCCATGCATGGGGTACCGGTTTTCAAAAATTCTTCATCAAACGTTTTCACATTTAAAAAAAATTGAAATAAGAAGAAACCATTTTCAAGCAGGCCATTCTCTCGAGAATGAAGGAGGTCCTAGAAGATGATGAGACTTTTTCTGCCTCAAATGAAGAAGTGAGAGGAAAGAATAAGAGCCAAAGCAAGAAGAATAAACGACATAGGAGAAATGAAGAAATTCTTCTTTTTCTTTCAAATCAATGAACCTTGAAAGATCAAAATACTCAAGAACAAAACGTCTCATTATATATTGTGACATCATCAACATCAGCAATAGATCATGAAGTAATCAATTGCTTTAATAAAAAGAAATTTTGATTTTTTATAAATGATGCAAGAGTGAGACCAGTTAATGATGAAATTTTGGCACCCAAATAGGGATGATTCATGAAAGTGCCCATATTGGGGCATGACCAAAAACCCAGATCATGTGGAGATAACAAGGTTCAGACTAAAAATACATTGAGAATAAGCCTCACAACTTGGAGTGTCATGGGCAAAACATGAATTTAAGAATAGCTTACCTTGTAGATCAAACCAGTTGAGCATCAATTAACTATAGAGTCTTGGAAAAACAACTCTGATAGCGCAATTGAGTTAACGACAGAAAGGGGCATCAAGATCATATTTTTGATTGCATCAAGAATTCAAGAAATGAAACATTTCTTCTGAGACTTTAATGCAGATAAGATACAAATAAGACATAAAGACATAAGATGGTCAGATGGCTCTTCAAAAATGCAAGCTTTAAGTTTTAAGTTGCTATACTGATATCTAAGTAAACCTTAGAGAAGAGTGATCAAGTGGAAGAAGATTGAGTTCTCCACTTTGGAGTCAAAGGAAAATTGAATCAATATTTAGGCATTCATGGGAACATTATTTGCATAAAAGAAAATTCATTACATTGATACATTTGATTGTATTTTTGTTTCACACATAAATTCATGGTTTTTACAAATCTTCCAATGAAAAAGAGAAGATTCATGATATCAAAATCCCAACAAGTGAAAGCTAGAATTCAAACCTCAAATACAGGGAATCATGTTTACAAAGGCAAAACTTGAAGAACAGAGGGGCCCAATCCACAGAAGAAGCATTACTTTGAAGTGGGGTATGTTACCCGACCATTAAGTTGTTTTTATGTAATTTTAAAAAAAGAGAAAGTGTTTTTCAAAGTTTCTCATTTAGTATTTTCAAAAAATGAAAATTTTGAAAAGTAAGAAAGCGTTATCCAAAGTTTCTTACCTAGTAAACTATTTCCAATATTGGTAAGTCATTCAGGCCATCATTAAGTCTTTCGAGCATGATGATTAAATCTTTCGGGTCATCTGTTAGTATTTTGGGCAAGATGATAAGTTTTTTCAGGGCCATCTATAAGATCTTCGGGCAATATGCTTTCTTATAATTTGAAAAATTAGAAAGCGATTTTTAAATTTTCTCATATAGTATTTTCAGAAAATGAAAATTTTGAAAAGTAAGAAAGTGATTTCCAAAGTTTCTTATCTTACCTAGTAAACTATTTCCAACACTGTAAGTCCTTCGAGCCATAAGAAAGTCTTTCGAGCATGATGATTAAATCCTTTGGGTCATTTGACAGCCTTTCGAGCAAGATGATAAGTCCTTCGGGCCATCTATAAGACCTTTGGGCAAGATGCTTTCATATGATAATTTGAAAAATGAGAAAGTGATTTTGAAAGTTTATCATTTAGTATTTTCAAAAAATGAAATTTTTGAAAAGAAAGAAAGCGAGTTCCAAAGTTTCTTACCTAGTAAACTATTTTTGAAATTGATAAGTCCTTCGGGCCATCAGTAAGTCTTTCAAGAATGATGATTAGATCCTTTGGGTCATCTGTCAGTCTCACTTAAGACAACATCAGGATGTAACCAGACAAAAATGTGTTGTGTTTTTTTATCTTTGCCCTATTCTTATTAACAAAAACATGGGCAAAGAGTTGTAGACACTTGTTTTTGCCCATTTCTTATTATTATTATTATTATTATTATTATTATTATTATTATTATTATTATTTATTTTTTTATTACAGGCCCTTACAAACCCAAATTGGGCCCAGGTACAAAGGGGTCAACTGGCCCAACCCAATGGCCCAATTACAAAACCCAATGATCGAAGCCTAACAAAGCAAGCCCAAGTGTTTTGAAACCCTAAGGTTTCCATTAGTTTCCACCGACGCTCGCACCAAGAGTCATTCTCGCTGCCGTAGTCGATCATGCTGCCCACTACCGAAGAGCCAAATTGAGACTCCAACCACCACCACTATTCCAACAATAAGCAAAACAGTGTAAAATAAATAAAAAATCAAATCCAACCAATCCCCTCAAAAAATAAGTTAAATACTAAGAAATCTGGGATATTAACAGTTCGATTTAGGTGAAATCATGCCCCTATGAAAGAGCTATCACCAAACACGCAAATAAGGGAAAATATAACATGCAGCAGAGGCTTTTAGGTGAGGAGTTTTTCAATTAAAAAAGACTCAAAGGGAGTTCGAAAAAGAAAAAAAACAGAAAAAACTTAGAGAGAAAAAATACAAGAAAATGGAGGGCTTTGTAATAGTTTCCTAAGGCTTGTAACATTTCCATTTGAAAGTAATCCAAGAAAAAACTAAAGGTACCTTTTTTTTAAGCTTCTCTTCTAGATCTATTGCGTTTTGTGTAGCTTTTGCATGTTTTGTGGGTATTTTCGAATAGAAGAGAATTAAAGGAGCATATTGGGTTCTTTTTTTTTATTTTTCGTCCACCGTCAATGGTGACCGGCGGTAACTTCGGTTTAAGAGAAAAGAGGCCTGTTAGAGAGGGCTGAGAGAAACTGTTTTTTGGAGTCTAGGATTACAAGTGAACCCAAAACAAAAAGGGGGTTTATATTAGAAGTTTAGGGTCAAATATCCCCGTAGTCATCCCATCTTTGCCGTGAAATAGCATTCTGGTTACTAGTTCGAGGGTTTTTTAAATTTGATTTTGGATTATGCATCCTACTTTGGTAATTTTGCCTTTATCTTCTTTTTTTTAATTTGCTACGAATTATAGAGAGAATGATTTTTTGGCCCTTCAATTTTAGCTTATTTTTACACTTTAGTCCCCTGTAATGCTTTTTTAATTTTTATCTTGAATTGCATGCCCCATTTATACTATTTTGCATTTATATATTTTTGTGGTTTTAGAAAAATGGAAAATTACGTTATAGTCCCTAATACTTCGGTAATTGTTTTACATATTCTTCACTAATTTATTTCCATACGTTGTAATTGATTGATTCATTATTTTAAATTTAGTTCCCTTTTTTTACTAAATGATTGTTTATTGTTTTTTTCCTCCCACCCTAATTGTTGTAATACGTATAAAATTAGTGTTGCCAACATATTTTTTTTTTTTTATTCCCTAAATTCAGTCGTATGTTTCCCTTGGGTTTTATATTCTCTCTTTATTTTTGTTTCCTTTTAAGAAATTTCTAATTCATGTTTTGGTTTTGTTTTGTTTTTCCCGATTTATTTTTTTAACTTTTATTTCCTTGTTCTTATTAATTGGTTTTTACTCCGAACACATCAATTTATTTAGTTTCCAATTTTTAATAATTTATCTTGAAAGTTTGTGTATATTATCTGTTAATTTCTTTTAATCTTCAGTTACAATTTTACTTGTTTGATTTTGCCTTAAATTTGGGTTACTTTATTTAGATTAAATTTGTAGGTTTTAATTTCCTTTTAATTTAGTTTTAGAGTATTTGATTTAGGTGGAACTCTTAGATTTAGATTTCTTTCGATTTAGTCACTTTTTGGTTCATTTGATTTCTTATCTGTTTAATTTTACTTATTTAATCTCATTATTTCCATACCATTTATATTCATATCCTTTCTTATCCTTTTTTAAAATTAATGTCTTAGTGTATGTGAATGTAGTAAATATTTTGTATGCCGTTTCATTAAAGTAATCGTACATATATATTGTATTATTAACCTTTGCATGCTAAGTATAATATAATATAATAAATATTATTTCGTTTGTTGATATTAATTGTGTGGTTTTTATATGCTTTCAAATAATATGTACGGAAATTTATTTTATTTGTACGTATAACTCTAGGAGTTATTTTAAATAATATGTATGATATACTTGTAAGCATTACTTGATTCGATCAAAATAATTGGATTAAGGGTGATCGCCTTTCAGTTTAGGGTTGTTGTGAAGTAACCATCTTAAAAGTATAAGAAAGTTACTTTTGATAATTTTAAAATGAAAGTGTTTCCCGTCAAGTAAAACCCTAAAATTTGACCACACCTAAGATTTGGGAATGAGAGAAAAAGAAATGTTCGCCTATTTAAATTATTCGAGAAAAGATCGTTAGAACATATAAAAGGCCCGATCTCGACATCTTTAAATAATCGCATATCATTCTTCTTTCTAAAAGGATTGGTAATTTGTATTTAATTAATTTTTATTTTTACTATCATTTATGCCTTCGAATTAATAATGAATTTTAGAATGAAATAATAATATTTCTTTATTTCGTTTGAAGAAAGAAATGATTGTTGTAAGACATGAGAGGTCGGTCATTTCTTCTCGATATGAAATAATTAAATATTGCTATTTTCCATCCTATAATTAAAAAAATATTATTTGAGGGGATCTTAAATTAAATTAAATTAAATTTGGACTTATAAATTTCATTGCAAATACAACTAATTAATTGATTAAGTACCGATTTAGGACACTGTGGGGGGGGGGGTGCTAATCCTTTCTCGCGCGTAACTGACTCTCGAACTCAAAATTTTAGTAACGCAAACCGTAAAATTGTTGTTTTAATTTAAAAATTAAATATTTTTATTAAAATGACAAATACATTTTGGGGTGTCAAATCACACCCTAATAAAAGATTAGTGGCGACTCCTCGAACCATGTTTTATTTTAAAAAGAAACACCCAAATTATTCGAGACGAGACTTTTAAAAATCACTTTAAACATTAAATTTAAATTTTTTTTAAAATTATCTCGACAACTTGGCTACTTCATTGGGGACTATTTTTTAGAGAGTCAAGTCGTTAGTCAATTAATTAATTGTCTTTGCAATGAAAATTACAATTTCGTTATAATTTAGTTTTTGATCCATTGTTTGGTTTAAATAAATTTTATGTTTTAAATTTGATTAACCACTAAATATTTATACTGATTTGTTTGCTGATGTTTCCAGATTAAATAAATGTTCAAGAATTTGAGAACTTTTTTGTGTGTTGTTTGTATTGTTTTCGCTTTTCCTTACACATTGTATAGCTACATTTGCATAACATGAGCTTAAACCCCACTCCGTCCAGTTTAAGTAGGAGTGAGAAATTACTCCCTCGTGTGGTTTTCACCTCCGTATGGGATAGTGGATTGCTTTTAGGGCTCACGCCTTATGGTCTTTGTGATGGTTTTCACCTCCGTATGGGCATAAAGAGGTGTGTCCCCTAGAATTGAACTTGATCTGAAAGCCTGTGATGGGCCAGGATTGAGGGTATGGAAACCCAAGGGGGCACCGACAATGACCATTCGAGAACCTTTTACTTTAGAGTTGAACCCATCATTTAGTGAACCTAGAACCCGAACCTAGGTAGAGCCTAACCCAAACCTTAAGAATCTATTCAGGAGAGTACACAAGGAAAATTCTTTTGAGTCCTTTAATTTTTGTAGTTTAAATTTATTTTTTTGAATAAATGTATGAGAACTAGAGATCATGTGGTTAGGTTCATATTTTTCCAACAAGCATGTGAACTCGATGGCATGAGGTTAGGACTTATATGTTGACCAAAGAATAGGGGTAGAAAACATGTATGGGTAGAACTGTTATAAAAGCATGTCAGGGCAGATACCATGTTGGGTATGATATTTTCTTTTCATAAATATTTTTTCTTCTTTTTTTGGTTGAGTGGTACTAATAACTTCTTTTGGTTTATCTTATTTTTCTCTGTATTTTGTTTGCATTTGCATTTTCACATCATAACCAAACAAGGTGTTAATTCACAAGTGATTCATCAAATTAGAAGGTTTTCATATCGACATAAGAGTTCCATAACTAGGTAGTCAAATTCGTAAGGGCAATGACTTACAAAAAAGTTGATCGACGAGAGAAAAGCTCAAAGTTGATAGAAGACTCCTACTAAATGAAAGTGTATCTCGTCAAGTGAAATCCTAAAATTTGACCACACCTAAGATTTGGGAATGAGAGAAAAAGAAATGTTCGTCTATTTAAATTATTCGAGAAAAGATCGTTAGAACATATAAAAGGTCCGATCTCGACGTCTTTAAATAATCGCATATCATTCTTCTTTCTAAAAGGATTGGTAATTTGTATTTAATTATTTTTTATTTTTATCATCATTTATGCATTTGAATTAATAATGAATTTTAGAATGAAATAATAATATACATTATTTCGATTGGAGTAAGAAATGATTGCTCTAAGGCATGAGAGGTCATTTCTTCTCAATAGGAAATAATTAAATATTGCTATTTTCCATCCTAAAATTCAAAAAATATTATTTGAGGGGATCTTAAATTAAATTAAATTAAATTTGAACTTATAAATTTCATTGTAAAAGACAACTAATTAATTAACTAGGTACCGATTTAGGGCGTTGTGGGATGCTAATCCTTCCCTGCGCATAACCGACTTCTAAACTCAAATTTTTGATAATGCATACCGTAAATTGTTGTTTTAATTAAAATTAATATTTTTATTAAAATAAGAAATATGTTTTTTGGTACCCAATCACACCCTAATCAAATATTGATAGCGACTCCTCAAACCATTTTTAAAAAAAAGGAAACACCTAAATTATTCGATACGAGACTTTTAACATTCACTTTTAAAAATTAAATTTGATTTTTTAAAAGAATCGTTTCAACAACTTGGAGATTTCATTGTGGACTATTTTTTAGAGAGTCAAGCCGTTAGTCAATTAATTAATTGTATTTGCAATGAAAATTACAAGTTCGTTCTAATTTAGTTTTTGATCTCTTATTTGGTTTAAATAAATTTTATGTTTATAATTTAATTAACCAGTAAATAGCTATACTCATATTAAAAGGGAAAAAAGAAAAGAAGGCTTAGGTTGTTAAATAAAAAGAATAAAAAAGTATGTTTATTTGTGGGGCCATGGTTTATGAGGCGATTTTCTCAAAAAAATCACATTTTGTTAAATATTTACGTGGCACACATCTTTTGAGATATATTTCCAGATCTAACACCCTTTGCAGAAAGGCGCGACTCATGCACCGTGCCTTACGCTGATGTGGCGCCACACAGGGTAAGGAACGGTGCATGGGCGTGCCTTATGCCACGTAGGGTAAGACGCAGTGCATTGGTCGCATCTTACTATCGTCCGACACACGTGCCAGATAGGCACGGTGCTTGGGTCGCACCTTGTATAAGTATCTCTGTATTTCTCGGCTTTTAAACTTTTCTCTCGGCTATAAATACGCTCTCAACCCATAAACATTCACAATAATCCTCTCAGCCCGAAAAAGCACACAACAAACCTTTCAACCCGTAAATATCACCTGGCAATCCTCTTATATTTGATTCAAAAGTTCGTTTGATCTTTTGTTGTAAGGTATTTTTTTTAATATATAATATTTTTTATAATTATATATGATTATTTTAAAAAATATTGTACTAATCATTTTCAATTAATTTTTGTAGTTGTAAAATTGAAAAGCGGGAGCATACGTCGAAATATTTTTGCCGATACGGTAATAATATGAAATTATATTATTTAAATTATTTACATTTATGTGTAAAAATTTTATTATGTTATATTTTAATTCATATATTATTTATTTAATTATGCTTGTTTCAGGTTTTATTTTGCAGATATAAGACTGTCTCCCTTTCAAACTCTAAGAATGACACGAATTTCAGCTATTATTTATTATGATGGAGAAATTCAGGAAGATGAAACCGACGTTGTTTTCGTATCAAATCATTATGTTAAAATATCCTTTAAGAGAAACATAACTCTTGTGGAGCTGATAACAAAGATTTCAATGAAGGTTCATGTTGAAAGTACTAGAAGAATGTCGTCGCTTCAGTACAGATTTCCAACATCATTGTTTCTGTTAACTTATACAGTGTTCGAACTATCAAACAATGATGTTGTTGAAATGATGGTTGATTCTCAAAATCATTATTCAAACGCTGATACGAAGATGTATGCAAAGTCTTTTGAAGTGCGTGTTATTTGGGGTCTGTCATTAAGCTCCCACTATGGCCTGGCTGAATAAGCTGATCAAGTTGACAGCCCAACTACAGTAATGTGTAATGATTTTAATACTATAATGGGAAATCCACATCATGGTTCCATCCCATCAACTTCAATGGGGAGACATTCATCAGCAACTCCTTAGGATTTATACCGAGGTGGGTCTACGAACAATCCGTGCAGTTTCTATTTGACACGAAGGCTTTAAGATCCAGGGGGAGGCATTCTACTACGAGCTTTTTTCGATCTCAATGTCGAGATGCCTTCTAGTTCAAGGGAAAGGCATGTAAGTAGTAGGTTCTTCGACCTAAATGTGGAGAGCATGGAGGAACCCTCAGCTTCACCAGAAGAATCGCTTCATGAGCCAGATATGGATGGTGCTGAGACTGGACTATTCGTTCACCCAGAATCACCGCAGTTCAACTCCAATGATGATGATGATGTAGATGAAGTTCTCACAAATGTGGCACAAACTGAACCTCCATCACACATGTATGAAGCTGACTATGGTGCAATGTACGGGCAAGAATTTACGGATATGCCTAATCTCGGTGACTATGGATTTAACTCATCAATAATTAATGGTGAGTTATATTTAGGCATGAAGTTTTCAAGAAAAGAACAAGCGATGAAGACTATAAAAAATTACAATATATGTAATTTTGTTCAGTCCAGAGTCGACCGCTCTACGCCAGAAAAGTATGTCTGCCACTGTGTTCGACGTGAAAACGGATACAATTGGATGGTTCACGTATCGAAGAGGAAAAACAATAGATGGGAAATAACGCTATAAAACGGTCCTCACACATGTTGTGCTGGATGGATCAACCAAGATCATCCCAACTTGGACTCTAAAGTGATCTGCCAAGCCATCATACCCATGGTAAAAGTAAGCTTCCATATAGCTATTGTTGTGTCGATTTCAGCTATACAATCGCAGTATAGGTATTCCATCTCATACAAAAAAGCATGGTTGGCAAAGCGGAGTGTGATTAAAAAACTTCACAGCGAATGGGATGCATCTTATAATAAACTTCCAAGTTGGTTTAGGGTGGTGCAGAGGTTGAATCCTGGGACAATTGTGGACTATGAAACTTTCCATGTATACTATAATGATCGAGTTCTTCGCGATCGATGCCAATTCTACCGGGTTTTTTTAGACTTACCCACAGTGCATTAATATTGTGAAATACTACAAGCCTGTGGTCCAGATCGACGAGACTTTCTTGTATGGAAAATATAAGCAAGTTTTACTATTAGTAGTTGTCCAAGATGGTAATCGCAACGTTCTTCCAGTTGTTTTTTCCATTGTTGAAGGAGAAGATACAAATTATTGGGCTTTTTTCCTCCGAAACATACGTTCACATGTTATCACGAGGTAAAAAATATGTGTCATTTCAGATCATGGAGCTGGGATCAAAGCAACAATGGAGTCTTTGGGTCCAATGTGGCAACCACCCTTTGTCCAACATAGGTACTGTATCTGACACATTGCTGCGAACTATCATGGAAGGTTTAAGAAGAATAATGAGAGCTAATTACTTGTGCGTATGGGTAAGTGAAGCTGCTGTAATTTTTTTTCTTTCAATCATTTTCATTTTTTATAGAAACAAAGTTAGTAAGTTCTACAATTTATGCTCAGGTTATGAACTACTACCTTAAACATTTGAATCCATGCTTCAAGATTTGCGTTCGAAGAACGACGAAGGAGACGATTAAATCAGCCTCATCAATAAAGAAATGTGGAAAAATATATATGATGATGGATATCGATATGGACACATGACGACCAACTTGGCTGAGGCAATCAATTAGACCTTAAAGGGGGCATGTCACTTACCTGTAACGGTTTTGGTAAAAGGAACATATTTTCGTTTGGGAGTGCTTTTTGCGAAGCTCGGGGGACAACCTCAAACATGGATACAAGGCGGTCATGTCTATCATCTTAGATTAGTTACATATATATAAAAATATTCCTGTAGCAAATAGAATGTCTGTAACAAGCTTCTCTAGAACGCATGAATTGTTTCGTGTCATAGAGATGCCACGACCTCTTCAAGGGATTAAAGCTAACTTATTAAGAGTAAATCTACGTGACAGATGGTGAGACTGTGGGTTTTTTCAAGCTCTGAAGTATTCATGCTCTCATGTGATAGCATATTGCTCCCATATCCGTCAAGACTATAACCGTTTTGTGGATCCCGTATACCTACTATCAGAAGTGTTTAAGGTATACAAATTTGAGTTCCCCCCATAGGTAATGGAAAAGACCCTAATGAGGTTTAGAATTAGGTTCCGATTGTACTAGATCTGACTTTATTGAGGGACCGTGATCGTCTAAAATCCACTCAAATTCATTGTGACATGGATATTCGAGAAACATCTAGACAAGACATAAGATGTGGGCATTGTAGAAACCCAGGACACAATAGAAAAACATGTCCAATGCTTTTTTCATCAAGTAACCATTGATGAGGAACAAATGTAGTTGTTCTTTATCAAAGAATAGTTCTTGTAATTTAATTCACATTTACTTAAAGTTAATGTCATTTGATAACCACTGATTAATTAAAAAAACAATACAAGAAAACCATAAAGAAGAACCATTCAAAGCGCAAATTATCCATCAACATTGATAAAGAAGAACCATTCAAAGATGTGACACATTTTTATTGGTACAACGGGATTCGACGTTGGCGTTATATGTGATTAAAATAAAAGAGACAATAAGTGACAAACTTAAGAAAGTTATTGAACACAATTATTAAATTTTATCAAACTAATAACAATTTGGTATTTGAATAAAATTTTAATTACAACAAACTTTTAAAAGATAAATGTTTTTTATTCATAAATTTACTATTATTATTATAAAAACAATTAAAAAGCACTAAATGATCATCATCATTCGCTTGAATTAAGTAATAAACAAAATTAACAAAATAAATTAAGTATTAAATGGTAAATAAAAAAATTACAATAAAAAAAGTCCAACAAACAAGTAAATACAAATATAAAAAACTATTGATGTATGCGGTGCGAATGTGTTCCGCAGGGCGGTGGTTGTCTGTCTCGAGGAGGATTTATTCGTATAACTGATTCTGACTCCTCACATTCATCATCATCACCATTAACATCATCATCATGATCGTTGCCATTTTCGTCATCAGGAGCATATACATTTTGTTGATGAGGAACTGATGAAGATGTAGCACCTCCATAGAATAAAGACCCTGGAGGTGTATGACTGACTATCCCATTGCTAATAGAAATCTGGGAAAACTCAGAAAACACATACATCGATGAGTGAGAAAACTGTATAGAAGGTGTTTGTACGGCGACCATTGGTGGTGAGGCTGCACCCACCAAATAACCAACATATGAACCTCAAGTTGGACCTACAAACATAAAACCATAATATCCTCCTAGAAGGGTGATATAACTCTGTGGTGGTGGCAACATCTCGTATGGGAACGACGATGGCGGCATCTGATATGGCTACGGGGTGTATGTCGTTGCAGACGGTGGTTGCTGTGAAGGTTTCGGTGCTACAGCTGACGAAGAACCGGAACCGCATGCTCTCCATCAATGATTCGGGGGACGATGGAGTTGTGACGGTGCACGTCTCTATCGACGTCGATGAATGCTCGTCCTCGTGCATCCTCGGAAAGCATGAACGATTTACCGTTACTATTGAACCAATCATAACAACTACTTACAACCGTCAAATGGTCAACATAAATGGGTTCTCTATGGGGAATGTACCGACGTCGATCCTCTCATATCATGACTCACTCATAATACTTCAATAGCCAATCTATATCTGTCTTACCACGTCAATCGGTGTTATGCATCTGGTTGAGATTTTGAGGTGCTTCCGGAATTGGTTGTACAATACCAAATTGCTAGAACACGGATCAGTAGGATGCCACTCGATAATCGCATAACAGATCAGAGGGATCACTATCATCCAAACATCGAATGGGCTCCTTAACTCATGTGGGATGTAGATCCTCATATCATCATTACAATAAGGAGCCCATTTAAACTAAAACAAATATATATAATTCTTATCAAAATAATAATCTAATTATATATCTATAATACAAAATATATTTTCAAACATTTAAATACATACCTCTGTGCCATCATTCTGATCAATTAGTAACCTGATTATTTCTAATTCTTCAGGTAGATCCCGATGATTTTTCCTGTCAATAGATCACCTATTCAAGGAAATAGTTTTTATTATAAACTAGATAAAATAATTAATATACGAAATCAGTTTTGTAATTACCTCAATAGTAGCGAGAATACGAACGAGTTCTTCACAACAGGACATAAAAAAGGCAAGCGATATTATGCCCAAGATTGCAACAGAAGGAGACATCCGCCGATAGTATTTTTCCTATAGTCAGTAGCTCGACACATCTCCCTATACAGGAATGCAAAAAATGTCGAGCCTACTCAATGATCCAGCCAGATGAAAATCACCAAGATACTGCAACCACATACAGTGAACTTGATTGCGCTATTTGTCCGGCATCAGCAACCCTCCTATCAGCTATAGTATGCATGCCCATGCATACTTTTTAACTTGATCCTCCGAGGTGTCCTCACTCAAATTCTGTAAATTTTCATCCAACCAATTTAACTTAATCCGAACACCGTTAAAATTTGGCTGGACACCTCCAAGATATTCCTGGCATAAAGCATTCCAGTTACCGTCTGCCACCCCTGAAAGCACGTCTCCATCCATCGGGAGCCCCAAGTGCATGAAAACATCCTCCAGCGTAATCGTACACTCTTCGCACGGAAGATGGAATGTGTGTGTCTTCGGTCTCCATCACTCGACTAATGTAGAAATCAGGTTTGGTTCTGTCCTACAGTGGCCTTCATATCTAGCTATGTAATTGAATCCAACCTCGACTAAATACGGCCAGTCACGGGTTGGTATCACTAACTTATGGTTGCGGATAAAAGGATCTAATATACGGTTGCTCTCCTAAAAATAATAATAATTACAAAAAATAATTTATTAAATAATAATAAAAAATTAAATAAATAAATTATTACTAATAATTTAAATTAAATTAAAATTTAAAAATATTATCGTATCAGCAAAATGTCTCGATATATGATTTCCATCCAAACGAAGCAAACCACCTTCCATTTTATAACTGTAAAAAATTAAAATAATTAAATAAAATACTAAAAAATTAAATAATACAATAATTAAATAAAATATAAACAAAATATTAAATAGAATAAAATATACCTTATAAATAAAACTTGAACGAGGATTGATTTTTTAGAGGATTTGAGAGAATTAGAGAGGATTTGAGAGGAATTGGTTTGATGAAAATGGTTGGGAAGGGGGTATTTATAGGATGAGTGGGGAGTGTGAATGGGTGGATGGGGGTCTGAATTAAAAGCAAAGGCGCAGCCCATGCACTGCGCCATTCTGATGTGTGTTAGTTGGCAGAAAGGCGCGACTCATGCACCGCGCCTTACCTTGTAAAGTTGGCAAAATTGAACATTTTCACAAGCATTTCTTCAGATCTTTCCCAATTTTAAAATATTGTCCAAAATAATGGCCGACAATACAACTTTTTTACCAAAGAAATGAGTTCTTCAAAATTTTTGACAATGATTTCGATTCTATTTTTGGTGCCCAAAAAATGGAAGGTAACAATTTAGTTTTTGAAGGAGTTAAGCGCAAATTTAAATCAACATACAAAATATTTTTTAACTCTCCTGATTCATCGTCTTCATCCTCTAATTCTGTGTACAAATCATCAGAAAGATTAGTTTCCATAAATTCATCGACAACAAGTTCAATAACATCAACGAAACTAATGTTCACAACAACATTTGGATACTTCATCACCTTATAAAAGTCAAATTTAATAACCTCACCATCGAATTCCATGGTAAGAATTCCACTCCTTACATTAATTTTGGTATGTGTCGTGGTTAGAAAGGGGTAGCCATGTACGATTCGAAAGAAGTGTTGGTGCGGTCATTTTCCATGCCGATGACATAGAAATTCGGTGGGAAAATTAAATCGTTTACCTTAACCAATACATTCTCAATGAGTCTTTTGGGATAAATAATGGATCGATTGGCAAGCTGGATGGCCACTCTCATTTCTTTCAAAGGCTCTGCACTAAGTAAATTGTAAACAGAAAGTAGCATAACATTTATAGAAGCACTAAGATCACACATAACACATTTTACTCCTACCTTACCAATTTTACAGGGTATCGCGAACATACCTTGATCCTTTAGCTTAGATGAAAGTCTACGTTGAAAAACAACTGATACGTTTTCACCTAAGTTTACCTTCTCATTGTTGGTAAGTCTTCTTTTGGTTTTGCAAAGGTCTTTCAAGAATCTGGAATACCTTGGCACTTTTTACATCACTTCAAGAAGAATTATGTTTATCTCAACTTTCCAAAAAACATCAAGAATTTCCTTTTCCTCGGCTTGCTCGTCACGTTTAACTGACCTTGATGCAAAGGGATGTAGAATGACATAGGGAGATGGCGTGGGAAGAGTTTACGATTCATCATTCTTTTGCCACTGGGATCTTGCGTCAAATTCTTCTTTCTTCTTCTGGGATTCTGCGTCAACTTCTTCTATATTCTTCTGGGATTATGCGGTAACATCCTCTGGGATTGGTAGTGCGACAACAGTGTCACTTTAAAGGGTGATGTCACTAATGTTTTCCCATGGGTTTGACTCGATTTGAGACAATAACTTTCCCTAGGATTCTAATCGACTCATAGTTTGTGTTAGATGGCTCATTTGTTTATCTAACTTTTGCAGATGAGCTTAAGTGTGATTTTGAAAATTTTCTTGATACAGAGCTAATCGTTTGACGATGGATTCCAATGAAGATTTTGGCAGTTGCTATCACTAAGGTGAAGGTGGTATCGGTTGATATCCTTGATTTTGTCTCTAGTTTTGACCATAATGAAAGTTCGGATAATCCCTTCATCCCGAATTATAGGTGTTGGTGTTGGGATTATAAGGTCTATGAGGAGGTCCTAAAAAGTTACCAACAACGTTTACTTGTGCAGAAACATCTTCTTGTAACATCGAACAACAATCTGTAGGATGATCCAACAATGTGCATATTTTGCATAGTCGAGTTGTGCTTGTTTTCCTTGCAACAATAAATTGGACTATATCAACTAACTTATCAATTTTGTTTTCTAAAGAAATTGTGCTTATCTCGTCAACCCGACAAGTAGGTTCACTGGAAGGGCAAAATTGTTGTGAATTAGTGGTCATGGTAGAAATTAGATTTCTGGCATTATTTAAAGTCATATTCATGAGAATCCCTCCACTACCTGCATCAATCATCTTCATCTCTAAAGGAAGCAACCCTTCATAGAAATATTAGAGAAAATTTGTTCTATTAACTCGTGTTGTGGATAACTAGCACAGAGTTTTTTGAATCGTTACCGATAGGCGTATAACTACTCTCCATCCTTTTTTCGAACTCCTAAGATGCATCTTCTCAGTTCACTTGCCTTCGCCGTAGGGAAAAACCTGTAAAGAAAAGATGAGCCATATCAACCCAAGAATTAACCAAATTAGATGGTAAGTAAAATAATTAATCCTTAGCCAAATCGATTAAGGAAAAATGGAAAACATGAAGTTTAATCTGATCGTTGATTACTTCATGAGATTTCATGCTTGAACAAACCATGTGAAGTGAAATTCGGTAAGATGTTTGTGAGGATTTTCACTCGGTAATCCATGGAATGTCAGCAGAAGATGGATTAGCCATGTCTTAAGTTCGAATGGTGTTTCTCTATTTGAGAATGCCATGCATAATGGTTGTTATACGACTGGTACTGTAGCTAGTTCTCGGATTGTCTGTTTAGCCATTGGGAACGATTCTTCGTTTTTGAACTCGAAGTGAGTTTTATGTCAGATGATGTTTTGGGATTTGTTTCTAGTTGGTCTTGGTGTTGGTCATGCTGTTGACTTTGTTGTTTTCTTTGTCGAAGTGTTCGTCTGTGTAGTCTATGAGTGATTGCTTTGATCTTTGGTTCGTAATCTATTAGTTTTCCAGGTTTTTCATGGTCATAAATAAAATAAATAATATTAGTAATTTTTTGAAGTCCCCGAAACTGTCGCCAATTTGACAAAAGTCGTTATTGTCAAATAAATAAGCCCATTTTCCAAATAAATAAGCTTAAGAAAGTAATATAGGGAAGAAAGGGGTCTATCCACATTGACTTTTGAAACTGCCAATATCGAGTTGTTTGAATCTTGCGTTTAGTGAAGAGAGAAAGGAAATAAGGTTTTAAATGCAAGTAATAAATTTTAAACAATTAAAAATAGATTGGAAAAAGTTGAGAAAAATAAGAGAGTAAATTTTGAGAAAAATATCAATGAAACAAAATAACTTCAAGTTTCTCTTAGTCTCAATTCATTCGGATCATCGAAAAGGATTTTACTTCGGGATATATGTCGGTTACAGTTACAAGGCCCAACCCTTGTAACTTATTTTTCTTTTCGGTAAACCAATATTCCCAAGGCAATTTAAGGAATTCAGTCATTGCTTGGACTAACCACGACAATCGTCATTAGCACCAAAACAATTTTAAGCACTGGAAAAGCTCGACTCGGGTTATGTTGGTCTCAATGAGATTCTAAGCCAATCTTAGTTTCCCTTAGCGAACCGTCGCTAAGTGTGTTCATAGGAAGTCGAATTTGCTACCTACCGATTCTTCCTCCCAACTTTGAATCAGAACAACAATCAAGCCAACGAGCTCTTTTTGAAATGAAGGTGTTGAGATTTTTAAATAAAATGTCGATTGCCAATCCAAGTTTACAAAAAATTAAGAAAAAATATTCGAAGATATTAAGTGCTTTTCAATTCTCATTAAATAAATTGAGTCATCGCTAAGCCATCGACTAATTGAAAAATTAGCTAAGCATGATTGAAATAAAAACTAAAGTAAAATAAACCCAAAAGCAAATAAAAGCTAAGTACCTTTAAATCAATACACCAAAGGGGTATTTATAGTCTTCTAGAACCCTAATGATAAAACAAATTAATTTAAAATAAATCCCAAGATATTATAAATCAAAATAAAAATAATCCCAAAGTATTTTGAATTTCAAATAATTCCAAGATAATCTTCCAAAATTCTTCTAGAAACTACTGACTAGTTGTCTTCTAGAAGCCCTTACTGACTGGATTGCCAAAATTTGCCACGTCGGACATCGTCATACCCATGTCTCCAGCCATGATTTCAAAAGATTAAAAAAATATAGAACTTGCTCTTTTAATATTGTTTTCTGGAAATTACATACTTGCACAAAATTGAATAAAAACAACCCAAATCAATAGTATTAAAGAGACAACAAAGAGTATTTAACGATAAAATAATGATAAAATAAAAAAACTCATCACTTGGTTAAACCCAAAAAATTCATTATCTTAAAATAGTATTGATACATGGCTAAGATAACAATACCAAAGGCCAATTATTTATACTGAATAGGATGTATCAATATTTATTTCAATTTTTGAATTTTAAGAAACATTGTATCGATACCTTGAGTTTGTACAAATATTTTTTCTATCAGTATCCATACCACTTTCAAAAGTGTGAAATAATTGAAAAAATGTTTAATGTTGATCATAATTGCACATATAACCCTACATGTTATTATTATATGCAAATTAGTTCTAAATGATGAAGTTGGAAAGATATGTGAGTTTGATTCACTTCTGATTAGTTTCAAAAGTATTTTATTGTTGAAAAGTAACATCTCTTATTCGAATGAACAACCAAATCAGGTAGGGGTGTTATACATACAACACTTATATAGCAATTAACTAGAAACACGCCTTCATGTTTCATCCTTATAGTTGAATCCATTGTAATGTTTGGAACTCTCGACATTGATTGTTTGAACTTTCACAATTTTAGGATCCATGGGATAAATTATTCTTAAATTATTTTATGCAAAATTTTGTTAGATTAAAAAAACTTACCAGAAATATTAAAATATACCATTTAGAATAGGGTAAATTGCATGTTTGGTAGCTTAACTTTACTCTCTTATTTTACTCATTGTATTTTTAATTTTTTTTAATAAACTCACTCAAATTTATATGATTTTTTTGGGTCACTCCATTGTTAATTTTCTAATGATGTTATGAAATGGATTAAATAATTTTTTTAATCTTTAAAAAACATGTCAAAAAAATAAATAAAATTTCCTCAGTTTCACTCTTTCTCCTTCATATTTCTCCCATATTTCTCTATTTTTCTTCTGAACTTCAACAAACCCAGCTTTGTTTCTATGGTCATCGGCGTCTCACCATAAGTTTTACACTCATACGCATAAGTTCCACCCTTGTTTGTTGTCACAGTAACCATATGGAATTTATCCCAATATTCCTCCTCTATGCTCTCATAAATCTCACCGGAAGTCATTGGAGACGATATCGAGTTGTATTCCTCCACCAGTCCATCGCCACAAGCACTTGACGAGCTAGAAGTCATGGTGACACCAAACGACTCAAGCTTTCTTTAGCTTCCGCGATTGGATAGACTTTCTCTTTTACCAATGGTAAGATTTGGTGCTGCCAGGTGAGGGTTAGGGTGGGGTTATAAATTGGGATTTATGGTTTGGGTAGATGTTTTTTAGTTTTGATTTTGGGTTTAGGGGATGGGGATGATACATGATTTTTCTTCTCTTTGAAATTTCTTTGTGCAGTTTTCGATGCGTTTGGGGATTCTCTTGTCACCGATGTTCTTGCTTGTGTGAGTCGGTGCAAGGTCGTTTGTAATGTTCTTGGAAAGTATGGATTACCGCTGCTGTGTGGTTGCTGTATGTCTCCTTTTTTGCTGACTGCCGTGGAGATCTTTGGTTTAGGGTTGGATTTTTGGTTCGAAGGTTTGGAGTAGAATTTAAATATTTTATTTATTTTTTAAATCTAATGTGGCAGATTTTATTATTAAAATAATTCATGTAATAACACTGTTAATGAGAAAACAATCAAGTGATTAAAAAACATTTAATGTATAAAATTCAATGATTAAATTAAAAATACAATGATTGAATTAAGAGAAAGAGTGAAGTTTAATTATCAAACATGTAATTTACCCTTTAGAATACATCAGAGAAAAGTAATTAAAGTATATTATTTTTTTCATCTAAATACTTAAAATATTTTCTTGTCAAAATAAATACTAAAGTTATATATTTATTTTAATAAAAATAGGTATCTAAAATATCTTTTTGTTAAAGAAGGTACCTAAAATATTCATTTTCTTCTAAGTATCTAAAGTATTATTTAATAATGTCACTTGTCAATTTTTTTTAAAACATAGATAAATTTTTTTAATACTTTATGTATATATTTTAAAATTTGTATAAATATAACAAAGATTTAGCAACGCATGTCTTATACTTAATTGAACACCTCAATTTTAAATTTTAATTTATTATAATGATAAACAATAATCAATGATTAATTAATATATTTTTAAAAATAATCTAGATTTGCAAAGGCAAGACCGATCCTCTCAACCCAGTTTGCTCCATTCGTAATCGTCAAGTTTCAAACTCCTAACCTTGTTTAAGAAATCTAATGCCTCATCCCACTATACAAACTTGTTGTTGGTCATTGATTAATATATTAATTATGAGTTAAGTCCATAATACCGTCTAATTAATGATGTTATAAATTCTAATGAAGTTATGTGAAAAGTAAATACCAGATTTAATTTAAATTATTGGTTCACTCATTTTAAAAAATGTTAATAAAAAGGTAAATATTATAACTTCATTAATAATAATTCAAATATTAATGAATATACAACAATAAGACAACTTATACATATTACCTGGAGTTTAACTTAAATAATTTATCCACTTACGTTATTAAATTCTAGATCTCACAAATTTTTGTACAATGACAACATTGTTGAGTTAACCGATCGATGGAATCGGCCAAGAGGGGGTGAATTGGCAATAAAAATTTTGGTGGAAGCTTTTGCAGAAAATTGAAAGTAATTGCACAGCGATTTACAGTGGTTCGACTTTATCAACCAAAGTCTACGTCCACTACCTTAGCTATCCACACTAAGGATTTTCCAACAAATTCACTAATTTGTTCTTTCTTTTGAGGCCAAAGAGATAACCTTACAACACCCTCAAGAATATACCCCAATTCTTGAGAACACTCTTTCCCAAAGAGAAGATTATAAATTTGCAAACTTACAAGGAAATCCTCACAAGGTAGATTGTTTGCACAATTCTAGAACAAAGAAAAGAACACTCAAGAATGAATACAATTGAGTGCAAATAGTGTTCTTGAAAGCAAAATGAATATTGAATGAAAATACGGCTTGAAATGCACAAACTTGAGGTTTGATGCTTTCTCTTTGATTCTCTCTTGATTCTAGTTGCTTGTTGTTTCTTGTTGTTGATCAATGGCTTCTAAGCTTGTTTAAATACACCTTGAATCACTTCTGAACGTTGGGATGATTAGTGGAGTCAATAGAGCCGTTTAATTTGAAAATAATTAAAAGCAGTTGGGAGCGTCAGTGCATCGATGCATACCCATGGTGCATCGGTGCATCAGTGTAAAATTCAAATATTTTGACTGTTGGACCCTTAGTGCATCGGTGCACTAAGAGTGCATCGATGCATCAAGTGCATTCGATGTTTCAAAATAGCCAGAGTGCATCGATGCATGGCTGGTGCATCGATGCATCAAATGCATTCGATGTTTTCATAAAATCCTCAGTGCATCAGTTCATGGTAAGTGCATCGATGCATGAAATGAATTCGATGTTCAATTTAATTCATGGTGCATCGATGCATGGATTGGTGCATCACTCTGAAAAATTGATTTTAGGCTTGATTTTGGTTCAAAATACTTTGTGAAAATTTGTTTAAAAATAGTTTAAGTATAAAACACAAATTTACACATTTAGTAAGGTTTAAAATTGATCTTGAAAGACTTGGAGTAATAGTTTGATATTCGAGTAATTAAATCGAATATACTTTTAGAAAATCATTTGTAAAATCTTAAAATTCATTTAACTTAATTTGTTATATCGAAACATCAAAATATTTTCAACAATCTCCCCCTTTTTGATATAACAAAACTCTTGAGTAATTTTAAGATTTTCTTGGAAAATAAGTTTTGAAATCAATTTTGAAATTACTCCAAATTACTCCCCCTTACTATAACACTTCTCCCCTTTAAAACTTTTAACACTTAACACTTAACACTTTTCCCCCTTTTTGTTAAATCAAAAAGACTCAAAAACTGAATGCTTTGAAAAACATAGCCAATTGATTAAACATTTTAATTGAATATAGCTTAAGCTGCTAAGATCAAAGATTAAAAGAGAGGTTAGCCATTAGTGTTCATAATCAATATTCATAATAAAATGTGAAATGGTAAATTGGTCATATTTCAACTAAAAAATAAATTATGCATATATTGAAACAAACCAAAATATATATGAAATAAAAGTTCAAATATCCATCAAACAAACATCCAACAATCAAAGAAAGACAATCCAAAATGTATTAACAATTTAAATTCAAGTTCAAACCCAAAAACAATCAAAGCAAGATAAGTCTATTCATCCATCGAAGGATCGGGAGGAGGAGGAGGGTAACGAGCTCTCATCTCAAGCGTAAGTGCATCCAAACGATCATTCATATCTTGTTGTCGAGCTCCCAAGGTAGAGAGCTGGGACTCAATGAATGTGAAGCGCGAATCCATGGACGCATACCGTAAATCAAATGTCTCCAAAAATGAACGAAAATATAGAGGCATTTGATCTACTTGTGGAGTTGTTTCCGGTGCAGGCTCGTCATTAGGTACGTGATCATCGATGTCTTGCATAAGTTGTTGAAATACAGGATCATCGTCAGAATCTGGAGCCGGAGGAGGAGGAGTAGCACGAGAGGAGCTAGGAGCAGCTCGTGAGGAACTAGCTCCCAGAGTTTGCTTTCCGGGTCTAAAAACCCATTGAACGGTTACCTCGTCTTGTTTCCAATCCGCTTTCTTCAAGGATGTGAGATTGATTTGATTTTGGAGTGGGATAGGATTGTCGAGAGAGACGTCTAGACCAAGTTTGATAAAGAGGTTACTAAGAAGACATCCATTAATCAATGTTTCAACATGTTTTGAAGGAACAATGTTTATGATGTCCACTAGTTGACTGAATATAATGTGGGGCAGATTTATTTTGATTTTATTTTTAATACAATACATCCACCATAAATCCCTAGCACGAAGTGTGGAGTACCTACCTCCGGATTGTCTAAACCACCAAGAGATCATCAAATGGAGAAAACGATCGTGATGAGATCGTAGAATACTAACACTTGAGTTTAGAACATAGGGATATTCCACATTTTCACTCTCATTATATACACCACTATCATCTAACCCAAATTGGAAAGTTATAGTCTCGGGGTCAATATTAATATATTAGCCTAAAAGATAGGATCTAATGGCTATAGTTCTACATTGAGTTTCATTTTGAATACACACTGCATTAGAATAGAAAATGCGGACCAATTGTTGATAGACGATAGGTTTAAGCTTAAACAATTTATCAAACTTCCAAGCTTTAAGAATCGGAAGGTATTCGAAATCAATGTCAACCATGGCTTGAAGCAAAAGAATATGCTCTTCACAGATTCTATAAATTTGGAAAGAGTTTATGTACCTAGAGTACAATTCGTCTCTACGATCCTCAGGCATGTTAAAATCAGATCCTAATAGAGATGAAGGTGGAGGAGGAACGGGATTAGGAGGTTGAGGAACGGGAGGATGGTTTTGGTTTGACCGACTCGAAGATGACCTAGGTCGTTTAGGGTTTGACATGATTAAAGGAAATCGGAATAAGGAATATCACCTGCAATTTGAAATACATGTATGCACAATCAATCCCAAAACTCAAATGAGTCCTCAATAATTCAAGGTTCTCTAAACCATATCCTAAAGGGCATGTTTTGAAAACTATTTAATAATATTTGATAATCATAATATAGTTTCATGAAAACAACACAATTAATCAAAAATATTACTAATTTTCGAAATCATAATTTTTTTTAAGTTCAAAATTCAAAGAAAAATCTTGAAAAATTGTTTGTTTTTGACGAAATTGGTAGTAAAATCTAGTTTAGAACCAACAAACAATCAATGCCCGTTATAATATTCATCCTAGAACTAATCAAAACTAGTTCTAAAATCAAAAATCAATAAAATAGAGGTTTTTGAAATATTACCTTGAAAATTCGGATTGAGAGGGATGAGGAGTTGTTTTGCACGATTTAATGATATAAGCAGGTTTTGAAGATGAAAAGCACGAAGAAACCAATGATTTTTCGATGATTTTGAGCAAGAGTAGGATTTAGAGTGAGAGAGGGAAGAATGGTGGGAGAGTTTTTAGTTTTAAGGTTTAAGAAAAATAAAGAAAATAAGGCATTTTAACCCAAAACCCGACGGATGCATCGATGCATGGCTCTTGTGCATCGATACACATTCAAGGGCGTGCATCGGTGCATCAGTTGATATATCGATGAACATTCAAAGGGATGCATCGGTGCACTGTTAAGTGTATCGATGCATTAAGCACAAAATTGTCATAAATCTGTTTTAAACACTCAAAATGCTAAATTAATTGGCTCTAGTGGTATTGGCAACTCATATATCAAAAATTAATTATGTTCAATCAATCAAATTAATCTTTAAACTTTATTTGAAATTAAAATTAATTTTCACCAAAGAACATAAACTCTCCCTAACTAATAGCAAAGAATGCAATCAAAAAAAATTATTATTATAAGTATTTTTCATTTATTCTTAAAAGTGCTAAATTATTTTAAACACTAAGTGAAGATAGGTCAGTTAAACCTAATTCTCTCCTAAGTGTCCAAAATCTTTCCTTATCTAAGGGTTTTGTAAAAATATCCGCTAATTGGTGCAAAATACCAACAAATTCTAGAACTACATATTCCTTAGCGACATGGTCTCTAATGAAGTGATGTCTAATTTCAATATGTTTAGTTCTAGAGTATTGGATGGGATTTTTAGTGAGACAAATAGCATTAGTATTGTCACACTTGATAGGAATAGTACCTACTTCAATTCCATAATCAAAAAGTTGTTGTTTCATCCATAAAACTTGTGCACAACAACTATCGGCTGAAATGTATTCCGCTTTAGTGGTAGATAATGCAACACAATTTTGTTTCTTTGAAAACCACGAAAGCATCATATTTCCAAGGAATTGGCAAGTACCGGAGGTGCTTTTCCTATCTAATTTGCATCCTCCATAATCTGCATCTGGGAAGGCATGCAAGCTAAAGCTATAGTCTCTAGGATACCAAAGTCCTATACTAGGAGTGTCCTTAAGGTATCTAAAGATTCTCTTAACAGCTAGTAAATGTGATTCCTTAGGGCATGATTGAAATCTAGCACATAAGCAAACACTAAACATAATGTCCGGTCTACTTGCAGTTAGATAAAGTAAAGATCCAATCATTGACCTATATAATTTAACATCTACACATTTACCTCCTTCATCTAAGTCAAGCTTTGTTGAAGAGCTCATTGGAGTGTTATGAGGCTTTCCATTTTCCAGTCCAAACTTCTTGAGCATATCTTTGACGTACTTAGCTTGATTGATGAAGATGCCATCTTTTCTTTGCTTGATTTGGAGTCCCAAGAAAAATGAGAGTTCCCCCATCATGCTCATCTCAAACTCACTTTGCATTAGCTTAGCAAATTCTTGGCAAAGAACATCATTAGTAGAACCAAATATTATATCATTAACATAAATTTGAACTACTAATAAATCTTTACCTTTATGCTTTAAAAATAATGTAGTGTCAACCTTCCCTTTTGAAAAACCTTTTTCAATTAAAAAGTTTGACAATCTTTCATACCAAGCTCTAGGAGCTTGTTTTAAACTATAAAGCACTTTTGTCAATTTAAGAACATGATTTGGAAATTTTAAATCTTCAAAACCAGGAGGTTGTTCTACATACACTTCTTCTTTTATAAAACCATTTAAAAATGCACTTTTAACATCCATTTGATATAATTTAAATTCATTGAAACATGCAAATGCTAATAACATTCTAATTGCTTTCATCCTAGCTACGGGAACGTATGTTTCATCATAGTCTAGTCCTTCTTCTTGAGTATACCCTTGAGCAACAAGTCTAGCCTTGTTTCTCACTATATTACCACTTTCATCAAGCTTATTCCTAAATACCCATCTAGTACCTATAGTAGATTTATTACTAGGCCTTTCAACTAATGTCCATACTTTACTTCTCTCAAATTGATTTAATTCTTCTTGCATAGCCATAATACAATGTTCATATTTTTAATGCTTCTTTGATGTTCTTAGGCTCTATGCATGAAATAAATGCAACATAATTACAAATATTTTTAAGAGAAGATCGAGTAGTTACCCCTTTGGATGGATCACCTATAATTTCACCATCCTTGACATAGTTGTACTCTCTTGGGTAAGAAACTTCCCTTTCTTCAATGGTTGGATTCTCTAAAGGATCATAAGTTTCCTCATCTTTCGTTTTCTCCTTTGATGATGATGATTCTCCAACGTCATGTCTAACGTCATTTGCTTGTACAATACCTACATCATCATTAACACAAGAATCCTTCCTCGGAACGGGATTATCATCGAAAACAACATGTATAGACTCTTCTACAACTAATGTTATTTTATTAAATACACGATAAGCTTTAGAATTTAAGGAAAAACCCAGAAAAATTCTTTCATCACTTTTAGCATCAAATTTGCCAAGATTTTCTTTACCGTTGTTTAAAACAAAACATTTACATCCAAAAGGATGAAAATAGCTAATGTTAGGCTTTTTATTTTTGAAAATTTTATATGGATTTTTCTTTAAAATTGGCCTAATCATTACTCGATTTACAACATAACAAGCGATATTTGTGGCTTCCGCCCAAAAATATTTTGGCAAATTATTTTCACAAAGCATGGTTCTAGCCATTTCTTCTAAAGTTCGATTTTTCCTCTCAACAATTCCATTTTTGTTGAGGGGTTCTAGGTGCTGAAAAATTATGGCTAATGCCATTAGAATTACAAAACTCATTAAATCCAAGATTTTCAAATTCAGTGCCATGATCACTTCTAACACTAGTGATAGAGTAACCTTTTTCGTTTTGGATTACTTTTGAAAATGTGATGAAATTTTCTAATGCTTCATCTTTAGTACTTAATAATAGAGCCAAAGTATATCTAGAATAGTCATCTACCAAGACAAATGCATATTGTTTTTCCACCCAAGCTAGTAGTCCTATTTGGCCCAAAAAGATCTATATGGATCAATTGTAATACTTTACTAGTTGATACATTATTAATGGATTTAAAAGAAATTCGCTTTTGTTTTCTTTTAGCACAAGCATCACAAATTTTATCATTATCAAATTTAAGCTTAGGCAACCCTCTTACTAAGTCTCCTTGAATTAGCCGTTGCTAAACACTCATACTAGCATGTCCTAGTTTCCTATGCCATAACCAACTATCATGTTCATCCTTAGAAACTAGGCACAAATTAGTCATATCAATAGAGTCTAAATGCACCATGTATATGTTTCCTATTCTATGACCAACAAGCATAATCCGATTAGATGCAATGTCAATGACTTTACAACCATTAATTTCAAACATGACATTGAATCCCTTGTCGCATAATTGACTAATACTCAATAGATTATGCTTTAATCCATTCACATATAATACATTTTTAATTTGTATGGAAGAGATACCTATAGTACCAATACCTTCAATGTGACCTTTTGAATAATCACCAAAAGTCACTTCTCCTCCATTTTTGACGTTAAGCTCTATGAACCGGCTTTTGTCTCCGATCATGTGTCTCGAGCATCCACTATCAAGGTACCATGAATTTGGATTTGTTTCCCGTGCCTTGTAGCAATGCTCCTTTTCCTACAAACATAGATTAATTTCTAATTTTTGGTACCCAAATTCTTTTGGGTCCATATTCATTAGTTTCTAAAATCCTTGTCCCCTTAGGTATCCATTTATGAAGGACATTTTTATCTTTAGTAGTAATGAGTTCTTTAGGAACCCATATACTTCTAATGATTTTACCATTTGAAGTTCTTTGAGGACTTCTATGATTGTAGTTTCTAAAACTTTTCTTAACAAAGTTGGATTTTGAATTCTCACATTTTTCAAAACTTTTTGTACCAACCTTATTAAAAGAAGTTTTAAGATCATCAATCTTCTTTTGATGATCATCATGAGATTTTGAAAGTAAGTTATGCAAATCAGTATTTTTCTTTTCAAAATCATTAATTTTGATTTGCAATTATTTGATCTTACTTTCAAGTTCATTGTTGGTCTTGGATAAAAGACTATTTTCGTTTTTCAATTTTGAAATATCATTTTTGTATTTTGAAAATAGAGTCTTATAATCCGAAGCCAAATCATTATAATCCTCTAATAACTCATCATAAGATGATTCATCTGAATCGAATGAGTTAGAGGTTACCTCAGAATCTTCCCCGATAGCCATTAAGTAGAAGTTTGCAACTTCTTGTTCCTCTCATCAGAACTTCTTCATCGCTCCATGTAGCTACTGACCTTGTGCTTCTTTTTGGATTGACCCTTTTTCTTCAATATGGGCAATCATATTGACATGCCTCAGTTTTTTGCATTCATAGCAAATGATCGGGTCTTTCTCATTCGATTTAGTTTTGAAGCCTTCATGACGTTTGAATTTTCTTCCTCGGTTGGGCATCATCAACTTTCTGAATCGTTGGGCAAATAATGTCATTTCCTCATCATCATCATCGTCATTTGAATCACTCTCATCTTTTGTGGATTTGAGAGCAACTCCAATGTTTTTCTTCTTCTCATTATCCTTTCGTGTCTGATCAATCTTATCGAGGTCCACTTCATCTTCAAGCATCATGTCATGAGTGAGAAGGGAACCGATTAGTTCTTCAAGAGTTAAGGACGTTAGGTCCTTAGACTCGATGATTGTCGTCTTCTTTGATTGCCATGATTTTGGAAGGGAGTAGACTAACTTCCTTACAAGTTTTCATTTAAAATGATCTCTCCATATGATTTGAGACCACTGAAAATCGTTGAAAATCTATCCGTCATAGCTTTGATATCTTCATTTGGTTTCATCCTGAAATTTTCAACTATGCGTTAGAATACTAATTTTAGATTTCTTTACCTCATTGGTACCTTCATGATGACTTGCCCATATTTCTTTGGCGGTTGTACAAGAGAAACTCTTCCGTATTCATCTGGTCCAAGAGCACAAAATATGATATGGATGGATTTGGAGTTAAGCTGGAACATTCTTGTCTCTCCTTCACTCTACAATCTTGGATGAGTGAGAGGCTTGATGTATCATTCTTCTACTACATTCTGATAACTCTGTAAAAAGATTACTTTTAAGGCCTTTTTGACTTAAGTTATTGTTTGTTTAAGGGTACATATAAGTCATTTTAGATGTATGTAGCTGCATGTAATTGCATTTGTGGTGGTTGTGTTATTTTATTTTATTAAGGTGCTATATGAGGAGGAAGGTGTGGTTTTTAGTGATGTGCAGGAAACAACAAGAAAAATAGGCGAGCTGGGAAGTAATGTCGCGGCATCGTACGCTGAAGCAGATTGAAATGCCTCGGCATTTCTAGCGCAGAAAATGACAAAAATATACAGTTATACGTGGACAGCTGGCTCTGCACGTGAAATGATGGTTGTAACAACCTGCTAGGGGACCACTGACACCTGGAGGATAAGGTTCATGCACAACATGTGATTCTAGGGGTATGAGGGGTATTTTTCACCCAAAAATATCCCAACAACATCATCATTACCCCTAGATATT
Organism: Hibiscus syriacus; assembly: GCF_006381635.1. Taxonomy (NCBI): domain Eukaryota; kingdom Viridiplantae; phylum Streptophyta; class Magnoliopsida; order Malvales; family Malvaceae; genus Hibiscus; species Hibiscus syriacus. The sequence goes on along the minus strand of NW_024063533.1, from coordinate 7,370,794 downwards.
TTTATTATATATTACACCTCACAAGAGGAGTGTGTGGAAGAAAAGAGACGCATATGTAGCAGAAAAATCATATTTTTATTTTCCCTTTTCTTTTATTCTTCCTTGGGTTTTCCTCCATTGATAAAGCTTCAAGGAGTGGCGAGCTAGGCTCCGAGAGGAGCTAGCGAGCTAAGGCGGTTCGTGGTGGCCGAGGAGACCTCCAGTGGCGCGCGAAGGCTCTTTTCACTTCCCTTTGTTGTATTTTATTTATTTTATTTGGGGTTGTTGGAATGAATATTTTATGGATTTTTCTATGGATATTTCGAACCCCACCATGAACTAACTTATTTGGTGGTGTTGGTTTAATGGATGTTTTAACTTTATTTTAATGGTATATTTAAGTTTATTTTGGTTCTTTATTTGCTTTGTTTATGAAGGCTTCACCATCTAGGCTTGTAAGAGGCATGGAAATGTCCATTTCTTAGATGAAGGTTAGGTGTTCGGAAGAATCCTAAGCTAAAAATACTTGTAAGTATTCGGAAGAAACGCAAGGCAAGATCCTCATAAGCAATGGGTTATAGTATTTTCAAGGGGCTTTGAACCGGCCTAGGAATATTATAACCTAATCCCTTAGATCTCGGAAGAGACTAGGATAGAATTTCAACGACTAAAAAGGGTGTCTTTATCAATAGGGTAGGCTGTCCAACATCGTTGAGTGAGCAGATGCCTTGGCATGCTATTCTTAGGTTCATGTGAGAACATTTTAGGAAAGCCCTGTCGAGTAAGTAAAGACCAGATAGCTTAAATCTGCCTGAGAGATAAGTTTAGCATTCTTAGATCAATCCCTACCATTCATTCCATTGAAAGCTTGTCACGTGAGGATTATCTTCTTTTTATTTTATTTTCTATTTATTTACTGTTTTTTACCATTTTCCTTTGCCATGACATTTCCTTTTGTTACTCATACACATTTCATTTGCTTCAACATAATCATTTGTGAATACCATAGCTATACTTAATTACTTTAGAATAGTGCATAAACTTTACTCAATATCCTTCCAATCCTTGTGGAGACGACACTCACTTTATTACTTGAGCGATTGTGTATACTTGCACATTATTTGCGTATAATTTTATAGTACTCACAATACGCGAACAAGTTTTTGGCGCCGTTGCCGGGGATTGGCAATTGATGATGTTGAGTTTAGTTGTTGCACCATTTTATTTATTTTCTTTGTACATAGTTACTTGTTTTTGTGTTTACCTTTTTCAGGTGTTACGTTATCGCATGACAAGTAAAATACCCAAAGAACCATTATTTCATATAGAACATGAGGCTCATGTTGTTCAAAATCAAGTGAAGGATCCTACAGTTCTAAATGCCACGACAATTCCAAATGCTAGGAATGTTGCTCGACCACAAACTATTAAAGATTACTTAGCTCCCACCTTGGATGACCTAAAACCTGCTATTATAGCTCCCAAGATTCAGGCAACCCAATTCGAGCTCAAACCGGCTATGTTCGACATGTTGGACTTGATTGGAAAGTTTGGTGGTGCTCCTCATGAGGAAGCAAGGTAACATGTTCGAGAATTTTTGGAGGTCTGTGACTCCTTTCGACAAGAAGGTGTGCATGAAGATGTGCTGAAACTGAAGTTATTTCCATATTCTTTGAAAGATGATGCAGGGCATGGCTCAAATGGATTACCTTCCGGCTCTATAAGGTCTTGGGATGAATTGTGCAAAATTTTTTTGCTACGGCATAATCCACTGAATATGAACAACCATCATAGGAATGCCATAACATCTTTTCACCAAGCTGATGACGAGTCAATGCATGAGTGTTGGGACCGCTATAAAGAATTGTTTCACAAATGTACCAACCATGGATTCCATGACTGGACTCAAGTCGTGATGTTCTACAATGTAGCCAATGCACCCACGAGGATGATGCTAGATGCCTGGACAAATGACACTTTACTTGACAAATCACCTGAAGAGGCTTTTGGCATTCTTGATCGAATTGCTAACCATGATTACCAATTTCCATCTTCAAGGTTTGAAACTAAAAGGAAGGCATCTGGGACATTCAAGTTGGAAGCTGAAGATTCAGTGTCGGCCCAACTCTCCACCATCACCAATATATTGAAGAATTTGCAAAATTCTAATGAGGTGAAAGAAGTGAAGGTTGATAGCTCGGCATGTCTGTTATGCCTTGGCAATCACCATGAATGTGAATGCCCGAACAATCAAAACTATGCGGGAAGCTTCAATGGATGCAATAACAACCCTTACTCCAACACCTACAACCAAGGATGGAGTCATCATCCCAATTTCTCATGGGAAAATCAAAGAGCTCGTAATGTCAGTCATCTCGCTCAACAACAGTATATGGATGAGCCCCCAGCCTTTCAAATGAATATGCCATGGTATAATAAGGGGACAACATTTTCACTTAATACAAGTTCTCTAGAGGCCACTATGCAAGACTTTATGGCAACTAAAAAGGCTCTATTACAAGATCATGATGCATCTATTAAGAGTCAAGAAGAATTATTACAAACAAATTCAAGGGGCATGGTTGCAAAGTCATAATTTGTCTTTGAGAGCTTTGGAAATGCAAGTGGATCAAATTGCCACGGCATTACAAGAATACCAACTAGACAGATTGCCTAGTGATACTGAAGTTATTAAGGCTAAAGGCAGTGAGCAATTTAGTACATTCACCTCAGGAAGTGGCACCCAGATCTACAAAGATGCTAAGTTTGGGGGGGAAACACTCGAAGAACCTAGCTATGAGATTGTGCATGAAGAGTCTCAATTGCAAGAGGACTTACATTTGCTGGAGAACAAAGTTGAAGGTTCAATGAGTAAACCCAATGATGGCAGGCAAAATAATGCCACGGCAAAGGAAAAACCCCCACTAGCAGGAGTTGATGACCAAAGGGAATCTGCAGAATCATGCCACGACAATTTTGCATGCACTGGTGATTACTTGAAGCTTGATGAAGAAGACAAAGATGAGCGTAAGGATATTTCAAAGGAGACGGGTCAGTCTAGCTTACTTATAGCTAGACCAGGTACGAAATCTGAACCTCAGGATTTCATTGAATTTACTCAACCCCAATTAGTTGCCCATTTTTCTAGGCTAGAAATTGTGAAAGAACTAAGGAATAAAATGGAGAAACAATTCCCTGATGAGAAATTATTATTTTCCACGGCATTGTCGTGGTACGCTGACATTGTCAATTTTCTCGTTAGTGGTGTTTTGCTTCCCTACTTGAATAGCCAGGGCAAGAACAGATTGATGCAGGATGATGACCCTACTTCTTGAACGAATTTGCTGCCCAAGCAATTAAAAGATGTCACGGCAACGGGGAGAAAAAAGAGAGGACTACTGTAAAGGTCCTACAAATCGGGTTCTATCGACTTACACTAAAGGTGGCGTTGTTATATATGTGGAGAATTTTGGTCTATATTGGTGCTCCAATCGAACGCGACAAAAATGCCATAACAATTCATGATATTTTGGAGTTTGCATCCATTGAACCCTTTTTAATTTATTTTTTAGAAGTTTTATTTTGTCGTGAGTGTTTGTTTGTTTATTTTTATTTGTTTTATTTTTTTAGTTTTAATTTTAATATTATTTTTTAGGAAAGGGTGTTTTGAAGGATGAATATGATGAAATCTCACGAGGGAACTTCACAGGCTGCTGCAAACCAATATGCCACGACAAAGCTAGATGCAATTGAGGCTCTAACAAGATGCAGTCGTGGCACCTGTTCACAAGAAGATGCTCCCACATTGGGCTTATAATCTTCTAGTCATTCTGGACGAGATCTTGCCATCATTTGAGGATGCCACGACATTTGCAAATGTCACTCAGCAAGACAATACACCCAAGCCAGAGGGTGCTAACCCAGTCAGCATGGACTAGATGACGTCTGAAGTCATCTGTTGGGCGTATGGAGACCTCAACATCTAAGAACACTGAAGGCCCTAGCACACCAGCTGCTGAACCCAGTTCTGATCCTGACAAAAGCCCCACATCACTGAGGAAGTGCACCAGACGCAATACTACTAGCACTGCCAGCGCGACTCAACCACCATCTTAGGAAGACAAGGTTCCTTGCATGGAATTGCATCGCATCACATAGCATGTAGTCTACTTTAACTTAGTTTTTATTCAGCATTGAGGACAATGCTTCTCTCAAGTTTGGGGGAGGTAGTGTTCTTTGTAGAACATGTGTATGATAATATTAGCATAATGTTATGCCATGGCATCAGTAAATGGTAGGACAGTTAGATGGAAATGTTTTGATGATACCTGATGAAGATGAACTTTTTAGGCTAGAAATTAAATGTAAATGACTATTGAGAATGATAGAACTGGCTCTAGGGCTTGATGCTTTGTGAATTATTATTACATGATTTGTATGTTCTCTGTACTTAATGAACTTACAAAAGTTTTATGAAAGAACTCTGGTTAGCCTTGGCATTAAAATATGGTATTATGCTTAAATGATAAATCAATTAAAAAAACTCCCTTATCTCTGAATTTTGTTTAATTGTGAATAAATGCTTCGGCATAGTTGTAGAGGGACACTCCTATTTGCCGTGGCATTGCCTGGAACTCTCTTTAATAAATGGCAGCCACGCGCATACGAGTGAATGAAATTAGTCATGGGATGACTCTGTCTGACTAGCTTGGGGGTGGAAGGTATGCTCCCTTTCACCTAGAGTGTGGGATGGTAGGTGTGATGAGCTGACTCCCTTCGTAGCAGTGTAAAAAAAGTGAAAAAAATAAGAAAAAAAATGTGTAGTAAGTGAAAAGGGAGTATAAATGTGCTTAATGAATGAGTTAATGCCGTGGCAAAACTAGGGAACTCAATTAGAAATTGCCTAAATTCGTTAAGTATAGATTAGATACAATAAATCACACACACAACACCATAAAGAATCTTGACCTAGGGAAAAGTACTTGAATTCTTGATATGTCTAGCATGTAGAAGCCGATTTTTCTGAGGGTTGAAATTCAATTTTTGTCTTGTTGTCCTACTGTTGAAATTGCCATGACATTTTGATTGTGTTAATTGTTATCCATTGCTTGAGAATAGCTCAAGTTTGGGGGTGTGATAACTCTGTAAAAAGACTACTTTTAAGGCCTTTTTGACTTAAGTTATTGTTTGTTTAAGGGTACATATAAGTCATTTTAGATGTATGTAGCTGCATGTAATTGCATTTGTGGTGTGTTATTTTATTTTTTAAGGTGCTATATGAGGAGGAAGGTGTGGTTTTTTAGTGATGTGCAGGAAACAACAAGCAAATAGGCTGGGAAGTAATGTCGCGGCATCGCACGCTGAAGCAGATTGAAATGCCTCGGTATTTCTAGCGTAGAAAATGACAAAAATATACAGCTGTACGTGGACAGCTGGCTCTGCACATGAAATGATGGTTATAATAACCTGCTAGGGGAGCACTGACACCTGGAGGATAAGGTTCATGCACAACATGTGATTCTAGGGGTATGAGGGGTATTTTGCACCCAACAATATCCCAACAACATCATCATTACCCCTAGATATTTTTATTATATATTACACCTCACAAGAGAGAGTGTGTGTGGAAGAAAGGAGACGCATATTGTAGCAGAAAAATCATATTTTTATTTTCCATTTTCCTTTCTTCTTCCTTGGGTTTTCCTCCATTGATAAAGCTTCAAGGAGTGGCGAGCTAGGCGTCGAGAGGAGCTAGCGAGCTAAGGCGGTTTGTGGTGGCCGAGGAGACCTCCGGTGGCGCGCCTCGAAGGCTCTTTCTCACTTCCCTTTGCTGTTATTTTATTTATTTTATTAGTGGGTTTATTGGAACGAATATTTTGTGGATTTTTCTATGGATATTTCGAACCCCACCATGAACTAACTTATTTGGTGGTGTTGGTTTAATGGATGTTTTAACTTTATTTTAATGGTATACTTAAGTTTATTTTGGTTCTTTATTTGCTTTGTTTATGAATGCTTCACCATCTAGGCTTGTATGAGGCATGGAAATGTTCATTTCTTAGATGAAGGTTAGGTGTTCGGAAGAATCCTAAGCTAAAAATACTTGTAAGTATTCGGGAGAAACGCAAGGCAAGATCCTCATAAGCAATGGGTTATAGTATTTTCAAGGGGCTTTGAACCGGCCTAGGAATATTATAACCTAATCCCTTAGATCTCGGAAGAGACTAGGATAGGATTTCAACGACTAAAAAGGGTGTCTTTATCAATAGGGTAGGCTGTCCAACGTCGTTGAGTGAGAGCAGATGCCTTGGCATGTTATTCTATTAGGTTCATGTGAGAACATTTTAGGAAAGCCCTGTCGAGTAAGTAAAGACCAGATAGCTTAAATCTGCCTGAGAGATAAGTTTAGCATTCTTAGATCAATCCCTACCATTCATTCCATTGAAAGCTTGTCACGTGAGGATTATCTTCTTTTTATTTTATTTTCTATTTATTTACTGTTTTTTACCATTTTCCTTTGCCATGACATTTCCTTTTTGTTACTCATACACATTTCATTTGCTTCAACATAATCATTTGTGAATACCATTAGCTATACTTAATTACTTTAGAATAGTGCATAAACTTTACTCAATATCCTTCCAATCCCTGTGGAGACGATACTCACTCATCACTTTATTACTTGAGCGATTGTGTATACTTGCACATTATTTGCGTATAATTTTATAGTACTCACAATACGCGAACACATTCCATGCTCCCATGTCACTTGTTTTAATGAAGTACATCATCCTATTTTTCCAATAGGCATAGTTAGCCCCATTGAAGAAAGGAGGCTTATTGACGGGCATTGAATCGAGACCGGAGTCGAAGTTTGAAGTAGAGGCCATTGATGACTTTGATTATCGATGTAACTCTTCCCGAATCGACTCAAGAGGTGATTAAACCTTCAAATGAGTTAGTCTCTGATACCAATTGTTGAGTTAATCGATCGATGGAATAGGCCAAGAGGGGGGTGAATTGGCAATACAAATTTTGGTGGAAGCTTTTACAGAAAATTGAAAGTAATTGCATAGCGATTTACAGTGGTTCGACTTTATCAACCAAAGTCTACGTCCACTACCTTAGCTATCCACACTAAGGATTTTCCAACAAATTCACTAATTTGTTCTTTCTTTTGAGGCCAAAGAGATAACCTTACAACAACCTCAAGAATATACCCCAATTCTTTAGAACACTCTTTCCCAAAGAGAAGATTACAAATTTGCAAACTTACAAGGAAATCCTCACAAGGTAGATTGTTTGCACAATTCTAGAAAAAAGAAAAGAATACTCAAGAATGAATACAATTGAGTACAAATAGTGTTCTTGAAAGCAAAATGAATATTGAATGAAAAATAGGCTTGAAATGCACAAACTTGAGGTTTGATGCTTTCTCTTTGATTCTCTCTTGATTCTAGTTGCTTGTTGTTTTTTGTTGTTGATCAATGGCTTCTAAGCTTGTCTAAATACACCTTGAATCACTTCTGAACGTTGGGGATGATTAGTGGAGTCAATAGAGTCGTTTAAGTGTGAAAACAATTAATTAAAGCAGTTGGGAGTGTCAGTGCATCGATGCATACCCATGGTGCATCAGTGTAAAATTCAAATATTTTGACCGTTGGACCCTTAGTGCATCGGTGCACTAAGAGTGCATCGATGCATCAAGTGCATTCGATGTTTCAAAATAGCCAGAGTGCATCGATGCATGGCTGGCTGGTGCATCGATGCATCAAATACATTCGATGTTTTCATAAAATCCTCAGTGCATCGGTGCATGGTAAGTGCATCGATGCATGAAATGCATTCGATGTTCAATTTAATTCATGGTGCATCGATGCATGGATTGGTGCATCGGTGCATCACTCTGAAAAATTGATTTTAGGCTTGATTTTGGTTCAAAATACTTTGTGAAAATTTGTTTAAAAATAGTTTAAGTATAAAACACAAATTTACACATTTAGTAAGGTTTAAAATTGATCTTGAAAGACTTGGAGTAATAGCTTGATATTCGAGTAATTAAATCGAATATACTTTTAGAAAATCATTTGTAAAATCTTAAAATTCATTTAACTTAATTTGTTATGTCGAAACATCAAAATGTTTTCAACAAACATTCTTGTTGTGTGGCATAAGAATTGAAGTTAAACCCCAAACATTAATCTAATGAAAAATAAAATCAATATGTAATAAGGTCAAATTCAATCTATCATCTCAAAATTCCCTGAACTTAGACCTCTTGCACACCGATATATAAATGCCCACTTACATCTAATGACAAATTTTTAGTTTTACACAATTTTAATATTGATGGAGGAATGAAAATAAATGAATGAGATTATATCTTTATTTTTTTTCCGGTGAATATCTTCTCATTTCCTACTTGTTAATCTCAATTATTTATTTCACTCATCATCAAACGAACCTAAAAATATGTAAAATTAAAAATTTTACACTAGATATAAGTAGATATTGCCCTGTATATATAAAATTTAACCTAATATATAAAAGTTGTTTATAACTAACTAAATCCGACCTTAGTTTCTAAACAAAGAATTAATTTTGAAAAAATCCTAATCATTAGACTTTTAGAAATCTAGAGAGAAAAATGCAAAAAATTGCTTCACCCCTTTTACTCTTATGTTTTACCTTTCATAAATAAAAGTAAATGGTTTGTTAGTTAGCTATATAGGTTTTTTGGATTTTATAAATATAACATCCTTCAAATATTATTTACGAAAATAATACCTATTTTTATCATTTGAGCAAAGTTATGCTCTATCAATTATGCTTTCTCAAAAAATAATGTTTGACAGAAAGTATATTTGTTCTCTGTGACAACCCAATCAATATATGTCTCAATTCATGTAAAATGTGCAATTAACCAAATATCAAATTATAAATTATAAAATTAAGGATAAATGATACAAATCGTCATTAATGTTTGAGTAAATTTTCATTTTTCCTATTAGAGTTTCAAAAGAAACAAATCGATCGTTAATATTATTGATTTGTAATAAATCAATTATTTGTCGTTAACAACCGTTACTGTGGGCGATAGAAAATTGATGTGGCGCGATAGAAAATACCTGGCAAGTTGACCGTTTAACATGTCATTAGATTACCCTTTAACCCCATTCTCATCTCTTTCCTTCTTACCGTGAACAAACTCATCACAATGCCAAACTCTTCCATTAAGGGATCTATTAGTAGCATTGGCATTTTTAGATGCTTGATTGTAGTATTTCAGCAATGCAGTTCTTGATAATGAAACCTTCTCCCCATTAAGTATCACCCAAACATTATTTTTCGACTTTCTAGCTATCTCTTTTCTAGAATGCTTATCAAACGTAGAAGGAGTCAAATTTTCTTCATTGCAACCAGGAGTGCATTCACATGTGATTTCAAGGTCGCCATATCTATGCCTGGTAAACCCACATGCCACTTATATAAAATCTATTCCTTTCTTCAAGCCACTATCAACTCCTCTTCGTAAAAGATCATCGACCCACCCTCTCTTTCTACTTCATTCTCCATTCTCTCTCTAACAAGATCTCTTCCCCCTCCCCTAGACGATATCAAACAAACCAAAACAAACACACACATGCTCAAACATTCTTCTCCTTATTAGGTTTCCCGAAAAGAAACTGAACCCAGAAACCCCAAAGAAGAGAGAAATCGAATATGGGTAATTTTGAAAAGAGATTTTATAACAGGTCTTGGTTTACGGTACTTATAAATGCAGCAGCAGGAGCCAGCACCGTCGATTCACTCCAAGTGTAGCCCAGGAGTCGACTCACATTTTTGACGAGTTACCTAAAGCAACCATCATTTCCGTCTCTAGACCCGACGCCGATGATACCAACCCCATGCTTTTGTCTTACACTATCGAATTTCGAAACAAACATGTAAGTTTTCCTTTTTGATCAGATTCCTCAAATTTGTTTGAAATTTTGAAATTCGAATGATAACGTTTTTCTACTTTTGGTTGTTTCAGTTTAAGTGGCGGTTATTGAAGAAGGCTTTGCACATTTTCTACTTGCACTTTGCTTTGAAGAAGTGATTGTTTATCGAAGAAATTCACGAGAAGCAAGAACATGTCTGTGTAGATATAACGACAATGTTTATATTAAAGGTTAAAAAAATGGCTTCAAAATCTAGTAATAAGAGACCAGATATATAAGTTTGTTCCGGATGAAGATGTTAATTTATTACATCATGATGGGTTTAGGATCTCTTTCTTTCTTTTCTCATCCTCGCCTTTCTTGTTTCCTTTCTTTTTTTTTGCAGCAAAAACAAAGAAGAACCATCATTTAATACTTCATACTGATTAATAATGAAAAGAGAAGAGAAATGAGACAATATGAAACAGTAAGAAAGAAAGAGAGCATAATGGGGTTGTAGGGGAGTCAAATGGCAGTTCAAACAATTAGTGTTCTAGGTTAGCAGTTAACATGTCACGTCAGTTTTTTTTACCTATTGTAACGGCTGTTAACAGAAAGTGATTGATTTATTATAAATTAATAATGTTAATGGCCGATTTTTTAATTTTGAAACTACAATGGAAAAAAATCTTACTCAAACACTAATGACGATTGATTTACCCTAAATTTAAATATGTAAAATTTTAGAAAGCGTGAGAGACGAAACATACTTTCTCATTGCATTTCAGCACCCTTATAAATCTCCCACCCTTTTTTCTTCTTTCATTAAGTAAACAAATAACACAGCACAATAGAAATTTCTAAAAATATTTTCCAATGGTTTTAGATCTATTATTTTTTATAAGTTTCGATATTTTTTTAATTTAATATTTACTTATTTATTTACTTATTTATTTTAGTTATTATTTAAATTTATGTATTTATTATACTTTAGAGCTTAGGTATTTTAATTAATATTTAATTTTCAGCAAATATTTTTTTATTTCTTGTAGTTATTATATTTATTGTAGTATAGATATTTTTTTATATTTTAGTATAGTTATTAAACTTTTCGTGTAGTTATTAGATTATACTTTTTATATATAAATTTTATTTTATTTTAAGATTAATGACGATATTTATAAAATAATTTTATTAATATTCCAATTTAAAATATTTTATAGTTAAAAAAGAAAATATTTAGATTAGATGTGAAACATATTTCTAGCTGCTAACTAAATACGGTACAGAAACTAATTCTGTTATCAATTATATTTTATTAATTGATATGTAAATAATATTTTTTATTAAATAATTTATTTATTTATTTTTAAATTAGTAGGCCGTTGATTGTATTATGGAATCACTTTTTCACAACGTAAAGAGACATTTCCATAGTTATTACTGAGTACTTATAGTAAGACATATTTTTTTTATCTCAAGTGCTCTGAGGTTGTAAACTGCAACCAATACTTATTTTTATACCGAGAGAGTTGGAGACCAAAGACACATATTTTCCATATCTATAGGAAGAGTGTAAAATCACTTTGAATGATGTTTCACTCCAGCTAGTACTCTAGCTCGATGGTCGTGTTATGACCTGTACGAGTGAAATAAACTTGTGTAGTTTGTGCTACTTATTGTTTAGAAATGTGTCAAATGATTTCAATGGTGATTGAATTTCTATGAAGTGACTTGTACAAAACATCGACAAAATAGAAGAAGACTAATCTGAAGAGGATGTAAAGGTATTTGCATGTGTGTGTATTTGAGGGTCATGAGGGGAGCTCTCATGCCTAAAAAAACTTTAATATCAAGTGCATTTAATATGATTGTGTCACCTCTAAGATTTTTCAAAGTGAGAACATTTGGTTGGAGAACAACAATTTTGGTATTTCTTTTTAGAAAAATTTGTAGAGAGATTAATCCATAAAAAACTATCATCGGTGGATATCTATTACTTTTGCAGTCATGAGTGTAGTATCGTCTGCCTTTTTTATGCTCACATGTTGACGTGTCATTATCCTTCCCCCTCATAACTAGGTAATTTTATTTTTTATTTGATGCATAAATAAGTCATTAGGATATTTTGGATGAGCTTAATCATATTATTAATTGGTCAAAAAGTGAGACTAGAGGTTCATGTTAATAATTAGAAATTTCTTATCATTATCATAATAATTAGAAATTTGTTTATAAGTTTAATATGAATAATAAAAATATTTTTTTGTAGATCATTTGAATGCTCAATATAAATCATGAATTGAATACTTCCATCAAAGAAGATATGTGTGGTTCATTAGAAGTACCCACAAGCATTTGCTTATAGAATGGTGGAGGGAGGAAGAGGTAGCAATACTTTCCGTCTGACTCTTGTGTAGACGCTCATTTTGTCCGGAATTTCATTCAAGGCCCATTACATCTTTCAATTCATTTACAAGCCCCACGACCAGTCATATGCCGATGATGTTTTCATATATCGATCGATGAGCTTTATTTAAAGAGAATATGAGCTTTATGGTAATAATAATAATAATCTTTTGAAAAGAATATTATTATTTCCTAAAGTATAGTAGATCCAAATCAATCTAAGAAGGAAAATAATATGTCTTTTATGAGGAGAGATTTTCAAATCTCGTAATAAAGGAAAATATCTTTTTTGAAAAGGATAAATAGTCATTCCTGTAAATCAAAAGGGGACCTGTCGACTGAGTTCGACATTTTCGCTGTCAAAATCGAAGCCGATCAAAAGCTCGTGGGAACCACGGTGAATCTGATTATCACGTACGTGAAGCTGACCAACCATATTTCGACACCGCAGGCGCTGTTGGATCTAGGAGTCGAGGTGATAAAAACGCTCGGTACATACCTCGCCTATGCTTACTATGTTGTTTAATATTGTATTCAAGTAAACAAGAAGCTGTTTTCGACAACTTTAACTATGCTTTTATGTAATTTCGTGTGTGTTTGGGTGTGCTTGATTGAAGTATGAAAAGCTTCTAGTTTGATATTATTGCTTGAGCTAATGTATGACGTGTATGAATATATATATATATATTAAATATTTTAGCACATGTGTATATTTTCCCATATTTTATATTTGAATACATTCGTAATAAATACATCAAATAATTGTTTTCTTATTAAATTTTGGATATATATATATATATATATATATATATATAAATTTATTTTCATATTATGTATTAAATATTCCCTTCACCATATGTACATATTATAATGTATAAAAGCGATAAATATTTTATACCTCCACTTTTCGTATTAAAAAATAGTTCATGAATTTTTTGTATATATTTATGTTAAATATGACTTAGTCAACCTTTCGAACCGATGTGGTAGCAGCCGAGGTCATGTTAACACCAGATTATGTGGCATGGAGAGCTGTAAGGAAGAATGATGTTATCCCCTTAGCGGATCGTGATCAAGTTATTCCTGTAAAAGCGCAGTTCAGGTACGTGCCGTCTGAGTTGGAAATATTGAAGAGTGAACAGGAAGTCGAAATTGCCAGAAAGGAGGTAGAGTGTGAAGCTCTTAGGTAGGAGAATTTCATGTTAGACATCGATAGTGGATTCTATAGAAAGCTATTCGAGCTCATGAGAAAGAGAAATGATGATATTGAGGCCGATTTTGTGGACCTGTAGAAAGATTACCAGAAAGTGAATCGTGCCTGGGAAATTGTTGGATTAGGAAAAACTTCAGAACAGTGGAAGTTAGAGCTCAAAGCTGAAAAGGATCATCGGGTTAAGGACGTCAGAGCTGAAAGAGAACGTCGGGTTAAAGAACTAGAGGCAGAGAGGAAGAAAAAATATCAAGAACTCGAGATAAAAAAGAAGTCATGGGCTAGTGCACTAAGTAGTGAAACAAAAGAAGCTAAAGTATTGAGACAGAGGCACACCTTGAGCAAGAAACGAGAAGAGGAGCACACTTTTGAAATACAAGGGTTGCAAGCTAATATTGAGGAGCTCAAAGTTGAAAATCAGAGCAGATTAAGCGATATTGAGGAGGGAAAATGAAGAATAGAGCAATTAGAAATTGAGAAAAGTAATATGTTTCAAGGGTTCAGAATGGAGGTGAATAGCATGCAAAATGAACTTGAGATTAGAGGACAAAGAATAGGCGAGCTCGAAGCTAATAAGAGGCGAGCCAGTGAAGAATTGAAATTAGAAAGACAACATAGAGATCGTGTGCTCCAAGGCAAATAGGATGAAATGTTCCTTTGGATGCAAATATGTGTAACAAAGAACAAACGAATAGAGGCCCTCAATCGAGAGATACAAGAGATGGAAGCAAGGCATGAGGAAAAGTTAGCTCAGGCTCAGGCAAAGAATGAAGAGTATAGTGCCTACATTCTGCAGCTAAAAAATTCCTTGTTCACAGAGAATAGTCAGCGCTAGCCGCCGGATCTAAGGGTTAGCCTCGAAGAGAACACCGCTTTGCAAAGAAAGATACATGATTTAGAGGGTGCCTTACAAAACTGTTAAATACAGATCACTAGTCTTGAGCGCACTATCCAAAATACCCGCCAACAATGTAAGAACTCGAGTGATCGTTTTGAATACTGGAAAATGAATGTGAATAGTATAATCCTTAAAACCATGAATCAATTAAGTGGTATTGCAAGGTAGTTGGGAGGGATAAACATTTAAGTGAGAGTCATCCAGAGCTATACAAGTCCAACATCAGATCTGGAAGAAATGGTCATTTGACTTGTCAATGAGATAATGGAGCTGAGCAATAGAGCTAGGCCTTTTCTGTAATGGATTTTTCTTGTAATGAAAGTGTTTTTGTCCTAAATGAAAGTTGTTCTAAGATTGATTACTTCTTATGAATCAATGCCTTTCTGCATACATTTACATTTTATTTACTATTTGTTCATCGTTTTATTCCCACATAATTTGCATTCATTTTCAAAACATCAAAATTAACAACAAAGGGTACACTACAGAGAATACTGAGAACTTTCAAGCATCCTTATAACACCCGAAAGAAAGCCATGGATGAAAAAATTGTTCAAATTGAGAAAACCCAGCTAGAGTTGCAATAGAATATAAAGAAGATGAAAGAAGACGTGTTGAATGCTCAGAAGGAAATGTTTGCTAAGTTTGTAAGTCTACTGGAAGGAATGAATCCTGAACATGGAAAAAGCCCTATACCTAGAACTATAACTGAGGGACCACTTTACCCCCAGGGTTCACCCTAGCACAATCTCAAAATGTTCAAGAAACTCATGTTCATACTGGGAAGTTACACATCAATCCTGTAAGTGCTTCTGTGAATCTGTATCCTAGATCTAGTTCACATCCTTAAGAACATCCATATCACTAGGTTCTAGACCTTGATGAAGAAGATAGAAAAGACCAAAACAAGCAATTGGAGGAACAATATAAATAGTTAGCAAACGAAGTCAGAGCTATGAAAGAAGATACCAGCATATACGTACTTGACGCTAAAGAATTAAGTCTAGTCCCTGATTTGGTCTTACCTCCAAAGTTCAAGACTCCTGACTTTGAGAAATTTGACAGTACCAGATGTCCCTCTGCTCATATTACGATGTTCTATAGGAAAATGAATGGTTACATAGGGAATGATCAATTATTGATACACTGCTTCCAAGAAAGCTTGATAGGTTCAACAATACAATGGTATAATCAACTAAGTAGAGCTAATATTAGGTCATGGAAAGACCTGGCCAAATCCTTACTTGAGCAGTATTAACATGTAAAAGATGTTAGGCCTAACTAATGATGTTGCAAGGTATGGAAAAGAAGTCTAATGAGAGTTTTAGATAATACGCTCAAAGATGGAGGGACGTAGTAGTGCAAGTCCATCCACCACTAGAAGAGGTGGAAACGAATATGCTTTTTGTTAATACCTTAAGGGCTATTTTTTCACGCACCTTATTGGTAATCCTTATCGAAGTTTTACCGATATAGTTACGGCGGGAGAAATAATTGAAATGGCAATCAAAAGTGGAAAGCTCGAGGGAGGGGAGTCTAATAAGAGACCACCAATGAGGAAAAAAGAAAATGAAATTAGCAATGTGGGACAATATGATTCTAATAGTATCACCATGTCCCGACCTCAGGGAACAGGGTCATCAACCCAAAATGGCAATAGACAAGGGGCAACAGACCAGATGAGAGAGAGGCCTCAATTCGACCTTATCCCGATGACTTATGAAGAATTGTTTTAGATATTATATGATCGACATGTAGTTTCACCATATCATGTGGCACCAATACAACCTCTTTATCCCAAATGGTACGATGCTAGTGTTCAATGTGAGTACCATGCCGGGAATCCTAGATATTCTATCGAAAATTGCACTGCATTTAAAAGGTCGTCCAAGCTTTGAGAACAAGGAATGTCATCAATTTTGGTGACAACGAACAACCAAATATAGCCTAAAATCTGTGCCAAACCATCCAGTGCATGGATTAACGCAATTACTAAAGAGAAAGGAAGAAGAATTATCAGGAAGGTTGGTGAGGTAGAATCGCCCATGTATTGGGTGTGGAGCCAAATGATTAAGGTGGGACTATTGAGGCCCAATCTTTCATCTGAAATATTTAACAATGAGGAGGTATGACATTATCATAACTGTGAAGGACACAATATTCAACAATGTCCTGATTTCCTATCTCTGGTACAAGAAATGATGGATAACAAAGAAATTGAGATTTTCAAAGAGACTTATGAAGAATATGAAGCGGAAATTTATGCTTCATAAGGATCATACAAAGGGGTTTACAATGCTATTTGTCCCCTAATAATTACTCCGAAGACTCGGGTGTCATAAATGGTAGCACCGAAGGTGGTTATTATACCTCCATCTCCCTTCCCATATAGAGATAATAAACAAGTACTATAGAGGTATGATTGTCAGATGGGAGAAACTGCGAAGGAAAATGAGGAAATAGATGAGGTGGGACACTTTACTAGAAGTGTCAGATGTTATTCTAAAGAGCCTGAGAAGAAGATTACTGTCGAAAAAGGAAAAAAAAGGTTAATGTGTAGATAAAAGAATATGAGCCCGTCATCAATGAACCTGTAACTGAGAATGAAGCAGTGGAATTTTTAAAATTCTTGAAACACAGTGAGTACATCATTGTTGAACAACTGCACAAGCTATCTACTAGTATTTATGTTATATCACTTTTTTTTTAGTTCAGAGGCACATTGAAACGCCTTGTTAAAAGTTTTGAACTAAACATTTGTCCCGAAAGAGTTGTCTATAGAAAAGTTAGACCGACTAGTTACCAATATACAAGCTGATAACTTTTTATCTTTTTTCTGAGGATGAGATTCCTTCAGGGATGATTGGAAGTCATAAGGCTCTACACATCAAAGTTATGTGCAGATGACATGTTTTGTCCAGAGTATTGGTGGATAATGGTTCAGTTTTAAATGTAATTCCCTTGGTGACTCTGAAGAAGCTACCAATAGATAGTACACTTATGAGGAATTTTCAGAGTGTGGTTCGAGCTTTCGATGGGACTAAAAGATGAGTGTTAGATAAGATTGATATTCCTCTCACTATTGGTCCAGCAAATTATGAAGTGGAGTTTCTAGTGATGGACATTATGCCCACATACAATTGTTTCTTGGGAAGACCTTGGATTCATGAGGCCGGTGCAGTTCCATCAACATTGCACCAAAGGCTTAAATTTGTAATTGATGGAAGGCTGGTATGTATTCACGCTGAAGAGGACACTATTGCTTCAGTTTCTACTATTGCTCCGTATGTTGAAGAGGATGAGCAAGCTGTTGAATGTTCTTTCATATCACTAGAGTTTGTTAATGCCACATTTGTGGCCGAATGAAAGAAAATATCAATGCCTAGACTGTCAAACTGTACCAAAATGAGACTTAAACTGACATTCGGAAGATGAACGAAAGTTGGAAAAGGGATAGCAAGTCAGTTGCAAGGGCCGGTGAATCCAATCTACCCATTTCTAAAAAAGATAAGTTTGGTTTGGGGTATCAACCAACTTTAAGAGAAAAGCTAAGGGGCATTAAAAAGAGCCAGGAAATGAGAAAGACAAGATTAGTCGGCAAAGACCTTAACTGGGAACCCATGACCTTCCCGCCGTTGGGTAGCACTTTCGTATCATAAGGACATATGTTCCAAAGGGATCCACGAAACAAGCAAATGATGCTTGAGAATGTCTTGGGATAGATAGGTATTAATGCAATCACGGATGATGAATTTGAATAAGTGAGAGCTACATGCATTTACCCTGTACCATCGGGTTTCATCTTGAACAATTGGAATGCTGTTGAACTGGCTTTAGTTTACAAATCTTTTACAGAGTAATACACTAAAACTTTTCCCTATTGTTCATACCATGGGGCAATAGGTGATTTTATATAAAGGGTTAAGTTATTTGTTTTTGCTTACTTTTAATAAAAGATGCATTCTTATTAATTCAAAATGGCAAACATTTTCCCATACATTTTTCTTTCTTTGGTAAATGTATGTATTATTTCTTTCTATTAATTTATATGGGAAAAGATTCCCATAATATATTATATATATATATATATATATATATATATATAATGTATATATATTATTCTTTCAGGAACTCAGATATCAATAATATGAATGCTGATGATACTGACCCGGAGATTGATTTTGAGATGCCTATATGCCAAGGGAAAATTGAAGATTGTGATGATGATAAGGGAGATGAACTACCTTCTGAACTGCTAAAAATGGTGGAAAAGGAAGATAAACAGATTCTGCCTCATGAGGAGCTTACTGAGATCTTGAATTTGGGAACGAATGATGGTAAGAAAGAAGTAAAGATTGGTACCGATCTTTCTGTTGAAAGATGACAGAATTTGATAGAATTGCTTCAATAATACAATGATGTATTGGCTTGGTCGTACGAAGATAGGCCATGTTTAGATACAGAATTGGTTGTCCACAAATTGCTGATTAAGCCTGAATGTAAGCCTGTACAACAAAAGCTGAGAAGAATGAGACCTGAGATGCTACTCAAAATTAAAGAAGAAGTGAAGAAACAATTGGACGTTGGGTTCCTTAAGGTGGTCAAATATCTTGAGTGGGTGGCAAATATAGTCCTAGTGCCAAAGAAAGATGGGAAAGTTTGTATGTGTGTCGACTACAGAGATGTCAACATAGCTAGTCCAAAGGATAATTTTCCTCTACCACTATAGACACTTTGGTGGATAATATTGCTAGAAATTCTTTGTTCTCATTTATGGATGGTTTCTCTGGCTATAATCAAATCAAAATACACCTTGAAGATATGGAAAAAAATGACGTTTGTTACCATGTGGGGTATATTTTGTTATAAAGTAATGCTGTTTGGATTAAAAAATACAGGGGCAATATATCAAAGGGCCATGGTGACATTATTTCATAACATGATGCATAAAGAGATAGAAGTCTATGTCAATGATATGATTGTCAAAGACAAGATCGAGGAAAAACACATTGAGAATTTAAGAAAGCTCCTTCAAAGGCTAAGAAAATGCCAGCTAAAACTCAACCCAAATAAGTGTACTTTTGTGGTGACATCTGGAAAGCTTTTGGGATTTTTAGTAAGCCGAAATGGAGTGGAAATAGATCCGGATAAAGTAAAAGCCATTCAATATTTTCCACCCCCACGAACGCAAAAAGAGGTTCGAGGATTTTTTGTAAGATTTAATTATATAACTCGATTTATCTCACAGTTGACGGAAAAATGTGATCCCATATTTCTCCTTCTTCACAAGAATAAATCAGTGCAATGGAGTGAGGATTGTCAAGAGGCCTTTGAAGAAGTGAAGAAATATTTTTCGAATACTCTAATTTTAGTGCCACCCATCTCAAGTAAACCCTTAATTCTTTATTTGTTAGTCTATGAAAATTCAATGGGGTGTGTACTGGGACAACATGACCAAACTAAAAGAAGAAAAGGACTATCTATTATCTCAGTAAGAAGTTCACCGAATGTGAGAGTAGATACTCGCTAATTGAAAAATTGTGTTGCGTTCTAGTATGTGCTTCCAGGAGCCTTAGGCAATATATGTTGTATCATACTACTTGGCTTATATCCAAGCTTGATCCGTTGAAGTATCTAATGAGTGTGCCTACATTATCTGGAAGATTAGCTCGTTGGCAAATCCTGTTGTCTGAATTTGATATCCAGTTTGTAAGCGAAAAAGCGGTTAAAGGGAGTGCTATAACAGAATTCATTGCAAGTAGGGCTTTTGAAGAATATGAGTCATTGAACTTTGATTTTCCAAATGAGGGTTTAATGGCTATTTCAGTGGAAAAAGCAGTTACATCCACCAGTTAATATTGGAAAATAAACTTTGATGGTGCTTCAAATGCCTTGGGGCATGGGATTGGGGCAATCTTGGTCTCACTAAATGAAAAACATTATCCTTTTACCAGTCGGCTCAATTTTGATAGTACGAACAATATGACTGAGTATGAGGCTTGTGTTATGAGTCTTAAAGCTGCCATTGAACGCAAAGTGAAAATACTCAATGTATATGGGGATTCATCTCTGGTAATTTACCAACTCAGAGGAGAATGGGAAACAAAAGATCTCAAGCTTGTAAAATACCGTAAATTAATTGTGGAACTTATTGAAGAATTTGAAGAAGTAACTTTCAATTACCTCCCAGAGAAGAAAATCAAATGGTAGATGCCTTGGCTACTTTGGCAGCAGAATTTAAGAAGAACAAGCACTCAAATATGATGTCTATTGAAATGAAGGCTTATGAGTATCCAACCCATTTCTTTAATATTGAAGAGGAAGAATATGGAAACCCCTGGTATTATGATATCTTGCAATATATAAGATATCAGTATTATTCTGAACATGCGACTGAGAATAACAAAAGAACCATTAGAAGAATGGCAGCAGCGTATGTGCTCGATGGTGAGACCCTATACATGAAAAGCTTGGACCAGGTCCTATTAAGGTCTGTGGACACTAAAATGCCAAAACTATTCTTGAAGAAGTACATGAAGAAATATGTGGTACTCATGCTAATGGACATGTTATGACTAGGTAAATTATGAGATTTGGGTACTATTGGTCAACTGTGGAAACTGACTGTATCAATTATGCCCGAAAGTGTCATAAATGTCAGTTTTATGGAGATAGGATACATAACCCTCCTCATCCATTGCATGTGATGACAGCTCTGTGACTATTCTCAATATGAGGGATGAATGTTATTGGAAAAATTTCGCCCAAAGCTTCAAACGGTCATCGCTTCATTATGGTAGCAATAGAGTAATTCAACAAATTGGTAGAAGCAACTTTCTATGCAAACATTACCTAGTCAACAATATGTAAATTCTTAAAGAAGGAAATCATCTGTAGATATGACTTACCAAAGAGGATTATCTCTGACAATGCATTGAATTTAAACAAAAAGATGATGGATGATATCTATAAGTAATTCAAAATAAAGCACCATAATTCCACCACTTATTACCCGAAGATGAATGAGGCAGTAGAGGCAGCTAATAAGAACATTAAGAGGCTTATAGAGAAGATGACCGAGACTTATAAGGATTGGCATGAGAAGTTGCCATTTGCTCTGTTTGCCTATCGAACTTCAGGACGGACGTCAACTGAGGCAACTCCATTTTCTTTAGTTTATGGGATGGAAGTTGTCTTCCCTATTGAGGTGGAAATTCTCTCACTTCGGTTTCTGTCAGAGGTAAAGCTAAATGAGGCAGAATGAGTACAAGCTAGATATGACCAATTGAATTTGATTGAAGAAAAGAAATTAAAAGCTATTTGTCATGGTCAGATGTACCAGAAACGTATGATACGAGCACCTGATAAGAAAGTTCATCTTCGAGAATTCCATGAAGGAGATCTGGTGCTTAGAAGGATCTTACCCATTCAGAAAGATTTTCGAGAAAAATGGATGCCCAACTGGGAATGACCTTATGTTGTCAAGAAAACCTTTTCTGGGGGAGCTCTAGTCCTAACTGAGTTGGATGGAGCTGAATTACCCTATCTAGTGAATTAAGATGCAGTTAAGATATATTTTACGTGAAAAAAAAAGAAAAAAGAATTAAAGGGGGTTCGAGATGAAAATCCAAAAAAGGCGTCTTGAAACCAAAGGAGGTCTCAAGTTGAAAACCCGCAAAGGGCAGCTTGAGTTTTGTTTAAATTCATAATTCTTGCATGGTGGAGGTCCTGAATTGATTTTGGAAGTTGAAAGAGCTCATGATATGGGTAGTAACAATGTCAGTTGGTGATCAGGGTTGGGACTAAAGATTAATGAGTCTCGATAAAAACAACCATGAGAGAAATTGAATGCATATTAGATTCAATACTGGTTTAGGGCATCCAACATTTAGAGATTTGGTAATTTAGAAAGAGATTCACACCCTTACGCACCGTCACAATTTTAGAGATCCTTTTGATAGAAGCTACACTCGAGTCGTTCTAACAGCGTGCCAGTTCAAAAGCATACGCATTATTGCTATCTGAAGGTGCCTACACTTTTATTCTTTTACTTTTTCCAGTTAAAAGTTTGCCATGTAGTTAACCAAAAATTCTCTACTTTTTATATAAATAAAAAGAGATACTTTCTTGTTAAAATTCCT
This sequence comes from Hibiscus syriacus, assembly GCF_006381635.1. Taxonomy (NCBI): domain Eukaryota; kingdom Viridiplantae; phylum Streptophyta; class Magnoliopsida; order Malvales; family Malvaceae; genus Hibiscus; species Hibiscus syriacus. The sequence goes on along the minus strand of NW_024063533.1, from coordinate 7,348,234 downwards.
TTTTGCAAGCATCTTACTTTGAAGAGTAAAAACATATAGCTTAACTTGAAGTACATGAAATCATTATGTATTATTGTGTAAAAAGTTTTGAAAAACGCAGGTATTCGGAAGCTGATAATAGCTTAAACATGTAATTTGAATGGTTATGGGAAGTTAAAACTTTGGAATAAATAAAAGGTCTCAACCATTGCCCTAAAATGATTGTCACTAATCAGGAAGATGATCATGGGTACTGGTGGGTTTCAAGAAAGAATGGAATCAAGGTCTTGTTGAACCAAGATATATGGTATTGAGATTGTTAACTGGGGTGAACTGGTTGAATGTTCTGGGCCCGAGATGAAACCTAATTCCATTGAGATAAAATACAGATGGTGTTCCTTTGAAGAAGAAAATGCATTAAATTGCATAATTGCATATATTTTAAGCATAAATAGGATCATGGCATTCATAAATGCATGATGATTTAAATGTCTACAGGTTTCCCAAAGATAGTTGAAGATTGGAGATATTGAAACATCAAGATGGGGATAACCAGTTTCAAAATCTTGAAAAGAGGGGTGTTTAGATGAAAATTGAGCCAAAGTTCGACCTTTGAAGCAAATCAATCTTAAGCCTTCACAGAAGAGTAGTGAAGCAAATCAATCTCGAGTCTGAGCTCCCTTGAATGAATAGTGGAACAGACTCATTTTTCGAAGATTGTTCAAGTCCTATACTCCTTGAAAGAATAGAGAGCGAACACATTTGTTGAAGATTGTTTGAGTCCTATACTCTCTGAAAGAATAGGGAGCGGACATGTTTGTTGAAGATTGTTCGAGTCCTATACTCCTTGAAAGAATATAGAGCAAACACATTTGTTGAAGATTGTTTGAGTCCTATACTCTCTAAAAGAATAGGGAGCAGACACGTTTGTTGAAGATTGTTTGAGACTTATACTCTCTGAAAGAATAGGGAGCGGACCCGTTTGTCGAAGTTTGTTCGAGTCCTATACTCCTTGAAAGATGAGGGAGTAGACCCGATTGTCGAAGATTGTTAGAGTCATATACTCCTTGAAAGAAGGAGCGGACCCTTTTTCCAACGATTTTTCAAGTCTCACTTATCATGAAGTTACAGTGGAGCGGTTTAATCTTTTGAAGTTCATATGGCCAGACAAACTTGACAATCTATTGATCTTTGCTCTATTCTCGTTGCAAGACAATGAGCAAAGAGGGGCAGCTGTAGACGCTCATTTTGTCCGTAATTTCATTCAAGGCCCATTACATCCTTCAACCCATTTACAGGCCCCGTGACCAGTAACATACTGATGATGTTTCCATATACCGATCGATGAGCTTTATGGTAATAAAAATTATCTTTTGAAAATAATATTATTATTTCCTAAAGTGCATTAGATCCAAATCAATCTAAGAAGGAAAATAATATATCTTTTATGAGGAGAGATTTTCAAATCTCGTAATAAAGGAAGAAGGTCTTTTTTGAAAAGGATAAATAGCCATTCCTGCAAATAAAAAGGGGGACTTGTCGACTGAGTTCAACACTTTCTCCGTCTAAATCGAAGCCGATCAAAAGCTCGTGGGAACCACAGTGAATCTGACTATCACGTACGTGAAGCTGACCGACCATATTTCGACATCGCAGGCGCTGTTGGATCTGGGAGTCGAGGTGATCAAAACGCTCGGTACATACCTCGCCTATGCTTACAATGTTGTTTAATATTGTATTCAAGTAAATAAGAAGCTGTTTTCGACAACTTTCACTATGCTTTTATGTAATTTCGTGTGTGTTTGGGTGTACTTGATTGAAGCATGAAAAGCTTCTAGTTTGATATTATTGCTTGAGCTAATGTATGACGTGTATGAATATATATATAATATATATATATATATATATATAGATATATATATATATATGTTAAATATTTTAGCACATGTGTATATTTTCCCATATTTTATATTTGAATGCATTCGTATTAAATACATCAAACCATTGTTTCCTTATTAAATTTGGATGTATATATATATATATATATATCTCTATCTATAAAAATTTATTTTCATATTTTGTATTAAATATTCCCTTCACCATATGTACATATTATAATGTATAAAAGCGATAAATATTTTATACCTCCACTTTTCGTATTAAATAATAGTTCATGAATTTTATGCATATATTTATGTTAAATATGACTTAGTCATTGCATCACATGCTGCCTTTATGTATTATGTGTTACTACACGTATAATTTATATATTATAGTACAAAATATAGGTATATAATTTCTTTTGCATGAAAATGTCACTTCATATGATAGCTTTTTATGTATTCTTCAATGTATATGTGATCACACGACACCTTTTCCACAATTGTATGATAGCCTCACATGTATAACTCGACCTCTAATTACATAATCGGATTAAGGGTAATACTCTTTTAATTTAAAGTTGTTAGAATGGTTTTTCTTAATTCACTATAGAGCCGTTTTCGATGATTTTAAATTAAAATTGTATGCAATTAGTGACACCAAAAATTTTGATTCATCACTTTAAAATTTGAGAATGAAAGAAAAAGAAATATTCGACTATTTAAATTTGTTGAGAAAAGGTCGTTAGAACTCACCTAAAGATCTGATCTCAATATTTTTAAATAATCGAATATTCTTTATCTTTTTAATAGCTTGGTAATTTTATTTTAATCTATTTTGGTGCTTTTGAATGTTATAAAATTCACATTTTCATTGTTTTAAGGGATCATAAATCAAATTAAATCCGAGTTTGTAAATTTCATTGCAAAGACATTAATTAATTGGCTAGATACCGATTTAGGGCGTTGTGGGGGTGCCAATCCTTCCCCACGAGTAATCGACTCTCGAACTCATTTTCTGGTAACGCAGACCTCAATTTCTTGTTTTAATTAAAATTAATTTTTAATTAAAATGACAAAACGTTTTTGGTACCCAATCACACCCTAATCAAAGATTGGTAGCGACTCCTCGAACTGTAATTTTCTATCGTAAAGGAAATCCCAATTTTTTTTTCGAAATGAGAGGTTTTTTTTAAATCGCATTCACTTTTAATTATAAAGAGTTAATTAAAAATGACATGGTTTTTAAAATCTCATATTTTAAGAAAAAAAAATCGTTTCGACAGCTTGATGACTACATTCGTGATATATCAAATCAGCTCTCCGATCTATGATGGCATGTAATGCTTCTTATATATTAAGAAATTATTGAGGGACATTTGAGTGATCGCGAGTTATTACATTTTGGGTTCCTACAATGTATTTTGGACTAGCTACTAACACAAACAACTTGTATAGAGTTAACAGATGAGGAAAGACAAAAGTTGATTGGAGAGAAAAGCACATGAACTGGTTAGCGATGTGGGACAAACGATATAGTCGTATACGATCATTAATTTATTTTAAGTTATAATATGACAGTTTCGAGTGATTACATACCATGGTTCATGCATTACAAAAAGTCATATCTATTATTTGATGAGCGACAAGTTAGATCTATTCATCAACATATAGAAAAACATTCATCGATGCAACTACATCGTCCCCCAACTAATTGAGGAAATGCAAACCCTTTCGACTAGTCATCATCAGCACCATCCAAACCATCATAACATAAACCATCAATGACACTAACATTTAGTTAATCAATACAGATAAAGTATTCATCACATATGGTTTTACTTATTCAAAGTTCGACACAAGATTATTATACACAATACTATCGGAGTTGATATTTTCTTTACACACATTGTTGTTAACAAGTAATGCTCTTCCACTAGTACCACCACTATCAATCCAAATAACAATGCCATATTCACAGAAGACACGTTATAGATTTTCATAATTTGCAGTCATCAATGAGATTTTTTTATTAGATGTCTTTGCATTCATTATTATTCACATGTCATCCATCATCATACAAATGAGGCACATTGATTAGTCAAGTCACTTGATTAACACACATTGATGCCAACAATGTAAGAGATACTATCAACAATATTAAAAACAATGATGATGACAATCATTTTGAAGAATAATTAATATGGGGAAATCTTGAACGTAATCAATGTCTACCCTATTAGGGACCTCATTGACGTAAAAGTTATCAATAATGCATTTTTTCATGATAATGTAACACCCCGAATTTTTTGGACAATATATATGAGTAGACCTGAGAGGTCTAAGAACCCATGTGATTGAGTAATTAGAATTGTTGGGCCAAATTTGGGCCTAATCAAATAAGAATTGGGCCAAAATAACAATAAAAGGGAGAATTTTAAATCGGAAGTCAATAAGGGAGGACCTAATGTGTAATTAGACCATTGAATGTTTCAAAAGTTGATTTTCATTAGCTTGGGTGAGGTCATCTAGGAAAAAGAAAAGGGGAAATGCTAAAAATATTTATCCCTTGTCTTTTGTGTTCATTTCCTACCTCAATTCTCTAATTTTCTCCCTTGCCCAACTTATCCTTGTAACACCAAAGGTATCACCTTTATTGTGTTGAGAATTCATTCAAAAATTTGGAAGGTAAAGGTTGAAATATCCTCTTCTTGAGTTTGATAGAGAGTTCCAAATCTTCCATATTTTTGGGAGAGAAGGGTTTTAGGGAGGTTTTAACTTCAATAGCTAGATCAATTAATTTAAGCTTGTTTTTGTATCCTAGATACATTATTGTGGTCCTACTAAGCTGATATCTTTGTTAGTAATTCATTTTATACTTATTTGATTAGTGCAAGAGGTTGAGAGCATTCTACTCCCAAAGGGAAGAAGAAACTTGGTGGAAGTTGATCAAGCAGTTTCATTTCAGGTTACAAGCATTAAGATAACACATTGAATTTTGAAGTTCTACTTGTGTTTCCTATATGTGATGTTTTGTTGGTTGTTTGAGCATGTCAAGTGTTTCAAGTGTATATGAATGCTTTGGATTAAGTTTTGCGTCATTTGTCTGTTTACATGTGTTTTAAATGTGCTAAATGGTCCTAAATAACACTTATAAGCTTTAAAAATAAAGTATGACTCAAACTAGAGGGGATTTAGAGTGATTTTCGAGCTTGAAAATGATCATTTTTGGACTTTGGTATCAATTCTAAAGGAACATCACTGATACCATTTCAATGTGTGAAGAAATTTATTTAAAATGACTTAGAGTATTGATATTTTTCGTGTAAGTATCGATACCGAAGGTATTTATTCAAACTTCGAAGTTAAAAATTATATTGGCACTTAAGTTGAGTATCGATACCCAAAGGGTGAGTATCAATAATCGTATAGGGGTATCGATACCCATGAGATTTATTGAAACATCGAGCTTAAATTTAATATCGATACTCGAGATGAGTATCGATACCCAAGGGTTGAGTATTGATATCCTCTACCTAGTATCGATAATTCTTGCTTCAAAAGTCAAAGTTTGACTTTCAATTTGAATATGAGACTAAAGTATGGTCCATAAAAAATGAATGGGCCTATAAATGGGTAGTTTTTCTATTGTTAATAAAGGTACCCGTTAGTATTAAAAATTACAAAAATATCTCTAAAGATTAGAAATCGTAAGTGAGTAAAGAATCGATAGTGTGTAAACCAAGCCTAATGTGAAAATGTGTGAAAATGGAATGATAATTCTTAAGTGACAAGCTTCTAATGACTCATGTGTCTTGCTTAATCTATATTTTTATCATTGCTGGAGGAAATTTTAGGGACAGTGAAGGCAAAGGACTGCTCAGAAAGGCAGAGAGGCGGGATTGGGCAGGAAACTATGTTTTGTCTTTCGTCCTTTTTCAAAAATTGACACTTTTAAATTGATAACCCTTAAAAAACATGATTGGTCAGTCGCATCCTTCATATGAATTGAGACATTTGTTAATTGAATTATCACCGAAGATAATGATTTTTTTTATCAAAGGTACTTTTTAAATGCATGGTTGATAATGCGCACCATTATTTCTACATGAAAAATCAGGTGTCATTTTCATAAATAATTTTTGAAGATATTATATTTATAAAAAAATTATAAATTGATATATTCAAATAATAAAGCCATAGTAAATACATAGATAAATAAGAGTTAATTGCATTATATGCCCCCAAACTATAATCATCATTTTAAATTGGTCTTTAAACTTTTAAATATTCTAATTTCATCTCCAAATTCATCCAAATATGTAATTAGTTTCAACAATATTTTAACCTAAATTTTTCTTTTGAAACATATAATAATATAACTTGGCCTAACGATTTTATTAACAATGGATGTGAATAGTATATGCATATAGTTTGGGATAAAATTGGAATGTTCAAAAAGTTTGGGGACCAATTTAGAATGTGTGTCATAGTTTGGGGATGAAAATGAAATGTTCAAAAGTTTTAGGACTAATTTAGAATGATACTCATAGTTTAGGAATAAAATTAAAATATTTAAAAATTTAAGGACCAATTTAAAATGAAAGTCATACTTTGAAGATATATAATGCAATTAACTCGACAAATAAATAAATAAATCTACTCACCCGTAATTAAAGAGAAATCGGCTATTAAGGAAAGTTCAAAACGACTAGAATAATGAAAGAGAGTGGGAGACCAAAAACAAAGAAAAAGAGGATGAACGAGAATTAAAAAAAATTCTCAAGAAACTATCGGCCGACGGTAAAAGACACTTTGGTTCTTTTATCCTTTTATACTAACATTTGAAATCAATTATGGAAATTATTGGAATGATGGGATTATACTCTTTAATATTAGAAATAGTTTTAACTTCCAAGTCTAAGTAGAGCCTTAATAGGAAGACATTAATTTTCATGGTTGCCTTTTATAAGATAAAAAAATAAAATGAAAACATTCTATTGTTGGCCATTTTCTCTAAATATTGAATTAAGCTGTAATACTATTTTGTTAGGAGAAGATAAGAGCTTAGTTTTCAAAAGCGTGCCTAGGAAATGCTTGGTGTAGGTGGGCGTAAAACAAATCACCTTTGGAGAGATAGGCACAACGCAAAACAGGAAGCCCTCCCAGGTGAACGTTAAGCGCCAGGAGTAGTTGGGTGCAGAGCCTAATGCCTTTGGAGAGATAGGTGCAATGCAAAACGGGAAGCCCTCCCAGGAGTAGGGATGGTAAAAAAACTCGAGCCCGACGGGGAAAACTGAAAACCGAATTAAACGGGGACGGGAGAAAACCGTTTATGCTAAACGGTGACGGTGACGGGGAAAAATCGTTTATGTTAAATGGGGACGGGGACGGGTTTAGTAATCCCTGCCCCGATTACCCGATTATCCGGCCCGATACCCGGCCCGATAAATATTAAAAATAATTAAATTAAAAATATATATATAATATTTATATATTTAATTTAAATATCTATACCTGGACGGATACCCGTTTCCCCGCGGTTTTCCCTAATTATCCGATGAGGATCCTCATTTAAATCCCCGCGATTTTTTAAGCGGGAACGGGTACGGATTTTTTAAACGAAGACGGAGACGGGGACCAATACCCGGCCCGAACCCGGCCTGTTGCCATCCCTACCCAGGAGCGCGCTAAGCGCCAGGCGCACGCTTATGCCATGCCAGGGATATGGGATAAGAACACTGCTCAGCTACTGCAGATAATCAAGAGTTTATACAAAAAAAAAAACAAAGTCAAAGAAACAAAGTAAAATGAGACTACACAGTGGATGGAGAATAAAGGAGATATGAAACAGAATAAACAGACAGATTTATTAAGCAACAGTGATGTGCAAATACACTAGCCATATGAATGGTAGTAGTTAAGGTGTTGATACAGGTGAGGAGACTACACACATTTCTTTGTTGTTTAATGTATGAATCCAACAATGATGTGTAAATACACGAGTCACATTAATGCTAGGAGTTAAAGAGTTGATCCAGGCGAGGAGACTGCATACATTTCCTTGATGTATAACGCATGAATCCAGCTCTATATCAACAAACAAAAAGAGAAAGCCGATTGATGTAAAACTAAGCAAAACCAACTGTATATAGCCTTGATTAGGCATGTCAATATTATTGGTTTGACCCAACAAGTAAAATTACAGCTACAACAACCTCCTAACAGATTAACCCATAGGACAAGTAATGAGTCTTGTTAATGGTAGTAATAGGTCTTGACTCTTGAGAGGAGGGGACAAGCAATGGTGAAGGAATAGAATAATCGGAATAGATTAAGTGTTTCTCAGTGAACAGGTGGGTAATGAGTATGGATATGATCTATAATTGACTTATAGACCATTTAGTATAAAAAAGTATGTCTTGCCTACAAAAGACACGCACCTTCACTTTGTTCTAGGGTTTAGGGATCCTTTGCGTCTCTGTACACCTTGCGCCTTTTAAAATTGAGGATAAAGGAAAAATAATATCATTTAAAATTAAGGCTAAAATAGAAATAATATCGTGGGAAAGAAACAACCTTTAAGAAAAAATGAACTTGCTTGTTTTATTCTTTAATTACTTTCATTCACTTACATATAATGCTACATCACATACAACATTTAATATAAATGTTGTATTAAGAAATTAAATAACAATCTCAAAATCTAAGTTGCATGCCTCATTAAAAACCTTCCTAACTTAAATGAAGGAAAAAAGTATAACGCAACTAGATAAAAGCTACAACTCAAGGAGTAAAAAATCTGACAACCACCATCCAAAATCAACAAGGCATCCCGAGACACTCAACTCAAATCGACAACAATGAAAACCACTTCAAACAACATTTCATATAAATGTTGTAAGTGACTATTAGTGTGGTCATGTATCCTAGTTAAGTACATTCATACATGAGTACTACATTCACACTACAACAAATTTTCTTATTAGCGGCATCTAGGTTATTGTCACTAAAACTTCAATTTATGTCACTAGATGTATTTTGTGACGTAAAAGTCAATGTCACGACGATCGTCACCCTAGGTGTGTCACTAAATGTCAAAAGTGAAGATATATGTGTTATCGTCATGTATTGTTAAATATATAGTGACGCTAATGGATAACGTCACAGTTTAATTTGCATTCAGTGACAATTACTTTTGTCACCAAATGATGTATATTTTCGTCATTAATAAATCATATCGTCACCAATAACACAATAACTTCATTGTATATGTGACGAAAAGAAAATTGTCACATTGTTAGTAACGTAGTTGTATCGTCACCTAATATTAGCATGGATGACATTTATTTATAACGTCACTATATAATTAATATTCAATGACAACTAATTATGTCACTAAATTATGTAAAATTTCGTTATTGATGATTTATATCGTTACGGATAATACATTAAAATCAACCTATATGTGACGAAAGAGATTATCACATTTTTAGTGACATAATATAAATGTTACCTAATAATATTATGAATGACGTTTATGGATAATGCCACTTTATAATTTATATTCTATGACAGTTGATTACGTCACTAAATTAAATAAGATTTCGTTATTGATAATTCATATTATCACAAATAATGTATTAAAATCAACTTATATGTGACGAAAGAGATATTGTAGCAAAACACACAAATAATTTATATTCTATGACATTTTTAATGACAATATATATTAAAATAAAATTATTTATACAAATCTAAATAAAAAATAAAATAATTCACTTATTGCAAAATAATAAGATTTAAACAAATATTTCACTAAATACATAATAATTTCATTTCTATAAATATAAAAATGTTTAAATGTTTATAGAAAATAAAAATAATATGATAATAATATGACTTGTGGAATATTTCGTTGTAACAATCTCAATCCAAACCTTGAGTCGGTTGTGATTCTGTTGATGTTGAGTATATGTCATCAATAACTTGTTGAGGTTTAGATTCTTGTATTCGATTTAGTTTACTGAAGACGTTTTGAGTTTCATTTTCTTGTGTTCGAATCCTTTTATGAGATACTTTGCCTGGTGCCATCCTAAAACATATAAAAAACTATTATAAATATTTTCACCAGCTTTTGCAATCGATTGCTCTTAGATATTAGAGGGAACTGAAAAGGCACATTAAACCACAACCAAAATAATCAATTATTATAGCACAACTGCTCTCCACTGGCAGAGCATTCTACAACATAATTTATAAACACAACAATTCAGTTACACTGAGAAAATGATTCATTTGCAATACAACTAAGTTAATAATTATGCTAAATTACAGAATTTTGCAAACTTACATTGAAATGATGTTAATAACAAAATTTTCAATCAGTTTAAATGGAAATGTGTAAATAAATTAACATAAACAAAAAGAAAGATATAAATTCAGAATTCACAAACACATGCACCTAAAGGAAGCATAAAATCATAGCAGAGTTTGAGCATACCTTGTGAAGGTGAAATTTTACATCAGCAACATTAATTTATTAAATGAAGAATTATCAATGTGAAAAAGGAAACAAAACATACACATGTTTTTGAATGAGCTTTCCAATCAGATTGCACAATATCGAATAAAAAAAACATCGTTTAGCAAAATTTAAAAGAAAAAACTAACAATTATTTTGTAAAAAGCAGCAGCGTTTAGCAAAAAATCAGAAATCGAATAATAAAACTAACCCTAAACCATATGAATTCAACAATATAAAAAAAACCATATTTAACAACAAAGAAAATAAATTTAAAAGAAAACAAACAATTACCTGCAAATTAAAGTTGGAGAAACCTTTGTACTATTGCAATCTGAATCAAAACAAAAAATAATTATAAAAATAATAAAAATATAAAACAAAATTATCTCAATATAGAATATATAAAAGAATTTTCTTATTTCGTCTACTTGTTTATGATAGTATTCTTAACCCTAAAGGAAATCAAATACACATATGCTTTTATAAAATGAAAATCAATGAATAAGGAAAGCAATAATGATTCATTATGAATGAGAAAAAAATCTTGCTATGAATAAGGAATATTCAATGTTATTAGAGGAAAGGTAAATTTTATTTGGAGGGAAGTTGAAAAATTACCTCCACTATATCTAAACATAATTATTAAAAATTAGAAAAATATAGATTAGTATCGGACACACATTCTTAACAAGACTCGAACCTTACCAATTATGCATAGTACATATGAAAAACGAATACGAATCTACGTTCTTAGTATTCTCCTGTGATCTAGATCAACATGACACAACTAAGGAATAAACAAAGGAATAAATGCAAATGGAAGTAAAATATAGTAGTAATTCATAGCAAAAAAGAGGGAATGATCATCGATGTCTCAACACCATCAGATTTCAGCCATAGGTTCCATATAAGATGTTACGGACATGAACATGATCAAATCAGTCCGTTTTCCTCAATTGCAATAGACCGTGAGAAACATTAGCATACTAACCTTTGTGCCAAATGGACCTACATGATTGTTCACATCTTCAAGGATTTTCTGGAGCTCAGACTCAAGTTCCTCGCGCTCATGACTAGTAGCAATATGCATTACGTCCTCAACTATTTTCTTCACATAAGTATTTGCTGACTTGGCAGGGAAATGATGAATGAGGGAAGAAGCAGAAGAGGAAGGAGAAATGTGAGATTTGAAGGGAAGCGACGCCGTTTTAGAAGCGGATCGGCAAAGAAGTGCGAACAGAGATTTTGAACTGTGAAGTGAGTAGCCTTCTCCACATATTTCAGAACTCGAAGGGATTTTGTTCAGTTCTTTTGGTGATCTTAGGTCTCGCCCATATCTTGATGATGTTGCATGAGGATGCGAGAATTGTAGAGCGAGAACGCGGAGGCGGCGGAAGTGGAGGATGAGGCCGTGGTGGAGGAAGAGTAAACTCCATCGCTCTGGTGATCTTTCGGTTGATTGCCTTCGAGGTCGCCATAGACGGTTGAAAAATTGTGGTTTTGCATCTGAACCTTAACTGTAATGATTCCAATTTTCTCTTCCGATCAGCGGAAGAGAGAGAATGTGAGCATGTTTTTATTGTTCTCCGTGGATCGGTTTTGAATGGGAGTTCCCCCTCCTTTCTTCGTTGCCCTATCTCACAAAAGTGTTTATGATGGCTAGACGGGCTTGGGGTTCGTATGGGCTAGTATTTGGGTTTTGAAATTGACCTACAAAATAATAAAATAAAATTAATATTTAATATTTAATAATTATAATAATAATAAAAACGATAAAAAAAATCCTGAAAAAAAACGAGTGTCTACATATACGATAAGAAAAAAAGACTTGATTATACAGTATGCTGCAATTCTTCCTATTATTAAATTTTATAAAATATTTTTATAATAGTAAGATATTATTTTATTGAGTTTTTCGATAATTAAAAATTACGAAATAATTATTTTATTATTCATATGTTTTAAATTTATTTTTATTAAAAAATTGATGATCATTGGGTTAGATGATAATAGTGATAATAACGGTGGTGGTGGTGAAAATGAAGATATGGATGATCAATATGAAGACGAAGAGGAAGAGGAAGATTACTTATAATTTTACGTGAGACAATTATTTTATTAAAATATATTATTTAGTTTAATTAATTACAATTGTTTGTTTGCTTCTAAATGAAATTAATTTTAATTTGTTCAATTATGCATATTGATTTATTCAAATTCTTTACTTGATTAAATTATTTACATAACTATAATTAAGAGAAAAAAAAATCAAACTAGCTTCGTAAAAAATAAATGAAAACATTTTGATAATATATTTTGTTATTATATTTTATTTGAAAATTCCATTAAATTATATATCATAAAAATTTCTTTTTTTGAACATTTTATTTTTATAATAATAATTATTATATTTTCTCATTATAATCAAAATGTATAACGACAAGCATATTTTTTCATTAAAAAATAAAATCATTTATTAATTAAAAAATAGATTTTTTGTTGTTATAATTTTTCTATAACAATAACTATAAAACTTTTATTTTGTCACAAAAAAACTACTAATAGTGACAAATTTATTTGAAAACAAAATACGTTGACCATCATATTTTACAGGAACCAAACACGGGAAAAGGGGGGAAATATTTTCCGTAAAACGTTTCCCCCAACCAAATGGACCTTAAGTGACATAATTTCATGACGTCTTTTAAAATCTTTATATAAAAAAGAGAGATAAAAACAAGTGAAAAATAATTGATTTCGTCGTGCTAAAACTTTTTTTTGTGACAATAATAAAATGTCACTTTTAATGTCTTATAAAATATGACAAATTAAATTGTCACGAATAAAACTTATTAGTGACGAATGTGCAACGTCACTAATTCAAATTGAATCGACACTATAATAAATCGTCACTAATACTTGATTTTCATTGGAGACTATTTTACAACGTCATTATTTTATCTAAATGTCATTAAAAGGTTTCCCACCAAAAAATTTGGTGAGAAGATTTTGGCGCCAAACATATAGTGACAAAAATCAATGATCATTTTTAAAATTGTCATAAAAGATATATCATTAATCAATAAATATGACGAAAATAAAAAAAACGTCACATTATAGTATGTTTTGGGACGATATACGTAACGTCATATAGAAATTTTGTCATAAATTGACAAATTTGTTGTAGTGCCATTAACCTCAAACAAATAAAAATAAATGAATAAAAATATTTTAAAAATTTAAAATTTCTTCTTTAAAAGAACAATCAAATCTTGTTATTTTATCTCATTAAAAAATCGTGTTATTTTATGTCTTTGTCATGTAAAAATATAAGTAATAATTATTGGTGTTTCGTTTTGAATGTCCAAACATTGAGAATGACTAGAGAATCTAGGCTAAAGCTGGAAACTATTAGTTAGTTTGATATGAATTAGGTAACAAATTTAAATTGTGATTGCGTTCGTGTTTAAGGTTGCGTTGTGTATATCGCGATTGTAGACATAGCGGACAATATTATGGTGATTGTAGATATTATGGTCATATAATAACGATATCAGACGGCACTGCTGCCATTATATAGTTAGTGCTATTGCGGTCACAGACCGCTATTTAAATCATTTATTTAGGTTAATTTGAGAAGTTTCAAGACGTGAAGAACAAAGTAGGAAAGAAAAAGAAAAACAAGAAGCTTATAAAATTATAATGCAACAAATATCTGCTTTGCTTTGCACAGTAATCTTATTTATCCAAATATCATGCATATCTATATTGTTACGTTGCACTTGTACTCAACCAGCTTATTACTCTATTTCTAAGTCAATTTTTGGATTATTTGTTTGCAGGAATTTGAGGCAAGAATGACTCCTCAAGGTCAAGGCAACAGCTCCAATCCTTTTCAAACAGGAAACTTTGACTCCAATGGTGATGTTGGATCTGATCAGCATAATTTGGTTCCTGATGAACATACTTCAATGAGAGGGATTGGTCAAACCAGTTCTGGTATCGACACCCAAAACCATGTGGGTTTTGCTCAATTCTGGGGTGATGACTTTTGGCTTTCGCCTCCCGGTGATCAAACTGACACGACTCAAAGCTCTGAGCCAAGCTTTAACCCTCTTCTACAAAATAATAGCAGGGTCGCCGATGATGGCCTGATCGAACCATCGGTGGAGGTCGATTCTGTTCCCCTCCAACACAGCTTTGATCTGAATAATGTGGTACATCCTGGAAGAGGTGGTATTGATGCAAGTCAGAGAAATGGAACATATATATCGTTCGACCTTCTTCGAGAATGAGCAGTAGCGGGTGGTGATAACATTCAAAACTCCAGTGGTTCTTCAAGTCCAGTCATGATTCATTCAGGAGTAGCTGGATATGTTATTGAAGAAAATATAAGCCCAGATGGTCTTCCGGTTGATGGTCAAAGAAGGCTTTTATGCAAAAGAAAGGCTCCTAAATTGGGTTCAAGCTCCGCAGGTAAAGCTCAGAGTTCTCAGCAGCCAAGGACTATTGCCCAAAACAATGTCAGCCTCTTAAATGCAGCAGCTAATTCCTTCAATGATCATTCAAGACTTGGGGCTGCTTTGCCAACATCCTCTAACTTGTATCAAATTCCAAGTGAGGCTAGGCAAGTTGATAACTTTCAAAGGAACTTGTGGACATGGAACTCGAACAATTCTAATGCACAACCAACTGGCCAACACCCCTTTACCCTTACAAGCTCAGTACCAGCGCCAGTGCTAGTAAATTCACCCGTGCAGCCAACTGTGCAAGTCTCTAAATCGTCGCAAGATCTGCAACATTATTGGAACGGGACAAGCCTGTCATGGGTTGGTCCTTCTTCCGTCTCTCTTGATCAAACTGTAAAGAGTAAGAGAAACTTTGCAACAGGAAGAGAACCTAGGAAACAACAGAAGAATAATATGATGATTTCTTTGGCAAACGTGAACTTGGTCAATGAGAATGCAAACGCCTCCTCTTCGAGAATCCTAGCTGGTTCAAGCAAGCATCTACCGAATTCATCCATAGGCTCCCCTAGTCCAAATATGGTTGCAACATGGACAAAGAGGGCAAGATATTGTGATCAATCAATCTGAGGCCTGGAGGCGAAGGAATTTCTATCCAATACTTCCTGGTTGTTCCCCTGATACCCAAGACATTGACGTTTCAATAAGAGGTAGCAATGTCAGGCCTGCAGAGTTCATCCGAGTTTTAGCCGGAGGACTGAGATACAAGCTCATAGGAGAAGACTGGTATCTGAGGTATTGTACCATAGACTATAATCCCCATAGCTATAGCTTCCATTTATATAAATTTCTACAATACGATGCTTATATGCGTGCTTAAGTAGATTGTCTCTTATTACTGGCTGCAACTAAGATACGGTTCCTTTCCCATAGGAGGTCTACGGTGCCTTTGGACTTGTACGTATGCCTGGTGGCGTACGACTGGAGGTAAAACTGGAGCTTTATTTGTTTATTAATATCAATGTTTGAATATGAAGGAAATTAATGCTATTATTATCAATGTTTAACACTGGTTTTGCACCAACATGGAATATATGGCAAGATGTGATGGTAATCAATCCTTCCTATTTGTAAGGAGGATCCTGATATTCTCGAGGATATGCGCCTAGATAACATGTCTTATGAGGTAACACTCAAGTATTTTGAGTCCAATGGGAATTACTTAGGGTTTTAAAAGCTCGTGTCATTTATTTTGTAGGAACTGCTGGAGCTGAAGGAGCAAATTGGGGATGTTTGCACTGGACTAAGTGAGGAAACTATTATCGCCAATATGAGAAGACGAAAACATCAGTCCATAACAACTGAACCTCCAATAGAAACTGAACCTTGTTGTATCTGTCAGGTATATTTCTTCTTACTCCACGAACAATAGTGGTCTGTGCAAGATGGATTCAAATTAATTTCCATTTCATGTTCTTGGAAACCGTTCACAGGAGGATTATGCTGACGGCGAAGAGCTCGGTAAGCTGGGTTGTGGTCATGAGTTTCACTTCAATTGCATTAAGGAATGGCTTGTTCGGAAGAATTCATGCCCCATCTGCAAAAATCCAGCTTTGGCTGTTTGATGTCAGGATTCAGGTCTCTTTTTAATCCCTGAAAAACAATGTGTTGCTGAACATTGAACCTGCTTCTCACCAAGTACTTTCACGCACAATCGTCATTTACTTTTCCTTTCATTTCAGAGATTCTTAATGGATGCCACAGAAAAACTGCAATTCCATAGAATCCCTATGCTTTCTCTAATAATGTAACGAGAAGCTGAAGGTTTTTAGATTCAACCAAAACAAAGTATAAAGATTATGGATTTCATTAGTTTCTTTGTATTTTTTCTGGTGGCAGGTTCAGCCACATATTATATATCAACATCGATGATCAATCATCAATGGATGATATAAAACATAGGTCTGGACAATGAATCATTCTACTTGGGATTAGGAAGGCAGTGATCGGTTCAAAGTTGGCAGTTTTGGAGTTTCTACCCTACTCTTTCCTTAGTACAAGTGTTTACCCTAACCTTAGGCTGAAATTAGATATTTTCTAACCTTATAACTAGCTTCTTATGCATTACATTTTCGTTTGTTTCACTAAAAATAAATTTTAGAAAATAAATTTTTTAAAGTGATTATATATTTAAAAATTAACTTTCAAAAATTATTTCATAATATTTGAATGATATTAGGTAAATAATTATTTATCTTTTAATAATTTTTTAAAAAATTATTCATTATAAATACTAAATACAATAAATATGATATTAGATAAATCATTTTCTACTATTTCATAAAATTTTCAGAAATTATTCATCATAATTTTTAAATAAAATAAATATTATTATTTAATATACTAACTAAATTAATGTAAAATTTAAAAAACAATAACATTAACTTATTTAAGTAGGTGTAAGATAATATTTTTTTCTAGTATCCCTCAAGCTTTCTTGTCTGCGTCAAGTACTTGAAAGAAAAAAAATATTATTAGCTTATTTACATTGGTGAGAGAGTTATTTTTTCCTAAAACTTATTTACACTGGTGTAAGTTAACTGAGAAAAATAGTGAACGTATTAGGAAAATGATTTATCAAAAAAAAAGGGTAAGTAATTTTACAAGGATTAACTTGTTCTTTCATTGTTTTGTAATTAATTTTACATTAACTGGTCCATTAAAATTAAACTAAACATCCAAGAAAAATTAGTTACAGTGACACAAACAAATCTTAGAGCATCAAAAGTCACCGATCTTCCCACTCCATCATGTTGGGATCATCGGTTGATCTTGTGACATAACAAAAAAATATTAATATGACAATCTCCTCCAGAGATCAATGTACGAGTGACGAAAGTAGGATGACAGGGGATGCAATTGCACTTTATTCGTTTGGAAAAAATATGGAGAACACGTGTAGATCTGATCATTTTCTTGTGGTTATTTGGTAGGAGCTCGAGGAGAAAATTGGGGATGTTTGCACTGGACTAAGCGAGGAAACTATTATGGCCAATCTGAGAAGATGAAAATATCAGTCCATAACAACTGGAATATCAATGTTTGAATATAAAGGAAATTGATAAGATGCATATTAAACATATATTCTATGAGATTTTCCTCATATTTGAATAACTAAAATTGATTAAATTATGGATTTTGATTATATTTCGTATTTTGTGGATTAGGTTGAAGATTTGGATAAAACAAGTTCAAAATCTTATGATTAACATGATTTTCACAAAATCCCCGAATTAAGGAGGAAAAATCAGAATTCAAGAACCTAGCAAGACCAGAAGAGGTTTTCGCGTAAGGCGTGGGCATGGCTTATTCATCCTGAACTACCGCAGAAGAAGTCTTCAGTTAATGTGTAGGCGCGCCTTACCAGTCTGTACAGCCCTAAATTAGGGTTATGAATTTACAAGGGAAAAAGAGTTTAATGACGACTAGAAGACTTTTTTGAATTATTCTTATCTTTAGAAAAAGATGAGGGCATTTAAAACTCCTATTTTTGTGGGATTTTCTTTAAGGGAAACTTCTTTATCTAGAATATGAAAATCCTTATAAAAGGGGAGCTAGGGCCATTAGTTTTACATCAAGTTTTACATTAAGTTTTCTTTATTTTCTTTTGGTTTTCTTTCAATTATGAGTAGCTAAACACTTTTGTTCCAACTGAAGGATAATTGAAGTTTTGGTTCTTTAAGGATTGTGAGATCTAAATAATTTTCATTGTTCTTTTACTTCTTTGCTATTTATATATCTTCTATTTTTATTAAGAATTATTGTCTTGATTAATTGTGCAAAGGATCCGTTGTTCAATTATCAAGTTGATAAATTGCCATTTAGAACATTAAATCCGTAATTGTTTAAACGTTCTAATATTAGTGGTAAAGTAACATGGTTGATTATGATTATGTTATGAAGGTATATAACCTAGTCTAAATGAATCGAGCTTGTGTATTCGTTGGCTAGAATTGGTGGTCCCTCTAGTGGTTAATGTTGTTGGTGGATTAAATCTTAAGAGCTTGTCTAGGGTTATTCATTAACTAGGGAAATAATCAAAGAGCTTCTCTTGATTATCAAGAAACTAAGGAGAGACAGGTTGTTAGAGCTTCTCAATAACCATAACCAATTTAGTGAAAAGTAGAAGATTTTATCATTGCATCTATGATCAATTCTTTGAACCAATTCTGAAATTATACCTTTAGTTGGATATTTGCTTAATATTAATTTCTCTCAATTTTTAGTTGATTAGATCTACTTTTTATTTTTACTTTTCTCAATTTTAAAACCCTTTTTCTTTGCTTTAATTTTCATTAAAATAAATCTACCCAATCCTTGTGGATTCGACCTTGCTTATCGCTATTACAATTTTCTATTTCCAAAAGCAAGTATTATTATTTGTTGGATTTGACACCCACCAAAATTTTGGCGCCGTTGCCGGGGATTGGTGTCATTTAGATTTATTTTGATGCCTCATTCTTCTCGTGCAGGTGAACTCCAATACGATCCTGAAATCGAGAAGACCGCTCGCAGGTTAAGAAAAGAAACTAATTTGCGCAACAAACAAGCTTCTTATTCTTCATCCCCGGAATCGAAATCTGCAGTCAACTTGGTTGATTCATCCAGCGATTTTGAAATAGAAGGAACAATGGCCAACTAAGAAAGAACTCTAAGAGAATTGGTTGCACCAAATGTGAATCAACAATCTCTCTGCATTGACTACCCAGCTTTGGAGGTAGCTTTTGAATTAAAATCTGGTTTGATTCATTTGTTGCCTACTTTTCATGGACTTGAGAATGAAGATCCTCACAAGCATTTGAAGGAATTTCATGTGGTATGTTCAAGTATGAGGCCGCAAGGAGTGACTGAAGAGCAGATAAAACTGCGCATTTTTCCGTTCTTACTAACCGATAGAGCTAAAGATTGGCTCTTCTATTTACCCCCTGGTTCTATAACTACTTGGGCCGATATGTTCTTGATAAATTTTTCCCTGCTTCAAGAGCCGCTGGCATTCGAAGGGATATATGTGGAATAAAACAAAAAGATACTAAGACCCTTCACGAGTATTGGGAACTATTCAAACGACTGTGTGTCAGCTGCCCTCAACATGGGATTTCTGAGTAACTTTTCATCCAATATTTCTATAAAGGATTACAACCCATGGAGAGAAAGATGATGGACGCAGCTAGTGGAGGGGCCATAGTGAATAAGACTCCTCACGATGCTAGGGAATTGATCTCCATCATGGCTGCCAATTCACAATAATTTGGCTTTAGGCAAGACACATCTTCAAGAAGGGTGAATGAGGTAGGTTCGTCCTCTGTTGAACATAAACTATCGCATCTCACATCCCTTGTTCAACAACTAGTTGTAGAAAAAACGCAACAAGTGAAAGCTTGTGGGATATGTGCTATGATAGGTCACCCAACTGACATGTGCCCTACACTTCAACATGATTCTCATGAATACGCCAATGCAGTTGGAAGGTTTCCAGATCTACCACAAAGGAAGCATGATCCTTACTCAAATACCTATAATCCAGGATGGAGGGATCATCCTAACCTTAACTATGGACTAAGACCATCACAATTCCAGCGTTTTTCACCTGAGCAGTCTTCTTCAAAGCCAGGTATGTTCCTAGAAGAAATTTTCAAATCACTTGCAACTAATACACAACAATTTCAGCAAGAGAAAAGAACAAGCATACAAAATTTGGAGAATCAAATGAATCAATTGGCATCCTCCGTGAGTCAGTCAGAATCCCAAGGTAAGTTACCTTCACAAACCATTGTTAATCTAAAGCAAAATATTAGTGCGATCACATTGAGAAGTGGAAATGAGTTGAAGGAACCTAGTTCATTGGCACATAGGAGAGCTTTAGAGGAAGAAACTGAAAAGGAAGTTGTTGCTCCTCAAACTCAGAAAGTCCAACCTAAAGGACTCAAAAGCGAAAAACCGAAGGAATTTGTCATAGAACCTCCTTTTCCCTCTAGATTTGCTAAATCCAAGAAAGAAGCATAAGAGAAAGAAATTCTTGAGACGTTTCAGAAGATCGAGGTAAATATTCCTTTACTTGATGCAATTAAACAAGTACCTCGATATTCTAAAGTTCTTAAAAAATTGTTCACCAACAAGAGAAAGCTCAAGGGTAATGAAAAGGTAAGTATGGGGGAGAATGTTTCAGCTGCCCTCCAGAAAAAACTACCCCCCAAGTGCAAAGACCTAGGTATGTTTACTATCCCTTGTAAACTCGGTAATGTTAGCATTGAGAGAGCAATGTTGGATCTAGGAGCCTCAATAAATATCATGCCTCTTTCTATTTACTCATCTCTGAATGTTGGTCCTTTGAAAGAAACAGGAGTGATTCTTTAACTTGCTGATAGATCTAATGTATATCTTGAGGGAGTTTTAAAGGATATTTTAGTGCAAGTTAATGAATTGATTTTTCCTACAGATTTTTATGTTCTTGATATGCAAGAAGATGATTATTCTAAATCAACATCAATTTTGTTAGGAAGGCCATTTTTGAAAACAGCTATGACAAAAATTGATGTAGATGATGGTACACTTACCATGGAATTTGATGGTGAAGTTATTAAATTCAATATTTATGATGCCATGAGATGTCCTAGTGACGTGTCCTTTGTTTTTGTCATGGATGTTATTGACCCTTTAGCACAAGAAACTTTTAATAAAAATGAAGATGACAAGTTGAAAGATACACTCAACATGAATTTCACTTCTGAATGATTACAAGGAATCTTGAAAAAGTATGTGTTGGATCTTGATTTGCAAGATACAATCCAAGAACTAGAATCACTCAAACCCATAAGGTATGATGTATCTTATATTGAGTAACCTCTTTCTCACACCAAGCTTCTTCATTCTCTTGTGCAGGCACCAAAATTGGAAACGAAGCCTTTGCCAAATCATCTGAAGCATGTATATTTAGGAGAAGAGGAAACTATTTCGGTGATCATTCCCAATAAACTCTCTCTCTTAGAAGAAGAAAAGTTTATTCGAATGCTTAGATAGTACAAGGAAGCTATTGGGTGGAGAAAACATTTCTCTATTGTTGAAACACAAAGTTTATATACAGGTCAAATGTTTAAGGTTAACGATCATCGTTTGAAACCTTTTATGAAGGTTCTCTGGCGCATACTGCTGGTCAAACCATTTTGGAGTACCCAACTTAGGATGATTGAGAAGCTACAACGTCTAGCCAAAGACGTTAAAGAAAAGTGCTCTTGGGAGGCAACCCAATTTTTCCTTTTTCAATTTCTATTTTCGTTGTTTTTATTTTCAATTTTATTTTTATTTTTTTCCTTGACTTATTGAAGTACAATTAATCTTGTTTTCCTCTTTAGGTCAGAAGATGAATTTTTGCAACCCGTGGGCACGCCTTACAAAAGCAGAATTATTCCTAAAGTCTCTCACTATCCAGAAGATGTTTTTGTATAATACATGCCTGCGTCTAAACTCAACACCACTTCTGGTTTAGGAAGCAAGATTCAAAGAAACTTTTTAAAATATAAATGTGTCTTATCTTTTCTTGATTTTCTGTGCTCCTTCAGAAGAATGCGCGTCACAAACCGTCCTTCGCGCTCTACCCGACCCACGTCTTCGCTCATACCGATAACCAACCCAGCCGACGAACAACACCCTCACCCCCAGCTCGTGACATATATTGTGGTTGATGTTTAACATTTTCAGGGGAGTTTTCTACTCTTATTATTTTATGGTTTTTGAGCATCTACTTTTGATAGATTAAGGACAATGTATGGATTAAGTGTGGGGGGGAGTATTTCATACATGGTTTTACTCTGAACATAATGTTGTTTCAATTTTTTTTTAAAAAAAACAAGTATGCTTTAGTTCTTTTTTGTGATTTTTCTCTTCAAAATTCTAGATTCTTTCGATGTTTATCCTTATATGATTTGGATTGTTGTGAATTATCTAATTAAGTTAAAGCATAATAGGGGATTAGTTTGAGTAGTTGAATTCTTATTTGCTACATAATGGTTGATTACTCTTGATGACTGATTGAATGAAAAATGTGTGGGAGTTAATACATGTTTACCCTTTTTGCGAGTTTTTGGGCCAATGAGCACTCACTTTCAGCATGCTCCATTTCTTGATTGAGTGATTGCCATACATAGTTTAATTTTTTCTAGAACTTGCTTTGCTATACATGTCGAGGACCATATTTTAGATATGGATGCATCAAGAACGATAAGGGCATTTAGGTGAAAACACTTTTAGATTTCGTAAAGAGCCTACCCTAATTATCATCCTTAGAAAGCCAATTTTGAGTATGAACCTTTTTGTTTGAGATTAACCATGGTACAAGCAAACATCAAATCTTTTTTTGTTAATTTCCCCTCTTTTGAACCTTGAATTGGAGGATTGTATGAGCTTCTTCACATGAGAATTCAAATTATCTTAAGAAGATCGGAAGATGTTGGAATATAGTGATTCGAGTTGCAATCTCTTTCATTGAAAAAAAAAAGAAAAAAACAAAAGAAAAAAAAGAGAAGCAAAATTGTGCAAAGGAAATAAAGAAAGAGAGATTGTGCAATGAAAAAAAAGTTATATGGCTTGAAGAGAACATTTGAAGATTGAGTTCCATGTGGATAAGTTTGTATGACTCCTTCAATAAAACAACTCAAATTCCTCTCTTACCAAACCTCACCTAAGCCCCATTACACCCTGTTTAAGACCCTTAGGTTTTTATGCTTTCAATTCATTGACTAGTGGTGGGGATATGATAGGTTAGCAAGCCTATGGTAAAAATTTTCTATGTTTTGGCTTGAGAGTTTGTTGACACCCTTAAACACTTCGAGCATATTGAGTGAATCCAATGTGAGGGTATTAAATCCCACTGCATTTTGATTTCGAAAAGATTGATGGAGTGATTATTCATGTGTGTTAGTTTGTGAGAATTTCTTCTACGAATTGCTCATTCCTTACTTATGTCTAGATTTGAGTCTTTAAGGCATGATAATTTTGATTGTGGAAGGATGAACAAAGGAAGAAGAAGGATTGATGTTGAGAAGAGTTATGAATTTGAACTATTGTATGCTTGAGGACAAGCATTGGTTTAAGTGTGGGGAAATTTGATAAGATGCATAATAGACATATATTCTATGATATTTTCCTCATATTTGAATAACTAAAATTGATTAAATTATGGATTTTGATTATATTTCGTATTTTGTGGATTAGGTTGAAGATTTGGATAAACCAAGTTCAAAATCTTATGATTAGCATGATCTTCAAAAAATCCCCAAATTAAGGAGGAAAAATCATAATTCAAGAAACTTGCAAGACCAGAAGAGTTTTTCGCGTAAGGCGTGGGTACGACTTATTCATCCTGAACTACCGCAGAAAAAGTCTTCAGTTAAGGCGTGGGCGTGCCTTACCATTCTGTATAACCCTAAATTAGGGTTATAAATTTACAAGGGAAAAAGAGTTTAATGACGGTTGAAAAACTCTTTTGAATTATTCTTATCTTTAGAAAAAGATGAGGGCATTTAAAACTCCTATTTTTATGGGATTTTCTTTATCTAGAATAAGAAAATCCTTATAAAAGGGGAGCTAGGGCCATTAGTTTTACATTAAGTTTTCTTTGTTTTTTTTTTGGTTTTCTTTCAATTATGAGTAGCTAAACACTTTTGTTCCAACTGAAGGATAATTTAAGTTTTGGTTTTTCAAGGATTGTGAGATCTAAATAATTTTCATTGTTCTTTTACTTCTTTGCTATTTATATATATTCTATTTTTATTAAGAATTATTGTCTTGATTGATTGTGCAAAGGATCCGTTGTTCAATTATCAAGTTGATAAATTGCCATTTAGAACATTAAATCCGTAATTGTTTAAACGTTCTAATATTAGTGGTAAAGTAACATGGTTGATTATGATTATGTTATGAAGGTATATAACCTAGTCTAAATGAATCAAGCTTGTGTATTCGTTGGCTAGAATTGGTGGTCCCTCTAGTGGTTAATGTTGTTGGTGGATTAAGTCTTAAGCACTTGTCTAGGGTTGTTCATTAACTAGGGAAATAATCAAAGAGCTTCTCTTGATTATCGAAAAACTAAGGAGAGACAGGTTGTTAGAGCTTCTCAATAACCATAACCAATTTAGTGAAAAGTAGAAGATTTTATCATTGCATCTATGATCAATTCTTTGAACCAATTCTGAAATTATATCTTTAGTTGGATATTTGCTTAATATTAATTTCTCTCAATTTTTAGTTGATTAGATCTGCTTTTTATTTTTACTTTTCTCAATTTTAAAACCCCTTTTCTTTGCTTTAATTTTCATTAAAATAAATCTTCCCAATCCTGTGGATTCGACCTTGCTATCGCTACTACAATTTTCTATTTCCAAAAGCAAGTATTATTATTTGTTGCATTCGACACCCACCAGAAATAAATGCTATTATTATCAATGTTTAACATTGGTTTTGTACTAACATGGAATATATGGCAGGATATGATGTTAATCAAACTTTCCTATTTGTATGGCATACCTGAGGATCTTGATATTCTCGAGGATATGAGCCTATATGTAGATAGCATGTCTTATGAGGTAACACTCAAATATTTTGAGTTAAATGGGAATTACTTAGGGATTTAAAAGCTCATGTCATTCATTTTGTAGGAACTGTTGGAACTGGAGGAGCAAATTGGGGATGTTTGCAATGGACTAAACAAGGAAACTACTCTCACCAGTCTGAGAAGACAAAAAATCAGTCAATAACAACTGGAATATCAATGTTTGAATATACAGTAAATCAATGCTATTATTATCAATATTTAACACTGGTTTTTCACTAACATGGAATATATGACATGATGTGATGATAATCAATCCTTCATATTTGTATGGTATACCTGAGGATCTTGATATTCTTGAGGATATATGCCTTGATGTCAATAACATGTCTTATGAGGTAACACTCAAATATTTTGAGTCTAATGGAAATTATTTAGGGTTTTAAAATCTCGTGTTGTTTATTTTGTAGGAACTGATCGAGCTGAAGGAGCAAATTGGCAGGCCCGACCCAATACATGTCTCAGATTGGCCTTAGCCCAGAGTAGCATATTTGAGGGGGGCATCAGTTTTCTAGTGCTTATAGTGTATATATATATATATGGCCTAAAAAAATTAAATATGCAAAATATTTTTCTATAATTCTTGATTGCACTCTGGATGCAAAAATTAAAGATGCAAAAAATTAAACAAAATATTGTTTAAATCTTGAGTCCAATTTGACAAATGGTGAAGAATTTGATATGGATGAAAAATATTTATTTATAAAGTTACAAATTTTGTAAAAAATGTTGTCAGATGAAGCACATAAAGGTGAAAGTCCATGGACATCTATTCAAATAATGAAGTTTGTAAGAAGAATGGATATGTTCCCTAATGTGTTGATAGCATATAAAATTTTGTTGACGGTACTGGTTAAGGTTGCTTCCGCGGAAAAAGTTTTTCAAAATTGAAGCTCTTGAAATCCTATATTCGAAGCACGATGACTCAAGATAGATTGAAGGGATTGGCAATTTTAAGCATCGAAAGTCAATTTTTACAAAGTCTTGATTATCATAAAATAATAGAGGTTTTTGCTTCAAAAAATGCACGAAGGCATCGTTTTAGGTGATATTTGTAGCCTTGTAGGTTTTTGTTTGTATTAGAATTGATATTGTTTGACTATAATTTCTATTACATTTTTGTTATAAAAAATTATTTATGTTTTGTCTATTATACGGTACAAGTATAGGGGCATAAAATTATTATCTCGCCCAGGACATTAAAACTCATTGGACCGACCCTGTAAATTGGGGATATTTCACTAGACTAAGCGAGGAAACTATTATGGCCAATTTGAGAAGATGAAAACATCAGTCCATAACAACTGAACCTCCAGTAGAAACTAAACCTTGTTGTATTTGTCAGGTATATTTCTTCTTACTCCATGAACAATAATGGCCTATGCCAGATGGATTCAAATTAATTTTCATTTCATGTTCTTGGAAACCATTCACAAGAGGATTATGTTGACGGCAAAGAGCTCGGTAAGCTAGGTTATGGTCATGAGTTTCACTTCGATTGCATTAAGCAATGGCTTGTTCGGAAAAATTCATGCCCCATCTGCAAAAATCCAGTTTTTTTTGTTTGATGTCAGGATTCATGTCTCATTTTAATCCCTGAAAAACCATGTGTCACTGAACATTGCCATGCTTCTCACCAATCTGAGAAGACGAAAATATCAGTCCATAACAACTGGAATATCAATGTTTGAATGTGAAGGAAATCAATGCTATTATTATCAATTTTAACACTAGTTTTGCACCAACATGGAATATATGGAAGGATGTAATGGTAATCAATCCTTCATATTTGTATTACATCTTGCCCTAAAATATCTTGGTTAGCATATAACCAGTTGTTATGACTGATGTTTTCGTCTTGTCAAATTAGCCAGAATAATTTCCTCACTTAGTCCACTGCAAACATCCCCAATTTGTTCCTCCAGCTCATGCAGTTCCTACAAAATAATCACAAGAAAATGATATTTCATACCTGAAGTGTTTGATATTCTTGAGGATATGCACTTTGATGTCGATAACAAGAATATCAGACACTTCAGGTATTCCATACAAATATGAAGGATCTATTACCATTACATCCCGCCATACAAATATTTGAATATGAAGGAAATCAATGCTATTATTATCAATGTTCACCATTGGTTTTGCACCGACATGGAATATATGGCATGGTGTAATGGTAACTGATTCTTCATAATTGTATGGCATACTTTAGCATCCTAATATTCTTGAGGATATGCGTCTTGATGTCAATAACATGTCTTATCAGGCACATCAAAGTGCATATCTCAAGGATATCAAGCACATCATGTATGCAATAAAAATATGAAAGATCGATTACCATTACATCCTGCCATACAAATGTTTGAATATGAAAAAAATCAATATTATTATTATCAATGTTTACCACTGATTTTGCCCCAACATGGAATATATGGCAGGATGTAATGGTAATTAATCCTTCATATTTGTATGACATACTTGAGGTGCCTGATATTCTTGAGGATATGCATCTTGATGTGCATGATATTAAAAAGACAATATTTTATGGCATGATGTAATATTTAATATACTAACTAAAATATTGTAATATTTAAAAAAATAATATTAATTTATTTAAGTAGGTGCAAGTTAATAAATTTTTTTCAAGTATCATTGGAGCTTTCTTCTATGTGTCAAGTACTTGAAAGAAAAAAATATTATTGGCTTATTTACTATTAGACAAAATGGTTAAACCGAGATAAAATAATAATAATAAATATTATTATATAATCGAACGAAGAAAAATAAATAAAACTTAAAGTAGATACAAGAAATTGGTTTACTCATATTTAGACATTGAATCAGATGAGTAGAGTATGATAAACCGAAGAAAGATTTTTGTTGAGGCCTATATGAACAGTTTCCTTAAGACAGATTCGTCCTCTCCTCGATGCTTTGAGTAACTTTGGACGTCGGTCTCCCAGGATACAACAACAAAAGATCACAACAGTAAGGACAACCGTAGTGATTAGCGAACACAATCTTGCCTTTCTATATCACCGGAAAGAACGAATTTGGAAGGAATTTTCTAAGTGCTTTTCCTATTCCAAAGTTCTAAACTTGTGTAACTTGTAACTTGTTTGTAATTGTGCCTAAACTAGCCTATTTATAGGTGAGGAGATATGAATCAAAAGGTTAGGATCCTTTGATGAATAGTTAAAACATTTCATGAAAAGAGTTTGTTGAAAAGCTAATAGGTATAATTGAATGGATGCAACTTTAAACTAAAAAATAAGTTCATTGACCAAGTGACATGACTTATTATAATAAATCTATTCACCAAGTGACATGACTTATTATAAATAGAATCAATTTTATTCAATTAAACTATTATTTTTTCAACATTTACATCAGTGAGAGCCATTTTTGCTTCAGACTTATTTACACGTGTAAATTAACTAAGAAAAATAGTGAATGCGTTGAGAAAATGACTTCTCAAAAAAAAAAACATGGTAAGTCGTTTTACAAAGATTAACATGTTTTTTCATTATTTTGTAATTGGTTTTACATTAATTGGTCCATCTAAAATTAAATAAACACCCAAAAAACTAATTATAGTAGAACAAACAAATCTTAGAGCATCAAAAGTCACCGATCTTCCCACTCTATCATGTTGGGATCTTTGGTTGATCTTGTGACGCAACAAAAAATATTAATAAGACAATCTCCTCCAGAAATCAATATATGAGTGACGAAAGTAGAAAAAGAAAGGATGTAATTGTACCTTATTCGTCTACAAAAAAAGGTATGGAGAACTGATGCAGATATGATCATTTTCTTGTGATGTCGATAAAGCCACAACAAACTATCATGAACTCTACGTAGTTCACCCCGTTTAGACGAATGGAAAAAATTTCTCTAGAACTTGTTAGAGAATTTTAGAGAAAGTGCTAAACAGCGGCTAAACCTTGCACTAAATAATGTATCAAACTTAACCTAATTTTGAGATTTAGTATCCTATGAGAACTGAAATTAATTCCTTCTTCTAATATGTAAATCATTAAAACAATAATATCCTTTTTAAAAGAATATAATTGATGTATTTTAACGTTAAGGCCAAAGATTATATTTATTAATAATAAATTTGGTATTCTGTAATAAGTTAAAACATTATACAAATTTAATTGGGTAAGTTACACTCTTCCTCATTGAACTATACTCTCTCCTATTTTATTTACCGAACTTTCAATTTTTCTAATTTACTCATTGAAATTTTGAATTGCTCCTGTTTTGATCACTGTAAATTATTTTATAGCATTTATATTATTATTTAATATAAAATAATTGAAAATATAAAATAAAAATAGAAGGTAGCCGAACGCCACCGCTAGCAATCGTAGATGGTGGTTGTTCGGTCCCAAATTTCATGGGTTTTGTTTGTCTCGACACCCTGAGTCCGAATCCGCCCTCCATTTTGCCAGACTTGCTCTGAAGTCCATGAATTGGAGATCAAAAGTGAGGAAGCCGAAATGTTTCAGTCGAGATTCATGAGTTTTGGGACATTTTCTGGTGAAACAATCACTAGATTCGGACTCAGGGATAGAAACGAACAAGACCCATAAAATTTGGGACCGAACGACCACCATCTAAAGCAGTCGATGATGATGGCTGGCGGTTGTGTCCGACCACCTTCTATTTTTATTTTATATTTTTAATTATTTTAAATTAAATAATAATAAAAAAATGCCACATCATATAGAAATAATAATAAAATAATTTAGAGTGGTCAAAACATGAGCAATTCTAAAGTTGAGTGAGTAAATTAGAAAAAATAAAAGTACGGTGAGTAAAATAAGATAGAGAATATAGTTCGGTGAGGAACGGTGTATTTTACCCAATCTAATTTATATATAAACTTTAGTTACGCTTTCTATAAACCATTTTATTCAACCATAGGTTGTGATAATGTAGGTTATTATAATATTAGAAGTAATTTTAGAATAATTTTAATATCACAAACAATAGTGACACTAGCGCAATGCATTATTGTCACTTAAGTTATAGGTAGTCATGATTTGACATAACATTTTTGTGATTAACATTTTTATGTCTATTCTTTGTCTTTCATATTTAAATTGGATACAAATCATGTAATAATCACACTTGTATATCATCTAATGCTCATTGATATCTTGATTAGACTATTATAGAAAAATAAGTATGATATCTCGTATCAATTTATTTGAGCACGACCATGTATTTTTAGTCTCACTCAATCAAGAGGCCAATGATATTACTCCTATCATGTAGGAGGGACAATTATATATTAGTCAACAATATCCCACTACATAGATTGTGCTATATCCAACGTCAATCTTTATAGTTCAACCATTTACGGTGGACATTTGACTGTATTAAAATATACAACTCAAGATGTTGAGATAATGATGATCTCAAGTCTAAAGATTGTATATTTATCATTTTAATTAATGTTGTGACTATCATATAATAACTCAAGAAAAATACTTTGTCATCAATGAACTACACATTAATCTTAATGAGTTATTGTTGTTCTGGCCTAATATAATAATACTGGACTAATGTTTTTTAAAAATAATCATATTAACTTTGAACTATAAACACAATAAAAGAAACTAAGATAATAACGATAATGTCTTTATTTAATAAATATGGTAAAACAAATATGTGATTATAATCATCTTTATTATTAATTTTTGTATATACTCTGACACATCATATTATCAATGATACCAAAAAAATCAAACATATTATGTGCACATGTAAACCTTGCGGACGTAAGAATTCCTCAAACTTTTCACGATTTCCAAATCATATAAATTTTCTTTAAAAAATAGACCATATGAAATTCCTTCAGCTACGATCAATTCATATCATCACCTTAGCTATTGACACGACCAAATCCAACCTCATTAGACCCATTCTAAAAAATATGCCATGATAAACAATTAAATCAATTAGTTTGGTTTTTATATTTAATCAATTATCTCAATATTATAACTAAATCAATAGGTTTCTATGATTGTTGATGAGAAAATAGGTCACGGTGGTTGTAGACGGTTCACTCCTTCTGATTTAGATAAAGACTAGTAGTCAGTAATCAGATGATTGTTAGTCGGTGGCATTAATGATAAGGACACAAAGAAGAGTTTTCTAGAGAGTATCCAAGAGAAGTGTTTAGAAGAAGAAGAAGTTGGTCTTTTGTTTTTCATGTTATAGAGGTTCATATACTAGTCCCTTATGTGTATTGGTGTCATACCTAGAGTGCTCATTAAATAAATGTAGGCCAACAAAGTATATAAATGTAACTGTCAGTTAGCATATTTGATTATGACGAATCTCTTAGATTTACCAAAGGTCTTGTCAAGGATTTTGGGTCAGTCGAAGAATTTTTTTTATGAGAAGATCCCTAAAAAGTGGTCTCGGTATGCACGTGAGGGAGTTTTGTAACATCCAATACCCGATGGGAGCCGCCCAACCCGAATACTAAGTGTCACATTAACAATCGAAATGACTTAGAACAAATTGCTATTATTCTTTTCATTTAAGCATTGCAACCAGTAGGTATACATCACATAGAAAACATCAGAAGATCACACCAAATAGAACATATCGATTGTATAATCATTCATGCATAAATGAAATTTCATCTTTTCACACCAATTTATGAAACATGCTCAAAACTTAAATTAAATTTATAAACTTGAAACTAAAGTTATATTTGTACATAATGCGAAATTTCAAGTCATTTGGACATCATTTAAGGCTTCAATTAAGCATACAAGCATTTCTAAGGGTTAGATTAAATTTCATTACTAATATGTTTTTTCTAATTTTCTAGTTTAGACATGCAATTAAAAGAAAACAAACTCGCAAGAGAAAATTCAACTCAATTTGATCCTCAATTTAAAGCTTAAAGTTTTAGTGACTAACATATAAACATTTCAAAATAATTTTAACATGTGTTGAAATAGCTCTAGGGACTTAAAATGTAATTATAAAATATTTCTTCCTAAGAAAAAACTTAAGGAATCATCCTTTTTTCGTATCTTTCGAACAAGGTTAATGATCCTTTTTATAGTAGTAGCCATTAGATCAATCCTCTCAGACAAGGAATCGATTCTTTCACTAGGATCACTCTATTTTTAATGAACATACAAGAGAATGCTTTAAACATAAATATTAACATGTTAAACATACAATTCATGCTTTACGACAACCAAAACAAGACATTAACATGCTTGAATTCTATGAATTATAATATTGGACGTTTTAAGCATTTTTGGTGCACATTATGACATATTTGGTCATTTTTACCTAAACTAAAAAATCTTAGCATACAATTGAAACTTCCATAACTAAAAATCTTAGCATACAATTGAAACTTCTATACTTTAATTAATTCTTCACAGTACAACATCAAATCATAGAACCATCCAAATCAAAATGACAATTCACAATTTAACATGGTAACATTTAATTCAACACGCTAGCAATCATACCGATAAAGGCTAATCATCATACTAAACATCCATCATGAAACTATGACAAAATTAAATCACGTGCAATCATCATTATGATTCATTTAATACTCGATGGAAATTAAAGTTCAAAATTTAAACCAAAATCCAACAATTAAAGTCTAAATCCATAATTATAGGTATCATACATCTTTCTAAAATCTCAAGTTAATAAAAATTTGTTTACTAAATAAAAATATTCAGAATTACTTTGTTTGGCTTCCCTTCACTCCTAGGTGTCTCTAGGATCTAAAAACATGGTAAACAACAAGTGTGAGCTTAATCGAACTCAGTGAATGCAAAACCAAATTACAAAGTCAAGACTATCAAGTAGATTACTTAGGAACATTCAGCATGTATACATATGTAAAACAGTTTCAAATATCATGTAATGTTGCTGGAAAATCATGCAACTTATTCAAGATCAAAACTTGTATTTTCAAGACTATAATTCATATTCATTAGGTTCTCCAATCAAGTAAGAAAGTATGAAAATTATGCTTTAAAAACAAGACACAAATATATAGTGTCAAGCTTATAGTTCATCATTGTTCGATATAGCGATTTGCATTGAATCTTTTGAAACTAATCAAAAAAGATAAATTGATCTAATCGAAAAAGATAAATTGATCTCCTTATGATTCCCTTGTATTCCTCATAGATGACAAACCCTTCTCATAACTGATCGACCTCAAGATGACTCAAATAGTCCAAACATGTAAATAATTTGTATAAAGCAAAATGATTTCCTTATAACGCCTCTTGTGGATATCAAAGAGGTTGCCCATAAACTTGTAGAGTATACTCGAAATTCTAATGACATGACATTATATTCAAATGTTATAATAGAATTTCATAGTCAATAGATCCATGAGTTTATCATTAATTTTAAAACCGGATTGAGATGCACCAAAAAACCAGGAGTGAAATTCAAGTATAAATCATGTTTCACTTCTCATGTAAATCATATATCATGTAAACACACTAAGTGTAGTTCTAGCAACATTAGTTGCGCATGTAATTAAGCTTTTGAATACGACTAGTCTCACCATTTCATGTAACAAGTAGGTGAGTCGAAAAAAAGGTAATAAAAAAATATACGTGCTCAAATTTTGAATCGATAAATGTTCATCATGCTATCATGTTCAAAAATGATCATTCATTTATTTTCTAAACCATGCAACCCTATAAAATACTCAAAAAACATTGAAATACTTACTCCGGAATTTAGTATTGGGGACTAGCCTATGCCTAAGACCCTAGGTAATTGTACCATACACTCATCGATGAAGCGGTGTCGACGATAACACTTCCACAAACGACTTATTTCCCCTTCTTTCTTGTTGAAGCTTCCGATGGATTAGGAGATTTAAGGAGACAAAAAAAAGGAACAAATATCATCAGATATATTTATAAAGAATTCATCCATAATTGCTATCAAACAGTAGTCGAAAATTTCACAATCAAAACAATGAAATAATATTTAATTTGGTAATTTCTTATCCAATCTAATACCAAACTTGAATCAATCCTTTTCAACACTTAAATACCTAATTAATCAACTCAAGAACATATAATTTTAACCTTTAATTATCATATTCAATATCAAAATCCAACTTAATTAATCAAGGTCTAATTCCAATAGTTAAGAAAAATGCCCAATTTAGGCATCTAAAATCAACATGAAATCTCTTAAATTAATCATCAACTGTTTTTATGCATATATACCATGTATTAAATCATAAAAGACACTAATCCTTCATTAAAATTAAAGAAAAAATTTGCTTACAAAAATCTGGAAATATCTTAAAAAGAATGGAGAAAATTGGAGGAGTTTTGTTAAAATCAATTAAAAGGATTTTTAATATTGAAATAATATTTATTAAAATATCTATATTTATTAATTAAAATATGATTTTTTTTAAAAAAAATTAGTTTATCTTTAAAAAGAGTCATATAATATCTATAGAGCTTCGATTTTAGCCCTCTTTTGAAAATAGTCCTAATTTGATTTTAAAATTTGGATTGACACTTAATAATTAAAATTTTATCCCCAAATCATATATAGTTTTCGAAATTCAACTTTATCGAAAATACTTTTGGATTTGATTTTTGAAAAAGATTCTTCTAGAAGTTGACATAATTACTAGCTTTAACTATCAATAACTACTAAATCCAAAATTAGTGTATTACAACTCTTCCCCCTTAAAAGAATTTTGTTCTAACACCCTAATCTGAGCCGACCCAAAGACCAATCGACTAGAGTATTACACGGGACCACTGAAGTGGCTAATCCAAAATTTTCTGTAAAATACGATGGAAATCACCATTCAAGTATCACCCATAGAAAGCATAGATTTAAATCATAATAATCAATTTTAAAAAATGGGGACCCCCAAATATATTCCAAAAGAAATAAGTATTTAAAAATAGAGTTATGACTCAATACATGAAGATCTATGAACAATACATGCCTACTAAAAAGACTCAAGTCATACTCTGATGCTCCGGTCTGTCTAGAATGCAAGTTGTACGATAAGCTCCTCAAACGTTCCTCCTAAGAACATGTGCATGGAAACAAATTACGAACGCTAAGCTCACAAACTCAGTGCAACACTAATGATTGTACTATACTACATGTGTTCATGTTATGACCATGCAAAAACATAAGGACATGAGCATACAAGTACACGATTCATACATGCTGATGTAGGCATCATGGTGTGGTCAGAGGGTTCATTGCATTTAGGGACTCACACCCCTCTATTCTACCTAGGGTGAGATCCAAAATTTAATGCATCGGAAACAACACTTGGCTAACCTACACCTAGTGAGTACAAGGGGCATTTGTGTCTGGCCAGCAATTGAAGTGCCCTGACACTAGTTGAGTTATATCCGGATATTCTAACAAACAAGACGATTTATATTCTACTAAAATAACTCGGGTGTCCTGGTCGTTTCCCGAGCGTCACATAAAGGCTAGTTTTATGTCTATCGATATGTAGATTCTTAACTGTTACTTTACTCACTTATTATTCTCACTTGTAATTTTTATTTGAGAAGTTCTGGTAGTTTTTTACCCTTACTCGAATACTTTTTCCAAGTTTAGTTTTTTGCCCAAAACTGCATGAAGGTACTGCTACTCTCATTTTTATTGTCGATATTGACTCTGGATATCGAGTACCCACCTTGCAATTTGGAATCTGGGATTACCTTATGGTATTGATATATTCACTTGGAGTATCGGTACTTATCTACTAGTGTACTGATACCTCCCTGGGTATCGATACCAAAATTCAGTTCGATGTTTGGAAATTGATTTGGTAATCGATACCCTTACTTAAGGTATCAGTACCTTAGCTTTGTATAGTATCAATACCTCCTGGGATACCAACACCCAATTTGTATTATGGAATTGGTGACTGATGGATGGTACCGATACCCCACCCTTGGGTATCGGTACCCAACGAACAGTATCGATACCCTTTGAACAGGGTATCAATACTACCTAACCAAAACACCTTGTTTTAAGCAATCTTAAGAACAATATCGATATTCTTCATCTAGTACTGATACTCGTGCCCATAACACTCTATTTTTACCCATAAATGACATCAAACTTTACCCATTTTCCTCCACAGGGCCCTTAAACGTTAATTAAATCTTATGTAAACTGATAAGGATCATAAAGGGTCATTTTTCATGATGTATAATATCAAATGTCATAATTTACCATGGGTGCACGTACATGCCTCATGAACTCATACAAGCTAACTATGTACACATCATGACACACAAGTTGTATAGATGAGTTAGAAATGTGTTACCTTTATTCTAGGCTATAGAAAACTCCTCTCCTCAACCAAGAACCAATATCTCCTTCTCTTTGGTCTTGGAGCTTTCTCCAACCTCTTTCACTAATGACAATAATTAAAATAAGTTATTAAGTCATCCAAGAACTTAGAATGGAGTTCAGGACACTCTCGAAAGCTTGAAGCTGCCCAAAACGAATTGGGAACACATGGGTTTTAAACCCCTACTAAAACTCCCACTAATGGCTATCATAGTCAAACCTTGGGTTTGAGGGCTTGAATGAAAGCTTGGGTTAAGGATATTATGATTCATACCTTTAAAGTCTCTGATTAAGCTTGCTAGATCATAAAGTTGCTACCTTTCTTAGGATAAAGAGGAAACAAGAGAGATTTTTAATGAAAGATGAAGAAAAAGGCGATGACAGACATAAATGAAGTTTTCCCCCGTTGAAATCATCTTTCATTAAGGAAATTCAGCTTTTACAAGAGTTGATCGTTTAATTGTCTCCTTGGTCCCTCTAATTTTGGTCACCAACCAAAAATACCCTTTTTATCTCTAATTGGACTCGAACCAAGCCCAATTTAACTCAAACTTGGGCCAATGCCTCATACAAGGCCAATAAACTTATTTAAACATTCTCGATTTAGCCCGAAACTACTAAACCAGGATTTGGGGCATTAAAACTCTTCCATCCTAATAAAAAAATTTGTCTTCAAAATTTACCTAGATAGAATAGTTGTGGATATTGGGTTTTAATGTTGCTTCTCTGGCATCGTGGTTCCTCTCTAGAACCTTCACTAGAGGAATCCTCTTTTTCCTTAGCTCATTTATATGTTGTGCCAAGTTCTTTATCGGTTCCTCTTCATAGATCATGTCTTGGCTCACTTCAATCTTCTATAAGGGTATGATGTAAGAAGAATCGAAACGGTACCTCCTAAGCATATACACAAGGAACACATTATGAGTACACTATAACTCTTGGGGTAACGTTAACAGATAGGCTACGGGTCCAACTCTTTCAAGCACCTCGTAAGGTCTTATGAAATGAGGGGTTAACTCTTTTACGCCCTAAATCGATGT
Organism: Hibiscus syriacus; assembly: GCF_006381635.1. Lineage (NCBI taxonomy): Eukaryota > Viridiplantae > Streptophyta > Magnoliopsida > Malvales > Malvaceae > Hibiscus > Hibiscus syriacus. The sequence continues at coordinate 7,310,285 of NW_024063533.1, read as the reverse complement.
ACTTTTTTCAAGGGTACACCTTGAGGAACACCTTGTCCCCCACTGCGAACTTGATATCAATACGCTTTAAGTTTGCATATAATTTATGTCTATCAGAGGCTTCTCTCAATTGACCCTGAATCACTCGAGCATTCTCTTCAGTTTCTCTGATTAGATCGAGACCAATTATATTTCCTTCACTGAGTTCTGTTCAACACAATGGAGTCCTACACTTACGTCCATATAAAGCCTCGTACGAAGCCATATGGAAGCTAGACTAATAATTGTTGTTATAAGTGAACTTTGCAAGTAGCCCTTCCAACTACCCTCAAGGTCTATGATGGTGCTTCTAGGCATATCTTGTAAGATCTGAATAACAAGTTCGGACTGTCTGTCTGTCTAAGGATGGAAAGTAGTGTTAAAGTGTAGTTTGGTGCCTAAGGATTCATGAAGAGCTTTCCATAATCGAGAAGTGAAACATGAATTTCTATCAGATACGATCAAATTTAAAACCCCATGCAATCTCACGATCTCTCGGATGTACAATTGTATTAACCTCTCTAAGGTATTATCTATCCAAACTAGAAGACGATGAGATGACTAATTCAATCGGTCTACTATTACTCAACTCGCACCATGTCTCTACCTAGTCATCGGTAATTCGGTCACAAAGTCCATGGTCACTCTATCTCATTTCCACAAGGAATCTGAGTCGATTGGAGTAACCCATAGGGAACCTGATGTTCTGCTTTAACTTGTTTGCACACAAAACACTTAGAGACAAACTCATATACTTATATTTTCATGTCCGAGCACCAATACAATTGTCAAAGTTCTTGGTATATATTGTTACTGCCTAGGTGAACTGAAAGCGAATTGCATTGTGCCTTAGCAATTTCTCATCTGCAGGTACGCATAAACAACCTCTAAAGAACAATACATCCCGATCTCACAACTCAAAACCTAGTGCTTCACCTCGACAGACCTGCTCCACCTGAGTCCTTAAACGGCCGTCAGAACTTAAACACGCCAACAAAGCTCGTAATTCTAACATCAATTTTCTACTCAAAGCATCTATAACTATGTTTGCCTTTCCAGGGTAGTAATCGATCACACAGTCGTTGTTTTTCAATAACTCGACCCACCTATGCTACCTCAAATTTAACTTTCTTTAGGTGAATAGATACTTAAGGTAAGGCTCTTATGATTGGTGAAAATGTGACAATTTTCTCCAAATAGATAGTGTCTCCAGATTTTTAGTGTGAAAACTATTGCATCGAGCTCTAGATCATGAGTAAGATAGTTACGCTCATTTGGCTTGAGTTATCAAGACGAATAAGAAACTACTTTCCCTTCTTCCATCAGAACACATCCTAACCCATTAAACGACGCGTTACTAAACACATTGAACTCCTTACCTAATTCTGGTTGAGTCAAAACATGGGTTTGAGTTAAGATGGTCTTCAACTGTTCGAAGCACTTTTTTCACTCTTCGTCCCATATGAATGGAACTCCCTTATGAAGCAATTTTTTCATGGGGCAGCTATCATCAAAAACCCTTAACAAACTAATGATAATACCTAGAAAGACCCAAGAAACTACGTACCTCTGCCACGTTCCTTAGCCATTCCCACTCAACCACTACTTGTATCTTTTTGGGGTCAACCTGGATATCATTTATTGCTATGACATACCCTAAAAAAAATCTCAGACAACCAGAACTCACACTTCCCCAACTTGGCAAACAACTATTGTTCCTGAAGTATTTGCATTATTCTGATCATGAGTACACTAGGATGTCATCTATGAAGACCACCACGAACTGGTCAAGTTAGGGTTAAAAAACTCAGTTCATTAAGTCCATGAATGTCGGTAGGGTGTTGGTGAATCCGAACGACATTATAAGGAACACATATTGATCATACCTCGTCCTAGAAGTCATCTTTACTACGTCGGTGTCTTTAACCTTCAAATGATAGTATTCCGACCTTAAGTAAATCTTGGAGAAAACACATGCTCCCTGAGCTGGTCAAAGAGGTCATCGATTCTAAAGAGGAGATAACAGTTCTTGATGGTCAACTTGTTCAATTGTCGATAGTCGATACAAAACCTCATCGACCCATCACTCTTCTTAACAAAGAGAACTGGCGCTCCCTAAGGACAAATGCTTGGTCTGATAAAACCTTTCTCAAACAGTTATTGGATTTTGGCTTTCAACTCCTTTAATTCTTTCGGTGTCGTGCGGTAGGGAGTAATGGACACCAGAGCGAAACCCAATAATGACTCAATACTGAACTCCAATTCTTAGTCAGGCAATAATCCCAACAACTCCTTTGGGATACGTCGGGGAAGTCTCAAATGGTACGAATATCCATGAGTGTTAGAACTATGATTCGGGTGTCAACCACGTGTTCCAAGAAGGCTTCACAACCCTCATCGACCATTTTTTAAACCTTTACAGTAGAAACAATCCTTAAAAAGATTGACTTCTCACTCGTCATTACTACCTTGGTTTCATCTACCCTTATGAACTTGATTTGTCTAGTTTTTCATCTTAAACTAGTATCGTGCTTGGATAACCAATCCATGCCCAAAATTATGTCAAACTCTTGGAATGACAATTTCATCAAATTGACTAAGAAAGTCTGACCTTGGATCTCAACTAGACATCGGAGATGGACCTTCTCCACAAGAACATCTAATCCTAAGGAACTAGACACTCGGACCCCTATTTTTAAGTCCTCTGTTGGAGTGTTTCTCTCTCGAACAAGCTCAAAACAAATGTAAGAGTGAGTGGATCTTGGATCTACTAAAGCAATAACCGAAATATATAATAATGTAAAGGTACCTGATATCACAACTATTGTGTCACACTCATATTGTGCTCTGGAAACATACTGATATAAGGCTACTCTAGGCTCAGAACCAGAAACACACCTGGTTGTACCCTGACCAAATTGTCTAGATATTGAACCCACTGATGTGTGTTTTATTTTTTAATACTTTTTTGCTAATTACTCCATGTTTTCTCTTATATATTGCTACTTTGGGTTGTTTATGTTCAATTCTGTGCAATACTATATTTTTCAGAAAACATCATTTAAAGGGAGAGTTCTACTGACTTTTTTTCTATAATCAAGTCTGGACACATGGGCATGATGATGTCGACATGGTAGAATCTGTAGTCCAATCCACGATAACTTCCAGAAGATAATCTAGTCAGCAGAATCAAGAAGAAATGATGGGTGGACGAAAAACTCTTTATGATTTAAGAATTATAATTGAATTTAAACATTTGTGGGATTTATTGTTTTATTAATTAGGATTCTAGTTATTATTAATTAGGATTCTAATCAATTATTATTTAGGATTCAAGTTTGTTATTAATTAGGATTATAATTTGCTATTATTTAGGATTCTAGTTTATTGTTAATTAGGATTTAAAATATTTGAATACTTTTAGGATTATCTTTTAGTATTTTATTTTCTTTAGGTTACCTCAAGCTATAAATACCCCTTACGGTGAAGCTTGAAGGATGTACTGAATTTGGCTTGACTTTAGGGCTTTCAATTTTATAAAAGTTATTTTTTCCTTCTTCATCTTTGTTCTATTTTTCTAACTTTCTTCCTTTTTTAATGCTAAGTATGATTTCTATCATGATTAGCTAATTTTCCAATTAGCCAAAAGCTAAGTGACAACTCAATCCATTATGTGAGAATTGAAAAACACTTCATACCTTCGGATATCTTTCTTGATTTTCTACAAACCATGATTGGAAATCAGCATTTTCTTTAAACATCTCAACACTTTCAATTCAAAAAGTGTGTGTGTCAGTTTGATCGATGTTCTGATTTACTGTTGAAGAGAAGAGTCGACTTGTAGCAAATTCAATTTCCTAAGAACACACTTAGCGGCGGTCCGCTGAAGAAAACCAAGATCGTGTTTGATTCTCATTGAGACACCATAATCTGAGCACGAACTTTTCCAGCGCTTAAAGTAGCATTGACGTTAACATCGATATTCATTGTTAATCCAAACAAGGATTGACTTTGAAAAATTGGTTCTCTGAAGAGAAGAGTAAGTTACAAGGGTTGGGTCTTATAGATTGTAATTAGCAATAATCTCAAAGTAAAATCTATATTAGTGATCAAAACAAATTCAGCAAAAGTGAAGCTGGAGGCTATCTCTCATCATAATTATTTCAATCATCTATTTTTATTATTTTTACTTATTTCAATTTGTTCAATTTATTTTGCTAAACCCCATTTATTTTCCTTTTGCAATTTTCTTGGATCAAGATCAATTCAAATTAACATGGAAATTTCTAAGTCCCTGCGGATCGACCTTTTTCTTCTCTATACTACATTCTTAGTTTATTTATTTAAGAAAAAGGCTTCATTTATTTGACAATTGCAATGCTTGTTACCACCACCCCTCGAATGTCCTTGACCCTTCTGAACCGTCTGAGCTTACCCCTTAGTTGAAGCATGAGTCACCTATGAGCCTCTAAATCCACGTTGATAAACCCCAAGATGCCTCTTTCCATAACTCAAGCTTGCATGAGGGGATTCTGGTCTCAGAGATCCACTGGTGCTCTCCATATAAGTGGATGCCAAGGGCCTCCTACGGGACTCAGATCTGCCCTCACGATTTGCGTTTTTCCCTGACCTCCTAGGTTGGCTCGATAAGGTCCTCCACGAACCCTAAGAATATCTGAAAGCTCTCATACTCTACTCTAGCGACCTGCTATGCAGTCTGGCTCTCATGCTCTAAACCCTGTCTATCAACTTTGTCTGCCAAGTCAACTTGACAAAGACCGTCAGAGGGTTAGCAGCTAGATGAGTGAGGTTGTCAAGGTGAATGTGATAACTCCGTAAAAAGACTATATTTTAGCTCTTTTTACTTAAGTTATTGATTGTCTAAAAGCCATTGACATAGCATTTTAGTTGTGTATAGTTCCATTTAGGACATATTTGCATGTGGTGGATAAGTTTTGATGAGGCAAAGTTTATTTGACTAAATTGATGCTGCTTAAGAGAAGTGTTGTTTGTTGATTGTGATGATGCATGAAATGAATGAGGAATAATTTATTTGTCGAGACAAATTAATTTGCTAGGGCCACTGGAACATAAAACGACAACAGTGAGGAATAAATTTTCTTGCCATGGCGAGTTTTATCTTGCTAGTCTGACACAGTACGAGACAAAATAGCTGACATCACATGCCCAGATGTCCAATGCACCTCACGCAAACCCCTGCTAAGAATTTGGGACCACTGCCAACTGCCATTTTATTCACACAATGGGTATAAACCCAAGGGTATTTAGGGAATTTCTAAGGGCACTAAACCCTAGAAAGTCCCACTATAAATATCTCATTATACCTCTCTATTGAAAAAAAAGAGAAAATAATACCTTAAAAAGGCTTGGAGAAAGGTAGTTGCAACACCTCTTTTTCACCGTCCCCCTCTAGTTCGTCCTTGGTGCCCTCCGTAGCCAGGCTTCACCAGAGAAACATCCAGGTCCTCGATAGAGGCTGGTGCATAAAAACAGTCATAGTGTTGGTTTGATGTCACGACAAAGCTCTATTCCAAGAGTTTTTTCTTCATTTGTTCTTTATTTTTTATTTTTATAAGGGCTTGTACTTAATGGATATTTTTGGGATGATGTTAACAACACCATAGATTGTTTTATTTGGTGCTGAAAATAATTGGATGATATTTTATTTTACTATTAATAGATGAGTAAGTATGGTATTTTAAATGTTGTTTTGTTCGCTATTTCAATCTTTTGCCTTGACGCTGTAAGAGCTTTTGAAAAATTGTTTGGTACCTCAACAAAACATTCCTAGTCTTTGTAAGAGCTTTTGAAAGATTGTCATTTTTCTAGATAATATCGAGAGAGTTAGGTTAGATCTATGTAAACAATGGAACTAATATGGGATGGTGAGGTTCTAATCCACCTTAGAGATAAGGAGAGAGTTTCATTTAACTAAAAAGGATAAATGCTTGAGTATATAGGCTAGCTCTATAGTTTACGCTGAGGTGTATTGTCATAGCAACAATTTGACAAACCAAGGGCTGCAATTAATACTGAGTAGTATTGTCGTAGAAATAGTTAATTAGGTTCAGTGTTAGAGATACTCTTGGAACACTTTAGTACATCCTGTAGGGCAACATAGGCATAGTGAACTAAGATCATCCTAGACATAGAATATTTTCTCGCCATAGAAAATCCAACCCAAGTGCTCTATTAGGAGTCTGATTATGTGAGTTTGTCAGTCTATTTACAGAGTTTTGACAACTTCAACCTTAGTAACTTTAGTTTATTTACTATCGCATATTTTTATTTCCATGACACAATTTATCCGCTTACGTCACTTTACATTTTCCTTGCCTCGGCAAACTTTTTCCATCTGTTCATACCATTCGCCACTCCTTATTTTCCTTGTTTATATCATTAGAATTAGATACTTAGGATTAGTTATTGACACCTATTCCTAGTTATAACAATCTTTTAAAATCCCTTCAATCCCTATGGAGACAATACCCACTCACTACTATATATTACTTGCATCGATTGTGTATACTTACACAAACTTGCATGTCAATACACACACCTATACAAGCGATCAATTTTTTGGTGTCGTTGCTGGGGATTGGCATTTCGTGTTTTTAAAAGTTTTGTTATAGCATTATCTTTTTTATTATTTTTTCTTTATGGATTTATTTGCTATTTTTGTTTACCCGTTTTAGGTGTTGTGCGATCGCATGACTTGTAGAAGTCCCAAGGAACCATTATCACATTTTGAACCTGAGATCGAAAAAAAATGTGTCAAAGAAGATGTTTTTAAGGAGCTCAAAGAACTATATATGAAGTTCAAAATGAAGTAGAGGAACCTAAAGAATTAAATGTCACGGTAAAGAAAAATCCAGAGAATGATGCAAGACCACGAACTATTAGAGATCACTTAGCTCCCACCTCAGACGAATTACAACCTTCTACTGTAGCTCCCAAGATTCGGGTAGCCCACTTCGAGCTCAAACTGGTTATGTTCGACATGTTAGACTTGATTGGACAGTTTGGTGGTGCTCCTCATGAGGATGTAAGGCAACATGTTCTAGCATTTTTTGAGGTATGTGACTCCTTTCGACAACAAGGTATGCATGAAGATGTGTTGAAATTGAAGTTATTTCCATATTATTTGAAAGATCATGCTAGGGCATGGCTTAATGGACTACCTATCGGCTGGATAAGGTCCTGATAGACTTGTACAAAAAAGTTTTGTTATAGCATAATCCACCCAATATGAAACAACCATCTTAGGAAGGCCATAACATCTTTTTGCCAAGGCGATGAAGAGTCTATGTATGAGTTCTGGGACTGATGCAAAAGTTTGCTTCGCAAGTGCACCAATCATGGATTTTACGACTCGAATCAAATTCTGATATTCTATAATAGAGTCAACACACCCACTCGCATGATGTTGGATGCCTCGGCGAATGGTACTTTACTTGACAAATCACCTGATGAAGCCTTTGGTATCCTTGATAGGATATCCAACAACGATTATCAATTTCCTTCTACATGGCTTGGAACCGGAAGGAAAATGTCTGGGGCATTTGAACATGATGCCAAGGATTTAGTGTCTCCCTAACTTTCTGCCATAACAAATATATTGAAAATTTTATAGTGTTCTAGCAAGGTGAAGAAAGTCAAGGTAACAAGCTCAACATGCATTTTTTGCCACAACAACCATCATGAAAGTGAATGCCCATAAAATCAGGAGTCTATTAATTTCGTGGGTAATTTCAATATAAGCAACAACAACCCCTACTCTAATATATATAACCCTGGATGATGTCAGTATCCAAATTTTTCGTGGGGTAATCAAGGGACCAATAACAACCATGTAGGCACCTTAACAGGCCACAACAAAATATTTCTGAACCTCCAATTCTTTAGCATCAACAGATGACGTGGAAATATATTAACCAGTGGTCAGCATCTTTAGCGAACACCAACTCTTTGGAAACTATTCTCCAAGACTTCATGGAAACTACCAAGACTCTATTAAAAGATCACACCACATCTATTGAGAGCCAGAGAGCATTATTATAGAGCCAAGGGGCTTGTTTGCAATGTCATAGTTCATCTTTGCAAGCCATGGAAATCCAATTGAAAAAAATCATTGTGGCAATACATGCACGCTCACATGGCAGTTTACCTAGTGATACTGAAGTCACTAAGGCTCAAGTCAGGGAGCATTATGGTGTATTCACCTCAAGGAGTGGCACCAAAATCTACAAAGATACTAAGTTTAGGGGGGAGACACTCAGAGAGCCCAGTCATGAGATTGTGCACGAAGATTTGGAGATGCAAGAATATTTATATTTGATGGAAAAAAAGGATGAGGGTTCGAAGAGTGCAACCAATGAAGATAAGAAAAATGTTTTCGTGGAAAAAGAAAACCCCCCACCAGTAGGAGTTGATGACTAAAGGAAAGCTGCAAAATTTTACCACAATAAATTTTTATGCACTGATGATCACTTAAAGCTCGATTAAGAAGATGAAGAGGAACTCAAAGATATTTCAAAGGAAATGAGTCAGTCTAGCTTACTTATATCTAGACCAGTGTACGAAATTTGAACCTTTGGATTTCATTGAATTTACTCATCCTAAACCCTAAATTGTTGCCCATTTGTCTAGGCAAGAAGTTCTGAAAGAATTAAGGAATAAAATGGAGATTAAGGAAAAATTCCCTAATGAGAAATTATTATTTTCCACAACAATTTTGTGATATGCTAACATTGTTAGTTTTCTCGTTAGTGGTGTTTTGCTTCCTTACTTGAATAGCCAGGGCAAGAAGAAGGTCATACACGATGGTGGCTACGGTCATTGGGATGACCCCTACCTCATCGAAGAATTTGATGCACAAACGTTTAAAAGTTTCCATAGAAAAGAGAATCAAAAAGACAACTCATTCCACTACCATTCAGCTTTATTCATAGAGAACTTTAAAGGAGAAAGGACTACTACAAAGGACCTACAATTTAGATGTGAAAGACATCAAATGCCAAGGCAAAATATTTTGAAGTTGGAATTGTTATATTCATTTTGGTCTATATTGGTGTTCCGATCGAACGCGACAAAATTGTCATATCAATTCAGGATGTTTGGAGTTCGTATCCCTTCCACCCTCTTTTTTTTGTCATGACAATTTTTTTGTGTGTTTTTTTCTTTGCTTTATTTCTTTAATTAATTACTTTTAATATTAGTTTTTAGAAGAACAGGCTCCCAAGGATATGGACAAAGGTAAAGCCCCTATAGATATTGCACCCACTTAGAAAGAAGACTCAATTGGTGTTGGCACAAACAATGACATTCTTTGTGAATCTTTTAACACGACTGTATGTTTTCTATGCTTAAGGTACTTAAAATATTTTAGGATAGAACTTTTGCGCGTCGTGGCATCAAATGATTAAAAAGATTAAGTTGAACTCCTCAGTGTTATGAATTGCAAATAAATGCCTCGACATAACTGTAGAGGGACACTCCTTTTTGTGATAACATTACCTCAAAAACTCCCTTAAATAAATGGTAGCCTTAGCACATGAATGAATGAAAGCAATCACGGGATGACTCTACCTGACTAGCTTAGGGGTGGAAGGTATACTCTCTTTCACCTAGAGTGTGGGATGGTAGGTGTGATGAGTTGACTCCCCTTGAAGCAGTGTAGAAAAAACCTGAAGTTAGATGTTGAATAAACAGGAGTGAAGTTGTGCTTAATGAATAATTTTATGCCTTGGCAAACCAAAAGAACTCTCTTAGGAGTTTTCTAAATTTGTTAAAATAGACTAGATACAATCACGCAAACACAATGACAAAGAGTCCTGAGCTACAAAAAGGTACTTGACTTCTAGTTCAGTCTAGCATATTGAGGCAAAACTTGTTGCCGAGGGCTGAAATTTTAAACCACTTGATTGTCCTGATTTAGACTTTGCCATAGCATTTCATTTTTCTATTGCTCATTACTCATTGCTTGAGGACAAGCAATAGCTTAAGTTTGGGGTGTGATAACTTCATAAAAAGACTATATTTTAGGTCTTTTTATTTAACTTATTGATTATCTAAAAGTCATTGACATAGTATTTTAGTTGCATATAGTTGCATTTGGGACATATTTGCATATGGTGGATCGGTTTTACCGAGGCAAAGTTTATTTGACTAAATTGATGTTACGGAGGAGAAGGGTTGTTTGTTGATTGTGATAATGTAGGAAATGACTAAGGAAGAATTTATTTGTCGAGACAAATTAATTTACTAGGGCCAGTGGAATAGAAGACGACGACAATGAGGAACAAATTTTCTTACCTAGTTGAGTTTTATCTCACCAGTCTGAAGTAGTACGAGATAAAATTACTGACGTAACATGGTCAGTTTTCCAATACACCTCACGTGAACCCCTGCCCCTTCTAAGAATTTGGGACCACTGCTAGCTGTCATTTTATTCACATAATGGGTATAAAACCAATGGTATTTAGGGAATTTCCAAGGGCACTAAACCCTAGAAATTCTCACTATAAATATCTCATTATACCTCTCTAGAGAAAAAATACCCTAAAAAAGGCTTGGAGAAAGGCGACTGCAGCACCTCTTTTCCACCGTCCCTCTCTAATCCGTCCTTAGTGCCCTTCATAGCCAGGCTTAACCAGAGTAGCAGTCAGGCCCTCGAGAGAGGCTGGTGCGCTAGAGCAGTCATGGTGGTGGTCTGATGTCACGACAGAGCTCTGTTCTGGGAGTTTTTCTTCCCCTATTCTTCATTTTTTATTTTTCTAAGGGCTTGTACTTAATGGATATTTTTGGGATGATGTTAACCATACCATAAAATGTTTTATTTGGAGTTGGAAATGCTTGGATGATATTTTATTTTACTGTTGATGGATAAGTATGTATGTTTTTGTTAAATGTTATTTAGTTCGTTGTTTCAATCTTTTACCTGGACACTGTAAGAGCTTTTGAATGAGATCATGGTGCCTCGACAAAACATTCCTAGTTTTTGTAAGAGCTTTGAAAGATTGTCATTTTTCTAGGAGTTGATACCTAATATCGAAAAAGTAAGGTTAGATCTACGTGAACAATGGAACTAATCCAGGATAGTGAGGTTATAATTTGCCTTATAGATAAAGAAAGGGTTTCATTCGACTAAAAAGGATAAATGCTTGAGTAGATAGGCTAACGTTATAGTTTACACTGAGGGGTATTGTCATAGTAGCAAATTGACAAACCAAGGGTTGTAGGTAAAGCTGAGTATTATTGTCGTAGCAATAGTTTATCAGGTTCTGTGTTAGAGATACTCTTGAAACACTTTAGTACATCCTGTCGGGAAACATAGGCATAGTGTACTAAGATCATCCTAGACATAGAATAATTTCTCGCAGTAGCAAATCCAACCCAAGTACTCTGTTAGAAGTCTGATTGTGTGAGGTTGCCAGTCTATTTACATAGGTTTGATAACTTTAGCCTTAACAACTTTTGTTTATTTACTATCGCATATTTTATTTCCACGAAAAAATTTATCCGCTTACTTCACTTCACACTTTTCTTGCCTCGGCAAACTTTTTCCATCTGTTCATACCGTTCGCCACTCCATATTTTCCTTGTTTATATCATTAGACTTAGATACTTAGTATTAGTTAGTGACACCTATTCCTAGTTGTAGCAATCTTTTAAAAGCCCTCTAATCCTTTTGGAGATGATACTCACTCACTACTATATTACTTGCATCGATTGTGTATACTTGTACATATTTGCGTGCCACAACACATACTTGTACACGTGATCAAAAGGCCCTTCCTGAATCTCCTACAATAATGGTCCTCAATTACCACCAACTCTGGTGTATACCCACTCAAGCGGAGGAACTCTCTCTCGTACTCAAACACGTATCAGTCTTACTAGGTCAAATACAGAAATTGGTCCCTCAAGTCTTCAGTGTGACCTCTGATAAGTACTTCTGACAGAACTCAGCAAGAAAGTACTCCCATGACGGTTGTTCTAGCTCTAAGGCCATCTCAATGGTCTCCCACCAATCTATGGTGTCACCCTTCAATAGGGTAATGACGCACTTAAGCTTATCCTCAAGGGTAAGGTGAAGCTGACGGAGTATGTAGTGGGGTCGTCATCCCTATAACTAAAGAAATATATGGTCTTTTATCTACAGAGTCTCTCGACGAGGGACTACTGAGGTGCTACTACTAGAGGGGCTGGCAGAGGTGTTGGGTAGGCAACACAACTGGTGCCCTTGGGATTGCACTAACGATATGTCTAAGCACTGCTGTCAAATCCCTAAAGGTCACCTCATCAACCCTTGTGTCACTCGAAATCTCATACTTGTATCTGGAATGAAATCATTGTTGGTATCATCTGCTAGGGAGGCTCGACTCTCGTCTCTACCCTCATGACTAGGAGTTGTACTATTGTCTATGGGTTATGTTTTTCTGCAATTTTAAGGAAGATAGGGGTCATTATAGTCATTCCAATCATTTAAGTACTCTTAACACTCTAGAGGCATGTACTCACTCATACGCTTACTGACTCTAACCCATAGGTCTTAGGAACGACTGAGCCTGATGCTCTGATATCCCCAAATGTAACACCATAACTCAAGTCAACCCGAAGATCCACTGACTAAGTATTAAACGGGACCGTCGAAGAAGCTAACCCAAAATTTGCTTTAAAATATTATGCAAATCACCATTCAAGTATCACTCATAGAAAGCATAGATTTAAATCATAATAATCAAGTTTACAAAATGGGGATCCCCAAATACATTACAAATTAAATCAGTTAAATATTTCAAAATAGAGTTATGACTCAATACATGAAGGTCTATGAACAATACATGCCCTCTAAAATGACTCAAGATGTATTTTGATGCTTTGGTCTGTTTAAAATGCAAATTATATGATACGCTCCTCAAACGCTCCTCCTAAGAACTTACGCACGAAAATAAATTTTGAACGATGAGCTCACAAGCTCAGTGTTACACTAATAATTGTAGTATACTACATGTGTTCATGTTATGACCATGCAAGCAAGTAAGGACATACGCATAAAACTACACGATTCATACATACCGAGGTAGGCATCGTGGTAAGGTCAGAGGTTTCGCTCTATCTCAGGATTCACATCCCTCTATCCTACCTAGAGTGAGATTAAGAATTTATAGCGTCAGAAACAACACCCGGCTAACCTATTCCTTGTGAGTACAAGGGACATCTATTCCTGTTTAGCAACTGAAGTTCCTTGGCACTAGCTGTGTTATATTCGGATATTCTAAAAATAAGACGATCGCCATGCTACTAAAGTAACTAGGGTGTCCTAGCCATTTCTCGAGCGTCATAAAAATACTAGTTGTATGTTAGCCGATCTGTAGATTTTTAACTATTACTTTACTCATTTACTGTTCTCATTTATAGTTTTTATGTTGTCCAAGTTAGATTTTTTACCCAAAATTACATAAGGGTACTGATACTCTCCCTGTTAATATCGATATTGACTCTGGGTATCGGTAGCCACTCTTGGTACCGATACCAAACTTGCATTTTGAAATATGGGATGACCTTATATTATTGATACCCTGACTTGGAATATCAATACTTCTCTAATAGGGTATTGATACCTCCCTGGGTATTGATACCAAAATTCAGTTCGATGTTTAGAAAATTGATTCGGTATCGATACCCTTACTTAGGGTATCATTACCTTTGCTTTGTATAGTATCGATACCTCCAAGGGTACCAATAACCAATTTGTATTATGGAATCAGTGACTGATGGATGGTACCGATACCCCACCCTTGGGTATCGGTACCTGATGAACAATATCGATACCCTTTGAACATGGTATCGGTACTACCCAACCAAAACTCCTTATTTGAACAGGGTATCAGTACTACCCTTAAACATTAATTAAATCTTATGTAAGCTTAAATGAATCATAAAGTGTCATTTTTCATGTTGTATAACATCAAATGCCATAATTTACCATGTGTGCACATACATGCCTCATAAACTCATACAAGCTAACTAGGTACATACCATGACACACAAGTGGTATATATGAGTTAGAAATGTGTTACATTGATTCTAAGCTGTAGAAAACACCCTTACTCAACTAAGAACCAATTTCTCCTTACTTTAGGTCTTGGAGTTTTCTCTAATCTCTTTCACTAATCATAACAATAAAAATGAGTTACTAACTCATCCAAGAACTTGTAATGGAGTTAAGAACACTCCCTAAAACTTGAAGCTACCCAAAACGAAATGAGAACACATGGGTTCTAAACCCCCACTAAAACTCTCACTTATGGCTACCATAGCAAAACCTTTGGTTTGAGGGCTTGAATGAAAGCTTAGGGTAAGGAGATTATGATTCATACCTTTAGAATCTCGGACTAAGATTGTTAAATCACAAAGTTGCTACATTTCTCAAGATAAAAAGGAAACAAGAGAGAGTTTAAATGAAAAATGAAGACAAAGAGAAACGAAGCTTTTTCCCCTATTAACATCATCCTTCATTAACGAAATTCAACCTTTACAAGAGTTCATGGGTTTATTGTCTCCTTAGTCCCTTTAACTTTGATCACCAACCAAAAATACCCTTTTTATCTCTAATTGGGCTCGAACCATGCCCAATCTAACTCAAACTTAGGTCAATGTATATTGATGTATCGTTACTTCTTCAAAATCCCAAGTTGATTTTTTTAATTTATGATTTTTCCACATCACTTCAACTAATAGAACACTTTTGTTGCACAAAACCTTTACCTCATGTGCTAGAATCTCAATGAACTCTTTTTCATATATAAGATCAGGACAAACCTCAACATCATCCAACTAAACAATGTGAGACGGGTCTGAATGGTACTTAAAAAAAACATAGAAATATGAAATACATTATATATCTAGCTCACTTGGTAAGAGAATACGATAAACAACCAAATCAACTCTCTTAGTAACCTCAAAGGGACTAATAAATCTAAAAATAAGCTTACCCTTTTCTCCAAAACGTAACACCTTTTTTTCAAGGTGACACTTTTAAGAACACATGATCATCATCTTGAAACTCGATATCTTTCCTTTTCAAATCCGCATATGACTTTTGTTGATAAAAATAGCTTTTAAATGATCATAAATCAACTTCATCCTAAAAGTTGAATGCAATTTTTTTCAAAACCTTGAAGTAAAACAATAATCCTTATTGATATAATCAATAGTAGAACATCATGAAATCACATAATTTTAACAATATTCAAGTCTGCTAGCTTTTGTAAGGAGATACTGATATTCACCAAAAATTACGCACACTTGATGAATCTATCCACGATCACCCAAATAAAAGTATTTTTTTGACAAGGATAAAAGTAAACCCTATACTCTCTCTCTCTATATATATATATATATATATATATGAAGAAAAATGAAAAAAAATGAGGCAATAAAAATATAAATGGAATATAATAATAAAATTTTAGGTAAACTATATGTTTAGCATCTAAACTATTATTTTTTATTGTGGTACTTAAACTTCATTTTTTTTTCAAAATCATACCTAACGCTTAGTTTATGTTTCATTTTGGTACCCCCACCGTTAAAAACTTAACATGATGTTGACGTGTCACCATAAGGTAATGTCACACCATTATTGAAAAAAAAATGATACTTAAGCAATTATATTAATTTTTTTAACAGTAAGGTTCCAAATTGAAACTTAAACTAAATGTTAGGTATGATTTTAAAAGAAAAAAATTTGGATAGTAAAGCAAAAAAAAATAATAATTTAGGTATTAAACATAATTTACCCTAAAATTTTATACGGTCAGTAAGAAGCCAGGGACGGGAAGTTTTAGGGTAAGATTTGCTAAAATAAGGCTAATAAAGGTCTTTGTGTGATTATGAAATTATTACAAACAATTATTTTTTAGACTTTTATAGTATTATATGTGATTACATAAATTGGTAAAAAAATTATAGTAAATTTTGTAATTCATATAACTTTTATGATAATTACACGTAAATTTATTTTTTTAATTTTAGATATAGAAAGAAATAAGATGACATTTGTGACGTAATTACATATGATTTTATCTTATTTCATCTAATATTTAAAATAAAAAAATCTTGCAAGAGCCAAGTGACCTCGGTAATAAAAGAATTGATATTATTTTTTGAGGTTCTGAGTTTGAGTATCATGAATGTCAAGGATGTGAGCGTTCAATGTCAAATGGTTGAGAGTTATTTTTGACAGAACTATCTTGTACTTCATATTACTCAAAACAAAATTCTTCTTACTTTATTAATATTTAATACCAAAAAAAAGTGTCTAAAATATACATCGAAACATGTTTTAGTGCCTAAAGAATTTTGGTTAAAAATAGGTGCCTAACGTTTTCTATGCTACCATTTTAAGTGCTCGGACGTTAATTGCCGTTAAAAATCTCTGTTAAGTGACACATGTCATATTTTGGTAATTTTGAGAAATTTTATTTAAAATAAAAAATTAAAATATATTTAAAAATCCTTAAATTTTTTTCAAATCTTAAAAAAAACCCAAAACTTTTAAAACTTTAATTTTAATCCATTTGCCAACGTCGGCCGCCACGAATGTCGTTAATTAACCGAAAACCTAATGAGTGTGGTCGGCAACCACCCACGACCAAAACCCCCCATAATTTTGCAATTGATTGAACACCCAAAAATGGTGTAAATGAAAGATTTCAGTTTAGGGTTTTGAATGAATTTATAGATTTAGGGGGATTTGGTGTTCGATAGGTTGCGAAAATATGGGGGATTTCGTCGTGGGTGGTTAGTTGATCACATGTCATTGGGTGTTCGGCAGATTGACGGCGTTGGTGGTGGTCGGTGGTGACAAAGAGATTAAAATTAAGATTTTAAAAAATTTGGGGTTTTTTTAAGATTTGAAAAAATATTAGGTTTTTTTAAATATTTTTATTTTAAATAAAAATTCTCAAAATTACCGGAACGTGACATGCGTCACTTAACGGAGTTTTTAATGACGATTAATGCTCGGGTACCTAAAATAGTAATGAAGAAAACTTTATGCATCTATTTTTAACAAAAATTTCTTTATACACTAAAACTTTTTCAAAGCATAGTTTGAGCACTTATTTTTGTATTAAACTTTTTCTTAAAGTAAAAGTTTAAAATATAAAAATTATTATTATCTTTTTAATAATTTATGCAACAAAATAAAATATTCTAAAAAAATCTTTATAACTATTTTTGTAATGAGATAAAATATTCTTAAAAAGATATAATATACAAGAGGTCCACTGGTTATAAGACTTTATTTTGTTGAGTCTCTCGATTATTAAAAGTTACAGAATGCTTTTTGTTAACTTCTTAAAAAGGCTACTTTTAAAGCCTTTTTCACTTAAGTTATTGTTTGTTTAAAAGCTCATTTTAGTCATTTTAGGATCATGTAGTTGCATATAGTTGCATTTGTGGTGGTTGTGCTATTTTATTTTTTAATGGTGTTGTTTGAGGGAAAGGTGCAGTTTGTCTATGGTGTGCAGGGAATAGCAAGAAAAAGGATTCTTTGGGAAGTAATGTCGCGGCATCACACGTTGCTAAAGCAGATTGAAATGCCTTGGCATTTCTGGCACAGAAAAAGACAAAAAGATATTTCTGCATAAGGACAGCTGGCACTGGACAACTGTCTCTGCACGTGGAGGACTGCTGTAACCGCCTGCCAGAGCTGCCAATGGACCACTGCCACGTGGAGGATAAGGTTCATGCACAACATGTGATTCTAGGGGTATGAGGGGTATTTTGCACCCAACAAACTCATCATTACCCCTAGATATTTTATTTATTATATATGACACCTCATGGGAGAGAGAGATACAAGGACGGTGAGCACACGCATAGAGCAGAAAAATCAGATTTTTATTTTCTCTTTTTCCTTTCTTTTTCCTTGGAATATTCCTCCATTGATAAAGCTCCAAGGAGTGGCAAGCTAGGCGCCGAAAGGAGCTAGCGAGCTAGGTGGTTCGTGGTGGCCGAGAGGAGACCTCCGGTGGTGCGTCGAAGGCTTCTTCTCACTTCCCTTTTTGCTGCTATTTTTATATTATTTTGTGGGTTGTTGGAACGAATATTTTCATGACTTTGTGTCTGGATATTTCGAACCCCACTATGAACTAACTTATTTGGTGGTGGTTGGTTGAATGGTTATTTGAACTTTATTTTCAATAGTATATTTAAGTTTATTTTTGTTCCTTATTTGCTTTGCTTATGAATGCTTCACCATCTAGGCTTGTAATAGGCATGGAAATGTCCATCTCTTAGATGAAGGTTAGGTATTCGGAAGAATCCTAAGCTAAAAATACTTGTAAGTATTCGGAAGAAATGCAAGATAAGATCCTTATAAGCAATGGGTTATGGTATTTTCAAGGGGCTTTGAACCGGCCTAGGAATATTATAAATTAATCCCTTAGATCTCGAAAGAGACTAGGATAGGATTTCAACGACTAAAAAGGGTGTCTTTATCAATAGGATAGGCTGTCCAACATCGTTGAGTGAGAGCAGATGCCTTGGCATCCTATTCTGTTAGGTTCTTTTGAACACCTTAGGAAAACCCTGTCGAGTAAGTAAAGACAAGATAGCTTAAATATACTTGAGAAATAAGTTTAGCAACCTTAGACCAATCCTTACCATTCATTTCATTGGAAGCTTGTCACGTGAGGATTATTTTCTTCTTATTTTATTTATCTTTTTATTCACTGTCTTTACCATTTCTCATTGCCTCAACATTTCACCATACTCAATATTAAGCATCCATCATTGCCACTGCATTTCCATTTGCTACACCATCACACCATCAATCCGCATCCACCAGCATACACATATCCATTGCGACATTTGTATATATCAAGACTAACTATACTTAGATAGAATATTGCATTGCTTTGGTTAGACTTTTGTGATTTCACCCAATCCCTGTGGAGACGATACTCACTCATCATTATATTACTTGAGCGATTGTGTATACTTGCACATTATTTGCTTAAATTTTATAGTACTCACAACACTCGAACAAGTTTTTGGCGCCGTTGCCGGGGAATGGCAGCCTGAAGTTATTTAGTTTTGCCAGAGCATTTTATTTTGTTTTGCATTTTTATTTTTTGTATAGTTTACTTGATATTTTTGTTTTATTTTTCAGGTTTATTTAGTGTATGCCTAGAAGAAATTCTGAAGAGCCTTTGGAACCGATAGAACCTGAGATTGAAAGACTCTTTAGAAGAAGAAGACGTGCTCAAGGAAATATGTATCAGATTGGAAACCAAGGCATTGGTCAAGATGACGGAAATC
Source organism: Hibiscus syriacus (assembly GCF_006381635.1). NCBI lineage: Eukaryota > Viridiplantae > Streptophyta > Magnoliopsida > Malvales > Malvaceae > Hibiscus > Hibiscus syriacus. Next base: position 7,290,911 of record NW_024063533.1, on the reverse strand, counting down.
AGAATGCCGAGGCATTAAACAATGTTGAACCTGCTATCAGGCCTCGTGTTATTCGAGATCATTTAAATCCGATACTGGATGATCTGAATTCTGGGATTGTGCACCCGAAATTCAAGCTACAAATTTCGAGCTGAAACCAGTCATGTTCAACATGTTGAATTCCATTGGGCAGTTTGGGGGTATGCCAACTGAAGATGCCAGGCAGCACATTCGTAATTTTCTGGAAGTTTGTGATTCTTTCCGCCAAGAAGGAGTGCATGAGGATTTTCTGAAATTAAAGCTTTTTCCGTATTCATTGCGTGACCGAGCAAGAGCTTGGTTGAGTGGTGTACCAGTCGGTTCGATGGAATCATGGGTCGATCTTTGCAAGAGCTTCTTATTGAGGTACAACCCATCGAATATGAATACGCAGCTAAGGAATGAAATATCATCTTTTCGTCAGGGCGACGACGAATCCATGTATGAGTGTTCGGATCGTTACAAGAGTTTGCTTCGAAAGTGTTCAAATCATGGTTTTCATGATTGGACTCAAGTAGTCATGTTCTATAATGGAGTCAATGCACCCACGAGAATGTTACTGGATGCCTCGGCAAATGGGACATTGCTGGACAAATCACCTACGGAGGCGTTTACTATCTTGGACAGAATTGCTAATAATGATTATCAATTTCCTTCCTCAAGACTTGGGAGTGGGAAGAGAGCACCTGGAGCATTCGAGTTAGAAGCCAAAGATTCGGTGTCCGCTCAACTCTCCGCTATTACTAATATGTTGAAGAACTTACAATGTTCTACTGATGTGAAGGAAGTGAAAACAACTAATTTGGCATGTTTGTTATGCCAAGGCAATCATCACGAGAGCGAATGCCCAACCAACCATGAGTCCATAAACTTTGTTGGTAATTACAAGCGAGGCAGCAACAATCCTTACTCAAACACTTATAATGCTAGATGGCGTCAGCATCCTAATTTTTCATGGGGAAATCAAGGAGCCCACAATGCTAATCAACCTACTAGGTAGCAGAATCACAATGAGCCTCAAGGTTACCAAAATGCTATGACATGGCATAATGCTAACAAAGGAGCTTCATCTTCAGCGAGCATAAGTTCCTTAGAAGCTACAATTCAAGAATTCATATCTACTACGAAGACAATGCTGCAAGACCATTCTACTTCAATTAAGAATCAAGGAGCTTTACTTCATAGTCAAGGCGCCTTACTTCAAAGCCATAGCTCGTCTCTGAGAGCTTTGGAAGGTCAAGTTGGTCAGATTGCTACAGCATTGCAAGAGCGTCAGCAAGGATGTTTGCCAAGTGATACTGAAGTCACTAAAGGGCCTGGAAAAAAGCACTGCAATGTGTTAACTCTTAGGAGTGGAACACAAATCAATCGACAAGTCAAGGATAGTGGGCCACAACAAGATGATTCTAATCCCACTACTGAAGCTGAATTACAAGATGATAGAGTTTCTGAGAAGGACAAGGATGAGGATTCTGCCAAGGTACCAGATTCTGATGCCAAGGCAAAAGAAAATTCTATTCCAATAGCTAAGGAAGCTAGACCTCCCCCACCCTTCCCGCAAAGATTGAAGAAGCACAATAATGAAGTTCAGTTCAAGAAGTTCGTAGACATTCTTGATCAGCTCCATATCAATATACCTCTCTTGGAAGCTGTTGAACAGATGCCGATGTATGCCAAATTTCTGAAGGACATCTGTACCAAGAAGAGGAAAGTAGAGACTGTTGCCACGGTAACAGAATTTTGTTCTTCATTGAGTAAGTTGCCGCCAAAGAGAAATGATCCGGGCAGCTTCATTATTCCTTGTTCAATTGGAGCTAATTTCGTTGTAAAGGCTTTATGTGATCTTGGTTCAAGTGTCAACATAATGTCGAAATCGATATTCTTGAAGCTTGGCATAGGAGATGCAAGACCCACCTCAGTTATTTTATAACTTGCCGACAAATCCCATGTTAAACCTAAAGGGAGAGTCGAGGATGTCATAGTAAGGGTGGACAAGTTTGTGTTTCCAGTCGACTTCTTAATTCTGGACTGTGAAGTTGATGCTAAGGCACCAATCATTCTGGGAAGACCTTTCCTAGCCACTAGACGTATCTTGATAGACTGTGAAAAAGGTGAACTCACCATGAGAGTGGCTGATCAGTGTGTGACTGTCAATATTTTTAGAACGCTCAAATATGTTGATGACACTGAAGAATGCCAAGGCATTTCTGAATTGAACTCAGTAATTGAAGAAGAGACTGAACATCTTTGCCAGAACAACTTCATTCAGCTAGCAGAAAATGAATATTGGGTGGATGATGAAAGCTTACTGGAGTCCGACGACTTTCCAATTTTGGAGGAGAAATCTAGCTTAGTACAAGTTAGATCAGGTATGAATTTTGAACCTCTGAATTTTGATGAATTCATTTCTCCTAAGCCTTCATTATTGCATGCACCCAATCTAGAGCTTAAGACTTTGCCAGGGCATCTTAAATATGTTTACTTAGGTAGCGATGAGACTTTACCGGTGATTATTTCCGCTAACCTTACTGCTAACCAAGAGCAAAGTTTGTTAAGTGTTTTGATGCAGCATAAGAAAGCAATTGGTTGGACTATGGCCAATTTGAAAGGCATTAGTCCCATGATCTGCATGCACAAGATTCTGCTAGAAGATTGCCACGACAATTCAATTGAACCACAAAGAAGACTTAACCCTATTATGAAGCAAGTGGTGATGAAAGAAATTCTGAAATGGCTTGATGTTGGAGTGATCTACCCTATCTCCAATAGCTCATGGGTGAGCCCTGTCCAATGTGTTCCGAAGAAAGGAGGCACGACGGTGGTTACGAATGAGGATAATGAGCAATTACCCACTCGCACTATGACCGGATGGAGGATATGTATGGACTATAGAAAATTCAACAAAGCTACGAAGAATGACCACTTTCCTCTACCTTTCATCGACCAAATGTTGGATCGATTGGCCGACAAATCATTCTATTACTTTTTGGATGGGTACTCGGGGTATAATCAAATTGACATCGCACCAGAGGACCAGGAGAAGACTACATTTACTTGTCCCTATGGCACTTTTGCCTTTAGGAGGATGCCTTTTGGACTCTGTAATGCCCCGGCAACGTTTCAGCGCTGTATGCAAGCTATATTTTCAGATATGGTTGAGGATTTTCTGGAGATCTTCATGGACGATTTTTCTATTTGTGGGGATGATTTTGAACGATGCCTCGGCAATTTAGCAAAAGTTCTCAAGAGATGCGAGGAGGCTGAGTTGGTCTTAAACTGGGAAAAATATCACTTCATGGTGACTGAAGGCATTGTATTAGGCCACAAAATTTCACACAAGGGTATTGAGGTAGACAAGGCGAAAATTAAAGTGATTGAAAAGTTGCCACCACCAACTTCGGTCAAGGGAATAAGAAATTTTCTTGGACATGCTGGATTCTATAGAAGGTTTATCAAAGACTTCTCCAAGATTTCCAAGCCCTTGTGCACATTGCTTCAACAAAACCAACCCTTTGTGTTTGACGAATTATGCCTCGGCGCGTTTACTGAGCTGAAACGACAACTGATCTCGGAACCCATTGTAGTCCCTCCCGACTAGACATCACCATTTGAGCTGATGTGTGATGCAAGCGATTATGCCGTAGGAGCTGTTTTGGGGCAACGCCGAGGTAAAATCTTTCATGTTATTTATTACTCTAGCCGCACTTTAAATAAAGCACAATTGAACTACACCACCACTGAGAAAGAATTACTTGCTGTAGTATTTGCTTTTGATAAATTTAGACCTTACCTAATAGGCACTAAAGTTATTGTTCACACTGATCATTCGGCTATAAAATACTTAGTGAACAAAAAGGATGCTAAGCCTAGACTTATTAGGTGGATCTTACTTTTGCAAGAATTTGACTTAGAGGTGGTAGATAGAAAAGGAACTGAAAATCAAGTTGCTGATCACTTATCTAGGCTAGAGAACAATTTTGAATGCCATGACAATGTAGATATCCAAGAGGAATTTCCTGATGAGAAAATTTTATATGCCGTGGCAATCCCGTGGTACGCTGACCTTGTTAATTTTCTTGTTAGTGGAATTGTGCCTTTTGATTTGAATAGTCAGGCTAAAAAGAAGTTCAAGCATGATGCAAGGCACTATCTTTGGGATGAGCCATATCTGTTCAAACATTGTGCCGATCAGCTCATTAGACGATGTGTACCCGAAGAGGAGCAAAGTGATATTTTGTACCATTGTCATTCAGCCCCAAGTGGAGGCCATTTTGGTGGAGCAAGGACTGCTGCTAAGGTCCTGCAATCAGGCTTTTTCTGGCCAACTTTGTTTAGAGATGCCCAAGCATTTTACAAAGGATGTGATCGATGTCAACGGACTGGAAACATCTCCAGACGACATGAGATGCCGCTGCAAAATATTTTGGAGATAGAGTTGTTTGATGTGTGGGGCATCGACTTCATGGGACCATTCCCATCTTCTGAAGGAAAATTATATATATTGCTTGCTGTGGATTATGTGTCAAAGTGGGTGGAAGCAATAATAACATCAAGGAATGACTCCAAGACCGTACTCAAGTTTTTGCACAAGTATATTTTCACTCGGTTTGGAGTACCTCGTGCTATCATCAGTGATGAAGGAACCCATTTTGATAACAAGTTGATTGCCAAGGCATTGCTGAGATATGGAGTTCGACACAAGATTGCCACGGCATATCATCCGCAGACAAATGGCCAAGCTGAGATATCTAATCGAGAGATCAAGCAGATTTTAGAGAAAGTGGTGAACCCAAAGCGAAAGGATTGGTCGCCAAAGTTGGATGAAGCACTTTGGGCGTACAGAACAGCATTCAAAACTCCTTTGGGGATGTCACCCTTCAAGTTAGTGTATGGTAAAGCTTGTCATCTCCCGGTTGAGCTTGAACATAAAGCTTATTGGGCTATCACGCGATTGAATTTCGATGCTCAACTAGCTGGGGAGCAGAGATTATTAGAACTTAATGAAATGGAAGAGTTTAGAGCACAAGCATATGAGAATGCTCGGATATACAAGGAGAAAACCAAGAAGTGGCATGACCAAAAACTGATGCCACGGCATTTTCATGTGGGGCACCAAGTTTTGCTTTACAACTTCAGACTTAAACTCTTTCCTGGGAAGCTAAAATCTCGATGGTCAGGGCCATTTGAGGTGCATTATGTCTATCCCCATGGAGCTGTTGACATCAAGAGAATAGACAATGGGAAGATCTTCAAGGTCAATGGCCAGCGTCTGAAAGCCTATAATGGAATTCCACCACCGCACAACAAGGACGTGTTACGGTTGCACGATACTGAAGCGTGCCCAGAGGAGAACCAAAATTTGATGCCTCGGCATTGAATTTGTGTATGTGCATAAATAAAATTTAACATTCAAGTTTTTTCTTTAGTTTTATTTTATTTTATTTTGTAATTAATTTTTGATCTGATTTGTAGGGACTACATTGCTGCAAATCGTACAAGGAGCGGTTACCAAAGGGAGGAAATGACAAAGCATTACTTGGAGAGATATTCTTTTGATTTGTTTCTTTTTATTTAATTTAATTTCTGACATTTACTTTTCTCTTTCCACAGTTTTTGTCCCATCATCATCATTGCTTTTTGGCAGTTTTCCCTTCCCCATACACGCACAACCCCCACCCACTAATTTCTCTCTTAACCGTCCTATCACCCCTTTTCCCTCCCAAATTTTTAACTTTTTCTTTTATCTTTCATTATTAATTTTTCTCTTTCATGTTAACTTTTACTTTTTCTCTCTCTTTTACTCATCTTCTTCCCTTATTCTCTTCATAGCCGAAATACATCCAAGTTTTTTTAAAGCTTTCAAAAGATTCTTCCTTTTTCATTTTTCTTACATCAAAAACACTGAAAATTGTGCGCTCAAGACCGGCTTCAACCGACACGACCGCTTGGCAACAGTTTGAGAACGATGAGGCCAAGGCTCGGTTCCAAAACTTCAAGAACCGAAAACTCTTTTTTGAGTTAGGATTTATTTTTACCGAGGAAACCAATGGTGGTTTTGGACCCGATGTTATGGACATCGTGACGCCGCTCAAGTGGCAGAAGTTTGCCCGTCATCTTGGTTCGGTGAACGCCTCATTAGTTAAGGAGTTCTATGCGAACATTTCCAAGCCCAATCAACACTCCATCTTCGTTCAAGGTAAGCAAATCTGTTTTACATCCACTGCTATTAATCGTTATTTTCATTTGCAGGATGTTGTGGATAACCATGCCACGTTCGAAGAGGAAGCCGATAGCAACACATACGATGGGGTCTTGGAGGACCTTTGTTTCGAAAACACTGAGTGGAATGGTCGCCAGACGAGCCGATACTCGGTCAACCGGGAACGTCTTCAGCCGCGTGCCAAATTATGGAATCACTTCCTCAAGCATAAACTCATGCCCACCTCCCACAACACTACGGTATCTTTTTCACGCTTATTGCTTTTACATTCTATAATGGTATCCCGTCCGATCGATGTGGGTCGTATCATTGTTCAGCAAGTTCACGACTGTTTGGGTAAAAAGGCAAGTGCTTTGGTGTTTCCTAATTTAATTACCGCTTTATGTCGTAAGAAAAAGGTTGAGGAAAATGCTTTTGATGAAATTTTACCTGGATTATCGGGCATTACTAGGGCTAGACTTCCACTGTTGTTGGGAATTGAAAATCTCAAGTCTAACGACTCTGTTCATGAGCAATCTACAGGTGCTACAGAATCGAATGCCGAGGCAAGGTTACTTGCTCTCGAGGAAGCTGTGATGCAGACTCAAGCTCAAATGCATGCTTTACACGGTGACATCCGTAACTTCTTTGGATATGTGAAGCATAGAGATGATGTGGTGGAATCATTCTTTTAAGAAATCATTCCCCACGGACAACGGAATTTTCCTGGATTCCCAGACGAAATTCTGCCGGCATTCAATGCCGAGGCATCTCCAGAGCCTGAGCACGATGCACCTGATCCTCCTGCTGCTGACCCTACTCCTGATACACACCGGTCCGAGACTCCTGAATATCCGCCCACTGTCCCTGTCGAAGAAACACCCAGCCCCGTCCCAGCACCCAATCCTTCTCATGCACAACGTAGTGGTCACCGCACCAAGACCACGGCTGGACGCATTGCGCACTATTACTCCACTTCTTCCGAGTCCAGCCCAACACCTATCCGAAAGCGCACCCGACGAGGAGCTTCTAGCACCTCCAAAGCACCACCACCACGTAAACACTGAGGTACCTCTCTTGCATCCATTTTCATTTAGTTGTATTTTATTGCATAACATATAGTTTATAGTTAGTTTAGTTCTCTTTAAAGCATTGAGGATAATGTTTCCCTTAAGTTTGGGGGAGGTATTGTTCTTAGTAGGTAATATGCATGATAGCATTAGCATAGTATTATGCCATGGCATCAGTAAATGGTAGGACAGTTAGATGAAATGTTTTGAGGATACCCGATGATGATAATTTTGTTAGGCTAGAATCTGAATGTAAATGACTGTTGAGAATGATAGAACTCACTCTAGGGCTTGATGCTTTGTGAAAAATATTTACACGATTTGTATGTTCTCTATACTTAGAAAATTTAGGAAATTTTTATGAAGGAACTTTAGTTAGTCTTGGCATTGAAATATAGTATGGTGTTTAAAAGAAAAATCAAAAACAAACTCCTTTAGAAATGAAACTGTGAATAAATGCTTAAGCATAGCTGTAGAGGGACACTCCTCTTTGCCGCGGCATTTCCTGGAACTTTCTTTAATAAATGGAAGCCTTGTGCATATGAGTGAATGAAAGAAGTCACGGGATGACTCTACTTAACTAGCTCGGGGATGGAAGGTATGCTCCCTTTCATCTAGAGTGTGGGAGAGTAGGTGTGATGAGCTGAATCCCTTCGTAACAGTTAAAAAAAATCGAAGAAAAGGGAGTAAAAATGTGCTTAATGATAAGTAAATGCCTTGACAAAAACTAGGGGACTTGATTAGAAATTCTCTAAATTCACTAAGTATAGATTGGATACAATCACGCACACACACTACCACAAAGGATTTTGACTTAGGGAAAAGTACTTGAATTCTTGATAAGTCTAGCATGTTGAAGCCTATCGTTCTGAGGGTTGAAATTCAATTTTGTCCTATTGTCTTACTATCAAACTTTGCCATGACATTATGCTTATGTAACTGCTATCCATTGCTTGAGGACAAGCAATAGCTTAAGTTTGGGGGTGTGTTAACTTCCTAAAAAGGCTACTTTTAAAGCCTTTTTCACTTAAGTTATTGTTTGTTTAAAAGCTCATTTTAGTCATTTTAGGATCATGTAGTTGCATATAGTTGCATTTGTGGTGGCTGTGCTATTTTATTTCTTAATGGTGATGTTTGAGGAAAAGGTGCAGTTTGTCTATGGTGTGCAGGGAATAGCAAGAAAAAGGATTCTTTGGGAAGTAATGCCGCGACATCACACGTTGCTAAAGCAGATTGAAATGCCTTGGCATTTCTGGCGCAGAAAAAGACAAAAAGATATTTCTGCATAAGGACAGCTGGCACTGGACAGCTGTCTCTGCACGTGGAGGACTGTTGTAACCGCCTGCCAGAGCTGCCAATGGACCACTGCCACGTGGAGGATAAGGTTCATGCACAACATGTGATTCTAGGGGTATGAGGGGTATTTTGCACCCAACAAACTCATCATTACCCCTAGATATTTTATTTATTATATATGACACCTCATGGGAGAGAGAGATACAAGGACGGTGAGCACACGCATAGAGCAGAAAAATCAGATTTTTATTTTCTCTTTTTCCTTTCTTTTTCCTTGGAATATTCCTCCATTGATAAAGCTCCAAGGAGTGGCAATCTAGGCGCCGAAAGGAGCTAGTGAGCTAGGTGGTTCGTGGTGGCCGAGAAGAGACCTCCGGTGGCGCGTCGAAGGCTTCTTCTCACTTCCCTTTTTGCTGCTATTTTTATATTATTTTGTGGGTTGTTGGAACGAATATTTTCATGACTTTGTGTTTGGATATTTCGAACCCCACCATGAACTAACTTATTTGGTGGTGGTTGGTTGAATGGTTATTTGAACTTTATTTTCAATAGTTTGTTCCTTATTTGCTTTGCTTATGAATGCTTCACCATCTATGCTTGTAAGAGGCATGGAAATGTCCATCTCTTATATGAAGGTTAGGTATTCGGAAGAATCCTAAGCTAAAAATACTTGTAAGTATTCGGAAGAAACGCAAGATAAGATCCTCATAAGCAATGGGTTATGGTATTTTCAAGGGGCTTTGAACCGGCCTAGGAATATTATAACTTAATCCCTTAGATCTCGGAAGAGACTAGGATAGGATTTCAACGACCAAAAAGGGTGTCTTTATCAATAGGATAGGCTGTCCAACATCGTTGAGTGAGAGCAGATGCCTTGGCATCCTATTCTGTTAGGTTCTTTTGAACACCTTAGGAAAACCCTGTCGAGTAAGTAAAGACAAGATAGCTTAAATATACTTGAGAAATAAGTTTAGCAACCTTAGACCAATCCTTACCATTCATTTCATTGGAAGCTTGTCACGTGAGGATTATTTTCTTCTTATTTTATTTATCTTTTTATTCACTGTCTTTACCATTTCTCATTGCCTCAACATTTCACCATACTCAATATTAAACATCCATCATTGCCACTGCATTTCCATTTGTTACACCATTACACCATCAATCCGCATCCACCAGCATACACATATCCATTGCCGTGACATTTGTATATATCAAGACTAACTATACTTAGATAGAATATTGCATTGCTTTGGTTAGACTTTTGTGATTTCACCCAATCCCTGTGGAGACGATACTCACTCATCATTATATTACTTGAGCGATTGTGTATACTTGCACATTATTTGCGTATATTTTATAGTACTCACAACACGCGAACAATTTTCTGACAATATAATATTGCTTTATTGAGTCTCGACTATTAAAAATTACAAAATAGTCACTCAACTATTCATATGTTTCAAATTTATTTTTTTTAGTTAAATAATTGACAGTCGTCTGAGTTAGACGTAACATGATGAGATATGATAATCGTTTAAGATTTTAGGATCAAACTTTAATATATTCTAATCAATATATTAATGTTTAACTAATTTTATCATCAATTTTTTTAATAAAAATGGCAAATTTACATATAAATAATAAAATAATTATTTTGTAATTTTTAATTATCGGTAAGTGAGATCCCCATTTGGTTTGCACACGTCATCCTACTTTAAAGGGGTTGAGTGAGGTCACATATTCGCTCCGATTTGCTGTTTTCCAGTTTAGATTTTAATTGTAAAAACTAAGAGTAAGAAATACGCTTTCATTTCAAGGATCTGTTTGTTTTTCTTGGTGAGCCATACACTATCACCTTCACGCTGGTAAACTATTAATAATGGAGGCGAAAGCCAATGGTCCGAGTTTCAAAGGGGGTCGGGTAACGGATGGCCCTACGAACCCGATGGTTACCCCTCTTCTAACCGATCTTTATCAGTTCACCATGGCTTACGCTTATTGGAAGGCCGGCAAACACAACGATCGATCCGTGTAACTTTCGATTTCTTCTTAAACCTTTAATCTCGTTCCCTTTTGAATGATTTTCCTCTCTCTCTCTCTCTCTCTCTCTCTCTCTCTCTTTCCTATCTAATCTTTTGTTTGACTACTACGAAAATCGGATTGAGAATAGGATGCTGATGCTTCATAGTTATTGTTTTCAGTAGAGTTATTTTTTCCTTTGAACTTCATTATTTGAAGTTGTAGTTGTTTGTACTCGGTTTATTATTATATGAAGTTATTGGGAAATCAGGGCTTCCAATGTTCCAAAGTTAGTTATCTATCTGATAATCGTTTGGTTACTTGTTGGTTTCAGAAATGAAATTTGAGAAAGTGCAAATGTTCCTTTTTGAAAGTTGGATGTCTTGAGCTTCGGCTTAGAGTTTTATAACATCCTTTCAGGTTCGATCTATACTTTCGGAAGAATCCATTTGGTGGTGAATTTACTGTGTTTGCTGGTTTGGAAGAATGCATAAAGCTCATTGCTAATTTCAAGTTAACCGAGGAAGAGATTTCCTTCATCTGTGAAAGCTTGCCTGGTTCATGTGAGGCAAGCTAACTCCTTTTCAGATGGTTCAATTAATAATATTCTGCTGTCTGTTTATTTGTCTGCGCTTGTAATTGGATGTTTAACTTATCCATTATTTATGCACTTGACAGGAAGGTTTTGTCAATTATCTAAGAAACATTGACTGTTCTGATGTTGAAGTTTATGCTATTTCAGAGGGAACAGTTGTTTTCCCAAAGGTGCCCCTGCTTAGAGTTGAAGGGCCGGTTGCTGTGAGTGCTATTAGACTTGTTTTTTTCCCCTTTGCATTTGGTATTTTGTTTTTATATTCATTTTTCTTGATTCATGCACTTTAATTTTTAGGTGGTTCAATTGCTGGAGACTCCAGTTCTGAATCTTGTAAATTTTGCATCTTTAGTGGCTACAAATGCGACTAGACACAGGCTTGTTGCTGGAAAATCTAAAATGTTGCTTGAGTTTGGGCTTCGACGGGCTCAGGTTAATGATTTTTTCTTGTTTATTTTCTTATTATAAATGTTAATATTTGAGTTTCTCTCTGTCAAACATTTACATTCATGTTAATTGCAGGGACCTGATGGCGCTATTTCGGCATCAAAGTACTGCTATATTGGAGGTTTTGATGCTACAAGGTGGATTGCTAACATTTTTGTATCCTGTTGCACACTGCTTTCATGGCTTCATATATCATGTCTTTCAGTTGATTAAAATAAAGTAGAGTTAGTTTGTCCTCTGCTTGATATTGAAGCTATTCAGAGTTTATGATTCTTCTCTATTCTTCACAGTTCACTAATGTAGATTCTTAATCTAAGCTAATGTTTTGTACTGCTTGTTTCTTTTCTTATGCTGTGTGTTAACTAGCAATGTTGCGGCTGGAAGGTTATTTGGGATACCACTTCGTGGGACACATTCCCATGCTTTTGTTAGCTCATTTATGGTCAGTAACTTTTTCTAGAAGCTTTCAAGTTCAGTACCAATTATCTTAATATTTTATTATTTATTTTTTGGAAGTACTTTAGCTCATCCATAGGTAGCCTATAACTTTGTATGTTGCAGCAGTGTTCTTTGTCAGAAATTATGTTCTATTCCTGCTAATTCTCTCCCTCCACTATATGTTCTCATAAATTCGGAATCTTTGTATGTGTCTGGATTTGTTTTTAGGTCAAACTATTTGATTAAGAGCAAGCCAGATTAAATTTCATCTTTTTTGTCGACACTGTTTGTCATACTCAGTCATAAATGTGAAGTAATGCCAAGTTAAATATGAATGATATGAATGAGGTGATGGAAAGCAAGCAGATAATCAAGAATCACAATATTATACAAAATGAGTGAGAGAGAGAAAAACGTAGAGAGAGAGAATTAAAAAAAAAAGTCAGTTCCCGATGAGTGTTGGTCGGCGTTTATCGACAACCTGAGTAGGAGGGTTTCTCGTCATACGCTTAGGGAATTATTCTTAGTCCATGGTCCGGTTATGAGAGTTTTCATTCCCAATCAAATTAGAAATCCTAAGTACAGATTTTCCACCTTTGCTTTTGTTCATTTTAAGAGGGAGGAAGATTTAAGGAGGGTTGTTGATGAGTTAAACGTGGTTGTGATTGATGGAAGGAAAATCTTAGTTAGTCCTGCCAGATTTAAGGATGAACGTTCAAGGTCAAGGGTGGTGCATACTTCTTCAAACGAGGCTTCTGGTCAGATTAATGCAGATTCTTCGAAATCAAGAGAAAGAGAAAATATTATCAGAAGTAGAAGGGACGATAGAACTTATAGGGATGCTCTGATGTCAAATGGGATTACAAGGGGGTACAAAGAACTATTGTCTGAGGATATCCAAAGGAGGAATGTCAAGAAAAATATTATGGAGATGCATATTCCATCAGAAAGTGCCAATTGGGTGAAGAGGTCGTTAACAGGGATTATCAAATACTCGTTTCAAGTTGAGTTCATTCGGAATGCCTTATTTAAGGAAGGCTATGATGTTCAAATTGCTAGATAGGGTTATGTTTGGAACTCTTGCGTTTTAATTCTTAATTCCCATGAGGAGATGCTGGATTTGTGGAGCAAAAAGGAAGAGGTTTTAAAACAGTGGTTTGAACGAGTGGAACCTTTACTGAATGAGGCCGGAGTTCCCACGGCCTTCTGCATGGCAGAATTAATAGGGGTTCCTTTGTTATGCTGGAATGAATCTTTCTTCGAGAAGATGGCTGGTAGATGGGGCAAAGTGGTAGGTATTCATGAGAGTACAAGGAAAAGAGAAGACCTTACAATGGCAAGAATTTTATTGAGGGTGGAAAGCCCCTTTGATGTTCCAGAGGTGATCACTCTTGGATCTTATGGAAGATCATTCAAAGTAAGTATTAAGATTGGATCAACAAGTGAGAATTCAAGTTCGTTTTTCAGTAATTTTTCGGTGGAGGATTCCGATGAGGCATTTTCTTAAGAAATTAGGTCTGAGGAGGATGTAGACAGGTTGTTGTCAGATCATAGGGAAGGTGAGGCATGTGCAGCAAGGAAAAATCGTCTGTCAGTGGACAATTGGATTGATCAGGGTGTGTTCAGTGGTTCTGGAGGAGTTAGTGAGAATAGACAGCTAGCAAGGCTTTCCTTAGATAGGAAAGGTATTAATTGTAGTCTGCCAGAAAGTCAAAAGGTTGGGAGTTTAAAAGTTGGTGAGTTTGCAGGTTTGGGGATTAGAAGTCAACATTATTCGGCTGATGGATCTCAGGCCCATTCTGAAGACTCTGGGCAGTCTGGGTCAAGATTTTTCGGGTTTCATTTCTGGGCCAGCATATACAATTAATAAGTGGGGATTTTATGGAGAACCTTAATTTAGCAGGAAAAAACAGGAAAACGTTTATAGTATTGGAGACGAGCCCAATTACAGAGAAGTTGGTTAATGCAGAAATAGAGGCTGAAGAAGAAAGTTTAAGGTTGGTTGAACCGGTTACAACTAATTTAGGAAACATCTCAAGGGGGAGACAGTTACACCGTTCTAGAAGAAAGGTCTCATCTGAGAGTGAGGTGCTGGAAACTAGAAGTTTGAGCAGTTGCAAAAGGGTCTATAGCAGGTCGAGGGAAAGAAGATATTGGTATGGAGATTTGTTGAACTTTACGAATGAAATAGATGGCACCAAGGTTGGGCAGAGGAAGTTGGATGTGGATTCCAGCACTGCAAAACAGATTTGTTTTTCAGCAGAGCTCATTGCTGATGGGAGTCTTCTTCCTAGTTTTGTTAATGGTCTTGGGGATGGAACCGCAGAGCGGGAGATTGAAGGTTACTTTTCTGAAGGTGAATGCTTAAGACCCAAATCTGGTTTGTTAATTAGAAGGAAGAGGAGAGCTAGAAGGATCCTGTTTCGAGAAGCCCTTGACCAGGTGAGCATTGATACAGCATCCTCCTCAGCTTTCTCGAGTTTATTGAAAGAAGCTGTAGAAACTTGGGAGATTAGTAAGCTTTTGGGAGTATCTTTTAAGGAAGGGAAAGAAGCATTTTTGGAAAAAATCATAGATCTAGAGAAAGGCTTGATTGGGATTAATCAAGGTTTGGTTGATTGAGGGTTTTGTTTGTACCTTTTTCCCTTTATGAAGATGCCAAAGTTAGTAATATGTTCATGGAATGTTAGGGGTTTGGGGAAAAATGAAAAAAAAAGAGGGTTGTTCAGAATTTAGTCACTAGCTTAAATCCTACTTTCCTTTGGTTGCAAGAAACTAAGACTGGAAAATTTAAGAGGTCTTTCTTTAGGAGAAGTGGGATTAATAAGCTTAAAGGAGTTTTGGAATCTCCTTCAGTTGGATCAGCGGGGGGCCTGTTGTGTTGCTGGGATGACAATATCTTTGAGTTGGAGAGTCAGTTTATTAGTAGGAGATTTATAGCTACTTTTGGTAAATTTCGGAATAAAAACTTCAGTTGTGGTTTCATCAATGTATACGGTCCAGCAGTGGAGGAAGAGAAAGCTGGTTTTTTTGAAGAATCAAGCAGTTTTCTTAGTGGACAGAATTTTCCCGTTTGTGTGGGAGGGGACTTCAATGTCTATTTACAAGAAGATGAGAAGATGGGCAAAGGTCAAAGTAGGAGCTCGATGGAGATCTTTAATGACTTCATTCTTCATACGGGCTTAATTGATCTTCCTATGAATGGGGGAAGGTTCACTTGGTGTAATAACCAAGAGAATCCCACGTT
Organism: Hibiscus syriacus; assembly: GCF_006381635.1. Taxonomy (NCBI): domain Eukaryota; kingdom Viridiplantae; phylum Streptophyta; class Magnoliopsida; order Malvales; family Malvaceae; genus Hibiscus; species Hibiscus syriacus. Next base: position 7,275,582 of record NW_024063533.1, on the reverse strand, counting down.
TGTAAGATTAGATCGTTTTTCGGTTGACAGTCAATTTCTAGAGTTATTTCCGGACATTTTGCAGTCTCTTCTACCAAGATCATTGTCAGATCACAATGCCATGATTCTTGTGAATAAAGGAGTGGACTGGGGTCAAAAACCGTTTAGAATGTTCAACTATTTGATGGATGAGGAGGGTTTTGAGGATATAGTTATTTCTTCTATTCAGAGTTCTAAGAAAAGTCAGAAGAAGGCAGGTGCTTTTAGTCTTTTAAGGAGTGCCAAACATGCAATAAAAAAGTGGTCTGGAAACAGAGATAAGTATCCAGGAGACTTGATTTCTGAGTTAGAGAAGAAAATTTCGAGGATAGAGGCTGATATTCAACAAAAGCATGGTGCTTTCGATAGTGAGGTATTAACTGAGTTGAATAATTGTAGAGCAGAATTGTGGAAGCTGCACAAGATCCAAGAGCAGATTTGGTTTCAGTATTCGAGATCTAAATGGATTGAAGACGGGGATCGCAACACTAAATACTTCCATACCTGTGCTACGGTTAGGAAGAAGAGGAATGCACTGGTGGCACTTAATTTTAGAGGAGAAACAGTTGAAGACCCATTTGCAATTAAGGACATTGTGAAGAATTATTTTTTTAAGATCTACAATAACCGATCTACTCTAGAAATTGATGAATTAAATCTGGATTTTTCCAGAATTTCTTTGGAGCAGAATCAGTTCTTAGAGCAGGAATTTTCAGAGGAGGAAGTTTGGGATGTTGTGAAGTCTTGTGGAAGTAACAAAGCTCCGGGTCCTGATGGCTTTAATATGGTTTTTTTTAAGAGGTTTTGGTAGGTCCTTAAGGAAGATATTATGATATTCTTTAAGAATTTTTACTTGGGGAAGGAATGGGAACATGGAATAAATCACACTTTCATCACTCTTATTCCGAAAATTTCAAACATTGGTGGTTTGGACGATTTTAGACCTATTAGCTTAGTTGGTGGTTTGTACAAGATCCTCTCTAAATGTCTGTCAAGGAGACTTAGGAGCTGCATTTCAGATTTGATCAGTCCATGTCAATTTGCTTATATTCCCGGTCGACAAATCTTGGATTGTTCCCTTATAGCCAATGAAGGGATAGACTTTTGGAAGAAGAATGGTTTAAAATGATGTGTTTTTAAAACTGATTTCAAGAAGGCATATGATACTCTTGACTGGCCTATTTTGTTCAGAATTATGAAGGAAATGGGCTTTGGTTCTAGATGGATAGGGTGGATTTCGAAGTGCATCACTTCAGCAACTGTTTCAGTCTTGGTGAATGGGGTTCCAACCGAGGAAATCCCAATGGCTAAGGGTCTTCGTCAAGGCTGTTCTTTGTCTCCGTTTTTGTTTAATATAGTTGGGGAACTCTTGAATTTATTGATACTTAAGGCTGTTTCAGGGGGTCTCTTTTCGAGTTTGATGATTAGAAATGAGGAGAAGAATTTTAATTTAACACATCTACAATTTGCTGACGACCTTATAATTTTCTGTGGTGCGTCGAAAAACAGATCTTGAATGTGAAGAGGGTGCTTCGAGTGTTTGAGATTATTTCTGGACTTCAGTTAAACTTGAAGAAGTGCAAATTGTTTGGGGTGAATTTAAGGGAAGAGGAAATTAAGGATTGGGCAGCTACGATTGGATGTTCAGTGTGTTCTTTTCCCTCAGAATATTTGGGACTCCCTCTTGGTCCACACAGGAACTCTAACATTCTGTGGGATCCAGTGGTTCAAAGCTTCAATAAGAGGTTAGCAGGTTGGAAAGGCTCTTCTTTGTCACTGGCGGGCAGGTTGGTTTTGATTAAATCAGTCCTATGCTCACTTTCTATATACTATTTGTCATTGTTTAAGGTTCCAACTTCAGTATACAAGACCCTAAACTCTATTATGTCAAATTTTTTATGGGGTGGAGGAGGTGGGAGGAAGAAAATCCATTGGGTAAGCTGGACCAGCGTTTGTAAACCAAAAATTGAAGGAGGCTTGGGAGTTCCTAATATAAATACGATGAATAGGGCTCTATTGGAAAAGTGGGCTTGGAGGTTTGCTATTGAGAGGAAGGCGATTTGGAGGGAAATGATTTGCACTAAATACAAAATGGATTCTTCATTGATGCAGCTTGACAGTAAGGTTTCTCCTAAATTTTCTTGGATATGGAGATCTTTGGTGAATAATCATTTTAAAGCTGATTCGATGGGCTGTAGTATCAAAAGCAATTATAGCTATAAAATTGGCAATGGGAGGAATATTCGGTTTTGGCAAGACAATTGGGCATTGGATCATCCTTTGATGGTCATGTTCCCTAGACTATTCTCTATTGCAGTGAACAAAACTGGAAGATTATTTTAGTTTGGGGATTACAGTTCTGGGGGCTGGTTTTGGAACGTCCAGCTGAGAAGGCAGTTGAATGACTGGGAATTTGAACAATGGTCAAACTTGATGGCTGTTATTTCAGATTTTTCTGTTTCTGCTGATGTTGTTGATGGACTGTTGTGGAAGAGGAATGGAGAAGGGGTTTTCAATGTTAAATCATGTGCCAATCTATATTATTTGGGTATTTCCGATTTGGAGGAAGCTAATTTTTGGAAATCTATTGTTTGGAGGGGCCTGCTGCCTCCAAGAGTGGAGACTTTTCTTTGGCAAGTTATCTTAAAGAAGCTGGCAGTGAAGACAGCTCTGGTTAAGAGAGGTGTTCAGGGCATAAATGATTCTATGTGTCCTTTTTGTAATCTAGAAGAAGAGTCTTCATCTCATCTATTTTTTTCCTGTTCGGTTGTTTGGCCAATATGGACTAAATTCATGGGTTATTGGAATTTTCAGTCTGTTTTTCATGAAGATGCAAAAAAATTCCTAGTAGCATGGACTAGCTTAAAGACCAACTCTCTGATGTGGTCATTTATCCCTGGAGTGGTCTTATGGACAATATGGAAAACTAGGAATTATATAGTGTTTGAAGGAGGGAAGTTTGATCGAGCAGAAATTTCTTTCTAGCAAGGTGCAGGCTTGCTTCATGGTTTCTAGCTATGGAAACTCAGTTTTCTATTTCCAAGGATGCTCTTATTGCCGACCCGTCCTTAGTGGATTCTTGCTCGTCTCATACTAATCGGATTTCAACTAAGGTTCCTTGGTCCCCTCCTCCAAAGGGTTTTATTAAACTTAATGTGGATGCGGCTACTTCTAGTGATTGGAAGAGGAGTGGTTTAGGTGGTGTTCTGAAAGATATTTCTGGTTCGATTCTTGGCTCCTTCAAAGACCCTGCTGGTCCGGGACCTCCAACTTTGATGGAATTGAAAGCTATCCTAAAGGGGTTATATTATTATGAATCTATTCGCCACAGATTTAAAGAGAGATTGATTATCGAGAGTGATAGTAAGGTGGCAATTGGTTGAGTCAAGGATGTTGGTTCTTGTCCTGTCGTTTATGTTCAAGTTGTTAAGGAAATTATTCAAAAGCTTAGTGTTTATGAAGGTCTTATTAAATGGGTTAGTAGAACAGCCAATATAGAGGCGGATGTTCTAGCTAAGGCTGGTATTGGTTGAGAATTATGTTCTGTTAAGGGCTGTTTCTTTTTGGCTTTTTATCTTTGGAGGGAGATTAGACTTTGTATTACTTTGTAATGTTTTAAGATTAATGAATTCCTAGGGCACTCTTTTCCTCCTTCTGCTGATTAAGGAACTATTTTCAAGTTCCGTTAATCATGAAGGGGTTTTTAGTGAGGCCTACTATTCCTATCAAAAAAAGATATGAATGAGGTGATTTCATGGTAGGTTATTTCACTGGAAAATATAGTTTCTACCCGTATATAGCTTTTACTTTGGATATTTTAGTTATTAGTTAAATGAATGATATGAAGCGGATAAACTTGCCAAACAAGGGATTGGTTAAATGATGGGGAATTAATCGGGTTGTTGTTTTTCTATTTTTGGTATTTCGGGAACATTAGGGAATGATTTTTGTTTGTAATTGGTTGATCGTCATATGAGTTAGTTTTGTTGTAGGGTATAAACATATTCATGTAGGTACTGCTGTTTTGCAATGGGTTGAGTGGGCTGCCATCCTTTTTGGGTGGTAGTATGATCTTATTGTACTTGGTTCTTGTGCAATAAAATTTCTAAGGCACTCTTTTCCTCCTTCCAATGTCCGTTGAGTCTTTGTTGTTTGACGGTTATGAAGGGGAGTTTTAACGAGGCCTTCCTTTTTATCAAAAAAAAAATTAGTTTCATGTTACATGCTTGATTTTAACTTTACTATTGGCTCTCTTTGTTTATATCTAAAATGGTTTTCATTGACACTTCACTTTTTGGTGATTTCTTCTCTCTTAGTAAATGGGTCCGTAGTCCGTATAATGCAATGTTTAGAAACAAGCTTGGATTTCACTCCAGCTTTCAAAATTGCTTATTGTTTTTTATCAATGTTCTGTATGTCGTTCTATTGACCATTTTCTTATGTTATTTTCGTACTTTGAATATTATTGATGTCTTCCTGGAGTTTTTATGCATCTTTGATTATGAAGTTATTCAATGTTTAATTTGCAGAGCCCTGATGAGATCCTAGACAGATCACTGCATAGCTCAGATGGTTCAAGTACTTGCGAGGACTTTGTCAGTCTTGTTCAGTCATGGTTAAGCAAAATACAGGTGTTCTGGATTGACTCTTTACATTGCTGTTGACAATTATTTAATTTGTTTTTATGTCTAGCTAGAGATATGTAATATTTTCCAAATATATCAATTGAAATCCACCGGTGCAACCCATGCAAGTTCATCAAACTCGGGTATTAAAACTTGTATTTCTTCTCTTCCAAGAACACCAATGGCCAACTGTAGTAATCTTAGATCCTAAAGATCACCATCTCAAAAGTCAAAACCCATTTAAGAACAAAGGTCTGCAATAGAAAGCTCAAAGCATTATTGTAGGATTTATTTCCATTTAGTTCTTGAAAGCCATGTTAATCTAAAAATATGGATTATGATATATAAGGAATTTGGATTGGAGAGTTCAATGCTTTTCCTATCTTTTCTCTGCAATATTGCCGCTAGCTGATTAATGATTAATGATTAATGGATGCTTCATCTACCTTAACTTGTCCCATTGGTGCATATTTTCTAGTGGTCAAAATCTCTTAGTGGCATTTTTGGTGAGACCAATCAGAGTGAATTGGCAGCTTTCATGTCATATGCCTTGGCGTTTCCTAACAACTTTCTTGCCCTTGTAGATACATACGATGTAAGTACAACTTCCTTGAGTTTTAGCTTAAAAACAAATTTCATGTAGTCTATATTATCATAAAGCATATCAGCACTAATGTTGCAGTTTTGCCATCCATTTTACTAGGTCATGAGGAGTGGTGTCCCCAACTTTTGTGCAGTTGCTTTGGCACTTAATGACTTGGGGTATGTTGCAAAGGCTTATACATATGGCGGTTTATTTTCTTATAAGAACCGTTTGCCACATGCCCAAAATTGGTTAAAATAATTTCTTTTGTTCCCATTTGATATTATATGTGTCGATATTCAGTTTAGTGAATTTTTATTTCAATGATTTTCTAAGACAAGTTTATGTTCACAAGCTGATTAATTGTATAAGTAGGATTCTTTGTTTGATGGATTTAGAGAAAATGAATTTGTGTATGATTATATATGCTTATTTCGTATGGGTACACTTAAATTGATATCAAAGTCATATGACGAAAGGCATCAAGTAACATGCCTTTATGTGCCATGCATCAGCAGATACTGCCCCTGCTTCAGCTTTTCTTTTTCATTTTATGTGAATAATTATAGTTATGTCAAAAGGCATTCTTATTGGGTTCTCAATTTATCATCTGAAGGGATTACACTTTTTTGTGATGTCATCCATACGAGCAAGCATTTGGTCCTGCTCAATTCCAGTGATTACTTAAATATGCAATATGCAGGTATAAAGCAGTTGGCATTAGATTGGACTCTGGTGACCTTGCATACTTATCTGGTGAAGCCCGAAAGATCTTTCACACAATTGAGAAAGAGTTTGGGCTGCCTGGTTTTGGAAAGACGAGCATTACTGCTAGTAATGATTTGAATGAAGAAACTCTGGATGCACTAAACAAGCAGGTACTCAGTCTAACTAAGATTTCTTTGAATAATTTATTTGACTCTGTATCAGGATGACAATGCCTCCTTGATTCACTCTTGTGCACATCGACTGATGAGAGACCTGTATGTTTCTTCACAGGGTCATGAGGTGGACTGTTATGGAATAGGAACCTATTTGGTCACTTGTTATGCTCAAGCAGCTTTAGGCTGTGTTTTCAAGCTTGTTGAGATCAATAATCAACCACGCATCAAGCTTTCAGAAGATGTATCCAAGGTTTGATCTGGTAGCCTAGAAGTTCTAACGGCAAACTTTCATCATTATATAACACATTTCCTCTTTCTTTTTCTCATCTTTTTGTTTTCTTTTTTAACTGCTAGGTCTCTATACCATGCAAAAAACGATGTTACAGGCTATATGGAAGGGAAGGATATTCCCTGGTGGATATACTGACAGGGGAAAATGAACCATGTCCAAAGGTAGTTCCCATTATTCTTGTATTTGTGGCATCATAAATGTCTGATATAATTTTAACTTTAGCAAACCTAAGAATTCAACGTAAAAAGATACTATTATTTTATCCTTTAAATTTATATAAATGCTAATCTTTCTTGCCATCATTATCTGGATATCAAAGTCTTGTACACCAGTTCCTTTTGGACATGTGATCAATGATCTTATCAGTTATCCGCATCCTAAAATCAATGCTGATACTGTGATACATAATGTCAAAAGTCAATGAAGTTCTATAACATTCACCTGTAACCATTTTGACTTTGTAGTATGTTGGTGTACTTATCATGGGGTATGAAAATGCACTCTTAAAACTGCTGCTTTATTTTGATATCTATGTACATTAACTTGGATTGTTTTATAGTACCTTTGTTACACACCAGCAAATAATAGCATTATACACAACACCAACATATAGACTTAACTCCATTGGGGCCTCATATTGACTCTCTTTAAATCCACAGGTGGGAGAACGAATTCTATGCCGTCACCCTTTTAATGAATCCAAAAGAGCATATGTGGTGCCACAGCGCGTGGAAGAGCTTCTGAAGTGTTACTGGCCTGGGAAGTCAGGTAAAAGCTCATAATATTCATCATGAAATCAATCAGTATGTAAGACTAATTGAGCAGCTCCTATAACGAGTAGAACTGATAAGCTTATTTATTAGTTCAGCTGTCTCTTAGCAGTGTCTTCACTCTGTTGAAAAGAAAGCATATGAGAAACACTATTCCCTGTTCACTTCTTTTTAGTAATTTGCTGTTGAACAGAAGAGGGGCTCGTCCGCAATTTGTCTAAAACAAGTTTTTTTCTTGTGCTCTTCCTGAAGGTAAAGTAAGAGAGGAGTTGCCAGCTCTCAAGGACATTAGGGGCCATTGCATCAAACAGCTTGAGCAAATGAGACCTGATCATATTCGGAGATTAAATCCCACACCATATAAGGTATTGCAGGGGGGAAAACAGGTTTTATTTTATATATTGTTGAACTTGTTGCTGACACAAGAAATTTGTTTATTATTATCTATAAACAGGTGAGTGTAAGTGCAAAACTGTATGATTTCATCCATTTCCTATGGCTAAACGAGGCACCTGTTGGGGAGCTGCAGTGATAATCCAAGACGGAAAAGAAAAAGGAGGGCATGGTAGTAGTGTACAATTAGTGATTCCAATGGGGTTTTAGACTTCAAAAGATTGCCTTTACCTTTATGCCTAGCAATAATTCATTGTATTTTCACATTACATACTGAAATAAAGCATTGCTTTTTCTCTTCTCTGCAAATTCTGGTTTATCTTGTGCACGTCTTAGTTGTGCCTCCACCGGCCTCCTGCAGACCCACGTAATTTCAAATTTGGTTTTTGATGCACACGCCTACCACTGTTTCTTCAATAAAAACACCTTTACATTTCAAGTTGAGATTTTACGTCAAAACCTTTACATTTGTTAGTGGCCATTACATGATAATTACAAGGCAAAATAATTATTCAAAAAGTGACGATAAGGTCGCTCATCTGCACCCAACCAAAGGCACACCGTTCTCTAATTCTTTCAACTGTGGATTCAGCCAAACGAACCACTGCCCTACTCTTGGCCAACTCTTTCTCTACTGCTATCCTCGCATTTGTCTCCATCTACAACCAAAACAAAGAAAATTCACTGCTCAACAGATGCTGCCCTTATTTAACAGCCACTGTAAACTAAAAATGAACAACCTTCTCTATGCAGTTTGTGATATCCAGGAGATAACAGAATAAGCAAGTTTCTCGTAAAGATATGCTTTCCTGTACTACAAATTTCAAGGGGGGAAAAAAACTTGTCACCTTAATTGTAAAGAGCTTATTAGGGGGGGAAATTGTATTGGTCATCAAACCTTTCTCACAAGACGCCCATAACAGCTGGGATAGTTTGGACCTTTCTCAGAATCCCCAAACAGCCGCAGGTTGACACTACGTGTAGTATGTTTGCATATCTCATCACACTGAAACCAAAATCAAACATGTTATCACATCTAATTACTGCTAATATATATATATATATGCTTAACACCCAAATAAGTGTACAATCTATATCTTTTTTCCATGGTTATCAAAACCGAATCGGACCGGCCGGTTCAACCGGTTGAACCGTGAACCGGTAGCCTGTCCGGTCCGGTTACCTCACAAAACCAGTCTGACAATGAACCGGCTGAAAACCGGTAAAACCGGGGTGAACCGGCTGAAAACCGGCAAAACCGGTTTGAACCGCCGGTTCACTTTTTTTCTTTTAATAAAAAATTAAACCAAACGACGTCGTTTGTTCATCGAGCCAAGTCAAATTCGAGTATTGCTGAGCTCGACTCGAACTCGAAAATTTTAAAAGTAAGCTCAACTCGACTCAAAAACTCACGAGCTAAAAATTATCAAGTTCAACTTGAACTCGAAATATAATATTAAAACTTGAACTTGAAAAAGCTCGAACTCAAAAAAAATTTAGAAGTTCGATTGAAGCCTAAAATTTGATCTCAATTGAAGTGAAAGAATAGTTCGCTCTGTGCTCACCAAAAGGCTCCATGATTTTGAATGTCAAATTAACTCTATTATTTATAGAAGTAAGTTGGGATGCTCTTCTATGTTTCTTAGCCATGTGGGATTGTTTTGTTCTCATATTTTTACTCTTTAAACTTTTGGAATGCTCTTCTATGTTTCTTAGCCATGTGGGATTGTTTTTAAAAAAAATGACATCATTTGTCATGATTTTTTTAAGTCCCAATTTTTTTTTATTATAGTTATATAATTATATTTATTATTTAATATGTTTTACCTTAAATATTATGTTGTAATTGATTTGAATCATTTTGTTTCACTTGATTTTATAGTTTTTAATTTATATATGTTATGACTTGTGATATTTTTATACCTTTTAATATTGTAAACTTTAAAAAAGTGTTACATATATATTAATATTGCTTTGAATATTATGTAAAATTAAAAAATATATATATATTATTTTATACAAAATCCGATTCAACCACGGTTGAACCAGTGAGCCAGTACCTTCACCGGTTCAATGTCCAATCTGGTTTTAAAAACATTGCTTTTTTCCCGAATGGATGCCTACGGTATTTTTTGGATCATCCAGGTGCCCAAAGTTACAAACATTACCACTTTAGGTACTCGGGACGTAACAACTTAGTTTTCTCCATTAAGTGACATTTGTTACAATCCGATAATTTTGATTTTTTTAATATTAAAAGTATTATTATATTTATAAAACAAAACCCTAATTTCTTTTAAATTACAAAAAAATGCCTCAAAATCCTTAAGATTCTCAAATCCTGACACTAACCTACCGCAAGCACCCTTTCTGACCATGACCACCTCCTCCAACGTAGTCTCTGCCATCATCCTAGTTATATATCGTCGTAGTTATCTCCGATTAGCCGTCGAAATTGCGTGGGATCACAATTTTCATCTTAGGGTTAACGTCGATTCGTCATCGATTGGTCACGATTTCATAGGGATTTTAGTCGTCGGGGGGAGGTGAGGTTGGGTTGAACTTCGTCGACGGCAAAGGATGCCATCGATGTGGATTTAGAGGTTGAAATGAAGGTTTTCAAAAGTTTGAGGTTATTTCAAATTTTGTGTTTTATTTTAAAATATATACATATATATATATATATATATATATATATATATATATATATATATATATATATATATATATATATATATATATATATATATATATATATATTTTTTTAAATTTTATAAAAAAATTTAAAATTATCATATTGCGACATGTGTCACTTAATGGAGGAAATTAACGTCGTTGACGGCATGAACACCTAAAGTGGTAACGCCTGCAACGTTAGGCACCAAGATGATCCAAAAAATATTGTAGACACTTATTCGAAAAAAACGTTATAATTTGATCATTTATTTGGATATTCAGCCGCATATATATATATATATATATATATATATATATATATATATATATATATATATATATACACGACAATATTTTGTCGTCATTAAGCCTTTACAGTACATTCAAATAAACCCATCAACTGTCGTTTAACCGGGATTGTCTCATGAAAGGCGGGTTAATATACGGCTAATATACGACGTTTCCTGATACATTAAAAGATATTTAACAAATTCGGTTTAGCGCTACCGGAAATGTTGAGTAATAATAATGTAGTAGGTCTAAATCATGAAGAAATATTAAAAAATTTGGCAACCGGCAAACTTAACTTGTCAGTTTGTGTCGATCCAAATTAAAAATATATCGATCCATATCAATATAACAGGTAAAATTATGACAAAATCGGTCACGAAAAGACAATACCGGTAAAGCCCTACCGGATATATTTAAAGTGTCGATACTTTAATATAAGTATCGACACTTTGTGAATTTAAAAGAGAAGTAGTTTTAGCGCCTATAAAGTGTCGATACTTTATAAAAATGTATCGATCCACAACGATATAACATGTAAAAATATGATAAAACCGGTAAAGCGCTACCGAATATATTGAAAGTGTCGATACTTTAATAAGTACATGTAATAAATTATCGATACTTTCAAAGAAATAGGTAATTATCCTATCGAAAGTATCGACACCTGACATAAAAGTATCGACACTTTGGTAGTTGTATCGATTAAATATAAATAACATATCCGATGAAAATATAAAGGCCATAGCTAAATATCCTCTGAAAATAGATAAAATAGATGAGTTTTTGAAATCGAAGCGTAATTGTTGTTGCATTTCATAAAGTGTTTCTAAAGCGAAGTTTGTTTGTTTGTTGTTGCAGTCGAATCGAAAAGTATGTTATCGAAACCCTAGTTTTTTATTATTACAGTAATCGCAAATAGGGTTTTTATGTGTTGTTTGGGGTTTTGGAGTAAAGAAGCATTTGGGACCGATTACAGGTAGAAAGTGATATTCAAGGTAAAATATAAATGTCGATACTTTTATTAAATATTATAGGTAGAAAATGATATTATAGGTTGTATAAATGTGCCGACACATTTTGTAGTGGCCATTCAAATTCTTTTGAAGAAAACCGTTTTACCACAAGAGTAGTTATCTATATTTGTATATTGAATAAAGTGTATGTAACAAGTATTTGATTTGATTTGCGTAAATTGATATATGAAGGAAAAATGGAGTCAATGGGTGGAAAAATTGTTGGTAGCGTAGATGACTTTGAAATTGAGGTCGAGACTCGAAAGCAACCAAAGGGTGGATATATGTACTTCTAGTAAGTATCAATGTCTTTTTGTTATTATTGTTCAAATGGTAATTGGATTAAAGTATTTAAGAACTTTAAATTGATGAAAAATTTTAAATGTTGACAGTATGGTCGAATGCAAAAGGATGAAGGAAGATGGCACACAGAGCGGTTCGGTATATAAAATGAAATTGACATTGAGTATTATTTAGTGTTAATGTATTGATTAAGAAATGTTTATGCTTAATATTAGGCAACAAAAGATGTGAGGTCCAAATGGAATTTGATGAGTGATGCTGAAAAGGAACCTTACATCACACAGTCAAGGAATGATAATAAAGAATACAAAGAACGGAGGAAAGCACATGAAAATAAGGTATTCATTAAACTTGTAAATACATTGATACAAAATATATAAGAACTATAACATTATATATTGTTAAAAAAATGTAGGAAGTGTTGACAAGGTGCATCATTAAAAGGGTGAATTCATTAGTTAAACACCTTAAGGAGAAGGGTCAGTTGAATGTGCTGGGAGAAATAGGATTTGGATCGTTGGTAGGAGTAAGGGATCGACCTATTCGGAGGGAATTGTGTCGATCCTTGATGGAGCAATTTGATGTCAAACAATGTATTGCTAAGTATGGTGATTTTTCATTTCCTCTCGGGATCCCATGTGTTGCAGCCATATTGGGGGTAGAAAATGAAGGCAAAAGTGTTGTAGAAGTCTGTAAGAGTAAGAACTGGAAAGCACTTGCCTCCAAATATGGTTTGAAGCAGAAGGTGACATATGCTGAACTTGAAGAGGAAACAAAAAGTGGATCTTACGGGGGGGATGAGCAAAAGGCCAGAGTTCTATTGTACCTTGTCGGTATCTTTCTTTGTCCAACGAGTGATACGTCAACGAACAAGGACTATATGAAGCTCATTTGCAATGAATGCTTGAAGGGTGAATTCAATTGGGTTGAATATGTCCATTCGAGATTGATTGAATCAATAATCACCTTTAAAAAGGGCAGCCAGAGATACCTCAAAGGGTGCATAGCAATCTTAGAGGTAAATGACTTGAACAACTTTTTTTTTGTTTTTATATAAAATGATAGTATAGTTATTATATAAAATTATAAATTTTATTATAAATGCAGGTTGCACTGTTCGATTTTTGGTCGGGCTGTGAGACAGTGCCGGCTTATGAAAGAACCGGAGTGGCACGCATCCGTGCATGGGGGAAGGAGGAGGTGGTTAGAGTGATGGCAAAGTTGAAGTTGGATAGACCGAGGAAGCACAAAAGGGTAATAAATGTAATTAAATAATATTAAGAATATAATCAATGTATTAATATTGTAATTTAATTTTGAAGGTTATTGGCAAGGAGGTAGAGGAGGCAATGGAGGTAGAGGAGGTAGTGGAGGCAGAGGAGAAGAAAGAAGATATGGTTGTATTGGGGGATGATGATGAGGGAAAACAGAGTAACTTCGACATTTTGATGTCTGAATTGGCTGATATCAAAAAAATCCAATTTGATATCATGCAAAGAAAATCAAGAGTCGAAGAGAAACTTGAGAGAGTCGAAGAGAAACTTGAGAGAGTCCAAGATACACTTGAGAGGCATAAGGGGGAAGTGGAAGGAAAAATAGATGGAGTGCTGAAATAAGTAGAGGTGTTGAGGGGTGAAGTGGTAAAAGAAGTTGAGGTGTTAAGGGGTGATCTTAAGATGGCGACGGGTGAAAAATTTGATGGAGTGGTGAAGGAGGTTGTGGAATTGAGGAGTGAACTTACGGGGGTCAAGGGGGTGGTTGATCAACACTTGGATGAAGGAGATCAATTGAAGGGTGAAATAAAAGAGATGAAGAGCTACGTAGAGCAAAAATACGATGAACTGAAAAAATATGAAGAATAAAATAGGGAGGATTGACATGTTATTTATTAAAAAAGTGGGATATGATTTTGTTGAAAAACTCGGTTGGAAGCGTGTCAAAGAGGTCTGATTAGATCAAGAGAGGGAGGAAATGGACCCCATTGGCCATGAAGACGAGCAACTAATTGGAGACGCAATGATGGAAGAAGCTCCAGTTGGAGAGGATGGCATAATTAAGACCGTGATGGAATACATGTTTAATTTTCGGGAGCATATTGATTCCCTTGTGAGTGGAATGCAAGCCGATATTTCATCATTGCGCGATGAAGTCTCCATGTTGTGTGACGAATTACGTCAACGACATCAAACGAGTTAGGTAATTCATTATTTATGGTTCTAAACATTTATACGTTCTGAAATGTATTTTATTTTGTTTTAACAGATGTGGACAACCAAGAGGTCAATGAAGATGAAAATGACGACGATGATGATGATGATGATGATCCAAACAAGTATATCGTGTCTGCAACGCCGCTTTCAAGAAAACTTTTAATTTTTTGATCTCAATGGTGTCATTGCCTACATCCCAAGACTGCCTGCAGGTTTTAATTTTGTTCTTTTGTATCCATTATTTTAACATATAAGCGTAGAACTTTAATCTCATTTTCTTCATGTTGTAGATGTTGTCCTCAAAATAGGATTATTTGAATTTATGCAATTTTGTGTGGACAATTTTGTTGTTGCTATTTGGTCTTCCAAGATGAGGTTAGAACTATTGAGCAATTGAATTACTGTAGCCAAAATCGTTAATATACAATTGAATGTTATCATTCAAACTTGATTACAATCTCAGGCATAACGTCGACCGTGTACTTGAGAAACTACTTTTATTTTCTGAGCATTTTATATTCGTTTGGGTAAGATGAATGTTATTATAGTTTGCTGACTTTTCTTTATCTATGATTCCTACATATTTATGTTCGACTGTTTGTGAATAGGATCAAGCAAAATGCAAAACATACGATAATATTACCTACTGTAAAGATCTCAATGATGTTTGGAACGCGTGTCCTGATTTTAACGAGCTAAATACACTTTTGGTCGATGATTCAACGGAAAAAATGATTTATAATCCGATAAGTTGCATTTATGCAATTTGTTTTTCTAGTTAAACAGGTGTTCATACATTGATTATTTTAACAATTTATGTGTTTATATAGAAATACAATTACATATGTCCACATACCTTTGGCGTTGCTTCCCATTCGAACGACAGTGCTCTAGGTATGACACAAATTTATTCATGCTTATGCGAATTTAGTTTATTGTTAGTAATATTGCACCTCATTAGTTTGATAATTGAAATTATTTATGCATGTCCTCAGAAAAAGGCGGAAACATACGAGAGTATTTGGAAAATTTGTTGAAGGCGCCTAATGTTCCGGATTTCGTTAGAAATAACCCTTTTTCATCGGATTAATTTCGTTGTCGGTACATTATTGTATTTTACATCTGCGTGTAAATGTATCGAAACACGTTATTAAAGAAATGTTTTCTATGATCTCCACAACAAAGTTTTCATACTTAGAAATATCGGTATATTTATAATCGTTTTTTATAATGTATCCAAACTTAAAGTTTCCCATAAAGTGCAGATCCATATATAAAAAGTAACGACCCAAAAAACATCGAAACCCATAATTATAATGTAATGGGTAATTTTTCAATATAACCGGTATAAATATACTGGTTTTATGAAAAATATGTCTACAACATTTATCGACACTTATTAGTATTGTGTCGATACTTTTTGTCCAGAATGGATGCCAAAAAGGGTGAATCTACAAAGTGTCGATACATTTTCATAGAGTGTCGATCCAAAAGGGTTGCACGCATAAAGTGTCGATACATTTATTAAAAGTGTCGATCCCAAAAACATCGAAACCCATAATTATAATGTAATAGGTAATTTTTTAATATAACTGGTATACATATATCGGTTTTATGAGAGAATAGGTCTATAATATGTATCGACACTTATTAATATTGTGTCGATAATTTTTGTCCATAATGGATGCCAAAAAGGGTGAACGCATAAAGTGTCGATACATTTTCAAAAAGTGTAGATCCCAAAAACATCGAAACCCATAATTATAATATAATAGGTAAATTTACAATGTAACCGGTATAAATATACCTATTTTATGAGAGAATAGGTATACAACATGTATCGACACTTTGTTGAAAAACCCCAGGTTTTATTGGCTATGCTGTCAACATGATTAACCTGGATAATCTCAGTTACAAAACTGATTCCGGTCATGATTGCGGGAGACTATACTCTACAGATTGTTTTTTGGCATTTATGTGATGATGCGGATGAAATATTAAATGGTCTTGTAATCCACAATAAAAATAGACCAAGAGAGTAAATTTTGTAAATATAGGGTTAATTTTGTATAATTTACATTATACTCAAACTGAGTTTGACTTGAGGACATGTTAGTTTGTTATGTCCCTCACCGTTGCAGTACCCACTCGCCTAATTATCTTCTCGACCTTGTTCTTCGGTACTTCTTTTCACTTGCGTTGTTTTCATTGAGGGTCACGAACGTTGTTTACTACAATGCTCTGGTTGACTGAATCATTCAAACCAAATGAGTTTTCCAATTCTTCTATTAGTCTTTTCATCTCATCTCTTGCGGTTTTGAAAGACTCGTCTATCTTTGATGCAATGTAGCATAACCTACTTGACGTTGAAGGTAGAGCAGCGAACCGTGCCATTTGCATGACTTCTAGAGACACATTCAAGTCAACATAACTAGGTGCAGAAGCCTTCACATCATTAGTCCACCTACTTTGAATCAAAGTCCCGGGCAAATATGTGTAATCCAAGTGCTTCAAAATGTGAAGTTGATGGCGACACGAAAGTCCAACGGTCTCGAATTTTTTGTAGGAGCAAATTAGGGTTTTCGTACGAAAATCAAAACTAATTTCAAATTTCCTATTTTTTTTTGTACTTTGAAAAAATATAATGTTGACATTCATCTGATAAGGACTGAATCTCTGCCTCAATCCGGTACAATGTCTCCCGTAGAAGTTCATCTTGGAATGCACGAAAAGATTCGCGGGTAAAAATCGCAGCAGCATGGCTTTCAAGGTCGAACAGTTTTGTGATCTGGAAGGGCTTTGTATGGGAACTTAAGTAATCCGCTTTCAACTCGTTCATACACATTCTACTAATTCCATCTTCAATTGCACGAAAAATATCTAAATATGTCTTCTTGTGTTTCAGTGCAATCGCTAGTGAAGCATTCATAGACTCGCACCTTTGTGTAGAGCGAATATTGGCAAAGAAATGACCGGTTAGATATGCTTGTGCCCATAAGTGCCGTGTATTTCCCTTCTCAATCACCCATGGATGTTTTTCGATGTTGAATTCTGAAACAACCGAACGCCATTGAATATCAAATTCCTTGGTTGTCCACCAGGAAGCCATACATTTTGAGAATGCTGCTGTAAATTTTGGGTAACCAATGTTAGCTTGTGCATTGCGAGAAAGATGCCAAGAACATAATATGTGCTTAGCATACGGGATAACATATTTGATAGCCCTCTGCATTGCTCTATCCCCATCAGTGACAACTGAAATAGGTGATTTATTCATCATGGCTTCTAAAAAAATCTGTAGCACCCACTCGAAAGATTGAGACGTCTCATCAGCGATTATGGCAGTGGAAAACACAATTGTGTTATGGTGATGATTGACACCGACAATAGGCATAATTGGTCGACCATACAAATTATCTTTGTACGTTGTGTCGAACGCAATTACATCACCGAAGCATGTGTAATCCGATCTCGATGTAGAATCCGACCAAATAAGATTATACAATGCCCCTGATTCATCTACTGAGTATGTCATAAAAAACCCGGGATCATCATGTTTCTTATAATCAAAGTAGGCAATAAGCGCATTCACATCCCCATCGACGATTTCCTTTGCTTTACCTCTTTGAAGTGCATTGTAGAGGTCATTATGTGTAAATCCAACATTATGATAGCCCCCTACCTACTGCGTTAAATAGTTCATTACTTATGACGTGCCAACACCGACCTCTTTCAATGTTGTTGCCTCATCGATATCAGCCTTACTTACAGCTCTATTAGAACGCATAAATGGTGTCATAGCAGGTGTGCACAATGCATGATTATGTTCCTGATAAGACTTACTTATAACCCACTGATCGTTTGTATTTCTTGTTGTAACTACGACTCTAGCCTTAAATCCTATTCTTGTGACTGGCGTATGAGCACGTTGATGATTAACATTATTGACTTTTGATGCTCGAAACCCTTCTTTGGAACAACAAAATTCTTGTGTCTTCACATTCCCTTCCACGTCAAGCCGTGTTGTTCCCTTACGTGCACTAAACCCATGTTCCGGTGCGAATCCCTTGTAAAAGTACCAAGCTTGATCACGTGAACAGAAGAGCTGGCCAACCAATCTGTCAGATTTATCAACATTATATACTTCATGACATTCCTCGGTTGGCTTAACATTGTCTGCATCAGTATGATCTATGGCAAAAATTTTGTTGTGCAAGTTCAGTGGTCCCGGAGTTGATGGAGATGTAAGCAAAGGTTCATTGAATATGTTTCAGTCGTGTTGCTTTCAATAGGATGTGGTATTGGTAGTGGTAGTTAAAGGGTGGGTAAAACATTAAATTCACAGTACATATTTAGGTATGTACAATAACTACCTAAATATGTGTCGATACATTTTATATAAGTATCGACTCAAAAAACATCAAAACCAATAATTATAATGTAATAGGTAAATTAATAATGTAACCGGTATAAATATATCGGTTAATTAGAAAACAGGTCAACATAATGTATCAACACTTGTGTAATTTGTGTCGATACTTATTGTCCAGGATGAATGCACAAACGAGGTGCACGCATAAAGTGTCGATACATTTATTAAAAGTATCGATCCCAAAAATATCGAAACCGATAATTATAATGTATTAGGTAAATTTACAATGTAACCGATATAAATATACCGGTTTTATGATAAAATAGGTCAGCATAAAGTATCGACACTTGCTGAATTTGTGTCGATACTTTTGGTCCAGAATGAATACTAAAAAGGGTGCAACCATAAAGTGTCGATACATTTATAAAAAATATCGATCCCGGAAATATCGAAACTCATAAGTATAATGTAATAGGTAAATTTTCAATGTAATCGGTATAAATATACCGGTTTTATGAGAGAATAGGTCTAAATATTGTATCGACACGTTGTTAGTTTGTGTCGATATTTTTTTCCAGAATGAAATATGAATGCCCAACCAGGTGCAAGCATAAAGTGTCGATACATTTAAAATTGTATCGATCTAAAAAACATCGTAACCGATAATAATAATGTAATAGGTAAATTTGCAATGTTACCGGTATAAATATACCGGTTTACTTTAAAAATAGGTCAATATAAGCGATACCTATTACGTTATATAAGAGCTACCTAATATGTTATTGTACTTGATAATATTTCCGGTTAAATGCCTATTTTATTATATAAGCGCTACCTATTTTATTATATAAGCGCTACCTATTACATTATATAAGCGCTACCTATTACATTTTATAAGCGCTATCTAATATATTATTGTACTTGATAATATTTCCGGTTAAATGATATAACATTACCGGTCAAAATTTTAACCGGTCACTTGTTTAACCGGTCACGCCGTTTTTTAGCCGTTTTTTAACCGTCACACAACAGAACTTCACCCTTTAACTTGACGGAGGACAAAGCACATATCTTTTACCATGACTGTATATTACAAGTGATGTCATTTTTTAACATAAGATCAACAGAATACCTGGTTTGCTATCATTCCAGGAGACATTCTACCCATGACACCTTCTGAACATTTGGGGCAGCACAGCGTTCGCCAGAAATTGCAAGTAGATTCCTCTTGTTGCTGTTTTGCTAGTTTCTGACCGATTGCAAGGATCGAGCGGAATACGGCTGGGCAGTTAAAAGTGCCTGAACAGCTCGGACATGACAATATCAGTGGCTCACATCCCTTATATATGCGATGCAAACCAATACATATATTGTTTCAGGGAAGTACATTCATTACATAGTAATACTCAATTAGTTAATTTCAGTAAGAGTTTTTGTATATGAACCAGCAGGGAGGGAAGTAAGAATTTCGTCAAGGGTGCGAAATCAAATAATTTATATAAAATACAAAACAAATACCTAATAAATAAGGGAATTTAAAATTTCTAAAGGGTGTGGCTCTGTTCCATCCCCGGGAACCAGGATGATCAACTATAAGAAAGTTATTTTGAGATTCCTTTGTGAAGGAATAATAAATATAGTAGAAAGTCGTTACCTGTCCTCATCATCTACAGCGAACATGAGAGCATTACCAGTGTCATTGCTGAAGCCTCACTTGATTTTCTTTGGAACTGGGAAATAAACCAACAGATAATAATATATCATTGCCGAACTGTGTGCAAGATAGAACTTTGATGTCCTTCAAATTCAGACTAGCATGTAGGGATTACCTTTGATGAGTCAAGTCCTAAACAATCAGCCAACCGTTCTGGGCTTGTTCCTTGTATTGAACCACATAATCTAGAAACAAATGGATGGATCTGCTGTGACGAGTAATAATCAACGTCGATCATCCATTCCCCCTCGTCCTTTTTCAACTCATCAGGGTGTTATATATGGAATAGTGTCGCCAGCCGAGCAACCAGTAGAATAATCACTTTGCTTCATTCTGAGGGCCACCTATAAATTGGTTCAAGTAATATCCATCAAATGAATTGGATACATGGTAAGAAAATTATACAACTTAAAATTTAAAATTAATTGGATATCACTTACCCTCCTGAAAAGATGAGCAAGACAGAAGTCACCTAATTCCTTTGACAGTAAGCTCCAGTCACGACGAACCATATCAAGACCTTTCCGCTCAATAACCTATAGCTAACAGGTTATCCCTCCAGTTCTTTAAAGAGTTTATAGTTAATGAAAATGTACTCATAAAAACAAAATTACCTCATGATATCCCATCCTTGAATTGCACCTTCACAGCAGCATACTTTTCTTCTTCAGAAGCAGCACTCTCTTGTACAGACCATCAAGGTCAATTTCTAGGCACCTATATTTCTCGTTCACCTTGAAGAATGTATGGAACATTAAAGCCAGCTGTAATCCTTTCTAGAGACGCAAAGGGAAATCTATACATTTGAAATAAGGAAATCAAAATTTTGAATACTGGCAACAATCCAATCAAATTCTAAAGAAAAAGGACAATAACAATACAGCCTATACATGATTGATGGGACTATTTTCTTCTTTATTAAAGGTATTGGATTAAACCCTGGCAGCAAATCTTATCAACCACATTCCTAGCTACAATCAATGTGCTTGCATCACATTGCAAGAACAGCACAGTAACATTGAAGCTTTTATGAATTTAATCATTTTGAGTATGCAAGATATAGTCCACATAAGTGAAAAGAAATAACATTCTCAGAGCCTCACCTCCTGGACGACTTTTTTCTGCAATTGCTTTTGCTTTTGCAACGCCATCCAATCCACTATAAACCATAATAGAATCTGTATCACCATATATCACCTGCCAATTACCAAAAATCCCATCTTCAGGAGCATAATTCTTTCAGTAACATAGACATGACATTGGCCCTAATCATAGCTTCTGAATATCAAAGCATCAGTCATAAGATAATACCTCTAAGTTCAAATTATTCTGAACAAGATCAACAGTACTTTGTAGAATCTCCCTTCCCTAATCAACAGAAATATAACTTGGATCAAATCACAAGAAAAGAATCCGCAACAAACCAACATTTTTTTACTTGAGAGGATGATCTTTGCATTTGTTTGTATGCTACATAATAGCATACTTGTTGTGTTATAAGCTCTGCAAGAGGTTTTGCATAAAATCTCGAATTGGAAAAGCCAAGGCATTCATACATACTGCACATTAAACATTATCAGGTCATATGCAAGAGGTTCCATCTAAATGACAATTAAGAATCATCAATAAAATGCCGCAAGCTGGAAAGTAAATTTGAAAGTTCCATCTATAGCGGGACAGGCTTTGGCACCCACATAAAAGGTTTCAAAGAAATTAAAGGATTATGAAGCTTCAAGGAACAGTGATAGTTACACCTGTCTTATATAGTTCAACCAAATGACCCCAAAAGAATAGTAACAACAATTAAAATACACACAAACCTATTTGAAGTGAGCTTTAGTGCTTGCTGTTGAATATCAAGTTGCAGAACATTGATACCAGATGCATTTTTCATCCATGACTTTACCGTTCTCCCCCTCTGAACCAAATTTTTCAGCAACTACAAAAGGGTATGAAAAACAAATTATCTATTAATATTACAGATGAAGGATTGGAAGCAAATAGACAGTATAAAGACACATCTTTGATTAAAGTCTCATTTGAACATGCAGAAGCATTTTAGAAGACAGTAGCTCTTTGAACAATGATCAGGCAGACTGCTCATGAGTATCATTAAACCATCTCAGATTTCATTTTATCATAATTTCTAGTTTTAAAATTAAATGGTTGTCCCTTGTTCCCATATGTAATAGGGTAAGGGGAGGTAAGATAGTAGGCTGCCCCCAACACTAAGTTGAGAGCAGCTTCCGTAGGAGACCTCAGAATTTCTGTGTTTTATCAAGATACAACTCAAAACACTTCGATTTTTGAAGATCTCAAACATTTTGAAATTACTATAAAGAAAATGCCTTCCATGCTGATGTTTCTATTGTAAACTTTATCATCAACCATAACAAGAGAAAACATTAATGCAATTAAAATATCTAAAAGGCAAAGGCAACAACCCTCATTAAACTTAGAGCATTTCTACTGGGGATTCACACTTCCAGACAGTTGGAGAATTTACTTTGACAGCTATAAGACAAGTAAAGAAGCAGACTGTAATAAAGTTTCGACAGAACTTGGCAATTCAGTTGTTCAAACCAGCAAAAATGGATTCAGAAGGTTAAAAGGAGATTATTCCTCAGGTAGAACCCCAGCTGTTTTACTAGAGAGCAAACGAGGAACTAATCCATCAGGAAATCTTTCAACCGTTGTGAAGCATATATTGTATTCCTGTTGAACCAAATAGTAGCTCATACTAACTAAAAAAAGTATACAACAGCAGAAATGACCACAACCTTGAACAAGAGGCAAAAGAATCAAATCTGATAGTAAATAGATGAAACATGAGGAAGTTATTTTAACCTGAATTATGGACGGGTAAAGGCGATTGAAATCCAGTAGCAATACATATTTGTCATACAGTCCTCTCTTTGGCTCCAAAATCAATCCGCCTGCAAAGTCATGACCTTTTTTTCCTTTTCCACGTTCATTAAGGGCTTCCTCTTCAAAATTCACATCATTTTTATCCATACCATCCCTATTTCCATCCTCAACACCATGAGTTATTCTCCTTTTCGTAACTTTTGTTTTCTTAGTGTGAGGGGAAGACTTGTCTGGGACAATATACTTTTTTACATGAAATGCATTGAACAGAAGGTACTCTACTCTTTGTTCCCTAGCACCCTGAAAAGGAACATGTGCTTTTATGTCAAGTCAATGAACAGATATTGAAACAAATGCACCCACGGTACTATGAAGTACTCACTTGGAGAGTTTTTTATCAGAGATTACCACTGATATTGGTCAGCCGGCGGGTAAGGGTAAGTACACTCAGATGAAACATTAGTTCCATAGATAACCATGCATCAGTCTCACCAGATTCAATCTGAACACATCACAAGTTATAAGCATGATAGCTCAGAACAGAAGCAAATTTCCAGTTACAATTGACTAGTTTGCGCTTCTGCACATGCCCTGAGTTTTATTATCCGCAAGCTCAAACAGTAAGGTCCATTAAAAGCTCTTAGCCAGGAATTGGCAAGTCATTAATTCATTTACAACATAGTTTTTTTTTAATATCAAATTACAGCTAAGATTTATATTTTCAAAAACATGTTTTAACGACGACCTTTATAATTTAAGGTATGACCTCTATAATGTTATTAAAGTTTAGATGTCACCTCATTGAAATGTAATTAGACATTAGGAAAAAAAAATTCAAAACCATACTACTACAAGACATGGTTGCCAAAACCTACAAGTTCCAAGAGCAATTCAGATGTTTGGAACCTTCTGGGAATATCTTGTGGAGCAATCTCCTTGGGTCTTTGTTGAGCTGAGTCTTTGACAGTGGTGTCAAAGAATAGCTAACCTGAGAACAAAAGTTAATGTTTAATAATTAAGGTTTCCATTATCCAAGTTCACATATCGCATCAAGGGTGTAATGCACCAGTTGTCATGCCTCTTTTAATAAGCCACGGGAACAAAAATATTTATCACATAAAAGACGACCAGCAATGCATGACATGATCCCAGGGCAGGCTCCAGAACCGAATATGGTATTTTCTTTTGTTAACTTGGGCATCACAGCGCTTTTCAGACGACCAATTTTCGACCACAAGCTGCTTGGCACTTTGCAAGCCTGAATAAGAGCAAATTATTAGTGCTATAGGATCCATGGAAAATTATCATACAGGTATTTGATAGGTTCAGAGGCAAATTGCATTTAAAGAATAGGATGAGGAAAGTTGAAGCAACTATATGCAGTTATTGCCATCTAAAGATTTGATAATGCAGAAAAGATAACTAGAACATCAGGAAAATAAAAATTTAATGGTGGCAAAACATTGGTTGTCTGCAGGAGACTCTCATAAAGATATCATTGAATGCCAACTCTTGCTTAAATATATTTATGGGGCTGGTGATTGAAGCCTGCCCATGATTATACCAGTGGCTAAGAATATATAAAATGTAGCTTTAAATTTCTTCTACAATAAAGCACTTTGTGGAGATTCCCACCTGGGCTCTATGCAGGAGAACATCCAAGTCAAAGCCAGATATATTATGCCCAGCAAGAACATCACTGTCCAACTTGTATAACTCTATCATCAATCGATTTAATAAAGCTCTTTCTCTACAACATGTGTGAAAAGATACTTCAACAATAGCCTCTAAAAGAATATATATACGATAAAAATAGACCAATAACATGCTATAAAAAATATTATTTTTATACGAAAAATAGAGATTAATTAAACAAAAAATAATAACATAACTTAAATAATAATATAAAAGAAAATATAAAATCTTCCACGTTTCACAAACTAATTCGAAAAAACCAAAATTAATAAGCATTAAAGTAAACGCACCTATTGTCAAAATAATAATAATAATGATAAAGTAAACGAGCCTGCTGCCTGACTCTTGCTGTAAATGAATCAAACGGTTAATGAATTATTTGGTGGAAAAATCGTTTATGTTTGTTTATTTTTTAAACAAACGAACATGAACAAATTTTATGTTCGTTTAATTAAATGAATGAATACGAATAAAGGACCCATTCGTTCATGAACGCTCGATAATCTATTTGTTTATGTTCATTTGTTTATGATTATTTGTTTATTTAATTAAATTTTATATTTATCTTTGTTTATTTATATTTCTTTTTATGAATTTTTATTTGATTTAAAAGAAAATTACATTTTATGCTCATTCGTTTATTATTTTAATGAATGAACACGAACAAACTATATTCATTATTAAACGAACACAAACAAAAAATTATATTCATTTAACTGAACAAACTAACGAAACATGAATATATTTTCGCTCGCATTTGTTTACAAGCCAATGCCTGACCCCACACCAAATGTCCTCTTCCTAAACAAACATTTTATGCTCATTCGGATTTGTTTATTTATATTATTTTTTAGGAATGTTTATTTGATTTAAAAGAAAATTATATTTTATGCTCATTCTTTTATTATTTTAATGAATGAATACGAACAAATTAAATTCTTTACTAAACGAATACGAAGAAGAAGAAATTTATTCATTTAATTGTACAAACTAACTAAACATGAATATATTATCTTTCGTATTGGTTTACAAGCCAATGCCTGACCCCACACCAAATGTCCTCTTCCGAAACAAACATCTTCCACTATATCATCACGGGGGCTTACAGTTGTGCTTCTTCGATGCTTACACTGATTTTAGCCGTTGGATTTCGTGAATCAAACAAAAAGTTAAAAAAAAAAAAAAGAACCACACCCAGTGGGACTCGAACCCACAATCGCTTGATTAGAAGTCAAGCGCCTTATCCATTAGGCCATGGGTGCTATTAGTTTCAACATCATAATAACGTTTATTAGTTCTTTAACGTAGGTATATAATTTAATTAACACTATTTTTTTAGAGAAAATAACATCATTTACCGAAAATGCCTTATAATATACGATTTTGACCAATTTTTTTTTGATTTGCCAAAATGACCAACAAAATCGCAATGTGATCTCTAAATCGCAACGCGATCTCCAGTATCGCAAATCAGTTTCCATATTCGCAACGCGATTTTAACTATCGCAATGCGAATATGTAAATCGCAACGCGATCTCCAGTATCGCAAATCAGTTTCCAGATTCGCAACGCGATTCTGACTATCGCAACGCAATAATACATAATCGCGTTGTTGCGATTTTAGAAAATCGCAATGCGAATATGTAAATCGCAACACGATTCTGACTATCGCAACGCGATTCTGACTATCGCAACGCGATATCGCAATACTATAATACAAAATCGCAATGCGATTTTCCAAATTTACATTAGTCCAAATTCGTTGCGATAGTCCAAGTTCACGTTGCGATTTCTTAAGAATTTTCTCTAAAAAGATAGTATCCGCGCGGACGTGTCGAAGACATGTATTACCACGAGACAGGACGGGACGGGACTGCGGCGGCGGCGGTGCGCGAGAGTCCCCCTTGTTGTCTTCCACTCAAAAAGGAAGTGGGAAATCGAAGCCTTAAATACTCATTCCCAATAGTGTTTCCAATACTATTGGGATTGAGCATTGCAAACACTTGGGAATCTTTTACACTATCGCAACACATTCTTTATTGTTTCAAACTAAGATCTTACAAATGGCTTGGGAATCTTTTACACTATCGTAACACATTCTTTATTGTTTCAAACTCCACGTGAATTTGGAATAGTTAAAATGTAAACTTATTTTAGATTTTTCACTATCGCAACACTTTTTCACTATCGCAACAACACTTTTTCACTATCGCAACAACACGTTTTTCAAACTCTCGCAACATATTTTTCAAAATCGCGTTGCGAATCTTACAATCACATTGCGAATCTGGATATTCGCGTTGCGAATTTGGAAACTGAGTTGAAAAATTAGAGTTCGCGTTGCGAATTTAAGATCGCGTTACGATTTTGTTGGTCATTTTGGCAAATCTAAAAAAAGTTGGTTAAAATCATATATTATAAGGCATTTTCGGTCACTAAGGTTATTTTCTCTTTTTTTTATTTGTGTATATTTTTTTATCTATATTATTATTTTTAAATAATCCGGGTCATTATAAGGTAATATTTGCTCAGAATTTTCTTAATCTATTGACAATGCACACATCTTATAAACACAACTGCTCGAACATATAACCTATAATAAGAATAACACTCTATTTTATCATTGAGACCACTTGATGGGTTTTTATATTTTATTATTATATTAAAGGATAAAATTCTCATTATATTAGATTGATATTTATCATTGTAATATATTTACCTGTAAATTTTCATTACTTTTATGCTCCCTTTTAACTCAAACGATTATAATGTATCAATCAATATGTTAATGTCCAACTCAGACGACTGTTATTTTTTTAAAAGAAAATGACGAATTTGAAACATAATGAATAGTTAAGTGACCATTTTGTAACTTTTAATAATTGAAAGATTCAACAAAGTAACGTCTTATACTGGGGACCCATTATGTACCTTTTAATAATCAGTGACTCAACAACATAATATCTTATAATGGGGATCGGACCATTTATATACTTTACCCTTTAATTAACTACACATAGAGGCTTATTAAATATTTTATGACTGTAAATTATTTTAAAATCACTTTGTTAAAAAAAATTTACTTTTACATATATTAAACTATTTTTATGTAAACTACCTTAATAAATATACGATACTTTTGATGAACACTTTTATTAATCAACTCAGCAGTATATGTATTAAAATAACAAACTTTCCAATTAAGGTAGATTGTTAAAAGATGTGTTGGTGTATTGTCGCAACCGTCTTTCGGTTGGGTCTCGGAATTGGGCTTCGACTTAGGAAAATATGGATTGGAGTCGCCACCGATCTTTTATTTTAAGATAAATAGGTAGATTGGATACCTTATTTCTTACATGATCTGCGTCTTACCAAAGATGTGTCGGATTCGGGAGTCAGTTATAGTAAAGGAAGGGTTAGCACCCTTGAACTGCCCTTTTGGTACTATGTAATTTTCAGTTGTCTTAAATTAAGAAAATTATAAGTTAAAATTAAAAGGTAAAAATACTATCTCAATTACTTACCTTAGATTGATTTGAAAATATCCTTAAAAAATCGAGAAATATGTTAGATAAACAAGGTAAAGAAAACAAATAAGATAAAGAGAATAAAATAAAAGAAAAAATAAAATAAATAAATAAGATAAGGAAAAAATAGTAAAGTAATAATTATATATATTAATATTTGAAAAATGAATATATATATATATATATATATATATATATATATATATATATATATACATCAAAGTATTAATAAAATAAATAAGCTATATATATATACAACAAATATTTAAAAATAGAAAAACTACCCTCTCACTTCACCGAAAGTGGGGGGCTTTAGTCAGAAATAAAACAAAAAGAAGAAAGCGGAAGAGACTTTAGTTAGAAATAAAACAAAAAAATGGGTCATCTAGGTTAGTAATATAATATAATGTTTAATAATAATAATAATGATAAAGACACAAGGTTTTAAAAAATAATATAATAATGAATAAAAAAACGAAAATAATAAAATAAATATATATATATATATATATATATATATATATATATATATATATATATATATATAAAGTTATAAGATATATTATGTAAATAAAGAAATAATCAAATAAAAATAATTAAGAATATATATATTAATAATAGGTATATAAATAAACTATTAAAAGTATAAAAAATATATATAACTAGATAAAGATAATTACAATATATATAGTAATAATAGACTTATAAGTAAAATATTAAAGAAACATATATATATATATATATATAATAATAAAATATAGTAAAAAATGAAAATAATTTAAAATATATATATATATATACGTATAATAATAATAACATGAATAATAAAAATAAATGAATAAAATATCCATATAATAAATAAAGGGACTAATATAGATTTTTAAAAAGCTCTTCCCCTCCTTTAACCGAAAATCAAACCGGTTTTTCAAAATAAGCCTCGGGAAAGCGTAGATCTAAGAGAAAAGATCTCGGTTTCCTTGTGTTCATCGGCCTTTTCAAAGTAAAAACGGAAAAGAAGAAGTGAAACAAGCCACATGCAAGCGAGAATCGAAGCAATATAGGTAAAAATACCTCTTTTATTTCTCTGTTGAAAATTACAAGCGAATCTTTGGGGCTTCTTGCGTATTTGCTTTGGGTATTTTTTTTGTGTGTAATCTCGTATGATAATCGTGTCTTACAAATGGGAAGGATTACATGTATTTATAGTGAAAAAAACTAACTAACAATAGAATCCTAATGCAACTAGACTCCTTGCTCGGTTGTTGCACCTTTGTTGGTGTGGTTGTTGCTTTAAAAGATATGGTGGTGGAAGAGTCCTCTTAGGAGATGAACTCTTGCTAGTTCTATCTTTTAAGAAAATTGGTGTCTACAACTGCCCCTCTTTGTCTTTTTTCGTGGAACGAAAAATAGGACAAAGATAAAAAGACACAAATTTTCGTTCAGTGGAGTTGAAGAATAACTCCTTGTCGAATTGAGTTGCGGATGGCTCCTCCGTCGCGAAGTCGAGTCCATCTTGAAATGATTTGAATCAGAATGTGGCTTCTCGTTGTAGTCCACTTTGGTCTTCTTCTCGGTTTAAAGACCTTGGCTAAAAATTTGACTGGAAAGTAATCCCTTGACTCCACAATGTGGTTGATATGCTCTCGAGCTGAATGAAACCGAACTCGAAAAGTCTTCGTTGACAAATAGCTTTTCTTGACTTAAGCTATGCTGACGAAAAAAAGGCTTCTTGCTACTAAGGCACGGCTAACCCAGATCTTCTTCTCGGCTTGAAAACCTCGATTGTAGCCGGATAATAGTGTGATTGAGGTGTCATCGAGCTAAATGGAATCGAACTCGACAATTTTCGCTGACAAATAGCCCTTCTTGCCTTGAGCTATGCTGTAAATTTGATTTACCTCTGAGCTGAATGTAATCGAACTCGAAGGTCTTTGATGATAGATAACCCTTCTTTGAGTTGGATATCCTTCGTCGTGAAGTTGAAATCCAATCTAGAGATGGATGATGCTTGTGTGCACGATTCCCCTTCATCGTGAAGTTGAAACCGCGGGTGGCCCCTTCGTCATGAAGTTGAGCCTGGTAATTGGATATCCTTCATCGTGAAGTTGAAATCGAAGTGGGTAGTATTGTTCCGAGTCCAATATCCTCCGTTGTGAAGTTGAAATTGGCTCCGGAACTGGGAAATTATTTGTTGACAGTCAGCCGCCCCTTCGCTGTGAAGTTGAGCTTGTGTTGTCTCGAGTTCAATATCCTTCGCTGTGAAGTTGAAATTGGCTCTGAAATTGGAAAATTGTTTGTTGACAACCAGTCGTCCCTTCTTGTGTCATCTTGAGTCCAATATCCTTCACTGTGAAGTTGAAATTGGATCTGAAACTGAAAAGTGGTTCGTTGATAACCAGCCGTCCCTTCGTTGTGAAGTTGAACTTGTGTTGTCTTGAGTCCAATATCCTTCGCTGTGAAGTTGAAGTTGGCTCTGAAACTGGGAAATTGTTTTGTTGACAACCAGCCGTCCCTTCGTTGTGAAGTTGAACTTGTGTTGTCTTGAGTCCAATATCCTTCGCTGTGAAGTTGAAATTGACTCTGAATGAAACTGAAAAGTGGTTTGTTGACAACCAGACGTCCATTCGTTGTGAAGTTGAACTTGTGTTGTCTCGAGTCCAATATCCTTCGCTGTGAAGTTGAAATTGGCTCTGAAATTGGGTAATGGTTTGTTGACAACCAGTCGTCCCTTCATTGTGAAGTTGAACTTGTGTTGTCTCGAGTCCAATATCCTTCGCTGTGAAGTTGAAATTGACTCTGAATGAAACTGAAAAGTGGTTTGTTGACAACCAGCCGTCCCTTCGTTGTGAAGTTGAACTTGTGTTGTCTCGAGTGGCGCGATATCCTCTGTCGTGGAGTTGAAATTGTTGATGACCTCTTTATTGTGAAATTCGACTTCGAGCTAGATATCCTTCGTCACGAAGTTGAAATCTACTCTCGAGTTGATTGTGTAGCTTTGAGCTCAATATCCTTCGCTGCGAAGTTGAAATTGACTCTAGCTAAAACCTGAAAAAGTTATGCATATATGTGATGAGATGGATACAATGCTCTTAGGTATGCCTAAAATGCATATGCAACATATGTTATTTTTGGGCTCGGGAGAGAAATCTCGATCTCCGATTGTTTTTCTGGAATCTTAGTTCTGGAATCTTCAAGTTTTGATCCCTGATCTTGAATTCTTCAAATGTTCAAATCTGATGTGCACATTCGATTTTTTTGATTTGAGAAATGCTTTCGACCATCCCAAGTATGTGCCTGAGAGTGTAACGGTTCAGATGATGCTTCAAGAGAAATTGTCTTAAAAGAGACAAAATTAGTTTCAAGGGAAACGATCTCAAAGATATCTGTTGTTTCATGAGAAACGGTCTCAAGGGAGACAAATTTTGTTTTAAGAAAAACTGTCTCAAGAGAGACAAAACTTAGTTCCAAAAGAAATTGTCTCACGGGGAGATTAAATTAGTTCCAAGGAAAACATATTCAAAGATTTTGTTTCAAGGGAAACTGTCTCAAGATAGACAAAATTCATTTCAAGGAAATGTTTTCAATGTTTATGTTTAAAAGGTTTTTGTGTTTCAAGAGAAACAATTTCAAAGGTTTTTTCCAAGGGAAACTGTCTCAAGAGAGACAAAGTTTGTTTCAAGGGAAACTATCTCAAGAGAGACAATGGTGAGCACGATTCCCTTTGTCGTGAAGTTGAAACCGTGGGTGGCCCCTTCGCCGTGAAGTTGAGCTAGGAATTGGATATCCTTCGTCATGAAGTTGAAATCCAACTTGAAAATGCGAACTGGATCGGTTCTGAATTAGCTCTCGGACTCGTCTGAAGTTGATTCTAAGATCTGTCGATCTTTCAATATATCAAATTAGTTGAGGTGTAGCTCCTTGCTACTGAGTTAAGCAACCACTCTCAATTTTTACAAACTCTTTTGAATCAGGTATCTTTCGCATTGAAGTTGAAACTTGACTCTAAAGCTGCAAAAATTATGTATGCTAAAAATGATAAATGTGATGCTCTCAAGTATGACTAAGATGCATGCAACATGAATGAATGTCATTTATCTCTTGGATAGAGCCTCATTTTTGCCTGCTTCTTCTTGCATGTGGAGGAAATACCTTTAGAAGGTCTGATAATTCGTATTAGGATGTTGAATCCCCAAAGATGCCCCAATATCCAAAAATGCCCCAATATTTGATGTTGAATCTTCAAAGATGCCCCAAATGTTCCTCATTTCTTGCTTCAGCATTGATTCTGAGCACGAGCTTTGTGTCTAAGAGTCACATGTCATTTACCAAGATCCACTCTAGAGAGACTGTCTTGTTTGAAAAAAAAATGTTTTTCTTTCTCTTTTATTTTCAAAGTTATGAAAATATCAATTAAAAGAGTTTCAAAAAATGTTTAACCAAAAGTTTTGAAAATATTGTCGCTTTCACGGTTTTACAATTGAGACGAATCATAAAACTAGAGTTCATCGGATATCAAAGAATTAATTACATTGTTAATCCTTCAATAAATTATAGCTATTTGACAAGTGTCAATATCAAAGCTATCTTTGGGAAATGGTTAAGTAAGGAACGGATAAAAAAGTCTCAGATTATCGTGTTTGGTCAAAGGTTTGGCATTTTATGCTCAAAGGATTGATGGGGTAGCTTGCATGTTTCTCTGCTGGAAGTGTTCTCTGACTCCCAACCTTCGTTGTCGCACTCGGATTGTGCGATGCCTTATCAAGGAATTTGTGTGATCGCCTCAGTTGCACAATTTTTATATTCGAGCCGCCTTTTCAGGTTTTCAACTCGAACCCTCCTTTGGTTTCAAGACGTTATTCAGGATTTACGTCTTGAACC
The DNA here is from genome assembly GCF_006381635.1 of Hibiscus syriacus. NCBI lineage: Eukaryota > Viridiplantae > Streptophyta > Magnoliopsida > Malvales > Malvaceae > Hibiscus > Hibiscus syriacus. The sequence goes on along the minus strand of NW_024063533.1, from coordinate 7,242,470 downwards.
CCCCTTTGTCATTTTTCTCTACCATGCATTAATTACATTGTTTTTTTGCAAATTAATCCTGATGGGCGGGATGAAATCTGAAGATAGTCTCTTCTGTTTAGAAATCCATGTATGATTAGAAGGGACTTTTAAGGCACGTAATGTAGTCCAGGGCTCATGGTTATGAAAGAAAAGGATAAATAGGCCCAAATAAGTGTTCCAGGGTATTGAACCAATGATCAATTCATTCTGATGCCCTCGATCTTGTCTTGCTCAAAATGTCTCTTTCTCCTGATGCTCTATGATCTTCGAGCGAAGTGATTCAGTGATTCAAGAATGATTGTGCTTGATCAATCTCATAGTTTGAAGCTTGATGTGCCATTTGTCTTTAGGGAATCTTTGCATATGCTTTTTGTCCCTTTTCCTTTTGATTTTTGCTTCTTTTCTTTTTTTGTTCTTGTTTTTTCTTTTTTGCTTCTTTTCTTTTTGGTTCTTGATTGAATCTTCGCACTTGGTATTTGGCCCACCTTTTTGTATTTCCTTTGGATTGATGTCTTCACTCATGTGAGCAGATTTCTTCCACCTTACCCCCTATTGTGAAGGGTGATCCTTTGGTTAGGGTTGAATCAGAAGAAAAATACTATAGGCTCAAAAGGGGACACAAGGGATATATTTTTTCTCCTGTTGTGAAGGGATAAAGAAAGAAAGTCGTTCATCATTTCATACATGGAAGTCCTCGCAGAAGAGGTATCCCCAGGGGGATAGATTTTCAGGATTAATTCTATTTACATGAAAACAATGTAATTAATGCATGATAGAATTATTTCGGATGAATTCTTCTTCTTCTTTTCCCCCAGATGTCTTAATGTTCAAGCTCCCTGTGAGATGCCCCAAGTTATGTCTTAGAAGAATGCTCATGTTCAAATGAACAACTCGATGCTGTGGGCTTTAATGGTGTAAAAATGTCAATTCTGAGTCTAAAAAGACAATGGTGTGATTTTATTGACTCAAAGAAAGGTGTGGGTGTATCAAAATGATAAAGGTAATGTTCAAGAATTTCAAAGGGAGGTAATGTCAAAATATGGTCTTTTTGGTAATGGCCATGAGTTATTTTGGGTAAAGAATCAAGGTATTTTGTTTTGGGGTTTGAGATACGATAAGAAAGGTTTAACCTTGCCATATGTCAAAAATCTATAATTCTTGAAGAATTAAAAGAATCCTTAATTCATTTAATATTCGAAGAACTAAATATTAGAATTTGTTCAATTGCTCCACCTTAGACAGTAGCATAAATTCAATCCTTTAAAAGATTAAGCAAACGATGAGATATTAGAGACGTGTTTAAACAAACCAATCCTCTAAGTGCAAATGGTATATGCCATGCCCCATTCTTTGGCCGTTAATGCCCCTGAATCCATCAGATTTTGGATCTTGCGCTTCAGCGCCTTATAGTTCTCAGATGAATGTTTGGGGCTTCTTATGTGGTAATAGCTAACAGCTTCAACATCGTAGTCCTTAGGATATGGGGATTCTTTTCTTAGATCATCCTGGCCGGCTTTGTCCTACCATCAGCTGATCAGGCTCTTTAATGTTACAATCTTGCTTCCATGTGGTTAAATCCACTTCGTCGAGTCCTTCATGACTTAATTTCATGTTTGTGAAAATGCTTAAAAATGTAGATGAAGATACAAAAAGGCAAAAAGGCAAAATGCAAGAATGCATGAAATGTTCGAGGCATTGATCCAGAAAAGTGTCCATTATTATAAATAATCTTTACTTAGACAAAAATGTTTTATCTTGTAAGAGACATAAAAACGATCAAAGGTACATTCGGACTACATCCTCTAGACCCCGAACAGCTTCTAGTAGGTTGACAAGTCTTCTGTCTTCATCTGTCACTGGTTGTATGCCTTGTCGGACCATTCCAGCTTCCATTTCCAGGCCGTGTAGATGACGAGCTGCCTTCTGTACTTGATCTAGGAAGTCTCGGATGACTGCGTCTCTGGCCTTTACCATTTGTTGTGCTTGCTCCCAATAGAAACGCCACTGTAAACCTCCGTCGAAGAGCACTATCTGAAGCTCGCTCACTTTCTTCTTGAACCCATCTACAATAGCTTCTAACTCAGCTATTGTTTTGCCATCTCTCTCATGTTGTTTCTCCAGATCAGCCATCTGGATTCTCAAGCATTGGTTTTGATGCTGACTGTCTGTTAAGCACCTCTGGGCATTCTTCATCTGTTCCTTCAGAGCTCTCTCATCAAGCCCTTCGAACTTTCTTTTCAGGCTATGAGCTTCGTTTTTCCAATATTCAGAAGATACTTTCAACTTGGAGTTATCCTTGACTTTATCTTGATACCCCTTTCTCAAGTCTTCGAGCTCAAAACGGACCATTTTCTGTTCTCTTTCAAGTTTGTTTGCTCTATCTCTCTGAGAGTCAGCATCTAGTTTCCATTGATAGCGTTCAACTTCAAGTTCTTTAACTCTCTGCTTCAGCTCGTTATTCACAGCTTCAAACTCTGCTTGGCTATCTTAAGTTCAGAAGGGGCAGGTTTGAGATGTTCCTCCATGGTCCGGGTATCTTCAAAGTCTGGCACCAGGATGTTATCATTCTTTCTCAATCTTCGCCACTCCATATAATCCGGAGTAAGCATGTCTCTGGTAGCTACAACATCCATCCGGAATACTTTTTTCCATGAATCGACTGCTTCCTTGATCATCTTATTATAACTGTCACCATGGTACACAAACTCTGATCTAGCTAGTCTGCATGTTGCTGGGACAAACTGACATGCCCCATACTGTCTAAGTGCTAACAATGGATCATACCCAACTACACCCCAAAGTCCAAGTAAGGCCATAGTGTAAGAGTCCCCACATCAAAAAAAAAACGTCACTGAGGAACAACCAGGGGACTCTCCAAGTAATATCTCGGTCTTGAAAATGAGTGAAGACTTTCATCCACTTCTCTTTTGAAGCGCCATCATGTCATTTCATGGTGATGAACTCTCCCAAAGGGGAATATGTAGTGCTAAATCGGCGGTAGGCAACCCCATTAGTCTTCTAGAAGTGGCTGTGAATCCAGACTTGAAGGAGCTGAACACACCCAATGAATCTACCTCCACAGCTCTTCGGAAATGGTTGAGAGACCGAAAGGTCTTGGCTAAGATGGTCGGTGCTGGGTTGACTCGTTTCGAAATTTGCTCAAACAGTTCCACCACGGCTGCGTCAATGTACCCCAAAGTCTTTGGGAATATAATCAGGCCATACAGACCCAGTGCAAACAGGTCTATTGCCTTCCACTCATCGGGATGGTCCTTCATCAGTTGCTTGATATGAAGCCAGGCAATTCCTTCCCCACTGCCTTTACATCAAGCTCGGTCTGTTACCCATCTTTCGTCAACCCCAGTAACCTTGGCTAGTGCACTCTTGAAAGGCTGACTTTTGATGTGTTTAATATAAGCTCGCTCCAGTCTGATATTTTCACAGTGCAACAGTGTAGTGTACTCTTCAATAGTGGGCACCATGTCCTCCTGATTAAAAGTGAAGCAACTGTATCCCGGGTTCCAGAACTGAACCAAGGCTCTGATCAAGGGCTCATCAGTCTTGATTTGAAGCAACAATACAATGTCACTGTACCGTTGGCTGAACTTCTGTTTCTGATCATTCTTCCAACTGTCCCAGATGTCCCGAAGCTCTTGCACGTCGTTCTGCTTTAGGCTGATAGAGGCGTAGCTAACCAGCTCTGACACATAGCTTCCTTGAAGACTATCTCCATTGTCCTTCTGAGTCTTCTCGGACCATAGTCGTACCTCGGGGTTTTTAATTTCTTGTATTACAACACCTTTATCTATTAATTCAGATTATTTTGTGTAACAAACACCTTTTTAGGGATCAATGGCCTCTTGTTATGATGAAAATGTTTTAAAAACAAACACAAAGGCAAACAGTTAGTAAATAAAAATAAATAGAAATAAATAAATAAATAAAAACAAATAAATGGCAAGAAAAAAACATAAGAGAAAAAAAAACATAGTTAGGAAAGAAATGTCCTAGGTTTTGGAATGTGGTTTTGGGGTAGGCTCTATTTCTTCAAATTCTCTCGGTTTAGGTTCTAAAAAAAATGGTACCCGAGTTCTCCTTGCTGGTGCCCCCTTGGGCTTACCAGACCCTTTGTCCTAAACCCATCACAGGCTTGTGTGGACTAAGTTAAACTCGAGAGGACACATTCCCTTATGTCTATGCGGAGAATAAATTCACACGAAGACATAAGGTATATGAATCCCGAAGGCTACTTGCTTGGCATATACGGTGAATAAATTCACACGAATGCGTCACTTTCACCCCCACTTAAAACGAGTTCGGAGCTCGGGTTTAGAGCCTTGAATGAAAAAGTTTGGAAAGCTGAAATCACTAGAAAACAGTTAGTTCAACTATTTACTCGAAAAAATATAATCAAAGGTAAGTAATAAGGATCGAAATGTTACCTTAAAATTTAAACTTACCCTTTTCGTTAAAAGACAACTGGAAATTACCTTAGCCTGACTCACTTACCTGTGTCCCCAGCGGAGTCGCCAAGCTGTCGCAACAGTCTTTCTGTTGGGCCCCAGAATTGGGCTTCGACTTAGGAAAATGTGGATTGGAGTCGCCCCCGATCTTTTATTTTAAGATAAATAGGTAGATCGGATACCTTATTTCTTACATGATCTGCGTCTTACCAAAGATGTGTCGGATTCGGGAGTCGGTTACAGTCAAGGAAGTGTTAGCACCCTTTAACTGCCCTTTCAGTACTATGTAATTTTTAGTTGTCTTAAATTAAGAAAATTATAAGTTAAAATTAAAAGGTAAAAATACGATCCCAATTACTTACCTTAGATTGATTTGAAAATATCCTTAAAAAATCGAGAAATGTGTTAGATAAACAAGGTTAAGAAAACAAATAAGATAAAGAGAATAAAATAAAAGGGAAAAAATAAAATAAATAAAATAAATAAATAAGATAATGAAAAAAATAGTAAATTAATAATTATATATAGTAATATTTGAAAAATGAAAAAAAAAATATATATACATCAAAGTATTAATAAAATAAATAAGCTATATATATATACAACAAATATTTAAAAATAGAAAAGCTATCCTCTCACTTCACCGAAAGTGGGGGCTTTAGTAAGAAATAAGACAAAAAGAGAAAAGCGGGAGAGACTTTAGTTAGAAATAAAACAAAAAAATTGGTCCTCTAGGTTAGTAATATATAATATAATGTTTAATAATAATAATAATGATAAAGACACAAGGTTTTAAAAAAAATATAATAATGAATAAAAAAATGAAAATAATAATAAAAATAATATATATATATATATAAAGTTATAAGATATATTATGTAAATAAAGAAATAATCAAATAAAAATAATTAAGAATATATATATTAATAATAGGTATATAAATAAACTATTAAAAGTATAAAAAAATATATAACTAGATAAAGATAATTACAATATATATATAGTAATAATAGACTTATAAGTAAAATATTAAAGAAACATATATATATATAATAATAATAAAATATAGTAAAAAAATGAAAATAATTTAAAATATATATATATATATATATACGTATAATAATAATAACATGAATAATAAAAATAAATGAATAAAATATCCATATAATAAATAAAGGGACTAATATAGATTTTTAAAAAGCTATTCCCCTCCTTTAACCGAAAATCAAACCGGTTTTTCAAAATAAGCCTCGGGGAAGCGTAGATCTAAGAGAAAAGATCTCGGTTTCCTTGTGTTCATCGGCCTTTTCAAAGTAAAAACGGAAAAGAAGAAGTGAAACAAGCCACATGCAAGCGAGAATCGAATCAATATAGGTAAAAAATACCTCTTTTATTTCTCTGTTGAAAATTACAAGCGAATATTTGGGTCTTCTTGCGTATTTGCTTTGGGTATTTTTTTTGTGTGCGTAATCCCGTATGATAATCGTGTCTTACAAATGGGAAGGATTACATGTATTTATAGTGGAAAAAACTAACTAACAATAGAATCCTAATGCAACTAGACTCATTGCTCGGTTGTTGCACATTTGTTGGTGTGGTTGTTGCTTTAAAAGATATGGTGGTGAAAGAGTCCTCTTAAGAGATGAACTCTTGCTAGTTCTATCTTTTAAGAAAATTGGTGTCTACATATATAATATTCTTTTATATCTATTATGATCAGTTTTAGAATTTACAATCATTATCTTCAAACATTTTAAAAAATAACTCGTGAGACAACAGCATACAATTGATCATGAATAAATACAAGTTTTGCTTGATAAACACTCATGATTAAAAAATTAACTTTAACTTTTGTTGGTGATCACCATAAAACATATTTTCAATGATGTTTGCCTATGAATATATATAAAAGTCCATTTTGTATATGTTAAAGATATAAAAATAAGGCATATGGAACTCATTAAGCGACTTTAATGATAAAAGTAAGTGTTGTTCTCTTTAGAGGTTTTGAATTCGAGCAATTGTGTCGCATGGTGTGTGTACATCCATTGTCAATTAACTAAGACAATTCTAAATATATACTACCTTATAATTACTCTAGCTTTAGTTATCTCATTTCTTTTTTTTAATAGTCTAGAGTGATTACATAGTAGTATCTATTCATAATCTTTCTTAATTATTAACAACACACACCTTGCAGACGCAGTTATTAGCCCATCAGCATCTAAAGATTTACGTTACAGATCATGACAACAGGTGGGCTAAGTTCACTAATTTCACAGAGCATGCATGATTGTCTTAACAGTTTTTGTGGTCCAATTTTTATATAAATGTATATTATCGTTTTATCTTTAGATTCGTCGTCAGTATGTAAAGAATAGCTAAGCCAGTAAATAAAGAAAGAAGTTGCTATTTTTGTCGATAATAACAAGTAGAGGTGTTATCCAACGAGAGTTGTTTTGAGGTGTGATATTAAATCTTGATTTAAAGCTTCCAATAAATTAAGTTGAACCTGTAAGAAATAAAACTGCTGGAAAGACAGATTGTTTGCAATGAGAATTAAAGAAATATATGAGATAACAAGAAGACATTATTGTGCTGGAGATCATTGTCTTAGAAATACTTTGTTTTGATCGATATAATTTGAAGATAGACGCTCCAAATTAATACAAAATTTTCTAAATTTATACATTCGAATAGGAGAAACGAAAGTCAATTGTGGTTCTTCCTTTAACAACAATAAAAATGACAACAACAACAAAAAAAGAGAAGATAGAAAAACTCATAATTTTTTGAGCGAGTCAAAACAGTTTTGAAGGTTGTTATCTAGAGGTAAAATAGTAAAAAGATTGGTGACAAGTTGTTTAAAAGCAACAATGAACATAGCTAAAAGTTGTAGCAATCATTAGGGGTTAGGGGTGTGTAAATTCGAATATTAAATCTGATTTAATCCGAAAATTCGGATATCTGAAAATTATAAACAACCAAAAAAATTACTACCCCTACAAAGCTTCACTACACACCGCCAACTTATAAACTTACCAACCGGAATAAATAATGAGATCAGACCCACCTCACTAAAACATTGATGCAAAAATCACAGGCAAAAGCCACGATGTAACAATCATGAGCTAACCAACATGACTGATACATTGGCGGGTTACAAGGCATGACTATTAATACCATCAGCAAGAGATTCCAAAGACCAAAACAAGACTGTCTAGTAATAATCTATTGAACATCAACCCAAAGAAAACATACTTCACCATAAGAACACCAAGGATCAATGAAAACATGTATATGACTATGAGTATGAGTATATCACATACCCAAAGACTAACGAACAACACATACCTTTAGACATTGCAAACTTATCAATCATCACAGCGTAGTTGAATATCACCAACCTCTATTTCATGTCGATTTTATTCCCTTTTCTGTCCCAAACCTACCTTCAAATTTAGATCGCCTTTGTCCTAAAATCACTAAGGCCCTCGACCTTCCCATCATTGTTGCAATAGAAATCTTGAAGATATCATCTCTCCAAATTATCCTTAATTTTGCTTCCAAGAGCGTTCCCATTTTCGTTACTTGAGTAAAAACCAAACAATTCTTGACTCCTGAAAAATGTCATACCATCACAGTCGCCCTTATTTCCCAAACCCCAATTGCCACGTTGCTCATCCTCTCCAACATGCCACGTTGTTAGGGTATCATCACATCAGCTGTTGTTGGAAAGACTTTTTATGAAATTAAAAGAAAACAAAAAAAGTTAATGTTAGAGAATGGTGATCATTGAACTGTTGGATTGTATTAGTTGGAGTTTGTTTGGGTCATATTAGTTTATGACAGATAACTAAGTAGTAAGTATTATACATTTGGGTTATGTAAATCTATTCCTTGTATCGGGCTAGTATTGAATTAGATCCATCTGTCGTGAGTAAAATTTTAATGTTCTCTTTATTTCTCTCGGTTTGTTTAAGCTTCAGCTTAATAAAACCCTAACCCTAAACTTCCCATGCCAGCCGCTCACCTTCTCTCATACATATCACTGCCGTTCACCGACCATCATCCAGCAACGACGTCACCGTTTGCCTTTGTTTCTGTATGCTTTGTGAAGATCAAAGGTTCACCTCCTTGAATAATCCATGGAAAAGGGCTCTCTCCAGTATTATTAATTGTAAATTGGCACAAATCAAACAACCTTAATTATTAAAAAATTTGTTATATAATTTTGAGGGCTTTAAACATCACATTGTAGGGATATGAACATTTATTGTCAAAAATTCTAAAGTTTTTAAACAGATATTACTTTATATTCAACTCAAATTTATAAAAAAAATAATATTTTAAATCGAATGATCAAAACTTGACAATATGGTAAAGTTTGAATTACCATTCCGGCTTTTGCATTGTTCATCTCGGAAAGTTGTATAAATGAGGATTGAAAAAAAGAGTCGGTGGAATTTTGAAAATGAAAATTCATGAAATGGGACCACTTTCTGAAAATAGTAATTATATGCTCTTGTAGTTTTCTTGAGTAATAAGTTGTAATCAAAATACTGTTTTCTACTAGAAATCATCTTCATGAGTTGCTCCTTTTTTTTCAACTCTAATTGGGCTCCCTGAGAAGTTCTCTGATATGGATCAACAACATTTAAATATTGTTTTTTTTAAATTCCAAAAAAATATTATTTTTTGAGTTACTGGAAAAATCTTGAACCTCTGAGCCCCTTGTGCGCTTCACTCACTACTTGCCATGCACCTTATTAGAGTATCATTTTAAAATACATGGAAGTTGAAGTAAATTTATGTTCATCTCATAGTAAAATTTTATTTTTCACATGCAAATTTCACAGCAGAGTTAAGTATTATAGCCTATTAGAAGGGCAAAACTTTCGAGATAATGTTCTCAAATAAATTAATTCAAGAGATAATGCACTCCACAGATTAATTGCTCAAATAGGGTGAAATCCAAAGTGTTGGCCGTAGGTCGCCATACGACCTACTACGTGGCCAGCTTCCCAACGAACGTCCCCAAGCATAGGTCGTCATGCCCTCCGAGCGACCTTGTAGGTCGCCATGCACTCTTGCTCCTCGCGTGATTCCTCTTGCAGCCGCTCAAGAGACCTCTTGCATGCACCTATTCCTCATGTTCCTCGCGTGATTCCTCTTGCAGCTGCTCAGGAGACCTCATGCATGCAGCTGTAATTGCTGCATTATTGCAGCATGATTTGAGCTGCAAAGTGTCATAGCTTCGTGCCCTAGCTTCGAGCCATAGCTGCTCCCTCGTGCCATAGCTTCGAGACTGTCCCCTCTCGTTATCATAGCTGCATTGTTGCAGCGTAAAATCAGCTGATGCATGCAGCAATTAGTGTTGTATTATTGCAGCGTTCAACGGTTGAAAATTTTACAGCCTTCAACGTGAATTATACAGCTCAAATTGATTGCAGCTTACCAACCGTGCAAAGATCATTATATATTGGATATGAGGGGTTTAGGGTAGAATCATAAGAAAGAAAGAAAATTTGGCGAGAGAAAGGGAAAAAAAAGAAAAAGAATAAAGGGAGATAAAGGCTCAAACATCGTTCGTGAGGCAATTTTTAATTGTTTAATTTAGTTTATTATATGAAATAATTAGTTTGTTAGTTTAGAGTTTAGGGTAAAACAGAAATTTAGTTAATTAGTTTGTTAGTATAAATTATCAGTTTGTTAGTTTAAGTTATATTATATTAATTTGTTAGTTTAAGTTATATATTAGATTATATAAAAAAATTAGTTAATTAGTTTAAGTTATTAAATGTAAAAAAATATTTAATTAGTTTGTTAGTGTGTTTAAACGTATATTAGGTTGTTTGTTGAAGTTTAAGTTATATTATAAAAAAAGTTAATTAGTGCTTAATTAGTTTGTTAGTTTGTTATTTTAACTAAATTATATTATAATAAAGAAATAGTTTATTAGTTTAAGTTATATTATAATATATTAGATTATATAAATTTAATTTGTTTAATTTATTGTTGTTTAAAGAAATAATTTTTTTACACGTACAGGGCATTACTCCACAATATTTTCCCACGTACAGATTGATTCGAAGAAAGAAACAAGAAAGAAAAGGAAAGGAAAGGAAGAAGGCATAAATACGGGGTAAATTATTATTTTTTGTTGTTCATTTTGTGTTGTTGTGTATGTGTAAATTAGTTAGTTAGTTAGTTTATATTAGAGTATATAAAATTAATTTGTTTAATTTATTCCCGTTTAAAAAAAATATTGTGTTAAAAATATTTAGTGTTTATTTTATATTAGATTATATAAAATTAATTTGTTTACTTTATTCCAATTTAAAAAAATATTGTGTTTAAAAATATTTAGTGTTGTTTTAAAAAAATATTTTGTTTAATTTATATTATATTATATAATCTTAAATTTTATAACAATTATTAACAAATTTGTTTGATATTTAAAAAAAATAAAAATATTATCAAACTAATCATTATTATTAGTAATCATTACTAAATGATTTATGAAATTATCTTATCTAATTTTTTTAATATAAATTTATTTTTTTTATTTGTAGATAAAATGAGCAACAACTTTTTCACGATTGTCCATTATAATTGACAGATTATGGAAAATGAGGTTAGAGTAGTTTTTCAGTTTGAAAAACCAATAAATATGATGTTCAAAAAAGACATCACATTTATAGAAATGAAGAATAAGATAGAAAGAAAAATTCGAGCTGCAGTTGATGGTTTGAGGTATAGGTTTATGATATGCCCTGACCTAGTCAGATATGTTGTAGTTCCACTTGAAGAATATGATGATATTGGAACCATGGTTGGATGACATGAGTCAACCAATATAGCAGTTATTGAGTTATTTGTTGATGTGCGTAACATATGTGATGTTCCTAGGTCATCAAGAGGTGTGGCTTAAAATCCATCAAAAATGGATTTATATAGTCAGTTTGAGGAGCTGACATACAGGTTCCCGAACAATTTTATGGTATTATTGGAAAGTGTAAATGAAGTCGGGGGGACATCTACAGCAGCAGAGTATGAGACGAGAAACATACTGGAATTGGTTGTTGATATTGATGCTGAAAATCGATGAGGAGAAATTCATGATGATTCAAGCAAAGATGAAGAAACCGAAGAACCCGTTTTGGGCGACGATGAAAATATTTTCGGTGGAGGTGCAATTGATAAAGTTCTGGCACCGTATGAAGCTACTCCTCACATGTACGAGATAAACTATGATGTGATGAGGGCACCTGAATTCCCAGACATGCCACATTTACCTCCGTACCAAATGACTGAATCATTCGATAATTCTGGTGAATTTTCAGTTGGGGTGCAATTCAGCGAAAAAAATGAAGTTAAACTGGCAATTAAAGAGTACTGCATCAAATGTCATGTTGATGTCCATGTTGCAGAGTCCAACCAGAAAACCCTATACGTGAGGTGTGTAAAATATGGCCCAGAGTGCAAGTGGAAGATCAGAGTGTCGAAAAATCAAAGGCACGATGTTTGGGTCATTACGAGGTACAATGGCCCGCACACATGTTTGCGAAACTCCATCGAACAAGACCACTGACTATTGGAATCCGATGTAATATGAGAATACGTGAAGGCGATGGTTGAAAAAGATCCAAGGATATATTGTTCAGTGTTAGCTGCATCTATTCGAAGCCAATTTGGATATCAAGTAAAATATGGCAAGGTGTGGAATGCGAAGATAAAGGCAATGAAGCTGACGTATGGAGATTGAGATACATCGTATAATGAGCTACCACATTTTCTACAAGCAATGAAGCGATTTATCCCAAGAACCATAGTGAAGTCTCAAACCATGCCCGTATATGACGAAGAAGGTCAACTTCTTCCAGGGAAGAAAATATTTCATAGACTATTTTGGGCATTCAAGGCATGTATTGAAGGATTTCCATTTTGCAAACGTATGATCCAAGTAGATGGTACGTGACTGTATGGTCAATATAGGCATGTACTTTTGATGGCAGTTGCTCAAGATAGTGAGCGAAATATCTTCCCAATTGCATTCTCCATTGTTGAGGGAGAGACAATAGAGGCTTGGGATTTCTTTTTTACCAATCTACGTCAATATGTCATTCGTGAAGATGGAGTTTGCTTGATATCCGATAGAGGAACAGGTATTTTGGCAGCAATTGAACGACCAGGAAGTCGTTGGATACCTCCGTATGCATATCCGACATTTTGTATCCATCATATTGGCAAGAATAGTATCGACCAGTTTCATAACGCACACATTCGTAGCGAGATAGTCAGCATGGGTAAGTTTTATTTTCAATATTTGTGTATTTTTACGTGGTTTTTTTAATTGTGGTTTAACATAATACATTATGAAACAGGATACGAACTACGTCGACCAAATTTTGACAAGAGATTTGAGAATTTGAAGGTATTTTACGATGATCAGCGTGTTTGGAAGTGGGCTTCAAAAATACCGTGGGAAAAATGGTTGCAAGCATACGATGAAGGTTGGAGATACGGACATATGACAACAAACCTTACTGAGGCCATTAATTCGATACTAAAAGGTACACGCCATCTCCCAATAGCGAGTGTGGTGAAATAGACATACTTTAGATTGGCTAAAGTTTGGTCGGATAAAGGCAAGGAAATTGAGAGTCTCATAAATAGAGGTAAAACTTGGGCTCCTACAGTGGTGGAATCAATGGAAGCAAATGAGCGATTGGCAACATCAATAGTTGTTCATAATTTCGACCGAGTTGGTTATACTTTTGTCGTGTCGTGCATACGTCGTAACGTCGGAGGAGAAGACCAAACATTAGAGTTGATTTACGACACAAATGGTGTGATTGTGGTCGTTTTCAGGCATGGAAAAATCCATATGCTCATGCAGTCGCTGCATGTATGTATGCTGGTGTAAGTGCATACACTTATATTGATGAATGCTTTCACCTACGATATTAAATGTCTACAGCTATGCGTTCAGACAGATACCGAATGAATCATATTGGCCCAAAAAGGATCATGATGAATGGCTGCCAAATCCAATGCTTCGCAGAAGTCCAAAGGGTCAACCTGAGTCCACTCGTATTCATACCAGTATAGATTTCCATGCTAGAGAGAGGTCAAGCAAAGAGATGCGGATTATGTAGGGGTGAAGGCCATTCAAAAAACAAGTGTCCTAATTTACCAAGATATAGGCCTCATCATTAGTAATCATATATGTATTTCTATGTATTTATCCGGATTTAATTTTGTAATGATTTATAATTCGAGGACTTGAACAGATTTGAATGGACGTGTGGTTCAATTAACGTCATTTTCGTTACATAACTAATACTCATTCATGGAACACTTGTTTGATTTGTAATAATGATATGATTTGATTTAGTAATGATTTGCTAATCATGATTTAATAATGAATTTATATTTAAAATTATAATAATTATTTAGTAATGATTAGTAATAATGAAATTATTATTAATATTTAAAGATTTGATAGTAATGATTAGTAATAATGAAATTATTATTAATATTTAATGATTTAGTAGTAATGATTAGTAATAATGAAATTATTATTAATATTTAATTATTTGGTAGAATGATTAGTAATAATGAAATTATTATTAATATTTAATGATTTGGTAGTAACAATTAGTAATAATGAAATTATTATTAATATTTAATGATTTAATAGTAATGATTTAATAATTATTAGTATTAATGAAATTATAATAATAATTTGATACTAATAGGGTGATAAATTATTATATCTTCATATTGAAGTTGAATTTATGTAATTTTTGTCGATAAATTATTCGAGCGGAGTTTTAAAATAGAGGGACATAATTGATATGACATTTATAATTCGAGGACTTGAACAGATTTGAATGGATGTGTGCTTCAATTAACCATAAAAATGATTTAATAATGCTTTTAATATTTAATGATTTGATGATTTAATAATGATTTTAATATTTAATGATTTGATGATTTAGTAATAATTTTAATATTATGACTTAATAATGATTTAGTAATAATCATTATAATAATGATTTAATAATGATTTTAAAATTTAATGATTTGATGATTTAATAATGATTTGATAATAATCATTATAATAATGATTTAGTAATGATTTGATAATAATCATTATAATAATGATTTAATAATAATGATAATAATGATTTAATAATAACCATTATAATAATAATTTAATAGTAATGATTTAATAATGATTTAGTAATATTTTATAATAATGATTTAATACTAATGATTTAATAATTATTACTAATAATTATGAAATAATAACAAATGAGTGTATAAGTGTGGACTACTCGAATTTAAATTTATACATAGTCTAATTTATTAATGATTTTTAAATATTTAATGATTTGATACTAATGATTTACTAATTATTATTAATAATGATTTATTATTAATATTTAATTATTTGATACAAATGATTTATTAATGATTATTAGTAATGAAATTATAATAATGATTTGATACTAAAAATCATTGTTAAGGTTAAAAAACTAGTCTAATTTCAATATATAATTTGTAACAAACAGCAAATGAGTTTATAATTATTGTCGATTCTGGGGTGTTGTTGAATGATAATGTCGGGGCAGACATCTGATACGTTGTGGCCGTTGCGGTTGCTCAAGAGTATGGTACCCATCCTCCTTATTCATTGGGAGCTTTTGAACTGCCATGTGTTCAAAGTCATACGTCGACGAAAACATGGGAGAGTAGATGGGTGCCTCAGGCTGTACAAACTCTGGTATGTATGCCGGGACAGTAGAATCATCAAATGCGTGATGCAACGATCCCGTATCGTCGAACGGTTGTGGTGCGCTATTATCCACATCGGTCATTTCCGTTTCAGGTTGTTGAGATGAACTCTTACTCCCACTCGGTAGAGAGTATTCAGATTTACCAAATCTTTTCTTAAACCTCAAAAATTGTCACCTCTCTACCATTGTTGTCAGGAACGGCTTTCCATTATCCCAAAAATAAGCAAGGTAAGCCGAAGTCTCAAAATTAAAGTCGTCGTCTTGAATGTCGTCAAGAGTTGGCATGAATGAAGCCCTATTGTTCCAAGCATTAATGTAGGTTGCATGCTTCTCAACCCAATTAACATTTTCTTTACGACGACCATCAAATCTGTGCAGGTCGTCATGCGTCTCAACCCAATTCACCTGACGACGACCATCTAAGTTTTGGAGGAGGTCATGATCCCATAGACTCCGCGGAATATGTTGGTAGAAGTGGAATTGTCTCAGCACTCTATTCCCAAATTGGATCTCAACAAAAGCAAAATTGATCAATGGTGTAACAGCACACCAATATTGAAACCCATCTAAAATATCATGCGGTATCAACGCAAAAATTTCTTCATTCATGTATGGTCTCCAATTAAACTGTAAAATTACAAAAACAATAAAATTGATTTAAATCAAATAATATAGTTACTTTAAATAATAATTAAAAATAACAGATTATACATACCTCTTTTTTGGCCTTAATGTCGATCTTCAGCCTGAACTCTTTAATGTTGTTGTGCACCAACCCCGTGCCTTCAATTTTATACCTCCATCTGTATATCAATCAAACCAAAATATGAACATTTTGTTCAATAATTTTAATCAAAATAAATATTTTCTAATTAATATTTTATATTAAAATAGAGGATTCATATTACCTTCCTGCAAGTGGAAAGTCAACCGCAGTCCGACTAATCGATGTCAAAAATGGAAGTCTATGCCAAGCCCATGATTGTAGCAGCAACAGATATCCACCGATTTCTGTTGTATTATTATCATTCACGACAAATGACGCCTTGCACATCTCACGATACAATATTGCCGAGCCCCAGCTATATTGCCTACTATTTTCAACATTTGTTAAAAAAAAGAAGATACTGAGTGTGAACATAACTACCGAATTTATCAGGCATCAAAATTTCTCCAATCAACTGTAATATATATGCTCGTGTTACATATATAATTTCATGCTTCGTACTATTTGGTTGAAGCTGAAATTCATTCTTCAACCATGACAACCTCACACACCACCCTCTACACTCTGGTGGTACGGGCGCTTTCCCAAGAAATAAGCTGCAAAGTTGTGCCACATTATTAAACTCATGTGACATTGCCACCGGCATCCCATTAGTTTGGACCCTGAGTTACATTGCCACATCCTCCAGAGTTATCGTGCATTCGCCACACGGCAAATGAAACGTGTGCGTTTCTGGTCTCCAACGTTCAATCAACGCACTTATCAAACCTGGGACCAACTTGTAATCTCGCACAAATGTTACATACCAAAATCCAACCTCTTGCAATTTTTCTTCTATCAATGTGTGTGGCTTGGGCACTTTATGTAGCCGAAGACGAAGGACTCGATGCTCGTCCTCCTACAATTAAATAATGCAAAAAATTTATCACAATCATCATAAAATAATATTCAAATATTTATTAATTATAATTCATTAAACAAATATTTTATTCACCATTATTCCCAAATGACTTAAAATATGTTCATTGTCAAGTCTTAGCAGTGGAATTTAGTCAGCCATTGGAATGAATCTGTAAAAAAATTAAACTCAGTATTTAAAAAATCATTTAATATAATCTAATGTTAAGTAAGTAAGTAACTAACTAACTAACTAATTTACAACACAACAAAAAAATTTAATATAATAACTTATAATATAATAAACTTATAAAGTAACAAACTAATTTTTTTAAAATATAACTTAAACGTGAATTTTCCCTTAAACAACTAATAAATTATTCTTTAATATAACTTCAACTAATAAACTATTCTTTAATATAAATTAAACTAATAAATGATTTTTTAATTATAATCTACTACTAAAAAAACTAATTAACTAAATTTTTTATATAATATGAATTCAACAAATCATATGGCAACTTAACTATATAACTAACACAAACTAATTACATATTTTTTATATATAACTAACTACTAACAAACTAACTAATTAAGTAAATGTTTTACCCTAACCCTAAACTAACCCTAACCCTAAACTAACAAACTAATAATTTAAAATAATAAACTAATTTAAATTAAATAAAATGAAAATTTACCTCGATGTTTGCTTGCCGGACTCCATTTCTTCTTCTTCCTCTTATTCCTTTCCTTTCTCTCGACACTCTTCTCCCTTTCTTTCTTATTCTTCCTTAACCCCATATCATACCCCCTATATATTAAAGGGTCGGCTTCCATGCACCAATAATTGAAGAATCACGAGCCGTTGATTCTCGTGGATTGCAGTAATAATTGATGCATGAAGCAGCGAAAATTATGCTGCAATAATGCAGCGAATAAAGGTGCATGGAGAAACAGGGAGCAGCGGGAGCAGGCGAGCATGCAGTGGGGAGCAGGGAAGCATGCAACAGGGAGCAGGGCGCAGGACAAGGTCGCCCTGCGTGCATGGTGACCTACCATGTCGCCTGGCGTACATGGCGACCTACAATGTCGCCCAGCGTGTATGGCGACCTACCCTTGCTCAAATGCCCTCAGATGCCTCGCATAGCTCGCTCGAATGACCTCAGTCAGATGCGTTTGGATGCCCTCGGATGCTCTCGCATAGCTCGTTCAGATGGCCTCGAATGCCCAGCGTATTGGGACATGCATGGCACATGCAAAATCTCTTGTAGCTCGCCGGGAAGAAATGACGAACTAGTAGGTCGCCCGGATAACATGGCGACCTACGGCCAATACTGTAAATTTCACTCTATTTAAATAATTAATCTAAGGAGTGTATTATCTCGTTATTTAATTTATTCAAGAAAATTATCTCAAAAGTTTTGCTTGTTAGAAGTAACCTTGTTAGTTAATTTTTATGTCAATCACTTAATTTTTTTTCCTTTTTAAGTCAATCAAATCTACTGTCCTTCTTGTGACATTTTTCCTCCTCCCACAACCAGTTAGCAACAAACAACAATAAATGAACAAATAAAATTCACCATTTGCGTACTTGCCATCACCGTCACATTCTAATCCACCTTGAACGGCGTGTCAAAGACAAGCAGTGACGAGAAAGAGAGAGAGATCAAAATTGTATCCCCTGGTTAAAGATTAGAAACATATATATATATATATTGCATGAAACCCTAAAGTGACCGAAATCTTTATCCGATGTCGGAGTCCGGTAAAGGGTTTTCCTCTTCTGAGAAAATGTCATGTGAATGTGGGGTTTCATGGTCTTCTTTTTGACAAAATTGAAAAAATGAAAAGAAATGAAGGCAAAGCAAGTACATTTTTTTAGCACTCAAAGGTGCAATCCATGAAAATAAAGTGGTTCATGCATCTTGCTTGAACTATCCCATCAATTGAAGCCATTGAATTGGTGGGCCTAAACTCATGACCAAGCTGATCTTTTACACGTGTATTTGGCTTGAATCGGATGGCTGATAGGGTCAGCGATTAGGGTTAGTCCCCACACGATGAACGGTCAGTATCCAAGATCACATACCCAATCATAAAAATTGAGGGTTTTCCCTATCATCTTTGCATGAATTTTAAAATGGAAAAAATGGCAATAAGTTGTTATATAAAGGCATTTCCACTTCCTTGTTGGATATTATTGATGGGTACTTTTAATCTCATCTCCTTATCTCTGCACATTTCTCTGATTAAAAACCTTAATTCTTTATATCTTGAGCTTCCTTTCAGCTCCTCTTCCATCCCTCTACCATCCAGTTCTTCAGAATTATTATCATTTCCAACTTTCCCATCTATTTTTTTCTCTAAACGCACACGCAATCACAGAGAGGAAGAAGTTTAGGATTAGATTCAAGGGATGTTGAGATGATGAAATCATCAACAGAAGATCACATGGATATGATGACAATGATGATGCAAATGGAAGAAATTTCAGTGAGCCTACTTTTCATACCTCTCCCACATTATTGCCACCTGAAATCCACTTCTTCAATGGTACTTCAAGGTCCACCATCCTACCCATTTACCCAAACCCGAATACATTGATAAACCTGCCTTCCTCTTTATCATTCAATGGCAATGGCAATGGCGATAACCTTGTTCAAGAACCCATGACACCACCTCTTCAACCCGACAATATGGGAAGCAGCAACAAGTTCAAATACCCAACTCCTTTCAACAATGCAAATTCATATTCCTCTTCGGTAGATAAGAAAAACTCCATGGCAATAATGAGGGAGATGATTTTTCGTATAGCAGCGATGCAGCCTATTCATATAGACCCAGAATCCATTAAACCTCCAAAGAGAAGAAACATTAAGATCTCCAAGGATCCCCAGAGCGTGGCCTCCAGGCATAGAAGAGAACGGATAAGCGAGAGGATAAGGATTCTGCAGAGACTTGTAACTGAAGGCACCAAAATAGATACGGCGTCGATGTTAGACGAGGCTATTCATTATGTCAAATTCTTGAAGAGACAAGTGCAATCTTTGGATCAAGCTGCTGTTGACAGGCCGACGGGTGCTGGGATTCCAAGTGCAACAATGGCTGATATGGGCTACTCTTCTTTGGTCAAACCTTGCCAGCCATCTCATCATCATCAAGCTGTGGGCAGTATGCAGATCCTTAGATAAGAGTCTAGGTTTTTGTTGATTCCTGTAATGGGTGCTGTCTTTGGTTATTATTATTTCCTCATAGAATTTATTATACGCTTTCATTATCAGTTTAAACTTCTGATAATATTCTCTATATCTTTATTTCTTGAAGTTTTCCCTGCGATTGGGAACTCTCACCACCGTAGACACATATTTTAGTCCGACCCTTTTGCATATATTATTATCATATTACATTTATATTTATATGGTATAGCATACACTTTATATTGTGTAGTACATATGATATTACACTATATAATATTTATATTAAATAATATTATATTTTATAATATTAAAACTTTACCTTGCCACTAATAACACACACTACTCCACTAAACTCACATGACACCATAAATCAAGGGGAAGTGGGGGTTCGGTTTCCAGCAAATAAAAGGGGAAGAAATGGACAATGGGAGGCCACCATTTTTTGGCTTTATTAATGGATGCATATCTCCGTTTCTTTTTTTTTCCCAGGATGGAGGGGGAATGAAAGTAAACGTTTGCTGCCAATAAACAAAAGAAAAAGAGAGGAGAGAGAGAGGGGGGTCAAAAAGAGTAGTCGAGTCGAGGGGGGATAGCAGGAGACCCTTCTTCTCTCCCATCTCTTTTTGGATTTCCTCTTCCTTTAAAAACCCAGACCCTGAAACATTCCCATGGCCTATCGTCACCCCAAAGCTTCCACTTTTGACATTCTTTTCTCAACCTTTGTCCTCCCAAACTAACCAACATGTATCGTTTTGCTTCAAGCCTCGCTTCCAAAGATAGGGTTGCTAGGAAAACTACACATCAGATTGGTAGTAGACTGAGTTGGAATAGGAACTATGCAGGAAAAAGATATTAAATTTGGGGTTGAAGCTCGAGCTTTGATGCTTAAAGGTGTCGAAGAGCTTGCTGATGCTGTTAGAGTAACCATGGGTCCTAAGGGATGGAATGTGGTTATTGAACAAAGATATGGTGCCCCCAAAGTAACTAAAGATGGTGTAACTGTTGCAAAGAGCATTGAATTCAAAGACAAAGTCAAGAACGTTGGTGCGAGTCTTGTGAAACAAGTAGCAAACGCCACTAACGATGAAGCGGGTGATGGGACTACCTGTGCAGCCGTGCTTACACGAGTAATATTCACAAAAGGGTGCAAACCAGTTGCTGCAGAAATGAATGGTGGACATGCGAGATTTTCTGGTATTGTCTGCAGAAATTACTCAAAAAGGCGTATTACATATATCGGTAAATAGGATAAATGTCATCCTTCTAAAAAACCCGATGCAGTTTTAGTTACCGGGTCCCATCATGCTTTTGCTTTTATCTTTGCTATTTATTTGCTAGTTTTGATTTAAACATGTATGTTTTGTTTTGTTTTATTCCGGTCACTTGTTATATTAATTGTTTGTTTTGAATTGTTATTTATTCGTCCTTGTTTCTGATTTATTTTATTTTAGCCCTTAATATTATTTATGATTTATTTCTATTTTTAGTGTTTTATTTGTTCAATATCCTCGATTGATACCTTAATTATTGTTGATCGAGTTGTTTGGACTTTCAAGTTACCATCGATATCATTTTGGTCCTTTAAATCACTAAGTGTTTAAGCATTTAATATTTTATTTTAGTATCTAACATCTTTTTGACTTCTTTAGTAGTAATTTCAATCGATAAAAGGTAAGTAATTCAAATCGGATTTTTAAATTTTAATTTCAATTATTATTTTTTGCAATTAAAGACAACCGACAAATTAATTGGTACCGAAAGGGCGATTCAAGGGTGCTAATCCTTCCTTGACTGTAACCGACTCTCAAACCCGACACGTTTCTGGTAAAACGCAGATCAGGTAAGATGGTATCTGACCCACCTAAATTCGTTTTAAAATGGTCGGTGGCGACTCCTAATATTTTATTTCAAGTCGAAGCCCAATTTCGGGGCCCAGCCGAAAGACGATTCCGACAGCTTGGCGACTCTGCTATGGACAAGTAAGTGAGTCAGGTCAGAGTTAATTTTCGGTTGTCTTTTTATGCGAAAATAACGAATTTTAATTTATTTATTCGATTCAAATTATTTACCTTTGATCATTTTTCAAGTAAATAGTTATACTGACGTTTTTTTTCCAATGATTTCAGATTTTCAAAATTTTCATCTCAGGCTCTATACCCGAGCTCCGAATCCTATTTAACTGGGGGTGAAAGCGACGCCTTCGTGTAAATTTATTCACCGTGCGGGCCTAGCAAGTAGCCTTCGGGATCCATATACCTTATGTCTTCGTGTGAATTTATTCTCCGTATGGGCATAAGGGAATGTATCCTCTTGAGTTTAACTTAGTTCACACAAGCTTGTAACGGGCTTAGGACTAAGGGTCTGGCAAGCCCAAGGGGGCACCAGCAAGGAGAGCTCGGGTACCTTTTTAAAACCTAAACTGGGAGATTATAGGGAATTAGAGCCCACACCAAAACCTCATTCCAAACCCTAGGTTGCTTTATTTCCTGCTTTATTTTCTGTTCAAAGCATGCAAACTAGACAAATATGGGTTAGGATTTGTTTGAAATTAGCATGCGGGATAGAGATCATGTCCAGGTAGGAATTGAAGCATGTAGGGTAAATATCATATGGGGTAGGATTTTTCATTTTTATTATTGTTTTGATTTACCTCACTATTTTTTTTATTTTTTGTCCTCTTTCATTTTGTTCTCATCATTCGCATCATTTAAAAGAGGTGTTGATCCACCAAAAATGTGTTTGTTAAACATGAATAATCTGCATTAATGGACAAAGGGGTTGTAATACAAGAGATGAAAATACAGAGGATAGTCTACAAAGCGACTATGTGTCATTCAATCCAGAAGACGTGGTGCCCACAATTGAAAAGTATATCACTCTGCTGCATTATAAAGGACTCAGAATGAACTGGGTCCATATCAAGCACAATGAAAGTCTATCTTTGAAGAATTGACTACAGAGGTTGCATGGGCAAGATGAAGGTTACTGATCTTGGGAATCCCTTCAAAGACAAAAATGGCAAAATGATAGCTGAAATTGGAGACCATTGCTGACGAATTCAAGAAACAGACAAATGAACTTCACATAGTTCATATCAATTGAGGGCTCCAATGACGTATTCGTTGGGAACATTTGCACTGTTCATCAAGAGAAGCCAGAGCGGTTCGACAGGTTATTCAACCGGTGACAGACGTAGACAGAAGACTAGTCAACATGTCAGAAGCTGTCAGGTTATTTTTGTCTCTTAAAAGATAAAACACTTTTGTCCCCAATGAGGATTATTTATAATAACAGATATATTTTGGATCAATGCCTCGAACATTACATGCATCATGCATTCCTGTATATTTCGCATTATTTTTCTTTTTTATTACATTCACATGTTTCATAAAAAATGGGAATATTTTGATTATATTCCCAGGACCTAGAAAGAGCTTTACCAGTAACTTTTTTACACCCATTTAGTGTCACCATACCCGATGGAACCCATGAAGTCCCCATACCCCAAGTGGTATGACGAGAATGCTCATTGTGAATATCACGACGGTGTCTCAGGGCACACAATTGAGAATTGTTACGCATTCAAGAGAGTCGAGCAGAAGATACGTAACCAGAATTGGATCGACTTCAACAACTTGGGGGCATCCAAGTGAGGAAGATCATTTCATCATTTGAGGCATTCTGTTTGAATTTGTTTTTTCATTTTTTCTCAAGTTTTTGTAAGGACTTTTAAATAAATTTATGTTACTTTAAAGATGTTAAGAAATGAATCATATTTGCAAACTTACAATTCTTTGAATATCATTTGAATTAAGAAACTCTGTAAATGGTTCAAAGTTACAGATCTTTGACGAAGTAACATGATTTAAAATAAGGACTTTGACCTTACCCAGAATATACACTCAAACACCGTACCCTGCTCTTGCAATTAACCAATGTAACCTTTTCTTTTCATAAGGTGCGGACAACACTGGGCATCATTTGCATATGACAATTACTATACTTTTCGTTTAAGACGTTCAATGATGATCATTATCTTTACAGATGGAATAGTCGAGTAGGTAAATCTAGTTTAGGTCGGTTGCTTGGAAATTGAACTCTAAAAATGAGATTCCTTGACTTTTAACAACACCTAGACTATAATAGGTTCTTCTTGACAAACTTAAGAAATTAAATCCGTAAAGCTGAGCTATTCCAGTAAGGCAATTGGTTATAGAGGAAACTTGAAAGCCCTAGCCTTATGAGTAGATTACGTTCAAACCATGATATTGCTCGAACACTTGGCAATTCGGTGTTTGCTCCACTGCTATTGTCCAGCCGAAGACTTTGTGATGAGATGAACCCTTCAGTTAACTTGATAAAACTGATTATAATGTTAAGTTGTCTCTCTAAAGCAATTGGTTAAAAGTCTTGGCTTTATGGATTCAGCTAGCCAGATAACGGCAAATTAAATCAAATTTATCTAAGAAAAATATTTTCGATAATGATGGATTGAGGGAGTTAAGGAACACCTGTTATAGTCAACTTCACACGAGCACTCTGGAATTTCATTTTTAGACCGATATTTTTGCACTATCTTTGTTAGAGGAGCTTACGAGGCTTGAACAAATGGAAGATTTCAGAGGACTGAAATAAAAGGTCTAGTAATTGATCATGCTAGTTTCATCATTTTGTCCGCACCCAATTAAAATGCCAAACCAAAAAAAGAACGTTGCAATAACAAAAAATGACCTTTTTATGGTTGAAACCTTAGGTCAACCTGAAATCAACTCATCCATTTGAATATTTGTCAAAGAGCTATAACTCTGAAAGCATTAAAAAGAGTTATTCATTCATTTGATATACTTTGAACTCATGTTTACAATTTGATTCAATTGCGAAGAATATTTTACAGAATTTTTATCTTTTTCCCTCCTAAAACAAGAAAAAGGAGAAAAATATTTTTCAAACATGATAGTCTCAAATATGAAAGGTCTGTAAAGCCAAAGCTCGAGAAGCAAATGGGATACGATCGATTCCAAGGACCAGTTTGGCAGACAAAACACGGGACTCCAATCCAAGAGATAAAACATAACTCATTCATGTTGCATGTATCTTAGATATACTTAAGAGCATTACATTTATCATTTTTAGCACACATAATTTTTTACAGCTTTTAGGGTCAAATTTCAACTTCAAAATGAAAGATACTCGATTCAAAAGTGCATTCAGAAATCGATGGTGGTAGCTCAACTTCACAACGAAGGGGCGACTGACTGTCAACAAACAACTTTTCAGTTTTATTCAGAGTCAATTTCAACTTCACAGTGAATGATATTAGACTCGAGACAACACAAGCTCAACTTCACAGGGAATGGGCGACTGACTATCAACAAACAACTTTTCAGTTTCATTCAAAGTCAATTTCAATTTCACAGTGAAAGATATTATACTCGAGACAACACAAACTCAACTTCACAGCAAAGGGGAGACTGACTGTTGCAAAGAGCATTGAATTCAAAGACAAAGTCAAGAACGTTGGTGCGAGTCTTGTGAAACAAGTAGCAAATGCCACTAACGATGAAGCGGGTGATGGGACTACCTGTGCAACCGTGCTTACACGAGTAATATTCACAAATGGATGCATGTCAGTTGCTGCATAAATGAATGGTGGACATGCGATATTTTCTGGTATTGTCTGCAGAAATTACTCAAAAAGGTGTATTACCTATATCGATAAATAGGGTAAATGTCATCCTTCTAAAAAAACCCGATGCAGTTTTAGTTACCAGGTCCCATCATGCTTTTGCTTTTATTTTTGATATTTATTTGCTAGTTTCGATTTAAACATGCATGTTTTGTTTTGTTTTATTCCGGTCACTTGTTATATTAATTGTTTGTTTTGAATTGTTATCTATTCGTCCATGTTTCTGATTTATTTTCTTTTAGCCCTGAATATTATTTATGATTTATTTCTATTTTTAGTGTCTTATTTGTTCAATATCCTTGATTGACACCTTAATTATTGTTGATTGTGTTGTTTGGACTTTCAAGTTACCATCGATATCAATTTGGTCCTTTAAATCACTAAGTGTTTAAGCATTCAATATTTTATTTTAGTATCTAACATCTTTTTGACTTCTTCAGTAGTAATTTCAATCGATAAAAGGTAAGTAATTCAAATCGGATTTTTAAATTTTAATTTAAATTCTTAATTTTCGTAATTAAAGACAACCGACAAATTAATTGGTACCGAAAGGGCGGTTCAAGGGTGCTAATCATTCCTTGACCGTAACCGACTCCTAAACCCGACAAGTTTCTGGTAAAACATAGATCAGGTAAGATGGTGTCCGACCCACCTAAATTCGATTTAAAATGATCGGTGGTGACTCCTAATATTTTATATCAAGTCGAAGCCCAATTCCGGGGACCAGTCGAAAGACGGTTTCGACACTCACAAAATGTGGGTGATTAGGGATAACAATTTGTCCATCCACACCATACATTATTGTTAAATATATTAGCATTAAACTTCCAAGTGTTGAATAATCAGGTAAAGAAAACGGAAAGAACACAATAATTTTAACGAGGTTTAGCAATTTGCTTATGTCCTCGATGCCCTCGGCGACGCTAAAATTTTATTCAATATCTCATAGGTTTAGGTTACATCTCCTTTTATAATAAATAAAATCTCGTACATATTTACAAAAATAACCATGTACCGTACCTAACAAATCTCCACCTTGGCGAATATCCTGCCCCTTAGGCAACATTCAATGTGGGTTGGGTTACCTTACTTCTTTAACAACTAGAAACATTCAACAAGTTCAAGCAATGCATGAACTTGTCTGTCGTAACTGGCTTGGTGAACATATCAGTGGCATTCTCATCAGTATGTACCTTCTTAAACAAAATTTCTCCATATGCAACCAACTCTCTGATCTTGTGAAACCTTACATTAATATGCTTAGTTCTAGCACGATATACCTGATTCTTAGCCAAGTGAATAATACTTTGATTGTCACAAAGCAACTAAACTCCACCTTGTTGAACACCCAACTCCTTCACTAAACCAGTAAGTCATAAATCTTGTTTTGCTGCTTCAGCCCCTGCAATGTATTCAACTTCAATTGTAGATAATGCCACAACAGATTGAACAGTAGACTTCCAACAAATAGGCCTTCCACCAAGAGTAAAGACATACCCTGTCGTAGATCTTTTATTATCCAAATCACCTGCATAGTCTGAATCCACATATCCTACAACCAACGAATTATCTCGCTGACTACCAAAAACAATTTCATGTCCCACATTACCCTTTAAGTACCTAAAGATCCACTTGATTGCTTCCCAATGTTGCTTACCAGGTTTAGACATGTACTTACAAACTTGAGCTAAATCAGGACGAGTAAATACCATTGCATACATCAAGCAGCCAATAACATTAGAATACGAAACCTTTGCCATATCTTATGCTTCCTTATCTGTCGTAGGGCATTGTTCTGATGAAAGCTTAAAGTGATTCGCCAATGGAGTGCTCACTGGTTTTGCGCTGCTCATCGCAAACCTTTCTAGCATTTTTTCAACATAACCCCGTTGAGATAGCCACAGTTTCCTTAATTCTCTGTCCCTACAAATTTCCATTCCAAGAATTTTCTTTACAGCACCTAAATCTTTCATATCAAATTCCTAACTCAATAAAGTTTTCAAACTGATAACATCATCCATGTTCTTCGCAGCAATTAACATATCATCAACATACAGTAACAGAAAAATAAAAGAACCATCATCAAGGCTCATAACATAGACACAAAAATCATATTCACATCTCTTGTAACCAATCTTGATCATATAGGAGTCAAACCGTTTGTACATTATCTCGGAGACTGTTTTAACTCGTATAAAGATTTCTTCAATCTGAAAACTAAATGCTCATTTCCAGGTTGAGTGAAACCTTCAGACTGCTGCATGTAGATATGCTCCTCTAATCACCATACAAAAAAGCAGTTTTAACATCCATCAGCTCTAAATGCAAATCCCAACTAGCCATCAATGCAAGTACTGCTTGGATGGAAGTGTGCCTGACCACAAGAGAAAAAATTTCATCATAATAAACTTCTTTCTGCTGTGAAAAACCCTTTGCTACCAAACGAGCGTTGAACTTCTCCTCCTCTTTTTCTGTTACTACAGGTTTCTTCTTATACACTTATTTAGAACCAATCGGCTTCTTACCCTCAGGAAGGCGAACTAACTCCCATGCACGATTGTGATGCAAAGACTCCATCTCCTCAACCATGGCAGTCATCCACTTGTCGTTTTCCTGACTAGTAGCAGCATCATGAAAAGTAACTGGATCATCACTGCTAACAGTAACTGCAAAAGAGACCAAGTCTTCAAAACCCAATATGATCGGAGGCTATATATTCGTCCGTTTCACCCTCTCTCTGGCGAGACTATAATCCAGCAAATCAACCGTAGCGGAACCACCAGAAGTCGGTTGAGAAGTTTCTGTTTTCTCAACTAGAAACTGCTCAAAATCCACCACTGTCATGTCTTTCTTTTGGTGTAACATGGACTGTTCATCAAAAACATCTCTACTGATCACAATTTTCTTTGCAACAGGATCCCAGAACTTAAATCCTTTGACACTTGTCTTGTAAACCAAAAAAATACACTCACTCAATTTTGCATCAAGTTTGGATCTCTCATCAGCATATACATGCACATAAGCAAGACAACCTAAAATCCGTAAGTGATCAAAAGTAACATCATGACCAGTCCATACCTCTTCTGCAACTTTCCCAGCCAATGATGCCCTTGGCGATCTATTGATAAGATAACACGCCATGTTAACAGCCTTAGCCCAGAAGTATTTGGGAAACCCCGCATTCAACCGCACACATCTGGCTCTTTCATTCAACGACCTGTTCATCCGTTCCACAACACCATTCTGTTATGGTGTCTTGCGCACTGTAAAATGCATTTTAATCCCATGCTCCTTACATAAGTTTGGAAACTGTGAATATGTGTACTCTGTACCATTCTCAAACCGCAAACACTTGATTTTTTGTCCTATTTGGTTTTCTACCTCAGCTTTCCACAGCTTGAACTTATCAAAAACGTCAGACTTTTGATTCAAAAAATACACCCAAACTTTCCGTGAAAAATCATCAATAAAAGTAACATAATACCTAGATCCACCCAAAGACGATGTCGTGGAAGGCCCCCATACATCAGAATGCACATAATCAAGAATCCCTTCAGGTATGTGCTTCTCAGTCTTGAAACGAACTTTAGTCTGTTTACCAAGAACATAATACTTGCAAAAATCGAGCTTACAACTTTTAACACCATGCAACAGATTTTTTTATGTAATTCAGCCATACCACGTTCACTAAGATGAGCAAGACGTATATGCCACAGTTTGGTAGTATCATCACAGGACTCAACAGAATGAACTCCACCTACAATGGTACTCCCTAACAATCTGTAAATATTCTCTGCAGTCATCTTTCTTTTCATCACAATCAAAGCTCCTTTAACAATCCTAATGGTTTCCCTATCCTCATCAGCCTTAGGGATAAAATCAATCTTGTGCAAAGTGCCCAAAGAAATCAAATTCTTCTTCAAATTTGGGATATGCCGAACACCACACAACGTCCGAACAGAGCCATCATACATCTTAATTCTGACATCATCAATACCAACAATATTGCAACATCGATTATCACTCAAATAAACAAAACCAGAATCAACAAACCTATATGTCGAAAACCATTACCTATTTGGCGTGATGTGATAAGAACATCCATAATCAAGAGTCCAAGCATCCGTCAATTGAGTCGTTGAAATAGAGAGCATATCACCCTCACTGCAATCAGAATTGTCATCCTTGACCACATTCACAGACTTGGATGAGTCATCACGCTTCTCATCATTCTATTTTTTCAACTTCGGACAGTCTCGCTTCATATGTCATGCCTCCTTGCACTTGTAACAATGAATTATCTTCTTATCCCTAGATTTGGATCTGAAATTCTACTTCCCAGACGCAGTCTTTTTCTTGCTTCCATTCACGGTCTCGATTACCCTTGACATATAAGCTATCAGCTTGAGAACTTTCCCTTGCATTCTGCTTCCGCTGGTTGTGAGCCAACAAGGCTGCAGTAATCTCCTCAACTTTGATAGTCTCTTTCTCATATGTAAGAGTAGTCACCATGTGTTCGTAAGAGGGAGGCAACGAACACAACAGAATCATCGCTTTGTCTTCATCCTCAATTTTCACATCAAGCCGAGCCAAATTAGAAACGATTTGATTGAAGACATTCACGTGTTGCGCCAAATCATGATCATCCTGCATCTTCAGCCCATACAGCAGCTGCTTTAGATACAGTTTAGTCGTTAAGGATTTGGACATAAACTGACTTTCCAACTTCTTCCAAATTTCATATGGAGACGACAGATGCATGACGTGATACATGATCTAGTTCACCAAACATAATCGTATGGTTTCTTCTGCTCGCAGCTGCAATTCTTCCCAATCTTCCTCCTCCATCGACGTCGGCTTTATAGGTCGCAAAGCCATCAGGATCCCTTCCTGCACCAATAGATCATTCACCCTTGTTTACCATAATCCGAAGTTACCCTGACCATCGAATTTTGCAACTTCGAATTTGGCTCCTGAC
Organism: Hibiscus syriacus; assembly: GCF_006381635.1. Lineage (NCBI taxonomy): Eukaryota > Viridiplantae > Streptophyta > Magnoliopsida > Malvales > Malvaceae > Hibiscus > Hibiscus syriacus. Next base: position 7,211,693 of record NW_024063533.1, on the reverse strand, counting down.
ATCTGATACCAATTGTTGAATAATCGGGTAAATAAAAAGAAAAGAACACAAGAATTTTAATGAGGTTCAGCAATGTGCTTACGTCCTCGGTGCCCTAGGCGGCGCTAGAATTTTATTCAATATCTCGTAGGTTTAGGTTACATCTCCTTTTATAATAAATAAACTTAGGTACATATTTACAAAAATAACCCTGCAAACCCCCGCACCCCAATCCACATAATCGTAACCCCCACTACGAGACTTTCTTTGTAAGGAAAGATGATGTTCGCTTCGCTCACTCCGCTCCATCCTCTGTCCTCTTTACCGGTATATTTATGAGCCATACCTAACACCAAGTCATTGTTTCGCCATCCATTCATGCATGCCTTTACCTTTTATTTTCTTTAGCGCTACTTCTTACCTTGGTAAATTATAGTTTGTTAACTTGATTTTCTTTTGGACCCTCTAAAGCTTCTTAATTTGACTTTTTTTGGTGTAGATTTGTATCTTTGTATGATAAATTTAGTAAAGACTTTTTAGTTTAAATCTCATTAATTTTTATTAATATAATACTTTTATTATGTTTTTTTCTCATCACCTTCATTATATTTTCAACCAATTATATATATATATTCACATTAATTTTGAGTTGAATCTTGCCAAGTTTTAGATACACATCTCTAGTGGAGGCGATTGATAAGGCTGGGATTGGTGGTGTTTTATGTGACTCAAGGAGATAGATCATGAAGCACTTGGGAGCTATGTTCTGGAATTGATGATCTTGTTCACGATATGGGTACAGATAAAAACAAAATGTTTATCTGTCGTGGACAGATCAAACATAATCTTTATTTTATTAAATCAAAGATGTTATCTCACTACTTTATAATGTTTTGTCAAAGTTTTTTTATTGCACGTTTACAGTATAAAGCTCTTGCGCTCTTCAAACCATCACCAAACCAACTCTCTCGTTTCGGATGAGTTAACTTTTTTGTCATTGCCAACAGAAAAAAGAAATAGTCTGATACGTGAAGATACAGCAGGAGAACTAGAAGAGAGACTCTTGTGCTCTTCTGAATATGATTTGGGGATCATCATCGGTTGAAATGAAAATGAGCGAGTCAAGGTTGTGATTTGGGAGTTAGTTTTTGAGAATAAATGGGGTGGCGATGCGGAGAAAAGTGGAGATGTAAGCGTGGTGAAAGAGTTGTCGGTAGGGGGAATCTCAGGCGGTTTCCCGTTCGGATTTTGTTTTATTCGAACCCTGCGTTTTCTCTCCCTTGGTAGAAATAACCTCTACAGTCCACTTTCTTCTCAGGCTCTCTCCCCATGTTCTCATCTCTAGGAGATTGATCTCTCATAAAACTTGTTCATTGGAGAGTTACCGGATTTCTCTTTAGAGTACTAACTTTTTAACAAAAACTTCACTAATGATATCCCCTTAGATTCGCAAGGATTCTCGCAAGGATTCAGTCTGTCAAAGTCCTATCACTTAGGTTTTCCATTAAACTGAGCAAAAATACAGAAGGCCGCCGGGGAGAACTGGAATGCTCCAACCACCACAACAAAAAAAACAAAAGCACAAACATGAGTAATACAAGAGGCAGGCCGATCTTGACTATTTTTAGGCTGGGGTGAAAATAAAAAATGGCCCTTAATATAAAAATAATTTAATAAATATGTAATTTTAAAATTTTTATTAGATTTTTTTATTTAATTAAAAAATAGTAATTCATTACAATATAAAAGATGTCAAAAATATATTTAAAAATACAAATACTTATAAAAAATATTACATTCAATCATTTTTTATGCAAAACCATTGATGATAGTATCAAAATCAATGCTTTCCAATATATTTTTCTTAATACATAACATAACATTTGAAAATAAAAGAACGATCTTATCTAGAATTTGAAAATATATAAAATTAAAAGAAAGAAATTAAAAATGTGGTCTAACTATAATTTTAAGAACAATATTCAATATAATTCAAGCGCCATAATTGATAATAAATAATTGTGACTTTACGTGTGAGAGAAATATGATAAATTAAAAAATGAGAATAATAATTTTCAGATTAATCGTGAAACATGAAAGAGAAAAGAAGCATGCTAATTATACTTAAATTTTTTCTTCTCATAATTTTTTTCTCATTAAGTTTTGAAAAAAAATGTTAATAAATTTTTTTATTGATATAAAAAATCGGGAAAGAGATTTGGTGAATTGATATTGGGAATTTGGAAAGATCAAAATTAAAGAGTTCAATTGAATTTTTTTTTTAATTTTGAGGAAGAAATATTAAATTATAATTTTATGGAAGAATAATTTATTAACGTTAATATAAAATTCAATAAAGATAGTTCACACCTTATAAATTTATGGCGCCCCATTATTTTATTGAGTAAATTACGTGTTTAGTACCTAAGTTATCAGTTTTGGTCTGTTTTAGTACCTAAACTTTCAAATTTTTCAAAATCATATGTAAAGTTTAGTTTTTGTTTCATTTTAGTATCCGTCGTTCAAAACTTTAGTCCTTTTATTTCATTTTAGTACACATTCAAAATTTAACATTAATTTTTAATTTTTTTTTTTTGAAATTTTAGGTACTAAAACAAACAAAAACTGATTGTTAAATACTAAAAGCGTTAAATTTTTAACGACAAATACTGAAATGAAATGAAAACTAAACGTTATATATGATTTTGAAAAAATTAAAAGTTTAAATACCAAAACGGATCAGAACTAATAGTTTGGGTACTAAATTCATAGATTACTATATTTTATTTTATAATTTTTTAATTTATTATCAAAAAAAATATTGTAAAAAAATTATTTTATGGGTCCTGGGTGGGCGCCCCTCCTGCCCTGGCCCAGGGCCCTGACAAGAGGTCGCCAGGGAGAAAACCCAGTCACTCTGTGGATAAATTTTCACCGGCAATGCACTGGAAAGGGTTGTAGCATGCTTTTGCAAGACATGGAGAGGTATTCGATGCTTTTATAGCTAGCAAACTAAGTAGAGGGGGCAGAAGATTTAGTTTTGTTAGATTTGAAAGAAAGATGGACGCCATTAGAGCAATGAAAAGACTGAATGGCTTTGCATTATTTGGACACAAAAACATAGTGGCTTTTGCACATCAAAAAGGTAAAACAGTTGCATGGCGTAAGGTGAGAGAGGAGAATAAAAATATTTGGAGATATGAACAAGCTAACAAAGATATATGGAAGAGGTAGGCAATTTAAGAGTACAAAGAATTGAAGAACAGCAGAAGCTAGCAAAGGTAAGAAAGTACAGAAAAAGAGAGTAACTGGTCAGGTGGATAAGGAAAGTCTATGGAAGTTTAGAAGATGCTTGGTGGGAGAAATGTCATCAATATGCAGCGTTCGTAGCATCGAAGATCGACTTCACACGTGGGGTTTGGGAGAAATTAAAGCTATTTCTTATTTTAATTGAGGATGATGATGTTTACCTTATGCTGGAGGATCTAGATTGGTCTTATTTGAAGGAAATTTTCTTGAGCGTTAGACCATAGACAGAGACTTTAAACATTTCGACAAGAGTGACTTGGTTGGAAGTCACGGGGCTTCCATTTCATTGTTGGAATCAGGCTTCATATAAAACGATGTTGAATTATGGGGTAATTTGGAAGCTTTAGGAGAAAGTGCTTTTCGTTCTCAAGATTGCAAAAAAGTCACGCTACTGATATCTACTAAACATAAACCAGGAATCCACGAAGTAATAGAATTTGAAGTTGACAGTGTTATACATGAGGTGCGGGTGGTGGAGATCGGCTTTTCGGATCCAAGCAAAGATGGTCAGTTTAAGAGAGTAAAGTCAAAGTTGGACAAAAACAAATTACATAAAAATTTCGTAGAGCAATCGGAATTTATGTTAGAATCGGAAAAAAGTCTTTCATCGGGAAATTTATCTCGCTACAGTTGCTCCAATGAAGAAGAAGCATTTAATGATTTAAGCATTGGAAATGATCATATTGATAATGCAGGGAATAAGTTCAATGGGCATGATAGATTCATAGGGGAAATGGAAAATTTGTGCAACTGTCTGTCCCAATGAGGCTTCACCAAACAAAGCAAAGAAAAAGTTTTATCTTCTGACATGGAAAAGACGTTGTTCAGAGAAGAAAACATAAGGGTTTTGGAAGATGAAGAGGTTAGTGTCGGTGCCGCTTTTAGTGTCTATGATGAAGACAAGCTTATAAGGAGGTAGAGATTTTGGGAGGCAGCATAAATGATGGTCTGGCAAACCAAATTATAAGTAAAAAGGCAACTCCCGAGAAGGGCTTTGAGATTATGGATCAAGGGCAGGACTAGGAAATACAATTCCAAGTAAATGTTGGATGGATGACGTGCAATTTATGGGATTTAATAAAAAAAAGACTTACATCATGGGCTGGCACAGGAGGATGACACGGATCTAGATATCTCGGATGAACAAATTGAGGCGAGGCCCAACGGGACTGAGTCATGGGCTGAAAGCGTGGATAAGCAGAATATTAATCCAAACCTAGGAGTCGAGGATGAAAGAGAAGCCAACAGGGAATTAAGCAATAAACGTCTCGATGGAGTTTTGATTGAGAAGCCAAAATGCTCAAAGCATTTACTGAAAAAACAAAAGAAATACAGATCTCTGGCAGATATTCAAGATAGAACCCTGTAAAATTGGGGGGGAAATTCTTAAAAAGAAAAAGAAGCAAGAGAAAGCAGTGGATTCATCTGATCTGGAAGGAAGGTCTCTTTCAGATTCGGATATGCAAGCTAGATGGAATGTTCTGACTAGAGAAGCCAAAAAAACTTTGGAGCTAGGCAGAACTTTGGGGATTCAATTTCTAGGTAGAGAAAAAGATGTGGTTCGGGATATTGCCTTATTAAAAGACTCGAAAGACGGTTCTCAGGAGTTTTAGAAGTAGAAACGTGAAAGGTGGGCCTTAGACATGATGGTCAAGTCTTGGAATATCAGAGGTAGAGAGGGAGAGAGCGCTTTTACTCGAAGTAGATGCGGTGTTTTTTAACAACCTTAGATGGAGCTATTTCTTGAAAGGCAGGGGGTTTAGTTACGATATGAGAAATGATGAAGTCTTCAAATCGTGGATGATGTCTTCTGAAATAGTGTATTAGTGGTATTGGGTATTGGCTTTGAGCGTTTTGTTCTTTCTCCTTCGTAAAAGTATACGACCCTTGTGTTATAGCGGAGCAAAGGCTATTGTGGTGTGACTTGAAGCGTTAAATTGGTACAGTCAATGCTGAGGTTTTTTATGGGCGGTGTCTCCAACGTGGTGCGATGTCGAAGCGAGAGGAGAGGTTGTAGAGGAAGTCAAAGAGGAGTTGAGGAATTCGTCTATTGGGCGTGCTGTGATTATAAACGGTATTGAAACCAATGCAAATTTGAAAAGGTTAAAAGGGGTTTTGAAGACTTGGAAATGTCGATTCTCAAGCACGGGATGTAGAAAATAAAATCAACAAAAATTAAACATGTCCGTTGTGCCTTGCTCGGTCATAAGCCAGTTGAGTTCCAGGAGCTGGTCTTTGGGTTTGAGTTTTGTGGACTCCCATTTTTGGAAGCGTTAAAGCCACCTAAAGGATGCCCGTTTGTTGTACAAGCACTGACTGGGAGGTTCAAGACAGGATTAGTGGGAGTGGTTTGGTTTATGGGGGTTGGTCTGCACAAGAGATGTTATTGATCCAACTAATCTTCGAGTGTTTCATAAATCACTGTGGATGTGGATCGGAATGGACTTTCTTCCCAATGACTAACTGCTTGTTTTGTGTTGATTTTAAATTTTCAAATCAAATTATGAGTGCAAGGTTCTTTCTTGTATGACCGTTGAATGGTGTGGAAGTTGAGAGAGGTAAAAACAGGGTATCAAAGGAGTCATGGAGTGAAGCCACCATGTTTGTGATAATCAAGGTAATTTTCACGGCAAATTCAAGATTGGTTTGAATCTGGCTTTGTTGGTCAAGAGACCTTGGTGGTGACGAAATATTCCTTAAGAGACCCATCAATGACGCCCAGTCCAAGACTGATGCTATTCGTTTTTGCTGGAGGGTTTGTTTTAGTATAGCAGATTATATTGCAAAGGCTAGTTCAAAATATAGAATTTTTTCAAAGCTTGGTAGTAACGCTTCAGATCAGGGGCGTCTATCTTTTTTGTAGGGGTTATGCTTTCTGTTTTCTGGTTGTGGGATTGGGCAGTGTGCTGTCTATTGAGTTAGTACCTTTGTAGTGATGAATTGTTGTCTACTTTCCCTCCTGTTTTTGTGGTGCACTTTTTTACTCCATTTAGGTTAATGAGTTTTAGCGAGGCTCACAATTCAGGGTTAAACGTCTAAAAAGAATTTTACTGAGCAAAAAAAAAAATCTATCACTTAGCGGGAAATTAACGGTGAGATTCCTTCATTTTTAGGTAATCTGATCAAGTTGACCTACGTGGAACTCAGTTACAACCCTTTTAAAGCGAGCCATTTGCCGAGGCTCGGAGATTAGGAACTTGTCGAACCTTGAAGTTTTATGGATAGCAAACTCGAATCTTGTCGGAGAAATTCCAATTCTGATTGGAATCTTATTTCTTCAAAGAATCTTGATTTATCGACTAAATTATTCAACAGCCAAATTACAGAAAATCTATCCAACTTAAATCTCTTGTGATCCATGTCCGACTGGTTCGACCCCGAAATGTAGTCGGTAAATTCGCTTGCCCAGTCTCCTTCATCCCCTCTCAAACTTAAACCTCTTCCATGATTATGACCGAGAGAAATGTAGTCTTCCTCTTTTGGGCTGTTTAAAAAAGATTAAAGTTTAGTGAGTAAATTTGTAGTTTAACCTATTATATTTTTTCTATGAAATCATATTTTGCAATTTTCCCCACTCACTGCAATAGTTCCCTCTCTCTCGCCCTTTGTTTTCCATTCATTCGATGGGTCTCTACCGTGGTTGCACCACCAACTGCCTTTGTACCTTGCTCTATAATTCCGGTGTTATCAATGTCGTCCTTATACTCTGTTCACCGAGTATAGGGCAATGTACTTGAAAGTCCTTTCCAGATTGTGGTGTTGTGTCATTTTGACGTTGTAAAGAATGCCATGAAAAAATAATATCACCGCCACCACGTAAAAACCCTAGTAACCCATCTTGTTTTTCTTTTCCTCTGTCTCTTCTCTGTCAATGTGCGTATCTTGCCCCGTCGAGACCACATTCGCCATCATTATTGGGCCCTACTAACCCTAACTCTTCTACAAAAAACATAACACATCCACTCCACTTGTGTCACTCAATTACTAGCCCAAATGACTTGAACCCAAAACCAGTAAGCCCGCTAACCTCCAATTATCTGCTAGAAAAGCTTGTTATCTACTAGCCCAATGTTTTACTCAATGAGCCTTCACCATTAGCCATCTGATCATGTGTCCAGCGCGACCCAAGAAAGTTTTTCCCATACCTAGGCATGTTTTCAGTCTTATTCCAGGTTTCGAACTAATAAAATCAAGTTTAGAATAAATCCCAAAGTAATTTGTTTAATCTTGTAATTCTACGAAAAAAGGACTAAAATGTGAGAAATGTGAAATTTGAATCTTGGAATGTAAGTAAAGTTGGAAGTCCCATTCTTGTACATGTAAAAGTTCAAGGACCAATACCTTGATTTATTCAAAATACATAAGGTGATAATTCATAAAAACATTACAAATTGATGTAGTTTAGTTAGACTTGCACGTCTAAGGCATGGTAGGAGAGAAAAATTCATTTCATCTCCTTCCTTGGCCCTTTCCACCATTAAAGAATCTTCCTTGAGAATTCATAGATTCTTAAGTCAAATTCCTTTAAATGTAATCATTAAAATACAATTCTAACAACATATTTGGTAAGATATTGCTTCTAGTTTTCATTTGGTACCAATTTGTTTAAGTTTTGAGCTTATGTGTTCTTGTGTCATAAACAAGAGATATGAGAGTTTGTGTATGTAACACCCTATGCCCGACCACGTTATATAATCTGTGTATTCTGAATGAACATTATATTTCGAAATGAATCGGATAAACGAATCATAATCATTCATATTAAGCGAGAGCAGATTGAAATTGAATATTCATCACACATATCACAACATCAAAAATAAACATTCAACATACTCCAAGCAATAAACATCCATGCTTCGTAAATTGCTCATATTTAACTATTAAATATAAGGGCAAAATGATCATTTTACATCTATTCATGATTTTATTAAAATATTCAGCAATTAATATGTTGAATCGTGTTTTATAATATTTTGATATAATAAATTAAGGCTAAATGTTTTTAGCCTTGAATTGAATTTGTTCAAAGTTTCAAAAAATAATTCAAAGTCCATTAAAATAGAATTTGAGCACAAAATTTTTTTCTGTGTACGAAGTACTGATATTGTTCTTATAGTTCCAACGATACTGCATGAACAATACTGATATTGTTCACGTGGTACCGATACCAAAGGTAAGAGAAGTATCGATACTCTCAAGGTATTATCGATACTACCAGTGTTTTCCAAACTGCTCAAATTCCATAATGCAAAATAGGTACAAATACTCAAAGGGGTATCGATACTACTTTACACAGTAGTATCAATACCATGATCATAGTATAGATATTGGTTAGACCCAACGACTAGTTTATTTAAAAATTATAAAGGTAGTATTGATACCCATTAAAGGAGTACTGATACTCCATATGCTAGCCAGTTTTTTTTTTTTTGTAGAAAATTAATAACCAACGGCTCCAAAACATCCATAACTGCTAGAAATGGCCACAAGCTCATTCCAACATATAAAAAAAAGTTAAGAACACTTGAAGAAGGGTTAAGACACCTATCCGAGAAATCAAACACAATAGAAGAGTTTTTCCTTTTTATTTTCCTTTCTCTTATAAATATTAGTGTTTTAGTGAGCTTAATCATGTAAACACCTACCTTTTTAGAGGTTTTCTTGTTTACATTTCTTATCCTTTGTGTAAGGGGATTAGTTCTAGTTTAGCCATTGAAAAACTAGGGAGTTGTAAAGGTCATATCTTTATCATGCAAAAAGAAAGAACAAATTAGTGAATTTGTTAAAAAATCTTTAGTGAGGAGCTAAGGTAGTGGATGTAGACTTGGTTGAGAAGTCGAACCACTATAAATCATTGTACAAATAGTTCTATTTTTTAATCTCCTTACTCCCTAATCTCAAAAAGCCAATTCACCCCCTCTTGGCTAACTATTCAGTTGATCATTGAGCTTCATCAATTTAATCCTAACATAATCATATCAATTTTCATTAATAATCATATGCCAAATTTTAGAGGAATCGAACACCATTTAGGGGCCTAATTGAACATATTTGTCTAAGGACTAAAACATTAAACAATTCAAAACATGTATCCAATTAGCAATCATCAAATTGACTATTTTGTTATGTAATTAGATGTAATAAATTGTGACAAAACAAATCTAAGCCAAATTTGATTTAAAATCAAGTTGTAATTAAAGAATCATATTTTGGATCAATTTGAACTAATACAAATATTCTAGGGTTAAACTAGGAATTATTGTACACTTAGGACCTTTAATAAACTAAATTTTACCATTTTTCAACGTGCCAAAACAAAAGGATCAATCTTTTTTTACGTGTATTGATCCTATGCAAAATAGAATGCAAAGTTGATAAAGGGATGGATCATTTGTGCAAAGGATTGATCCTTCAAGCTAAAGGATCGATCACTTTTCTGGAAAAATGTAGAAATGCATATGAACATGCTCCCAAATCATCATGCAATCGATTCTAATGTTTATGATCATGATTGGACATACTTAAATCATTTAGAACATGTTAAAACAAATATGTTACATGTTTCATAACATCAATTAACTTTTTTTTCTTCTAGTTACACAAGAAAAGACTGCTAGTTTAGCAATTATTAGAGCTTCTTCTCCAAGCTTGTTTATCACTCTGGAAAAGTGTTTGAATTTCGGTAGGTGGGTTTTGCAAATTCAATAGCCCCAAAGGCATCAAGCTAACCCTTTAAGCATGTATCCATTTTGTGTATTATTGGTAATTTAATGCATCCTAAGAGCCTAATATATTAATATTACCTTAGTATCACTTGTCTAATTCATCAAATCATTTAGTTAAGTCATAGAATAATATTTGGTTACTTAAAGCATACTTAAACATATAAAAATAAATGTAACATCCTCAATACCAGGTTAGTGACTAAATTGTAAAGTTTCAAAATTTGGTGATTAAAGTAGAATAATTGAATAGTTTAAGGACTTATTTAAGAAATATTGTATAGGATTGAATTGAAAAGAAGGAGGAATAGAAGGATAAAATGGTCAATTGCAAGGAAATAATTTAATTTGGGTTATGGTTATATTAACCCACGTGGAATGCAAGGAAGCAAATCTAAGCTTCCAGAGTTATCTTCTTCTCCTCTCTTCCTTCATACGTGAGAGCCTAGCTAAGATAAGATTTCTGGTTATTTAATTTCTTGATGAATTTAAGGTTGGTTTATGATCATTAGATGATAATTAAGCTTAAGTTATCTTAAAATCAAAAGATGATGGAGTTAAGAGAGATTAAAGAAAAATGAGCTCTTGAATGAAATCTTAAAATAGAGTTCATAATTAGAATTGGAAGTTTGATTTGATTTGTCATCAATCTAATTAAGGAATATAAAATGTTAGAATTGGATTTAGAACATGTTGAAATTTGAGTATGATTCTTGAATGTTATGTGGAGGATTGGATTTTGAAGTTAAAGAGGTATTTAATGAGTATTAATTAGTTTAAGTAGGTGTATATAAGTTAAAGATATGAAAGAGGTTGAAATATGACACAGTTGAGCTAGAATGAAGTGATTTTCGTACTCAAAATGTGATGTTTGGGCAGGGTGTATCGGTACACATTCAACAGGTACCGATATATCGGTATATATTCAACAGGTACCGATACATCAAGGGTAAAATTCAGGAAAATATTCAAAGCGTATTGATACATAGGAAGTGTATAGATACCCCCTTAAAATGAAAACTTCGAATGTAATTTGTGTACCGATACATAGGTAGTGTATCGATACACACGTTAAGGGATGTATCAATACACTATAGAGTGTACCGATACTTACCTTAAATAAGAAATGAAAGTAGCCTTTCTTTTAGTTTAAGAAATGGAAGATTAGAGTATACCAATTAAAATATTGATATGTATCAATGTATTATTATGTAGAAATAGAACGTAGTCTCGTTCCAGAACAATTGAAGAATTAGGATCGAGTTAAAGCAAGCAAGGCTAAGGTGAGTGCATATCCTAGATAGAGTTGTGTGGAGATAAGACTTGCAATAAGTTTATCTCTTATAGTTGAATTTATGATTTTACATTCATGTACATGCATATATATATATTATTGTTATAGTGATTTCATGCATAATTCATCCATGTTTTAATATGAAATTATATGAATGAATGTCATTATAAGAGAATCAAACCAGGTATGTGAAATAATGGAAGGGATCATATTTGTGCATGTGAAGTGAATTATGTGTTTATATGAAAAGTGATCAAAGAGATATGAAAATGAGAAAAAAGTGATCAAAGAGATATTTCATATTTAAGTCCATATTATTTAATATGAGAGCTGTATGTATAATTGGCATACCAAGAGTCGAGGGATTATCAGTGGTCCTTCGAGATATAGTGGTCCTTCGGGACATAGTGGTCTTCCGGGACAAATATTCAGTGCCCCTAGTGGGAATTTATTCGAGCTGTGGTGACAGCATTGTGCACAACCTCAGTGTACTCATGTACCTCATGTTCTCAATAATGTACATGGGCATCCAAAGATAAATTCAATGAAAATTATTATAAGAAGTTAAAGTTCATTTGTGCATATCATATTTATATATGTTATAATGTGGTATATACATGTACATTGCAATGTCATAATATATTGATGGTAGTACATGTTTATGATTTTATTGTTATGTGTCTACTATTATGCCTCACTAAGTCTATGACTTAGCGTGTAAGTGATTTACACGTAGGTACAAAGAAGCTAGAAGACCAGAATTATGAGTTGCAAGGACATCCTACCTTACTAAAAGTTCAGATCAGAAATAATTGATAAAGTATGTGTTTTGCTGTATTTAGTGTGTTAGCATGTAAACAAATTGTTAATTACGAATGCTCTGATCGATTTTGTATTATTTTGGTCAAACTTTTGTAAGTTAACACCTTTTATTGTAATGAAAGTTCAAAATTTCCTTGATTTCTTTAAGAGTCAAAGTTTGAAAAGTCAATGTGACACCTCAAATTCGTATCCGAGTCAGGCACGGGTTGGGGTATTACATTTAATAGTATCAGAGCTATGGTTTAGTCGATTATTGGCAGTAACCAAAGTCTAGAGTGTCTTATAAGGTATACATACTAACAAAATAGTGAGAACTTCTGATCTGATAGAATAGTAAGTATGTTGTTTTGCAAATAGAACGATATGGTTATGTTTTTATAGATGTCTGGACATGATAGTTCTAGAATGGAAGTAGAAGACGATAGACCCACTGAAAACAATAATTCACCTGCCCTGGCCAGGCAAAGTGAAGAACATGCACCTTCTGAAGTGCCTGTAGCTGATCAAGATGTGTTCTTTAGGACGTTGGACGCAGTATTGGCGTATTTCCAACCTCATAGTACTTTAACTCTGAAAATGAATGTCACAAAGGAGTTGAAGGGTTTAGGAGCTCCAGAATTTAGAGGTGAAGCCGAGGAAGATCCTGTTGCTGCGGACCTTTGGCTCAATTATGTGAAAATCATGCTTGAGGGACTCCATTGTTCCGATACTGAAAAACTGGATGGAGTAGTCTCATTGCTCCGAGGACAAGCGAGAATTTGATGGACCAACGTTACATTGAGAATGTCCGGTGATAAAGTAACTTGGTCCTTGTTCTTATAGGAATTCAAGCATAAGTACATAGGAGATCAGTTCATTTGACAGATGAAGTAAGAGTTCATGAATTTGAAGCAATGTAACCATATAGTGTATGAATACGAGTGTGAATTCAATAAGCTGATTCGTTTTGCTGCCGAACTTATTCCAACAGAGAAAGATGCTTGTGATTGGTTTGTGGAAGGTTTACGTCCAAGATTGAAAGAAATGTTAATTGTGTTAAATCTGTCTTCATTTCAAGAGGTGGTAAACCGTGCCAAAGCTCTGGAAAGAGCTTAGAATGAGAGGTTTGGAGATCCCAAAGCTCGGACATCGAAATGAACGGGGGCATCATCGAGTGCAACACCATAAAAAGGGGTAGACATATTGATTCTCGACCTCAAGTTAGATCATAATTAGTTGCATTCTCTACTAGAGGATCAAATCTGATGAGGGGCAGACAAACTCAGTCGGTGGGATCTGGAGCTGGGAGATATAATTAGAGCCAAGTTAGACAATGCCCATATTGTGGAAGGAATCATTCAGGGATATGCAGAATGATTTCATGAGCCTGCTTTAAATGTGGAGACACTGGGTATTTTGTTCGAGATTGTCCTATGATAGCCGATGAATCTACGCAGCTAGATAGGTCTACTTCTGCTACTCAGATGGGAAGAGGTAGAGACAGAGGAAGAAGTCGGCCTGAGTTCTCTGCTCAGCTAGAGGTTCGCTCTAATACTCAAGTGTACAACCTCAAGACCAATGAGGATCGAGATTAGCTGGAGATAATAGCAGGTATTTTTCAATTATATGGCAAGAGTATTTTAGTGTTGATTGATTCAGGATCTACTTATTCTTACATTAGCAGTAAGTTAGTGAGGGAATTGAATATACAGTTAGAAGCAACTAACAATAAGGTAATAGTAATGAATCCGTTAGGGCACAGTGCGCGGGTAAATATGGTGTGTCGAGGGTGTCCCATACGGATTCAGGGAATTGAATTCCCTGCTAATATGATGGAATTACCTTTTAACGAATTCGAAGTGATAGTGGGAATGGATTGGTTATATCGTTATTACGCTAATGTCGATTGTAGACTGAAAAGAGTAATGTTGAGAAGTCCAAAAGGTGTAGAAGTCGTTGTATTTAGTTAATGATAGAATCCATTAGAAAATATAATCTAAGTAATGTCGGTAAAGAAGTTACTGCTACAGGGATATCAAGGGTTTATTGCTAATGTGCTGAATGTTAGAGTTAAAGAAAAGGGGATTGAAGAAATTTCTATAGTTAGAGAGTTCCCCGATGTATTTCCTACAGAGTTGCCATGGTTACCTCCGGATAGAGGGGTAGAATTTTAAATTGAGGTAATACTAGGAACAGCGCCCATTGCAATGACACCATACAGAATGGCTCCAAAAGAGTTGCAAGAGTTAAAGATACAGCTGCAGGAGTTGTTAGATAAATGATTCAAAAAATTGAGTGTCTCGTTATGGGGAGCTCCAGTGTTGTTCGTCAAAAAGAATGATGGATCAATGCATCTTTGTATCGACTACAGGCAGCTCAATAAAATGACCATTAAGAATAAGTATCCTCTTCCTAGAATCGATGACTTATGTGATCAATTAAAAGGAGCTTCGGTCTTTTCTAAGATAGACTTGCGATCTGGATATCATCAATTGAAAGTTCAAGAGAAAGATATTCCAAAGACCACATTTAGAACGAGGTATGGCCACTACGAGTTTATTATGATGCCTTTCAGAGTTACAAATGCACCAGCTGCTTTTATGGATCTAATAAAGTGAATATTTCAACCCTATTTGGATCAATTCTTAGTGGTGTTCATCGATGATATATCGGTGTATTAAAAAATGAATGAAGATCATATTGCACACTTGAGAATAGTTTTACAAACTCTTCGAGATAAGAAGTTGTATGCTAAATTATCGAAATATGAATTTTGGTTGAACGAAGTGACATTCCTTGGACATGTAATTTTTGTAGAAAGAATTCGAGTGGATCCCTAAAAGATTAAAGCTATTTTGGAGTGGGAAGTTCCAAAGAATGTCTCGGAAGTTAGAAGTTTTATGGGGTTAGCTGGTTATTATCGTAGGTTTGTTAAAAACTTTTCGATGATAGCTTTACCCCTAACTAAGTTATTGAGGAAAGAGGTAAAATTTGTGTGGACTCTGGAATGCCAAGAGAGTTTTGAAAGGTTAAAGAAGATCTTGACAGAAGCTTCAGTCTTGGTTCAACCCGAATCTGGCAAGAATTTAGTAGTATATAGTGATGCGTCCCATAATGGTTTGGGATGCGTATTGATGCAAGAGGGTAAAATGGTGGCTTATACGTCGAGATAATTAAAACCGCATGAGAAAAACTATCCAACGCACGATCTGGAGATGACTACAGTAGTGTTCATTCTTAAGATCTGGCATCACTACTTGTATGGTGAAATATGCTACTTGTATATAGATCATAGGAGTTTGAAATATTTGATGACTTAGAAGGAGTTGAATTTAAGACAAAGAAGATGGGTGGAATTTCTCAAAGATTATGATGTAGTAATTGATTTCCATCCAGGAAAATCAAATGTGGTAGCGGATGCCTTAAGTCAGAAAATGTTTACAACCTTGCGAGCTTTAGATGCCAGACTATAGTTAAGTGGAGACGGTACAATATGTGCAGAGTTAACTATCAAGCTATCATGGCTAGATAGAATTAAAGAATTGCAAGCAAAAGATGAAAAATGTCTGAAGAAGCTGCAACAAGTAAAGAACGATGAGACAAAAGATTATGAAATCAAGTCTGATGGAAACTTATATTATTGAGGGAGGTTAGTGATTCCAGATGATGATGAGTTAAAGAATGATCTATTAACGGAAGGTCACTGTAGTCCATTGACAATGCATCCTGGAGGAAACAAAATGTATATGGATCTCAAAAGTTGTTATTGGTGGCCTGGAATAAAGAGGAATATTACGGAATTTGTATGTAAGTGTTTGATCTGCCAACAAGTTAAAGCTGAGCATCAAGTTCCGTTAAGACTGTTGCAACCAATGTCTATTCCTTAGTGGAAATGAGAGAACATAACAATGAATTTTGTAACGGGGTTGCCTTTAACTCCTAAAAAAAGAGATTCAATATGGGTGATTGTAGAGAGATTAACTAAGTCAGCTCATTTCATCCCAGTGCGAACTGATTTGTCCATGGATAAATATGTTGAGTTGTATATTAGAGAGATTATATGTTTACATGGTGTATTTGTTTCCATTGTTTCTGATCGAGATCATAGATTCACATAGAGGTTTTGGAAGTCTTTACATGGAGCGTTGGGAACTCGGTTGAACTTCAGTACAACGTTTCATCATCAGACCGATGGACAGTCTGGGCGGACTATCCAAATTCTGGAGGATATGCTGAGAGCTTGTGTAATAGAATTCAAGGGATCATGGGAAAGGTATCTGTCACTTGCCGAATTTGCATACAACAACAGTTACCAGTCAAGTATCAAAATGGATCCCTATGAAGCTCTTTATGGAAGAAGATGTTGTACGCCTTAAACTGGTTCGAGCTTAAAGATAGAGAAGTTCTCGGTCCTAAATTGATTCAGAAAGTGGAAGAGAAGGTTCATATGATTCAGAATAATCTCATAGCTACAGCAGACAGACAAAAATATATGCAGACCTAAAAAAGGAAAGAAATTGAGTTCCAAATTAGAGATAAAGTGTTTTTAAAAGTGTCTCCATGGAAGAAGGTATTGAGGTTTGGCCAGAGAGGAAAATGAGTCCTCGGTTCATCGGACCTTATGAGATCATTAAGAGAGTAGGACTAGTAGCATATCAATTCACATTGACACCTGAAATGGAAAAGATACACAATTTCTTTTATGTCTCAATGCTTCGGAAGTATCGATCTGATCCCTCCCTTATCGTGTCACCAGAAGAGATCGAGGTTCAATCGGATTTGACCTATGAGGAAGAACCGGTCCAAATCTTAGCTCATAAGGTTAAGCAATTAATGAACAAGACTATTTCATTGGTTAAAGTCTTGTGGAGGAATCACAAGATAGAGGAAGCAACATGGGAGCGTGAAGAGAACATTAGGAATCAATATCCCTATTTTTTATGCAATGAAAATTTAAGGACGAATTTTCTTAAGGGGGAGATTTGTAACATCCTCAATACCGGGTTAGTGACTAAATTGTAAAGTTTCAGAATTTGGTGATTAAAGTAGAATAATTGAATAGTTCAAGAACTTATTTGAGAAATGTTGTGTAGGATTGAATTGAAAAGAATGAGGAATAGAAGGATAAAATGGTCAATTGCAAGGAAATAATTTAATTTGGGTTATGGTTATATTAACCACGTGAAATGCAAGGAAGCAAATCTAAGCTTCCAGAGTTATCTTCTTCTCCTCTCTTCCTTCATACGTGAGAACCAAACTAAGGTAAGATTTCTGGTTAGTTAATTTCTTGATGAATTTAAGGTTGGTTTATGATCATTAGATGATAACTAAGCTTAAGGAAAGCTTAAGTTATCTTAAAATCAAAAGATGATGGAGTTAGGAGAGATTAAATAATAGGAGTTCTTGAATGAAATCTTGAAATAGAGTTTATAATTAGAATTTGAAGTTGGATTTGACTTGTCATCAATCTAATTAAGGAATATGAAGTGTTAGAATTAGATTTAGAACATGTTGAAATTTGAGTATGATTCTCAAATGCTATGTGGAGGATTGGATTTTGAAGTTAAAGATGTATTTAATGAGTATTAATTAGTTTAAGTAGTGTATATAAGTTAAGGATATGAAAGGGGTTGAAATATGACACAATTGAGCTAGAATGAAGTGATTTTCCTGCTCAAAATGTGATTTCTGTGCAGGGTGTATCGGTACACATTCAACAGGTACCGATACATCAAGGGTAAAATTCAGGAAAATATTCAAAGTGTACTGATACATAGGAAGTGTATCGATACCTCCCTTAAAATGAAAACTTCAAATGTAATTTGTGTACCGATACATAGGTAGTGTATCGATACACATATTAAGGGATGTATTTATACACTATAGAGTGTACCGACACCTACCTTAAATAAGAAATGAAAGTAGCATTTCTTTTAGTTTAAGAAATGGAAGATTAGAGTATACCTATTAAAATAATGATATGTATCAATGTATTATTATGTAGATATAGAACGTAATCTCGTTCCGGAACAATCGAAGAATTAGGATCGAGTCAAAGCAAGCAATGCTAAGGTGAGTGCATATCCTAGATAGAGTTGTATGGAGATAAGACTTGCGATAAGTTTATCTCTTATAGTTGAATTTATGATTTTACATTCATGTATATGCATATAGTGATTTCATGCATATAGTGATTTCATGCATAATTCATCAATGCTTTAATATGAAATTATATGAATAAATGATATTATAAGAGAATCAAACCAAGTATATAAAATAATGGAAGGGATCATATGCTTGCATGTGAAGTGAATTATGTGTTTATATGAAAAGTGATAAAAGAGATATGAAAATGAGAAATGTATTTATATTTAAGCCCATGTTATTTAATATGAGAGTTGTAGGTATAATTGGCATGCCAAGAGTCGAGGGATTATCAGTGGTCCTTCGGGACATAGTGGTCCTCCGGGACATAGTGGTCCTCCGGGACAAATATTCAGTTCCCCTAGTGGGAATTTATTCGATCTGTGGTGACACCATTGTGCACAACCTCAGTGTACTCACGTACCTCCTGTTCTCAATAATGTACATGGGCATCCAAAGATAAATTCAATGAAAGTTATTATAAGAAGTTAAAGTTCATTTGTGCATATCATATTTATATATGTTATTGTGTGGTATATACATGTACATTGCAATGTCATAATATATTGATGGTAGTACATGTTCATGATTTTATTGTTATGTGTCTACTATTATGCCTCACTAAGTCTATGACTTAGTATTTAAGTGATTTACACGTAGGTACAAAGAATCAAGAAGACCAGAATTAGGAGTTGCAAGGACATCCTACCTTACTAGAAGATCATATCAGAAATAATTGATAAAGTATGTGTTTTGTTGTATTTAGTGTGTTGACATGTAAACAATTTGTTAATCACGAATGTTCTAATCGATTTTGTGTTGTTCTGGTCAAACTTTTGTAAGTTAACAACTTTTATTGTAATGAAAGTTCAAAATTTCCTTGATTTCTTTAAGAGTCAAAGTTTGAAAAGTCAATGTGACACCTCGGACTCGTATCTGGGTCAGGTACGGATTGAGGGTGTTACAACAAATGTGAATCATCGGCAACACTCAACAATCATTTATTCAATTATAAAATCAAATATTCCAAAAGTGATATCATAATCCATATTCATGGCCAAATACCAGCTACACACATGCATTTTTATAATTTCTCACATTGTCTCATTACAGAACATAAAAGTCTAACATACACTTAGAGGTAAGAGGTTTGTTTGATCACCACCGAGTGCATGTATTTCGCCCCTCAAACCAACAACTAATCCTCTACAAAATTTTAAACAAAGAGTGACATCTAATAAACCTTGACTAATTCAGACTAGGGATGGAAAACGGGCGGGTTGGGTGCGGATACCCCCTCTCCCATCCCCATACCCACCTAATATTTTTCAATCCACCACCCGCCTACCACCTATGATGGGTAAAAAATTTTAAATCCACACCCGGCCACGCGGGTACATTCTCAAATCCATCCTCACACCCACTACCCACTGGAGACATACCCGGCTAGACCCGTCTGACAGCAAACTTAAGTTATGCATAAGCAACAAATATAAAACAAACACGTCCATTAAGAAACATAATAAAATAAACCAAGGATTATCTGAGTTAAGTGTTAATATAGATCTTAAAGTACATAAAACACCATAATAAAATACATAATTAAAGTCTAGAAACATAAATGACAAAAACATAATGTTTTTGTTCTTTGGCACAACATTCTAAAATTTCAGGTAATACTTGTGACATCTGGTACTCCAGTATTACAATCATCATTCTCATAAAACACCATAATAAAAGACATAATTAAAGCCTAGAAACATAAATGACAAACACATGATATTTTTGTTCTTTGGCACAACATTCTCAAATTTCAGGCAATACTTGTGACATCTGATACTCCAGTATTACAATCATCATTCTCTATTTCCTCTAATTGAGAGTGCTCCAATTTAAATTCACTACTACCTACATATATAATAGAAAGCAAAACTAATATAAGTTAGTAACTAAACTTTAATAAGATAAGTAAGCACAATTTGATAACTAATATAAACTAAATAATAATATTACCTTTAATATCGACTCAAAGCCAATTCTGAGCACACATTAATGCTTCAATCGTCTCCGGAAGTAGTCAACTACGATAAGGACCAATTACTCTTCCACCTGTATTGAATGCAGATTCTGATGGGACAGTGGAGACATGACTGCTCAAAATATCCTTTGCTATTTGTTGGAGAGTTGGATAACTATTTCCATTTGTTTTCCACTAGTTAAGAATATCAAAATCATCAACAAATGGTATGTTGGCAGTTTCTAAGTACATGTCCAAATCATATTTTTCTGAAATTGCATTATTATTTTGCTCTACAAATTCTGCAAACTTGTTCAACATTGTTCCTTTGCCCTTGGTATTGAAAAAACCAACAGATTTGGTTTTGCTCTTACTTGCTTGGTTCTTACCATTTCTATATCCATATTAATCCACCAATTCATGTAGAAGACCTTCAATTCTATCAATCTCAGCTTAAACACATATTAATCATATAGCCACAAACAGACAAAAGATAGCAACAACAATGATTCTTCAATAAATGCATGATGATTTCAACCAAATATGGGAATAGGGGATGCATCATATATGTGTGTACTGTTTCGTACTTCAAGCTCATGCCAACGATCGGTGACAACTCATCATGGGGCTTAATTCTATTCAGTGGCGTTAAAAATAGAGGTTTGAGAAGCAACGATCTGACTCTGTTGGCCTAAACCGTGGGTGCTCAGTCACAAGATAGTGATTTGCAGAATATTAAGAAATTAAGCTTAAAACAAACATTGAGATGAATCTAAAAAATAATTAAAAATCAGTACGAGCAAATAAAAATTAAACTCTTAAAACGAAATGCATAGGAGCTTAAAACGAAATGACTAGCTCTTACAAAAATTAAATTTCAAGTAAAAAGGGAAGAAACATACCTGAATAAGCTGGAGAGTGGAGACCAGAGGTTTGAAAGATCGACACAATAACGATAGGTTTGAAAGAAAAAAAATTATGCATAAACTTATCCCTAATATTTGGTTAAATTACAAGTTATATCTTATACAATATTAGGATTTATAAATTAGTCTCTAAAATTACACCTAAATTCATAATGATCTAAAATTTAATGAATATTTAGCTGGGCGGGCGGATACGGGAAGGGCGGATGCAGGGCTGGTAAGGTCTCAAATCCATTATCCGCCCACTACCCGCGACGGGTACCACTTTCTAAATCCACACCCGCCCACTACCCACTAAAATTATACCCACCCCACCCCAATTGGAGCGGGTGCGATGCGGAATCTACAAAATTGTACCCGTTTGTCATCCCTAATTCAAACTGACACATGTCACATACTTGGTTTTAGTATGCGAGTCTCATAGCGAAGAGTTTTTGCATATACAAGACCTCAAATTCGAAATCTGCTTAAGCAATATTAAGCTGCTTACCGCTTGAACCAATCCTTTAGTTGAATATTATATTTTTATATATCATGTTTTATTTATTTATATTTAAGACTTTTACTTCGCTTCCTAATAATCTTGTTGAACTTTGACGTTTATACTTATGCTGGTTGTTGCTTTTGTATTTAATGCCGTAGATGTTTATAGCTTATTATTTGTATACTTTATTATATATTTCGTATTGTTATACTAAACGAACGATTTTGGATTAATTTTATATAAAATAAATAAAAATAAATTATTCAAAGAATGATGAGCTTATTATGCTTTTAAACATTTCATATTTTTAAAATAATATTTTTAAAGAACATTTGTAAAAAAAATTAGGAACTGTTCTCCAAATAGTCTCATATTGCCAATAGGAGTGGATGAACCCCACCAATCCATCCACCCAGTTCACACAAACACAAGGTTGCGTCTTTACTAGGCCAATGCCAGGTGACATGATTAACCCAATAGGCCAAATAAATGCCCAAATCTCTTTCTAGCTATAAATCAAAACCAAAACTGCTCTTTATCAACCAGTATAAAGCAAATATTCCCAGCTTAGCTATATCATACATTACGTCAAATTCCCACACTAATCCCAGCATTTGTGCTAAAAATGCTGCACCTGGTTAAAAGAAACGCTCCACCAGTTCAATCTCTTTCAGCTTTAGTCCGAGAAGCTTATTTGTTTTCCTATATCATCATGATCATGTTGATGTCCCATTACTAGTTTGTTTAGCCACATAAATCTGCTTTAGCTTCACGTACTTGTCTCCACCAATGGATTGGTTCCTTCCTTGGAAACCCATTCTTCGATGGCTCCATTCACCCGAGTCATTCTTTTGTGAAACTCCCCCACTTCCTCTCTGATGACTGTAATTCTGAGATGTTATATTCTTTTGGGGGGAAGATGGCGTCTTGACACCAGAGTTTGACTTCTGATAACCACTTTCAATACCACCAACGTTTTGGACACCAGTGTTGCCAATGTCTGCATTTTTGGTGAGGGATGAGCCATGTGCTGAAGCTGCTGCAGCAATGGTGGAGCTAGATTGTTCCACGAAACCTAATTCGGAATTCACAGGATATTTCGGATTGCTGTCGGAAGGTGTTGATGTTTGAGACTCGGGGAATCTGTTGCTAGCCAATGACTTGTCAATAGAACGGCCCTGGCTGAACTGAGAAGGTAGTACACCTTCCGCCTGTTGCTGCAATGACAAGGAAGGCACAGCAGGCTGCAGAGGTGAAGCATGAACGTGGGACCAACGACCTTGAACTGACATGTCTGGAGTTGACTGAAAGAAAAGTTGAGACATGCATTAGCCAGATTGGAGGAAAGGTAGGCAACAGTTGTAAACTGTCGAAAATGGAACAAAACATGCCAAAGAAAAAACTAAGATAATTCTCATCATCCAGAACTAAAAGTGCACCTATTAAATAAAATTCAGTCCAAAAGCATTAAATATTACTTCTAGAACACCCAAATCAACCACTAACTTCAGAGCAGGGAACACATTAATTTGGGGGGAAACAAGGGCTACAGACTCCAACAAGTTTTCACCCTGTAAGAATCAATGAAGCTGGCAGTTCCATATTTTCACCTGGAAAGGAGAAACATCAAACATAGCAAGCTGAGATGCCATGGGTGGAAGAGGCGACACAGGGCCAGCGGCAAGATGCCCAATTTGAGCTGGCATGTTGCTAGCATTATGCTGTGAGGCTGCCGTGTTTGAATTGTTCAAATACCCTTCACCGGTTGAGGAAGAATCAGGGTTGTGCTTCCAGTCTGGTTGCTTTCCAGATGGGATATAGGTTGTACCCATGAAACTTAGTCCAAACTGTCCAACAGGAGCAAAATGGTTATACACAAACATATGTGGTGGGCCTTGAATCCCAGGGATACCACCAGGTGGGGAAATAAAATGGCCAGTGAATCCTGTAGGAGGACCATAAAATGAATCTACTCCAGAATGGCATTGTTGCCAGGTCCCTAAGGGACCTGAAGCTGCCGTGCTACTTTTCTGGGACTGCGATTGGGTAGATGAAGATTCTTCATGTGGTCCAAAGTCATAGATTGGAGTCCCCATCATGGGATTCATTTCATAGAAGGGGAATTGTGAAGGAAGGCCTCCAGGAAAATGAGAAATCATCTGGCTTGAAGAATTCTGTGGACTAGGTAAAGGCGGCCACAAAGATATTGCTGGGTTCTCAATGGAAAGATCTGCAGGAAGAGAAACACTGAGAGACTCCTCCGCCTTGGATTGACTTGCTAATTGCCGAATAGCACCACCTGCAAAGTAGATGAAGAAAACAGAAAAAGCAAAAAAGGTTATCAACTTCAACAGAGGCAGAATTAGTACAGGTACTATTTATCAACTTAATCACCTGCACTGATAACATCAACTTCTGCACCTCCAAAACCTTTATCATCTGAAGCAGAAACAGTGCAGGTACTCTTTCCATTCCCAACAGTCTCGGCACTGGTAATGGCTGCAACAGCAACGGAAGAAGCAGCTGCTTTGGCTGCAGCATCACAACCTTCCAAACGAGCACAAGATTCACTTGAGTGTTTCTTTCTCTCGAAGAAAATGGTGCAATCATTCTCGGCTGCAGAACGATTGTGGGAGATCTGAATTTCTGTTTGAGATGAGCCTGGAGGGCCAATCCCATGTGAAATGACCCGATTTCCAGAAGGGAGAACTGTCGGAGATGTAACAGCTCCTGTATAAAACGAAAATTTAGACGAGTACAAATAATTCTAAGAATTTATTTAATATCAAAATGAAAGAATACACCAACCAAATTGTATTTTCTCCCCAGCAAGCAAAGAACTTATTGGACTTGCAGCAGAAGGAAATGACTTGTCCTTCAAAAATATGGACAAAGATGGCATGCTTGGATCAGTAACAGAGCTAGTGTGATCTCCAGAAGGAGCACAAGTATTAACTTGAACAGACTTCAGTGCATCATCAGGTTGAACCTGGTTCAGTACCTACAAGTTGCAGAAAAATCCATTTTGGACTTCCTCAGATTTACCGGCCAAACAATTAGAAGAAAGAATAGCAGCATCTACAAGCGCAACAATTGAGGATAATTTCAGACTAAAGACATCAATACAATTAGACTGACAAGCCAGAAAACGAATGGCAGTTCAATCAAGTTTCATAATGCCAACTTCAATCATACTTGATCTAGAATGGAGATGTGCACAAAATACATGAATAAAAATATAAATTAGTGCACCACACATCTGAACTCCAATCCTAAGATGTTGAAGAAAAGTTGAGAAGAAACCAACAAACAATAATATGAAATTATGCGTGTAATAAAATCAAATCTAATTCCAAAGTAAAGATAAAATAACATACGTCCTGGCAGCTATGTGGCCAGGTAAGTAAGAATCTAGAACATGGGAATAATAGAGAGATCCCATGAAAGCCTGTGAGAAGATGCGAAAAGGGAAAAATTGAGTAATGATCAGAATCCAAGAAGTCTTGCAGATCTAGAGACAGAGCAATGCTAAAATTGAGTAAATGCATTCTTACCTGTTGATCGGGGTATGAATTACCCCATGAACCCAATGATGTCTGAACATTATCAAGAACCTTATTCTTGCTTTCAGACATGAAGGCTGACACTAGGTTGAGTCCACTACCAGAGGTGGTTGGAAGGGAACTTGTCTGGAGTGACCTGTAGGGAAAAAAAATCAGAATTAGCAATTTGCATGCATAGTTTTTAAACGCACAAAAGCTTTTCAAGATAGGTATATACTTCAGCGCCTGCATTCTTATATCAGTCTGTGCATCACTTTTAATGGCAGGAGTGCCAATGGGAACCAAGGGTTGGGTTACTAAAGTTGCAACAAATCCTGCTGATAGTTCATAATTGGACAGCTTACATCCCTCAGTGGTGACGAAGTCAGGGCAAAAACTTTTCATTTCTTTGCCCCTTGATGAAGGGGAACTTCTATTGGAATTGGTTGAGACAGCGGACCTTTTTGGGATTGAACGAGGTCTCCTTGGTGGCTGTCCAATAAAATAAATAAATGATGGTAAGCAACATGGTCTCATTGCACTGAACCAGCAAAAAAAAGGGAACATCTTACTGTAAAGTAAAAAGTTTCAGTTCAAAGTGCATTACAACCTTTGCTACCCAAGACTTTGCTTTGATTTCATTTTCTCTCTGCTCACGCCTGTCATTGAGCATTTGCCTCTTTGATCTGACCTCAATGAAGTCATCTTTGTCACTGGCTACCTCTATTCCAGGTTGCTCAAATACACGTACAATGCCACTTTCTATAGGCGCAACAACATCCTCTCCAATATTCCTCTTAAGGTTACTTCCTTCAGAGTTTGGGACACTCTGACACATCAATGATTCTTTTCCCAATTCATTTCCATTCCTGTTCCCAGAATTTATCTCCCGGTAACTGCCCAAAACTGAAGTGGAGCATTCTGATTGCACAGTCTGCTTCAGCTTATTCACCCCAACTTTCCTCACCCCTTTTCTTGTAGAAAAACCAGAACACCCATTGGCACTTGACTTCTCATCCTGCACTACTTGACTCATTTGGTTTGAAGAAACTATTCCTGAAGACGGCTTCTTATCAGAATTTTCCCTACTTACAAACTCTTTCTGAGGACGTCGAGCCCTCCTTTGATATCCACTAGACTCTTGGCAAGAGGCCTCAGAAGCAAGAAAAGCAGATCTTGGACCTTTAACCATAAAGACAAACTTTTTTCCCCTATTACTATAAGTTTGGCCTCTTAATCCACTTAAATATTTCTCTTTTGGAACTGACTGAGATGATGCCAGAACATTTTCATTGTCACCTTCTGCTTGCTTACCGGATAATGCTTTGGGGTTCCTACTAACTGAATTCTGGTGCCTCTGGTCTTCTGAAAGGAAACATGACCGGGACCTAATTGTGTTATCAGCAATATTTAACATCTCTGCAAGGCCATGTTGTGGCACAACCCTTTTTCTGCTTTCCCTGGCTGGTACAGAACCTCCCTCTTTCAACACATTCCCATGTGATATATCCCAGGACCTTGGAAGACCTGACTGATTATCCGGAAGAGACAAAACTTCAGTTTTTATTATATTATGCATAGAAGTGTCTTGACCGGACTGCTGAACAGGAACTCCAGGGTTCTGGTTGAGGGACAAATTAGCTGAAACATTTGGGTAGACAAAAGACACAGATTGAGGAGCCAACGGCAGCACACCATGGGAAATAGGAGATGTATACCTTAACTGACCAAACTGAAAGAGCAGAGGCTGTGATGAGTGCATTTGGCCAGGGCATTGTCCAACTTGAACCTGAGGATGCAAATTAAGAGGCATTGAACCAATCTGTATGGCTGGGACTGGGGATGGTATTAAAGGAGGGCCTGAAAAGAGCCCAAATTGGAGTTTTACAGGTTCTTCAGCCTGATTAGGAACATAATCTGTAGGCATGCCACTCAGACCAGAAGATGAAGGGGAAGCCGTTACAGCAGAATAGAGGAGAGTATGCTCAGCCAACTCACTGGAACTACCAGTAGCATCCACATTACCCATTAGCTCACATTTTGATTGAGGATCAGCAGTAGGCTGAAAAACCAGATTCTGCATTGGCTTTTTAGTTTCCTCAAAGAGTCTAGAACTATCTAAACTACCTTGGGAAGGAGAACCCATGGTCTGCAGGGATTTTGTATCCGTATTTATCCCATCAAACGAACTATGTGTTATTGTATATGCAGAGTCCTCCTGCCTTGAGCTTTTGTCAAACTCATCATTTGTGATGCCGACCTCAAGCCCTTCATTGAACCCTAACACCAAGTTGTCCATTATGTAAGGTGACTCATTATCCTCTAGATGCATTTCATTGAACTCTGGAGTAAGGTCAATACTGCCATCATCTTCTTCATGTACTTCATCTTCTTCCTCGTATCCATCTTCATCCTCATCATATTCTTCTTGGTCCAGCAACTGGTCATTGTTATCAATAGGCCATTCGTCATCTTCAATGACTGAAACAGAATTTGAGGCAATCTGAACATTTTCTTTCTCAGCTTCAGTGGTAAGGGGTTCCATCCCCTGCCCTGACAACTCGACCTCTTTACCCTCCTCAACCGAAAATATTGTAGAATCTCCAAATTCATCCAAGTCATCATGAGAAATATGTGTTGGGGAATCCGGGGGACTTGAAACAGATAGGGAAGACTGTGAGTCATCCACTTTCTGAGCTTCATTGTCAGCATTCTCAGTTTGAGGATCTATAATTCTAAGCTGTCCAAGATCATCTTGATGGCCACTATCATAAACTCCATCCATCGCAAATCCACCTCTTCTTGTATGAGTATATTGGGTCTCATTTTCTAGGAAAGTTGAGGAACCAGGATGCTCATTCTCACCTCTATACAAGGTTTTCTGCATTGAAGACAAAGACGGAGTAGGCAAGACACGAGGCTGCCTCACAGAATATCGTGACCTCCCAGAGGAAAATAGCCCATTGCCTTCATTGTTGTTATAAAATCCTTCAAGGTAAGGAGGATAAATATGACCATGACAATGCTGCCCCTGTGTCACATCACCATAATTCCCTGCTAGATGCGCGTGATATTCAGATTCAATCTCAGTATTTCTGCCATAGCAATCACCATCTGCAGACACATTCCAACTCTGAACCTTTGGCTGGCCAAAATCATCAATGTGGGGTTCTAGAGCCCCTGGTTTATAGTAAGGCCTGGAAGATATGTATGGGGCTGCTCCATAAGGCCTACCCATAATAGATCCATCTTGTCTGGGGCTATGGCTACCATTTTCTGTCTCTTGCCCAGTGAAAGCATCTGCACCAGCAGAAACATTACTAACACTCTTACCTGCTTCAGCTTGCCTCTTGGCAATCCTTTCCTCCAACTCTAAAAGTTTTTGTTTAGCAGATTGCTTCCTCCTTTCCTCCTCCATAAGAATCCTGCGTTTTTCCTCTTCTCTGGTTGTTCTCTGTTCTTCCACACTTCGTAAGGCTTCCAACTGCTCTTGTTCAGCTCTCCATGCTGTTTCCCTAGCTTCTTCTTCTAATCTCCTCCGCTGCTCTTCTTGTTCCCTTGCCAACTGCAGTCTATCCTCTTCTTCTCTACGAGCTTGCTCCAAAGCTCTTTCTTGTTGTTCAACAATTCGTTTTCTCTCCTGCTCCTGCATATTCTGCACTCTCTCAAGTTCAGCCTCAAATGATTCCCTGACAGGGTCATAAATATCAGTTGGTTTACAAACATCTATCTTTCTCTTAATGACCCCAACAATGTTTCCAGCAAAAGGGTCCCGTCCATTAAATCCAGTACCCCCGAAGTCATTCATGAAAGGATCTTCTAGATAACGTCTTTCATTTTTTGGCAATGGCTTTTTCTCTCTACCAAAGTTTAGTATAGGGTCATTAACAGGAAGTCTTTTGCCACCATAAGAAAAAGATGATTTTGATAAGGAGCTGTCCTGTAAAGCATCAACTTTGTATCTATTGTACTGTTCATTGCCATAATGGTCTCTTGCATTCCACTCAGAGACTCTACTACTAAATGAATCAGTTGCATTGTTCCAAGCATGTCTTCCTACACTTCTATAACCCGCATCCCTCCGTCCTATATCATCCCCAGCATTGTCCCTTAAGGGTGATGAAATATATTTATTCTCCTTTTCTCTGTTCACACTTGAAGGCCATGAACCAAAAGTATCTGTGTGACTTGCAGTTTCATGACAACCAATTTTCTCTTTAGGAAGAGGGGAAGAAGCTCTCCGTGAATTTTTTCCCTTCCCTTCTCTGCTTGGTATTTTAGCATCTCTGCTACCAGGGTCCACTTTTGTGATTTCAGTGGAAGGAGTTTGTCCAGTTTCATTACCATTCTGTCTCCTCTTGTCAAAAAGACTATGTGATGGTCTGTGTGGCAGCACACCAGCACTTGGCACATCAAAATCACTATCCCAGTAGGCTTTATTTTTTGGATACCCATGATCCCTTCCACGATCTGTAAAACCCTGACCTGTATCACGTTCATCGTCAGCCCAATCAGATCTTGGATTCAAGTGAACCAATGGAAGTGGCACTGGAAAATAATCATCGGCCTTCCTTCCTTGCTCTAACAAACGAGAACCATTTACACCATGTCCTTCACTACCATTCTCACTCAATCTGTTGCCAACAGCAATTCTTCCAGACTGCAATTGAGAAGGTGTATCAATAACCGAACTTGAACGAGAACCATCCCATTGCTCATTAGACAACTCCTCAGTTGCCAATGGCTTCCGTTTCTGATTCAGACTATCCTTATGTTTCTTTTCAGTCCCTGAAACAATAGGCAAGGCTGCCTGCAATGAAGGAAAATCCTCTCCCTGCAAAACTGTGGCTTTATCCAATGGAGGAAAACCTTTACCTAAAGCGGACGCAGAGGCAGTTGGTCCTGTCACACTTGGCCTAGCCGAAGGCGGGACATAAACACCATGATTTCCCCTACTGATGCCATCATCAAAATTCAAACCCCGATCAACCCCAGCATTCACATGATGACCATGGCACCCTTCTTTCTCCTGCAAGGCAACTGTAACGGGCTTCACCCATCCCATCCCGGACGATGTAGGCCTTGGCCCATTCCCAGACATCCCTCCACTGGCAGGCATGCCACCAGGGCCCAACGAATCAAATCTCTCATGCTCCTTTCTCAAGGATGGTAAATTCAAGGGGGGTGGAACCGATAGCTTGGACGCAGCCTTCTGGGAGCTCCGAGGCCGTGAAAGAACCACCATTCCTCCCCCTCCTCTGCCGCCAGCAGTGGTTCGTCCCCTGTTTGCCCCATAAGAACCTGAATAATGTGAATGGTAGGGATGTTTAGATGGTTGTTGGCCATAGGACTTGTTCAGATTGACTGAAACGAAGTTGTTCCCAACTCCAAAATTTGCCGTCTGAGGATCTGACCCGATCTGTTTACCCATTTGATGGATTCCTAGAATCCCCGCCAAATCATCAAATCCCTAACCCTAGATTTCACTTCTTTCAACAGATCTCTCGTAGCAAATCAATTATCAGAGAGAATCAATCAATCAATCAAAACCTTCATTACTCCCTGGTCAAAGTAATAACGAAAAACACCCAAAAAAAGTTAATAAATTAACGAAATAGATCCAATTAAAAGTAGCTAAGAAACGAAAAGGGAAATAACAGCTGGAGGGAGAGAGTGTCACTGTAGTTTGTGATTAGGGTTTCAGCATTGGATGTAAAGCTGGGAAATGGGAAGAAAGTGGAGTAAATGATAAAAGCGTACCTCAGGGAGCGCAGGTTCTAGCCGGCGGTAGCTAACGTAGGCGCTTATTAGAAATCAAATGCCGCGCTCAGTCTCTCCAAACATCAGAGAGAGCGAGAGAAAAATCGAAGAAAACGATCTTTTTAACAATTTACAATATTAAAACAAAGCAAAAAAATGGTAAAAAAACTATGTTTATATTTACTTGTATTTCGGCACCAACAATTTTATTATTATCTTTTAATAAGTTTTATCTCATTTGTGTTTGTCTAGGAATGGCAACGGGCAGGTTTGAGACGGGTTTTGCTCTCCCATTATCGTTCTCGAAATGAATCTTCGTCTTTGAAATGAATCCTCATCCCCGTACTCGCTCTTGCCTCGTTTCCCATCAGATTTTTTATCGGGGCATCCCGTCGGGGATTTTTTTTGCCCCGTCCCTGAACCCAACCCGATTCCGAGAAAAAACTGAGCAACCGTAGTTTTCATAAAAAATAGAAAAAATGATCACAAAAAAATTAGAAAATTAGTCTACATGATATTGAAAACATTTTTGATATTTCGATATAACAAATTAAGTTAAATGAATTTTAAGATTTCACAAATGATTTTACAAATTCGATTCAATTAACCGAATATCAAATTATTACTCCAAGTTTTTCAAGATCAATTCTAATCCTTACTAAATGTGTAAAATTGTGATTTGTACTTAAACTATTTTTGAAACAATTTTCACAAAGTATTTTGAACCAAAAACAAGCCTTAAATCAATTATTCAAAGGCATGCACCGATGCATCAGTCCATGCATCGATGAATTAATTGAGCATCGAATGCATTCCATGCACCGATGCACTCTCCATGCATCGATGCACTCTGAATTTTTTCAAAACATCGAATGCATTTGATGCATCGATGCACAAGCCATGCATCGATGCATCAGGCTATTTCTCAAACATCGAATGCATTTCATGCATCGATGCACACTTGGTGCACCGATGCATCAAGTGTTCCAACGGTCAAAATATTTGAATTTTACACGAATGCACCGATGCATACTTGATCATGCATCGATGCATGAGACGCTCCACCTAGAAAAATTAATTGTTTTCACACTTAAACGGCTCTATTATCCCCACTAATTATCACCAACGTTCAGAATTGATTCAAGGGGTATTTAAACAAGTTCTGGAGCCATTGATCAACAACAAGAAACATCAATCAACTAGAATCAAGAGAGAATCAAAGAGAAAGCATCAAACCTCAAGTTTGAGTATTTCAAGCCTATTTTTCATCCAATATTCATTTGCTTTCAAGAACACTTTTGTAATCAATTGTATTTATCCTTGAGTGTTCTTTTCTTTGTTCTAGAATTGTGCAAACATCTTACCTTGTGAGGTTTTCTTGTAAGTTTGCAAATTTGTAATCTTCTCTTTGGGAAAAAGAGTGTTCTCAAGAGTTGGGGTATACTCTTGAGGGATTTTGTAAGGTTATCTCTTTGGCCTCAAAAGAAAGAACAAATTAGTGAATTTGTTGGAAAATCCTTAGTGTGGATAGCTAAGGTAGTGGACGTAGACTTTGTTTGAGAAAGTCGAACCACTATAAATCGCTGTGCAATTACTTTAAATTTTCTGCAAAAGCTTCCACGAAATTTTTAATTGCCAATTCACCCCCCTCTTGGCCGATTCCGTATATCGATTAACTCAACAATTGGTATCAGAGCCTCACTCATTTGAAGGTTTAATCGCCTCTTGAGTCGATTCGGGAAGAGTTACATCGATTACCAAGTCATCAATGGCCTCCACTTCAAATTACGACTCCGGTCTTGATTCGATGCCCGTCAACAAGCCTCCTTTCTTCAATGGAGCTAATTACGCCTATTGGAAGAATAGAATGATGTACTTCATTCAAGCAAGTGACATGGGAGCATGGAATGCCGTAGAAGAAGGATACATCAAGCCTATCACTCATCCAAGGTTGTGGAGTGAAGGAGAGACAAGAATGTTCCAGCTCAACTCCAAAGCCATCCATATTATTTTTTGTGCTCTTGGACCAGATGAATACGGAAGAGTTTCATCGTGTACAACCGCCAAAGAAATATGGGACAAGCTTCAAGTCACACATGAAGGTACATATGAGGTAAAGAAATCAAAAATTAGTATTCTAACGCATAGCTATGAAAATTTCAGGATGAAACCAAATGAAGACATCAAAGCTATGACGGATAGATTTTCAACGATTGTCAATGGTCTCAAATCATATGGAGAGATCATCTCAAATGAAAAGCTTGTGAGGAAGTTAGTATACTCCCTCCCAAAATCATGGTAATCAAAGAAGACGGCAATCATCGAGTCTAAGGACCTATCGTCCTTAACTCTTGAAGAACTTATCGGTTCACTCCTCACTCATGAGATGATGCTCGAAGATGAGGTGGACCTTGATAAAGTTGAAGAGACACCAAAGGAAAAGGAGAAGAAGAAAAATATTGGAGTTGCTCTCAAATCCACAAAAGATGAGAGTGATTCTAATAATGATGATGATGACAAGAAAATGGCATTGTTTGCCAAACGGTTCAGAAAAATGATGAGACCTTACCAAGGAAGAAAATTCAAACGAAACGAAGGCCTCAAAAATGAACCAAAAGAGAAGGACCCAATCATTTGCTATGAATGCAAAAAGCTGGGGCATATCAAATATGATTGCCCACAATTGAAGAAAAATGGTCAATCAAAGAATAAGCACAAGGCTCATGTGGCTACATGGAGCGATGAAGAAGGTTCCGATGAAGAGGAACAAGAAGTAGCAAACTTGTGCTTGATGGCATTCGGGGAAGATTCTAAGGTAACCTCTAACTCATCCGTTTTTGATGATTTATCTTATGATGAGTTATTTGAGGAGTACAATGGGTTGGCTTCGGATTATGAGAAATTGTTTTTAAAATATAAAAATGATGTTTCAAAATTGAAAAATGAAAACAAACTCATATCCAAAACCAACAACGATCTTGAAAGTAAAATCAAAGACTTGCAAATCAAACTAGAAGAGTTTGAAAAGAAAAATTTAGATTTGCAAAATTTACTTTCAAAGATCAATGATGATCATCAAAAGAAAATTGATGATCTTAAAACTTCTTTTGATAAAGTTGGAACAAAACATTTTGAAAAAGGTGGAAATTCAAAATCCAACTTTGTTAGAAAAAGTTTTAGAAACTACAATCATAGAGGTCCCCGAAGAACCTCTAATGGAAAAATCATTAGAAGTATGTGGGTTCCTAAAGAACTCATTACTACTAAAGATAAAAATATCCTACACAAATGGATACCTAAGGGGACTAGGATTTTGGAAACTAATGAATATGGACCCAAAAGAATTTGGGTACCAAAAATCAAAAATTAATCTATATTTGTAGGGAAAGGAGCATTGCTACAAGGCACGGGAAACAAATTCAAACTCATGGTACCTTGATAGTGGATGCTCAAGACTATGACCGGAGACAAAAGCCGGTTCATTGAGCTTAACGCCAAAAATGGAGGAGAAGTGACTTTTGGAGACAATTCAAAAGGTCACATTGAAGGTATTGGTACAATAGGTAATACCTCTTCCATACAAATTAAGAATGTTTTATATGTGAATGGATTAAAGCATAATCTATTGAGTATTAGTCAATTATGCGATAAAGGATTCAATGTCTTATTTGAAATTAATGGTTGTAAAGTCATTGACATTGCATCTAATCGGATTATGCTTGTTGGTCATAGAATAGGAAACATTTACATGGTGCATTTAGATTCTATTGATATGACTAATTTATGCCTAGTTGCTAAGGATGAGCATGACAGTTGGTTATGGCATAGGAGACTAGGTCATGCTAGTATGAGTGTTGTGCAACGGTTAATTCAAGGAGACTTAGTAAGAGGGTTGCCTAAGCTTAAATTTGATAATGATAAAATCTGTGATGCTTGTGCTAAAGGAAAACAAAAACGAGTTTCTTTTAAATCTATTAATGATGTATCAACTAGTAGAGTATTACAATTGATCCATTTAGATCTTTTTGGGCCAACTAGAACTACTAGCTTGGGAGGAAAACAATATGCATTTGTCTTGGTAGATGACTATTCTAGATACACTTGGGTTCTATTCTTAAGTACTAAAGATGAAGCATTAGAAAATTTCATCACATTTTCAAAAATAATCCAAAATGAAAAAGGTTACTCTATCACTAGTGTTAGAAGTTATCATGGAACTGAATTTGAAAATCTTGGATTTATTAAGTTTTGTAATTCTAATGGTATTAGCCATAATTTTTCAGTACCTAGAACCCCTCAACAAAATGGAGTTGTTGAGAGGAAAAATCGAACTTTAGAAGAAATGGCTAGAACCATGCTTTGTGAAAATAATTTGCCAAAATATTTTTGGGCGGAAGCCACAAATACCGCTTGTTATGTTGTAAATCGAGTAATGATTAGGCCAATTTTAAAGAAAACTCCATATGAAATTCTCAAAAATAAAAAGCCTAACATTAGTTATTTTCATCCTTTTGGATGTAAATGTTTTGTTTTAAACAACGGTAAAGAAAATCTTGGCAAATTTGATGCTAAAAGTGATGAAGGAATTTTTCTGGGTTATTCCTTAAATTCTAAAGCTTATCGTGTATTTAATAAAAGAACTTTAGTTGTAGAAGAGTCTATACATGTTGTTTTCGATGATAATCCCCTTCCAAGGAAGGATTCTTCTGTTAATGATGATGTAGGTATTGTACAAGCAAATGACGTTAGACATGACGTTGGAGAATCATCATCAAAGGAAGAAACAAAAGATGAGGAAACTCATGATCCCCTCGAGAATCCAACCATTGAAGAAAGGGAAGTATCTTTTCCAAGAGAGTACAACTATGTCAAGGATGGTGAAATTATAGGTGATCCATCAAAAGGGGTAACTACTCGATATTCTCTTAGAAATATCTGTAATTATGTTGCATTATTTCATGCATAGAGCCTAAGAACATCAAAGAAGCATTAAAAGATGAACATTGGATTATGGCTATGCAAGAAGAATTAAATCAATTTGAGAGAAGTAAAGTATGGACATTAGTTGAAAGGCCTAGTAATAAATCTACTGTAGGTACTAGATGGGTTTTTAGAAATAAACTTGATGAAAGTGGTAATATAGTGAGGAACAAGGCTAGACTTGTTGCTCAAGGCTATACTCAAGAAGAAGGCATAGACTATGATGAAACATATGCTCCCGTAGCTAGGATGGAAGCAATTAGAATGTTATTGGCATTTGCATGTTTCAATGAATTTAAATTATATCAAATGGATGTTAAAAGTGCATTTTTAAATGGTTTTATAAAAGAAGAAGTGTACGTGGAACAACCTCCAGGTTTTGAAGATTCAAATTTTCCGGATCATGTTTTAAAATTGACAAAAGCTCTTTATGGTTTAAAACAAGCTCCTAGAGCTTGGTATGAAAGATTGTCAAATTTTTAATTGAAAAGGTTTTTTAAAAGGAAAGGTTGACACTACATTGTTTTTAAAGAGAAAAGGTAAAGATTTATTAGTAGTTCAAATTTATGTTGATGATATAATATTTGGTTCTACTAATGATGTTCTTTGCCAAGAATTTTCTAAGCTAATGCAAAGTGAGTTTGAGATGAGCATGATGGGGGAGCTCTCATTTTTCTTGGGACTCCAAATCAAGCAAAGAAAAGATGGCATCTTCATTAATCAAGCTAAGTACGTCAAAGATATGCTCAAGAAGTTTGGACTGGAAAATGGGAAACCTCATAATACTCCAATGAGCTCTTCAACAAAGCTTGACTTAGATGAAGGAGGTAAATGTGTAGATGTTAAATTATATAGGTCAATGATTGGCTCTTTGTTTTATCTAACTGCAAGTAGACCGGACATTATGTTTAGTGTTTGCTTATGTGCTAGATTTCAATCATGTCCTAAGGAATCACATTTACTAGCTGTTAAGAGAATCTTTAGATACCTTAAGGACAATCCTAGTTTAAGACTTTGGTATCCTAGAGACTCTAGCTTTAGCTTGCATGCCTTTTCTGATGCGGATTATGGAGGATGCAAATTAGATAGGAAAAGCACCTCCGGTACTTGTCAATTCCTTGGAAATATGTTGATTTCTTGGTTTTCAAAGAAACAAAATTGTGTTGCATTATCTACCACTGAAGCGGAATACATTTCAGCCGGTAGTTGTTGTGCACAAGTTTTATGGATGAAACAACAACTTTTTGATTATGGAATTGAAGTAGGTACCATTCCTATCAAGTGTGACGATACTAGTGCTATTTGTCTCACTAAAAATCCCATCCAACACTCTAGAACTAAGCATATTGAAATAAGACATCACTTCATTAGGGACCATGTCACTAAGGAAGATGTAGTTCTAGAATTTGTTGATACTTTGCACCAATTAGCGGATATTTTTACAAAACCCTTAGATAAAGAAAGATTTTGGACACTTAGAAGAGAATTAGGTTTAACTGACCTATCTCCACTTAGTGTTTAAAATAATTTAGCACTTTTAATAAATACTGAAAAATGCTTATAATAATAAATTGTATTCTTGCTATTAGTTAGGGGGAGTTTATGATTCTTAATAAAAATTAATTTTATGTTCAAATAAAGTTTGAAGATTAATTTGATTGATTGAACATAATTAATTTTTGATATATGAGTTGCCATTACCATTAGAGCCAAATTATTTAGCATTTTAAGTGTTTAAAACGGATTTTTGACATTTTTGTGCTTCATGCACCGATGCATTTAACAATGCATCGATGCATCCTTGAATATGCATCGATGCATAAGACCATGCACCGATGCATCCGTCGGGTTTTAGGTTTAAAATCTTCATCTTCTTCATTTTTCTCAAAACCTAAAACATAAACTCACGGCCGTTCGTCCCACTCTCACCTCAAATCTCTATTTTTGCTCAAAATCTTCGGGAAAACATCGGATTCTTCAAGTTTTTCATCCTACAAACCTGCTACACTCATTAAATCGCGCAAAACATCTCCTCATTCCCCCTCAATCCGAATTTTTCAAGGTATTTTCACAAAAACTCTATTTCATTAAATTTTTGAACTTAGGACTAGTTTAGATTAGTTCTAGCTTGAAATAATTATCGGGCATTGGCTATATGATGATTCTAAACTAGTTTCTACAACGAATTTCATCAAAAACGCATAATTTTTCAAAATTATTTGGAAATTTCGAATTTTTTTAAAAAAAATTCGAAAATTATTGATTCAATTGTGTTGTTTTCATGAAAACTATGCGCATTATGATATTAATTTTAAATAGTTTTCAAAACTTTGCCCATTAGGATTATGTTAGAGAACCTTGAATTATTGAGGACTCATTTGAATTTTGGGATTGAATTTTGTGCATACATGTGTTTTTTAAATTGCAGGTGATATTTCTTTTCCGATTTCCCTAACCATGTCTAATCCCAAACGCCCTAGATCATCCTCGAGTCGGTCTCACCAAAACCGTCCTCCCGCTCCTAGACCTCAAAATCCATCCAATATTCCTTCATCCCTCATTAGTACTTGTTTTAACATGCCTGAAAACCGTAGGGATGAATTATACTCTAGGTACATGAACTCCTTCCAATCCTATCGTATTAGGGAAGAGCGTATTCCTTCTCTACAAGCTATGATAAAACTTGAATTTGAATACCTCTCAATTCTTCGCCGATGGAAGTTTGATAAACT
Organism: Hibiscus syriacus; assembly: GCF_006381635.1. NCBI lineage: Eukaryota > Viridiplantae > Streptophyta > Magnoliopsida > Malvales > Malvaceae > Hibiscus > Hibiscus syriacus. Next base: position 7,173,003 of record NW_024063533.1, on the reverse strand, counting down.
ATTTTCTCTTCAACCCATCGTCTTTCACCAACTTGTCCGCATCTTTTATTCCAATGCGGTTTGTATTCAGAACACAACTCAGTGCGGTACTATAGCGATTAGATCCTATCTTTTAGGACAATATATCACTATTACTTCTGAATCCATCGCATCTCATTTTGGTTTAGATGACGAGGGTTTATTTAATGAGAAGGAAGATGTGGAATATCCATATCTTCCTAATGCTAGTGTCAGTACCTTTAGGTCTCACCACGATCGATTTCTTCACTTAATGATCTCTTGGTGGTTTAGATCATCCGTAGGTCGGTACTCCACACTACGTACTACAGACTTATGGTGGATGCACTGTATAAAGAACAAAAAGAAAATCAATTTTCCACATATTGTCTTTAGCACGCTTGTCGATATCATAAACATCATTCCCTCAAAGCATGTAGAAACCCTACCTTATGGTTGTCTACTAAGCAATTTGTTTATCAAACTCAGCCTAGATGTCTCCCTTGACAATCCTATTCCGCTCCAAAACCCAATCAATATCACATCCTTAAAGAAATCGGATTGGAAATTGGATGAGAACACCGGACTATGGTCTTTTCGACCCGGTAAGCAAACCCCGAGAGCTAGTTCTTCACGAGCTGCTCCTAGTTCTTCTCGTGCTCCTCCTCCTCCTCCAGCTCCTGACGCTGATAATGATCCAGAGCTTCAAAGGCTTATGAGAGATATTGACGAGGAAGTACCAGCTCGGCAAGATGATCAAACGCCACCTTATTTCCAATCTTTTCTAGAGTCGTTTGATCTGCGTTTTGCTTCCATGGAGTCTACGATTACTGAGTTTCAGAGGGAGATGCGTGATCGTACGGATGCTCTTACTCTTGAAGTTAGAGCTCATTATCCTCCTCCTCCTCCCGATTCCGCTATGGATGATTAAACATTATTTGATGATATTTGGTTTTAAACTTTAAGAACTTGGATTGTTAAACTTTTGATTTGAAATGTTTGTTTGGATGTTTGGATGCTTGAATGTTTGAACTTAATTTTAATATATTTGGTTTGAATTTTATTCATTTTGCATCATTAGATATATGACCAATTATGCCATTTCACATTTTATTATGAATATTGTTTATGAAAACTAATGGTTAATCTCTCTTTTGATTGTGATCTTAGCATCTTATTATTAATAAATCAATTGGCTAATGTTTTTCAAAATTCTTGTTTAAAACGTTTATATAGAGTCTTTTTGATTTAACAAAAAGGGGGAGAAAATTTAAGATGTGCTATAGTAAGGGGGAGTAAGTTTTTCAAAATCGATTTCAAAAATAATTTCTTAAACAAATCTTAAAATTATTCAAATGTTTTGTTATATCAAAAAGGGGGAGATTGTTGAAAACATTTTTGATATTTCGATATAACAAATTAAGTTAAATGAATTTTAAGATTTCACAAATGATTTTACAAATTCGATTCAATTAACCGAATATCAAATTATTACTCCAAGTTTTTCAAGATCAATTCTAATCCTTACTAAATGTGTAAAATTGTGATTTGTACTTAAACTATTTTTGAAACAATTTTCACAAAGTATTTTGAACCAAAAACAAGCCTTAAATCAATTATTCAAAGGCATGCACCGATGCATCAGTCCATGCATCGATGCATCGATGAATTAATTGAACATCGAATGCATTCCATGCACCGATGCACTCTCCATGCATCGATGCACTCTGAATTTTTTCAAAACATCGAATGCATTTGATGCATCGATGCACAAGCCATGCATCGATGCATCAGGCTATTTCTCAAACATCGAATGCATTTCATGCATCGATGCACACTTGGTGCACCGATGCATCAAGTGTTCCAACGGTCAAAATATTTGAATTTTACACGAATGCACCGATGCATACTTGATCATGCATCGATGCATGAGACGCTCCACCTAGAAAAATTAATTGTTTTCACACTTAAACGGCTCTATTATCCCCACTAATTATCACCAACGTTCAGAATTGATTCAAGGGGTATTTAAACAAGTTCTGGAGCCATTGATCAACAACAAGAAACATCAATCAACTAGAATCAGGAGAGAATCAAAGAGAAAGCATCAAACCTCAAGTTTGAGTATTTCAAGCCTATTTTTCATCCAATATTCATTTGCTTTCAAGAACACTTTTGTACTCAATTGTATTTATCCTTGAGTGTTCTTTTCTTTGTTCTAGAATTGTGCAAACATCTTACCTTGTGAGGTTTTCTTGTAAGTTTGCAAATTTGTAATCTTCTCTTTGGGAAAAAGAGTGTTCTCAAGAGTTGGGGTATACTCTTGAGGGATTTTTTAAGGTTAACTCTTTGGCCTCAAAAGAAAGAACAAATTAGTGAATTTGTTGGAAAATCCTTAGTGTGGATAGCTAAGGTAGTGGACGTAGACTTTGTTTGAGAAAGTCGAACCATTGTAAATCGCTGTGCAATTACTTTAAATTTTCTGCAAAAGCTTCCACGAAATTTTTAATTGCCAATTCACCCCCCTCTTGGCCGATTCCGTAGATCGATTAACTCAACACATGATTTACAATTCAAACTACAATCACAAATTCAAACTTAATTCTAAATAATTGTCTAAACTCCAAAATAAAACATATACATAATTAAATACAAACTTGTTCCGATATTCAAATCATACAACGAAGATGCATACGTAATATTAAGTCAAATAAAGTCATCCAAAATCATCGTGCAACTTTTGTCACTTTTTTTTATAGTTCCTTACATTGAGAAATTTATCAAAAAAATAATCAAATTTCACTTTAATAATTATAAAAGTTAGGGTTTAAGGTTTAAGGTTTAAATGTTTAGGGTTTAGGGTTTATATTATATAATTAATATAAAATATATAAAATATTATATATATAATTAATATAAAAAAATATTATATTTTATATATATAATTAATATAAAATTAAAAAATATATATATATATATATATATATATATATATATATATATATATATATATATATATATATATATATATATATATATATATATATATATATATATATATATATATATAATCGGGGCGGGGCGGGGATACCTTGCCCCAAACCCGAAAAAATCCTCAAATTTTACTTCGATACTCGATCCGACCCGAACTTAGTCAAGTTTCAAGTTTCACCGTTGGGTTCGAGTGGTTCTGCCATTCCTATGTTGCCTCAGTTAACTCTACTTTTTCATATATTTTAATATTCTTCGTAAAATTATAATTTTTTTTTATGTAAATGAATCAAAGGATAATACGTGTTTTATTATCAAATTTCTCTTGTTTAACCAGATTTGTTTGTAGTATTTTTGACGAGTAATGCTAATAGTTAGATAAAAGTATTTTTAAAAATGTGATTTTAGAAAGTAATTTTTAAAAGGGTAAACTACTCCAATGGTCACTAATGTTTAGGTAAGTTTTAGTTTTCACCACTAATATTTTAAAAGTTACAAATCTGTCACTAACGTTATCGTTTGTTACAAATTGGTCACTCGCCATTAACAGGCGTGATGGAAAACACACGTGGCCTATTAACAGCAGTTAACATGCTTATCTGGATGGTATAATTACACATATAGTCCATGTTATTTATATATTCTTTCAATTTGATCCTATTTTTAATAAATTAAAATATATTTATTTTTAATTCTTATAAATAATGATATATTTTTATACAAAATAATTAATTGTTTTTTAGTTATAAAAACAAACAAATTAACGTGATGATATTATTATTATTGATATGATGGAAAATTAATAAGCACATAGGTCGTGAAATTGTTTAGGGAATGGACCGAACTGCATCTGACTCGTGATTATATCATCGACACCAAGTAAAATTTTGAAGCCCCTCCCTCTTCCATGATTCAAGAAAAAAAACTTAATTTCCAAGTAAATTTTTGTCCAAAATTTTAATTTAATATTACTTGAAGTGATCTGAAAATATAAAATTCTAATATTCAAGCTAACAATAATATACCAGACAAAAGTTCCATAAAATGAAATGATAAATTTGTGAATGCTCATTTATGTATTTCCCAAAAAGATGTTATACCGAAGCACGAGGAAATACAAGAATACCAATAATGTTAAGGGGCTCTCAATAAGACGACATAAATCTATTTATGAAATATTTACAAGCATTAGAAATCGAAATCCCTATGGCTTTTTTGCAGATAGAGGCAATTAGAGCTCCAAAATGAATTAGCTATGGGCACCAATTTACACCACCTAATGAATTCATCATGATTAAAGAAAATTCGATCGTATCATTGGATACAACACGAGCTGAAAATTTGTTTTTCCTCGGGCAGAAGCCAGACCTCCAGCCGATTTATTTTTATTATCTCAAATCTATCATTCGGATGGATTAAATTTGTTTCTTCTTGTGGTTGAAATGAATTCTATCACGAATCTATAACGAACTAGTTCGACTTGACAATTATCAAAAGAAGAAAATCTCCATTAAATTTACAATTTACAATTTATATTATGATAAAATTTAATTTAAAAGATTTAATGACAAATTAAATTATATGATTGTTCAGAAAATGAAAGAATTAATAAAATTAATTTTAAAAAATTTTATGCACCGAGTGAAAAAATTTTCTTCACAAACAAGATTTTAATATTAGTATTTATTTAAAAATAAATAAATAAAAAGTTTGGGCAAGAAAAAATGATAGTTTTATTAAAAAAAATGTTAATTTTTTGTTTTTTTATTTGTTTACCCTAACATTAAAAAAACGTTATTTTTTTTTATAACTAATTTTAAATGTTTGATTTCCGTTTTTAATAAATATATCATTATTTATAAGAATTAAAAATAAATATATTTTAATTTATTAAAACTAGGATCAAATTGAAAAAATATATAAATAACATAGATTACACGTGTGTTTTCCGTCACGCTTGTTAACGGCGAATGACCAATTTGTAACAAACGATAATGTTAGTGACCGATTTGTAACTTTTAAAACATCAGTGGTGAAAACGAAAACTTACCCAAACTTTAGTGACCATTGGAGTAGTTTTTAAAAAGTTGTGTTTAATATTAATATTAAAATTTTGATTTTTGATAAAAGCTGATAGAACGAGATGTTAGGGGTCCTCGTCACTTTAGAAAATCCCTTGCTTAATATTAATATTTAGTTACTTTCAATTCAAAAAAGGAACTTTGAGAAGATAAAAGGTTAGATATTATATTGTAAATTGAAAATATATTAAGGATAAATTGTTCTGATGATCCCTTATATTTTAGGTTTATTAATTTTAGTCACCGATTTCAAAAAAATGATTTTGATCTCTTATGTCATCAATCAGTTCGAGATCCCTCAATTGTAACCCCGTCAACTCATTAACGGAATGACAATTAAAAATAAAACAAAAGTCACGTGTTTTAAACAAAAGCCTTTTCTTCTTCTTCTTCAATTTTTGGGTTTTAAGGTAAGGAAAATATTGATCATAAACACAAACAAAAGTCGCATAAATTGAAATATTTTAAAGGCTGAAGCTATTCAATTTCAACCCCATTAATTTAGAGGGCATGGCTGCAACAGGGAAGGTGGCGGGACTCAGATGAAAGTAAACAAAAGTTTCCTAGACAAATATTTGTTCCCCTTAAAGTGATAAACAGAAGTGGCCAAATCATAGCACAAAATTTCATCCATAATATCAGTTCAATTACTAAACAGTTGGATTAAGTTTGAATTACTAAACATCAGGCCCTATTTCAATTACTTGAAGTAACATAACTATTTCTGGACCGAGTACTTAAATTATTTTCCAATGCTGAGAGAAAGGGTGAAATTCCATTGACTTGGCACTCATTCACCGTATGCTTCCCTTATCGCCTCTAATAAACGATTTGCTGTGTCCGGCCCAAACAATCTTGGGAAGAGTGAACCTATGTCACTCTCAACGATCTCAAGGCACTTGGTCTTAATCACCCTATCCCTCTTCTCCAAATATGCCTTTCCTGCCTCATCCACGTTTCTACGTCCTCCTATGCATCTGTCCAACCATATCCCCAATACTTCTTTTGCTACAGGATGTATATGATCCTTTATAATCTCCTCCATGCGTCCTGCTCCCTCTGTATTGATTTGGATCGTGGTGGTTGTTGGGGATGCAAGACATCGAACGTAAAGGGCAGAGGAGTAGTAAGGTTGAACTTCTGGGAGTTTCTCAATCGTTTGCCTAAGTGATTCAAGCCGGGTGTTCTCGTAAAATGTATTAAGGTACTCGGGATATAAGACTAGGTCCTTTCGAGGGGGCAGATCCAGAAGGAAAACAAGCGATGTAGGGCTACTCTGTATGAGCTCGATCAGAAAATTTGGGGAATCTGTGGAAGTATCCATATATGCTGAAAGTCTTATTATGTTCAGTTCTCCCCCTGTTGGCAGCATACTGTGTATCCAACTTCCTAGTACGAAATCAACCTGAAATATCCAAAATTCCATATATTCCGAATCCCGTAAATGGGACATTAGATCATGTCTTGCACATCAGCAAAATACCAACTGACCAATCTCAGATGATATATGAAGTAATATAATGCATTTACAAAATGAAAACAGCAGTGCATGGTGCTGAACATTTGTGCAACGGCAATGTTTCTGCAGTGTTACTGGGAAGGAAGAACATAGCCACTACCTTGGCACTCAGAGAGAGATAACTAGGTCCTGGGCAACACAGCCAATAATTCAAATACAAAACAACATATGTTGCTGTTTTGATTCCATGAATCAGTTTAAAAACGAACAGGATATCCTTAGATCAACATCATCCCTACCTTTTTCAGCGACAATGATCAACTTTGGTGAATCTGAGCCTAAAAAACTGGAGTTTGGGACCAGAGGATGTTGTTCTAAGCATTCTTACAGAAATGATACATCTAAAATTTACCAGAAGATGCATCACAGAGGTTAGAACTAGGAAGTAGGACGAGCATAAAAACAAGAAAAGCTTATCCAAATCCATTGATCATACTAATATTACCAAACTTCTCATTGTTCCTTCAATTCATTTGATTTTATTCTCAGGTGGGGGATTAAGGCGAACATCCTTATTCTTTCATCCATTGGGTGAAGTCTTGTATTCACTACCTATGGCTATGAATTATATACTTCATCTTGCCTGATCAAAACTTTAATTGGCCAGCTAAGGTAGCAATCTTTAGATTAAATAGAATTATAGGAGGAAATTTGCAAGGTTAAGTCAGGATTAGAATTTTAATTTCAAAGTTAGCACCCTAGGAAACATTAACCTCAAATCAAAGACCACAAGCCAATATGCAAAAATCTGCATCCAAAACCATATAATTAATGCATATAACATGAACGATTTTACCTATTCTTTACACACTTGTCTTGATTTGACTAACAGCAATTGTGGAAAGCTTTCAACAAGCCTTATGACCAATGAACCAAAACTAAATTATTGTATTCAAAAAATAGGAATATCCTAATCACTAGAACCAACGGCAAAACGTTTCTATACCAAAATTTGTGCACATGAACCTAAAAGTACTAGGCATGAAACCCTAAATTCATCAACAATTCAACATTCTAATTCTACCCTTGCAATAACAACGTGTGTTTGTTGAGCAGTTAATCAATAAAAGGATGCATTTTCCGTTCAATTTGAGTTCATTCTTATTCAGTTACTTGAGAAGTTGCCTTCTCAAGGGAGCATACTTGAGTTAAATAAGCAAAGAAATTGAACAGTAGGAATGGGCAGCTTTGAAAATTCCAATTGCCCAAGTTTGCTTGCTTCTTAACAATAAATGAAACAATTTAGTAAAAAAAATTGAAGTGAAAAGTTTAGAAAGTAAAAGCATACCGGAGAAGAGGTATGGCCTGATCTGAAATAAAGCGAGCCATGGAAGTTCCCACTTGTAGTAATACTGTACATCAGAAGGTAGAGTGCATGGTTTGAGCTGAGAATCCAGACGATTCTCCATCGGAGATACGAGATCAGCCATCAGGTTCCTATGTGGGGCAGGGACGAATGGGAAATCCGTGTACTTTCTGGAGGTGATGTCCATGGGAGATGACGACGATGGTGCAGAAGATGCAAAGATTTTAGACCTGGGTGAAGGCGGAGCGAAAGAAGTGAAGTGAGAGGGGAATTTAGAAAACGTGGGAAGAGGACGGCCATTAGTTGTTCTGCTGTCGAGTTGCCTGCCCCTTGAGGGTAAAGTATAGTAATGGTAAGTAAACTTTTTTAAAACTTTTATTTAGGTCTCTTAACTTTTAAAACTTGCAATACAGTCCTAAAATGTTTAATCCATTTGCAATATGGTCCCCGACCGTTAACTCCCTTTAGTATGTTTGCAATATGGTCACTGAACTTTTCAGACGCTTGTATTTAGGTCCCACAACTTTTAAAACTTGCAACACAATCCTCAATTTCATTCTAAATCCCAAATTTCTTTTTGATCTTGAATTTCCTTTTTTGCTTTTCTCTTCTCATTTGCAGCATAACATTTCAGTCGGGGATGCATGGGAAATTCTAATATAACTTTGAATTACGTGGAGGTGTTGACTTTAATAAGGGTCCATTGAGAGAAGACCTGACCAAGGGACTATCGGGACCATCAACGATTCAAGGTGTAATGTTAGATACAAGTCATCTTTGGTGAAGCATAGATGTTCGATGAAATGCTTGTGAGAAAAAATGGGGTTAGAAATGCAGAGTTGACAAATACTACTAAGATGAAATAAGTATCATTGTTGAAAGTCACCAACAAAGCTGGAATTATTTTGTATAAATGACATATAATAATTTTTTGTTTAATCCTTGTGGTCAAAGATTTTCCAACAGATGATCAAATATAATGAAATCTCAAACAGCGCATTCACCTCTCAGTCTCTTTCGCTCACATGCACTCTCGTTTGGTTTTTGTTCTTCAATTTTCCGCCATGTAAAATTGTAAATCCAAGCAGTGCTATGTCTTTCAACTTTTTATTTACAAAGAAAAAATGGAGAAAGAATTGCTGGAATGCAACACCGATTGTATTTATTTCTTAGCATCTCACATCACTTGCAAGAAGGTATATTATTTTCTCTTTTGGGCTATCTGGAAGTAAGCTTTTCCTCTTTCGTAATTTCCCATTTTCAGCTCGCATTGTGTATTTGTTTGTTGAAATTTTTATGTTTCTGGAACTGCATGTCAAGGATCTGGATATTCAGTGTTAGTTTTGAACCAAAACCATCTAATTTTCTTTCCTTCTTCTTAATCAAAACTTTTAGTACTCCTTATGAAAGATATTCAGTCCATCAGAATAGAAGTGAAATACGGTCCTAGACTAAATTTTTTTATCTTATTGTTTGGTTTTTCTTTAAAATAGGGAATTGGTTGTGAGTATCGACATAGTGAAATCGCCAGGCTCAATCTGAGGGACTGTTGGTACTAGTTTATTGGGAATTGTATTGATCTGACCTGTGGTTTTCGGCATCATGTGAGCTCGTATTCTTTTTTAACAAGTTCATTTTAATTATGGGACTGATATATCGTGAACGAATTGGATTTTTTTACATGTTTTGGAAATTTTACAGTTAAATCTATATTGAATTATAGCTTTATAAGACAATTCTGCATGCACGCAACTCGAAAGACATCATGACAGGGTAGTATATTTAGAGCATCTACTTGATATGTTGCCCTGTCATTGCACATTTGCACCTTCATTTCTGGCATATATATGTTTGTTGCAGTGTCCTCTATATTTTACAATATCTTTTATTGCTGACATGTCATGAATTTATAAGAATTATGGGGTTAGTTCCGCTATCTGCTTTAGATTCTCATTATGTTTGGCTATTAAGGAACATTAAACATGAACATTAGAAGCAATTATATGTTAAAAGGGTAGGCCATTAATGCATTTGCAACTGGTAATGTTGTATTTGACATATAATGTATATCTTAAACAACCCATTTGATACCTTAGCTTTTGGAGTGACTATGACCAAACCTCTTTCCCTTTATTTATTAAGTCCTCCTTTGAATGAGTTATTAATTGATATTCTTGGTTTATTTTAGTTATTGCTTGGATGTATGTTGTAGTCACATGAACTAAAACTCTTTACTATTTTCGCAGTCGTTGGATGTGCATGCTTAAGTTCCATCAAAACCTATTAGATTGTCATACCGAAGTGCGACAGCTACGAACAAGACAAATTGGTCTTGTTAATTTTACTTCAACGGTTTATGCAATAAACATGATGGATGCACTTTTTATGTTCAAAGTACGGTAGTCGTTGGATGTGCATGCAACAAACCTCAAATTTATATTGAAGTAAACACTGTCAAATAACAAATTCATGTTCAAAATTCCAAAACACTTCAATTACATTATAAACCCTAAATTAAAGTATTTTAGAATTTAGGGTTTAAAATATAATTGAATTATTTTAGAATTTAGGGTTTATAATGAAATTGAGGACTGTGTTGCAAGTTTTAAAAGTTGGGGGACCTAAATACAAGTTCCTGAAAAGTTCAATGACCATATTGCAAATGTACTAAAGGCAGTGTAACGGTCGGGGACCATATTGCAAACGGACTAAATGTTGGAGGACTGTATTGTAAGTTTTAAAAGTTGGGGGACCTAAATGAATGCTTTAAAAAAGTTCAGTGACCATTAATATACTTTACCCTTAATTTAATGCAAGGGTAATTTAACACAACACATTTACGTTACATGTGATAATCAGATCTCAGATACACAAACTGCTGTTCTAAATTAGGCTCAACATTCGATTCAGTTGAATTTCGGTCGAGTGAAGTTAAAAAGTTTGGAATTAATTTAGTTAACGAATTTTCTTTTATAATTTAAATTTTATTTTATACCTTTTAGTCGAGTCGAGTTTATAAAATTCGAGTTGAGTTGAGTTATTTATGTTTTTTTAATTTCATTATAAATATTTATAATGTTATAGTTATAATTGATTCTAATTTAAATGGTTTCTATAATCATATATATATATATATCTTAATATTTTTTTTCATATGCAATATGCATATACAATGCACAATTAAGGGATTCAACTTGAACTTGAAATCAATCTACTAATTATTACAAATTTTGAGTTATTCAACTCTTATTTTATAACTCAATTTTTATTTGAAAATGTTCAAGTCGAGTCAAATATTTTAATGTTGAATTAAAAAATTAAATTTTTGAAATCGAGTCGAATTTATAAACCCCTAAACCAATCACCATAGAAGAAATTTATTATTATTTTTCATTATCTTTGTCTGGAATTTTAAACTATAAATTTTTTTAAAACGTAATTTTATTATTATAAAATTTTTTAAAGATTGAGATTAATTTAGAATAAGAGTTTATAGTTTGAGGATAAATCTAGAATGTTCAAAAGTTTAAGATTTATTTAGAATGAGAGTCATAGTTTAGAGATAAATTTGAAATATTCAAAAGTTTGAGATCTATTTAGAATGAGAGTCATGGTTTTAGGATGAGTTTGGAATGTTTAAAAATTTAGAGACTAATTTATAATAAAGGACATAATTTGGGGACATATAGTGAAATTTAGTCATAAAATAATATAAACTTTCAATTTTATTTAGAAAACATTATATCTTATTAATTTTAAATTCATACAATAATGTAGTTAAAATTACGTAATAATTTAAGATATTGGTATAAATTATTATAGTGATAACAAAATTTGGGCCCTTTTTGGAATAGTATAATGACCGTAAAAGCACAGAGCAAATAAAAGCCCACTTCCCTCTTACCAAAACAATACAAAGTTTCCCACAGATTCTTGATCCTGAGATTGTCTTCTTTCATCCATTACTCTCTTTAGGGTTTCAATCCTCCGATTCTGTTCTCAAAGATGTGGCACGAAGCGCGGAGATCAGAAAGGAAGGTCCACGACATGATGGACGCGGCTCGAAAGAGAGCACAAAGACGGGCCATCTACCTTGCCAAAAAGACGCGGCGATCCTCAACAATTCATTCAAGTCATCGGCTCTCGCTGCCGTATCCACCGAGACGAAGCCCTTTATCATGCAACTCAAGACCAGCAGGGCTTGTCAGCATCTATTTTCCCTTATATGATCTTCTTATTCTTCCATTAATTATCTCTAATTTATTCCTTTTGTTTACAGGATTCCTTGGAATGGAAAACAAGATACTTTGATCGATAGGTAGTTTTGTTTTCTCATTTATCTTGATTACCAGGATCCTTTTAGACTAGGTTTAAAAAAATTAATTCCTTGTGCTCAAAATTTAGGTTTGATGGCCGAGCCCTACATGATTTTATTCGGGAGCCCGGGACACGCCATTTTAGGAATCAAGAGAAGTCCGAAAAAGAAGAAGAAGTAGAAGAGTTTGTTAATTTCGAGCGATATCGAGATTTAATTAAGCATCGCCGTAGAGGATGTCGGTACTTTGTTATTTCTCTGAATCGATAAATTGTGTGTTTAGTCCTGATCATTTCCAATGTCTCTTTTTTTGTTTTTATTGCAATGTAAGATAGAAGGATATAAATCTGTTATAAGAATAGCGATGAGTAATCAAATGAACTTTATGAGATGAGACTTGTATCTTTTGACAGTTACCGATGAGGATGGTTTACAACAAGTGAATTTGGAAATGGAGGCAAAAGTAATCACACCATTTCAACCAAACAGGTTTAATATGTTCTTTCCTATACTCTTTGTACCCCTTTGATAAGATATGTATGCATGTGATAATACTACTCAAGGGTTTTTCCCATAAAAATATTAGTGTTCGCATATTCAAATTTCTAAGAGTCTGGTTCTCTACAAATACTTTTGCTTCATGATGCATGCTGCGTGTTGCATGAGGCTCTGGTATGATCATAGACATGGAGATAAATGGTGGTTGCAGGAGATATGTTTTCTGTCTCGTGCTGTTTGGAAATAAATGTAGACAGATCTTAGTTTTATTAAAGAGGATCAAAGTTATAAACTTGGGTTTCTTTTTATTTTTCTTTCCATATGGCCTTTAGAAATCATCTTTGAGGGGTTTATTCTCTGCTTTAGTAGTTAATTTATTGCAAAGAAGGAAAAAAGCATTTTCCAATGGCTTTGGTTCATATATCGTAAAGATCATTTGGTGGCCTTCTTTTAAAAGTTTTTCTTTAGATCGTTTCTACAGCTGATGAGCGTCCTTCATTTTTGTTTCTTTGGCATGCACGATATGATTTCATCTTGAGTGCCCTGTTGGTTGATTTCACTGATGCTGATGTGTCTGACTTCTATCTATGGTTATGCTGCTTTTTTCTTTTTGTTTTTTTGGGTATATTTGGCAGACCACAGCCAGCACAACCAACCAATAAAGGTTCTTATTCCCAAGTTGGATTCTCTTATGATGGAAATGGGAAAGAAGAAGCTCATTTTTCTGATGCGGATGAAGAAGATGAGGATGAGGATGAAGAAGAAGATGAGGATTTCAACAGTGATGATAGTAATGATGAAGGAATGGATATAATAGCAAAAGAATTTGGTGTGAAAAGGTATGGTTGGCTTGTTTACATGGACAAAAAAGCAAAAGAGGAGGAAAAAAGACAGAAGGAAGTAATCAAAGGTGATCCTGCAATTGTAAGTTCATTAAGATTTATTGTTTATAGTTGCAGTTTATTATTAATATTGTTGATAACACATCTTAAATTCTAAACTTTTCAGAGGAAATTGAGTCGCAAAGAAAGGAGGACAGCTTCTCAAATAGAGAGGGAGAGAGGAAGAGAAGCTGCTCGGATAACTGGAGCACGAGTCCTTCATAATGACCCCTACCGGTAAAAATTTTAGAAGATATTTGTTATGAGCTTGTAGAATTGGGGTAGGGGTGAGATCCATTCGGTTTGGTTCTCGGGTTTCACGTTAATTTTTGATTTTGACTTTCTTTACTTTATTTTGACAAAATGGATTTGTTTAATTTTTTTATTTTTTATGTGATAAATTTTCAATGTCTTTTTACATAAATATTTCTAAAAAAAATAAAATTTCAAATAAAAAAAAAGAATTAATTATTCTTATATAATGCTTGTAAGTTATTTTCATTATTTGAAATATAGAATACTTATTTTTCCATCATAAAAAACAACCAAACACTTTGGTTCGGTTTTTGGTTTAATCGCTTTTTTGCTCAGCCCTAGAATTGGGTATGACATCATGACTGACTTGCTGATGATATCTTTTTCCACATACAGGGTGTCTAGGCGGAGTCCAACCTATGATGCTTATCCACGTTCTAGGAGGTATATACTTTCCTAGATTTCTGTTGAAGCTGTTATTTGAGGCTCATAAATAGATTTTATGTATTGATTTTCCTATTCAGGTCAAGATCACGTTCATATTCTCCACCATACTCAAGGCGCCATATGCATGGTAGTTATTCTGATGATTCTCATAGAAGTAAAACGAAGGCTCCAAAATAGAGTATATTACAGAGTTTGGAGGCTCTGGAGACAGGGATGAAGTAAGGCTTGAAGGATTTTCTCCACCATCATCTCCTCCATCTCAGTCTGACAAGTTGAACCGGTCGGAGCACTCCACCTTTAATTCTTGCAAAGATAGATTGGACAGTCTTTTCTCTGCTGCAGCTTATCCCAATTTTGTTGCCTGAGGCAAACTTTTCTGGTTTCAAATATATCTGCCCTAGGGTTATCGTCATAACTGGAAAGAGGGAGTTGGAAGGAGGCTTCCCTTCTAAAGCTCACATTCTTCCTGAATTGGAATTTCTGTGAATGCTTCCCAATATTACAGAACCATAACTATGGACGAATCTAATGTTTTTCCTTCCCTGCAGGCTATATTCCGGTCAAATACTTGAGGCACTTCATGTTTATCCCGCATCTGGTGTGTCTCTTGATAAAGAAAAGAGCAGTGAAGTGTCAAAACCAACAGTAAGGTATCACCATAATTTTTGCTTCTATTATCATATTTATCATGCCTTGAATTTAACAGTTGTATTTCCTTTCTGTCAGTGGACTACCAACTTTGGCCAAGTTGACAAAAGCAAGTGCCTCTGGAGGCCCCTCCAAACAGGGGCCGGTTGAGAAGAAAGAAACTCCTCAGGAGCGGCTAAAAAAGATTATGAACAGACAGTTAAATAAACAAAGTATGTGTATACATATCATGTTTCCCCCCCCCTAGATAGCTATTTATTTTATCTGTAAATATACTTGGAAGAAAAGAGAGGCAGTAAGTTGGTACGAATGGTTTCAGAGTTTGTAGTGTTACACATTTTCTGGAGTTGTATTCATATGGTTTAATGTCTTCTATAGTTAAGAAAGACACTGCTGCGGAAATGGATAAGAAGAGAGAACAGGAGTGTCAAAGACTGGAAAAACTTGCAGAAACAAGCCGATTAAGTTGTCAAAGGAATCGCAGCCGCAGTAGGAGTTACAGTCGCTCTCCTCCAAGGCTATATCTTGAAGTATTTTTATCTCTATGTTTTATCCATATGGCTGATGAATATTTTCTGCAGTATAATAATGTCTCCTTGCAAACTAACCAAAGACAATGAAATTTTTGGGTTGTCCCTCGGTTAATTTATTATTTATGAGGTAACTTGGAGGTATTAAGATGCTGTAGTAGCCTGGTATACAAAAGAGGAGTAGCGGCCTGAAGTTTAAACAAAATAGACATCCAGAAAATTTGTCTTAGTTAATACCATATGCATTTTCTTTTTCCTTTTTTGCCCCTTTTGTGTTGTCCACCTGTCAACGGCTTTAGGGTGATTATTTTTTCTTAACTGCTGTTGATTATATTTTCCGTCCAGTTGTGTCTGATATTTACAGGGCAACTACGCATTTTAGCTACATGCAGTCTTTTAGTGTGAAAACTTCTTGTTCTGCTCTTTTAAAAGATGTAATATGTATCTGGTGGATAATTTTTTACTGCAGAAGGTATCGACGTAGTAGAAGTCCTAGTAGGAGTTCTAGAAGATATTATTCTCGCTCACGATCTAGGTCTCACTCTCACTCCCGTTCTCGTTCGGTTTCCTGCTCACCAAGGTTGTTTTTCTGCTCTGTTAGTGGGACTTGTTTTCTGTTGCCTGATATGTAATGCTTGGAGGCTGATTTAGGGTTTGCATAAAATTATAGGGTAAGAAGTCATTCGAGGTACTGAATAGGTGATTCCGGCAAATGTCGGAGGCAAAAGTATTTGATATCATAATTTAGTGCAGTTATCTTGCGATGCTAGTTTTGGTCTCCAGCATGTCAATATATTTGCCATATATTGTAGGGTGTTGCTTTCTAATGAGTTATGCAACCATCTTCTGGACTTTATGGAATTGTATGTGTAATATAACCCAGTTAATTTTATATGCTCGGATCTCTATATTATTATTATTACTATTGCAACTGAAAAATGCCTCCTATAAAACCCATTTTGCATTCTATTTGGAATTAAAAAAAAATGGAGTGGGAAAAAGGACCATTGGATCATGTGCAACAAATACATTTAGTATCTCATTCTAACATTACTAAATGGGTTGCTAGCATGACGTGACACAACAAAAGTAAATACTTGTTTTTTATTTATGTTTTCTTTTCGTCAGAATATAAAAAGTTGGGAAATTGTTTATGAGATGCAAGTTAGCTTTGTTTCTGTGGGTTTTTCCCTTCCTTTTTCGTTACAATGGGTTAATCTATCAATTTTGTTCGTCTTTGGTTTACTTTTGCTGATTGAATGTCTTATGGTTCTGGGTTTGATTGCTACTGTTTGAATGAGGAAGTTTTGTTATTAGGAAATTGTCAGCCCAATACATGAGCAAAATTCATTTACCAGTCGATTTGGTAATAAAAAAAATCCTTTAAGCCTCTCAAAATTTCAAAAAGTTTAGTTAGACCTCAATTTTTTTTTTAAAATATATATAAACTGAACTCTTTAAATTTTATTTTAAACTTCTAAAGTTTTTGAAGTTTTTAAATTGACCCTTCAAACTATATCACTATGTTCCGTTACTATTATCACAGTAAATATATACTCCAACGGGCTCTAGCCTTGGGTAAGGATCGTTGTATATGGGAATGCGGAAAACATGAAAACTTCTCGGTCAAATCTGCAAATAACAAACTTTCTAGTTCTACTTGGCAGCCAAGGAGTAGCTGGACATCAATTTGGAGAATCCAGGTTCCTGAACACAAAACATTTCATTTGGCTCTCCTTACGCGACAGGCTTCTCACCAACGTGAATAGGTGGAAACGCAATCTTACTAGCGATCTTGCTTGTGAAATTTGTGGTACCAGTGATGAATCTTCACTGCACATTCTCCGCGACTACACTAAATCACCTCATCTTTGGGAGTCCCTTATCCCTAATCAGCACTTGCCATATTTCTTCTACCTCCCTCTGGACCGTTGGATTCTCGATAACCTTGCCACACCGCAACTCTTTTCAGGTACAAATCTTCCATGGAAAATCCTTTTCTCATCACTAATATGGCAGGTTTGGAATCGTCGTAACTCCACAATCTTTAACGGTGAAGGCCTTTCCAATATAGAACTATTTCATACTAGTGCATCTTGGGCTCAATGCTACAATGATCCACCGGCTCTATCAACTCCACCACCGAGGAATCCTGAATCTATCCAATTGTCCCCTGCAGCGAGTAGTTGGGCTACTCTAAACACAGATGATGTAGTTGATCCCCGCAACTCCCGCAGTGTTATTGGAGGCGTTATACGAAGCCCCGAGGAGTAACCTACCGTCCTCCGAACTGAACTTTGGGGTATATATGAGTGGCTTAATCTAGCTTGGAACTATGTTTATGACAAGATCCAATGTTAAACGGACAACACAGAGGCAATATAACTTAATTATTTCTGTTGCTCCCTCATCGTCTCCCATGGCCCTTCTTCGCATGATTAGTCAGCTTTCTTCTCGTAGTTAGTTGTTGGAATTCAAGTTGATCAAGCGTAAAGCAAATTCGGCTACGGATAACCTTGCTAAAACTGATGTCAATATCGATGGAACCACTCGTATCATCTCAGAAGCTCCACCTGCTTTACAAAGTATTCTTCACCGTGATTTCTATGGGCCACCTCACTTGAGGTCTAACGCCCCTTAATGTTAAATGGCTCTAGCCTCTTTACTACTAGGAAAAACAAAAGGCTTTCTTCATGGTGATTTTCATAAAGAGGTTTACGTGAAATTATCTCATGATTTTAATGTTGTCGGTCCAAACCAAGGGTGTCGCCTACAAAAGTCATTGTATGGGTTAAAACATGCTCCAAGATGCTAGTTCACGAAATTATCTAATGCGTTAAAGATTTATGAGTTCAAGCAATCATATTTGGACTATGTCTTATTCACTTTAGGCATAGGATGGTTCTATGTTGAATTACATTATCATCTACGGAAATCATTCGGAAACCATACAAAAACTTAAGTCCTATCTCAATGATTGTTTTCACATGAAATTTATGTACTTTGATATACTTTTGGGGGGTTGAAGTAGCTCGTGGACTAGAGAGCTTTATTCTTAATTTATCAACGCAAGTATGTGCTCGATAACATTTATGAGGTAGGATTGTTAGGTGCATGGCCGACACTAGTACCATTGGAGAAGAAACTTCATCCTATGTTGTCGACAAGCTCAGTTTTAGAGGATCCCAAGCCCTATGTCGACTGGTTGGATGATTGATATATATTTGTTTCAGTAGATCCAATTGTAATCACCATTTTTCAACTATATGTTATATATTATTATTATCATTATTATTACAAATAAATATTACTATTATTATTATTTATTATAAACCCATTACCCAATATTCAAACCTATTACCCAAAAATTTCAATCCAGTTACAAACCCAATATCCAAAATACTCGGACCCAAACCAAGACCCAATCTTGTGCCCAAAACCAAAACCCTAAATATCTAACCTAACCTTAACCCTAACACATCTTATCAGTTGTCGCCACCGCCGCCAAAGTTGAGCCCCATAGCCGCCAATCAAACTCGCTCCACGTCCAGCCGTACCGATCGTCGCCGCCGTCGTCAAGCCTAGCCAAACAAATCTGTTAGAGATCTCAATAAACCCTAAAAAATTTGGGGCATTAAAAACCCAAAATCATCACAAACAGTGATGACAATATATTAGGTTTCCTTTTGTAATTTTTTTATTTATATCTCTGTAAGGTTCAGGTATAAAATCCCGAGACAAAGCATGTATGGGGACTTTTTTCCCATTGATTTTTGAAGCAATACAAAAAGAAAGAAAAACAAACATTTTCATAGGTAAATTTTTTTCTTCGTTTTTTAGCAAGTTTCAAAAATAATAATAAAAAACATAAGGAAGTCGGAGAGTTATCTGAGAGGGGAGTCGAACCGAAGGGTCAGTTCATCTTCGCAGTGGTCAGAGATAGGGGAGAGCCGAAACGTTGAGGTTTTTTTAGGGTATTTAGGAGCAGTATTTGGTAATTTTGACCCCAAATTAAGATTTAGAAGAGTGAAATGAAGCATATAGGTTTTTTTTGGGTCGGTTTAGGAACTCCGGCCACCGTGTGTGGTGGCCGAAACAGCAGTCGAGACAGAGGCTAAGGGGCCGACTGGGGGTCGACCAAGTAGAGGAAAAGTAGAGAGAAGATGAGAGTTTTTTTTTTGTTTTAAGTTACAAAATGAAGAAAAGTAGATTTTATAATATAAAATTAGGGGTTATTTTGTCTTAAACCCCCCTAAGATTCTCGTGTTTTTGCACTTTGGTCACCTACGAGGACCAAAAATATTATTTTCCCTTTTTTTATATTGCATCCATTTCGTTATTTTCCCATTTTTCATGCTATGTATTGATTGGTATAATTACATTCATGTCCCCCTGATTTTAGCATATTTTTGCATTCTGGTCATCTGTAGGGATTATTTAATTTTATTTTAATTTTGTTGGATTGATTTTATAATTTTTGCATTTTTATTTAATAGTGTATTTTAGGCTTGTAAAAAATGAATAATTATTCTTTAGTCCCTCCAGTTTCAGCGTGTTTTTATATTTTGGTCATAACCTGTTTTTTATTTTGTTTTGATTCAGTTACTTAATTTTTAATTTATTTTAATTTGGTCCAATTATTACATGTTCATATTTTGTAATCCTATTAATTTAATGTCAATTCGATTCAATACCTTTATATGTAATTTATTAGATTTCAATTAAAATATGTTTATTTGTTTATTTCTTTCTTGCATTTAATTTATATAATTGTTTGTTTGATATTTAAAATGTAGGCCTTCATTATATATTTATTTAATTTAATTAGCCTTTTTAGAATTTGTCCTTAGATTATATCTTTAAACTTAAAATTTGATTTAGTAATTAGGGTTTCATCTTAGTTTTAATTAAGGAACAATTAGATTCGAGTTTTCATATAAAATGCTTGATTACTTGAGTCGATTGTTCAAATTACCAAATTGTTAATCATTGACTAATTTTAAAACTTATTTAGTTCAATCCCTTAATTTTTAATAGTTAATTAGAACAATTATTAGAGCTTTGATTTATTGGTTAGTCCTTAAACTTTAGCTATTATAGATTTAGACCTTTTACTTTAGACGTTACACTTAGGTCCCTGGACTTTAGTTCCTTTCATTTTAGTCCTTTTAGAGCCTCCACTTTAGGTTAGATTTTAATCTAGTCCCTTTAATTTAGGGAGTAATCTGAGTTGGCCCTCACCTAAATGCTCAAGGGACCATCTCGATCATTCGATTTAATAACAAGTTAAAATCAAATATGATTAATATTATAACCTACATTTTTAGGTTTAGTCCTCTAGATTTTTTTAATTACATAATTTGACAACTTTTAGCTAGAAATCATTTAACAAATTCACATAGTAAACTTAGGATTATAAATCGATTGACTGATTAATTACATATATTTTCAAACACAAGGCAATGTTCACTTATTAGGTAGTCAATATTATATCTCCTGCAAGTATGCTCAGGGGGTGACTACTGGTGATTCTCGAAATGGGTCAACATACTTTTCAAGACTGCATCATGATTTCTAAAATATCGAGGCAATGTTTGGTTATTGGGCACAACAGCTGATCTCCCGCATTCATGCTAGGGGGCGAATACTATAGGCTTTAATAAACAAATACCCTTTTAAACTTTGCATCCATAATGATTTTTACAATAAATAAAGTTCAAACTCAAAATTTTTGATTTTAAATATAGGGTAATCAACTAGGTACCAATTTTTGGGCGTTGTGGGAGTGCTAATCCTTACCCACCCATAACTAACTCCCGAACTTATTTTTTGGTTTTTATAAACCCTAAACTTGGTATTTTAATAAAAATAAAATGTTTTATTAAAATCACCCGATTTTTATGGTGTCCTGATCACACCTTAAAATGATTGGTGGTGACTCCTCACATTTCAAAACCTTTTCAAAGAAAACCCCTAAGTCGTACCAAGTTCAACTCCGCTGGGGAAACATTTTGTTTTCCAAAACAACTTGAGAATCAAGCCACTAATTGGCTACCCTATATTTAGGATTCTAGAAATTATGAGTTCAAAATTATTTAATTTACAGTTCATTGTGTTGTTTCAAAGAAGAAAAAAGAAAAAAGATTTTCTCTGGTTAATGCTTATACTTTTGTGAATATTTAGGATTGTTGCATATCATAGCCCTAAACCCAAGCTCAATACCAATTTATTTAAGTAGGGGAAACGTCAAACCTCATAGGGAGCATTGGGCTTTCTCGTGTGGGTCTGAAAAATTACCTCTGGAAAGCATCCTAAGTTGCCTCTCCGGATATCAGTTCCGAGATAAGCTTTTAGTGGTGTGATCCCCTGAGCTGAATCCGATTCACAAGTCTGTAATGTGCTAGAATCAGAGTCAACCTTAGTAGGTTGTAAAGATGGCTTGAGAACCTTCTTAGAACCAAACCTCATCTTAAGAATTTAGTAGACCTACCCTGCTAGAGCCATGTGGATAACCTAAGAGGATTAGAACGCATGCGGTTAGGATTTTAATTTTATTTTGTGTATTTTATGTCTATAATTAGTAGTTGTTATTCTTCGAATTAATTTAATTAACATTCATTATTCTTTGAATTCTTTATTTAACTTTACTAACATATTTATTTTGTCTCTTTTTTGCATGTATCATTTTCATTCTCATTTCATAACATTGCATAGAAGATACTGATTCCCGAATTATTTGGTTACTGTAAAAAAGGCTTGAGGCAGCAATGTCTTCCGATAAAACCGAGAATGTGATAAATGTTTAGACTTGGTCAGAGTATGGACAAGCGCGATTTGGGGATAATATTGCAGATGGTGAAGAATCTTGATGCCAGAGAAGGTTATTATTGGAGTCAAGCAAGCACATTGGGCAAAGTTATCAAGAATTTGGGCTAGTTGGGATGAGACTGAGAAAACACTGTTCAAAGAAGTCTATGGAGACATAGTAGAGTTATTAAGAGTACCGATCAATACAATTGTTGTTTAACTTTGGCGGAGTGTTGGAATCTCGCGTATCATTGTTTCACCTTTGGCAAAGTTTACATAACCCCTACCCTCGAAGAATATACTGTTTTGCTGAACATACCAAATGTCAAAAGACATTCACTTTACACTAAGGTGATCCGACCCAAAAGATTCGCAACCAAGATTGTCACTCTGACTAGGAAGACAAAAGAATGGGTCGAAGAGCATATTTAGAGCTACGGGATCTCGTGTGCTTAATTAAAAAGCTTGATCTATGAGCAAGCACCATCCAAGAAAAGAAGAGATCAGTTTACACTTGCAGTATACGGTTTATTAGTTTTCCCGAGAAAGGAATATCACTTTGATATTTCCATAATAGATTTTGTGAAAGTCATTACTAGTAAAACATATCATGCACCGACCATCCTAGTAGAAACATTCATGTCTTTAAACTAGTGTAGGTGATCAGGTGGAGGTCAGTTTACTAGTTATGTATCTCTATTGATGGTATGGTGGTGGAGCTATTCTTGGATAGTGGAAAAGGGTTGGTCTAAAAAACATTAGTTAGATTTCTCTCCCTTGGCGGATTTCCTTGACAAGTTCCATATTCTAGACTCTCGTAAAAGAAAAGATTAGATTGAGGCCTTACGAAATATGAAAGATACCGAAGTAGTCTAGAGAACGTATTGGTCATCCAAGGAAGACATGTTATACAGATGCGACAATGAAAACATTGTTATATCACATGGACTATGGGGAGGAATTGGTTACACTTACTTGATGATACTTCGATAGTTTAGTGCCTGAAGATTCATACCAGCTACTCGTGGATTGAAAGAGATATATTTTTCCTTTTCTACCCTAAATTATAGAGACCGAATCTTGAAGATATACACTGCTTGGCAAAAACAATGTTTTATGGATTTCAAGATGATAAAACCATCATTCATATCGACCTATGAGGTTTGGAGGACATGGAGAATCAATGATAATACCCCAAAACCCAATTTAGAAGATGAGTTGACCATGGAGAAACAATTAAGAAGGCTCTCGACTGAAGCTAAGCTATTAAGAGAAAAAGTCAGGCTGATGAATCTGGATAGAGAAAAGGAGCAATGAAGTTTATCAAATGAGAAAATAATGTGGGAACTTGAACTAGTAAAGTGAGATGGGGTGGTAAAATAGTTAACCAAGGAAAAGGAAATAATCCAAGAGAATTTTTATGCCCTGGATCGAGATTTCAGAGACTTAGAAAAGAACATGAAATGTAAGGGCCTACATCATATTGCTAAGGCTTTGAAAATGAAACTAGATGGAGTAGAAAAAAGTAAGAGAATAAGCCAGGAAGAAAAGAAGCGAGATGTGTAACATGCCCAGAGATTAAGGGAACAAAGGGATAAGGCCAATCAAGAGTTAGAGCAGAGGCGAGCACAAATTAAACAATGTGAATCAAAACTAATTAGCTTGGAGGAGGCTTTTCATAATCCTTACAATAACAATGACATTTTTCTTCAAAAAGAGAATGAAGCCTTGAAGAAAAGAATAGCTGAGTTGGAAGGAGGTAAGTTGATTTACTCATCAGCCCAAGAAATGGCTATACAAAAAAAATAAAGCTTTGAAGAATAAGATTATTGAGTTAGAGGCTACAGTGCAAAGAGGCCATGAATGAATCCAACAGCTAGAAGGAAACCGACCTTTAACTAATCAAGAGCTTAGAAATACACTCGTCAAGCTAATGATACCATTCAGATGCAACATGAAGCGATAGAGAAGACAATAGATCAATCTAGTAGGGTTTCTCAACAAGTCTTTGAGGGTTCTAAAGAAGTTGTTGCCTTGAGAATTTTTGTGGTTCCAGAATCTAAAGAAGAACGACGCGTTATTGAAATGATGATGGAGCTCAAGAAGTCAATAGATAGGGCTAGATATTATATGTAGTTCTCTGTTGATGTACTGTCTTTCCCTAAGTGCTTAGGCATTATGTGTTGTTGAAAACTTTTTGAATGAATTGGTTATTTTGGAATCACTATATTTTGCACTAGCATTTTCTTTTTTTTAATCTTTAACTCTTAATACATGTAATTCTAAGATTCATTTATTTAATAAGACACTAAATTATAAAATATGATTTCTAATTGTTTGTAATGATCCTGACCTTCACCTCACACCCCTACGGTACTCGTAAGTCAACCAGGAAAATGGAAGAGAGACTAGCCTGAATCGAGCAATATCAATGAGACACACAAGAAGAAATGAGAGAGAGGCTGAATAAAATCGAAGCAGATACGACAAGCTCACAGCTTGACTTACTGAAGCCGATTGAGGACATATTTAAAAAATATTCGACTGCTGGAAAGGCCACTGCTGACCATTCAGTATCGTTCAACAAGGAACCCTTACATCCACCAAGTTTTGGACCTGAATCATCTCACCTAGCTGGCTATGCCTCTGACCCTCAGCGTCCATCGGGTTTTACACCAGATCCCCTGCATCCTATAGGTTTTACACATGTGCATGTTTCTATTTAATCTCCAGCTCCACATGAGACTCGACCTGGAGTCTATGTGGCCAACCAACACCACCACCCATATCCTTCGTTCCTAGTAAATTATCCATATGTAGCCAGAGTAAGACCTGTAGAATCGGGCATCGAAGAACTGTCACCCGAATAATGAATTGGCAGAAAAAGAGAAAGTCAATAGTGAGCTCACTCAACAACTTAAGAATATAGAGGAAAGGCTAAAGTTGATAGAAGTAATTGAGTCATTTTATGAAATGGACGCCAGAGAGCTAAGGTAGTCCCCAACCTTTATCCTCCCCATAAAGTTCATTATATCGAACTTCAAAAAGTACGATAGGGCCAACTGTCCATCTGCCCACCTCACTATGTATTGTAAAAGAATGGCTGGCTATACCAAAAATGAAAAACTGTTGATACAATATTTCCATGATAGCTTATCTGGGTGTGTTGTGAAGTGGTACAACTCACCCGAGACGTCCATAGAGCCAAACAAGATGAAAGCCAAGGTAGCAGTAGTGTCAAAAATCTTTAACGAAGAACCTCCACCAGTAATTAACGAGCCAGTGAAAGAAACTCAGGCTCGTGAATTCCTGAGGTTCCTAAAGCATAGTGAATACAACGTAGTAGAGCAACTTCACAAGGAACAAGCCAATCTCAATATTAGATCTGTTAATCAATTCAGGGGTGCATCATAATGCCTTGCCAAAAAAGCTAAACCAAACATTCATCCCTGAGGATATATCGACAGATAAATTAGATCGAATCGTGGGACATATAGCTGCAGACAATTATATCACATTAATAGACAATTATGTCACATTCACTGATGATGAGATCCCATATGGTGGGATGGGATCCATCAAAGCTTTAAATATCACTACTCATTATCACGACCATGTCCTGCTAGGGGTTTTAACAGACAATGGGTCCGCACTAATCGTGATGCCTTTGGTTACAATGCAGAGGATGCCCATGGATAGCTCACATATAAGAGCTTACCACAATGTTGTCAGTGCATTCGATGGAACCCAAAAAGACGTGATGCGTAAAACGAAGATACCCTTGTTGATTGGAACTACCATATACAACATTAAATTTGTTGTGATGGACATCCACTCGACCTACAACTGTTTATTGGGAAGATCCTGGACCCATGTTGTAGGGGCAGTTCATTCGTCTCTACATCAGAAGTTGAAATTCGTGATTGATGGGAAGTTGGTCAGCATCGGGGTTGAAGAAGAAATCATTATTTCAGTAACATCCGATGCCCATATATCGACGTCAACGAGGATGCCTTGGAATGCTCCTTCAGGGCTTTAGAGTTCATCAATACATCATATGTTGTTGAAGGAAGCAAAATTTAACACCTCGTGCTATCTGATTATACCAAGATGGCATTAATACAAACTCTGAGAAGGGGGAAAAGACTGAAAAATAATTGGGTAGGAATCTACAAGATGGTATGAACCATAACTATTGAGTGAAAGAGGGATCATTTTGGGTTTGAATTCAAGCCCATATTCTAAAAATGTGGCCAAGAGAAGAGAAAGAGGGTTGAAGCAAGAAAAGGCAGAATGAAAAGTAAGGATATCCTTGGGGAACGTATGTTCTTCCCTTCTATTGAGAGTTATTTCAAGTTTGGAGGAGTATACAATATGGAGCAACAACTGACCAATACTATCAAGATTGAGGAGCTGATGAAAAAAATAGAATATGATAGGAGAAACTTTGGAAGGACTACTTGTCAACATGATTACCAAGGGCAACCAGCCTGGAAAGTTTTTAGCTGGAATTTGTCCTTGCTTCCCTGGTGAAGAACTCGACAATTAGACGATAGAAGACCTCCATGTAGTGTTTAGGGCTAATTCAAAGTGATGCTCAAAGATAATTTTTGTTAGCATTTAAAAGTATCAAAAGAACTTTTTGTAGAAATCAATGTTACCAAAGTTGATTAATGAAAGATAATTTTCTTATTTCTCAAATGGAAATCATTTTTATTCTTCGTATTTTGTATCACGTTCTGCATCATATTCTTTATTATGAATTTTTTATTCTTTACATTCATATTCTAATATATCCGAGCTAAATTTATTCAGATGTCACAATAATACTAGCATGAATGTTCCTGAAGTCAGTCACAACATAGATTTTGAGCGACCTTTGTGTTTGGAAGAAGTTAATAAGTGCAATGATAAGGAAGACTGTGAGGTTCCTAACAAGTTATTAAGATTCATGGAAAAGAAAGAGAAACAGATTCTGCCCTAGAAGGAAGAAGTAAAGCTTGTGAATTTGGGAATAACAGAAATGAAGAGAGATAAAAATTGACACTGCTCTCTCAACTGGAATAAGGCTAGAATTGATAAGTTTACTCCAAGAGTTTAGAGATATCTTTACATGGTCATACCAAGATATGCCTGGGTTAGGCACTGATATAGTAGTCCATAGGTTTCCAATTAGACAAGAATGCAAGCCAGTTTAGTAGAAAATTAGGATAATGAGGTCAGAGATGCTATTAAAGATCAAATAGGAAGTGACGAAACAAATTGATGCATGTTTTCTTCCAGAGGAAAAGTATCCCGAATGGGTAGCCAATACAGTTCTGGTACCTAAGAAAGATGGGAAGGTTCACATGTGCATGGATTATCGGGACCTTAAAAGGGCTTGCCTAAAAGACAATTTTCCTTGCCTCATATAGATACTCTAATGGACAACACTACAGGGCATTCATGGTTTCCTTCATGGATATCTTCTTGGGATATAATCAGATCAAAATGAATCCTGAAGACATGAAGAAAACAACATTTATAACTATACGAGGCACTTTTTACTATAAAGTAATGTCGTTTGGATTAAAACATACTGGGGCAACCTATTAAAGAACCATGGTAACTCTCTTCCATGATATGATGCATAGGGAAATTGAAGTATATGTGGATGACATGATTATCAAATCCTGAACCAAAGAAGAACATATACAGAACCTAAGAAAACTCTTCCAAAGGATGAGAAATTATCAATTAAAGCTTAATCCAGCTAAACGCATATTTGAGGTAAAATCAGGTAAATTACTTGGCTTCATGCTGAGTCAAAAAGGAATCAAGATCGATCCAGACAAAATCAAGGTAATTTAATATATTTGAATACCTCATACACTAAAAGAGGTTTAAGGGTTCCTTGGAAGACTGAACTATATATCTCAATTCATTTCTCAGCTGACTGATAAATGCGATCCAATGTTTAGATTGCTCATGAATAATAACCCTGAAGTTTGGAACGATGAATGCCAAGAGACTTTGGATATTATTAAGAAATACCTGTCCAATGCTCCAATCCTAGTAGTATCAGTGTCTAGTAGACCGTTAATTCTATACTTAACGGTTTTCAAGAATTCAATGGGGTACGTGTTAGGGAAAAATGATGAATAAGGGAAAAATAGATAGCCATTTATTACTTGAGCAAGAAATTCACCAATTGCAAGACTCGATACCCACCGATTCAAAAGTTGTGTTGTGCTTTAGTTTAGGCAACCTAAAGGCTCAAGAAGTACATGTTATACTATACTACGTGGTTAATATCGAGGATGGATCCCTTAAAATTTCTGATGGAATCTCCTGCATTGACTGACAGACTGACGAGGTGGAAGATGTTGTTATCTGAATTTGATATTGTGTATGTGAGCCAAAAGGCAATACAATGGAGTTCCATAGCCAACTTTCTTGCGAGTACTGCCTCGGAAGATTAAAAGCCTTTAAACTTAAATTTCCCATACGAGTACCATGGACGAAAAATCCTAGAAATTATACTTTGATGAAGCCTCTAACACTTTAAGGAAAGGAATTGGGCAGTGTTGATTTCCCCAGAAGAAACCTATTATCCATTCACAAGTAGATTGGAATTCTTTTGCACCAACAACATGGCATAATACGAAGCATGTATTATGGGGTTAAAAGCAGCCATCGAAAGAAAAGTCAAAACACTTAAGGTATATGGAGATTTCTCCTTAGTAGTGTATCAACTAAGGGGAGAATGAGAGACAAATGACCCAAAATTAATTGAATATCAAAATTTGGTCCTCGAACTATTAAAAGAATTTAAGGATGTTACATTAAGATATCTTCCCCGAGAGGATAATCAAATGACCGATGATGTAATACCCCAAACACCGAGTCAGTGACAAAAATATAAGAATTTAAATTTAGTGGTTTAATTGAAATAAAGTGAAAAGTTCAAGGATTAATTTTGGAAATTTTGTTTAGGATTTGATATCAAAGTTGGAATATTGAAAGGGCATTATGGTCTTTTTAAAGGAAAAGAGTTTTATATTCCCTTTTAATGGATATAAAACACATGAGAGAATGAAAGAGAAAGAAAAATCTGGAAACCATTGTTATATTCTTCATATTTTTCCTGAGCTCCATTTCAAAGGTGAGTTGATTTCAAGTTGTTTGTTCCTTGAATTTTTAAGTTGATTCTTGTTCTTTGGGTGATATATAAGCTTAAGGAAAGCTTCTGGTGGATTAAAACTAAAAGATGAGTGAATTAGTGATGAAATTGTAAAATGGGTTGTTAGGAGATTTGATGAGACTGAGTAGTAATTCAAATTCTAAAGGCATATTTGACTTGTCAAAGGTCTAATTAAGGGATTTGAAGTATTATAAATGATTTAGAACATGATTGAAAATATGACATGATTTTTATTCTCAAGTGTTTTAGTGGGATTTTGGATGTTTAGGAGTGTTAAAGTGATATAAGTTGGTTTTACTAAGCGTAGTTGAGTTAATAGGCATGAAAGGAGATAAAAGTGGGAGATTTGGGTGAGTTTTGGTTAATTTTTGAAAGAAATAGGTAATTTCTGGGCAAGGGTATCATTACTAGAAGATCAGTACTGATACTTCAAGGCAAAAATAATTTGAAATTCGAGGAACAATATCGATACTGATTGATGATTGTATCGATACTGAAATGAGAGTATCGATACCAAGAGTAAGGTATCGATACTATTATCAAGTATGAAATTCCAGAATGCCAAAATGGTATCGGTACTGAAGTGGGTATCGATACCGTAGAAGGGAAGTATTGGTACTGTAGGAGGGGTACCGATACTAGTGCGCCTGAAATTGTGAATTAGGTGTTTCTTTTAGCTTAAGTTGTTAATGATTGGTTAATAATAATATGAACTTCAATATTCATTTCGATTGTATTATTGTGTAGACATTGAACGAAGAAAAATTATGGGTGATTCGACATTATAAGTTACCGATCAACAGTGATAAGGATTTTTTCTAGAACTTACGTGAGGCAAAGGTGAGTGAAATTTACTTATTTAATATTCGATATGAGGACGACTTGCGATAATCCAACCTTAGAGTTTTTGATCGAAAACCTTTCTATTTCTTTTATGTTATATTTCTACAATGTTTTATTCAAGCTATATTTCTTAAGCTATGTTTTGATGTTTATTTGTACATGATTATGAAATTGTGATATGTGAATGTGCATATACGAAAATGCTCGATGTGAAAGTGCTTATGTGAACAAGACACACTATGAATAATGAAATGATAAATAATTATGTGGTTAAAAAGCCCAAGGTATATGTAAAAGAATTAGAGGTATAATTGGTATGCCAAGAGTGGAGGGTTCTATGTGGTTCTTCGGGACAAAACTATGTGGTCTTTCGGGACAAATATATGGCACTTCGGTGCAAGTTATGTGATTTGTGGTGACAACATTATTGGACAACCTCAATATACTCAAATACCTAGAGTTCTCAATAATATACATTGGGCTATTGAAAACAAAGTTATATAAACTGAACCATGTATAAAAGTATACATTCTTGTTATGTAAAGTAATTTGAATCCCTTATGAAATGTTTTTATGAAATGAATAAAAATTTAGTTTACAAAGTTTTATTTGAATCATACTTGCCTCACTAAGTCATCGACTTAGCATGTGATTATTTAACACCTAGGTTCGAAGAAAGCAGAAGAATAAAGCTAGAAGAGGATATCATACTCTTGAGGAGGGTCAGATCAGACCAGTTTGAACGTAGATTCTTTATTTTGGTAATTTTGTTGGCATGTACTATACATTTTAAATTGAAATGCTCTGATCTATTTTGTAAACTTATACTCTTTGTATTTATGTAAATTATTAAGTATTTTATTTAAATATGAATGTGAGTTTTTATTATTTACTTTAATTCAAGGGTTCTACCATTTTAATACAAATAAAAGTTTAAATTTTCCACTACTTTTAAGAGTCAATGATTTGAAAAGTCAATGTGACACCTCAGATTCGTATCCAAATCGAGTACGGGTTGGGGTGTTACAGATGCTCTGGCTATGTTGGCTACAATGTTTAAGGCTAATAGGAAAATATACATGATGCTAATCAAGATGCAAGTGTATGAAACCCTGACATTTTATTATCTCCTAGAAGAAGTGGACGGTCATCCAGGGTACTATGATATCTTACAGTATATGAGATACCAAACATATCCTCTAGGTGCATGTGAAGTCGACAAGAAAACAATCAGAAAAATGGTAGTTGGATATTTCCTCGATGGAGAAATCTTATATAGAAGGGGTAGTGATCAAGTCTTGTTAAGGTGTGTGACCACCAAAGAAGCAAAGAGCATTATGAAATAAGTGCATGGTGGAACACATGCAAATGGTTTATCTATGGCTAGGAAAATCATGAGATATGGATACTATTAGGCGATGATGCATACAGATTGTGTCAATTCTGTAAGAAGATACCACAAATGCCAGATATGCGCGGATAAAATTCAGGCACCATCTTTACCTCTACTTGTTATGATCTCACCTTGGCCATTTTCCATGTGGGTATGGACGTAATTGGGGAGTCGCACCAAAGGCTTTAAATGGGTATCGTTTTATCTTAGTGGCAATTGATTATTTCACTAAACGGGTAGAGGTTGCTTCATATTCCAATAACACGAGATCTACAGTTTACAAGTTCATAAAGAGAGAAATAATATGTCGTTATGGGTTGCCTAAAAGGATTATCACAGATAATGCTACTAATCTGAATAACAAGATGATGAACAAACTATGTGTGCAGTTTAAGATAAAACATACCAACTTCGTAACCTATCGTCTGAAAATGAATGGGGTATTGGAAGCAGCCAACAAAAACATCAAAATGATCATTACGAAGACTATTGAAACCTACAGAGATTGGCATGAGAAATTACCCTTTGCCCTATATGGATATAGGACCATTGTGCGAACATCGATAGGGGTAACCCCTTTCTCTTCGATCTATGGAACAGAAGAATTCGTACCCATTGAGGTTGAAATTCCATCACTTTGAGTCTTGAAAGAAGTAGAGTTAGATGAAGCCAAATGGGTTCAATCTCGGGTTG
Source organism: Hibiscus syriacus (assembly GCF_006381635.1). NCBI lineage: Eukaryota > Viridiplantae > Streptophyta > Magnoliopsida > Malvales > Malvaceae > Hibiscus > Hibiscus syriacus. The sequence continues at coordinate 7,140,616 of NW_024063533.1, read as the reverse complement.
ATCAACTAAATCTTATTGAAGAAAATAGACTGAAAGCTATGTGTCAAGAACAGATAAAAAGGATGATGCGAGCCTATGATAAGAAAGTTTGCCCGAGAGAATTTTGAGAGGGTAATCTAGTGCTTAAAAGGATCTTACCTATTCATAAAGATTTATGTGGGAAATCAATGTCTAATTGGGAAGGGTCATACGTTATTAAAAAGGCCTTTTCCGGATGAGTGTTGGTTTTGCCAGAGATGGACGAAAAAAAATGATGAGTAACCCAATAAATTCAGACTCTGTCAAGAAATATTACGCTTAAGAAAATGATGATGAAAAAAAGAAAAAAAGAGAAAAAAAAGAGAAAAAAGAAAAATAAAAGAAAAATGAAAATAAAAATGAGGGTTCAAGATGAAAATCCATAAAGGATGTCTTGAAACCAAAATGAGTATTTGAATTGAAAACCTGAAAAGGTGGCTCAAATGATTTTGGTATTGGGGTATCTAGGAAGTAAACCCGCTTGAAATTTTGGTCATTCGCGAGAGACTTCACATCTATAGACAGCTTCGTGACATTGAGATCTCCCAAACAGAGGATCACCTCGAGGTGTTAAATTAACTGATTCAAGAACATTTATGCTAGAATTCATTAGGACATATGCCTTTTATTTCCAGAGTATTTACTCAATTCTTTCAATTGCCATGATTATCACTTCAAGTTTTAGATCATTCATTTCTTCATGTCACAAACAGACTGACATAACTCAATTTCAAACAAGTAATTTCTCGGTATTACTTTAAATTAACCTATAAAATACAAGGGATCTAAGACAAGCCACCATGTCGATATTTACACTCATTGAAGCAAGTGGTTGACAGAAGGCGACACAATAGATGTTAATAGCCCAAATGAAAAAATAAAAAATAAAATAATAATAACAAAGTTCGTTCCAAGGCATATCTCTGGCAACTCCAGGGCAGAGGCAAGAATAGAATATTAAGAGATCAATCTTAATTTTATTTATGAAGAAGGTTAGGATCACGAATCAGGTAAAGACCTAACAAAGAAAAGAACTTGAAGAAAATAGAAAAACAGAGATCTACAAGACCTTATAACTCGAAACGCAAAAATCATATCATGCATATTTAGGCATTTGCAAAAATATGAGCATACACATTCATTTTTCATCAAGTTTTGAACATCTGACAGGAATTTAAAGAGTCAACAAAGATTTTATTTCACGACTTCATGAGGAAGAAGAAGATTTCAGTAAAAAAATCATTCCATATCAGTTACCATTGAAAGAAATGGATCTTGGCAAAAATTAAGGACCTTCAGGTCATTACCTTTGGGTACTTTAAATGCAAATCACTGATATGTGATAATCTTTTGCAGGTTTAAAAATTTTCAAATAGAGGATAAACCAGTCAACATTTCCAATGGGAGAGTTCATAATGAGAAGAACTCGCCTGATGAGGGATAATAAGTTCATAATGAGAAGAACTTGTTCAATCTTAGCACGATTCCATCACAGAAGGAGGTGGATTAACATTTCCAATGGGGGATTTCATAATGAGAAGAACTCATCCAATGAGGGAGAAGAAGTCCATAATGAGAAGAACTTATTCAAGCTTGGCTCATCCATCGTATATGGAGTTGGAACAACATCATCACTTTGTTCGATTCCATCACAGAAGGATGTAGATCAACATTGGAGAGCTCATAATGAGAAGAACTCATATGATGAGGGAGAACAAGTTCATAATCAGAAGAACTTGTTTAACCTTAGCTTGTTTCTATCACATAAAGAGTTGGAACATCATAATACTTGGCTCATCCATCGCATATGGAGTTGGATCAGTATCATCGCTTTGTTTGATTCCATCATAGAATGAAGTGGATCAACATTTCCAGTGGAGAGTTCATAATGAGAAGAACTCATCCGATGAGGGAGAAGAAGTTCATAATGAGAAGAACTTGTTCAACCTTGATTCGATTCCATCATAGAAGGATGTGGATCAACATCTCCAGTGGAGAGTTCATAATGAGAAGAACTCATCCAATGAGGGAGAAGAAGTTTATAATGAGAATAACTTGTTCAACCTTGGTTTGATTCCATCACAGAAGGAGGTGGATCGATATTTCTAATGGAGAGGAGAGTTCATAATGAGAAGAACTCATCCAATGAGGAAGAAAAAAATTCATAATGAGAAGAACTTGTTCAACCTTAGCTCGATTCCATTACATAAGGAGTTGGGTTAACATTTTCCCAGAGAATAAGTTTATAATGAGAAGAACTTGTTCAATCAGGTCTTACCCATCGCAGAAGGAGGTGGATTGACATCCCCAATGAAGAGTTCATAACAAGAAGAACTCGTAACTTGATACATAGAAATCACGTTGAAAAATGGTGCTTTGTGTCTTTGCTCTATTCCCGTTCCTCTGTAATTAACGAAGAGGGGCAGCTGTAATCACCATTTTTCAACATTATTAGTATTATTATTATTATTATTACAAATAAATATTACTATCATTATTATTTAATATAAACTCATTACCCAATATTCAAACCTATTACCCAAACATTCCAACCTAGTAACAAACCCAAACCTAATATCTAAAATACTCGAACCCAAAACAAGACCCAAATCCAAGACTAAAACCAAAACCTTAAATATCTAACCTAACCCTAACAAATCTTATCAGTAGCCGTCGCTGCTGCCAAAGTTGAGCCCTATAGCCGCCGATCAAACTCGCCTACGTATAGTTGCGTCGATCTTCACCGCCGTCAAGCCTAGCCAAACAAATCTGTCAGAGATCTCAATAAACCCCAAAAAATATAGGGCATTAAAAACCCAAAATCATCATAAATAGTGATGGTAGTAGATTAGGGTTCCTTTTGTAATTTATTTATTTATATCTATGTAAGGTTTGGGAATAAAGTCCCAAGACAAAGTATGTAAGGGGACTTTTTTCCTACTCATTTTCGAAGCAATGCAAAAAGGAAAAAACATTTTTAGAGGTAAATTGTAACATCCCAATCTTTGGGTTAGTGACCAAAATGTAAGAATTTAAAATTCTACGATTTAATTAGAATAACTTGAAATGTTTAAGGATTTATTGTGGAATTTTGTGTAGGATTTGATATCAAATTTGGAATAGTGGAAGGGCATTTTGGTCTTTTCACAAAAAGATTTTATCTCTCCTTTTATGGGATATAAAACACATGGAAGAGAAAGGAAAAATCTGGAAACTTTACTTATCTTCTTTCTCCTTGCTCGTGGAAGCCATTTCAAAGGTGAGTAAGTTTTAGTTGATGATTTATTGAAATTTTTGGGTTGATGTTGAAAGCTTAGGTGTTATATAAGCTTAAGGAAAACTTATAAGGGATTAAAACAATAAGAGGAGTGATTTAGAAATGAATTTGTAAAATGGGGTTTGAAATGAATTTTTGATGTGGTGTAGTTTTTGAAGTTCTATGGCTAAATTTGACTTGTCAATGGTATAATAAAGGAGATAGAAAGTTTAGAATGGATTAATAACATGTATGAATTTGAGTTTAAAGGCCTAAAGGGGGATAAAAGTAGAAGATTTAGGTAAGTTTTGGTTGATTTTCGGAATGGAAATGGTAAATTGGTAAATTCTGGCAAGGGTATCGATACTGAAATAACAATATCGATACTTTAAGGCTAAATTAATTGGAATTCAAGGATCAGTATCGGTGCTGATTGAAGAAGGTACCAATACTGAAATAGTAAGGTATCGATACCATTTTTCAAGTTGAAATTCTAGAATGTTGAAATGGTATTGGTACCGAAGGGGGTATCGATACCATAGAAGGTAAGTATCAGTACTGTAGTGGAAGTACCGATACTATTGCACATGAAATGATAAATTAAGTGTTTCGTTTAGATTAAGTTATTATGATTGGTTATAAACGATTCGAATTTCGATATTCATTTTCGATTGTTTTTGTGTAGGCATTGATCAAAGTCAAATTTCGGACACTTCAACGTTATAGATTATCGATAAAAAATGTTAAGGACTTCGTTTAGGATTTCAGTGAGGCAAAGGTAAGTGCAACTTCTTAGTTTTGCATTAGAACTAAGGAAGACTTGCGATAAGCCAACCTCAATGTTTTCGATCAAAAACCTTCCAATTTCTTTTATGTTTTATTTTTACAATGTTTTATTCAATTTATATTATGTAAGCTATGTTGATGATTATGTGTATAAGATTATGAAAATGTGACCTATAAATATGTGTATCCGAAACATTCAATGTGAAAATGCCTATGTGAATAAGAGATACTTCGAGTTATAAATGACAAATAATTATGTGGTTAAAAGCCCAAGGTATATGTATGAGGATTAGAGGTATAGTTGGTACGCCAAGAATCAAGGGTTCCATGTGGTCCTTTAGGACAAAATTATGTGGTCCTTCGGGACAAAATTTTGTGGTCCTTCGGGATAAATATATGTGGTCATTCGGGATAAAATTATGTGGTCCTTCAGGACAAACCTATGTGGTTCTTCGGGACAATTATATGGCACTTCGGTTCAAATTATGTGAGTTGTGGAGACAACATTAGTGCACAACCTCAATGTACTCAAATACCTAGAGTTATCAGTAGTATACGTTGGGCATTGAAAACAAAGTTATATAAAATGAATAATGTATAAAAGTATACATTCTTGTTATGAAAAAAAATTAATTTAATTCCTTATGAAATGTTTCTATGAAATAAATAAAGATTTTGATTATATAACTTTAGTCTCTTGTAATTACCTCACTAAGTCATTGACTTAGCGTGTGATTTCCTCACGCGTAGGTTTGAAGAAAACTAAAGATTGAAGTTTGTTGTAGATAGCATACTCCTATGAAGATCAGATCAAGACAAATTAAATGTAGGTTCTTGAAAATTGTTAATTGTTGGCATGTAATATACGTTTAATTTGAAATGCTCTGATATACTTTTTTTAAACTCATATTTTTGTATTTATGTATATTATTAAAGACTTTATTTAAGTATGAATGTGGGTTTTGTTAAATACTTTAAATTAAAGGGTTTTATTTATTTTATTATGAATAAAAGTTTAAATTTTACTTATTTGTTAATAAAATATGATTTGAAAAGTCAATGTGACACCTCAGATTCATATCCGAGTCGGGTACGGGTTAGGGGTGTTATAGTTAATGGTATCAAAACTATGGTTTAATTGACTTTGATTCAAAACAAAGTCGTTTTTGTTTTAAAAATCATACATGCCAACTTTTAGTTAAGTCTTTATGATCTGATAAGGTAAATAGTATGTTATTCTTACTAATATAATAGTGAATTGATCTTATTAGATATCATATTTTGAGGGATCCCAAAGTGAAGCGGCAAATATGAATGAAGGAAGTAGTAACTCACCTGCGCCGAGCATTCAGGGTGAGGAGCATGCACATCAGGGAGTGACTGTTAAGATCAGGGAACCTTTTTCCAGATGTTGGACGTGATTCTGATGCATTTCCAACCGTCGGCTCCCTTAGCTCCTAAGATGAATGTTGCTAAGGAGCTTATAAGTCTAGTAGGAGCACCTGAGTTTAAAGGAGAAGTTGAGGAAGGTCCAGTTACCGCCAATCTGTGGCTCAATGACCTTAAGATAATGCTAGAGAATCTTCATTGTCCTGAAATGGAGAAATTGGATGGTGTAGTTTTGTTACTGTCAGGTCAAGCCAGAATTTGGTGGTCTAATATGACGATGAGAGTTGCAAGGGACCAGGTGACATGGTCGTTCTTCTTAGAAGAGTTTAAGAACAAATACATCGGGGATTAGTTCATTCGTCAGATGAAGTAAGAATTCATGAGCTTAAAGCAAGAGAATCGCACTGTATATGAGTTCGAGTGCGAATTCAACAAGCTGAATAGATTTGCAGTGGAGTTGGTCCATATGGAAAAAAACTCCTATAATTGGTTTGTGGAAGGTTTACGTCCTCGATTAAAAGAGTTATTGTTGTCACTCAACCTCTCTTCATTCCAAGAGGTAGTGAAAAGAGCCAAAACCTTAGAGCGAGCTCAAAATTAGAGATTTATGGAGCAAATGACGCAATGGAATAAGAGAGCTGGTGCCTCATCTAGTGCCTCGCAATCCAAGAAAAGTCAAGGTTCGAGTTTTTGACCTAAGACTAGATCAGAATCTGCGTCATCTTCAGGTAGAGGAGTAAATCTTGGAAGAGCCAGACAAACTCACTCAGTGGAGTCAAGAGTAGATAAGCCAAATCAATGCAGCATTGTGGAAAATCTCATAGTGGCATGTACAAAAGAGTCTCTGTAGCTTGTTTTAAGTGCGGAGATGCAGAACATTTTATTCGGAATTGCCCATTGATGATCGGAGAGCCTGCTCAAACAGAAATATCCACTGCTGCACCTATGAGAGGTAGAGGTCAAGAAAGAAATTAGTCTGAGTTGACCACTCAACCTAAAGTGCGCTCCACCACTCGAGTGTACAATCTAAAGACCAGTGAAGATTATGATGATCCTGAAATCATTGCAGGTACTTTTCAGATAGTTGGTAAATCTGTTTTAATTCTGATTGATCTAGGATCAAATTATTCTTATGTTAGTATTAAACTGGTGAAAGACTTGAGAATTCTGTTAAAACCTATTTATAGCAAGGTAATTATTACTATTCCATTAGAAAATAGTGCTCGGGTGAGACAAATCTGTCGAGGGTGTCCTATATGGATTTAGGGAATTGAATTCTCTACTAATATAATGAAATTACCCTTTGACGAGTTTGAGGTTATCTTAGGTATGGATTGGCTCTATCATTATCATGTTAATGTGGATTATCGATTCAAGCAAGTTATGTTGAAAAGTCTTGATGGATTGAAAGTTAGTGTGGTCAGCGAGAGAATCAATCTCTTAGCTAATGTGATATTAATGATGTCGGATCGAAAGTTAATGCTACAAGGATACCAAGATTATATCGCCAATGTGATCGATACTAAAGCCAAAGAAATAAAGTTTGAAGATATTCCGACAGTCAGAGAGTTTCCAGAAGTATTTCCGGAAGAATTACCTGGTTTACCTCTAGAAAGTGAGGTTGAATTTCAGATTGAAGTGATGTCAAGATCAACACCGATTTTAATGTCTCCTTATAGGATGACCCAAAAAAACTGGAAGAGTTAAAGATTCAGTTACAAGAGCTTTTGGATAAGGATTTATTAGACCCACTATGTCACCTTGGGGTGATATAATATTATTTGTAAAGAAGAAAGATAGTCTGATGCACCTTTGAATTGATTATCGACAACTCAACAAGGTGACCATAAAGAACAAGTATCTTCTTCCAATGATCGATGATTTATTTGATCAACTCAAGGGAGCTGCAGTGTTTTCTAAAATCGATTTACGCTAAGGGTATCATCAATTGAAGATACAAGGAAACGATGTTCCAAAAGCGGTGTTTAGGACTCGGTATGGTCATTACGAATTTGTAGTAATGTTATTCGGGTTAACTAACGCACCTGCAACGTTTATGAACCTTATGAACAGAGTTTTCCAATTGTACATTGATCAATTCATGGTTTTTTTCATTGATGACATTTTAGTGTATTCAAAGACAATGGAGGAGCATGATGCCCATCTTCGTGTGATTCTTCAAACGTTACAAGACAAAAAGCTTTATGCAAAGTTCTCTAAGTTATAGTTTTGGCTAACTGAAGTGTCATTCCTTGGACACGTGGTTTCTAAAGAGGGAATTTGAGTGGATCCTCAGAAGATAAAAGTTGTTCTAGAGTGGGAAAATTCGAAGAGTGTGTCAAAGGTTAGGAGTTTCTTGGGTCTCACAGGTTATTATCGAAGGTTTGTCAAGAAATTTTCAATTATATCTCTGCCTTTAACCAAATTGTTAAGAAAAGATGTGTCTTTTGATTGGACTCCTGAGTGTCAAAAGAGTTTTAAAGCATTGAAGAAAGTTTTGACAGAAGCTCCGGTGTTAGTGCAACCGGAATCGAACAAGGATTTTACAATTTTTAGTGACGCTTCCCATAGTGGTTTGGGATGTGTATTAATGCAAGATGTAAAGGTAGTTTCTTATGCTTCAAGATAACTTAAGCCCCGTGAGAATAACTATCCGACACGTGATCGTGAATTGGCAGCGGTGGTCTTTGCATTAAAAATTTGGCGCCACTATTTATATGGTGAGTGTTGCTACATTTTCACCGACCACAAAAGTTTGAAGTATTTGTTGACTCAAAAGGAGCTTAATTTGAGGCAAAGAAGATGGATGGAATTACTCAAGGAATACGATGCAATTATAGATTATTATCCTGGGAAAGCCAATGTAGTAGCTGATGCTCTTAGTCGGAAGACTTTTACCTCTTTGCGTAGGTTAGATGCCCGAATCTTGTTAAAGGATAATGGTGCATTAATGGCTAAGTTAACATTAAAATCGGTATTGTTAGAGCAGATTCACAAAAGAAGGATGAAAAACGTTTAGTCTGTTTTGATCAAATAGAAAATGGTGAAATCAAGGACTTTGAAGTAAAGTATAATGGATGTTTATACTTTAAAAACCGAGTTTGTGTTCCTAAAGATGACGAGTTGAAAAGAGAGATATTGTATGAAGTACATTATAGTCCTTTAACTATGTACCCAGGAGGGAACAAGATGTATCAAGATTTGAAAGAGCGTTGTTTGTGGCTAGGAATGAAAAGAGACATTACAGAGTTTGTATCAAAGTGTCTTAATTGTCAACAAGTAAAAGCTGAACATCAAGTGCCTTCGGGATTATTGCAACCTATTTCAATTCCTCAGTGAAAATGGGAAAGAGCTACGATGGATTTCGTAGCAGGATTGTCGCTATCACCAAACAAAAAGGATTCAATTTGGGTAATTGTGTATCGTCTCACAAAGACTACGCATTTCATATCAGTGTGAACGGATTATTAAATGGAAAAGTATGCGGAATTATATATCAAGGAGATAGTGCGACTAAATGATGTTTCAATTTCAATAGTTTCTGATAGAGATTCCATATTTACTTCGAGATTTTGGAAGTCTTTGTAAGGAGCTTTGGGTACCCGATTGAATTTTAGTACGGCTTTTCATCCACAAACTGATGGCCAATTAGAGCGAACGAATCAAATTATGGAAGATATGTTGAGAGCGTGCGTGATCAATTTTTTTTGGATCGTGGGAAAAAAAATTTGCTGCTTGCGGAATTTGTATATAATAATAGCTATCAATCAAGCATTAAAATGCCACCTTATTAAGCATTGTATGGAAGGAAGTGTCGAACACCACTTAATTGGTATGAATTAGAAGATCGAGAAGTTCATGGCCTAAACTTGATTAAAGAAGTTGAAGAAAAGGTCCAGGTGATTCAACAGAATCTTAAAGTGGCATTAGATAGACAAAAGTCATACGCGAATTTGAAGAGGACAGATATTGAATTTCAAGTAGGAGATAAGGTTTTCCTAAAAGTATCACCTTAGAAGAAAGTACTTCGTTTTGGGCGTAAAGAAAAAACTCAGTCCTAGGTTCATTGGACCCTATAATGTTTTGAAAAAAGTGGGTCCAGTAGAATATTAGTTAGCGTTACCACCAGAGATGAGATCCACAATGTATTTCATGTGTCTATGCTTCGACATTCTATTAGATCCTGTGCACATTATAACTCCAGACGAGATAGAATTTCATTCTGACCTGACCTACGAGGAAGAACCGGTACAAATTCTAGCATATAGAATCAAGCAGCTAAGGAATAAGATGATTTCGCTAGTTAAAGTTCTCTGGAGAAACCATAAAGTAGAAGAAGCTACTTGGAAACGTAAAGAAGATATGAGGAGAAAATATCCCCACCTCGTTGTGCAATGAAAATTCGAGGACAACTTTTCTTAAGGGGGAGATTTGTAACATCCTAATTATTGGGTCAGTGACCAAAATATAAGAATTTAAAATTCAGTGGTTTAATTGGAATAACTTGAAAGTTTAAGGATTTACTATGGAATGTTATGTAGGATTTGATATCAAATTTGGATTGGTGGAAGGGCATTTTGGTCTTTTTTATAAGAAGAAATTTATCTCTCCTTTTATGGGATATAAAATACGTGGAAGAGAAGGGAAAAGTCTAGAAACTTTACTTATCTTCTTTCTCCTTGCTCGTGGAAGCCATTTTAAAGGCGAGTAAGTTTTAGTTGATGATTTATTGAAATTTTTGGGTTGATGTTAAAAGCTTAGGTGTTATATAAGCTTAAGGAAAACTTATAAGGGATTAAAACAATAAGTGGAGTGATTTAGAAATGAATTATTAAAATGTATTTTGAAATGAATTTTTGATGTGGTGTAGTTTTTGAAGTTCTATGGCTAAATTTAACTTGTCAATGGTATAATAAAGGAGATTGAAAGTTTAGAATGGATTAATAGCATGTATTAAGTTGAGTTTAAAGGCCTAAAGGGGGATAAAAGTATGAGATTTAGGTAAGTTTTGGTTGATTTTCGAAATGAAAATGGTAAATTCTGGGCAAGGGTATCGGTACTGGAAGAACAATACCAATACTTCAAGGCTAAATCAATTGGAATTCAAGGATCAGTATCGATACTGATTGAATAAGGTATCGATACTAAAAAAGGAGTATCGATACCAAGAGTAAGGTATCAATACCATTTTTCAAGTTGAAATTCCAGAATGTCGAAATGGTATCGATACCGAAGGGGGTATCGATACCATAGAAGGGAATTATCGATACTGTAGTGGAAGTATCGATACTATTGCACATGAATTGATAAATTAAGTGTTTCTTTTAGCTTAAGTTATTATGATTGGTTATAAACGATTCGAATTCTGATATACATTTTCGATTGTTTTTGTGTAGACATTGATCAAAATCAAATTTCGGACACTTCGATGTTGTAGATTATCGATCAAAAAAATTAAGGACTTCGTTTAGGATTTCAGTGAGGCAAAGGTGAGTGCAACTTCTTGGTTTTGCATTATAATTGAGGAAGGCTTGCGATAAGCCAACCTCAGTGTTTTCAATCGAAACCTTCCAATTTCTTTTATGTTATATTTTTACAATGTTTTATTCAATTTATATTATGTAAGCTATGTTGATGATTATGTGTATATGATTATGAAGATGTGACCTATAAACATGTGTATCCGAAAACATTCAATGTGAAAATGCCTATGTGAATAAGAGATACTTCGAGTAATGAATGAAAAATAATTATGTGGTTAAAATCCCAAGGTATATGTATGAGGATTAGAGTTATAGTTGGCATGCCAAGAGTCAAGGGTTCTATGTGGTCCTTCGAGACAAAATTATGTGGTCCTTCGGGACAATTATGTGGCACTTCAGTGTAAATTATGCAAGCTATGGTGACAGCATTAGTGCACAACCTTAATGTACTTATATATCTAGAGTTCTCAGTAGCATACGTTGGGCATTAAAAACAAAGTTATATAAAATGAATAATTTATAAAAGAATACATTCTTGTTATGGAAAAAAATAAATTGAATTCCTTATGAAATGTTTCTATGAAATAAATAAAGATTTTGATTATATAACTTTAATCGCTCGTAATTGTCTCACTAAGTCATCGACTTAGCGTGTGATTTCGTCACGCGTTGGTTTGAAGAAAACTGAAGATTGAAGTTTGTTGTAGATAGCATACTCTCATGAAGATCATATCAAGACAAATTAAATGTAGGTTCTTGTAAATTGTAAATTGTTGGCATGTACTATACGTTTAATTTGAAATGCTCTGATCTACTTTTGTAAACTCATATTTTTGTATTTATGTAAATTATTAAAGACTTTATTTAAGTATGAATGTGTGTTCTATTAAACACTTTAAATTAAAGGGTTTAATTTTTTTATTATGAATAAAAGTTTAAATTTTACTTATTTGTTAATAAAATGTGATTTGAAAAGTCAATGTGACACCTCAGATTCGTATCCGGGTCGGGTACGGGTTAGGGGTATTACATAAATTTTTTTCTTCGTTTTTAGCATGTTTTGAAAATAATAATAAAAAACATAAGGAATTCGGAGAGTTACCTGAGATGAGAGTCGAACCGAATGGTCGGTTCATCTTCGCGGTGGTCGGAGATAGGGGAGCTGAAATGTTGATGGGGTTTTTGGGGTATTTAGGAGTAGTATTTGGTAATTTTGACCCCAAATCGAGGTTTAGGAGAGTGAAACGAAGCATATAGGTTTTTTTAGTTGATTTAGGAACTCTGACCATCGTGTGTGGTGGCCGGAACAACGGTCGAGACGGAGGTTGAGGGGCTGACAGGTGGTCAGCCGAGTAGAGGAAAATGAAAAGTAGATAGAATATGAGAGCTCTTTTTTGTTTTAAGTTACAAAATGAAAAAAAAGAAAAGTATATTTTATAGTATAAACTTATGGGTTTTTCCATCTTAAGTCCCCCTAAGATTCCTGTGCTTTTGCACTTTGCTCACCTGCGATGACCTAAAATATTATTTTCCCTTTTTATATTACACTCATTTCATTATTTTCCTTTTTTTCATGATATGTATTGATTGGTATAATTATGTTCATGTCCCCCTGATTTTAGCGTGTTTTTGCATTCTGGTCACGTGTAGGGATTATTTAATTTTATTTTAATTTTGTTAGACTGATTTTATATTTTTTGCATTTTTATTTAATAATGTATTTTAGGCTTGTAAAAATGAATAATTCTTCTTTAGTCCCTCCAGTTTCAGTGTTTTTTTTATATTTTGGTCACTAACCTGTTTTTTATTTTGTTTTGATTGGGTTACTCAATTTTTAATTTATTTTAATTACGTCCTCTTATTACATGTTCAAATTTTTTAATCCTATTAATTTAATGTCAATTTGATTCAGTCCCTTTATATCTAATTTATTAGATTTCAATTAAAATATGTGCATTTGTTTATTTCTTTCTTGCATTCAATTTATATAATTGTTTGTTTGATATTTAAAATGTATGCCTCCTTTATATTTATTTAATTTAATTAACATTTTTAGAATTTGTCCTTAGATTAGATCTTTAAACTTAAAATTTGATTTAGTAATTAGGGTTTCACCTTAGTTTTAATTAGGGAGCAATTAAATTCGAGTTTTCTCATAAAATGCTCAATTACTTGAGTCGATTGTTTGAATCCCCAAATTGTTAATCATTGACTAATTTTAAAACCTATTTAGTTTAATCCCTTAATTTTTAATAGTTAATTAGCACAATTATTAGAGCTTTGATTTATTGGTTAGTCTTTAAACTTTAGGTATTATATATTTAGACCTTCTACTTTAGACTTTTACACTTAGGTTCCTGGACTTTAGTTTCCTTGCATTTTAGTCCTTAAATTATTAAGTAGAACTTTAAATTAAAATAATCAATTTGGATAATTAGAGCCTCTACTTTATGTTAGATTTCAATTTAGTCCCTTTAATTTAGGGAGTAATCTGAGTTGGCCCTCGCCTAAATGCTCAAGGGACCATCTCGATTATTCGATTTAATAACAAGTGAAAATCAAATAGGATTAATAGTAGAACCTACATTTTTAGGCTTAGTCCTCTAGATTCTTTAATTACATAATTGAAAACTTTTAGGCTATAAATCATTTAACAAACCCACCTAGAAAACTTAGGATTATAAATAGATTGACTGATTGATTGTATATATTTTCAAACACAATGCAATGTTCACTTATTATGTAGTCAATAGTATATCTCCCGCAAGTATGCTTAGGGGGCGACTACTGGTGAATCTCGAAATAGGTCAACATACTTTTCAAGACTGCATCATGATTTCTAAAATATCGAGGTAATGTTTGGTTATTGGGCACAATAGTTTATCTCCCGCATTCATGTTTGGGGTGAATGCTATTGGCTTTAATAAACGAATACCCTTTTCAACTTTGCATCCGTAATGATTTTTACATTAAATAAAGTTTGAACTCGAAATTTTAGATTCTAAATATAGGGTAATCAACTAGGTACCAATTTTTAGGTGTTGTGGCAGTGTTAATCCTTCCCCATGTGTAACTAACTCCCAAACATATTTTCTGGTTTTCGTAGACCCTAATCTTGCTATTTTGATTAAAAAAATAAAATGTTTTATTAAAATCACCCGATTTTTATGGTGTTCCGATCGCACCTTAAAATGATTGGTAGTGACTCCTCAAATTTCAAAACCTTTTCAAAGAAAACCCCTAAATCGTACCAAGTTTTCCCCACCCGAGCGAAAAACAATGTCGTCACCAATTTATCCTATAACATTCATGTACTATTCTAGTTTATGGAAAAACCTTATGAGGAATATATAAACCCGATCGAAAAACAATGTCGTCACCAATTTTCTTAACATATTGACAATGCATATACATCCTACAAACGTAATTGCTTGAATTTAAGATTTCTAGAAAGAATAATCTTCTCTTTTACTACTGAGGCCACTTGATGAATTCAGAGTTTTCATATTATGTGATCGTCCAATACTTTGATTTTTTTTTGTTTCGGAGTAAACTATGAAAATTGAATCTGAAAAGCTTAAAATAAAACCTAGGTGACCAATTATTTCTTTAGTCGCATAATCATTAAAACTTTACCCCTCAATCCTGTTCACATGTTGGTTAGTTACTCATTTGTATCCTTTCATTAGTGTTATATTTTTTTATTTATTTTTTGAACAATTTCTTGTTAGGGGAGAGAGAATGAGAATTTTGCTTTAAACTCACAATCTAAGAGAAGTGAGAGATGTCAACTGAGAACTTTTAACTACCTATTCTAAAAATTATTAATTATTATATTTTATTTCTCAATACTTGCATTTTAATGTGTTTCATGATATTAGATTGGGTCCAACAATTTTCTACTTTAATTTCCATGTTGAAAAATAATGTCTTTTTTCTCTCTTTTTTATATATGCATCAAATCAAGATACACTTTATTGATTAAAATATTGAGTTTAATATTTGTGAATGACAAGATCAATATATTGAGAAAAATAGTTCAACAATAGTAAGTGTCTAAATCAATCTAATCTTAAAAAAATGTTAATCTTGACATCTATAAATATCGAGATACATAATTAATCAAATCACATTAATAAAATAATTTTGAGAGATTTAAAAATTGAATATATATAAAAAAAAATCAATATACCAATCTCACAACTTGCATGTGTTGAGATGTTATCATAAATTATAAATTCGATATTTTGATAATTAAATTTTAAAAAATAAATTTCTAAATTAAATATTTTTAATAAGTCCGTCAAAATTCAAAGTACGATTAAGTTTTAAAACTTGGTAAAAATGAGCTTATGTGAGAGATGAAATGGTAATGATTGTTGGAATGAGCAAAAGAAGGTTGCATATATCCCAAGGAATGCAGCCAAACAATTGAGACAACACACGTGGATTATCCCTAATTATCAACTAAACAAAACAAATGGGGTTTTATTAAGATTCAATGATGATTAATTAATGTTTGTTGCTACACCTGGCATGTTCTTAATAGTTCCTATTGCACAGCTGTCACTCAGCAGAGTCGTCAGTGTAAATCCATGTAAAAAAAGACGCTGCCGCCCAGAATTAATCCTTTGGATTATTATTATATTTGGTAGTGTTCAGACTTTTTCAACTCCACACTTGATATTTTTGAATTTAAATTTATTTACTCTGTGGCAAAAAAATAATTCTTTTTTATTTTTTAAATTTTAAGTTCAAATCATTTCGTCTAAAATATATATACATTATTAATTAATTAAAAAAATTAAATAAATAGTATCTTATATTATTAAAAATATACTTTTAAATTTCATGTTAAGCACCGAATTATAGTATTGTAAAGGATAAATATGATTTTTAATTCAAATGAGGGGAGCTTGGGGGAAGTGAACCCCCACGTGAGTGTACCACATACCTCGCACTGTTCTCAAAGATGCTTCCATTTCTCCAATACTGTTTCATTTTACAATTTTATGAACAACCTATTATTTTTAGGGTAAAGTATGTCAATGGTCCTCGACTTTGAGAAGTTGTTTAACAGTTGAGTTTTTCAATTATTAAAATATATAAAATGATCTTTCGATTATATAATTTTATTTTATTGAGTCACCAACTATTAAAAGTTACAAAATAATCACTTGACTATTCATATGTTTCAAAATCATCATTTTCTATAAAAAAACATTGATGACTGTCTGAGTTGGACGTTAACATGATGACTGAAATATGATAAAATCATATTTTAATGATGTCTACTGCGTCGTTGTTGCTTTCAAGTACCGACTCTTCAACATAACGTTTCTAGTAATGGCTCGACGATATAATATAAATGGAGAATTGATCCATATAATACAACTCAAATAATTATAAGATCATATTTTATCATATCTCAGTCAGGGACAGATGCACTAAGCCCCCTAAGAGACCAAGTATATCCCCATTATTTTGGAAGAATTATAAAAATTAGTTTACTGTATTAAAGGAATGAGATTTTTGTTTTTCATACCCAATATATTTTAAGAAATATATATTAAAATTTTGGATCTTATTTTTGAATTTCTGGACCCGCCACTAATCTCAATCAATAGATTAACGTCCAACTCACAAACCGCTAATTTTTTAACAAAAAATGATGATTTTGGAACATATGAATAATCAGGTGACTATTTTATAACTTTTAATACCTGAGGACTCAACAAGACATCGTCTTATAGTCAGAAAATCATTTTGTAACTTTTAATAGAGAAAAAATTCAACAAAACAACACCATGTAGTAGAGGGATCATTTGTGTACTTTACCCTAACTTTTGAGATGATATTTTAAAAAAATAATTTGATTTTAATTATGAAAATATTATTATTTGATCATTATTAATTAACTAAAAATACCTTATTTCCCCCACAACTCCCACAATACACGACTTGTGAATGAGATAAGCATGCCTTCCCCTTTTGAAACAATAAATCTGATTAGGAGTGGGTTTTAATCCTGTTTTAAGAGTCATCAATACCAATTTTAAACCACATGCTTATGACCAACCATTATTTTAATTTTACCAAAAAAAATGAAACATATTCTAAAAAATAAAGATATGAAAAAGTTTGTTAAGGAAAGTGTGGATAATTATATGCCTTGCTTTATATAAGCTGTCAACCTAAACTCATGATTGCTAAAGGGACCCCAAATTGGCCGTACCAGCGGCACAACCTTGTATTTGACACCAACTTTCAACCAAAATCTTTGTTCTTCCTTCTCTTAAAAAAACAACAACACATTTGTTCTTCCTCTCTTTTCAAACATTGAAAATGAGTTTCGAACAAATTTTATATGTATTTTTGGCTTCAATTCTGTCCAAATTAGACATTTTAATCATTGGTATTGATAGTCATTATAGAGGGCAAAACTCTGGAGATAATGTTCTCGAAGAAATTATTTCACAAGATAATGCACTCCTCAGATTAATTGCTCAAATAGGGTGAAATCCATAGTGTTGGTCGTAGGTCGCCATGCCATCCGGGCGACCTACTAGGTCGCCATGGCTTCCCGACGACCTACTAGGTCGCCATGGCTTCCCGACGAGCTATGAGAGAGATTAACTTTGCATGTGCCATGCACGTCCCAACACGTTGGGCATTCGAGTGAGAGCATCCAAGGGCATCCGAGCGAGGCCATCCGACTGAGGGCATCCGAGCGAGGCCATCCGAGCGAGCTATGTGAGGGCATCCGAGCAAGGGTAGGGTCACAATGCACGCTGGGCGACATGGTAGGTCTCCATGCACGCTGGACGACGTGGTAGGTCGCCATGCACGCTGAACGACATGGTAGGTCACCATGCATGCTGGGCGACATGGTCCCCGCAAGATTCCTGCACCTTCTCCCCGCTGCATGCTCGCCTGCTCCCCGCTGCTCCATGCACCTTTATTCGCTGCATTATTGCAGCATAATTTTCGCTGCTTCATGCAACATTATTTGCTGCTTCATGCAGCAATTATTGCTGCAATCAACGAGAATTAACGGTTCATGATGTCTTCAATTATTGGTGCATGAATTGAAACAACCGACCCTCTTTAATATATGGGGGTATGATATGGGGTTAAGGAAGCATAAGAAATAAAGGGAGAAGAGTGCCGAGAGAAAGGAAAGAAAGAAGAGGAAGAAGAAGAAAGGGAGTCCGGCAAACATCGAGGTAAATTTTTATTTTTATTTAATTTAAATTAGTTTATTATTTTAAATTATTAGTTTGTTAGTTTAGGGTAAAAAATTTTACTTAATTAGTTTGTTAGTTTAAGTTATATTATTGTTAGTTTAAGTTCTATCATACATAAATAAAAAATTATTTAATTTTGTTTGTTTAATAATTATATATTAAAAAAATAATTAATTAGTTTGTTTGTTAGTCGTTAGTTTTATATAAAAAATAGTTAATTAGTTTGTAGTTAGTTAAAAAAATTAAGTTATATTTGTTTGTTGAGTTGAATTTATATTATATTAAAAAAATTAGTTAATTAGTTTATTAGTAGTTTAAGTTTTATTATAATAAAAAATAGTTTATTAGTTTAAGTTATGTAAAAGAATAATTATTTAAATTAGTTTATTATTATAAATTATTAGTTTGTTAGTTTAGGGTTTAGGGTAAAATAAAAAATTAGTTAATTAGTTTGTTAGTTTAAGTTATATTATTGTTAGTTTAAGTTATATCATATAGAAATAAAAAAAATTATTTAATTAGTATGTTTGATAGTTATATATTAATAAAAATAATTAGTTAGTTTGTTAGTCGTTAGTTATATATAAAAAAAATATGTAATTAGTTTGTGTTAGTTAAATAGTTAAGTTTCCATATGATTTGTTGAATTTATATTATATAAAAATTTAGTTAATTAGTTTTTTAGTAGTAAATTATAATTAAAAAATCGTTTATTAGTTTAAGTTATATTAAAAAATAGTTTATTAGTTGAAGTTATATTAAAGAATAGTTTATTAGTTGTTTAAGGGAAATTCACGTTTAAGTTATATTTTAAAAAGTTCAGTTTGTTACTTTATAAGTTTATTATATTATAAGTTATTATATTAAATTTTTTTGTTGTGTTGTAAATTAGTTAGCTAGTTAGTTAGTTAGTTACTTAACATTAGATTATATTAAATGATTTTTTAAATATTGTTGTTTAATTTTTTTACAGATTTATTCGAATGGCTGACCAAATTCCACTGTTGAGACTTGACAATAAACATATTTCAAGTCATTTGGGAATAATGGTGAATAAAATATTTGTTTAATAAATTATTATTAATAAATATTTGAATATTATTTTATGATTGTGATAAATTTTTTGCATTATTTAATTGTAGGATGACGAGCAGCGAGTCCTTCGTCATCGGCTACATAAAGTGCCCATGGTACACCGATTGATAGAAGAAAACCTGCAAAAGGCTGGATTTTGGTATGTAACATTTGTGCGAGATTACAAGTTGGTCCCAGGCTTGATCAGTGCGTTGATTGAACGTTGGAGACTAGAAACGCACATGTTTCATTTGTCGTGTGGAAAATGTACGATTACTCTGGAGGATGTGGCAATGCAACTCGGGGTCCAAACTAATGGGATGCCGGTGGTAATGACACATGAGTTTAATAATGTGGCACAACTTTGCAGTTTGTTTCTTGGGAAAACGCCCGTACCACTAGAGTGTAAAGGGTGGCGTGTGAGGTTGTCATGGTTGGAGAATGAATTTCAGCTTCAACCAAATAGTACTGAGCACGAAATTATATATGAAACACGAGCATATATATTGCAATTGATTGGGGGAATTTTGATGTCGGATAAATCCGGTAGTTATGTTCACACTCAATATCTTATTTTTTTAAGAAATTTTGAGAATAGTAGGCAATATAGCTGGGTATCGGCGATATTGGCGTTCTTGTATCGTGAGATGTGCAAGGTGTCATTAGTCGTGAATGATAATAATACATCAGAAATCGGTGGATGTCTGCTGCTGCTACAATCATGGGCTTGGCATAGACTTCCATTTTTGACACCGATTAGTCAAACTGCGGTTGACTTTCCACTTGCCTGAAGGTAATATGAATTCTCTATTTTAATATAAAATATTAATTATAAATTATTTATTTTGATTAAAATTATTGAACAAAATGCCCATATTTTTGTTTTGATTGATATACAGATGGAGGCATAAAATTGAAGGCACGGGGTTGGTGCACAACAATATTAAAGAGTTCAGGCTGAAGATCAATATTAAGGCCAAAAAGGAGGTATGCATAATATGTTATTATTATTTATTATTTAAATTAACTATATTATTTGATTTAAATCAATTTTATTATTAATTTAATTGTACAATTTAATTGGAGACCACACATGAATGAAGAAATTTTGGCGTTGGTGTCGTACGATGTTTTAGATGGGTTTCAATATTGGTGTGCTGTTACACCATTGATCAATTTTGCTTTTATTGAGATCCAATTTGGTGATAGAGTGCTGAGGCAATTCCACTTCCACCAACCTATTACACGGAGTCCATGGGATCATGACCTCCTCCAAAACTTAGATAGTCGTTGTCAGGTGAATTGGGTTGAGATGCATGACCACCTGCACAGATTTGATGGTCGCCATAATGAAAAGGTAAATTGGGTTGAGAAGCATGCAACCTACATTAATGCTTGGAACAATAGGGCTTCATTCATGCCAACTCTTGACGACATTCAAGACGACGACTTTAATTTTGAGACTTCGGCTTACCTTGTTTATTTTTGGGATAATGGAAAGCCGTTCTTGACAACAGTGGTAGAGAGGCGACAATTTTTGAGGTTTAAGAAAATATTTGGTAAAGTTAAAATACTCTCTACCAAGTGGAAGTTCATCTCAACAACCTGAAGCGGAAATAACCGATGTGGATAATAGCGCACCACAACCGTTCGACGATGCGGGATCGTTGCATCACACATTTGATGATTCTACTGTCCCGGCATACATACCAGAGTTTGTGCAGCCTAAGGCACCCATCTACTCTCCCATGTTTGCGTCGACGTATGACTTTGAACACATGACATCTATGATGTCAAATACCAGTATTTGTCAGTCAACGTTTACAAGTGGGATGAAATCGCAAACTGGTGGAATAATAGTTCAAATGCCCCCAATAAATGAGGAGGATGGGTACCATACTCCTGAGCAACCGCAACGGCCACAACACATCAGATGTCTGCCCCGACATTATCATTTAACAACACCCCGGCATCGGCAACAATTGTAAACTCGTTTGTTATTTGTTACAAATTAAATATTAAAATTAGACTAGTTTTTTAACCTTAACAAATTCGACATATTTATAATGATTATTAGTATCAAATCATTAAATGTTAATAATAAATCATTATTATCAAATCATTACTAAATCATTATTATCATTATTATTAAATCATTATTATAATGATTATTATTAAATCATTATTATAATGATTATTATCAAATCATTACTAAATCATCAAAACATAAAATTTTAAAATCATTGTTACAAAATTAAATACTGAAATTAGACTAGTTTTTTTAACCTTAACAAATTCGACATATTTATAATGATTATTAGTATCAAATCATTAAATATTAATAATAAATCATTATTATCAAATCATTACTAAATCATTATTAGCATTATTATTAAATCATTATTATAATAATTATTACTAAATCATTATTATAATGATTATTATTAAATCATTACTAAATCATCAAATCATTAAATATTCAAATCATTATTAAATCATTACTAAATCATTATTATCATTATCATTATTATTAAATCATTATTATATCATTATTATCATTATTATCAAATCATTATTAACAAATCATTATTATAATGATTATTACTAAATCATTATTATAATGATTATTATCAAATCATTATTAAATCATTGAATCATTATTATCAAATCATTATTAAATCATCAAATTATTAAATATTAAAATCATTATTATAGTTAATTGAACCACATGTCCATTATAATTTAAAAAGTTCCTCGAATAATTTATCGACAAAAATTACATAAATTTAACTTCAATGTGAAAATATAAAAATTTATCACCCCATTAAATATTATTATTCCATAATTATTAGTAATAATTATTAAATCATTAGTATCAAATCATTTTTATAATTTTCATTATTACTAATCGTTATTAAATCATTACTATCAAATTATTATTAATATCAAATCATGGATGGGTATTAGTTATGTAACGAAAATATGGTTAATTGAACCACATGTCTATTCAAATATGTGCAAGTCCTCGAATTATAAATCATTACAAAATTAAATCCGGATAAATACATAGAAATACATATATGATTACTAATGATGTGGCCTATATCTTGGTAAATTAGGACAATTGTTTTTTGAATGGCCTTCACCCCTACATAATCCGCACCTCTTTGCTTGACCTTTCTCTCTAGCATGAAAATCCATACTGGTATGAATACGAGTGAGCTCAGGTCGACCCTTTGGACTTATGCAAAGCATTGGATTAGGCAGCCATTTGTCATGATCATTTTTCGGCCAATATGATTCATTCGGGATCTGTCTGAACGCATAGCTGTAGACATTTAATATCCTATGTAGGTGAAAGCATTCATCAATATAAGTGTATGCATTTACACCAGCATACATACATGCAGCGACTGCATGAGCACATGGATATTTCCATGCCTGAAAACGACCACAATCACACTATCTCTCTCGTAAATCAACTCTAAATGTTTGGTCTTCTCCTCCGACGTTACGGCGTATGCATGACACGACAAAAGTATGACCAACTTGGTTGAAATTATGAACAACCATTGATGTTGTCAATCGCTCATTTGCTTCCATTGATTCCACCACTGTAGGAGCCCAAGTTTTACCTCTATTTATGAGACTCTCAATTTCTTTGACTTTATCGGACCAAACCTTGGCCAATCTAAAGTACGTCTCTTTTACCATAATCGCTATTGGGAGATGGCGTGTACCTTTTAGTACTGAATTAATGGCCTCAATAAGGTTTGTGGTCATATATTTGTATCGCCGACCTTCATCGTATGCTTGCAACCATTTTTTCCTGTAGTATTTTTGAAGCCCACTTCCAAACATGCTGATCATCATAAAATGTCTTCAAATTCTCCAATCTCTTGTCAAAATTTGGTCGGCGTAGTTCGTATCATGTTTCATAATATATTGTGTTAAACCACAAAAACCACGTAAAAATACACAAATATTGAAAATAAAACTTACCCATGCTGACTATCTCGCTACGAATATGTGCGTTATGAAACTGGTCGATACTATTCTTACCAATATGACGGATACAAAATGTTGGATATGCATACGGAGGTATCCAACGACTTCCTGGTCATTCAATTACAGCCAAAATACCCGTTCCTCTATCGGATATCAAGCAAACTCCATCTTCGCGAATGCCATATTAACGTAGATTGGTCAGAAAGAAATCTCAAGCCTCTGTTGTCTCTCCCTCAACAATGGCGAATGCAATTGGGAAGATATTTCGCTCACCATCTTGCGCAACTGCCATCAAGAGTACATGCATATATTGACCATACAACCACATACCATCTACTTGGATCATACGTTTGCAAAATGAAAATCCTTCGATACATGCCTTGAATGCCCAAAATAGTCTATGGAAAATTTTCTTCCCTTGCACAAGTTGACCTTGTTCGTCATATGAGGGCATGGTTTGAGACTTCACTATGGTTCCTGGGATAAATCGCTTCATTGCTTGTAGCAAATGTGGTATCTCATTGTACGATGTATCCCAATCTCCATACGTCAGCTTCATTGCCTTCATCTTCGCATTCCACACCTTGCCATATTTTACTTGATATCCAAATTAGATTCGAATAAATACAGCTAAAACTGAACAAGATATCCTTGGATCCTTTTCAACTACCGCCTTC
The DNA here is from genome assembly GCF_006381635.1 of Hibiscus syriacus. Lineage (NCBI taxonomy): Eukaryota > Viridiplantae > Streptophyta > Magnoliopsida > Malvales > Malvaceae > Hibiscus > Hibiscus syriacus. Next base: position 7,116,678 of record NW_024063533.1, on the reverse strand, counting down.
ACATATTCGCATATTACATCGGAGTCCAATAGTCGGTGGTCTTGTTCGATGGAGTTTCGCAAACATGTGTGTGAACCATTGTACCTCGTGATGACCCAAGCATCGTGCCTTTGATTTTGAGATACTCTGATCTTCCACTTGTACTCTGAGCCCTATTTTACACACTTTGTGTATAGGGTTTTCTGGTTTGACTCTGTAACATAAACATCAACATGGCATTTGATGCAGTACTCTTTAATCGCCAACGTGGCTTCATTTTTTCCTCAGAATTGCACCCCAACTGAAAATTCACCAGAATTATCGAATGATTCAACCATTTGGTAAGGAGGTAAATGTGGCATGTCTGGGAATTCTGGTGCCCTCATCGCATCATAGTTTATCTCGTACATGTGAGGAGTAGCTTCATACGGTGTCAGAACTTCATCAATTACACCTCAACCGAAAAAATTTTCATCGTCGCCCAAAACGGGTTCTTCGGTTTCTTCATCTTCACTTGAATCATCATGAATTTCTCCCCATCGATTTTCAGCATCAATATCAACAGCCAGTTCTGGTATTTTTCTCGTCGCATACTCTGCTGTTGCAGATGTCCCTCCGACTTCATTTCCACTTTCTAATAGTTCCATAAAACTGTTCTGGAACCTGTATGTCGGGTACTCAAACTCACTATCGAAAGCCATTTCAGATGGATTTCGAGCCACATCTCTTGATGACCCAGGAACATCACATATGTGTTATGCACATCAACAAATAACTCAATAACTGCTATATTGGTTTACTCATGTAATCCAATCATAGTTCCAATATCATCATCTTCTTCAACTGGTACTGCAACATATCTGACTGGGCTGGGACATATCATAAACCTGTACCTCAAACCATCAACTGTAGCTCAAATTTTTCTTTCAATCTTCTGCTTCATTTCTATAAATGTGATGTCTTTTTTTAACATCATATTTATTGGTTTTTCAGATTGAAAAATAACTCCGACCTCATTTTCCATAATTTATCCATTATAATGGACAATCGTGAAAACGTTGTTTCTCATTTTCCCTACAAATAAAAAAAATATAAATTTAGATTAAAAAATTAGATAAGATATTTTTTTAAACGGGAATAAATTAAACAAATTAATTTTATATAATCTAATATAAACTAACTAACTAACTAATTTACACATACACAACAACAAAAAATAATAAATTACCCTCGTATTTATGCCTTCTTCCTTTCCTTTCCTTTCTTCAAATCAATCTGTACGTGGGCAAATGTTATGGAATAATGCTTGTACGTATAAAAACAATATTTCTTTAAACAACAATAAATTAAACAAATTAATTTTATATAATCTATTATATTATAATATAACTTAAACTAATAAACTATTTCTTTATTATAATATAACTTAGCTTCAATAACAAACTAACAAACTAATTAAGCATAATCCCTTTTTTATAATATAACTTAAATTTCAACAAACAACCTAATATATGTTTAAACACACTAACAAATAAATTAAATATTTTTTTAACATTTAATAACTTAAACTAAGAAACTAATTAACTAATGTTTTATATAATCTAATATATATAACTTAAACTAACAAACTAATATAATATAACTTAAACTAACAAACTAATAATTTATACTAACAGACTAACTAACTAAATAATATAACTTAAACTAACAAACTAACTAAATAACTTAACCCTAAACCCTAAACCCTAAACCCTAAAGTAACAAACTAATTATTTCATATAATAAACTAAATTAAACAATAAAAAATTACCTCACGAACGATGTTTGAGCCTTTATCTCCCTTTCTTCTTCTTCATTTCCTTTCCTTTCTCTCGGCAAATTTTCTTTCTTTTAGCAATTTTTTCTTTCTTTCTTATGCTTCTACCCTAAATCCCTCATATCCAATATATAATGATATTTGTACTAAACAACAATCAATTTTTGAGCTGTATAATTGATGTTGAAGGCTGCAAATTTTTCAACCGTTTAACGCTGCAATAATACAACACTAATTGTTGTATGTTTTTCAACCGTTGAACACTGCAATAATACAACACTAATTGCTGCATACAACAGTTGATTTTACACTGCAATAAATGCAACTATGATAGTGGGAGGGGATAGTCTCGAAGCTATGGCACGAGAGAGCAGCGGGAACAAGAGGTAGCAGTTGTGGCACGAGGGAGCAAAGTTAGTGGCATGCATAGCGATCTGGGAGGTCGCTCGATGTGCATGGCGAGCTGGGAGGTCGCCCGGAAGCCATGGCGACCTGAGAGGTCACCAGGAAGCTATGACGACCTATGCATGAGAATGTTGGGACGTGCATGGCCTCGCTCAGATGCCCTCGGTCGGATGGCCTCGCTCGGATGCCCTCGGATGCTCTCGCATAGCTCGCTCGGATGGCCTCGGATGCCCAGCGTGTTAGGACGTACATTGCACATACAAAGTTAATCTTTCTCGTAGGTCGCCAGGAAGCCATGGAGACCTATTAGGTCGCCCGGATGGCATGGCGACCTACGGCCAACACTGTGGATTTCACCCTATTTGAGCAATTAATATGGGGAGTGCATTATCTCGTGAAATAATTTCTTCGAGAATCTCTAGAGTTTTTTCCATTATAGAGTATCAATACCATAAGAATAATATTGATATTATTCTTGTGGTACCGATACTCATCAGGAAGAACCCTTCGAAAATTATGAAAAAGTATCGATAATCTTTCAAGAGTATCAATACTTATTTTTAGAAAATAAGCTTTCTCAAAAATAGTACATATACTTAGGCCAAGTATCGATACCATGCTTAAAAGTATTGATACTCTCTCGTCCATATCGATATTCATTGAATTTTATCAAACTTCGAGTTCTAAATTAGCATCCGTATTCAACTCAAGTATCGATATCATCCAATGAAGTATTGATTCTCCACTAAGAGTATCGATACTCAAAAAAATTTAAATTTAATGTAGGTGTATCAATACTCAACCTAGATTATTGATACTAAAGGTGCATGAACAACAATTATTGCACAAAGTAACCCTCTAACAACTATAATCAATCTCTATTAGAGTATGTAAGAGAGAGTTATGTTATTATAGTCATATGAGTGCAGATAGAACTCAATTGCCTTCAACCAACATCAGTTTGAAAGAACCTAAGTGGTGTAGTATACAAACTCTACCTGCGCTCACTTGATTATAAAAACATAACACTCTCACACCAACCCATACAACTAAAATTCAATTAAAGACTATATAAATAAGATTTTAAAGCATATTTGAAGATAAGAGATCATAGAGAAAGTTTATACAATCAATTTTGAATAAAAAATCATTTGTAATCAAATTCTTATTTACTTTTAAGAACACTAATTTTTGTATTCATTGTAATTCTTTCTACTAGTGTTCTAGAGTGTTTTCGTGTTTAAATTGTGAAAGCATCTTTTCTTGTGAGGATTTAATACTTTGGTAATTATAATTTTTCTTTTGGGAAAGTTGTTATAAAATTTTTGGATATAAATCTTAAGGGAGTTATAAGGTTATACTTTATCCTCAAAAGTTAAATAAATTAATAAATTTGTGAAAATCCTTAATATGAATAATTAAGATATTAGATGTAAACTTCATCGAAAATATTAAACCACTCTAAACTTTTGTATCTATTTCTTTCTTCAAACTTTCATAAAAAAAAATTTATTTGTGAATACATCTTCTCTTTACTATTTTTATTTATCGATGGACTCAACAATTATATATACAAATACTTGGTAATTTTTTCTACAAATACCATAATAACATTTTGCTCATAACAATCAATTAAATTAATTTAAAGGATAAAAAATTCGGAGACATTTGAGATAATGTGTATTTTTTCAAGTAAAACTTTATCGAAAATGGTTTCCCCTTAAATTAGAAAAAAAAACAAGGCATTAAAGTTAATATGTGTATTTTTTTGTTGTTGTTGGATAAACTATATATTTTGTATCTAAACTATTACTTTTTTTTTTCATTTTGGTAGTTAAACTTTATTATTTTTAAAATTATCTAACATTTAGTTTAGATTTCACTTTGATACCCATCATTAAAAATTTAATAGTAATATTAATGTGTTATCATAAGAAAATATCATATCATCATTGAAAAAATTTAAAAATATCACGTCAACGGTTATATTAATTTTTTAACAATTTGATATCAAATTAAAACCTAAAATAAATGCTAAATGTGATTTTTTCTAAATAAATAAAACTTGAATATCAAAACAATATATATATATATATATATATAATTTAGATACTAATTGTGTAGTTTACCTTTTTTAATTTTTTTAAAATATATTATTTATTCCAAGAAAAGGATAAAATTGTTACCTGTAGCATATGTTGTCATAATTAAAAAGTTTTAAAAATCTACATTCAAGGTTGTTTAAGAAAATTATCAAATTAGTCAATAATCTGTATAATAAATGAACAAAAACTTATATTCATTAAAAAAATTTAATTAACATTTTTCTTCTTTCTGAAAGGGTAAGTTTAATATTAACAAAATATTTTTTCCTATCTTAAATAGAAATTATTAAAAAACATATCAAAATAAAAGCACCACCAAATAATATATCTCAGAGCTGGGCTCCACCTTGAAACAGCTATATGTACGAACCCTTCCCCTACTTTTCGAAGTAGTAAATAAGTTTCCAAACTCCTCTCCTCTTCTTCACTCCTCTATTTTCAGTGAATAAAGAGAACAGAGAGAGAACGTTGTTTATACGACAGGGGTTTGTATTTTCGATATGAACCAGGAAACTCGTTCTTAGTTGTTAGAGAAACAATGGTGGACGTCGACCGGAGGATGTACGGTTTGAATCCGTCTCATATAGCAGGCCTGCGCCGTCTCTCTGCTCGTGCTTCCGCTCCTTCAAATCCCACGTCTCTTCCTGTTCGCAAAGGTCTTCAATCTTTCTCGTCTTTAGCTGATAAAGTTATAACCCATTTAAGGGATTCGGGTTTCCAAGTCCAGCTAGGTTTATCAGACGCCGAGTTCGCACGAGCGGAAGCCGAGTTCGGCTTCGTTTTCCCACCCGACCTCCGAGCCATATTATCAGCCGGGTTACCTGTGGGTCCAGGTTTTCCCAATTGGCGATCTGTTGGAGCCCGACTCCATCTCCGGGCTTCGCTTGATCTTCCCATCGCTGCGATTTCCTTTCAAATCGCGCGTAACACTTTATGGTCCAAATCTTGGGGACACAGACCCTCTGACCAGGAAAAAGCTTTACGGGTCGCAAGGAATGCCCTTAAACGAGCTCCCCTTTTGATCCCCATTTTCAATCACTGTTATATTCCCTGTAACCCCTCTCTAGCCGGTAACCCCGTTTTTTTCATCGACGAGACCCGGGTTTTCTGTTGCGGATTCGACATATCCGATTTTTTCGAGAGGGAATCCTTGTTCCGAAGATCCGAACCCGACCATGAATCGTTGAAGAAACAGAGATCGATTAGTGAGAAGTCAGCCGGGTCGTCCACTATTTTCTCAAGGCGTAGTTTGGATGCCGGGGCGAGAACCCCCAGATGGGTCGAGTTCTGGAGCGACGCGGCGGATGATCGGCGACGGAGAAACTCATCGTCATCTTCGTCGCCTGAGAGGTATGTGAATATGCGGAGGTGCAAAATGCCGAAATGGGTGGAGGATTACATTGATAAAACCGGGTGGGTTCTGAGAGAAGGCGGGTGGGCTGAATCGGACGTTGAGGAAATGATGCACGTGTCACCATCTGGGTTCTTCGAAGAAGAGATGGTTTTATTGGATAATCAAGCCGTTCTGGATGTCCTTCTTTTAAAGGTGGATCGGTTCTCCGATTCGCTCCAAAAAGCCGGTTGGAGTTCCGATGAAGTTTGGGATGCACTAGGCTTTGATTTCCGACTGGAAAAGGGAAAGAAACATGCCAAGAAATTATCCCCTAAGCTCGTACAAAAAATTGGGGAACTTGCTCAATCGGTTACCCGGTCATGAGGATCTCGGGCTGTGCATTTACGTTTCTTGGTTTACGGGGGAAAATAGTATAAATATATATAACAAAGGCGGTTGTGCATCTTGAAACGATGGGAAAAACATAAAGGTATAATATCAAAATTAGTCCTTAATATTTATTAAAATGATCATTTTATCTCTTATCCTTTTTTTTAATATTTTGACATCAATATTTCATTTTAGGATAGAAAGATACATAATATTTAACAGAATAATCACTTTGTCCTTTAATATTTTAGCTATCAATTTTTATTTTATATTAAAAAATTAATATTTTAAAGTATTAATTGCGTATTAACTAATGATTTTTATCTGTAAGATGAAGTTTTTTTTGTCTCAAAGTCTAAATTTGTAGGTCAAAATGCTTAAAAAATATAAGGGTTAAAATAATTATTTTAATAAATATTGTGGACTATTTTTGGTAGTGTACCAAAATAAATATAATGAAAAACATAGCTATTTTGTTTACGGCTCAGGTTCTCACAAATTTTGGTTGTTTCGGGGGGATTATTTCAGGAAATGCGAGTAATATACGGTTAATATACGGTATTATCGGATATATTAAAAGATATTTAATAAATTTGTTTTAGCACTACCTATTATGTTGACAGATTAATAATGTTTTAAGTAGAAAACATGAAAAACTATTTAAAAATTTGGTAACCAGTAAACTTTGGTTATCGGTAAGTATCGATACATATATATATAAGTGTTCATACTTATTTCACTGTGGAAAACATTAATTTAAGGTTATCTTTTGAGTGAGTTTTAAGATATTGATTTAGTAATTATACACGTCTAATAGTTTATTTTTATGTTACGGTATATATTATTATTAAATTAAAAATAATAAACATAGATATTACATATTTATTATTATCTTTGATTAAAATTGTTAAATTTAAATTCTAAATAATATTTTATAACATATCAAAACAATCAAATAATTTTTTGTATAAATAAAATTATTAAATTAATATTGTAGGTGAAAAACATGAAGCACTATTAAAAAATTTTGAAACATAAATTATATAACTTTCAACAAAGTATTGATACATTTTTATAAAAAGTATCTATACTTTCAACATATCAGGTAAATTTTACCGGTTTTATCATAATGAAATTGGTTTTGTCATATTTTAACCTGTTATATTGTAAAGTATCGATACTTTCAACATATCAGGTAAATTTTACCGGTTTTGTCATAATGAAACTGGTTTTGTCATATTTTTAACTGTTATATTGTAAAATATCGATCATTTTTATAAAAAGGATCGATATGTTCAACATATCATGTAAATTTTACCGGTTTTGTCATAATAAAACTGGTTTTGTCATACTTTTACCTGTTATATTGTAAAGTATCGATACATTTTTATAAAAAGGATTGATACTTTCAACATATCAGGTAAATTTTACGGTTTTGTCATAATGAAACTGGTTTTGTCATATTTTTACCAATTATATTGTAAAGTATCGATATATTATAGGCGCTATTACTGTTTTTTTTTAAATTCCAAAAGTGTCGATACTTATTTAAATGGAATCGATATTTTCAACATATCCAGTAGGTAGTTTAATGTAATAGGTAGCACCAATTTTTTTTACCGTTTACATTATTATATTTGATAATGTTTCTAGTAAATAACCGGTTATGTTATTATTGGTAATATTTTAGGCGTTTACCTAATATATTGTAATAACAAATTAAATAATTAACCTATTTTATTATATAAACGCTACCTATTACGTTATATAAGCGTTACCTAATATGTCATTGTGCTTGATAATGTGTCTAGTAATTAACCTATTTTATTATATAAGTGCTACCTATTACATTATATAAGCGGTACCTAATATGTTATTGTGCTTGATAACGTTTCTAGTAATTAACATATTTTATTATATAAACGCTATCTCTGTGGAAAACATTAATTTAAAGTTATCTTTTGAGTGAGTTTTAAGATATTAATTTAGTAATTATACGCGTCTAATGGTTTATTTTTATGTTACGGTATATATTATTATTAAATTAAAAATAATAAATAGATATTACATATTATTATTATTTGGTTAAAATTGTTAAATTTAAATTCTAAATATATTTTATAAAATATCAAAACAATCAAATAATTTTTGTGTAAATAAAATTATTAATTAATATTGTAGGTGGAAAACATGAAACACTATTAAAAAATTTTGAAACATAAATTACATAACTTTTAACAAAGTATCGATACATTTTTATAAAAAGTATCTATACTTTCAACATATTAGGTAAAATTTACCGGTTTTGCTATAATGAAACTGTTTTTTTCATATTTTTACCTGTTATATTGTAAAGTATCGATATATTTTTATAAAAAGGATCGATACTTTCAACTTATCTGGTAAATTTTACCGGTTTTGTCATAATGAATCTGGTTTTGTCATATTTTTACCTGTTATATTGTAAAGTATCGATACATTTTTATAAAGTATCGATACTTTATAGGCTCTATTATTACTTTTCTTTTAAATTTCAAAAGTGTCGATACTTATTTAAATGGAATCGATACTTTCAACATATCCGGTAGGTAGTTTAATGTAATAGGCAACGCCTATTTTTTTTTACCGTTTACATTATTATACTTGATAATGTTTCTAGTAAATAACTGGTTATGTTATCCTTAGTAATATTTTAGGCGTTTACCTAATATGTAATAAATTAAATAATTAACAATTTTATTATATAAGCGCTACCTATTACGTTATATAAGTGCTACCTAATATGTTATTGTGTTTGATAATGTTCCCAGTAATTAACTTATTTTATTATATAAGCGCTACCTATTATATTATATAAGCGGTATCTAATATGTTATTGTGCTTGATAATGTTTCCGGTAATTAACCTATTTTATTATATAAGTGCTATCTATTACATTATATAAGCGGTACCTAATATGTTATTGTACTTGATAATATTTTCGATTAAATGATATAATATAATCAATCTAAATTTTAACCGATCACTTATTTAATCGATCACGTCATTTTTAACCGTTTTTTAAACGCTGCACTGCATAACTTCCCTTGTTTCGAAATATTTCTGTTGGCCGAGAGGGGCTCAGATTTCTAAATCAGCACCACTGCACGTGTGCTTTTTATTTATTTACTTTTTCTTCTTTCTAATTAAGCTAGTTTATCCTTTTTTTCAGTTTAGTTTAGAATCACAATTGTTTTATATGAAATAAGATTATGATTCAGTTAATAGGTTCAATTAAAAACATGAAAGAGTAACCTAGGGAGACTTCTTTCTGAATAATACTTGAACTATCTTACTTATTGTATACACCGTTTTTTGTTTGGACGGGTAAAAGATTGACATCGATTCGGGGTTTCTCTTTGAAAGGAATTTTCGAAATGTGAGGAGTCGTCACCAATCATTTAAAATGCGATTGTGACACCATAAAAACTGGGTAATTTTAATAAAACATTTTATTTTTATCAAAATACCAAGTTTTAAGGTCTGCGAAAATCCAAAAATCAGGTTCACGAGTCAGTTATGCGTGGGGAAAGATTAACATTCCCACAAGCGCCCAAAAATTGGTACCTAGTTGATTACCCTATATTTAAAATTAGAAATTTTGAGTTCGATCTTTATTTAATTTAAAAATCATTACTGATGCAAAGTTGAAAAGGATATTCGTTTATCGAGACCAATGATACTCGCTCCCAAGCGTAAATGCGGGAGATTATCTATTGTTTCTAATAACCGAATATTGCCTCACTTTTTAGAAAATCATGATGCAATCTTTGAAACGGATATCGACCTATTTCGGGAATCACCAATAGTCACCCCTTGAGCATACTTGCGGGAAATATACTATTAATTCCCTAATAAGTGTGTCATAACCTTTTTTTTAAAAAAGAATTAAATATTATTTTAAAAAAATTGTAACTTTAATTTGAAAAAATTGGCGATTTTGATTTAATTTGAATTATATTGAATATGAGTCGCCATCGACCTTTGGGAGAGGAGAACTCTCCCCCATTTTCATTTTTCATCCCTCACTATTCTTCTTAGAGAGAGGAGAACTCTCTCAAATCCACTATCTTCACTCCTCATGATGGCCGAGAGCCATCAAACTCCAAAAACGAACATCGGCCACCGTACACCATGAAATTAGTAGCCTAAAACACCCCACACGCCACCCTTCTAACCCCAAAAGAAAACCCTACAACCCCTAAAGAAAACCCAAGCTTTTCTTTTCCTTTTTGCTATGAACCGACCCTTCAACCGAAGTCCAACGGTTCAAAGCTCCGGTAAGGGCTCGGGAAGGTAATCCCTCAACTCATCCCCCCTTTCTCTTTTTGTTCGAATTTCCTAAGAAATTTCTTTTTCTATTTTTTTCTTTGGAATCACTCTTTGTCTTCTTTGTTTTTAAATCCTCGAATGCCTCTCCCCCTCTATTTTTTTATATTTTCTTTCCCCCAAAATATTTTTTTCTCTCCTGATACCTTTTGTCCCCTCCATTTTTCTTTATGTTGTTCTCTGTCTTTTATTCGTGGTTACTTGTTACATTGTTTTGATTGATGGATACTTGTTGAAATGATGAGATCCATGGGGGTAGGGGCATGGTCTTCACTGATTTGGGTAGGTGAAATCCCGAAATTTTAGGATTTAAGCATGGGTTCTCTGACTTATTTATTTTTTTTGTCTTGATAGGGCTCACTGATTTGGTGATGACGACAGCGTGGGAGTGTTCAACATTGGCTCATGTGCCGGTCTGGAGGAGCGCGTACATATCAAGCGCCGATGAACGGTCCAGCTTCTGTGAACAGCAGCGGTGACTGGATGATATACTTAGGGTTTAAAACCTTTAACTGATTTGGGTTGCACCTTGGGCCGGGTTTAGGTCGGACCTGGGTCTGGTACTAGGTCTTGGGGTTGTATATGGGCTTGTATCTGAGTTGGGTTTTGTAATGGTCTTGGGTGATTGGTGGGCTTTGGGTTATATATTGGGCCTTCAAAAATTGTAAAGTGTATAATAATAATAATAATAATAATAATAATAATAATAATAATAATAATAATAATAATATAATAATAATAATAATTTTTAATAAAAAAAAGACCTGGAAAAAAACATGTGTCTACAGTTGCCCCTCTTTGCACATTCTTGTGTTAACAAGAATAGGGCAAAGACGACAAGACAACACGTTTTTGTCTGGTTCTCCTTTTTGCTTAGAAATTGGATATGTTTGTTGTTGAGGACGAAACTACACATACGTGATGAAGAGTTCTGGTTGTCTAAGGGTGACACAACTCTTACGTGATGAGGAGATCTGGTCTGTGGATGACACAGTTCCTATGTAATGAGGATGGCTGACCATCTTTAGGAATTATGATAACATAATTCCTATACGATGAGGATGGCTGGTTATCTAGGGGTGACAAAACTCTTACGTGATGAGGAGGTCTGGTCGGTGGATGATACGGTTCCTACGTGATGAGGACGGATGGTTATCTAAGGGTGACACAACTCCTATATGATGAGGAGGTTTGGTCGGTGGATGACACAGTTACTAGGTGATGAGGATGATTGGCCATCTTTAGGGATTTGTTTTAAGAAAAATTGTCTCAAGAGAGACAAAATTTGTTTTTAAGGGAAACAGACTCAAGGATTTTTGTTTCAAGAGAAACTGTCTCAAGAGAGACAAAATTCGTTTCAAGGGAAATGATCTCAAAGATGATGTTTCAAGAGAAACTGTATCAAGAGAAACAAAACTTGTTTTGATTAAAAATTATCTCAAGCGAGACAAAATTTGTTTTTATGAAAAAAACTTGTCTCTAGCGAGACGACACTTCATTTTGAGAAAAACACCCTTAAAGGTGATAGACAGTCTGATTGTTTCTGCATGTTGAGGAAACGCCTTCAGAATATATTATCGTTCACTTCAAGATGTTAAATCTCTAAAGATGCCCAAACATTCATCATTTCTTGCTTCAGCACTGATTCTAAGCATGAGCTTTGTGTCTGAGAGCCACATGTGAACTACCAAGATCTACTATAGAGAGATTGTCTTGTTTGAAAAACATTTTTCTTTTTCTTTTATTTTCAAAATTCTGAAAATATCAATTAAAAGGGTGTTGAAAAATGTTTAATCAAAAATTTAAAAATATTACCCCTTTCTAGGTTTTACAATTGAGGTAAATCATAAGACAAAAGTTCATTGGATATCAAAAAATTAATTACACTTTTAATCCTTCAAAATAAATTATAGACATTTGACAAGTGTCAATATTAATGCTATATTTGAAGTATGGTTAAGTAAGGAAATGATAAAAAAAGTCTCAGGTTATTGTCTTTGGTCAAAGGTTTGACATTCTCATTTCTTTGATGTTCACTGATATGATTGAGTAGCTTCTATGCTTATCTACTGGAAGTGTTCTCTGACTCCCAACTCTCATGATCACACTAGGGTTATACGATGCCTTATCAAGGGAATGGTAATATCGCCTTCGATATAACAACTGCATCATCTTTATATTCGAGCCGCCTTTTCAGGTTTTCAACTCGAATCCTCTTTTAGTTTCAAGACGTTATTTATAATTTACGTCTTGAACCCCCTTTGTTATTTTTCTCTATCATGCATTAAAGATTTTAGAAAACCTTTTGTAAATAAAAGATTAATCCTGATAGGTGGGATGAAATCTGAAGATAGTCTCTTCTGTTTAGAAATTCATGTATGATTAGAAGGGACTTTTAAGGCACGTAATATAGGCCATGGTTCACGGTTATGAAAAAAAGGGATAAAAGACCCAAACAAGTGTTTAAGGGTTATTGAACCAAGGATAAATTAATTCTGATGCCTTCAATCTTGTCTTGTTTAATTTGAATCTTCTCGTATGCGTCCTTTATGATATTCTGGTGAACTGATCTTCAAATAATTGTGCTTGATCAATCTCATAGTTTGAAACTTGATGTATCATTTGACACAAGGGACTCTTTGCATGTGCTTCTTGTCTTCTTTTTTCTTTATTTTTTTCTCTTTTCTTTTTTTTCTTTGCTCTTTGTTTTTTTCTTTGCTTCTTTTCTATTTGTTTTGATTGGATCTTTGCACTTTGCATTTGATTCACCTTTCAGTACCTTATCTGAATCGATGTCTTCACTTGTGCGAGAAGATTTTATTCGCCTTGCCCCCCCAGTATGGAGGGTAATCCTTGGTTAGGGTTGAATCATAAGAAAATATAATTTAGGCTCAAATGGAGACACAAGGGATATATTTTCTGCTTTTGTGAAGGGATAATGAAAGAAAGTCGTTCATAATTTCATACACAGAAGTCTTTGCAGAAAATATATCCCTAGGGGATAGATTTTCAGAATTAATTTTTTATTCACATGAAAACAATGTAATTAATGCATGATAGAATTATTTTGAATTAATCCACTTTTTTTCTACTTCTTGCTTTCAGCATGTCTCAATTGTACAAGCTCAACTTCAGAAAATTGATGCGAGATGCCCCACATTGTCTTCTTAGAAGAAGATTCATGTTCAAATGAACATCTTGTACTCAATGTCTTCAGGTTTTATTAGTAGAAAGAATGTCGGTTTTGTGTCTAAGAAGACGATGATGTGTCTTTATTGGCTCAACGAAAGGTAAGGGTATGACTTTTTATGTCTCGAAAAAGATAAAGGCAATGTTTCAAAATCTCAAAGAAGATAATGTCAAAATTTGGTCATTTGGTAGTATCATGAATTGTTTAAGGTAAAGAATCGAGAGATTTTATTTCTGGTTCTAGATGGTATAAGAAAGGTCTAATCTTACCATATGTTAAAAATATATAATTCTTGAAGAATTAAAAGAATCTATAATTCATTCGATATTCGAAGAACTACAAGATTAAAAAACGTTCAATTATTCAACCTTAGAAGGTAGCATAAATTCAATCATTAGAAGATTAAAAATATTTAAGCAAATATTAAAGACAAAACAAAAATGAGTTCAATTAAAATAATGCTCTTAATGCAATTGGTAGATGCAATGGCTTCTCTTGATTAGTATTAGGATGCCTAATCATTCTTTGAATATCCATACCCCTGAATCAATCAGATTTTATACCTTGCGCTTCAGTGCCTTACAGTTCTCAACGGAATGACCTGATCTTCCTATGTGATAGCTGCATATGATATAAACATCATAGACCTCAGGAAATGGGGACTCTTTTCTCGGATCATCTTGGAAGGCTCAACCCTACAATCAGTTGAACAGGCTCCCACAATACTGATTTTAGTTTCTTCTTTTAATTTGTTCGAATCTTGCTTTTATTCTCAATGTCGTCACGTGATCATGATCACTTTCATCGAATTATCTATGAATTAATCCTCATGTTTTCATGAACAATGCATGTAAAAATGTTTGAATGAGTTCCATACAGAATGCAATGATGCAAATGTAGATGCAAATGTAGATGCAAAAAATGTTGATCCCAACGATGAATATTGTAGAACAATTTTCACCATAGATAAAAGCCTCCACATTACAAGACAGTCCACTTTACAGACATGCCTTCGCTTAAATGTTGAGTTTGAAGTGAATCACTGCTTCGTTTCGGATCTTCGTCCTTGAAAATTATGCCCTTCAAATGCTCTGTAACCTAACTCCGTTAACACCCATGCGGCGGTGAATTCAGTGCGTCACTCTTTGGCGGTTAGCGATGAAACAATTGTAGACAAAGCTTTAATGCTGAATTACTCCTCGAAGCAATGGATCATCTTTCCAGTCTCGAATGTTGCACAATCTTTGAGCAAGTCTCATTCTTGGACACTCTGAACTTCTTTTAACCTTTAGTGCATGTCTGTATATACGACTGCTTGATTGAAAACTTTTACCTCTTATTGTGAAAATTTTCTCTCGAATATCCCCTTGCAGATCAACACTTTTGCATTATGTCATGACGATGCAATGCAATGCGAATAAGGATGAAAATTGAAATAAACAATAGAAAAGAAATAATTTAGTACAAGTAAGATAATTTATACATATAAAAATGTTATTCAGAGATTAATATAACACCTACTCCAATATGATATATACCCAAACATGCTTTTATTAAATAACATTCCTACACAAACATGCTTTTTCCCCAAAAATGATTAATTTCAAGAAAATAATCCTAACCGCATGGTATCTAGTTCGCATGCTTTTATTCAACAAAATTTAAAGCAAAAGGTAAAGTTCAGAAATACTCCTCCTTTGTGTATACTTATTTTGGGTACTTACTAACGAATAGAAGTTCGATATAGCTATACCTAGGGTGACCGTTCTACGGTTCACTATATATATGGTTTCGGCTCTATGAGGAAATGGTACTCGAATTGTCCTTGATGTCGGTACCCCTTTGGGCTGCCAAACCCTCGATCCTCACCCATTACAAGTTTCGAACGGAACAAGTTCAATTCGAGGGGATTCACTGCCTTATACCCATACGAGGAATAAATCCCTACGAATGTATAAGGTATGTATCCCATGGGTTATTTGCTAAAATTCATACGAAGAATAAATTCTTATGAGAGTAAAGAATTCACCCCAACTTATTTGCATATAAACTCGGGTCCAGAGCTTATGTCATACAAATGTACGTGATATGTGTGAGGAGGAACGTACAAAATTTTGACTCAAAAGATGAACAAATAAAAACTCTTAATAAAAACTTGGACAGAGCTGAAAGCAAAAATTAAAATGTTAGTATGACAATTAAAAATAAAGAAGTTAAAAACTTCAATAAACTAATCCTTAGTTGACTAAAGACTCGAACTCATAATTTCCACCACAATGATAATGTGTAAGCAACTTACAACCTAACTCTTTAAAAAAAGTCCCTAGCAGAGTCGCCAAGCTGTCATAACCATTTTTTTTGAAAAACAATTAAATATTATTTTTAAAAACAATTAAATATTATTTTTAAAAACAATTATGACTTTAATTTGAAAAAATTGGCGATTTTGATTTAAATTGAATAGGATTCGCCACCGACCTTTGGGTTGGGTAGGTCGAATACTTAAAAATGTTTTTTTAAAACAATTTTTTGAAAAAACAATTTTTAAGTCAAAATATTGGTCTGCATCACCAAAGATTCGATTTAACGAATTCGGGAGTCAGTTACGCGTGGGGAAGGATTAGCACCCCTACATCGCCCAAAATTGGTACTTAATCGCTTACATATTGTCGTAATGGGAGAAATTATGTATCAAATCGATATAAGTAAGATCCATTTATTTAAGTTTAATTAATTGGCTCTAAATTGATTAATCAGAGAAAATTCTTTAATTTAAAAAGAAATCTCGAGATTAGCAATCCTCCATTGGGAAAGACATCAAACAACCAAATAAATTGCTACATAAAAATGCATTGAATCATAAAAGATTTAATTAGTAAAATAAACTAGATTTATTTCAAGTCCCATTTCATTCGAACGTCGTATCGGATTGTACCACTTTGGTCAAGTGATATTTTCCACGTCCGTTCTACGAATACAGTTCTTGAAAATATTCGAATGATATCAAATAAAGGAGTAAAAATTTATATCTCTAAATAAATACATATTTAAATATGCTAAGGAACTATAACAAATTGAAATATATAAATAAATAGGAGCATAATAAAATACACGGGATAAAAAAATTTCATACAAATAAGGCCTACAACAATTATTTAATATTATATATACATGCATGAAATTATAGCTAGTAATAAAACAAGGTTACAAATTTGTACTAATATATATATATATATATATACAAACATGATAAACTAAAATACGAATAAAAGAATCTAAGCCTACCTTGTAAATAAGGATCAACTAGCAAGAAAAATAACTTTAGAGGTATAACAATAAATATATTAAAGATCATAGCTAATGTACAAATATTATGTAACATGAGTACTAAAACATAAATAAATCCTAAAGCTGCATATAGAACCAAAATGAAAAGAAATAAAATATCAAGCCACCAACATCAATTTAACCAAGACACTACAATGCATAAAGAGAGACTAGAACACATTAAAACAAACCTACGATACCCAAACATAAATAAATTAAAACACAATGGTTAAATTAAGAATATATGCGTAAACATGTTCTTTATGTAATAAGGGCAATAATACAATATAAAATAAATAGAGAGCTCAAAATAAAAGAAAAAAATTAATTGCTAAAATAAAATCTTACAAACGTGGAAGGACCTAAATTGCAATTACATAATTTCCTCAAAACGCTCTCTCCCTCATCTTTGAAATTGCGTCGTTTCGTGAGATACATAAATAGACAATAATAAACCCTAAACAGGCCATGCCTCCCCCATTTACATTTTTCATCCCTCTCTCTTCTTCTTAGAGAGAGGAGAACTCTCTCAAATCCACTATCTTCACTCCTTACGGTGGCCGAGAGCCATCCAACTCCCAAAATCGAACACCGACCATTATACACCATGAAATTAGTGACCTAAATGACCCCACACGCCACCCTTCTAACCCTAAAAGAAAATCCAACCTTTTCCTTCCCTTTTTGCTATGAACCAACCCTTCAACCGAAGTTCACGGTTCAAAGCTCCGGCTCGGGCTCGGGAAGGTAATCCCTCAACTAATCTCCCCTTTATCTTTTTGTTCGAATTTCCTAAGAAATTTCTTTTTCTTTTTTTTTCTCTTTGGAATCACTCTCTGTCTCCTTTGCTTTTCAATCCCTGAATGCCTCTTTCTTTTTGTTTTTTCTGATATTTTCTTTCCCCCCAAAATATTCTTCTCTCCCGATTCTTACTACCCCTCCCTTTTTCTTCCTGTTGTTCTCTGTCTTTTATTTGTGGTTGCTTGTTGGATTTTTTTTATTAATGGATGTTTGTTGAAATGATGAGATCCATGGGGGTAAGGGTATGGTCTTTACTGATTTGGGTAGGTGAAATCCTGAAATTTTGGGATTTAAGCATGGGTTCTCTGACTTTTTGATTTTTTGTCTTGATAAGGTTGTTGGTTCACTGATTTGGTGACGATGATAGCGTTGGAGTATTCGACAACAATTCACGCGTCGGCGAATGGTCCAACTTCTGTGAATGGTGATGACGACTGGATGATATGCTTAGGGTTTAAAATACTAACTGATTTGCGTTGCACCTTGGGCCGGGTTTGGGTCGGACCTGGTATTGGGTCTTGGGTTTTATATGGGCTTGTATCTGAGTTGGGTTTTGTAATGGTCTTGGGTGACTGGTAGGCTTCGGGTTATATATTGGGTCTGGAAAAATAGTAAAATGTATAATAATAATAATAATAATAATAATAATAAGGATAATAATAATATTTTAATTAACAAAAAAGATCTGAACAAAAATAGGTGTCTACAACTGCACCTCTTTGCACATTCTTGTTTTAACAAAAGAATAGGGAAAAGACGACAAGACAACACATTTTTGTATGGTTCTCCTTTTTTCTTAGAAATTGGATATGTTTGTTATTGAGGACGATACTGCTCATATATGATGAAGAGTTCTGGTGATAACACAGTTCCTATGCGAAGATCTAGTCGGTGGATGACACGATTCCTACGTGATGAGGACGACTTGCCATTTTTAGGAATGGTGATAACACAGTTCCTATGCGATGAGGATAGCTGGTTATCTAGGGGTGACACGACTCCTACGTGATGAGGAGGTTCGATCGGTGGATGAAACGGTTCCTACGTGATGAGGATGACAGACCATCTTTAGGGATAATAACACAGTTCCTACATGATGAGGACAGCTGGTTATCTAAGGGTGACACAACTCATACGTGATGAAGAGGTTTGGCCGGTGGATGACACGGTTTCTATGCGATGAGGATAACTGGCCATCTTTAGGGATTTGTTTCAAGAGAAACTGTCTCAAGAGAGACAAAATTTGTTTCAAGGGAAACAAACTCAAGGATTTTCTTTCAAGAGAAACTGTCTTAAGAGAGAAAAAATTTGTTTTGAGTAAAAATTGTCTCAACCAAGATAAAATTTGTTTTTAAGAAAAAACTTATCTCTAGCGAGACGACACTTTGTTTCGAGAAAACACCCTCAAAGGCAATAGACAGTCTGCTTGTTCCTACATATTGAGGAAACGCCTTAAAGAAATCTGATCGTTCACTTCATGATCTTGAATCTCCAAAGATGTCCAACATTCATCATTTCTTGCTTCAGCACTGATTTTAAGCATGCGCTTTGTGTCTGAGAGCCACATGTCAACTACCAAGATCTACTCTAGAGAGATTGTCTTGTTTGAAAAATGTTTTTCTTCTTATTTTAATTTGAAAGTATGAAAATATAAATTAAAAGGATGTTGAAAAATGTTTAATCAAAAGTTTGAAAATATTTCCCCTTTCTAAGTTTTACAATTGAGGTAAATCATAAGACAATAGTTCATTGGCTATCAAGGAATTAATTACAGTTTTAATCCTTCAAAATAAATTATAGCCATTTGAAAAGTGTCAAGATTAATGCTATATTTGAAGTATGGTTAAGTAAGGAAATGATAAAAAAATCTAAGGTTATTGTCTTTGGTCAAAGGTTTGACATTCTCGTTTCTTTGATATTTACTGATATGATGGAGTAGCTTCTATGCTTATCTACTGGAAGTGTTCTCCGACTCCCAACTCTCATGATCACACTAGGGTTATCTGATGCCTTATCAAAGGAATGGTAATATCGCCTTCATTACAACAGCTGCACCATCTTTATATTCGAGCCACCTTTTCAGGTTTTCAATTTGAATCCTCTTTTAGTTTCAAGACGTTATTCATAATTTACGTCTTGAACCCCCTTTTAAAATTTTCTTTATCATGCATCAAAGATTTTAGAAAACCTTTTGTAAATAAAAGATTAATCCTGATAGGTGGGATGAAATCTGAAGATAGTCTCTTCTGTTTAGAAATCCATGTATGATTAGAAGGGACTTTTAAGGCACGTAATGTAGGCCATGGTTCACGGTTATGAAAGAAAGGGATAAAAGGCCCAAACAAGTGTTTAAGGGTTATTGAACCAAGGATCAATTAATTCTAATGCCTTCAATCTTGTCTTGTTCGATTTGAATCTTCTCGTATGCGTCCTTTATGATATTCTGGTGAACTGATCTTCAAATGATTGTGCTTGATCAATCTCATAGTTTGAAACTTGATGCACCATTTGACACAAGAGACTCTTTGCATGTGCTTCTTGTCTTATTTTTTCTTTTACTTTTTTTTTCTCTTTGTTTCTTTTTTTTTTTGCTTTGCTCTTTTTTTGCTTTGCTTCTTTTCTCTTTGTTTTGATTGGATCTATCACACCCCAATTTAGGGGCTAAAAATAAAGAAATTATAAAGTATTGGATTTAATTGGTATTTTGGAAGAAATTGAAGATTTAATTGAAAATTTTTAAAGTTGGCAGACCGTTTTATAAAGTGCAAGAAATTCAGTGGTTAAACTCATAGTTTAACCATTTTTTATTTGGGGAGAATTATAAACCCCCATTCCCCGTATGTTTATCTACAAAAAATCATCATTTTCTCTCCTCCAGTCAACTCACTTTGATCTTCGATCTACTTACCATCTGGCCTCCATTCGACGAACCGAAACCACCATCGTGTTCGTTGTCGACCGATGAACAAATCCCCTCAAACCTCTCATCGTGAATCGGCGCCGTTCATCGTTAATTTCAATCAGAAGTATCGTCGGTTTTAATTCAATTTACGTTGGTTTTCCATCGATTCACGTCGATCCGACCATTCATTTTCGACACCTCCCATACCATCGTGTTCCTTGCATCATTTCGAGTCCACCGGTGTTCTTTTTTTCTCCATCGCCGTCGGCGCGTGGAGGGGTGAGGAAGTTAAAGTTTTTGATGTTCCGGAAACGAGCTCTCCGCCTTTCAAAATTGTGAACCGAGCTTAGTAAGTGTCTCGAAATGCCTTAAAATAATTTTTAGAATTTTTTCGGGATTTTTAGGGCCTCTGGGGACGTCGCACGCTCTCTACGCGCCGCCCTTACGAGTAGGGAAGTTTTGGCCGCAGATAAAAGAACTCGGGTGCTAGTTTTGTAAATACTTTTAGAATGGTGCCTAATTTGTAATTAATTTATGTTAGGGTGATATTTGTGTAAAATCGTTGATCGTTGACTTTGACCGAAAAGTCAAAATTTTTGAAAAGTATATTTTATGTTTTTTTATGTCTTAGATCCGTTTTTGGGGTCCGTTTTACCAAATTCGAACCCAATAAGTTGTTTTTGACTGATTTATCACCCGATTCAATCCGTTTTCAGAATTAAGCTTCGTTTTTAATGTAATTTCTGTTGATAGTATTTGAGGAATTATTGGAAGTTAAATTAAGGATCGAGGATGTTAAAATGGAGTTTAAATGGTCGATCAGTATGTTATGAAAATCGAGGTAATACATTAATACCTTATCATGCTTTATGGAACATATTGGTATTGATAAATGCATGAATGAATATGTTTGGTCTCATTTGGGTATTTAATTAATTCATACACTCGATATTGATGCGGTAAAAATTTGGTAAATGAATACAGCTCGGTTGACTGATATAAGAAATTGATGTATTGTTAGAATTAAATTATGAGTTCTGTGATTAGTGATAAAAGAATTATCATGGATTTGTAAATTATAATTTATTTCATCAAAGGTTAAATATTAAAGGTACTTGGATGAGAAATTATGAGAATATTCTGGTAGGGTAAAATTATGAAAATACCCTTATGCTGTAAAAAGACAAGATTTGACCATAGAAGTTGGATAAAGGCTTTTTAAAGACATATTGATCCGGTGAAACTACTGATGTGCATAAGAAATGCTACTTTTGCTTAGAAAATTTGGATAACCGGTTTTTAACTCCAAGAGGGTTTGGGCAAGATTCTAGGAGTCTGTTATGGAATCATTTCAAGATCAGAGAATGTTCGGGAAAACAATTAACCATAGGATCTCTAAATTATAATTATTTTCGTTAAGAGTTAATACCGAAGTTATCTGGTTAAGAAATTACGAAAATACCCTTGAGAGGTAAAAATAGTCCGAGTTGACCCTGAATGAGAAAGTACTTTGAGGATTGTACTTAACTCGATAAATTACAGATTTAATTGTTAAGATCCTGTCTTTGTACAAAAAATTCTTGATAACCTGTTGGTAACTTTTGAGAAGACAATTGACCTGAAAATCTCTGAGTTAAGAATAAATTATCGAGGGTGCTCTTTTGTCAGAATTGTTCGAAAGGTCTGGAAAAGATGATACATTTGAATTAAATAATAAGATCACATGGAAGGAAATGATTGAAATACACCAGATCTGTAAAATGTCCAAAATAACCCTGTAATGGAAATGTCCAAGAGTATCACCAAGCTTAGGAATGATAGGATATCTTCGAGTTCTGTAATGAATGGAATACAACTAAAAACCAAAATGACCAAAATACCCTTATGGCTTATACTAAGTAAATGTCTTGGATTAATTAAGGAATCCAAATAAGCATAGGTGTTGGACTACCTTTAAAAAGTTATGGAACACAACTTAAGTGAGTTGATCAATCTTAATGATATGTCAGTACATGAACGACATAAATATTACTTGAATGCGTGTTCATCTCCTCAAGTGTGGCTTGATCATAATTTTAGAAGTATTCAGCTCAGCTAAACTCTAGATCGCATTCGATATTAAGAAGTAGATATTCATTAGACAAATCAACTACGACTACCAAATTGAATTGAACCGAAGCACAATATGTATCTGAAATTCAGAAACATCTGAATTACTATAGAAAATCCCGAAGTAAATGTAAAGGACTTGGCTGCTAAATGAACTAAGTAACCTCAATGACTGAGGATTAAGTAAGTGATTTGGATAAGTCTAGAAACTCTGATGAGTTTACATAGTGTACCATTATTGTGGGTTATGAACTAAAAATCAAGTACGTTAGCATTTCCTGATATCGTTGAAGTGGGGAAATGAAATAAAGACCATTGGAAGATTCATTCAACGATGACTCAAAGATATTTTATGAACAATAATTGTTGGTATTAAAGAGTGAATACCTGAAGGACAAATAATGATCCGGTCAACATGCACTAGTATTGGAGTTATTCAGCTTGAGTTATTTTGAAAATCCGATAGATCGACAGACTGTAAATGTTCTGAACCTTCATTTCTTTCTCATCAGCTTAAGTATCATTATGAATAACGGGTGATTCCGTCAGCTAATAAACTATTTCAATAGTGATTCTAACTTCTGACATTCTATCAGTAAACTGTAGATCCGTGTTTCTCTGTCTGACAGGATTATCTAATATCTCTGAATAATATCTGTAAACACTAGTGTGTTCCCTAATTACATAAATATTTTATCTGATTTTCGACTTGAATTCTGTTCTGATACATGACCTGAATTATGTTCTGATATCTGATCTAAATTTTGTCTTGATTTTTGATATCTCCGTTTACTGATGGAGAAATGTTTTATATGGGGGGTTTATTGTTGGAGGAAGTATATCTGCAGGCTTCTTGGCTTTGTGCTCAGGGCCTTACTGGCATGTGCGGTTGGGTGTATGGTTCTGGTGAACCTACACATTATGATGTGTAGTGGTTAAGGGGATTATTAGGCTTTTGTATTAAAAAATAATAAGAAATATGTTTTAAAAGATCTGTATCTTTTTACTGGTTTTACGGGAACACACTAGATAACCTATTCTGATTTCCTGAACCTAGACATCCAAAATATTTCCATATGAACTGAAAGCACTATCTGTTACTACCTGAAATATCAGTAGGATCTCTGCACAACTTAAAGATTTGTAGATGTCTGATCCGATAAGAAAATACATGTTTATCTATATATGCACGTTCTTCAGCATCACCTAGTAGTTCTGTATTACTGATCTTTCCGAAGCTCACTCTATTACTCACCATTGTAGGTTAAAAGAATTGTACCAGTGCATTTATCGACTTCAGTAAGGGAATTCTTCCGGCGCTGTTTGCAGAGTATGATATATATGATTAGGGGGCATATAATTTTATTTTTTTTATATATGAGTTTGAAAATCTGTTTTATTTCTGCATACTGATAAATCATTTTATAAGTTATATGTTTTAATAAAAGTTTTAAATTTTCTGCTATTTTTACAGTGGGTCGCTTCGTTGGCCCTAATGTGACACTCCAGATCGGATCGGGTTACCCATATCGGTCTGAGGGGGTTACATTTAGTGGTATCAGAGCTATGGTTGAGTCAATTTTTTTTTTCAAGATAGATCGGTCGGTCGAATTTCAAAAGATGCCTGATCAGTACATGCCCCTAGACTACAATCGTACTTCTCTAAACATTTGTTTTGATTGGATCTTTGCACTGTGCATTTGGTTTACCTTTCGATACATTATATGAATCGATGTTTTCACTCATGCGAGCATATTTTCTTCATCTTGCCCCCAGTATAGAGGGTGATCTTTGGTTAGGGTTGAATCAGAAGAAAATATAATTTAGGCTCAAATTGAGACACAAGGGATATATTTTCTCCTTTTGTGAAGGGATGATGAAAGAAAGACGTTCATCATTTCATACACAAAATTCTTTTCAAAAAAGATATCCTTAGGGGATAGATTTTCAGGATTAATTTTGTATTCACATGAAAATAATATAATTAATGCATGATAGAATTATTTTGAAGTAATCCTGTTTTTTATGCTTCTTGCTTTCAGCATGTCTCAATTGTAAAAGCTCAACTTCAGAAAATTGATGTGAGATTCCCCACGTTGTCTTCTTAGCATAAGGTTCATGTTCAAATGAACATCTTGTACTCAATGTATTCATGTTTTATTAGTAGAAGAATGTCGGTTTTGCGTCCAAGAAGACGATGGTGTGACTTTATTGGCTCAAGGAAAGGTAAAGGTATGACTTTTTGTGTCTCAAAAAAGATAAAGGCAATGTTTCAAAATCTCAAAGAAAGATAATATCAAATTTTGGTCCTTTGGTAGTGATCATGAATTATTTAGGGTAAAGAATCGAAAGATTTTATTTCTGGTTCTAGATGGTATAAGAAAGGTTTAACCTTGTCATATGTCAAAAATCTATAATTCTTGAAGAATTAAAAGAATCTGTAATTCATTCGATATTCGAAGAACTACAAGATTAAAACTCGTTCAATTATCCAACCTTATAAGGTAGCATAAATTCAATCATTAGAAGATTAAAAATATTTAAGCAAATATTAAAGACATAACAAAAATGAGTTCAAACAAAACAATTCTCCTAATGCAATTGGTAGATGCAATGACTTTTCTTGATTAGCATTGGGATGCCCAATCATTCTTTGAATGTCCATGCCCCTGAATAAATTAGATTCTGGACCTTGCACTTCAGTGCCTTAAAGTTCTCAACGGAATGTCATGAGCTTCCTATGTGATAGGTGCATACGATATCAACATCATAGACCTTAGGAAATGGGGACTCTTTTCGGATCATCCTGGAAGGCTCAACCCTACAATCAGCTGAACAAGCTCCCACTGTACTGCTTTCATATTCTTCTTTTAATTTGTTCGAATCTTGTTTCTATTCTCAATGTCATCACGTGATCATGATCACTTCCATCAAATTCTCCATGAATTAATCCTCATGTTTTCATGAACAATGCATGAAAAAATGTTTGAATGAATACCATGCAAAATGCAATTATACAAATGCATATACAGAAAATGTTGATCCCAATGATGAATATCGTAGAACAATTTTCACCAAAGATAAAAGCCTCCATAGTACAAGACATTTCACTTTACAGAGATGCCTTTGCTTAAATGTTAAGTCTGAAGTGAATCACTGCTTCGTCTTGGATCTTCTTCCTTGAAAATTATGCCCCTCAAATGCTCTGTAACCTAACTCATTTAATGCCCATGCGGTGGTGTAGTCAGTGCATCACTCTTTAGCGGTTAGCAATAAAACGATTGTAGAAAATATTTAATGTTGAATTACTCCTTGGAGAAATGGACCATCTTTCCAGTCTCGAATGTTGCACGATCTTTGAGCAAGTCTCATTCTTGGACTCTCTGAACTTATTTTAACCTTCGGTGCATGTCTGTATATGGGACTGCTTAATTGAAAACCTTTACCTCTTCTTATGAAAATTTTCTCTCGAATATCCCCTTGCAGATCTACACTTTTGCTTTATGTCATGACGATACAATGCAATGCAAAAAAGGATGAAAAATGACACAAACAAAAGAAAATAAATAAGTTAGTACAAGTAAAATAATTGATACAAATAAAAATATTCAGAGATGAATATAACACCTACCCTGACATGATATTTACTCGAATATGATTTTATTAAAAAGCATTCCTACCCATACATACTTTCTACCCAAAAATGATTAATTTCAATAAAATAATCCTAACCGCATGGTATCTAGTTCGCATGCTTTTATTCAATAAAATTTAAAGCAAAAGGTAAAGTTCATAAATGCTCCTCCTTTGTGTACACTTATTTTGGGTACCTACTGACGGACATAATTTCGATATAGCTATACCTAGGGTGATAGTTCTACGGTTCACTATATGCATGGTTTCAGCTCTATGAGGAAATGGTACTCGAATTGTCCTTGATGTTGGTGCCCCCTTGGGCTGCCAATCCCTCAATCCTCACCCATTATAGTTTTCGAACGGAACAAGTTCAATTAGAGGGGATTCACTTCCTTACACCCATACGAGGAATAAATCCCTACGAAGGTATAATGTATGTATCCCATTGGTTATTTTCTAAAACTCATATGACGAATAAATTCTTACGAGAGTAAAGAATTCACCCCGACTTATTTGGATCAAAGCTCAGGTCTAGAGCTTATGTTATGCAAATGCACGTGATGTGTGTGAGGAGGAACGTACAAACCTTTGACTCAAAAAACGAGCAAATAAAAACTCTCAACACATCTCCCTTTTCTCTTTTTGTTCAAATTTCCTAAGAAATTTCTTTTTTCTATTTTTTCTTTCGAAACACTCTATCTCCTTTGTTTTTCAATCCCCGAATATCTCTCTCCCTCTGTTTTTTTATATTTTCCCTCCCAAAATATTTTTTTCTCTCCCGATGCCTTATGTCCCCTATGTTTTTCTTCCTGTTATTCTCTATTTTCTATTTGTGGTTGCTTGTTGGTTTTTTTTTTTGTTGATGGATGCTTGTTGAAATGATGAGATCAATGGCAGTAGGGGCATGGTCTTCACTGATTTGGGTAGGTGAAATCTCAAAATTTCAGGATTTAAGCATGGGTTCTCCGACTTGTTATTTTTTTATCTTGATAGGGTTGTTGGCTCACTGATTTGGTGACGATGGTAGCGTGGAAGTGTTCGGTAGTGGCTCAAGTACCGGTCTGGAAGAGCATGTGCATCTTACGCATCGACGAACGGTCCAGCTTCGGTGACTGGATGATATGCTTAGGGTTTAAAACCCTAACTGATTTGGGTTGCACCTTGGGTCGGGTTTGGGTCGGACATGGGACTAGTACTGTGTCTTGGGTTGTATCTGAGTTGGGTTTTGTAATGGTCTTGGATGACTAGTAGGCTTCCGATTATATATTGGGCATGCAAAAATTCTAAAGTGTATTATAAGAATAAAAATAAAAAAATAATGATAATAATAATAATAATAATATTTTAATTAACAAAAAAAAGTCCCGGAAAAAAATAGGTGTATACAATGTGAACATTACCTTAGGTTTAAAAAACCAATATAATCAAATAAATTTTTATTTAATCCTAATTATGCTATGGTAAATTAAAGGCTTTTTCTAGCTTAAGATGTCAAATTATAGAATTAAAGGAACCTAGAGGCTCAAACCTAAAAAGGTAGGCTCTAATTATAATCCTATTTGGTTTTAATCAATTATCGAATCAAATAATTGAGATGGTCCCTTGAGCATTTGAGCGAGGGCCAACTCGAATTATTCCCTAAATTAAAAGACTAGTTTGAAATCTAAACTAAAGTTGAGGTTCTAACATTAACTTAAATTAATTTTAACAAATATTGATTCGAATAATTAAATTGGAACCCCGAGCAAAAGCGAGGACCAAATTAAGAATTCACCTAATTAAAGAACTAAATGTGAAATCAAGCCTAAGATGGAGGCTCTATTTAACCTATAATTATGTCAAAATTAAAACACTAATCTTAGTTCGGAGAATAAAAAGTCAAAGCACTAATTAATAAACTAAAATTCTAAGAATTATCTAAATTATTAAACCTAAAATATTTTTTAGAAAATATTAATTATTAATAAATTTTAAAAGTCGAGCAATCGGTTTGAGTAATCGGGCATCTATTGTGAAAACTCGACTCGAATTGCTCCCCAATTAAAACTAATGTGAAATCCTAATTTCTAAGTTTGATTAGAATATTAATCTAATTTAAAAACTAAGTCTAGAATTTAAATTATGAAACAAAATAATTAATAATAAACTTAATTAAAATAATTAAAACAACAAATAATAAAAAAATAGTAAAAAATAATAATAAAATAAACATATATATAAGGATCTAATTGCATTAATATTAAATTACCAAACTAAAAAGAACAAATTGAACATGCAATAGGGACTAAATTAAAACAAATTAAAATTTGAAGTTTAAATCGAAACAAAATAAAAATAAATGAATTAAGGACAAAAATACAAAACACACATAAAATTAGAGGGACCTAAAGGAAAATAAACCATTAATTTAAGCCTAAAAATAATTTGCTAAATAAAAAGATAACATTACAAAATCAGTCCACAAAATTTAAAAAAAAATTAAAAGGTCACTACACATGAGTAATGTGTAAAAACAAGCTAAAAGTAAGGGGACTAAAAGGAAATTATACCAAAAATTATAAAGCATAAAAAAATGGGAAAATAATAAAATCAGTCCCTAGAAGTGACTTTTTTTTTTATAAAAACACACTAAAGTTATAAGGATTAAAACACGAATAACCCAAAAAATAAAAGCATGAACAAAATAGGGAAACTAGCAGTTTTGGTCCCTTCAGGGACCAAACTGCAAAAACACAGCAAAGGTTCAGGGGTTAAACACAAATAAACCCAAAATTTTTTTATAAAAGCAAATCTTCCTTTTTTTCATTTGTAACAATTTACAGAAAAAAGAGGAGAAAGAATCTTTTCTCTCTCTCGCCCAAAGTCGGCGAGCTCACTGTCGGCCGCCACGCACGTCGTCTGACCACCACTCTGGCCATCGCACACGGTGTCCGAAAAACCCAAACTGATCTAAAACCTACCATGAGCCTAGAACTAGCCTCATAGAGCCTACATTTGGTCTTTAAATACCCGAAAACACCCTAGAACTATCCGAAAAAGGCCTAAAACCTTTAGGCTACCCAGACTCTGGTGACCATCCGACAACCCAGGTAAGCCCCAATATGTTTTCTTTTTATTTTATATTTTACTGTAAATATGGGTTATTGATGTTAGATTGGTTCGAAATAAAAAAATTAATCGATGTATGTTAATATAGTTCGGGAAAAAAATTGTTCTCTGAGATCATAACCGAAAACAAGAACACAAAAAATACATATATATATATATATAACAACTATTCGAATATATAGAAAAAACAGAGAAAAAAATTAAACCATTGTTGTTATTGCTTCTGAAAAATGGTATTACAACGTTTTTGTTGGAGATGAATTTTTTTCCAAATTAACCAACCCTTTTTACAGTTTCATGTATGCGTTTATACCCATTACAAACTGAAATGAAATTAAAAAACTGATTGGCAGTTGAAGGTGCCGTAATTTGCGGGAGATGGTGACCTTGCTGCTGCTGTTGTAGAGTATGACGTGGCGTGTGGGGCTGAGCATGGCTTGGGCAGGAGCAACAGCAACTGGGATGGCTTGGGGTGCTGCAGGAGGTAAGTTTATGGCATTGCTGTTGCAGGGGATGGTTTTTATACTTTTAATTTTATTATAATATGAAAATTGGCGATTACAACTGCCCCTCTTTGCTCGTTGATGTGAAACAGGAATAGAGCAAAGACGTAAAGCACCAATTTTCATATGTTGGGTCTATCAATGAAATTTTGAGTTCCAAGTTCTTCTCATTATGAACTTTTCACTATTCTTTTCGGATGAGTTTTTCTTATTATGAACCCTTCCATTGAAATGTTGATCTACTCCTTCTGTGATGGATTTGAGCAAAAAATTGAACAAGACATTATGAATTTCTTATTCTATGATGAAATCAGACCAAGATTGAACAAGTTTTTCTCATTATGAACTTCTTCTCTCTTGTAGGATGAATTCTTCTCATTATGAACTCTCCATTGGAAATGATGATCCACCTCATTCTGTGAGGGAATCGAACAAAGATTGAACAAGTTCTTCTCATTATGAACTTCTTCTATCTTATCGGATGAGTTCTCATTGTGAACTCTCAATTGGGAATGATAATCCACCTTCTTCTATGATGGATTTGAACAAAGATTGAACAAGTTCTTCTCGTTATGAACTTTTTTTATCTTATCGGATGAGTTCTTCTCATTATGAACTTTCCACTGGAAATGTTGATCCACCTCATTCTGTGATGGAATCGAACAAAGATTGAACAAGTTCTTCCCATTATGAATTTCTTCTCTCTTATTGGATGAGTTCTTCTCATTATGAACTCTTAACTGGAAATGTTGATCTACCTCATTCTGTGATGGAATCGAACAAAGATGATGGTGATCAAACTCCATATGCAATGGATAAGCCAAAGTTGAACAAGTTTTTCTCATTATGAACTTCTTCTCCTTCATCGGACGAGTTCTTCTCATTATGAACCCTTCCATGATAACTGGTTTATCCTTTCACTGAGAGTTTTAAACCTGCAAAAGATGATCATATATCAGTGATTTTGTTTGAAGTACCCAAAGGTATTGACCCGAAGGTTCTCGAATCTTTGTTGATATCCACTTCTTTCAAAATGAAGATGTGAATTGATTCTTTGCTGAAATCTTCTTCTTCAACATGGAATATTGAAATCTTTGCTAACTTTGGAATTCTTCCAAGTGATGATTTTTTTGTGGAATGGGCTCCTCTACTCTTGAGACTCTGCCACTCAAAACTTGATTTCCTCTATTTGAGATCTGGATTTTGATTTTCTCTTTTCGAGGTCACAAATCCTTTTCTTTCTTTGGAAAATTCGTAAAAATATGCCTTGATGTATGAAATGTGAATGTAATAGATATGCATGTAATGCATGAAGCTCTTGAATGCAAAAATATTGATCATAAATTTTTCTTCTAAACCAAAGTATAGACCCAATCTTCCTTCACTTGATTATCTTTGCATGGAACCTGCCTCAATATTGTTGTAGCAACTTGCCAGTTCGTGTTTGCAATCTTATGAGGATCAGACTGATCATCTTGTGGTCTTTGTTTTTTGTCTTCATTTCAGAGGAAATGTCTTATCTCTCGAATCCTTGTTATGATCATGTTATAGCCTTGACGCCATTTTTTGTCCCTGACTTGATTGCTCGATCAAATTTGTTTCTCTGGATAGGTCTTCCAACTGAAAAATGTATGGTTTGTTTTCTCAAGGTAAGCTATGTTTGTTTCCATTCTGCCCTTGGCACTCCAGACTTCCTGACTCATACACTATGTCTACTTGATTTAAATCTTGTGATCTTAATGACATCTGGTTTTGGTGATGCCTTAATGCGGGTACTCATGGCTCTTATTCATGCCAAAATATTAATATTGAATGGTCTTGCTCTTGTGTCAATAATCAACAATGCTATAGAATATCTTAAGGGTTTCTCTGCATGATGCCACAATCAGATAGACACTTAAGAAGTAATCAATTCTTCTAACATGATTGTCTTTCATTTTTGCTATGAGCCGGGATATGTGACATCTTCAACTAAGGCGATTATCTACTTCTGAAAACATCACAAGGAAGTGTTAGAAGTTCTGTCCTCCAGTCTTTCTGATCTCTCGGACTATTTGCTTTTAAGAAATTCTTTATTATTCTGACATCATTTGTTATTCTCTAACTGAGGCAGAATGAGCCTCATCAGCTTCCAGGACCTTTTCCACTTGAGATTGTACTGTTTGAAAATATTTCTCTTCTTTCTTTTATTTTACAAATGTGAAAAATTTTGTTGAATAAATTTCAAAAGTGCTATCATTTTCTTCCGACTCACAATCAAAACAAATTGTAAAATAAGAGTTCACTGAATATCAAATAAGTCAAAAAACTTTAATCCTTAAAAAATTATATACATTTGAAAAGTGTAAAGATTAATGCTTATATAAAGCTTAGGCTGACTTGGAAAGGTAATGTGTTTCAAGTTGGCTTCTTGCGTTTTTTATTCTGGTGTTCATTGATCTGATGAAACAGTGGTCATGCTTCTCTTCTAGAAATGTTCACTGGTTCCCAGCTCTCGTAAGCGCCTTTGGAATGTGCAATGCTTTATTAAGAGATGTATAAGATCGTCCTTCTATGCAGTGGTTGACAATCTTCATGTTTGAGCTTCATTTTCAGGTTTTCAACTTGAATTCTTCTTTGGTTTTAAGACGTTATAAAAAAATTTACATCTTGAACCCTCATTTTATATTTTTTCCCTATCATGCATTAAAGATTTTAGAAACAATTTTTTTGCAAATAAAATTAACCTTGAGGGACAGAATGAAATTTGAAGATAGTCTCTCAACTTAGAAATCCATGTATGATTAGAAGGGACTTTCCAAGTATGTAATGTAGGCCGAGGCTCACGGTTATGAAAGAAAATGATAAATAGGCTCAAACAAGTGTTTAAGGGTTATTGAACCAAGCATCGATTCGTTATATTGTCTTCAATCTTGTCTTTCTTGACTTAAATTTGCTTGTCTGACTTTTATTTTATTTTCATTCGGTGTTCTCTAATCTTCTGGTGAATTGATTCTAGATCTTTGAACCGCTCGCCTTGAAGTATTTGATCGGTTTTATTTCTTTTTTATATTTTTTTTCTTCTTTCTATATGTGCCGTCAAACTTTATTTGATCTTCAAGCGCTTAGTATTTGGTCTACCTCGCGGTATCTTGTTATTTCTCACTTTATTTCATCATGACTTGCTTTTGTAGCGAAATCTAGATTGATGATCTTCACTCATGTGAGTAGATGTCCTTCACATTTGCCCCCAATGTGGAGGGTGATCCTTGGTTAGGGTTGAATCAGAAGAAAAAAAAATACTATAGTCTCAAAAGGGGACAACAAGGAAAATATATATATATGAAAGAACAAATGAAACAAAGTCGTTCATCATCTCATACATGGAAGTCTTTGTAAAAGAGGTCTCCCCAGGGAGACGAGTATTCAAGATTAATCTTATTTACATGAAAATAATGTAATTAATACATGATAGAATTATTTCAATGATTCCCTTTATTTCTTATTATTCCGTTCACTCCTAGTATGCCCTAATTATTCGAATTCTCTTGCGAAAAGTTGATCCACAAAATTCCATATTATCTTTTTTTTGCAGGAAATGTCTTGGTTATGCCCCCAGGAGTTATCAAGGTTGGGAAATGAATGTTGGTTCCGTGTCTAGGAAGGGAAATGTGTGACTTTAAAGTTGTTATTTTGAAAAATGTAATGTTATGGAAAGGTTATTTCTGTCTGGGAAGGTAAAAGTACATGATTTGGTGCCTCGGGGAGTATAGGGGCATGACTTTATGGTTTCAGGTGGAAGGTTCGGTCTTTCGGGAGTAAATGTGTGTTATTTCGGGTAAGGAACCCAACAATGGTTATTTCGGCTTTGGATGGGGTATGAAAGGTCTAATCTTGCCCCTTGTCAAAGATCTATAATTAATGAAGTAGTTAAAGAACCTTTAATTCATTCGATATTCAAAGAATTACAAAATTAAAACTTGATTTATTTATCATAACCTTGGAAAACAACATAAGTTTAATTAACAAAATATCTATTGAGGAAAGAACAAAAACACGTTCAAACAGGACAAGGCCAGTGCAACAAGGTTTCACGTTGGGTGGAAGAACTTCTTTTTAATTGGCCCAAAAATGTCTCATTACAAGTTAAAGGTCAATACCCATGGGTCAAACAAAATCTGGGCCATGCTTCTCAGTGCTCTACGGATCTTAATAATGTGCCTTGAACTTCATACGGCGCTGACATCACATTCATAGCTCTCGATCTTTTTTTTGTACGAATGGGGTGACTTCTTCTTACCTTAAACTTTTATCGCAAGATTATCCGTGAGTTACTCTCGGGATCCAAGATTAATGCAATGTATACCATGTAATGTACAATGTATATATACTAATGCAAAAATACAAAGATGCACATGCAAATGCAAAGATGCAAAAAGGGAGTGTAAAATGCGAGATATAGATGCAACAAGGAATTGATCCAAAAAACAATTGTTCCTTGAACAATTCTCGAGGAACCGACAATGTCTCAGTACACTGGGGAAATGAAAATATGGTCCATCTTCAAGTTTTCGAGCTTCTGCTAGCATTTGGGTATTACATCGTCTTCAAACATTCTACTTCATCTCCTACTTTCAGAAGTCTTTCGAGCTGGTTCGTGATCTTCACTGTTAGCTTCATCATTGAATCTTCTTGAATCCAACTTGCTACCTCAACAAGTAGATGTCTGACTTGTATCCTTAGTAGGTAAACTATCTCTTGACAATACTCGATCTACATAGAGCACCTTCAAAATTCTTCCGATCCCAGTGAAAGGCATTGTTGTGGGCATTGTTTTTAAAGAACCTTCTAAAAGATCATTTATTTAAGGGATCAATACCTTTGAAGGATATGTCATGTACATGCAAAAATGCAACAAGACCAGACAAAAGGAAATAAATGTTAGTAGAAACAAAACAAAAAGAATCAAGTCAGTTGAAATGATTAGTCAAAGAAATGTAATCTTAGTAACAATAAATAAATTTAACTCAAAGTTGAGACTGAAGAAAAACATAAAAAGAAAATTAATTGTCTTAACCGCATGCGTTCTAGTTCTCCTAGATTATCCATATGGCTCTAGAGGGGTAGGTTTACTAAATTCTCTACAAGAGGCTGGGTTCTAGCAAAAGTTCCCGAGTCATCTTTACAACCTGCTAAGGTTAACTCCTATTCTGGCCCATTACAAAGTTGCGAATCGGATTCGACTCAGGGGATCGCACCACTAAAAGTGTACCTCGGAACTGATATCTGGATAGGCAACTTAGGATTCTTTCTAGAGATACTTTATCAGACCCACACAAGGAAGCCCGATGCTCCTCGTGAGGTGTAACGTTTCTCCCTACTTAGGTAACCGGGATTGAACCCAGGTTTAGAGCTATGATATGCAATAGTCCTAAATATTCACAGAACTGTAAGCATTAACTAGAGAAAAATCCTTTTTTTTTAAGAAAATAACATAATAACTTGTAAATTAAATAAGATCGAACTCATAATTTTTAAAATCTTAAATACAGGGTAACCAACTCGTGGCTCGACTCTCAATTTGTTTTTTAAAACAAAAGTCCCCAGTAGAGTCGCCAAGCTGTCGACACCATTCTTCATAACGACGGGGAAAAGACCGATACCGACTCGAGGGTTTCTCTTTGAAAGGAATTTTTGAAATGTGAGAAGTCGCCACCAATCATTTAAGGTACGATTGGGACACCATAAAAATTGGTTGATTTTAATAAAATATTTTATTTTTATCAAAATACCAAGTTTTAAGGTCTTCGAAAATCCAGAAATCGAGTTCGGAAGTCATTTACGTGTGGGGAAGGATTAGCACTGTAACACCCTCAACCCGTACCCGTCCCGGATACAAGTCCAGGATGTCACATTGACTAAACAAAACAGTACTCTAAAAAAACCTATAAAACATTTGAACTTATATTATTAAAATATAATAATATACATATGTTAATACAAGTGTGAAACACTTGATCGTCTACTTTCTCGGATCCTACGTGTGAAACACTCACACGCTAAGTCATCGACTTAGTGAGGCAATATAATAATAATAATAGCAAAGAAATGTAATGAAAATGCCATAATTAAATGGAATGAGATAAAATCAAATGCTTAACCATGCAGTTTATATCACCATGTTCTTTACCTGTCAGCATAATATATTGACATTCATGAATTCATATTAATAAGATTATTGACCCATGATACCATACTGAGAACCTAAGGTATGTGAGTACTGTGAGGTTGTGCACTATGCTATCACCACAGCTCGTATAAATGCACTGAAGTGCCACGTAGAATTGCACCGTAGTGCCATATAAGATTGTCCCTAAGGACCACGTAGATAATTCCTTAAGAATCATATACATATGCCAAGGATCAAGTATGTGTCTTAAAAGACCTCATACATGTTCCAAAGAATACATATATGTCCAGAAGGACCGCATAGACCCTCTACTCTTGGCATGCCAACTATACCTATAGTTCTCATCTACATAACATGGGCTTCCATAATTCCCATAATTTATATTGTATAGACATATAATTTCCATACCTTTATCACATAAACATATCATGTTCCATCACTTTATCACATAGCTTATATAACCTTTCCTGCATATTCATGTCACTTAATGCATATAATATGAATTCATGTCATGTATCATAATATGAAATGCGATCATGCATCGAAATATTGAATCTAAACTTATCACAAGTCTAGAACTGAATAGAATACATATCCATGCTATGCATATGCACTCACCTATATTTCCTTACTTTTTCCTCGATCGATCTTACGAGGCAATTGTTCTGGAACTTGTTTAGGCTCGGTATCTACAAAGTAATTCATTGATGCTAATCAATACACTAATTAATATATTCTAAACTATCATTTCTTGGGCTAAAAGAAAAGCCATTTTCATCTTTTAATGAAGGTATGCATTGATGCACCACACCATGCATCGATGCATAAATCCTATTCGATGTTTATATTTAAGGGGGTGCATCGATGCACTCGTTATGCATCGATGCATTGATGGAATTCGATGTTTGTATTTAAAAAGAGTGCATATATGCACTTCATGTGCATCGATACACTTCGAATAATTTCTGGGATTTATCTTTGATGCATCGGTGCACATTGAATGTGCATCGATGCACATAGCCCAGAAATGTCATTTAAAGCACGAAAATCTCTTTATAATCTTCTATACACTTTATATTTCACCTCCTTTTATATCCCTAACTTGCATACACTTACTTAAACTATTTATTATCCATTCGATACCTTTAAAACTTAGAAATCCAATTCTCCATATAAAATTAAAGAATTTCACTCAATTTCCAATTCTAAATCGAATTCTGACACTTCATATCTTTTAATTAGCTTGATGACAAGTCAAATCCCACTTCTAATTCTTATTATGAACTCTATTCCAAGATTTTACTTTTCTACTTTATTTCTTTAATCCTTCCTAACCCTATCATCTTATGGTTTTAAGATAACCTATGCTTTCCTTAAGCTTAGTTATCATCTAACGATCAATAAGTAACCTTAAATTCATCAAGAATTTGATTCACAAGAAACTCACCTCTAACTTTGTCTTCACGATGAAGAAGAAGAAGAGAAATCTGGAAACTTTTGGTCTTTCTCACCAGCTTCCACGTGGGAATAAATATCCTCAAATAAGATTTAATTATTTCCTTGTTAAAAGACTTATTTGCCCTCTTAATTTCCCTTCTTTGCTTATCCATCCTACATGAAACATTCCCATTAAATCTTTCAACTATTCAATTTATCTACTTTGGTCACTAAATTTTAAAATTTCATAATTTGATCACTAACCCGGTATGGAGGATGTTACAAATCTCCCTCCCTTAAGAAAATTCTTCCTTGAATTTTCATTGCACGAACAGATGAGGATATTGAAATCGCATATTTTCTTCACGTTCCCACGTGGCTTCTTCTACTTTGTGATTCCTCCAGAGAACTTTAACCAATGGAACTGTTTTATTCCTCAACTGTTTTACATCATAATCCAATATTCTCACTGGCTCTTCTTCATATGTCAGATCCGATTGGACTTCTACTTGTTCTGGTGTAATGATGTGAGAGGGATCAGACCTATACCTCCGCAACATAGACACATGGAAAACATTATGAATTTTCTCTATTTCTGGTGGCAAAGATAACTGATATGCCACGGGTCCTATCCTCTTAACAACTTCATATGGCCCAATGAATCTCAGACTTAACTTTCCTTTCCGACCAAATCGTAATACTTTCTTCCAGGGGATACTTTAAGGAAAACTTTATCTCCAACCTCGAATTCAATCTCTTTTCTTTTAAGATCAGAATAGGACTTTTACTGATCAGAGGCTACTTTGAGGTTATGTTGAATTTCTCGAACTTTCTTTTCTATATCTTGAATTAAATCCGGACCAAGAACACTTCGATCTTTGAGTTTATACCAAATTAATGGAGTGTGACATTTCCTCCCATATAATGCCTCATATGGGGCCATCTTTATACTGGACTAATAACTATGTAAGCGAACTCTGCCAGTGGTAAATACTTTTCCCATGATCCTTTGAATTACATTACGCATGCTCTCAACATATCTTCCAAAATCTGAATAGTTCTCTCTGATTTCCCGTCATTCTGAGGATGAAAAGCCGTACGTTTAAACTAGTTCCCAACGCTCCATGCAAATATTTTCAAAATCTCAAAGTGAATCGAGGGTCTCGATCAGAGACTATAGAAATAGGCACCCCATGCAATCTAATAATTTCGCTAATATACAGCTCCGTGTACTTTTCCATAGAGAAATCTGTTCTAACCGGAAGGAAATGCGCTGACTTAACCAATCGATCAACAATTACCCAGAGTGAATCTCTTTTGTTCGGAGTCAGGGGTAACCCCGAAACAAAATCCATTGTTACATTATCTCACTTCCATTGTGGAATGGAAAGTGATTGCAACAATCCAGACGGTACTTGATGTTCGGCTTTGACTTGTTAACATGTTAAGCACTTGAACACAAATTCAATAATGCTTCGTTTCATCCCTGGCCACCAATACCGATCTTTTAAATCTATATATATATATCTTAGATCCACCCGAGTGTATCGTCAATGGACTGCAATGAGCCTATGTCAATAAATCTTTCTTCAACTCTTCATAATCTGGTATCACAATTCTTCCTTTATAATACAAATTTCCATCCGACTTACCCTCAAAGTCTTTAATCTCTTTGCTCTTTACTTGATCAATTCTTTTCAAACACCTTTCATCTTTACTTTGCAATTCTCTTATTCGTTCCAACCATGCTGGTTTAAGTTTTAATTCTGCACATAGACTACCGTCTCCATTTAAAGATAACCTTGCATCCATAGCTCGTAAAGCTGCAAACGTCTTTCTATTTAAAGCATCTGCTACCACGTTAGCCTTTCCGGGATGATAGTTAATTATTATATCATAATATCTTAAAAACTCAACCCATCTCCTTTGTCTTAAATTAAGCTCTTTTTGAGTCATCAGGTATTTCAAACTCTTATGATCCGTATACAAATAACATTGTTCTCCATACAGATAATGACGCCAAATCTTGAAAGCGAACACCACTGCAGCCATTTCTAAATCATGGGTGGGGTAATTCTTTTCATGTGGTATCAACTGCCTCGATACATACACTACCACCTTTCCTTCTTGCATTAATACACACCCCAACCAGTTATGGGATGCGTCACTGTATACGACAAAATTCTTGCCAGATTTCGGTTGAAATATAGGAGTTTCTGTCAGAATCCTCTTTAAAGCTTCAAAACTTTCTTGACATTCAGAAGTCCAAATAAACAGTATATTCTTTCTCATCAGCTTCGTTAAAGGCAGCACTATCATCAAATTTTTTTAACAAATCTTCGATAATAACCGGTAAGTCCAATGAAACTCCGAACTTCGGATATATTCTTGGGAACTTCCCAGTCTATTATAGCTTTAATATTTTTAGGGTTCACTCTAATCTCATCTGCCGATATCACATGCCCCAAGAAAATTACTTCATTTAGCCAAAATTCATATTTGGACAATTTTGCATAAAGCTTCTTATCCCTGAGAATTTGCAAAACTATCCTCAGATATGTGTTGTGCTCTTCAATGGATTTCGAATACACCAGTATGTCATTAATAAAGATAACAACAAACTGGTCCAAATAGGGCTGAAAAATCCTGTTCATGAGATCCATGAAAGCTGTAGGTGCATTCGTTACTGAGAATGGCATTACAAGGAATTCATAATGACCATATCTCGTTCTGAAAGCCGTCTTCGGAATATCTTTCTCCTGAATCTTCAATTGGTGATAACCTGAACGTAGATCGATCTTCGAAAATACCGAAGCTCCTTTTAGTTGATCAAACAAGTCATCAATACGTGGAAGGGGATACTTATTCTTGATGGTCACCTTATTAAGGTGTCGATAATCAATACAAACACGTATTGATCCATCCTTCTTCTTAACAAATAACACCAGAGCTCCCCAAGGTGACACACTTGGTCGAATAAATCCCTTTTCTAATAACTCTTGCAATTGATTCTTTAACTCTTGCAATTCTTTTGGAGCCATCCGATAAGGTGACATTGCAATCGGAGCTGTGCCCGACATTACTTCAATTTCAAATTCTACCTCTCTATCTGGAGGTAATCCTAGCAACTCAACAGGGAAAATATCAGGGAATTCCCGAACTATTAAAATCTCATTCAATCCTTTCTCTTTAGCTCTGGTATCTATCACATTTGCAAGAAAACCTTGGCATTCTTGTAGCAATAGCTTTTTCGCAGACATTACTGATATTAAATTTCCTAAAGGATTAAATCTTTCACTGATCATACTTATTTCTGTTCCTCTTGGACTCTTCAGGGTTACCTTTTTCGATCTACAATTAACATCCCCGTAGTAACGGAATAACCAATCCATTCCCAGAATCACTTTAAACTCGTCAAAGGGTAATTCCATCAGATTAGTAGGGAATTCAATTCCCTGAATCTTTATGGGACACCCTTTACAGACTTTGTTCACCCGAGCACTATGGCCTAAAGGATTAGTTACTATAATCTCATTACTCGTAGCTTCTAAAGGAATCCTTAATTCCTTTACTAACTTACTTGTAATGTAAGAATAATTAGACCCCGAATCAGTCAGTACCAATACTAATTTATCATACAGCTGAAAAGTACCTGCTATAATATTAGGGTCATCAAGGTCTTCACTTGTCTTTATATTGTACACCTGTGCGATTGACCGAACTTTAGGTTGAGTAGAGAATTCAGACTGGTTCCTTCCTCTGCCTCTTCCTCGTCCTCTCTGTTAGGCAGAACCAACTCTTTCAGATGGTGCAAGCTCACCAACCATCAATGGACAATCTCGGATAAAATACCTGACATCTCCGCATCGGAAACAAGTCCCAACAGCCATCCGACAAGCCCCAAAATGGTTTTTCCCACAGTACTGACACTGTCTTGCTTGACCCTGATTAGATCTCCCAGTACCAGATCCCACTAACTGTGTCTGTCTAGGTCTTGCCTGACTTGCTCCCCTAGCAGATGATGCAACTGATTCTGATCTAGCTTGTGATCGAAATCCTGACTCTCTTCCTCTTTTTGGTGGTGCTGAGCTAGAAGAAGCACCCGTCCTCTTTGATGTCTGAATTCTAAAATCCTCGAATCTCTCATTCTAAGCTCTTTCAAGAGCATTGGTACGATTGATCACATCTTGGAACGAGGAAAAATTCAATACTATCAACATCTTTTTCAATCTAGGGCGTAAGCCCTCCACAAACCATTCACAAGCCTCTTTTTCAGTAGGCACAAGCTCAGATGCAAACCTACTCAGCTTGTTGAACTCACATTCATACTCATATATAGAGCGGTTCATCTGTTTCAAGTTCATAAACTCCTGCTTCATCTGCCGAATAAATTGATCTCCAATATACTTGTTTTTAAATTCATCTAAGAATAAAGACCAAGTCAATTGGTTACTTGACATCCTCATAGTGACGTTCGTCCACCATATCCTCGCCTGACCCCTCAGTAAAGAGATAGCTCCATCTAACTTCTCCACTTCAGAGCAGTGGAAACCATCCAATATGATTTTCAAGTCATTTAGCCAAAGATCCACCACAACCGGCCCTTCCTCGGCTTCTCCCTTAAATTTGGCAGCTCCTAAACCTCTCAACTCTTTTTCTAGATTCATTCCTCGAGTTGGTGAGGCAGGAGGTTGAAGACGCGTCAGAATAGCGTCTAACGTTTTGAAGAACGTATCCTGAGCTTGCACATGCACTCCTTGAGATGCCTGTTCTTCACCTTGCCTGGCCAGGGCAGGTGAATTACTGCTTTCAGCAGGCCTATATTCTCCCGCTTCACTTCGGGAGCTATTAAGTCCAGACATCTAATAAGAATAAACACATTATTCTATTAGCAAAACAACATACTCATACTATACTAGATCAGAAGTTCTTACTATTTGTTGGCATGTATTCCATTTAAAGACTCTATAGACTCTGGTTTATGCCTAGAATCGACTAAACCATAACTCTGATACCATTAAATGTAACACCCTCAACCTGTACCCGACCTGGATACTAGTCCAGGATGTCACATTGACTAAACAAAACAGTACTCTAAAAAAACCGATAAAACATTTGAACTTATATTATTAAAATATAATAATATACATATGTTAATACAAGTTTATCAAAATACTCAGAGCATACATAACTTAACATTCTATTACATGCCAACATTGATTTACATTACAAAATGACATACTATTAAGTTGCTTCTGATCTGATAGTTGCAGGAGTTATGTTATCCAGCTGCTTAACCTTGATCATCTACTTTCTCGGATCCTACGTGTGAAACACTCACTCCCTAAGTCATCGACTTAGTGAGGCAATATAATAATAATGATAACAAAGAAATGTAATGAAAATGCCATAATTAAATGGAATGAGATGAAATCAAATGCTTAACCATGCAGTTTATATCACCATGTTATTTACCTGTCAGCATAATATATTGACATTCATGAATTCATATTAATAAGATTATTGGCCCATGATACCATACTGAGAACCTAACGTATGTGAGTACTGTGAGGTTGTGCACTATGTTATCACCACAGCTCGTATAAATGCACCGAAGTGCCACGTAGAATTACACCGAAGTGCCGTGTAGAATTGCATCGTAGTGCCGCTTAGAATTGCATCGTAGTGCCATATAAGATTGTCCCTAAGGACAACGTAGATAATTCCTTAAGAATCATATACATATGTCAAGGATCAAGTATGTGTCTTAAAAGACCTCACACATGTTCCAAAGAATACATATATATCCCGAAGGACCGCGTAGACCCTCTACTCTTGGCATGCCAACTATACCTATAGTTCTCATCTACATAACATGGGCTTCCACCATTCCCATAATTTATATTGTATAGATATATAATTTCCATACCTTTATCACATAAACATATCATGTTTCCATCACATTATCACATAGCTTATATAACCTTTCCTGCATATTCATGTCACTTAATGCATATAATATGAATTCATGTCATGTATCATAATATGAAATGCGATCATGTATCGAAATATTGAATCTAGACTCATCACAAGTCTAGATCTGAATAGAATACATATTCATGCTATGCATATGCACTCACCTATATTTCCTTGCTTTTTCCTCGATCGATCTTACGATACAATTGTTCTGGAACTTGTTTAGGCTCGGTATCTACAGAGTAATTCATTGATGCTAATATGTATACTAATTAATATATTCTAAACTATCATTTCTTGGGCTAAAAGAAAAGCCATTTTCATCTTTTAATGAAGGTATGCATCGATGCACCACACCATGAATCGATGCATAAATCCTATTCGATGTTTATATTTAAGGGGGTGCATCGATGCACTCCTTATGCATCGAAGAATTGATGGCATTCGATGTTTGTATTTAAAAAGAGTGCATCTATGCACTTCATGTGCATCGATACACCTTGAACAATTTCTGGGATTTATCCTTGATGCATCGATCAATGTGCACCGATGCACATAGCCCAGAAATGTCATTTAAAGCACGAAAATCTCTTTATAATCTTCTCTACACTTTATATTTCACCTCCTTTTATATCCCTAA
This sequence comes from Hibiscus syriacus, assembly GCF_006381635.1. Taxonomy (NCBI): domain Eukaryota; kingdom Viridiplantae; phylum Streptophyta; class Magnoliopsida; order Malvales; family Malvaceae; genus Hibiscus; species Hibiscus syriacus. The sequence goes on along the minus strand of NW_024063533.1, from coordinate 7,072,484 downwards.
CTTGCATACACTTACTTAAACTAATTATTATCCAATCGATACCTTTAAAACTTAGAAATCCAATTCTCCATATAAAATTTAAGAATTTCACTCAATTTCCAACATGTTCTAAATCAAATTCTGACACTTCATATCCTTTTATTAGCTTGATGACAAGTCAAATCCCACTTCTAATTCTTATAATGAACTCTATTCCAAGATTTTATTTTTCTACTTCCTTTCTTTAATCCTTCCTAACCCCATCATCTTATGGTTTTAAGATAACCTAAGCTTTCCTTAAGCTTAGTTATCATCTAACGATCAATAAGTAACCTTAAATTCATCAATAATTTGATTCAAAAGAAACTCACCTCTAACTTTGTCTTCACGGTGAAGAAGAAGAAGAAAGAAGAATAAGAGAAATCTGGAAACTTTTGGTCTATCTCACCAGTTTCCACGTGGGAATAAATATCCTCACATAAGATTTAATTATTTCATTGTTAAAATACTCATTTGCCCTCTTAATTTCCCTTCTTTGCTTATCCATCCTACATGAAACATTCCCATTAAATCTTTCAACTATTCAATTTATCTACTTTGGTCACTAAATTTTAAAATTTCATAATTTGATCACTAACCCGGTATGGAGGATGTAACAAGCACCCCCATAAGCGCCCAAAATTTGGTACCTAGTTGATTACCCTATATTTAAAATTGAAAATTTTGAGTTCGATTTTTATTTAATTTGAAAATCATTACGGATGCAAAGTTAAAAAGGATATTCATTTATCGAGACCGATAGTATTCTCTCCTAAGCATAAATGCGGGATATAATCTATTGTTTCTTATAACCGAATATTGCCTCACTTTTTAGAAAATCATGATGTGGTCTTTGAAAAGGATGTCGACATATTTCAGGAATCACCAGTAGTCACCCCTGAGTATACTTGCGGGAGATATACAATTAATTCCCTAATAAGTGTGTCATAACCATTTTTTGAAAAACAATTAAATATTATTTTTTTTAAAATTATGACTTTAATTAGAAAAAATTGGCAGCTTTGAAATCAAGCTAAGGTAAATTAAAGGTTTTTTCTAGCTTAAGGTGTCAAATTATGAAATTAAAGGAACCTAGAAGCTCAAACCTAAAAATGTAGGCTCTAATTATAATCCTATTTGATTTTAATCAATTATCGAATCGAATAATCGAGATGGTCCCTTGAGCATTTGGGCGAGGGCTAACTCGAATTATTCCCTAAATTAAAAGACTAGTTTGAAATCTAAACTAAAGTAAAGGTTCTAACATTAACTTAAATTAATTTTAACAAATATTGCTTCGAATAATTAAATTAGAGCCTCGATCAAAAGCGAGGACAAAATTAAGAATTCACCTAATTAAAGGACTAAATGTGAAATGAAGCCTAAAATGGAGGCTCTATTTAACCTATTTAATTATGTCAAAATTAAAAAACTAATCAAAATTCGGAGACTAAAAAGTCAAAGGACTAAAATATCGAGTTCTAAACGACTAGGAGTTTAAGGACCTAAATCGATACTTTCTAAAGTTGAGGACTAATTAATAAACTAAAATTCTAAGTATTATCTGAATTATTAAACCTAAAATATTTTTTAGAAAATATTAATTATTAATAAATTTTAAAAGTCGAGCAATCAATTCGAGTAATCGAGCATCTATTGCAAAAACTAAACTCAAATTGTTCCCTAATTAAAACTAATGTGAAATCCTAATTTCGAAGTTTGATTCGAATATTAATCTAATTTAAAAACTAAGTCTAGAATTTAAACTATGAAACAAAATAATTAATAAAAAACTTAATTAAAATAATTAAAACAACAAATAATAATAATAAATTGTAATACTCATCTCCCGTATACCCTTACGTACACGAGATATGGATGTCACATCACTTTAAAATAATGTTTGTCATTTGAAAACCCGTATAAATTTGTTTCAAATTGATCAACTATAAAATATGATATTTCTGAAAACAACATACTAAAACTATCAAATAATTACATTAAAAATATTTACCATAATTGAATTACATGCCAACTAAGTTCTTAAATTGAATAAGATTGTCATAATATTACTGATGAGTCAACCTTTAATTGATGAAAGTTGTTGATACTGCTACACTCCTTACGCACTAGTCCTTGCCTCTACCTATGCGTGAAATAAACACACGTTAAGTAATTACTTAGAGAGACATAATATTGTAACGTAACCTTTGAATATATAAATATGTCACATTTATTTATTTCGTACTAAATCATATATTCTTTAATTATCCCATATTCCTCCTCATTTAAACCATATTTCATTCACAAATTTCTCAATTCTTTTTCGTATGCCTAGCATACTTATCTTCCTTTACATTTTTCCTTTCCATTTATCTCTTAATTCATTGCTCTTTATTTTCATTGATAGCCTCCATTCATCATTATAATGCACCTATATGCATTTCAATTATGTCATCCTTACATTCATTTTATACATTATTATACCTTTCATGCATTTAATATTATGTTTACCTTTTTCCTTTATAACATCTATTCATACCATTATGCATTATTGTACAATATATATATCATCCCTTCATATCACAATACATTAAAATTTCTTTATTCTCTTACTCAACAGTGTTTAACGTTCGTCTAACTGGCATAATTGACACCTTTTTGCCAATTCACAGTTAGGCCATTATTATTTTACTCAACAGTACTTAACCGTTCATCTAACTGGCATAATTGATACCTTTCTGCCAATTGCAAAGCTAGACCACTTTTCTTTTACTCAACAGTACTTAATCATTCATCTAATTGTCATAATTGACACATTTCTGCCAATTGCATAGCTAGGCCTCAAAGACACTTAGTCTTTCATCTAACTGGCATAAATGACACCTTTATGTCATATGCACAGTTAGGCCTCAAAGAAACTTAGTCTTTCATCTAACTGTCATAAATGACACCTTTCTGTCATATGCACAGTTAGGCCTCAAAGACACTTATTCTTTCATCTAACTAGCATAAATGACACCTTTCTATCATATGCACAGTTAGGCCTCAAGGACACTTAGTCTTTCATCTAACTGGCATAAATGACACCTTTCTGTCATATGCACAGTTAGGCCTCAAAGACACTTAGTCTTTCATCTAACTAGCATAAATGACACATTTCTGTCATATGCACAGTTAGGCCTTAAAGACACTTAGTCTTTAATCTAACTGGCATAAATGACACATTTCTTTCATATGCACAGTTAGGCCTCTTGATCTTTTATTTTAGAGCAGTCTTTACTATAATAATCATTCATCATATCAATTAATCCTTTCCATCATTATACATTCTATGGTTTATTCTCATACTGCCAATGCAATAATACCTCAATTTTACTATAATTTACATGGATTACTCATCCAATAAAATTAGAATAATTCACCTTATATTATGAACTTCTGACAATTTCATCTCTCACGGGATCTTGCAATTCAATTCATATTCCATGATTTATATCCTTAATGTTAATATCATCATTTATCAACCATTTCTAAAATTTGTGTGGTTTGCCTACTCATTACTAGTATAAAAACTCATTTCCTTATTATGTAGTTCTTATATTTATACCCATAAATTTCCCATACAAAAATTCGTACACTTAGTATGAATTCCTTATCCTTTAGCACACAAGGTGCCCAATACAGAAATTCATACACTTAGTATGAATTTCTTATCATGTTAGCACACGAAGTGCCCTATACAGAAATTCATACACTTAATATGAATTTCTTATCATGTTAGCACACGAAGTGCCCTATACAGAAATTCATACACTTAGTATGAATTTCTTAACATTTTGCACACGAAGTGCCATTTGGTAATCACCATACTTACATTAATCATTTCTACAACTATAAATATTGTAACATGTACATACATAATTAAATGCACTCACCTGACTTTCCTTTCTATGTATCCAAAACATAAATGCTGATTACTCCAGTATTTTTCCTTTACCCTTAGTTTTGTTCGTCTCTGGAGCTTGGTTCCGATCTACTCAAGCATCCATTAAAACATGTACCATACCCAAATGTTAGTATACTCCTTAACCTTATACTTTAAGAATATTCAAAATATCATTATCTCAATTTTTATAACAATTTCAACCTAATAGGCAGTTTCAAGCTCAATAGTATCGATACCACTACCCTGGTACCGATACTTCTATACTATGGTACCGATACCCCTTTTTGGTATCAATGCCAATTTTAGGTTCGATGTTGCCTGGTATCGATACCCTTACCATGGTATCAATACTACTCTACTAGGGTATCGATACCCCCTACTGGTATCAATACCAAAATTAGATTCGATGTTTCTTGGTATCGATACACCTTATCATGGTATCGATACCCCTTATCATGGTATCGATACTACCTCATTGGTATCGAAACTGATTGAATCGGTATCGATACTACTCATCGATACTGTTCTTAGCAGTACCGATACCCTTGCCCATAATTTCTAATTTTTAACTCGATTTTCATCCCAATGTGGTCAATTCTCGTTATATTTACCCCATACAATGCTATTAAACTCTTCCTTAACTATCCATACTAACATTCCTTCATTTAGCCTCTTAGAACATCTAAAATCATTCAAGAACATTAAATTCTAAGAATCAAACCACTTTTTCTAATATGTTCTTTATCCCATCTAATATTTCTAATCTCTCATTTACACCTTTGACAAGTCAAATCTACTAGTAAACATCCATAAACACTCATATTTTAACATATCACTTAAAAACTCATTTTCTTAAATCTCTAATATCTCATCCATAACTTAGTTTTGATCCCATATAATCCTTCCTTAAGCTTCTATTATACTCAATGCTTCAAAAGTCACCCAAAAACGAAGGAATAAACCAGTAAATTGAAAACTCACCTTTAGCTATGGAGGAGAGTTTTTCCACGGGAAAAGAAAGAAGAAGAAGAAAAGGATAACCCTTTTTGGTAACCTATTTTTCCTTTTCCCCTTTCTTTAACACTTCATAGAAAATGAATAAAAAATTCATTTTCCCCTTAAAGGACCAAAATGCCCTCTTAATTCATCTATGCCTACAATTTAGTTCAAAACACTATTCCAAATCATTTTCTCATCTTTTACCAATTATTCAAATAAATCTTTAAATTTTAATTCTTTTCAATTTAGTCCCTAATCTAATATTTGGGGTATTACAAAAATAGTAAAAAATAATAATAAAATAAACATAAATATAAGGATCTAATTGCATAAATATTAAATTACCAAGCCAAAAAAGAATAAATTGAACATGTAATAGGGACTAAATTAAAACTTAAAATTTGAAGTTTAAATCAAAACAAAATAAAAATAAATGAATTAGGCACAAAAATATAAAACATGCATAAAATTAGAGGGACCTAAATGAAAATAAACAATTTATTTAAGCCTAAAAATAATTTGTTAAAATAAAAAGATAAACTAGTATAAAAGTACTACACATGAGTAAAGTAAAAAACAAGCTAAAAGTAAGGGGACTAAAAGGAAAGTATACCAAAATTATAAAGCATAAACAAAAATGGAAAAATAACAAAATCGGTCCATAGAAGTGACCTTTTTGTAAAAACATGCTAAAATTAGAGGGATTAAAATGCAAATAACCCAAGAAATAAAAGCATGTACAGAAAAAGGGAAAATAGCAGTTTTGGTCCATTCAAGGACCAAACTGCAAAAATACGACAAAGGTTCATGAGGTTAAACGCAAATAAACCCAAAACTTTTTTATAAAAGCCAATCTTCCCTTTTTCTCATTTGTAACAATTTTCAGAAAAAAAAAGAGAAGAGAGAATCTCTCCTCTCTGGCCCAAAGTCGACTAGCTCACTGCCGGCCGCCACATACGTCGTCCAGCCGCCATCCGTCCACCACTCTGGTTGCCACACACGGTGGCCAAAAAACCCCAAACTTACCCAAAACCTCCCTCGAGCCTAGATCTAACCTCATATAGCCTATATTTGGGCTTGATATACCCGAAAACACTCTAGAACTACTCAAAAAAAGGCCTAAAACCTTTCGGCTACCAGAACTCCGACGACCCTCTGACGACCCAGGTAAGCCCCAGTCTGCTTTATTTTAATTTTATATTTTACTGTAAATATGGGTTATTGATGTTAGATTAGTTCGAAATAAAAAAATTTAATCGATGTATGTTAATAGAGTTCAGAAAAAAAAACTTTTTAAATGTATGCAATTTATTCCATTTTTTATATTAATACGAGCTTCACATTTTATAATTAATTCAATTTCATCCCTCATCAATGCGTGTTTAATTTATTCAATTTTTTATTTCCAATTTCATGTTTGTTCAATTTAATACTTTATATTCATATATAAAGTATAAATTATAAGTATATGTATTATATAGTATAAAGTATATAATATAAAGTAATAAAGTGTTTGGATATAAGTATTAAAGTATATAAATATAAGTATTAAATATAAAATATACAAGTACATAAGTACATAAGTACTAAAGTAAATAATATAAAGTATTAAACTATATAATATAAGTATTAAATATAACGTATTAAAGTATATAAATATAAGTATTAAATATAAAGTATATTAATAATCATAATTGATATATTAAGTATATTTATTAATTTAGTTATCATAATTAATATTTTATTATAACATTTAAAAAGTAATCACATTAATTAGTATGATTTAAACTCAAAATCTCAAAACTTTATTAAAATCTTATATTTCATCAATGGTAATATATAAGTCAGGTAAATATCAGATCAGGTAAATAACAAATCGAATCATTTACAGATCAGGTTGAAAACAGGTCGGGTAATACCAATTATTTACCAGGTCAATCTCAGGTTCGGGTTCATATCAGTCAGACGCAGGTCAGGTTCGGGTATCATATTTTCGGTTCAGGTTGTTCTCACGTTGGGTGCAGGTCGGGTTCATATCTTCAATTTTTTACTCGAGTCGGTTTCGGATCGCCACAGCGTAGGTCAAAAACAATTTTGACTCGAGTCGGTTTCAGTCAGTTTACAGGTCGAGTAAGCTTTTTACACCCCTAACTACGCTCTTCCAATTTTTCTGGGACATGTTGAGAGAAGCATGTGAATCACGTGAGTAATCGTACTTTACATTTATGAACTAGGGATGAGAATGGGATCTGAAGCAGACGGGTTCTGACCCGACCCGATCCGATTAGGTCATTTTTAAAAAAAAAAATCAGGTTCGGGTTGGGTCGGGTCGAATTTTTTAAAGGGGATGTTCGGGTAGGGTTGGATTTGGGTTTATGGTGAAAAATACCCGACCCGACCAAACACAGAAAAAATAATTTTACATTATATATTTAGGAATAATTATAATAATACCCCTTTATATATATTATTTTTTAATTAAATCACTATTTTTATTGAATAAAAATAATATTTTTACTATTTTGGATTAGGTTGGGCCAGGTCGGATTTTATTTCAAATATTTAGGTCTGGTTTGGGTATGAGATTTTAACTTAAAACAAGAACACAGAATATATATATATAACATCTATTCGAATATATAGAAAAAACAGAGAAAAAAACCTTAAACCATTGTTGTTATTGCTTTTGAAATATGGCATTACAACGTTTTTGTTGTTGATGATTTTTTTTTTTCCGAATTAACCTACCCTTTTACAATTTCATGCTTGGGTTTTATACCCATTACAAATTGAAATGAAATTTAAAAAAAATGATTGGCAATTGAAGGTGTCGTAATTTGAAGGAAACGGTGACCTTGCTGCTGCTGCTGCAGAGTATGACGTGGGGCATGGGGCTGAGCATGGCTTGGGCTGGAGCAACAACAACCGGGATGACTTGGGGTGCTGCAGCAGGAAAGTTGGTGGCCTTACTGCTGCAGGGGATGACTGTGTGTAATTTTAATTTTATTATAATATGAAATTTGGTGATTACACTTATATTTATTTATTTATTTTTATTATTATAGAGTGATTATAAGATAATATTTAATTGAAATATTTTTAATCATTTGACAATAAATACTCAAACATCCTGCAAACATGTCCGAACTCTAAACTTTTAAGAATAACAATTATTCTTTTAATCATTAAAGTCGTTTGGTTAATGCGACGTTTAATTATTTCTTATAGGAGTATAAAGGGTTTTTTTTTAAAATCTAGATATCATCTTTAAAAAATTAATATTTTAAATAATATTTATTTTAAATTATTTTTTAGATTAACAATTTTTTTATTATGTAAAGTAAAAATGTGTCACATTAGACGCATGTCCTGTAAATGAAGAAACAATTTGATGACAAGTTGGGTCAAAAATGAAAGAGAGGGAAAAAGAAAAAATATATAAATTTTATTTTTAAAAATAAGCACATGCATGTCAAAGGCACATATTTATATAAATACAAATATAAACTAAGTTAAATGATATAACAGATTAATTTTATCTTCAATCACTCAATAAATGTAATTTAAAATATTATACTTAAAAAATATCATATCTAAACAATGTGATACTGAGAAGTTCATGTTTAAATATGTTGATTTTCAATTGTCAAAAGTAGATCAGAGCAATGTTAGTATAATAGTCAAAGGCAAATTTTTTATGCTGGGATTTTGAATATTTCAAAAGACAACAATTGAAAAAATTGTATGACTTGGTATGACTAAGTTCAAGATTTGTCTTTGACAACTCAAAATCAACATATTTGACCATAAGCTTCTCAAACCATACAATGTTTACATATGAGATTTTTTCAAGCATTTTAAATATAGTATTTAAAACAAATAATCATTGAGTAATTTAAGATGAGACTAATACATGCACATTGATATTGTCATCTAAATCAACTCGTATTTTTGTAAATATGTACCTTTGACACACACCGTATGTGTTTATTTTTTTAGATAAAATATTAATTTTTATATTTTTGAATATTTTTCTTTCTTTTAGTTTAGTTCAAATTTTAAAAGATTTGATCCATTTTTGAAAAATATTTTTGATATGATTCGTCTTTATAAGAAGACTATTAATCTATTAAGTAATTTAAAATATATAATAGTTTAGTTATTAAATTTTTTAGGCTGATAGCCTGATATATGGGTTAAAAAACAAATAATAAATTATTATTTTTGAACCAATCAGGTATTACAATTTCTTGGAATTGCGGAATTTGGACATAGAAAACTGACAGCTAAAGGCTAAACCAAAGTTTGTCGCCTTTTAGCTTTTATGGCTAGTTTGGATCAAGTATTTTAGGATTTCTGGCTAACATATTTTTTTCTGACTAAGGATACCCTTATTTGGTTGGATAAATTTCTTAAGTGAGCGTAATATTTATTTTCCAACAATAAATATGTTGGGTAGGATTCATGAGAATGTTATTCCCTCACACATGTTAAGTATTTTTTTTATTTCGTATGCTAAGGGCTAAAATACCCTTCTTTTCACCGTTTGCCTCTGCCATATTTCTTCTCCTCCGTGAGTTTGCCTCTATGAAAAATTCATCGTTCTCATGTAAGGTTTTCTCCTCTCCATTTCTTTACAATGTTTTACTTGTTTAATTTTTCCAGAAAAATTAGTGTAGTTGATTTAAGTTAACCTCGAGCGATAGTTTCCTTATAGTTGCTATTTTGCTTTGATCAATTCTGCCATTTTTTTCATAATCTTGTGCAGTATTTGAGCTTTAATAATCCATAAACAAAAACCCTAAGAAAAAGGGTGAATCTTTAGAGCTTTTTTTTTCTTCGAAGAAAGCAATTTTTTTTATACAAAAAAGTGAGAGAAAAAAGATGCAAGCTTGGTTCTCAGGGGACAATAGTATGGGTTAGGAATTGAGAAAAGAAGGATCTTCGGTTTTAGCTTATTGGAATTCATATGCAGCTTCGAGAAAATCAGACGAGGGCACTGTGTTTGGGTTTGATCTCGAGTCTGCTATGAGGTCTGCCAATGATACCGTCACTGGTACTTTCAATGTGTAAGCCATCGTTTCACTCTTCTTGATCTGGGTAATTTGAATGAAGCTTCGATTTTTAGCTTGTTTTTATGGTTGAGTATGGGATTTGATTGAACATTTTGTTTGTGGGATTGTCGGTTGATTCGATTTGGCTGATTGGTGTTGGGTATTTGATTTTATGGGAATTTTGGCTTTAAGATTTTCAGTGTGCATTGTTATTGTTGAATTTTACTAAATTTGATTGTAGAATTATGGTTTTTTGTTGATTCACTGTCAATTTTAGGATTTAGAATGTCAATGTCATTCAAAATATGGGTCTGTTAGACTTTTGATTTTGTAATAGTCACCTCTTTGCATGATAGATGTGTGTAAATGAATTTGTATTATATAATACACACACATGTATCTAAGATGCTCTGTTAAAAAGTTATTTGATTTAGTATAGAAGGATTGAAGAAGGGTGGAGGAGGGCTTAAGATCACATCGGTTAAGAAGAAATAATTTGGTATTTTTAGATATTGGTTCGACATTCTTAGCTAAATCGGGGTTTAGTAAAATTGGCTCTTCTTGTACTTCCGATTGGCTAGCTATACTTGGTTCCTTCCCTAATTATACCACTGATACGTATTGAAATACCCTAAACCCTATAGTGGTAGAAAAGCAATTTATGTGGATCTTTGAACAAAAACTCATGTAGAGTTATTTTTCTCCCATTAAAAGTTCAACAAAAATGGATAGGTACAAGTCCTAAGATTATGTTTTTATCATGTTATTTCATATTTGGTTTGGTTCTTTGTGCTTCAGTGTTTCAAAGGGGGTGAGAGATATTCCGGGAAACTTCTAATCTGCCACGAGTAGTGTTCCTTCAGGAAAAGCACTTGTCTATTTTAGTTTATTTCTGGCGAGTGGGATCTTCTTCGTTTTCATCGCTTTTACCATGTTTCTTCCAGTCATGGTGATCATGCCACATAAATTTGCTATCTGCTTTACTCTTGGATATGGCTATATCATCGGATGATTCTCCTACCATGTGTGTCGCAACTTTGGATATGGTGCTACACTTGTAATGTTTAGGTTATTCATTAACACTTGTTTTTGGAAGACATTGTAAGGGTTAGTTTGTACTGTTTAGTTACTGATTCTTCTATGATATTTTATCCTATAGTTTTAAGTTGTATATCCAGGTCAGTTCATCTTAATTTGTTTGTACTTAAAGAACAATGCTAACAAACAATTCTTATTTGTATTTGTTTCTTGGGTTAGCTCTTGAACCAAACGTTTTAGTTCTTACTATTTTTATATGTTTTAGATTTCCTTTCTCCATTGTTTGGTTATGGTAAACTGTAGAAGAACGATTTGAGATAATTGAATTATGATAATGGGTTTGGATCGAGCTTTTGAAATTAAACCCAAGTTTCATTATCGTTTTGCTTTCATTTTCCAGTAACCAAACCAGTTGTATTTGTTTAAACTTCAAATTCTCCATATGTTATTATATGCTTTTATTCGTTTTTTTATACTAGGAATTGAAGTCAAGCCTGGAATACCACACCTTTATCATTCCGTCAGTTAGTTTTTGAGGTTTTGACCCTTCATAATGGAGTGCATTGTTTATGTAGTGTATATTGGTTAATAATTGGGGCATAGTTCTTAGTTCTAAAAAAAAATAAACGAACACAAATACAACACTAATAATTAAATGAATACAAATTAAACATAAATATTTATAAAATAAATAAACAAATACAAATAAAATCATATTCATTCAAACTTAATTTATTTACCCCAATAATTATGTATCAAAATTTTTATGCATCATCTTCGTTTTTACTATTTACGATTAAAAATCTAGACTTTTACTCCAAAAATTTTAACATATGAAGAATTTTCACAATGTAAACATTTAGTTAAATATTGATGTAAATTTTTAATATATTTTTACATAAATTATGTAAAATTTAATATTAATTAAAATAAAAATAATACATGATATATTTAAATACCCAAGTAATATATTATCAACAAATAGAATTTTTATATAAATACTTTTTATTTAAATATTTAGAATTTTACTTGTTAAAAAATATAAAACAAGGACAATTTGGTAAAATACACATTCCAGTAATATTTTATTCCTTCAACCAAACATTGTAATCTTACATTCCTGCCAAACCAACCAAACACAGTAATGTAACATTCCCAGTAATCATATTCCCTGGTAATCTTTTATTCCCACTGGTAATCTTACATTCCATGAACCAAACGCACCCTTAAGAGACAAAACAAAGCGTAAGTGCGTCTGTGTGTTCCAACTTGCACCCGCTTTCCCTCCATTCTTATAAATGATATTTGTTTATTTTTGTTTTGTTTTTTATGGTATAAATTAATGCATGTTCAAAGATAACTCTTAATCTTTTTACATTAAATACCCGTACCTTTGACAATTCTAATGCTCAAATCCGAAATCTCAAATAATAACGATAATTCTTTTATTACCGAGATTGTTGGAGTTTGTGCCTATTTTTTTTAATTACAAATTAGGGGACTGTTATATGTTGTATTACAAATGGAAAATTAGAGAAGTCCGTTATTAGAATAGTAACTTTTATGTAGTAATATAAATATTATCCAAAATCTTTATTTTATAATTATAATATCTACAATAATCATAATCACATCCGGAATTATCATAACTTTAATAAATATAACATAATTAAAATTAGGATAAAGTATAGTAATGGTCACTGAACTTTTCTGAAGCTTGCATTTAAGTCCTCTAACTTTTAAAACTTGCAATATAATCCTCCATCATTTAGTCCGTTTGCAATATGGTCCCTGACGTAACCGACCGTTTGATGTCGTTACACTGTCGTTAGTACGTTTGCAATATGGTCATTGAACTTTTCAGGCGCTTGCATTTAGGTCCTTCAACTTTTAAAACTTGCAACATAATCTTCAATTTCATTCTAAACCCCAAATTCCTTTTCGTTATCAAATTTCCTTTTTCACTTCTATCTTCTCATTTCAAGCATAATTTTTTAGTCGGGGATGCATGGTAAATTCTAATCTAACTTTGAATCTTGTGGAGGTGTTAACTTGAATAAGGGTTCATTGAGAGAAGACCCGACCAAGGGACTATCAGGACCATCAACGATTCAAGGTGTAATGTTAGATACAGGCCATCTCAAGTGAAGCATAGATGTTTGATGAAATGCTTGTGAGAAAAAATAGGGTTAGAAATGCAGAGTTGACAAATACTACTAAGTTGAACTAAGTATCAATGTTGACAAAGCTGGAATTATTTTATATAAATGGCATATAATAATTTCTTTGTTTAGTCCTTGTGGTTAAAGATTTTCCAACAGATGATCAAATATAATGAAATCCCAAACAACGCCTTCACCTCTCAGTCGCTTTCGCTCACACGCACTCTCGTTTGGTTTTTATTCTTCAGTTTTTCGCCATGTAAAATTGTAAACCCAAGCAGTGATATATCTTTCAGCTTTTTATTTACAAAGAAAAAATAGAGGAAGAATTGTTGAAATGCAACACCGATTGCATTTGTTTCTTAGCCTCTCCCCTCACTTGCAATAAGGTATTTATTTTCTCTTTTAGGCTATCCGGAAATAAGCTTTTCCTCTTTCGCACTTTCCCATTTTCAGCTCGCATTGTGTGTTTTTTGTTGTTGAAATTTTTATGTTTTTGGAACTGCATGTCAAGGATCTAGATATTCAGTGCTAGTTTTGAAACAAAACCATATAATTTTCTTTCTATCTTCTTAATAAAAACTTTTAGTACTCATTATTAAAGATATTCAGTCCATCAGAATAGAAGTGAAAGAGGGTCTTAGGCTAAATTTTTTTGATCTTGTTTAGTTTTTCTTTAAATTAGGGAATTGGTTGTGAGTATCGACATAGTGAAATCTCCAGGCTCAATCTGAAAGATTGTTGGTACTAGTTTACTGGTAATTGTATTGATCCGACCTGTGGCTTTCGGCGTCCTGTGAGCTCGTATTCTTTTTAATAAGTTCATGTTGATATGAGACTGATATATCGTGAACGAATTGGATTTTTTACATGTTTTGGAAATTTTACAGTTGAATCTGTATTGAATTATAGCTTTAGAAGAAAATTCTGCATGCACGCAACTCGAAAGACATCATGACAGGGTAATATATTTGGAACAACTACTTGATATGTTGCCCGTTTATTGCACATTTTCAAATTTATTTCTAGCATATATATGTTTGTTGCAGTGTCCTCTATGTTTTACAATGCCTTTTATTGCTGACATGCCATGAATTTACAATAATTATGGGGTCCTATGATTTTAGTTACGCTATCTGCTTTAGATTCTCATTATGTTTGGCTATTAAGGAACATTAAACATGGAGCATTACAAGCAATTATATGTTAAAAGGGTAGGCCATTAATGCATTTGCAACTGGTAATGTTGTATTTGGCATCTAATGTCTATCTTAAACAACTCATTTGACGCCTTAGCTTTTGGAGTGACTATGACCGAACCTCTTTCCCTTTATTTATTAAGTCCTCCTTTTGAATGAGTTATTAATTGATATTCTTGTTTTATTTTAGTTATTGCTTGGTAGTATGTTGTAGTCCTATGAACTAAAACTCTTTACTATTTTCGCAGCCGTTGTATGTCATACCAAAGTGTGACAGCTACAAACAAGACAAATTGACCTTTTTACTTTTACTTCAACGGTTTATGCAACAAACGTGATAGATTCACTTTTCATGTTCAAAGTGCGAAAGCCGTTGGATGTGTATGTAACAAACCTCAAATTTATATTGAAGTAAACACTATCAAATAGTAAATTCATGTTTAAAATTCCAAAACACTTCAATTACATTCTAAACTCCAAATTCTAAAATACTTTAATTACATTCTAAACCCTAAATTAAAGTATTTTAGAATTTGAGGTTTAAAATGTAATTGAATTATTTTGGAATTTGGGGTTTAGAATGAAATTGATGATTGTGTTGCAAGTTTTAAAAGTTGGGGGACTTCTTCTAACGGCGGTGTAACGAAGTTAAACGACTGGTTATGTCGTGGGCCATAATGCAAACGGACTAAATGTTAGAGGAATGTATTGTAAGTTTTAAAAGTTTGGAAATCTAAATGTAAGTTTTAAAAAAAATCAGTAACCATTAATATACTTTACCCTTAAAAATACAATCACAACCGAAATTTAAATTTGGGATGAGTACTGCACCATGATTTTTTTTGTGGGATTCCAAGCAGTAGCAGTCATTGGATCAGAAATACCAAATACGGAACACTATCATCTTGGCACGTCAGATGAATCTTTTACCTTGGGTTAACGTCCAATTTTGGGTAAAAAGGAGAATCTCTATGTTAGGGTTGTCCTATTTCATGCAAACTTTGATATTCGGGAAGAAATGGGAGCTGGCAAAAATAAATGAAGACGGAGAAGTTTAAAAAGCGACCTAAAAAGTATAAACCTAAAATATTATGTTTTTTTTAATATTTTTAGTTGAATTAAAAATATTATATTTTTTGTAATATTTTAAATTGAACGATTTTTATCATATTTTTGTTGCGTCCTAAAGTTATTGTTTTTAACTTTAAATTAGATTGTCTTACAAGGGACAATACTTCATCAGGCAATTTGAGTTGTTTATCAAGGGGAAAACCAAAAGCAGCACAAAATTTACTACTTTTTTCATCAAATCACGGTTAGAGAATTACCGTTGGAGAAGACACTTTCAATTGTTTCCACATTAATAAATACGAAATGGTAGTTTATAAAATACGAGTAGTAAAATTTGAGTATTTATTAGTTTACAAGAATTTAAGTGAGAGGAAGTAAATATTTATTTAAAAAAATAAAATTTTGGGAAACATCTTCAAATTTGCAGCGTTTCTAATACCATCATTCAAAAATATCATATCATTATTTTAGGAAATTGAGTACGTAATCAGCGTGCAATAATATTGGATAAAGTTTTAGACGTCTGTAAAATATTATTAGAAATAAATTATAAGAAAATGTCAGATTAAAATATTGATCAGATTGTTGTGTTTCATAAAATAAAGTGATAAATTTATAAGTTGGTTTATTAAAAGTTATGGATAGGATGACACAACCTAATTTATTTTCCAGGTGATTTAAAAGTAATATGGGCAATTTACACAGGTGATCCCTTATATTTGCGGTATGTTTGATGTTGATTATCGGTTTAAAAAAAAGAACGATTTTGATCTCTTATGTTATCAGTCAGTTTAGTTTTAGTCCATCGTCCGTTAACCTACCTTTTCCCATTAATGTATTCTAAGTTGACAATTAAAAAAGGGTAAACTATACGGATGGTCCCTTGTGCTTTCGGTCAGTCTGATTTTAGTATAAAAAAAAAGGGTATTTGTGCTCCCTTACGTTATCAGTCAATTTGATTTTAATCTCTTACTGTTAGCTTCTTCTCTGCCATTAAAACTGTGATCAGTCATTAAAGATTCCTTTTCCCTTGCTATAACCTGCCATATTCATATATTGTGCTCAAAATGAAGCACCTAAGACTACTAGCAATCTACATGGCAGCGGTGTCAACCTAACCTAAACACAGATTTCATTATAACGCATATGTCTCCTCAAGAAAAGGTGACCGTGTTCGTCACCCACTTTCCATCCCCAAAAGATAACATCTCATCTATTAACCAGAGATGCCAAACGCATTTTCAGATTTCTCTCAGCAATTCAACGTATTCGTATCACTTCACTTAGAAGCTCTTTCAAATTGTAAATGTAAAGATGAAATTAATATCAAATTGGACTAAGGCTCTGTTTGTTTGGAGGAAAACAATTTACAGAAAGTGTTTTATTAAATTTTTTTTCGTGTTTGGTTCAAGGAAAACTCTTTGATAAAAAAATATTTTACGGTCAAAAGAAAATGATCCCTTCTCTCCCGTAAAACAATTTACCGTCTGAAAAAGGGTAAGCCATTTTACAGCTTGCTTTTGATAACCAAAATCATCAGATCAAATAACACCATCTCCTCCTCACCGGTGACGACTACTGAGGCCAACGCTCATCTTCTCAAGTAAACAAAATATTTGTTACCTCTTTTGTAATTTTAGATTTAGTTTCTCTATTTTGTCCCAAACTGAATCTTCTGTTGAGCTTGGGTTCACTTCATCCCTCTCGTTTCTCTGTTAATAAGACGCGCAAGGGATTTTATTTAATTTTTCCTGCTTTACAGTTGTTTTCCTAAATTAACAAACGGTGAACTTGAATTAGCTTTGATTGGAGTATTATGGTTCATTAATTTTCTGAATAGTTAATTTCTTTGGTTGCGGATTCCCGTTCCTTCATAAAAACAACAATAAATATGATGGTTGGAGCTAAAATGGTTATCAGAAATGGTTGATGATTTCTCCTTTAGTACCCTGTCGCTTTAGCTAGAGAAATTCTATAACTGCTCAAATCTAAAATCATTCTCACTTGGGCTGAAACCCTAGAATTTGTTTTATTATCCATATGCTATTTGAATTTGTTTTAGGACATTTGATCCTCTCTCATCCGCATGCAATTTCTTAACTTTTTTTTTTCAGTTTTAAATTTTGTTAAACAAGGTATTCTTTTGAATACTAAGCCATTATGAGAAAATAACTTGAGTGACCTAAAATGCCTTATAACATACGATTTTAACCAACTTTTTTTGGATTTGCAAAAATAACCAACGAATTCGCAATACGAAAGCCAATTTCGCAACACAGTTTCCGAATTCGCAACTCGAATTTGGAATTCGCAACTCGAATTTGACAATTTCGCAACACGAATTTCTTTTTCGTAACTCGATTTTTAAATTCGCAACACGAGTTTCGTTTTCGCAACAAGATTTTCTAATTCGCAACGCGAGTTTCAATTTCGCAACACAAATTTTGTTTTAGCAACTCGATTTTCGAATTCGCAACTCAGCTTTTAATTTCTCAACACAAATGTTTTGGGTATATAAACTACGCAACAGCAACAACTCATAACCTAAACCCCTAAATGGCAACTCAAACCATCTCCATCTCTCACTCTCTCCGGTAATATCCGTCCCCATCTCTAATCTTTTCAACATAATTTTATTTCTATATAATTTTTCAATGATTTCTCTCCCAAATTATCAAGTATCAACTTAATAAAGGTATGTTTTTCTCTAAGTTAGTGATGATATCTAGTTTATAGCTCGTTTGTTTAGTAAATTACTTTATTTACAATTTGTAGAATGAAATAATCTAATGTTGATAATCTTTGGATAGATTTGTGTTATGGAGGGTCATGGGAGAATGTTAATGATGTTTTACAATATATGCCTTTACCTATGAATCTTCTACTAAAACTGTCATTAAAAAAGTTAACTTATGAAAATCTAATGTTATGTGTTTCAAAGAAATTGAGTTTAGAGCCTCTAAGTGGATTTAGGCTATCTTATCAGAGAAAGGGGTAAAGTTTATTTGTTAACCGACAATGAAGATGTTGATCGATTCATTGAGCTTACATTAGTGTTTTTCAAGATGATGTTACATTGTATGTTGTTGAACTTAGAACTAGTGAAGTTGGGACAGTAACATATAATAATCAACTAAGTTCTTCAGCCCCAGTTTTTGGTGCTCACAATGCACAACATTGTTATCAACCTCAAAATTTCATGGTTCCACCACAATTTCATCACCAAGAAACTTTTTTCTCCACATTTCCAATACCAAACACAATATCAAAATCCATAACTTTTCTCTAATCCAAATCCCAATCAATTTACAGACCCAAATTCGGGTTTTCGTATTGACCAGTTAGACGATGATGCGCCAACAGATAAAAATGTGAGTACTAGTCAGTATTCGAAATTTGATCTTGGTCAATACCCGGACTTTGATCTTGATTAATACTTGAATTTTGATGATGTTTCATATCAGATTTGGGGTAAAAGTAAAGAAGAAGAAACATACCCTGCTTATTACAATAATGATTTTGATATTGGTCAATACCCGAATTTTGATGATGATTCAGATCAGATTTGGGGTAAAAGTCAAGAACAAGATGAAATAGCGGCTACCGAGGAAGATGTTGTTGATGATAATGAGGAGGAAGTTACGGATGTGAAAGAACATGTTGAACATCCATTCTATAATTCATATAACCCTGAAGAAGAAAAAGAAGAAGAAAAAGTCCCCGAAGAAAAGAAAAAGAAAATTCATGGCAATATAAAGGTTGTTAGGAAAGAGCCACGAGAGTATAACTGGAATATGCTAAAATTACTTCAGATACCGGAAGAAGAGTTGGTAAAGATAGCAGTTGATTGTTACATAAAAGTTATTCGTATCAAGAAAGATTATTGTTTTGATACAAAGGAAGACTTGAAGATAGCTTTGTATACGAAATGTATAGAAGATGGCTATCAACTAAAAGTTAACAAATCAAGCAAAGATCATTTCAAAACAAAGTGTAGGATTGACAAAAACTGTATGTGGCGTGTGATTGCAAAGAGGATAAAAGATTACAAAATGTTTCAAGTTAGGACTTTTATTGATAAACATACATGTTAAAGAACCCAAGTTTTTCCTCACCATAGACATGCAAACAAAAAGGTGTTGGGTGGTTTTCTGGATGCGTTGATGTTTTTGAATTACAGGGTATATCGAGGTCATAAAATTATAACTCACATGAATGCTCGGTTCAAGATTAATATCTCATATTCTCAAGCTTGGAGAGCCAAATGTTATGCCTTGGAATTGTTGAGGGGGTCGCCAGAAGCATCGTTTGCCTAACTGCCGACTTATTGTCACAATTTAAAGTTGAAAAATCCTGGGTCGGTAACTCATATTAAAACATATAGAGATGGACGTTTTGAGTTGATGTTTATCACCATTGGTGCTGCGGTTAGTAAATCAATATAATTTTGTTGACTCATTTTTGTTAGTTACATGCATTTCACATTTAAATGATTATATTTTTTGTGTATATTATTTTGTAGATTAGTTCATTTGTTACTTGCATGCGCCCAGTTATTATAGTTGACGGAGCACATTTGAAAGGTTTATACCTTGGAACAAACTTATTAGCAGTAGCCATGGATGCTAACAATGGGATACTGCCAATAGCTTACGGGGTTGACAAATCTGAAACCTATGATTCATGGACATGGTTTATGGGGCATCTTAAGGATTGTATAGGTCCTATTAGCAATCTGACAATCATATCCGATAGGGAAAACTCAATTGATAACGCTATTAGAAGGTGTTTCCCATATACTTTTCATGGACTTTGTGGTGTTCATTTGTACAGAAATTTAAAATCAAGGTCTGCTGATGGACATACTGGAAGGTTATAAAACTTATCGGGAAGTGGATTTTAATAAGCATATAAATTGTTTAAGACATGTTTTGCCTCAATGCGCTCAAAAACTAGAAGATGTCGGGTTTGAAAGATGGTCAAGAGTACATCAACTTGGAGCAAGATATGGTTTTATGACGTCTAATAGTGCAGAATCAATCAACGCTATAAGTCGTCATTCCCAAAAATTACCCATTACTATGTTAATGGAGTTTTTTCGGGCCTCTATTCAACAGTGGTACTATAAGAAAAGAAACCATGCAGGTATTATTTATTTAAATTTGTAACTTATCATATTTAATAAATTTTACTAAGTATTATTTATTTAAAATTACAGAAACATTGGAACTTTGTGTTACACCACGGACTGAAAAAAATATAACGAAATGTGTTGTGAAGTCAATGTCATAGAGAGCTAAACCATGTTCAAACACTTTGTTTGAAGTCTTGGATAATAACTTAAATTGTCTTGTCGATCTAAATCCAAAGACGTGTAGTTGTATGAAATGGCAAACATCTGGTTATCCGTGTGGCCATATTATAAAAGTTGCTCTTCATCTAAACCAAGATGACTCAAGCGCATATGCTATGGATTGCTACACTACAGAAGTATATCGACATACTTATATCGATATTGTCTACCCTATTCCACATCCTTCTAAGTAGGACATACCAGATGACTTACAAATAGTTTTGCCACCAGTCATGGACAGAAGGCTATCTAGCTGACCAAAAGATCACAATCGTATACCGTCTAAGGGTGAAGAGAAGAAGATATCGACATGTAGTCGTTGCAATGAAAGTGGTCATACAAGGTTGACCTGTGGATCACCAGTGCCATCACAATCATCTTTTCCTCCACTAAAATATGGATCTTCATCAAAATCCAAAGCTCATATGGTGCCAAGTAAAGGCAAATCAAAATCGCAATCAAAATCAAAATCACAATTACAATCGCCTTCACCTTTTGGGACTGTTAACTTAGGTGATTTTTATATGCAAACGTTGTATTATGTATTCATGATTGTATAACACTTATTATATTAGTACTAATAGAGTAAACAAGAACGTAACAATGGTAATTTTGTATAAAGTAAGCTTATATTACTATATTAAGATCCTAGTTCTTTTGCTGCACTCTAGCTCCATCATCTATGTGTTTTGGTGATAAACCAGAACCTTTGACAGAAAACTATTTTAAGGTTTAACTTGGGCTCTTGGCTACCAATCTTATTCATAATGATGTGAAGGCTAAAGACAACAATATCACTTGAATTCTTCCAGAATGCAAGCCAATGGCTGGTATTACTTGATGATATAAAACTTAGTCTGAATGAATGAAGGCCATGTTTTTTTGTCTGTATCATTTCAGCTTATAGAAAATTTCTCATTCTTTCAGCTTATAGAAAACATTGTTGTTCGGGTGAGATTCCATTCCTTGGTTCATGATCATCATAATCTGCTAAAAGATCATTCTTAGTATTCAGCAAGCAACACCTCTAAACCTATAATCATCTGAACATTACAGAAACATCTTTATGTGTATTTTATGTATGGATGCATATGTTTTTGCAGTTAGGCATGCATTATTAAGCTGTATTCCTGACATCACTTGATTCTTTCTATATATAGCTTAACTTGAGTTTGACCATTGCTATGATCTGTTAAGTTGTTATCACTTATCAGGATTGTTGTCTGTTATCTTTTTGAAGGTGTTTGCCTTGAGACATTGTGAAACTAGAAAAAAATATGGTTATTGTGAACTACACTCTTGTCCAGAAGGATAGAAAGATACTAGCAAATTCGTTTTTGTAAATTTGCAACTCGAAAATCGAATTCGCAATTCGAAACTCAAATTCGCTACTCGAAAATTGATTTCTCAACTCGAATTTCGAATTCACAACTCGAATTTCATTTTCGAGTTGCGATTTTCATTTTCGAGTTGTGAATTTCATTTTCGAGTTGCGATTTTCGTGTTGCGAATTTGAGTTTTGAATTATGAATTTCATTTTCGAGTTGCGAATTTGATTTTCGAGTTGCTTTTCGTGTTGCGAATTTGAGTTTCGAATTGTGAATTCGATTTTCGAGTTGCGAATTTGATTTTCGAGTTGCAAATTTGAGTTACGATTTTTGAGTTGCGATTCTTAACTTCTAAACTATACCCCAAAAAGAAACTACACAAATACACTGTAAATTTGATCCAAAACCACTATATGCTTACTGAAAATCGGTGTCTGATACAACAACCAAAAAGAACACGTGTTCAATCTCCAATAACAATTTCACAAATTTACATATATATATATATATATATATATATATATATATATATATATATATATATATATACACATTTGTATATTCGAAGCAAACTTTTAGTACAGTTTCAATTTGATATTGGCAACTAATTTTACCTTCTTTATTCGACTTTTATATAAAGCTCTCAATAGAATATTGTCTTCCAGTACTTTCACTCATGATTCCACGAACTGTGATGGTGGAGGGACTGTTTTAGTCTTCTCTGGACCTGCAAGTTCATGTGAAAGAATTACCTAGTTTATGATATAAACAAACCATATCCCAAACATCACATTGCATTGTAAGACAGTCTGAGAATTATTGGGGGAAACGAGATTTCAACATGATCATGAGGTTCTCGATTCGATATGTAGGACATGCCGTAGATCCCGCGCATCTCTACTTCTCGCCATTCTTGAACTAGGGCACAACATCAGAACATCAAATGAGAGAGGAAATCATCAATAAATCCACCATGCCAAAGGAATATGAGTTACATTTTGAGGACACTGGATTTCAAGTGAGATTGAAACTTACTATGAAGCGTGAACAATAGGATTAAAATCATAGAACCATGCAGAGAATTATGAGGGCAAGAACAATAGTTTGAAACATCTTGTAATACAAGTCTCTTGTTGCCCACGCATAGCATATCAACCACTGGATGCAGGTAGATAACGTCTCGCATATATCTCTCTAGCCATAAAATGTCAAAACCACAATCCTACTACACTTCTATCTCTATCTCTCAGAGGTAGAAACTGTTTGCCTCCTCTCGTCATACGTTCCAAGCACATGCATACAAACATACCACAATCCCCTCTGGCTATTGACGCTTATTGTGGCGCTGTCTCGTCTCTCATCATTGTAACATTTAAATTATTCGGCTTCTCGTTTCCTGAATTAGTCCAATAAGCAATCGCATCCAAGTATTTAGGAAAAAGATTAGTCCATCCCCTACAAATAATATCTTTCAAAGCAGGTAATGGTATGTAATCCAAACAGTTATCATATACTACCGTCTTCAATGATGAGAGCTGAAGCTCGACGAGAAACCAATGACGACGTTCCATAAAAGGGATAAACACCTGCAATATTAAATAAATAATACTTCAACTGCGCACATCAAATAAATTTGATGAACACCTTTAAATATGCAAAAATAAATACTAACCTTATCGACCTCCCACCACTCAGGATAAAGGATAGCTTTGTCATTACCTAACGCATATGAAGCATCTCTCTGATCCTGCAAGTGACTTAGTAAAAAGACGAAGGCATAATAGTTCATCGCGTCTCTTTGAGTTTCTTCAATTTCCTTAAAATCAGAAGTCGTGTTACTCATGCATTAATATGTTGTTTTATAAAAAAAATACATATATTAGTGAATTTAATAAATTAAAAAAATACTCAAAATCAATATAAAAAGAATATAATACTTACCTCCCATTCGAAATAACCATTATCTTCAACCCCTAATAAAACACCCCACCAAGACTGCTCAAGAAACAAATGTGTATGGTATATTTTGCATATGTCGGTGAAGCACCCCTTGCTCCGCTCATATAGATAAAAATCAATTGCGATCTTATCCCAAACAATATTATCCTTAACTGTGTCTGGTAGTGTGCATATCTCGTGCTGAGGAATGGTATTGGCCGGTAACCGATACGAAAGCCATATCGGATCCATCATACCGGACACAAGAGGGGGTTTACCAATATATCTACATAGTATGGAATGTGGATTTTGAACGATGCGGGGTGGATTTTGAACGATGCGGGGTGGATCCTGAACGATGGGAGGTGGATCCTGAACGATGGGAGGGGCCTCTTGAACGATGAGAGGTGAATCCTGAAGAATGGGAGATGGACTCTGAACAATGGTAGGTGAATCAGGCTTCTTCTTACGCAGTCTTGGAACTATTGGGGTAAAATGAGACGTAATGGCAGGTCCACGACGTCTGATGCGTGAACCCCATCGTGCAAGAAAAACTGTATCCATATATCTGAAGGCAGATGGTTGGTTTGGCTCAAAATTATGGTGGTCATCATATAACATATCATCGGGCCTCTAAAAATAAATTAATACATAAATCAGTAAATAAATAAATAATATCGAAAAAAGGTTATATTTATTGCATTTTTAGTATAATATTTCTTATAAAATAAAACAAACTTACCTCCTCGCGTAGAATACACACCTCATTCTGCAACGATGAAACAATCTCACGTAGAGCACCTACCTCCTCACGTAATACACCATTTTCATCACGTAAGGCACCTACCTCATAACATAAAATATCATTGTCATCACGTAAAGCACCTACCTCGTCACATAAAGCACTTACCTCATCATATAAAGCACCTAACTCATCCCGTGGAGGTGGAGAACGGGGAGATAAATATCGTGGCATCTTTGCCGGTTGCCTAACATGAGGTGATAGTGGAGAAGAGGCTCGATGATGTGATGGAATAGGTGATGGATCTCGGTGTCGAGGTATAGAGTCGGCTAGAAGTGATGGATCTCAGTGTCGAGGTGTAGAATCGGCTCAATGAGGTGATGGATCTCGGTGTCGAAGTGGAGAATCGACTCGATGAAAAAGTGGGGGTCCTCATCATCCGTCCCATCAAAACAACGCCTACTAGCTTGCCACCAATCAGTGGCAACCTTAGCCTCTATGGGTATCAATCTCTATAATGGATAGTTTGCCTCCTAACAATATAAAAACCCAAATAAAGTCAAACGTCTACTAGTAATAAATTGTTTATATATGTTTGTGTGTGTGTGTGTACACCCAATAGCCACCAATTTAAATAAGTATTTGTGTTTACTTACATCATCGATCTTCATATATGGTAGTATCTCATCCCAATCCAACTGACGGATCCTCTTCCAAGTAATAGCCCTAGGAATATCATTTGAATTCTTGTTGGCATAAGTACGCATGTTGGGAAATGCCTCAAATATCCAAATCTACAATATAATACACAAACATTAATTTTAGTAATTGTTAAATAATTAATTTTGGAAACATTATATATTTTTTTTACCTTAAAGGCCCAAATAAAGCCTAGCAAAGTGTATTTGGAACCATGCCCATGCAAACTAGGACGGTCCTCAAAGGCAGACGACAATTTTTTCCAAGTAGCTTTCCATATATATGAACCACACGGAAACACGTTCTATGCATCTTGGTCATCTATCAATAATACTAAATCCTTACAAATAGGTTGTCTGCCCTGTTTTGCTAAAAAAACTGGTATACAAAAGTAACAAAAGGCATACTCGGACAACATCAAGGTCATCCATCCGAGTAAAACTATCATTAAGAAGTAATCTGCTCAAATTGTCGACGTGTAAAGTGGCCATCACCTTTGCCAGGTCAGGAAAAACCCGAAATAACCATGATGGGGTGGCTACATGACTAGTGTACGAACCTAATTCATCGTGTTGTCCGAAACGTAGACCAGTGACCAAGCAAAACTCCTCCTGCCCAAAACGAGTATACGCCGGTGGAAAATGAAACAATATCTCCTCATCGCCACGTGGTATCCCCTCGGGTAGATCGTTAGTTATGGTTTGTAGAAACAAATGAGTCAACAAAGCATCTCCACTTGGATGTTGTACTTTCAGCCATGGCCCGAAACAAGTATTCTCAAACAAATTTCTTTGGACAGGTGTAAGTGTCGACACAATTGTAGTGGCTAGGCTTCATTTATTCCTTAAAGTCAATGCAGCCAAAAAAAATTCATAACAAAAACAATAAAAATACTAAGTTAGATATACTAATAATATACCAAAAACTACAAATTATACACAATAATAACCCCACTTGCATAAGTAGGTCATGGGAAGTGATGATGATAGTGGGTTTTTCAAGCTGTCAACAACTCAAGAATGGTTATTAGGTGACAATTCTGCACCAAGTAATAATTCCCAAGGTGTGCTTTCCTATGGTCACCCTCCCTCAATACCCCATTGCTGGTTATTGTTTTGCCCTATACTATATATGTTGGGTAGCTCTGTGTTTGAATATATTAAGAAGCGCAGTAAAAAGGAACGTATATGTGTTTATGAGACAAATGCTTGCCACTTGCCAAACCTAATCAAGTGTTGGCTCATAAACGGGTTAACAAGGTGGTTGCCCTTGGTTCTCACATATAGGACAGAATCCAATGTATTAAAGGCCAATATGTTTGTTTGACTTGACCAAATTTTAAGATTAAAATGATGGAATTTGCAGCATTTATCAACTTCGGGAAAAGTCTTGTCAGCCTTAAGAAATATATCACTCTTTTTTTCTACTAACCCATGTGTATGAACATGTGTTACGGGATGACAGTGAAAGAAGGAAGAAACTGAATCTTCTAAAATATAAAACTGTAAGAGATTCATCAAATTTCTCAGTTAGTTGTAGGGGTTTATTTTTCTATCTGAAGTTATTTCAGTAATGTATCAAGGACTGGAAAGCTGGAGAGATGTTTTAGTTGCATATCGGGAATATTTCTTGTATCAGACAATTGTTAAATTGTTTTGAAAGGTACTAAACTGCTAATTGTTTGACATTTGATCTTGCAGCTCAAGAGGGAATTGACACTTTTATCAGTTGGAATTGGAACGACATGCAATGGGTACTGTTTGGTCGTGTTATCACTTCAGGTAAAGTATTCACTAAAACCTGCAGTGCTCGTGGGTGGTTATGTGTAAATTTTAGTGATATGTATATTTTTTCAGCACATTCTTGGTCAGTTGTTCCTTGTTTAAAACCCGGAAATGGATCTAGAATCTTGCTTAGATTCTTCACTCTTAAGCTTTGGCTATACTTCCTTTCCTTCTATGTTTAGGAGATATCTCTTCAAGATGGGAAAAAAGGAGAAATTATTAGAAAATGTTATAGTTATTATCATTGGCTTTCTTAGAACTGACTTTTAATATTACACGTGTTGTTGTTAGTTATGCAATTGGGGTTCTTTTCAGGTTAGTTGCTACATTTCTAATTACCTTTTCTTTTCTCATGTTGAATCAAATTTAATAAACTGAGAGTAGCAACCCTTTGTTTGTGGTGAATTTCTAGAATTAAAGAGGTAATCAATTTAGTCTTAAGCCCCCATCTTTCCACATGTTTATACATATGATATATATGGAGTGAAAAAGTCCTGTTCTTATCTTTTTCAGAGAAGAAAACATCGATCATGGTTCATACCATAATATACCTAAATAACTCATTCATATATGTATACAACAAATACACATGAAAGTTATACTTATTAACCATCACAACTAATTCATATTAATTCGCCCAAAAACTACAAATTATACATAATAATAACCCCAAACCATAATATATATACACTAAATTTCAAAATAAAAATTATAAAAACTAACCATTGGTGGTTGATTTTCTATTTGTGGATGTGAATGGTTATGAGAGGGTGTGTGGTTGTCTTTGCGGTCGTGGATAGGGTGGTTGGTGGAGGTTACGACTGGTGGGGGTTACGATTTCCAAGAGGGTCGAGTGTGGCTGTGAGAGATGGAGATGGAGGGGGTCGTCGGAGATGGGGACAGATGTCACTGTAGAGAGTGAGAGATGGAGATTGACTGTGTTACGATTTAGGGGTTTTAGGTTATGAGTTGCGATTTAGGGTAGTTTATATATGTGTTGCGAAATTAAAAGCTGAGTTGCGAAATTTAAATTTGCGTTGCGAATTTAAAAATCAAGTTGCAAAAACGAAATTCGTGTTGCGAAAATGAAACTCGCTTTGCGAATTAGAAAATCTTGTTGCGAAAACGAAACTCGTGTTGCGAATTTAAAAATCGAGTTGCGAAAAAGAAATTCGTGTTGCAAAATTGTCAAATTCGAGTTGCGAATTCGACTTCTGTGCTGCGAATTCCAAATTCGAGTTGCGAATTCGGAAACTGTGTTGCAAAATTGGCTTTCGTGTTGCGAATTCGAAATTGAGTTGCGAATTCGTTGGTTATTTTTGCAAATCCAAAAAAAAGTTGGTTAAAATCGTATATTATAAGGCATTTTGGGTCACTCAAGTTATTTTCTCTAGTATTATTAAGCATTTGCTTTCCGATAAAATATCAAGATAAAAATTGTTTTAAAATTTGCTATGTACTACAACATTCCATTGGATTTTAGTTGGAAGTTATAAGATAATAGTTGCTTTAGAATTTGCTATATATAGAACTTTCCTTTAAATTGTTTTAGATTGTGAAAAGAAAATAGTAGGAAGTTATGGTTGTAGGGGACTTATAGTTTTTTGTTTTTGGTTGAGTTGTGAAAATTTATTTTCACCCTCATTTTTTTGTTATGTTATATTTTGCTGCCCCAACAATGAGATATAATTTAATTAATCTGTGAATAGATATTCCAATAATGTTGCTCAATTTGGTGGATGCAACATAACTCAATTATATAATCTCTCATTTTTTATGTTTCTATATCTATGTCTGTTTATTTTTTTTTCTTGTGTTTTTAATAAAACAACAACAATAATAGAAACAACATTGTCAAAAGCAACAACAACAATGGTAACAACATCAGCTACAACAACATCACCAGCAACAACAATAACAACATCAATAATAACAGCAGTAACAACAATAACAACAACAACAACAGTAATAACAACAATAACAACAGTAATATCCACAACAACAACATCAACAATAACAAAAGTAGTAACAACTAGGGATGGGCATGAGATCCGAACCCGACATGTTATGACCCAACCCGATTAGTCGTTTTTTTTAAAAAAATTCGAGTTCGGGTTTGGTTTGGTCGGGTTTTTTTAAAGGTGATGTTCGGGTTAGGCGGATTCGAGTTTAGGGTCAAAAAGACTCGACCCAACCCAACCTGGAAAAAATATAATTTTACATTATATATTTAATAATAATTATAATAATACCCCTATATATTATTTTTCAATTAAATCATTGTTTCTATTGAATAAAAATAATATTTTTTATTATTTATGGCCGAGTCGGATCACGTTTGAATTTTATCTCAAAAAATCGGGCCGGGTTCAGATTCGGGTTGGGTGGAGGGTATATATTTTTCGAGTCGGGTGAATGATGTAAAATTTTCGGGTCAGGTCAGGTTGGTTGAAACCCAACCCAAACTCGACCCATGCTCATCCTTAGTAACAACAACAATAGCACCAACAACAATAATAACAACATCATCACCACCAACAATAACAATAACAACATTAACAACAAAAACAACAATAGTAATAACAACAACAACGATAATAATAACAACAACAATAGCAACAACAATGTCGATAACAACAACAGCAACAATCATAACAATAAAAATACTCATAAAAACAACAATAGCAACAACAACAACATCAATAACAACAATAGCAGCAACAATAACAACAATTATAACAATAATAGCAACAACAACAACAACAACAAGAACAACAACATCAAAAATAACGACAGCAGTAACAACAACAATAGCAACAACAATAGCAACAACAACATCATCAACAACAACAATAACAATAAAAACAGCAACTACGACAATAATAACAAGAAGAAAAAGAACAACAACAACAGTAGAAACAATAACAACATTAATAATAACAACGACAATAGTAAAAACAACAATATCAACAACAACAACAACAATGACAATAGCAATAACAATAATAGAAACAATAGCAATAGTAACAGTAACATCAATAACAATAACAATAACAACAACAACAACAATAATAATAATAATAACAACAACAATGGCAAAAACAACAATAATAATATAAACAAAAACAAAAACAACAACAACACTAACAACAACATCATCATCAATAACAACAACAACAACAATAACAATAAATATTCATTGTTCTTAGAGGTCATGAGTTCAAGCACCAACGACTGCAAGAGTTATTAAACATTCATTGTCAAATGGATTCATTATCAAATGGTTGAAAGTATTTACAACAAATATTACTTTCTAATAACCTTAGCTTAATAAAAAAAATCCTCCCAATTTCAACCATCATAAAAAAATGATCAACTAATCTACTACCAATATTTAATATTAAAGGTTAAATAATAATAATAAAAATGATGATAAAAACTCTATTTAATAAAACAAGTTTACTAACTTGCTCTGGTAATCTCAACATAAGTCATATATGAGGATTTCGAAAATCATGGTAACCAACTCGTTTTTCACTTCATTGTCCTTTGCAATATGTGATCCCATCCACAAATTTCAAAATCATAAATTATTAGTAAATATTGTTACAAAGCAAAGACGTTAGCATTAATTATCACAATTATAATTAATAAAAAATGATACAATTAGTATGTCGTGGTAAAATATATTGTTTTATAAGCAATTTTATTCATGTCGTGGTAAAATCTGTTGTTTTATAACAAATTTATTCGGATTGTTATAATCTGAAAATTGGACATTGTCCCCACTCAAAGTGAGGAAGTGGAACCCGTTCAATATTCTCTTTTCAAAGACAAAATAAGAAGAAAGAAATTCTAGAGAAACAACTAATTTTTTATGTATAAAGTAATGGATTTGAGTTTAATATTTATAACAGTGAAAGTAGGGATAAATCAATAAACAAGACGGAAGTTGTTAGTATAAATATCTCAATCATCCTCAAAAATTACTTAAAAAAAAATTATTTCCCTTTTTCTTTTATTTGCATAAATCAATTCAATATATATTCGTTGTTACTTTTAAAAGACGAAATTTGTTTTATTATTTTATCCATTTTATTTACTTATAAATAACATTCTTTAAAACTATCAACAATCTCTAGAGCATTTGATTAAAAATTCTCAGTTGACACCTTTATAGTCCCTTCTTCCTTAGGTTGTGGGTTCATACTTATTGGAAGAAAAATTCTCTATCCCCTAAATAGGAATTATTCAGAAAAGCACAAATCAAGCGACCTTAATGGTTAAGAGATTGTTATTATCCCTTGAGGTCTCGAGTTCAAGCACTGCATATGCAAGGGTATGAGCGTTATTGTCAAATGATCATCTTTGAACATATATTACCTTGTATTTATCCCAAATTTATCCAAAAAAATTGTAAAATGAAAAACCAATCTTCAAAAGTCTTTTTGCTCACTTAAAAAATTATCAATTTTCTCTCTTATCTTCTTTTATGATTCTATTATATTTTTTTCTATTAAAAGAATAACGACAATTAACTTCCACATCTCTTATTCAAATGTGTAATTTTAAAAGTTTATGCATTATACTTGGGAGCGATGTCCATTTTCTAATCATATCGATCAAAAGAAATTATTTCTATAACAATAATTTTGTACACCACAATAACACCTTATCTTCTCGTATTTTCTTTAATTATAATTGCTAACAAATGTTTTTTTTTTCTTACGTGTATTTTCTTTTATTATCATTGCTAACAATGTTTAGTTTTATTTCTTACAAGTTCAACTTAATTTATTGAAAGCTTTAGATCAAGATTTAGTATCACACCTCAAAACAACTCTCATATAGTTGGATAACACTTTCTGAGTTCAGTCTGCTTATTATCATAACAAAAATAGCAACCTCTTTCTTTATTTACTAACTTAGCTATTCTTTGAATGCTAAGGAGGAGTTTAAAGATACATATATACTTATACAAAATTTGGACCACGAGAACAGATAAGATAGTAATGCAGACTCTATGAAATTATTGAGCTTATCCCACTGGTTGTCATGATCTGTTACGTGAATCTTTAGATGTGGATGAGTTGATATCCATAAATGAAGACGACTCCAGACATTTTACTTTGATGAATATAAATTTTTAGTTATTGACATTATCCAAACGACTTTAATGATTACTTAATTAAGTTTATCAAAGTTGCATGGAGGGTTATATATACATAGTTAAAAACAGTAAACCCAGAATTGAGATATCTAAACCCATCAAGTGGTTTCAATGGTTGAAGAGAGTGTTATTATCTCTTGAAGTCTTGGGTTCGAGTAACTGTGTCTGTATTGTGTGTTGTCAATGATTAAAAAGATTCTGAATAGATATTATTTTATAATCACCACGTATTATTAAAAAAAATTGAAAATATCTACATCACTTCCATCACATGATTGAATAAAACTATTGGCATAGTTATAAACAAGCAACATCCTATGTGTGGGAGGTTCAAGCCACGCTTGTGTAACCCTTCTTTACATTCCTTTACAATTATATATATAGCTATTAATATTGACTAACTCTAACTAATCCCTAACTAATTATCTAACTAACCCATACATAATAATATATTCTGTTAGCCCCCTCAAATTGAAGCATAAAAATTTTGAATTCCCAACTTGAAAATAGACCGTTGAAAGAAGTTGTAGGTAGAGCCTTTTGAAACAATCAGCTAGTTGATTTTGAGATGAGACCGGCATTAGAATAATCACACCCTGCTGTAGTTTTTATTGAATATCTCTATATAATTAGTACACTCATAGTGAATTAGATTTTCTGCCTGTAGTTTTTATTGAATATCTCTATATAATTGGTACACTCATAGCGAATTAGATTTTCTGCAACGCGAATAGCAGAAAGATTATCACAATAAAGATTTGCTGACACAGAAAAAATATTCAAATCAATGAGAAGCAACTGCAGCCATTGAATTTCACAAGTGACAGCAGCTACTGCTCGATATTCTGTTTCACTAAATGATTGAGAAATGGTATGTTGCTTCTTAGATTTCCATGATATTAGGGTAGAGCCTAAAAAAGCACAAAAACCTGTAAGTGATATTCTCGAATCTGGACATAAAGCCCAATCAGAATCACTGAAGGCTTTAAGCTTCATTTCACTTTCTGCTAAAAAAAAAAAAAAAGCCTTGCCCTGGTGTTCCCTTCAGCTATCGAAGGACTCTATGTGCTGCAGTTAAATGAACCTCAGTAGGAGCTGAAAAAAATTGAGAAAGTTGTTGTACAACACAATCAATATCTGACCTAGTATTAGTAAGATACAACAATTTTGCCAACAAGTTTTCTATAGCCAGTAATATCTAAAAGAGGTTGTCCCTTATTTTGGACAATTTATTGCTTAGAAGTACATGAGTTGCCACTTTAATAAATCCAAAGTATACTTCCTTTGACACAAGTTTATGCCACTTTTAAACCGAGAGACCTCAAAGCCTAAAATAACTTTAATTTACCAAGGTCTTTAATCTTGAACATGTCATGAAGATAACTTTTGACTTTACTAGTTTCATCCATATCAGAACTAGCAAGAATAATTTCATCTACATATATGACTAAGGTTATAAACTTAGTTCCATTACCTTAAAAAACAAAGAAGAATCAGAAGCAACTTGTTTAAAATTATGAGCAAGTAAAGAGGTAGTCAGTTTCTCATCCCACTTTCTACTGGTTTGGTTTAAACCATACAAACTTTTATTCAGTTTACAAACAGCATTAAATTGACTAGTATGAAAACCAACAGGTAAATCCATATAAACTTTTTCTTGTAAATGTTCATGCAAAAAAGCGTTATTAATATCTAACTGACACAAATTTCACTTCTTTGCCGCAACAACAACTAAAATAGTTCTTTAGTAGTAATTTTTGCTACAAGGCTAAAAGTATCTAGAAAATCTATTACTGATTTTTGAGTGTATCATTTGGCAACTAACCTTGCTTTGTACCTTTCTAAAGGCCCATCGGATTTAAGTTTAGTCTTGTAAACCTACTTACAGCCTATTGTTTGCTTGCCTTTAGGAAGTTGCACTAAATCCCAAGTTATATTAGCCTCTAAAGCTTTGATTTCAGTATTCATGACATCCTTCCAACATTCATATAAAATAGCTTGATTATAGTTCTTAGGCTCAGCAAGATTAAAAGCACTAAAACCATAAGATCTATGTCTATAAGAAAATCTATCATAAAATAAATACCTGAGCTATACAGTGAGAAGATATTTTTGGTTTAGGCAAAGACACTTCAAATTCCTTGTACCTTTGTGGTAAATGAATGATCCTAAAGGGCCTGCTTGACTATGGAGGTAACAGCCTAGGAGCTGGTGTATGTGTAAAAGAGTCTGACCAAGAAGCTTGATCTGCTTCAGCAATTGTGCTGTGAAACTCCTGAGTAGAAGAATGTACAATAGGTATACTTGCTGCAGATGAAGTTGTTGCATGTGGGTTTGCAACATATAGATTGACAGCATGTGGAGCACAAGGTAAGTGTCCTTCATGAGGAATTTGTCTCCCTGGATGACCAACATCTTCAAGAAACATTTCATTGTGACATGTAGACAATATTATATCATAAGAAGATGAACAACTAGGTCCTTCTTTGAAAGTACATTTATTTTCATTAAACACGACATCTCTTGATATAAAAACCAATTTACTCTCTAAATTATACAACCTAAAATCTTAGTTTTTTGATTTAGATAAAACAGAAACAAAAGCCAACCAACCAAAAACTCTCAACTGATCCATCGTTGGTTTTTTTTTTCTGAAATAAAATTTCAAAAGGAGTTAAATTCTGCAATACTGGAGTAGCTGTTATGTTTATAAGATAAGCAGAATGCAGAACACAATCTATCCAAAAAGGAAGAGGAAGATTAGCTTGAATTCTTAAAGCTCTTGCCATAGCAAAAATGTATTGATGTTTTCTTTCAACGACACTATTTTGTTGTGGTGTGTGTGCAAGAATTTTGATGGACAATACCTTTTGTCCTGAAAAAATCAACCAAGTCAAATTCTTTGACATTATCAATTCGAAATCATTTAACCTTTGTAAGATTAGCTATCCAAAAAAGGAAGAGGAAGATTAGCTTGAATTCTTAAAGCTCTTGCCATAGCAAAAATGTATTGATGTTTTCTTTCAACGACACTATTTTGTTGTGGTGTGTGTGCAAGAATTTTGATGGACAATACCTTTTGTTCTGAAAAAATCAACCAAGTCAAATTCTTTGACATTATCAATTCGAAATCATTTAACCTTTGTAGAAAATTGAATATCAACTAACTGACAAAAATCAATAATTAGTCCTCTTACCTCAGACTTAGCTTTCATAGGAAAAGTCCACAAAAAGTTACTTTTATCATCAACCACAGTAAAAAAAAACTATGACCATATATGCTTTTAATAGGAAAAGGTCACCATACATCCATATGAACCAGATCAAAACAAGATTTAGTAATAGTGTGACTAACAAGAAAATGAAGCCTTTTGTGTTTAGCCAAGTGACAAGTTTCACACTCAAAATCAGAATCAATAGGTACATTATTGTTCAACTAAGGAAAAAGACTTCATTCTTTTGATTAGCAGGATGTTCTAACCTATTGTGCCAAAGATTTAAATTCATAGTATTAAAAGCAAAAATTGTAGAGTTTTGATTTTCACATATTTCCAAGACATATAAACCATCAACTTGCTTAGCTATCCTCCAAAGATTCAATTCCAATATAAAACAAGAGTTAAAAGAAAAAAAATTAAACAATAAGAACCATCCTTTGTGAGTTGAGAAGTGGAAATCAGATTGAAAGTAAAACCAGGTATGTAAAACACATTCTTAAAACCAAACCAAAAGAGAGCTCAACAGTCCCTTTATGTGTAACCTTGACTAATTGATCATTTAGTAGTTTGACAAACTTATTATTAACAGAAAAATAGTCCCTAAAGTAGCCAACTAAATTTACAATGGCATATGTGGTTGTCTCATTATCTTCTATCAATGACATCAGACTATTATACTGCTCCTTAGTGAGATAAAAAGAGCTGCTTTTTGTATTCAAACAAGTGGAATCCACTACATATTGGTTATCAAAAGTAGAACTAGAAACCTGATTTGCTTTATCAACCTGACTTCGGTTGAAATTTTAATAACCAGGAGGAAAACCATGCTTTTGATAGCATTTATCTAGGGAATGCCTATAAATCCCAAAATATGTACAAGTAGGCCTTTTACTAGAATTAAAAGATTTCCTCGAATTATACCCATTATCATATATAACTTCACATCATGTTTGTGCATAACATTCCTATTGTTATGAACATATCTGCCAAAAAGTAGAACATTAGATTCATTTGCAAAGACATCAACAGTAATCAATCTTTCAAGCTAAACAACTATAACAAAGATTTCATTAACAATAAGTACAGGCTTCATCATAAGAATATGATATTTCTGAACAAAAATGTTTTCATTTTAACCCTTCAAGAACTTAAGAATGAAATATTGCTTTCTATATTCCTTTGCAGAACATTCACAAATATTTAACGGTCTTAAGTTGCAAATTTTATCCCACACTATTTTTAACAATGTGTGATAACTCTGTAAAAAAGATTATATTTTAGGTCTTTTTACTTAAGTTATTGATTGTCTAAAAGCAATTGACATAACATTTAAGTTGCATATAGTTGCATTTAGGACATTGGTGCATGTGGTGGATGACACTGTTGCATATGGTGGATAAGTTTTTACCTCAGAAAATTTTATTTGATTAAATTAATGCTACTGATGAGAAGGGTTGTGTGTTGGCTGTGATGATGCAAGTGATAGGAAGTGACCGAGTAAGAATTTATTTGCCGAGACAAATTCTGTGCCAGGGCCAGAGGAACTGAAGACGATGACCTTGAGGAATATTTTTTTCCACGGTGAGTTTTATATCGCAAGTTTGACGTAGTACGAGACAAAATTGCTGACGTCGCGTGGCCAGCTGTCCAAGGCACCTCATGTGAACCCCTGCTAAGGATTTGGGACTACTACCAACTGCAATTTTATTTAGACATTGGGTGTGAATTCAAGGGTAGTTGTGGAAATTTCAAGGGCACTAAACCCTATAAATTCCCATTATAAATAGCACATTATATCCTCCATAAAAGAGAGAGACATATACCCTAAAATAAAGGCTTAGAGAAAGGCGACTGCAACACCTCTTTTCCTCCATTCCCCCTCTCGTCCGTCCTTGGTGCCCTCTACAGCCAGGCTCCGCCGGTGTAGCGACTAGGCCCTTGAGAGAGGTTAGCTCGCTAAAGCAGTCATCGTGATGGTCTGAAGTCACAGAAGAGCTATATTTTAGGAGTTTTTCTTCCTCTTGCTCTTCATTTCTTATATTTTAAGGGCTTGTACTTAATGAATATTTTTGGGATGACGTTAGCCACACCATAAATTGTTTTATTTGGTGTTGGAAATGCTTGGATGATATTTTATTTTATGGTTGATGAATGATTAAGTATGTTTTTGTTAATTGTTGTTTTGTTCGCTGTTTTAATCTTTTGGCTTGATACTGTAAGAGCTTTCGAAAGATTGCCTGGTGCTTTGGCAAAATATTCCTAGTCTTTTTAAGAGCTTTCGAAAGATAATCATTTTTCTAGGAGTTGATACCTAATATTGAGAGAGTTAGGTTAGATCTATGTGAAAAAGGGAACTAATCCATGATAGTGAGGTTCTAATTCACCTTAGAAATAAGGAGAAGATTTCATGTGACTAAGAAGGATAAATGTTTGAGTAGATAGGCTAGCACTACTATTTATGCTGAGGAGTATTATCGTAGCAACAGTTCGATAAACCAAGGGCTGCAATTTGCGCTGAGTAGTATTGTCATAGAAAAAGTTTATCAAGTTCCGTGCTAGAGATATTCTTGGAACACTTTAGTAAATCCTGTTGGGTAACACAGGCATAGCATACTAGATCATCCTAGACATATGTTAATTTCTCGTCGTAACAAATCCAACCCAAATGCTCTGTTAGAAGTCTGATTGTGTGAGATTTTCAGTCTATATTCAGAACTCAAACATTTTTAGCCTTAGCAACTTTTATTTGTTTACTATTGCATATTTTTCTTGCCACAACAAAACTTTTCTACTCACTTCACACTTTTCTTGCCTCAACATGCTTTTTCCATTTGTTCATACCATTTGCTACTGCTTATTTTTCCTTTGTGAATACCATTAGACAAGAAACTTAGGATTAGTTAGTGACACATAGTTCTAGCTGTAGCAATCTTTAAAGATTTCCCCCCAATCCCTATGGAGAAGATAATTCACTTACTACTATATTACGTGCATCAATTGTGTATACTTGCAAAAATTTGCGTGCCACGACACATATATTTACACGCGATTAAGTTTTTTGGCGCAGTTGTCGGTGATTGGCAACTGGAGGAATTTTGATAAGTTTTTCCATAACAAATTTTATTTTATTGTCACAAATTTTTTTATTTATTTGTTTTCTTAATTTCTTTTCTAGGTTTTTGTCGTTGCATGATTAGAAGATCTGCTGACGAACCATTAATTCCCATCGAACTTGAGATCGAGCAATTGTTCAAACAAAGGTGACGAGCTCAGCGTACCAAAGGGAATATAAATCAACTGTAATATCAGGTTGATAACCAAATGGAGGATCAGGCAGATCCCGTTGTCACAACAAATAATATTCCTAGAAATGTTGTAAGACCACGAGTGATACGAGATCACTTGACTCCTATTCTCGATGATCTCAATCCTGAAATTATGGCACCAGAAATTCAAGCAGCCCACTTTGAACTCAAACCGATGATGTTTAACATGCTAAATTCTATTGCTCAATTTGGAGGCTCACCTAATAAAGTTGCTAGGCAGCATGTACGTGCTTTCTTTGAAGTGTGCAACTCGTTTATGCAACAAGGTGTGTACGAAGATGTGCTGAAGCTAAAATTATTCCCTACTCCTTACGCGACCGAGCGAGAGCTTGGCTTAGTTGAGTCTCATCCGGCTCAATAGAGTCTTGCGTTGATTTATGCAAAAAGTTTTTGCTTCGATATAATCCACTTAACATGAATACCCAACTTTGTAATGACATCGCAAGTTTTCGCCAAGGTGATGACAAGTCAATGTATGAGTACTGGGAATGATTCAAAAGTTTACTTGGCAAGTGCACCAACCATGGATTCCATGATTGGACTCAAGTTGTAATGTTCTACAATGGAGTCAACACACCCACTCGCATGATGTTGGATGCCTCGGCGAATGGTATTCTGCTTGATAAGTCACCCGAGGAAGCCTTTGATATATTTAATAGGATAACTAACAACGATTATCAATTTTTGTCTACAAGGCTTGGAACTGGAAGAAATATGTATGGGGCATTTAAACTCAACGTAAAGGATTCAATGTCTGCCCAACTTTATGCCATAACAAATATGATGAAAAATTTACAGCATTCCAGCGAGGTGAAAGAAGTCTAAGTAACCAGCTCAACATGCATTTTTTGTCGCAGAAACTGATAGGGAAGCGGTGGCGGATTGA
Organism: Hibiscus syriacus; assembly: GCF_006381635.1. Taxonomy (NCBI): domain Eukaryota; kingdom Viridiplantae; phylum Streptophyta; class Magnoliopsida; order Malvales; family Malvaceae; genus Hibiscus; species Hibiscus syriacus. The sequence continues at coordinate 7,032,550 of NW_024063533.1, read as the reverse complement.
TGAACGTTGCTCTTATTGAGGAATCAAACCTAGAAAGCTCTAGACCCGATGAAGAATAATAAGGAATGAATAGGGTAGGTGGCGGCAATAGCTAGGGTTCTTTAGGGTTTTGTTTAGGTGCTGGAAACAAGATAAGAAACAAGATTAAAACAAGATAAATAAAATATAAAGGAATTGAAAATAAAGAAAATAATCAAGAAATCAAAAGATCTCCCTTATGAAAGTGAACGGTAAAGATGATTGATGACGTGGATGGATTTGTGGAAAATCGATGGATAATGTCCTATCGAGCCCTCCTAGTCGCAATGAAAGGCAAACACAATAATATGGCTCTAACCAACCCTCCTAGTCGCAATGAAAAGGCAAATTGGAGTGTGAAGATTAATCTCCCTCACAAGAACTTGAAAGAATTCAAGGAGAAGAAGCTTCGAAGGCACAAGGCAATCAACACTTGCAAAAATGAACTCTCGTTGTATTATTAATCAAAGAAATCTTGAATTACAAAGTTTAATGAAGCCTCCTTTATGTAGGGGTTGAGTTCTAAAGGTCCTAAATAACTAATGAATAAAATAATAATAAACCAAACATATCTTAACTCTAATTCCTAATAAAATAATAATAACTAAAGATAATACTTTTAACCCAACCTTAATTCCTAATAAAATAATAAATCTAATCCTAAAAGATAATGCATCATCCTATATTAAGTTATATTACAAATAATCAATAAAAATATTGAAAATTCGTAATATTTACAAAATCCCGTATTAATCCCGTATAGGATTTTCTGCATGCACCGTCTTCAGTAAAATAGCCATATCTTGAGTTCCCGATATCGAATTCATGCGATTCAAGAACCGTTGGAAAGATAAGAGACAGACGGTCGTATCTACAGAAGACATCTTGACTAAATACGATCAGGATCTCATTCAAAAAGTCGTTGTAAATATGCTTCTGTTCTGATCTTCTTTTCCAATGCTTGGACGAGTGGATCATTTGGAAGAGTTATTACTTCTTCCTTTGATTGAGCCTTGTGATGCATGTATCATCCTATTTTTCTTCAAAAAGATTCGACCTCGAATCTGAAACATTAAAGGGAGCAACATTAGAATCGTTTAATGATTCATTCACATTATACTTACCGAATAGATATGCTTTGAATCTTCGAGACTTTGTTCTTCTAATAGGTTCGAGTAGAAACATAAGTCCAAAGAAGCATGTATTATGGACTCTGGTGCATGTATCATTCCCCCACTCCTCAAAAGGATTCATCCTCGAATCTGAAAATCCAAGAGAAAGAGACTTAGATGTGTTGAAAGGAAAACTTGTGAAACATTTACCAGGATCAATGTGATGTGTTTTTATGCGTTTCAGTCGAGGTTTCTTCTTTGTAGGAACTGATTTCTTGTAGTCTTGAAATCCTCTTTTGTATACAAGTCTTGTAATCTGATGTTTAGGTTGAAATTCAACATGGTGTCGACCACTGTTTGCTTTCTGTATGATTTCTTCAGATAATTTCTCCATGGTTTTATTCGTGTGTGGTGAGAATGAGTGTTTAAAAACCATGTCAACTGGTTTGTTAAAGTAATCCCTTAAGTCTCCTAAGTGTGGTTCATGAATTAATAATTCTCGGAAGGAGATTTGTGGATTATAGAACCTGATTAGTTGGCAAGTAAACTCATATACAAGATAAAACTCATTAAAAGTACTTTTAAAAGTATGGGTAGAAATATCCGAGTTATCGTGATATACATCTTTTATATGTTCAATTCTTGGAATAGTAGCTTTCTTAAGAGTATACCTTCGTGGTATTGCATCGTCTAATGTGTTTTGCTTACCTCGATCAGCTACGCACTTAAAGGAGTTATGTTTAGTATGGATGACAACTTCACGAGCCTTACCTTGTAAAAAGGAGAAGAAGTATGTTACAATGTCATTAAAATGAGTAATAAAATACTTACCTTTGGACTCCCATAAATTGTGACTCTTCATTGATATGGCATAGTGATTAGGGCTTTCAGGTGGCAACCCGTCAGGAGGGTCACCTAATATTATTCGACAACTCTTGGCTATGGAAGATGATGTGGGCTAGTCTCGTGTTGCTTTTACTATTTCATCATTTACATGGATTTCCTGTGCACGAACTATAAAGCATGTAGAGTTGTTCAAATCATGTTTCGTCATTAAGATGGCGTCACAACTAAGGCTTTCCTGGATGTAGCCTTTTTGTAACAAATCCAACTCTTTGGTTTCTTCGAGATTGTATATTTGACGAGGTATGACGGAACCTTGAATTAGATTGGTTTGGCATTGTTTTCCTCTTTTCAATGGTAGTTTGTTAGGTAGATCACCTAACACTTCTCGAAAATCCTACAGAAGAGATGAAAACACACTAGGCAAATCCTTGTTAATGTTAGAAATCGAAACAATTGATTCCCTAAAGAGAATAAGGATGCAAGGTTGTTTGTAAATAAGGTTCTCTCTCAATTCTTTTGTGCTCACACATAGATTTTGAGTCACTATTTTCTTCTCACATTTAGGTTCACTCACCTCCCATGGGTCATTATTCTTTTGGCTTTTATAACTAGTGACCTCTTTTTCTTTTGCCTCTTTCTCAACTTTTTCTTTTTTTGCTTTCCGTACCTTCTCACAAATTATCATTTGATCTTTAGGGACTGGAAGTGTGTCATTCTTTGCTGGTCGTTCTTTCTCCTTGTCAGGTTTTTCATCTCTTGGCTTTTTTAGCGAAGATGGAGTAGAAGATGAGGAAGGATTTGAAGGATTACCTTGGTAAGAGGATGAAGTACCTTGGTAATGTTCACTGAATCGAGATCTCCTTTGGATTTGTGCTTCGATTGTCATTGCTTTCTTTAGTGCGTCTTCAAGGTTTTCGTACCCTTGTAGATCAACAAGATCAATGATGTTTGGGTTTAAGCCGACGATGAATCTTGACACAGTGACCTCTTCTTTTTCGATTATGTTAGCCCTATTGAGTAAGGACTGCATCTCCTTATAGTACTCTTCAACTGAACTTTTCCCTTGTCGAAGTCGGTCTAGTCGTAGTTTAACTTCTCATGTATAATGTGTCGGTAGGAATCGCTTCCTCATGGTTTGTTTGAGGTCGGTCCAATAAGTGATTGTTGGAATTTGGAAGTTCTGGATCTTTTTCCTTGTTTGCATCCACCAAGTTCGAACATATCCTTCGAATTCTGTGGTGATGAGGTGAACTTGTTTAGCTTGGGGGCAGTCATGGTATGCGAACATAAGATCAACTTTTACTTCCCATTCGATGTACCTGTCTGGATCATTGTCTCCTTTGAAAGACGGGATCGTGAACTTTTGTTTTGCAAAGAGTTCGGGTGCTTGAAAACGTGGTTATTCTCGCCCGTGTACCAAAAGTTCAGCATTGTTTGGTCTTGGATTCTGGTTTGGTAGATCCAGTTGTGGTTTTTGTCGTTCTCTCACGATTTCATCAAATCTTTCAACTTGAGTCGTGAGTCGGGTAAGTGTGGCTAAGATAGCCGTAAGTGTCTTGTTGTTATTGTCGCCCATCCTGAAATCATAACACTCAAAAGAAAATTTTAAAGTAAAATAAAAATAAAAGGAAGAAAATTCAACAAAGCAAGAAACCTCACAAGTCACTCCAAGAAAGTAACACAACGAGAGGCAAGTAAGCCGATCTTGTACTCTTTAAAACTCACTTTACCAAGTAGTCTTCCACAATTCGTATCGGAGTTTGACTACTAGCAAAGGCGATAAGAAAAAACTTAAAAGTTCTAAGAGGCCAAACAAGGGTTAGACTCCAAGAGAACGAGAATGCAAAGAAGGAAGAAGTATGCAAACTCTTTAGTCTTACTAACACAAGAAAGATAATGTGTTAGATAATGCAAAAGAACAATAAAAAGAAAAAACAAAAGAACTTAAAGCACTAAGAGTCAAAGAAAAAAAAAGAACCAACCCAGAAACCTGGAAAACGCTATATCAACTTGAGCAACGTTTTTGAGGGGGTTACCAGTGTCCAAAAATTTTGGGAAAGTTCTTGAAGGTCTTTCGATGCGTCAAAAAACCACCTGTAAAATTTCATAACCAAATACCTTCAGTAGTATCGCTTTGTTCGAAGGTGTTATTGATCTCCAATATTCTGATTTTTTGTTTAAATTATCTTCAATATATGAAGTTACAATATGGAAATTTTCACCACGAAATTCTTCCTGTAGAATTTTCAAGAAATTCGACAAGATCCTAGACCGAATCTACCGATGAAACTTGAAGAACGTATTTGAAGGCTCTAATGAACTCCGATTTGGGTGAATTTCGGACTGGAGATTTATATTAAGATGAATATGATATATGGAGAAAATCATCCCTAAATACCTTCGTTTGCAATTTTTTTGAAATTTTGGCTTTTTTGTTTTTTTATTGCCTTTTTTTTTGATTTTGTTTTGAAAAAAATAGCAAACTAACAAGAAGGATTTGAATCTAAATTAAAATTAAATAAAAAGAACCTGAAACGATGAATCTTTTCTGGACTAGCTTCGTTGGGATACCTTGACGGTTTTGTGTGCAAGAACAATCAAGATTGATTGCTTCTTTCCAATAATCGGCCCAAATCTGATACCAATTGATAGGGAAGCGGTGGCGGATTGATGAACGTTTCTCTTATTGAGGAATCAAACCTAGAAAGCTCTAGACTCGATAAAGAACAATAAGGAAAGAATAGGGTAGGTGGCGGCAATAGCTAGGGTTCTTTAGGGTTTTGTTTAGGTGCTGGAAACAAGATAAGAAACAAGATTAAAACAAGATAAATTAAAATATAAAGGAATTGAAAATAAAGAAAATAACCAAGAAATCAAAAGATCACCCTTATGAAAGTAAACGGTAAAGATGATTGATGGCGTGGATGGATATGTGGAAAATCGATGGATAATGTCCTATCGAGCCCTCCTAGTTGCAATGAAAAGGCAAACACGATAATATGACTCTAACCAACCCTCCTAGTCGCAATGAAAAGGCAAATTGGAGTGTGAAGATTAATCTCCCTCACAAGAACTTGAAAGAACTCAAGGAGAAGAAGCTTCGAAGGCACAAAGCAATCAACACTTACAAAAACGAACTCTCGTTGTATTATTAATCAAAGAAATCTTGAATTACAAAGTTTAATGAAGCCTCCTTTATATAGGGGCTGAGTTCTAAAGGTCCTAAATAACTAATGAATAAAATAATAATAAACCAAACATATCTTTACTCTAATCCTAATAAAATAATAATAACTAAAGATAATACTTTTAACCCAACCTTAATTCCTAATAAAATAATAAATCTAATCCTAAAAGATAATGCATCATCCTATATTAAGTTATATTACAAATAATCAATAAAAATATTGAAAATTCGTAATATTTACAAAATCCCGTATTATTCCCGTATAGGATTTTCTGAATGCACCGTCTTCAGTAAAATAGCCATATCTTGAGTTCCCGATATCGGATTGATGCGATTCAAGAACCTTTGGAAAGATAAGAGACATACGGTCGTATCTCCAGAAGACATCTTGACTAAATAAGATCAGGATCCCATTAAAAAAGTCGTCGTAAATATGCTTCTGTTTTGATCTTCTTTTCCAATGCTTGGACGAGTGGATCATTTGGAAGAGTTATTACTTCTTCCTTTGATGTGAGCCTTGTGATGCATGTATCATCCTCTTTTTCTTCAAAAAGATTCGACCTCGAATATGAAACATTAAAGGGAGAAACATTAGAATCGTTTAATGATTCATTCACATTATACTTACCGAATAGATATGCTTTGAATCTTCGAGACTTTGTTCTTCTAATAGGTTCGAGTAGAAACATAAGTCCAAAGAAGCATGTATTATGGACTCTGGGGCATGTATCAGAAACCATCATGAGAGTGAATGCCCATAAAATCATAAGTCTATCAATTTCATGGGCAATTTCCCTAAAAGCAACAACAACCCCTACTCTAATACTTACAATCTTGGATGGTGACAACATCCAAATTTTTCATGGGGTAATCAAGGGATCAACAATAACCATACAAACAACCTTTACAAGCCACAACAAAATATTTCTGAACTTCAAAATTTTCAGCATCAACAGTTGCCCTGGCAAAATATTAACAAGGGTTAGCATCTTCCTCAAATTCTAACTCCCTCAAAGCTTTACTGCAAGAATTCATGGCCTCAACAAAAGCCCTGCTGCATGAAGACTCTTCAACAATCAAGAACCAAGGCACTCTGTTGCAAAGCCAAGCAACTTTATTGCAATGTCGTATCTCATCTTTGAGAGCGTTGGAGAATCATGTAGGCCAAATTTCCATGACATTACATTCTCTCCCGCAAGGATGCCTCCCTAAGGATATTGTTGAAAACATTTTGATATTTCGATATAACAAATTAAGTTAAATGAATTTTATGATTTTACAAATGATTTTCTAAGGTATATTCGAATTAATTAATCGGATATCAAATTATTACTCCAAGTCTTTCAAGATCAATTTTAATCCTTACTAAATGTGTAAAATTGTGATTTGTACTTAAACTATTTTTGAAACAATTTTCACAAAGTTTTTTGAACCAAAATCAAGCCTTAAATCAATTTTTCAAAGGCATGCACCGATGCATCAATCCATGCATCGATTCACCATTGAATAAATTGAACATTGAATGCATTTCATGCATCGATGCACTCTCTATGCATCGATGCACTTGGGTTTTATTAAAACATCGAATGTATTTCATGCATCGATGCACAAGCAATGCACCGATACACTCAGGCTATTTTCAAACATCGAATGCATTTTATGCATAGATGCACACTTGGTGCACCGATGCACTAAGTGTTCCAAAGGTCAAAATATTTGAATTTTACACTGATGCACCGATTCACTATGGTCATGCATCGATGCACTGACGCTCCCAACCAGTTTTATTAATTGTTTTCACACAATAACGGCTCTATTTACTCCACTAATCATCCACAACGTTCAGAAGTAATTCAAGGTGTATTTAAACAAGCTTATAAGCCATTGGTCAAAACAAGAAACATCAAGCAACTAGAATCAAGAGAGAATCAAAGAGAAAACATCAAACCTCAAGTTTGAGCATTTCAAGCCTATTTTTCATTCAATATTAATTTTGCTTTCAAGAACACTTATTGTGCTCAATTGTATTTATTCTTGAGTGTTCTTTATTTGTTCTAGAATTGTGCAAACATATTTGCCTTGCGAGGTTTTTCTTGTAAGTTTGCAAATTTGTAATCTTCTCTTTGAGAAAAGAGTGTTCTCAAGAATTGGGGTATATTCTTGAGGGAGTTGTAAGGTTATCTCTTTGGCCACAAAAGAAAGAACAAATTAGTGAATTTTTTGGAAAATCCTTAGTGTGGATAGCTAAGGTAGTGGACGTAGACTTTGGTTGATAAAGTTGAACCACTGTAAATCGCTGTGCAATTACTTTCAATTTTCTGCAAAAGCTTTCACCAAAATTTTTATTACCAATTCACCCCCATCTTGGCCAATTTCATTGATCGATTAACTCAACAATTGGAATCAGAGCCTCACTCATTTGAAGGTTTAATCGCCTCTTGAGTCGATTCGGGAAGAGTTACATCGATTATCAAGTTATCAATGGCCTCCGCTTCAAATTACGACTCCGGTCTCGATTCGATGCCCGTCAACAAGCCTCATTTCTTCAATGGAGCTAACTATGCCTATTGGAAAAATAGGATGATGTACTTCATTCAAGCAAGTGACATGGGAGCATGGAATGCCATAGAAGAAGGATACATCAAGCCTCTCACTCATCCAAGGTTGTGGAGTGAAGGAGAGAAAAGAATGTTCCAGCTCAACTCCAAAACCATCCATATCATATTTTGTGCTCTTGGACCAGATGAATACGGAAGAGTTTCATCTTGTACAACCGCCAAAGAAATATGGGACAAGCTTCAAGTCACTCATGAAGGTACCGATGAGGTAAAGAAATCTAAAATTAGCATTCTAACGCATAGCTATGAAAATTTCAGGATGAAATCAAATGAAGATATCAAAGATATGACGGATAGATTTTCAACGATTGTTAATGGTCTCAAATCATATGGAGAGATCGTTTCAAATGAAAAGCTTGTGAGGAAGTTAGTCTACTCTCTTCCAAAATCGTGGCAATCAAAGAAGACGGCAATCATCGAGTCTAAGGACCTAACGTCCTTAACTCTTGAAGAGCTAATCGGTTTCCTTCTCACTCATGAAATGATGCTTGAAGATGAAGTAGACCTCGATAAGATTGACGAGACACCAAAGGAGAAGGAGAAGGAGAAGAAGAAAAACATTGGAGTTGCTCTCAAATCCACAAAAGATGAGAGTGATTCGAATGATGATGATGATGATGATGATGAGGAAATGGCATTATTTGCCAAACGATTCAGAAAGTTGACGATGCCCAACCGAGGAAGAAAATTCAAACGCAATGAAGGCTTCAAAACTGAATCAAAGGAGAAAGACCCGATCATTTGTTATGAATGCAAAAAGCCGGGGCATGTCAAATATGATTGCACACAATTGAAGAAAAAGGGTCAATCTAAAAAGAAGCACAAGGCTAATGTAGCTACATGGAGCGATGAAGAAGGTTCCGATGAAGAGGAACAAGAAGTTGTAAACTTGTGCTTGATGGCTATCGGGGAAGATTCTAAGGTAACCTCTAACTCATTCGATTCGGATGAATTATCTTATGATGAGTTATTAGAGGATTATAATGATTTGGCTTCGGATTATAAGACTTTATTTTTAAAATACAAAAATGATATTTCAAAATTGAAAAACGAAAATAGTCTTTTATCTAAGACCAACAATGAGCTTGAAAGTAATGTCAAAGAATTGCAAATCAAAATTAATGATTTTGAAAAGAAAAATATTGATTTGCATAACTTACTTTCAAAAGTTCATGATGATCATCAAAAGAAGATTGATGATCTTAAAACTTCTTTTAATAAGGTTGGTACCAAAAGTTTTGAAAAAGGTGAGAGAATTCAAAATCCAACTTTGTTAAGAAAAGTTTTAGAAACTACAATCATAGAAGTCCTCAAAGAACTTCAAATGGTAAAATAATTAGAAGTATATGGGCTCCTAAAGAACTCATTACTACTAAAGATAAAAATGTCCTTCATAAATGGATACCTAAGGGGACAAGGATTTTAGAAACTAATGAATATGGACCCAAAAGAATTTGGGTACCAAAAATTAGAAATTAATCTATGTTTGTAGGAAAAGGAGCATTGCTACAAGGCACGGGAAACAAATCCAAATTCATGGTACCTTGATAGTGGATGCTCGAGACACATGACCGGAGACAAAAGCCGGTTCATAAAGCTTAATTTCAAAAATGGAGGAGAAGTGACTTTTAGTGATAATTCAAAAGGTCACATTGAAGGTATTAGTACTATAGGTAATATCTCTTCCATACAAATTAAAAATGTGTTATATGTGAATGGATTAAAGCATAATTTATTGAGTATTAGTCAATTATGAGATAAGGGATTCAATGTCATGTTTGAAATTAATGGTTGTAAAGTCATTGACATTGCATCTAATCGGATTATGGTTGTTGGTCATAGAATAGGAAACATATACATGGTGCATTTAGACTCTATTGATATGACTAATTTGTGCCTAGTTGCTAAGGATGAACATGATAGTTGGTTATGGCATAGGAGACTAGGACATGCTAGTATGAGTGTTTTGCAACGGCTAATTCAAGAAGACTTAGTGAGAGGGTTACCTAAGCTTAAATTTGATAATGATAAAATCTGTGATGCTTGTGCTAAAGGAAAACAAAAGTGAATTTCTTTTAAATCCATTAATGATGTATCAACTATTAGAGTATTACAATTGATCCATATAGATCTTTTTGAGCCAACTAGGACTACTAGCTTGGGTGGAAAACAATATGCATTTGTCTTGGTAGATGACTATTCTAGATATACTTGGGTCCTATTCTTAAGTACTAAAGATGAAGCATTAGAAAGTTTCATCACATTTTCAAAAGTAATCCAAAACGAAAAAGGTTATTCTATCACTAGTGTTAGAAGTGTTCATGGCACTGAATTTGAAAATCTTGGATTTAATGAGTTTTGTAATTCTAATGGTATTAGCCATAATTTTTTAGCACCTAGAACCCCTCAACAAAATGGAGTTGTTGAGAGGAAAAATCGAACTTTAGAAGAAATGGCTAGAACCATGCTTTGTGAAAATAATTTGCCAAAATATTTTTGGGCAGAAGCCACAAATACCGCTTGTTATATTATTAATCGAGTAATGATTAGGCCATTTTTAAAGAAAACTCCATATGAAATTTTCAAAAATAAAAAGCCTAACATTAGTTATTTTCATCCTTTTGGATGTAAATGTTTTGTTTTGAACAACGGTAAAGAAAATCTTGGCAAATTTGATGTTAAAAGTGATGAAGGAATTTTTCTGGGTTATTCCTTAAATTCTAAAGCTTATCGTGTATTTAATAAAAGAACTTTAGTTGTAGAAGAGTATATACATGTTGTTTTCGATGATAATCCCCTTCCGAGGAAGGATTCTTGTGTCAATGATGATGTAGGTATTGTACAAGCAAATGACGTTAGACATGACGTTGGAGAATCATCATCATCAAAGGAGGAAAAGAAAGATAAGGAAACTCATGATCCTTTAGAGAATCCAACCATTGAAGAAAGAGAAGTTTCTTATCCAAGAGAGTACAACTATGTCAAGGATGGTGAAATTATAAGTGATCCATCCAAAGGGGTAACTACTCGATCTTCTCTTAGAAATATTTGTAATTATGTTGTATTTATTTCATGCATAGAGCCTAAGAACATCAAAGAAGCATTAAAAGATGAACATTGGATTATGGCTATGCAAGAAGAGTTAAATCAATTTGAGAGAAGTAAAGTATGAACATTAGTTGAAAGGCCTAGTAATAAATCTATTGTAGGTACTAGATGGGTATTTAGGAATAAGCTTGATGAGAGTGGTAATATAGTGAGAAACAAGGCTAGACTTGTTGCTCAAGGGTATACTCAAGAAGAGGGCATAGACTATGATGAAACATACGCTCCCGTAGCTAGGATGGAAGCAATTAGAATGTTATTAGCATTTGTATGTTTTCATGAATTTAAATTATATCAAATGAATGTTAAAAGTGCATTTTTAAATGGTTTTATAAAAGAAGAAGTGTATGTGGAACAACCTCTAGGTTTTAAAGATTCAAAATTTCTGGATCATGTTGTTAAATTGACAAAAGCACTTTATGGTTTAAAACAAGCTCCTAGAGCTTGGTATGAAAGATTGTTAAACTTTTTAATTGAAAAAGGTTTTTCAAAAGGGAAGGTTGACACTACATTGTTTTTAAAGCATAAAGGTAAAGATTTATTAGTAGTTCAAATTTATGTTGATGATATAATATTTGGTTCTACTAATGATGTTCTTTGCCAAGAATTTTCTAAGCTAATGCAAAGCAAATTCGAAATGAGCATGATGGGGGAGCTCTCATTTTTCTTGGGACTCCAAATCAAGCAAAGAAAAGATGGCATCTTCATCAATCAAGCTAAGTACGTCAAATATATGCTCAAGAAATTTGGACTGGAAAATGGCAAGCCTCATGACACTCCAATGAGCTCTTCAACAAAGCTTGACTTAGATGAAGGAGGTAAATGTGTAGATGTTAAATTATATAAGTCAATGATTGGATCTTTATTGTATCTAACTGCAAGTAGACCAGACATTATGTTTAGTGTTTACTTATGTGCTAGATTTCAATCATGCCCTAAGGAATCACATTTACTAGCTGTTAAGAGAATCTTTAGATACCTTAAGGACACTCCTAGTTTAGGACTTTGGTATCCTAGAGACTCTAGTTTTAGCTTGCATGCCTTTTCTGATGCGGATTATGGAGGATGCAAATTAGATAGGAAAAGCACCTCTGGTACTTGCCAATTCCTTGGAAATATGTTGATTTCTTGGTTTTTAAAAAAAACAAAATTGTGTTGCATTATCTACCACTGAAGCAGAATACATTTCAGCTGGTAGTTGTTGTGCACAAGTTTTATGGATGAAACAACAACTTTTTGATTATGGAATTGAAGTAGGTACTATTCCTATCAAGTGTGACAATACTAATGCTATTTGTCTCACTAAAAATTCCATCCAACACTCTAGAACTAAGCACATTGAAATAAGACATCACTTCATTAGAGACCATGTCACTAAGGAATATGTAGTTCTAGAATTTGTTGATACTTTGCATCAATTAGCGGATATCTTTACAAAGCCTTTAGACAAGGAAATATTTTGGACACTTAGGAGAGAATTAGGTTTCACCAACCTATCTTCACTTAGTGTTTAAAATAATTTCAGCACTTTTAAGAATAAATGAAAAATGCTTATAATAATAATTTTTTATTGCATTCTTTGCTATTAGTTAGGGGGAGTTTATGTTGCTTGATGAAAATTAATTTTATGTTCAAATGAAATTTAAAGGATTAATTTGATTGATTGAACTTGATTAATCTTCAATAAATGAGTTTCCAATACCACTAAATCTAATTAATTTAGCATTTTAAGTGTTTAAAACGGATTTTTGACATTTATGTGCTTCATGCATCGATACACTTAATAGTGCATCGATGTATCCATTTGAATGTGCTTCGATTCATCATGTTGATGCACCGATGCACGCCTTTAATGTGCATCGATGCACAGGGTCATGCATCGATGCATCCGTTGGGTTTTGGGTTAAAATGCCTTATTTTCTTTATTTTCTCAAACCCTAAAACTAAAAACTCTCCCGCCATTCATCCCTCTCTCACTCTAAATCCTCCTCTTGCTCAAAATCATCGGAAAATCATCAGGTTCTTCGTTCTTTTCATCTTCAAAGCCTGTTTATATCATTAAATCGTGCAAAACAACTCCTCATCCCTCTCAATCCAAATTTTCAAGGTGATATTTCAAAAACCTCTATTTTATTGATTTTTTATTTTAGAACTAGTTATGATTAGTTCTAGGATGAACATTATATCGGGTATTGATTGTTTGTTGGTTCTAAACTAGATTTTACTACCAATTTCGTCAAAAACAAACAATTTTTCAAGATTTTTCTTTGAATTTCGAAATTTAAAAAAAAATTATGATTTCGAAAATTAGTAGTATTTTTGATTTAATTGTTTTGTTTTCATGAAAACTATATTATGATTATCAAATATTATTTTTAAATAGTTTTCAAAACATGCCCATTAGGATAAGGTTTAGAGACCCTTGAATTATTGAGGACTCATTTGAGTTTTGGGATTGATTGTTCATACATGTGTTTCAAATTGCAGGTGATATTCCTTATTCCGATTTCTTTTAATCATGTCAAACCCTAAATTTCCTATAACTTCGTCAAGTCATTCTCGTTCAAACCAACCTCCTAATCCCGTTCAAACCAACCTCCTAATCCCATTCCTCAACCTCCTAATAGCCTATTAGGATCTTGCTTTAATATGCCTAACCGTCAGAGAGAAGAATTGTACCATAGGTACATGGATTCTTTCCAATCTTATAGAATTAGGGAAGAACGTATTTCATCTCTACAAGCCATGATAGACTTTAAATTTGAATACCTCCCGATTTTTAGAACATGGAAGTTTGATAAAATATTCTCTCTTAGACCTGTCGTCTTTCATCAATTAGTCCACATTTTCTATTCTAATGCGGTCTGTATTCAAAACGAAACTCAATGTGGAACTATAGGAATTAGATCCTACCTTTTAGGATAATATATTCTTATTGATTCCACAACTATAGCTTCAAAATTTGGGTTAGATGACGATGGTGTCTATGACGAAAAAGAAACTGTGGATTATCCATATCTCCCAAACGCTAGTGTTAGTACCCTTCGATCTCATCACGATCGTTTTCTTCATTTAATGATCTCATGGTGGTTTCGACCATCAGCGGGTAGGTACTCCACTCTTCATGCTAGGGATTTATGGTGGATGTATTGTATTAAGAATAAGATCAAAATAAATCTTCCATAGATTATCTTTAGTGTTCTAGTCGATACCGTAAATATTATCCCATCCAAACATGTTAAAACATTAGTTTATGGTTGTCTTCTTAGCAATATCTTTATCAAACTCGGTTTGGATGTCTCTCTTGACAATCCTATTCCTCTCCAAAACCCAATCAATCTCACATCCTTGAAGAAAGCGGATTGGAAACAAGACGAGGTAATCGGTCAATGGGTTTTTAGACCCGGAAAGCAAACTACGGGAGCTAGTTCCTCACGAGCAACTCCTAGCTCCTCTCGTGCTCCTCCTCCTCCTCCTCCTCCGGCTCCGGCTTCTGACGATGATCTTGAATTTCAACAGCTTATGCAAGACATCGATGATCACGTACCCGATGACGAGCTTGCACCGGAACCAGTTCCACAAGAAGATCAAATGCCTCCATATTTTCGTTCATTTTTGGAGACATTTGATTTATGGTATGCTTCCATCGAATCCCACTTGACTGCTACTCACGAAGAAGTAAATCAACGCTTAGACAATTTGGAAGCTCGTCAGATGGAGTTTTAAAGGGAGATGCTTGCACGCATGGATTCTCTCTCTCTTGATATGCAAGCCCGATTTCCTCCTCTGCCTCCCGATCCTTCTATGGATGATTAGACTTATTTTAGTTTGATTGTATTTGGGATTAAACTTGAAACTTGGATTGATTAAACATTTTTCTATTTTTGGAGTTGAATGATTGGTTGTTTGAACTTATTTAGTTTGGTTTAATTCTTGCATCATTTATATATTAGTTGCATTATGACCAATTATGCCATTTCACATTTTATTATGAATATTGATTATGAAACTAATGGCTAATCTCTCTTTTGATCTTTGATCTTAGCAACTTAATCTTTAAGTTTCTAAATATAAAGTGGCTAAGTTTTTCAAAACCTTGTGTAAAGTTATTTTAGAGTCTTTTTTATTTAAAAAAAGGGGGAGAAGTGCAAAATGTTTTAAAGGGAGAGAAATGTTATAGTAAGGGGGAGTAATTTCAAACTCGAGAAGTGTAAAATGTTTTAAAGGGGGAGAAATGTTATAGTAAGGGGGAGTAATTTCAAACTTGATTTTCAAAATAGTTTTTCAAAGAAAATCTTAAAATTACTCAAGTGTTTTGTTATATCAAAAAGGTGGAGATTGTTGAAAACATTTTGATATTTCGATATAACAAATTAAGTTAAATGAATTTTAAGATTTTACAAATGATTTTCTAAGGTATATTCGAATTAATTAATCGTATATCAAATTATTACTCCAAGTCTTTCAAGATCAATTTTAATCCTTACTAAATGTGTAAAATTGTGATTTGTACTTAAACTATTTTTGAAACAATTTTCACAAAGTATTTTGAACCAAAATCAAGCCTTAAATCAATTTTTCAAAGGCATGCACCGATGCATCAATCCATGCATCGATGCATCATTGAATAAATTGAACATCGAACGCATTTCATGCATCGATGCACTTGGGTTTTATTAAAACATCGAATGCATTTCATGCATCGATGCACAAGCAATGCACCGATGCACTCAGGCTATTTTTAAACATCGAATGCATTTTATGCATCGATGCACACTTGGTGCACCGATGCACTAAGTGTTCCAACGGTCAAAATATTTGAATTTTACATTGATGCACCGATGCACTATGGTCATGCATCGATGCACCGACGCTCCCACTCAGTTTTATTAATTGTTTTCACACAATAACGGCTCTATTAACTCCACTAATCATCCCTAACGTTCAGAAGTGATTCAAGGTGTATTTAAACAAGCTTAGAAGCCATTGATCAAAACAAGAAACATCAAGCAACTAGAATCAAGAGAGAATCAAAGAGAAAGCATCAAACCTCAAGTTTGAGCATTTCAAGCCTATTTTTCATTAAATATTCATTTTGCTTTCAAGAACACTTATTGTGCTCAATTGTATTTATTCTTGAGTGTTCTTTCTTTGTTCTAGAATTATGCAAACATATTTGCCTTGTGAGGTTTTTCTTGTAAGTTTGCAAATTTGTAATCTTCTCTTTAAGAAAATAGTGTTCTCAAGAATTGGGGTATATTCTTGAGGGAGTTGTAAGGTTATCTCTTTGGCCTCAAAAGAAAGAACAAATTAGTGAATTTGTTGGAAAAACCTTTGTGTGGATAGCTAAGGTAGTGGACGTAGACTTTGGTTGATAAAGTTGAACCACTGTAAATTGTTGTGCAATTACTTTCAATTTTTTGCAAAAACTTCCACCAAAATTTTTATTGCCAATTCACCCCCCTCTTGGCCGATTCCATCGATCGATTAACTCAACAGATATTGAGGTCACTAAGCCTCATGGAAAGAAGCAATGCAGTACGCTTACGTTGAGGATTGGTACCCAAATTAATCTGGAAGATAAGTTTGGGGGGGAAATAAGAAATTTCTCGCCACGATATTACACATGAAGAGTTTAAGGTCAAGTTAAATTGTTGAACAAGAAGATTTGCCTAAGGAGAAAGACAAGGACGAGGGTTTAACAAGTCATCATACTAATGGAAGAGAATTTATTGTCACGACAAAAGTTTCACCCCCAACTGCAGTAGCTGAAATCAGGCCCCCTTCACCCTTCCATCAACGGTTGAAGAAGCATAATGATGAGATATAGTTTAAAAAGTTTATTGATGTCCTTGATAAGTTGTATATTAACGTTCCACTGCTCGAGGCCATTGAGCAGATGCCTTCATATGCCAAATTTTTTAAGGATATTGTCACGAAGAAGAGAAATGTGGAAAAACTAGAAACAATTGCCACGACAAAAGAATATTGTTCTGCACTAAGTAAACTTCCGTCGAAGCAAAGAGATCCTGAAAACTTTGTTATACCATGTTCCATCGACGACAAATATGTTAGGAGAGCCCTATGTGACTTGGGATCAAACGTAAATCTGATACCCAAGTCCATATTTTTGAAGCTTGGAATGGGTAATGCTTGACCAACCACTGTGATTTTGCAATTAACTGACGGATCACACGTTAGTCCTGAGGGCAAAATTAAAGATGCCATCGTAAAAGTAGACAAGTTTATCTTTCTAGGAGACTTCCATATTCTCGACTGTGAGACCGACAACAATGCGCCTATTATTCTTAGGTGTCATTTCTTAGCCACAAGGCGTCTCATAATAGATTGTGAGAAGGGAGAGTTCACGATGAGGGTGGCTAATCAAAGCGTCACAATCAATATCTTCAACAATATTAAATATATATTGATGATTATGAAGAATGCCATTTCATTGAAGATATGGATTCAATGAGAAAGTTGGGGTAGAAATTTTTGTCCAGGGTAGATTTTACATTTAGAAGAATGTGATACTCAAGGACAAGACAATATTTTCCAGATGGATGAGTGTGAAAATGTTTTCCACGGTGATATTTTACAGCCAGAGGAACACAATAATTTTGTCCAAGGTGAATTTTTTCAGAATAAGGCAAATAACAAAATTTGCCAAAGCAAATTTTTTCAAATTGAGGCAATTGAAAGACTTACTGAAGATGAATTAAATGTGGAGTCTGAGGACTATTCATTGGAGGTGGAACAATATAGCTTACTACATGCTAGGTCATGTATGAGATTCGAACCCCTTGACTTCAATGAATTTATTCCTCAAAAACCTTCGCTATAGTATGCACCTACATTAGAATTTAAACCTTTGCTATTACATTTGAAATATGCTTATCTAGGTAGTGATGATAATTTTCCAGTTATAATTTATGCTAGTCTAACCCCCCGAGTAAGAGTATAGTTTGTTGAATGTTTTGTCACAACATAAAATAGCTATCGGATGGACTATGGTAGACTTGAAGGGAATTAACCCTACCATATGAATGCACAAGATTCGGATAAATGATTGCCACAATAATTCTGTGGAACCCCAATAGAGACTTAACCCAATAATAAAGAAAGAGGTGATGAAAGAAATCATCAACTGTCTTGATGTTGGGGTGATCTATCCCATATCTGATAGCTCTTGGGACCATGATAAAGAACGAGAACGATGAGCTATTGACAACAAGAACCGTCACGGGGTGGAGGATTTTTATGTACTATCGGAAGCTAAACAAAACAATGAAGAAGGACCATTTCCCCTCATTTTCATCGATCAAATGCTTGATCATTTGGCGGGTAAAACATTTTATTGTTTCCTTGATGGATATGATAGGTATAATCAGATCGTCATAACACCAGAAGATCAAGAGAAAACCACTTTCACGTGCCCGTATGACACCTATTCGTTTAGGAGGATGCCATTCAGATTATGCAATGCCCCAACAACTTTTTAGAGGTGTATGATAGCTATTTTTCAGACATGGTAGAGGATTTCTTGTAAATATACATGGATGATTTTTTTGTCTCAGGCGATAACTTTGACTGATGCCTCGATAACTTATCTAAAGTGTTAAAGTGATGCGAGGAGGTCGACCTTGTGCTAAATTAGGAGAAATATCACTTTATAGTGACAGAAGGAATTGTGTTGGGTCACAAAATTTCTCGCCGTGGCAATGAGGTTGATAAGGCCAAAGTAGAAGTGAATTAGAACCTGCCTCCACCCATCACTGTGAAGAGCATAAGGAGTTTCCTGGGGTATGCAGGGTTCTATAGGCGTTTTATCAAGGATTTTTCAAAGATTTCAAAGCCTTTATGTATTTTGCTTCAGCAAAATAAACCGTTCGTGTTCAACGATGAATGCCTCAGTGCTTTCACAGTTTTAAAGAAGAAACTCGCCTCGGCACCAATTTTTATTCCACTTGAATAGGAAGCCCCTTTCGAGCTCATGTGCAATGCAAGTGACTATACAGTAGGGGTGGTGCTTGGACAAAGAAAAGGTAAAATCTTCCATGTCATTTATTATGCTAGTCGTACCCTAAATGATGAACAACTTAACTACACCACCATTGAAAAATAAATACTTACTGTGGTATGCACTATTAATAAGTTTAGGGTATATCTTATAGGCACTAAGGTCATTGTACACACCGATCACTCAACCATTTAATACCTAGTGAATAAAAAGGATGTTAAGCCTATGCTTGTTAGACGGATATTTTTGTTGCAATAATTTGATTTAGAGGTGAATGATACGAAGGGTACCGAGAACCAAGTAGCATATCACTTGTTTAGGCTAGAAAACAAAAATATTTGCAATTACATGAAATAAATTCAGGAGAAATTTCCTGACGAGAAATATTATTTGCCACGACGTGTCGTGGTATGATGTCATAGTTAATTTTCTTGTTAGTGGTATTATGGCTCCAGATTTATCTTACCAAGGCCAAAAAAGTTCAGACATGATATTCACCACTATTATTTGGATGAACCATTCTTATTCAAACAATATGGAGATCAAATAATCTAGAGATGTGTCCTCAAAGAAGAACACAAGAATATTCTATTTGATTTCCATATATCCCCATGTGGAGGGCACTTTGGTGGGATGAGGACTGCTGCAAAAGTCCTCCAATCTGGCTTCTATTAGCCCACCTTGCTCAAGGATACACAAGACTTCTATAAGTCATATGATTGTTGCCAACACACTGGGAATATATAGAAGAGAAATGAGAAACCATTGTAAAAATATTTTGGAAGTGAAACTCTTCGATGTATGGGGGATTGGTTTTATGGGACCCTTCTCATCGTCCTTTGATGATCTATACACACTGTTGGCTATGGAATATGTATCTAAATGGGTTGAGGTTGTGGCAACACCTAGAAATGACTCCAAGATCGTGCTAAAGTTCTTGCACAAAAATACATTCACACGTTTTGGAGCACCAAGAGCAATTATCAGTGATGAGGGCACCCACTTTGATAACAAATTAATTGCCAATGTACTGCAAAGATATAGGGTGTACCACAAAGTTGCTACAGCGTACCACCCAGACCAATTGACAGGCTAATGTCTCCAATCGCGAGATCAAATAAATACTCGAGAAGGTGGTCAACTTAAAAAGAAAATATTGGTCGCCAAAGCTAGATGAGGCACTGTGGGCTTATCGCACAGCTTTTAAAACACCACTAGGGATGTCTCCATTCAAGTTAGTCTATGGTAGGGCATGTCACTTGCATGTGGAACTAGAACACAAGGTATTTTGGGCAATCAAGAAACTTAACATGGATGCACAAATTGTCAGGGAAATGAGGTTATTGGAGCTAAACGAGATGGAAAAATTTAGAGCCCAAGTGTATGAGAATGTCCGTCTCTACAAGGAAAACATAAAAATGTGGTACGACAAAAAACAATTTCTACGAAATATTTTTCCTGGCTAGTAAGTACTGCTCTACAACTCAAGGCTCAAGTTGTTTCCAGGCAGCTGAAGTCTAGATGGTCAGGACATTTCTTAGTGCATCAAGTGCATAGCCATGGTGCGATAGAAATAAAGAACTTGGATAATGGGACAACTTTTAAAGTGAATAGAAAAAGGTTAAAGCCTATAACAGAGCACCCATCCTACGCGACAAGTCAGTATTGCTGCTCCATGACGCCTAAGAGTTTGCCCCTACACTCTGAACAATTTTTTGTCTCGGCAAAAATATTTTTCATTATGTACATAAATAATTTTCCTTTTATTTAATTTACATGAGCCATTTCATATTTATTTTGTTCCCTAACTTTGTCTCTTCAGCTAATTTTTGACACATGGCAGCTTAGGATCAAGGCTCACACATTAGAGGAAGCAAAACCCTAGTAATTTGGTTTGGGCAGCAACTTTACGAGGGAATTTTTTCCTTTTCCTTTTCATTGTTATTTTATTCTTTTTATTTAAAACCACCCAATCAAATATCTTCTTATTTATTACCCAACCCCACTTTTTACTTTTTACTTTTTAAACCTAAAAAACCAACCCACTTACCCATATTTTTCTTAAAAACCACGCACTTTCTTTTTCTCTCCCACTAATTCTCTTTCTTCTTCTTCTTCTTCTTCATCATCATCACCATCTTTATCTTTTTCCTTTACTTTTTTCTTTTTCCTCTAAAAACCTCCATAGATGTGGCATCTAGTTCACATTTTTTTTGCTTTCTCCGTTCAAAAATTGCCGCTACAACAACATGGTTCACTCAAAACCAAACATTGATGCATCCACCTCATTTGTCGAGGCCATAAACCTCCAGCATTTTCAAAGTGTAGAGGCTGATAGAAAATTTCAAGCGTTACAATGACAACAACTTTATCTCGAAGATGGATTTGTGTTTCATGCTAACGATGAAGAGCTATTTGGGCCTGAGGTCATGAAGATTATTAGGAAACACAGTTGGGAGAAATTTACCATACACTCAAAAACTGTGGCACCGACGTTGATCAAGGAGTTTTACACCCATTTAGGAGGCCTCTCTCAGCACTCGCTGTACGTCCAAGGTAAGTTCATTCGATTTACCCCCTTCGCTATCAATCGTTACTTCTAGCTTGGCAAGGTTAAGAACAAGCACAAGAATTTGTTACCGAGGCAAATTCTAAAATGTATGATGGGGTACTCGAAGACCTGTGCTTTGGCTGGGCCAAATTTGAAGGAAACACTCCTAACCATAAGTGAGTTAATCATTGTGCCCTCAAACTGATCACCAAGCTCTGAAACTATTTTCTCATGGGCGAGCTGATTCACACGTCTCACAATTCCATCGTGCTGCTGAGGTGACTGATGCTGCTTCACTCCGTCATCTATGGACTGTCAATTAACGTATGAGAGATCACCTTCAAGCAAATCCATGAGTATGCCAAGAAGGCTAAATATAATTTAATTTTTACAAATTTAATCATTGCCTTATGTAGGAGAACGAAAGTGCCTGAGGAGCCCCTGAAAGAATTCATCTGGTCTAAGAAGAAGAAGATACCTGAGTTGATGAGCTTCAATGATGATGCCCCGGGTGAAGGACTAGAGTGCGGTGCAAACTACGTTGTCGCAACGTCGATGGCTACTGTGGTGACTACCACCCGAGAGATAAGAGAGAGGCTAGAGCATTTGGAAGGCCACGTGAAGACCTTCTTTACATATGTCAAGGTGAGGGATTTCAAGCTTAATGCATTCTTTAAAGAGCTGCTACCAATCTCGAATGAAGATCTCCCTCCCTTCCCTGATGGCATCTTACCCAAACCAGCACTACCAGGCAGGCACACATTCTTTGCCTCAACGCAGAATGTTCAGCATACTCTCTGATCGATGTCCCCCCACTTGCCATACACTTCTATCCGATTCCTGGAGAAAAATAAGGACAAAATGATGAGTATCTTAGTCCTAGCTCATCGGCGAACACTGAGGTGATTCCTTAAGAATTCTTTGAAGAATAAATTACCCCAGCTGAAATTGTTGTTAAGCCCACCACTGAGTACACCCCTGACATGAACACTGAACCTACTACCGAGACTGAAGCAAGACAACCCTTGGAAGTACTAGCTGAGAGTTCCCATACCAATGAGATGCCATGACTAATTAGTCCCCCCAGGACTAGGCGTCACCTCAAACACTCAGCTAGTCGTACTACTACTTCACCCCTATCACCGTTCAACTCTGAAGAGACAAGATCTGACAACCCACCCCTTCTCCAGCGATGCCGCACCCGAACGTCCAACAAGGCCAACCTACCACAATGAGGTACCTTACCCATTTGCATTTGCATGACATTTAAATTAATTTAGCTTTATTTAGTTTTCATGCATTGAGGACAATGCATCCCTCAAGTTTGGGGGAGGTGTTATGTTTCGTACTTAGTTAATTGCGTTGATAATGTTTAGTAGAAATAAGATTTTTTTGTAATGACATAAGTTATGATTAGGGTATTTACTTGGAATGAGTTAAGGATGCCCAAAAATGAAAGGAATTTTTTCCTTGGCCATGATTATTGTACATGACTGATGAGGAGGATAGAGCCAACCTTAGGACTATATTCTTTGTGACTCTTTTAACATGCTTGTAAGTTTTTATGCTTAAGGCACTTAGAAAATTTTTAGGTTAGAACTTTTGTATGCCTTGGCAAAAAATGATTGAAAAGATTAAGTTGAACTCCTTAGTGTTATGAATTATGTTAAGTTATAAATAAATACCTCGGTAAAACTATAGAGGGACACTCCTCTGTGCACCGGTATTACATGGAAACCTTACTAGAATAAATGGTAGCCTTGGCACATGAGTGAATGAAAGTAGTCATATGATGACTCTACCTAACTAGCTTGGGGGTAGAAGGTATGCTCCCTTTCACCTAGAGTGTGGGATGGTAGGTGTGATGGGTTGACTCCTTTCGTAGCGTTGTTAAAAAAATTGAGTAAATTTTCTGAAATTAAATGAATAAGAGTGACGTTGTGCTTAATGAATAATTTTTTGCCTTGGCAAACCAAAAGAACTTACTTAGGAGTTTTCTAAATTCATTAAGCATAGAGTAGATACAATCACGTACACATACTGACAAAGGATCCTGACCTAGGAAAAGGTACTTGACTTCTCGGTTAATCTATCATGTTGAAGCCAAACTTGTTGTTGAGGGCTGAAATTTTAAATCACTTAAATGTCCTAATTTATACTTTGCCTTGACACTCTATTTCTCTACTGCTCATTCTCCGTTGCTTGAGTATAAGCAATAACTTAAGTTTGGGGGTGTGATAACTCTATTAAAGATTATATTTTAGGTCTTTTTCTAAAGTTATTGATTGTCTAAAATCCATTGACATAACATTTAAGTTGTATATAATTGCATTTAGGACATTGTTGCATTTGGTGGATAAGTTTTTACCTTGGCAAATTTTATTTGATTAAACTAATGTTGCTTATGAAAAGGGTTGTGTGTTGGCTGTGACAATTCAGGTGATAGGAAATGCCATATAAAGAATTTATATGCCGAGACAAATTTTTTGCCAGGGCCAGATGAACTGAAGACGATGACCGTGAGGGATAATTTTTACCGCGGTGAGTTTTATCTTGCAAGTCTAACGCAATACGAGAAAAAATTGCTGACGTCGTATGGCCAGCTATCTAAGGCACCTCACGTGAACCTCTATCCCTGCTTAGGATTTGGGACCACTTCTAGCTGCAATTTTATTCACACATTGGATGCTAATTCAAGGGTAGTTATGGAAATTTAAAGGGCACTAAACCCTAGAAATTCCCACTCTAAATAGCACATTATATCCTCCATAAAGGAGAGAGACATATACCCTAAAAGAAAGGCTTGGAGAAAGGCGGTTGCAACATATATTTTCCGCTGTTCCCTTCTCATCCGTCCTTGGTGCCCTCCATAGCCAGACTCCATCAGAGCAACGGCTAGGCCCTTGAAAGAGGCTAGCTCGCTAAAGCAGTCATGGTAGTGGTCTGATATCACGGTAGAGCTCTGTTTTGGGAGTTTTTCTTCCTCTTGCTCTTCATTTCTTATATTTTAAGGGCTTGTACTTAATGAATATTTTTGGGATGATGCTAATCACACCATAAGCTGTTTTATTTGGTGCTGGAAATGCTTGGAAGATGTTTTATTTTATGGTTAATGAATCATTAAGTATGTTTTTGTTAATTGTTGTTTTGTTCGCTGTTTTAATCTTGTGGCTTGACACTGTAAGAGCTTTTGAAAGATTGTCTGGTGCCTTAGCAAAATATTCCTAGTCTTTGTAAGAGCTTTTGAAAGATAATCCTTTTTCTAGGAGTTGATACCTAATATTGAGAGAGTTAGGTTAGACCTACGTGAACAAGGGAACTAATCCGGGACGGGGAGGTTCTAATTCGCCTTAGAAAAATGAGAGGATTTCATGCGACTAAGAAGGATAAATGCTTGAGTATATAGGCTAGCACTACTATTTACGCTAAGGAGTATTGTCGTAGCTGTCATAACTATTTTTCGCCCGGGTGGAAAAGACTGATATCGACTCGGGTTTTCTCTTTGAAAATCATTTCGAAATAGTGAGGAGTCGCCACCAATCATTTGAGGTGTGATTGAAACACCATAAAAACTGGACGATTTTAATAAAACATTTTGTTTTTATCAAAATACTGAGTTTTGAGGTCTATGAAAATCCAAAAATCAGGTTCAGGAGTCGGTTACAAATCAAAATACCTAGTTGATTACCCTATATTTAAAAATAAAAAATTTGGAGTTCGATCTTTATTTAATTTAAAAATCATTAAGGATGCAAAGTTGAAAAGAGTATTCGTTTATCGAGACCGATATCATTCGCCTCCGAGCGTAAATGCGGAAGATCAACTATTGTGCCTAATAACCGAATATTGCCTCATTTTTAGAAAACATGATGTGGTTTTGAAAACGATGTCGACTTATTCAAGGAATTACCAGTAGTCACCCCCTGAGCACGATCCCGAAATATATACTATTAATTTCTTAATAAGTGAACAATGCCTTAGATTTGTAAAAACAATGCAATCAAACAAAATTTTATTTGTCATAATTAAACTAAAAGTAAATTAAGGCTTTTTCTAACTTAAAGTGTCAAATTATGAAAATTAAAGAACCTAGAGGCTCAAATCTAAAAATGTAAGATCTAATATTAATCCTATTTGATTTTAATTAATTAATGAATCGGATAACCGATCGTTTACGCGAGGGCCAACTCAAATTATCCTATAAATTAAAAGACTAGTTTGAAATCTAAGCTAAAATGAGGACTATTTTTATCCTGAATTAATTTTAAAATTCGAATAATTAAGAGGTTATGGACTAAAAAATGATCTATCAAAGATTAAATTAAAAGGATAAAAATATTAAAGGTAATTAAAATATGTACTCAACACTACTAATTAATAAAATTATACAAACATATCAAAACAAACTTCAAATAAAGAGAATAACATTAACGTTAAAACTAATAAAGTTTAGGGTTTAATGAAAAACATATGTTCTAATGATTTTAAAAATAATGTTCATGATGTTAATAAATAAAGAAAAGCAAAATTTATATCTATTAACATAGATATGTAACAAATTAATTAATTATTACAAACTACTAAACTACTTAATTTACATACAATTTATTAAACCTATGTGAAACATGTTTAATTAAACCCTAATTTGTAATAATACTTTTACATATAAATTATCATGTCAAAATAATAACATAAGGACCGAACATAAATAGACATAAAACTCTAAAGTTAAAATCGCAAGTTTAGCAAAAATCAAGTTATAAAACATAAATCAACACGTTCCATGCACCGAAACTGAAATAAACCCAAAAATATATGCAAGGTTAAACTGTAATCTTTAAAAGAAACATATAACATGTATAAACAAATAAAATATCACAACAAATTAATTCCAGAACTAAAATGAAACATGCAACAACTTAAGGTTCAAATGTCTAAAAAAACGAAAATAAGTACATTACCACTCAGGACTGAAATTAAATAAGGGTAAAACATGGAGACAAAATCAGAAATACAAAAACACCAATTTAAAGACTAAAATATATAAATTCAAAATTGGAATGGCCCAGAACGAAAATAACTCATGCGGGTAACTAATACCCCGAAACGCCGCCGTTTTACTCTTATGATATAGACGACATTTAGGGTACAATCTTAACCTAATTTCAGATTGCAAACCTCCTATCTTATTCACTCTACCCAGCCGAGAATCACAAAGCCTCACAAAGCCAACATCTACCCTAGCCACCACTCACGACGGCCACCAAGGCCGAGACTAAACCAGACCAAACCTCTTCTTTAATTCCATCCTATTTTAACCGAGTCTCTAGAGAACCCAAACCACCAAAAGCTGAGCCACCACCTAAACAGCCGCAAATCGGAAAATATTGGCCTCAACCCACGATCCGGCTATCACTAACAACCACCAAGGACATCAAAAACCGACCTTATCGAACCAAACGCCCTATTTCCAACGAAGACTCGAAACAGAACCCAGGTAAATGGAACTCTTATTTTTATTATTCGAAACCTTGCTGACTGTATGGGATTTTATGATTTTGAGTTGTTCTCTCTTTTTCGTGCTGATTGTTTTTGTCCTATGCCGTGAATCCACGAGGCCATCGCGACTCCGGAGAATTCCAGTGACTCAGGTAACTACTCGTCTCTCCCTTTCTTTTATTAAATCTATATTTTTTTTTGCTTTGATTTCACTCACACACAAAAACAATTGGAAATCGAAATATGATGGTAGATACCTCAAAAACTGTATTTCTTTTCTATTGCTTGTTTTCGAAAATAGGAGATGATAATATAAAAGGTAATGTGTATTGCTTTTCTATGAAAGAACCAAGGGAGAAGACTCACTGTTTACATTGCTTTCATTGAATAAAAATAAGGAATAAGCATATGTATTCCTTCGAAAAAATCTGGGGAGAAAGGATCCTTACAATGTTTGATATTTTGGGTTTTATACCCAATCTGTTACAGTACAAAAAAAATCTCCCTCTTTTGCTGATAATCGAGTGACCCAGCTCCCCTCTTTCGGGAATTTTCTTCGTTGATTTCCCCTCCCTTTTGACCGAGAGCCCCCTCTTGATTTATTTCTTTTTTTTCTTCACCTAATCTCGTTCTTTTGTTGCATGTTGATAGGTGTAGGTGAGAATAGGTGAAGGATTTTTCTCTGATTTGTTAAAGAAAATCCCGTAACTTTAGGGATTTAAATTTCTTTTTTCTTTTTACTTTGGCATATTTGATGGCTGTTGTAGGTTTGTGGATGATTTGTGCAAGTTTCACGTGAGATGAAGATGGCATGATTGGTGGCAGCTCATACACGTGAATGGGAACAACAGTGAAGCACACAT
This sequence comes from Hibiscus syriacus, assembly GCF_006381635.1. Lineage (NCBI taxonomy): Eukaryota > Viridiplantae > Streptophyta > Magnoliopsida > Malvales > Malvaceae > Hibiscus > Hibiscus syriacus. Next base: position 7,004,731 of record NW_024063533.1, on the reverse strand, counting down.
GCATCTATGATGATTGTCGGGTCGGATCCTGATCAACTGGGCTTGTCTGCTGTTGGGTATGTTGATTTGGTGGCTGATTTGAGAATGGTGTGCACGAGCTGCTTCTCGGTTGAAGTGATCCACATGGGAGGCATGGTTGATTGTGGTGAAGTTGTTGTCATTGGGTCAGGTTTTGGATTTGGGTCTGATGATCCTTTGTAATTGGACCTAGTTTGGGCTTGTTGTAAAACCTTGAAAAAGAAATAAAAAACAATAAAAAGTTACTAATAATAATGTTAATAATAATTATAATGAAATATTAAAAGACAAGATGAAAAATGAGTGTCAACAACTGTCATTCTTTGTTCATTTCTGTGTCAACAGGAATGGGGAAAAGACAATGCGTTTTTCGTCCAGTTAACATCAAGGTTTGAAATATGATAAGGGATTTGTTATGTTGTCACTCAGGGAATATCAGATATGGGGATGTTGATTCATTCCACTGTTCTTTAGGGAAGATTGAATCAGGGTAGATTTGTTCCACTGTCATTAAGGGAATATCAAATCTTGGAAGATAGGAATTTGTCCCGCTTCTTCTGAAGGGAATATCAGATATGGAAAGAGATGTGATCCATTGAATTAGGGCAGATTTGTCCCGCTGTCACTCAAGGAATATCAAACCTTGGAAAAGAGAGACATATTCCTCTTACTCTTAAGGGAATATCAAATCATTGAAAAAAGAGACTTGTTCTGTTTACTTTGAAAGGAATATCAAATCTTTGAGAAGATAGACATGTTCCGCTTATTCTAAAGGGAATATTAGATCTTTGAGAAGAGAGACTTGTTCCGCTTACTCTAAAGGGAATATAAGATCTTTGAGAAGAGAGACATGTTCTACTTACTCTGAAGGGAATATCAGATCTGGAGAAGAGAGACTTGTTCCGCTTACTCTGAAGGGAATATCAAATCTTTGAGAAAAGAGACTTGTTCCACTTACTTTGAAGGGAATATCAAATCTTTGAGAAGAGAGACTTGTTCCACTTACTCTGAAGGGAATATCATATCTGGAGAAGGGAATATCAGATCTGGAGAAGAGAGACTTGTTCCACTTACTCTGAAAGGAATATCAAATATTTGAGAAGAGAGACATGTTTCGCTTACTCTGAAGGGAATATCATATTTGGGAGAATTGATCCATTGAATTGGGATCGAACTGATAGCCCGAAGGACTTATAAATTTTGGAAATAGTTTACTAGGTAAGAAACATTTCTTACTTTTCAACAATTTCAAATCTCAGATTTAAATGAGAAACCTTTCTCATATTTTGATAGACATGTGAAAACATCATGTCCGAATGTCTTATGGATGGCTCGAAGGACTTATCATCTTGGTCGAAAGGCTTACAAATGACCCGAAGGATTTAAGCATCATGCTCGAAAGGCTTACTGATGAACCGAATTATTTAAGCATCATGCTCGGAAGACTTACTGATGACCCGAAGGATTTAAGCATCATGCTCGGAAGACTTACTGATGACCCGAAGTATTTAAGCATCATGCTCGAAAGACTTACTGATGACCCGAAGGATTTAAGCATCATGCTCGGAAGACTTACTGATGACCCGAAGGATTTAAGCATCATGCTCGAAAGACTTACTGATGGCTCGAATAACTTATAAATTATGAAAATATTTTACAAGGTAAGAAACCTTTCTTACTTTTCAAAAATTTCAATTTTCAAATTTGAATGAGAAACCTTTCTCATTTTTTTAACTTATAAAATGACTTAATGGTTGGGCAACATGGCCCACTTTAAAGTAATGTTTTCTCTATGGATTGGTCCCACCCTGTTCTTCAGGTTTTGCCTCTTTAAACATGATTTCATGTATTTGAGGTTTGAATCCTAGCTTTCACCTGTTGGGATTTTAATACCCTGAATCTTTTTCCTTTGAAAGATCTGTAAAAACCAAATGTTTATGTGTGAAATGCAAATGCAATGTCATGCATTTTTATGCAAATGATGTTCTCATGCATGTGTAAATGTTGATTCAGTTATTCTTTGACTCCAAGGTGAGGAACCAGACCTTCTTCCTCTTGATCATTCTTTTCTAGGAATTACACAGATATCGGTATAGCAGCTTGCAATTTCTAAAAATCTACCCAATCATCTTGTGGTCTTTGTTTTCTATCTTTATTTCGAATGAAGTGCTTTCTTTCTCGAATTCTTGCTATGGTCAGAAATGGGACATTGTTGCCCCATTTTGGAGACTATGTATATGAATATGCCAAACTCCGCAAAGATTAATGGGATAGTATCATTTATTCTGATTTGACTCTTAAAACACATCACAAGGAGGATCTACCTCAATTTTCATTCAATCACATTTAATCAAATATCAAATAAGGCTTGTTTACACCATACCATGTCGAGAGGTCTAACAATAGCCCATCATTCAACCTTAGTTGGTTCCATTAGTCTCTTGCTGTTAAAAGTCTATCGCCTCTTCCGTGGAAAGAAATCTTCATCATTTTTCATTTTTAACCTTGGGTTTGTAGAAGACAATCTTCATCTTGGGTAATGCAACATTGGTTCAGCACCGTATTTACTGGTTCGTAAAATATTTGACAACATATTCATCCTTAATGTGGCTTCTGCCCATATCTTTCAACCAGGGAAGCTCTTTGCATAACGTTTAGAGTTTTTTGTGTGGTATGACAAGGATACCAAAACTCAGTAGAAATTAAAGTGGGATGTTTCGGCTCGCCAACATTAATGCATATGAAATCACAGGAGTAATGCAACTGATGATGGACAAAATGATCATATACAGTAAACTTCACTGTCACTGTTTCCATTTTCAGTCTTCATACATTTCTATCCCATTGGAACTATTTGTTAAGTTCAAATGATTTTTCCATATGATAACACGGGCTTCCCAAACTGCCTCACATTAATACTTCTAGCTGAAACAGGCCTTCACTAGTGCCCCAACATTATCTTATACTGGTACGGGCCTTCAAAATGCCCCAACACCTCAAATTGTAAGGCTCATTGTCAATGACTTCTTGGTCTGAATCTTTTCATCTCAACATGATGTGGGTTCAGTCATGCCCCAATGTGGGTACTCATGGCTCTTTTCGTACCAAAATCTCTTAACTTTGAATGCTCACATTCTAGTACTACTGAACAAGAGTGTTGTCAAATAGCTTGAGGGCTTTTCTTCATGCTGACATGGACACTTAAGAAGTGGTCAACCCTTCTAACATAATGTCTTGCATTTTGTTATGAGCTGGGATATGTGTACCTCTCTCTTCAAACAAAACGATCGTCTTATTCTTGACTGATCGCATTCTTGCATTTTTGTTATGAGCTGGGATATATGTGCCCCTCTCTTCAAATAAAACGATAATCTTATTCTTGATTGGTCGCATTATTGCATTTTTGCTATGCACTGAGATATATGCCCCTTTCCCATAGGGTTATCATCTTCTTGATAGATTGTTGACAATGTTACAAAGGGTTGTTACAAGCTCCATTCCTCAGTCCTTTTGATCTCTCGAAATATCTGCTTTCAAGATTGGGGAATGATTCATTACTCTGGCATCGCCTATTCTTTTTCTCCAAGAACAACTTATAAGATCTCCATCACTCAAGAAATCAACTTGTTTTTTTTCCCCGATCCAAATATCTCATAGAGACTTCTTTGATGGGATCAAATGGTTATGAATTTAGTTCACAAATCATTCCAGGTCATTCCTTGGCATGCACTCTTTAACAAATGAACATGAGTGCCAAGATTTTGGGCTATTTAGGATTTCATGCACTTTAAAAGATCGATTTAAAGTAATACCAAGAAATCTTTTGTTTTCTTTTGAACTATGTTAACCTACTTATAAAACACTTATAAATGCACATAGGGGTTTGAAATGATGAAATTGGAATTTTACAAAATCATGGCAAACATAATAAAAATCAAGAAATAAATTCAAATGCCTCAAGCATCACCAACATTAATGTTCCTGAATTAATCAACTTGATACAATTTGAGGTAAGCTTCTGTCTAGAAGAACACAAATGTTGCCAAAATAGCTCATTTCAAAACATCAGACTCTTGTGGGTGTTTTACTTGCTTGGTGCCTATCAAAATGTATTCAAGCTACCCTTTCAGCGTTTCACCTCAATTCCTTCTTTTAGCTTTACAACGATCTTGGTGGATTTTCGTCTTGAGACCATTTTCAATCTTCCTTATTCTTTTTTTATTTTATTTTTATTTTATTTTATTTTATTTTATTTTATTTTATTTTTTATTTTATTTTTTCTTCCTTTTTTCTTTTTTTCTTTCTTTTTTTTTCAGGCGAAGTACTTCTTGATTGCGTAAGCATTCACGGGGTTAGGTAATTCCGGTCCATCCATCTCAGTGAATATCAAAGCTCATCTAGAAAATGTATTCTTTACCACATAAGGTCCTTCATAATTTGGCATCCATTTTCCTCGAAAGTCTTTTTGAATTGGCAAAATCTTTTTTAGCACCAGATCTCCCTCCTGAAACTCTCGTGGGCAAACCTTTTTGTTATGTTCCCTCATCATACGTTTCTGGTACATTTGCCCATGGCAGATATCTTTCAATATTTTCTCTTCAACCAGGTTCAACTGGTCATACCTAGCTTGCACTCATTCTGCTTCATCTAGTTTAACCTCTAACAGCACCTGTAGTGACGGAATCTCAACCTCGATGGGTAACACAGCCTCCATCCCATAAGCTAAAGAAAACGAAGTTGCCCTAGTGGACATCCTCACTGAAGTTCGATAGGCAAACAGAGCGAATGGTAGCTTCTCATTCCAGTCTCTATAAGTCTTAGTCATTTTCTGTATGAGCCTCTTGATGTTCTTATTGGTTGCCTCTATCGCTCCATTTATGTTTGGGCGATAAGTGATAGAATTATGATGTTTAATCTGGAACTGTTTACATACTGACTTCATCATCTTGTTTAAATTCAAGGCATTGTCAGTGATGATCATTTCTGGTAACCCATATCGACATATAATTTCTCTCTTCAAGAACTTGCAAACTGTTGAGTGAGTGACATTTACATAGGATGCTGCTTCTACCCACTTAGTGAAGTAGTCTATTTCCACAAATATGAAACGATGGCCATTAGAAGCTTTGAGTGAAATTTGCCCAATGACATTTATGCCCCACATAGAGAATGGCCATGGAGCAGTTATTACGTGCAACAGATGAGGAGGTGTGTGGAGCTTATCCCCATAAATCTGCCATTTGTGACATTTTCTGGCGAAATTGATACAATCGGTTTCCAGGGTTGACAAATAAAATCCAAATCTCATTATTTGTTTAGTCATTGCATGTCCATTAGCATGGGTACCGCATACTTCTTCATAAACTTCTTCAATGATCGTTTTGGCTTCTTTGGCATCCACACATCGCAACAAGACTTGATCATGACTCTTCTTGTATAATATATCACTATCAAGCACATATCCTACCACCATTCTTCGAATAGTTTTTTTTGTCATTCTCAGTGGCATGCTCAGGGTAGCTTTGATATTTAATGTATTGCAGGATGTCATAATACCAGGAATTTCCATCATTTTCCTCTTCTATGCCATAACAATGGGCTGGATACCCGTAAGCTTGCATCGTAATAGGCATTATGCTTGAATATTCATTGACTTTGACGGCTGCTGCCAAGGTGGCCAGAGAATCCGCCATTTGATTCTCTTCTCTTGGGAGGTAATGGAACGTCACCCTCTCGAATTCTTTAATAAGCTCTAGGACCCATAATACATGCTTCATACTTGGCCATGTTATTTGAGCAGTCAAAATTCAATCGGCTGGTGAAAGGATAGTGTTTTCCACCATGTGAGACGAGAATTGCCCCAATCCCGTGCCCCAAGGCAATCGAGGCACCATAGAAATTTATCTTCCACTGTTCATTAGTAGAGGAAACTGACTCCTCTGTTGAAACAACTATTAAATCTTCGTCTGGAAAATCGAAGTTCAGTGGTTCATACTTTTCAGAAGCCATACTTGCAATGAGATCTGCCACAACACTTCTTTTAACTGCTTTTTGGCTTACATATTGGGTCAAACAATATTTTCAATCACCAATTTGTCTATAAGAGTTGGTGACTCCGTCAATCACTTTAGGGGAACAAATTTGGATATTCATCAAGTAGAAAGGAAAAATGTATTGTCTGTATCTTCGAGCTACTCATGACTTCTGGATCAACGATTATCGGGTCTCGTAATTGACGAGCTTCTTTCCCCTAGTACTGGATGAGTCTTCCATTTTTTGGACTTGTTATGTTCCCCCCACCACTTATCTTAATGGACTTTCGAAGGTTGTTAAATAGATGATTAACAAACTATCAAGAACTTGTGTACTACCACCTTTATATCCAATCATGTTATGCTTGATAAAACTAGGAAAAGATGATCTTGACGAAGTATTGCAAATCTTTAACTGACTCTTTTCTCTTTTGTTCTCAGATTCAGAATTTCGACTTCTTGTCCGCTAGATAAGACCTGATTACTTTGTTTTTCCATTAGCCTCAATAATTCGTTAGAAACCTCATATTATGCCTTATTTTTGCACTCATAGGTTTCTTCTAAACACAAGCTGCTAGAATTTTATCTCATGATTAGAATCCAGAAACATTCATGTTACTAACGATTAAGACACCTGCCAAGAAAATTTGGAACGAATATATACATTTGAAAAAAAAGTAATAAATGTTTGTATGATATGGACAAAAGAATACTAATAATAATAGAAGTGTCAAAAATGATAAAGAATGTAAATAATGAGAATGTATAAAATGATTGCCCTTTGAAAAATAAATGAAAACATATTTAATTGCCGAAAAGTACAATTAACATAGCATCCCTCACAAAAAATTCCTTAATGCTCACGGGCAAAAGCATAAGGGTTAATTTCGAATATTACTTTAAACTTCACCCAAAAACTACAAGAAGATCCTTCGTAATCTGATTGCTTAATGGAAAACAAGGCCAGATACCAATCACAAATTTCATTCTCGTTGTCTTCAAGCATCCTATTCTGGAACCTCAATTGGATCTTCTTCCTCGGTTACATCCAACAACTGTGGTTCAACATTAACATTCCCAAACTGGAAAGTATTCTTCGTATTCTCTGAAAGACTACTCTCTCCTTTCAGGTTGGCATTTCTCTCTTCTTCTTACCCCTTCAGCTTTTTCTTCCCTGGTTGGAAATTGAGTTTAAATCCAAAGTAATTCTCCTTGGTGACGATAGTTTTGGCCTGATTCTGAGCATTTATTGCAGCTGTGACTGGTGGAGTATTCTTCAGATTCTCTAAACTTCCTAGAGCCCAACTTATCATCAAGAAATCTGATATAGGTGTTTGAGGAGTTTCTAGGGTTGCATCTGCCCAAATAATTCTTAAACCTGTGGGTCAGTCATGGATTACATTCATTGGAGCCCTTTTCCTTTGATTTCATTTCCCATCTTCTGGCGTCATGTGTTCTCCATTGGATTTGACTACACTAATCTCTGTTGGAACGACGATTTCTGAGCATTGAACCTTAGCCCCTTTATCTTCTACCTTGCAACTTTGAATTTCTTGCTCTAAAAGATCCTGGAACTTTCCTTCAAGGTTGCTAGGAACCTTAACTGAACAATTTGGGGCTCCAGTCTGTTTTATCCAATGAACCTCCTTATAGGTCCACTTCTCATTCGGAGGCCACTGTGGCGGGACATATTATTGTGTAATCAACCTGGATGTGAACATTTTTAACATAATTTTTACACGAAAAGTATAAGGGAGGGAACTGAAAACCCTGTACTTTCTTTTTCTTCTTATGTACTCCCATGAGTAGAGGCTACTTAGCGATGATACAAGAGATTGATCATTCTTAGCTTTCTTGGCCAGCACTCGATTCTCTTCTATGCCCCTCCTCATTGAGTAAAACTTATCTTCTTCATTCATTGTTGGTCATTTTTTGACCACATCTGATTTTTGGAGTTGGCTTGAGATATCTTTCTCCTTAACGGGTTCTTGATTACCTGTTACTGTCATTTCGATTCCACCACTGACATTCACAATCCCATTCAAAGCGTTTACGACGGGATCTTCTAGTGGCTTCTCTACATAGATCACGACATTCACCATCTTCATTAATTTGGTCATATGTTCTCTTAATTTATTCTGGAACCTTTTTGCTTGATCGATCATCTCCTGTTACGCCTTTACGAGTTGCTTCTGAATTCTCTCGATCCTACCAACTCGTGCTAATATCTCATTCATTGTTTTCTATCTTTCTAGAAACACGCCCCGGGTAACTTTAATTTGCTTTCAGAGCTTCTGTCACAGTATCTTTCATGAGTTACTCTTACGTTTTCATGATTGATAATGCGAATGCAAATGTGTATGCCAAATGCAAATGCAAAATGAGTGTGCAAAAATACGAGATGCAAATGCAACCCGATATTGATTCCAAAATAACTTAGTTTAAAAAAAGTACTCAACAACACACAATGTCTAAGCACTTAGGCAAAGAGAGTACATCAACATGGAAACTAAACGTAGAATATTGCCCTATTTGCTAATCTCTCAAGCTCTATCATCAATCCCATGATGCGTCATTCTTCTTCTGACTCCGGAATCACAAAAACTCTTTGGGTTACCGCTTCTTCAAATAACTTGTAGACTTGGTGAGCAACAGTGCGGGCCTGACTCACTGATTTCCCCATTGCTTCATGTTAACTCTGAATGGTTTCCTAAGCCTGTCGTAGCACAGTTCCAAGCTCTGTATTAGTCCATGGTCGACTCTCATTTAACTGCTGAATTCGCTGATGGCATTTCTATACTGTAACTTCTAGCACAGGAACCTTGGCTTTTAAGGCCTCATTTTTCAGTCTGGCTATCTATTGTGCGGATGAGTGGATTAACCCTGCTCCTTCTAGCTCTATTATTCTCTTTTTAACATCTAATTTTCTTTTTAAAGACAGAACCCATTGCTGTTGTAAAAGTTCTGAAAAGTCTCATCCAAACTAAACAACTATGCTTCGAGCTGCTCAATCTGTGCTCACCTCTACGCCAATTCTTGTTTAGCCTCATCTTTTTGCTATCTCAGTCACTGAGCGTGCTACAAGGCTCGGATAATTATCTTCTCTGGCAAAACTGATTCTTCGGTAGTGATAAGGCTGTCTCTGAACTGCATCTGCCCGTACTCGGACTAGGTCTTAACACTGATTGTATTCTCAGCCCATCGGAAGACATTGCTGCCTTAAGCTCTTTTATAATAACTAGTTGATCTGGGAATCAATATCGTTTATGAAATGATGTGATATGATACATGCAACAATGAAATAAGAGCATACAAAAGAAAATCAATGTTAGTAGAAACAGACAACAAGAATCAAGTTAGTTGAAATGATTAGTCAAAAAATATATAATCTTAAATATGAATTAAAGTTGACACTAAAAAATAAAGCATACAAAGGAAATTAATGGTCCTAACCGCATGCGTTTTAGTTTTCCTAGGTTATCCATATGGCTCTAACAGGGTAGGCTTACTAAATTCTCTATATGAAGTTGGGTTCTAGCAAAGGGTTCCCAAGCCACTTTTACAACCTTCTAAGGTTGCCCCCAATTCTGGCCCATTACAGACTTGCGAATCGAGTTCAGCTCAGGGGATCACACCACTAAAAGCATACCTCGGAACTGATATATGGATAGGCAACTTAGGGTACTTTCCAGAGATACTTTGTCAGACCCACACAAGGAAGCCCAATGCTCCTCGTGAGGTGTGACGTTTTTCTCTACTTAGGTAAACCGAGATTGAGCTCAGGTTTAGAGCTATGATATGCAACAATTATAAAATATTTCACAGAAGTGTAAACATTAATCAGAGAGAAAATCTTTTTTCTTTCTTTTTTGAAATAACATAATGAACCGTAAATTAAACAAGATCGAACTCATAATTTTCAAATAATAAATATAGGGCAACCAACTCGTGGCTCGACTCTCAATTTGTTTAAAAAAAAAGTCCCCAGCGGAGTCGCCAAGCTGTCGTAACCGTTTTTCGCCCGGGTGGGAAAGACCGAAACCGACTCGGGTTTTCTCTTTGAAAATCATTTCGAAATAGTGAGGAGACGCCACCAATCATCTGAGGTGTGATTGGAATACCATAAAAACTGGATGATTTTAATAAAACATTTTGTTTTTATCAAAATTCCGAGTTTTGATGTCTGCGAAAATCCAGAAATGAGTCGGTTACGCGTGGGGAATGATTAGCACCCCCACAAGCGCCCAAAAATTGATACCTAGTTGATTACCCTATATTTAAAAATCAGAAATTTAGAGTTCGATCTTTATTTAATTTAAAAATCATTAAGGATCCAAAGTTGAAAAGGGTATTTGTTTATCGAGACCGATAGCATTCGCCTCCGAGCGTAATTGAGGAAGATCAACTATTGTGCCTAATAACCGAATATTGCCTCATTTTTAGAAAACATGATGTGGTTTTGAAAACGATGTCGACTTATTCAAGGAATTACCAGTAGTCACCCCCTGAGCACGATCGCGGGAGATATACTATAAATTTCTTAATAAGTGAACAATGCCTTAGATTTGTAAAAACAACGCAATCAAACAAAATTTTATTTGTCCTAATTAAACTAAAAGTAAATTAAGGCTTTTTCTAACTTAAAGTGTCAAATTATGAAAATTAAAGAACCTAGAGGCTCAAATCTAAAAATGTAGGATCTAATATTAATCCTACTTGATTTTAATTAATTAATGAATTGGATAACCGAGATGGTCCCTCGAGCGTTTACGCGAGGGTCAACTCAAATTATCCCATAAATTAAAAGACTAGTTTGAAATCTAAGCTAAAATGGAGACTATTTTTATCCTGAATTAATTTTAAAATTCGAATAATTAAGAGGTTATGGACTAAAAAATGATCTATCAAAGATTAAATTAAAAGGATAAAAATATTAAAGGTATTTAAAATATGTACTCAACACTACTAATTAATAAAATGATACAAACATATCAAAACAAACTTCAAATAAAGAGAATAACATTAACGTTAAAACTAATAAAGTTTAGGGTTTAATGAAAAACATATATTCTAATGATTTTAAAAAAAATGTTCATGATGTTAATAAATAAAGAAAAGCAAAATTTATATCTATTAACATAGATATGTAACAAATTAATTAATTATTACAAACTACTTAATTTACATACAATTTATTAAACCTATGTGAAACATGTTTAATTAAACCCTAATTTGTAATAATACCTTTACATATAAATTATCATGTCAAAATAATAACATAAGGACCGATCATAAATAGACATAAAACTCTAAAGTTAAAATCGCAAGTTTAACAAAAATCAAGTTATAAAACATAAACCAACACGTTCCATGCACCGAAACTGAAATAAACCCAAAAATATATGCAAGGTTAAACTGTAATCTTTAAAAGAAACATATAACATGTATAAACAAATAAAATATCACAACAGATTAATTCCAGGACTAAAATGAAACATGCAACAACGTAAGTTCAAATGTCTAAAAAAACGAAACTAAGTACATTACCACTCAGAACTGAAATTAAATAAGGGTAAAACATGAAGACAAAATCAGAAATACAAAAACACCAATTTAAAGACTAAAATAGATAAATTTAAAATTGAAATGCCAAGAACGAAAATAACCCATGCGGGTAACTAATACCCCCGAAACGCCGCCGTTTTATTCTTATGATATAGACGACATTTAGGGTACAATCTTACCCTAATTTCATATTGCAAACCTCCTATCTTATTCACTCTACCCAGCCGAGAATCACAAAGCCTCATCCCCGCCGCTCTCTTCTATACTCTCTCCACCCTCTCCACTTAAACGGCCGCCACGCTGTCATAGATTGGCATTAGCCTCCCCTCCAGTCGGATAAGCTCCAGCGGAATCAACGACCACCATGGTCCGATGAAACCAACATCTACCCTAGCCACCACTCACGACGGCCACCAAGGCCGAGACTAAACCAGACCAAACCTCTTCTTTAACTCCATCCTATTTTAACCGAGTCTCTAGAGAACCCAAACCACTAAAAGCTGAGCCACCACCTAAACAGCCGCAAATCGGAAAATATTGGCCTCAACCCACGATCCGGCTATCACTAACAACCACCAAGGACATCAAAAACCGACCTTATCGAACCAAACGTCCTATTTCCAACGAAGACTCGAAACAGAACCCAGGTAAATGGAACTCTTATTTTTATTATTCGAAACCTTGCTGACTGTATGGGATTTTATGATTTTGAGTTGTTCTCTCTTTTTCGTGCTGATTGTTTTTGTCCTATGCCGTGAATCCACGAGGCCATCGCGACTCCGGAGAATTCCAGTGACTCAGGTAACTACTCGTCTCTCCCTTTCTTTTATTAAATCTATTTTTTTTTGCTTTGATTTCACTCACACACAAAAACAATTGGAAATCGAAATATGATGGTAGATACCTCAAAAACTGTATTTCTTTTCTATTGCTTGTTTTCGAAAATAGGAGATGAGAATATAAAAGGTACTGTGTATTGCTTTTTTATGAAAGAACCAAGGGAGAAGACTCACTGTTTACATTGCTTTCATTGAATAAAAATAAGGAATAAGCATATGTATTCCTTCGAAAAAATCTGGGAAGAGGATCCTTACAATGTTTGATATTTTGGGTTTTATACCCAATCTGTTACCGTACAAAAAAATCTTCCTCTTTTGCTGATAATCGAGTGACCCAGCTGCCATCTTTCGGGAATTTTCTTCGTTGATTTCCCCTCCCTTTTGACCAAGAGCCCCCTTTTGATTTATTTCTTTTTTTTCTTCACCTAATCTCTTGTCCTTTTGTTGCATGGTGATAGGTTTAGGTGGGAATAGGTGAGTGATTTTTCTCTGATTTGTTAAAGAAAATCCCGAAACGGATTTAATTTTTTTTTTTACTTTGGCATATTTGATGGCTGTTGTAGGTTTGTGGATGATTTGTTCAAGTTTCACGTGAGATGAAGATGACATGATTGGTGGCAGCTCATACACGTGAATGGGAACAGCAGTGAAGCACACATGCATCTGGGCCTGTCTGCTGATGATTGTCGGGTGGGATCCTGATCAACTGGGCCTGTCTGCTGTGATTTGGTGGCGAGAATGGCGTGTACGAGCTGCTCGGTTGAAGTGATCCACGTGGGAGGCATGGGTGATTGTGGTGAAGTTGCTGCCACTTGGTTGGGTTCTGGATTTGGGTCTGATGACCTTTGTAATTGAGCCCAATTTGGGCTTGTTGTAAAACCTTGGAAAAGAGAAATAAAAAACAATAAAAAGTTACTAATAATAATATTAATAATAATTATAATGAAATATTAAAAGACGAGACGAAAAATGACTGTTGACAGTAGCAATAGTTTGACAAATCAAGAATTACAGTTTTACATTAATTAGTATTGTCGTAGCAAAAGTTTATCAGGTTCTGTGCTAGAGATACTCTTAGAATACTTTAGTAAATCCTGACGGGCAACATAAGAATAACATACTAGATTATCCTAGACATAGATTAATTTCTCACCATAAAAAATCCAACCCGAATGTTATGTTAGAAGTCTTATGTGAGGTTTTCAGTCTATATTTAGAATTCAAACATTTTTAGCCTTAACAACTTTTATTTGTTTACTATTGCATATTTTTCTTGCTAACTTCAGATCACACTTTTCTTGCCTTGTCATACCTTTTGCATTTGTTCATATCATTTACTACTGCTTATTTTTCCTTTGTGAATACCATTAGACAAGAAACTTAGGATTAGTTAGTGACACCTAGTTCTAGTTGTAACAATATTTAAAGATTTCCCCCAATCCCCGTGGAGACGATAATTCACTTACTAGTTACTACTATATTACTTGCATCGATTGTATATACTTGTATAGATTTACGTGCCACAACACAGGCATTTACACGGGATCAGTGTGTAATATGCAGTTACAATAAGCTTATCTTGTTGCAAAGAAAAGAAATATTGTTGAAGATTTGAAATTCTCATCTAGTCTCTTAGAGAAAATCTGTCAAAGAGATTTGCCTAAAGATCATACGCATAATTGATCTAGATCACTCTTTGTCCAATTTCAGTGCTCAACATTCTTTGTAACCAAGAAAGCTCATGATTATTGTATTTCAACCAAACACGATACATGGGATCATCATCACTTGCCACTTTGATTGATCTATCGACAAAATGCAGCTTGTTCTTGGATATCAAAGACATTCTCATGGACCTCGCCCAACCATAATAATTGCTCCCAGTCAACAAGGTAGAAGTTAGAACCAACGAAGGATTTTCGTTAAGATGAATGTAATAGTCACTACTATGATCATCATTCTTGAAAACCCGACTTGAATCCCCTGAATTTGAATAGTCAGAATGCTTTGATACCATATTAAACTCGTAGAAACGAGAAGAAAGAATCTTTATTATTAACCCAAAACTAATCCTTTACATTTATATATATAACTACTAATATTGACTAACAACTCTAACTAATTATCTAACTAACCCATACATATTCATATATTCTGTTATTGTGCCCTACCAATGGTGATGTTGACAAAATGAATGAATTCATTCTATTTCAATGGGAGGGTGAATAAAAAAAATACTTAAGCTTTGAAAAATTGTTTGATTCAAGCTCGGTTGATGAAAAAAAAGCCAATACTAATATTGACTAAATTATTTAACACTCTAAAATTCATAAGAAATTTTAACCCTGAATTAGAGTCGAAGATTGATGTTTCAGTAATTTTGTTACATAATATTAATATGAAAATTTATACAATGACACTCTATTAATAGTAATAAAGTTAAAAACAAGATAATTAAAGATGAAGTGATTATAAAGTAGTATATGTTTAAAATTGTCTAATTGACAATGGATGCACATACCGCTTACAAACACAATTGCTTGAACTTAAAATTTCTAGAAAAAACAACACTCACTTTTATCTTTAAAACCGCTCAATAAATTCTAATTTCTAAATACCTTATTGTTATAAGTTAACATATACAAAATAATCTTTTATATTTGTTCAAAGGAAAATATCATTTAAAATATGTTTTACGGTGATCATCAACAAAAGTTAAAGTTAATTTTTTAATCATGTGAGTGTTGCTGCAATATATATTTTAAAATGATATTTTTATAAAAAATTAAAAATATATAAACATGACATGTGTTATTTAACGAATTTTTCTAGCAGTTTTTATGATCAAGACACCTAAAACAATAACGTTCGTAGTGTTTGACATCTACATTAACCGGAAAAAGTTTAAACACCTAAATAAAAATAATATAACTTGGACATTTTTCTTATATTAAACCAATTTTAAACCAATATTCTATTAACAAAATTAATGCTTAGCACATTTAATTTGAAAATATGACACTATTAAATTAGATATTAATAGAATTTTATATTATTTGTCTGGTAAATATGTGATGTTTTAAATAAAACAAGTGATATATGTCTGTGTCTAATAATGTTATAGTTTAAGTGATATTTTGTATTGATTAAAATAACTATAAATGTTTTGAATTGCCATCATCAATATGTAAATAAAAAAAATTAATAGTAATATACATTTACCTGCACTTATCTCCAAAAAGAGTCTATGAAATATATAAATTAACATTTAAATTTGAATGTGCATAAGTTTTTCTTTTCATATGCCTTGAAAAATATCCAACATAGGGCTAGGTTAATACTGTCATAATTTTTTTTTTCTGGCAGCTGGTTGCACTTTACCGGTACTTGTGGTTAATCCGTCGGAATTTTTCATTGGACACCCGCGTAATCAATGTCCTTTAACCGTGGTTAAAATTATTATGGGTGGTTTAGGGTTATATCAATGATAAACATCAATTGAATATAATGATAATTTTACCATTGAATATAATGATAATTTTACCATTTAATATAATAATAAACACAAATAATAACATAAATCAAACGATTTTAGTGGATAATAGATTGTTATTAATTTTTGAAATTATGAATTCGAGCAATATATATGTAATGGTATGAGCGTTTATTGTCAAATGATTGAAATTATTTAAATAAAATAAATAAATATTACCTTATATTCACCTTATAGTTATAAAAAACACAAATAATAAAAAAATGATTTACAAATAAAAATAAGAGTATTAATTAGATTATACTGATAAATTAAACTTACCTTCGTTAAATACTTGTAAAGGTTATAAATATTTGTCTCGAACAAGAAAACATAAGCACCCATGGCCTAATGGATAAGGCGCTTGACTTCTAATCAAGCGATTGTGGGTTCTAAACAAGAAAACATAAGCACCCGAATATCAAATAACCCTAAAAATTATAGTTAATCTACATCAAGACAAACATAAAAGGCTAAATTAAAAATCATACCATATAGATAGCTGTTTTAAAAACGCTTAACTCTGAGTGACTAAAAGCTAATTTTCTCTCTAAAATTCGGTGGCTAAACAATAATTAACCCAAATATCTTTATATATATTCTAACTAAACACTAAACCTAATCCTAAGTGTATTCTAACCCTTAGCCGTTTCTCTCTTCTTCCCATCTCATACTCATGACTTCTCCTCTTTTCTTTCCTTTCATTTCACTCCCGAGAGTTCCGAAGCTCTCAACGCCGACCGCCATATGATTCAACCAATCAAGGTAACAACTAAGCCTCTCTTTATTTCTTATTTCTATTTTTATTGATGTAAAAAATTGAAAAGAAACCAAAACAAAACACAAATACCATAAAATAAATCGAAAGACCTTTTGTTTTTCTGTATTTCCTGCGAAAATGAGTAAAGAACTCCCAATATTACATTGCTTTCGAATAAAAAAATAGCTAGAAAGTAGAAGCCAACCCCCTGTTACAATTCTTTTTCCCCCCTTCTATTCGTATTTTTTTCTCCTCCCCTCAATCTGTTCAAACACCCTTTAATTTATGCTTGATATTCTCACCAAATCTTCATGGCTGCATCTTGATTTTCTTCGTATTTGGTAAGATACTGACTAATTTAGGTGAAATCATTAATTTGCTTGACTTTAGCTGATTTAAGCGGATAATCTATCACTGTAGATGATTTGTGCAAATCAATACATCGGTGTTGGCTCAATGGCTTGGCCATGGCTCATCGATGGCTCAGCTCATGTCTGGGAGTTGGTCTGCTGCTGATGGATTACTAAGTGGATCCGGTTCTTGGGCTTGAACTGGGTTGTAGCTTATAATTGGGCCACATTTGGCTTGCACAAAAATATAAACACACTTAATAATAATAATAATAATAATAATAATAATAATTTAATAATATTTTTTTAACCCGGACAAAAATGGGTGTCTACAGCTGCCCCTCTTTGCATATTCTTGTGTTAACAAGAATAGGGCAAAGATAAAAAAGACAACCAGTTTTTTGTCCGGTTCTATTTTTTTGTTTAGCGTTTGATTTTGATATCCTTCGTTTCTTCTCATTATGAACTTCTTCTCTCTTGTTGGATGAGTTCTTCTCATTATGAACTCTTCATTGAAAATATTGATCCACCTCCTTCTGTGATGGAATCGAACCAAGGTTGAACAAGTTCTTCTCATTATGAACTTCTTCTTCCTCATTGGATGAGTTATTCTCATTATGAACTCTCCACTGAAAATGTTGATCCATCTCTTTTTGTGATGGACTTGAAAGGAACAAGTTCTTCTCATTATGAACTTTCTCCTTTAGGACGAGTTCTTCTCATTATGAACTCTTTTGAAAATTTCAATCCCTCAAGCGAAGTGTCACTGATTCGAAATACCGTGAATCGAGTGATAGGTCGAACAAGTTATTCTCATTATGAACTTCTTCTCCCTCTGTCAGATGATTTCTTCTCATTATGAACTCTCCACTGGAAATCTTGAGTCACCTCCTTCTGCGGTGGACTTGGAAGGAACACGTTCTTCTCATTATGAACTTTCTCCTTTAGGACGAGTTCTTCTCATTATGAACTCTTCTGAAAATATTGGTTCACCCCTTTTGTGGTGAATTTGAAAGAAACAAGTTCTTCGCATTATGAACTTTCTCCTTTAGGACGAGTTCTTCTCATTATGAACTCTTCATTGGAAATGTCAATCCCTCAAACGAGGCGTCACTGATTCAAAATGTCATGAATCGAGTGATAGGTCGAATAAGCTCTTCTCATTATGAACTTCTTCTTCCTCTTTCGGATAAGTTCTTCTCATTATGAACTCTCCATTGGAAATATCAATCCCTCAAGTGAGGCGTCACTGATTCGAAATACCGTGAATCGAGTGATAGGCCGAACAAGCTCTTCTCATTATGAACTTCTTCTCCCTCTGTCGGATGAGTTCTTCTCATTATGAACTCTTCACTGGAAATGTTGATCCCTCAAATGAGGTGTCACTGATTCGAAATGTCGTGAATCGAGTGATAGGTGGAACAAGCTCTTCTCATTATGAACTTCTTCTCCCTCTGTTGGATGAGTTCTTCTCATTATGAACTTTGTACTGGAAATGTTGATATGTTTATCTTCTCTTTGAAAATTTTCAGACCTGCAAACGATTATCATTTGTCAGTAATAATTGTGTTTGAAGTACCCGAAGGTATTGACCCAAAGGTTCTCGAATCTTGAGATCCATTTCTTTCAATGGTGAAAAATATGGATTAATTCTTTGCTGAAATCGTGATACAAAATCTTTGTTGGCTCTTTGAATTCCTGTCAGAAATTTAACACTAGACGAAAATTAATAAGAAACTTGTTTAAAGAGAAGATCTCTCGAGTGAGATAAATTTTGTTTCGAAGGAAAATTATCTCAAGCAAGACAAAGTAAGTTTTAAGAAAAACCATCTCAAGTGAGATTCAATTTCTTGTTTCAAGGGAAAGTTGTCTCAAGCAAGACTGAATTTGGTTTTAAGAAAAACCATCTCAAGGGAGACAAAATTTGTTTCATGGGAAACTGTCTCAAGTGAGATAAAATCTTTTGTTTCAAGGAAAAACAATCTTGAGTGAGATAAAATCTTCTGTTTCAAGGAAAAACAATCTTGAGTGAGATAAAATCTTTCGTATTAAATGAGACTGTCTCAAGCAAGACAAAATTTGTCTGGAAATGTTGAATCTGAAGATGATTGTTCTCTCTTGCAGAGGATGTCTTGTTTTCTTTTACTCTATTTTTTCCCTGAAAGTTCTGTAAAATGTATCTGAATGCAACTATCCTGATGATGGATGTTTGATGCAAAGATGCAAATTCATGTATGTATAATGCATGTTCTTCTTGATTAATAGCAGTGGAAAGGTACTCATGCAATCTTGGTTCTATTTTTGATATGTTCTTCTTCATTCTTCTCCCACACCAAGGTGTACCATCATATTTCTTTGCAAACATATGCTTTCCTGACTCCCTAACATTCAAATTCTTTGCCCCAATTTCTGATTTTAAGCTTCTGGGTCTGAGAGTCACATGTCAAATACTAAGATCCACTCTAGAGAGATTGTCTTGTTTGAAAAGTGTTTTTCTTCTTCTTTTATTTTCAAAAGTTTTGAAAATATCAATTAGAAGAGTTTTGAAAAATGTTTAATCAAAAGTTTTGAAAATATTGACTCTCTCTAAGTTTTATAATTGTGACAAATCATAAAAAAAGAGTTCATTGGATATCAAAGAATTAATTACACTGTTAATCCTTCAATAAATTATAGCTTTTTGACAAGTGTCAAGATCAAAGCTATCTTTGGGAAATTGTTAGGTAAGGAAAGGGTAAAATGTCTCAGGTTGTTATTTTTGGTCAATGGTTTGGCCTTCTTGTTTCTTTGATGTTCACTGATTTGATGGGGTAGCTTGTATGCTCCTCTACTGGAATTGTTCTCCGACTCCCAACTCTCATGGTCACACTCGGATTGTGCAATGCCTTATTAAGGAATTTGTGCGATCGCCTCAGCTGCACCATTTTTATATTCGAGCCACATTTTCAGGTTTTCAACTCGAATCCTCCTTTGGTTTCAAAACGTCATTCAAAATTTACGTCTTGAACCCCCCTTTGTTATTTTTCCTATCATGCATTAAAGATTTTAGAAAACCTTTTGCAAATAAAGATTAATCCTAATGGGCGGGATGAAATCTGAAGATATTCTCTTTTAGAAAATTCATGTATGATTAGAAGGGACTTTTTAAGGCACGTAACATAGGGCATGGTTCATGGTTATGAAAGAAAAGTATAAATAGGCTCAAACAAGTGTTTAAGGGAATTGAACTAAGGATCAATTCATTCTGATGTCTTCAATCCTGTATTGCTCAATTTGAATATGCTCATATGTGTCTCTCTTGATGTTCTTTGGATGCTCCATGATCTTTGAGCGAAGTGGTTCTGGAATGATTTTTCTTGATCAATCTCATGGTTTAAAGTTTGATACACCATTTAATTTGAGGGAATCTCATAGTTTGACATCCACTTCCCACGAAAGTTTTTTCTCTTCAATCGAATTCAACTGTTCAAATCTACTATGTACCCAATCAGCCTCATCAAGTTTCAATTCCATCAATACTCTCAAAGAATGAATTTATACTTCAACAGGTAAAACTTCTTCCATCCCATATACCAAAAACTGGTGTTGCCCCAATAGATGTGCGAATGTAGGTGCGATAAGCAAGCAATGCAAAAGGTAATTTCTCATGCCAATCTCTATATGTTTCAGTTGTTTTTGTGATGATCTTCTTGATGTTTTTATTCGCCGCCTCTACTGCCCCATTCATTTTCGGACGATAAGGAGTCGAGTTGTGATGTTTGATCTTCAACTTTGTGCAGACTTAAATCATTGTACAGATTCAACCCATTATCTGTAATAATCCTTTCTGGTATTTTATATCTGCAAATGATTTTTTTGAGAATCTACAAACTGCTCTTTTTGTGACATTAGCATAAGAGGCAACTTCAACCAATTTGGTGAAGTAGTCGATGGCCACTAAGATAAAACGATGTCCATTTGAAGCCTTTGGTGAAATTGCTCCAATGACATCGATGCCCCACATTGAAAATGGCTAAGGTGCATTCATGGAATGGTGAAGAAGGAACATGTATTTGGTAATCATAGATCTGACATTTATGACATCTTCGAGCAAATATGATGCAATCACCTTCCATAGTGGACCAGTAATATCCCAACCTCGTGATTTGCCTAACCATTGTGAATCTGTTTGCATGTGTTCCACAAACTCCTTCATGAACTTCTTCAAGTATTTTCTTGGCTTCAATTCTATCCACACATCTAAAAAACATCCGATCTTTGCTTCTTCTTTTTTGCTTTTTCTTTTTCTTTTTTTCTTTTTTTTCTTTTTGTTTTTTTTTGTTTACTTTTTTTTGTTTTTTACAAAATATCTCCATCGAGAACATACTCCATTGCCAATCTTCTCAAAGTTTATTTTTCATTCTCTGTTACTTCAACTGGATAAGCTCAATACTTCACATACTGGAGAATATCATAATACCAAGGGAAACTGTCTTCCTCCTCTTCCTTAATGTTGCAACAATGAGCTGACATTTCTCTTATAGACATTCGAATAGACATAATTCGAGATTGATCATCAGCCTTAAACATGGCTGCCAACGTAACCAGAGTATCCGCCATTTGATTTTCTTCACGGGGAAGATAATTGAAAGAAATTTCTTCAAACTCTTTGATCAAATTCATCACCAAGTCCTTATATTATATCAATTTGGAGTCTCGAGTCAACCATTCCTCTCGAAGTTGATAAATCACCAGAAAAAATCACCAAATACTTCCGAGCTTTTAATTTTACGCTCAATTGCTGCTTGAATACACAAGATACATGCTTCATATTCTGCCATGTTGTCCGTGCATTCAAATGTGAGTATACTAGTAAAAGGATAATGATCTCCTTCTGATGAAACTAGTATTGCCCTAATTCCATGTCCAACAACATTTGAGGCACCATCAAAGTTCATTTTTCAGGCCTAATTATTTGGAGCATCTTCTTCTGCTGCAAATATACTCATTAAGTACTCATTTGGAAAATCAAATTTTACTGGCTCATAGTCTTCTAATGCTCAGCTTGCCAGAAAATCAGCAATATCACCTCCTTTTACTGCTTTCTGATAGACTATGTCAAATTCGGATAACATTCGCCATCTTGCCATTCTTCCGGTTAAAGCAGTTGATTCCATAAAATATTTTAATGGATCTAGTCTTGATATTAACCAGGTTGTGTGATAAAAAAAATACTATCTCACTCTCTTAGTAGTTCATACCAAAGTGCAACACAACTTTTCAATTGAGGGATATCGACTCTCACAGTCAGTGAATTTCTTACTGAGATAGTAAATAGCTCGTTCTCTTCTTCCAATCTCGTCATGTTGTGCCAGTACACATCCCATTGACTTCTCAAAGACAGTCAAGTATAATATCAATGGTTTGTTTGGGATTGGTGGCATCAAAACATGAGCATTAATCAAGTAACTCTTAATTTTATCAAAACATTCTTGGCAACTATCATCCCATTCTCCTGGGTTTTTCTTTCTCAATAATTGGAAAACTGGATCACACTTTTCAGTTAACTTGATAGATGAATCTGGCAATATAATTTAACCTCCCCAGAAATCCTCGTACTTCTTTTTATGTTCTAGGGGTTGATAATTCCAGGATTACTTTGACTTGATCTTTGCACTTGGCATTTAGTTCACATTTTGGTATCTCCTCTAGATTGATGTCTTCACTTATGTGAGTAAATTTTTTCACCTTGCCCCCCAATGTAGAGGGTGATTTTTGGTTAGGGTTGAATCAGAAGAAAAAAATACTATAGGCTCAAAAGAGGACAACAAGGGATATATATATATATATATATACATATATGGATAAATGAAACAAAGCCTTTCATCATCTCATACAAAGAAGTCATTGAAAAGAGGTATCCCCAGGGGGATAGATTTTCAGGATTAATTTTATTCACATGAAAACAATGTAATTAATGCATGATAGAATTATTTCGAAGTAATTCTCCTTTTCTTCTTCTTGCTCCCAGCATGTCTCAATTATTTAGGCTCAACTTCAGAAAATTGATGCGAGATGAAGTTGTGTCTTATGGTAGGAAGGTTCATGCTCAAGTGAACACTTTGTACTCAATGTCTGCCAATTTTTTTGGTAGAAAAATGTTCGTTTTACGTCTAAAAAGATGATGGTGTGACTTTATTGACTCAAAGGTATCGGTATAGCTCTTTGTATCTCCGTAAATTATTCTGGGTAAAAAATCGAGGGATTTTTTTTAGGATAAGAAAAGTCTAATCTTGTCATATGTCAAAAATCTATAATTCTTGAAGAATTAAAAGAATCCTTAATTCATTCATCCTTAATTCATTCTATATTCGAAGAACTAAAGATTAAAATTTGTTCAATTATTCAACCTTAGAAGGTAGCATAAGTTCAGTTGTTTAAAAGATTAAACAAATATGAAAGACATAACAAAAACGTGTTCAAACAAAACAATGCTCTCATTGCTAATGGTAGATGCAATGCCCCTATTTTCTTCAATTGTCCATGCCCCTGAATCAATCAAGTTCTGGATCTCACGCTTTAGTGCCTCACAGTTCTCGGAGGAATGTCATGAGCTTCCTATGTGGTAAATGTATACTGCATTAGCATCATGCCCCTCAGGAATGAGGACTATTGGCTCAGATCATCCTTAAAGGCTTAGTCTTACAACCAGCTGAACGAGCTCCCACTGTATTGATTTCAACTTCTTGCTTCTATGTGATATCACGTGGTTAGGACCACTTCATCTAATCCTCCACAGATTAATTACATGTTTATAAGTGATTATGCAAAATACTTGAATGACTGCAGTGCAAAATACAAATGCAAAAGGTATCGATTTCCAAAAGTAATCATTCTTAGAAAGAGTTTCATTCTTCCAAAAGAACTTTCATCTTTACAAGAAAGATCAATTCTACAAATGCGGTTCGACCCTTTTATTTAGCTCCATGATCTCAGCCTTGATCCCAATAACTTTCTCCTCTTTCCAGAAATGATTCTGAATCCAGACGGTGAGTATTTAAATGCAGCCTCTGAATCGACTTCCCTCCAATTTGCGACAATTATTTAAGGATCAGAAGGTTTATGTCAAAATAGTCGTTGTAAGATTTATACCCTTGTAAAAGAAACCTTCTTGAGATAATGTCACGGAAAGATACACATTTTTATTGGATGTGCTCTTCTATCCAATCTTCAACTCTACTTGTAATCTTTACAAGCTTGCTTTTAAAGGATTAGATTTTCGGAAGTCTGGAATGAATTCTATCCACCTGGAAGCTTTCGAAGTCAAATAGAGCATTACTCTTATATTATTGGTGTCAAATCTTTTCTTTTGAAAGTGAAGCATTTTTATGCGGAATTTCGGCATCAGGCCAGAGCTTTAAACAACCTATCTTTACACAGAGGACATAAACCATGTTACCATGTTTCTTGTGAAATTTCTCTTTGGTAACTATTCTCTAAATATCCCAAAATCTCTATCAGCTCTTGTAGATCATTCTTGCTTGAGATTGACATTTACATTTGTGATTATCTGTGATACGTAATTCCCAGGCAAATTGTCTCCTTTCTCCCTTTGTGTTTCTTCAGACTAAACTTGAACTTCTAGATTGAGTTATTCCTTGTTATGAAAACTCTTTTCCATTTCAATGATCGCTCCTCTAATCTGATGATTACTTGGTTTAATCAACACCTTTATTTTATTCATGATGATCATGCAGAATGCAAAAATGCAAATATAGATGTAAAAGTGATACAATGCAAAGAAGGACGAAAAAATGGCATACACAAAAGAAATAAATTAGTATGGGCGAAATAATCAAATAAAATTAAAAGATGTTATTTAAAGATAAATATAACACCTACCCAATCATGATATCTACCCGATCATGCTTTTATTAGATAGTGATCCTACCCAAACATGCTTTCTACCCAAAATAATTATTTTCAATGAAATGATCCTAACTGCATGGTATCTAGTTCACATGCTTTTATTTAAAGTAAAAAGAAAGGTTCTGAAACGCTTCTCCTTTGTGTACACTTAATTTGGGTACCTACTGACTATATCTAGATTAACTGTTCTGAGGCTCACTATATGCATAGTTTCGGCTCTAATGGAAAAAAGGTACTCGAATTGTCCTTAATGTCGGTGCCCCCTTAGGCTACCAAACCCTCAATCCTGGTCCATTACAGGCTCATGTGGATAGAGTTCAATTCGAGAGGATACATTCCCTTATGTCCATGCGGAGAAACATTTTATCTCGCGTAGACATAAGGTATATGAACCCCAAAGATTACTTGCTAAAACCCATGCGGAGAAACAATTTATCTCACGCAGGCTAAGCTTTCACCTCAACTTAAAAGAGGCAAAGCTCGTAAGTGAGCTTATGGTATGCCAATGAACGTGATGTGTGTGATGAGGAACATTCAGCCCTTTGACTCTAAAGGAAAATGAAACTACTCGACAAAAACTTTGACAGATCTGAAAGCAAAAAATCAAAATGTTAGTATAACAAAAAAATGAAGCAATTACAAACTTCAATAAATGAATCATAAATTAACTAAAAACTCAAACTCATAATTTCCATCACAACGACTATATGTAAACTACTAACAGGCTGACTCTCAAAAAGTCCCTAGTAGAGTCGCCAAGCTATCGTAACCGTTTTCCGGCGGGACAATCGTTTAATTGTTTTTAAAAAAACAGTTACGATTTTAAATTTGGGAAAATCGGGTGATTTTGGATTAATTCAGAATAAATTGGATAGAGTCGTCATCGACCTTTGGGTTAGGTAGATCGAATACCTAAAAATATCTTTTAAAAACAATTTTAAGAAAAATCATTTTTAAAGACAAAAGACTAGTCTGCATTTACCAAAGATTCGATTAAAACGGGTTCAGGAGTCGGTTACACGTAGGGAAGGATTAGCACCCCCACAATGCCTAAAATTGATACTGTGTCGTTTACACGTTATCGTAATAGTAGAAACCCTGAATTGAATATAAAATTAAAATATGATCCTTTTATTAATTTATTTTGAATTATTAATTAAAAGAGAATTCTTTAATACGAAAAGAAATCTCGACAGTAGCAATCCTTTGTCGGAAAAGCTATTTCATCTATTTCTTATTCATAAAAAAAATTCACCCTCATTAAAAAAATCAAATCAAATATAAATTGAAAAAGGACATTCACATAAAACAAAATAAATTGTTATATAAAACACATTAAATCGTTAAATAATATCAAACGAAATAAATTTAACACTAATCATATACTGAAATACATGTAAGTAATATGATATATAAAATACATTATCTCACAATAAAATAATAAAAAAAAACTATGATATGCATGTGGTAATATGCGCATGTACAAAATATTTACATGCAAGTCAAGAACTAATATATAAACATAGAATCATTGGAGACTAGAATATAAACAAATGAAACTAAGCATACTAGGTCATTAAAAAGACTAAATAATAATAGTATTATGTTGGAAAGCTAAACAACAATAATTAGGACAAAAAAAGTAGGAAATATTAAACAATAAAACACTAATATGCAAACAAACTACAAATAATTCATGGAACCCACCATTATTTTCACACACTATTCAAGATTTTGCTTTGATCTTTCTGCTTCATGAAATGTAATTTAAATAAGTCCACAATGGAACTGAAAAGGAGTAACAAAAATTGTAGGCAAGTGCCGACAAGTTTTATAGCTACTTTATTTATATTTATAGGATAAAAATGTTTATATAAAATAATCATAAAATATGATCCTTTTATTTAATTGGTAATAAAATGAAATATAAATTCAAACTCAAAATATCTATCTACAAATGTGATGAGTTGAAATAAAAACTATTCATAATAAAAAAAATTAAATATAATGATAATTTACCCAAAAAAATAAATGAAAAAATATAATAAACATAAACACTCTCAAGACAAAAATGTAACATGCAGAAATTTAAAAGTTAAATGTCTAAATTCAGTAAAAATTATATACATTAACTTGGGACCATAATTAAACGTATATAAACTAATGAGACAAAATTATAAACACACAAACATTGACTTGATGACCTAAATAAATTACAAAGAAATATACAATGACCCGAATATCAAATAACCCTAAAAATTATAGTTAATCTAAATCAAGACAAACATAAAAGGCTAAATTAAAAATCATACCCTATAGATAGCCGTTTTAAAAACACTTAACTTTGAGTGACTAAAAGCTAATTTTCTCTCTAAAATTCGGTGGCTAAACAATAATTAACCCAAATATCTTTATATATATTCTAACTAAACACTAAACCTAATTGTAAGTGTATTCTAACCCTAAGCCGTGTCTCTCTTCTTCCCATCTCATACTCATGACTTCTCCTCTTTTCTTTCCTTTCATTTCACTCCCGAGAGTTCCGAAGCTCTCAACGCCGACCGCCATATGATTCAACCGATCAAGGTAACAATTAAGCCTCTCTTTATTTCTTATTTCTATTTTTATTGATGTAAAAAATGAAAAGAAACCAAAACAAAACACAAATACCATTCACACTAGTAAAATAAATCGAAAGACCTTTTGTTTTTTTGTATTTCCTGCGAAAATGAGTGAAGAACTCCCAATATTACATTGCTTTCGAATAAAAAAAATAGCTAGAAAGTAGAAGCCAACCCCATGTTACAATCCTTTTTCCCCCTTATGTTCGTATTTTTTTCTCCTCCCCTCAATCTGTTCAAACACCCTTTAATTTATGCTTGATATTCTCACCAAATCTTCATGGTTGCATCTTGATTTTCTTCGTATTTGGTAAGATACTGACTAATTTAGGTGAAATCATTAATTTGCTTGACTTTAACTGATTGAAGCAGGTAATCTATCATTGTAGATGATTTGTGCAAATCAATGCGTCAGTGTTGGCTCAATGGCTCGGCCATGGCTCATCGATGGCTCAGCTCATGTCTGGGAGTTGGTCTGCTGCTGATGGATTACTGAGTGGATCCGGTTCTTGGGCTTGAACTGGGTTGTAGCTTATAATTGGGTCACATTTGACCTGCACAAAAATATAAACACACTTAATAATAATAATAATTTAATAATATTTTTTTAACTCGGACAAAAACGGGTGTCTACAACCGCACACATAACGAAAGTACCTGAAGAAGGAACCCTTCCTAGCTGTCCCATTGCCATGGCCATTTGACCCATGTAGTTTGCCACATTTCCAGATGATCCCGAGGGACCAGGAGGTGAACCGTTGGTCAAAGTCTCAGCCAAAGATTGTTGCAATGCTTCCATTCCTTGTGACAAAGAATCTTCAGCCTGTTGGGATGACTGCTGCAACTTTTGGATATTCATAAACAGCTGCTCAGTTAGAGGCTCCAGTTGTTTTGAAAGAAGCTGCATCAACATCCATTATGTTTTAGAAATCATCAACAAACTAACAAGCGTTGAAAAGATGAATGCATCAGAGTCTACCTTAGAATAAAGAACAGGGAAACAACATAACTTAATATTAATCATTTACAATTAATTATGAACTTTGAGACTTACATGCAATTGTGCATCTATTCTAACAAACATGCCATGTTTTATAGGCATTTGTTTTACTTTTTTTAAGGATCTAAGCACCATATCCCTATAAACTCAAAGCCAAACACAAACACTATAGCAAAAGTGAATAATGCATGTAATATAGCTTCCAAATATATACAGTGAATAAATAATTAAACAAGTGTAGTTCATTAAGATAAAAAAGGAAAGTAAACAACACCATGATTATCACATATCAGAACCGCAACAGATAGTTTCAGTTCAAGGCTTCAAATCATGGGCCAAAGATTCATCAATGGATCATTTGAGTCAACTGCCCGATAACAAACAGTTTTAAATATTATGAATACTTTTAAGTAAAGTTACTGGGAGGAAAAGATGATGAAAAAATATTAAGAATATATTTTAACAATTTACGAAATAAGGGCTAAAGAGTTTCATTTCATAAAACCCAAAAATAAAAGTCAGCCTGATAACAAAATCCAGAATTTGATCTTAACTAGGGACATGATGTCCAAACACGCATAAACCAAGTTCCAAAGCTGGAAAAGGTCAAAGAGCAGAAAATGCCCCCCTCAAACATGTTGTCCTGGGTTAAAGTCCATCTGACACATGTATTGGGCCGGCCCTGTTTATTTCGAAAGAGGTATGGGGAAGTTTGGGCTAATAGAATCCCCTGTACACCATGGTCACCCAGGTTCCTTGACTTTTAATGCTTTTTGATTTTGGCTTTTACGAATTCGGGTTTCTCTATTAGTTTGTCGACTGTGCAAGATTTTATAGTTTTTCTTCATCTAAAAGTTTAAAGAGCAATGAGATTATAAACTTAGCATGTGTCATGTCATATTGTAATTTTTATTATACATCTTAATAAGCACCGATGATATCCCACTAATAAGGATTCAATTCGAATATATAGTTTATAATCTCATGGCTGCTATTCTCTCTTATGCGGCGGCTTCTTTAGTTTTCTTTTGTGATGAGGTAATATTACAAGTGCTTATCATTGCTCTTTTTAACCCTATCTGTATGTGTATCTGGTGGAACCTAGAAGCAAACTTTAGATTGTCTTTGGATGTAAAAGGCTGTTTTGATCTGAAATTGCAGATGGAGATGATGGGATGAAAGATAGTTCCTTTCCAAACCGTGACGAATCATCTCCTATAAATATGAAATTAAGATCATTGGCTATCCATAACTATTTTTCGACCAATTCGAATGAGTCGTAGCTTGCACAGAAAATTCAGCTCCACTTGTTAAGATGCTCAACACTTACCATAAAGCCGCTGGAGATTTCTGGCCGAACTTCATTGTTGTTGATTTTCACCAGGTTCTTCAACTGTGAAATTGAATCTCATACAACCATATACTATTGATGTCGCCAATGGTCATCTCACATGTGGATGTATAGCCTATTGCAAGATCTGTAAACATTTCATATGCAACTGATGTTTCCCAATTCCCTCTTTGCTCCATTGACTCTCAATATCTTGCACTTTAACAGTTGATAGTTGCATTTGGCAGGCCAATGCTACATCTGGCACCTGCAAAGTCCTGCCAATGTTGCCGCCTCCGCCTGCTGCCGCTGCTCCAAAGACCACAGAAAATTCTCCACTGTTCAACTCCAACTTTGCTAATATGCATGCCAGACCTGTCCCATTGCGGTGGTTGTTGGCCATAATTTTGACTAAAATCCTCTTGTTACAGATATATGGTAAACCACAAGTTTGCCTGTTTATATTTCATTCTTAGATTCGAAGATTCAAGTCACACGACTGTCATTGTACAGAGCAACTCCTCGATTTCCTCAAGTTGTTCTGTTTAATTTGCAAGAGCAATTGTTGATGTACTAATGCTTTTTATTTATTATGTAGAATAATATTCATTTGACATTGATATTTACTTTGTTTGACCTCTCAACTAAAAAATTATACTACTTCAACCACAACAAAGTGACCAAAAGATGTAGGGGATTATGGTCTACAGGCTATATTGGCAGAAAATAAATAAAAATATATAGGATAAACTATGTATTTAGTTATCACCTATTTTCATAGTTCCGTTTTGTTCTCCCAATTTTTTTTTAAATTACGCATAATATTAGGTTTTGGTTCAGTTTTGGTCACCTACGGTTAGAAAATAGGGAAAACTACTTTAGATACTACTGAACTTTGTCTGCTAACTTGTTTATACCACTGAACTTTGTCTGCTAACTCGTTTATACCACTGAACTTTTAATTTTGTCAATTATAAGAATAAACTTTAGTTTTACATTCAATTATGTCACTCTGTCGTTAAGTTAATAATGGGAAATTGATATGGCTAACGGATGCAGACGTTGAATAACATACCAAAACGATGTCATTTTGATGCAGTTGTTCTAATGCCTAAAATGACGTCATTTTAGACACTGAACTTTAGGGGTGTATTAATTTTGTCACTAAACTTTTCAACAATTTACTTTTTTGGCACTATACTTTTCAGTCGATAGCCAATCACCGCCCGTTATCGATAATCTTTCACGACAAATCGATACCAAAATGTTTGCATTTCACTCCTCATTCTTTTCATATGTTTATTATTCCACGAAACACACTCAAAATCAATGAAATTAAATTAAATAAATCTAACATTTTTTAGATGTTTGGAGGCTTTCTTAGATTTACAAGATTTTGGGTGTTTGTTCGAAAATCTAAACGATAAAAAACAACATTTCAAGAAGACGAACAACATATTCAAAACTAGGCTCATCAAATGGTCATTGAAAAATATCAGAGTATTAATACGTCAAACTTTTCAATAGGTTTTCATGGATTTTCATAGAAGAAAAAAGAGGAGTGGACTACGACAATTTTGATATAAATTTTGCGGCGAAATATGACCAATAACGGGCAATAACATAATTTACCCAAATAAATAATTATCTTAAACGCGTTAACGTCACAGAAAATAACATAAATGCAACATAAGTTAGATGGATTGAAAGGTCTAATCGAAGGTCTGGCTATCAACTACAGTTTTATGTGTTTATGAAGATTGATGTTGGGACCTTAATATGTATTAACGATAAGACCATCCAACTACTGCAACTCAATGGCCAAGCGTAGTTTCATAGTTCATAAATGGGCTCATCATCCAGAATTTAATTTGTATAGTTGAGGATCCAATTGTTCAGTGACAATTTGATTCTGAATCACATGATTAAACTTAAAGTTCACTGTCCCACCTATAAAACAAATCGATCATTCTGTACATGCTTTAGAAGTTACATCAGATATCTAGTAGAAGCCATTGACACGGCAATAAACATCGAAAAATAACGAAAGGGATCATGTAATTGGCATTCCAAGATGTTAAACAAGAAACCAAGAATGTGCAATTCACCTCAAACAACTTCGGATTATAGCCGATGCTTTTCTTCTTCGCATTCATGGTATCACGAAAGCATGATTATGCACCATCAGCATGTACTGCAACTTCATGGTGATCCGAGTCTGCCACCATTTTCTCTGCCGATTCATTCTTAGTGCTGTCACAATGTAGTGTCCTGCATCCCTTCCGGCTCTAGTATTATCCTGAAAAAAATTGCTTAGACCAATGAATCAAAAGGGATTCCTCTAGCGTCAAAATTAAAACTTCGGTTTCCTCTACTTCTAATGGACACGGTTTTGAACACCATGAAAAAATGTATTAAAGTTCAAGAACATAAACCAGATATATCAATTTGCATGATGAGGAAAATTCTAAAATCTATGCACTATAAATAATATTCATAGCAACGAAACAAGAGTAACAGTTTGCTACACATGCATTCTGTACTCATGAAGCTGGTTTCATGTGGATTCTGCAATCACATCTGATGTTTGTATTATCAAGCACTACACGACTTGCATTGCAATTTTTAGAGAAGTTACAAGCGGAGTTGTGTACTTACATCTTTGGAGGGGGATTCTTCAGCTTCAAGCATGTGTATGACATGTGCCATATTTGGTCGCTTTTGCGGATTTGAGTCTACACATCTTAAAGCTACAAGTAGAGCTCGCTTCAATGCTCTTGAAGTAGGTTTTTTCAGGTAGCTTGGGATCCAATACACTCCCTCTGGATTCCTGTTAGCAACCATCTTCTTAAGCCATTCAATTAAGTTCACCTGGAAATATCTAGACTTTTACTCAAAAAGCAACACCAGAGAGCAACAAGGAATAATCTTTTTGCATATACAACCAACAAAATTTTATTGGATTAGATATGTGGTACGAACCTCTTCTGGAGGCCGGCTATAATCAGCCGGATTCCTCCCGGTAATTATTTCCATAATAAGAATCCCAAAGCTATACATATCACTTCTTTCATTCAGCATACCAGTGCTAGCATATTCAGGAGCTACATAACTACAATAAAAGACGAAACTACCGGTTAGAAATGACCAAGTACACAAAAGCACAGGTGCAGGCAGATTGAAACAGAGGCATTATACAAGTCCAAATTGAATACACTAGTTTTTTTACATTTGGTTTTTTATTATTATATTTATTATTTTTATTTTTATTACTATTACTATTATTATTATTTTTATTATTAATATTATTATTTTATTACACTTCAGGCCCGGAGGCCCAACTCTGGCCCGATTACAACCAGGCCCAACCAGAACCGGCCTAGACCAAAATAAAACCCTAAACATTTAGGGTTTTAGCTAGGGTTTCTAAACCCTAGCACTGCTGCCGCCGCCTCCAAGATTCCTGAAGACCAGCCGTCGCCTCTGCCAGGTGGTCCAACGTCCAGCTGCCGACACTCCAATACTACGCCACCTCGCCGCCGAAGCCTCTAGAAGCTCTGCTGCCACGACTCTGATCGTCCACGTTGTTGCCTATGGTGAGTCACCACCATAGTTATGGTGACTCACCGAAAGCTTCCTAACCACACCTGCAAAATAAAGGAACAGAGAGGAAGAACCGGAGATAACAGAAACGAGAGCAAGAACCCGAAAAGACCACAACAACAAGTCAAACAAAACCCATAGCAACAAATCAAAAAGCAAAGAGAGAATAGAGGAAGAAAACTTACCACCGAGGAAGCTACGCCGTCGTCAGAACCTCCACACGCCGCAAAAGAAATTGAAATACCGAGAGTATTTTTGTAGATCTAGGTAACTACAAGGCTTTTTAGAGAAAAAGGACACCGGATTCGTCTTTAGGACGTTCTGATCTTTATCTTGGGAATTTTGAAATTTTTCGGCCACCGGCAGCGGTGGTCGGCGGTGGTTGCCGACGCCGGAGCACGGCTGCCGGCCGGTGGTCTCTCTCTCAGTTTTAGAGAGAGGCGAGAGAGTTAAAAATTCTCTCTCAGTTAAAGACAGAAGAGAGAAATAGGAAATGAGGATGCTGGCCCGAAGGGCCAGCCGTTTAGGGTATTTAAATACCCTTTCTCAAACGACGCCGTTTTGGGGAGGGTATTTCTGTAATTTCATAAAGGGTAAACCCCGTCCGCAGTGCTCCAAGTTTGTATACCTTGCAATTTAGTCACTGAAAGCAATTTTTGATTATTTTAATTTAGTCTTCTAATTTTATTTTATTTTAATTTAGTCCTTATCAGCATATATATATATATTTAGGTAAATATCAAATTTAGTCCCTCATAGTTTAATAATTATTATTTTAATCCCGTATTATGAATTATGGTTAAATTACACTTTTAATGCCCACCTTTTATATATTTCGAATTAGGACTCTAGTTTTATAATTTTACATTTTAATCATTAAATTTTCATTTTTGACTATTTATTTTTAATATTTTACATTTTAATACTATATTTTTAATTCCTTTTATTTTAATCATTATTTGCAATATTATTTTATTATTATTATTGCTTTAATTATTATTTCATTATTATTATTATTATTATTTATATAAATAAATATATATATATAATAATATTTGTTTATTTATACTATTTGTTTTCTATTAAAATCCTATATTTCATAAATTACTTTTAATAATCATATTTTAATATATATTTATTTTTCAATATTAAGAAAAAGACTGTCTTAAAACACCTAGAAGTCCGTTTTCTGATATTTTTACTAAATATCCTATTTTTATAAATCCTATATTAACTTTTAATAAATGTTTTATTTATTTTTATATCAAAGAAAAGAGCTGTCTTAAAGCACCTAGAAGTCATTTTCTGATATTTCTAAATAAATAAATATCTTATTTATATTAATATAATTTCATAAAATCATAAATTTGAAATAAAAAAAGATTATAAATTAAATATATCTTTGAATTTTTAATTTCTAATAATAGAGACAATTTATAATTAAAAAGTACCAATTTTGGGCGTTGTAGGGGTGCTAATCCTTCCCTAAACGTAACCGACCACGAATCCCTTTTTATTATTAAAAAGAACGAATTTTTGGTTAAAACGCAGATCAGTTTATCTTTTAATCGATGTTTTCTTAAAAACTCTTTTAAAGGATGATTTTTAGGTATTCGACCTACCTGACCCAAAAGGCCGATGGCGACTCCCAAATTATTTTAAAAACCATTTATTCACATCACTTTTCCCGCCAAGTAAAAAATTTGTGCCCGGACGAAAACCGGTTACGACAGCTTGGCGACTCCGCTGGGGACTGGTTAAACTTTAAAATCAATTATAAATTGTCTCTATTAATTATAAATTAAAAATTCATATATTTAATTTATAATTCTTTCTTTTTCAAAATTTTTATATATACTTATTATTTTCATAATATTTATATGTATATTATTTTTTAATTTTTTTATTTTATTTTCAAGTATTTTATTTTCATTATTTATTTGTTTGTCAGAGGTTTGAACATTTCTCCTCACACACAATACGTGCATTGCATAACATAAAGCTCTATAATTGAGTTTTGTCCCTTTTAGGTGGGAGTGAAAGCGACGTCTTCGTGAGAATTTATTCTCCGTGTCAGACCTAGCAAGTAACTTTCGGGGTTCATATGCTCTATGTCTTCATGAGAATTTATTCTCCGTGTCAGGCATAGAGAAATGTGTCCCCTCGAATTGAACTCGATCTGTTTAGGTCTGTAATGGACTAGGATTGAGGGTTGACAGCCCAAGGGGCATCAACAAGGACAATTCGGGTACCTTTACTCCTAGAACTGAAACCCTGCATATAATAAACCCTAGCACTTCACCTGATCTAAGACAGTATTGAACCTCTGTCCGTAGGTGTACACAAAGGAGAAATAAGTTCTAGCTTTTAATTTATTCATTATTTATTTATTTTTTCTGAATAAATGCCTGCGAACTAAAAATCATGTAGTTAGGTTAATTTTTCCAAACAAAGCATGGAACTAGAAAGCATGAGGTTAGGATTTATACTTTGATAAATAGGATCTTTTCTTTCCATTAATTGGTACTAACCAATTTCTTTTTTTCACTTCTCATTTTTTTCATACATATTGTTTGCTTTAAACTTGTTTATATTTGATTTCTTTTATTTGCATTGCATGATCATGGCATAATCAAAAGGTGTTGACTTGAAAGACTGTTCATCAAATTGGAAAGAAATCGTAAATGGACAAAAAGTTTTATGATCAAACAAAATATGATGCGGCCAAGGAAAGACATCCTGAAGAAACTCTGAAGATAGAAATTAGCAATGCACACAGAGATCATGTTATATTAATACCAAAAGTACTCCACAAAGATTCTGCCAGATTGATACCAAAAGCAGTCTATGGTAAGAGCATCAGTCAGGGCATTCAGAGTGGAGGAGGTTTTTATGAAGCTCAAGCATGTTATTTGAAGGACTTGAACGACCAAAACAAGAAATTGAGCACAGAAATGGAAGCCATGCATGAAGATTTCCAGAAGATTAGTCAAGCCTTTCAAAATGCTGGCATAGGAAACACCCCAGAAGATTGGATCACAGGGGTCACCAAGCTGAAAAAGAACTGCAACATATATGAAGATCTTGTTCAAGAACTTCTTGGACAGAAAGGTTCTCTTACAAGGGAAAATGAGCAACTCCGAGAAGTGACACAGAAGATGAAGGAGAATGTCATGGAAGAAGTTGCAGTCCAGACAAGCAATATGTCCCTTAAGCTGATAGACTAATTTGGCTTTGGAGAAGTTAGGAATGAAATATATCCCTATATGTAAAGTTTTGTTTGATGTACCGAAACTTTTGCGATCAATGAAATCTGTTCTAAGATAATCACTCTTGAGTAACACCTTTTCATACATGCATTTGTATTTTTGTATTTTCATTTTGCATTTGTTGTTTGCTTTTGTATTAAATAATTTACATTTACATTTTTACATTTGCATATTTACATTTGGCATCTTTGCATTTTTTTATGTCATAATACATTAAAACATTCATTCATTAAAATAAGGATTTCAAACGAAGTGATCTTGGTTTTTCCTTGAAGCAAGAACGCTCAGCACGACACAAGAAAAATGTATAAAGAAACTGAAGATAGGCTAGCCAAATTTGAGATAGAGCAGAAAGAAATACAAGAGGAATTGAGGATCAAGTTGGCACAAATTAAAGCTAATATCACAAATTCTCATATCGATCTACTGAACAATATGAAAGAAATGATTGAGAAGCACCAGACAGCTGGAAAGAGTCTTGTTGAAAACCCCATAAATTCTTTGGGTGTTACACCTGTTCACATTCCTGAGTTCACCTCTGTACCCCAGGAAATTCAATCACCGATTTACTTCGCTGTTAAGAACTCACCATATCAAGCTAGAGCATCATTCCCCACTGATTGTTCTACTACTTCTGAGTTGAAGCCTGATGAATTTTGTATTAGTAATGAGGTCCTTGACCTAAACAAATCAGTTGAGAAGGAAAAATTCACTCAACGACTGGAAAATATAGAAGATGTGATAAAATCTATAGAGACAGTTGAGTCATTTTATGGGTTTGATGCCAAAGAACTAAGTTTGGTCCCTGGCCTGGTTATTCCACCAAAGTTCAAGGTTCCAGATTTTGAGAAGTATAATGGAACCACATGCCCTTCATATCATATCACTATGTATTGTCATCATATGACTGGCTATGTAGAGAATGAAAAGTTGTTGATCCACTGTTTCCAAGACAGTTTATCTGGGTCTGCATCCAGATGGTATAATCAGCTAAAACGTACTCAAATACGTTCTTGGAGGGATTTAGCTCAAGATTTTTTGGGTCAATACAAGCACATGACTGATATGGTCCCTGATCGAACAATGTTGCAAAGCATGAATATGAAGTGCAATGAAAGCTTTCGACAATATTCACAACGATGGAAAGACATTGCTTCTCAAGTACATCCACCATTGACTAAAAAAGAGTTCAATATTTTGTTCATCAGCACATTAAAATTTCCTTATGTTAATCACATGATAGGGGTTGTCCTTAATAATTTCTCTGACATCATCATAAGTGGAGAAATCATCAAAATGGCTATCAAGAATGGCAAGATAAGAGGCTCTGACAATACTAAAGTCAAGAAAGAAGTTGGAGTTAATACAGTGAGGTCTTATTCAGTTAAACATGGTGCCAAACCTTATAGAGTGATCAAGAAGAAAAAGAATGTGCAGGGATTTCAATTTCCTCCCTTCCACTGTTCGAGTGAAAAATTGCATCCAAAAATGCTCTCAGCCAGATCAATTACTCCACAACTTGATCAATCACAGTGGCCTCCAAATGAGAATTGGACCTATAAGGAAGTTCCTTGGATAAATCAGACTGGAATTCCAAATTGTTCAGCTAAGGTTCCTGGTAACCTTAAGGGAAATTTCCAAGACCCTTTAGAGCAAGCAATTCAAAAATGCAAGATAAAAGAAGGGGTTAAGGTTCAATGTTCAGAAACCGTTGTTGCAACAGAAACTAATGTAACCAAATCTTACGAAGGATATCGGGCACAAGAAAATGGGAAAAGAAATCAAAAGGCTCCCATGGATGTAATTCGAGATTGGCCTATAGGTATAAGAAAGAATGAGGCAGATATAACCCAGAAAACACCTCAGATACATGTATCAGATTTTCCGAAAACTAGTAAGGTAAAGGACAACTTAAGAAATCTGGTTAATATTACCCCAGTTATAGCTGAAATGGGCATTCAGAACCCCCTCGATAACATGAGAGTATTCATTCGTTCAGAACGATCAAAGAAAGTGATAGCCTCGCGAGCGAGAAAAACTCTGAAGGTGTTTCAAGAATCTATCTCAGACTTGTACCCTCATTTGGTTAAAGGTCAATACATTACACCAAGATTGGTGAAGGTGTCACCAAAGCCTTATGCCCATTGCTATGATCAAAATAGCTTTTGTAATTTTCACTTGGGAGTATCTGGACATTCAACAGGGAATTGTTGGTCACTGTTAAAGGAAATAGAGACGCTCGTCGACAAGGGAGTCTTGACACAAGAAATGATCAAGAAATGGGGGGCAAATAAGGATAAAAATCCTGGGCCAAGTACATACCCAACAATAGAGGAGTAATGATGCATAAACAAGTGGAAGTGTTATCTATCACTGTAGTACTTTCTATTTTCAACATCTTGTTTGAATATGTTTTTTGTTCCTTTCTCCGCCTTTTGTGCAATAAATAAATATGTGTTTCTTTTATGGTTATGAGGAAGGAGTCAAATTTTAATCTTGAGATTATTGAGTATCAAGTAGATTAAATATTCTTTTAATTTTTCAAGAGTTATAGATCTATTGGCAAGTGGTAAAATTATATCTTCAATATCCCATCCAATGCCAATTACTCGACCCTTACCAAAACCAAATCTTGACACTACATTTATCTAAGACTCTGAAGAAATGTCTCTACCTGTTTTTGAGACACCAACTCTAGATGTTTACCTTATCAGATAGAGTTAATTGATGATATTACCTTCCACTATATACTTGACTTTAAGAGTCACACATTTATCCTTCCAAACACAAAACCATCATAAACCAAAAGACCTCAAAAGAACCAAACTTTCAATTATCCGTGAATTTTACTGCAAGAAGAGATGAGATGAGGCATCATGGACCAACTCATTGATGATAATTTCGAGTGATTATGGCATACTCAAAGAAGAAGGGGAAAGTGATTGATTGAAATAAATATATCATACATTAATTACATTTTTCATGTAAGTAAAATTAATCTTGAATATTCATCCCCTGGAGATACCTCTTTTTATAAAGGTTTCTGTGTATGAGATGACGAACGACATTGTTTCATTTATCCTTTAATATATATATATATATATATATATCCTTTGTTGTCCCCACTTGAGCCTGAATGATTTTTCTTCTGATTCAACCCTAACCAATGATCACCCTCCACATTAGGGGGCAAGGTGAAGGATATTTGCTCACAAGAATAAAGATTGTCAATACATTTTTATTACGAAGACAAGTTTCCATGAAGTCAAGAAAGTTTTGAACTACAAGGTATGTCAAATAAAGAGTGCTTGAAGATCAATCCAATCAAGAGTAATGGAAAACCTCCAAAATGCAAAAGGAAAAGGAGGTGCTCAAAGCAATTGAAGTATTATACTCATCCAGCAAAGAAAGAAGAAGGAAAAAAGAAAAATGGAAAAGAAAAAAAAGAAAAAAAAAGAAGAAGAAAAAGGAAAATTGAATCAAGATGGGTGACTTATTGAGCCTCAAGTTACAAGGTTGATCAAGTACGAACAAGAAGAGCAAGAAATGCTGGAGATATGAGAAAATGGAAATGAATCCAAAATTTGGCAGTCTAGAGGGATCCAAATGATGGAAAAATCCCCAATAAAGCATATCCAAGTTAAGCAAGGCAAGGTGAAGGCATCATAATAAATTGATCCTTGGTTTGATTACCCTTAAACACTTATTTGTGCCTTTTTATCCCTTTCTTTCGTAACCATAAGCCATGGCCTACGTTACGTACCTGAAAAGTCCATTCTAATCATACATGGATTTCTAAGTAAAAGAGGGTATCTTCAGAATTCATTCCGCCTCTCAAGATTGTTTTTTATTTGCAAAAATTGGTTTTTAAAATCTTTAATGCATGATATGAAAAATGATAAAGGGGGGGTTCAAGATGTAAATTTTAAATAACATCTTGAAACCAAAGGAGGATTCGAGTTGAAAACCTAAAAAAGGTGGCTCGAATAATGAATGGTGCAACAATGACATAAGAGACGATCTTAATGAAGCACCGCACATCCCAAAGACGTTCATGAGAGTCTGGAAACGAGAAGCATCTTTACAAGATGAGCATAACAACTATTTCTTCAAATTAATGGAAGCCCAAAGAGACATATATGCTGGACTAACTTGAGAACCTGAGAGACCTTACTTTACCAGAATCAACCTACACCTCAAATCAGTCAATAATTTTGACACTTGCCATATGACTATGATTTTTGAATGATTTAAAAGTGTAGTTGATTTATTTGATATTCATTAAACTCATTGTTTATGATATG
Source organism: Hibiscus syriacus (assembly GCF_006381635.1). NCBI lineage: Eukaryota > Viridiplantae > Streptophyta > Magnoliopsida > Malvales > Malvaceae > Hibiscus > Hibiscus syriacus. Next base: position 6,963,600 of record NW_024063533.1, on the reverse strand, counting down.
ATTCTATTGTGAACCTGAGAAGGGCAATACTTTGTAAAATTCTTTCATTCTTCAATAAACAAAGGAGGAAAAAACATTTTCAAACAGGACAGTCTCAAATGAGAAAGGTTCTTGAAGCAAGTTGATGCATGTTCTACCTCTGTTATAGAAAAAGAATGAACGAGGCCAGAATGGTGAAGCATTTCACTTCCTTGAAAGCAAGTGGTCCAAGAAGCCAGAAAGTCTGAAGAATAGTACCTAGAACACTCTCCTGTGACATCATCAGCAATCCATCAGGAACGATTACCCTTAAGTCCCATTAAGGTGTATTATGGGAATGAACAAGTCAACAACTGCACTCTGATTATACTGTGATATTGGCTCAAGTCTTGATAAATCATTGCTACTTCTTCTATGCCGATCATTTTCTTTGTCAAGATGATATCCATTATGTCCTTCAGAAGATTGTTGAATTTGAATTTGAGGACTTATGGCACAGAATAAGACATTGGAACAGAATCTACCCTTATAGGACTTTTATATAGGGTAACATTGGTTACAGGATTCCAAAAGTTGAAGATAACCAGTTTTACTGTCAACTAAACCGTTCCATGATTCGAAAAGAGTGGGATATATTGGAGCAGCTGAAGAGAGAGTTGTCGTAGCAGTCATTGCAAGAAAATGCACCAACAAAAAAATCTTCTAGTTCATCCTGATGATGTTTATTTCTTCCAGTAAGGTTGTTACGCTTGATGCCACCGACAACAAGATCGAGTCCGTTAAATCTACTCATCAATTGCTCCAACTGATTATCATTCAGTTTTTGCACATCTATTTTCAAAGATATGCCAAGACAGTAGAAGGCGACCTTTGCATCACTGATCCCAGAAAAAAGACAGGACATTGATACCACCATGGAACATGTCTCTATACAGATCCTCGTGCATGGTTTTTAGGGAAGCCTAGAAGCATTTCCACCTCATCAGGTTTAAGTGGAACAATTTTATTCATTCCAACCCATACCAGATTCCATTTTTAGCACTCATCAAGAACATACTTCTGGACACTCGAAGGTGGCTCATTGTCATAAGCTTCAAGAGCCTTACAGATCATTTCTGTCAATTTGGAACTTCCTGTACATGTTTATAAACAGTTCAACTTTGTTCTTGGATCCCAGGAAGGCCATCATTTCTTTGTCAATGGAAAAATATCATGTATAGTTCGTGGAGAAAACAAGATAAGAGGAAATCTGTTCTCAATTGGCATATTATGAATATAGCCTATTTTCAGCTTCCTCTACATGTTTATAAATAGTTCAACTTTGTTTTTGGATCCCAGGAAGGCCATCATTTCTTTGTCAATGGAAAAATATCATGTATAGTTCGTGGAGAAAACAAGATAAGAGGAAATCTGTTCTCAATTGACATATTATGAATATAGCCTATTTTCAGTGTAATAGCATGAAAATGCTTTGAATCTACAAATTCTAGCTCTACATCGAATAAGTACTGTGATATCCCAGTCCAAACATTACCTGGAGCAAGTGCCACGTTCTCTTAGTAGAAATAAGGAGACCCAATAGCATCTTCTGGAAGTGTTCTTTGAGTTATCTGATCTGATTTGGTATGAACCCCAAAACCAATCATTGGATTTGAAAGATGAATTTGCTCATAGTAGAAATAAGGAGACCCAATAGCATCTTCTGGAAGTGTTCTTTGAGTTGTCTGATTTGGTTCAGTAGAAACCCCAGAACCAATCATTGGAATTGAAAGATGAATTGCATGATCGTCTTCATTAAGAAGCTTCTTTTCAAGCTTCCTCTGCTTCTTCATTTTCAAAAATCATAGCCCAAGTTTCGCCTTTACTTGTAATTGGGGTCATTGTATAATGAATTCCTACCTTCTACTGAAAGAAGTACGTCAGCAGCCTTAGCCATTTGATCAGCACATATAAAATCTGTCAACTCTGCAATTGATGAATCTGGACCACATCTCTCCATGGCTATTGAAGCCTCAGCCTCTGAGAATCCCATTTTTGTCAAGTATAACAGTTTACTCTCCTCATTAGAATCAGAATTCAGGATTTCCTCAATATCAGAAGAACTATCAATATCTGTGAAATCATCTTGAAATATTGCTTCATAATCAGATGAGTTGTTATCAGAATCAACATGTTGTATGGATGCAGATTTTTCAAAAGCCTGTACCACTGTATATGTAAGTCTTGCTGTTGCATCAGATTACTGTTCACATAAATTGGTTTCTCGCCCATAGAAAAGTATATTCCAGAAATAGCCTTCACTGAAAACAAGGTTCACTATGTCAGCCTGGAATGAATTACCAAGCAATTTATACTACTCTGTCTGACTAGACCCCTCCAGATACAGAAAATGGTCACCTCATTCAGAAGACACAAATCTCAGACGTTTCTGTCAGAATGATTGAGTACTTCTTAAGTTTGTGACAACATGAAGAGAATTCCTCCAGTTACTTGACAACACTACTGTTAAATGACACCAGAATGAGAGTATTCAAGATAAACAAATTTGGGGCGCGAATAAAGCTACAAGTACCTACAACAGTTCATTGTCAAAATTGGACCTCGTGGGGATCATGACATTTCAGTCAAACAGACATTGAGAGTGAATCAGACAAATCTAGAGGGACATCTTGAGGGCCCATTTCAATCAGAAAGAGAATATTGGGGCATTTTGAAGGCTCACAACAATATGAATATTTGGGCATTCTTGGAGGCTCATCTCAACAAGAAGTAATGTTGAGCACACTTTTAACATCTGTAACATCAAATGTTGGGGCATTTTAAAGGTTCCTTCAGACAGATCCATGTGGGGGCATTTTGAAGGCTCAGATTAACAAGAAGCAAATATCGGGGCATGCTGAAAGTCCATTTCAATCAGAATTAGGATTGTTGATGCATTTTTGAACGATCGTATCAACAAATACTAGGGCATGCTGAAGGCCCACATCATCATGTGTTAAAAATCATTGACTTGAGCAGATATTTCCAATGAGACAGAAAAATATGAAGAATGAAAATGGTGAAACAATAACAGCCAATCTGACTACACATAATTGCTTCGTTCATCAGGCAGTTGCATTAGGGTCCTGTTGTTGAACAAATATTTATTCAGCAAGTATGGTTTCAAATACCCAATCTTTTTAAACCATGTGTCACATGACAGTGTGTTCTTTGTTAAGCTACATCATGGTTGCATGAATAAAAATGGTCCCTTTGTAGACCATTCGATCCAAGGATCAGTTCCTCGAGACCTCGAAATCTGAATTTGGCCTTTTATGTGTCGGTGATAATTGAAAATATTTCTTTGAGATTCCTGTCAGTTAGTTTCAACCATACTGTTGAGGTTACGAAGCTGTTTTTCATATCAATTTTGTTTACTTGATGACATTGAAGAGATAAGCTCATGTATATTGCTCTTTCCCGATGTTACTGGGGTTATCATTGCCAGCTAGACTGAACCGAGTTTTCATCTATTTGGTTTATCATGTGCGTTTCATCCCCAGCATCAAGAATTCTACGGATATCTTTCCATACATGGCTCTTATAGTGGGTGTGTTTCTAATTCCTACAACGCTCATTACAGAAGAAAACGTGATCAATATCACATTTACCCTTGCCTGAGACAATATCAAGATCAATTGGTATCTCTTATTCAATTCATCACTAGCATATCTTGAGAATTTGATCAACTTTTTGGTCACACCAGCATCTCATTTGTATTCCTATTAAGTTTTGTTCTCAAGTGGTCTTGTGACGTCATTCAAAAGCTTTGAACACTAGGCAAAGAGCTTCAATGATTGAGAAATCTTGGCAGAAGCCACAGAAAAGGATGAATGTGTTGTCAAATGCTTTACGAACGTCTGAGCAGAAACCACAGGAAAGGATGAATGTGTTGTCAAATGTTTTACGAACATCTGAGCAGAAACCACAGGAAAGGATGAATGTGTTGTCAAATGTTTTACGAACATCTGAGAAGAAGCCACAGGAAAGGATGAATACGCTGTCAAATGTTTTACGAACCTGCTATTCTGATGCTGAACCAATGTTACGATCATATGGTTTCCATTTATTGATCCAAGATGAAGTCTTTCTTCTTCAACCCCAAGATTATAAGATGAGATATGATGAAGATTTCTTTCCACAGAAGGGAAACAGAAATTTTAACAACAAGAAACTAGTGGAGCCAACTATGGTTGAACGACATGTTGTTGTTAAGCATCTCGATATGATATGGTCCAAGTTACCGTATTCTAGATTGGATTAGAAGTGGAGACATGAAAGGAATTAGGATAAATCCTCCTTATGATATGTTTCAAGAGTCAAATCAAAACAGACTTTACTCTTCTAATTAATCCCTGCTGAGTCAGGTATATCTACATCTACACTCTTTAAAGATGATAGATTCCCTTTTTAAAGATGACAGATTCTCTTTTCAAAGATGAAAGCTTTATCGGATTTCTGCACAACTCCAAGCAAAGAAAGTTGGTTTTATCCAAGACAAAATGGGGCATCAAGGTCATAGTTCTGACTACGACAAGAGTTCCACAAATGAAACAATTCTTCTGAGACTTTCATGAAGCAAAGAAGACATAAAGATACAAGTTGATCAGATGGTTCTTCAGAAATGCAAGCTTGATAGCATAAGTTGCTACACTGATATCTAGAGGTGACCCTGGCAATAAATGATGAAGTGGAGGAAAATCGAGTTCACCATTTTGAAGTCAAATGAAGATTGCATCAACATTCATGCATCATATTTAGACATTTGCAAAATAGGAGCATTTTCATTTATTTTATCCATGTTGAATATTTGACAGGAATTTTAAAGATTTTAGCAAAGTTCAAATCCACCATTCAATGGATCAACATTTCTGGAAGAATTCATAATGAGAAGAACTCATCTGAAGAATGAAGAAGAAGTTCATAATGAGAAGAACTTGTTCAACTTTTCGCTTGAATTCATTATTCGATGGATCAGCATTACCAGGTCGAGTTAATAATGAGAAGAACTCATCTGAAGAAGAAAGAAGAAGTTCATAATGAGAAGAACTTGTTCAACTTTTCGCTTGAATTCATCATTCGATGGATCAGCATTACCAGGTCGAGTTCATAATGAGAAGAACTCATCTGAAGAAGGAAGAAGAAGTTCATAATAAGAAGAACTTGTTCAACTTCTTGCTTGAATTCATCATTCGATGGATCAGCATTACCAGGTCGAGTTCATAATGAGAAGAACTCATCTGAAGAAGGAAGAAGAAGTTCATAATGAGAAGAACTTGCTCAAATTTTCGCTTGAATTCATCATTCGATGGATCAACATTGCCAGGTCGAGTTCATAATGAGAAGAACTCATCTGAAGAAGGAAGAAGAAGTTCATAATGAGAAGAAGTTCATAATGAGAAGAACTTGTTCAACTTTTCGCTTGAATTTATCATTCGATGGATCAGCATTGCCAGGGCGAGTTCATAATGAGAAGAACTCATCTGAAGAAAGAAGAAGAAGTTCATAATGAGAAGAACTTGTTCAACTTTTTGCTCAAATTTATCACTCGATGGATCAACTTTTCCAGAGAGAGTTCATAATGAGAAGAACTCATCTGAAGAATGAAGGAAAAGTTCATAATGAGAAGAACTTATTCAATCTTTTGCATGATTCTATCACAGAAGGAGATAGATCAACATCAACATTTCCAGATTACATCACAGAATGAGATGAATTGTCATCCCCAGTAAAAGAGTTCATAATGAGAAGAACTTGTTAACTTTTTGCTAAATTACATTACAAAAGGAGACAAATTATCATCCCCAGTGGAAAAGTTCATAATAAGAAGAACTAATCCCAAAGAAGATTTTGTTCAACATTACCATCATAATCAAATGAAGTTAAATGAAAAAAACTTATTGTCTTTTCGTCTTTGCCCTATTCTTGTTAACACAAGAATGAGCAAAGAGGGGCAGCTGAATACACTAGTTTTTTTTACATTTGGTTTTTTATTATTATATTTATTATATTTATTTTTATTACTATTATTATTTTTGTTTTTATTATTATTATTATTATTATTATTATTATTATTATTATTATTATTAATATTATTATTTTATTACACTTCAGGCCCGAAGGCCCAACTCTGGCCTGATTACAACCAGGCCCAACCAGAACCGACCCAGACCAAAATAAAACCCTAAACATTTAGGGTTTCAGCTAGGGTTTCTAAACCCTAGCACTGCTGCCGCCGCCTCCAAGATTCCAGAAGGCCAGCCGTCGCCTCTGCCAGGTGGTCCAACGTCCAGCTGCCGACACTCCAGTGCCACACCACCTCGCCGCCGAAGCCTCTAGAAGCTCTGCTGCCACGACTCTGATCGTCCACGTTGTTGCCTATGGTGAGTCACCACCATAGTTATTGTGACTCACCGAAAGCTTCCTAAGGGACCGGTCCGATGAAAGCCTCGGTGGTGGCTATAAAAGCCACCACACCTGCAAAATAAAGGAACAGAGAGGAAGAACCGGAGATAACAGAAACGAGAGCAAGAACCCGAAAAGACCACAACAGCAAGTCAAACAAAACCCATAGCAACAAATCAAAAAGCAAAGAGAGAATAGAGGGAGAAAACTTACCACCGAGGAAGCTACGCCGTCGTCAGAACCTCCACACGCCGCAAAAGAAATTGAAATACCGAGAGTATTTATGTAGATCTAGGTAACTACAAGGCTTTTTAGAGAAAAAGGACATCAGATTCGTCTTTAGGATGTTCTGATCTTTATCTTGGGAATTTTGAAATTTTTCGGCCACCGGCAGCGGTGGTTGCTGACGCTGGAGCACGGCTGCCAGCCGGTGGTCTCTCTCTCAGTTTTAGAGAGAGGCGAGAGAGTTAAAAATTCTCTCTCAGTTAGAGAGAAAAGAGAGAAATAAGAAATGAGGATGCTGGCCTGAAGGGACAACCGTTTAGGGTATTTAAATACTCTCTCCCAAACGACGCCGTTTTGAGGGAGGGTGTTTCTGTAATTTTATAAAGGGTAAACCCCGTCCGCAGTGCTCCAAGTTTGTATACCTTGCAATTTAGTCACTGAAAGCAATTTTTGATTATTTTAATTTAGTCTTCTAATTTTATATTATTTTAATTTAGTCCTTATCAGCATATATATATATATATATTTAGGTAAATATCAAATTTTGTCCCTCATAGTTTAGTAATTATTATTTTAATCCCGTATTATGAATTATGGTTAAATTACACTTTTAATGCCCACCTTTTATATATTTCGAATTAGGACTCTAGTTTTATAATTTTACATTTTAATCATTAAATTTTCATTTTTGACTATTTATTTTTAATATTTTACATTTTAATACTATATTTTTAATTCCTTTTATTTTAATCATTATTTGCAATATTATTTTATTATTATTATTGCTTTAATTATTATTTCATTATTATTATTTTTATTATTTATATAAATAAATATATATATATATATAATATTTGTTTATTTATTCTATTTGTTTTCTATTAAAATCCTATATTTCATAAATTACTTTTAATAATCATATTTTAATATATATTTATTTTTCAATATTAAGAAAAGGACTGTCTTAAAACACCTAGAAGTTCGTTTTCTGATATTTTTACTAAATATCTTATTTTTATAAATCCTATATTAACTTTTAATAAATGTTTTATTTATTTTTATATCAAAGAAAAGAGCTGTCTTAAAGAACCTAGAAGCCATTTTCTGATATTTCTAAATAAATAAATATCTTATTTATATTAATATATTTTCACAAAATCATAAATTTGAAATAAAAAAAGATTATAATTTAATATATCTTTGAATTTTTAATTTCTAATAATAGAGACAATTTATAATTAAAAAGTACCAATTTTGGGCGTTGTAGGGGTACTAATCATTCCCTAAACGTAACCGACCACGAATCCCTTTTTATTATTAAAAAGAACGAATTTTTGGTTAAAACGCAGATCAGTTTATCTTTTAATCGATGTTTTCTTAAAAACTCTTTAAAAGGATGATTTTTAGGTATTCGACCTACCTGACCCAAAAGGCCGATGGCGACTCCCAAATTATTTTAAAAACTATTTATTCACATCACTTTTCCCGCCAAATAAAAAATTCGTGCCCGGACAAAAACCGGTTACGATACAAATGTTCCCATAACTCGAGTTGTAATGTAGCTGCTGTCAGATCCCAAGAGCTTGGCTGGGCCGAAGTCCGAAACCTTGGGTTTCCAACGCTTGTCAAGAAGGATGTTGCTTGATTTAATATCACGGTGAACAACTTTAGGTTCAAGCCCCTCATGAAGGTACGCTAACCTAATAAACAATCCAGTTATGAGAAATTAAACCAAAGCAGGAAGAAAATAACACAAATAAAATCCAAAATGAAAGTCATGTGATCTCAAACGAACCCTTTTGCTGTTCCCAGGATTATATTCATCCGAATATCCCAAGTCAGAGGATTTAAAAGTCCCTACCAAGGATTTAAATAGGGTTCACAGTCGCATTGTGTTTATCGCGTTGTAGACATAACGGATGCCATCACAGTCACTGCAAGTGTCGCGGTCGTGAATTTTTTTTAAAATTCGCACAACTTATCTTAAAATATAATAATTATAATTATAATTTTAAAGAGTCATTATTATTTAAATAAGTAAGACTATCAGCATAGAAAAAACTCTAAAAAAAGTAAAATGGATAAAAATTAATTAACCATTATGATTCATTTACGAAAATAACATATTATAACTTAATAAAATGAACATGTATAAAATAAAAGATCTAAATCAAAAGATTAATAAAGTCTCGAAAAGTGACTAAATTGTAACACACATAAAATTTGGAGACCAAATTAAAATACATAAAAGTCTCAATCAGGGGACTAAACGAAAATTGAAACAAAATTATAATCTTGAATCAAAAAGTTGAAATTTTCATTTGATGACTAAAAGGAAAATTTACAAATGGAAAGGGTCTCATTGAGAGATTTACCCATGTGCCGAATTCGTGAAACCCCACCTCTAAAAACAACTTCGCTCATATGGTTGCTTGTAACCCAAAAGTTGGATTTTGATACCACCTTTCATTTCTTCATTTTTCTCAAAACCAAGGAAAATTTTAGAGCCCCCTCAACCGTGTAGTCCATCGGTCATGGACACAAACGACGGCCAACCACATTGGTCGGGGATGGTCCAAGAGTCTCAGAAGACTCGGCTTGTTCCCCAAACTCAATTCTAAAACCCACCTTTTTCCTAAAACCAAACAACAATCCCTAGATTTAAGAAATTACCTTTCGGTAATTTGGATTGCAATGACCCTCAAACTTTCCGGCTATCTGTGATGAAGGTGAGTTCTCCTATCTTTCTTTTTTCCCTTTTTTTAATCAGTTCGTTTTTTGTTGTATTCGACTAATTTGATGTAACAAAAAATAACGGGAATAGCGGGTCGTTATCGCAGCGATCGGCCATTACCCGTTAAGTTACGACTACTATTGGCCGCTATCGGTATGATTCCGCGTTCAGGCTGCTATCGGTGTGATTTCGCGTTCACACCACTATTTCGGACAATATCATTTTCGGACGGCGGCAGTACCGCAAAATAACAGCCGCTATTTGAAACCCTGGCCCTACATCCCCATGAAGCTACTACTCCAAATTTCCATTATATACATACTCATATACCAGCATCCTAACAATACGGCAACAAGTAATTGTCAAGAGTTTTCTGCATGAAATGTCATTTAGTTACTGAGATATACAACTGCAAAACCAGACTACCTGTGAGCTCCTTCGGCACAGTAACCAAGCAACCTTACTAAATTCTTATGTCTAGCTCGTCCAATTGCCTCCACTTCAACTTTAAACTCCTTCTCAGCTTGTCCCTTGCAGATTACCAGATGCTTCATGTCACTAGTTAGTTCAGCAATTGAGATGATGGTAGCGAGTAAAATCACCTGTTGTTGAGCAAGTTCTTGAAGTTCTTGATAGCAACCTGACAGTTATCCTCCAAAATAGCCACCCTCGCCTATCACTTTCTCATTAGCAAATCTATTTGTGGAATCCTCAAGCTCCCTCAAAGTGTACTAATGCCCCCACCCCAAATGTGAAACTTCAGGCACCGGTCCAGCTACACGTGCCTCCCCACTTGTCTGTGTGGATAAACCCGGGTATGAAATCCCATGATCTTTCCCAATCTCAATGTGAATTCCACGATAACCAATAGGGCTCTCCTCTTCAAGAGGAAGAATCAAGGCTTGCCTTTCTATACTCTGGTCAGGGTCAGGGTCAGTTTGAATTTGAGTCCTGTGAGGCTTTGGGGGTTCGAGTCTGATCTCCTGGATCTCCTTGGAAACAATCGGGATTCTTGGTTTGGAACAAGGTTTCCGTTTAGTTCGTTTTGAAGCGAGCCAAAGGGAAATGAGGAACAGAAAGAGAACAAAAGCTGTTCCAACACAAACTCCAAGAATGCCCATAATCGTAAACCGAAGATCGAAGTTGTCTTTGATAGTTGGTCTGCCATAAACCCAGTTTTCCGATCAGACATCTGAGTCTGATCCAATGGAAAGAGTTTAAAGAAACAAAACAATTCCGGTGCATGCACAGCTTTTTAAGGAAGCAAACCATAGCTAAGGCAGTTGCAGGGATTGCAGCGAAGTGCCTATCTTGATTTCCGTACAAATTAAATGTTGTCGCTGAGTACATATCTTGATTCAAGTCATGATACTTATTGATGAATGTAGGGTCATATATAACAGTGGTATATCTCAAATCGAACTTCCCGACAATGATGTGAAATCATTAGAAATTTATTATTTTTAGGGACAAGAATATAAGTCCGTCATTACCTTAATTTTGTAACTTCAAAATCTTTAATGTGATTAAAGTTGAAAATTAACTTAATGGATTTTCGTATGAGTTAAATGTTGTGGATGAGGTAAGTCTTGATTTAAATCAAAGAAATTTATTTATTACTTAAAAAGTCATTGTTAGTAAACTCAATTTATCAATTTCGTCCTATTATTTTTTTGTATCAATTTAACCTTCGAAGTTGTTTAAGGTGTTTATACTAGCACTCAAAATCCGTTAGTATTCTGTGTTTGTGAACACCAGTAATTTTCAAATCATTCAATATTACAAACGTTGCTTGATGACGACGTGATATGTATTAATCTTCGATAAATAATAAACTATTAAAAATATTTACTAGATACAATTGTCAGAAAAAATCTTCAAAAATTTGACCTAATCTCTTAATATCACTTAAATAAATAATAATTTTTGAGAATTTTTTCTAATCATTGTGTTTAATAAAATATTTTAACATAATCACTTAATCCACAGATGCAAAAGCCTCACAATTCTGTTAGTTAAAAAGGTCATGATGAATACCCTAAATAATTTTGAGGGCTAAATTGATGCAAAAATATGATAGGGACGAAATTGATAAATTGAGTTTACCGCAGGGCCAATAGTGACCCATAAGCCTTTATTTATTTATTTTGGTTGTCCTCCCGGTTCTCTAGAGTTTTACCCTGACTAATCCAGATTGACCTGTGTCATATACTTAATTTTGATGGGTGAATCTCTCACACACGTGGCATCTCCAAGAACAAATCACTGTGCTTGTATGGTGACTGTCTTGCACGAGCCGGTCACTTATATGAAGCTTATGATATTATCAATAGACTTCCATTCAAACCTTCTATAGGCATGTTTTAATCTTTGTTAGGTGCTTGTAAAATGTACATAAACTTTAGTATTGGAGATAGATTTTTTCAGGTACTTTTTAAAATGTACCCACAAAACTAATAATCTTATGTGTAACAACCCGAATATTTTCAAAATAATATTTAATTGAAATTGGAGGTTTTAATTATGAAAATCGGTAAATTATGGGGACTAAATTGAAAGATTTTTAAACTTGGAGCTTATTTTAGAGTTAAAGAAAATTTAGGGACCAAACCCTGAATTTACCCAAGAAAGTTAGGTATGTTATGTTATAAACGTGGTTTTCTGTTTCAAAACAGAAAACCACACCTCAATTTCTCCCAAATTCCCTTCCCCCTACGCCGGTTTCCGACTTAGATCCCGACGCCGTCCGAATTCCGATCGTCGTTTTGAAATCACCATCGTGTTCGTTATCGAGTCAGTAACAATCCCCTTAAATTAATTGAAGCGAAACGCTGCCAAACGTCAGGAATTTCAAGTCAAAGCATCGACGTTTTTTTTAGCTCTATCGCCGGAAAAATCTCAAATTCACCGCCGATCGTTGCTCCGTTTACGACACCTCCTGCACCATCGTGTTCCTTGTGACGTTTCGAGTCCGCCGGTGTCATCCTCGGTCTCAGTCGACGGCGGCGCGTGAGGAGGTGGAGCAGTCAAAGATTCGGCCGAGTTGAAATTGAGTTCTCCACCGTTCAAAAATTTGAACCGATCTTTGTAAGTATCTCGAAATCGCTCAAAATAATTTTTAGAAATTTTTCGGGATTTTTAGAGCCCCAGAGGAAATCTCACGCGCCACATGCGCCGCCACAGGGAGAGTGGAAGTTGGAAAACCGGTTTTGACCGGTTCGAACCGGTTTGACCGGTCTGAATCAGTTTGACCGGTCTGACCCGACCCGACCGTTAACCCGACCCGACCGTTGACCGTGACCGTTGACCTCCTTTGACCAAAACTTAAAATGGCTTTGACCGACCATTAAACGACCATTAATCTTTTCCGAGTATACCTATTCTGATAGTTTTCGACGTACCGAATCCGTTTCCGAAGTTCGTTTCGTCAAAGTCGAACCCGAAGGCCTCCAAATCGATGGTCAAAGTGGTTGACTTTGACTTTGACCAAGAATTTAAATTTTCGAAAAGTCATACTTTATGTTTTTCGACGTCCTGATTCCGATTCCGCAATACCTTTGACCAAATTCATACTCAAAATCCTCCAAATTGATAGTCAAACCCTAAAAATACTTATATACTTAAGAATTTTAGCTTTGAACAATTAAGTAAGATTTGGGGCTGATAAATTATTATTATTTGAAGGTATAAGAGACTTTTCGGATCGTTCGACAGCTCGACCCAACTCTTCTAGATCAGTTAAACCACTTTCGAAAACTGTAGCAGAGCGTGGTGAAACCAGCAATCAGTAAATCTACTATTTGAACCTATTATCGAGGTGTGTTCCCTAAGTACTATTTAATTGTTTTATTTATTTTGAAATATGGTACATTGAAAGCTATGATTTACTGTTTATTGATGGTTTATGGACAATGACTGATATATGATTATTGGTTTTCATATATATATATATGATTACGAATTTATGGAAATTATGCTTATTGCATAAATTATATTGATTGAAAATATTGATTTAGGGTTGGATTGAATTACAATGGTATAGCTCTGATCAAGCTAATAAACAGTACGTACCTAATGTGAGTCTTGGGTAGACTCGCTGGCCCAAGATGCTTCATTAGGTTGGCTTCCTTTACTGTATGCTTAAGGTAAGCTATATGGACTTATGAACTTACGGGCTTAAGGATACAAGCTCTAAAGCCTATCCTTAGGTTGGCTTCCTTTTTGCTATGTGCTTAAAGTAAGCTATATGGACGCAGTTTTGGGAACTGCGGATGGTGCACAAGAAAAGGGTTTAAACTATGATTTTTAAAAGTTAAACTCTATTATGAAATTATGATGGTTTACTGAACTATTACTCGTTTATTGTACCTATTGTGATTTTATGGTAATGTGGGACCACTGAGCCTAGCTCACCTTTCGAAAATGTTTTTCCCCCTTTCAGATACTGTTGGTTAGATACCCCGGATTGAGCACTTGGAGGATCAACATATCTCTTGAAGTATATTTGATTGTAATGTTTTTATCATTCAGGTTGACTTTATTTTGGTGACATGGACCTTATTTTAAAGTATTGGATTTTATAGTGATTACACTTTTGCTATTAATATTCGGTTTATCGTGATTTTGATTTTTAAGACATGTTTTAAATTAATTTTTTTTACTTATTGGTATTATATCTATGAGTTGGGTTTTGATAGTATAATATCATGTCATTTATAATGTGATTTTACAATGATTGAATAACGGTTTCAGAAAATGTCTTTAAGAATCATGTATGTGATCCACTAGACTTAGTCAAAACGCATAGGCCGGGTCTAGGGGGTTACATTTATTGGTATCAGAGCTTTTGGTTTTTAACCCTCAAACTGTGTATGAGTCCACATTGAAAATACAATTTTGAAATATTTTACAAAACAAGTTACAAAGGCCATGTCACAAAGTTATTAAGATTTTAACTGTGTTCGAGACTCCAAGTGCTTATCTAACCCTAAGTTCTATCTTCTGTAGTAAACTTGAGATCCATCAAAATGAGTGCTAGACGTGGTCGTCAAACTAGCCGTGGACGAGGTCGAGTGGCTAGATTTGCAGATCCGATCGATGAGATACGGGTAGATCCCCCACCTCCGATAGGTGATCATGCTCCTACGACCCCAACGAATCTGCCTCCTGCCGCTGGTATTGGCATGACTACACCGATCATAGGAGCGACGAATATTGAGTCCGAGTCTACCAGAGTTGCATTGGATAAGAATTTTGGTAGACAGTTTCTGCAATTAATACAGGGAGCGGTCAGAGCTACTGGTGTTGTATCCAAGGTTCCTATTTCACAGACTTTGATTGCCAATGGAGTTAGAAATTTTGGGGGACAGATTGGTGGAGCTCCTACTGAAGCTGAGGATTGGCTACAGGATACAGAAAGACGTATGGATCAGTTGGGTTTGGACTCAACTAAGAGATATTTGGGGGCAGTAGCGATGTTAGATGGCAATGCCTACACTTGGTGGGAGTCAGTTACCAGTAGTGTTCCTACCGATCATTTGACCTGGAATTTCTCTAAGGATCGCTTTCAGAGCCATTTTCTGGGAGAGCGTTACTTAGCTCAGAAACGACAGCAGTTTCAAGACCTGGTTCAGGGAGACATGACCGTTTCTGAGTATGAGATCGTGTTCTTGAAGTTGCTGAAGTATGGATTCAGTATGGTACCTACTGAGAGAGATCAATGTCGTAAATTTTCCCTTGGACTCAGATACGAGTTGCGTAGGCAAGTTATAACTCATCAGGATGAGATATTTGATGTGCTGGTGGGCAGAGCCAAAGATGCTGAAGAAGTGGAGGTTTTAGCTTCTGGTAGAGAGCGTGTTGATCATGAATGATCTAAGAAATTTTTAGGCCCTATTGAGTCATCAGCACAGTCCGGGAAGAGGACTCGTACTTCAACCCCTCAGAGAAGCAATACACGTTTCAGGCCTGCAGCATCCTCACCTTTAGTTGTCAGTCGAGGTGGTTCCTCGTCGTATTCTCATGGGCCCCTTTGTGAGTATTGTGGTAAACGACACACAGGAGAGTGTCGTAAGAAGATGGGTCTTTGCTATCAGTGTGGATCCAGTAATCATTTTCGGAGGGATTGTCCTCAGCTAGCTTCGTTTGAACAGACCGCTACTCAGACTCCTGTGCGTTCTCAGACTACAGTACAGACCCCAATTAGAGATCATAGTCAAGGAAAGACTTGAGGATCAGCGTCCAGGACAGACATTAGAGCCCGACCTCAGCAAAATAGAGGGCCAATAGTTTCTGAGGTTAGACAGCCAGCTTTGGTTTATGCCACTAAACGACGAGATGACATGGATGAGCCTGAGGTTATTGCAGGTACATTTACTATTTATTCTATCCCATACTTTGCATTATTGGACAATGGCTCCACCCACTCCTATGTATCGAGCTCAGTATCTCGAAACCTTTAGATTCTGATCGAGAACACTGATAATAAGGTTACAGTTATGAGTCCAGTAGGACAGGCAATATTAATGAATAAAGTATTTCGGCGTTGTCCTCTGGAGGTTCAGGGATAAATTTTTCTCGCTGATCTTATGGAGCTTCCTTTAGAGGAGTTTGATCTAATTCTTGGGATGGATTGGTTGAATAAACACAAGGTAAATCTGGATTGTGAATACAAGCGAGCTACTCTGAAGACTTCAGATGGTCGGACTGTTGTGTTATTTGGTGAACGGCGTGGCTATCTCTCCAATATTATCTCAATTATGGAAATTGATCGTATGATTAGAAAGGGATATGAGACTTTCATTGCCTGTATTTGAACACTAAAGGTTCATTGTCCACGATCGAGGGGATGCGTACAATTAGCGAGTTTCCTGATGTTTTTCCGTAGGAGTTGCTTGGGTTACCTCCTGATAGAGAGGTAGAGTTCGAGATTGAGACTTATCTAGGATCTGCACCTATTTATATGGCACCTTATCGTATGGCTCCAAAGGAACTTAAGGAGTTGAAGGTCCAATTGCAAGAATTATTTGATCAAGGATTTATTCGGCATAGTACCTAACCCTGGGGAGCTCCAGTTCTGTTCGTGAAAAAGAAGGATGGGTCGCTAAGATTATGTATTGACTATCAGAAGTTAAACAAGATGACGGTCAAGAATAAATATCCATTACCCAGGATCGATGACTTATTTGAACAATTGCGAGGAGCTACTGTATTCTCTAAGATTGATCTTCGTTTGGGGTATTATCAATTGAAAGTTAAAGGATCTGATGTTGCAAAGACGGCCATTCGCACTAGATATGGTCATTATGAATTCTTAGTGATGCCTTTTGGTTTGACGAACGCTCCTGCAGCTTTCATGGATTTGATGAATTGGGTGTTTCGACCATATTTGGATCAATTTGTGGTGGTCTTCATTGATGATATTCTGATCTATTCTCGTACTGAGGCAGAGCATGACGAGCATTTGAAGATCGTTCTGCGGACTTTGAGAGAGCATCGTCTATATGCCAAACTAAGCAAGTGTGAGTTTTGGCTTCAAGAAGTGTCGTTTCTGGGGTATATTATTTCTGCGCGAGGTATTCAGGTCGATCCAAGTAAGATCGAGGCTATTGTGAATTGGAAATGACCCAAGAAAATCTCTGAGATCCGTAGTTTCTTGGGTTTGGCTGGATATCATCGACGTTTTGTTGAGGGCTTCTCGATCATTGCTGCTCCTTTGACAAAGTTGTTAAGGAAGAATGTGTCGTTTGACTGGGGTGAGGCACAACAGGAGAGCTTTGAGAAATTAAAGGTGGTTTTGACTCAAGCACCAGTACTGATTCAATCAGAGCCCGGGAAGGATTTTACAGTGTATAGTGATGCATCACATTCAGGACTCGGCTGTGTTCTAATGCAAGAAGTTAAGGTGGTGGCTTATTCATCCCGTCAGCTACGACCGCATGAGTGTAATTATCCTACTCATGATTTGGAGTTAGCAGCAATGATTTTTGCCTTGAATATTTGGAGACACTATCTTTATGGAGAGAAGTGTTACATTTTCACGGATCATAAGAGCTTAAAGTATCTTCTGACCCAGAAGGAGCTTAATTTGAGACAGCGACGCTGGCTAGAGCTTCTAAAGGATTATGATTGCGTGATTGATTATCACCATGGTAAAGCTAACATTGTAGCGGATGCTTTGAGTCGAAAGGCGGTAACAGAGTTAAGATCTTTAATGGCCAGGATGAATTTATATGACGATGGCACTCTGTTAGCAGAATTACAAGTTAAGCCGACTTTGGTTGATGAGATCAAAGCTAAGCAGCTCCTTGATAGCTCCTTGCTTTCCATCTTTGAGCAAGTAGAGCAAGGGACAAGCTCAGATTACGCCCTTGATCAGGATGAAGTTTGATGCTTCAAAGGTCGGTATTGTGTGCCTGATGATGCTGAGTTGAGGCAGACTATCCTTACTGAGGCTCATAGTAGTCCATATGCTATGCACCCCGATAGAGATAAGATGTATCGGAATTTGAGAGAGAGGTATCATTGGGTCGGCATGAAGAAGGACATCTCGAATTTTGTGGTGAGGTGTTTGACTTGTCAGCAAGTTAAGGCAGAACATCAACATCCATCAGGTTTGTTACAACCTATCAAGATTCCTGAATGGAAATGGGAGCGTATTACTATGGACTTTGTTACTGGTTTACCTATGACTCCTTCGAAAAAGAACTCAATTTGGGTGATTGTTGACAGACTTACAAAGTCAGCTCACTTCATTCATGTACGGATAAATTATACATTGGATAAGTTGGCGAGGTTGTATATTTCAGAGATTGTCAGATTGCATGGTGTTCCGTTATCTATCATTTCAGATCGAGATCCGAGATTTACTTCGAGATTTTGGAAGGCGCTACATACGACTTTGGGTACGAGATTGGATTATAGTACCTCCTTCCACCCACAAACTGATGGTTAATCTGAGAGAGTAATTTAGATTCTGGAGGATATGTTACGGGGTTGTGTAATTTATTTTCGTGGTAGCTGGGAGAATGTTTTGCCTTTGGCTGAATTCGCTTATAATAACAGTTACCAGACCAGCATTCGTATGGCACCCTATGAAGCACTCTATGGGCGTAGGTGTCGCACCCCGATTTATTGGACTGAGTTGCGTGATAAGAAGACTTTGGGACCTGAGTTAGTGCGGGAGATGGAAGACACAGTCAGATTGATCTGTGACCGTCTGAAAGAGGCATTTGATAGGCAGAAATCTTATGCATATCAAAGGAGGAAGGATACACAGTTTGACGTTGAAGATAAGGTTTTTTCTCAAGGTATCTCCATGGAAGAAAGTATTGAGATTTGGACGTAAGGGTAAACTGAGTCCGCGATTTATTGGGCCGTATCGTATTCTGAAGAAAGTTGGACATGTTGCTTATCAGCTTGAGTTGCCTTCCCATCTTAGTCGTATTCATGATGTTTTTCATGTGTCTATGTTAAGGCGATACCGTCCAGATCCAGATCACATCATTCAAGTTGATGAGGTAGAGCTGAGACCTGATTTGTCATATGAGGAGGAGCCCATCCAGATCTTAGAAAGAGATGAGTGAGTTCTTCGGAATAGGCGTATTCCAATGGTCAAAGTTCAATGGAGTAATCGAGACCCCTCAGAAGCTACTTGGGAGACATTGGAGTCAATGGAGGCTCAGTTTCCTCAACTATTCTCATAAGGTAAATTTCGAGGACGAAATTTCTTGTAGAGGGGCAGAATTGTAACAACCCGAATATTTTCAAAATAATATTTAATTGAAATTGGTGGTTTTAATTGTGAAAATCAGTAAATTGTGGGGACTAAATTGAAAGATTTTAAAACTTGGAGCTTGTTTTAGAGTTAAAGAAAATTCAGGGACCAAGCCTTGAATTTACCCAAGAAAGTTAGGTATGTTATGTTATAAACGTGGTTTTCTGTTTCAAAACAGAAACCAACACCTCAATTGCTCCCAAATTCCCTTCCCCCTACGCCGGTTTCCGACTTAGATCCCGACGTCGTCCGAATTCCGATCGTCGTTTTGAAATCACCATCGTGTTCGTTATCGATTCAGGAACAATCCCCTTAAATTAATTGAAGCGAAACGCTGCCAAACGTCGGGAATTTCAAGTCAAAGCATCGACGTTTTTTTAGCTCTATCGCCGGGAAAATCTCAAATTCACCGCCGATCGTTGCTCCGTTTACGACACTTCCTGCACCATCGTGTTCCTTGTGCCGTTTCGAGTCCGCCGGTGTCATCCTCGGTCTCAGTCAATGGCGGCGCGTGAGGAGGTGGAGCAATCAAAGATTCAGGCGAGTTGAAATTGAGCTCTCCACCGTTCAAAAATTTGAACTGATCTTTGTAAGTATCTCGAAATCGCTCAAAATAATTTTTAGAAATTTTTCGGGATTTTTAGAGCCCCAGAGGAGGTCTCACGCGCCAGACGCGCTGCCGCAGGGAGAGTGGAAGCTGGAAAACCGGTTTAACCGGTTCGAAACGGTTTGACCGGACTGAACCGGTTTGACCGGTCTGACCCGACCCGACCCGACCGACCCGACCCGACCATTGACCCGACTCGACCCGACCGTTGACCGTGACCGTTGACCTCCTTTGACCAAAACTTAAAATGGATTTGACCGACCATTAAACAACCGTTAATCTTTTCCGAGTATACCTACTTTGATAGTTTTCGATGTCCCGAATCTGTTTCCGAAGTCCGTTTCGTCAAATTCGAACCCGAAGGCCTCCAAATCGACGGTCAAAGTGGTTAACTTGGACTTTGACCAAGAATTCAAATTTTTGAAAAGTCATGCTTTATGTTTTTCGACGTCCTGATTCCGATTCCGCAATCCGTTTGACCAAATTCAGACTCGAAATCCTCCAAATTGATAGTCAAACCCTAAAAATACTTATATACTTAAGAATTTTAGATTTGAACAATTAAGTAAGATTTGGGGATGATAAATTATTATTATTTGAAGGTATAAGAGACTTTCCGGATCGTTCGACAGCTCGACCCAACTCTTCTAGATCAGTTAAACCACGTTCAAAAACTGTAGCAGAGCGTGGTGAAACCAACAATCAGTAAATCTACTATTTGAACCTATTATCTAGGTGTGTTCCCTAAGTACTATTTAATTGTTTTATTTGTTTTGAAATATGGTACATTGAAAGCTATGATTTACCGTTTATTGATGGTTTATGGACAATGACTAATATATGATTATTGCTTTTCACCTATATATATGATTACGAATTTATGGAAATTATGCTTATTGCATAAATTATATTGATTGAAAATATTAATTTAGGGTTGGATTGAATTACCATGGTATAGCTCTGATCAAGCTAATAAACAGTACGGACCTAATGTGACTCTTGGATAGACTCGCGGGCCCAAGATACTTCATTAGGTTGGCTTCCTTTGCTGTGTGCTTAAGGTAAGCTATATGGACTTATGGACTTACGGACTTAAGGATACAAGCTCTAAAGCCTATCCTTAGGTTGGCTTCCTTTTTGCTATGTGCTTAAAGTAAGCTATATGGACGCAGTTTTGGGAACTGCGGATGGTGCACAAGAAAAGGGTTTAAACTATGATTTTCAAAAGTTAAACTCTATTATGAAATTATGATGGTTTACTGAACTATTACTCGTTTATTGTACCTATTGTGATTTTATGGTAATGTGGGACACACTGAGCCTAGCTCACCTTTCGAAAATGTTTTTCCCCCTTTCAGATACTGTTGGTTAGATACCCCGGATTGAGCACTTGGAGGATCAACATATCTCTTGAAGTATATTTGATTGTATGTGATCCACTAGACTTAGTCAAAACGCATAGGCCGGGTCTAGGGGGTTACATTATGTGACATTTCATAGTATTTATGTAGCAACTGGAAATTGGGAAGATACTAATACAATTAGGTCTATCATAGCAGTAAGACTACTAAGGAAAGTCCCTAGTTTTAGTCTAGTTGGAGATTAACATCACAATTAGCAATCTTTTGAAGTGTGCTTACCGAAATGAATATTAAGGTAAGTTGAGAACGCCTAGCAACCATGTGCAAAATGATCCACTGAGCTCCATGTTAACTGTTGATAGCCAAATCAGTTGTTTGAAGCATATATTCCAAGAGAAAATAAATGTTAATAAAAGCCCTGAAGGAGGTCATCTCTATTTTCCAATGTGTGCAATGTGAACCAATGGTAGATGAGAACCTGGTCGAAGAACGTTGTTTAGCATGTTTAGATAATTAATTAACATACTCGGATGGGAGTTATTCAAGGCAAATTTTCACTTTTAGAGAGCCAAGAAACATCTGAGAAGTTGTTAACCAACATCCCCATATTCCTGGGGTCATCCAGCTCAGGTTTTCTTTCTAAAACTAGAAACTCAAACTATCCATACGTGAATTGCAAACATGAAGTGATTGAAAAGAAGTAATAAATGATGCAGCCTGGAGAAATAAAACAAATGGTTACCTACAGTTTCAACACATATAAGTAGTGTAAAAATGGTCGGCAGAGAAGAACAAGATAGAAGAATCTTCATTTTCACTGGGAATGATTTTGGCCAGAGAAAAATATTATGGGGAAAAAATAATGAAAGAAAATGGCCAGGATATAGGAAGAGATTAGGTATCAAACTTAATCCATGTAACACCCATTTCCCGTATACGTCCCCGTACACGAGTCACAAATGTCACATGATTTTTAAAACATTTTTCGTACTTGAAAAGCCGTAAAATTTTGTTTCTTTAAATAAACAGTTTAATAATATAATTTATAAAATGTTCTTCAACTACTAATATATAAAATAATGTTTAAAAATCTATCAAACAGTAGTTTAAGTTAAACATAATATAATACTACAACCAAATACCAAGTATCTTATCAGAGCATCACAACATATCTAAGTACATGCCAACTAGTAAATCAAAATATACATCTAGAGATGTCATATTGTTACTGGTGAGGCAATCCTTGACAGATGATATCATCTGCACTCCTTACTCTGATTATACTCGATTATCTATGCGTGAAACCATCACACGCAGTATTCACTTAGTGAGGCATAATAATATAAATGAGGCGTAACCAAAACATAAGTATGTCATAAAAGATCAAAATACAAATTTAATCGAATAAATCATAATAATACATAAATCTGACTTGGTAAACCAAGATTCTTTCAAATAACATGCGAAACGATATTTAGTATGCCCAACATACATATCAATCAATATTTTCCAAAATATCCATTTCTTGCCTAATGTATGCCAAATGAGAATGCAAGGTACATGAGTTGCACATAAGTGCTAAACGAAAGCATAGATTTTTTAATGACATCAACACTATACTAATATAACGAAATGGTAATTCACAAACTCATTATGAATCCCATGGATGCGCACATAGTGTCAAAAGCACACAAAGTATTGATACGAAAATACAACATATGGCTTAAACAAAATCGATCGATAACCATCATACACAACGTATGTCAAAATGCACCTACGACTCTTAATGCACATACGACTCTCAATGCACATACAATAGACCTTTAAATCAAATTCGCAGATTAAAAATTTATTCCGAAATATAGATAGCTGCTAAAATTATATAAAAGTTCATCCATCTATTTTAGGGCAATTCATACACTAAAATCACCATAAACCTTTTTCATAAACCTTATGAAAATATTTCAAAATACGATAAAACATGCTTTTATAAAAATATTCGAGGTTGACTCATCGCAAGTCATCCTCATATCATATAAGTACATAATAAATGCACTCACCTGATATGCCTCACTATTATGCCTTGCTATCGAAATCCAATTATTCTTGGACTTTTTCCTTACTTTTAGCTTTGCTCATATCACAAGTTCGATCACGATCTACACAAGCATCCATACAAAGCATATACAATTATAAAATACAATGTTAGTATCCTTGCTAACATTTTTACAAAATAATAATACTCAAAAGTACTATTATTTTCGAATTCTTTTAAAATTCATCTTAACTTTTCCTTTTTATTCATAATGGGCCATTGTCATAATTTCTTCAATCCAAGCCCAATAAAATTCCATCATTTCAAGTTCAATACCTCAACAATGCCATATTTACCACTTAAATCCCTAACTTTTCCAATACTTGACATTTTGCACTTAAACTTATCAAATTTCTAAAATGGCTAACTTTCGCATTCTAACTTCAATTTCAACCCTCAAATAGTAATTTCCATCAATTATTGAGTAATTATAGATACAAACAATAACTTTTAAAATTTTTTGAATAGGTCCCTTAACTTTTGAAAAATTACACATTGGCCCAAAAAAATTTATAAGGCTTGTAGAACCTTCAAAATATCATCTCTAACCCATGGAAATATTTCCACAATTTTTCCTAACTTAATTCCTGATGGTCGAATGCTTTAGGGTTACATTTCTCATGATTTTCACTTGATTCAAGCATGAAACCAACAACTAGTCAACATTTCAAGACCTCTAGAATAAAACCCCTAACTTAATTTCATCAAAATACATCTTTTCCCTAAAGCTCTAGTTTGGCCAAATTCAACATAGGCTTATATAGCCATGTACAAGTGATTTTAATCAATAATCATGCTTTTATATGATCTACAACCTCAAAAACATCATAATCTTTCATCAATTTCATAAACATTAATGTGAACAAAAACCCTAAAATTTGGGATCTTTGAACACAAGCAAGATTATGCAATATTGGTACCAAATGATAGCGTTTTCGCAAAGAACAATTTTCTATTTCACGACACGATCCAAAATCTAAAGGAAATTGCTCAAAAATCAAAAAAGAAATTTTCTCTTACCTTAGGATGGTGTCCATGGATTGGAGCTGAAAATAGGCTAAGTTTCATGAAATTTCTAAACTTAATTTCACGTTAATTTAGCCCTATTTAAGCTTAAATAAATTTTAAATTTATTTAATTGGAAAAAGACCATTTTGCCCTTAATGAAACTTCATAATTACCATCAAACCAAGTCACCTCAACCTTATCATCTTCCAAAAGTCAAAGATGAACAAATTATTCCACCCTTTACCATTTTGCCCATGCAACTTTCCAAAAATTGCAAACTTGTCAATTTAATCTAACGGTCCAAATTTAACATGGAATTAAATCCTTAAATCCAATGGTTTATATTATTTTCCATCGTATTAACATAAGGAAATAGTATTTTTAAGCCTAATTTATCATCCTTCAATTTTTCCCGAAAATTTCTATTCGATCTGATTTACCGATTTCTTACCAAACTCAACCATTTCTAGTTTTTAACATAGATTCCATATCAAAATTTTTTTTTGAATAAAACCCCACTCTCAAGAGTAAACTATCTATTTATAGAATAAAAATTAATTTTGGGAAAAATTACCACTTAAGTCCCTAAACTTTTCTAAATTTTATACTTTGCCACTAAACTTTCAAAACTTATATTTTGGTCACTAACCAAATTTTGGGATTTTACAACTCTCCCCTTGAGAAAAATTCGTCCTTAAATTTTAGTGCGTACCTGATGTGAAGAGATGAAAATATTGTCTTTTCATGTCCTCTTCTCTTTCCCAAGTAGCTTCCTTGACTTTATGATTCCTCCAAAGAACTTTGACTAAAGGAATCATCTTGTTTTGTAATTCTTTGAATCCTTTAGATAGGATCTCAATCGAATCCTCTTCATAAGTTAAATATGGTCGAATCTTTATTTCCTCTGGTGTGATAATATGCGATGGATATGATCGGTACTTCCTGAGCATCGACATATGAAAAAAATTATGGATCTTGTCCATTTCGAAAGGCAAAACTAACTGATAAACTAATGGTCTGACTCTTTTCAAAATATCATAAGGTCTAATAAACCTCGAACTACCTTATCACCCACTTGATATTCAATCTCTTTTCTCTTTAGGTCTGTATAAGATTTTGTCGATCGAAAGCTAGCTTGAGATTATCTTGAATGAACCCCAATTTATCTTTTATTTTTTTATCAAATCAGGGCCAACTAGATCTCGATCCTTAAGCTTGAACCAATTTAATGGTGTTCAACACTTTCTCCCATATAACGCTTCATACAGAGCCATCGTGATACTCTATTGATAGTTGTTATTATAAGCAGATTCTTCTAGAGGAAAATACTTTTCTAATGGTCCTTTGAATTCGATCACATACGCCCTTAGCATATCCTCCAATATTTGAATGGTCCGCTCCGACTAACCATCTGTCTGCGGATGAAAAACTGTATTGAAATTCAATCGAGTACCCAAGGCCTCGTGCAAGGAATTCCAGAATCTTGAAGTAAACCTTGGATCTCTACCTGATACAATCGATGCAGATAGTCTATGTATCTGATCTATCTTTTTGTGTACAACTCAACATATCTATCAATTGAGTAATATGTTCGAACTGGAATAAAGTGATTTGTGTTAGTCAATTTGTCAACAATCACCCATATTGAGTCCTTTTTGCTGGGTGTCAAAGGTATCCCTGTAACAAAATCCATAGTGATTATTTTCCACTTCCATTCAGGAATGGATATCGGTTGTAGCAATTCGAAAGACACTTGATGCTCAGCTTTCACTTGTTGACATATTTTCATGCCAGGCCAACAATACCGACTCTTTATACCCTGATACATCTTATTTCTGTCTGGATGCATAGTCAATGGACTATAATGTTCCTTGGAGAGAATATCTTTCGTCAGTTCTTCATTATCGTAAATGCAAAGTATTCTACAATATATAAACATCCATCAGTCCTTCCTTCAAAGTCTTTAGCCTCGTCTTTTTCTACTTGTGCAATTATTTCCAAAGACTTTTAATCTTTTCCTTGCAGCCCTTTTGTTCGATCCAAAATGATCGACTTTAACTTTAGTTCACCAATCAAGGCACCATCTTCCTTTAACGATAAACGTGCATTCAAAACTCGTAAAGCTGCAAAAGTCTTTTGGCTAACTGTATCAGCTACCACATTAGCCTTCCCTGCATGATAATCAATGATCACATCATAATCTTTTAAAAGCTCTATCCATCTTATCTGTCTCAGGTTCAACTCTTTTTGAGTCAATAAATACTTTAGACTTCCGTGATCTGTATAAATATAGCACCGCTCACCATACAGATAATGACGCCAAATCTTTAAAGTAAACACAACCACTGCCAACTCTAAATCACGTGTCTGGTAATTTCTCTCATGAGTCTTTAACTGTCTTGAGGCATAGGCCAGAACTTTCCCTTATTGCATAAGCACACATCCTAAGCCGTTATGAGATGCATCACTAAAAACCACAGTCTTTACCCAACTCAGGTTGTACAAGCACTGGTGCCTCTGCTAAAATCTTCTTCAGTGTTTCAAAACTCTCTTGGCATTTCTCCATCCAAACAAAAGGCACGTCTTTCCTTAACAACTTAGTTAGCGGTAAAGCTAACATCGAAAAGTTCTTTACAAACCTTCGAAAATAACCAGCAAGTCCCAAGAAACTCTAAACCTCAGAAACTTTCTTTGGGGGTTTCCAATCCACTATACCTTGAATCATCTTAGGATATACTCTTATGCCTTCTGCCGAGACAACATGGCCAAGGAAAATATTTTTTTCCAACCAGAATTCACACTTGGAGAATTTGGCATACAACTTTTTCTCTCAAAGAATTTGAAGAACAATATGAATATGACCATTATGCTCCTTCCTTGAATTTGAATATACTAAAATATCATCAATAAATACCACCACAAATTGATCCAGATAAGGTTGGAATACTCGGTTCATCAAATCCCTAAATGTTACAGGAGCATTAGTCAAACCGAATAGCATCACCATGAATTCATAGTGTCTGTACCGAGTCTGAAAAGTTGTATTGGGAATATCCTCCTCTTTAATCTTTAATTGGTGGTATCCTGATCAAAGGTCTATCTTAGAGAACACTGATGTACCTTTCAATTGATCAAACATATCATCAATCCTTGAAAGAGGATACTTGTTCTTTATTGTTTCCTTATTTAACTGACGATAATCTATGCATAATTGCATAGACCCATCATTCTTTTTCACAAAAAGTACAAGTGCTCCCTAAGGTGAAACATTGGATCTGATGAATCCCGATCGAACAACTCCTGTAATTGGGCCTTTAATTCTCTTAGCTTAGTTAGGGCCATTCGATATGGAGACATAGAAACAGGTTCAATACCCGAGTAAACATCAATCTTGAATTCCACCTCACGGTCTGGAGGTAAATCCTGTAATTCTTCCGAAAACACATCTGAAAATTCTCACACTATTGGTGATATCACCCTTTCGACATCATTTTCTTTGCAGTCATTGTTGATATCACATTGGATGGTGCTTTTACTTTTTCACTAATCAATATAATTTCTAAATCCTCCGTATCTTTATGAAATAATCAGTTCTTGCGACAATCAAACCAACCATAATGCGGAGACAACCAACCCATGCCCAATATGATCTTAAACTCGTCAAATGATAATTCCATCAGATTCACCAGGAACATAGACGCTTGAATCTTTATCGGACATTTACTACATGTCTAACTCACACTTGCACCATGGCCCATAGGGTTTACTGCTATCATATCACTTGAGATCAAGTCGAATATAATACCTCTATTTTAAAATTCCTTATTTCATTCTCGAGGTAATCCGTATAACTTTTTTGGATCCATTGAAATTATTCTTGAGCAGTTGAAATATTTTCCATCTCAACTATGAAAGTCTAACTGTCTACATCATTTAATAAAAAGACTTGAAAACTGTGTAGCAATAACTTCATAGCAGTCGATGCTAAAATCACACTAGTAAACAAATTTACTCTTTTTCCTACCTCTACGAATGCGAAACTTTTCAAGTTCTCGTAAATCAACCGCAATCTAAGTGATAATTCTTTATAGCATGGAAGGGGTAGACAATCCATTCCACAAATTTACCTTCGCAAGGTAACTCTATCAAGTCCATAAAACTTAACATCTACTCGCATTCAAACTCATTTTAAAACCTTTAGAATGATAACATATTATCATATGATTGACTAATAATTCAACTTTCTTTAAACTTTTAGCGGACAACTTACTTACCGCTTACTTATTTCCTATAACTCAAATCAACATTTCTTTAAGCAACTTAATGTTTAACTTAAATATTCCTCAAATATTTAAGCTTACCAGTAGAAACCTCGGAGTCATAATTAAATTCACTAATCTCCTCTGGATCCTCATCCGGTTCAACTTCTCAATAATCCATTTAATCTTTATGGATTCCTCTAATGCAGTAACTTCATTAAACAATGGGGTATTTCTTCTACAGAATGGAGGAAAATCCCTTACAGCTCTAAGTCTTCTAAGGTGTGATACGGAAGTCATGTCGGATCCTTTTGGGTCTATTTCAATATCGACCTTCCTTTCAGCATTATCAACTTTCTTACCTTTATCCTTAGTTTCTGACATATAACACAACACACATAATAACAACTTAAATTAGTGAGGAGAGACATCAAACATATCATATTGACACCATATCAATAACTTTGACATCCTAGTGGCATGTACACCCTTTTCCCCCCATAAAATACACTCATTTTTGGCTGAGAATCGGCTAAACCTGTAACTCTGATACCAATAAATGGAACACTCATTCCCATATACGTCCCGTACATGAGTCACAAATGTCACATGACTTTTAAAATATTTTCGTACTTGAAAACTCATAATATTTTGTTTCTTTAAATAAACAGTTTAATAATATAGTTTATAAAACGTTCTTCAACTACTAATATATAAAATAACGTTTAAAAATCCATCAAACAGTAGTTTAAGTCAAACGTAATATAATACCACAACCAAATACCAAGTATCTTAACAGAGCATGACAACATATCTAAGTACATGCCAACTAGTAATATCAAAATAAACATCTAGAGATGTCATATTGTTACGATGAGGCAATCCTCGACAGATGATATCAGCTACACTCCTTACTCTGATTATACTCGATTACCTATGCGTGAAACCATCACAAGCTAAGAATTCACATAGTGAGATATAATAATATAAATCAGGCGTAACGAAAACATAAGTATGTCATAAAAGATCAAAATACAAATTTAATAGGATAAATCATAATAATACATAAAACTAACTTGGTAAACCAAGATTCTTTCAAATAACCTACGAAATAAAATTTGGTATGCCCAACATACCTATCAATGGTATTTTCCAAAATGTCCATTTATTGCAAGGTGCATGGTTGCACATAAGTGCTAAACGAAAACATAGGTTCTGTAGTGACAACAACACTATATTAATACAATGAAATGACAATTCACAAACTCATTATGAAAACCATGGATGCACACATAGTGCCAAAAGCACATATAGTGCCGAAAGCACACAAAGTACTGATATGAAAATGTAACATATGCATTAAAAAAATTAATCGATAACCATCATACACAAAGTATGTCGAAATGCACATACGAATCTCAATGCACATTCAATAGGCCTTTAAATCAAATTTACATATTAAATATTTATTTTGAAATATCGATAGCTATTAAAATAATATAAAAGTTCATCCATCTATTTTAGGGTGTTCATCCATCTATTTTAGGGTGGTCATACCCTAAAATCACCATAAACCTTTTTCATAAACCTTATGAAAATATTTTAAAATACGATAAAATATGCTTTTATAAAAACATTTGAGGTTGACTCATGGCAAGTCGTCCTCATATCATATAAGTACATAATAAATGCACTCACCTGGTATGCCCCACTATTATGCCTTACTATTGAAATCCAATTATTCTTGGACTTTTTCCTTGCCTTTAGCTTTGCTTGTATCACGAGTTCGATCACGATCTACACAAGCATCCATACAAAGCATATACAATTATAAAATACAATGTTAGTCTCCTTGCTAACATTTTTACAAAATAATAATACTCAAAAGTACTATTATTTTTGAATTCTTTTAAAATTCATCTTAACTTTTCTTTTTTATTCATAATGGCCCTTGTCATAATTTCTTTAATCCAAGCCCAATTAAGACCAATAAAATTCAAGCATTTAATTTCCAGCTTAATACCTCAACAATGTCATATTTACCACTTAAATCACTAACTTTTCCAATACTTGTCATTTTGTACCTAAACTTTGTCAAATTTCCAAAATGGTTAACTTTCACATTATAACTTCAATTTAAACCATCAAATAATAATTTCCAACAATTTACATCAATTATTGATTAATTACACATTCAGCCCATAACTTTTCAAAATTTACAAATAGGTCTTTCAACTTTTTAAAATTACACATTGGTCCAAAAAAATTCTAAGGCTTGTAGAACCTTCCAAATATCATTTTTAACCCATGAAAAATTTTCCACAATTTTTACCAACTTAATTCCTCATGGCCGAATGCTTTAGGGTTGTATTTCTCATGATTTTCACTTGATTCAAGTATGAAACCAACCTCTATTCAACATTTCAAGACCTTTAGAATCAAACCACTAACTTAATTTCATCAAAATACATATTTTCCCTAAAGCTAGGGTTTGGTCGAATTCAACATAGGCTTATATAGCCATGTACAAGTGATTTTAATCAACAATCATGCTTGTATATGATTCTACAACCTCAAAAACAACATAATCTTTCATCAATTTCATAAATCCTAATGTGAACACAAACCCTAAAATTTGAGATCTTTGAACACAAGTAAGATTAGCATGCAATATTGGTACCAAATGATAGAGTTTTTCGCGTATAACAATTTTCTATTTCACGACACGATCCAAAATCCAAAGGAAATTGCTCAAAAATAAAAAAGAAATTTTATCTTACCTTAGGATGGTGTCCACAGCTTGGAGCTGAAAATAGGCTAAGTTTTATGAAATTTCTAAACTTAATTTCTTGTTAATTTAGCCTTATTTAAGCTTAAATGAATTTTAAATTCATTTAATTAGGAAAAAACCATTTTACCCTTAATGAAACTTCATAATTACCATCAAACCAAGTCACCTCAACCTTATCATCTTCCAAAAGTCAAAGATGAATAAATTATTTCACCCTTTACCATTTTGCGCATGCAACTTTCTAAAAATTACAAACTTGTCACTTTAATCCAACGGTCCAAATTTAACATGGAATTAAATCCTTAAATCCAATGGTTTATATTATTTTCCATCGTATTAACATGTGGAAATAGTATTTTTAAACCTAATTTATTATCCTTCAATTTTCCCCAAAAATTTCTATTCGATCAGATTTACCGATTTCTTACCTAACTTTAACCATTTCTAGTTTTCAACATAAATTACGAATCAAGAATCTGATTTCAATAAAACCTCACTCTCAAGAGTAAACTATCTATTTATGGAATAAAAATTATTTTGGGAAAATTACCACTTAGGTCCCTAAACTTTTCCAAATTTTATAATTTGGCCACTAAACTTTCAAAACTTATATTTTAGTCACTAACCAAGTCCCTAAACTTTCCAAATTTATACTTTCTCCACTAAACTTTCAAAATTTATATTTTAGTCACTAACCAAAATTTGGGAGTATTACAATCCATTTGTCAACTTTTATTTCAAAGCAGAATGGTTTGGAGTTTAACACTTGGCTTATGAAAATCCTAAAATCATGTGTTAACTCATATTCAAGTGATTTTTCTATACCCATACAACCTCGTTTGCTTATAAATACACACACTTAAAATGTGTCTGTCATGGCTGATGATAGCTCCAAGCTTTAGGCTTTCAACGCCCCATACAAACTTAACTAGTGGCTGATGTCTTTGTCCTTAGGTTTAGTTCCTCCTTTGATCTTGATGCTAGCAGTTTGGCTTCGAATCTATATTCTAGAATTGTAACCTTATAGACTTTGTTTATATGTTACGACCGAATCTATACAACCACATATCATATTTAGAAATTCTTTTCATAATTAAAACCTAATTGAAATCCATATAACAATATAATACAAAACTAATCATCAGTAAGGTTCATATAGTAAACATATATATATATATATATATATATAACGGAAAAACCGTATAAAACATATACATAACAAAATACCAGTAATACAGATACATCAAAACAACAACAAAAGTATGTGTCACCATAATATAACAAAAGGGAAATATAAAAATATACAGTAGTACAAAAATGAGAAGTGATTGGTCCTCCTAATGACAAGTATGCTAGTCTACTGTATGTAACTATATGAAAATTAAAAATTAAAGAGTGAGCTAAAAAGCTTAGTGTGCTCCTAGCGGTGTATAAAAACATACAGATAAACATACTTTGATAAAATTAGTTATCAAACATGTTTTGAAAATATGATCACTACTCCTATCCGAACAGCAGAATGTGTAGGTTCCCTGAACAATACACCCACCTATACACCCGATAAGGCCTTATACATATAGTATAAAGACATGTGGTAAGGACTTACAATGTTCACAAAGTAGAGGAACCTATGGTAAGGTTTTACAAGTCATAGACTAGACTCGAGATACTTCATCCAATAATACCCTCATGACAGTAAGAAACATGTATGTATCCGAGTGAAAATGGTAGTTACGAAACATGATTGTATCCGAGTGAAAAATGGTAGTTGAACTTATTAAAAAAATCAATTCCACCACTTCTTTCACCACTCCATCAATTTTTCCACCCACTTCCCCCTTAAGGCTCTCAATTACCTCTTCGATTGTGGATTGTCTTTGCAAACAATTAGAAATGGTTTTTTTAACTCTGCCAACTCAGACATCAAAATGTCAAATTTAATTGAACTACCCTGACTATAATCTCCCCACTACCTTCTCTTATACCTCCTCTTATTCATTTTCTTCTTCCCCATCTTCCTTCTTGCCAATAACCTTCAAAATTAAATTACACTATTAATACATTTTTATATTCTTAATATTATATAATTACTTTTATTACCCTTTCTTTCTTGCTCGGTCTTTCTAACTTCAATTTTTCCATCACTCGAACCACTTCTTCATTTCCCCATACACAGATACGTGACATTCCGATTCTTTGGAATGTCGGCACACTTGCACCATTAGATCAAAAACAAACAATACAATCTTCATTTATAATAAAATTTATCATTTTCTACAATAACTATACTTACAAGTTTTCTAACCCAACATATCCTTCAACTCATTTACCTATAAGATTGTTATGCACCCTTTGAGGTATGTCTAGCTTCGACCCTTCTGAAAGCTAATTATTGATTCAATCAATCTGTCATGGACATATTCAGCCCAATTCAATTCACCTTTCAACCCTTCATCGCAAATCAACTTGATATTGTCCTTGCTCAGGGATGTATAACCCGTTGGACAAAGAAAGATTCTGACAAGGTACAATAATACTTGGGCCTTCAGGTTATCCCCGTCATAAGCTCTACCTTTAATTTCCTCCTCAGGTTCAACATATGTCACATTGGGCTTTAAATTATATTTCTTCGCAAGTGTTTTCCAGTTTTTCATCTTAATGACTTCTTCAACACTATTACCTTTATCTTCTAGCCCCAATACGGCTACAAGACATGGGACCCCCAAAGGAAATGAATAATCACCATATTAAACTCTAAATTTTTCTGCATCAAATTCCTTCATCAATGATCGACACAATTCCCTCAAAATTGGTCGATCCCTCACTCCGATCAAAGATCCAAACACTAATTCTTCCATCACATAAACTTTATTCTTCTCCTTCAGGAATTCAATTATGGAGTTTACTCTTTTGATGCTACACCTTGTCGACACTTCCTATATTTTTTTAAAAATATATAATATTAGTGTTTATATATCGTTTATCACAATATTTACAAGTTTAATGAATACCTTCTTTTCATGTGCTTTCCTTCAAGCTTTATATTGTGTCTATCCTTTTTGAATCATGTCACATATGGTTACTTCTCAGCATCACTTATTGACTTCCATTTCTCCAAAACCTCATGTTTCACCTAAAATTAAGCATAAATATTTCTTAAACAATAAATTAACGCTAAATAATACTCAATTTCAATTTCAATTTACATACCGAACCGATGTTGTAATTACCAGCTTCCCTCATCCTTTGGCATTCAGTCATACTATCAAGATTTGAAATTTGTAATCAATTTAAAGCTCTTAAATACTTTAATCCAATTACCATTTTAACAACAATTACACAAATACATTGATACTTACTAGATGTACATATATCCACCCAGTGGTTGCTTTTGATTTACTTCATTGTTGATACTTTCGGGCTCCATTTCAATGTCATCTTGGCGAACAATAATTGAAAGATCCATTGACTTCATTTTTCCTTCATATATCAGTTTATGAACATTCAAGCATTAAATTAACTCAAATCAAATCAAATACAAGTTACATACAATTTATTCAATATACAAGTATCGATAACTAATCCTATAGTAATTTAGTTTCCTTCAAAGGGATGAGAATACTCTCTACTACAAGTATCAGTACCTTTATACTACCTAGAATATCATTTTCTATCTATAATATTTATATTAAAGTATCGATATTTATTTTCTACCTAGAATATCACTTTCTACCTATAATCGGTCTCAAATCCTTCTTTACTTTGGAAACCCCAAACCCATAAACCTAATCCCTATTTTCAAATATTGTAATACTAAAAATGTAGGGTTTCTACAACATATTTTCAATTCAATTGCAGCAACAAACAAACAACTACGCTTTCAAAAACGCCTTAATTCTATTTCACAACAACTAATACGCTTCGATTTCAAAAACTATGGCTGTCTTCTATCTATTTCTCTGGTAGCAATGCCTTTGATATTTTAACTGGTTATGTTATTTATATTTAATCGATACCATTACCCAAGTCTCGATACTTTTGTGTAAGGTATCGATACTTTCGATACGTTTTCATTTCTTTTTAATTCCTAAAGTATCGATACTATGATACATATACTTATAAAAGTATCGATACCGTCAACATATCCGATAGCGCTTTACTGATTTTTTCATATTGAAAACAATTTTGTCAAATTTTAACCTGTTATATTGTCATGTATCGATACATGTGTCTAAGGTATAAATACTTTATAGGCACTATTATTGCAATTCTTTTAAATTCCTAAAAATAGTGATACTTTGGTGCATATATTTATAAAAGTATTGATATAAATTTCAACCATTACAGTATCTCTTTATCGATTTTGTCAAACTGAAATCGGTTTTGTCAAACTACAACATGTTATATTGTCATGTATTGATACATGTGTGTAAGGTATCGATACTTTCGAGACATTTTCCTTTTTTCATTTCTTTTAAATTTCTACAGTACCGATACTTTAGTACATATACTTATACACATATCGATGTAAATTTCAACAATTCCTGAAGCTCTTTACCGGTTTTTTCAAATTGAAACCGATTTTGTCAAATTTCAACCGATTTTGTCAATTTCCAATCGGTTTTGTCAAATTCATTACCTGTTTTGTCAAATTAAAATTGGATTTCTCAAATTTCAACATCTTATATTCTCATTTATCGATATATGTATGTAAGATATCGATACTTTATATGTGCTTTTATTGCAAGTCTTTTGAATCACTAAAGTACTGATACTTTTATACATATATTTATAAAGGTGTCGATACATGTATACTTTTAACCGGTTTTCATCACTTTCTTATATATTACTATATATATAGATATTTTTGTGTACGATATCAATACCTACCGATAAGTTAAGTTTGTCGGTTGCCAATTTTTTAATATTTCTTTATATTTTCCACCTACAACATTATTATTATTCAACATTTCCGATAATACTAAATCGATTTTGTTAAATGTCTTATTAAATTTCCGGTCAAGCTGTATATTAGTCCGTCTTTCTTGAGAATGCATGTCTCAACTTTTCTTTCAGTCAACTCCAGACATGTCAGTTCAAGGTCATTGGTCCCACGTTCATGCTTCACCTCTGCAGCCTGCTGTGCCTTCATTGTCATTGCAGCAACAGGCGGAAGGTGTACTACCTTCTCAGTTCAGCCAGGGCCGTCCTCTTGACAAGTCAGTGGCTAGCAACACATTCCCCGAGTCTCAAACATCAACACCTTCCGACAGCAATCCAAAATTTCCTGTGAATCCGAAATTAGGTTCGGTGGAACAATCTAGCTCCACCATTGCTGCAGCAGCTTTAGCACATGGCTCATCCCTCACCAAAACTGAAGATATTGGCAACACTGGTGTCCAAAACGTTGGTGGTATTGAAAGTGGTTGTCAGAAGTCAAACTCTGGTGTCAAGACTCCATCTTCCCCCCAAAAGAATATAACATCTCAGAATTACAATCATCAGAGAGGAAATGGAAGAGTTTCACAAAAGAATGGCTCGGGTGTATGGAGCCATCGAAGAATGGGTTTCCAAGAAAGGAACCAATCCATTAGTGGAGACAAGTACGTAAAGGTAAAGCAGATTTATGTGGCTAAACAAACTAGTAATGGGAAATCAACATGATCATGATGATATAGGAAAACAAATAAGCTTCTCGGACTAAAGCTGAAAGAGGTTGAACTAGTGGAGCATTTCTTGTCACCAGGTGCAGTATTTTTAGCACAAATGATGGGCTTAGTGTGGGAATTTGACCTAATGTATGAAATAGCTAAGCTGGGAATATTTGCTTTAAACTGATTGATAGAGCAGTTTTGGTTTTGATTTCTAGTTAGGAAGAGATTTGGGTATTTATTTGGCATATTGGGTTAATGATGTCACTTGGCATGCATTGGCCTAGTAAAGACGCTACTGGTTGATAAATGCTATGAAATTGGAGATAAATTTGTCACATTTCTCAAACCTTTTTCTTGTGTATCGCCTCTGATGCCATCTCTTTGAGTCTCGTCCATAGATTCATCTTCATGAATGCCCTTATCTTCATGGTCTTTCGATATTTCTTTTTCTTGCGTAACTCAATTCATTGAAATTTTGGATATTTCCTTGCAATCCAAATTTTCCATCAAAATACACCAAATAGCTTTTTCAACATAGAGACCAATATTGAACTCATACCAAGTATTAAATCAAGAAGGCCAATGGTAGGTGGCTTGGTTTTTAGGACAATGCATCTTGAGAGGGAAAGAATCCTAGTCATCAATATTACTGGTTCAGATAATATAAGACTTAGTGGTTCAGATAATAATGTTATTTTATTGCTTAAAAGAAGACACAATGGTATTGGAGTAAAACGCAAGAACCAAATATGGAAAAACAGGACTCTTCAATTTTAGAAAAGTCATCCAACTTAAGTTTTCGAAGTTAGTTATGTATGGGAAGTTTATACCCACTAATAAAATCAATAGGAATTGATGCAAGCTCATTTTCACTCTTCATGTTCATCATTTCCTTAATATCCGAGGGAGTTCTCTTAAACTTCATACTTCTTTATTTTCTTTATAATTTATTTATCATTACTCGACTTGTCTATGAACTCATACTTTATCATTATCATGTTCTAACATCATACGATAAGTATTCTTTGTTTAGACTATTGATTATAAATGTTCACTTTATCATATTTATCTTTAAATAACTTACAATAGTTCACATCTTTATATTGCATACTTTACTTAGTTTGTCATTGATTTGCATAAGTTTTGCATTCATTTAAATTGATTTCAATTCATTTATACTATGGCAGCATGCTATTATTAATTTCTTTAGCTCATCACATATAATTTCAGCTCATGAGACTTATATATTAGCTCATTAATATCACACCATCTTATACTTAGCTCATGATATTATTTCCTAACCCATAAGCAATCATTCACACATGGCATCATGTAAATCCTTCATTTCCTATCTCATCACATATTTATTTGGCTCATTGTGCATTCCAACAGCTCACATTATTTAATTATAGCTCATAAGTTTGTATACATGCACGGAAGCCCCTAATTTCATTCATTCCAACTCATTCCATGCATTTTACCTTAGTTTATTCATTTGTGTAGGTACATCAATGGATAACACACATAATGGTAACATGGTGGAGCATTTGGCATTCATTGGCATCTCACAATCAGCTCAAAGGGATTCAAGCAACTCATGGAGTCTTATGGAGAGCTCAATTCAACTGGAGGAGCTAACATGTAGTTGAACCTAGCTAGAGGAGTCATTTGAACCTAAATTGCTAAAAGTGACATGAAATTACAAAACCCTAAACCCTAAACCCTAAAGATTACTATCTAGTGGGTCCAAGTCCTTGCTACCATCCCTTATAACGACTTATAAGAATTGGGTCTTTGCTCATCTATAACATTGGTTTATTCTTAGTCTTATAAGATACTATCACCTTAGCCCATTTCTTTCATAAACCATCACCTTACCATTTCGTAATCAACTTTCATTTCCATTCGAACAAAGCAACCCACCCTTCTTCACCTACAACAACTATCAAGCCATTATTTTGAAGCCATTCAATTACATTTGTAGGTTGTTTTGCTTCCTTCCTAGATTCACAATCAAAAGGGTACAACACCCATACATCAAGCGGTATTCAGAGCTTTGGTGGAAGAAGCAAAGTGCAACAACAACGCATAAAAGAAAAGTACAAAAGAAAGTTGAAGTGCAAGTAAAGAAATTTTAAAAGTAGCAAACAAAAAGGTGCAAACATTCAAGGAAGAAAACAAATCAAAAGAAAGAAAAGAAATTACAAAAAGAATAAGTCTGAAAGCACAAACAACAATTTCAATCACCAAGCAAGTCAAGTAAGCAATTCTGAAATTTGATTGTAGTGATAGAAAGGTTGTAAAGTGACTTATGTTGTAAGTAACCTTTTCTTCTTTTCTTTCTTATTTCTAAGTCACCTTATTGCATCATATTTTGTTTTCCCTACCTACTAACCATTTGCAGCCGACGCACACCAAGTAAGATTACTTGAGATATAGAACTTGAGACAAGGAGATCGAGAGGAAAAAAGCTTGAGCATGAGAGACTATAAGTGGACAAGAAAAAGCCATAAAGTCCTAGAGTGCAAACACGAGCGAATTGAGTGTCATTCAAGTTTCTTTGGAGTGACTCGTGAGGCTTTGTGAGCATTTCTGGTAAGGTCCTTAAGCACATTTCTTTTTGTTTTTCACTAGCAATGTCTCGGAGTCCAGGACAATCACCAGGAAGAGAAGCACCAAATTTACAAACCCTATAAATTATGCATGAAATGGCTAGATTGCTGAAATTGGAATTGGAATCGTTACATGACAAAATATACCAAGTTGAAGTATCCTTAGGCAATAAGAGAACAACACATCCAATACCTGAAGAAAAATTTGAAGATGAGGAACAGGCTAAGGTAGATCAAATCTCACAAGGATCTAGACGAGAAGTTCACAGGAATCAAGGAGGTAGATATCAAAATGATAATTTAAGCAACATCAAAGTAACAATTCCTCCATTCCAAGGAAGAACTGATCCAGAAACATATTGTTGAAAACATTTTGATGTTTCGATATAACAAATTAAATTAAAAGAATTTTAATTTTGAAAATGATTTTTCTAAGCATATTCGATATATTAAATCGAATATCAAAATATCACTCAAAGTATTTCAAAGTTCATTTTAAATCCTTACTCAAGTGTAAAATTAATTTTTAATCTTAAAATAATTTCAAAACGATTTTACAAAATATTTCAAACTATTTCAAAGCCAAAAATTCCAGATTGCTCAGAGGGAAGCAGAAATATTAATTGTTTTCACACTTAAACGGCTACAATAACTTCATTAATGATCCCCAACGTTTTTGAAGTGATTCAAGGTGTATTTAAGCAAGCTTAGAAGCCATTTATCAATAACAAGAAACATCAAGCAACTAGAATCAAGGAGAATCAAAGAGAAAGCATCAAACCTCAAGTTTGAGTATTTCAAGCCTATTTTTCATTCAATATTGATTTTGCTTTCAAGAACATTTATTGTGCTCAATCTTATTTATTCTTGAGTGTTCTTTCTTTGTTCTAGAATTGTGTAAACATATTTTCCTTGTGAGGTTTTTCTTGTAAGTTTGTAAATTTGTAATCTTCTCTTTAAGAAAATAGTGTTCTCAAGAATTGTGGTATATTTTTGAGGGAGTTGTAAGGTTATCTCTTTGGCCTCAAAAGAAAGAACAAATTAGTGAATTTGTTGGAAAACCCTTAGTGTTGATAGCTAAGGTAGTGGACGTAGACTTTGGTTGATAAAGTCGAACCACTCTAAATAGCTGTGCAATTACTTTCAATTTTCTGTAAAAGTTTCCACAAATTTTTTAATTGCCAATTCACCCCCCTCTTGGTCGTTTCCGTCAATCGATTAACTCAACAATTGGCATCAGAGCCTAACTCATTTGAAGGTTTAATCGCCTCTTGAGTCGATTCGGGAAGAGTTACATCGATAATCAAAGTCATCAATGGCCTCTACTTCAAACTTTGACTCCGGTCTTGATTCGATGCCCGTTAACAAGCCTCCTTTCTTCAATGGGGCTAACTATGCCTATTGGAAAAATAGGATGATGTACTTCATTCAAGCAAGTGACATGGGAGCATGGAATGTCGTAAAAGAAGGATACATCAAGCCTCTCACTCATCCAAGATTGTGGAGTGAAGGAGAGACAAAAATGTTCCATCTCAACTCCAAAGCCATCCATTTCATATTTTGTGCTCTTGGACCAGATGAATACATAAGAGTTTCATCTTGTACAATCGCCAAAGAAATATGGGACAAACTTCAAGTCACTCATGAAGGTACCGATGAGGTAAAGAAATCTAAAATTAGTATTCTAACGCATAGCTATGAAAATTTCAGGATGAAACCAAATAAGATATCAAAGCTATGACGGATAGATTCTCAACGATTGTCAATGGTCTCAAATCATATAGAGAGATCATTTCAAATGTAAAGCTTGTGAGGAAGTTAGTTTACTCCCTTCCAAAATCATGGCAATCAAAGAAGACGTCAATCATCGAGTCTAAGGACCTAATGTCCTTAACTCTTGAAGAGCTAATCGGTTCACTCCTCACTCATGAAATGATGTTTGAAGATGATGTGGACCTCGATAAGATTAAAGAGACACCAAAAGAGAAGGAGAAGAAGAAAAACATTGGAGTTGCTCTCAAATCCAGAAAAGATGAGAGTGATTCAGATGACGACGACAAGGAAATGGCATTGTTAGCCAAATGGTTCAGAAAAATGATGAGACCTTACCGAGGAAGAAAATTCAAATGAAATGAAGGCCTCAAAAATGAACCAAAAGAGAAGGACCCAATCATTTTCTATGAATGCAAAAAGTCGGGGCATGTCAAATATGATTGCCCGTAATTGAAGAGAAAGGGTCAATCAAAGAATAAGCACAAGGCTCATGTGGCTACATGGAGCGATGAAGAAGGTTCCGATGAAGAGGAACAAGAAGTAGCAAACTTGTTCTTGATGGCATTCGGGGAAGATTCTAAGGTAACCTCTAACTCATTTGATTTTGATGATTTATCCTATGATGAGTTATTAAAGGAATATAATGGGTTGGCTTCGGATTATGAGAAATTGTTTTTAAAATATAAAAATGATATTTCAAAATTGAAAAATGAAAATAAACTCATATCCAAAACCAACAACGATCTTGAAAGTAAAATCAAAGATTTGCAAATCAAACTAGAAGAGTTTGAAAAGAAAATTTTGGATTTGCAAAATTTACTTTCAAAGGTCAATGATGATCATCAAAAGAAAATTGATGATCTTAAAGCTTCTTTTGATAAAGTTGGAACAAAACGTTTTGAAAATGGAGAAAATTCAAAATCCAACTTTGTTAGAAAAAGTTTTAAAAACTACAATCATAGAGGTCCTCAAAGAACCTCTAATGGAAAAATCGTTAGAAGTATATGGGTTCCTAAAGAGCTCATTACTACTAAAGAAAAGGATATCCTACACAAATGGATACCTAAGGGGACTAGGATTTTGGAAACTAATGAATATGGACCCAAAAGAATTTGAGTACCAAAAATAAAAAAATTAATCTATGTTTATAGGAAAAGGAGCATTGCTACAAGGCACGGGAAACAAATCTAAATTCATGGTACCTTGATAGTGTATGCTCGAGACATATGACCGGGGACAAAAACTGGTTCATAGAGCTTAACGCCAAAAATGGAGGAGAAGTGACTTTTGGTGATGATTCAAA
Organism: Hibiscus syriacus; assembly: GCF_006381635.1. NCBI lineage: Eukaryota > Viridiplantae > Streptophyta > Magnoliopsida > Malvales > Malvaceae > Hibiscus > Hibiscus syriacus. Next base: position 6,920,980 of record NW_024063533.1, on the reverse strand, counting down.
AGGTCACATTGAAGGTATAGGTACAATAGGTAATACCTCTTCCATACAAATTAAAAATGTGTTATATGTGAATGGATTAAAGCATAATCTCTTGAGTATTAGTCAATTATGTGATAAGGGATTAAATGTCATATTTGAAACTAATGGTTGTAAAGACATTGACATTGCATCTAATAGGATTATGCTTGTTAGTCATAGAATAGGAAACATATACATGGTGCATTTAGACTCTATAGAAATGACTAATTTATGCCTAGTTGTAAAGGATGAGCATGATAGTTGGATATGGCATAGGATACTAGGACATGCTAGCATGAGTGTTTTACAACGATTAGTTCAAGGAGAATTGGTTCGAGGGCTGCCTAAACTAAAATTTGATAATGATAAAATATGTGATGCTTGTGCTAAAGGAAAACAAAAGCGAGTTTCTTTTAAATCCATTAATGATGTGTCAACTAGTAGAGTATTACAATTGATCCATATAGATCTTTTTGGGCCAACTAGGATTACTAGCTTGGGTGGAAAACGATATGCATTTGTCTTGGTAGATGACTACTCTAGATATACTTGGGTTCTATTCTTAAGTACTAAAGATGAAGCATTAGAAAATTTCATCACATTTTCAAAAGTAATCCAAAACGAAAAAGGTTACTCTATCACTAGTGTTAGAAGTGATCATGGCACTGAATTTGAAAATCTTGGATTTAATGAGTTTTGTAATTCTAATGGTATTAGCCATAATTTATCAGCACCTAGAACCCATCAACAAAATGGAGTTGTTGAGTGGAAAAATCGAACTTTAGAAGAAATAGCTAGAACCATGCTTTGTGAAAATAATTTGCCAAAATATTTTTGGGCGGAAGCCACAAATACCGCTTGTTATGTTGTAAATCGAGTAATGATTAGGCTAATTTTAAAGAAAACTCCATATGCAATTTTCAAAAATAAAAAGCCTAACATTAGCTATTTTCATCCTTTTGGATGTAAATATTTTGTTTTAAACAATGGTAAAGAAAACCTTGGCAAATCTGATGCTAAAACTGATGAAGGAATTTTTCTGGGTTATTCGTTAAATTCTAAAGCTTATCGAGTATTTAATAAAAGAACTTTAGTTGTAGAAGAGTCTATACATGTTGTTTTCGATGATAATCTCCTTCCGAGGAAGGATTCTTGTGTGAATGATGATGTAGGTATTATAAATGACATTAGACATGACGTTGGAAAACCATCATCAAAGGAAGAAACGAAAGATGAGGAAACTTATGATCCTCTCGAGAATCCAACCATTGAAGAAATGGAAGTATCTTATCCAAGAGAGTACAACTATGTCAAGGATGGTGAGATTATAGGTGATCCGTCCAAAGGGGTAACAACTCGATCTTCTCTTAGAAATATTTGTAATTATGTTGCATTTATTTCATGCATAGAGCCTAAGAATATTAAAGAAGCATTAAATGATGAACATTGGATTATCGCTATGCAAGAAGAATTAAATCAATTTGAGAGAAGTAAAGTATGGACATTAGTTGAAAGGCCTAGTAATAAATCTATTGTAGGTACTATATGGGTATCTAGGAATAAGCTTGATGAGAGTGGTAATATAGTGAGAAACAAGGCTAGACTTGTTGCTCAAGGGTATACTCAAGAAGAAGGCATAGACTATGATGAAACATACGCTCCCGTAGCTAGGATGGAAGCAATTAGAATGTTATTAGTATTTGCATGTTTTCATGAATTTAAACTATATCAAATGGATGTTAAAAGTGCATTTTTAAATGGTTTTATAAAAGAAAAAGTGTATGTGGAACAACCTCCAGGTTTTGAAGATTCAAAATTTCTGAATCATGTTCTTAAATTGACAAAAGCACTTTATGGTTTAAAACAAGCTCCTAGAGCTTGGTATGAAAGATTGTCAATTTTTTTAATTGAAAAGGGTTTTTCAAAAGGGAAGGTTGACACTACGTTGTTTTTTAAAGCATAAAGGTAAAGATTTATTAGTAGTTCAAATCTATGTTGATGATATAATATTTGGTTCTACTAATGATGTTCTTTGCCAAGAATTTTCTAAGCTAATGCAAAGCAAATTCGAAATGAGCATGATGGGGGAGCTCTCATTTTTCTTGGGACTCCAAATCAAGCAAAGAAAAGATGGCATCTTCATCAATCAAGCTAAGTACATCAAAGATATGCTCAAGAAGTTTGGACTGGAAAATGGCAAACCTCATGACACTCCAATGAGCTTTTCAACAAAGCTCGACTTGGATGAAGGAGGTAAATGTGTAGATGTTAAATTATATAGGTCAATGATTGGATCTCTACTTTATCTAACTGCAAGTAGACCGGACATTATGTTTAGTGTTTGCTTATGTGCTAGATTTCAATCATGTCCTAAGAAATCACATTTACTAGCTGTTAAGAGAATCTTTAGATACCTTAAGGACACTCCTAGTTTAGGAATTTGGTATCCTAGAGACTCTAGCTTTAGCTTGCATGTCTTTTCTAATACGGATTATGGATGATGCAAATTAGATAGGAAAAGCACCTCTGGTACTTCCCAATTCCTTTGAAATATGTTGATTTCTTGGTTTTCAAAGAAACAAAATTGTGTTGCATTATCTACCACTGAAGCCGAATACATTTCAGCTGGTAGTTATTGTGCACAAGTCTTATGGATGAAACAACAACTTTTTGATTATGGAATTGAAGTAGATACCATTCCTATCAAGTGTGACAATACTAGTGATATTTGTCTCACTAAAAATCCCATCCAACACTCTAGAACTAAGCACATTGAAATAATACATCACTTCATTAGAGACCATGTCACTAAGGAATATGTAGTTCTAGAATTTGTTGATACTTTGAATCAATTAGCGGATATCTTTACAAAACCTTTAGACAAGGAACGTTTTTAGACACTTAGGAGAGAATTAGGTTTAACTGACCTATCTTCACTCAGTGTTTAAAATAATTTTAGCACTTTTAAGACTAAATGAAAAATGATTATAAATAGTAATTTCTGATTACATTCATTACTATTAGTTAAGGGGAGTTTATGATTCTTGATGAAAAATTAACTTTATGTTCAACTGTAGTTTAAGGATTAATTTGATTGATTGAACATAATTAATTTTTGATATATGAGTTACCAATACCACTAGAGAAGATTAATTTAGCATTTTGAGTGTTTAAAATACAGATTTTTGAATTATAAGGCAGAGGGAATCGATACCCCCTTGAAGGGGAAACGATTCCCCCTTTGAAGGGGAATAGATTCCCCAATATCGGAATCGATACCCCCTGGGGTTTTGGTTTTTAAATCGGGCAGAACCCCCAAAATGTTAAAACCCAAAATTCTCTTCTCTTGCCGCCGTTTCCACTCTCTACTCTCTTCCTATCTCCACTTTGCCTCAAAACAACGTTTTTAATCGAAATTATCTTCAAATATCATCTTCTAAACCTGCTAACATCATTAAAATCGTGCAAACAACATCAAAATCCACTCAATCTCTTCTTTCAAGGTAAATTTTTCTAAACTCTCTATTTAATTGATTTTGAACATAAGACTAGTTTTAATTAGTTCTAGATAGAAATAGTGATCGGGCATTGATTGCTTAGTAATTAGAAACTATATTTTACAACTACTTTTATCAAAAACACAAGAATCTTCCAAAATTTTTGAAATTTTTGAAATATAAAAAAAATCAAATTATTGTGTTTTGATTGAATTACGTTGTTGTTATAAAAACTATACATATATTGATTTTCAAAACCTTATTTTTCAATAAGTTTTTCGAAAACTTTGCCCATTAGGATTGGTTTAGAGAACCTTGAAATATTAAGAACTCAATTGAGTTTTGGGATTGATGCATACATGTGTTTTCTAAATTGCAGGTTATCCATTCTATTCCGATTTCCTAAACCATGTCCAATCCTAAATGTGCTAGGTCATCATCTAGTCGCTCAAACCGTCAATCCAACCCACCTCCAAATCCTCCTCCTATTCCTGAAATTCCTATTCCTAATCCCGTTGATCCTAATATGACTATCCAAAACTCATGCTTCAATCATCCTGGTCCTAGAAATCATCGTTTTTGGTATTATCAATATTTTGACTCTTACAAAATTAGAGAAGAACGTATCCCTTCTTGTCAAGCTATGATAGATATCGATTTTAGATATCTTCCTCTTTTACAAGAGTGGAAATTTGATAAACTTTGTGACCTTGAACCTATAGTTTACCATCAACTTGTTCGCATATTCTATTCTAATGTTGTTTGTATTAAAAACAGAGTTCAAACCAAAACCATAGCAGATTGTTCCTATCTCCTAGGATAATTCATCCATCTTGAATCGGCTTACATAGCTAATGAATTAGGATTAGATAATGATGGTATATCAAATGAAAAATAACTTTTAGGTTCTCGTTATAAAAGAAGGGATAGTGCGAGTGTCTTAGATCTTCATGATCATTTTCTTCATCTAATGATTTCTTGGTGGTTTCGACCATCCGGAGTTCGTTACTCTACTCTTCGTGCTTTAGATCTTTGGTGGTTACATTGTTTCCAAAACAGTATTAAAATAAATCTTTCTGAGATTATTTTTGCTGAAATCGTTGAAACCGTAAACTTAGTACCAAATAAGAAACTTTGTTCCTCTCTAGTTTATGGTTGCATTCTAAGTAATCTATTTTCTAAAGCCCGGCTTAGAGTAGGTCTAGATGTCGTCTTTCCTCTCAAGAAACAAATTAATCTTCTTTCCTTAACGAGAGCGGGATGGATAAAGAATAAGAACACCGGTGATTGGGTTCGACCTTCTGAAGATACTCCAGGAGCTAGTTCTTCACGAGCTCCTCCAGCAGATGCCGACGATCCCAACCTTGAGCAATTAATGCAAGATATTGACGAAGCCGACGATGAGTCGGAACAACACGAGGAACAAGCTCAGCAATAATATCATGTGCCTCCATATTTTCAATCATTCATGGAGACATTTGTTTTCTGTTATGCATCCTTGGATTCTCGCTTCACTTCCATAGAATCTCACTTCTCGACTATGGAAGCTCAACAATTGGAAATTCTCTGGGAGATGCATGCAAACATTGAGGCAACCAACGCTCGTATTAATGAACTCACTCGTGAAATGGCAGCTGTGCGAGCTCATTTCCCACCTCCCGATCCTCCTACGGATGCTTAAACTTTAATATTTGCTTTGCTTGTTTGGATTGAACTTGGAAATTTGCATTATTGTTAAAACATTTTGAATGCTTTTGGATTGTTTATTTTTTGTTGTTCGAACTTATGTTTAATACATTTGATTTGGATTTCGTGTTTATTTTGCATCTTTAGACATATATGACCAATTATCCATTACATGTTTATGAATATTGTTTATGAAACTAATGGTTAATCTCTCTTTTGATTGTGTTCTTAGCAGTTTAAGCTACATATATTTATAATCAATTGGCTAAATGATTTCAAAACCTTGTTTAAAATCTTTTACGAGTCTTTTTGATTTAATAAAAAGGGGGAGATAAAAGCGTTTTTGAAGAGGAGTTGTGTTAAAGTAAGGGGGAGTAGTATTTTTCAAAATCAAAATTCATTTTGAAATTAGAAAATCTTAAAATGTTTTGTTATATCAAAAAGGGGGAGATTGTTGAAAATATTTTGATGTTTCGATATAACAAATTAAATTAAAAGAATTTTAATTTTGAAAATGATTTTTCTAAGCATATTCGATATATTAAATTGAATATCAAAATATTACTCAAAGTATTTCAAAGTTCATTTTAAATCCTTACTCAAGTATAAAATTAAGTTTTAATCTTAAAATAATTTCCAAACGATTTTACAAAATATTTCGAACCATTTCAAAGCCGAAAATTCCAGATTGCTCAGAGGGAACCGATTCCCCCCAAGGGGGTACCGATTCCCCCTGAATGGTTTGGCTCAAAGAATTCCAGTATGCTCGGAGGGAACCGATTCCCCCCACTGTTCAACGGTCGAAATATTTAAATTTTACACTTAGGGAACCGATTCCCCATGAGGGGTACCGATTCCCCCCACGCTCCAAGCAGAAATATTAATTGTTTTCACACTTAAACGGCTACAATAACTTCATTAATGATCCCCAACGTTCAGAAGTGATTCAAGGTGTATTTAAGCAAGCTTAGAAGCCATTGATCAATAACAAGAAACATCAAGCAACTAGAATCAAGAGATAATCAAAGAGAAAGCATCAAACCTCAAGCTTGAGCATTTCAAGCCTATTTTTCATTCAATATTCATTTTGCTTTCCAGAACACTTATTGTGCTCAATCATATTTATTCTTGAGTGTTCTTTCTTTGTTCTAGAATTGTGCAAACATATTTACCTTGTGAGGTTTTTCTTGTAAGTTTGCAAATTTGTAATCTTCTCTTTGAGAAAAGAGTGTTCTCAAGAATTTGGGTATATTCTTGAGGGAGTTGTAATGTTATCTCTTTGGCCTCAAAAGAAAGAACAAATTAGTGAATTTGTTGGAAAATCCTTAGTGTTGATAGCTAAGGTAGTGGACGTAGACTTTGGTTGATAAAGTCGAACCACTCTAAATCGTTGTGAAATTACTTTCAATTTTCTGCAAAAGCTTCCACAAATTTTTTAATTGCCAATTCACCCTCCTCTTGGCCGATTCCATCAATCGATTAACTTAACACATATTTTGACTGGGTAATCAAAATTGAACATAGTTTTTAGTGCCACAACTATTCAGAGCAAATGAAGGTACGACTTCCTAGTATGGAATTAGTTGATTATGCTCTTGTTTGGTCAGATCAATTGGTGAGTTCCAGGAGAAGAAATGGAGAACGTTCAATCAGTACATGGGACGAAATAAAAACCATCATGCGAAAGAAATTTGTAACAACACATTACCACCGAGACCTTTATCACAAACTCCAAAATCTCAAGCAATAAATTAGGAGTGTTGAATATTATTTCTAGGACATGGAGTTAGCAATAATTAGAGACAATGTGGATGAAGACATAGAAGCAAAAATGGTGAAGTTCTTATCTGGTTTAAATCTTGAAGTTGTTAATCTTGTTGAATTACAACATTATGTAGAGATTGAAGAGATTAAAGATTGAAGAGATTAAATATTGAAAGACAACTTAAAAGGAGGTCAATTAACAGAAGCAACACAATTTCGGCATCCAAATAGAGATCAAAACCCAATAATTTCAAAACTATAACTCTAGTTCAGATTAAAGACAATCCTGAAAGTTCTCGAGCAAAGCAAACTGTAGAATCCAAAAAAGGAAAAAAGAAACAAAACCATATTTCAGACCGATCAAGGGACATCAAATACTCCAAGTGCTTTGGAAAGGGGCACGTTGCTACTCAATGTTTCAACCGAAACACCATGATTCTTTTGGATAATGGAGAGTATTACATATTCTGAAGAATCATTTCCTGAATATGAACGAGAAGAAATCATTGAAGAAGAGCCAGATGAAAAGGAAGTTGTTGGTGGTGGAGAGATTCTTGTCTCGAAGAAGTGCCTTCAATCACAACCAATTCAGGAGGAACTACAAAGAGACAATATGTTTCACACAAGGTACCATGTCAAAGATAAGGTATGCACCATGATTATTGACGGAGGAAGTTGCACAAATGTAGCATGCACTATTATGGTGGATGAGTTAGGCTTGCCAACGTTAAAACATCCAACGCATTACAAACTCCAATGGCTCAATGAAGGAGGTGAGTTGAATGTTATAAAGAAGGTACTAGTTCCATGTTCTATTGGCAAATATAAGGACGAGGTAATTTGTGACGTAGTTCCTATGCCCGCCAGTCACATTTTACTTGGAAGGCCATGAAAATACGATAAAAGAGCCATTCATGATTGCTACACCGACTAGTACTCATTTAATCATGGAGGACGTAAGATCACGTTGGTACCTATGACGCCCAAAGAAGTACAACAAGACCAGATTCATATGAAAAAGAGCGTGGAAGCCCTGTAGAAAAATAAACAACCCGTGAAGACAGAGAATGAACAAACCATAAAGTTAAACTTTTTCATGAAGAGATGTGATGATCCATTGCTGAAAAATGAAAGGATTAAAACTTCAATGAATAATTGTGGTGATTGGAGCAAAAAGACACAACCTTACAAAAAATGTCACAACTCATGCCTTCAAGAGGTAAGTAATCCTTCAACTCAAACTTCACCTCTTTTCATATTTCAAGTGGACTCAAATGAAGGATCACTTCCAAAGGAAATGTATTTTAAAGAATATTTTTCCAAAATGGTACCTGTTGGTAATTATTCCAAAGAAATACCTATTGGAAGTATTTATAAAAATACACCTATTGAGAGCATCCTATCATTCAAAGGACACAACTGTTGGTCAAAAGAGAGGTCTGATTGGGAATAAGTAAATAAGCATTCAAGGAGAAACATGGGAGAACACAACAAAGAAAAACTCAAGCATATCAAAGGCTTCGACTTGAGAACAAATCGCCCTAACGAAGGAGGATGATGTAAGCTCATTTTCACTCTTCATGTCCATCATTTCCTTAATATCCGAGGGAGTTCTCTTAAACTTTATACTTCTTTATTTTCTTTACAATTTATTTATCATTACTCTATTTTTCTATGAACTCATACTTTATCATTATCATGTTCTAACATCATATGATAAGTATTCTTTATTTAGACTATTGATTATAAATGTTCACTTTATCATATTTATCTTTAAATAAATTACAATATCTCACATCTTTATATTACATACTTTACTTAGTTTGTCATTGATTTGCATAAGTTTTGCATTCATTTAAATTGATTTCAATTCATTTATACTATGGCAATATTCTATTATTAATTTCTTTAGCTCATCACATATAATTTCAGCTCATAAGATTTATATATTAGCTCATTAATATCACACCATCTTGTACTTAGCTCATGGTATTTATTTCCTAGCCCATAAGAATTCATTCACACGTGGAAGAATGTAAATCCTTCATTTCCTAGCTCATTAAAAGTTTATTTGGCTCATTGTGTATTCCAACTAGCTCATTGAAATTACATCTATATTCACTCAGCTCACATATTTAATTCTAGCTCATAAGTATGTATACATGCACAACAACCCCTAATTTTATTCATTCCAGCTCATTCCGTGCATTTTACCTTAGTTTATTTATTTGTATAGGTACATCAATGGACATCACACATAATGGTAGCTTGGTGGAGCATTTGGCATTCATTAGAGCTCACAATCAGCTCAAACGGATTCAAGCAGCTCATGGAGTCTTATGGAGAGCTCAATTCATCTGGATGAGTTAACATGTAGCTGAACCTAGGTGGAGGAGTCATTTGAACCTAAATTGCTAAAAGTGACAACAAGAGTAACTGAAAGTAGCTGAAGTTAATACTAAGAAGCTTGGGAAGCCACGGTTGGAAAGTTTGATTACAACCGACCTTACTTGCTTAGCTAGCTTGCATCACTCACCTAAGCGTGGGTGAAGACCATGTCACGCATAAGGCTGCTGCACATTCCATACTACATCACATGTCCAAGGTTGCACCATAAGCATAAAAGAGTACCATGTGCAAGTCATATGACCAACAATCATGTGCCATGCATGTGAATACTCTCTATGCGCGCCAAACATCAAGAGACCTCACTATTCGACCAAGGCACATGTTTCTTCACTTCGGCGCAGATGAAAAGTTTCATGCATTATTCAGCCAATGTTTATGTCTACCTTTTAGCCGAAACATCACCTATGCATTCACATTTATTTAATTCAATAATTATGTATTTTTTTTATAAAAAGAAACAAGGGCTGGCCGAATCACCATGTATCTATTCGGCCATACCTCTTCATTTCTTATAAATAGGTTAGTCAATTTCTTTGTAAACACAACTTTTGATTATTAATTCAAGTGAGATTACTCTCTTTTCTCAAGTCCTTGTGACTTTTTTCAACTTATCAAGTATCTCATACTTGTGGCATCTGTTAACGTATGTGATGTATGCATGGATTGCTTATGCAGGTATCTCATGCATATGTGTAGTACGTGAGGTGGTTAGAAAGATTTGTTTTAGATTTAATAAACTTTCTCTCTCCTCTAACATCATTTCCCACCTTTTACATTTCACTATCATCTGTGTATAAATGGGACTTGTGTTGCTGCTGTAATTGGTATGAGTTTACAAATGAATGAATGAATGTATTTATGATTCCTCTGTTATTTAGTTATTGAGCTATGTTAATAATTTAACATGGTATCATTTGCCAGGACTGGTAGCTTATTATTTTCTCGTGTTCTAATGTGTGTCGTTGTGTACAATGAAGATCTCCTCAATTCAGCATATTCCCAAGAATGATGTGGTTAAGCTTTCTAAGTATACCTATTTACTATGGAAACATCAGGTATCGCTCATTATTTATGGTTATGGCTTGCTTCGGTTCATTTCAGATGACAGACCTCCTTTGGTGGAGTCTAGACATATTGAGGACAATCTGTCGTTCAACCTTTATCAACAACAAGATAAGTTGTTAGCATCATGGTTGCTTACTACTGTCAGTACTGAAGTCTTACCACATCTTAATGGTCTTACTTCTGTTAATTCCATTTGGACTACTATTTCACGATTGTTTGGTGCTCGATCAAGTGCCAAGGTGTTGTCGCTTCGACATAGTCTTCACTCTCAACGTAAAGCTGACCAAATGGTGAATGAATTTCTGGCCAAGGTCAAGTCCATCTGTGATATGTTATGTGTTGCTGGTGATCCAATCATTGAACATGAGCAAGTCAGTGTTATCCTTACTAGATTATCCATGGAGTTTGAATATGTTATTACAATTACATCTCGAGATTATTTGTCTTTAGATATGCTCTCTGAAATGTTACTTGATTGCGAAGCACGTCATAAAGCGTTTCTCACTGAAGGAATTTCAGCCAACTTGGTTTCTAGGCCTACCAGTGAAAATAAGGTGCATGAATCGGATGTTTCTAAGGCCACTATTACTTCAAAATAAGATGGTGCTATGTGAGGTCAATTTAGTGGATGCGATCGAGGTTGGTTTGAGAATTCAAATCGTCCTAAATATCATCTTTGTGGTAAATATGGTCACACAGTGCAAAAAATGCTATAGTCGATTTGATAAAATTTTTACAGGTGTTGTCCCTGACAATCGAAACAATGAAGGGTGGAGGCCATCACAAGTTCCTGCTAGAAATCAGCAGTTACCTTAAAATGCTCATGCGTTCACTCATGCAATGAGTGCTCCTTTTCCTTCAATGAGTGCTTTTTTTCCATCTCCTCCTAGTTTCTATTACTGTAATCCTCATTTTATAATGCCTAGTCCAGGATCTTTGTATCAAGGGGTTCCTTGGTACTCTCCAATGCATGCATATGGTGGTTTGGATTCAGTTAAAAATTCACAAGTGTTTATGACTCCTTCAGCTGCATTTGCCTATACTACTCCATTCCCTCGACCTACTGCATGTCTCCCAGTTTACTCGAGATAATAATGTCTTTATTGAATTCCATCCATTTGAATGTTTTGTGAAGGATGCTAGGACACAGAATGTGTTGTTGAACGGGAAGCTCACGGATGAAGATTTATATTAGCTTTTATCTCCTACTATGAAGAAGGTGCAACTAAATAATGTGTCAAAGTCTTGTGGCTTGTTAGACTTATGCTATAAAAGATTAGGGCATTCATCTGTTAGTATGGTAAAAACAATAATGAAAGCTTGTAATTTTGCTTCTAATGAAAATTCTTTTTCTTCGTTTTGCAATGATTGCTTACAAAGTAAAGCTCACAAACTGACATTTTCTAATTCAGTCACTGAATACACTGCCCCTTTTCAACTAGTAGTTTCTGATGTATGGGGACCAACTCCAATTGTTTCTAGTGATGGATATGCCTACTATATGTCATTCATTGATGTGTACAGTAGATTTACCTGGTTTTACTTGATTAAAAGAAAGTCAGAAGTAATACAATGTTTTCTTAACTTTCACAAAATTATCGAGGTTCAGTTTGAAGTCAAGATTAAAATATTGCAGATTAATGGTGGTGGAGAATATCAGGCTCTAAAAAGATGGTTTCTGACTAATGGAGTTCAACATCGACTCTTTTTTCCAAGAATATCTGAGCAAATGGCAAGGCTGAATGAAAGCATCGCCATGTGGTTGAAATGGGTCTGACACTGCTGTCTCAAGCTTCCTTACCTTTGAAATTTTGGAGTTATGCATTAATCTCAGCTGTGTACCTTATAAATTGATTGCCTACAGGAATGTTACATGGAAAGTCTCTATTTGAGGTTTTGCATTAACAATCTCCTGATTACTCATTGTTAAGGGTGTTTGGTTGTGCATGCTTTCCTTTGGTGAGACCATTTAATCATCACAAGCTTGAATATAGATCTAAGCAGTGTGTTTTTCTTAGATACATTCCATCACACAAAGGATATAGGTGCCTTGATGATGTTAGGAGGATGTTGTTTCGAGGCATGTGATCTTTGATGAAGATAAATTTCCCTATGATGCATGTAAGATGACAGATCAAATTCATGTAAATTCTCATGTTTCAACTTGGGAATTACCCATTGTTTTTGCACCACGAGTTCAAACTCAACAAGGGTGTGCTGATGTTATTTTACCTGCGAATAGTGTGCAAAATAAGGAATGTGATGATAGCCAACTTGTTCATGAAGCAAACAGTCAAGGAGCTACTCAAACAGTGTCAAGTTCTACTGATATTCCAATTGAGATAACTTTGCCACATATAGGTGCGGGAGTTGATTGCACCTCTACCTTAAACACTCACCCAATGCAAACAATGAGTAAGAGTGGTATTTCAAAACCAAAACTCTTTCAAGCCACTGCATGGATTGATGAAGAACCACATAGCATCAAACAACCATTTGCTAGTCCACATTGGAAAGTTGTTGTTCAGGAGGAGTACGAGGCTTTGATGAAAAATAAAACTTGGTCTCTAGTGTCATTACCAGATGACAGAAGGGCAGTAAATTGTAAATGGTTGTTCAGAATCAAGATAAATATAAATGGCTCAATTGCTCGGTATAAAGCAAGATTGGTGACAAAAGGTTTTCTTCAGCAACCAGGTATTGACTTTCCTGAAGTTTTTATCCTGTTGTTAAACCATTAACTGTGCGTGTCATTTTGACATTAGCTTTTTCAAAAGGGTGGCAACTTAGGCATATTGACATCAATAATGTCTTCCTGAATAGAGTGCTTGCAGAAGAAGTCTATATGACTCAGCCTCCTAGTTTTGAGTTTGTTGATGATAAAATGGTTTACAAGTTACATAAGGCTATATATGGTTTAAAATAGGCACCACATGCTTGGTTCGAGAGTTTAAGGAGTTATCTGGAATCAAAAGGATTGGTGGTAGCCAAGTATGATTCTTCTCTTTTTGTTCGAAAAAGGGAGAGTTGTTTGATGTACTTACTTGTATATGTTGATGATATAATTTTTACTGGCAGTAATGCAATTGAAGTACAGGTAGTTATTGACAAGTTGCATGCAAAATTTGACCTAAAAGATATGGGAACTCTCTATTTCTTCTTAAGAATTGAAGTTAATTATGAGTCAGGTGGTGTTGTTTTGAGTCAGCAGAAATATATTCATGAACTGCTGCATCGCAATGGGTTTAAAAGTGAAAATGGCCTTCCTACACCTATGGTTACCAACTGTAAACTTTCAGCTAAGGATAGAAATCCAGTTGAGAAAGTTACTCAATTTCACAGCATTGTTGGAGCCTTATAGTATGTTATGATCACTCGCCCAGATATTGCCTTTATTGTAAATCGTGTGTGTCAATTTTTGCAAGCTCCCCTTGACACTCACTTTCAAGCTGTAAAACGTATCTTAAGATACTTACAAGGAACAATTGACTTTAGTTTACGTTTCTTGTCTTCTTCTCGACTTGCTTTGACAGGTTTTACTGATGCAAGTTAGGGAGAAGATGTTGATGACAGAAGTTCTACATCTGGTTATTGTATTTACTTTGGGGGCAATTTAGTTTCATGGAGCTCTCGAAAAAAACAGGTTATGGCTCGATCAACAGTTGAAGCAGAATATTGAAGTGTTGCATGTGCAGCTGCTGAAATGGTTTGGCTTCAATCTTTTCTAAATGAACTGCATATTGTTTCTCATGGTAGACCTACTCTATGGTGTGACAACTCAAGTAAAGTTGCAGTTTGTGCTAATCCTGTTTTGCACTCTAAGTTCAAACATGTGGAACTTGATCTCTTTTTTGTACGAGAGATGATTGCAGCAGGGAAGTTACAAGTTCATGAGGTTCATGCATATGAACAAGTTGCAAACATTCTAACAAAGCCTTTGTTTGCTTCTTTGTTTATGAAGCATAGACAGAAGTTGTTGATTGTGCAAATTAAATGTGTAGGTTGAAAGTTTGGAGGTTTGCAGCTGCAAGGGGAATGTTATTTTCTATGCAGAGTTTAAAAAGGAAACTTGCAGAGTGAAGTAGTAAGGGGAATATTAGCGTATGTGATGTATGCATGGATCGCTTATGCATGGATCACTTATGCATGTATCTCATGCATGTGTGAAGTACGTGAGGTGGTTAGAAAGATTTGTTTTAGATTTAACAAACTTTCTCTCTCCTCTAACGTCATTTCCCACCTTTTACATTTCTCTATTATCTTTGTGTATAAATGAGACTTGTGTTGTTGCTGTAATTGGTATGAGTTTACAAATGAATGAAAGAATGTATTCATGATTCCTTTGTTCTTTAGTTACTGAGCTATGTTAATACTTTAACAGTATCAACCTTTCCTTCCATTTGATACTTATGGTTCCTAGATTGCTATCTAGTGGGTCAAAGTCCTTACTACCATCCCTTATAACGACTGATAAGAATCGGGTCTTTGCTCATCTATAGCATTGGTTTATTCTTAGTCTTATAATATACTATCACCTTAACCTACTTCTTTCATAAACCATCACCTTCCCATTTCTTAATCAACTTCCATTTGCATTCGAACAAAACAACCCACCCTTCTTCACCTACATCAACTACGAAGTCATTCTTTTGAAGTCATTCACTTACATTTGCAGGTTTTTTGCTTCCTTCCTAGATCCACAATCAAAAGGGTACAACACCCATACATCCTGAATATTATCTTTTACAATGAGGGAAGTGTCACGGGTTTTAAAGCGTTTAACTTCCTTAGGATTGTGTGAGAGAGAAAATGTCCAAAAGATGGGATAGAGGAGTATGATCAATATTCATTAGAGGCCATGATATATATATATATATATATATATATATATATATATATATATATATATATATATATATATATTGTTGAGAAATTTTGATATTGGATGATAAACATGAATAATCTATGTTTTAGAATGAAAAACAAATCAAAATTTAGGCTACAAATCACACAATCGCCGATTTGATTTTGTAATTACTTACCTTTGTCCGATTAGTTTTATTTGAATGATATGAAAATCGTAAGTTTAACGTTAATCAGAATGTTTTCTTTTGATTTCTTTACATATCACATATAATCTCTTATCTATAGAATGTATTGATATGATTGATTTATTTTCTTAAATAAGGGATTGTGTAGATATGTTTTAATCTTAGTTGTCGGTGTAAATGATATGGATCATTGAAGAGGTTCAACTAAAAATATAGACATTCTTCATCTCATTGAAGATACATTGAAAACAATGGAATTCATTTTTTTACTTCTAAATAATAAAAGAAAGTATTTGCTTTATATTTGTCCTACTATTTTCTTTGCCTTTTGTTTATCTCTCGGTATGGATTTTAGAATCTCTAGTCTAAATCGTGAAGTACGTCGGTAAGATGATCAAGAAGTAGGTCGTCCAAGCATATCCAGTTTGAATCAGGTTATCCCGAGCTCAAGATAGTTTTCTCACGCCACTCTACTTTGATTTACAATTTTTCAGTGGTTTTCAATAGCTTGATTATCTTTTGTGGTTCATTTGCCAATGCAATCAGATCTATTTGTATCTACCTTTTGTTCGAGTTTATTTGGTTAGGTTTTTGATCTTATTATATATTTAATTTATGATTGTGGTTGTAAACCTTCATTGTAATTTGGATATTTTTAATTGTCAAGCTCGACTTAAACTTGAAATAAAAAAGTAAAGTTCGACCCGAGCTCCGAAAAACTTGAGCTCGAAACATTCTCAAACTTAACTCGATTAAAGTTCTAACTCAAACTCAAAAATGAACCTTAAGTATATAAAAATCTTATATTACATTTAAAAAAACAACATATAGATGTTAATGTTAATAATAATTTAATTTTAAAAATTAAAATTTAACATATTATTTTTTTGAGTTGCTTACAAGTATTTCCAGTCGAATATCAAGTAGCTTGCTTCGACTTGTTAAGAATTGAAATTAAGTCCACTCAAATTGAGTTTTAATTGAATCAAACTCGAATAACTTATTATTTGTATAGTATTATTTACAATCTTAATCAACAGTGTATCGTAGTCCATTGCAACAAACAAATGACACTGAACGAATTCAAAACCAGGCTCTGCCATTTTAACACTCGTAATAACGATCTCAGCCAAGAAGAGGTGAAAGACACCTTGCGATGTCTAAATACAATCCCAAAAAAATCTCTTAACACATTAAACGATGTATCTATTCCAATAGAAAAATTCAAAGGAAAAGAAAAAGAAAGGGGTTTGAAATTTTCTAAAGATAAGGATTGAAGGTGTTGTTCGCAAGATAGGAGACCAGAATAGAGACAGTAAATCTTGGATAGACATATAAAGCACCCCAGAAGTTAGTGTTTTAGTTCACTGTATTTTGAATTAAATGCCTTAGGGGGTTTGACTGGTCCTCTTTTGCAGGCACTGATCCATGAGAACCCACCACTTGTCAAAACCCCATTTGGCTGTTTTGATTTAAATTTTGAGTCATGTGAATGACAACCATGTCCATTTATGAGTAAAACTTCAAATCAAATCTTTTAAAAAGCAGAGAATTTCCCCCCTTCCTCCATGCTACTCACACCTACCATTGCTCTACATGATCTTTGAAACTATTCCTTTTTATGTCTTTTCCCCAAGTTTTAAATAAATAAAAGCCTATAAAACATGTGTTCCCTTTGCCCACACCCTACACCCTACACCCAACCAAACAGTTCATTGTTTAATTACATACTTCAAATCCATGTATTTGTTCTTATGTTAATGTCAATAGGTAAAGGAAAATGAGGCCAGAAAAAGGGTCGGTTAAAGAATTCATCAATTTCAATTATAAAAAAGAATTTTAATCTCTCCAGAAATTTGATTTCAAGCAACGGTGACTATAAGATGCGTGTACGTTGTTAATAAGTTAATTTTTTTAATAATTATTATCTTATACTCATTCTAAACTATTAAAAAAATAACCAGTTCGATGTAATTGGTTCATATAGCTCATTTTTAAGGTGATATTTAACAAATTTAAAATTCGAATCTGATAAGTAAGAGGTGCATTTCTAACACATCTCATGGCAATGTACTTGGAAACTTTAGATTTCTTTTCTCAAGTGAACTTTGAATGTCACAGCTGAGAAAAGGTCGGAAGAAGTGATATACAAAAAAAAAAAAAAAAGTGGAGGAGAAGGGTGACAGCAAGACGAAGAAGATAATATATATATATATATATATACTGGATGACTCATGAGTGTAGTTGTCATCTGATTTTGTAGTGCAGAGACAAAGGACCTTAATGTTAGGAGGGGATAGAGGTCTGCACGTGACCACGTGATCTCCTACCACTATTATACACCATACAACAACTAGGTGGAAATTTGGATTTAGGACATTTGTGAACTTCCCCTTATTACTATACAACTTGCTTATTTAAAGTGCAACCAGTTGGGATTCTAAACTTTAGAACGTTAAGGCTAATCACCAATAATACCCACAAGAAATGCGAAAAAATAACGTTTCATTTTATGATAAAAGAAACTCTTAATGTTTAATTAAATAGTTATTTAGTTTTTATTTTTCTTTTGAATAATTTTAACCTCTAACGTTTCATTTTAAGGGAAAAAAATATCCTATTGATTGTTTGTTGACCAACAATTTTCGTCCACAAATGTGTCTTTTGATCCAAAATAAAATAAATATTAGGGGCCAAAATACTTTGAAAAAAAAGAATAAGTTAAATTTGAATCGAGTTATAAAATAGAACACAAATAATTCAAAATTTATAGTAATTAGTGGATTGATTTTAAAATTTGAGTTGAGTCTCTCGACTTTGTATAATATATGTATATCACATATGAAAAACTATGAAGAAATATATATATTGTACATGGTTATAGAAAATTGTTTAAATTGAAATTAAATAGTATCATAATATTATAAATATTTACAATTAAATTTAAATATAAACTCAAACAACTCGATTCAACTCGAATTTTATAAGCACGACTCAACTTCAAAAAATTTTAAATCAAATTTGAATTATAAAATAAGATTCGTCAACTCGAATTACTCAAAAAAATTTAACTCGACTCGATCAAGAACTCACTATTAACTAAAATCCTAAACGTATAATTGAGGAGATAATTAGTCACAAAGGGTACCTGTCATAACCATTTTTTAGGTTGGAACAATTGTTTATTATTTTAAAAACAGTTATGACTTTAATTTGGAAAAATTGGGTGATTTGGAATTAATTTGGATTAAATTAGATAGAGTCTCCATTGACCTTTGACTTAGGTAGGTCGAATACCTAAAAACGTCTTTTAAAATAATTTCAAGAAAAATTATTTTTAAAGACAAAATTGGTCTGCATTACCAGAGGTTCATTTTAAAGGGTTCGAGAGTCGATTACGCGTGGGGAAGGATTAACACCCCACATGGCCCAAAATTGGTACTGTGTCGCTCACATATCTTAGTAAAAGATGGAAATTATGAATTCGCATCGACAATTAAAATATGATCTATTTATCGAAATTAATTTGATATCCTTCAGATTGATTAATTAAAGAAAATTCTTTAACTTGAAAAGAAATCTCGATGTTAGAAATCCTCAGTCGGGAAAACTAATTCGTCTATTTCTTATCTTTAAAGAATATTCTTTCCTCATTTATATAAAAAAACGCAATTGAATATAAATGTAAAAAACATTTTCACATTGAATAAAATAGATAATTATTTAGAAACATTCACTACATTATTTGACTTAAAATAAAATAAATTAATAATTAAAAAATGTAATTAATTTTATTTCAAGTTCATATTTGTTCAAATGTCGTATCAGATTACACCACTTCGATCAAGCGATGCTTTCCACACCCATTCTACAAATCGTTGTTCTTGAAAAACATTCGAATATAATGAAATATTAACAAGCATTAATATCGAATATAAGAAAAGATATTGACTAATATTTAAATAAGATTAATGAATAGATAAATAAAAGTATAATAATGAAAGTAAAACAACACAAATAAAAATACATAAATAATTTGAACATATGGACACACTCTTCAGATAAAAATAAAGCATATAAGATATACTTAATATATTATAAAGTAACATGTAAGACGTAAATACAAAAGTATATAAGGTAACATATATAAAAAAGGATTCATCATGTGCAGTGCTCTATTGTTAACAAAAATAAAAAAAATAAAAAAAGTATTGACAAATATATCATTAATATATGGAGGTAAGAAACAAATCTAATATATATATAATTGCGTTAATTACTGTCAATATAAAAAGCAAATGTCAAAGGTAATATGTAAATACCAATATAAATACATTAGGTAGTAAATGGTAAGTACTGAATAAAAAGAAATATATAAAAAAACGTAATATGCTCCCATCAAAAGGCAAGAATAAAATAATATAGTTGACTAAACCAAATAAAAAATTAAAAGGTAGAGAAAATATAAACAAGCCATAATAGCATGCAGGACTAAAATATAAAAAGGTAAATGTAATACCTAAAACATAAACTTTAAAATATATTTGACAACTTGAACAAAATGGTTAAAATGAAACAATAAAACTTATGATGCTTAATCATGAATAAGTTAAAAATATAGTAGCCCACATGTAGATATAAACATAAACATATTTAATAAAATGAAACATGACTAAAATAGAAAATAAATAAATCAGGAGCTCAAAGTAAAAATTATTGGAAATTCATTGGTGGCTGAAATGAATTAATACAAAGCTGCAAAGGACCTATAGTGTAATTCGACCATATGCCAAAACACGTTGAGCCCCCCAGCAAACTACGCCGTTTTGTGGTTAAAATATAAGCCCAACAACAGGCTTTGTCTCCACTTACCCTTTTCATTTGTTTCATTCTCTCATTTCGTGAAAGGGAGAAAAAATGAGAGAGTTCTTAGAGAACTCGCAAATACAGGTGGACAACCGCCTCATCGGCAACCCTTGGTCGGCGGCGCCGTCGTATGCCGGCGTCGGAGATTATAGAAAAAAGGCACAGTTGACACGTTCCTTTGCCCCAGTTATAGATCCGAGCTTCTTTTAACCAAAAGGAGTCCCGATAAGCGTAGATCTAAGGGAAAACTTCTCAATTTACTTGGCTCCGATGAACCCACAACTCAGGTATGTCTCTCATTTTCTATTTTTTTCACTATGATTTCTAAAATAGGTTTGAATCTCTCTTTTTTTCCTTTTTTCTCATTCGTTCGAGAGCCCCTACATCGAATCTTTCATCCTTTGGTTGCCTCTATTTTTTTCTGATCGAGCCCCATCCTTCTCTCTTCGAATCTGTCTTCGCTTTATGGTTGCGTATCATTGCTTGGTGGTGGATTAAGTTTAGGGTAGGTGAAAGATTAGGTAAAATCTCGTAATTTTCAGGATTATGTGTCGGTTTAGTGGGATTTTCTTTTGACTTTGGTTTGTGGGATTTTCGGTGGACTGTTCGCATATGATAACGACGATGGCGGCTTGGCGGCTCGGCGGTGACTCGGCTTTAACGGCTCGGAAGTGATCTGGAGAAGTAGAAGAAATAATATGCGGCGGTAATTGGATAAGGGTTTAAAAACCCTAAATAGCTCATAATCTAGACCATTAATTTGGGTCCAAATCTAATAGTTGGTGAGAGGGTTGGCTAGGAAACCCTAATCAGGTTCAGACATTGGTTGAACCGGGTCGGATCTCCTTTGGGTTGGGTCCTGGTCTGTTGTAATCTGCTTTGGGTTGCTGAGCTCTCTTATAGTAGATTGGGTTAATACACTTGGGCTCAGAGATTTATCTTGTTGGGCTTCGAGTTTGCAATGATTTGGTCCTGTAAAATGTAATTAAAATAAATAATTAATAATAATAGTAGTAGTAATAATAATAATATTCGACCCGGACAAAAAAGGGTGTCTACAGCTGCCCCTCTTTGCACATTTTTGTGTTAACAAGAATAGGGCAAAGACGAAAAAGATAACTAGTTTTTGTCCAGTTTTCTTTTTTTGTTTTGGAGACTTGATATGTTTGATTTTGGGGACGACACTGCTCATACGTGATGTAGAGTTCGGGTCGTCTAAGGGTGACAAAATTCCTACATAACGAGGAGATCTAGTCAGGGGATGACACTGCTCATACGTGATGAAGAGTTCTTGGCCATCTTTAGGAAGGGTGATAACACGACTCATACGTGATGAAGAGTTCTGGTTATCAAGGATTGACACAGTTCCTACGTGATGAAGAGATCTGGTCAGGTGATGACACAGCTCATACGTGATGAAGATTGCTTGTTCCTGCTGGTGGAGGAAATGCCTTCAGAAGATTTGATCATTTATATCAAGATGTTAAATCCCCAATGATGCCTTAATATTCGATGTTGAATCTCCAAAAATACCCCAATATTTGCTATTGAATCTTCAAAGATGCCCTCATTGCTCATCATTGCTTGCTTCAACGCTGATTCTAAGCATGAGCTTTGTGTCTGAGAGACACATGTCATTTACCAAGATCCACTCTAGAGAGATTGTCTTGTTTGAAAAGTGTTTTCTTCTCCTTTTATTTTCAAGATCTGAAAATATTAATTAGAAGAGTTTTAAAAAATGTTTAATCAAAGATTTTGAAAATATTTCTCCTTTCTAGGTTTTACAATTGACAAATCATAAAACAGGAATTCATTGGATATCAAAGAATTAAGTACACTGTTAATCCTTCAATAAATTATAGCTATTTGAAAAATGTCAAGATCAAAGCTATCTTTGGGAAATGGTTAGGTTAGGAAAGGGTAAAATATCTCAGGTTATTGTGTTTGGTCAAAGTTTTGACATTCTTGTTTATTTGATGCTCACTGATTTGATAGGGTAGCTTGTATGCTCCTCTACTGGAAATGTTCTCCGATTCCCAGCTCTCATGATCACATTCGGTTTGTGCGATGCCTTATCAAGGAATTTGTGCAATCGCTTTAGCTACACAATTTTTATATTCGAGCCGCCTTTTCAAGTTTTCAACTCAAATCCTCATTTGGTTTCAAAACATTATTCAAAATTTATGCCTTGAACCCCCTTTGTTATTTTTCTCTATCATGCATTAAAGATTTTAGAAAACCTTTTGCAAATAAATATTAATCCTGATGGGCGGGATAAAATCTGAAGATAGTCTATTCTGTTCAGAAATCCATGTATGATTAGAAGGGACTTTTAATGCATGTAATGTAGACCATGGTTCACAGTTATGAAAGAAAATGATAAATAGGTCCAAACAAGTGTTTCAGGGTATTGAACCAAAGATCAATTCCTTCTGATGCTTTCAATCCTATCTTGCTCAATTTGAATATGCTCATATGTCTCTCTCTCTTGATGCTCTCTAGATGCTCCATGATCTTCGAGTGAAGTGATTCTGGAATAATTGTGCATGATCAATTTTATTGTTTGAAATTTGATGCGCCATTTGACTCGAGTCTTGTCCATTTTTCTTTGCTTCTTCTTTTTGTTTTTCTTCAAGAGTAATATTGCTTGGCTGAATCAGAATTCACAGGATTAAGCAAATATTCTCCATATATTTCAGTCAAAACTAAAGTTCCTCATGAGAATGCCTTTTTTACAACATAAGGACATTCCCAGTTTGGCATCCATTTCTCACGAAAGTCTTTTTTGCATAGGGAAGATCTTTTTCAGTACTAAATCACCTTCATGAAATTCTCGAGGTCTGACTTTCTTGTCATAAGCTTTCATCATCCTTTTCTGGTACATTTGGCCATGGAAAATAGCTTTTAGTCTTTTCTCTTCAATCAAATTCAATTGATCAAATTTCATTTGTACCCAATCAGCCTCATCAAGTTTCAATTCCATCAATACTCTCAAAGAAGGAATTTCTACTTTAACAGGTAAAACTGCTTCTATACCATATACCAAAGAAAACAGTGTTGCCCCAATAGATGTTCGAACGAGTGTGTGATAAGCAAGCAGTGCAAAAGGTAATTTCTCATGTCAGTCTCTATATGTTTCAGTTGCTTTTGTGATGATCTTCTTGATGTTTTTATTCGATGCCTCTACTGCCCCATTTATTTTTTGGCGATAAAGAGCTGAATTGTGATGTTTGATCTTCAACTCTGTGTAGACTTCCTTCATAAAATCATTGTTAAGATTCAACACATTATCTTTAATGATCCCTTCTGGTATTTCATATCTGCAAATGATTTCTCTTTTTAAGAATCTACAAACTGCTCCTTTTGTGACATTAGCATATGAGGCAGCTTCAACCCATTTGGTGAAGTAGTCAACGGCCACTATAATAAAACGATATCCATTTGAAGCCTTCGGTGAAATTGCTCCAATAACATCGATGCCTCATATTGAAAATGACCAAGGTGCATTCATTACATGAAGTGGTGAAGGAGGAACATGTATTTAGTTATCATAGATCTGGAATTTATGACATCTTCGAGCAAATCTGATGCAATCTCCTTCTATAGTAAACCAGTAATATCCAAATCTCATGATCTGTCTAACCATTGTGAATCCATTTGCATGTGTTCCATAAACCCCTTCATGGACTTCTTCAAATCTTTTCTTGGACTCAATTCTATTCACACATCTCAAAAGAACCTGATCTTTGCTTTTTTTGTACAAAATGTCTCCATAGAGAACATACTCCATTGCCAATATTCTCAAAGTTCATTTATCATTCTCAGTTGCCTCAGTTAGATAAGCTCGATACTTCACATACTGGAGAATATCGTAATACCAAGGGAAACCTTCTTCCTCAATATTGCAACAATGAGCTGGCATTTATCTTATACTTATTCGAATAGGCATCATTCGAGATTGATCATCAGCCTTAAACATGGCTGCTAGTAAAAGGATAATGATCTCCTTCTGGTGAAACTAGTATTGCCCCAATTCCATGTCCCACAACATTCGAGGCACCATCAAAGTTCATACAAATATACTCATTAAGTCCTCATTTGGAAAATCAAATTTTACTGGCTCATAGTCTTCTAATGTTCTGCTTGCCAGGAAATTAGCAATAACACCTCCTTTTATTGCTTATAGACTATGTCAAATTCAGAAAACAACATTTGCCATCTTGCCATTCTTCCGGTTAAAGCAGTTGACCATCAAATATTTTAATGGATCCAGTCTTGATATTAATCAGGTTGTGTGATACAACAAATATTATCTCAGTCCTTTAGTAGTCCATACTAAGGCACAACACATCTTTTCGATCGAGGAATATCGAGTCTCACACTCAGTGAATTTCTTACTGAGATAGTAAATAACTCTTTCTCTTCTTTCAGTTTCATCATGATATGCCAATACACATCTCATTGACTTCTCAAAGACAGTCAAGTACATGATCAATAGTTTGTTTGGGACTGATGGCATTAAGACTGGGACATTAGTCAAATAACTCTTAATTTTGTCAAAACATTCTTGGCAACTATCATCCCATTCTCCTGGGTTTTGCTTTCTCAATAATCGGAAGACTAGATCACACTTCTCAGTCAATTGAGATGAGTCTGGCAATATAATTTAACCTCCCCAGAAATCCTCGTACTTCTTTTTGCGTTCTAAGGGTTAGTAATTCCAAGTTTACTTTGATTTTATCAGGATCAATCTCTATCCCATTTTTACTAACTACAAATCCCAATAAATTCCCTGAAGTAGCTCCAAAAGTGCACTTGGCTGGATTAAGTTTGAGCTGGTATTTTCTCGATCTTAAAAAAATAGCTTCCTTAGGACCTTCACATGTTCTTCTTTGGTTTATGATTTGACAATCATATCAACCATGTATACTTCTATTTCTTTATGCATTAAGTCGTGGAACAAAGTAAACATGGCTCTTTGATATGTTGCCATGGTATTATTGAGTCCAAATAGCATTACCTTGTAACAAAAGGTGCCCAATATTGTCACAAATGTTGTCTTTTCCCTATCTTCAGGGTTCATTTTGATTTGATTGTACCTTGAAAACCATCCATGAAGGAGAAAAGAGCATGACCAGCTGTATTGTCAACCAATGTGTCAATATGTGGCAGTGGAAAATTATCTTTGGGACTTGCTCGGTTGAGATCCCGGTAGTCTACAGCCATCCAAACTTGGCATTTGTTTCACCTTTCGGTATCTACTCTGGATTGATGTCTTCACTCATGTGAGCAGATTTCTTCTACCTTACCCCCTAGTGTGGAGGGTGATCCTTGGTTAGGGTTGAATCAGAAGAAAATATACTATAGGCTCAAAAGGGGACAACAAGGGATATATATATATACATATATGGATAAATGAAACAAAGTCGTTCATCATCTCATAAACAAAAGTCCTAGCAGAAGAGGTATCCCAGGGGGATAGATTTTCAGGATTAATTATATTCACATGAAAAAAATATAATTAATGCATGATAGAATTATTTCGAAGTAATTCTCATTTTCTGCTTATTGTTCCCTGCATGTCTCAATTGTTTAGGCTCAACTTCATAAAATTGATGCCAGATGCCCCATCTTGTATCTTCTGGTAGAAAGGTTCATGCTCAAGTGAACATCTTATACTCAATGTCCTAGGTTTTATTGGTACAAAATGTTGGGTTTACGTCTAAAAAGACGATGGTGTGGCTTTATTGACTCAAATATATCGATATGACTCTTTGTATCTCCATGAATTATTCTGTGTCAAAAAATCAAGGGATTTTTTTAATTTTAGACAGGATAAGAAAGATCTGATCTTGTCAAATGTCAAAAATCTATAATTCTTGAAGAATTAAAAGAATTCTTAATTCATTCGATATTCGAAGAACTAAAGATTAAAATTTGATCAATTATTCAACCTTAGAAGGCATCATAAGTTCAGTCGTTTAAAAGATTAAACAAGTATAAAAGACAGAACAAAAACGTGTTCAAACAAAACAATGCTCTCGATGAAAATGGTATATGCAATGCCCCCATTCTTATTTGATTATCCATGCCCTTAAATCTATCAGGTTCTGGATCTTGCGCTTCAGTTCCTTACAGTTCTCAGAGGAATGCCTGGACCTTCCTATATGGTAGTTGTACACGAGATCAACATCATAGCCCTCGAGATATGATGACTCTTTTCTCAGATCATTCTGGAAGGCTCAGTCCTACAACCAGCTGAATAACCTCTAACTGTACTAATTTTAGCTTTTTGTTTTCATGTAGTGTCACGTGGTTAGGACCACTTCATAGAATTCTCCATGAATTAGCTCCCTGTTCTTTTATGAAAATGCTTAAAAATGAAATGCAGATGCAAAATGCAAATATGCAAATGCATATGCAAAAATATTGATCCCAACGATGGATATCAAGAATAATTTTCACCAGTGATAAAAGCTTTCACATTACAAGACAGTCCACTTTACAAACATGCCTTCGCTTAGATGGTTGAGTCTAAAGTAGACCACTGTTTTGTTTTAGATCATTTTTTTTTAAAATGATAACCATGGAAATCGGATCTCACATGCTATCTCAGCAGGGTGCTATTATCAAATGAATGACTGTCATTGAAGAAATGGCCGGTATGGATGTCCTTTATAGTGATAAGATGGGAACATTAACTCTTAACAAACTGAGTGTTGATAGAAACTTGATTGAGGCATTTGCAAAGGATGTCGACAAGGAGCATGTTGTCTTGCTTGTAGCAATAGCCTCTAAATTTGAAAATCAAGATGCCATTGATGCTGTCATTGTTGGAATTCTTGATTGATTCAAATGGTAACTGGCACCAAGCAAGCAAAGGTGCTCTTGAACAGATCTTAACCCTTTTCAATGTAAAAGAATATGTTAAGAAGAATGTTCATTCTATCATAGATAAGTTTGCATATTGTGGACTTCGGTCATTTGGTGTTGCAAAACAACATGTTCCAAAAAAACAAAAGAAGGTGCTGGTACTCATTGGCAATTTATTGGTTTGTTGCCTCTGTTTGATCCTTCAAGGCATGACAGTGCAGAGACCATTCATAGAGCTCTTAATCTTGGTGTCAATGTCAAGATGATTATATGTGATAAACTTGCCATTGCAAAGAAGACTGGCCGACAACTTGGAATGAGAACAAACATGTATCTATCTGCTTCTTTGCTTAGTCAAGACAATGATGCAAGCATAGGTGCCCTCCCCATGGAAGAGTTGATTAAGAAGGCAGATGGGATTTCCGGCGTCTTTCCGGAACACAAATACAAAATTGTGAAGAAGTTGTAAGAGAGGAAGCACATTTGTAGAATGACTGGAGATGGTGTTAATGATGCTTCTGCTTTGAAGAATATTGATATTGGTATCGTTGTGGCCAATGTTATTGATGTGGTACGGAGCACTTCAGATATTGTCTTTACAGAACCTGATCTAAGCATTATTATCAGTGCGATGTTAACTAACAGAGCCATTTTCCAGATGATGAATAATTGCACTATCTCTGCAGTCTCAATCACTATATGTATTATGTTTGAGTTGTGTTTATTGCTCTCATATGGAAGTTTGATTTTTCACCATTTATGGTTCTGATCATTTTCATTCTAAACGATAGAACCATCATGACAATCTCAAAGGACAGAGTAAAGCCGTCTCTCTTGCCTGATGCTAAAAACTGAAAGAAATATTTGTCATCGGAATTATGCTTGGAAGCTACTGGCATTGATGACTATCATTTTCTTCTAGGTTATGCATGATATCGACTTCTTCTCAGACAAATTTGGTGTAAGGTCTCTAAGGGACAGGGAGGATCAAATGATGGGTGCTTTATATTTACATGTAAGCATTGTGAGCCAGGCTCTAATTTTTGTGAATGGATCACGTAACTAGTCTTATGTTGAGCGTCCCGAACTGCTACTGGTTATTGCCTTTGTTATTGCACAGTTTGTTGCTACTTTGATTATTGTATATGCAAACTGGGGATTTATAAGGATTCAAGGAATGGGATGGGGTGAGCCACTTTGCAGTGTTGTTTTCTATATCCCACTTGATCTAATGAAGTTTGTCATTTGCTACATCTTAAGTGGATGTCAATGCATCGCTCCTAACGGTTAGTTGATCGTAAATAATAATCTACCGTTAAGTTATTCCTTGGATCAATGAATCATTATTTCAGTCTCGAATGTTGCATGATCGTCAAGCCCACTGCTTCATCTCAGATATTTATATTTGGAACTGATGCCTCGGCGGTGCTGAAGTCAGTGTGTCACCTTTTATTACTAGTGCTGACATGATTGTAGAGAAAACTCTACTGTTGGATTACTCCTCGAATAAGTGTATCGTCACTTCAGTCTCGACTGCGGCATGATCTTCGAACAAGTCTCATTTTGTGCTCTTAACTTCTCTTACCCCTCATCGCATGTCTGTGTACATGACCACTTGATTGAAGTTTTTTATCTCTTCTTGTGAAAATTTTCTCATGATTATCCCCTTGCGGATAAATATTTTTCGCATTATGTCATGTTGATGCAATACAATGCAAAGAAGGATGAAAAAATGACACAATCAAAAGAAATAAAATAAGTTAGTGTGCACAAACAAAAGAAAAAAAATTAGTTAGTACAGGTGAAACAATCGATACAAATAAATGTTATTCAAAGATGAATATAACACCTACCCTGTCATGATATCTACCCGAACATACTTTAATTAAATAACACTCCTACCCAGACATGTTATCTACCCGAAATAATTATTTCAAGAAAATACTCCTAACCGCATGATATCTAGTTAGTATACTGTTATTTAACATAAATTAAAGCAAAAAGGAAAGGTTCAGAAACGCTCCTCCTTTGTGTATACTTAGTTTGGGTACCTACTGATGGACAGATGATCCGTATGACTATATCTAGAGTGATCGTTCTATGGTTTTCTATATGCATGGTTTCGGCTCTATCGGGAAAAAATGTACTTGAATTGTCCATGATGTCAGTGCCCCATTGGGCTGCCAAACCCTCGATCCTCACCCATTACAGGTTTCGAGTGGAACGAGTTCAATTCGAGAGGATTCACTACCTAATACTCATACGAGGAAAAAATCCCTACGAAGATATAAAGTATGTATCCCGTGGGTTATTTGCTAAAACTCATACGAAGAATAAATTCTTACGAGAGTAAAGCATTCACCCAACTTACTTGGATCAAAGCTCATGCCTAGAGCTCATGTTATGCAAATGCACGTGAAGTGTGTAAGGAGGAGTGTACCTACCTTTGACTAAAAAAAACAGATACGGAAAAACTCAACAAACTTGGACTAAGCTGCAAGTAAAAATTCAAATGTTAGCATGACAATTAAAAATGAAGCAATTAAAAACTTCAATAAAAGGATCATAAGTTAACTAAAGACTCAACTCATAATTTCCACCACAACGACAATGGGTAAACGACTTACAGCCTGACTCTCTAAAAAAAAGTCGTCCCCAGCAGAGTCGTCAAGCTGTCATAACCATTTTTTAGGGTGGAACAATTGTTTATTATTTTAAAAACAGTTATGACTTTAATTTGGAAAAATTGGGTGATTTGGAATTAATTTGGATTAAATTAGATAGAGTCTCCATTGACCTTTGACTTAGGTAGGTCGAATACCTAAAAACGTCTTTTAAAATAATTTCAAGAAAAATTATTTTTAAAGACAAAATTGGTCTGCATTACCAGAGGTTCATTTTAAAGGGTTCGAGAGTCGATTACGCGTGGGGAAGGATTAACACCCCACATGGCCCAAAATTGGTACTGTGTCGCTCACATATCTTAGTAAAAGATGGAAATTATGAATTCGCATCGACAATTAAAATATGATCTATTTATCGAAATTAATTTGATATCCTTCAGATTGATTAATTAAAGAAAATTCTTTAACTTGAAAAGAAATCTCGATGTTAGAAATCCTCAGTCGGGAAAACTAATTCGTCTATTTCTTATCTTTAAAGAATATTCTTTCCTCATTTATATAAAAAAACGCAATTGAATATAAATGTAAAAAACATTTTCACATTGAATAAAATAGATAATTATTTAGAAACATTCACTACATTATTTGACTTAAAATAAAATAAATTAATAATTAAAAAAATGTAATTAATTTTATTTCAAGTTCATATTTGTTCAAATGTCGTATCAGATTACACCACTTCGATCAAGCGATGCTTTCCACACCCATTCTACAAATCGTTGTTCTTGAAAAACATTCGAATATAATGAAATATTAACAAGCATTAATATCGAATATAAGAAAAGATATTGACTAATATTTAAATAAGATTAATGAATAGATAAATAAAAGTATAATAATGAAAGTAAAACAACACAAATAAAAATACATAAATAATTTGAACATATGGACACACTCTTCAGATAAAAATAAAGCATATAAGATATACTTAATATATTATAAAGTAACATGTAAGACGTAAATACAAAAGTATATAAGGTAACATATATAAAAAAGGATTCATCATGTGCAGTGCTCTATTGTTAACAAAAATATAAAAAAAATAAAAAAAGTATTGACAAATATATCATTAATATATGGAGGTAAGAAACAAATCTAATATATATATAATTGCGTTAATTACTGTCAATATAAAAAGCAAATGTCAAAGGTAATATGTAAATACCAATATAAATACATTAGGTAGTAAATGGTAAGTACTGAATAAAAAGAAATATATAAAAAAACGTAATATGCTCCCATCAAAAGGCAAGAATAAAATAATATAGTTGACTAAACCAAATAAAAAATTAAAAGGTAGAGAAAATATAAACAAGCCATAATAGCATGCAGGACTAAAATATAAAAAGGTAAATGTAATACCTAAAACATAAACTTTAAAATATATTTGACAACTTGAACAAAATGGTTAAAATGAAACAATAAAACTTATGATGCTTAATCATGAATAAGTTAAAAATATAGTAGCCCACATGTAGATATAAACATAAACATATTTAATAAAATGAAACATGACTAAAATAGAAAATAAATAAATCAGGAGCTCAAAGTAAAAATTATTGGAAATTCATTGGTGGCTGAAATGAATTAATACAAAGCTGCAAAGGACCTATAGTGTAATTCGACCATATGCCAAAACACGTTGAGCCCCCCAGCAAACTACGCCGTTTTGTGGTTAAAATATAAGCCCAACAACAGGCTTTGTCTCCACTTACCCTTTTCATTTGTTTCATTCTCTCATTTCGTGAAAGGGAGAAAAAATGAGAGAGTTCTTAGAGAACTCGCAAATACAGGTGGACAACCGCCTCATCGGCAGCCCTTGGTCGGCGGCGCCGTCGTATGCCGGCGTCGGAGATTATAGAAAAAAGGCACAGTTGACACGTTCCTTTGCCCCAGTTATAGATCCGAGCTTCTTTTAACCAAAAGGAGTCCCGATAAGCGTAGATCTAAGGGAAAACTTCTCAATTTACTTGGCTCCGATGAACCCACAACTCAGGTATGTCTCTCATTTTCTATTTTTTTCACTATGATTTCTAAAATAGGTTTGAATCTCTCTTTTTTTCCTTTTTTCTCATTCGTTCGAGAGCCCCTACATCGAATCTTTCATCCTTTGGTTGCCTCTATTTTTTTCTGATCGAGCCCCATCCTTCTCTCTTCGAATCTGTCTTCGCTTTATGGTTGCGTATCATTGCTTGGTGGTGGATTAAGTTTAGGGTAGGTGAAAGATTAGGTAAAATCTCGTAATTTTCAGGATTATGTGTCGGTTTAGTGGGATTTTCTTTTGACTTTGGTTTGTGGGATTTTCGGTGGACTGTTCGCATATGATAACGACGATGGCGGCTTGGTGGCTCGGCGGTGACTCGGCTTTAACGGCTCGGCAGTGATCTGGAGAAGTAGAAGAAATGATGTGCGACGGTAATTGGATAAGGGTTTAAAAACCCTAAATAGCTCATAATCTAGACCATTAATTTGGGTCCAAATCCAACGGCTGGTGAGAGGGTTGGTTGGGAAACCCTAATCGGGTTCACACATTGGTTGAACCGGGTCGGATATCCTTTGGGTTGGGTCCTGGTCTGTTGTAATCTGCTTTGGGTTGCTAAGCTCTCTTATAGTAGATTGGGTTAATGCACTTGGGCTCAGAGATTTATCTTGTTGTCTTCGAGTTTGCAATGATTTGGTCCTGTAAAATGTAATTAAAATAAATAAATATTAATAATAGTAATAATAATAATAATAATATTCGATCCGAACAAAAACGGATGTCTACCAAAACTAACGAGTTGAATCATGGTCAAGCTGAAACCAAATGCCACAGAATCCCCCCTTACTTCACACTGCCGCTCTGCCAATACTGAAAAAACTCTCTTTTCTTTACAATAAAAAATACAACTTTTAGCTGAAAACATCAAAACTACTTTATTTTTACCTTGTTTAAAACTCCAAAAACCTTATCCCCATGGCCCCATTAATACCACTGACGTTGCTTTCTGTGCCAGCAATGGCAACTGTTTCCACCTTCCTAAATCTGGCTACATCACACCCATTTCTTCACATTAACAAACAAAACAAGATATGGTTTTATTTTATTTATTCTCTTCATAATTAACAGAGAATCGTTATGGCTAAGTTTGTAAACTGTCCATCTAACATCCATGCATATTGCTTATCACTGCCATATGCCATATGCTATTCTTGTGAAGATATGGTTCAGTCTCTTTTCAACCAAATGACAATTGTAATGAGAAAAGACAGCTCTATTTGGGTATAACCCAATACCAACTTTAGTATTATCCATTGGACTAAATGTTCAAACATATTAACTATGATGGTTGCTAAAGAGTGTGTAATAAAATTGTAGAAGGAAAACAGATAAAGACTTGAAACTAAGAACTGTTTCTTGAAGAACCCATTAAAGAAGGAATGATGTTCTCTATGATGTTTCTTGGAATCTTCATAGAAAGTTTTCCAAGTATGTGTTAAGATCAATGAAGCATACGGGGATTGGTCCCAGAAAAGAGGGTTATTTGTTTATATATTTTTTATTTTATAGATTATGGTATAGCTTTAGAGCAAAGGAAAGCTTCTTAGTAACTTCACCCTCGTCCAGTCCAAGAGAAAACAGTAAAAATAAATAAATAACTACTACTTGCAGGATTTTGTATTCAAAACTGGTCATCATTGACATTGAATGCCAATTCTGGCCAGAGAAGAGAGAGAGAGAGGGAGGGAGAGCCAATTAACATTACATGACAAAAAAATCACATCATGGGCATAACATGCATGAATTCAGAAGAAGAAAAAAACATACATAAACTCCCCTTGATACCCTATATATTGGTAAGTTGTATTAGTCTAAGAGGGTCCCAATAGAATTTATTTCTTTTGTATTTTTACTTTGGTTTCATTCTTTTCTATGTTGTTTTGAAAGCTCATGGCATGCTTAGACATGTATAATTCCGAGCACAAAAGTCATCATCACTGCCCCCCAATGAGTCCAAGAATCTCTTTCTCAAATGATTTTGTTGAGACTCAACAGATTATGAAGCAAGAAAGGAACTCGAGAGAATCTCCTCCAGTGTCCTCAGACTTTGAATTCTCAGTGTCAAACTATTCCATGATGAGTGCTGATGAGCTTTTCTTTAAGGGTAAGCTGTTGCCATTTAACGATAATTGCAGCAATCAAATGCAAAGGACATTGAGAGAAAAGCTTCTTGCTGGGGACGATGATGATGATGATAATGTAACATTGACCCCTCCTAAGGGTTCCACAAGGTGGAAGGGGTTTCTGGGTCTCAAGAGAACCCACACTGGTTCCAAAAAAGTTGACAAGAATGAAGGTTCTATGGAGAAAATGGGTGACAGTAAAAGGTCTGCTTTTGTTCATGAGGTGAGAAAATAAACCAAAAGAAAAGAAAACAAGAAAAGATTACCAACTTTTATTTTACATATGGGATTTCATCTATCTTTTGTTTCAGGAACTTTTATCTGAAGGAGGACCAAATTGCAGGAATGTGGAGATTGGGATATAGTTACAATTCTTGAAGGGGTTCAGAACTTGTAGAAATGTGGAACATTTTTTATTTTTTGAAAAAAAAAAGGTTTGTGGGGCTGCTTTAAATCTTTTTTCCCCTTCATTTGGGATTTAGTTTTCTTATTTTTCATTTGTTTTTCTCAAAGGATTTGGTGTTTAGGTGTTTCTTTGCGCAAAATGTTTGCAGTTTAAGAAGTTCCTGTAATGTTCAGCAATTGGTAGATCTCTATTAAGTCATGGTTTTATGACTCAGATCTGCTCACAAAAGTTTTACTTTGAATTGGATCTGTTCGTGTCTTTACCTATCTTCTGGAAGTTACATTAAGTTTAGGGTTAATTACTTTAAATACCATCAACCTTTAAATATTGACTCGTTTATATCACAAAAGTTTTAATTTTATCAATTTTAACACTAATATTTACTTTTAAGTGCTCTGTCATTAATGATTTAACGGACAATGACATGGTAATGGCATACCGTGATGTTGAAGTAGATGCCTCCTATAAATGACGTTTTGACGTTTCTGTTTTAGTCCTCAAAATACTCTAAATGATGTCGTTTTGCTTGAATCCTAATTCTCCTAGGGACTAAACTCAAATTTTCCCATTATATTTTTAATCTTCTTCCACCTCATCTTCATCTACAACTCCTTTTTCATTGCATCTGGTACATATCACGCTGCAGACTCTTTTAAAACTCTCTCATCAATCAATTTTATTTTTTAAGTTTTTTTATTTCTCTCACTTCACCTCCCTCCCTCTCTCTCTCTCTCTCTCCTCCGGTAACCTCTCTACATTTCTACGGTATATATTTTGTATATATATCGATGACTTATGTACATATTTGAATGTTTCCTACTTGTTCTATTGTTTTTTGTCTTCAAAGTTTTCCTTTTATTGAAGTTTGATTACTTCTTGTGCTTTTTAGTTGTTAATTCATTAATGAGGTTTAAAACATTTGCTTTTGAATATTGAATCCCTCTAAAAAATAGAATGTTAAATGGCCTTTTTTGGGGTTCGTTTTTACTTGTTTAAAGTTTTTGCTTTAAAGAACATAGTCCTTTTATTTTAGTGGGGTATTAAAGTTGAAATATTGTAAGGATGATGAACCGATTTGATTGGATTTAAATATATGTTTGGTTGCCAAGAAAACCATAGAAAGTGAGTTACTGGTGAAGATGAGGAAGAAAGAAAAAATATAATGGGAAAATTTGAGTTTTAGTACCTAGGAAAATTAAGATTCAAGCAAAAACGACATTATTTTGGATCTTTTGAGCACTAAAACAGAAATATCAAAACGATGTCGTTTAGATAAGACATCTATGTTAGCGACGTCATAACATACCGTTACCATGTCATTGTCCCGTTAAACCATTAACCGCATAGTGACATAATTACACTTAAATGTAAACGTTAGTATTAAAATTAATAATATTAAAACGTCACTAATATAATATAAACGAGTAAACGCTTAAAGGTTAGTGTTATTTGAAATAGTTAACCCTTAAGTTTATTATTTTTAGTTTGCATTGGAAGTAGGGGAAATAAAATAGAGGTGCACAAAAAATTCAAATATCTGATTTTGTGCAAAAAATATCCGAAACCGGATTTGGGAAAAATCGATTTTTTTTTAAACCAATATTTTAAAACCAGATAGTATAATCGATTTGAGAAAAATTGGACGACCGGATTTTTTACTAGATTAAAAACCGGTTTGAAAAAAACCGGATAAAAAACCAGTTTTTTATCCGGAAAAAAATCCGGTCTGGGGTTTAAAAAATTGGATGACCGGATTTTTTACCGGATTAAAAACCGGTTTTTTTCAAACCGAAACCAGTTACATCATCCGGCCCTCCAAACCGATTATGATCCGAACCGACTTTTTTATAAACCGATTTTTTAGCTTAGTGAAAAAATCGGATCGGTTTTTATCCGATCCGGATCGGATTTAAATCCGGTTATGTGCATCTCTAAAATAACGGGTAAGTGAATTCATAGTATTGAAGTAACATGTTGATTCAAATCATATCTATATTAAAAAAATCACCGTTTTATTGCAATTAATTAAGTTGCATCAAAAGACGTTCGAGTCATTGACAGTTTTGGTTTAGGGTTTTTAAATAATGTGCCAATTAGTTTAGGTACCCCAGACACATTAGACGTGTGTCACAGTACTAGAATTTGTCTAGTAGTATGTACGGCCTTAGACTATAAAACTCGGGTCGATTGTCTAAGTTAATGTACAAAACAATCTTGTGAGAATTTAAGCTTACCAAAATAACGAACAAACTCTCAAAGCTCATATTTCTTAAGCCTTGAGAGATTGTTCGATGTTTTGGTGAGCTTTAAGTTCTAACAAAGTTATTCATCGTCTAAGACTACAACGAATCTCTAGGCAAAACTCTAATCCCGTGGCACATGCTACTGCAAGTTGTTTTAAAGACTTGCGTTTCTTTTCTAAATTTTCATTCAACCAGGAAAGAAAATGTAATTCATTAACCTAATCCCATGAAAATAAACGTGGAAGCAGGGCGCACTTGCCTCCGAGTGTCGCCCGTCTGGTCTGGTCTTGGTCTCTTGTTGATCCTATATTGCCAACCTCAAGCACCATCTTAGAATAATATTCTTTTACCTGATCATAATTCTCCCATTAACATTGAAACAAAGGAAGTTATAAGCAATTAAGCCTCAAGCAAATGAAAGAGTCGCAGAGTACCCATACATAAAGGGCAAGAATACATCTTTATAGCAATCTCACCATGGAGCTTTAACTTCTTCCTCAAACATCAGCTCATTGCTTTCTACTTTAGATTGCAAACTCTCGATTTCAAATCCGAACGTCTTGCATGCATCCTTCAGCTCAGTGAGTTTTGCTTCAAGGTTTCTTATCTCGTTCTCAGCCTGAGCTCTTTCGGTTTTAGCTTCATTGTTTCTCCTTATCTCAGCTGCGCCTTCTGATTCAAATGCAAGGTTTACCAGCCGGTGTACTCGAGTTCGTAAGAATCCAACATTCATGCCCAACATCTCAAAGGATTTCAAGGTCTTGTCCCAACTATCAAATTCATCTCGAGATGTTGAGAGCTTGCAAGCTCTTATGGCATCAGCAATTCTGACGGTTTCGGAAATAATTTCAACTTTAAATTTAAAACTTATACCCTGGATAACATTTTCATGCAGTAAAGCGTTTTGACTACAGCATAGCTGGTAGTATGTATTGCGAATATCTTCCGAGAGCCCGGGATCCACAACCAAGCCATCAACCAATACGTCGTTCTCAAAACTTGTTACGTCTTTGAATTGAATTGTTCGCAGGGGTCGCTTGAAACCTTCCAAAACTTCTGAACCAACTTCTTCACTATCATTTTCAGATAGCTCTGCTGGCTGCCCAATATCACAAGCCAATCTTTGTAGGCCAGACCTCTTTTTCTGCTTTTGAAAAGAAGCTAGTGGAAGAGATTTCGGGCGTTTCCTCTTTGTACTTTTATAGTCCGTTGGACCAGTTTCTGCATCATATATTATATTTTTTTTCCAGAAATTCAGTTATAATGCAAATCTTCTGACATGAAAGCATGACAATTAAGAGACCAAACAAAGATACCAATCAACTTGCCTGCATCGTTTTGCTCTGTATGAGCATCCAAATTGAGGAGGCCAAGAGCTCCATCCATTTCATTCAAATCATTTGCCGTTATTGTGTATATCTACAACGATACGATGATACATGTTAGAGATAAAGAGTAATTACTAAAGTAAATAACTGAATTTTCACAAGAATACATGCATTTAAGAGAAACAGAAGATAATCACTCTTCAAACAGGGGAAGAAAACTGATGCATTGTAAAACCCTTAAATTACTGCTGATGGGCCAGGTTAGAGACACAGTCAAGCAGTCTTTTGCTTCAATGGTGTAAGGAATTGTAATAAACCTAATATGAACTCCACACTAGTTCTGTATCACCTACGGTTCCTATAGAAACTTTTAAAGTTCTGATGTAGTTAGCTGGAACTAAATCTATTTCTCTCCATTCCTCCTGTAAACCAAGAAAACTTCAAAAAACAACACATGCAAGTTTTTAAAGAGTGATATAATGGTTTGATTTAGCACTATAGATCAATCTTGAAAAAACAGTACACTAAGAATAGTATGATACTAAGATGTCCAACTTTCACTGCAATGTTATAGGCCTACCCCTGACATTTTTTCCACTATCTTAGCTCTTCAGTGTGTGACCTCGTAATAAGGCACACTCATCAGAATCTTTAAGAATGAGGTTTCATAATCACCCTATAAGGCGCACGCATCAGAATCTTTAGGAATGAGGTTTCATATTTACCCTAACTACATCTTCAGGAATCAGGTTTCACAAAAAGTCTTTTTAAGGTCCTTAACATCTTTGCTAACAAACCCCACCATACATTCGAAAAGACTAGCCACGTTAACTTGGATTTGATCATTTAAAATATATGAGCATTAACATCTTCAGTTATGCAGGAACCAGTGAGCATTTGTTTCGCATCTGATGGTTGATCAGTTCCTACATAACTAGTTAAAGGCAAAATCCAATCTGAAAAAAATCAGTCTTCTCTAGCAAGTTTAGGAACAAAAATAATTAGAACTATTGAGCAGATGTTTTCTTATCTGGATGGAGTCTCAGAATCTGTTACTCTCCAGGCTTGGTAAAGCAGTAAAAGAGATCATAGTAAGAGGGGGAGAAAAAGTGGCTTCAGTCACTGCAATGTTATTAAATGTTTTTAATTTCTTAAGTTAGTGGCTGCATAAGCCTTGTTATACTATGTATAGCTTAGTATATTACATACATAGCTCTTACACTTTTATTCTACAAAAATAGCAGATTCAAAAATTTTTGCTGCCCATGATGTTTATGGTTCTAATCATGAATTCTCCCATGATGTAGTAACCAATATAAAAAATAATCAGCTTAAATAATGAAGAGAATACCTCAATTGTTTTAACGTCTAAATCTAAGACAAATTAACTCAAGACCCCCATTTTTTGTTTAAATACTTCCTAGGTCCATGTCAAGTTCAAGGTTAGGCAATTCAGCCCCACGATGTTTTATCCTAGTTCTATCCCTACATCCCTCCCCTCGTTTTTCTACCCATATTTTACTTCCATTGTGTTTTTTACATTTTTCCTATAAAAAAACATTCAAGTGTGTGTTTTACCAGCATCTTGTATCAATATTAATTTAAGTCTTACAGAAGAATATCACATTTAGGTTGGAGGGTCGGTCTCTAATCCCAGAATTAGATCCCTCAATCATAGTGGATACCCATCCAATGTTGAGACATGGAGAAATAAAACATACCTAGAACTTTCTTCTTAGCATTAAACTCCAATGACAAGTCAGAACTATCAACAGAAATATAATCACATATTGCACTTAAGCAGTATAAACCTAAAAACCTCGAGAAAATTGGAAGGTCAAGAAGAATAGCTAATGGAAATGTAATTTAAACCATCACCTTGAACTTGGTTGGCTCAACTAACTGGAAGACCAAAACATCACCCTCAAGCAAATTATTGGCACTACAAAACTGTCTCCAACCTGCACTCAATCCCGTTTTATGAGCATAGTATTTTACATAATATTGGTGCCCACCTTCATCTTCCAAAGCAATTGTAGTATCCTTCCTAGGTAAATGCATTTTACAGAACACCCCAGGAAGCCCCTATCAAAAGAAAAAGAAAATGAGCACAGAAAAAAGAATAGTACACACACAAATTTTCACTGTTAATACAATCATACAAAGTGAATTTAGGCATTTGACGGCACTAACCATCCAAAAACAGCTTCTAACATGTGATCTAACCAAAGATTTTGCAAAACTGGGAAATTCAGGTTCTAGGTTTGATTGAATTTCCTCTGCACAAATCATAGCTGGAGACTTGAATTCAGGGGTGCATCTTCCATCACTCGCGTTATTTTTCATAGAACTTCCAGAAAAAACTAAACATCATCAGAAAATGAATCAAAAAGCAGTAAAACAGCATATGTAGATCCCAATTCTTTTAGATACTTCACTAACCTTATTTTCATGCCCCCAGAATCTGACATTGCCTGTCAGAAAATCTAATTGTTAGTGCTAATTCCCATTCATTCTTAGCAAAAAGACAAACAATTCTTGATGGAAGTTTGAAATTAGAAACTCCCAGGTCTAGTCCATTCCATACGCCAAATAATTTGACCATGTCAAATAAGTTGCCACTTTTTTTCAATTTATTAGTACACTTCTACGGAGTGTTTTCTTTTGACAAGTTCAAAATAATATTTGAAATTTAAAGTTTGAAAAGTGGGGGGACTATTAACCAAAACAATCATTCAAATGCTGGTGCACTGAACAATGCATTTGGAAGTTTGCGACAACAGTTGAGTCATTATACAATAAACATTTGTCATAGCAGTAAATATGTATTTAACAATTCTTAAAAAAAAAAAAAAAGAATAAAGGTTTTACAGGTTTGATTATGGTCTCGGAATGGCTCTTCTTTAGCTTCAGTTTTCGCTCAGTTGACGCCTTAGCCTTCTTCCTATCATTTTTCTTGTTTTCCTGCAAAAATGAAATATAATGCAACGCATATAATTACCAATCGAGTAAAGAGAGTACGGAACCTTCTTTTTTTGTTGTTGAAAAACTACAGCAATAAGTAAAAGATCTAACTTATTCTCCTATAGTTTCTATCATTTTCTTTCGAAATCCAGCTAAACAAACAGAAAGCAAGAAGGAGAGAAAGAAGAAAAGATAGACCGAAGAAGGGTTAAGGTTAGGAGCGTGGGTAAAGTCTTCTTCGCCAGTAGATTTGAGCCTCCTACCAGCAAATAACGTCGTTCTTTTCGGTATCTCTTCAGCTTCCTCCTTCACCCTGTGATCCATAACCAGCAATTCGGTCACAAAGAAAGCAGGGACTCCCGAGAAGAAGCAGATGTTTACCGTTTCCCTCTCTCCCTCTCGAGTGCAGAAGTGCAGAGTGCTTCGTTCTTTTTATCAAAGCTTTTTAAATCAGGGTAAACTATAGTTTTGGTCACTTTTATTTCAATTTTGTCTAGTTCTTATCACTAAATTTAAAACGTTATGTTTCAGCCATTTATATTATCGATTTATTATATCTTAAACTCTCATTCCTACCACGACCACCGCTTATCGTTTCTGCCGACCATCATCGATAGTGGTTGGACCCAAAATTTCCAGTTCACCTTTTTGAGATCTTTTAAGCTTGAATTTGATGTACTTCCACTAATAAATGTCTCGATGCAAACCCTTTTTTAATGATCATTGGGTTATATTTATTTAAAATTTTTCTTAGTATATTAATACTATACATACGCTTTATAAATATAACTATTCGAACCTAAATCTTCTAAAGAGAATATTATTTACTTTTCTCACTTAGAACATTTAATAAGTTGTCCCTATATAAACGTATTATAGTATAAAACACCAGTAAATAATTTCTCCAATAGTTGTATTAATAAATTTATTTACTGTTAATAACTAGATAATTAATATCAATTAGCTATAAAAGATAACACATACTATATTTGAATATATATTTGTCTGGATCGGTTCAGTCTTTTAGATAAGTTTAACATACGAGCCGTCTACAAACAATTGGTTGGTCTAGTGGGATGAAGTATTAGATCCCTTAAACAAGATTAGTGGTTTGAATCTTAACGTTATGAATGGAGCAAAACTGGATTAGGAG
The DNA here is from genome assembly GCF_006381635.1 of Hibiscus syriacus. NCBI lineage: Eukaryota > Viridiplantae > Streptophyta > Magnoliopsida > Malvales > Malvaceae > Hibiscus > Hibiscus syriacus. Next base: position 6,878,809 of record NW_024063533.1, on the reverse strand, counting down.
GGTCGTCATCTCCTCTATAGTATCCGATCCAAATTAATCAATTAATAAATCAAATACCAATGATTATAAAAAATATATTTACCATCTATTTATCATAAGTATTATTATCATATCTATTATGTCGTCTAGATTACATATCTTCAAACTTTTTTTTGATAGAATATCATCAAACCTTTTTTAATAATGAAAGATCATGCTATAAATCTTAAAATTGATAATTAAAAATTTTAAGTAATTTTAATGAAAAATATGAAATTTCAGATATTTATAAATAATTACATGTATTTTTTAAATATTAAAATAATATATTTCGGGTATATAGAGAGAGAGAACATGCAAAAACTAAACACTTAGGGTGCGTTTGATTCACGGAATATAAGATTACCTTTGGAAATAACATTACTAGAATGTAACATTACCTTATACATGACTGAGAATGAATGTAAGATTACAGTGTTTGGTTGAAGGAATAAGAGATTATTGGAACATATATTTTATCAAATTGTCCTTGTTCTATATGTTTTAACAAGTGGAATTTTAAATATTTAAATGAAAATATTTATATAAAAAAGCATCGAAAATATATTGTTTTATTATTTTAAATGTATATACTTTATAATAAAATTTATATATAATTTTTTTATAAAATTTAAAAGATAAATGGGTAGAATAAAAGAGTAAGCATATCATGTATTATTTTAATTATAAATAATATTAATTTTACATTATTTATCTAAAAAATATATTAAAATTTTACATCAACATTTAACTAGAATACGAAAATTTTATTAGATTTAACATGATTTAACATTATCAATCAAAAAATGATTTAACATTATCAATCAAAAGCCTTGGGGTTTAGACACTTGATATAGTCGAGTAACGCAAAGTCAAGGAGGATCCAACTGTTCAATCAGACCCTTAATTTTCCCAATCTGCAATCTGCACCCAGCCACCGAATCTTTTTTTAGCATATGTTGTCTGTCATGAAGTTTTAGTAGCGATTTTTTCTAGCATAAGTTTAAGTCAACAATTAATGTGTTGACGAACCGGTTAAACCCATATAACAGTTCGGTCAATGAATACTACCAGATTGAGCTTAAGCTACCGATGGACACTTGGTTCATAACCACAAAAAAAATAGGATATGTTCATAGCCTAAACAACCAACATGATAAGACTAATTTATAATAACCTATGGAGATAAACACCAAACAAGTTCACAAAATGAGAATTACATAAACTAAATGCTAGAGACAAAATCTAATTTCGAAAGATAACTAATTAAAAGGTAAGGACCCCAACAGCCTATAGCTTCATCACTCTTGCCATCTGCATGTACCCACCGTGTTCCCTACTCTCATGCCCTAACAACCATAACCATACACTCTAAGCATTGCATTTATGGTTCCGATATTGGGTGCGCAATGGTCTTCCATGTATTGGAATATGGAAATGCAATCATCAACATATCCACCATCTAGGGATGCCATTATCAAACCAGTGAAGGTTATCTCCAAAGGTTTCCTAGTAGGGAGTTTTTTAATCTTGTCCACCTGCAAACATAGTTTAGCTGAATTTAAAAGTTTCTAGGTCTATGGTCATCAATGCAAAATCGATGCATAGGTACAGACACTAAAAGAAACATGAAATGCTATTAGACTTCATAGTTCATTCCAAGCTTTCTCTCTCCATCCACTAAAAGTAAAATAATACAAATAGAGATAATATCACATTTGATACCTGTGTGTTAACAAAATATCCAATATTGCGACATTTTAAAAGAATAAGTACACATTGGACATTTTGTCAAAGTCAGGTACAAAATCTGACATTATCCCATACAAATATCTAAAAAGAGAAGACCATTTGAATACCATGTAACTTTTTAAACAAGCTCCTAAATTGTCAAAGCTTAAAGGATTTTAATTTCATATGGTTTCCTCAGGTCAACCCTGTTATTATAATGTGGATAACACACACATATTCAGGTCCTATACTAGTGTTATAGACAACAATAACATCCATTAACAATGGAAATGGCTCCTTGAAGTCATTGTAGTTTGCAAAAAAACCCGAAGAACAAGGGAACATCAATTATGAAACGAGAGCAGATATATGCACTGTGAAGTTATTAATATCCATAAATTGATCTTTTTGTGTTACACCCTCCCCACTCACCATGGGGGAAAGAACCACTTTAGTTTACCCTAAAGAGAATGTATGATCCAAATATGCAAATATTCAATCACTCAGATCCAGTCACGACTTAGAATCCATAGAGAATGAAATTTACCTCTATCATAGCATCGTGCCACCTTCCATTTCTGCAAAGACAGCAAGCTAGTTCATAATAGACACTGGTTGTTCCAATTACTCCCCTTTGTTCCATATCACGGACTGCTTCCACAGCCTCATTAATCTTTCCTTCCCCCAAAATGTTGAAAAGTCAAGGAAAACGGTGCATTAATGCACCGAATTCATTCAATGCAAATAGTCAAAAGTTTCAACTAATTTGTTGGAAAAAAATGGTAAAAGCTTAAATTAGTCATTGTACTTTAGGGTATTTACAAATTAGTCCTTAAGACTTCGACTATAAATACCCTAGCTCATTTAGCTTCAAAATCATCCCAAAGCATTCTAGCTTTCTTCCAATACTAGAGAGAATTTAGAGAGTTTCTTGACAGTTGTTTTCTCCTTTTTATCAAGAGAGAATTATCATTGTTTTCTCCTTGGTCGATCGAGAGAAGTTGTAATTCCTATTTTCTCATAGTGAAATTCTTTTACCGTTGCCCGTGATTTTTACTCTATATTATTTAGGGGTTTTCCATGTAAATTTTGTGTCTCTTTTATCTTCATTTTTATTTTCTCAAATTATCAGTTGCGATTTTGCTCTATCCGATAGTCGTCTTCCGCAACAATTGGTATCCGAGCCAGATTAGAGTATGTAATATCTGCTTATTGTCTTTGTGGTTGCCACCAAAAGGTGGATCCTCCAACATAAGAAAGTAAGAAGGTATTACTCATTCTTTGAAGGTTCCAGAGAACTATTCACGATAGTGAAATAGTGGGAGCTATCCGTAATTGAAGATATGGAGATGAAATTTGATATTGAAAAATTCAATGGGAGAAATTTCTCATTGTGGAAATTAAAGATGAAGGCCATCCTGAGGAAAGACGGGTGTCTAGCGGCTATCAGTGAAAGGCCGGTGGATTTTGCAGATGACAGCAAATGGATCGAAATGGACGGAAATGCTATGGCAAACTTTCATCTAGCATTAGCAGATGAAGTATTTTCAAGCATCGAGGAGAAAAAGACAGCTAAGGAGATATGGGATCATCTCACCAAATTATACAAGGCCACATCGCTGCACAATAAAATTTTCCTGAAGAGAAAATTATACACTCTCCAGATGTCAGAATCTACTTCAATGACGGAGCACTTAAACACACTGAACAGTTTATTTTCTCAGCTTACATCCTTAAGCTGTAAAATAGTAGAACAAGAACGTGCTGAACTTCTACTTCAAAGTCTACCGGATTCGTATGATCAACTCATCATCAACTTGACAAACAGTAATGTCACCAGTCTAGTCTTCGATGACGTTGCTGCTGCTGTTCTACAAGAAGAAAATCGGCGCAAGAACAAGGAAGATAGACAAGTAAATCTGCAACAAGAAGAAGCATTGACAACAATGAGAGGGAGATCAACAGAACATGGCCAAAGCAGTAGTCACAAACATGGTAGATCGAAGTCGATGAGCAAGAAGAATTTAAAGTGCTACAACTGTGGAAAGAAGGGTCACTTGAAGAAGGATTGTTGGAGTTTAAATAAAAACTCCAATCCACAAGGAAATACCGCAAACACTTCAGATGATGGAGATGCTCTATGCTGTGAAGCGTCAACCACCGTGGAAGACAGAAAAAGATTTGCAGATATATGGCTCATTGATTTGGGAGCGACATACCACATGACCTCAAGAAAAGAATGGTTCCATCATTATGAACCTGTCTCAGGAGGATCTGTGTATAGTTGCAATGATCATGCCTTAGAGATCATTGGCGTGGGAACCATCAAATTGAAGATGTGTGATGGAACAATTAAAGTTGTTCGAGATGTGCGGCATGTGAAAGGCCTGAAGAAAAATTTATTATCCTACGGATTGTTGGATAATAATGCAAGCAAGATTGAAACACAGAAATGAATCATGAATGTGTTCCGTGGAGCGCTTGTGGTGCTGAAAGGAGAAAAGATAGCTGCAAACTTGTACATGCTGAAGGGAGAGACTTTGCTAGAAGCAAAAGCCTCTGTTGCCTCATGTAGTTCAGATTCTTCAATGCTATGGCATCAGAAACTTGGACACATGTCAGAACAAGGAATGAAAGATCTTGTGGAGGAAAAGCTACTTCCAGGATTAACAAAGGTATCACTTACTTTGTGTGAGCATTGCATAACAAGTAAGCAACACCCGGTTAAAATTCAACACGTCAAATTCTAGAGGCAAAAATGTTCTAGAATTGGTTCATTCTGACGTATGGCAAGCACCAGTTACATCCCTAGGCGGAGCAAAATACTTTGTCTCATTTATTGATGACTACTCCAGGAGATGTTGGGTGTACCCTATTAAGAAGAAGTCAGATGTGTTTTTAACTTTCAAAAACTTCAAAGCACGGGTGGAACTTGATTCTGGAAATAAGATCAAGTGTTTCAGAACAGATAATGGAGGAGAATACACAAGCGAAGAATTTGATGACTTTTGCAAGAAAGAAGGCATCAAAAGACAGTTCACAGTGGCGAACACTCCTCAACAAAATGGAGTGGCAGAGCGGATGAACAGAACCTTGTTAGAAAGAACAAGAGCAATGTTGAGGGATGTAAGCCTAGAAAAAATCATTCTGGGTAGAAGCTGTCAATACCGCCTGTTATTTGGTGAATCGAGCTCCATCAACTGCAATAGAGCTGAAGACACCAATGGAGATGTGGACTGGTAAACCAGCTGATTATTCAAACCTCCATGTATTTGGAAGTATAGTGTACGTGATGTACAACTCCCAAGAAATTTCAAAGTTGGATCCAAAATCCAGGAAATGCAAATTCTTGGTGTATGCTGATGGAGTAAAGGGGTATCGCTTGTGGGATCCCACTGCCCGCAAAGTGATCATTAGCAGAGATGTTATCTTTGTAGAAGACAAGCTACAAAGAAAAGAAGACGATGATAGCGCTAAAAAGTTAGAAACTACACAGATACATGTGGAAAAGGAGTTTGAACAAGGAGATTCTTCTGAAGCAGAACCAGCACACGATGAACAAGAACCAGAGAGTTCTGAAGCTCCAACAACTAGTCAATCAGATCGTGTGAGAAGACGTCCCAATTGGCACTAAGATTATATTATAGAAGGAAATATTGCATACTGCCTTTTAATAGAGGATGGTGAGCCATTAACATACCAGGAGGCAATAAACAACTCAGATGCTTCATTGTGGATGATGGCGATGCAAGAAGAAATCGAAGCCCTTCATAAAAATAATACATGGGATCTTGTGCGACTACCGCAAGGAAGAAAGCCAATTGGTAACAAATGGGTTTTCAAAATCAAGCGAAATGGTGACGATCAAGTGGAGAGGTATCGTGTAAGACTGGTGGTCAAAGGATATGCTCAGAAAGAAGGTATTGATTTCAATGAAATTTTTTCTCCTATGGTTCGACTAACAACAGTTCAAGTAGTTTTGGCAATGTGTACTACATTGAATTTACATCTGGAACAGCTAGATGTTAAAACAACTTTTCTTCATGGAAATCTTGAAGAAGAGATTTATATGCTCCAGCCTGAAGGTTTTGAAGAAGACGAAAAAAAGAACTTGGTTTGCAGGTTGAACATATCTCTGTACGGTCTAAAGCAGGCGCTGAGGTGTTGGTATAAGAGATTTGATTCCTTCATTATGTGCCTTGGATACAACAGACTTAATGCAGACCCTTGTGCTTATTTCAAGAGGTCTGGTGATAACGATTTTGTTATATTGCTGTTGTATGTGGATGACATGTTGGTTGCAAGACCCAACAAAGACCATATTAAAGAATTGAAGGCACAACTGGCTAGGGAATTTGAAATGAATGACTTGGGATCAGCAAACAAGATTCTAGGGATGCAAATTCACCGAGAGAGAAGTAATAGGAAGATTTGGCTTTCACAAAAGAATTACTTGAAGAAAACCTTGTCACGATTTAGCATGCAAGATTGTAAGCCAATTTCTACCCCTCTTCCTATTAACTTCAAATTATCCTCCAGTATGAGTCCTAGCAGTGAAGAAGAGATGATATAGATGTCTCAAGTACCGTATGCATCAGCAGTGGGAAGCTTAATGTTCGCTATGATATGCACAAGACTAGACATTGCACAAGCAGTGGGAGTGGTTAGTCGGTACATGGCGAATCCAGGCAAAGAGCATTGGAATACAGTAAAGAGGATCCTGAGATACATCAAAGGGACCTCAAATGTTGCATTATGTTACGGAGGATCAAACTTACTAATCAATGGGTATGTAGATTCTGACTATGCAGAGGATTTAGATAAAAGCAAATCTACGACAGGATATGTGTTCAAAATTGTTGATGGAGCTGTAAGCTGGGTTTCAAAATTGCAATCAGTTGTGGCTACATCCACAACAGAAGAAGAATATGTAGCAGCTACACAAGCCAGTAAAGAAGCAATTTGGTTGAAGATGTTATTGGAGGAGCTTGGGCACAATCAAGAGTATGTCTCTCTGTTTTGTGACAGTCAAAGCGCCTTGCATCTAGCAAGGAATCCATCATTTCATTCAAGGACAAAGCACATACGAGTTCAGTACCACTTCATTCGTGAAAAGGTGGAAGAAGGGACGATAGATATGCAGAAGATCCATACCAAAGACAACATAGTAGATTTCATGACGAAGGCAATCAATGCTGATAAATTTACCTGGTGTCGATCCTCCTGTGGCCTGTCAGAGACGTAAGCAATATGAAGATACAAGGTAGAAAGAATGGTGTGAAGATATAATTGTTCCAATCAAATCTTCAAGTGGGAGATTGTTGAAAAGTCAAGGAAAACGGTGCATTAATGCACCGAATTCATTCAATGCAAATTGTCAAAAGTTTCAACTAATTTGTTGGAAAAAATGGTAAAAGCTTAAATTAGTCATTATACTTTATGGTATTTACAAATTAGTCCTTAAGACTTCGACTATAAATACCCTAGCTCATTTAGCTTCAAAATCATCCCAAAGCATTTTAGCTTTCTTCCAATACTAGAGAGAATTTAGAGAGTTTCTTGAGAGTTGTTTTCTCCTTTTTATCAAGAGAGAATTATCATTGTTTTCTCTTTGGTCGATCGAGAGAAGTTGTAATTCCTATTTTCTCATAGTGAAATTCTTCTACCGTTGCCCGTGATTTTTACCCTATATTATTTAGGGGTTTTCCACGTAAATTTTGTGTCTCTTTTATCTTCATTTTTATTTTCTCAAATTATCAGTTGCGATTTTTCTCTATCCGATAGCCGTCTTCCGCAATACAAAAGGCTTTGACAAGGACTGGAAAGCCACAGATCAAGCAGTGTATTGAGTTGAAACAAAACCAACTTTTCAACAGAAACATGCATGCTAACAACGAGAAAAGGAAATAAGCTACCTTTGTAAGTGCTGTTAGAGCTTCTCCGCTTCTTTTCATTTTTCTAAAAAACTCGTGGACCAAATCATACTTCCCAGAATGCAACATTACCTTTCAATAAGCACCTCGTGTAAGACTCAAATTTGAAATATAACTTGAGGATAAATAATACTTGGCAGTAGATATAATTTCCTTCGATCAGAGCATGAAGCATTTCCACTAAGGTAGTAATGTGGGATGACACACCAAAAACTAATTTATTCTGGACTCCTATGCTTATAAATTATTCCTCTGCCAACACAAAGACATTTGCAATATCACTAAAATTGCGTCCTTGAGAGGACTTCTAAAGTTATACCCCCATTAATTCTATAAGCTTCACTGGAAATATGAAGAGATAAATAGCAATGCTCATTTAAATGCATTGCCTGACATCTAAAGCTTTGAAATCTGAGGTAATCAGCATTTTGTAGCTGGAAAAGTAACTCATAAAAGGTAGCACATGAACTTAAAACACACATTAACAATCAAACGACCATGATGCCAGCATAAAACAATACCAAATTGCAATTGCTGCTTTGGACTGAAAGTAAGAAGACTGAAACATAGTCCGAGTGAAGATATCGATGATTATAAGTACCTCCATTGCAAGTCCATACGTTGCTCCATTAGGTCTCAGACCAGTCTTTCTCAACTGATCAAACACCCACGAAATCCCTTTCCATTGATGTAGTGGAACACAAGCATTCAGAACCTGGCAAGCATTTTGCAAAAGAAACTTATTAATGGATTGAAAGATGGCAAGGAGACATGAGCAGTAAAAAGGAGCGACAAAATGAGGGATGCTCACATACAGCATTATATACAACAATATCAGGTTCAAGCATTGGCTCCCACTTCTTGTGACGCATATTTTTAGTTCTTTTAGAAGGTTTCTGCCTCATGCACTCAATTATGTTCAGAAGTTCCTTCAAAAGACCAGCTTGTCCCAGTGTAACAGCAATACATCATCATCTCCAACTTAAAAATCCAAATTTTCAATGCTATCCTTCATACTTAAACATGCTCATAAAACTCAAACCATACATGAACATCTTCATAAAAATGAAAATCATAAAACTCATCCTATGGGAAACTAAATTAATAGTCGATCATATTAAGGAAAGGAAAATGAAGAGCAGCCAAAACTCAACAATGAAACAAACCTTAATTCCATTGCGAAAAAAATAGAAAACAATGATCAAAGGTAGATGAACAATGAAACAAACCAAGAAAAATGTTGAAAATAAAAATTGAAATATCAACGCCAGAAGCAAATACCTAACACGCCAGAAGCAGAGATCAACGCCAAATCGAAGAAGAAGATTTTGTTTCAGCAGAACCAAGCAGGGAGAAGGGTATTTTAGACAACGGGGACGGGAATAAGCAAATACCTAAGGGAGATGAGGGACTAACATTCCCGGGAAAACGGAAAAAATATCATTGTTGGTATTAATTTTTGACTGGCACTTGGGAATGTGGAGAAACCAAACGTGGGTATTTTAACCCAGAAAAAAACATTCCTCCCAGGAATGAAATATTCCGTGAACCAAACGGGGCCAAGCTCATAACTGAAGGTTTGTATTATTATTTTTCTTTTATTATTTTGGATAAAAAATAGGAAAACAAAAAGGATACATAAACAATAAAGATAATACTTGTGTTTGATTTCATATTGTTTTCATGTTTTAGAGTTTGAATATTAATTTTAGGAATAAAATTTTTCAAAGTTTGAAGTGTATTAGCTTAACTCATAAGATAGCTCCTTGCTTAATTCCCTCCAACCTTTTTTTTTCTTTCAGATTAAAGAGTTCTCCCAACTCTTTTACTGATCACACAAACATCAAAAGGAATTTTTAACCAAACGCGAGATTAGGGAAAACATCAAAACGAATTTAAAAATTTATGAATGCCATAGATACGGCTTAAAACATCTCGATGACTAAAACCTCAAGCCATCTTTTACGAAAGATGTAACGCTTTTCTTTAACTTTAAAAATGGAGATAAATAATCTCACTTGTTTCAAACTCGAATTGATGATCTAAAGGATAAAATAGATTCTTTAATGTCCAAAACTTAAAACTTGCTTCGAGAAATTTTGAAAGTTGAAATAAAGGAGAAAAGATGAGTGAAAAAAGTGGGTGAGCTAACATGCTCAGCTTCCCTTCCCCTACTTGAGACGAGGAAATCAATGGTATATTTACTATTTTAGTCCCTTCTCGTTTGATCTCGATTCAAATATCTCTATTTTTATGTTCAATTAGGCTCAAGTCTCTTACAATATTTATGCACACTTTGTTTAATAAGTTTAACCATACTCTCGTATAGGTTTATAGACCTCTCGGATCATCCCTCATGCGTTGACTCAAAAATTTAAATTATTACATTTTATATGAAATATAATGCTGAAATATGTCAATTAATTAATTTATCGTAACGTAAAATTATATGTTATAATCCCAGGATACAAGAGAGAGAAAATAAATAGATTGAAAATGATTCAAAGTCCTAACGAGCTTAAACCCTAATATGATACAATATGTCTAGAATATGGTTCAATAAATAGACTGAAAATGAGTCAAAGACCTAACGAGCTTAAGCCCTAATATGATACATGTCTAGAAACATGGATAAACCACTAAAATGAATCGAAGCCTTAAAATGATTTGAAGACCTAAAACGAGCCAAAATCCTAAAATTGATCTAGAGACTAGAATGAACAGAAATGACACTAAGTACTTGAACATCGTATAGCATGTAAATTGTATTGAATGAAATTTCATTGCATACAATGGCTGATTATTAATGTTTTATAATATCTTATATGACATGTTCAAATATTATCATAACATCATTTCTAACATAATATGCAACACAGGCCTTAGGTGTGCACTCAACATAGTTCAGTGTTAGTAGGCTCATATCACATGCCAATACATACCCAAAAGCATATTTCTTTGCTGGAATTTCAAGCATGATTATTTAAGTCCATTTTTGCATAGCAACGTATCTCAATAATGTCATATTTGCAACCCTAGTGTTACTAATCTCATTACCTGAATTTAAATCATTTACTAATTCACTTTTGAACAAGCCAAACTCAATATCATTGAATGGTAGAAAACATATTGATCATATTTCTTAGATATACACCAAACGAATGAATCTAAATGCATACATACTTACCTTGCTTTTCATTTGGGGCACCAACTAGTGCAATAAGATGTTAGGAAAAGACACTTGTCCTCTATTGGTTGCACAATGCCCTCCCAGTTCTCAAGGCTTCGCCTTGATTAATCCGGACCGATCTACGTTGCACACATGATTTTAGTGTAGACCTGACGAATTTGACCCATAGGCGGAAATTCACGGCTCCTCTTGGCCCCGTCAATTTTTTAAGTATTAATTAATATTGAAAAAATATATGTTTTAAAAAAATAAATAAAAATATTTACCCACCCCTCAATTAAAAAATTATATTTATGAAAAATAAAAAAATATTTTAACTCCCACCTTAATAAATTTCTAGTTCCGCCCCTGTAATACCCCAAAAATTTGATTGTGATTGAAGTGTAAATATTGAAAGTTTGGGGACTAAATGTATAAAGTTGTAAAAGTATAGTGACTAACAATGTACATTTTCAAAAGTTATATTTTAGATTTGTAAATTAGTAGTTCAGCCCAATACAATTATTTTAGTGGGTTTCAGATTTTTGATCCGGAGTTTGCATAAAAGTCTATTAAAGGATAAAATTCGCTAAATTATTCAGATAACCGGCTCGAATAGAAAGTTTATAAAAAAATTACAAGAAGGTAGATTTGGGTTGGAAAAATTATATGGATATTTTTAAATAGAGAAATTTAAGTTGGATTCGGTTGAATTTGGTGACAATTGCATTATAAAGTGAGATAGTGCATTTAGTGATTAAAATGAAATTTTAGAAAATTTGAGGATCAAAAAGAAAAATTGAGAGATGAGAATTTTATAGCTATTTAATAATATTAAAATAGAGATAATGGAGTGGTATGGTTATAAATTTGGGAATTCATTAATGGTAATTTGAGTTTTTGGCCCAATCTGAACAAAAAAAAATTATTGTTTTTAAAAGTCAAAATTGGAGGATTTTTCCCCAGAAATTTCAGGAGTCTCTTCTTCTACAACAGTTGCTGAAAATCATAGCCAATGTGAGCAATTTATTTTCTTTTCCATTTTTGATCAAATTGAAGAAGATTTTAGGCTAAAGTGTGAAATAATAAAATAATTCCCATTAAATTCTCTACAATTTGGTGTAATTATTTCTTGGTTTCATGCTTGAATGGTGAAAGTTGTGATTTTGGTGGATGAAGGGGAGTTGAGAATTTGATGAAATTTAGTTAGATTTTGATATTAGGAGTGTTGTAAGGTTATAATTAAGCATAAAAGTTGAATAAAAATTGTTGGAGGGATTGGTCTGATGATTTGGCCATTAGGAACTTGGTTGAATTTGAACTTTTTTTTTTGCTTTGAATTTGATTGAGAATGATTATAATTGATTGGAAATGAGTTTTACTTGATGAATCAAGCTTGAAACAAGTTGGAGAGTATTAGGTGTCTATTTTGCATGACTTGAGAAATTAAAGCATAATTATGTAATTGTTGAAAATTACTGTATTGTGCTGAAGGTGATTGTGTTGATGATATTAGTTTCTTCAATTGATTCATTTGTGTTCATTTGATAAGCTAATAAAAGTGAGTGAATAAGTTCAAAATGCAAATTAGTTAAATCAGTTTAAATTGATAATTTGGACAGTAAGTTTAGAAAATCACTATAAATTCTACAAGAATAAATAAAAGACGATTTTTATACCTATTGGATTTGTAGATCAATCTAGTTTTGTTTAAAAAAAACGGATACTGATTTATAGGTGTATACAAAAAGATATAAAACTTTAATCTGTGATAGGTAAGAAACTTGGGTAGCAGATTCTACTCCAAATAGATTATGTAAGCTAGATTGAAAATTTTTCCATAAAATGTACAAGTTGAATTAGAAGAAATTACTTATATGGTTAGATTTTTATTCGAGCCTAGTCTTTAATGGTACAAACGGAATATTTTTAAGTGTATAGATTAATACAAAAAAAATACTTCATTGAGGGCAGTGCAAATTGCCAGTATATGAAATAGTGGTAAATTATGCATTTTGTGATATTTTTATGTTATATGCTATTTTAATTGGTTGAAATAAGCCAACTCTATTATCTTAGCATGAAAATTATGACATTTATCATATGAGGAAAATATGATAATTTCATGGAAATGTTGCTTAGATGATGAATTTATGTTTAAATCAAAATAGAAACTATGTTAGGAAAACTTAAAAGTATTTGGCCAAAGGAAAGAAATAAGGAAAACTTGTGGTAAAATTTTACAAGGTTAGAAATTATGAATGAGTGATTCTATATGATTAGAATATGACTTGGGCCAATTTGGAAAATAGTGAAAGTATAGGGATCTAATCACAAAAATTGGAAAATATGAGGATTAACATGTAATTGTTTAATAATTGATGTATTAGGATGAGATTAAAAGTTGGAGTGCTAAATTTGATGTCTAGATGGTGAATTGGAATATTTGTGAATTTAGGATTAAATGACAAGAAGGACTATATTAAACAAAATTGAAAAGTTGAATTGAAAATTTAAAAGAATTTAACTTATGGTTGAAATTATGATATTATGGATTTAGAATCAAATTTAGAAGAATAAAGAATAAAATTATAAATATGGATAAATTAGGGATTAAAGTTGAAATTGTGTATAAGATAATGTGTAAAGTCTAAATAATTATTAGATGGACTTGAATAGTTAAATTGGGATTTGGTTTAATGTGAAAAGTTGTATAAGATAGAGATCAAATTCGTAAGTTTTAGGAAAGTTGGTTTTGAAAAGACAATTGGGTAAAGTTAATGTATTACATTTAATATAATGTAAAAATAGTTGATATGGATTTAAATTGAATATTTAGGAACTAATTTGTATATATACTAAATATTAGATTTATAATTGAAAGAAAAGTTTACTAGTGGTTAAATGTGAAATGTTGAAAAGTCAAGTGAATGATTGTAAAAAATTTGTTAGTATCGATTTAATAAAAAAATTAGTATCGAATATTCGTTAATAATATTTTTAAAACATTTATATTAACATTAATTATTAAGTTAATTAAAGTATTAATATATGTTAAAATAATGTCTGAAGTTGATAATTATTCTTTAAATGTTTTATATTAATAAAGATATAAGACATAAATAAAAGCCCATTGTATAAGACATGAGGGTCAATGATGTAAGAGGTAGAGTGAACAAGTACATATCACTCATATGACACATGTTCTTTTGCGGTGCATGGGGTGGAGTGATAATTGAATACAGTACAGATCACTCATATGACTCATGTACCTTTGTGGTGCGTGAGGTAGAGTGATAACTGAATATAGTACATATCACTTATATAACTCATGTAACTTTGTGGTGCATGAGGTATAATTGAATACAATACAGATCACTCATATGACTCATGTACCTTTGTAGTGCATGAGGTGGAGTGATAATTGAATGTAATACATATCACTCATATGACTCATGTACCTTTGTGGTGCACTAAGTGGAGTGATAATTGTATACAGTACAAATCACTCATATGACTCATGTATCATACATTCTCATGATTATGTAATGGGCTGTAAAAAGAAATTAAAGAAATAGTACAATACATGATATATTATATGAAAACAGTACAACATCAGATATAAAACAGTAAAAGATACAATACAGTAAGAGAAATTGTGTAATAAAAGAAAAGATACAGTAAAAAAATCCATACAGGAAAAGGATCAATACAGTGAAAGGAGTGATACAGGAAAAATAATAATATAGTGAAAGGATTGATACATGAAAAGGAGTAAGTATATGATAAGGAACGATACAATTTTAATTATTACATTTTACAGTAAAATGTTATAAACATATTGTAAACTACATTGAATGGTTATAGACTATGAATTATATTGGTTTGAATTTACATACGAATGATATGTATATTTGTGTAATGAAGATAATATAATAAAAGTTGTTGTCAGTGGGAGGTCATGTGGTGGTAGACAACAAAAAAAAACCTGTTTTAGAATAAATTTGATTATAGATGTTACAGATATATTATGTATAGTGTTGTAAAAAGAAAATTCTAGAAATTGTGCTCAAACGGGAAATGATATAGTATAAGAAATAAAGAAAGGTGAAAATATGATAAGATACTAAATGGTTATATATGATGGTAGTAAAATATTGTATTATAAATATTAATCAGTTAAGTTTTAAATTGGACAGTTTTATATTATGATATGAAATAGTATTAAACTGCGCATATACTATGCGAGATCGAATGTAAAGTGGAAAAAAATATTACATTATGATTATATGTGGTTAAATAGTCTGATTCTAAATGGTTAAATTTGGAAATTTTATAAGAAACAAAATTTTTACCGTTTTCAAACAGTAACTATTATACAAAAAGCGTGACATTCTTAACTTGTATTCGGGTACGAATACGGGTTAAGGGTGTTACATCTCCTGCCCATACCTGATTACCCAAACCGATTTACCCGATGAGACCTGCTATAGACCCGAACAAGATGACCCAAAATTGATCTGAAACTAGAAATAACCCGAATCAAATCAAAACGACCCAAATTTTAGTTCGATAGAAAACAATCCGAACCGAAATTAACCTGAACTAAAAGCAATCCGAACCAAAATTAACCCGAACCGAAAGCAACTAGAATCGAAAGCAACCCATACTGAAAGTAACCCGAATCGAAAATACACGAACCGAAAGTAACCAAAACTGAAAGCAACTCGAATTTAGTTTACTTATATCCGATCTGAAAAGAACTTCAACCCGATTTTAACTCGATAATTGAGTCTAAGTGAATGAAAAATTTATTTATTATTTTCTATTTTAGTATTGATAAATAGTAAAATGATGTACGTTTTATTCTCATTTTATATTATACTACTCGTTTTCTTATAATAGTTTAATGGTTCAATATAATCTTTCCTCAGTTAAAAGACTATCTCTATATCTGATGAAATAACTTCTAGTTTTGAACTTGGACTATGATAATATATATATTCACATAAAATTCTTGATTTTAAAAGATTTATCTCTATTACTAAAAACGAACCGTAAAAGTAGAAAAATGTGTTATAAAGTCATAATTATTAAAAAGTAAAGAAATAAAGAAAAAAAATAAAATATGATATAAAAATGAAAGGAAAAATAATAAATGTCGACGGCAATAACAAATACAAAAGTAGGTGCCGTCACATATCAACTAAGAATAAAAAAAAGAGAATAAATGACTTAAAGATTTCTTTAGAGATAGACAACTAGGATTTTTTATAATAAGTTTTATGATAATATTAGTATTATATATGTAGACACTCGTTTTTGTTCGGGTCTACTAAAATTATTATTATATTATAAATATTAATTTTGTTATTATTATTTTTTATTATTATTATTATTAGTATTACAATTGTACATTTTTGTGTAGGCCCACTGAGCCCCAATTACAAGCTACTCAGCCTACCCGAGGCCCAGTACATCAGCCAAACAACCAAGCATGCCCAATACACCCAAGACCCAGTAACACATGATCTAAAACCCAGCTGGTTCAACCGACCCGAAACCCGAACCGGCCTACTAGACAACCTAATAGATTAGGGTTTTACTTTTTGCTTCAGCCGCCTCTCTCTATGACTGTTGGATCAGATTTGATCCAACGGCCCAAGTAACCCATATTAGGGTTTCAACCCTAATTTTCTTCCAGCTCAGCCTCCGCTAGCAGTGACAATGCAGATTCCCAGCCAAGTTTCCCCTCGCCACCGCCGTCATCGAGTCGTTCTTATCCACACAGTGACTGAAACTCATCGAACAATGATAACCACCACAAATGTCAGAAAAATCAATCCAAGTTAGAGAGAAAAATAAAAATAAATGGAGACAAGTACCAAAGATATCCCAAAAGAGATTTAAGTTATGCCACTACCTTATCTCCTCGTTGGCAGCAAAAAAATCAGAGGAATTGACATGCAATCAGGGATTCAGATAGAGAAGACCATTCATAAGGGGGAGAAGACAGAAAAGAAAAATCCATTCGGGGTTTAAGAAAAATATAGAGAGAATTGAAAAAAGAGAACCCAAAAAAAAGAAAAAAAGAAACCGAAAATATCACCAAAACTGAAGAAAAAATAGAGAGAGATCTCACCTTGGTTTGAAGCCGTGGAAGCCCCAAAGGTCATCGTTTTCCAGATCTTTCAAAAGGTACAACTCTAGATCTATGGCTTTCAGTGGCTTAAGAGGGTTTAATATTTGGGTTAAGGGTGAGGAGGAGAGTGTTCTGGGATTTTTTTACTTCCTCCAGCTGTCGTAGGCCACCGTGAAACAGAGCCGGTGGGCGGCGGTTCCTCCCGTCTCCGATGAGGAGTTGAGAGAAAATTTTTATTCTCTCTCTTCCTCTGTTTAAAGGCACTAAGCCAAATGAGAAGTTAGGGAAGAAAAGCCATTTGGTTGGGCTTATATATTATCAATGAAATGGTGTCGTTTAGAA
Source organism: Hibiscus syriacus (assembly GCF_006381635.1). Taxonomy (NCBI): domain Eukaryota; kingdom Viridiplantae; phylum Streptophyta; class Magnoliopsida; order Malvales; family Malvaceae; genus Hibiscus; species Hibiscus syriacus. Next base: position 6,861,474 of record NW_024063533.1, on the reverse strand, counting down.
GGGACCTTCTGTGTGTTTTCAGTGGTTGGGTTAATTGCATTCTAGGTCCCTTCTCATCTGTAATATGTTATTTTGGTCATTAATAAAATATATGATATTTTACTTTGGGAATTTATCTTTCGATATTTATGATTTAGTCACTGATTTCATGAATCATGATATTTTCTTTAACATTCATATTTTGGCCACCATATTAGTAGTTGGTTTAATTATTATTTGCTACTTTATGTTTCTGGTTTATTTTATTTTAGTCTTGTATATTATTTATGGGTTATTTATATTTCTGGTGCTTGTATTATTTAACATTTGTGACTTGGGCTCTGGTTTATCTTGTAATTAATGTTTAGCTCTTTTAGTTTCTGTTAATACCATTTTAGTCCCTTAAGTTTCTATTTTTTCTATTTTAGTCCTTTAAATGTCTGTATTTACTATTTAGACCTTAAGTTTCAATTTTTATTGTTTTAGCCCTTTAAGTTTTAGTTTTTTCCACTTTAGTCATTTAACTTTATGTATTTATTATTTAGTCCTTTAAATTTCTGTTAATCATATTTTAGTACCTTAAATGCTTATTTTTGGTATTTTATTTTGGTTTGTAATTTTTACTTATTTTTATTTTAGTCATTTATGTATGAATGTATTTTACATATTTTATGGTTATGTGTATTATGTAAGTAATGTTTTTAGTTCCATTTAATGTAAACATGTTATTTTGTATTTTTTATTACATTTATTTTCATTGCATTTTATCCATGGATGAAATATTCGAATTTTCAAGAACACGTATTTGTAGAACAGACGTGGAAAGTATCACTTGATCAAAATGGTACAATCCGATATGACATTCGAACAAATGTGCACTTGAAATAAAATAGATTTTATTTTGCTAATTAATTCTTTTTATTTTAAGTTGAACAACGCGATGAATATTACTAAATAGAGATTTATTTTTATGCAAATATCGATTTTCATTTTTATATTCGATTCACATTTTTTAAAATCAATTATGAGAGAATATTCTTTTACTGATAAAAAATAGTCGAGTTAGCTTTCCCGATAGAGGATTGTTAATTTCGAGATTTCTTTTCAAGTTAAAGAATTTTCTCTAATTTATTAATTCGAAGAAAATTAATCATTGTTTGATAAACGGATCATATTTTAACTTTATATTCGATTCCTAATTTCCACCATTTACAACAATGTGTAAGCGACACAGTACCAATTTTGGGCACTGTGGGGTGCTAATTCTTCCCCACATGTAACCGACTCTCAAACCTGTTTTAATTGAATCTTTATAAACACAGGCCAGTTGTTTGTTTAAAAAAGGGATTTTTCTTAAAATTATTTTTAAAAAACGTTTTTAGGTATTCGACATGCCTAACCCAAAGGTCGATGGCGACTCTATCTAATTTAATTCAAATTAATACAAATCACCCAATTTTTCCAAATAAAGTCATAATCTTTTTTTTTTAAATAATATTTAATTGTTTTTCAAAAAAAATGGTTATGACATATTGACGATTCCACTGGGGACTTTTTTTAGAGACTCAGACTATAGGTCGTTTACACATTGTCGTAGTGGTGGAAATCGTGAGTTCGAGTCTTTAGTTAACTTATGATTCGTTTATTGAAGTTTTAATTGCTTCATTTTTAATTGTCATACTAGCATTTGAATTTTATTTTTCAGCTTTTTCCATGTTTTTTTGTCGAGTTTTTTCTTTTCCGTTTTTGAGTCAAAGGTAGGTTTGTTCCTCTTCACACACATCACATGCATTTTCATAACATAAGCTCTAGACACGAGCTTCGTTCCAATTAAGTTGGGGTGAATGCTTTACTCTCGTAAGAATTTATTCTTTGTATGAGTTTTAGCAAATAACCCATGTGATACATACCTTATACCTTCGTAGGGATTTATTCCTCGTATGGGTATAAGGTAGTGAATCCCCTAGAATTGAACTTGTTCCGTTCGAAACCTGTAATGGGTGAGGATTGAGGGTCTGACAGCCCAAGGGGCACCGACATCAAGGACAATTCGAGTACTCTTTCCTGATATAGCCGAAACCATGCATATAGTGAACCGTAGAACGGTCACCCTAGGTATAGTCATACTGAACCTCTGTACGACAGTAGGTACCCAAAGTAAGTGTACACAAAGAAGGATCATTTCTAAACCTTTCCTTTTGCTTTAAATTTTCTTTTCGAATAAAAGCATGCGAACTAGATACCAAGCGATTAAGACTAATTTCTTGAAAATAATCATTTTGGGTAGATAACATGTCCGAGTAGGAATGTTATTTAATTAAAGCATGTTCAGGTAGATATCATGATGGGATAGGTGTTATATTCATCTTTGAGTAACATTTTTATATGTATCTATTGTCTTACATGTACTAACTTATTTCAATTCTTTTGTTTGTGTATACTAATTTATTTCTTTTCTTTTGTTTATATCACTCATCATCATTTTTGCATTGCATTGCATCATCATAACATAATCCAAGAGTGTTGATCCGTAAAGGGATACTCGAGATAAATTTTTTACAAGAAGAGATAAAAGATTTCAACCAAGAAGTCAAGTACATAGACATGGACCGAAGGTTAAAAGAAGTTTAGAGATTTCAGAATGAGACTTGCTTGAAGATCGTGCAGTATTCGAGACTGAAACGGTGATCCATTGATCCGAGGAATAATCCAACAGTTGAGTCTTATCTACGATAATTTCATCTCTAAGCATCAAGGAGCGATGCACTAACTTCAGCATCACCGGGGCATTAATGGAGTCAGATTACAAAACACTTAAGGGGCATCGTTTTCGAGGACAAAGATCCGAGATGAAGTAGTGATCCATTCCAGACTCAATATCTAAGCGAAAGCAAGTCTGTAAAAGGGACTGTCTTGTAGTGTAAAAGCTTTTATTTCTGGTGAAAATTGTTCTATGATATTCATCGTTGGGATCAACATTTTTGCATATGCATTTACATCTTTGCATTTTGCATCTGCATTTTATTTTTAAGCATTTTCACATGCATCATTCATAAAAACATGGGATCAATTTATGGAGAAGTCGATGGAAGTGATCCTGATCACGTTACCACATTGTGAATAGATAAAAGAAGCTGACATCAGTACGATGGGAGCTTGTTCGGCTGGTTGTAGTATTGAACCTTCCAGGATGATTTAAGAAAAGAGTCTCCGATGCATGAGGTTTTTGATGTTGAAGTTGTGTGCAATTACCACATAGGAAGCTCCAGACATTCCACTGAGAACTGTAAGGCACTAAAGCGCAAGATCCAGAACCTGATGAATTTAGGGGCATAGACAATCAAAGAAAGATGGGGGCATTACATTTATCATTTGCATTTGTAGAGATTGTTTTGTTTGAACTCGTTTTTGTAATATCTTTAATATGTGCTTAAATATTTTAATCTTAATGATTGAATTTATGCTACCTTCTAAGGTTGAATAATTGAACAAATTTTAATCTTTAGTTCTTCAAATATCAAATGAATTATATATTCTTTTAGTTCTTCAAGAATTATATATTTTTGATATATGGAAAGATTAGACCTTTCTTATACCATCCAAAACCCCAAAATAAAATCTCTTGATTTTTTACCTGAAATAATTCATGGTCACTACCAAAAGATTAAATTTTAACATTATTCATCGTTGAGACTTTGAAATATTACCTTTATCTTTTTTTAGACCCAAAACTCATACACGTACCTTTCATTGAGCCAATAAAGTCATACTATCATCATCTTAGACGTAAAACCAACATTTTTCTACCAATAAAACCTTAAGACATTGAGTACAAGATGTTCACTTGAACATGAACCTTCCTACCATAATAAACAATGTAGGGCATCTCGCATCAATCCAATTCTGATGACATGTGAGGAATTGCTCCCAAAGCTAGTTAAGAAGAACCTTGTGACTCCAGTTCAATTCAAACCAAGGGAAGCCCCATATTCTGAAGGCCATGATATTAACGCCATATGCAGCTATCATATTGGGAGCTCAGGGCACAACCACTGAGAACTGTGTGGCATTGAAGCACAAGGTCCAAGATCTGATTGATTCAAGGGGCATTGATGTTCAATGTGTGATGGGGGCATTCTGGTCAGGAGTTGGTTGGGGCATCCATAAGGAGTTTTATTGCATTTTCATGCGCATTTTCATGCATGTCATCTTGTTTGAACTTTTTTTTCTATCTACGTGTAAATGTTTGTAAGTCACTTGACGTTTGAACATTTTAAATAAAATGCTTCCTTCTTAGTAAATGAATAATGAGCAAATTTCAATCTTGAAATTCTTTGAATATCATTTTAATTAAAAGTTTTTCAATAATTAAGGTTATAAATATTTGACAAATAACAAGATTGAACCATTGAAAAACAAGGATCCCTTGATCCTAATCTAAATATGCACCAGAATCCATACCCTTCTCTTGAAAAAACCAAGCTAACTCTTTCCTCGCATGTACAGTTAATCATCTTGGCATTCAGGTATGTGTTAGGAGTGGACAAAATGGGGCAACTAGCACATGAGATTACAAAAATAATTCGTTTCTACTTCTGTTAATGACGTTCAATGATGATCATAATCTTCTTAGATGGAATGGTCATGTAGGTGAATCTAGTTTAGGCCATTTGTTTGGGAATTGAACTCTAACGATGAGATTTTCTGACCTTCAACAGACACTGGGACTATAACAGGATCTCCTCAATGAGCTTAATAAATAGAATCCATATACCTAGAATATATATATGTATAAAATAAAGCTGATCTATTCCGCTAAAGCAATTGGTTATAGAGGAAACTCGAAAGCTCTGGCTTAATGAATATATTACATTCAAACCATGACATTGATTGGGTATTTGACAATCCGATGTTTGCTCTACTGTGGTTGTCAAGTCGAAGACTTTGTGATGATATGAATCCTTCAGCTAGCCAAACAAAGGCAATTATAAAGATATACATGTACAATAAAGCTGAATTCAGCTAGCCAAACAATTACAAGTTAAATCAAATTTCTTAAATAAGGAGTTTCAATGAATATGAACTAAGGGAGTTAAGGAACACCTGTTATAGTCAACTTCACACAAGCACTCAGAAATCTCATTTTTAGACAGATATTTCTGCACTACCTTGATTAGAGGAGTTTACGAAGCTTAAACAAATGGAAGATTTCAAAGAAGTGAAACAAAAGTGTTCTAAAGAGTCTAGCAATTAACCAAGCTAGTTACGACATTTTGTCCGCCTTTGATCAAAATGTCAAACCAAGAAAGAGGGGCATACTATGGTCTTCACGATGACCAAATCGAAGAAACAAACCTTAGAGTTTAGGTAGCTAACCTCAAAACCAATATTTTGATCTTGATATTTGTCAAAGATTTGTAGCTATCTATGATTAAAAGAGTAGTTGATTCTTGTGATATCCAATGAAATCTTGTTTATGATTTGTTTCAATTGTGAAACTTAGAAGGAAGCAATATTTTTTTTTCAAAATTGTTTTGATAGTTTTCTAAATTTTGAAAATCCAAAGGAAGAAAAAAATTTTCAAACAAGATAAGCTCTCTGGAAGTATCTTGGAATTAAATGAATATCTCTCTGAAGCTCAAGATTGAAGTTGGGGCAAGGGAAGCCAATTTTTGGGACAAAATTTAATGGGGCAAGGAAACAACTTGTCTAAGGTCGAGGTTTACAAGAGTACATTCTGGTGGAAAATAAAGACTATGCAACTATTGCATAAGAGGCGATCGCACAAATCCCTTGATAAGGCATCGTAAAACTCGAATGAGATCATGAGAGCTGGGAGTTGGAGAACACTTCCAATAGATGAGTACAGAAGTCACTTCAACAGATCAGTGAACATCAAATAAATTAGAATATCAAACCTTTGACAGACTTTTTATTCTTTCCTTAACCATTCTCAAATATAGTATTGATATTGACACTTGTCAAATAACTATAATTTATTGAAGGATTAATAGTGTAATTAATTCTTTGATATCCAATGAACTCTTGTTTTATGATTTGTCAATTGTGAAACCTCGAAAGGGGCAATATTTTCAAATCTTTGATTAAACATTTTTCAAAACTCTTTTAATTGATATTTGCATACTTTTGAAAATAAAAGAAGAAGAAAAACATTTTTAAACAAGACAATCTCTCTAGAGTAGATCTTGGTAGCTGACATGTGGCTCTCAGACACAAAGCTGATGCTTAGAATCAGTGTTGAAGCAATCAACATCAAATATTGGGGCATCTTTGAAGCAATCAACATCGACTATTGGGGAATCTTTGAAGCAATCAACATCGAATTTTGGGGCATCTTTGGGGATTCAACATCCTGATGTGAACAATCAGATCTTCTGAAGGCATTTCCTCCACCAGTAGGAAGAAGCCAACTATCACTATTCTTTGAATTGTTTCTCTTGAAACAAATTTTGTCTCTCGAGATAGTTTCTTTTGAAAAAAATCTTTGAGTTTGTTTCTCTGGAAACAAAGTTTTGTCTCTTGAGACAATTTCTTTTGAGAAAAATCTTTGAGTCTGTTTCTCTGGAAACAAAGTTTTGTCACTCTTGAGACATTTTCTCTTGAAACCAACCTTTGAGATCATTTCTATTGAAATGAATTTGTCTCTTTTGAGACAGTTTCTCTTGAAGCATTATCTATGAGTCAGTTTCTCTTGAAACCGTTATCCCTAAAGATGGCCTACCATCCTCATCACGTAGGAACCGTGTCATCCCCCGACCAGACTTCCTCATCACGTAGGAGTCGTGTCACCCTTTATAACCACCCGTCCTCATCTTGTGGGAATTGTGTTATCACCTTACCTAAAGATGGCCTGTCATCCTCGTCGCGTAGGAACCGTGTCATCCCCTGACCAGACCTCCTCATCACGTAGGAGTTATGTCATCCTCATAACCAGCCGTCCTCATCACATATGAACCGTGTTATCATTCCTAAAGATTGTCTTCTGTCCTCAAAACGTAGGAACTGTGTCATCCCCCAACCAGACCTCCTCATCACGTAGGTGTCGTGTTATCGCTCTTCCTAAAGATGGCCAGAACTCTTCATCACCTATGAGTCGTGTCATCCACCGACCAAATCTCCTCATCACGTAGGAGATGTGTCACCCTTAGATGACCAGACCTCTTTATCACGTATGAGTCGTGTTGTCCCCAACACAAACATATCCAATTTTTAAACCAAAAAATAAGAACCGGACAAAAACTTGTTGTCTTTTTTCATCTTTGCCCTATTCTTGTTAACACAAGAATGTGCAAAGAGGTCCAGCTGTAGACACTCATTTTTGTTCGGGTCTACCAAAAATATTATTACATTATAAATATTAATTTTGTTATTATTATTATTATTAGTATTACAAATGTACATTTTTGTTTAGGCCCACTGGAACCCAAATTACAAGCTACTCAGGCTACCCGAGGCCCATTACATCAGCCCAATAACCAAGCATGCCCAATACACCCAAGACCGAGCAACACAGGACCCAAAACCCAATTGGTTCAACCGACTCGATTGGATTCGGCCCGAGACCCGAACTAGCCCACTGGACAACCCAACAGATTAGGATTTTACTTTTGGCTTCAACTGCCTCTCTCTATGACCATTGTATCGGATTTGATCTAACAGTCCAAGCAGCCCAGATTAAGATTTCAACCCTAATTTTCTTCCAGCTCAGCCGCCGCCGCCAATGACAAAGCATCTTCCCAGCCGAGCTTCCCCTTGCCACTGCTGCCATCGAGTCGTTCTTATCCACACAGTGACCGAAAACTCTTCGAACAGTGACAACCACCACATCAATCAGAAAAATCAATCCAAGTCAGAGAGAAAAATAAACATAAATGGAGACAAGTACCAAAGATATCCCAAAAGAGATTTAAGTTCTGTCACTACCTTATCTCCTCGTTGGTAGCAAACAAATCAGAGGGATTGGCATGCAACCATGGACTCGGATAGAGAGGACCATTCATAAGGGGGAGGATAGAAAAGAAAAACCCATTTGGGGTTTCAAAAAAATATAGAGAGAGAATTGAAAAAAAGAACCCAAAAAAAAAAGAAAAAAACAAATCGAAAAAAATCACCAGAACTGAAGAAAAAAATAGAGAGAATGGATCTCACCTTGGTTCGAAGTTATGGAAGCCCTAAAGGTCGTCGTTTTCCATATCTTTTAAAAGGTACAACGCTAGATCTATGGCTTTCGGGGTGGCTTTAGGTTAAGATGGTTTGATATTTGGGTTAGGGGTAAGGAGGAGAGTGTTCTGGGAGTTTTTTACTCCCTCCGACCGTCGTGGAATGGAGCCAGTGGGCGGTGGCCCCTCTCGTCTCCGATGAGGAGTTGAGAGAAAATTTTTATTCTCTCTCTTCCTCTGTTTAAAGGGATTGAGCCAAATGAGAAGTTAGGGAAGAAAAGCCCTTTGGTTGGGCTTATATATTATCAATGAAATGATGTCGTTTATGAGGGACCTTCTGTGTGTTTTTAACGGTTGGATTAATTGCATTCTAGGTCCCTCCTCGTTTGTATTTTGTTATTTTGGTCATTAATAAAATATATGATATTTTACTTTGGGCATTTATCTTTCGATATTTATGATTTAGTCACTGATTTCATGAATCATGATATTTTCTTTGACATTCGAATTTGGCCACCATATTTGCAAATATTCTATTTTAGTCAATGTTTGGCAGTTGGTTTAATTACTATTTACTACTTTACGTTTTTGGTTTATTTTATTTTAGTCTTGTATATTATTTATGGGTTATTTACATTTCTGGTGCTTGTATTATTTAACATTTGAGATTTGGGCTCTGGTTTATCTTGTAATTAATATTTAGCCATTTTAGTTTCTGTTAATACCATTTTAGTTTTAGTTTTTGCCACTTTAGTCATTTAACTTTCTATATTTATTTTTCAGTCCTTTAAATTTTTGTTAATCATATTTTAGTCCCTTAAATGCTTATTTTTTGTATTTAATTTTGGTTTGTAATTTTTACTTATTTTTACTTTAGTCATTTGTGTATGAATGTATTTTACATATTTTATGGTTATGTGTATTATGTAAGTAATGTTTTTAGTTCCATTTAATGTAAACATGTTATTTTGTATTTTTTTTATCACATTTATTTCCATTGCATTTTATCCATGGATGAAATATTCGAATTTTCAAGAACACGTATTTGTAGAACGGGCGTAGAAAGTATCACTTGATTGAAGTGGTACAATCCGATACGACATTCGAACAAATGTGCACTTGAAATAAAATAGATTTTATTTTGCTAATTAATTCTTTGTATTTTAAGTTGAACAATGCGATGCATATTACTAAATAGAGATTTATTTTTATGAAAAAATAGATTTTATTTTTATATTCGATTCACATTTTTTTAAATCAATTATGAGGGAATATTCTTTTACTGATAAGAAATAGTAGAGTTAGCTTTCCCGATGGAGGATTGTTAATTTCGAGATTTCTTTTCATGTTAAAGAATTTTCTCTAATTTATTAATTCGAAGCAAATTAATCAATGTTCGATAAACGGATTATATTTTAACTTTATATTCGATTCCTAATTTCCACCATTTACAACAACGTGTAAGCGACACAATACCAATTGTGGGCGTTGTGGGGTGCTAATTCTTCCCCACACGTAGTCGACTCTCGAACCCGTTTTAATAGAATCTTTGTAAATGCAGACAAGTTTTTTTTGTCTAAAAAATAATTTTTCTTAAAATTATTTTTAAAAGACGTTTTTAGATATTCGACCTGCCTAACCCAAAGGTCGATTTCGACTCTATCTAATTTAATTCAAATTTATACAAATCACTCAATTTTTCCAAATAAAGTCATAATCATTTTTTTAAATAATATTTAATTATTTTTTCAAAAAAAATGATTATGACAATATATATATATATATATATATATATATAATTGGTGATGAAAATATATTTTCCTATATTATTGACCCAAATGTCCATACTGGAAGTTATGTGTCTTATACGGGTCAGAAAGATGACGTGTTTTATAAAAATTCTTTGAAGATGTTAAAATTGTCTACGGATGAAATGAGGCATGAACATCACATTAGCATCATACCTTACGTATTTATTATTATAATACACCAGATGCAATTCCAGAGAAAATGAATTGCCAAATGTTAATTATTACAATATTAACTATAAAAATCATTATTATATTTGATAAGAATGATGTATGTATTTTGTTGGCTTAAACTAAAAAAATTCTTAAATTGCACGAATTAACTTACCTCAATGGTTAAAAGAATTATTGATGTTTATATAGGTTATAAGTTCGAGCACCAACGATTGCAAGGATGATTGAACGCTCATTATCAAATGGTTGATAATATTAAGAACACAGACTACTTTATAATTACCTTAGCTTAATAAAAAAGAAATTCTTAAATTATTTTTTATCTCTTAAATTATTTTTTAAAATTAAATTCTTAAATTATTTTACGTCTTACCATTTTCTTAGTTAAAAATTTATTTTGACTTGAGATGTTGACATATCATATAAAGTTAGATACTTGTCTTGACTAGAAAGGAATTTAGATGTTTAAAACAAAAATAATTACATAGTTTAGATATCTATTTTAATTAAAAAATAATTTAAATATTTAAAATGATTACATATAGTAATTTAAAGGTTTGCTTTAACCAAAAATTAGTTTAAAAACTTAAAGATGAAAAACGATATAATTAGGGTTGTAAATAAGACAGATAGATGGTGAGTTACTTGAGTTGTCTCTTTTGTTTATCTCATTTCTTTGCTTCATCTTTTAGAAGATTTCTCGTTGTAAGTCTTTCGGATCATCGGTAAGTCTTAATCTCATGATATTCTGGGATGGATGCCATAAACGGTGTGCAAGCAGGTTGGCTAGAGGTTGTCTACGTTGAGTTTGCTTTTTGTTCTGCTCTATTTCTCGGTGCTCTTAAAGGTCCTTTCTCGTTTCTCTTTTACCTTCTCTTGATGCTGTTTGAGAAAAATAAGGTTCTTTCATGGTGTTCTTGACTCTATGTTATTTTTTCCATTGGATGTTTCCCAGGTTTACTTGTTGGACCTATTGCTGCTTTGATACTGATAATAGGAAATTTGGGGGTCATCATTGGATTGTTACCTGCACATATTGCATGGACTGTGTACAAAATCATAAGGTTCATTTCATCGACATAGATTCGAACTTGTCGAAATTTCGGGTTGTGATTTCGGGGATCCAGGTTCCATTTTTTTGACCTTGGGTTGGTAATTGCAAGTATAATAGATGCGATGCACCCATTAAAGTTGCTATATTGATTGTTTTGCCTATTTTATTCGTGTAGACACTCATTTTCGTCCATATATTTTTTATTTTTTACATATATATATATATATATATATATATATATATATTATAGTTTGCAAATGGTTTTTGGAAATACGTATATAATATATAATTTTTAAAACATTTTGAAAATATATATAATATAGTTTTTAAAACATTTTGAAAATATATATAATATAGTTTTTAAAACATTTTGAAAATATATATAATGTATAGTTTTTAAAACATTTTTAAAAACTATATAATATATAATTTTTAAATCATTTTTGAAAATATATAGTTTTTAAAATCATTTTTTAAAATTTATATAATATATAGTTTTTAAAACATTTTAAAAACATACATATAATATATAGTTTTTAAAAATCTTTTTGAAAACTTATATAATATATAGTTTTTAAAAAATATTTTTAGAATATATATATAATTTTTTGAAAACATTTTTAAATATGTATAATATATAGTTTGAAAATGTTTTTGAATTTTTGGAAACATTTTTAGAATATATATAATATATATTTGTTTTTATTATTTGTTTTATTTTATTTTATTTTATTTTTTCTTTTATTTGTTTTTATTTATTCTTTTTTTTCAGGTCCAAGTCCAAGGCCCAATATGTCCAAAACGGGCAAGAGCCCCAATCTGTTCGAGTCCAACATCGGCTAAGTGGGCATGTACCAGTCCAAGTCCATTAGGGTTTGAAAAACCCTAACATAAATAGTCAACAGGTCAACGGCGCTGCAAGGGATCAAACCAACGGCCAGCGTATTTTTCGGTCACAGCAACGAGACTGAACCATCCCAAGGCGACGGGTATAAGATGCACAAAGATCTTGGAATGGCCAACAAACCCCGACCATTTCGGGACCAAGCAACCAACACCGGGGCTATAAAAAGCCCCCGGTGAGACACAATCGGGAGAACAACATCATTGACGGAACCCACGAGTAAACTGAGAACCAACGATGACAACAAACACAAAAAAACCAAGCAACAATGAGAAGCAAAGCCACGGTGAACATCACCGAACATCAACAGTAAATCAAAAAACCAACAAAACCAAGAGCCAAAACACCATCATCAAACCGAATCATCGAACCAAAAAACCATCGAAACAAAAACCACACAAAATACAGACAAAACCAAGCAGGAGATCAAAAAGTACAAAAGTTTTTTAAGGAAGTTTTTTAAGGATATCATAAAAAGCCGAGGACTTTCGTCGAGGTTGCGTTGGGAAACGAAGGGTCGTGTCAGAGAAGGTAAAGATCGAAGCTTTGGATCTAGATCTACTCCGATCTAGACCTCCTTTTGGTTTTTCGAGGGTAGATTCAAGTTCTCGGGGTAAAGAGGGACATTTTGGGGAAATTATGGGTTTTTTCGACCGCCGTCGGTGGTGCGGTGGAGAAAGGCTGGGAAGGTGTCGGCCATCAGTCGATCGGTTATAGCTTGAGAGGATTTCAGAGAAAGGGTGAGAGGTTATTTTGAGAAAGAGGGAAAATGAATGGGATTTAGGCATTTTTTGACTTATATACGACCCGTTGGACCTGTGGTTCGACCCAACCCGAAGGAAGGATCCACGTGTTTTCTAAGGTAAAAGGGAAAAATTGTTTTTTTGGTCCCTTATTCTTTGTAAGAATTCATTTTGGCCCTTTAATTCGAATTTAACCATGATTTTACTTTTAATTTTATCCCCTAATTTCATTTTCTTTTAAATTAGTCCTTTTTTATTTTTCGTGTTTTATATATTTTTTATTTCCAATTTTGTATATATGTTTTTATCGTTTTTTTCATATGTATATATTTATTATTATTATTTACCTCTTATTTTTTCCTTTTCTTTTATTCCATTTTATATATATTTTTTGGTTTATTTAATATTTTAATTATTTTTTATTTGTATTTTTTATTTTTCATGTGATTTGTTTTTTGTTTATTTATTTTTTTAAATTGTTTATATTTTTTATTCTATTTTTTTAATTTTAATTTTTATTTCTTTTAATTTATTTAGTATTTATTTATTTATTTATTTATTTTCTCTAACGTTCTTAACTTTGTAGATAAATTCCAACTGATCAAAGGTAAACAATTCGAATCGAATGTTTTTAATTGTAATTTAATTTTTTCGCAATTAAAGACAATTAGCAAACTAATTGGTACCGAAAGGGCAGTTCAAGGGTGTTAATCCTTCATTGACCGCAACCGACTACTGAACCAGACACATTTCTTGCAAAACGTAGATCAGATAAGATGGTGTCCGACCCACCTAAATTCATTTTAAAATGGACGATGGTGACTCTAACGCGCTTATTTCAAGTCGAAGCCCAATTTCGGGCCAAACTGAAAGACGACCGCGATAGCTTGGCGACTCCGCTGGGGACAGGTAAGTGAGTCAGGCCAGAATTAATTTTTGGTTGTCATTTTATGCGAAAATAGTAAATTTTAATTTTAATTTATTTATTCGATTCCAATTATTTACCTTTGATTATTTTTCAAATAAATAGTTGTACTGACATTTTTTTCAATGATTTCAGATTTTTGAAATGTTTCTAACTCTGGCTCTATACCCGAACTCCAAACCCTTTTTAAGTGAGGGTGAAAGCAACGCCTTCGTGAGAATTTATTCTCCGCACATGCCTAGCAAGTAACCTTCGGGATTCATATACCTTATGTCTTCGTGTGAATTTATTCACCGCATAGGCATAAGGGAATGTATCATCTCGAGTTTAACTTAGTCCACATAAGCTTGTAATGGGCTTAGGACTAAGGGTCTGACAAGCCCAATGGGGGACCAGCAAGGAGAACTCGGGTACCTTTTTATAACCTAAACCAAGAGACTACAAGGAATTAGAGCCCACCCCAAAGTCTCATTCCAAAACCTAGGCTACTTTGATATTATTTCCTGCTTTATTTCATGTTCAAAGCCTGTGAACTAGAAATTTATGCGGTTAGGACTTGTTCAAAATCAACTTGTGGGATAGAGATCATGTTTGGGTAGGAATAATAAGAATGTGGGGTAGGAATTTTTCATTTTCATTATTGTTTTGATTTACCTCACTAACTCTTTTTATTTTTGTTCTCTTTTATTTTTTTGAAATTTGCATCATTCAAAAGAGGTGTTGATCCACTAAAAACGTGTTCGTTAAACGTAAATAATCTGCATTAATGGACAAAGGTTATAATACAAGATATGAAAAGCTCAGAAGTCCAGCTATGGTCAGAAAAGACTCGGAATGGACCGGGTTTACACCAAGCACGTCAAAATTTAACTTTTCCAAAACGGCATGGCGAACGTTGCAGGGGCAAAACAAGAAAAGGTTATTGACCCGGAGAGTCCTTTCGGAGACTTCGAGAACAAGATGAAGAAACCCTAGCTAAGATGGATTCCATTGTTGATGGATTCAAGAAGCAATCAAATAACTTCATATTGTTCCCTTTAATAGAGGCTTCCAAAAGACGCTTTTGTTACGGGAACTAACTCAAAAGATAGTGGAAATCAGAGATGCAATCATTCGAGACTTTTTAAGGAAAACAGCTTGTCACTTGCACGGTTTAGCCAGAGAAGTCGGGAAGGTTTGACAGGGTATTTAACCGGTGACAGAAGAAAGGCGGAAGACGAATCAACCTGTCAGAAGTTGTTCGGGGTCTATAATTTTAAAATGTTTTTTGTCTCCTAAGACGTAACAATTTTGTCCCCAATAAGGATTATTTATAATAACAGATACATTTTTAGATCAATGCCTCGAACATTTCATACATCATGCATTCTTGCATATTTCGCATAATTTTTTTTGCATTCATATGAACTAACAAAAGATTTTCATAAAAAGGGGTACAAACACTGGACATACCTCCAAAAGCTTCAGACACGTGTCATCCTCATTCAAACCAAAAGGAAATGGAAGCTAAGATTGCTCAACTTGAAGAGAACATGCTAAGGTTACAGGAGGAACTGGAAGAGAAAATAAGTCAAAATTAACGAAATACCTTGGATTTCATCACTAGAAACCAGGACTTGTTGGTTTACCAGATTATTTCAAGGTTTTATGGCTTGAATCAAAGGAATGATCCTGGAGCTGAGGCATCTGAGGGGGTAGTTGTACTACCCACTCCATAGTTGACAATGTTACCTGGAATCTTACCAGGAAGTCAAGGAGATTCATCTGCCACGAAAGCACAAGCCTTTATGACCAACCTTCAAAATAATTCAGATTATCACAACATTCCGAGATTTGATGAGGAAGTCAAAACAAATATAGTAAAATCAACCATTAAACAATGAAGTAGGTTGAGTAGAAAACCTCCCCTGAATAAGAAAAAAGGGGAGATCATCAACATTTCAAAATCGTTTGCAGTCGTACCCTCTTCTAGGCAAGAACCAATGAGAGAAAATGAGCATTTCGATCCCATTCTCATGACATACAAGGAGCTCTACCAACAACTGTTTGACGCATATGTGGTGTCACCCTATCCAAAGACACCTCTAAAGCCCCCATACCCCAGGTGATATGACAAAAATGCACACTGTGAATATCATGGCGGTGTTCCAGGGCATACTATTGAAAATTGCCTCGCCTTTAAGATGATTATCCAAAGAATGCGCAACAGGAGTTGGATTCATTTCAATAATACAGAATCACCCCATATTGCACAGAACCCTCTGCCTAATCATCAAGAGAATGAGGAAAGTGTAATCATCGAGGAAAGGGTAAAAAGGCCAAAACTAGAGTTTCCGAAGTGAAGTCACCTCTTGCTTAGGTATGGAGGCAAATGATAAATGCGGGGTTTCTTGCACATCAGATTCCAAAGGGGGCAGACATTGTTGTTATCACAATGAAGATGGACATGATGTACAAGAATATGCCAAATTTAGAGCCTTGATCCAGCTAATGATGGACAGAAAATAACTGGAATTTTATGATGAAAACAATGACACTTCCAAAACAGAAAGAGTCATGGAAAGTGGGGCATCCTGATGAAGCCTTATTCAATTTTGAGGCATCTTGTTTGAATTTGTTTTTTAAACTTTCTCATATTTGGAACTTGTTTTTAAACTTTCTTTGGATATTTCAATGAATTTATGTAGAGCATTGAATCAACTTTACAACTTGAAATTCTTTGAATATCAAATGAATTAAAAAACTCTGTAAGTGATCGGAGTTACAGATCTTTGACAAAGTAACACGAATAAATGCTAATAAAACAAAGGACTTTGACCTTACCCAGAAGATACGCTCAAACACAGAAGATACGCTCAAACACCGTACCCTTCCCTTACAAATAACCAATATAGCCTTCTCCCTTCATAAGGCTTGGTATTTAGATGTGCATAGGTGCGGACAACATGAGACATCTTTTGTATGTGACAATTACTATACTTTTTATTTAAGACGTTCAGTGATGATAATGATCTTCACAGATGGAATAGTCGAGTAAGGAAATCTAGTTTAGGTAAGTTGTTTGGAAATTAAACTCTAAAGATGAGATTCCTTGATTTTCAAAAACACCTAAATTATAACAGATTCTTCTCGACAAACTTAAGAAATTGGACCCGTATACCCAGATTATAATATTATGTATATATAATAAAGCTTGAGTTGTTCCTCTAAAGCAATTAGTTAAACAACCCCGCTTTATGGATAAGATTCAGCTAGCCTTATAAAGGTGATTATAATATACAATAAAGCTTGAGTTGTCCCTCTAGAGCAATTGGATAAACGCCCTAGCTTTATGGATAATATTCAGCTAGCTTGATAAAGGTGATTATAATATCTATACAATGATATTAAGTTGTCCCTCTAGAATAATTGGTTAAACGCCCCGACTTTATAGATTCAGCTAGTCAGACAATAGCAAATTTAAATAATGAGTTTCGGTAAAAATAAACTAAGGAAGTTAAGAAACACCTATCATAGTCAAATTCACATGAGCACTCAAAAATTTCATTTTTAGACCGATATTTTTGCACTACCTTTATCAGAGGAGCTTACAAAGCTTGAACAAATGGAAGATTTCAGAGGACCGAAATAGAAGGTCTAGTAATTGATCATGCTAGTTGTGTCATTTTGTCCACGTTCAATTAAAATTCCAACCCAAAAAGGGGGCATATTGCAATGACCAAGAAATAACATTTTTTTATGGCTGAAACCTTAGAAAATAAGAGGCCAGTCTAAAACCAACTCATAATTGTAAAAGAACTATAACTCTGAAATCATGAAAGAATTATTGATTCTTTTGATTTTCTTTGAACTCATGTTTATAATTTGATTTGATTGCGAGCCTGAATTAAGGAACAATATTTTACAGAATTTTTATATGCTCATATCATTTTCCCTCCTAAAATAAGAGAAAGGAGAAAAACATTTTCAAACAGGATAGTCTCAAATGTTAAAGGCTACAACCCGAGAAAGAAATGGGGCATGGTCGATTCCGAGTACAAGACCGACATACAAAATGAGGCTCCATCCAGGAGATAAAACAGAGCCAATTCATGTTGCATACATCTTAGGCATACTTAAGAGCATCACATTTATTATTTTTTTCACATACATATTTTTTTTGCAACTTTAGAGTCAAGTTACGACTTCAAGACGAAAGATACTCGATTCGAAAGCTCCTTTAAAGATTGATGGTGGTTGCTTGACTCAACACTGAGAAGCTACACCTCAACCGACTTGACATATCTACAGATCTCATAATCAATTTCAGATGGGTTCGAGAGCCAATTCAGAATGAATCCAGATCAGCTTAACTCAATAATGAGTAGCAGGTTTCCAGTTAACATTTTCAAACCAGATTTCAATTCCACGACGGAAGATATCCAGCTGACAGAATTTATCAGTGGGCTTTCCCGTGAATGGGAGTCATCCAAAAATCATATCACTTGGTTCAGACCAACTTAGAGGAACCACATAAAGAATTATAACTGCTTAGACCCGTGAAGGGAAACCATTTTTTAAAAGAAACTATTGGCAGCATAACTCAAGGCAAGAAGGGTTATCTGTCAGCCAAGACCTTCGAGTTCGATTAAATTCAGCTCAAAGGCACACCATTTACATCATAGCTCAAGGAAAGAAGGGCTATCTGCCAAAGACCTTCGAGTTCGATTACACTCAGCTCAAAGGCACACCATTTGCAGCATAACTCAAGGCTAGAAGGGTTATCTGCCAAAGACCTTTGAGTTCGATTCCACTCAGCTAAAAGGCACATCATTTGCAGTATAACTCAAGGTAAAAAGGGCTATCTGCCAAAGACCGTCGAGTTCGATTACACTCAGCTCAGAGGCACATCATTTGCAGCATAACTCAAGGCTAGAAGGGTTATCTGCCAAAGACCTTCGAGTTCGATTCCATTTAGCTCAAAGGCGCATCATTTGCAGTATAGCTCAAGACAAGAAGGGCTATCTGCCAAAGACCTTCGAGTTCGATTACACTCAGCTAAAAGGCACATCATTTGCAGCATAACTCAAGGCAAGAAGGGTTTTATGCCAAAGACCTTCGAGTTCGATTACACTCAGCTCAGAGGCACATCATTTGCAGCATAACTTAAGGCTAGAAGGGTTATCTGCCAAATACCTTCGAGTTCGATTACACTCAGCTCAAAGGCACATCATTTACAGCATAGATCAAGACAAGAAGGGCTATCTGCCAAAAACCTTCGAGTTCGATTACACTTAGCTCAAAGGCATATCATTTGCAACATAACTCAAGGCAAGAAGGGCTATCTACCAAAGACCTTCGAGTTCGATTACACTCAGCTCAAAGGCACACCATTTGCAGCATAGCTCAAGGCGAGAAGGGTTATCTGCAAACAAAGACCTTCGAGTTCGATTACACTCAGCTCAAAGACATATCATTTGCAGCATAGCTTAAGACGAGAAGGTTTATCTTCCAACAAAATACCTTCGAGTTCGATTACACTCAGCTCAAAGACACATCAAATTCGTAGCATAACTCAAGGCTAGAAGGGTTATTTGCCAACAAAATACATTCGAGTTTGATTACATTCAACTCAAAGGCATATCAAATTTATAGTATAGCCTAAGTCGAGAAAAGCTATCTGTCAACAAAAATTGTCGAGTTCGATTACATTAAGCTCGACGACACATCAACCACATGGTGGAGTCAAGAAACTAGTTTCTAGTCGGATTTTTAAACCAAGGTCTTTAAACCGAGAAGAAGACCGAAGTTGATTGCAATTTGGCAACAAGAAGATACATTCCGATTTTAAATTTTGAATTACGGCTTCAATTCTATATCATTTAAAGATGGACTCGACTTCGCAACGGAGGAGTCATCCGCAACTCAATTCGACAGGGAGTTATTCTTAATTGAAATCAATTTTCAACTCCACCGAACGAAAATTTGTGTCCTTTTATTTTTGTCCTATTTTTCGTTTCACGAAAAAGGACAAAGAAGGGCAGCTGTATACACATATTTTCGTCCATATATTTTTTACATATATACATATTATATAGTTTGCAAATGGTTTTTGAAAATACATATATAATATATAGTTTTTCAAACATTTTTGAAAACTATATAATATATAGTTTTTAAAACATTTTGAAAATATATATAATATATAGTTTTTAAAACATTTTTGAAAACTATATAATATATAGTTTTTAAAACTATATAATATATAGTTTTTAAAACATTTTTGAAAATATATATAATATATAGTTTTTAAAATCATTTTTGAAAACTTATATAATATATAGTTTTAAAAACATTTTAAAAACATATATATAATATATAGGTTTTAAAAATCATTTTGAAAACTCATATAATATATAGTTTTTAAAAACTATTTTTAGAATATATATATATATATATATATATTGAAAACATTTTTAAATTTGTATAATATATAGTTTGAAAATGTTTTTGAATTTTTGGAAATATTTTTAGAATATATATCATATATATTTATTTTTATTATTTATTTTATTTATTTTTATTTATTTTTCTAGGTCCAAGTTCATGGCCCTATATGTCCAAAACGGGCAAGAGCCCCAATCTGTTCGGGTCCAGCATCGGCTAAGTGGGCATGTACCAGCCCAAGTCCATTAGGGTTTGAAAAACCCAAACATAACTAGTTAACAGCGCCGCAAGGGAGCAAACCAACAACCAGCGTATTTTCCGGCCACACCAACGGGACTGAACCATTCCGAGGTGGCCGATATAACATGCACGAAGATCTCGGAACGATCAACAAACCCCAACCATTTCGGGACCAAGCAACCAACACTGGGGCTATAAAAAGCCCCCGGTGAGACACAGTCGGGACAACAACATCATCGACGGAACCCACAAGTAAATCGAGAACCATCGACAACAAACACAGAAAAACCAAGCAACACCGAGAAACAAAGCCACAGTGAACATCACCGAACATCAACAGTAAATCAAAAAGCCAACACAACCAAGAGCCAAAACTCCATCATCAAACCGAACCATTGAAACAAAATCCACACAAAATACAGACAAAACCAAGTAAGAGATCAAAAAGCACACAAGTTTTGAAGGATATCATAAAAAATCGAAGGCTTTCGTCGGAGGTTGCGTTGGGAAACGAAGGGTCGCGTCGGAGAAGGTAAAGATCGAAGCTTTGGATATAGATATACTCTTATCTAGACCTCATTTTGGTTTTTCGAGGATAGATCGAGTTCTCGGGGTAAAAAGGGATATTTGGGGAAATTATGGGGTTTTCCGACCGCTGATGGTGGCGGCCTGAGTGGCGACGATGCGGTGGGGAAAGACCGGGAAAGGCGCCGACCATCGGTCGACTGGTTATAGCTTGAGAGGATTTCAGAGAAAGGGTGAGAGGTTATTCTGAGAAAGAGGGAAAAATGAATGGGATTTAGGCATTTTTTTTACTTATATACGACCCTTTGGGTGACCTGTTGGACCTGTGGTTCGACCAGACCTAAAGAAAGGATCCGCGTGTTTTCTAGGTTAAAAGGGCAAAATTGTTTTTTAGGTCCTTATTATTTGTAAGAATTCATTTTGGATCTTTAATTCAAATTTAACCATGATTTTACTTTTAATTTTATCCCCTAATTTCATTTTCTTTTAAATTAGTCCTCTTTTTATTTTTCGTGTTTTATTTATTTATTATTTCCAATTTCGTATATATGTTTTTATCATTTTTTCATATGTATATTTATTATTATTATTTACCTCTTATTTTTTTTCTTTTATTTTATTCCATTTTATATATATTTTTTGGTTTATTTAATATTTTTATTATTTTTTATTTGTATTTTATTTTTCCTTTGATTTGTTTTTTGTTTGTTTGTTTATTTATTTATTTAAATTGTTTATAATTTCTTTTTTTCTTTTTTTTCTATTTTTTTATTTTTAATTTTTCTTTCTTTTTTTGATTGATTGATTTATTTATTTTCTTTAACATTCTTAACTTTGTAGATAAATTCCAATTGAGCAAAGGTAAACAATTCGAATCGAATGTTTGAAATTTTAATTAAATTTTTTTTTCGCAATTAATGACAATCGGCAAATTAATTGGTATCGAAAGGACGGTCCAAGAGTGTTAATCCTTCCTTGACCGTAACCGACTCTCGAACCGGACACATTTATGATAAAAAGCAGATCAGGTAAGGTGGTGTCCGACCCACCTAAATTCATTTTAAAATGGTCGGTGACGACTCTAACCCGCTTATTTCAAGTCGAAGCCCAATTTCGGGCTCAACCGAAAGACGGCCGCGACAATTCGGTATATGGTTGGCTTTAAGCATAGCTGGAACTGTTATTTTTGGGGTTTTCTATGGCTTCTTCACTCCTTGGGTTTCATCTTTTGAAGCCTTCAGACATGACAACGAGTCCAAGAGATTCTTTCATTGTGTTGTGGTAATTTATAGTATTTCTGTCTTCTTGCCTGAAAATCTGATCTGTTTCCATACAGCACTGGTTGATCATGGTTCAATTTTTATTACCTGATCAGGATGGAACATGGGACACTGTCAAAGGAAGTTGCACTGTGGTCAGATTTCTATGATTTATGTTTCCATTCATATCCAAGGAACTACGTGAATCCCGTCTCCAATGACCTCCAAACTCTACGGTAATGCTTTTTATACTGATATTAATGGATTTAGATTGCGGTCGAGTCACGTTTATCGCGGTTAACAAATCGTTTGGAATCCGTCTTGCAGGTTGCCGGGGCTTATCGTCGTCGGATTGTTGGGACTAATCGTGGATATTCCCTTTTACACTGTAATCGCCATAGTTAAGAGCCCCTACATGTTATTTAAGGGTTGGTTTAGACTAACGCATGATCTAATTAGCAGAGAAGGACCATTCCTTGAAACAGTATGCATCCCCGTTGCTGGTTTGACAATCCTCTTGTGGCCGATCGTCGTTGTCGGGAGCATATTAATGGCTATATTTTCGAGCTTCTTCATCGGATTGTACGGATCGGTCGTCGTGTATCAGGTCACTGACGATAACAAACGTCTTGAATTTGATATTTGAGCATATGTTAAGCGAATATTTGTGGTTGCATTTTTGCAGGAAAGATCATTCAAGAGAGGGGTTGCGTATGTGATTGCAATGGTTGCTGAATTTGATGAGTACACAAATGATTGGCTTTATCTCAGGGAAGGTTCCTAGTAATTTTCAACATTTGGGTCTGCATATTTTTCTGTGCTAACTACGTATTTAGTCATCGAACTATTTTGTGCTTCTATTTTGATCACTCTTGGTTAAAAAACTAACAGAAATACCAATGGGACATTTAAAAATAATCAATGATGGTGTGGCATTATCTTAATGGGACAAGTCATCATCACCGTTAATTTTTTGACGGGTGACTAATGGAACCAAAACGTAACTTAAAGTATATTTAAAAAAAATAGTTGGGTGATCAAAAAGAAACCGCGAGAATAGTTGAGTAACTAAATACGTTGTTTTCCCTATTTTTTATGGTTTGAAATCTAAGTGACTGATTTCACAGCCAGGCCTTCATATAGAAAGAAAAAAGGGTCAGAAATAGAGTATTCAGTAGGAGGACTGGGTGGGAGATACAGTTCAACATCGGGTGAACCACCTGCAACGCTTATGCCCACCTTAGCTCGTTCTGTATCAGTTAGAGAAGCAATCAAGGAAGTCAGAATGGTTCAGGTTGGTTGCTTTCTCAAAATTTTATACTATAGGGGCCTTCTATACAATTTGATTTTGTTTGTTTGTTCATTTCTGCAATTGGATTAACAATACTTTAATTGCTGCAACTTGCTTAATGAAACATGTTGGGTTGTACAGTTAAAAAGTTTATAGTGGTTAGCTTTGGTTTGGAAAATCCCCCATAAACGTGACAAAGATTTGGTTTCAACAGTTGTTTGATTCGGCTAAATAATTATGGCATTAAACTTTTTTTTAATAGATTAAGTGATTACAAAATAAATATTTATTTATAATATTTCTTAGTCAGTTAACAATATGTACACATACCTTAAAAACGCAACTACTTGAATTGGAATCTTTAAGAAAAACATTATAATGAAAATCATTCTTTTTTACCATTCCCTTTTATCATTTTTGTTCAGGTATGGACGAATATAATGAAATCATGTGAAATAAGTGTTAGAGTATGCCCAAAGACCAATCATATGATGATTGTAATAATACTTTTATTTACCGATTTTATTGAATAAAGGCATTGCCGCTATTATTTTCAGTTATATATATGTGTTTAACATAAACTGGAAGATAATAAAGTCTATATAATGACATAATTGTTATTATTAAAAGATCCCTAGTCAAGTATTATTATGGGCATGAACAATAATAATACGCTCAAGACTAACATGTTATTGATTGATGACAACGAGTTATCATTGACATAGAGATGTCAGAATTAATACATGATTATATTGTTAGAGAACAATATATTGGATTGACCCACCATGAGCATATGTCTTGAATTATTATGTGATAGTCATAACATTGCTCATGGTGATGACTATATGTATGATCCTCAGACTTGAGATCAATACTATCCCAACATATATTGTTGTATGTTTTGATGCAGCTAAACAAGCTCCGTAACTGGTTGCTCTATAAAGACTGTTATTGAATATATCTCAATAAAAGTAGTGGGTGTGTATGCTTAAGATAGGATATGTCCTTCCTACATGATAGGAAATATATCATAGGTCACTTGATTGAGTAAGACTAGAAACGCATGGCCATGCTCGAATAAGTTGATATGGGATATCATAAATTATTCGTTAATTAAAGTCTACTCTAGAAATCAAGAAACAATAGATGGACTATACAAGTGTGACTATTCCAAGACTTGTGCCTATTCTAGATATAAATGATATAAGGATATAATACATAAAAGAGTTAATCACCAAGATGATATATCGAATCATATTTTCTTGTAACTTAGGTGACAATGATATATTGCTAGATGTCACTCATTGTATGTAATATTAGAATTGTTCTAATAATTACTTCTAATGTTACAATAACCTATAGGGTCACACCCTAAGATTGAAACGAGCAAAAATATACAATTTGTTGTACGTTACTAAAATATATCTAAAGTTAATTAAGTATATATATTTTAGTAATCCCGAATATTTAATTCCAATTAATTAAATATAGATTTAATTAATTTGAAATAATAAAATCCCTGATATGATTAGGGTAACTTGGATATAAAAGGATTATTAAATTCTAATTAATTAAATATAGATTTAATTAATTTGAAATAATAAAAACCCTAATATGACTAGGGTAACTTGGCTATAAAAGGGTGTGTTAGGTCTAGCAGCATTTTAGAGAGAACACACGCAAAACCTTCAGCCACTTTCTCTCAAAACTGTTTTAGGGGAAAACAAAATTGCTCTCAATTGGGTGAATTGAGTAGAGGCCGATACGTGATTTCGTGGAGGCTTACGATTCGAACCGATCTACACCATCAGAATTCACTGCTTTCCTTGCTGTTTTTCAAGGAACCCGCTGTAAGTATTCGCATCTCTTCCTCTCGATTTCAGTTTTTCGTACTTGGATTGCTGGTGAGACCGTCGAGTTTTGTTTCCTCTGCGCCATGGGGTGCGCCGACAGTCCTAACAATAAGGGGAAAGGAACAATTGGAAGCTGAAGTAATAACTTCATTAAATCTGTTAGAATGGTGGTTAACTTCATTAGATCTGTTAGAATGGTTGAAGGCAAAGAATGGTAACGAAGCAGCCATTATCGATATTGGTCTCCCCTGTTACAGTTTCTTGCAGACACTCCTCACTTCCATCAGATCAGGCTCTAATGATTTGCTAATGCTCGATGATGTTGAGATCAACCATCTGAACCGACCAAAAGACAGGATACTAGACTGGTTCTTTAACCCAATCATGGTCCTCAAAGAACAAATCAGGGTTATAAAGCTCGGAGACAACGAAGTCAAGCTGTTGGAGAAGATGGTTCTTTTTGGCACCAATACACAACGCATGGATGCTTGGGATAATGGTAGTTCGGTCACTCAAGATTCTCTCAGAGCTGCTCAAATTGAAGGCATAAATAGAAGGTTTGAAACTCATTATTTATCCACTCATATAAGAGCTTCTATTTTATACTCAACTTTTTTTTTTAAAAAAAAAGTGCCAAATAATAATTTGGGAGAAAAGATTTTCTCGTATAAGGTGATAAAAAATTATCATTTTATCTAGTGTGAATGTTATAATGTCACATAGAAGACGTCCAGAAGATTCAATGATTTTTAGAAGACGCTCAAAAGATACGATAACTTTATTGTCATTTGAAAAGATGTAGTTTGTGGGCATGTATGGAGCTTAGAGAAGTGGTATGGTCTTATGAATGTTCCAGAAATCATCGGATCTTTCAGACTTCTTTTATGAGACATTGTAGAAAAATATTTTTTAACATCATTATATAATATTTTTAAAAAATATTATTTGATTAATTTTGTTTAAATTTTTCTCGAAATCTTAATTGTAATTGTGAAATGACAGGATGATTGGAATGGCGAGAAGTATGTCAAAATTGCCAACTTATAGAAGGAGATTTCGCCAAGTTGTGAAGGATTTGATTGCACATGCTTCGGAAAAACAGGGCATTCCTTTATGTAATTACTTGAAATCAAACTCAAGCCATGAACAAGTATAGGACTATAACTTTACAGTCATTGCATTGCCATGTATAATTTATACTCAATTTTCTTTATTTGAAAAAAATGTTAGACATGCATTTTTCATTAAATTTCATTCAAAATTGTTTTAATTATAATTTATATTTTTTTAAATAGTCTATATAATTATAAGATAATATATAATCGCTCTTAATCATTAATAACTTACACACATCTTATAAACACAGCTATTTATATTCAGATTATTTTAGGGAGAATAATATTATTTTTTATCATTTAAGACTTTCAATAAGTTTAATAATTTAGTATTAATATAATATAATAAAAATAATTGGTAAATTGAAAAGACATTAAAGAATGTTGAGAAGTTTATGGTGTATTTGAAATTATTGAAAATTTGATTAAGAAGGAATATGAGAAAGAAACAATGTAAAGAGAATTGGAAGGATAGAAAGCGGAGAAATGGAGTGTGTGTCGGGGGAGGGCAGCAGATCCAAGAGGAATAGTTGCGTATTAAATCGCCCGCTTTCCATTAATATTTCAATCCAAGAAAGAACCCACGCATTTCCATGAATTTCCATCATTCATAGCCGCTGCTTCGATCCCAAACTTT
The DNA here is from genome assembly GCF_006381635.1 of Hibiscus syriacus. Classification (NCBI taxonomy): domain Eukaryota; kingdom Viridiplantae; phylum Streptophyta; class Magnoliopsida; order Malvales; family Malvaceae; genus Hibiscus; species Hibiscus syriacus. Next base: position 6,834,361 of record NW_024063533.1, on the reverse strand, counting down.
ATCTTTTTCCATATTTTTACAAATTTCTTGTTTATTTTTATTTTCATCCTTTATATCAAATGTAACAAAGAAAATATAGATTCCGTTTCCATTTTTATAATCTACGTAATGGTTTTTTTTTACAAATTTTAAATTTAATACTATTCATATTTAGAGGAGAGTGAAAAGAAAAATTTTAGGGGAAGGAAAGAGAATGATTCTAGTAAGTTTAGAATCCATGATATAAGAAAATATATATGAAGAAACAAATATGAACAATTTGATCAACTGAATAAATATATATATATATATGAACAAATACACGTTAATTAGCAAAATACACATTAAGTAAGAGACGTTAAACGTAGTGTCATGACACATTATATTTTCAAAAAAAATTAAATTAAAATTTTAGAAATAATATAATCGAAAGAGATAATTATAAATTATCACAATTTCTACACATAAACAATAAAACAGCCATGTAATATATAAAAAAAGCATGATGTGATTTCTTTTTAAGTTTTTACTTCGTTTTTCATGTTTAAATTAATATATTATATATTTAATACATTTTCAAATATAAAAAATATTAAGATTTTCTTTTTAAAAAAAGAAAGATTTTTGCAGTTAATGTTACTCCGTAAAAAAAATAATGAACTAAAATAGATTAATTCAGAAATCAAATCATTAGAAGCTGACGAAAAGAAGCGGAGGGGGGCGCGTACCAAAGAGATCAGAAGCAGCATACATTAGCAGATTCTGAAGAAAGGCACAGAATTTAGGGTTAAAAATTCCCTAAAATTAGCATGAATATACGGAATTTCGTGGTTCAATAACTGTCCCCCCCCCCCACCCCAAAATTTTTTTGTTCTTCTCCAAGCTGAATTTCACCCATGTATATTAATAATAATAGACCAATTATCTTTTCTTCGTTATTACTCATTCTGTACATAAAATAAAAACCCTAGAAATTTAGAAACGAGTAGAATTTTAAATCAGTAGTAGTACCTATGAGAAACAGCGCCTGGTTGATTTTTTCTTTTTCTTCATCTAAATAAATTACTCCTTTCTTTTTCTCTGTCTTCTGGTTTGATTTTCGCCTTTTTCCCTTTCATGGTTTGAGTCGAACCCACTGGTAACGTCCTTCCAACGGTTCGTCCTTGACAATATCATAGTTATACCTAAAAACAGTAAACAGAAAGGGAAAAAAGATTCTTTTTCAGTTTAAAAATTGGAATTGCCGTTTGGTTCCTAAGAAAATTGAAACGGCAGAAAAGAAAAGTCTAGGTTTTAACGAGAATGTGCATGAATGAACATACTTTTTAGCGAACTGTTTTTTAACTTTTTTTTCAGCAGCAGCAAAGAATTCTTCAAGTTCAGCTTCAGTTGGCATCTTCTCCACCGTTGATCTACGGCGAGAGTTCGCCTCTGATGGCCTCGACGTTGAATCCAGGTCTTCTGGCTCACTCGACGGTGTCGTTTCTCTCCTGCTAGAATTCACCAATGAGACGGAGAAGAACGAAATGATTTGATAGAAGATGTATATATACACAAAGAAAAAGATAATTTAAAACGGAAAATAAATTTTTTTAAAAATTTAACCAATCGGCTGCTTTTTGAAATTCAAAATTCAAGTGACGGGACAAAGTAATTTACAGTAAGTTAAATAGTACTGCTAAAATAAAATAAAAAGTCGTAACAAATTTTGTTCCTAATTATATAAGCGATAATTATACAGACCTTTCTCTGAAGTTTAAATGCGTGGATGCTTCAACTTCAATGCTCTCACCCTGCAAAATTTTGAAAATTCTCGAATTAAGTAACAGTAATTAGAGCTGAAGAAACCGAATTTCCTCCGATTCATAAAGAAAATCATTTCAAATATTTTTAATGATAATATAAATATACCTCCAGATCTGGCAATTGGATAATCTTTTTCTCACTTGATCCGATACTGCTTGAACAGCATGACATATCATCATCAGGATCCAAGTTAGGGCTCAAACATTGACTTTCGTCAAGTCGACGATGATCCAACAAAATTCTCCGGCTTCTCGACGTCATTGAGTTCGTAGAAGAAGCGACTCTAAATTCTGAATTTCCATCGCCTTTAAACCTCCTGCGTTTCTTCCGAGTTGTTCCGGTTGTCGCCATGGCTGGCGTTTGAAGTGCGACGTCGGATAGTTCCATAACTGTAATTTCTCCGCTTTTTCTACACTTTCTCCTCATATCTTATAACGAAAAGAAAAAAGATTGATCTGTTTGTTAGAGTTGGAGAGCGAGATAGATAACTCGTTTTTTGGTTGGTTTTGAGCTTTCGTTTTCTTGTTTTTGTTAGTTTTTGATGAAATGATATGGTGATGATGAAGAGAGAGACGGGATGAATGGTTTGAACGGTGAGGATTCGATTTGCGGTATTAAAGGGGGGTAGTTGGGGGTGACGTTGGTCCATTTAACAGCAATGGGGAATCTGTAACGGGGGAGTTTGACGGCGCCGTAACGGGGATCTGGGAAGTGTAAGCGAATGCGCCTAGTTCTGGCTAATTAGATAATGCCATGTAGGTTGATCCCACGGTGGGTGGTACGGACTTGGATTAAATTGAGGGTAATGTTTGGGAAAATCCGTTTCGGTGATATTATTGTTGGATTAAAGTGTATTATTTATAAATAAGATTTGATTTAAGTCGTAATTAATTTAATATTGTTTAAGTAGATTTTAAGTTTGAGGTTTTGTTTATATAGAAAAGCTTCGATATGGATTAATTAGAACAAAATCATGAACAATTGAGAGGGCAACACAAAAAAATTGTATTATTTCATTTATAAAAAAAATAAATCTTTTGATAGATTATATGATATTCTTACCTTGCTAGAATTATTCCATCCGTTGTGATTTTTTTTCTTAATTGTTAAAATGAAAATACGTGGATTTAAAAAAATTGAATCAATTCTTTTAATACATCATTCAGAAACAATGAAATTTTATTGGTCTTCAAGTGAGTACGTGGACCAACTTTGAAATTATTCTCTATTTTTCTAGATGGAGTGTGAATTTTAATAAACAAGTTTGTGTATTTATATTTTTTTAACCAAGAAAAATAATTAATATTATTAAATAAATAATAAATTTATAATTATAAAAATTACAAATATTGAAATAGATTTATATAATTTCTCCTAAAATTACGAGAGAGTATAAAATAGTTACTAAATAATGAAAATAGTGATCATATATTAAAAAAGTTAAAAATTCAATCAAATTACTCAAAAAATAGAAAATACGAATAAATACCACTGTTCAAAATGAAGGTTAATTTTCATTAAAGAATCGAAAGACTTTCAAATAAAACAAAAACTCAAATATACAACTATCACGATCGTCTTTCGGTTGGGCCCAGAATTGGGCTTCGACTTAAATAAGTGGGTTAGAGTCGCCACCGATCATTTAAAAAATATTTAGGTTGATCGGATACCTTCTTACATAATCTGCGTTTTACTAGAAATATATTAGATTCGGGAGTCGGTTACAGTCAAGGAAGGATTAACACCCTTGAACTGCCCTTTTGTTACCATTTAATTTGTCGGTTGTCTTAATTGCGAAAATTTGAAATTAAAATTAAAATTTAAAAGACCCGATTCGAATTACTTACCTTTAATTGGTTGGAAATTCTTCTAAAAAATAAAAAATGTTAGATAAAAAAATAAGTAAATAAATATTAAATAAATCAAAGAAAATAATAATAATAAATCAAGGGGAAAAATAAAAAAAATAAAAAAACCAAAACAAATAAATAAAATATTAAATAAAATATTAAATAAATTAAAGAAAAACATAAATAAGAAAATAATAGTAAGTCAAAGGAAAAACAATGAAATAGGACAAAAATAAATAAATAAATAAATTTAAAGGAAAAATTAAATAAATCAGGAAAAAAGTTAAATTTTAAAAGCAATGAAATAAAAACAATATGAAGAGGAAAAAGATAATCATTTAAAAAATAAAATAAAAATAAAATTTAGACAAAAAAATAAAAAGGTTAAAATAAAAAAATAAAATAGGAAAATGTTAAGAAAATAAATACTAACAAAAAAATCGAAAAATAAATAGATAAAAAAGTATGAAAATACAAAAATTAAAATCACAGTGGCTAAATAAAAAAAGAAAAATAAAAAGTGGCTAAATTAAAACATGCATAAATTCCTGGGCTATTTTCGAATAAAACATAAATTAGGGACCAAAATGTAAAAATAATAAATTTGAGATCCAAATTAAAATACTGAAAATTAAATTCAATGGCTAAAATATAAAAAATACAACTTACAGGGATTGCGGGTGTAATTTACCCACAAATTAAAATTGCAGAAGCTCACCTTCCCAAAACGACGTCGCATGGGGAGGGGTATTTATACCCACAAAATCGGCCTTCAAATGCCATTTCCCCTCATTTTCATTTTTCTTTCTCTCACTAAAATAGAGAACAAAGAATTCTCTCTAGCTTCTCTATACAACCCCTCACCGGAAGGAAACCGGCCACCGCTCGCGACGGCCGAAAAAAATCAAAACCTCCCATAACCCTCTCCACAACCCCCTTAAACCAAATTCGAACCCCGATCACTCAAAATCGAGCCCCCTCGACGTAGATCTGAGAAAAAAACTTCATTTTTTACCTTTTTCCTGAAAAACCTTTCGCTTCCCCGGCGTTCTTGTTTTTGTGTTTTGCTTGGCTTTTGGGTTTTCTTTCGTGTATTGGTTACTGTTGTAGTTTGTGTTTCGATCTGGATTGTTGTTGGTATTTTTCTCGACTATTGGTTCAATTGTGGTTGGTGTTTTGATGTTTCTGTGGTTTTTTGTGGCTTGATGTTGTGTTTTTTTGTTGATGGGTTTGATGATCCTTTGATGTTCCGTTCTCGTTGTCCCTGGTGGTATTTATATAGCCCCCAACGGGGCTGTTTCCGATGGCCACATAACCGTTCCTGGATATTTCGGACCATTCGACCGTTCGTGTGACCGGTCATCCCGGGATGGATCAGTCCCGGGATATCGACCGACCGTTTCGCGCTTGACCCTTGATTTCCTTGACTATGCGGCGCCTTGCTTAACCGTTGAAACCCTAATCCAAGATTGGGTTGGGTCAAGCCCAAACCCGGTTGGACTTCTGCTTGACCGTTTGGACCCTAACTTTGGACCTGAATCGAAAAAAGGAAAAGAAAAGGGAATTAATAAAATGTATAATAAACAAATAAATAATAATAATAATATATATATTTTAAAAAGGAAATTTAAAACTATATATTATATATATGTTTTCAAAATGTTTTAAAAACCTATATTATATATTTTCAAAATGTTTTAAAAACTATATATTATATAAGTTTTCAAAATGTTTTTTAAAAACTATATAATATATATATGTTTCCATAATGTCTTAAAAACTATATAATATATATATTTTTAAAATAATTTCAAAAACTATATATTACATATATATTTCAAAAATCATTTGCAAACTATAATATATATATATATATATAATAAAAAAAATACAAACAAAAATGAATGTCTATAACAACAATAAAAATCTAATGAGATAAGGAAGAGAAAAAAGAGGAAAAAGAGAAGATGAATGAGAATACAAAAATGATTATGATAAAATATGAATTGACAACCGTTTGACCAAAGGTCGAAGACATCAATTATTTTAAAAAATTTGAGAAAAAATATAAAAAAGGAGAAGAAGGAAAAACCCTTGGAGACTATATATATATATATTGTTTTGGGTGAAGAATGTATGAATTCAGTAGGAAATTACATGGGAATACTACCAGTGCCTCATTAAAGCTCCCTCAAACTTAGTCGAAGGAAACATTACAACTAATATTATCAAAGAACAAACAAAACACTAGTCTTAAATAAGCTAAAAACGATACAAGAAAGCCATCACAAAGGCAAGAACACTAAATCGAAACAAGTAGATCATCATGCAACGGCGAAATAACAGTAGCTGGAGGGTGACGCAAGTATTGAACATAAAAAACCGTAGCAGTGGCCAACTTAGCTAAAGGGTTAGCTACTCGGTTCCTATCCCTTGGAGCATATCGAAAACGAATGTACCAATTACGATGTTTCAATTCGACAATGTGCGACAGAAGAGAACTGCATTTGAAACGATTCTTAACACAATCGATAAGGTTAATTGCGATTTTGCTGTCAGACTCCACAATAACTCGCCTAAACCTTCACGCCAAGCACAAACAAGACCCTGGTACAAACCCCACAATTCCGCATCAAGGACTGAACAGGAACCAACGAATTTAGTGTAACCAACAAGCCAAACTCCCTTATGGTTCCGGAAAACGCCACCACATGAAGTCTGATTAATATTCGGCCCCTGCAAGTCAGTCAAAGGTGTAGAACCTGTAGGAACGACAGGGATCAAAGCAAAGGTAGTCAAATGGAGAAGACGGTGTTGGAAAAATAATAGTTTGATTGAATAAAATTGATGCTATTTATAATAAGTTATGTCACTTGGTGAATAGACTTATTATAATAAGTCATGTCATTTGGTGAATGGACTTATTTTTTAGTTTAAAGTTACATCCATTCAATTATACCTATTAACTTTTCATCAAATTCTTTTCATGAAATATTTTAACTATTCATCAAAATATGCTAACCTGTTGATTCATATCCCCTCACCTATAAATAGGTTAGTTGAGGCACAATCTTAGATAACTTTGAGACACAATCCACAAAGTTTAATTAGGAATCACTTAGAAAATTCCTTTCAAATTCGTTCTTTCCGGTGATAGAGAAAGACAAGATTGTATTCGACTGATTACAATAGTTGTGCTGACTGTTGTGATCGTTTGTTGTTGTATCCTGGGAGACCAATGTCCAACGTTACTCAAAGCACTTAGGAGAGGATGAATCTGTCTTAAGAAAACTGTTCAGATAGGCCTCAACAAAATTCTTTTTCGATTTATGTTACTTTACTCATCCGATTCAATGTCTAAATATGAGCAAACCAATTTCTTGCCTCTACTTTAAGTTTTATTTATTTTTCTTCATTTGATTATATAATAATATTTATTATTATTATTATTATTATTATTATTATTATTATTTCTAACAATCTTAAGACAGATTCATTCTTATTTTAATTTGAGATGTATGAATGAATGATTTAATTTGAGTTTAAGCCTAACAGATTGTCAGTATGAATGAATTTTGTTTAAAATCCAAGTTGAAACAAATGAAGAGTTGCATGTTCCATTAACACAATTTGACCATGATGACCGTTGTGGTTGGGATATGGTGATAGCTCTGCGTTTGGACAAAGTTTCTCTAATTTTCACGTGTCCATCAAGGATACAATTGGTGTCCATCCAAAGAATAAATAGTGGGAATAAGTTGTATTGTATCCAATAAACACAACTAATAAATATATCAAGCAAGAGGCATGACCCAACCGACATCATCAAGACATGATTTCGATCAAAATTCAAGAGTTGCAAAGTTTGGGTGGCCTTAAATTGGTACGCATGTACTGCTTCTTTCTTTATTGATTAATATTTACCATCACTGCATTGAAACTTTGAACGCGATAAACTAAGATTGAGAATTTTTGGAGATACATTCCCACTAACTTTTGTGCAGTAAGGAACTTTTATTTTGATTTGCCTATAAGCCATGTACTGCACATTTATTTTGATTTGTCTATATCTAGTGGAGAAATTGAGAATGAAAAGGAGGCAGTAGAACAAAGGACAAAAAGTCCAATATGCAATTCAAGAAATTGGATAAGGGTTACGTTGTTTCAAGCGTGAAAAGGTATGACTTGCGTACCAAGCCTTATTGGATTATAATGTTCTTTGTTGGATTAAATTTCTTCAATTCAAGTTTAGCACTAGCCTTGTCCTTTGTGGTTGCGTTTCGCTTTAACCCGAAGGTTGATTGTTAAATTCTAGTTGACAATATTGGAATTTCGATAAAGAAATCGAAAAAGTATGAGTAACTAGTCAATATTTCTTTTATAATATTTATACATTAAGATTATACTATTATTTAAATTCCCACCATTCAACAAAAGTTAGTTCTGTTTCGAGAATTAATTTATTAAATTATCATCGTTCAACAGAAATTGATTCTGTTTTGGGTTTTAATCCCATTGTCCAACAGAAGTTGGTTTGTTTCGGATTTTAGTTTTACTAAATCCTGACCTTTAAAGGATTCAAGAAAAATATTGTTGATTATGAATTTTTGTTTTAGGATTTTAATTTTACAAAATTCTCATCGTTTAACAGAAATTACTCAATTATTGTATTTTAGTTTTGACTAAATTTGTTGTGATAAATAAGGTGCCGGAACGAAATTATGATATGTTTGTGAACAAAAATCGGACATATAATTCTATTTCAGGATTTTAATCATGTTGTTCAACAAAATTTATTTGATTTATTGTTGATAATAGAAATTGTTTGGAGGTAACAACATTGTTACAAATTTTGTTTTAGAATTTTAATTTCTAATTAAAATTTGTTGTTTAACATAAAGAAATGGTAAAATAAATTGAATTAACTTTCAATTCAATTTATTGTTGGAATATTTACAAATTTTGGTTACGTGTTTTAAACGAAACAATGGTAATTGCACTGATTCACCTAACTCGTGATTTGAAAAATGTTGATTCCTATTTAGATTTTGAAAAAAATTCAACGATGTCAGTGGTTGTGAGCCACAACGAGAAGCATGTGAAATTCGTGGATATAATTTCAAGACATAGTGACATAAGATGTTATATTTAATCATGCTGAATATAGTCAAATATAGGATGATCCTCCTATTCATAGAGAGGATGAGATAGACACTGTTGTCATTAAAGCTTGAAACCATTCTAAGTTTCTATGTCAGAATTACATCTTGAATGGATTGTCAGATACACCATATGAAGAGTATATTATCCATAAGATTTCTAAAGAATTATGAATGACATTTTACCATGTTATGAGTTGTCATAGAACATGTGGAGGAAACTATTTTATTAGCAAATTACCTTTAAATGAGGTAACTTACAAGAAAATTGGCGAGACACCATATGAGTTATGAACATGTAGAAAACTTTCCTACAACTACATCAAAGTGTGGGGGTGCCTTGTATAAGTATAATAGTAAGTCGAGACACATATGTCATCGACATAATATCATTAAACAATTGATCTCAACTAGAGTTATCTATATTGATTTTGTAAGATCAAAAGATAACATTGTGGATCCGCTAAACAATGAGTTGAATCGAGATCAAGTTGATAAACATCGAAAGGAATGTGACTAAAGCCCATTAATATTTAAGGCGCTATGTGAAGGAAAACCCAACTTAGTTAACTGTAGATCCCAAGATCTAGGTTCAATGGGACAACCTACTTGCATAGACCTTATGAGGTCACTGTAGGGGTCCTTATCCCAAGTCCATTCCTATAATGAAAACATTGACTAAAATGTGGATGAGGTTAAGCAATGCTTTTAATGACCAATATGTGTTTTTTTGAACCAAACAACATAAGTCACTTATGTGAGAGTGAAGTGGAGTCGCTTCAAAGAGACTATTGAGGCATAGTTCTCTAAGCTCTTGCAGAACCAGGAGATGTCCACAACTATATGGACATAACCATGAGAACCAAACTCTTATGAGTGAGATATTTGTGTGAGGCATGTCATCGCTTACAAAAACGGCAGGACAGTTCAAGGACATCACGTCTACTGGAAAGCTAGTAAGGTAAACATATTTTCATAAGGGAAGGTTCAAAGGGGGACGCCTACCTATCCTATGCTAATATTGAACGTAGAATCTATCACTACATCGAGTCAGTGTTTGAAATCATCAATTTCATTCATGTGGGGGATTGTTGGAAAAATAATAGTTTAATTGAATAAAATTGATGCTATTTATAATAAGTCATGTCACTTGGTGGATAGACTTATTATAATAAGTCATGTCACTTGGTGAATGCACTTATTTTTTAGTTTAAAGTTGCATCCATTCAATTATATATATTAGTTTTTCAACAAATTCTTTTCATGAAATGTTTTAACTATTCATTAAAAGATATTAACATTTTGATTCATATCCCCTCACCTATAAATATGTTAGTTGTGGCACAATCTTAGACAACTTTGAGACACAATTCACAAAGTTGAATAAGGAAATCACTTAGAAAATTTCTTTCAAATTCGTTTTTTTTTTGGTGATAGAGAAAGGCAATATTATGTTTGACTGATCACTACGGTTGTGCTTACTGTTGTGATCGTTTGTTATTGTATCCTGGGAGACCGACGTCCAACGTTACTCAAAGCGCCTAGGAGAGGACGAATATGTCTTAAGAAAATTGTTCATATAAGTCTCAATAAAATTCTTTTTCGATTTATGTTACTCTACTCATCCGATTCAATGTCTAAATATGAGTAAACTAATTTCTTGCCTATACTTTAAGTTTTATTTATTTTGCTTCATTTGATTATATAATAATATTTATTATTATTATTATTATTATCTCGGATCAACATTTTTTTCTAACAAACGGTAACTACGAGCAAGCACTGAATCAACATCTTCCATGGGGATTCGAAAACAACATAATTACGTTGTAGCCAGAGATTCCAAAGAATAGCTCCAAAAAAGCTCAGTCTCTAGGATTGATAGAAAAATAGCTTGGATTCGAAAGATTCACCCATATCCAAGACTTGATATCTAGGGAATAAAATTCCTGAATTTTAGAACGTTTTATAAGCACATGACAAATAAAGATAGCCCCAGTGCAAATTTGAAGCACATGATGAATATCTTCCGTAGCTGAATGGCAAATAACACAACTACTATCAGTTGTAAGATGACAACGAATGCGCTCAGTATTAGTCATGATCTTACTACAACAAACGAGCCACAAGAAAATCTTGATCCTTTGGAGGCCCTTATAACGATGAATGACTTTCCAGACTTTTTCTTAGTCCCCAAAAGAAACATTAGCTCTAATAGAATAAGTTGATTTAACCGAGAAAACGCGAGTCATTACCTCCCCAACCAATGGAATCCCTTTGACCAAAAAAAGTTGGACATTTGATAGCAACAAGACACAACAATATAAGGAAAGGAATGTGACTTTGACAAAGATTCCAAGACCATTCTCTAGCATAAGTGACCATATCCACCACCCTAGGCCGACAAAGAGAAGGAACAAGGTGAAACAAGACATGCATGTATAAAGGTCCAACATTAGAGATCCAATTATCAAACCAAAAATCAATAGAATTACCATCCCTAACATTCCAAATCATATTACGATGAACATCTTCCCAAATCACACTATTGCCCTTCCAAAATCTAGAGCAATTCTGATTGCGCAAAGTAACGGGAACACCCTCCAAACATTTGTACTTAGAGCGAAGGAACCGGATCCATGGGGCATTCCTGTTAGCAAGTAAGTTGAAGCGATTTTCATTAAGAATGCCTCATTTTGAAGATGAAGATTACGAAAACCAAGACCACTCTGCGAGAGGGGTTTACAAAAATACTTCCAAAGGGACCATATTTCTCTCAGACGTGAAACCCCAAATGAAATGACAAATTATCCACTCGATCTCCAAACAAGTTTTCTTTGGGAGCAAATTCGACTGCATGGTATAAGACGAGATGGAAAATAACACTGATTTAGCTAATGTAATGCGCCCAACAAGAGACAAACACTTGGTTTTAGAATCATTAAACTTTTTATGAACCAATTGAATTAAATAGGAACAAGACGTCATGGTCACACGACGATGTATCAAAAGGAACACCCAGATAATTACCCAGATCCACAACTTCAGTGAAACCAAAATCGGAACTAATAACATGCCAAAGAGACAAAGGAATATTCTTGAAGAAGAATATATTAGTTTTTGTGAGGCTAACTGTGTCTAGAAAACATACAAAACGAGTTCAGGACCGAACGAAGTAATACTATTTACTCCAAAGACGCCTCTACAAACAAAATCAAATCATCCGCAAAGAAAATATGTGAAATGCCCGGACTACAAAAAGGAAGCCAACGACTATTAGTTATTTCAACCTGTATGGCATACGCGAGTCTTTCCATGCAGAGGACAAATATGTACGTGGAGAGTGGATCCTCTTGACAAATGCCCTTTGAGGGGTGTAATCACCATTTTTCAACAATTCCATATATTATTATTATTATTATTATTATTATTATTATTATTATTATTATTACAAAGCCCAACACCCAAAAGCAGACCCAATTACAAACCCGGGCCTAAACTAAAAAACCATAGCCCAATACCTAACAACCTAAACTAACCTTAACCCTAATATCTTCATCAGCAACCACCGCCGCCATGATGGTTCCCATAGTCGCCGTTCCGATCAGTCGCCATCAAGCCTAGCCAAACCAAATCTCATCATAGATCTCAACAAAGCCTGAAAATCCAGAGCATTAAAAGAAAAATCATCACAAATAGTATTGAAAGAGGAGCAAGTAGGATTAGGTTCTTTTTTATTTGAAAAAGCTATGTAATTTCGGGTATAAAGCCCGAAGAAAAAGTTGTAAAAGGGATCCCTTTTTGGTATTTTTCAGAAAGCAAATAAAAAAACTCTAAAGGTATTTTTTATTTCAAATATTTTTTCTTTTCTTTTCTTTTTGTTCGAAAAAAATATGTATGTTTAATTTTGTGAAAAAAAAGGGAAGATAGAGAGTTAACTGAGAGGGGAGTCAAACTGAAAGGTTGGTTTATCTTCGCGGTGGTCGGAGTAGAGGAAAGTTGAAATGTTGAGGGGTTCTTTTTGGAGCTTAGGAGTAGTATTTGGTAGATTTAACACCATATTAGGGCTTGGGAGCATAGATCGGAGTGAATAGGGTCATTTTGGGCTAGGTTTAGGAGTTTTGTCCACCGTGTGCGGTGGCTGGAATGGCGATAGGAGCGGCGGCGTGAGGGGGTCAGCCGAGAGAGAAAAAGGAAGGCTGAGAGTTTTAAGATTTTTTTTTGAAACAAATTTAAAATGAAAAAAAAGAGTAAGTATGTTTTATAGGGAAAGTTAGGGGTTATTTGTTGTTTAGTCCTCCATAATTTACCTTGTTTTTGCACTTTGGTCACCTGCGAGGACTAAACTTGTTATTTACCCTTTTTCATATATGTTATATATTGATTAGTATAATCATGTTTAAATCCCCCAAAGTTTAGCGTGCTTTTGTATTCTGATCACCTTCAACGACTGTTTTTTTTTTTGAAATCTTGTTGTATTGATTGAGTAATTTTCGCATTTTCATTTATTAATGCAGATTTGGCTTATTAAAAATGGAAAATCACATTTTAGTCCCTCTTATTTCAGCGTGTTTTTATATTTTGGTCACTAACCTATTTTTTTAATTTGTTTTAATTTAGTTACTAATTTTTAGTTTATTTTAATTCAACCCTTTTATTACATGTTTAATTTCTTTTATTTTTATCCCTACATTTTAATGTTTATACAATTTAATCCTTGCATATTTTCTATTTCTATTTTAATTTAAGTATTTTGTTTGTTTATTTCTTAATTTTAATTGATTTAATTGTGTTATTATTCGAAATTTGTATTTCTAGTTTTTTTGTTCAATTAGTTTGTTTTTAAAAAATTGTCCATAAATTAGCATCTTCTAATACAATATTTGATGTAGTAATTCAGATTTCATCGTAATTTTAATTAAGGAGTAATTCGATTCGAGTTTTCGTATAAAATGCTCGATTACTTGAGTCGATTGTTCGAATCCGCAAATTTGTTAATTATTAACTAATTTTAAAACTTATTTAGTTCAATCCCTTAATTTTTAATAGTTAATTAGCACAATTATTAGAGCTTTGATTTATTGGTTAGTCCTTAAACTTTAGTTATTATAGATTTAGCCTTGTACTTTAGACTTTTACACTTAGGTCCTTGGACTTTAGTTTCGTTGCATTTTAGTCCTTAAACTATTAAGTAGAACTTTAAATTAACATAATCAATTTGGATAATTAGAGCTTCCACTTTAGGTTAGATTTCAATCTAGTCTTTTTAATTTAGGGAGTAATTTGAGTTGGCCCTCGCCTAAATGCTCAAGAGACCATCTTGATTATTCGATTTAATAACAAATTAAAATCAAATAGGATTAATATTATAGCCTACATTTTTAGGTTTATGCCTCTAGGCTCTTTAATTTTTCATAATTTGACACTTTAAGATAGAGAAAACATTAATCTACTTTTAGTTTAATTAGGATTAATAAATTGTTTGATTGCATATATTTTTGAACATAAGGCAATGTTCACTTATTAGGGAGTCAATAGTATATCTCCCGCAAGTATGCTCAGGGGGTGACTACTAGTGATTCCCGAAATAGGTCTATATCCTTTTAAAGACTATATCATGATTTCTAAAATATCGAGGTAATGTCCGGTTATTAGGCATAATAGTTGATCTCCTGCCTTCATGCTAAGGGGGGAATGCTATTGGCTTTAATAAATGAATACCCTTTTCAACTTTGCATCCGTAACGATTTTCAAATTAGATAAAGTTCGAACTCAAAATTTTTAATTTTAAATATAAGATAATCAACTATGTACTAACTTTTGGGCACTGTGGGGGTGCTAATCCTTCCCTATGAGTAATTGACTCGCGAACCTATTTTTTGGTTTTCGTAGACCCTAAACTTGGTATTTTGATAAAAATAAAATGTTTTGTTAAAATCACCCGATTTTTATGGTGTCTCGATTGCACCTTAAAATGATTGGTGGAGAATCCTCACATTTCAAAATCTTTTCAAAGAAAAACCCCAAGTTGTACTAAGTTTTTCCCCACCCGAGCAAAAAATGGCGTCGACAGCTTGGCGACTTTGCTGGGGACATTTTATTTTTTTTAAACAACTTGAGAGCCGAGAAATGAGTTGGTTACCCTATATTTAGGGTTCTAAAATTACTAGTTCGATCTTATTTAATTTACATATCATTATATTTTTTAAAAAGATTTTCTCTCTCGTTAATGCTTACTCTTCTGTGAATATTTAGGAATTTTGCATATCATAGCTCTAAATCCAAGCTTAATCCCGATTTATTTAAGTAGGGGGGAAAATCACACCTCATATGGAGCATTAGGCTTCCTCGTGTGGGTATGACAAATTACCTATGGAAAGCATCATAAGTTTCCTGTTCGGATATCAGTTCCAAGATACGCTTTTAGTGGTGTGATCCCCTAAGCAGAATCTTATTGGTAAGTCTGTAATGTGCCAGAATCGGATTCAACCTTAGCATGTTGTAAAGAGAGCTTGGGAACCATTTTCTAGAATCCAGTCTCATGTAAAGAACTTAGTAAACATACCCCGCTAGAGCCATGTGGATAGCCTTGGAGAACTATAACATATTCGATTATGACTCTTAATTTCCTTTGCATGCTTTATTTTCCAGTCTTGGCTTTGAGTCATATTTAATTATTTTGATAAGTTTACATCTAAAAAATACTACTCTTTTCAGACTATGAGCAATGAGCAAGTTTCAATCTTGAAATTCTTTAAATATCAATTGGATTAAAGGTTCTTTAGATAATTAGAGTTATAAATCTTTGACAAAGTGACAAGCATGAACCCGTATAAAACAAGAACCCTTGATCTTACTCTAAAAGATACACCAGAATATCGTACCCTTCTTTTGCAGGGAACAAGATAAGCTTTCTCCTCGCATGAAGAGACATTTAAAGGCTTAGCATTCATGTATGTATAAGAGCAGACAAAAGGACATATTGCAGACGAGGTTGCAAAGTTGATTGGGTTCTACTTCTATTGATGACGTTCTATGATGATTCTAATCTAGTCAGACGGAATCATCGAGTAGATAAATTTAGTTTGGGTCAGCTGCTTGGGAATTGAACTCTAAAGATGATATTTCTTGACCTTCAACAACACCCAGACTATAACAAGTTCTCCTTGACAAGCTTAAGAAATTGAATCTACATACCCATGAACGTAATTATAATATGTATACATTACAACTTAAGTTGTTCCCATAAAGAAATTGATTAGATGCCCCGACTTTATTATATATATACAATAAAGTTGAATTCAACCATCCAAACAATCGAAAATTAAAACAAATTTACTAAGGTGTTTTAGTAAAATAGACTAAGGGAGTTGAGAAACACCTGATATAGTCGACCTCACACAAGAACTCAGGAATTTTATATTTAAACTGATATTTTCGACACTGCCTCTACTGAAGGAGTTTGCAAAATTTGAACAAATGAAAGATTTCAGAGAACTGAAATGGAAGTGTTCCAAAAGCCTAACAATCGAATATGCTAGTTGCTTTATTTTGTCTGCATCTACTTAATATGTTAGGCTGAGAAAGAGGGGCATGTCACAAGGTTCACATAGAAATATAAACAAATGAGGATAACTCAATGGCTGAAACCTTAGAAAATAGGAAGCCAACCTGAAGCTAACCCACTAGTCCTAACACTTGTCAAAGGAGTATAACTTTAAAAATTTAAAGAACAATTGATTTTTTTTTTATATTTGTGAACTCTTGTTTATGATTTGCTTCAATTGTGATCCTGGATAAAAGGGTAATAATTTACAAAATTCTTTCGTTCTTTGATTACTAAAATGGCAGAAAGGAGAAAAACATTTTCAAACAATATAATCCCTCGAGAAAGTGGTCCTTGAATTTGAATAGGATCATAAACATAAACCAAAGCAAATAAATTAGCAATGAAGAAACATTGAGACAACAAAATAAGCAAGAAAAATAACGATTTACCTTGAGGTTTTTTGATTCAAAGCATTAGTCATTTCTTGAAGAAGCCCTCAAACTATTCGATTAGAATAGAAAGAAAAAAGAAAGATCATTTGGTGGTACTTATGTTAATGCCATTTAGGGATTTTGGTTTCTGATAAATGACTCAAGGATAAAACCATTGAAGGATGAAATTTTGGCACCAAGGATGAGTTAGGAGACATTTGCATTGGGTCATCCCTAAAAAATATCGATCATGTGATCAAGAAGGCCCTGAAAGTGATCCTCACCACTTGAGGTACCAGGGTCAAAAGATGAAAACAAAAAGAGCTTACCTTGAGAAATAGACCATTCATGCTTCAATTGGAAAAGGATTACTGAGAAACAACTTTGATTGAAAAGTCGAGTCAGGGAAAAGTAAGGTGCTCAATTGTCTACCTGATCGCAATAAGAATTCAAGAGAGGAAACACTTCTTCCAATATTATATTGAAGAGACAAGACAAAAGATAGAAGACAAGAAGGACATGATTGTACAAGATGATTAGATTGGCCACATAAATATTGGGGAATATTCCATATAAGAGGGCTCTAGTGAAGGAGGACCAAGATCTCCACTTTGAAGCCAAAAAAGATTAATGATCAACATTTCTACATACAAGAAAGGCATGCATTATATTCAGAGACATTTAAGTGCATTCATATTGTCATACATATATACATAATTTTTACAGATTTTTCAAGAAAAGAAGAGAAACAAAAGTTAGAATTCAAGCCTCGAATGGAGGGAATTACATTGAGAGTGGCAGAACCTCAAGAATTGTAAAACCCAATCCACATAACGATTATTATTTTGAAGCAGTGCATTTTACTCAATCAATATGAATTTTAAAGAAACTAGGTATGATTTTCAGAGCTTTCTTGGCATGATGTTTTCAAAAGAATTTTAAAACAAACTAGGTTTGATTTTCATAGGTTTCTTGATATGATATTTTCAAATGATTTTTAAAAGACCTAAGTCCGATTTTTAGAAGTTCTTGATGATTTGTTCAAATGATTTTTGAAAGAAGCTAAGCCTGATTTTCAGGGGGTTTTTGATGTCTTCCAATGAATTTCTAAAGAAGATAAACCTAAATTTTAGTGGTTTCTTGTTGAAAACTATAAGTGAATTTTTTTAAGAAACTAAGTTTGATTTTCAAGGGTTTCTTGATGAGTAAGTCCTTCGGGTCATCCACAAGACCTTCGGACAGGATGTTTTCACATGATTTTCGAAAAATGAGAAAATGATTTCCAAAGTTTCATATTTAAATCTTTTCTAAAAATTGATTTTTTTGAAAAGTAAGAAAATGATTTCCAAAGTTTCTTACATAGTAAGTCCCTCGGGTCATCAATAAATCATTCGAGCATGATGCTTAAATCCTTTGGGTCATCTATAATACTTTTGAGCAAGATGATAAGTCCTTCGGGCCATCCATAAGACCTTTGGGCAGGATGTTTTCACATGATTTTCGAAAAATGAGAAAACGATTTCCAAATTTTCTCATTTAAATCTTTTCTGAAAATTGATTTTTTTCAAAAAGTAAGAAAACGATTTCCAATGTTTCTTACTTAGTAAGTCACTTGGGCCATCAGCAAGTTTTTCGAGCATGATACTTAAATCCTTCGGGTCATCTATAAGCCTTTCGAGCAAGATGATAAGTCCTTTGGGCCATCCATAAGACCTTCGGGTAGGATGATTTCCCATGATTTTCGAAAAATGGGAAAGCGATTTCCAAAATTTCTCATTTAAATCTTTTCTAAAAATTATTTTTTTTTAAAAGTAAGAAAACAATTTCCAAAGTTTTTTACTTAGTAAGTCATTTGGGCCATCAGTAAGTATTTTGAGCATGATGTCTAAATCCTTCGGGTCATCTATAAGCCTTTCGAGCGAGATGGTAAGTCCTCCGGTCCATCAGTAAGACCTTCGGGCAGGATATTTTCATATGGTGTTCACAAAAATAAAAAAATAAAAATAGAGAGAAAATGCTAAAAAAATGAGAAATAAAAGAAGTCAAAGAGAAAAAGGAAAATAATAATAAATTCACAGATATTATAATTAATGGTGGATAAATTCTTCTCAGGATCGTCATTTGTGAGGTTGGAGCAAGCCAGATGAGAAGATTTTCAAATACTAATAGAGGCAATTTGTTAGATTGTAAGATGAGAGGACGAATTGGTAGAAGATCAAGGAAGAACCCTGGTGTGAGATCAAGCTTGAAGAGCTAGAGAGGGAGACCCAGCCAAGAGAACAAAGAAAAGATAACATCATTTATAGCGAAGACTCGACGATTCCATCACATAAAGAGTTGGATCAATATTTATGAGAGAATAAGTCCATAATGAGAAGAATTTATTCAATCACATCTTATCCATCACAGAAGGAGGTGGATTGACATCCCCAACGAAGAGTTCGAAACTCGACAAGAAGTGATCACGTTGAAAAATGGTGTTTTGTGTCTTTGCTTCATTCTTATTCTGTAACAATGAACAAAGAGGGGCAGCTGTAATCAACATTTTTCAATATTAATATTAATATTAATATTAATATTAATATTAATAATAATAATAATATTATTATTATGATTATTATTATTATTATTATTATTATTATTATTATTATTATTATTACTACTACTACTATTACTACTACTACTACTACTACAAAGCCCAACACCCAATTATAAACCCAAACCCGGACCTAAACTAAAAAACCATAGTGATAACTCCGTAAAAGACAGTGTTATGAGTCTTTTTACTTAGGTTATTGTTTAACTAAAAGCTATTTGTCATAGCATTTTAGTTGCATATAGTTGCATGTAGCATACATTTGCATGTGGTGGATAAGTTTTGCCAGTCACACTTTATTTGGTTTAACTGATGCTGCTAAAGAGGAATGTTGTTTGCTGGTTGCGTTGATATAAGAAATGATGAAGGAGGAAATTATTTGCCGAGAAAAATCAATTTTCTAGGGCCAGCGAAGCTGAAAATGATGCCAATGATGAACATATTCTCTTGCCTAGGTGAGAGATATCATGCAAGTCTGATGCAACTTGATGACACTACTAACGTCACTTGCCCAGCTTCAACCTCACGTTCACTCATGTTCTTAGTAAGTTAATGGGGACCACAACCAATTGCTTTATAATTCACAAATTGGGTATAACATTGAGGGTATTTACGAAATTTCCAAGGGCACTAAACCCTAGAAATTCCCACAAATACCCCATTATAACTCTTTTTTTAAAAAAAAAGAAGAATCGTAGAGAATAAGAGAAAAGAATATACCCGAGGTTTGGAGTAGGCGGCTGCAGCAATAACTTTAACACCGTTCCCCACTCGACCATTCTTGGGTTCCCTCCATAGCTAGACTTCATTGGAGTGGTGGCCAGGCCTCAAGAGAGGCTGGTCGCCAGAGCAGGCATGGTGGTGGTCCGAATGTGACAGTAGAGCTCTGATTTTGGTAGTTTTTCTTCCTTTGTTTATATTTCCATATCGTTTAAAGGGTTATTCTTAAATAATGATTTTTGGGATGATATTTACCGTGCCATGAACTGTTTTACTTAGTGTTGGATGTTGCTTGGTTGAAACGTTATTTGTTTATTTATGTTAAGTGTTGTTTTGTTCATTGTATTAATATTTTGCCGTGACACTATAAGAGCTTTTGAGAGATTGTCTGGTGCCTCGGCAAAACATTCATAGTATTTGTAAGAGCTTTCAAGAGATTGTCATTTTTCTAGGAATAGATGCATGATATCGAGAGAGTTAGGGTAGATCTACGTGAACAACTAAATTGATCTGGGATGGTGAGGTTCTAATTTGCCTTAGAGATAAGAAGAGGGTTTCATTTTACTAAAAGGGGTAATTATTTGAGTAAGATAGGCAAAGACTACAGTTTACGCTGAGGGTTATTATTACATCAACAATTTGACAAACTAAGTGTTGTAGCTCATGCCGAGTAGTATTGTCATAGCAACCGTCCTTGAATAGTCTAGTAATCCTGTCGGGCAGCCTAAGAATAGTGCACCAAATCATTCTTAGCATAAAATAACTTCCCGCCATAGCAAAACCAACCTAAGTGCTCCGTTAGAAGTCTGATTGTGTGAGGTTTTTCTGAATATATCGAACTCAACATTTTTATTTGATTAGACAATTTTTATTTGTTTACCTTTGCATATTTTTATTGCCTCGACCAAACTTTTCTGCATACCACACTTTACAATATTTCCTACCTTGGCAATACTTTTCCATTTGTTTATACCATTCAATACTATTTGCTTTTATTTTTATTTTTTTGACAATAACCTTAGGACTAGCTAGTGACACCTAGTTCTAGCTGTAGCGAAATATCAAAAATTCATGCCAATCCTTGTGACGATACTCAACTTACTACTATGTTACTTGCATCGACTGTGTACACTTAGCATATACATTTACAAGCGATCAAGTTTTTGGCGCTGTTTTCGGGGATTGTCAACTGGAGGAATTTTGATAATTTTTTCCATATAAATTTTTATTTTCTTGTCACATTTTCTTTATTTATTTTTACTTATTTGTTTTCTTTTTTTCTTTCGTAGGTTTTTGTCGTTGCATGACCAGGAGATCTGCTGACGAACCATTAATACCATTTTACCCTAAAATCGAGCAGTCATTCAGACAAAGGTAACGTGCTCAGCGTGCCAGAGACTATATGAATCGACTATAGTATCAAGCTGATAACACTAGGGAAGACCAGACAGATCCTGACGTCACAACAAATAATATTCCCCAAAATACTGCAAGACCACGAGCAATACGAGATCACTTAAATCCTATTCTTGATGATCTCAACCCTGGAATCATGGCATCAAAAATACAGGAAACTCACTTCGAACTCAAGCCAATGATGTTCAACATGCTCAATTCTATCGATCAGTTTGGTGGCTTCCTAATGAAGATACTAGATAGCATATCTGTGTTTTCCTTGAGATGTACAACTCGTTTAGACTACAAGGTGTGCACGAGGACGTGCTAAAACTAAAATTATTCACATACTCTTTGCGCGACCGAGCAAAAGAATTGTTGAGTCGACTCCCATCCGGATTAGTGGAATCTTGGGTTGACTTATGAAAATAAATTCTTCTTAGATACAACCCGCCCAATATGCATACCAAGCTCTGCAACGACATTGCAAGTTTTTGCCAAAGCGATGATGAATCTATGTATGAGTGATGTGACAGATACTAAAGTTTGCTTAAAAATGCACTAACCATGGATTCTACGACTGGACTCAAGTCTTCATGTTTTATAATAGTGTCAATGCACCTACTTGGATGATGTTGGATGCGTCAGTGAATGACATCCAAATTTTTCATGGGGTTATCAAGGGAACAACAATAACAATTATGCATGCAATTTTAATAGGCCATAACAAAATATTTCTGAACACTCAAGTTCGCAACATCAACATATGCCCTAGTAAGGTAACAATAAAAGTAATGCATATTCATCAAATTCTAACTCCCTTGAAGCTTCACTACAAGAATTTATGGCCTCGACAAAAGATTTCATGGCTTCAACAAAGACCTAAATACACTAGCACTCATCGACAATAAAGAATCAAGGTGCTTTATTACGAAGCCAATAAACTCTATTACAAAGCCATAGTTCATCATCAAGAGCATTGGAGAATCAAGTGGTCTAAATAGCCACATCAGTACATTCTCGACTGCAAGGAACCCTCCCTAGTGATACTCAGGTCACTAAACCTCATGGGAAGGAGCAATGCAGTGTGCTTACACTTAGGAGTGGTACCCAAATTATTCTTGATGATAAGTTTGTGGGAAAAAATAAAGAAATTTCTTGCAAAGGCACTACACATGAGGAACCGGAAGGTCAAACTGAACATGTTGTACAATAAGACTTGCTTGAGGAGAAGGAAAATAATGAGGGGTTCACAAGTCAACCAAAAGATGGTGGAAAATTTATTGCCAAGGCAAAAGATTTACTCCCATCTGTAGCAGATGAAATCAGACCTCCACCATCTTTCCCTCAGCAGTTAAAGAAGTATAATGATGAGATCCAATTTAAAACGTCTGGGGATGTCCTTGATAAGTTGTACATCAAAGTCCCACTACTTGAAGCTATTGATCAGATGCCTTCTTACTCCAAGTTCTTGAAAGATATTGTCACGAAGAAGAGAAAAGTGGAAAGAATCGAAAATGTTGCCATAACAACAGAATATTGTTCAGCAATAAGTAAACTTCTGTCGAAGCAAAAAAATCTTGGAAGTTTTGTTATACCTTGATCCTTCGGTGATAAGTATGTTGGGAGAGCCCTTTGTGACTTGGGGTCTAGCGTAAACCTGATGCTCAAGTCCATATTTTTTAAACTTGGAATGGGTAATGCTCGACCAACCACCGTGATATTATAACTGGCGGACCGATCACATGTTCGACCCAAGGTAAAAATTAAAGATGTGATAGTTAAAGTGGACAAGTTCATCTTTCTAGTCGATTTCCTTAGTTTAGACTGTGTGATCGATGAAAATACACCCATTATTCTTGGACGTCCCTTCTTAGCCACAAGGCGCATCCTAATAGATTGCGAGAATGGATAGTTTACGATGAGGGTGGTCGATCAAAGCGTCACTATCAGTGTCTTCAACACACTTAAGTATGTTGATTATTCTGAATAATGCCATTGCATTGGAGACATGGAGCCCCATGAAGAAGACGGGACATAAATTTTTAGTAAAGGTGAAATTTTACATCTAGACGAATATGATACTCTGTGCAAAGATAACATTGCCTAGATTCAAGAGTGTAAAATTTTCTTAGACAATGTTTTACAGCTAGAGTGAAATAATAAATTTGCGTAGGTGAACTTTTTCAGAATGATGTAGGTAAAAATATTTGCCCAGGCAAAATTTTTCTGACTGAAGCAAAGGTAGGATGTACTGAAGAGAGAACAAATGAAGAGTTCAAGGATTATTCACTAGAGGTGGAACAATCTAGTTTACTTCAAGCTAGACATGTTTGAGATCCGTACCCCTTAATTTCAATGAATTTATTCCTCTAAAACCTTCATTACAGCATGCAGCTACCTTAGAACTGAAACATTTTCCGTCACATTTGAAATACATTTATCTAGGGTGTGACAATACTTTACCAGTTATAATTTCTGCTAGTCTAACCCCCGAGCTAGAGGGTAGTTTATTGAATGTTTTGTTACACCACAAAAAAACGTTCAGGTGGACTATAGCAGACTTGAAGGGAATCAACCCTACTATATGCATGCATAAGATCCAGCTAGATGAATATCATAGCAATTCTGTGGAACCCCAAAGAAGACTTAATCATATAATAAAGAAAGTGGTAATGAAGGAAATCATCAAATGGCTCGATGTTGGGGTGATTTATCCCATATCTGATAGCTCTTGGGTCAGTCCAGTTCAATGTGTGCCGAAGAAAGGAGGAGTGACCGTGGTAAAGAATGAAAATGATGAGCTTTTACCTACAAGAACCGTCACAGGTTGACAAATATATATGGATTATAGAAATCTCAACAAGGCGACAAAGAAAGACCATTTCCCCTTTCCGTTCATTGATTAGATGCTTGATTGGTTAGCAGGCAAGTCATTTTACTGTTTCCTCGGATCGCCATAGGACATGAGAAGACCACCTTCATATGCCCATATGACACATATGCCTTTTGGAGAATGTTGTTCGGATAACGCCCCGACAACCTTCCATAGATGTATGATGGCCATTTTGTCCGACATAGTGGAGGAATTTTTTTAGAAATATTTATAGATGATTTCTCTTTCTCTGGCGATGAATTTGATCGGTGCTTCAGTAATCTATCTAAAGCGCTAAAGCGATGTGAGGAGTCCAACCTTGTGCTAAACTGGGAGAAATGCCACTTTATGGTGACAGAAGAAATTATGTTGGGACATAGAACTTCTCGCCAAGGCATCGAGGTTGACAAAGCTAAGATGGAAGTAATTGAGAATTTGCCTCCATCTACCACTGTGAAGGGCATTAGTAGTTTCCTAGGACATGCAGGATTATACAGACGTTTCAACAAGTATTTTTTCAAAGATTTAAAAGCATTTGTGTCAGTTGCTTAAACAAAACAAACCGTTTGTGTTCAATGAAGAGTGTCTCAATGCATTCACTAATCTGAATAAAAAAACTTGCCTCAACACCAATTGTTGTTCAGTCTGACTGGAACACCCCTTTTGAGTTGATGTATGATGCCAGTGACTACGCAATAGGGACAGTACTAGGGCAAAGAAAAGGTAAAATCTTCCATGTCATTTATTATGCTAGTTATACCCTTAATGATGCACAACTTAATTATACCACCAGTGAAAATGAGTTGTTTGTTGTGGTATTCACCTTTGATAAGTTTAGGGCATACCTTATAGGAACTAAGGACATAGAGCATACATATCACTCTGACATTAAGTACCTAGTTAATAAAAAAGGATGCCAATCCTAGGCTTATTAGATAGATACTCTTGCTGTAAGAATTTGATTTAGGGGTGAGAGATAGGAATACTACTAAAAGACCAAATAGTGGATAATTTATCTAGGCTAGAGAATGATAACATCTGTCATGACATGAAACAAATTCAGGAAGATTTCCATGACGAGAAAATATTATTTTTCACAGCAGTACCGTGGTATGCTAATATAGTTAACTTTTTTGTTAGTGGTGTTATGCCTTCAAATTTATCTAGCCAGGGTAGGAAAAAGTTCAGACATGACGTACGCCATTATTACTAGGATGAATCGTTCCTATTCAAACAATCTGGAGACCAAATAATTAGGAAATGTGTCCTCAAAGAAGAACAAAAAGTGATTCTATTTCATTGCCATACGTCCCCGTGTGGAGGTATTTTGGTGGGATGAGGACTGCTGCCAAGGTCCTTCAATTCGACTTCTACTGGTCCACCTTATTCAAGGATGCGCATGACTTATATAAGTCATTTGATCGTTGCCTACGCATTGGAAATATATCGAAGAGAAATAAGATGCCATGACAAAATATTTTAGAGGTGATCTGTACATCCTCTTGGTTGTTGACTATGTGCTCAAAAGAGTGGAAGTCATGGAGCACGTCTTAATGACTCCAAGACAATGCTCAAGTTCTTACACAAAAATATATTCACGCGTTTCAGAGCATCCAGAGCGATTATCAACGACGAGAGCACTCACTTTGACAACAAGTTAATTGCCAAGGCACTACAAAGATATGGGGTGCACCATAAAATTGCCACAACATATCATCCCCAGACCAATTGATAAGCTAAGGTTTTAAATCGTGAGATCAAGTAGATCCTTGAGAAGGTAGTCAACCCTAAATGAAAAGATTGGTCACCAAAGCTGGATCATGCATTATGAGCATATCGCACAACCTTTAAAACGCCACTTGGGATGTCTCCATTCAAGTTAGTCTACGACAAGGCATGTCATATTCCCGTAGAATTAGAACACAAGGTGTAATGGGCCATCAAGAAACTGAACATGGATGCACAGCTTGCTGGAGAAAGAAGATTGTTGGAAT
This sequence comes from Hibiscus syriacus, assembly GCF_006381635.1. Classification (NCBI taxonomy): domain Eukaryota; kingdom Viridiplantae; phylum Streptophyta; class Magnoliopsida; order Malvales; family Malvaceae; genus Hibiscus; species Hibiscus syriacus. The sequence continues at coordinate 6,808,007 of NW_024063533.1, read as the reverse complement.
TAAACCCGATGGACGAATTTAGAGCTTAGGAATATGAAAATTCTCGCCTTTACAAAGAAAAGACAAAAAGATGACATGATAGAAAAATTTTGCCAAGGCAATTTGTTCCAGGACAACAAGTATTTCTCTATAATTCATGACTCAAGTTGTTTAAAGTCCAGATGGATATAACCGTTCATAGTACATCAAGTACATAGCCATGGTACGATCAAAATATCGAAGTTGGATGATGGAACTACTTTCAAGGTGAATGGTCAAAGGCTAAAGGCGTACAACAGAGCACCAATACTGCGAGATAAAGCGGCGTCATTACTCCACGACGCCCAAGAGTTTGCTCCTATTTCTTGAACAAATTTTGTTTCCTAGGCAACATATTTGCACTCTGTACATAAACAATTTCTCCTTATTTTATGTTGCACAAGTTGTTTATTTCGATTTTATTTTCTAGTTTTGTTTCTATTGGTGATCAAATGACATGTGGCAGTTTAGAGTTGAATCTAACGCATGGAATGAAGCAAACCATAATATCTTAATTGGCGGCACTTTGAAAGGGAAAGTTTTTCCTTCATTATTTTATTCCCTTTTATTCTATAAAATTCTTTTGTATTAATAACCAAATCCCCTTTTCTTTTTATTTTACCTTTTTACCCCCAATAAACCACTAATCTTCTCCAAAAACTATATACTTTACTCTCTCTCTCGTTGTCCTCTTTCACTTTTTTCATCTTCATCTTTTGTTTTCTTCCCTTTTTCCAAAACCCTCCATAGTTGTCGACCAAAATCTTTGCAATCTCCATAAAATATAAAAGATGGCTCGATCTAAGTCAAATCCAGGTGTGCCTCCAGATTTAAGGCACTGCAAAAACGCCAAGTCTACTAGGAGGATGGTTTTGCCTTTCCTGTAGTAGATGAAGAACCATTTGGGCTAGAAGTGATGGAAGTTGTCCGAAAACATAAATGGGAAAAGTTCGTCCAGTATCCAAAGATGGTGGCACTGGCACTGGTCCGAGAGTTTTATGTGCGTCTGGGAGATCAGTCCCAGCACTCTGTCTATGTGCGAGGGAAGTTCATCCGTTTCACTCACTTAGCAATCAAGTGATATTTCAAGATTGGCAAAGTTGAAAATCAACATAAGAAACTTTTTATCGAGGCAGATTCAGAGACATACGATAGTGTGCTGGAAGATTTGTGTTTTGGCTGGGTGAAGTTTGAAGGGAATAACCCCAATCGAAAGCGTGTGGATTAACGAGCCCTTAACCCGATCACAAAATTATAGAATCACTTTTGAAAGGAAAACTAATTTCCACCTCACACTACACCACAATGCTGCTACGACGATTGATGTTGTTACATGCCATTATCTACGGGCGCTCAATCAATGTGGGCGAGATCATCTTCAAGCAGGTCCACGAATATGCAAAGTGGGCCAGAGGTAACTTTATTTTTCCCAATTTAATAATTACTTTATGCAAGAAGAAAAAATTCCCTGAAGAACCTTTGGAGGAGTTTATTAAATCGAAGGAGTGTATCACCAAAAAGGTCTCAATTTAATATGCAAAGCTGATGCGTTTTGATGATACCGCTCCGAATGAATGATTGGAATGAGGAGCCAAATTTATAGCCGCGCCAAGAATGGAGGTTATTGTTACCAACACTAGTGAAACACGGGAGCGCCTGGAATATTTGGAAGGTCATATGCAGACATTCTTCAATTATGTCAAGGCCAGAGGTACACAACTAAATGCATTCTTCAAGGAACTACTACCAGTTACCACTGAATACCTATCGTCATTCCCTGAAGAACTATTGCAAAATTGAGCACCCATAGGTAGACACATAATTTTTGCCTCGGCACCAGAAGTTTCACCCAGTTCCCCAGTTGATGTCACCCCTCTAGCCAAGCAAGTCCCTCCGATCCATGCAGAAGGCTAGGGCCATATGGATGAGTACATTAGTTTGTCTTCTTCATCTTCATCTTCGATGCATACGCATGAAATTCCACCCGAATATTTTGACGTCGAAGATTTTTCCCCAGCCACTGATGATGTTGAATCAGTTACAGAGCAACCTAGCCCTATTCTAACCCCTGAATAGCCATAAGATATCAACACTGAACCATATATCCACCCTGAAGTAAGCCAGCCTATCAACGAACCTGTTGAGCCCTCCCAAATCAAGGAGATACCCCTATATGAAAGTCCTCCTAGGACCTAGCATCGCCTCAAGTGTACGTCAGGTCGTATCGCTATTCCATCTTCATCTGAGCTTCCTTCAGAGGAAACAGGATCAGCCAGCCCCCTTCCTCTTAAGTAATGTTGCACCCATGCGTCTAGCTGACTTTTCCACCATAATGAGGTATTGTAGTTTCTTTGCATTTACATTTGCATTTTAGCATAATTTCCCTTGCGTTATATTTCATGCATTGAGGTCAATGCATCCCTCAAGTTTGGGGGAGGTGTTGTGTCTTAAACTTAGTTAGTTTCATTTGTTCATGATTGGTTGAAATTTTTTGTCATGGCACGAGTATATTATGATAGTTGTTAGAATAAGTTGAGGATAACCAATGATGAAAGAAAATTCTTATTGCCTAGGCCAGAATTTTTATGACTGTTGAAGGATAGAGTCTACCCTAGGAATTGATGCTTTGTGATCTTGTAACACGATTGTATGTTTTCTCTGCTAGAGGTACTTAGAAAATTTTTACGGAATAACATTTTATGTGTCGTGGCATTAAATGATTGAAAAGATAATGTCGAACTCCTTGATGTTTTAAATTGTATTGAATTGAAAATAAATGCCTCGGCATAGCTGTAGAGGGACATTCCTCTATGTGTAGGCATAACCTAGTAAACTCCTTAAATAAATGGTTGCCTTAACATATGAGTGAATGAAAGTAGTGACATGATGACTCTACCTGACTAGCTTAAGGGAAGAAGGTATACTCCCTTTCACCTAGAGTGTGGGATGGTAGGTGTGATGATCTAACTCTCCTTGGGCAGTGTTTAAAAAAGAAAGGAAAAAAATATGACAATACAAAGTATGAAGTTACATGTTGAATAAATAGGACTGAAACTGTTCTTAGTGAATTATTTGATGCCTTGCTAAAACAGAAGAACTTAATTAGGAGTTTTCTAAATATGTTAAAGCATAGAATAGATACAATCACGCACAAACACTAGCAAAGAGTCTTGATCTAGGGAACGATGCTTAACTTCTCATACAATCTTGCATGTTGTGGCCAAACTTTTTGCTGAGGGTTGAAATGTTAAACCACATGATTATCCTAATTTTTACTTTGATGTGACACTTAATCTTTCTACCGCTTGTTATCAGTTGCTTGAGAACAAGCAATAGCTTAAGTTTGGGTGTGATTGTGATAACTCCGTAAAAACAGTGTTCTGGGTCTTTTTACTTAGGTTATTGTTTGTCTAAATGCCATTTGTCATAACATTTTAGTTGTATATAGTTACATGTAGTATACATTTTTATATGGTTGATAAGTTTTGTCGAGGCAAACTTTATTTGGTTTAACCAATGCTGCTCAAGAGGAAGGTTGTTTGCTGGTTGTGTTGATGCAGGAAATGAAGAAAGAGGAATTTATTTGATGAGACAAATCAATTTGCTAGGGTCAACGAAGCAGAAAAAGACGATAATGAGGAACATATTTTCTTGTCGAGGCAAGAGATATCATGCAAGTCTGATGCAGCCTGATGACATTGCTAATGTTATTTGGCTAGCTTCAACCTCACGTGCACTCATGCCCTTAGTAGGTTAATGGGACCACTGTCAGCTACTTTATAATTCACAAACTAGGTATAACATTAAGGGTATTTATGGAATTTTCAAGAGCACTAAACCCTAGAAATTCCCACTATAAATACCCTACTATAACTTTTCAAAAAAAAATAGAGGATAATCAAAGAGAAGAAGAGAGAATAATATACCTGAGGCTTGGAGTAGGCGGCTAAAGCACTCACTTTCACACCGTTCCCTACTCGATCGTTCTTGGGTGCCCTCCATAGTCAGACTTTATTGGAGAGGTAGCCAGGCCTCAAGAGAGGATGGTCACCAGAGCAGGCGTGGTGGTGGTCCGAATGTCACAGCAGAACTATGATTTTGGGAGTTTTTTCTTCCTTTGTTTTTATTTCCATATCGTTTAAAGGGTTGTACTTAAAGAATGTTTTTTGGAATGATATTTACCGCACCATGAACTATTTTACTTGGTGTTGGATGTTTATTTGTTTGTTAATGAATGATGCAGTTTGTTTATGCTAAGTGTTGTTTTGTTCATTGTTTTAATATTTTGCCTTGACACTATAAAAGTCTTTGACAGATTGTCTAATGCCTCGGTAAAACATTCCTGGTCTTTATAAGAGCTTTTGAGAGATTGTTGTTTTTCTAGGAATATATGCATGATATCAAGAGAGTTAGGGTAGATCTACGTGAACAACAGAACTAATTCGAGATGGTGAGGTTTTAATCTGCCTTAGAGATAAGGATAGGGTTTAATTTGACTAAAAGGGGTAAATGTTTAAGTAAAATAGGTAAATACTACAGTTTACGCTGAGGGTTATTGTCACAACAACAGTTTGACAAACCAAGGGTTGTAGCACACACGGAGTAGTATTGCCATAGCAACCGTTCTTGAATACTCTAGTAATCTTGTCGGGTAGCCTAAGCATAGCGCACCAAATCATTCTTAGCATAAAATAAATTCTCGCCATAGCAAAACCAACCTAAGTTCTCCGTTAGAAGTCTGATTTGTGAGGTTTTTCTAAATATATCGAACTCAACATTTTTATTTGCTTAGACAATTTTTATTTGTTTACCTTTGCATATTTTTATTGTCTCGACCAAACTTTTCTATACGCCACACTTTACAATATTTCCTGCCTCAACAATACTTTTCCATCTATTTATACCATTCGGTACTGTTTGCTTTTATTTTTATTTTTTTACAAGAACCTTAGGACTAGCTAGTGACACCTAGTTCTAGTTGTAGCAAAATATAAAAAATTCCTACCAATCCCTGTGGAGACGATACTCAACTTACTACTATATTACTTGCATCGATTGTATACATTTGTACAAATTTTCTTGCCTTAGCATATACATTTACAAGCGATCACATAGCACAATACCTAATAACCTAAAATAATTCTAACCCTAATATCTTTATCAGCTGCCACCACCGCCAGGATAATTCCCACAGCCGCCGCTCGAGCCTGTCCAGTTTCCAGCAGGGCCAATCAACCGTCATCAAACCTAGTCAAACCATATCTCATCAGAGATCTCAACTAAGCCTGAAAATCAAAGGCATTAAAAGAAAAATTATCACAAACAATATCGACAGAGGAGCAAGTAGGATTACGTTCTTTTTTATTTGAAAAAGCTATGTAATTTTGGGTATAAAGCCCGAAGAAAAAGTTGTAAAAGGGATCCCATTTTTGGTATTTTTTAGAAAGAAAATAAGAAAACTATAAAGGTATTTTTTAGTTCGAATATTTTTTCTTTTCTATTCTTTTTTGCTCAAAAAAATATGTATGTTTATTTTTGTGAAAAAATGAGGGGAATATAGAGAGTTACCTGAGAGGGGAGTCGAACCGAAAGGCCAGTTCATCTTTGCGGTGGTCGGAGTGGAGGAAAGTCGAAACGTTGAGAGGTTCTTTTAGTGCTTAGGAGTAGTATTTGGTGGATTTAACCCCAGATCAGGGCTTGGGAGCATAGATCGGAGTGAATAGGATCATTTTGGGCTAGGTTTAAGAGCTCTGACCACCGTATGCGGTGGTTGAAACGGAGATAGGAGCGATGGCGTGAGGGGGCCGGCAAAGGGCTAGTCGAGAGAGAGAAGGGAATTATGAGAGTTTTAAGATTTTTTTTTTCTGAAATGGGTTTAAAATGAAAAAAAAGAGTATGTTTTATAGGGAAAGTTATGGGTTATTTGTAATTTAGTCCCCCCATAGTTTAGTGTTTTTTTGCACTTTGGTCACCTGCGAGGACCAAACTTGTTATTTATCCTTTTTCATTATGTTATATATTGATTGGTATAATCACGTTTAAATCCCCCAAAGTTTAGCGTGTTTTTGCATTCTGGTCACCTGCAGTGACTATTTACTTTTCTTTTCAAATCTTGTTGTATTGATTGAGTAATTTTCGCATTTCCATTTATTAATGCATATTTGGCTTAATAAAAATGGAAAATCACATTTTAATCCCTTTTATTTTAGTGTGTTTTTATATTTCGGTCACTAACCTATTTTTTATTTTGTTTGAACTTAGTTACTCATTTTAGTTTATTTCAATTCACCCCTTTTATTACATGTTCAGTTTATTTTATTTTTATCCCTACATTTTAATGTTCATGAAATTTAATAATTGCATATTTACTATTTCTATTTTAATTTAAGTATTTTTGTTTGTTTATTTCTTAATTTTAATTGATTTAATTGTGTTATCATTCGAAATTTATATTTCTAGTTTTTTGTTCAATTAGTTTTTTTTAATAGAAATTGTCCTTAAATTAGGATCTTATAATACAATATTTGATGTAGTAATTAAGATTTCATCATAATTTTAATTAAGGAGTAATTCGATTCGAGATTTCGCATAAAATGTTCGATTACTTGAGTCGATTGTTCGAATCCCCGAAATTGTTAATCATTGACTAATTTTAAAACTTATTTAGTTCAATCCCTTAATTTTTTAATAGTTAATTAGCACAATTATTAGAGCTTTGATTTATTGGTTAGTCTTTAAACTTTAGTTATTATAGATTTAGACCTTCTACTTTATACTTATACATGCAGGTCCCTAGACTTTAGTTTCATTGCATTTTAGTCCTTAAACTATTAAGTAGAACTTTAAATTAACATACTCAATTTAGATAATTAGAGCCTCCACTTTAGGTTAGATTTCAATCTAGTCCCTTTAATTTAGGGAGTAATCTGAGTTGGCCCTCGCCTAAATGCTCAAGGGATCATCTCGATTATTTGATTTAATAACAAATTAAAATCAAATAGGATTAATATTAGAGCCTACATTTTTAGGTTTATGCCTCTAGGCTCTTTAATTATTCATAATTTGACGCTTTAAGATAGGAAAAGCCTTAATCTACCTTTAGTTTAATTAGGGTTAATAAATTGTTTGATTGCATATATTTTCAAACATAAGGCAATGTTCACTTATTATGGAGTCAATAGTATATCTCCCCCAAGCATGCTCAGAGGGTGACTACTAATGATTCCCAAAATAGGTCGACATCCTTCTCAAGACCGCATCATGATTTCTAAAATATCGAGGCAATGTCCGATTATTAGGCACAATAGCTGATCTCCCCGCCTTCATGCTAGGGGGCAAAATCTATTGGCTTTAATAAATGAATACCCTTTTCAACTTTGCATCCGTAACGATTTTCAAATTAGATAAAGTTCGAACCCAAAATTTTCATTTTTAAATATAAGGTAATCAACTAGGTACCAATTTTTTGGCATTGTGGGGGTGCTAATAATTCCCCACGCGAAATTGACTCCTGAACCTATTTTCTGGTTTTTGTAGACCCTGAACTTGGTCTTTTGATAAAAATAAAATGTTTTATTAAAATCACCCTGTTTTCCCGATTGCACCTTAAAATGGTTGGTGGTGACTCCTCACATTTCAAAATCTTTTCAAAGAAAAACCCCAAGTCGTACTAAGTTTTTCCCTACTCGGGCGAAAAACGATGTCGACAGGGGTAAAAGAATATGAAGCAACACCATTCCAAAGTACATGAATAGACACAGAAGAGATACAACGCATGATGAGACGATGGAGATGCCCTGGAAAACCAACATCTCTGAGAGTATCGTCAATAAAGCTCCACTCAAGACAATCATAGGCTTTCTCAAAATCAATTTTGATAAAATTAAGCTAAATCTTCTAAATAAAGGTGATAAAAATGAGTTTGAATTTGAAGAGAAAAAAAATTGAACCCGAAAAGGTTCTAACTTGAACAAAAGTGAATCTAAGACAGACACAAAATTCAACCGTAAATATTAAAAGTAATAAAATTATAACTAAATAAGATTCATTATTAATTTTATTCTAATTTTAATTTTATAAGCTATGATAAATAATTTTTATCAATCAGGAATTAAAAAAGAAAAAGAAAAAACTGGGTTTTAAACTTTTATCTTTAGGGACAAATAATTTTTTTAAAGTTCATAACGTTTTATTTAAAGTTTTATACTTAAAGCCTATAATTTAGGTCATCAAAATGTTAATACATGATAATATCTTTAATAATGAAAATTGAATGTCAAATCATTTTTAATATATGGGTTTCATTAGATTAGCATTATTGTCAATATAATAAATAAGAGAATACGATCGAAAATGTTTAAATATATATTTTTTAATTTAAAAATGAAGAGGTTCGAGTAATTTAGACATTATATCAGAAAAATGTAAAGGGCATTTTCTATAAGCATATGAGTCTATTGCAGATCATATAAATAACATAGTTAATTAATTGCACGAATTAACACACCTTAGTGATTAAAGGAATCATTGTTGTTTTTAGAGGTCATGAGTTCGAACACAAGCGATTTCAAGGATGATTGAATGTTCATTGTCAAATGGTTGAGAGTATTTAGAATATATACTACTTTGTAATTACCTTAGCTTAATAAAAAATTGTTAATTAATAAAACATTTTTCTTTTATTTTTGAAAGCATGTCTAATATGAATTTTAATGCACTTCTAAGTTCTAAATATACGAGAAATTTGTAAAATAAAAATAAAACTATAGTTTGAATAAAAAATAATTAACATTTTTTAAATAAAATATTTTCTCAAATATGAATTATAACAATATTTTAAATACGTCATTTTAAAACAATAAAAACATTTTATTTTTTTATTTTCTAATAAATTAGATATGGATCCTAAATTCATTAATTATTATCTATACTATAAAATTAATGGTTGAGTTATTATTACGACTCTTTATTATTTTTTAAAATAATAAATTTAACTTAATAAATATATATTTGATCATTTCACCTATATTATCATTTCACTTATAGTTATTTTTTAAACTAAATTTTATAAATATATATTTTACATAAAATATTTTTATTCACTTAATATAAATTAAATCCTTTAAAATACTATGTGAAAAAAACAAAAGTAAACACATGCCAAACAATTTATTACATTTGATATCACAACAAAATTAATGTCTTGACAATAAAAAATGGGTACGTTGCCACAGTTTAAATCTGGGTAATTTCCAAGTTTAAACTATAAGTCCTCTAAATTAGTAAAACTGTGAATGAATTCCTTTTAAACTATTAAATGATAAATTAAAATGCATAATAAATTTATTTATTTTAATTATAAAATATAAAATTAATACAATAATAAAATTATATTTCAATTCTTTTTTTTAATATAGCAGGTGCTATAAGATGTGTCATACGTTGTCATAAATAAAGGCCATAACGGCTTAACATAACAGTTAGGTAATCCATAAATGAATGATGATGATGACGACTTGGTCAATCACGTTTCCTATTGAAATATATCATCGTTGAAGCGTCTTTAAAATCGAAATCTTTAATGGATTTCGATCATTTAAGTTTTTCTTTTTAATAATATGAAAATGTGTGATTTGAAGAGTGATAATCTATCTTTGTTTAAGATGCAATTGAATCGTTCAAAAAACTTTCATTTTTAAAGAGAAAATTATTAAAATAACAATTATAGGTCTACTTAATCAGAAAATGAGTTCAATAGTCAGTTATGTATAAAGAAGAGTTAGTATTCTAGCAACGCCATAAATCAATATCTAGTCGATAATATTGTTGTCTTTGTAATGAAAATAATTAAAAATTCGAAATCAAATTTTACAAATAAAAACAAGATTATGTTTCTTTGAGCTAGTCTCCTTCCATGATAAGATGTTTGTATTCAAGGTTTTCTTTGTACCAAGCGTGATGTTATACTACCTTTTGCACTTGATGAAGTTTGTTGTCGTCCTCTCGAATCATCAATTGGTGAATCTTAAGACCTCCGTATCTATGAGATTCCTAGGGAGAATGATCTTCATATCTTTGTAAAGAGTCGTCTCGTTTTCGTCCTATCTAATGTTTATCTTTATGAGAGTATCTTAGTCTTTGTATCTTCAAAAAGATTTTTCAATCGACTTTGAGATCTTTCTTTCATCGATTGATTTTCCTTGTAGATCATCAAAACATTTTTGTATCTCTTCATTCGACTATGTTGCCAAGAAACCCTTGTTTCATTATTAATAACTTTCTATATTGGTTAGTCACTTACGAATTAACACATTTATATGTTGTGAATATGCAAATGAAAGAAAGGGATAAACAAAATTAGAAATGAGTTTGTACATATAAGATAATGGACAAAGTAGTAAGAACTAATATTAGCGAATAAAACCAATCCTCGTATGTTTTTTCTACCCAAACATGATCCAGTGAATCCTACTCAAACATGATCACTATTCTACATGTTTTATTCAAAAAATAAATTCTAACATCATGTTTTCTAGTTCACATGCTTTTATTCAAAAAATAAATCTTAACCACATGTGTTGAGTCAATAGAATCAATGAAATTGTAACCCCTAGATCCAACCTAGACGTTATGGTCAAATCTAGAAGGTTACATTGATAGTCAAAGTGATCCAAAAATTAATTCAGAAATTTTAATAGATATAAAATCATATTTTCAAATAATTTATATAGTTATTATCATTTTATCATAAAATAATTAAAAAAATGTAATTTAAACCCTCGAGATGCCAATTCGATCCTAACATCTTGGAATATCTGAAAGGGAGAAATAAAGGGGCGAGCTATAGAGCTCAGTGTAGTCAAAATGTGCGAATAAACAAAGTATTCAGAGAAAAAAAATAATAAACAAGCATAATCATAGTCAGAGTCATAATATTCATGGTACGAATAAATATGCAAATGTATTGCACCCATACGTCGTACACCGCCCGAAGAGTAGATTCCCTAGAACCACTCTCTACTACACACCATACGAAGTGGGGTCCGTCACAAAGGCAGCGACCACTAAATCCGAAGTGGCATTCACCCCATCAAGTGAATGCACTAAACTTTCCATATCAATCCCAACCCAGGATGACATGTCATCAAGATATACATATATGAATTTTGATCCAATCTGAATGTAAAAACATTTACAGAAATTTCAAAATTTGAATGGATAGCATAAACTCCGAAGTCGATATATAACATGTGTCACATAACATATTTATCCGAATTGAATTTAATATAGTAATATCATAAAATATTCATGCTTCAAAACAATTTTCAATCAATCAAATAATTATTACAAAACAAATTTAGCACCATATATAGACACATATAGATTCAGATATATCACCACGACATCTATCCAAATTTAACTATCACAGATTCAATAAAACAAAATAAATATTAAACAAAATTAAAATGGTTGTAGTACGGTAAGACACACACCTTAAATCATATAACAATAAATATATTAACGAGCAAAGACTTTTGTGGTCAGAATCTTGAGTCGAAGGTTTAGTGAAGTGAGGCCACACAATCTTAGAAAAGCTAACTAAATTAATAGTCACAGAATTTGAAAAGAAGTAATAAAGGAGAAGATGAATTTGTTCTCTATTTATTTCATGATAATATATAGGCTTTATGGAAAAAAATAATTTACAAATTGATAAGATCAAATTCAACTAAAATAGAGATAGAAATAGAAATCTATTTTAAAGTTCAACTCTAAAATAGATAGTTTACAAAATATATTTTAAAATAAAATTAAATAATATAATATAATCGATAATATAAAATAAAACATTTAAGATAATAAGATAATATTTATGAGATAACAAAGAAAATAACTTGAAATAAAATAAACTTAGGAATTTCACTTTAAACATAATTCTAAAACCGACAATTTGAGGAAAATTGATTACTAAAAAATAAGTTGGTAAAACTACGTGATAAGTCAATAATTTTCATGATGTTTTGAAGAAATATCTTTAAAATTAGCATTTATTCAAATTAGCCCAAATTTAGAATTAAAGTCAATAAACATTCTGAATCATCAAGATTAAAATATTAACCTCGATTTTGGGGTGTGAAAGAAATAGCCAAGAGGATGTGAATTGACAATTAAAAATTTGAAGGAAGCTTTTTGCAAAGAAATGAAGAATTGACACAACCAATTTTAGAATGGTTCAACTTCTTCAATGAATTTTGCATCCACTACCTTAGCTTCCACACTAAGGATTTTAACGAATTCACTAATTTATTCAATTTTTTTAGGACAAGGTGTAACTTTACAACACACTAAGACTTATACCCCAAAGTCTTTTGCTTACAACCTTTCCTAATAAGAAATTAAAAATAGCAAACTTTGAGAATCCCTTACAGGGAGCGTGTTTGTACAATTCAAAAACAAATAGATCACTTGAGAGAATAAAACAAAAGAGTACATAAGTATTCTTGAAAGCAAAAAGAATATTTTAGAATGTTAACTTAAAATTTGGCTCTATTTGATTGTTTTGGCTTTATATGTGATTTTTTGTCTTCACATATGACTTGGAGTTTTCTCGCAATAAATGTTGCCTAGACACTTGGAGTATCGGTACTCAGGCTTAGAGTACCGATACTCAAGCTTGGAATATTGATACTACTTACATTAATTACAAAAATATAGTCGTTGGGAAATAAGGGTATCAATACTGTGCAAAAGAAGTATTGGTGCTACTATTATAAGTAGTATCGATATTGCATGGAGTCGTTGGGATGAAGTTTTCTCGCAATAAATGTTGCTTAGACACTTGGAGTACCGGTACTCAGGCTTAGAGTATCGATACTCGAGCTTGGAATATTGATACTTCTTGCATTAATTACAAAAATATAGTCGTTGGGAAATACGAGTATCAGTACTGTGCAAAAGAAGTATTGGTGCTACTATTATAAGTTGTATCAATATTGCATGGAGTATTGATACCAAATTAGCATACTAGAGTTTACATTTTTCAAAAGCATAAGGGTAGTATCAGTACTACCAGTTGAAGTATTGATACTACTGTTATAAATAGTATCATTACTAAACGAGTATCAATACCAATTTTGCTTATTGTTTTGTCAAATCTATAAGCAGTATCGATATTGTCTTGAGCAGTATTCGATATTACTATGTATTTTTAAGCTTTTAGCATCGATACTCATCGATATCACATGAACAATATCAATGTTTTTCTTACAATATCGATACTATTTTGCTTAAAAATAATTTTTAAATATATTAAAGTTTGAAACTCCTAAAAAAATTGTTCCAAAATTATTTTCAGTATATGACTCAATTTTTCAAGAAGGAATAAAATGGAATTTTTAACCCTAAAAAGAATTTATATATTCGAATGACGAATTGAATATAATATTAATTTTTTAAGAATTATTAATCATTTATTATATATCAAAATATCAAATTATGTTTCAACATGTTTTTTAGTTCACATGCATTTATTCGCTAAAAATATAGTCTAAAAGGATTAAAGAGTGCGAAAACACCTTTAAGATTGGATTTATCTTTAACTAAGTTTGACTCCTATTGTTCATTATATGTTGATTTCATTTCTAAATTAAAGGAATTTAAATTGTCCTTGATGTTGCTTATTAAAGCTAGAAAGGCCCTATATCCTCGCCTATTATAAGTTCATTTGAACTAAGTTCAATTCGAGAGGATAAACCTCTCTATGATAGCATAGTGGTGAAAACCACACGAAGACATAAGATCGATATATATCCCGAAAACGATCCACTATCATATAAGGAGGTGAAAATCTCATGAAGGAATAGTTCATCACTCTTACTTAAACGGTTAAAAACAAAACTTAACTTGTTGATATGATAATGTGAGTGTACAATATGTGAGGAAAAGAATACAACTCAAACATAAATAAATAATACAATTCTTTATTTCTGTAACAATATCAAATATGTAATCAATAGTTAACAAATCAGTAAACTATTTACAAATAAATTAAATTGCAAGTGCGAGCAAACTTTATTTACACAATAAAGGGATCAACAATCAAATAAAGTTGGATTCATAACTTTCATTACAAAGACAATGACCAACCGACTAATGTTTTAACTCTCTAAATGTCTCCAGTGAAATCGCCTAGATGTCAAAACGTCTATAAAATCAAAATATTTAAAAGGTTTTGACGATTTGGGGGTTTTTCTTTAAAAAAATGAAAATGTTTGGTCCGAGAACTCAACATCAATCTTTCTTTACGATGTTATTAGATCACCCAAACAACTTTGTCATTTTATTAAAATTTGTTTTTAGAAGAAACTTATTAAAATAACAATTGTAGGTACTTAATTAGAAAACAAGTTCGAGATTCAGTTACTTGCAGGGAAGGATTAACACCCCCATAATGCCCTATATCGATATCCTAGTCAGTAGGCTAACGCCCAACTCAAACGATAACAAATTTTAAATAGAAAAGGTCGAGTTTCAAACATATTTATAGTTAGGTGACCATTTTGTAACTTTTAATAGTAGGGGGACTGAACGAAATAACACCATATAGTCAGGGAACTATTTATGTACTTTACCCTAAAATTAATATTTTAAATTTAAATATAATAATAAATTATATATTAAACCATTCTTAACTAGGAACTAATTAAACAACACCTAGAAATAATTATTAACCAACACTTAAGCCTATGGGATTTTTTTAAATGAATAGTTAAAAGGTTAAAGTTGAGAAGAACGGAAGAGACGTGGGAGGGAATATTTGAATCAAAGACCACATTTGATGCCAATCACAATGATTGAGAATGCTCGGAAATTCATAGATACTCCAAAGCAGAATATGAGAATAAAGAAGGCCCACACTCTCCTTTTAAGGGAGTCCCATCAGGTCAAAACTATTAATGATGGTGGATCCAATTGCACCAAAAGCACTATAATTGGTCTTTACTTTTTTGCACATTTTCCTTCATGCAAAAGGATCAACAAAGAACTTTAGGGCTTTGCAATCCCTTTATGGTACAAATTAGTAGGGGAAAAAGATTTAATTGAAAGAAAGTCTAGCCAAAAAGAAAAAAAAAATTGAAAAGAAAGAGTTGTTGAGGGGTGGAAAAAATTTAGTGGAATAAAAACCAAAGCAAAAATGAAGAATCTCAATGCATAATAGTAGAATGAAAGCAAACAAGGTATGTGAAATCATTTGATTACAACTAAATTTACTATCTTGATAAGTTATTAGTTGGTCCTTTTTATTTATTATAAATTTAGGAAAGAGATTTAGTGAAATAAGGAGTTATTTTCATCATATGTTTTCAAGCTATGATTCACTTTCAATTAGTCCCTAAACTTTTAAATATTTCAATTTCATCCTTAAACTATGACTACAATTATATATTAGTCCTCAAACTTTTGAACACTTCAATTCCATCCCCAAACTATGACCTTCATTCTAAATTAGTCCCCAAACTTTTGAACGTTTCAATTTCATACTAAATTGTACGCATATACTAATCACATCACTTGTTAATAAAATCGTTATGCCAAGTTATATATTATTATATGTTTTAGAAAAAATAAAATTTAGGTTAAACTATGGTTGAAACTATTTACATATTTGGATGAAATTAGGGATGAAATTGGAAGATTCAAAAGTTTGGGCACCAATTTAAAATGAGGTTCATAGTTTGGCGATGAATTTGGAATGTTCAAAAGTTTAAGGACTAATCTAGAATGAGATTCATAGTCTGAGAATGAAATTGGAATATTTAAAAGTTTAAGGATCAGTTTAAAATGAGAGTCATAGTTTAGGGACATATGATACAATTAACTCTGAAA
Organism: Hibiscus syriacus; assembly: GCF_006381635.1. NCBI lineage: Eukaryota > Viridiplantae > Streptophyta > Magnoliopsida > Malvales > Malvaceae > Hibiscus > Hibiscus syriacus. The sequence continues at coordinate 6,792,104 of NW_024063533.1, read as the reverse complement.
TAAGACATAAATCATCAACAGGGATGGATCAAATAGTCGTGGGACATTACCCTCTTCTGAAAATTTCAAATTCGCATATACTTTAGGTATTTTATTTATATTTTCTATTTATAATAGGGGCGGGATCCAATTACATAGGGTAAAACTTTGTAGTTTTACACTTTTTCGGATCGTTGGATGAGGGGAAATTAAAGACTGAGATTAACAGTAAGAAATGTGAAGATATTCACTAAAAAAACAATGAGGTTAATGTAAGACTTTCATTTCCTCTCATCTAACGATCCTAAAAAGGTGAAAAACTAAAAATTTTACACTAGGTGTAAGTGGATCTTAACCCTTGATAATATGTTTTTATCTCTTTACATTTTATAAACTCGTCTCCTAAATATAAAGTCATGCGTTCCTCCATTTAATTGAACTAAGTTTAATTTGTGATATTGAAGACAGTTCTGGGGTCCCTCCCTGATTCCATCTATCTTTGCTTTGCTTCTTTTTGAAGTCATAGGAAACATAAATCAGACTTGAAGGATATAATAATGAGTGGGACTTGTGCTTACCTTCTTTATTATTTATCTTTTTACATTCTTTTATTATTTCTGTTTAAAAGTTAGACCAGCACCAAAAAACCTAGTTTATTTTCCTTTAGAAAAGAGCTATGATTCTTTCATAAAATGGGGTCCAAATGACATTAATGTCATTTGTACAACATCTGAAAACACCCATTTGTCTTCAAGCATGACAGTTTTTTGTATGAAACGAGATGAATGTACCCATTTGTCTTCAAGCATGACAGTCTTTGCTGGTTAATTTTTGTTAATAATGTTGAAGGTGTTTAACATTGTAAAGCTAACTAAAGACTACTTAACTGAAATGTCCTACAAAATACACTTTCAATAGTAATGATAGTTATCTTTTTCAAGTAAGTTAGGGTGGATTCTGTACAATAATTGCAATATTAATATCCTATTGTGTTACACCGAGTGCTTTCTCTTGGGGACTGTAAAAAGCAGCACTTTAACAGTTAAAAACCATTTGTATAGATCCCCCCCCCCAAATGATAATAAATGAATGGAAATAAATAATTGGAATCTTTGTTGAAAGTGGTTCTATTGAAACCTACCTAATAATTAATTGTGATATCTGAATTCAGCGAAGAGATGGGATACCTTATTTTGTCTAGAGGCAGATTCCTGAATACGTGTTAGGGCAGACACATACATATTAATCACACAAATTTTTTTTGTAGGGTAAAATACATAATAGAATCAAATTTTAGTATATTTCACTCAGTATGTTAACGTCCAGCTTAGATTGTCATCAATTTTTTTTAAAGAAAAGGAATGGTTTGGAACATATGAATAGTCGGGTGACTATTTTGTAACTTTTAATAGTTGGGGGACTCAACAAAACAACACCCCATAGTCATGACTATTTTGTAACTTTTGTTATATTTTCACCCAAATTATAATTGATGATTAAGTTTAATTTTATTGCAATTATAGTAGTTGAAAATTAGTTGGTAAATTAGGTTTATTTAATAAAATAAATATTTATTTTAGGTAAGAATTCTTTGTCACCAAATATTCGACTATATAGATAAGAGTTTTTAGGATACATTGGGTTTTGGTATTTATACCGAGTTTTGTGATACATGTGATATCATTTACTTGTACTCTTCTTGTTCTCTACATTTATAGTGAATTATTGTTCGTCTCTCTCGTGGAGGTAGACAAAGCCGAACCACGTTAAATCTCGTCTCTTGTACATATCTTATTTTATGTTGATATTGTTTTAGCTATTTTTCCACTTTCAAATTCCCAACACTTTTAATAGTCGATAAACTCAACAAAACAATGCCATATAATTGGAAACCATTTATGTACTTTACCCATTTTTGTATAAATAATTATTAATCGAAGAAAATTCAAATTTCAATATAAGTAGATAATTATTCTAACATACCCGTACATCCGCCACTACTTTGCATGAGAGGTTGGATCTAATAATCTCGAAAAATTAATTGAAACGCGACATAAGAAAATAATGAATAGCATATGAATATATGATCCATGGTTGGTGTTTACTACTGTCTTGTCCTTTTGCTCAAATAACCTACCGGTATTTCTGGGACACGAAACTCTCTAATAATGTACAGTGAGGTCGTAATTGTGAATGCTGCTGTTTCTTTTTCATTCCTTTTTTTTCCCTCTAGAAAACAGCATAACGTCAGGTCGCTTGGGTTGTCTTCTTTTTGCCGGGAGAAACGGTTTAAATTTGCTGGCTATGTCTTCTTTTTGACAGCCTAAAATTAGTTATTCAAGTAAAAACAATCCTATATAGATGTATTTTCAACAAATTTTGGCGGTACAAATGAGATCCTGGACCCAAGTTAAATAATGTGTATTCATTTTTAAAATTAAGTACTATGACCATAAATTATCAAAATTATTAACTGTTGTTAAAAAATAATAATTAATGAATAATAATTCATTTAATCCCTCAATTGTAATTAAAATTTTATTTTAATATTTTTATATTTTTAAACAATTAATTTTAAAAGTTAAGAAAATTTTCAAAAATATTTGAAATTTAAAATTTTTAAATTATAAAATATTTCTTATTATTAATATCATCATCATCATTTTGAAAAAGAAATACTAGTTATAAAACTTTTATAAAATTATTCATATTTTAAATTACTTATCCTCAAAGTTTTCCTAGACTAAACTATACGTATATGATTTTGAAAAAGGTAAAAATGCATTAGAAAGTGTCAAATGATAATTGGTAGACATAATTATATTGTGTAATTTCATGCAAAAATCAAAATTTGTTGAGTTATAAAATAATTTGTAAAAATATACTTAAAGATTTTAATGGAGAAAGTTTAAAAAATATATATAAAAGAAAGATGATGTTTTTACATAAATATCTCTTTAACAAAAATTAATTATCTATTAGGTATCATTTTAGAAAAATTTACGAATCTAGCATATTTTTGCACTCCACGTGACGCAATATCAATATAAGGTGTGAATCATCATTCGTACTTTTCTATAAAAAAATATTAAATTGATAATATTCTCTCTAATGAAATTTAATACGTAAATAAAAAAATAGGAAGATTTTTCGATAAATACGCATCTTGTAATACTACTTAAAAATTTTGGAAATTGTGTTAAATAAAAGAAGAGTAAATAGTGGGGCTGGCCAACAAAACCCATCGTGAATGACGAAAGTGGCGCATTGGATTCCCAAATCATGTCGTCTAGAGACCCCACCACACAACGACAGCTCCACGTGCCTTCGACCATCACCGAAATTCACGCGCCCCTACCCTTTTCACTATACCTCCATTTCACAATATTAACAAAAATGATGAAACTCGTTTATTACTTCATTTCCCCCTTTTATTTATTTTGTCTCTTTGCAACTCAACTTATCCAGAGTTATATCAGATTGAATCAAGTTGAATTAAAAAGTTTTAAATTATTTAAATTGAGAAATTTTATTTTATAATTTAAAGTTAACTTGAAATTTTATTTAGTCGAGTTAAATTTTTAATTTTTTATTTAAATTTAATTATAAATATTTTTACTATTTATGATATTATTTGATTATGATTTAAATAGTTTTTATAACCATATACAATACATGTATATTTTTTTATATATTTTTTATATATGATATACATATATTATATAAAGTGCATTCGACTCAAACTTAAAAATCAATATTCTAATCTCATATTTTCATCTCACTCAAGATTTATGCTATAATCCTTTGAAAAAATCCAGCCCATGTTATTTCTCTACAACAAGGACTTAATTTGCTTGTCCATCAACTCGAGGCCAGTTTAATCGAAGCTATTCAAAAAGCCTTGTTTAGTTCCATTCTCGAAACGGATATGGGTTTTGCCCTAAATTTAAAATTGGGCTACTCATACATAAATTCCCGAGAAAATGAGAGGGAAGGAAAAGTGGGTTATCTTTAGCTTATCCAGAAGCGAGTTTAACCTCAACAGAGAACAGAGGGGGAGAGTGGAGGGAGAAAAGAAAAAAAAAATGGTGGGGGCTTCTTATTTGCAACCAAGAATGTTTTCTTCTTTTGTTGGTGATCGTTTAGTTCAATCAACCCAACCTCTTTCTCAGCTGTTTCATTACAACCCAGGTTCTTTTTTTATTTACATTTAAGTTCTGCTGTTTCAGAATTTCCATTGCTGATATAACGACTATTATTTTGATTTTCTTATTTTCGTTGAGAATAAGCTGATATACTAGAAACCCATATGGAAATTTATGGTGTTTAGATGAGACGTTGACTGATTTGAGTTTGAATGCTGATTTTATGTATATATTTGTGCAAGTAAACTAGGATTTGGATTACAGTTATTTCATGACCATGTTGGTTGAAGCTAATCTGGTCTGAATATCGCCTTAGAAATACAGTTAATTTTTTGTTGTTGCGATTATTATTCAATCTAATAGTGGAAGAGAGTTTTGATTCCAAATTGGATTTGTGAAATTAAGAACCTTTTAACTATTTAGCATAGTTGCAGTATTGCCTTTCATATTTTAAAATTCTATGGGAGCTCTGACTTTGAATGTTGTAAAGCTATGCCACTCTGCCAAAAAGCATATTCTTGCTGGAATATAGGTAATTATACTCTTCTTAAATATTAGTTTAAGTATGGACATATGATCGAGATTTTGCATTTTTGGTCAGAATTTTATATTTTGAGATATGAACTATGTTGTTCATAAGGAGATTGAACTAAAGAGTAAAGATGGGCATTAACCCTTTTTTTCCACCTTTCCTTTTATTTGCATTACCAGGTCGTAAGCATGTGTCTATGCAATTATCCAGATCGCTTTCTGGCTTAACCAATATCTTATTTAATCGAAGGTATGTTAGAGAACTCTCAGAATGCTCATGTTTACTATTTGTTTCACGGTTTCAAGAAACAGCGCCTCATTTCCCCCCCTTAGATTTTACATTTTAATGAATATCTTTTGGCATGATAATATTATGTGTTATATATAGCCTTGTTGTATGTTTCTGTTGCTTACAAATCTCAAGCAGAGGAAATTGACAATCTATTTAACTTTTTATAATTTATTCTCACACATCATGTATTAAAAGGTGATGTTGAATCATATTTCATGTAATAAAAGGTTTTATTTGGAAAAGAAATTCTCATATTTTATTCATTAGAAGGTGATATTTATTAGAAGGTAATTTGCTGGAAGAGATTCTCATAATTCATATACTATCAAGTGATATTGGGAAAAGAATGCTTCTTCTTACCTTGTCCTTGGTAATCTATATGGTTTTCTAATAGTAAATGCATTAGAATGTGTGATATTGGGAAAAGAATGCATACTTAATAGCTATTAAGAAACGTGCATAAACAGGAACGTACAAATTCAGAAACCATATTTTTGACAGTTCAATGGTCATAATCAGGAGCAATTTGGGTGAAGTTCCAAACAGCAAGCGCAAACGTTTGAGACCTGGGAAGTTATCTCCTCATCGACCTGTTCCAAAGCATATAAAAGGGCCACCTTATGTCAAAACTCAGATGGCTCCTGGGATTGTTAGTGGCCCAGAAGTACATGATCTAAAGGGCATAGAACACATGAGAGCTTCTGGAAGGCTTGCAGCTCAGGTTCTTAATTATGCTGGGACCTTAGTGAAGGTGATACAGAATGCATGTCTGCTTAATCTATCGTTCAGTTTTTTTTTTCCGTTTCATTGTAGAATCCTATACGTTTTAGGCTACATTCTGGGTTTGAAGCTATCATGCCATCTATAGTTTGTCTCCGTTTTTAGTTAACATAAATAGGCAGTCTGAGGGCTGCCTTTGTGCACAAATATTATAGGTTATTGGTGGTTTTTCTGAAAGTTTTTGATGTTCTATTGGCAGCCAGGTGTAACAACTGATGAAATTGACGAAGCAGTTCACCAAATGATTATTGATAACGGAGCATATCCGTCACCCCTTGGCTATGGTGGATTTCCAAAAAGTGTCTGCACCTCAGTGAATGAATGCATTTGCCATGGCATACCAGATTCTCGTCCACTTGAGGTCCTTTCTGTTTTGGTTCTTAAACTGCTTCCTGTATTGTCATGTTATTGTTTGCGAATATAGAAAATCACTAGTCTGCATTTTCTTTGCAGGATGGTGATATAATCAATATTGATGTCACTGTGTATCTTAATGTAAGTAACATTTTCTACTTCTGATTTCTGAGTGGAATGAACAGGCTTGTCCCTAAGTGGTTTTCTCATTGAATTCGTTCATAGATTGTCTTACCACATATTTCTGAGTCGATTTTTCTGTGTGAGGTTAACAGATGTTGACCTGGTGGTTTCTTTTATGATAATTTTCCACTGTAATTTTCAACTTCTGCCCTTTTATGTTTTATAGTGGTCATTTATGGGATAGAGATTGTGTAGGGTTATCACGGTGATACATCGGCAACTTTCTTTTGTGGAGATGTTGATGAAGAAGCAAGGAAACTCGTAAAGGTAACTATATGTACTTTTATCTCTAAAGAGTAATATGAAGTTGTAATATTATTTAGATAAATGGTTCTTTTCAATTAAAATGTGCTTTACTTTTAAATTATAACATCTTGTCATGGTTGGGCAGATCCATAAACAGATCCCTCTTCCACAAGATTTTCTTCTCTGAAAAGATCGATAAAGATAAATGACTTTTGATGGTGGAGCATAATATAAGTAATAAAACAGTCATTGCCAATATGTAGAGGTTTAATCATCTTGCTCGTGATCTGATCTCGCGAAAGACTAAGGTTTCTCAATAGCCGGACTTAAACGGGAATGGTTCTTCTTAGAAGGAGCTAGTATATGGGCATTATTACTGTAAAGGAAGGCATGAAAAAGAACCATTTTAACCCCAATCTTGTCCTAAAACCAAGGCAGAAAAATGTATAAAAAAATTCCATTTTCTCATCTGATTGAGAAAGCTGAGGGTAACTAATTTATGATATAAACTGGGCTTTTCGTTTTGTCGAACTTATTGATCCTTTGTCTTTTTCTCAGCCATCGTCTTGCATTATCTTTGTTTGTTACTTTTTGAATTTTTAAGTGTTCCTTTTTGTACTTTTTGATTTTTTTGATAGAATATTAAGCCTCGTTAAAAACCCTCTAGTTGCCCTCTATATTACAATAGTAACATGAAGGGAAAACGAAGAGGGAAAAGAGTGCCTACTACTTTTATTAAACAGGAGAATAATACACTGCCATCCCTTACATCAAACTTTAGAAGCCAAAAACCTAATTACATAAGACTTAAACACTTCTTCCTACAAAAACTTAACACTAATTACATAAGACAGAAAACACAATCCCTGCAGAAATGTAAGGGAGTCAAGCACCCTAACACACCAAAACAAAGCCTAACGATCATCCTATACCATCCTTAGCTAGTCTGTCCGCTTCCCAGTTAGCAACTCTCAAGATTTGCCTTAACATAATATCCTTCCCTTCCATTATAGAAACAATCTCCTTCACCAAGGATAGAAACATAGGGGAGCTTAGTTCTGGATTCTTGATCCACTTCAAAGCATTACTTGAATCCGATTCTAAAATAATCCTCTTATTAAGACCAACACCTGAATCAGACAACATATACAACCCCCTCTTTATCGCCAATAATTCTGCCATAATCGGAGGTCCCCCCCAACCTTATTAGAGAACCAGTGAATCAACACACCTCTGCTGTCCCTTATGAGTCCACCTATACCACCTTTATTCCAACCACTCACCATCGCCCCATCAACATTAATCTTTATGAACCCATCTGGTGGAGGAACCCAACAAGTAGAATTGGATCCACTTTTTTTCTGTCTACCTATCGAATCAGCAAGAGTTAAGTCACCCACTAGGGAGTCGAAAGGGATCTGCACAGCGTCAAAACTAGCAGCAAACCAAGAGACTGTTCGAAATCGAGCAATAAAGAACATCCTTACCACATCCAGCTTTCCTTTCATAAAGATAACCTCATTCCTACATTTCCATATAGTCCACAACACCGCCCTTACGATAAATTTCCAAATACTGGAATTCTGTTGTAGCTCATCCCACATAATAATAAATTCTAAGATGTTATTAGGGATCACCAAAGAAACATTCAACAAATTCACAAATCTAGACCACAAACCCCAAACTACCTCACAGTGCAAAAAAATATGAGAAACAGATTCTACAAACCTGCCACACAACGAACATAAAGGGTCTTCAATCCCAGCCACTCCTCGCTTCAACAATTCCTCTTTAACCGCCACTCTCTGGTGAACAATTTGCCATATGAAAGTTTCAACACGTGGAGGAGCAATCCCGACCCAAATATGTTTGTCCCACTTAGCTTGAATCCCCTGATTACCAGCCGTATCAAAAAAATTATTAATACAAGACTTAGTTGAAAAACAACGCTCTCCATTCCCTAACCAAATCCAATAATTGTCCTCCTCAAGAGAAAGTGAGATGTTATTCAACATAGAAATCAGCTGCAGCCATTGTTCAATCTCCCAATCCACTAGATTTCTTCTCATTTGAATGTCCCACACCCAGCCTGTTGCACTGTTCACCCTAAACTCCACCACTTTACCCTCTTTATTATTCGACAGTGCATACAATCTAGGGAACAAGTCTTTAAGAGGGACTTCTCCCAACCAAATAACATGCCACAACTCCACAGAATGCCCATTTCCAGTTTTCAAACGCAAGTTTCTCCTAATGCAATCTCCAAAGTCATCACTAGAAAAGAAGTTATTAATCACACCTCTCCAAATCCAAGAGGCTCGAGCTGTCGAAGAATTCCCCAACATTTTGGAATTCAGATCCAAATTGTTCACACAACAAACCACCCTCTTCCACCAAGAATCCTTTTCAGAAACAAACTTCCAAACCCACTTTCCCATTAGTGCTTTGTTCAGAATAGCTAAATTCGGAATCCCTAGACCCCCCAACCTTCTCGACTTACTGACCAAATTCCAGTTCACCCAATGTATGTTTCTTCTATCAGTCGAACCCCCCCATAAAAATGCAGTCATGATCGAATTTAATTTCTGCAACACAGTTTTTGGAATTCTAAAAATAGAAAGGAAATAAGTGGGAAGGGAGCACAACACAGATTTAACCAACACCACCCTACCTGCTAACGCTAGAGAGTTTACCTTCCAACCAGTCAACTTATTATGAAACCTCTGTACTATAGGCTCCCACATTGCAACAGAGTTTCTCTTGGACCCCAAAGGCAATCCTAGATACTCTGCTGGAAAATTACCCACAGAGCAGCCAATTTCATTAGACCAACCATCTAGCACCTCCTGCTCAACATTTATTCCAAAAATTCTGCTCTTAACTAAGTTAATCTTCAGTCCCACCAATAACTCATAGATCAGTAACACCCTTCTAATTAGGGATGGCAATGGGTCGGGTCGGGTCGGGTTTTTGGGCCACCCGATCCGACCCGAGAAGAAAGGGTTTTTCACCCGTGACCCGACCCGACCCGACGAAATTAAGGTTTCACCCGACCCGAAATAATAATAAAAAAAAATTTATTCAATGAAAACAGTGACTTAATTGAAAAAAATTATATATGGAGGGACATTATTGTAATTATTCCTAAATATATAGGATAAAATTATATATATTTTTCGGGTCGGGTCGGGTCGGATTTTTTTCACCCTAAACCCGACCCGACCCGAACAGTACATTTAAAAAAAACCCGACCCGACCCGAACCCAAACCCGAAATTTTTTTAAAAAAATCCGACCCGATCGGGTCGGGTCGGGTCGGAACCCGTCGGATTCGGGTTGAGTTGCCATCCCTACTTCCAATATTCTTCAAATCCCGGATTGAAGCTTTGGAAAAAATAATAAGGTCATCCGCAAACTGCAAATGCGATAGCTTGAAAGAACTTTCTTGAACCCCTAACTCAAAGCCCGAAAACAATCCCATATCCACTGCTTTAGTTAACAACAAATGAAGCAACTCGCCACCCAAATTGAATAACAAGGGGGATAACGAGCAAATTGGAAAGATGACAAATTAGCTAAGGATGGGATAGGGTGATGTAATGGTTTTTGTCTGCTTGTATTGAGTAGATAATTTTATTTCCTATGTTTAGCTGTTGTGTTTAAGTTTTATGTAATTTCTGGTGGTGTTTGCAGATGTTTAGGGTCTGCCTTTGTTGTACTTTGTTTCATCTAATAAATTCTAGGCACTCTTTTCCTCATTTCCTGGTCCTTCATGTTACTTTTATAACATGAAGGTGAAAAAGGGGGTTTTTAATGAGGCCTAATCTTCTATAAAAAAAAACGAGCAACCCTGTCTAAGTCCTTTTTTCAATGCGAATTCTGTCCGTAGGAGTACCATTTAGTAAAACTGAAATAGAAGCAGTTGACATACACTGATACATCCAAGAGCACCATTTTTCACCAAACCCCATTTTACCCAATATTTTCAACAAAACCAACCAATCTACCAAATCATAGGCTCTCTTGAAATCCACTTTAAAGACTACCCCCTCCAACCCTCTCTTCCTCCAAAAATCGATTCCTTCATTTGCTATAAACGAACAGTCCATAATATTCCTCCCTTGAATAAACGCAAATTGAGATGGACTAATTATCTCATTAATGCACAAACTGAATCTTCTAGCTAGGACCTTTGACAAGATTTTATATAAACCTCCCACAAGGCTAATAAGCCTAAAGTCCTCCATCCCCTTCGAATTATCCTTCTTAGATATAAGGGAAATAAATGAATGATTCACTTCCAAATCCCATTCCTTCCCCCCATAAAATTCATTAAAAAACAACATAATATCATCCTTCAAAGAAGACCAGAATTTCTTAAAAAAACCTAAATTCAGACCATCCGGCCCAGGAGCTTTATTGCTGTCCAAAATGGCAATTGCTTCCCAAACTTCCTACTCTGAAAATGGCTTCTCAAGTGCTAAACTCTGTTCTACCGATAATTTTAGAAAATCCAGATCTAATTCCTCAGCCTCCAAAGAATTATTCTGACTAAACAGACCATTAAAAAACTCCACCACTGAAGCTCTAATTAAGGTAGGATCTTCTACTACTTCATTACCCACCTTGTGGGACTTAATGCCATTTCTTCTTCCTCTAACTGCAGTACTATGATGAAAAAATCTGGTATTCTTATCACCATCCATTCTCCATTTCAGTCTTGATTTTTGCAATCATATTGATTCTTCTTTCTTTTGTAGCTCCCATAGTTCTTTTTTTGCTTCAATTATTGATTTCATTGACACCGAAGAAAGACCTTGTTGCATTTCCAATTCCAAATCCTGAATTTCTTTCTCCAATAATCTGATTTTTCCCGGTAACTCTAAATAACCCCTCCCAAACCAATTCTTTACCACACCCTTCACCCTCTTCAACACCTTAGACATGGGCTTCCCTTTTTCCTCTTTACAAAGTTTAACTAACTCCTCCATCATCTCACTAAACCCATCCTCCTCCATTACATAATTAAACAGTCTGAACGGTTTCTGCCCCCAATTACATTCTTTGTTCTCCAACAGAATAATATTGTGGTCTGAAACAGACCTTGGCTGCAATGCCTGACTTATCTTTGGAAAACAAGCTAGAAATCTCTGATCAACCAAAAACCGATCCAACCTCTCAAACGTGGGAACTTCCCTATTATTGCACCATGTAAAACGACCTCCAGACAGGCAAATCAAACAAATTGGCCTTACTCACAAATTCTCTAAACATATTCATTGTTACCGAATTTACAGCCCCTCCTTCTTTCTCTTCCTGTGACAACACTGCATTGAAATCACCTCCTAAGCTTAATGGACAATCAACATTATCCAAAAATGATAGTAATTCCTTGAAAAACATCTCTTTATATGCATCCACACTAGGGTCATACACATTAATAAAACAACATCTTCCTGGTACTCCTTCCAAAATCCCTTTTGTTGCTACAAATCTACTATTAATGACTACATCCTTCACCACAAACTCCTTCTGATTCCACAAGGTTATTAGACCCCCAGCAGAGCTTACAGAAGTAGATATTGTCGAACCAGTAAGTATTTTACCCCCCATTTTCCTCACCAACATATGACTGACAACCTCCAGTTTTGACTCTTGCAAAAATACAATTGTAGGTTTCTTCTCATCAACAAATCTCCTAATTGCTCGAGCTTTCACCCTTCTACCCAACCCTCTAACATTCCAAGACAACATCGACCACTCAACCATCATTAACATACAATAACCTTACTTCCCAATTACAACTACCTTCCTTCTTTCGATTTCCTCTCATTAACCATAGGAACCATTTTGTCCATAAAAGCTTTTTGTCCTCCTTTGAACTTCACACCCAATAACTTGGAAACATTCCAACATTCCAAAGCCTCTGCCACCCCCTCTATCTCATTCACTTCAAAGGATTCAGACTCCTTACCATTACAACTCTTAACTTCCTACCTCCTGAAATATACATTCTTATAAAAACCTCTCTCAATTTTACTTACTGACGCGCATTTCCTAGAATGACGACGCATCACCGGTGAGACATACCCGTTCTGCAACTTTAAAACAGATCCTTCAACATTAGTTACTTCTGCAGAATTAATGGCAGCAATATTTGATCTTAAATTCCCTTGAACAAGCCCATTTGTTGGACTCCTATCCATGTTGTTACTAAGCCCATTTTCTAGAGCAACCGTGTCCTGGCCCACTATGATATCTCCAATGCTCCTCTCCTTTTCTCTCCCTTCATTAAAATCCTCTGACACTCCCTGTTGACTGGGAACACCACCTACTGCTGTCTCCTCAGAGCAAAAGCCACCAGCCAACATTTTATTAGCGCATACTTTTCCTTTCAAATTTCCATCGATAAACGTATCATCTCCTTGTTGAGCCCCCCCGAACCCATGCTTCAACCTTGTCCTGTGAATCTGACAAGGACTGCTGCCCCAACTGCTCTTCCTGTCCTTCCTGAATATCCCGCTGGCTCCAGTCCGATGAATTCTCCTCCCAAGGATCCACTGTTCCGTCTTCTTCTACCATATTATCCAAGATCGGAAAAAAATCATCACTCCCTTCCACCTTAATTTTAATGGTAAACGATCTTCCATACGTATTGACGGAGACCTGAGAAGGAATATCAAAAGGACTCTCCACCCTCAACAACAAATGTGCCACTCTACAATCTGATTTCTGAGCTGTTTGCTCCTGGATCTTCACTATCTTGCCCCATCTCGCTGCCAAGTTTGTAAAGAATGGAACCGTTCAACAATTTAATGGAACACCTATCAAGGAAACTGTACAATAAGCTAATGGAACACCATTCTCATCCACAACAGATTCCAACCTTTCGAACCAGAAGGACAATTCCTCCCACTTATTTTCCATTGCTGCTTTTTTCTCCTCCACTGAATGAAAGACTATCAAACATGCATTTTTTGCATATCCCCATCTTGCCACCTTAACATTGAAACCCTTAGACCTTAAAGCCCCCTGCACAAATTCTACTTCAAAAATCCCCTTACAAATTCCTGTTAAAGACGACCTTAGCCATACCCTCTCCTCCATTGGAATAAACACTTGCAGAGACTTTTTCACCTCCCTCTTTTCTCCAACGTTACTCATCTGCTGGCCCTCAACTTTTTTCACCCCCAATACTGTATCCTTATATGTCCTACCATCATGAAACTTGTTTAATAGCTCCTTCTTCCCTACATCATCCACTCTGGGTATTGGTTTTTTCCTTTTGGACTCCTCTGCACCTGCATCTCTTGACCCCACTACAATATTTCGCTTCAAGTTCCTCGCAACACTATTTCTCTGATATTTAGCAATCGACACCAATACCCTCCTCCCATCGATCACTACGTTATTCATACGCTCCACTGCCTTTAGCAAATCCTCCTTACTTGCAAAATGCACAAAGGCAAAAGTACTAACCTTATAGTTAGGTCTCCTATTAACAAACGGGATAAACACCTTAATCACCTTGCCATGAAAGCTAAAATTTTTCCATAAAGCACTTCTATGCACTCCCTTATTGAGATTATCTACGAACGCTACCCACGGAACTCCTCGACTCTGCTCTATCTCTGTCTAAAGAAGTATTCCCTTCGAACTCCACGTTCACTCTCTCTCTAGCTTTCTCACTCATGTTAAAATTTTTTAAGTCTAACTTGCTTGACAGAAGTAAGGTTCATATACTCGATTGTGAGTTTTTTTTCCCTTTAGTTACCAAGGGTTTTTTTTGAAATTTATTTTTAGACTTAAGTTTTAGTTCACCTATGGTTTTCTATCCCAATTACATGTTTACTAGTATTCTTGATGGTGATGTATGATTAGGTAACCGAAGAATGCCTAGATAAAGCTATAGCAATATGTGCACCAGGAGTGGAGTTCAAGAAAATTGGCAAAACAATTCAGTAAGGCACCCAATAATATATAGCATTTGTGCATGATATATATATATATATATATATATATATATCATATGGTAATATGCTGCATTTTCGGATTATTATGCTTTTTTTCATATTTGTATCTATGTTTTTTTAAACATCTACTGAATATCATATTGCCTTTTTATCATTCTATGGTCAGTTTTTAAAAGTACTAAATATTTGAGAAATACAAAGGATGCTTGAATCTGCCAGTACAGTAGACATAAATTTTGATACTTATGTAGAGTATGCTGCGTCTTGTTGCAGTAAAAACTTGAACATCACCATTGATTTTTTCCTCCATTTTCATATTTGAAGAATTGCAATTCTCTTTTAATACGTTCTGTTCCTTTTTTTTTTTTTGAATAGAAATACATTCTGTCTCTGATTTAAAAGATGACATAGGTTTTTTTCCCTTTTTGTTTTGCGTATAATATATATAACTGTAACTCCTATGTTTGATGCTCACTTGTAATTTATGTTTTCCTAAGTGATCATGCAGATAAATTTGGTTATGGTGTTGTCCGGCAATTTGTTGGACATGGAGTCGGCCGGGTTTTTCATGCTGATCCTGTTGTTCAACACTTCAGTAATTATGCTAACCTCAATCTTCTTACTTATGATTTCACTTGTCTTCGAATTGTAGATGTTCTCAGTAATGGAGTTTCCTTCTTAAATTTTCTATGATTTTACACATACACAAGCATTTTCTACTGGAAGCACACATCTTAATAACGTTACGCTTGAATTTCAGGAAACAATGACGGTGGACTTATGGTCTTGAATCAGACCTTTACTATCGGTATTGTCATTCATCCTTGAACCATGTTCTAAATGATGGTTGATCAAAATTCATTCATGTACTTTCCGCATTTTGCAGAACCAATGCTAACAATGGGCAGCATTAATCCAGTAATGTGGGACGATGACTGGACGGTGGTCACACAAGATGGGAGCTTGTCAGCTCAGTTTGAGCACTCAATTCTAATAACCGAAGACAGGGCTGAAATATTGACCCAATGTGAAACTTGACGCAGGATCAGAGTATCTTCCCTTCCGGAGTTATCATCCACATCCGGTGTCGTCTTGCACAAGATGCCATTCAGGGTTGTATCATCTAAATCATTTGTTTTTGCTATTTGTTCAGATTGAAACTCCATATAGATAGCAACTGTAGTTAACCATCCATTATTTTTTTTATGATTCATCAATGAAAAATATCTATAGGTTTTATATATCAAATATATCTTTTGTTTTGTTTTTAAACCAGAAACTTAATGATGCATTAACTACATAATAAGAAAACAACATAATTCTATCATACATTTCCAACCATTTTTTAAAATGTATTAGTAAATGAAAAGCAATTAAAATATTGGCTGTTGAGTGTAAAAATGTAAGATTTAGTTTGGTGTTAATTAATGAATGATTGGTGAAGAAAATAATAATGCTTGGTTGACACTTGATGCTTAGTATGTTTAGGCTTTCTCTCAACCATTCAATTCTCCATAAGGTTTTAGGCAAATTTAAGATTACAAAAGATAAAAAGATGTTTCTTTTAGGCATTACCAAAAGAGAAAGGTGGTTTCAACAAACAATATATTTCCATTTTGGATGTAAACACAAAGGAGTATTGTGGGCATGGGGTTAGTCATCCTTTGATTTCATCAATTAAACTTGAAACAGATAAAAGACAACAATGATACGGTCACTATGTAAGGCTTATTCATGTGGAAAACGACATGTCACTTGTGCGTTTGTGTTTCCAATATTTATATCCTTTTATATTGGCATAATGCCAAAAATAGGCCCCAACATTTATCAAAATTGTCATTTTGGCCCATATTCTTTTTTTAGCATTTTAAACCCACTAACATTTCACTTTGGGGTAAAAAACTCCCTCTATAGATGAAAACCATTAGTTAACACACGATCAACGCTCCAAAATAGGAACATTTTTTAACCTAAAATGAAACGTTGAGGGCTTAAATACCCCCTCTACAAAAAAAACAAGGGATAAAGTGACTATTCTGTCAAATGTTAGGGGCTTTTTTGCCCTAAAATGAAATGTTGGGGGCTAAAAGGATCCAAAAAAATAAAATAGGGGTAAAATTACTATTTTGGTAAGCGTTAAGGGCTAATTTTGGTATTATGCCTTTTATATTTATATTATATACTATATTTGAAAAGATATTTAAGAAAAACTCATTGAGTGACCTCAATAATAAAAGAGAAGGTTATTCTTCATAGGGATTTAGGTTCTTGTAATCTTCTCGAACTATTAAAAAGAATTTCAAGAAAGTTAATTTATGATTATTATTTGTATTATGCATAAATTATAAATTTACTTCTTATATTTTAATTTGATTAATTTTAGTCCTTATACTTTTCAAATATTGAATCTTGATCATAATCTAGACAATAACTGTAAAATTTGTTAAATTAAAATTTGAGAATTTTAAGTCATGTGATTTAGTTATATATTATTTAAGTCATAATTAATATTTGAAATATTATGATAAATTGATTTTAATATAGAACATATATTAATCATATAATTTAACCTAAAAACACAATGGATAATGCAAGTAATTGGATTTGTAAGGATGACATAGAAGTAGCGTTTGTAAGAGTATAAAAGGCCTAATTTTAACCTTTGAATTGTAATGCAAGGGAAAGGCCAAACCTTGCCCAACTTTCAAACATGTGATTGCTAGCATTTGGTGAAGAAATCTATTTAATCACAAGCTCAACCTTCCATTGTTACATTCACCATTTTCATACCATGGAAGCCTCCAACGCTATGCCATCAACAAGTTATGGTCAAAAGATCACTGTTTTAAGCATTGATGGTGGAGGAATTAGGGGTATTATACCTGCAACTATCTTGAGTTTCCTCGAACACAAGTTACAAGTATGTCGACTGGTTATCAATTTTTCATTCAAATCGAGCAATTGGTTCGATTTCTTCTCACGTCTTTATTCCCCCCCCCCAGGAACTAGATGGAGAAGATGCTCGGATTGCAGATTATTTTGATGTGATTGCAGGAACTAGCACAGGGGGTCTAATGTCAGCCATGTTAACAGCTCCAGACGAAAATGGACGTCCTCTTTTTAAAGGAGAGGATATTGCTCCGTTTTATCTCAAACATGGCCCCATGATATTTCCTCAGAACAACTACAAGTACTGAATCAGTTTCTTAACTTGTTTTGATTTGATTTTAGACCTTTTGTTTTCTCATTCACTGTAATGGAAAATGAGTATTTGTTGAGCAGGAGGATGACGATGAAAATGAATGCTCTAATGAGGCCTAAATACAATGGGAAGTATCTAAGGAAGACCATTTGCAAGGTCCTAGGAGATCGAAGGCTTCACCAGACTTTAACCTCTGTTGTTATACCCACGTTCGACATCAAATTGCTTCAACCCACTGTTTTCACCACGTTTGAGGTTGGTTTCCATTAACTTGAGAAAAATGTAATGATTTTGAGCAGGAAATGACAGATTTTGGAATGTTGCAGGCAAAGAGGGATACTTCTAAAGATGCTTTGCTGTCGGATATTTGTATTGCTACAGCTTCAGCTCCAACTTACTTTCCAGCTTACAGATTTAAAACCCAAGATTCTCAAGGAACTGACAGGGAATTTCACCTTGTTGATGGAGGGATTGCTGCAAATAATCCAGTAAGTTTTGTTTCATTCCTGATCAGGGTTTTAAATCGCGGTCGCATTTTCGGTTATTTCGGATTTACCGTGATTGCGGCCGTCGCGAGTAACTGCGGCGAAACCGTTATATCACGGCCAAAATCGCGATCGCGGACCGTTTTTTAAAACCATGTTCCTGATTTCTAAACCACAAATTCAAATAACATCCATTATGTTCGCGAAAACATCCGTTATATTCGCTTTCGCGATAAACGTAAAACAACCCCAATAGTAATTTAAATCCTTGATGGCCTTGAATTTTGTAGGCACTTCTAGCATTGAAGCCAACAGGGTTAGCGTTTCCAGGTGACCAAGAAGATGGAGTTACGGTTAAACGAGCACTTAACTATGAGAATTACATGATAATTTCTCTAGGCACAGGAACCAGCAAGATGGAGAAGAAATACAATGCCAAAACGGCAGAAAAATGGGGAATTCTTGGATGGCTTTACAGTGAAGGAAGCTCTCCATTAGTGGACGCTTTGACTTTTGCTGGAGCAGACATGGTTGATCTTCACATGTCAATGATTTTCAGCTCAATTAAATCTGAGAAAAACTATCTTCGGATTCAGGTACCCTTTTTTTTAATCACAAAAACACATTTTGGTTCAATTTGAACCACATGTTTTGAAATTGGAATGTGTTGTATAGGATGATAAATTAACTGGGGATGCATCATCAACTGATAAAGCTACTGAAAAGAACATGATGAGCCTTGTGGAGATTGGTGAACAGCTATTGCAGAAACCCGTTTCAAAAATGAATCTCGACACTGGGATTTTCGAACCTGTTGACGATGAAGGAACCAATCAAGAAGCTCTCTCAAGGTTCGTTTATTTTAAAAACAAAGGATAAACAACATATTTACTCACTCACCTATTTCTGCAGTTCCGTTTTAATTACTTAATTAATTAGTTTTTAAAATCACACGTAACGTTGCAGATTCGCGAAAATGTTATCCGAGGAAAGAAGACTCCGCAAAACAGAGATAGCAAAGCAGCTTCAAATAATATCATCCTCTGCTGGAGTTTAGGTTACTTACGATAAAGAAATTCATTCTTGTAATGTTATACAGTAAATATGGACGGAGTCGAATATCAACTCAGGAGATAAAGTATTAACTAATAATTAAAGTTAGAAGAGTTAAATAGATATTTTTTAGTATGTTTTTCTAATAATAAAAAATTAAGGACAGTGGCACCCCTTGGACGAAGCATGACTTCGCCCCTGATGGTAAATGTACTGTTTGTAATTTATAGATAATCTCATGATACAAGTTGTATTACCATTTCAATCATCTATATTCATTTTATTCTCATTTGACTAAATTATGTTTCAAGGTTCTTCTACACTAATCATTTAATAAATATAAAATACGAGGAGACAACATTACATGAATTAAATATATATCATTCTATATATAAAATTAACAATTAAATCAATAAATTTTAATTATATACATATACGTAGATTTACATTAGTTAATTTACATAAAATACACGTTTAGTATCTAAATTATTACTTTTGCTTCTTTTTTTATATATAAAATTTATTTTATTTTTAAAAATTAGAACCTTATATTTAGTTTAAGTTTCATTTTAGTACCCCGCCATTAAAAACGCAACGAAACTGTTGTACGTGGTATTTTTTACAGGTAAATTACATCATTTATCACTCAACAATATTCTCACTCTTATTTTGATCACTAAAGTTAAACAGTTTTTCAATTTAATTGCTCAACTTTCAAATTGCTCATGTTTTAATCACTCTAATTTATTTTATTAATATTTTTATGACATGACATTTATTATTATTATTTAATTAATATATAATTAAAATAAAAAATAAACAAATTTAAACTTATACCCAAACCCAAAAATTATACTACAAACCCTAAATCACAAACCCCTCATCCCACCCTCACGACCTCACTCTTTTTTTTTTATTTTAATCATGTATTAATAAAATAATAATTAAAAGTTGTCACATAATAGAAAATATTAATATAATAAGTTAGAGTGATTAAAATATGAATAGTTTGAAAATTAAGTTATTAAATTAAAAAATTTTAAACTCCAATGACCAAAATAAGAGTGAGAAGATAGTTGAGTAATAAATTATGTAATTTATCCATAAAAATGCCACGTATAACATTCCCGTTAAGTTTTTAATACCGACTACTAAAATGAAACATAAACTAAACGTTAGGTATGATTATGAAAAAAATAAAGTTTAAGTATCAAAACAAAACAAAATTAATAGTTTAGATACTACACTTGTAGTTTATCCTTTATTTTATACTCTTATATCACAAATTTGCATGTGTCACAATTCTAATAAAAATAAGAAAAACAATTCTGTACGTATAACATAAAGTTGAAATGTTATAGAATTCTAGGCATTAGATATCAGGGCTCTAATTATACATTACATCAAAATTCTTATCGAATGAATACTCACTTATAATAGATTATATATATTATTTTCAATTTTATTTCTATTTTTCTATCAATAAGTTTGAAACAGTGTTATAAACACAAATATTTTTTAATTAAAAAATAGATAAAAATTGGTTCAATATATGATAAATAAACGAAATTGAGTTGATTTAGTTTTCCGGATAAATTACACAAATGATCTCTCGGTTATATGACGTTATTTTTTTTAATCCCTAACTATTAAAAGTTATAAAATAATTATCGACTACAAGATGTTACTTTATTCTCTAAATCACATAAAACTCCATCTAATTAATATCTCACTTTTTGGTAAAAAAATGGTTTAATCTTCTAAGTGTGTTTTTCCGCATTTTAATTACATTAGTGAAGATACTAATTTTTTACCCATATTATAAATATTATTATTATTGTTATTATAATTATTATTATTATTATTATTATTATTATTATTATTATTATTATTAAATATATATTAAATACATATATAAATAATATTAAATTACAAAGCCCAATCAACCGGCCCAAAACCCAAACCAAACTGAAACCCAAAACATTTAGGGTTTCAGTTAGGGTTTCCTAACCCTAATCCCATGCTCAGCCGCCTCTAGCCAGCCGCCTCAGACTGACCGTTGGATCTGGTATGATCCAACGGTCCAAGAGCCTCCAGATGGAAACCCTAGGGTATGATACCCTAGGGCCACACGGCCGCCGCTGCTGCTCCAGCCGCCTCCGCCGCTGCCACGTCCCAAACGAAGGCTCCAGAAGCTCCAACGCCAGCCGTCCACGCCATGGCTAAGGGGTGAGTCACCACTGGTAGTCCGGTGACTCACCGAAACCCCCTCTTCGGACCGGTCCGATGGCCACACCGGTGGTGGCTATAAAAGCCACCACCCGAACCTGCAAGAAAAGAAAATGGGGACAGAGACAAAAAAGAGAGACAGAAACGAAGAGAAGAGAAATACAGAGAAACAAAATAAAAAAAAGCTACCAACGATCTCAACAACAACGCAGAAAAAAAAAACAGAAAAGAAAGAAAAAGGAAGAAGAAAAACTTACCGAGGAAGCCGACCACCGGATCTCACCAAAACCTTCGACAAACCGAAGGTATATTTTTTAGATTTGCTCCGATCGGGAGCCGTTTAAAAGAAAAGATTATCGGAACCGTCATTAGGACGGTCCGATCTACATTTCAGTGTAAAAAAAAAAATATTCCGGCCACAGGATGTGGTGGCCGGCGGCGGACTTGACGGTGGCCGGCGGCAGAAGAACACCGGTTGACGGTGGCCGGCCGGCTGGCTTCTCTCTGTTTTAGAGAGAAGCGAGAGAAAAATTCTCTCTCTCAGAGAAGAGAGAGAGAAGAAAAATAAAGAAATGAAGCTGGCCCTTCGGGCCAGCCGGTTTTGGACCTTATATAGGCCTTCCCGAACGACGTCGTTTCGGGAAGGACTATGCGTGTAATTAGATAATAGTTAAACCCCGTCCGCCGTCCTCCGAACTTGTAAACTTTACATTTTATTCACTAAATTGAATTCATAATACTTTTAATTTGATCTTGAAATTTTAATTTTATTTATTTTAGTCCTTTTTATTAAAATAATAATATATTTAGGATAAATAACAGATTTAATCCCTTAATTTTAATAAATAATATTTTAATCCCTAGTTTATATTTTTAATTTATTTTATTATAATATCCGAATTTTAGATAATTTTATTTTAGTCACTAAATAGATAAAATAAAGAAATAGCATGTTTAATACCTAATATTTTGATTAATTATGAATTAGGTTTTTAATTTTACTTTTACTATAATTTAGTCATTTATTTTAAATATTTTTAGCATTTTATTGTGTTTAAATATAACTCTAATGGTATTTTTATTTCAATTTTACTTGTTTATATTTTTAAATATTTTTATGTATTCCTAAATATATATATAATAAATAGTAATTAAATTTTTTAATATTTAATATCGAAGAAAAGGACAGTCTTAATACAACTGGATGTCCTATTCTGATATTTTAAAATTAAAAATTAAACAATATTATTTAAATTAATATTTATCAATATCAAAGAAAAGAGCTGTCTTAAGGCACCTAGAAGTTCTTTTCTGATATTTTTAAATAAATAAATATTTTTTTATATAATTTTGAAATAATAGGATTATAAATTAAATATATTTTTGAATTTTTAAATTTTAATAATAGAGACAATTTATAATTAAAAAGTACCAATTTTGGGCATTGTAGGGGTGCTAATCCTTCCCTAAACGTAACCGACCACGAATCCCTTTTTATTATTAAAAAAACGAATTTTTGGTTATAAACGCAGATCAGTTAATTTTTTATTGATGTTTTCTTAAAACTCTTTTAAAGAAAATAATCTTTAGGTATTCGACCTACCTGATCCAAAAGGCCGATGGCGACTCCCAAATTATTTTCAAAATTATTTATTCACATCAATTTCCCTGCCAAGTATAATATTTCGTGCCCGGACGAAAACCGGTTACGACAGCTTGGCGACTCCGCTGGGGACCGGTCAAACTTTTAAAAATCAATTATGAATTGTCTCTATTAATTAAAAATTAAAAATTCATATATTTAATTTTTAATTTTATCTTTTCAAAATTTTTATATTTACTTATTATTTTCATAATATTTATATGTTTTATTTTATTTCATTATTTATTTTGCTGTCAAAGGTTTGAGCATTTCTCCTCACACACAACACGTGCATTGCATAACATAAAGCTCTATAATTGAGTTGTCCCTTTTAAGTGAGAGTGAAAGCGACGTCTTCGTGAGAATTTATTCTCCGTGTCAGACCTAGCAAGTAACTTTCGGGGTTCATATGCTCTATGTCTTCGTGAGAATTTATTCTCCGTGTCAGGCATAGAGAAATGTATCCCCTCGAATTGAACTCGATCCACTTTAGTCTGTGATGGACTAGGATTGAGGGTTAGCAACCCAAGGGGGCACTAACAAGGACAATTCGGGTACCTTTATTCTTAGATCTGAAACCCTGCATATAAAAAACCTTAGAAACTCTTCCGATCCGAAGTCATGCCAAAATTTTGTCTAAAATAGGTGTACACACAGGAGAAATGAATTCTAACTTTCTTGTTTATTTATTTTCTTTACTGATTAAATTACATATATATTTAAATTATTTAAATTTAGAAAAGCATGTTTAAATAAAAAATATTTATGTAAATGCTATTATTGAATTTCTTTATTATGTAAACTAATTCATTTTCTTTTTGTGTGTTCTTTATTTTTCTGTTTGCATAGCATCATACAGGATAAAAGACATTGATCCTTGTGTTAATTGTCTCATTGGAAAGCCTTCATCTATGGATAAAAAGTGTTCAAATCAAGTAATTCTAAACTCAGAAGTAAGACAATGGGCTGAGGACTTACAAAGACAAGAAGGAGACAGTCTGCATGATGATTATGTATCTGACTTGGCCAGTTATGCTCCAGTTTCACTAAAAAGAAATGATATGCAAGATTTGCGAAGCATTTGGGAAAGTTGGGATTCAAATAAAAAATTGCAGTTTTATCAGATTTACGGAGACATCCCATATTTGCTCTATGTAGAAGTTGATGATGAATTACTCAGAGCCCTAATTCAATTCTGGAATCTAGGGTACAATTGCTTCACTCTCAATAAAGAGGACTTGGTCCCTACTATTGAAGAGTATACAACTTTGTTACATATCGAAGGGGCTTTGGAGAATCGAATCTATTCAAAGTCAATTAAAACTCAACCCTTTCGAGTTAAATTAGCAAAGATTGCCGGGGTACGAGAAGAATGGGTAGCATCCCGTACAAAACAAAAAGGCGAAAGCGAAGGCATTGCTTGGACCAACATTAAAGAACTTATTCAGAGTCATCCAGATATTAAAGTACGATTCAATTTATTTGCTCTGGGTATGTATGGTATGGTCATCTTCCCAAAAGTATTGGGATATGTTGAAGCTGCAGTGGTAGATTTGTTTGAACAGCTACCGAAAAAGATGAATCATGTTTCTGCAATCCTAGCAGAGACCTTCAGATCGTTAAATGCTTGTAGAAGGCTAGGAGGTGGACGATTCTCAGGGTGTACCCAGTTGTTATATGTTTGGATCCGTAGTCATTTCTGGAGGACAGAAAAGGTTTCATACCGACGCTTTAATACGGATTATTCACCATTAAAAGAATTTCTGGAGCAGGAATGGCCGAAAGAAATTAAGAAAGATATGTGGATTAATGCCTTTCGAAATCTGCAAAGCAATGACATTGTTTGGCGAGCCCCGTGGCAAATACAAAGGGAATTCATTTACAAATGTGGAGATTACAACTGGATAATGCTGCTCGGATTATGGGGAGGAATTGGATATGCACCACTTCTGGTCATAAGACAGTATGAAGGTCGTCAATTTGTACCTGTCACTGCTGGATTACAGTCATCTGAGTTCGCATTCCATAGAAAAAATTATAAAAGAAGTATCATGGAAGCTGTTACAGCTTGGAAAACAACTTTTTGCATCCGAGCTAAAGCAGCAAAAGAAATGTTAACTTCTGATTATGAAGAATGGAGATCTGTCAGGAAAAACGAAAATATTCCTCTACCAGATCAAAATGAGGATATCTCTATGGAAGATCGCATTAAGGTGGTTCCGTCAGAGATTGAAATCTTGAGAGCTGAGTTTGAAGCAGAAAGAGAAGGCTGGTCGAAATAATTAGAGCAAATGAGACAAGATAAAGCTATGTTGGGGGTTGACATTGACTTTCATTCATCACAATGTGCAATGTTGAGAAAAGATAAAAAAAAGTTGATGATGAATTCAGAGCATTACAGAAAAATTACCAGGAGTTATATAAATCCTGGAAAACATCAGGATCAAGCCAAGCAACAATACAGATGACCAGAGAATTGAAAATCGAGAAAAGACGAGTTGAAGATCTGAAAGGAAAGAATAGCCGTCTACTCAAAAGCCTTGAGAAAGGAAAGCAAAAAATGGAAGATTTTGAGGTCGACAGAAGAGAGCGAATTATAAAACACAAGGCTGAACACCGGGAGATCATGAATGAAATGCGAAGAGAAAGGGATCGAGCCAAAGATTTAGAAGAGATGAAGAATGACATCTTTGATAAATTTGAAGGTGAGAAAAATATCATGTTCAAGGGATTTGAATCAGAAATGAACCAGTTGATTGCCGAACTTGAAGTCAGAGGCCAAAAGATGGAAGAATCCAATATTGAAAAAGAAAAATGGGAGCTGGAAAGAAAAAATTTCAACACCAGACTTGAGGTAGAGCAGGAAGTGGCTAGTAATTGGATGCAAAGATGCAGAAACAAGGAAGTTCAAATCCAGAAGCTTAATCAAAGAACGCAAGAAGCACGAACAAAACTTGAAGAAGATCTGGATCAGTCTAGAAATAAAAACTCAGAGTTTAACGTTTACATTTTGCAACTTGAAGAATCATTGTTTCAAGAAAAGGTTCGTCTAGGACCTAATGACCTCAAAGAAAGTAATGAGGAAAGTGCTTCACTGCGAAGACGCATTAGAGATCTTGAAAAAATTCTGCACAATTGTCAAGTCAGAATCACTGAGTTAGAGCAAACTCTTGAAGGAACAAATGAACAATGGCAAAAGTCAACTGATTTCTATGCTGAAAGAAGTGAAGAAAGAAGTAATATGGTGTTCGAGGCCATGGTACAAATGAGCGAAGTTGCTAGATATGTTGGGGAATTAGCTGTTGAAGCCAAAATAATTGAGCATCATGTTGATCCAGTTTCTAAGTGCGGAAAGAAGGTGTCATGGTTAATGAAAGAAATTATAGAGCTTAATAGGAAAGCTACGCCTTATCTGTAGTTATGAACTATTATAAAGAAACTTTTGTATGCCGATGAAAGTTGTTCTATGACAGTTAACTTTTTGGGATCAATATTTTTTTTGCATACATTCATCATTCATTTCATAATTTTCTTTATGAATTATTTTATTAAGATAAAATTCATTAATTAAAATTTGGAAAAAATAATATCAAAAGATTTTTCAATCGCAGTTATTCTGGCCAAAAGAGAAATACAACATCACTACGGTACTAGACAAGCTACTAAGAGAATTATGGAAGATAAAATACAACGTATTGAGGAACAGCATAATAAAGAGCAAGCAGAAATGAGAATGAAGCTGGAGAAAATTGAAGCCAATATTGCAAATTCACAAGATAGTATGATGCAGAAAATAGAGGATATGTTTAAAAGGCAGGCTATCAGTGGAAAAATGCAGGAAAATCCTGTATCTTTCGACCAAGAACCCATATATCCTCTAGGTTTTCCACCAGAACCAATTTATCACTCTGGTACTACACCTATACAAATCAATGCTCGTACATCTGCATTACAAGAAGCCAAACCACATGAAAATCAACAAGTGGATCCTGCATCTTCAAGCAAAAATCCGCTTATATCAGATGTGAAAATAGGGGATCTTAATACTGATCATTTGATCCCAGATTTGAATGAGCTGAATAAGAAACAAAAAGTAAATGAAGAACTGACCAGACAGATCAAGAGCTTAGAAGAACGAATGAAATCTGTGGAAATAACTGAATCATTCTATGGGTTTGACGCTAGTGAGTTGAGTTTGGTTCCAGACCTAATCCTCCCCATCAAGTTCAAGGCTCCCGAATTTGATAAATATGATGGTACTACATGCCCTTCATCCCACATTACTATGTTTTGTCGAAGAATGGCAGGATATGTGAAGGACGAGAAATTGTTAATTCACTGCTTTCAGGATAGTTTGACAGGACCGGCTTTAAAATGGTATACTCAATTAACCAAAGCCAACATTAGATCCTGGAATGATCTGGCTAAAGCATTTTTAGAGCAGTACCGCCATGTAACAGACATGGTTCCTGATAGATGGACTCTCCAAAATTTGGAGAAAAAGAATAATGAAACATTCAGACAGTATGCCCAGAGATGGCGTGATACAGCAGCCCAAGTTCAACCACCTTTGTCAGAAAAAGAGGCCACAGTAATATTTGTTCATACATTGAAGGCTCCTTATTTAAATCATCTAATGGGGAATGCAACCAGAAATTTTGCAGATTTGGTCATTTCTGGAGAACTCATTGAAAATGTCTTGAAAAGTGGCAAAATTGAATCAAATGAGGGGTCTAGTTCCAAAAGACCTACGTACCGGAAAAAGGAGAATGAAGTCAACAATGCCAATTCTTACAGCAAGGATTCATCGAAAAGTGTTACAATAACCCAGCCAAGGGTTAAGAAAGAGGAAACAAACACTAATCGAACAGATTCCAGAGGATCTCGAAAGGAAAATGAAAGGTTATCTTTTACACCTTTACCAGTACCATATGCTGAGATCTATGATTCACTGTTAAAAGCAGATGTCATACGGCCTTATCCTTTGGTTCCCATGCAACCACCATTCCCTCCTTGGTATGATACAAAGGCACATTGTGTTTACCATGAAGGAATCATGGGTCATTCTATTGAAAACTGTTTGGCATTCAAAAGGGTGGTTCAAAATTTGATCAACACTGGGAAGTTGGAATTCAATACACCATCTGCATCAAATCATCCATTGCCAAATCATGGAGATAAAAACGTGAATGCAATTCAAGAAGAGAACAGAAAGAAAGCAAAAACTGACATTTCTGAAATTAAATCTCCGTTTGTTTGGGTATTCCAACAACTCTCTTTAGCCGGTATAATTCCACAACAATTCAGGCCAAAGCAGAATGAAGGCAAGAATTATTGTGAATATCATCAGGAGAAAGGGCATAAAATTCAACTATGTCCTGAATTTAGGGATTTGGTGCAAAAATTAATGAACAACAGAGAAATAGAATTCTTTGAAGAAGAACCAGAGAAAAAAGAAGATGATGTTTGTTCATCAGAGGATTCTAAACCTAATCAAAGAATAAATGATCCTGTGATCATTAATGTGAAATCATCTACGACGATTCCTTCACCAATAAAGCCGAAAGTAGTTATCACCACTCCTCTACCATTTCCATACAAAGATACCCGCAGGGTACCTTGGAATTATTCTACCAATATTTCAATGGTAGGAGGATCTGATTCTCTAGAAAAAACAGAAGAGAAAATACAGAGTTTGGATACAACATCGACGTCTGAAGCAATAAGCGAAGTTGGTTTCTTTACGAGAAGTGGGAGATGTTACTCTCCCAAAACATCCAATGCTTCAGAACAAGTGAAAGCAAAAGGAAAAGCCATGGTAATACCTCAGAAGGTATTTGAGGATGAATCCCCTCCAGCATTCAATGAGCATGTGACAGAAAAACAAGCTCAAGAATTTTTGAAATTCTTGAAACATAGTGAATATAGTGTGGTTGAACAACTACACAAACAACGAGCGAGAATTTCTATTTTTGATCTATTGATGAATTCAGAAGCACATAGAAATGCTTTGATGAAAATTCTCAATCAAACATTCATCCCTGAAGATATATCCCTCAATAAACTTGACAGAATTGTGGGACATATAGCCGCTGACAATTACATAACGTTCACGGATGATGAAATACCAGAAGGCGGAATGGGGTCAGTAAAAGCTTTGAACATCACGACACATTGTCATGGTCATGTGTTGCCAGGAGTATTGATTGACAATGGATCCGCTCTCAACTTGATGCCTCTAGTCACACTTCAAAGAATGCATGTGGATCAATCACACATGAAGAGTTATCAGAATGTAGTACGAGCATTTGATGGTACTCAAAAAGAGGTGCTTGGGAAAATGGAAATACCGTTGTTAATTGGACCAGTCGTGTACAATATTGACTTTGTGGTGATGGACATCCACCCTACATATAATTGTCTATTAGGGAGGCCATGGATTCATTCAGCTGGAGCCGTTCCTTCTTCATTACATCAGAAATTGAAATTTGTTGTTGATGGACAACTAATATGCGTAGGTGCTGAAGAAGAAATCATTGCATCTGTAACAAGCGATGTTCCATATATCGACACCAATGAAGATGCTCTTGAATGCTCTTTCCGAGCTCTTGAATTTGTAAATGCAACCTTTATTACAGAAGGAAGCAAAATTCCATATCCCAGATTGTCTGATTGCACAAAGATGACGGTACAACAAACTTTAGGCATCGGAGCTAAAGCTGGGAAAGGTCTAGGAAAGAATCTTCAAGGGATTTCAGTTCCTGTCAGTATACAGATGAAGAAAGATCGTTTTGGGCTTGGGTTTAAGCCTAATTTTCAGCAAAAGAACAAAGAGATGAAAAGAAGATGTGAAGACAGAAAGGCAAAATTGAAAGGAGGAGAAATCCTTTGGAAACACATGTCATTCCCACAGTTGAAGACCATATTCAGATCAGGGGGAACAATTAATGTAGAATAGCAGCTTGTTGAAGCCTTTAAAGAAGAAAAGTTGACGAAAGATCAAGACATAGTTGAAGAAGCTATGAATGGATTATTTATCAACATGATCATGAATGACAACAAGACTGGCAAATACTTGGATAAGATTCGCCCATGTTTTCCTGGAGAAACACTCAACAATTGGACCACTGAAGATCTTCCTATAGTTTTTAATATTAACGCAGAGTAATATTCAGAACTAATCTTTATGTTTAGCTCAAAAATATGAAAACTTTTTGTTATCTTGTAAAAGAAATTATGTTAATTATAAGGAATTTTCTTTAAAATTTTCAGATGGCAATCATTCTTTACATTTTATTACATTTATTTATTTCATAAATTTACTATATTCTTTCGGAAATATGTCCGACTTAAATTTGCAGGTGTCACCATGTTTATAGCATGTTTATTCCTAGATTTAATCCAGTGATAAATTTAGAGCAGCCTATATGTCTGGAAGAAATCAATGGGTGTGAGGATGAACTGGAATGTGATGTTCCTACTGAACTATTAAGATTGGTAGAAAAAGAAGACAAACAAATTCTACCCCACAAAGAAGAGGTTGAGACTGTGAATTTGGGAACAAATGAAGAAATAAAAGAGGTGAAAATTGGTACTACTCTGACCATCCAGATAAAACAAGAATTGATAAATCTCCTTCAAGAGTTCAAAGATATCTTTGCCTGGTCTTATCAAGATATGCCTGGTTTAAGCACAGATATAGTGATACACAAGCTTCCAATCAATCCAGAATATAAACCGGTCCAACAAAAGCTCAGACGAATGAGGCCAGAAATGTTGTTGCAAATCAAAGAATAAGTAATGAAACAGATCAATGCAGGTTTCCTACAGGCATCTAAATACCCAGAATGGGTAGTCAACATTGTTCCCGTACCAAAGAAAAATGGGAAAGCTCGAATGTGTGTGGATTACAGAGATCTCAACAAAGCTAGTCCGAAAGATAGCTTTCCCTTACCCCATATAGACACATTGGTGGACAATACTGCAGGGCACGCATGGTTTTCATTTATGGATGGCTTTTCAGGATATAATCAGATAAAAATGAATCCTAAAGACATGGAAAAAACAACATTTGTAACCATGTGGGGCACATTCTGTTATAAAGTGATGCCATTTGGATTGAAAAATGCAGGTGCAACATATCAAAGAGCCATGGTAACTTTGTTTCATGACATGATGCACAAAGATATTGAAGTATATGTAGATGACATGATTGCCAAATCCCGAACTGAAGAAGAACATATTCACAATCTGAGGAAGCTTTTCCAGAGATTGAGGAAATATCAATTAAAGCTCAACCCCGCTAAATGCACTTTTGGAGTAACTTCTGGGAAACTTTTGGGATTTGTAGTCAGCAAAAAAGGAATCGAGATTGATCCAGATAAAGTCAAAGCAATTCAAGATCTTCCACCACCCAATACAAAAAAAGAAGTTCGAGGCTTTTTGGGAAGATTAAATTATATATCTCGGTTCATTTCTCAATTAACTGACAAATGTGATCCAATGTTCAAATTACTTCGAAAGAACAATCCTGAAGTCTGGAATGAAGAATGTCAAGAAACTTTGGATATTATTAAGAAATATTTATCCAATGCCCCAATTTTAGTATCACCAATGCCTGATAAACCATTAATTCTCTACTTGACCGTCTTCAAAAATTCGATGGGATATGTACTAGGACAGCATGATGAATCTGGAAGAAAAGAAAAAGCTATTTATTATCTGAGCAAGAAATTTACTGATTGTGAAATTCGATATCCACCAATACAAAAATTATGTTGTGCTTTGGTGTGGACTACTCGAAGACTCAGACAATATATGCTATACCATACTACTTGGCTGATATCAAAACTTGATCCTTTGAAATTCTTAATGGAATCACCAGCTCTGACAGGCAGAATGGCTAGATGGCAGATGTTATTATCTGAGTTTGATATTGTATATGTCAACCAAAAAGCAATAAAAGGAAGTGTAATAGATGATTTTCTGGCCAGTCGTGTATCAAATGATTATAAGCCTTTGAACTTCAATTTTCCCGATGAAGATTTGTTGTGCATATCCATGAATGAAGAAGTCAGAAAAAATGATGAATTATCAACTTGGAAGCTTTACTTTGACGGAGCATCCAATGCTTTGGGACGAGGAATCAGGGCAGTGTTAATTTCTCCAGAAAATATTTATTATCCCTTTACAAGTAGACTGGAGTTCTTTTGCACCAATAACATGGCGGAATATGAAGCTTGTGTCATGGGATTGAAAGCAGCTATAGAAAGAAAAATCAAATGTCTCAAGATATATGGAGATTCATCTTTAGTGGTGTATCAATTGCGAGGAGAATGGGAAACAAAAGATCCCAAATTATTGGAATATCGAAATTTTACCCTCGAATTAGTGAAAGAATTTGAGAGAGTTAGCTTCAATTATCTCCCTCGAGAAGAAAATCAAATGGCAGATGCTTTGGCTACATTAGCTGCTATATTTCAGGCAACTAAGAAAGTTGATATGATGCCAATCAAAATGCAAGTATATGAAATTCCTGCACATTGTTATAGTGTGGAAGAAGAGGTAGATGGTAAACCATGGTATCATGATATTCTGCAATATATCAAAAATCAAAGTTATCCACCAAATGCATCAGAAATTGATAAAAGAACCTTGAGAAGAATGGCTGCTGGATATTTTCTTGATGGAGAGATTATGTATAGAAGAAGCAATGATCAAATGCTATTGAGATGTTTAAATACCAGCGAAGCTCGAAATGTCATTGAAGAAGTACACAGTGGAATATGTGGAACACATGCAAATGGTCTTTCTATGGCCAGAAAAATAATGAGATATGGATACTATTGGGCTACCATGTACACAGATTGCATTGATTATGCAAGGAAATGTCATAAATGCCAGATATATGCAGATAAGATTCATGTACCCCCATCTCCTTTACATGTAATGACAGCACCCTGGCCATTTTATATGTGGGGAATAGATGTCATTGGAGCAATCACACCAAAAGCATCGAATGGACATTGTTTCATCCTTGTGGCAATTGATTATTTTACCAAATGGGTTGAAGCTGCTTCATATACCAATATTAAGAGGTCCACAGTCTGCAAATTCATAAAGAAAGAGATAGTTTGCCGGTATGGCCTACCAGAAAGGATCATTACAGATAATGCTCTGAACCTGAACAACAAAATGATGACCGAACTTTGTGCGCAGTTTAAGATCAAACATGCAAACTCAGTGGCATATCGTCCAAAGATGAATGGGGCAGTTGAAGCAGCAAATAAGAACATCAAGAGAATCATTACAAAGACCACTGAAACTTACAAAGATTGGCACGAAAAGTTACCTTTTGCTCTAAATGCATACCGAACTACTGTTCGAACATCTACTGGGGCAACGCCTTTTTCTTTAGTCTATGGGATGGAAGCAGTCTTACCAATTGAAGTTGAGATTCCATCGCTTCGAATATTGAGAGAAATAAAATTGGATGAATCTGAATGGATCCAAGCTAGATTTGATCAATTGAACCTTATTGAGGAGAAAAGATTGAAAGCTATTTGCCATGGACAGATGTATCAAAAACGGATGATGAAGTCTCATGACAAAAAAGTACATCCAAGAGAATTCCAAGAGGGTGATCTAGTACTAAAAAAGATCTTGCCTATACATAAAGATTTCCGTGGGAAATGGATGCCTAATTGGGAAGGGCCATACGTTGTAAAAAAGGCCTTTTCCGGAGGAGCATTGATCTTAGAAGAAATGGATGGAAAAATTCTGAAAAATCCAATAAACTCGAATTCTGTCAAGAAATATTATGCTTGAAGAAAAAATGAAGAAAAAAAAAAGAAAAAAAAAAAAAGAAAAAAAAAGAGAAAAAAGAAAAAGGAGGGTCAAGGTGAAAACCCGCAAAGGGCATCTTGTAACCAAAGGAAGGATTTGAGTTGAAAACTTGAAAAGGCGGCTCAAATGCAGGTTGATATTAGGCATCTGCCAATTGAACCCTCTTAAGATTTTGACAGTTTGGGAGAAACTTCACATCTACAAGCATTTCGACAACGTTTGAGATCTTCCAGACAAAAGCTTACATCATTTCTCTAAATTGTGTCAACTTGATTAATTTAGAAATACTTATGCTAATAATTTGTTGAGACATTTGAATTTTTATCAATCTTATGTTTGTCATAAATTTTGAATACAATTCTATCTATTTCAAGTTCAATTTATTTGATATTCAATTTATTTTCGAAAATTCAATTTATTCTTCTATGAATTAACATAATTTTGAAATAATTTAAAGATTTCTGAATATCACTTTATGTTAATATTTTTAAAAAACATGGAATACGAAATAAACAAATCATCATCATCTTAAAGCCATGAACATTAAGATTGTTACACGGGATGCTACCGACAACAAGGTCGAATCCGCCAAATCTACTCATCAATTGCTCCAACTGATCACCATTCAGTTCTTGCACCTCTGTTTTCAAAGATATACTAAGACAGTAGAAGGCGATCTTTGTAGCACTGATTCCAGCAAAAAGAAACAAGACATTGATATCACTGGGAAACATATCTCTATACAGATCCTTGTGTATGGTTTTTAAAGAAACCTAGAAGCATTTCCACCTCATCAGGTTCAAGTGAAGCAACTTTATTCCTTCCAACCCATACTAGATTCCATTTTCAGCACTCATCAAGAACATACTTCTGGACACTCGAAGGTGGCTCATTGTCATAAGCTTCAAGAGCCTTACAGATCCTTTCTGTCAATTTGGCACGTCCTGTACATGTTTATAAACAGTTCAACTTTGTTCTTGGATCACATGAAAGCCATCATTTCTTTGTCAATGGAAAAGCATCAGTACATGGAGGAAGCAGAATAAGAGAAAATATGTTCTTAATTGGCAGAATTATGAATATAGCCCTTTTCAGTGTAGTAGCATGGAAATGCTTCGAATCTACAAATTCTGGCTCTACATCAAATAAGTATTGTGATATCCTAGACCAATCATTGAATTTAGAAGATGAATTTGCCAATAGCATCTTCTGGAAGTGTTCTTTGAGTTATCTGATCTGGTTGGCAGAACCAATCATTGAATTTAAAAGATGAATTTGCTCATAGTAGAAATAAGGAGACTCAATAGCATCTTCTGGAAGTGTTCTTTGAGTTATTTGATCTGGTTTGGTAAGAACTACAGAACCAATCATTGGAATTAAAAGATGAACTGCATGATCGTCTTCATTAAGAAGTTTCTTTTCAAGCTTCTCTTGCTTATTCCTTTAAAAAATCATAGCCCAAGTTTCGCCTTTTCTTGTAATTGGGATCATTGCATAATGGCTTCCCATCTTGTACCGGAAGAAATGTGTCAGTAACATTAGTCATGTGAGCAGCACATATAAAATTTGCCAATTCTGCAATTGATGAATCTGGACCACGTCTCTACATGGCTATTGAAGCTTCAGCCTTTGAGAATCCCATTTTTGTCAAGTATAACAGTTTATTCTCTTCATCAGAATCAGAATTCAAGATTTCTTGGTATTAGAAGAACTATCGATATCTGTGAAATCATCTTGAAAGGTCACTTCATAATCAGATGAATTGTTATCAGAATCAACATGTTGCCTGAATGCAAGCTTTTCAAGAGCCTATACTATTGAGTTTTATTCTCAAGAGGTTTTGTGACATTATATCTACATCTGCATTTGTCAAGGATGATAGATTCTTTGTTTTGAAGAAGAAAGATCTATTGGGTTTTTACAATTGAAGAAATACTCAATTCACCAATCTGAAATCAAACAACTTAACATTCATGCATCATATTTAGGCATTTGCAAAAATAGATGCATTTTCATTCATTTTTATTCTTGTTAAAATTTTAACAGGAATTTCAAAGATTTTAGCAAAGATTCAAATCCATCATTTGATGGATCAGCTTTTCCAAAGAAAGTTCATAATGAGAAGAACTCATCTGAAGAAGGAAGAAGAAGTTCATAATGAGAAGAACTTGTTCAACCTTTTACATGAATTCATCAATTGATGGATCAGTATTTCCAGAAAAAGTTCATAATGAGAAAAACTCATCTGAAGAAGGAAGAAAAAGTTCATAATGAGAAGAGCTTGTTTAACCTTTTGCTCAAATCCATCATTTGATGGATCAGATTTTCCAGAAAAAGTTCATAATAAGAAGAACTCATCTGAAGAAGGAAGAAGAAGTTCATAATGAGAAGAACTTGTTCAACCTTTTACATGAATTCGTCAATTGATGGATCATCTTTTCCAGAAAAAGTTCATAATGAGAAGAACTCATCTGAAGAAGGAAGAAGAAGTTCATAATGAGAAGAACTTGTTCAACATTTTGTTTGAATTCATCATTTGATGGATCAACATTGCCAGGTAGAGTTCATAATGAGAAGAACTCGTCATCTGAAGAAGGAAGAAGAAGTTCATAATAAGAAGAATTTGTTCAACCTTTTGCTCAAATCCATCACTTGATGGAGCAGCTTTTCCAGAGAAGTTCATAATGAGAAGAACTCATCTGAAGAAGGAAGAAGAATTTGTTCAACTTTTTGCATAATTCTATCACAGAAGGAGATAGATTAGCATCAGCCTTTCTAGAAAAAGTTCATAATGAGAAGAACTCATCAAAAGCTTATTCAACCTTTTGAATGACTCTATCACAGAAAGAAAGAGGTCAACATCATCCCCAGCAGAAAGTTCATAATGAGAAGAACTCATCTGAAGAAAGAGAAGAATTTATTCAATATCTCCATTATGATCAAGTGAAGCCAAATGGATAAAAAATTTTATTATCTTTTCATCTTTGCCCTATTCTTGTTAACACAAGAATGAGCAAAGAGGGGCAGCTGAAGATACTAATTTTTTAGCCATATTATAAATATTATTATCATTGTTATTATAATAATAATAATAATAATAATAATTATTATTATTATCATTATTATTATTATTATTATTATTATCATCATCATTATTATTATTAAATATATATTAAATACATATATAAATAATATTAAATTACAAAGCCCAATCAACCGGCCCAAAACCCAAACCAAACTGAAACCCAAAACATTTAGGGTTTTAGTTAGGGTTTCCTAACCCTAATCCCATGCTCAGCCGCCTCTAGCCAGCCGCCTCAGACTGACCGTTGGATCTGGTATGATCCAACGGTCCAAGAGCCTCCAGATGGAAACCCTAGGGTATGATACCCTAGGGCCGCACGGCCGCCGCCGCTGCTCCAGCCGCCTCCGCCGCTGCCACGTCCCAAACGAAGGCTCCAGAAGCTCCAACGCCAGCCGTCCACGCCATGGCTAAGGGGTGAGTCACCACTGGTAGTCCGGTGACTCACCGAAACCCCCTCTTCGGACCGGTCTGATGGCCACACCGGTGGTGGCTATAAAAGCCACCACCCGAACCTGCAAGAAAAGAAAATGGGGACAGAGACAAAAAAGAGAGACAGAAACGAAGAGAAGAGAAATACAGAGAAACAAAATAAAAAAAAGCTACCAACGATCTCAACAACAACGCAGAAAAAAAATAGAAAAGAAAGAAAAAGGAAGAAGAAAAACTTATCGAGGAAGCCGACCACCGGATCTCACCAAAACCTTCGACAAACCGAAGGTATATTTTTTAGATTTGCTCCGATCGGGAGCCGTTTAAAAGAAAAGATTATCGGAACCGTCATTAGGACGGTCCGATCTACATTTCAGTGTAAAAAAAAATATTCCGGCCACCAGATGTGGTGGCCGGCGGCGGACTTGACGGTGGTCGGCGGCAGAAGAACACCGGTTGACGGTGGCCGGCCGGCTGGCTTCTCTCTGTTTTAGAGAGAAGCGACAGAAAAATTCTCTCTCTCAGAGAAGAGAGAGAGAAGAAAAATAAAGAAATGAAGCTGGCCCTTCGGGCCAGCCGGTTTTGGACCTTATATAGGCCTTCCCGAACGACGTCGTTTCGGGAAGGACTATGCGTGTAATTAGATAATAGTTAAACCCCATCCGCCGTCCTCCGAACTTGTAAACTTTACATTTTAGTCACTAAATTGAATTCATAATACTTTTAATTTATCTTGAAATTTTAATTTTATTTATTTTAGTCCTTTATATTAAAATAATATATTTAGGATAAATAACAGATTTAATCCCTTAATTTTAATAAATAATATTTTAATCCCTAGTTTATATTTTTAATTTATTTTATTATAATATCTGAATTTTAGATAATTTTATTTTAGTCACTAAATAGATAAAATAAAGAAATAGCATGTTTAATCCCTAATATTTTGATTAATTATGAATTAGGTTTTTAATTTTAATTTTACTTTTACTATAATTTAGTCATTTATTTTAAATATTTTTAGCATTTTATTGTGTTTAAATATATAACTCTAATGGTATTTTTATTTCAATTTTACTTGTTTATATTTTTAAATATTTTTATGTATTCCTAAATATATATATAATAAATAGTAATTAATTTTTTTAATATTTAATATCGAAGAAAAGGACAGTCTTAATACAACTGGATGTCCTATTCTGATATTTTAAAATTAAAAATTAAACAATATTATTTAAATTAATATTTATCAATATCAAAGAAAAGAGCTGTCTTAAGGCACCTAGAAGTTCTTTTCTGATATTTTTAAATAAATAAATATTTTTTTTATATAATTTGGAAATAATAGGATTATAAATTAAATATATTTTTGAATTTTTAAATTTTAATAATAGAGACAATTTATAATTAAAAAGTACCAATTTTGGGCGTTGTAGGGGTGCTAATCCTTCCCTAAACGTAACCGACCACGAATCCCTTTTTATTATTAAAAAAAACGAATTTTTGGTTATAAACGCAGATCAGTTAATTTTTTATTGATGTTTTCTTAAAACTCTTTTAAAGAAAATAATCTTTAGGTATTCGACCTACCTGATCCAAAAGGCCGATGGCGACTCCCAAATTATTTTCAAAATTATTTATTCACATCAATTTCCCTGCCAAGTATAATATTTCGTGCCCGGACGAAAACCGGTTACGACAATTAGTATTACTGAAGTTTTCATTGTATAAAAATGTTAGATAAAATAGGGTTTTGTCAAAACCCTATTTTAAAATAAAAAAATTATAAATTAATTTAATTAATTTAAGGACCAAATTGCAAGTTTTCAAAACTTACAAACTGGTTTAAAATATGTAGGAAGTTTATAGACTTAACCCTTAATTTATCCATTTTTGATCGGTAGAGGAAAAATAAAATGTGGAAAATGTGGATGAGGGGTTTCGAACTCCCATTTGACTCGTCGTCGACCGACAACCAAAACCCAAGCACCACTGTAACGTGATTCGTCGTCAATCAACGTGAATCGACGTTTGAATCACCACCGAAAACCCCTAGCGGCTCAGTTTTCACTCGATTGTTGCCGATCTAGCCGTCCTCTTGCATCACCGCCCTCGCCATTGAATTCTCCACCTCTGTGCGCTCAAAACCCAGCTGGTGGTTTACTTCGACGTCACCAGTTTCGTTCGTCCGCTGTCGATGTAAGCGTTTTGGCCTTTTTGTTTTTTATTCTGACAATTTTAGTTGTTTTGAGTGTTGATTTGGCTTGGTAATGTTGATTGGGTGTTTTTGGAGTAATTAGCTTCCACCTCGACCCCGTCGCCGCCGCCTCGTACGCGTGGGACTCCTCCTCCAGCCATGTCCCTTATAGAAACGGTCCATGTAGACTGAACCAGCCCAACTAGATCTATTTGATCCGACTTAGTCAAGTTGAATCAAACTGAGTGAACCCGAACCAACCTGAGTCAACTCGCACTGGTCTGAGTCTTGACTTTGACCTAACCATTTACCTGTCCGTTGACTGTTAACTTGCCCGTTGACTTTGACCAAAAAGTCAAATTTTTTGAAAAGTCATATTGTAGACAATCGTTTTCGCTAGATATTTTATGAATTATTATTATTATTTATTAATTAACTTTCTTATTTTAATTTTAATTTTTATTTTTTACAGACTTATTACAACTGGCCCAACAAGCCCATGTCCGAAGCCCGAAATTACATTTACAAACCCATCCAACCCAAACCAAACAGCTCAGCAGGTCCAAACTCCAGCCCAATAAAAATCCAATTAGGGTTTTCTGAAACCTAGTTCCAGCCTCCGCCACCAGCATTAGCCTCTCACCGCTGCCACTGTTCCGATCATTTGTTCCCGGGGATCCAGTCCCCGTTTCAACTACCCCTTGTCAGCAAATCAAGCCAAGCAGTAAATGAAATCAATTAGGAAAATAAAAAAAATCTAAAACCATCATCAACAGTATCCAAATCCATACCAAACTTGTTAAAAAATCAGATTTACTCAGAATGAGATCTAATTTTTAATGAGTTTTCAGAGAAATCATTTCTCTATGGCTTAGCCACACTAAACACACAAAAGGAGAATATAAACAAGATCTGAAAAAGAGAGAGGGGACTCGGCTTTGAAAAAAGAGGGGGTAGAAAATAAAAAAAGGAGGAAAATAAAAGAGGGTTTTCAAAAAAAGTGAGAAAAACAACATATTCAAAAAAGAGAGGAAATAAAAATACTTTACCTTCCCCCGTCAAAGAATTTCGTTACTAGCCTTATGATCTGAACATGTGTAAAACGAAAGTAAACTCATCGTTCCCTAGCCTCGGTCGAGTGGTTGTAGAGGCTTGAGGGAGTCTGTTTTCGGGTTTTGGTAAGGGCTTAGTGCTGGTTTAGGTGAGGGGGTTTAGTTTTAGGTGTTTAGGGGTCTTAGCCCCTCATCGGGGCCGGTAGTAGTGGTGACCAAAACGTTTTGTGAGTTAAAAGAAAAAGAAAAAAGGAAATGAGAAAGAGAAGAGGAGAAGCGACCAATCAAGATAAATGGGAGATAGGGTTCCTTGAAATCCCATAAAGAGGTATATATGTATGACTCAAAACAGCGTTGTTTTAGGTACTAGAGCAACCAGCAGTTCGCGCGTGGGTAAATCACTTGAGGGGGGTCTTTTGGTTTGTAAAATTGTGTTTTAATCCCTATGTAAATTTTTAAGCTTCTTATTTTTGTCTCGTAAGTTTTACGCGTGTTGTATGTTTATCCTTAGGCTTAATTATTTCGAGTTTATGTCAGTTTGTACATTGGACATGATGCTTTCGGATTTTTCATTTTAATCCTTGCTTATTTCAAATACTGTTATGAATGATATGGTTTATTAGCATGCTTAGTCCTTTGTCTTTTGCCATGTTGGGATTTAATCCTTGTTTCGAATGGTTTAAATATGTATTAATCCTTATACTTTATTCTTTCATATATACATATTTATGTATTTATAAAATATTCTATATTGTATATACCTATTTATTTCATTTATTTTTCTTTTTAAATACTATATACAATTAAAACTCTATAAATTAATAATGTCAGGATCGGAGAAATTTATTAATTTAGAGAGTTATTAATTTATCGATAAATTAATAATTATTAATTTAAAGAGTTTTTAAGTAATTATACTGTACATACCAAACAAAAAGACAAATTAGTCTATGCCTCTTAGAATTACGTTGCAGCGAACCTTGGGACTCAACGTAAATTAGTAACTATGTACTGTGTTCATATGCATTGGAAATCAATAATGACATTTGAAGTACAGTAAATGTAAACAAGAGGAACAAATGTGTTCAATGTATTCTTAAGCAAGTTTGGAATATATAAATTACATGAATGTGTTAGAGTATTCAAACCATATTCTCATCTAAAAGGTGTTGCAAAATCAACTATGTCAGATCAAATACGTAAGGAGTTGTGTGAGTACAAGAGAGATAAACCTGCAAGCGCACAAAAAGACTTGCAGAGATGGCTTGAGGGAAAATTTCAGTTGAAATTTAGTCAAGGAACAATATCAAACACACTTAAGCGGTCAGATGACTATCTCTCTGCTGAAATAGAAAAGGGAATACCAGAGATCAAAAGACACAAACCAGCAAAATATCCTGACATGGAGAAGGTTGTTTATGAGTGGTTTCTCTAACATCAAGAACGTGTGAATATCACAGGAGAATTAATTTTGCAGAAGGCAAGAGATACAATGAAACTCGTGTACCCTCATGATGATTCAGATTTTAACTTCTCTATAGGATGGGTTGGGAAATTCAAGCACCGACATGGCATAAAGTCATTTCTTCATTTTGGCGATAGTGGGTCTGTTGATGTACAAGACATGGAGCAGAAATTGGTATCGATTCGGGAGAAAATTGATTAGTTCCCTATGAAAGATGTTTTCAATATGGATGAAACTGGGTTGTTTAATAGGCTACAAACTGATCATTCACTGGAAACAAAACAACTTGAAGGAAGAAAACAAGATAAAGAAAGGCTGACGGTAGTTATTTGTTGCAATGAAGATGGCTCTGAAAAATCCCTCTATGGATTATTGGGAAATATGCAAAGCCTCGTTGCTTCAAGAATGTCAACATGAATAGCTTGGATTGTCAATATCAAGATAACAAAAAAGCATGGATGACTAGTGTGCTTTTTGATGAATATGTTCGTCCATTTGACCAAATGATGCATGGTAGAAGAGTTCTACTTGTGGTGGATAATTGTCCAGCACATCCAAGAAATATTGAAGGGCTAAGAAACGTTGAGTTGTTCTTCTTGCCACCCAACATGACATCAAAGATTCAACCTTCCGATGCTGGGATAATAAGAGCTTTCAAGATGCATTACCGTAGAAGGTTTTACCGCAAAATATTGGAAGGTTATGAGGTGGGAAAATCTGATCTAGGGAAGATAAATGTCCTTGATGCTATCAATTTGGCAATCCCAGCTTGGACGATAGATGTTCGAAAAGAAACAATAACGAATTGCTTCCGACACTGTAAAAATTCGTTCAGCTAGTGACATTGCAAGAAATTTGGATGAATCCACTTTTGATGAAGAAACTCAAGACCTCGAGACTATGATCAATCAATGTGGCTATCGTAATAAGATGGATATCGACAATCTAATGAACTACCCATGTGAAAATGAAGCATGTTCGGAGGTTCAGAGTTTAGAAGATATTATGGGTACTATCATTGAGAATAATGTAGAGGATGACGGCGAAGATGATACGGTGTCTTTGGAGCCTGTTACGCGAAAGGAAGCACTTATGGCGTCGAACACTCTTCACAATTTTATGATACAATACAAAAATACAACACATGAGCTATTGGATGCAATAAGAAAAGTTAGAGATGAGCTCCAAATAGACTTGAACTTTAAAGGAAAACAGACAACTATTGAATCATATTTCAATAGAGTGTAATATATTTTTTTCAGTTTCTATGAATTATTAATTTATGATTTTCTTGGGACCGAAAATTATAAAGGGATCTCACGAAAAATTATTATCTTATTATTTTATCGAGTTTTTCAATTTTTTACATTGGCCCAAGTCGGGACCGAACAAATTTATTATTTTAGAGAGTTTATTAATTTACAGAGTATTAATTTAAAGAGTTTCTACTGTATATATATATATATATATGTGTGTGTGTGTGTGTGTGTGCGTTTTGCATTTTTTTATGTATAATAATTATTTCTAACCTAAGTTAAAAATATATATAAAAGCATACAAATTTTTTGATGTTAGTTTTTATGGGTTTTAAATTTATACATATATGTTATATTATTAATCTTTTCTTCCTAAGTGTAATATACTTTGATAACTAATATGATACATATATATATTGTATTATTATTTTTATGCATGTTATGTATGTAAATATGTAATTTGGTGCATATCGGTCTAGGTTCTATTTTAATTAAATTGCATGAAAAATATATGAAACCTTATAAGCATTACTTAACTCGAATCAAAATAGGTTGGCTAAGGGTAATATTCGTTCATTTTAAGATTATTGTGAAGTGACCGTCTTAACGTATAAGAAAGTCACTTTCAATAATTTTAAAATGAAAGTGTATCCCATAAAGTGACACAAATAAATTGATTATGGTTAAAATTTGGGATTAAGAAAAAAATATGTTCTTTTAATTAAATTCACGAAGAAAAGACTGTTAGATTGAATATAAGGTCTCATCTCAATGTATTTAAATAATTGAACATCCTTATTATCATCAAAGGTTTGTAAAATAATTAGTTAATCATATTTGTTTGACATATGTATTTAATTATCATTTTATTTTTGTATATATTTTTAATGGGATCTCAAAATAAATAGCACTCGTATTAATATTGAATTTTAGGACGAAATAGTAATATTTCTTTATTTCGATTGGAGTAAAAGTTTACTGCTTTAACGCATAAGAGATTGATTCTTCTCGATAGGAAATAATTAAATATTATTGTGTTTCATCCTAAAATTCAAAGAATATTATTTGTATGGGATCTTAAATTAAATTAAACTAGAATTTGTAAATTTAATTGCAAATATAACTAATTAATCGACTATGTACCGATTTAGGGCGCTGTGGGGATGATAATCCTTCCCCACGCGTAACTGACTCCCGAACTCAAATTTTTGGTAACGCATACCGTAAAATTATTGTTTAAATTAAAATTAATATTTTTATTAAAATGACAAAT
The DNA here is from genome assembly GCF_006381635.1 of Hibiscus syriacus. NCBI lineage: Eukaryota > Viridiplantae > Streptophyta > Magnoliopsida > Malvales > Malvaceae > Hibiscus > Hibiscus syriacus. Next base: position 6,747,409 of record NW_024063533.1, on the reverse strand, counting down.
ATGTTTTTAGGTGCCCAATCACATCCTAATCAAATCTTGGTGGCGACTCCTCAAACTATTTTTATTATTAAAGGGCAAAACCAATTTTTTTGAGACGAGATCTTTTAAAAATCACATTTTAAAAAATTAAATTTGTTTTCTGAAGAAAAATCATTTCAACAGCTTGGTGAATGCACTAGGGACTTTTTTTATAGGGTCATGCCATTAGTCAATTAATTAATTGTCTTTACGATGAAAATTATAAATTCTTCTTAATTTAACCTTTGATCCCTTGTGTGGTTTTAAATAAATTTTTGTTTGTAATTTGATTAATCACTAAATAGTTGTACTAATTTGTTTGCTAATATTTTCAGATTAAATAAATGTTCAAGATTTTTGATAATTCTATTTTGTGTTGTTTGTTTTGTTTTCGCTTTTCCTCAAACACTGCATAACTGCATTTGCATAACATGAGCTAAAACCTCGTTCCATCCTATTTATGTAGGAGCGAGAAACTACTCCCTCGTGTGGTTTTCACCTCTGTGTGGGATAATGGATCACTCCTAGGGCCCACATCTTATGGTCATCATGATGGTTTTCACCTCCGTATGGACATAAATAGGTGTGTCCCCTCGAATTGAACTCGATCTGAAAGCCTGTGATGGGCCAGGACTAAGGGTCTAGCAACCTAAAGGGCATCGACAAGGACAATTCGAGAACCTTGTACTTTAGAGTCGAACCCATCATATAGTGAACCTAGAACCCAGATAGAGCCTAACCCAGACCTTAAGAATCCCGTGGGGAGAGTACATAAGTAAAATCTCTTTAGAGTCTTTTAATTTTTATTGCTTCGAATAAATGTATGCGAACTAGAGATCATACATATAGGTTTATTTTTTCGAATAAGCATGCGAACTAGTTGTCATAAGGTTAGGATTTTCTATAAACAAAGCATGCAGGTAGAAATCATGTTTGGGTAGGATCTGTTAAAGCATGATTGGGTAACCAACATGTGGGGTAGATTTTATTAACAAATTGTATTATGTTCGATTAATTTCTTGATGATTACTGACTAATTTTCTTTTGTCATTTTATTCTATTTTGCTTTCATTTTTGCATTACACTATTCATTCCATGGTGTTGATCCGTGATCGATGTCCATATAGAAGGCTAGTAATATGGAACGAAGGATTCAAAAAGAGGTAGAAAACAATGCAGATGTTATGAGATGGTCCGAGCAGTCCCAACTTACAATGGAGATAGCTTACAGCCTGGATACGTGTCAGATCTGATTGGGTACACACACATCAATGTCCGTCAAAATGACCTGAGCGAGTTGAAAAAAATATGGGGAAAATGGGAAGTAGCCGATAAGCAGTTGTTTTATCAACTCAATGGTGACATCTATTATCTCCTGGATGTTCCGATTGATTGAAATTTGTTTAGGGCTCTTGAGCAGTTCTGGAATCCTACTTATAGTTACTTTACTTTTGGTTGAGTAGATATCACACCTCCCATAGAGGAGTACCATACTTTGATTCATTGTCCGAGATTCCAAGTAGAAAAGGTTTACACCAAGTTGCCAAACAATCATTCTTTTAATAAGAAAATGATTTTAATGACCAGTATGTGTGAAGAATGGGTCGTAAGAAGCATGAAAAAGAAAGGAGATAGTGAATACATTACCTGGACCGCTCTAAGAGAAATAATTGACCATCATCCTGATAAGAGAAAGAAGATTAACCTGTTTGCTTTGGGTATTTATGGGCTATTCATATTCCCGAAGGTCCTGGGGCATGTTGATGTGTTAGTGGTTGATTTGTTCGAGAGATTGGACACACATATGGATCCAGTTCTAGCTATTTTGGCAGAGACATTCTTTTCCTTAAATTTCTGCAGATGAGAAGGAGAATGATGCTTCATAGGGTGCGCACCACTGCTACTAGTTTGGATCATTAATCACATTAAACACGTCGAGAGGGCACCTGGTCGAGTGTTTCTAGAAGGGTTTTCGCCTTTGAAGGATTTCCTTTCTCGAGAATGGCCTGAGGATTTCACTAAAGAGAAATCGATGGTTATCTTCAAAGATATTTGAGATAGTGATATATTATGGCGACCTTTATGAAATATCTCTGCAGACATACTTTATAGGTGTGGAGAACGAGATTGTGTTCTGTTGCCATTCGTACGGGGTTCTGTATGATATGCTCCTTTAATGGTTTCCAGGCAATATGGGTCAAGATAGTCTATTTATGCAACATGTGATTTATTAGGGTCAGAGTTTGCGTTCAAAGGAGAGCAGTACAAAAGTAATGTCAAAGGAGTCGCTGATTCATGGAAGCAAACTCGCCGAGTAAATCTCTTCATTTTCGAATTGAAGCTATCACAAGACTATAAGGAATGAAGAAGTAGCCGAGTTAATGACAATATCCCAATAGTCAATCCCAAAAATACTTATCCCATGGAAGAACATCTTAGAGTGACACCATCTCCGTTATAATTAGCTAGGCATGATTTTGAGGTTGAAAGAAGATAATAGAAGGAAACATTACAGAAAATGGAGGATGAGGTGTACCAAAAAGGACTATAAATTGATATCTAAAAAAGGTCGAGCTGATCGGATTGAAAAAATAGAAAAATAACTCAGATTGGATTTTGATGATCTCTAGTTATCATGCCAACGAATGGTAAAAGATCAGATGACCACCAGCTCAAATAAATCACTTGTTGAATGGAGACAGGAAGTGGTAAGTTTAAAAAGAGAAGTTGGGGAAAGTAGCGAAGAGCTCAAGCAAAATAGACATTAGGTAAAGCTACTTTCGAAAGAAAATGGTGTATTAGAGCAACAACTACAAGAGAGTCAGGCCCAAAAAGAGAAATTGAAGGGTAGAGTCTTGAGTTTAGAAACATCTTTATGACAGTATCGAATTCAAGAAGGCATTTTAAACCGTTGAGAAGTTGAAAATTTGAGGAAGCATGTGAATGAACTTGAGGTTATGGTTCAAGATTTTCAGAGAAGGGCGAGTGAACTGTCCATAGTCTCATATGAAGGAGTTATACAATGGCGCCATCATTGGGAACAAGCTAAATGGAGAGTTAAGCAAAGGGATGACCTCATCGCAAGCTACCTGGAAGATGCTCAAGGAGTGACTCAGTACTTAGTTGACTTAGCACACGAAACTGCTACTATAAGAGAAGGATTGGAACCCGAGACTGAAGAAGCTTAGAGGATTTTGGATTTACTTGGGCACATGAAACAATTAGGGTAGATAGCTTAGATCTATATGTGATATGTTTAAGCCTTGTAATCAAACTTCGTTTCTAATATAAAAAGTTATTCTAAGGAATCATTCCAGAATCAACACCTAGCATTGTGCATTTTTATTTTCTGCATTGCATTTACTTTTCATATTGCATTTTATTCATTAATAGTCATATATTTCATATTCATTAATAAAATATCAATATTAATAAAATGATTGTATGTCAGAATACTGAAAACTTCTAAGTATCTATACCATACCCGAAAAAAGGTAATGGATGAGAGAATTGCCCAAATTAAAAGAACCCAACTCGAAATGCAAGAAAGTTTTAGGAAAGCTCAAGAGGAGATGCGTGAACAAATATTGAAAGCACATAATGATATGATGGAAAAACTTGCAAGCTTGTTACAAGTAAATAATATAAATCGGAAAGAGACTCCAATTGTTGGTGATACTATTGAAGAACCTATGTATTCCTCGGGCTTTAAACCACAGGTTGATCATGGAAAGGCTCCAACTGTTGGTTCCATTGAAGAACCCCTATATTCTCCTGGCTTTACACCACTGCATGTTAGAACACAAAAAATGACTGCTCAGCCAGGAAGAGTGCATATAAATTTACCCGATACCTTTGTAAACCCACACCCAGTTGAAGATGTCACAAATTTCGATGATGGGGGTAGAAAAGAGAAAAATAAGCAATTATAGGAGAAATGGAAACAATTGGAAAATAAAATCAGAGCTATGAAAGAAGACACTAGCATGTATGGGATCGATGCCAAAGAGCTAAGTCTAATTCCTGATTTAGTGCTACCTCCCAAGTTCAAAGTTCTGGATTTTAAAAAATTCGATAGCACAAGATGTCCATCTGCTCATGTCACTATGTTTTGTAGGAAAATGATCGGATACATAGGGGATAATCAACTATTGATCAATTGCTTCTAGGAGAGTTTAACAGGTTCAGCCATCCGTTGGTATAATTAGTTGCGCATGACTCGCATTAAGTCCTGGAAGGATTTGGCTAAAACCTTTCTAGAACAATATAAGCATGTGAAAGATGTGAGGCCTAATCAAATCATGATGTAGAGAATGGAGAAGAAATATAATGAAAGCTTTAGACAATATGCTCAGAGGTGGAGGGATGTGGTTGTACAATTTCATTCGTCACTTGAAGAAGAGGAAACCAACATGCTTTTCGTAAACACTTTGAGAGCTCTTTTCAGTGGCCACCTTACAGGAAACTCATCCAAGAGTTTCACTGATTTGGCTACAGCATGAGAGACGATCAAAATGGCGATCAAGAGTGGGAGGCTTGATGGAGGTGAGTTTAGTAAGAATCTGTCAACGAAAAATAAGGACAACAAAGTTAATAATGTGAGAAAGTATGACTCCAATAACATCAATGCGTCTCGACCTCAAGACACAAGATCATACACATAACTCTGCTAGGCATGGAAAAGGGAGCCAAGATAAGAGAGATAAAAGCTTCAGTTTGACCCGATCTCCAAGTATTACAAAGAATTATTTCAGATCTTATATGATAAACATGTTGTGTCACCTTACCATACATCACCAATGCAACCTCCCTACCCTAAATAGTATGATGCTAATACCCAATGTGAATATAACACAGGGGTTCCGATACATTCAATAGAGACTTGCATTGCCTTTAAGAAGATTGTTCAAAGGTTAAGGAAGAAGAATGTCATTAATTTTGGTGATAATGAGCAACCAAATGTGGCTCAGAACCCACTGCCAAAATATACAGGTACAGAGGTTAATGCAATTACTGAAGAAAAAAAAAAGAAAATTATAACGAATGTGAGTGAGGTGAAGTCACCCATTCATTGGATATGGGGCCAGATGACCAAGGTAGGCTTGTTGGTCTCTAAATTGGTTGATAAAAGTAAGCATGCATGTCAATATCACAACTGTAAGGGTAACACCCTTGAGCATCATCACAGTTCTCGAGATCCTTTTAACAGAAGCTACACTTGAGTCACTCTGCGGCGTGCCATCTCAAAAACATTAGTTCTATTGATATCTGAGGATGCCTACTTTATTTTCTTTTACTTTTCCAGTTAAAAGTTTGCCATGTATTTACCAAAAAAATCTTTACGTTTATATAAATAAAAAGTGGTATTTTTTTGTTAACACAATATTTCAAACATCCTAATTTGAAAATAAAAACATGTAGATTAACTTAGGAAACATGAGATCATTGTTTATTATTGTACAAAAAGTTTTGGAAAATAGCAGGTGTTCTGAAGCTGAAAATGGTTTTAGTATGAGGCTTACATGATGATGGGCTACAGAAAATTAAAATCTTGGGCTACATAAAAAGTTCATCAAGTTGGGATAATTCAAGATGTTTGTAGCTAATGAAGTAGCTAGTTATGAATACTGTCTGGGTTCAAGAATGAAGATAATCAAGGTAATCTGATCTGGGTTGTCGGTTGGGGTGAACTGTTGGGGATTTTCATGCCCAAAACTTGACGAAATCACAAGGTGATCGACAAAAGAAAGTTCTCATTTGAAAAAGAAAATACACTAAAATTGTATCATTGCACACATTTTAGGCATAAACAGGATCATGACATTCATAAAATGCATGATGATGATAAATGCAATTGAATACTCACAGGTCTTCCAAAAGAAAGCTGAAGCTTGAAGAACCATATTCCTATATTTGATCTTCCCTAGGGAAAGGGAAAGGTTTAACTGACACTCAAGTCGATGCATATTCCTATATTTAGTGGCTATGAGACAAATTTCCCTAAGAAAAATCGATTTTCAAAGATTATCTTGAATTCCAAAACTTTTATATCTGATCTACATTGAAGAGTAGAGGAGCAGATCCTTTTTTCAGATTTTATCTTCCCTAAGGAGTAGTGGAACAAATCTACCTCGATTCAATCTTCCCTGAAGAACAGTGGAATGAATCAACGTTTCCAGATTTGATATACCCTGAAGAACAGCGGAGGATATCCTTTTTTTCCAGATTTGATCTTCCCTGAGGACCAGTAGAACAAGTATGCCTCAATTCAATCTTCCCTAAAGAATAGTAGAATGAATCAACGTTTCCAGATTTGATCTACCCTAAAGAGAAGTAGAGCAGATCCCCTTTTTTCCATATTTGATCTTCCCTAGGGAGCAGTGGAACAAATCTGCCTCATTTCAATCTACTCTGAAGAGCGGTTGAGTGAATCAACATTTCCATATCTGATCTACCGTGCAGTGCAGCGAAGAAGATCCCTTTTCAGATTTTATCTTCAAGAATCTCTCTTGAGATATTGTTCTTTTCAAGTCTCACTTGAGACAATATCAAATTCCAAAGCACAGAATCTACCAGACTAAAACTCATTGTCTCTTCGTCTTTGCCCTATTCTTGTAACAAGAATAGGCAAAGAGAGGAAGTTGTAGACAATCTTTTTCGCTGGATATTTTATTAATTATTATTATTTAGCTTTATTTGATCTTCCCTAAAGAGCAGTGGAACAATTCTTCCCCCATCGAAGAACGTCGTCACCAGCCTTGAGATCTAAACACGTTTGAAACAAAGTAAACTCGTTGTTCCTTAGCCTCGGTCGAGTGGTTATAGGGGGCTTGAGGGAGTCAGTTTTTGGGTTTTGGTAAGGTCTTAGTGTTGGTTTAGGTGAGGGTGTTTAATTTTAGGTATTTAGGGCTCATCGGCCCCTCATCGGGGCCGACAGAAACGGTGGCTGAAAAGTTTTGTGAGGAAAACGAAAAAGAAAAATAGGAAATGAGAGAGAAGAGTAGAAGCAGAGCTAGGGTTTATTGAAATCCCTTAAAATGATATATATGTAAGACTCAAAACGGCGTCGTTTAGGCTCTAAGGGAACCAACAGTTCGCGCGTGGGTAAATCACTTGAATGGGTTTCTAGGTTTGTAAAATTTTGTTTTAATCCCAATATAAATTTTTAAGCTTCTTATTTTTTCCCCTAAGTTATACGCGTGTTGTATTTTGATCTTTAGGCTTAATTATTTCGATTTTATGCCAGTTTGTACATTGGACATGTTGCTTTCATATTTTTCATTTTAATCCATGCTTATTTCAAATACTGTTATGAATGATATGGTTTATTAGAATACTTAGTCCTTAGTCTTTTGCCATGTTGTGATTTAATTCATGTTTCGAATGGTTTAAATTATGTTTTAATCCTTATACTTTATTCTTTCATATATACATATTTTTGTATTTATAAAATATTCTATACTATATATACATATTTATTTCATTTATTGTTCTTTTTAAATAATATATATATATATGTGTGTGTGTGTGTGTGTGTATGTGTGTGCGTGCATGCGCGCGTGTTTTGCATTTTTATGTATAATAATTATTTCTATCCTAAGTTAAAAAAATATATAAAAGAATAGAATTTTTTTATGTTACTTTTTATGGGTTTTAAATTTATACATATATGTTATGTTATTAATCTTTGCTCCCTAAGTGTAATATACTTTGATAAATAATATATATATATATATATATATATTAATTGTATTATTATTTTTATGCATGTTATGTATGTAAATATGTAATTTGGTGCATATCGGTCTAGGTTCTATTTTAATTAAATTGCATGAAAAATATATGAAATCTCATAAGCATTACTTAACTCGAATCAAAATAACTTGACTAAAGGTAATATTCGTTCACTTTAAGATTATTGTGAAGTGACTGTCTTACCATATAAGAAAGTTACTTTCGATAATTTTAAATGAAAGTGTATCCCATAAAGTGACACAAATAAAATTGATTATGTTTAAAATTTGGGATTGAGAAAAAGAATATGTTATTTTAATTAAATTCACCAAGAAAAGACTGTTAGATCGAATCTAAGGTCTCGGCTCGATGTATTTAAATAATTGAACATCCTTATTCTCATCAAAGGTTGGTAAAATAATTAATTAATCCTATTTGTTTGACATTTAGTCTTGCCCGTCTAGCTCAGTTGGTAGAGCATAAGAGGTCGATTATTCTCAATAGGAAATAATTAGATATTATTGTATTTCATCCTAAAACTCAAAGAATATTATTTGTATGGGATCTTAAATTAAATTAAACTTGAATTTGTTAATTTCATTGCAAAGATAACTAATTAATCGACTAGGTACAGATTTAGGGCGCTGTGGAGGTACTAATCCTTCTCCACGCGAAACCGACTCTCAAACTCAAATTTTTGGTAATGCAGGCCGTAAAATTGTTGTTTTAATTAAAATTAATATTTTTATTAAAATGACAACTATGTTTTTGGATTTCCAATCACACCCTAATCAAAGATTAGTGGCGACTCCTCGAACCATGTTTTATTATTAAAATACAATACCAAATTTTTCGAGACGAGATCTTTTAAAAATCACATTTTAAAAAATTAAATTTGTTTTTGAATAAAAATCGTTTCGAGACATATTTTATGTTTTTTGACGTCCTGGGTCCGAATCTGAATTATGTTTTGCCAAATTCAAACCTGAAAGCCTCTGAATTGACCCATAAACTCGAATATGTATATGTAATTTAAGTATTTATTTTAGTGCATCTAATTTAATTTAGGGTCGAGGACTAATTTATGTTATCGTATATTTAAGGTACCTGTGATTCTCCTGATCGTTTGTATGCTCGACCGAGTTCCTCCCGATGCGCTCGACCGCGAAACCCTATGATTACTCGTATAGTTCTGTAACCCTATTAAATACTCAGTTTAGTGTACTACTTTGATAATAACCTTGTTCAAATATGGCCTAGGTTCGCATACAAACGAAGAGCGTAGTGAAGCTGGTGCTTGATAGATCTCCCAAACTGATTTTTTTTACGAGGTGTGTTCTTTGTGTGTCATATACTTTTTTTAAAAATATGTTTGAAATATCACGTGCACGTGATTGTTTTCTCTAATTTGCAATGTGACTATATGTTTTGACATGATTTCGTATGATTTATATGTTTCAAGTCTGATTTACTAAAGTTTTTAAGCATACTTGTCTGATTATGTTCTCTGTTTACTGTTTTTATTGAATTAGTATATGTCTGAACTCTGATTTTTCTACTGCTGCTAATTACCATCTGAAAACTATTTTTTTCGGGGTACTCTAGATATGGTATGAAGTCTCTGCAGGTTCAGCTCTGATCAACTTGGTAATTCCTTATATAGGTTCATCATCGATCAGTTGGTAATTCCTTATAGACCTAAGGCGACCCTTGGGTGGGCTCCAGGGCCCAATGGGCCTAGTGGTAAGACCTTACGGACCCTAAGGTGCTCTCTTATGGTGACACATCTGCTATGTGCGCTTTAGGTAAGTCCTTATGGGCTTGAGAGCACACCCCTCATGTGGGCTCATACACTTCGGCTAAGGTAAGTAGGTTGGCACTTACGCCCTTTTGGCCTAGGGTAAGTCCTTATGGATGCAGTTCTGGGAACTGCATATTGTGTTTAGTTGGAGGGCGATTTTGTATTTTAAGCCAAAACACTATTGACATTCTCATAACTTGGAACTAAAATGACTAGGAAACTTAGTTGTATGTTTTATTTCTTCACTGTTGGAACACACTGAGCTCTCTAACTCACTCCCCCCAAACTCTTCCCTTTCATATACTTTTTGGATAGGCGACTTGGACCTGACACTCGGAGGATCGACACATTCATACAATACATTTTGTTGTAATATTTTTATCTTCCGGTTTGCCATTGTTTTTGGGTGAGATGTGCCTAATTATTTTGAAATACATGTCTTGCGACTAATTTTAGAATTTCATCGATACTGATTTGTGAAAGATGTAGTTTTACTTAGTCATTTATGGTTTTATATATTACTCGAATTAGAACTTATTATTAATAATTGTGTTTTTAAAATGTGATTATTCATAATATGGATTCAAATTATCGAAGAATGTTTTTGGAAAATTTTACTGTAACTCACTATATCTGGTCGTAATGCATAGGTCGGGTCTAGGGGGTTACAGGTTTAGATCAATTATTAAATATGTTTTATGCAGGTCCGTTCTTGAGTTCGGGTAAGAGGGGCACTTGCTCAGGACCTCTCTCGCTTAGGGCTCAAAATTATAAATTCACATATAATTAAAAAAAGATAAATTACCTATTTAGCTACTCACTTATTATTTTATTTCTATTTTAATTACCCAATTATTATTTTTTTCAAAATCATTCTTAACGTTATTTTTTTTGTTACTTATCATTAAAAATTAACAACAATGATGATATGATATTTTTACATTATTTTTATATTTTTTACTTAATTATTCTTTTTTTTTGAAAAGATGGAGAAAGTTAAAATCTAACGTCTACCCCTTAATAAAAGATCATGCTTGTTTGTATGAATAATTGAGTGTTTAATAAAATTTCTTAATGCTTTATATTTAAAATTTAATGTATTTATTAGGTAGTTTATTAAACGTAGAGTCAAAATGTATTCATGAGATTTAGGTTGAGAGATATCGTGTATTCAATGATGAATGGTATAATATCTGTTTTTATTTTTGTTATTTTGGAATATTGTGTTGTTTCAAACTTCAAATTTAAGGAAAATGAGTTTGAGAATAATAAACAATGACGTATCTGTTGTCATTGTCATTTGCATTTGAAGGGTTATGTCCAAATTTATTCTATATTTTTTATTGCCTTATTTTTCATAGAAAATGAGTTGGAAAGGAAAATGGGTACCAATAAGATTTAATTAAAATTATTAATGTATAAGAAAAAAATGGTCCCTCCAAGGCTTTAAAAGGAAAATTCCCTTATCATTTGACAATGTTAAATTTGAATAAAATCCCATTTAATGTTAAATTTAAATAAAAATCCATTTTAAAACTCATTTTATGATATTAAGGTTTTCATAAAATCCATTTAAAAAATTTTATTTTCGAATAAATTCCACTTTATTAATAAAATTTAGATTCATATGTCAAGTAATTATAATTTAAAGTTAAATCTCAATTCGTAATTTTCAAATATCGATATAACATGTAAATGTTGAGATATCAATTTTAAAAGTCTCTAATATGTTAATTATTCGTTACACATAACCAACTCCAAACATGTTCATTTTTCTCTAATTTTAAAATTCAAACTTTAAAATTATTTTTAAAATGCATTTTTATTTTTTTAATTAAGCTAAGTTGATTACAAAGTAATTTATGTACTAAATATTCTCAATCATTTAATATTTAATGTTCATTCACCCTTGTAACCGCTGGTGCTTGAACCTATGATGTTTAGGAACAATAATACTTCCTTTAACGACTAAGGTGAGTTGATTCATGCTAAAATAGAAAAAAAAGGATAATTTTATTGATGTTTGATCATACTTAAAAAACATAATTTTATAAATAATTAAAAAATAATAATTCTATAGATGTTTGATCATACTTAATCCTAAATAATCGATAAGTATCCCATCTCAATGAATCTTCATGTTTCTCATAAATCCAAATACACAGCATTAATGAAAATATAAAATATAAAAAGATTTCACCTTCAACAACCATTAATAAATATGTCAATAAAATAACAAATCGAGGTTAATAAAAGATATAATACGATAAAAATATTAAAGTAATAACTATAAAGATAATAAATATAATGTAAATAATAAGTTATTCTGACAATTCTATTTTGAATATCTAATTATTTTTTCTCAAAAATTTATCTAAAGTAATACTTTGATTCTATTCTTGATCGTCTGTTGTTACAAAATTAACAACTAAATAAATAATAAGAATAGATAGATGACTAAATGCATAATTTATCCTAAAGAATAAATATGAATGCCATATAACAAGTAAACATAACAAAAGGATTAAATTGCTCAACCAATGTGGCTCCCAGTATGGGAAACTGTGAAATTAGATCAACTTATCTAGATTATCTCTTATTCAAATATATTACTATTGAACCTCAAAAGAATTGTCTAGGTAATCCACGCTTGTAAATGAGAAATGAGACATTGATATATGAAATCTATGTTAGTCCCTTCTAAGTATATGTCTATCCTATGTTGAGTGTTATTACACGGGGCTAGACTGTTGGCTAGCTGGTCCGTGCGGCCCTTAGTCGTTTTGCTCGGTTGTTGGGCGCTAAGGCAACCTTAAAACCTAAGTTTGGTTGCTTTTGTCATGAAAGTAAGAACAAAAAAAGTATGAACGGAATAAGAGATGCACGAGAGTATTTGACTTGAAAACCTGGTTAGTCTTATTTCCAAATAGAAAAGAATGAATGAATGAATATAATAAGGGTGGGAAAGCCCCTTTTATAATGAGAATCCCCTAAGAGTTAATGACTAAGTCTACTTCTACTCTAACTAAAAGTAGATCCTTACTTTAGTTAAAAGTCTAAAGGTTGAATCCTATTTGAATAAGGATGGTGACTTTGTCCCTTTTCTTAGAGAGGGTCGGTCTTGACTTGGAGAGGGCCCGAGTTATGTTGTGCTCGGCCTTATCCAATTCTGGTGCGGGCTTGGCACATCCCTTGGTTTTTTTTGGGGCAGACTTGTTGCGCCACCTAATACATCTGAATCTGGGAGTATTTTGGTGCGCGCGGATGTGTGCTGGTGGATGTTGAACTCGCCTTCAAGGTCGCGGTCCGTAACAATTACATTTACAATTATTAAATTTAGTTTAAATAGTATTACTTCCAACATTATAGCACAATTAAATAATATTAGTGCCGTCGAGACCCAGATAAATTTGTCTGTGACTCACCTGTTGACTGATGACAAACTTATGCGATGATCATACGATTGCGTTACATAATTTCTCTGATGAGATGCATATTGTTTTGTATGTCTCTAAAACTATAAAAATATGTCTATTCACTATATGTAATTTATTTTACAAGCATGTTTATTGAAATTAGTTAAAGTTATTTATATGCATATCACTTTTGATTAATCAAATACTGCTTAAGCATATCACATTAATGATCAATATTTTTTTATCTAGCATATTTTATAATAATTTTGTTTTTATAGTACGTTTTTCTTTGTGTTTTTTTGTTTCTTTTTCGTTAGGTTGGTTATTCTTGTCTTTTTTAGGGTTGTATTTGACATCGTCGCAACTAGTCAAGTAAAACTTAAACTAAACGTTAGATATAATTTAAAAAGATTAAATTTGAGTACCAAATCGAAACAAAAGGGATTAGAATTATAACGAGAAATTTAGAAAAATAGAAAATATATTTTCCCTTAATTATATCCCTTTCTTCTTTAAAAACGCAAATGCCAAACATAATTTATTTTTGGTAAGTGCAACTTGACGGTTGACCAGCATATATGCACTAATAACTTGTAACTAATAACTGTGTTTTCTTTAAGGAATCCCACAAGAAAAAAATTACTCTAATAATCAATGTTTTTAAAACCGGACTGGAACCTTAAACCAGTGAAGGTACTAGTTCACTGGTTCACCGGATCTTTTTAAATTCACAATATTAAAAGGTATAAAATTATCACAAGTCATAATATATATAAGTTAAATACAATAAAATCAAGTGAAAAAATGATTCAAATCAAGTAAAATCCGATCAGACCCGATTTAATTTTTTATTTATTAAACCCCACGCTTGGTTGGAGCATTAAAGTTGCAGGAGCACAATTTTTTAATCAAACACATCCCTTGCCCATGTCTTTTAATCATAATATATAAGAACAAGAGTAAGCACACATATAATAGAAAAGCCTTGGAATGATGTCATTTTCGATGATTTGCATAGGAATTGTCGTTGGCATATGATATGATATTATTATTATTATTATTATCATATATTATATAGTTAAGAATTGAATCGAGTACAACAAGAAGCTTTGCAGATCCAAATAATGCTAAATGACATATCACATTACTAATTGTAAATTGCTTGTCATTAGTTTAATCAAGTCCCATCATGTGCCCATTCCAAGCTTGCTCCAAGCCTAGGACAAAACCAAGAAATAAAATAGAATTCTTTCTCTGTAATGGGTTTAAAACCCGAAAGAAAAGCAGTGTAAAGTGTAAACTGTAAAGGGGGGTCTTCTCTCCGGGGTAAAGGAAAATCCAACGATATTGTACTCCGATTCAAATCAGAAAACTAAATAAAAAAAGTATATAATTGATACAAGTAAATAAAAAAGTATATAATTGATACAAGTAAATAAAAAAGTATATAATTGATACAAGTATCAATCATCATAATCAGAAAATAAATTTGGGGCTGAAAAAATCATAATAAACGACATCGTTTGATTTAATTTAAAAAAATAGAACCAGTGAACCGGTTAAACCTGCCGGTTCACACTGGTTTTGCCTTGACTGGTTCTTGATCTGTTCGTTGCCAAACTGGTTTTATAGGGTGACCGGATCGGATCCCAGTTTAATCGGTCGAACTGACTGGTCCGATTTATATAACCATGCTAATAATTAACGAAGGGTAATCATGTCATTAGCTCCATTCTATACAATTTTTATATAACTGTATTATATGTTTCTAAATCATGACTCTCAATTTAAATTGATCCTTAAACTTTGAATATTTTGATTTCATTCTCAAATTATAACTCTCATCCTAAATTAGTCCTTACACTTTTTAACATTTCAATTTCATCCCCAAACTATGACTCTCATTTCAAATTAGTCCCCAAACTTTTGAATCTTCCAATTTCATCTCCAAATTCATCCTAATATATAATTAGTTTCAACCATAGTTTAACCTAAATTTTATTTTTTAAGACATATAATAATATAACTTGGCCAAATGCTTTCATTAAGAAGGGATGTGATTAGAATATACATATAGTTTGAGATGAAATCGAAATATTCAAAAAGTTTGGGGACTAATTTAGAATGAAGGTCATAGTTTGGAGGTAAAATTGAATTATTTAAAAGTTTGAGGACTAATTTAAAATGATAATCATAGTTTAATGATGAAGTTAAAATGTTTAAATACTTAAAAACTAATTTAGAATGAAAATTATAATTTGAAGACATGTAATACAATTAACTCTAATTTTTTTGAAACGTCCAAAAGCTTACTCGAATAAATCGCTCTACTTTTCTTTCCCACAAAAAACGTTCTATATAAATTCAATCAAATAGTAATTTATAAATTATAAGCATGAATCAAACTATTTTAATGATTAAAGAAATAATTAATTTTTTTAAGTTATAAGTTCGAGTACGATATTGTAATCACAATTTTTTTCGCCCATTTACGAACCGGACCCAAACTACACCACTACCGTGCACCAACTCTCCCCTACTCCCTTCCATCACCTACTGCTGCAGCAAATAAGCTCCAACACTCCATGCCACCATGCCCTGTCACCACCAATCAGCAACACCAAATCTACAACAACTTTTTTTTTCAGAGATGTAAATAGGTTATAAAAACCCCAATAGATCATTGTAAGAGGGATCTCCCTCTATTTTTTAGGAAAAAAACCATACATTTTTCAGTAGCCATATTTCCTTTTTTTAACAGAAAAACTAGAGCCAAAGGAGGGAGAGATTAGAGGTTACCTTAGTCGGTTTGGTTCCTCGCCAAAGTGGGGTCTCGTCACATTCGGGGTTAGAAAATCGAAGGGTCGGTCTCCTTCGAATGTCGTTCCTGGCTTTCTTATAGGTTAGGGGTCAGTTTGGCTCTCGGGTTCTCAGGTTTAGGGTGTTAGAAGAGTATAGGAGGTTTGGTTCGTTTAGGGCAGAGTTTTGGTACAATCGACCACCGTTGGTGGTGATCGGGGCTCGTAGAGAGGTCAATTAACGACCAAGAACTGGTGGCCTTTGGGTTTTCGGTTGGGCATGGGTTTCGGTTTAGGTGCTTTTGAGAAGAAAAGAAACGTGGTAGGTTTACTAGAAGGTCGACGTGGCTTCGTCGGGGTCGAGTTTACGTCTAGGGAAACTCTCGGCTGAGAGTGGAGAATAGAAAGGAAGAAAGGTAGTGATTTTGAGCGTTTTGGGGTGGTTTAGCTTCCGTTTTGACATTAGGGCTTGAAATTTGGTGAGGAACTATGTAGGTCGAGAGGAAAAGTGAGGAAGATGAAGAGAATGAGAAGAGGAAGGGGTTGGGTTTAGGTTAGTTTAGTTTTTTAGGGTTAATATAATTAGGCTTAGGGTCAAAGCACTTCCAGGTCCCGCTACTCTTACTGGTTGTTTGCGTTTTAGTCAGCTGGTAGACTCTTTCGCAATTATTTCAATATTTATGCCTAATTTTTTTAGTTTACTTATTATGATTGTTAGTATATTCCAGGTTGAACAATTACACATAAATCATCGGTAGTTTGATATGTTTTTATGTTTTGGTCATCATTTTAATGAAAAATTGCTCTTATGTCCCTCTATTTCTGCCATGTTTTTGCATTATGGTCACCATGCATCTTTTTGTGTTGTTTATTGCGATTCTGACCCGATGCTTTGTTTTATTTTAATTTGGTTATTGATTTATGCATTTTATATTTCTAATTAACTACTTACTTTCATTTTATTGCGTATTAACCACTAACTTTTATTTTATTGCACTCTAACAACAGTTATTTATTTATTGTTTTTTATATTCGATTTGATCTTGCGGTGACCCGATTCAGGGTATGTCCCGCATTATTATGATTTAGACTTTACTAATTTCTAACTCTAAACATTTTTATTAATTTGTTTGATTTATTATACGATATTGTGGTGACTCGATTTGGGGTACGACTCACATTATTAGACTATATTAACAACTAACTTTCCTAATTTCTAACTGTTAATCACTAACCGTTAATTTTTATTTATTTATTTACTTATTTATTTATTTTATGTTCGAAAAATCAAACGATCTAGCGACGACCCGCCTTGGGGTATGACTCGTATTATTTACGGTCCGGGTTAAATATTAAAAATTAATGCTAACATTTTATTTTTATTGCTCTTTTATTTTTGTTATTTCATTTTATGCACATTAAAATTTCTGCCGTTTAATTTTTATTTATTTAATTTCATTACTTTAATTTACATTCTTTATTATCTATTTTTACCCTTCATTTTGTTGTACTTTAATTTTTTTCCTTTTTATATATTTTAATTACCTTAATATTTATATCCTTTTAATTTAATCATTGATGGATTCCTTTTTTTTTTAGATTTAGTCCATAATCTCTTAATTATTCGATTCATATTTAGTCATTAAATTAAGAGAATTCTTAATTTGGTCTTCACTTTTGCTCAAGGTTCCACTTTAATTATTTGAATTGCAATATTGATTAAAATTAATTTAAATTAATGTTAGAACCTCTACTTTAGTTAGATTTCCATCTAGTTCT
This sequence comes from Hibiscus syriacus, assembly GCF_006381635.1. Lineage (NCBI taxonomy): Eukaryota > Viridiplantae > Streptophyta > Magnoliopsida > Malvales > Malvaceae > Hibiscus > Hibiscus syriacus. Next base: position 6,729,863 of record NW_024063533.1, on the reverse strand, counting down.
TTTAATTTAGGGAATAATTCGAGTTGGCCCTCGCCTAAATTCTCAAGGGACCATCTCAATTATTCGATTCAATAATTGGTTAAAATCAAGTAGGATTAATATTAGAGCCGACATTTTTAGGTTTATGCCTCTAGGTTCTTTAATTTTCATAATTTGACACTGTAAGCTAGAGAAAACCTTAATATATCATTAGTTTAATTAGGATTAATAAAAATATGTTTGATTGCATTTTATTTTAATATTTAAGGCAATGTTCACTTATTAAGGCTTCAATAATATATCTCCCGTAAGTGTGCTCAGGGGGTGACTATTGGTGATTCCCGAAATAGGTCAACATCCTTTTCAAAACCGCATCATGATTTCTAAAATATTAAGGCAATGTCCTGTTATTAGGCATAATAGTCGATCTCCGCATTTTTGCTAGGGGAGAATGTTATCGGCCTTAATAAACGAATACCCTTTTCAACTTTGCATTCGTAATGATTTTTAAATTAAATAAAGTTCAAACTCTAAATTTACAATTCTAAATATAGAGTAATCAATTAGGTACCTTTTCTAAGGTGCTTGTGGGGGTGCTAATCATTCCCCACGTGTAACCAACTCCTGAACCTGATTTTTGGATTTTCGCATACCTTAAAACTTGGTATTTTGATAAAAATAAAAGGTTTTATTTAAATCACCCGATTTTTATGTTGTCCCAATCGTACCTTAAATGATTGGTGACGACTCCTCACATTTCAAAATCTTTTCAAAGAAAAACTCCCAGAACCATTCCTGCAAGAAAGAGAAGATGGAGTGTTTTGTATCAAGTTTTTGTAAGAGAATTTGAATAATTGGGGAATACTATGAGCAAAATGAAGTAGAAATAAAAGGAATCATTTAAATAATTATATCATGCATTAATTACATTGTTTTCATTGTAAATAAGGTTAATCCTGAATACTCGTTCCCCTGGTGATACCACTTTTACAAGGACTTTCGTGTATGAAATGATGAACATTTTTGTTTCATTTATCCTTTCAAAAACAAAAACAAAAAATATATCCCTCGTTGTCCCCATTTGAGCCTGAATTATTTTCTTCTAATTCAACCCTAACCAAGGATCACCCTCCACACCGGGGGGCAAGGTGAAGGAAATATGCTCGCATGAGTGAAACCAATCAATCCAGATTTTTTTATAGAAGCAAGTCATGGTGAAATAAAGTAAGAGATAACAAGATACCGTAAGGTGGACCAAATACGAAGCATTTGAAGATCAAATAAAGTTGACGACACATAGAGAAAAAAACATAAAAAATAATGAAAAGAAAAAATAAAAGAAAATAAAGCAAAATAAAATAAAAGAAAGAAAGAAAGAAAAGAAGAAAGAAAACATATCAAACACTTCAAGTACAATTGGTTCAAAGATCCAAAATCAATTCACCATAAGATCATGGAACACCAAAATAAAATAAAAATAAAATAAAAGACACACAAGCATATTCAAATCGAGTAAAACAAGATTGAAGACAGCAAAACGAATTGATCCTTGGTTCGATAACCCTTAAACACTTGTTTGGGCATATTTATCCCTTTCTTTCATAACCATGAGACCCGACATACATTTCATGCCTAAAAAGTCCTTTTTAATCATACATGGATTTCTAAGTGGAGAGACTATCTTCATATTTCATTTCGTCCCTTAGTGTTAGTTTTATTTGCAAAAATGGTTTCTAAAATCTTTAATGCATTATAGGAAAAAATAATAAAAGGAGGGTTCAAGACATAAAACTTTAGATGACGTCTCAAAATCAAAGGACAACCTGAAAAGGTGGCTTGAATACGAAGATTGTCAACCACTGCACAGAATATGATCTTATACATCTTGATAAAGCACTACACAACCCAAAGGCGCTCACGAGGGCTGAGAACCAGTGAACATTTCCAGGAGAGAAGCATAACGACCGCTTCATCATATCAATGAATACCAGAATCAAGGACGCAGGAAGCCAACATGAAACACATTACCTTCCCAAGTCATCCTAAGCTTTATATCAACATTAATCTTTACACTTGTCAAATGTATATAATTTTTTAAGGATTAAAAGAAAAATTAATTTATTTGATATTAAATGAACTTCTATTTTACAATTTGTTTTGATTGTGAGCCTGAAGAAAATGACAACATTTTTTAAATTTATTCATCAAATTTTCACATTTCTAAAATTGAAAGAGGAAGAAAAATATTTTCAAACATGATAATCTTAAGTGAAAAATGTCCTTGAAGTTGGCGAGGCTCATTCTGCCTTAATTAGAGAAGAAGAACAAATGATGCCAACGTAATGAAGACATTTCACAATCTTGAAAGAAAATAGTCCGATAGGTCAGAAGGACTGGAAGATAGAACTTCTACACTTCTTTGTGATGTTGGTAACCCATCAAGAAGCAGATGATCGCCTTAGTCGAAAGGGGCACATATCTCAGCTCATAGCAAAAATCCAAGACATTTATATTAGAAGAATTGATCACTTCTTAAGTGTCCATCTGATTGTGGCATCATTAAGAGAAGCCCTCAAGTTATTTGATAACATTGTTGATTAACGATAAAAGAGTGAGATAATTCAAGATTAAGATTTTGGCACAAAGAGAGCCATGGATACCTACATTAGGGCATTGCCAAAACCAGATGTCGTTAATATCACAAGATTTAAATCAAGGAAATGTAGCAAATGAGCCTCACCCTTTGGAGTGCCCAGGGTAGAAAATGAAAATAAAAAGATCTTACCTTGAGAAACAAACCATTAATGCTTCAGTTAGAAGACTTGTCCTAATAAACAAATTTGATTAAGCAGTCGAGTCAGGCACATAAATGGCGTCAAGACCATATATATGGTCGTAACAAGAATTCGAGAGAGAAAACATTTCCTCTGAAATGAAAACAGAAAACAAAGATCACAAGGTGATCAAGCTGATCCTCAAAAGATTGCAAGCCTGAGCTGGCAAGTTGCTACATCGATATTAAGGTTGGTTCCATACAAAGATAATCAAGTAAAGGAAGACTAAGGTCTCCACTTTGATCTAGAAGATGAATTGATGATCAATATGTCGAGATTCAAGAACCTCATCCATTACATATATATACATATCTATTGCATTCACATTTCATGCATCAAGGAAGATTTTACGGATTGTCCAAATAAAGGAAAGAGCGAAGAAATAGCATGATTCAAGCCTCGAATGGAGGGGATTTTGTTCGAAGTGGCTAAGCCTCAAGGATTAAGGAGCCCAATCGAGAATAATCATTTCATTGATATGGAGGCACGTTACCCAAGTAATGGGATGTTTCAAATAAATTTTGAGAAAAACGGAGCCTGATTTTTAGGGGTTTCTTGATGTTTTCAAATGGGTTTGGGAAGGAGATAAGCTTGATTTTTAGGGGTTTCTTGATTACTTGTGATGGATTTTTAAAGAAACTAAGCCTAATATTTAATGGTTTCTTGGTGATAACCATAAATAAGTTTTTGAAGAAGCCAAGTTTGATTTTCAAAGGTTTCTTAATGATAAGTTTATCGAGTATCATAACATATATTTACACTATTCTGGTAATTTACTGTGCATAAATGTCAAAGCCACAATAAATGATGAATGCTTACCGTACCAATAGTTATGATGTTGAGCCGATATTGAGTCATAAGGGATTTTTATAAATTCTAATTTCACCCAATTTGAAGGTTGTGTACTGTATGTGTCGAGATTAAAAGTGGATATCCGGGAAGTTCTCTTTCCGATAGATGGGCGATAGAACTTTTTAAAGTTGAGAGGGCTGAATTTGATGTTAGCAATTGAGCAAACACCTTATTCCAGTTATTTTTAAGGTCCCAACTACTATCCTTGGTATGGATGTATCATATTGACTTGTCAGGGAACGTGAATGTTCTATCAGGTTCTACGGTGGTTAATTCCAAACAGTGGCTGTTAATTTTTTGTCAAAAGGTGACAGCGAGTACACAGTCTCTAAAGCTTGAAATGATAGATTTTCTTTTCAAAACTTCCTAGCCAAGATGAAAGCTCTATTGGATTTCTACACGAGTTAAGGCAGAAGAAGCGAACATTTTTTAAGGCCAAAATTTACTGGGGCAAGATGCCCCCTTTTAAGTCAAGATTCACAAGAATGCGCTCAGGTGTGACAGATAAGGAAGACAACCGAACCAGGAAGAAAGTTTGTTTTAGCAATGAAAACTACTCTTGCAACCATTCTCAATAGATCAAGAAAACATGCATTCATATATATTACATGAATTTGCATCTTTGCATCAAACATTTCATCATTTCATACACATGATAAATTATGATTTCCCTTTCATGAGGATGCCTGTAAAGTCTATCTTGAAAAACTACTTTGTCCTTATTAGGATCATTTTTCTAGAAAAATTATTTGAGTCTTTCTTAGGACTATTTTTTTGGGATGCCGTTTAAGTCATTATTAGGATTGTCTCCCTAGAAACCTTTTCAGGAATGTCTTTCTTCAACTTGATTTTTTTTCATGTAGAGAAGTAAAGCATTTACCAAGGAAGGGGCTGGATCACTTCAATGCGAATGACCAGTGTTGTTTCCAGGAATTTAAAGAGTCAACAAAGATTTCACTTCACGACTTCAGGAGGGAGAAAATGATTTCAGCAAAGAATTAGTCCATATTTTTCATCATTGGAAAAATGGATCTCAGAAAAATTGAGGACCATAAGGTCATTACCTTCGGGTACTTTACAAATCATTGACATATGATAATCTTTTGTATGTTTAAAACTCTTCAAATGGAAGATAAACCGATTAACATTTCCAATGGAGAGTTCATAATGAGAAGAACTCATCTGATAGAGGGAGAAGAAGCTGTAATGAGAATAACTTGTTAAATCTTTGCTCGATTCATGAAATTTCAAATTAGCGAAACCTCACTCGAGGGATTAACATTTCTAATGGAGAGTTCATAATAAGAAGAACTCATCCGATAGAGGGAGAATAAATTCGTTATAAGAAGAAATTGTTCAACCTTTGCTCAATTTACAACATTTTGAATCAGCGACGCTTCACTTGAGGGATTAACATTTCTAATTGAGAGTTTATAATGAGAAGAACTCATCCGATAAAGGGAGAAGAAGTTAACAATGAGAAGAACTTGTTCAATTTTTGCTCAATTCCCAGTATTTTGAATCAACGACACCTCACTTGAGGGATTAACATTTTTAATGGAGAGTTCATAATGAGAAGATCTCATCCGATAAAGGGAGAATAAGTTCATAATGAGAAGAATTTGTTCAACATTTTCTCGATTTACGAAAAATTTTGAAACAGCGATGAGGGATTAATATTTTCAATAGAGAGTTCATAATGAGAAGAACTCATCCGATAGAGGGAGAAAATATTCATAATGAGAAGAATTTGTTCAACCTTTGCTTGATTCACGATATTTGGAATCAGCGACGCCTCACTCGAGGGATTAACATTTCTAATGTAGAGTTCATAATGAGAAGAACTCATCCGATTGAAGGAGAAGAAGTTCATAATGAGAATAACTTGTTCAACTTTTTTCTGATTCAAGGTATTTCGAATCAGGTATGCCTCACTTGAGGGACCAACATTTCCAGTAGAGAGTTCATAATGAGAAGCACTCGCAGCTCGAAGGAAAGAGATTGAGCCGAAAAAATGGTGCCTTATATATTTGCTTCATTCCCGTTCCACAAAAATAAGCAAAGGGGGGCAGCTGTAATTACCATTTTTTCGCCCATTTACGAACCATGCCCAAACCCCACCACTTCCGTGCACCAACTCTCCACTACTCCCTACCATCACCTACTGCTGCAACAAAGAAGCTCCAACACTCCACGCTACCATGCCCTGCCGCCACCAATCAGCCACACCAAATCTACAACAACATTTTTTAATTTTTATTTGAGAGATGTAAATGAGTTATAAAAACCCAAATAGATTAGTGTAAGAGAGTCTTCCTCCATTTTTGAGAAATAAAAAAACCATACATTTTCCAGCAGCCATATTTCCTTTTTTTAAACTGAAAAACTAGAGCCAAATGAGGGAGAGATTAGAGTTACCTTAGTCGGTTAGGTTCCTCGCCAGAGTGGGGTGTTGTCGCCGTCAGGGTTAAAAAATCAAAGGGTTGATCTCCTTTGAATTTTGTTCATGGATTGCTTGTAGGTTATGGGTCAATTTGGCTCTCGGGTTCTTGGGTTTAGACGTTAGAAGAGGAAGAAATAAGGTTTGGTTTATTTAGGGTAGAGTTTTGGTATAACCGGCCACCATTGTTAGTGGCCGAGGCTTGTTGCGAGTACGATTAAGGACCAAGAACTGGTGGCCTTTGGGTTTTCGGTTGGGCATGGGTTTCAGTTTAGGTGCTTTTGAGAAGATAAAAAATGTTGTAGGTTTACTAGGAGGTCGGTGTGGCTCCGTTGGGGTGGGGTTTACATCTAGGGAAACTCTCGACCAAGAGTGGAGAATAGGGAAGAAGAAAGGTATAGGCTTTGAGCATTTTGGGGTGGTTTATCTTCCGTTTTAGCCTCCTCGGTCATCGGTCGTAGCATGAGGTGGCCACCCAATCGGTGGCCGGTGTTGGGGCTTGAAGTTTAGTGAGGAACTGCGCCGGTCGAGATGAAAAGTGAGGAAGAGAATGAGGAGAGAAAAGGGGATGAGTTTAGGTTAGTTTATTTTTTAGGGTTAATATAATTAGGTTTATGGTCAAATCGCTTCCAATTCCCTCTACTCTTACCGCGTGTTTGCGTTTTAGTCACCTATTGTGACTATTTCACAATTAGTTCAATATTTATGGCCTAATTTTGTTATTTTACCTATTATAATTGTTAGTATATTTCATGTTGAAAAATTTACACATAAGTCATCGATAATTTGTATGTTTTTATGTTTTGGTCATCATTTTAAGGGAAAATCACGCTTATGTCCCTATATTTCTGCCATATTTTTGCATTATGGTCACCATGTATTTTTTGTGTGTTGTTTATTGCGATTATGACCCCATGCTTTGCTTTATTTTAATTTGGTCAATGATTTATGCATTTTATATATCTAATTAACTATTGACTTTCATTTTTATTGCATATTAACCACTAACTTTTATTTTATTACACTCTAACCACTGTTATTTATTTATTTATTTATTTATTTATTGTTTCTAATATTCGATTATATGATCTTAAGGTGACCCGATCCGGGGTATGACCCGTATTATTACGGTCTAGACTATATTAACATCTAACTTTCCTAACTTCTAACCGCTAACCACTAACCGCTAATTTTTATTTATTTATTTACTTATTTCTTTATTTTATGTTCGAAATATCGTACGAACTTGCGACCACCAGCCTCGGGGTACGACTTGCATTATTTAAGGTCCGTATTAAATATTAAAAATTAATGCTAACATTTTATTTTTGTTATTTAATTTTATGCACATTTAAATTTCTACTCTATACTTTTTATTTATTTAATTTCATTACTTTAATTTACTATTTTTATTATCTATTTTTACCCTTCATTTTTTGTACTTTAATTTTAGTCATTTTATATATTTTAATTGCCTTAATATTTGTATCCTTTTAATTTAGTCATTGATGGATTCCTATTTTTTAGATTTAGTCCATAATCTCTTAATTATTCGATTAGTATTTAGTCATTAAATTAAGAGATTTCTTAATTTGGTTCTCGTTTTTGCTCGAGGTTCCACTTTAATTATTCGAATTGCAATATTGATTAAAATTAATTTAAAGTAATGTTAGAACCTCTACTTTAGTTAGATTTCAATCTAGTCCTTTTAATTTAGGGAATAATTTGAGTTAACCCTCTCCTAAATGCTCAAGGGACCATCTCAATCATTCGATTCAATAAATAGTTAAAATCAAGTAGGATTAATATTAGAGCCTACATTTTTAGATTTATGCCTCTGGGTTCTTTAATTTTTCATAAATTGACATTGTAAGCTAGAGAAAACCTTAATATGTCCTTAGTTTAATTAGGATTAATAAAAATATGTTTGATTGCATTCTATTTTAAAATCTAAGGTAATGTTCACTTATTAGGGATTCAATAGTATATATCTCTCAAAAGTATGCTTTGGGGGTGACTACTGGTGATTCCCGAAATAGGTCGAGATCCTTTTGAAAACTGCATCATGATTTCTAAAATATTAAGGCAATGTTCGATTATTAGGCACAGTAGCTGATCTTCACATTTATGCTAGGGGGCAAATGCTATCGACCTTAGTAAACGAATACCCTTTTCAACTTTGCATCTGTAATTAAATAAAGTTCAAACTCAAAATTTACAATTCTAAATATAGGGTAATCAACTAGGTACCAATTTTTGAGCGCTGGTTGGGGTGCTAATCCTTCCCAATGCGTAACCGACTACTGAACCTGATTTTTGGATTTTCACATACCTTAAAACTTGGTCTTTTGAAAAAAAAATTATTTTATTAAAATTACCCGATTTTTATGGTGTCCCAATCGTACCTTAAATGATTGGTGGCGACTCCTCACATTTCAAAATCTTTTCAAAGAAAAACCCCCAAGTCGGTACAAGTTTTTTCCCCGCCCGAACGAAAAACAATGTCGACAGATGTCTATCAAGATGTTTAAAAATCAATAATCAAATAAATAAAAATCTTTAAAATAAATATTATCTTATATTAATAAAAAAATATTAATTTACAAATCAAAATTTGCTTACTAAAATTTATATGAGCAGGTCTCCAATACCATAACAGCTGCCACCAAATATATAGTATATCATAAATGCAAATATAAAAAATAAAAGTCAAACGAGGTTTGGTTTCTTTTAAAATGATTCCTCAAAGCATTTATTTCCCATAAATGTTTTTCTCATTATTTTATTCTCCATTATCTTATATTTATCCTCATAAATGAAGTATGATTTGATATTAAAATTAGGATTCGTCAGTCAAAATATAAATTATATAAAAAAACAAACCTAATTAAATATTTTCTTATCAACAAAACTAATATATTATTTAATAATTTTTATAATTTTAATATATTTTTAAATAATTTATAAAATTTTAATATATTTTTAAATAATATATAAAATTTTAAAGATTCTTAAATATTTTTAAAAGAAATATTTAAGATTTTGAAAAATTCACCGTGACATCACCTGTTGCGACACACGACACAAATTATTAAAATTAATTGTTAATATTAATTAAAGAATCGTATTATTTTTTTAGATTTTTTTTAAAATTTAAAAAAATTAAATTAATTTCATTTCAAAAAATCGAGTTTTTTACAAACTCGAACTTCCGATTTTTTTTAAATTTTTTTATTTAACTATAAATCGAGAAGTTATACTAACTTTCTTTAACAATTCCTACCTAAAAGAGGAGAAAGAGAATTTTATTCCTAATTAGGGCCGTAAACGAGCTGAGTTGAGCTCGACTCGACTCAAAAATTCTGAAATGGAACTCGACTCAGTTTGAAAACTCGTGAGCAAAAAAATTTCAAGCTCGATTCGAATTCGAAATCATGAATTGAAGCTTGAAAAAAGCTCAAAATAAAAGAGATCTTAAACTTAATCTGGTTAAAACTCAAACTCGAACATGAATCTTAAGTACATTTATACTATATATTTTTTTAAAATCAACATATAAATGTTAATATTATTAATAATTTGTTTTTAAAAAGATAAAATTTAATATTTTATTTTTTGAGTAGCTCGTGAGTTTTTCGAGCAGAGTATAAAGTAACTCGTTTCAGGTTGTTAAAAATTCTAGTCGAGCTTATACTCAAGTCAAGTTTTTATTGAGCTTAGACCGAGTCGATCTCGAGTAACTTTTAATCTGGCTCGTCTCATTTATAGTTCTATTCCTAATGGATATCGAACTCACAACTTAAGAAAAATAAGAGATATTAACTGAAAGTTTGTAACTATCTATTCTAAAGACGGATGACAAAGGTTAAACTAATTAGATGATTAGTCTAACCGTTAAAAACAAGCTTAGTGTCCTAGACTTTGTCAAAAAGTTAACTTAATGGAACCATGAATCATATTTGATTATTGGTTTAATCGAAATTATACATAAAAAAGTATCATTAAATTATACTATTTTAAATTATTCAAATTAATCGAAATAACTTGAATATTATATTTTAAATAACTTGTTTTAACATACACTATATATTTAAGGTAATTGAAATGACCATTCAGCTCAGTTGGTAAAACACAAGGTTCTTAATCTTGAGGCCGTGAGATCGAGTCCCACGGAGGGCATTTCATAATTTGGAGGTCTCTTACGGAAGCTGCTCCCAACCTGTGTTGGGAGCAGCCTACTATCTTAACTCCCTCTTACCCTATACATATGAGAAAAAAGGGATAACCATTTTTATATATTTAAGGTAATTAAAAATTATTTAATATAAAATTTAACATTTTATTTCTCAAATAGTGGCGGATTTTGTTTATTCCTAATTGATTGTGAACATCACTTTAATCATTTTATGCATGGTTTGATCAAGACATATAAACAATCCAATCCAATTTCCATTACTAATCCACCAAAATGGTTGTTGCTTAATAATGAGGGTTTTTTATGGGAATATAATCTTTTTAATTTTTTACTAAAATAGTACTCAAATAATATTATTCACCAAAAAGACATTTTTTTAACGTGCTTATGTTGATGGATGGTTTTACTAGGCTCCCTCGTCTATATAGGGTTGTAGGAAAGATAATTTTTTCATATAAGATATTCACATATCATTTTTTGAAGTAGGGTTTTTTATTGGTCTGAAGACGTCGTGCACTCCTAAGGTCTTTTTTATTTGCCTGAAAATGTCATGTAGTCGTGAAGTCTTATTCATTTGTCTAAATACACCATGCAGTCGTGAAGTCTTTATATTTGACTTAAAGATTCGTGAAACACATGACATCTTTAAATTGATATTGTACAATTCACCATAGATTGAAAAATAATCTTTAAGTTAAATTATATTAGGAATTAAAAATTACACTTACATTAACTCAGTCATTTTGCTGGTTTTTCTAACGGTAATGTCACTCGGAATAAAAAATAAAATAAATATAAAATATTAGAGAGACCGTTGAGATGAAGTACCACGTAAGCAAATTCGTATCCTTAAAAACGCACCTTTCTACATTAACGTGTTTTTATTAAAAGAATACTATTTTATTCACAGAATAAGTTAGATACCGTTTTAATAAAAAAATAAAAAAATGTTCCAATAATATTACTTAACTATGAATATAATTTCCTACTAATCACAAAAGTGATTGAATATTTTTATACTAACTATAAATTATTAGATTAAATCACATTCATTATAGGTAAAAAATATTTTATATACACTTTATTATTAAAATTTAACTAAATTGATATTTCACAATTAAATTATATTTTAAATAAAAACTAAGGGAAAACAATTAAAAAAGGCGTATGTTTCTCTTTCGTGTCATTGTTTTCCACGACGCAACAAGAAAGAGAAAGAAAGCACTCCATACTTCACAAGGATTTTGCCTCCTCTTTGGTTTCTTCTTCTTCTTCTTCTTTGGTTTTATGCCGTTCTTTGGATTGTTTCAGTAGCTGAGAATACAAGGGAAAACAAGATGTATAGTCCCAATGAACCCTCCGCTTTTCCTTATGCTTTGTGAATGTATATGTACTTTAATCTCCTCCTTTCTTTCTTGCTTGAGTTGCTTTAGCTTCTGCGAAAACGGCAATGGCCGAGTACATCTGTTTGTTTCACAAGGTACCCTTAAAACTTCACTTCGTTTTACTTTCTGGGTTCTTTTTCTTTGGCGAGTTCGTACCTGGTTTCTTTGCAATGCTTAAAAAAAGACTCAAATTCTTGTCGATTAGCCCTGGATTATGTCGATTGATGCTAAAGCTTATAATTTTGAACAAATTATTTGAGTATTCTTGACTTCCTATTCGAACATTTTCTTTTATTAAGTTCATATATCTGTTTTTTGTAAACAAAATATTTAATGGGTTTGAAGGATAATTTTTATGTTACCTCTTTTGCATGTTTGGATCTGTTTTTTCTCTTCACTTGTTCTTGAGCTTCCTTGTATGCTTAAATTTTGAGTTCTATGTATAATTTTTATCTACCTGTTTAAAATTAAAACCAGCATTGCATTATTTTTCTGTTTTATGACTCTGTTAAAACTACTAATTGGGTTTTAACTTTTATATTTTTCCCACATTTCTTTTCCAGGCACCTTTACCTTTGAACTTTGCTAGTTACATCATTTACAAATATTTCTCAAAATATTTTCTACTGAAAATGTTTGCTTGCATGTCAAAGTTTTAACCTCCTCTTATCATCTCTATAAATTTTGTGATAAATTTGGGTTAAATATGTGCTGTTTTTCTATGCAGGATACTCTAATTATAAAACCTCCCAAGAAATCTCCATTGTTCTTAAGGACAGTAGTTTTATTGTTTGCTATACTGTGTGGTGTTTATGTCTGTACAGCGTGTTTAAAGCAGTTAAGTACTGTTACCAAGGTCCAATTTCAGAACATCCAAGTCATAGAGAATCCAACTCCAGATAGTAACATTATCAAACAAGTTGAAGCTCAAATTCCTACCTTGCACTACCCTAAACCTGAAACTTTTAGCAGGTAAACAAGAATACTTTCTTTTTGAGTTTTTTTTTTAAGTTCAATTGTCTTAGATTTTTCTGTTCATACTTTTTTCCAGGGGTGAATGCACACAAAATCCGGTAACATTCTTTGCCATATTGTCGATGCAGAGATCTGGAAGTGGATGGTTTGAGACTTTACTAAATAGTCATATCAATATAAGCTCAAATGGGGAGATATTCTTTCCAATGGATAGGAGGAAAAACATTTCAACTATTATACTGACTTTAGAAAGAGTTTACAATTTAGATTGGTTCAATAGTGCTTCCAAGAACGAGTGCTCTGCTGCTGTTGGCTTCAAGTGGATGCTGAATCAGGTATACAAATGTACAGTCAATTTTGCTAATACATATATACATTTGTGCTCCTTTGTGCTTTGAGGCCTTTATCTTTTTAACTTTAAAAAAATGTTTGATCAGTTCCCTTTCCGAAAGAAAAAGAATCGGCAAGCCTTTGGCCAGGGACCTCTAATTATCCTTGAATCAAATTATGATGGGATTTCAGGTTTAATATTTTGGAAAAGTTGCTCTGTTCAAATTTGCTTGTTTACTTGTATGTTTATCTGTATGGATCAGCTGAGAAAACTGTACATTTTTTTGACAAGCGAGAAAACTACTTAGTTTTAGATATCTGATTTTTGCGTCTCCAAATTTGTAATAGTGATTAGCCGTGAAAGCAGCCATGCATAAGACACTGAAGATGGTCATTGTCCTTTATGATGGATGGAAATTATTTGAATCCCAGGAGCTGTTTTGTGGTCTATAGCTAACTGCTAGATGTATTTTCATGCAGGGACTGATGGAGCACCATAAAGAAATAGTAGAATACTTTAATCATCGGGGAGTTGCTGTTGTATTTCTCTTCCGAAGACATTTGCTTCGAAGAATGGTTTCTCTGCTTGCGAATTCATATGATCGCTATGCCAAGCTATTAAATGGAACCCACAAGTCTCATGTTCATTCACAAGAAGAGGTATTTGTCCCTATCCCTATCCCACCAGACTTACTCAGCAAGCCCTTGGCTTTTTCATTGTTGGAGAATCTAGAACTTATTTCTAGTCACTTGATTTAGGCGGCTGCTCTTTCAAGATACAAGCCCATAATCAACTCAACATCATTAATAAGTGATTTGAAAGAAGTAGAGATGGATGCTGTCAAGACTATAAAATACTTCAATAGCACCCGTCATATGGTTTTGTACTATGAGGATCTCATCACAAACAATACGGTAAGGACATAACATGTTTTCCTGAAATATTTACGCTATTTCCGAACTTCAACAACTTTTAGCAAACTGTCCTAGACTATGCGTTAGGCATTGCCTTGTTCATAACTTTATGTCATTGTTCAATGCATGTCACAGAAATTAGAAGATGTTCAAGAGTTTCTTGGTCTTCCGAAGATGGAATTGACTAGTCGACAGGTTAAAATTCACAAAGGTCCGTTATCTGATTTCGTGAAAAACTGGGATGATGTGGTAAAGACATTAAATGGGACAGAATACGTTAGTTTCCTCGAAGCTGACTACTAAGATCTACTCCATTGCTAACAAATTGAAGGTTATGGATACCATCTCCTGTTGATTTTCCCGTTTTATCGAAAGCTTACTGCACATATACCCAAGTCGAAAATTTTTGCTGCTGTAAAATGCATGATGATGATCACCATGCTTGCAACACGTAGGTGATCTATACCACAGTGAACCATGTACCTTTTTTGTTCAAATTTTATTGATATTATAGACGGCATGTATATGTCAGGTAATGAAAAATTGGGTGAATCACTCGTTCATCCTTATATAGTTGCTTCATGACTTTATTTCCATCAACCTTTTGCCTTTTTGGTTCTCTCTTGCCGGGGGCAGGTGGGACAGTAGCCCCTGAAAACTTAAAATTATCATATATTTTATATTTTTTTTATATATTTGTTATTGAAAATAAATTTTTGCCTTTCTGAAATTTTATATATATGTTCCATCTTAATATTTTAGAGATTCGTGTTTTAATATAAAATTCTGTGTCCGTCCCTGTTCTTTTCGGAGCTTCAGACAAAGTCCTTAGAAGCTGCCTTTGAGGTATACTGAAAAACAAAGATTTGATCGAGACGGGTTAGCCCAGTAAAAACGTTTATGAAGCAACTTTTTCAAAATTTCATAGGCTTTTTGGGTGTATCAATTCAATGATTCTTTAATACACTCGTCAATAGTTTGTCATCAAAGTTATTTCTTTTTTAAAATAATATTATAAATATATTTTATAATTTTAGATGATATTTGATTTATTAAATAATGTTATAAATCTTATTTATACATGTGAAAAATATGAATAATTATATATGCATAACTTATATGATTAGAGAAATTTATTTAAATTGAAACTAATTCATTCTATAATATTAAAGATAATTACATTTAAATTTGAATAAAGAATTCGACTAAAAAAATTCAAATAAAATTTAAATGAAATAAATAAAATTCTCCAACTTTATAAACTCAATTTTTTACTCCATTCGATAAATGATTACTCATGTTGTAGCTCTAAAAGCACAAATAGTCAACGGCATATGTACCCTTGAAATGTTTTTAAAAGTAATTAATTATTCTTATTTTATTAAAATAAAATATTAATTATCTGTATTATGATTAATATTACTAGATTTTATCATACTCATGGTTTGAAATATGTTTTATTTTTGTAAAATATATTTTTTAAAATTGTTTAATACTTAGTTATAGATGTAATGATATAATATTTGTATATATATTTGTTGGTCTCATGTTTAAATATTCAAGTTCTTATTTTTAATTAATTATTTAAAGATTATATAAAATTATTAAAAGAAAAAAAAGTTATAATAATATTAAATATCATTTAAAAATGAATTGTCATCATTTTTTTAGCTTAATTGATATTCAATTATCTTGTGACACCAACTTACCCAAAACTACTATAATGAGCATATATTAATTATCTTTATTTTCATTAAAACT
Organism: Hibiscus syriacus; assembly: GCF_006381635.1. NCBI lineage: Eukaryota > Viridiplantae > Streptophyta > Magnoliopsida > Malvales > Malvaceae > Hibiscus > Hibiscus syriacus. Next base: position 6,714,197 of record NW_024063533.1, on the reverse strand, counting down.
AACTTCTAACACCAAAAACTATTTGAGGATTATATTGGTAATTTAATTATCTTGAGGATAATTGGGTAAATTTTTAAAAGTTATGGGATTATTTTGAATTTTTAGATTAAGAATTAATTCTAAGAAATTGAGTTTATGAAAGATTTAAGACTAACTGAAACAAAGAAATTGTGTGTATCTAAAGTGAAAATAAGGGATGAGTTGGACTCTTTAGTGAATAATTTATCTAAAAAAGTATGGAAGCTTGTGCAAACAAGTCATTATAGTCGTTGAATTTTGATGGAGTTGCCATATTTAATTTGGACAGTTTGATATATTAGATTTGAGTAAATTATATTTTCTGAATAGCTTATGTGGTTATAAGATAATATTTGTTCAGATCTTTTTTAACCTCTTGATAATGCGCACACACTCTACAAATGTAACTACTCGAACCTAAAATTTCTAAGAAAAGTAAAATTTCCTTGTACCACTTCGGTCACTTGGTAGGTTCTTTAAGTTAATTATTTTAAATAAGAAATAAGAGGTTTTATGTTCTAATTAAAAGAGGAAATGGGTAAACAAAAAGGTCTTCCTCTTCCCCACTTGGACGGTAAGAGAGATAAAGGTAAGATCTCTCGTTTCTCTTCAATTTTTTCTTTCATTCTAGTTGGAATTTAGGTTGCCTCGTCGATCCTCCCTCCCTCCCTCCGTCGATTCTCGGTGACGGCGACCCTTCCTTAATGTCGTGGGTGCCCGAAGATAACTCAAGCGTCTCAGGTAAGGGAGGAATCAAAGCGTTTTTGTGTTTTTATTTATTTTATGCATGCATTCGAAAGAAAAATAGAAAAGAGAATTACCTTGAAACATTTTTTTCTTTTTTGTATTGATTTGAACTCCGTGAATGTTACAATCTGAGAGGGGATTTTATATAACCCCACCCCCTTACAAATGGTAAGAAAACTTTATGATTTTTCTTTAGATTTTGTTTTCTTTTTGGTGATTGGATGTTTTGATCGAGGGGGGAGCACGATGACAGTGACGTGGGTGGCAGAGGGGTAAAAAATATTTTACCCTAAGGATCGTTTTGGTCGTTTCTGGTGACCGGCGTAACTCGATGTGACGGTGGAAGACCTCAAGAACATGAGAGGGCACAGGCGCGTGTAGGAGCATATGGCAGTCGAATGGGCTCGCGTGGGCACGTGGCGACGGATGCTTGAGATAAAACCCTAGATCTTCATTAATTTGGACTGTTGGTGTCACACCCCCGATCCGTACCTGACCCGAATACGAATCTGAGGTGTAGCATTGACTTTTCAACTCTTTGACTCTTTGAAAATTTGATTAAACTTTTTTATAGTGGTGAAGCCCTCATTAATACTAGTTAAAATAAAAAAAATATTAGACAATGAAAAAATATTTAATATATTTACATAAACCTTAATTAGTATAGTTACAAAACAAATCATACCATTTGCGATTTAAATATTTGTAGTACATGCCAACAAAATTTCAAAATAACAAAATCACGTACTGTTCAAATCATTATGATCTGATCTTCTTCAAAGGAATGTTGTCCTGACCTAGCTTTACTCTGCTAACTTCTCTGAGCCTACATGTGAAAACACTCACACGCTAAGTCTTTGACTTAGTGAGGCATAAATGAGCATAATAAAACATTAAAATATTTGCTTAAATATTTCAGGACAAACATTGAATACAAAAAACAAGATACATTTCATAAAAATAACATTTACAGTTATGCACTGTTCAATTCATATTAACTTGTTTAAATAGCCCAATGTATATCACTGAGAACTCAAGGTATGTGAGTACTTTTAGGTTGTGCACTATAATTGCAGTCGAAACTACAACATAGAATTTACACTGAAGTGCCATGTAGATTATGCACCGAAGTGCCACATAGATTTGTAACACCCCAACCCGTATCCGACCCGGATACGAATCCGAGGTGTCACATTGACCTTTTAAAACATGTACTTGTATAAAATAGTGAGTAATTTAAAACTTTTATAACATATAAATGACTAATTTACATAAAAGACATTTTCATTATTACAAAACCAATCAGAGCATGCATATTTCACTTATTTATTTACATATAACTATTCAAAACATTTATAAAACTGTTCATAGCTTAAACAATATATTCTTTTGAAAACATGCCAACTAGAACTTCATATACTAAAATACATATTATTCACATCTTTTTCTGATCTGACCTTTAGTAAGGAGAACTGACATGTCTTGCTCCACATTGCTCTTTACTCTTCTCGAAACCTACGTGTAAATCACTTACACGCTAAGTCAAAGACTTAGTGAGGCAATAAACATATAAGGTAAACGGTAACTAATAATCATACATAAACAATTACTACTATCATTTTATACAACTCATACTTTTACATGTAGCAAATATATATACATACATATATGTCATTATCATTCATATCTCTTATCTCATGTTCCTATGATCTCTTATGTCCATATCATATATCTTATAAACTTATTATTATATCATCATTTCAATCAATTATACTCATTCACATATACATTAACCTGTACTCATGTATATCATATAACATATACCATATATACTATCATAAAACACGTACACCCAGGCAACTATAATATCATCTTCATTTTTATTAATATTATCTATTTAATAGCCCATGATACACATGTGAGAACTAAAGATATGCGAGTACATAGAGGTTGTGCACTAATGTTGTCACCACAACTCATATAATTGCACCGAAGTGCCACATATAATTGCACCGGAGTGCCGCGTAGGATTACACCGTAGTGCCATATAATAATGTCCATAAGGACCACATATCATTCCTTAAGAATCATATACATATACTAGGGATCAAGTATGTGTCTCACCAGACTTCACACATGTTCCAAAGAATACATATATGTCCCGAAGGACCACATATCATTCCTTAAGAATCATATACATATGCCAAGGATCAAGTATGTGTCTCACCAGACTTCACACATGTTCCAAAGAATACATATATGTCCTGAAGGACCACATAGACCCTCGACTCTTGGCATGCCAACTATACCCCTAGCTCTCATGACACATAACATGGGCATTATCTTTTCTATCCTTTTTCGTATTCATGTAACCGAATCATATATTCATATAAGCTCATGGTTTCATTCACATATACATGTAATCATGTAGTTCATGTCAATTCTCATATGAGTTCATATTCATATAAACATATGATTCACCTTCACGTATCACATATACTTTCTCTTTTATATAGCTCATAACATTTCTCATGTGTTCATATGATAAGTAAATCATTGTCACCTCATCATTTTATCACATAAACATATAATCTTACAATACATACAAAAACACCTCAATACCTATATTCACATATACCTATCATTTCATTATCCTTATTATTATTCTTATCATCACCATTAATCCCTTTTACTTACCATATTCATATCAATAACACATATACTCATGCACACATATAAATCATAACAAATACATACTTCTATGAATTCATGTTTTTCACTATTGGAAATAGACTTATCACAAGTCTTATTTTCCCTTGAACCTCATATACTAGAGAATGTGCACTCACCTAGATTTCTTTGTCTTTCCCTCGATTGATCCTACTTTTCGATGGTTCCGGAACTCGATTAGGCTCAATATCTACATAAGTAAAATTTTCAAGATGATTATCAGATGCCTAAGTCTTGAAATTAACCTCTAATAGCCTAACAATTTAAGGGATTGATAATTTAGTCTCTCTTCTTTCTTCTTTTTTTTATGGGGGAATCGGTTCCCCCCTAGGGGTATCGATTCCCCTCTAGCATTCTGGAAATTCATATTCGTTTGAGGGGGGATCAATTCCCCTTGAATGGGTACCGATTCCCCTAGCCCAGAAATCCCATTTTAAGCTCGAAAATCACCTTATTTTAGCTCAAACCTTCATCTTTCACTCCCTTTAATATTCCTAACTTTAATACACATACTTAAACTCATTTCTACTCCATAATCACTTCTTTAAACTCCAAATCTAGTCATTCCTATGTAATTGCAAAAATTATACTAGTTTTGCAACATGTTCAAATTCCTATTCTAACACTTCCTATCCCTTAATTAACTTGATGACAAGTCAAATCTCACTTCCAATTCTTATTATGAACTCTAATCTAAGATTTCACTTTTCTACTTCATTTCTTTAATCTCTTCTAACCTCTTCATCTTTGAGTTTTCACTTATCTTTAGACTTCTTTAAGCTTTCTTACTTTCCAAAGAATCAAAACCAACTTAGAATTCAAATAATAATCAACTAATAAAAATTCTCACCTTTGCTCTTGGCTTCCACGCGTGAAGAAGAAAGGAGAAGAAGAAAACTATGGAAACTCATTTCCCTCATTTCCCACGTTTTTATATCCTCTAAAAGAGAAATAAAAAAATCTTCTCTTAGAAAAGACCATAATACCCTTATTACTTTCAAACTTTACTATTAAATCCAACCTCAAAATTCTCCAATTAAAATTCTGAACTTTTAACTTATTTCGAAATTGAACACAATGCTTTCAAAATCCACCTTTAGGTCACTAGCCTGATATTGAGGATGTTACAAGATTTGTCCCGAAGGACCACATAGAATTGTCCTGAAGGACCACATAGAATTGTCCCGAATGACTGCGTAGAATCCATAAACTCTTGGCATGCCAATTATACCTCTAATTCTCATATCACATACTTTGGGCTTTAACCACATAAGTATTTCACATAGCATTATTCAAATTATCATTTATTCATATAGAACATATACTCATAGTAATAAAATCAAAATAGTGATTTTGAATTACGATTTAGGCAAAACCATATAAATTAATACAAATAACTATTCAAAATTAACTTTTAGTTAAAATCATTGGAAGTCAACTCATCACAAGTCTTCTTCCCTCGTATTAATACATTAAAGTAGTATGAACTCACATTTGCCTCACTTAAGCCCTAAGCAAAAATCCTTTTCACTTTAGCTCAATCTCTTTATTACGTCGATTCGCTTGGTACTTACTTTCGATCAAAATCTACACATTAACATGACCAAAATGAATATCGGAACTCAATTAATTGTTAACTAATAAGCATTTACATAAACTAAATAAAACACCTAATTCATAATTTCAGGCTGAACAGTATCGGTACTCTACACCAGTACTGATATTTCCCTTCTATGATACTGATACCTACCTCAGTATCTATACCCAAATTGCTTTATGGAATTTCCTCTTCAATTAAAGTAACGATACCTTACCATTGGTATCGATACCCCCCATTATTGATACTACCCCTTCAATATCGATTCTGTTCATTCGATTCATATAGTATCGATATTGTTCTTCCAGTATCGATACCATTGCCCATAATTCACTTATTTCATTTCAAATTTGACCCAAAAATCACCTAAATCTCATAATTTTAACTCCATTCATGCCCTTAATCTCAATAACACTTATTACAACCAACTTATATAAATTAAATTCCCTTTAACATCCAAAATTTTCACTAGAACACTTAAAACTAAGAATTACACCCATTCTTCAAACATGTTCTCAATCCTTTCTAATACATCAAACACCTTATTCAAATCTTTGAAAATTCAAATATATCTTTAAAATACAAATACTAATCAATTTTCATCAACTCTCTTAAAAACCCTTTTTTCCAAGTCACCATTAACTCGTCAATCCCATTGCTTCTAATCATCTTTAAGCTTTCTTAAGCTTATATACCACCCAAAAACTCAAAACCAATTAAAAAATGTAAGAAACAACCAACTTCAAGATTACTCACCTTAGCGTGGAGGTTCATAGTGGAAATGAAGAAGAGAAGATGAATAGAGCTTCTAGGATATTATTTTCTTTTCTCTTTTCTTCTTTTTCGTTTCCTCACATGTTATAATAACCTTAAAATAAATTTTAAATTCATTTCATGCCAAAAGACCATTTTCCCTTCCATCCTTCAATCTTTAATATTATATCCTAAAAAAAAATTCCCAAATCAATCCTTGAACATTTCAATTTATCAAAATCAAACTGCTAAATTTTGAATTCTTACACTTTAGTCACAAACCCAATGTTTGGGGTATTACAATTCTTCCCCTTAAGAAAATTCGTCATCGAATTTTCATTGCACAAAGAGATGAGGAAATTTTCTTCTCATGTCATCTTCACGCTCTCATGTCGCCTCTTTCACTTTTTGATTTTCCAAAGAACTTTCACTAACGAAATCATCTTTTTCCTTAGTTGTTTGACTTCATGTGCTAAAATCTGCACTGGTTCTTCCTCATAGGTCAATTCAGATTGGACTTCTATCTCTTTCGGTACTATGATGTGAGAAGGATCTAATCGATATCTTCTGAGCATCGAAACATGAAAAACATTGTGGATCTTCTCCATTTCTGGTGGCAATGCTAACTGATATGCCACTGGTCCCACTCTCTTTATAATCTCATACGAGCCAATGAATCTAGGACCGAGCTTTCCATTTTTACCAAAACGAAACACTTTCTTCCAATGAGAGACTTTAAAAAACGCTTTATCTCCTACTTGATACTCAATCTCCTTTATTTTCAAATCCGCGTAGGACTTTTTTCTGTCTGATGCCACTTTAAGATTATGCTGGATCACTAGGACCTTTTCTTCTACTTCTTTAATCAAATCAGGACTAAGATCGTCCCGATCTTTTAATTCGTACCAATTAATCAGTGTTATGTATTTTCTTCCATACAACACCTTATACGGTGCCATTTTAATGCTCGATTGATAACTATTATTGTACGCAAACTCTGTGATTGGTAGATACTTCTCCCAAGATCCATTAAAATCAATCACACACACCCTTAGCATATCTTCCAAAACTTGGATAGTCCTCTCAGATTGACCATCTATCTGTGGGTGAAAAGATGTGCTAAAGTTCAATCGAGTACCCAAGGCTTCATGTAAAGACTTCAAAAACCTTGACGTAAACCTTGGATATTTGTCAGATACTATTGAACTCGACTCCATGAAGTCGAACAATCTCATTGATATATAATTCAACATATTTATTCATCGAATAATTAGTTCGAACAAGAATAAAATACGATGTATTCGTCAATCTATCAACTATCACCCAAATAGAATCATTTTTATTCGGTGTTAATGGTAACCCCGCTATGAAATCCCTCGTAACTTTCTCCCATTTCCATTGAGGAATGGAGATCAGTTATAAAAGTCCTAAAGGTACATGATGCTCAGCTTTTACTGGTTGCCAGGTTAAGCACTTTGCAACAATTTCCGTAATAGTTCTTTTAATGCCTGGCCACCAGTATCGACCTTTTAAATCTTGATACATCTTGTTCCCTCCTGGATACATAATCAACGGACTGCAATGCGCTTCAAAAAGTATATTTTTCGTCAACTCTTCATCACTTAAAACACAAACTCGGTCTCTTTAGTATAAACATCCATTAAACTTTTCTTCAAAGTCCTTGATTTCACCTTCTTCCACTTGTTCTATTCTTGCTAAACACTTTTAATCTCTGTTTTGCAACTCCTTTCTTTGTTCCAACAATAAAGGCTTTAGCTTTAATTCAACCATCAGAGCATCACTTTCTTTTAAAAATAATCGGGCATCTAACATGCGTAAAACTGAAAAAGTCTTTCGGCTAAGTGCATCAGATGTAACATTAGCCTTCCCTGGGTAATACTCTATGATTGCATCATAATCTTTAAGTAACTTGATCCATCTCTTATGTCTCAAGTTTAGCTTCTTTTGAGTCAGCAATTACTTAAACTTTTGTGACCAGTGTAAATATAACATGGCTCACCATATAAATAGTGGCACCATATCTTTAGTACAAACACCACCGCTACTAACTCAAGATCATGTGCCAGATAATTCCTTTCATGTGGCTTAAGTTAACTCGAATCATAGGCTACCACCTTTCCATCTTGCATCGAAGCACATTCCAGACCATTATGAGAAATGTCACTATAAATTGTATAGTCCTTGTCCGATTCTGGTTGTACTATCATTAGAGCCTCTGTGAGAACCTTTTTTAATGATTCAAAACTCTATTGACATTTATCCGTCCAAATAAATGTCACATCTTTCCTCAACAACTTTGTCAATGGGAAGACAATCATAAAAAAATCCCTAACAAACCTTCGATAATATCCAACTAATCCTAAGAAACTCCGTACTTCAGAAAAATTTCTTGGAACTTCCCAATCTATAATAGCTTTAATCTTCTGATGATCCACCCGAATCCCCTCTGCAGATACTACATGTCCAAGGAATGCAACTTCAGGTAACCAAAACTCACATATACACAACTTAGCATAAAACTTCTTATCTCGAAGTGTATGAAGAATCACTTGAGAATGGGCGTCATGTTCTTCATTCATATATGAATAAACCAAGATATCATCAATGAAGATGACAATGAACTGATCGAGGTACGATTGGAATACCCTATTCATAAGATCCATAAATGCTATCGGTGCATTAGTTAATCCAAACGACATTACCACAAACTCATAATGGCCATATCGGGTCCTAAAAGCCGTCTTTGGAATATCCTCTTATTGTATCTTCAGCTGGTGATAATGAGAGCGCAAATCAATTTTGGAGAACACCGAAGCTCCCTTGAGTTGATCAAATAAATCGTCGATTCTCGGGAGAGGATACTTATTCTTTATTGTCACCTTATTGAGCTACCGATAATCAATACATAAACGTATCGAACAATCTTTCTTCTTTACAAATAACACTAGCCCAAGGCGATACACTAGGTATGATGAACCATTTATCAATAACTCTTACAATTGAGCCTTTAACTCCCTTAGTTCATTCGAGACCATTCTATAAAGAACCATCGAAATTGGTGTCGTTCCAGGCATTACCTCAATTTGAAATTCAATCTCTCTATCTGGAGGTAATCCCGATAATTCATTTGGAAACACATCTAGAAATTCTCTGACCGTCATACACCCTCAACAAATCTAGTTCACCCGAGCACTATACACTAGTGGGTTAGTGACAATCACATCACTACTTATAGGTTCTAATTAAATTCCCAAATCTCTCACTAGTTTATTACTGATATAGGAATAAGTTGATCCCGGGTCAATCAATACCAAAAAAGGTTTATCAATTAATTAGAAAATACATGCGATGATTTATAGATCTTCATTAGTCTTAATGTTATATACCCAAGCAGTCCCACACATTTTAGGTTTAGTGGTTGACTCAGACTGATTCCTTCCCCTGCCTCGTCCTCTATCTCTTTGAGATACAGTAGCAGATCTCTCTGATTGTGCAGGCTCTCCGGTCATTAACGGAAAATCCCGGATAAAATGTATAGTGCCCTCACATCTAAAAAATGCTTTGGAGACCACTCGACATACACCACTATGATTTTTGCCACAATGCTGATATTGACTTGAGCTTCTTGCTCCTGATTCAGTTGATTGAGTCTGCCTAGCTCTCACAGGATTTGATCCTCTTCCTGAGGATACAACTGACTCAGATCTAGTTTGAAGTTGAAAATCCAAACCTCAGATTTTCTTCGATTATGCTGTACTCGAAGAGGCACTCGCTCTCTTGGTCAACTGAGTTTTTTTCTCCCCTCTGTAACACCCATTTCCCGTATATGTTTCCGTACACGAGTCACATATGTCACATGAATTTTGAAACATTTTCGGTACTTTAAAATCATCAAAATTTTGTTTTATTTAGATAAAACAATTTAATAATATAATTTTTAAGACATTCTTATATATATATATATATATTAAACATGTCTACTCTACTTAGCAATACAAGTTCATATTATCCATATTTAAAATCAGCATAAATTGATTGAGTTAATCTATTACAAAACAATTTCCAAAATATTTAAATAGAGCTAATAGGACATTCATAAGTACTTGCCACTAAACTGAGTCAAAATTTCATCATAGGATGTCTTATTGATATTGTACTATATTACTTGATGCTTGGAGTTTCTCTGTACTCTACTTCTAATCCTGGCTTTTACCTACATGTGAAAATCAATCGCACGCTAAGTATTCATTTAGTGAGGCATAATAATAATGAAGTGAAATCAAAACATAAGTATATCATAAATATAAAAATACAAATTAACTCGTATAAATCATAATAATACACAAAGTTAGCTTGGTAAACCAAGTTTCTTTCACATAACCTACGAAACCATATTTAGTATGCCCAACATACTTATCAATCAAAATTTATCTAACTTATTCTTTTATTTTCCCAATATATGTGGAATGAGAATGCATGGTACATGAATTTGCACCTAATTACCAATATGGAAATTCACAAACTCATTTTTAAATCCTTGGGGTGCACATATAGTGTCGATATTGTGATTCACAAACTTATTGTGAATTTCGTGGGTTGCACACTTAGTGCCGATACGGTCATTCATAAACTCATTATGAATTCCGTGGGTTCCATACTTCGTGTCGATACAGTCGTTCATAAACTCATTATGAATTCCGTGGGTTACACACTTAGCACCGATACGGTCGTTCATAAACTTATTATGAATTCCGTGGGTTTCACACTTAGTGTCGATACGGTCTTTCATAAACTTATTATGAATTCTGTGGGTTGCATACTTAGTGTCGATACAGTCGTTCATAAACTTATTATGAATTCCGTGGGTTGCACACTTAGTGCTTATACGATCGTTCATAAACTTATTATGAATTCCGTGGGTTGCACACTTAGTGTCGATACGGTCGTTCATAAACTTATTATGAATTTCGTGGGTTGCACACTTGTGCCGATACAATCGTTCATAAACTTATGATGAATTCTATGGGTTGCACACTTAGTGCTAATACGGTCGTTCATAAACTTATTATGAATTTCGTGGGTTGCACACTTAGTGCCGATACGGTCGTTCATAAACTTATTATGAATTCTGTGGGTTACACACTTAGTGTTAATAGTACACATATTATTGATATAACAATGCAACATATGCATTTAACTCATTGCAACTATAACTCTTTAATGTACATAATAAATGCACTCACCTGGTATTCCTCACTAGTATGCTGCAATGATGTCCGACTATTCTACAACTTTATCCTTGACCTTTTTTTTTCTTGACTCTAGAGCTTGGTTATGATCTACACAAGCATCCATTATTACCCATACTATACAAATGTTAGTATACTCACTAACATTTTTACTCTAATAATACTTAAAAGTAATACTATATTCAATTTCTATTAAAATTTATCCTATCTAAAAATTTCAGGCTCAATAGTATCGGTACCCTAGTATGGTATCGATACTTCTATACTATGGTACTTATACTCTCTTCAGTATCGATACCATTTCTGTATTTTGAAATCCATGGTATCAATACCTTCCTATTAGTATCGATACCAACATTAGTATCGATACTAACTGCATCAGTATCGATATTGTTCAACCTATTTCCCAAAATTTAAACCTATAGTATCAGTATTGTTCTTACAATACCGATACCCTTACCCAAATTTTCTAATTTTCAGCTCGATTTTTACACAAATTTCATTAAATTCTTTTAATTTTACCACCAATAATACTATTAAACTTATCATTACTTAACCCAACTAATTTTCCTTCATTAATCTTCCTATAACATCCAAATTCTCTAAAGAACACTCCAAACCAAGAATCACACCACATTTTTCATACATGTTTTTAATCACATCCAATGCTTCTAATTTCTTATTTACTTCTTTAACAAGTCAAATTTACTTGTAAACCTCAATAAAAAACTCATATTTCAACATATCATTCAAAAACCCATTTTCTTCAATCTCTAATATTTCACAAATCACTTAGTTTTAATCATTCTTGAACTTTCCTTAAGCCTTTATATCACTTAAGGTTTCAAAACTTGCCCATAAACTAAAGAATAAACTAACTCAAAGAAAACTTACCTTGACTATGGGAGAGCACGGGCAATGGGGAAGAAGAAGGAGAATAAGGAGAATAATAGCCTTTTAACTTTTCCCAATTTTCTCTCTTAAACTCCCTAATAAAAATGAATTTTAAATCCTTTTCCCTCTAAAGGACCAAAATGCCCCTTTATTTTTCCATTCTTACTAATTGGTCTTAATTAAATCATTTTTTATACTTTACCATTTATTCAATTTAGTCCTTCAAATTTTTAAATCCTTTCAATATATTCACCGACCTGATATTTTGGGTATTACACCCTCTTTCATTCTGTGCTTGCTCCAAGGATTTTGCTTGATTCACTACATCTTGAAATGTAAAAAGATTCAACGCTATTAGCAGCTCCTTCAATTTGGGGTGCAAACCCTCCACGAACCAATCACAAGAATCTCTCTCAGTCTGGACCAATTTAGCTGCAAATCTGCTCAATTTGTTAAACTCGCACTCATACTCACACACAATGTGACTCCATTGCGTCAAATTCATGAACTCCTAATTCATTTGTCTAATGAACTAATCACCAATATATTTGTTCTTGACCTATTCTAGAAATAACGACCACATCACTTGATCACTAGGCACTCTCATCATCACATTAGTCCACTATATACATGCTTGACCTTGTAGCAGTGAAACTACTCCATCCAACTTCTCCATTTCATAAAAATGAAGACCATCATGCATAATTTTCAAGTCATTTAGCCAAAGTTCTACAAAAATGAGACCTTCCTCAGCTTCTCCCTTAAACTCGGGTGCTCCTAAACTTTTTAGCTCCTTAGCAACATTCATCCTAGTAGTTGGGGAAGTAGACAGTTGGAAACGCTTTAGAATCGCATCCAACATCTGGAAAAAATACTCCCTGATCTTGCACATACGTCTGTTCTTCACCTTGCCTAGTTGAGGCAGGTGAATTACTACTACCCTCATTAACCCCATCTTCCGCTTCACTTCAAGAGGCCTCAAAATCATACATCTGTTAAGATATAATCACTTAACTATATTAGAAAAGATAACATACTCATTACACTATCAGATCAGAGATTTTTATATTTCGTTAGCATGTACACATTTTAAAACATAAATTACTTTGGTTTTGAGCCTAAAATCGATTCAACTGTAGCTTTGATACCAATAATCTCACAACCCCGACCTGTACCCGTACCCGACCCAGATTCGAGTCTGAGGTGTAACATTGACTTTTCAACTCTTTGACTCTTTGAAAGCTGATTAAAATGACTTTTTACTTTTAGTTTAGTGGCGAAGTCCTCATTAACACTAGTTAAAATAAAAATTAATATTAGACAATGAAAACAAATATTTAATATATTTACATAAACCTTAATTAGTATAGTTACAAAACAGATCAGAGCATTTGCGATTTAAACATTTGTAGTACATGCCAACAAAATTTCAAAATAACAAAATAACATAATGTTTAAATCGATATGATATGATCTTCTTCAAAGGTATGTTGTCCTGACCTAGCTTTGCACTGCTAACTTCTATGAACTTACGTGTGAAAACACTCACACGCTAAGTCTTTGACTTAGTGAGACAAAAATGAGAATAATAAAACATTAAAATGTTTGCTTAAATATTTCAGAAGAAACATTGAATACGAAAAACAAGATACATTTCATAAAAATAACATATACATTTATGCACTATTCAATTCATATTAACTTGTTTAAATAGCCCAACGTATATAACTGAGAACTCAAGGTATGTGAGTACTTTGAGGTTGTGCACTGTAATTGCAGTTAAAACTGCCACCTAGAATTTGCATCGGAGTGCCACGTAGATTATGCATCGGAGTGCCGCATAGATTATGCATCGAAGTGCCACATAGATTTGTTCCGAAGGACCAGATAGAATTATCCCGAAGGACCACATAGAATTGTCTCGAAGGACCGCATAGAATCCCTCAACTCTTGGCATGTCAATTATACCTCTACTTCTCATAGCACATACTTTCAGCTTTACCATATAAGTATTTTACATAACATTATTCAAATTATCATTTATTCACATAGAACATATACTCATAGTAATAAAATCAAAATAATTATTTTGAAATATGATTTAGGTAAAACCATAAAAATTAACATAAATAACTATTCAAAATTCACTTTTAGTTAAAATCATTGGAAGTCGATTCATCACAAGTCTTCTTCCCTCGTATTAATACATTAAGGTAGTATGCACTCATCTTTGCCTCACTTAAGCCCTAAGCAAAATCCTTTTCACTTTCGCTCAATCTCTGTATTATGTCGATTCATTCGGTACTTACTTTCAATCAAAATCTACACGTTAACATGACCAAAATGAATACCAAAGCTCAATTAATTATTAACCAATCATCATTTACATAGACTAAATAAAACACCTAATTAACAATTTCAGGCTGAACAATATCAATACTCTGCACCCAGTACTGATACTTCCCTTCTATGATACCGATACCTACGTCAATATCGATACCGAAATTGCTTTCTATAATTTCGTCGTCAATTACAGTATCAGTACCTTACCATTGGTATCGATACCCCCAGTATCGATACTACCCCTTCAGTATGATTTTGTTCATCCGATTTATATAGTATCAATACTGTTCTTCCAGTAGCGATACCCTTGCCCAAAATTCACTTATTTCATTTCAAATTTGACCTAAAACTCACCTAAATCTCATACATATAACTTCATTCATGCCCTTAATATCAATAACACTTACCACAACCAACTTATATCAATTAAATTCCCTTTAACATACAAAATTTTGACTATAACACTTAAAACTAAGAATTACACCCATCCTTCAAGCATGTTCCCAATCCTTTTTAATACCTCAAAATCCTTATTTAGACCTTTGACAAGTCAAATATATCTTTAAAATCGAAATACTAATCAATTTTCATCAACCCCTTAAAAACCTTTTTACCAAATCACCATTAACTCATCAATCCCATAGCTTCTAATCACATTTAAGCTTTCTTAAGCTTCTATATCACCCAAAAACTCAAAATCAATTAACAAATGCAAGAAAAAACCAACTTTAAGATTACTCACCTTAGCATGGAGGTTCACGGTGGAAACGAATAAGAGAAGATGAAGAAAGCTTCTAGGCTATTCTTTTCTTTTTTTCCTTTTCCTCTCATGTTATGATAACCTTAAAATGAATTTTAAATTCATTTCATGAAAAATACCATTTTACCCTTTTATCATTCAATCTTTAATAATATATCCTAAAAATAATTCCTAAATCAATCCTTGAACATTTCAATTTATCAAAATCAAAACTTTAAATTTTGAATTCTTACACTTTAGTCATTGACCTGATGTTTGGGGTATTACAGTTGGCTCAGGCATAGATTCAACGGTTGTGAGATGAGGGGACTAATAACTAAAATGGTTAGGGTTTTTTGGTGCTGGGCCAGATTGGGCTTTGTATGGATTGAGTTCTGCTTTTTAATATTTTTGGGTTGTATTGTATTATATTTAATAATAATATTCGAATCCAAAAATGGTGATCACAAGTAGAGTTATTCGAGAAGAAAAAAATGATATTCATCTCTTCAAGAGAGATAAAGAAAAAAAATGAGGTACTCAAAAAACCACTATGATGTGTTCGTATGGTCAACTATAGAAATGGTAGAATTTATTAATTAATCATCATGCATTAACTCAATGTCAAACCCTAAACAAAGTTGTTAAAGTGAAAATTGACCATTGACAAGATCCAAGGACAAAAGCTATGGATGAATAAACTCTTAGCGATAGATTTAATCTGAGAGGTGGCATATTTGGAGTGTATTTCTAATGTGGTCAAGGTCAAGAAAGAAAACGATAGTTGAGGATGTGCATTGATTTCACAAACCTCAACAAGGCTTGTTCGAGCTTATTGGATAACTTCCTAGGCTACAATTAAATCCAAATGGACCATTGGGATCAAGAGAAGACCTCATTCTTCATAGAAGGTAATTTGTTTTCTACATAGTAATGCCCCTCAAATTGAAAATATCATAGTTTCTAACATATTTTTTTTAAAAAAAATCAAAGATTAGATTAGGAGAAACATGGAGGCTTACGTAGATGACATGATTGCAAAGAACACCTCCTTGGAACAATATATAAAGGACATAACGAAGGGTTTCCATGTTTTCAAGCTATACGACATGCACTTAAAACCCTCCAAGGGCATATTTGGTAGAGGCACATAAAAGGACCTAATAGTATTGAGATAAGTGAAATTGGCTTTGACTTTATCTTAAGGTGAGCCATCAAAGCCCAAGTTATGGTAGACTTTGTTGTATAGTGTTGGTTTTCAACCTCCATTGGAGACACATTTACCTACACAAATGAAATTGCTTTCACCTTGGGCCACTAAAGGCCAATATGATAAGTAGAGAGATCGGTGAACCTTCATTTTGAGCACCAATATACCCTAATCGTTAATGGATGCACTAGAAAAGATATTGATAGGGAAAGAATCATAATATGAGACACTTCAAGATATGAATGAGAGTATAACCTCTGATTTGGGTTTAATGTCTCCAACAATATGATTGAGTATGAGGCACTTGTAACAGGACTCGATCTTGTAGTAAAATTAAGGGTGCAAAAGATTCTAATATAAACTAACTCTCAGCTAGTAGTCAAGCAATTTGTAAGAAAATATGAGGTAAAATACCTTACACTCCCCTAATATCATCACATGGTCACATGTATGATAAGTAACTTAAAAAATATAGATCTTAACATATTACTAGGGCAAAGTACTCTTGCATTGATGCTTTGTTAAGATTGTCGACTTCAGTAGAAGTCAAAGAGAGTGGAAACGTACTCATTGAGTATAGAGCCCATTCGACCAACACCGGGACACATGTAATATTCTTAGATGATGAACCAAAATGGATAACCTCTATCATCAAGTTCATCTCTGATGAAGAAAAGCCATAGGATCACAAAGAGATGATAAATTATTTATAAGGTTGCAAGATACAACTTGATTGACATAACATTTTAAAAATTAAGTTTCTCTCAATCTATCCTCTATTGGTTGGGTCCTTATTAGGTGAATTATGTCTTCTGTGAAATACACGAAGGTATCTATGGATATCACATGAGGGGAAGGTCACTTTCACAAAAGGTCATTCGATAAGGTTTATATTGGCTCTCCATTCATAAGTATGTGTTAAATATTGTGACTAAGTGTGAGGCATGTCAAAAGTACTCGATCCCAAGACATCATTTGAGTCTTTCTAAACCATCTCAGCCTCTAGCCCTTTGCCACTTGGGGAATGGATATTCTAGGGCATTCCTTGGATGTTGTGGAAAGGAAGAAATTTGTCATTGTGGCCATACAATATTTCACTAAGTGGATGGAAGTTGAAGCCTTAGTTACTATCACCAAGAAGTAGGCAGAGAATTTTGTGTGGAAGGCTATCATTTGTAGGTATGCCCCCATATATATACATATTATGGACCCAGTTTCAAGGCAAGTTTAAAGAATTTTACAAAAATTTGAATATCATCCAATCGGAGAGCTTCATTAAAAACCCACAAACTAATGACCAAGCAAAGGTAAACAACAAGAAGAATCTTACTACCCTAAAAAATAAAGCTGGTGATGATAGATTATCATGGTTAGAAGAATTGTCTGATATTCTTTAGGCTCTCTATACCAGTTTCCACACATGTGCTAGGGAACCCATATTTAATATGTTGTTTGGTACTGAAGCAGTTATCTTAGTGAAGGTATGAGATAATTATTTTTGCTGGTTAGGAAAAGGCCATTTACTGATATTTTGTAGAGGAGATAATTTATCATGGAAGATAAAGAAGATGATATAGAGGTTGTGAGGGTTCTAAACCCTTTTCTAGTCTTGATTGAAAGTATTTATAATGACCTTTAGTGCATGTGTCAGTTATAGGGTCATCATGGCTATTTGTATGTCGATGGACTAGACAAATCTAGTAGTCAATATTTAAATTTCATTTTGAAGTATCATGTGGGTGTGTCAAAGATTTTTTTATGCACTATAGTTGACTAGTTGTCTGTATTCAGAAGATATAGGTTAATCGAAGGTTATGGTGGGTGGAGAGGTATATATAAAGACCTTGGCTAGTGGAGTGTTTCTAGTTTCAACGAGTATGCCTTGGCAGAGGTTTGGAAGTTTATGAAGGTATACCAAGTTGTCCCTCTTAGTCGAGGGAATGCCATAAAATGATTTGATATGAGACTTATGATGGAGAATATATTTTCATTGGTTGTTGACGTTCGCCCCTTCTGATTTGGACGGAGAGTCGTGGTAGGTGTTAGTGTTGGTGGTGGGTATTTTTTGCTATTAGAGCAGGCATATTTTGTCTCTCTTGGTTAAAGAGGAAGTAATCCACTCAAACTTTGGGGAATTCTGGCTAATAAGTAAAGAAATTGTAGATGTCGACATGTTTAGGAGCTTTCGGAGGATAGTATGAGATATTTTATTTTCTCGAAACTCTGTTAGAGTGGAGGTTCTCAATTTTGTTGGTTGGTTTCAGGACGTATTTTTGTTGTAAGAGGCACTTTAGTTCTTTTAGGTCATGTAAAACTTTTCACCCGGTCTAGATAGAAATTGGATTAGAGATATTACCTTAAGTTATATTGGCATAAAAAAATTCATAAATTATACACATTATCATATAACAATCACAAAATAGATCCAAAGCATCATGTTTGTCGATCAATAAAAAATTTCGAGTTTAACTTATGCTTAATGATCACAATATGATTTTCTGAAAGATTAAGGAATTCAATGTAAATAACCATAAATTAATAATTTTTTATACTTTGAAAATAACTAAGTAATTCAGGGTATAGTCAGCTGTAATTTGAATTTATAACATACCAAATAATCATTAGAGAGTCATGTTAACACTTAATGATCGAAAGGAACTTAATTAAAATTAACCTAATTAGAACTTATACCCAAAAGAAAAACATAAATTGTACTTATATCAAACATGATATTTTTGAATATAACAAGTCTTAGTAATCTACTATTAACCTTAAATAATTGTTAGGGACTAATTATTAATCTTTCAAAATTTAGAGATTACATTGTAATTATTAAAAGTTACGAAGATCATAAAAACATCTATTTTAATAATAATTTTTGTGTTAATCAATAGTCCTTCCTAAAATATGAATTCAAAAAAAAAAAACTAAATCAAACTTCAGATGGAAAAAAATTATACAAAAATTACTTATTTCATGGAGTTTTTAAATCGAAAAGAGGTGTCGATATTTAAACCATTATGCCAGAAAATTTTTGAACCCTTTGCTTACGGTTTCAAAGCCTCTTCTTTTAAGCACCAAAAATATAATTTTTAAGTCTCAAATAACCTTTATTCAATTCTATGATCACTACGCAACATTAAAACATGAAATTATGCATTACCGTATGTCGAAACGATTTTTCTTAGATGTTTAGTTTAGTTTAGTTGGGCTTGAAACCCTAGGGGTTCAAACCCTAGATGTTTAGTTTAGTTGGGTTTGGATTTGGATTTACTATTGGGCTTCAGTTTGAGCCCACTGAGTCACTTGGGCCGGTTGTTAATGAGATTTTTGGGTAAAAATGAGTGTCATCAGCTGTCCATCTTTGCCCATTATTGTGTTAACAAGAATAGGGCAAAAACAAAGAGACAATGAGTTTTCGTCCGGTCGAATCTGTGCTTGAAAATCTGATATTGTCTCAAGTGAGACTGGAAATGAACAATATTCCCGAGAGAGGTTCTTGAAGATGAAATCTGAAAAGGGATATGCTCCTCTACTCTTCGGGGTTAATCAGATCTGTAAACATTGATTCACTCCACTACTCTTTAAAGTAAATTGAATCGAGGTAGATTTGTTCCATTGTTCCTCAGGGAAGATCAAATCTGAAAAAGGGAATCTACTCTGCTGCTCTTCAGGGTAGATCAAATCTGGAAACGTTGATTAACTCCACTATTTTTCAGGGAAGATTGAGTCGAGGTAGATTTGTTCCACTGCTCCTCAGGGAAGATCAAATCTAGGATAAAAAGGGGATCTGCTTTGCTGCTCTTCAGGGTAGATCAAATCTGGAAACGTTGATTCACTCCACTGCTTTTCAGGGAAGATTGAATCAAGGTAGATTTATTCCACTGCTCCTCAAGGAAGATCAAATCTGGAAAAAAAGGGAATGTGCTCCACTTTTCTTCAGGGTATATTAGATCAGGAAACATTGATTCATTCCACTGTTCTTTAAGGAAGATTGAATTGAGCTAGTCTTGTTCCATTGCTCCTCAGGGTAAATCAAATTTGGGAAAAAAGGGGATATGCTCTGCTACTCTTCAGGGTAGATCAGATCTGGAAACCTTGATTCATTCCACTATTCTTCAGGGAAGATTGAATCAAGGCAGACTTGTTCTACTGCTCCTCAGGGAAGATCAAATATGGAAAAAGGGGACCTGCTCCGCTGCTCTTCAGGGTAGATCAAATATGGAAACATTGATTTATTTCACTATTATTTAGGGAAGATTGAACCAAGTTTGATTTGCTTCTCTTATCTTCAAGAATATCAAATCTGAAAATTAAACATCACCACTTGTTAGTATATGTGTAAGAATTTTAAAAAATCATACCTGAAAGTTTTGGAATTCAAGATAATATATGAGAATTGATTTCTGTTGTTGAAACTTGTCTAACAGTCACCAAATATGAGAATATGCCTCAACTTGAGTATCATTTGAACTTCTCCCTTTTTGGGACTTTGAATTGGTTACTTTTCAAAACTTTCATTTTCTGAAAATACTAAATGAGAAACTTTGAAAACCACTTTCTCATTTTTTTGAAAATCTTGTGAATACATCCTGCCCGAAGATCCTATGGATGGCCCGAAGGACTTGTGATTTTATTTAATAGACTTATAGATGACACGAAGAATTTTGGCATTATGCTTGAAAGACTTACTGATGGTCCGAAGGACTTACTAAGTAAGAAACTTTGGAAATCATTTTCTTACTTTTAAAAAATTTCAATTTTCAGAAAAGATTTAAATGATAAACTTTGGAAATCATTTTCTCATTATTTGAAAATCATGTGAAAATATCCTGCCTGATGGTCTTATAGATGACCCGAAGGACTTATCATCTTGTTTGAAAGACTTATAGATGACCCGAATGATTTAGGCATCATGCTCGAAAGACTTACTAATAGCCCGAAGGACTTACTAAGTCAGAAACTTTGGAAATCGTTTTCTTACTTTTCAAAACCAATTTTCAGAAAAAAAATTTAAATAAGAAACTTTGGAAATCACTTTCTCAAATTTTTGAAAATCATGTGAAAACATCATGCCCGAAGGTCTTATAGATGGCCTGAAAGACTTATCATCTTGCTTAAAAGGCTTATAGATGACCTAAAGGATTTAATCATCACCCTCAAAAGACTTACTGATGGCGCGAAGGACTTACTAAGTAAGAAACTTTGGAAATCGTTTTCTTACTTTTCCAAAATCAATTTTTCGAAAAAGACTTAAATGAGAAACTTTGTAAATAGCATTATCATTTTTCTTTTGAAAATCATGTGAAAACGTCCTGCCCGAAGGTCTTATGGATGGTCCAAAGGACTTATAATCTTGCTTGAAAGACTTACAAATGACCCGAAGGATTTAAACATCATGCTCGAAAGACTTACTGATAGCCCGAAGGACATACTAAGTAAGAAACTTTGGAAGTCATTTTCTTATTTTTCAAAACCAATTTTCAGAAAAAGATTTTAAATAAGAAACTAAGGAAATTGATTTCTCATTTTTTTTTGAAAATAATGTGAAAACATTCTGCTCGAAGGTATTATGGATGGGCCGAAGGACTTATCATATTGCTTGAAAGACTTATAAATGACCCAAAAGATTTAAGCATCATGCTCGAAAGACTTAATGATGGCTCGAAAGACTTAATGATGGCTCAAAGGACTTACTAAGTAAAAAACCCTTGAAAATCAAGCTTGGTTTCTTAAAAACTTTTGAAACAATCATAGTGGTTAAGTAATCCTTAAGAAACCTTTGAAAATTGGACTTAGCTTTTTTTTTATAAAAAAAACTCATGTGGAGAACTTATCAAGAAACTTCTGAAAATCAGACTTAGCTTCTTTAAAATTCATTTGAAAACATCATGTCACGAAACCTCTAAAAATCAAACTAAGTTTCTTTAAAAAATGCATATTTATTGGGTAAAATGCTCCGCTTTAAAATAATAATCGTTCTATGGATTAGGTTCCTCAATTCTTGAGGTTCTGCCACTCTGAATGTAATTCCCTCTATTCGAGGCTTGAATCCTGACTTTTTTATCTTTTCTTTTCTTGCAAAATCTATAAGAATTATATATATATATGACAAGATGAATGCAATTAAATATCTCTAAATGTAATTTATGACTTTCTTGTATGTAGAAATATTGATCATTCTTCTTCTCGCATCAAAGTGGAGACCTCAATCTTCCTTAACTTAATCATCTTTGAATGGATTCTGCCTTAAAATTGATGTAGTAACTTGCCAGCTCAGGTTTGTAATCTTCTAAGGATCAGCCTGATCTTCTTGTGGTCTTTGTTCCCCGTCTTTATTTTGGAGGAAATATTCTCTCTCAAATTCTTGATATGATTAGGTATATGACATAGATGCCACTTTTGTCTATGACTCGATCGCTCGATCAAATTTGTTTCTCAGAATAGGTCTTCCAATTGAAGCATGAATGGTCTGTTTCTCAATGTAAGCTCTTTTTGTTTTCATATTTTTCCCTTGATACTCCAAACGACAAGGCTCATTCACTATTTATGTTTGATTTGAATCTTGTGATCCCTGTGAGGTCTGGTTTTGGTAATGCCTCAATATGGGTACTCATGACTCTCTTCGTGCCAAAATATCTTAATCTTAAATGGTCTCATTATGGAGTCACTAAAGAACAATGTTATCAAATATCTTTAGGGCATCCCTTCATGATGCCATGGACACTTACGAAGTGATCAATCCTTCTAACATAAATATCTTGCATTTTTGCTATGAGGTGGGATATGTGCCCTTTTCGAATAAGACAATCACCTACTTCTTTATGGGTTACCGAAAATGTCACAAGGAAGTGTTATAATTTCTATCCTCCAGTCCTTCTGATCTCTCAGACTATTTGCTTTCAATATTGTGGAATGCTTCATTATTCTAATAACGTTTATTCTTTTTCCCCAATAGAAGCATAATGAGCCTCACCAGCTTCAAGGACCTTTGTCACATGAGATTGCCCTATTTGAAAATGTTTTTCTCATTTCTTTTATTTTAGAAATAAAATAACGAAAGAATTTTTTAAAGTATTTCCCCTTAATTCATGCTCACAATTGAATCAAATCATATACATGAGTTCACATAATATAAAAAAAATCAACTGTTCTTTAAATTTTCACAGTTATACTCATTTGACAAGTGTCAGGATTAGTGAGTTAGTTTCAGGTTGGCTTCCTATTTTCTAATGTTTCAGCCATCAAGATATCCTCATTTGTTTAGATGCCCATGTGAACCTTGTGACATGCCCCTCTTTCTCTTCTTGGCATATTAAGTGGATGCAGAAAAAAATAAAGCAAATAGCATATTCAATTGCTTGAATTTTTGGAACACTTCCGTTTCACTTCTCTGAAATCTTTCATTTGTTCAAGCTTTGTAAACTCCTTTAGTAGAGGCAGCATTGAAAATATCAGTCTAAATATAAAATTCATGAGTGCTTGTGTGAAGTCGACTATAACAGGTGTTCCTCGACTCCCTTAGTTCATTTTAATGAAACCCCTTATTTAGTAAATTTGATCTAATTTGCCATTGTTTGGCTAGGTAAATTCAACTTTATTGTATATATATTATAATCACCTTTATCGGGCTTGCTAAATCTATTCATAAAGCCGGGGCATTTAACCAATTGATTTAGAGGAACATCTCAAGCTTTATTGTATACATATTATAATTACGTTAATGGGTATGTCGATTCTATTTTTTAAGCTCGTCAAGGAGAACCTATTAAAGTCTGGGTGTCGTTGAAGGTCATAAAATATCATCTTTAGAGTTCAATTCCCAAACAACCGACCTAAATTAAATTCATCTACTCGACTATTCCATCTGAATTGATTATAATCATAATCAAACGTCATCAACAAAAGTAGAACCCAATTAGCTATTGCAATCTCATGTGCAAGATGCTCTATTTTGTCCACATCTTTACATACCTGATGCCAAGCTCTTAATTGTCTCTTCATGCTAGAAGAAGACTAGCTTGGTCCCTGCAAGATAAGGGTATGTATTTGAGTGTATCTTCTGGGGTAAGGTCAAGGGTCCTTGTTTTATCAGTTTTCAATCTTGTCACTTTGTCAAAGATTTATAACTTTAATGATTTAACGAATCTTTAATTCAGTTGATATTCATAGAATTGCAAGATTTCAAATTTAATTCAATTCTCACAATCCTTAAAGTAGAATAAGTTCATTTAAATATCTTTACAAGAAAGTCGAGAAAGGATAAACAACAAATTCAAACAAGATGCTTTCAATGTAAGGTGCAACTATGGTGGATAACGACCTCCACTTGTTCATCCAAAACGCCCCATTACTACTAGAATATTGAGTGTCTAACTAGATTAGAGCATTTACCCTAATTTTCTCCCCATCTCTCAATCATTTCTCGTGTCAGGATTCTCTTGTTAATGAGATTTTCTATCTCCTTCAGCAATGGTATGAACTTGTTAGTGGGATGACTCAATGCCCCCAGATAAAAATCACAAGCACTGTTCAGGTCATAACCATAAACAAATGGGCTAGTCTTCATTCTCAAGGTCCTTGGGGTGAGGTATTGACTCTTGATTAAAGGGGGTAACAAGTAAAAAATGGACACTTGAAAAACCTTGAGGGTCGTATTTTTCCAAGACATATTTTGCGACAAGTCTCAGATTACTTCCCTTGTAATTTCTTTCTCGTTATTTCTCATTCCTTCTCCTTTTTCAACATCAGAGAAGTCTCAAGAGTTAAATCCTTCAACTCTCACATACCTCACTTTTCTTGATTTTGCTCTTTTCTTTCTTCATGCCTTTTTCTGTATGCTCTTTATTTGTTTTGACCCTATCAACTCCATTTTAGGGGGTGATTCCTAATTGTTTGATTTAATCTTACTGACTGTTAACATCTATCTCTATAACTCCATGAGCCAAAAGATATTGGACTTGTCGTTTGAAGTTACCACAATTTTTGATGGAGTGTCCTCGGGCTCTGGCATGATATTCAGAAGAAATTTTCTCATTATACCAACTCGAATAAGGGGGTAACAAAGGCTTAGCCAGACGTGCAGTAACCAGATGGGCTTCGAGCAACTTGGGATATAATTTGATGTATGAAAATTAAGGAAAATTGAGTAGAAGCTCTTTTGACTTCATTTTCTCTTTACCACTATTACGATCATCTTGAAGACCTAATGAATGATCATTGATATATTCGATTTGAAGGTTCAACTTTTGACTAACGTATTATGGGAGACATTGGTTTGCAGATCTCCCCTTATCGATAAGTTATGAGCTTCTAGGGAGCTTAGATTTTTCATCCTCAAAGCATAACAACCTTCTGTGATGAGGCTTTGAACCTTTAATCTCATAATCACACAACTTTCTGTAGAGTGGCTAAAATCTCCAGAATGATAGCTGCATGAATTTTTGACACCTTACCAATCTGTACACAAATAAGTATTAAACCTTGAGGAATAGGTGTTAGAAGGCCACGTTCGAAGACAAAGGGTAACAAGTCTGAATATGACCCCAGAATCAGAACAATATGTTTCTTTCTCTTTTTCTTCTTGTTCTTTTTAGCCTTCTTTATTGGCATTTGAACTCCCTATATGCCTCTCTTCTTTGAGTCGGACTCAACTTTCATGTTAGAAGTTTCACCCTCAATTTTTGCTTTTCCTAGGATGATATCTGTCACATTTTTGGAATCAAACCCGATTGTTGGAGTTGAATTGGATTACCATACTCCCCAAAAAGTTATTGATCATCTACTATCATTGCATTGACTGCATAACCAACATTCAATTTTTCACTAATAGTCTTCATATTTTCTTGCATAATTGAGTCATATAACGACTTTTCCCTATATATCACTACAACCATCATGCTCATCAACTTGGACATATGTTCTCTATATTCAACTTGGAACTTCCTTACTTCATCAATCATTTCTTTTTGGGTTCTTAAGAGTTGTTCCTGAATTCTCTTTACCTCACTAACACATGTTAATATCTCATTCATAGCTTTCGATCTTTCTATAAACATGCCTCAGGTAACTTCTATTTGCTTTAAGAACTTCTGTCACAATATCATTCATGAGTTACTCTCACGTTTTCATGATTGATGCATGTAAAAATGCTTAAATTAAAACAGTGCGAATGAAAATGTAGATGCAAAATGCAAATGAAAAAGGAGTTAACTCCATAAGTGACCATCATAGAACAACCTTTATTTAGAAAACAAGGTTTTGTTACACCAGGTAGTCAAAATAAAATTTTGATTCTTCATTTCCTTGAGCCGTACTCTTCCTAGAATCTAACATTGCACCCAAAGTTGTCGGTGTACTTTTGATGATGCCTGATTCCCTTAAATTATTTGTGGTTGAATCGTGAGATCTTCTTTTTTATAAAGTGGTCTTCATGCCTTCGTGAAGAGACTTCTCGTCCTTGATCTGATTGCATCTGTCTCTTAAGGAAAAATCTTGGCCTTTATGCCTTCAAAGGAAGTCTTCAATTAGCTTCAAATTTGTCTTTCCTCCTGGATTGCTTAAACATCTTTGGATCTCCTGGTTTTTACTACATGGCTAATAGTTTCTTGTCTCATTATGAACAATCTTCTTACTTAGTCAATTACTTGTGAATTAACACCTTTGGATGACATGAAGATGCAAATGCAAGAAAATAAAATCAAAATAAAATAGACACAGAACAAAAAATGGGTTAGGATAAACAACAAGATAGTATGTACTATAAGCATTGAATAAAACTTACCCTTACATGGTATAATAAATCCTACCTAAACATGCTTTCAACCTACATTCTTTGTTATTCACAAAACTCCTAATCGCATGATATCTAGTTCTTAGGTATTCATTCAAAATATCAAATTATTCTACTAAAGGCTCATAGAAGATTCTCCTTGTGTACACTTCTCACGGGATTTCTAAGGGTAGGTCAAGCCCTATAGTCCTGGGCTCACTATATGCTAAGTTCGTCTCTAGGGCAAGAGGTACTCGAATTATCCTTGTCGGTGCCTGTCGGGCTATCAGACCCTCAATCCTGACCCACTATAGGCTTTCGGATCAATTTCAATTCGAGGGGACACACCTCCTTATGTCCATACGAAGGTGAAAACCATCACGAGGACCATAAGGCGTGAGCCTCAAGAGCGATCCACTATCCCATACGAAGGTGAAAACCACACGAGGGAGTAGTTTCTCACTCCTACTTAAATAGGATGGAGTGGGGTTTTAGCTCATGTTATGCAAATACATGTATGCAATATGTGAGGAATAGCAAAATAACACATAGCCAAAACAAAACAGAGTTCTCAAATTCTTGAACATTTATTTCATCTGAAAACATCAACAAACAAATCAATACAACTATTTAGTGGTTAATCAAATTATGAACATAAAATTTATTAAAACCAGACAATGGATCAAAAAATTAAATTAGAACAAACTTGTAATTTTTATTGCAAAGACAATTAATTAATTGACTGACGGCTTGACTTTCTAGTCCCGAGGGGAGTCGCCAAGCTGCCAAAACAATTTTTCTTAGAAAAACAAATTTAATTTTTAAAATCTGATTTTTTAAAAGATAGCATCTCGAATAATTTGGTGACCTTTTAATAATAAAACATGGTTTGAGAAGTCGCCACCAATCTTTAATTAGGGTGTGATTGGACACCCAAAAACATATTTTTCATTTTAGTAAAAAATATTATTTTTGATTAAAACAAGAAATTTATGATTTGCATTACAAAAAATTTGAGTTCGAGAGTCGGTTACGCGTGGGGAAAAATTAGTACCCCTATAGCGCCCTAAATCGGTACCTAGTCGATTAATTAGTAGCCTTTGCAATGAAATTTACGAATTCAATTTTAACTTAATTTAAGATCCCATACAAATAATATTCTTTGAATTTTAGGATGAAAAATAATAATATTTAATTATTTCCTATCGAGAAGAATTGACCTCTCATGCCCTAAAACATTTGATTCATACTCTAATCGAAATAAAGGAATATTACAATTCCATCATAAAGTTCATTATTAATTCAAAAATTAAGTTCAAAAATAAAAATAAGATAAAATTTAAGATTTTTTTTTAAAAAATATTCTTTTAATTTTAAGAGAGAAAACAATAATATTTAATTATTTTCTATCGAGAAGAAACGACCTCTCATGCCTTAAAACAATCATTTCTTACCCAAACCAAAATAAATAAATATTATTATTTCATCCTAAAATTCATTATTAATTCGAATGTGATTTATTGTTGAAACCATATTAAAACATATAAAAAAATAAAACGAAAGTTAAATACTAATAATAATATATAATACTTAATGGTAAAACGATATAATTTTTTTAATTAAAATTAATTCATACATTACCTTAGGTGGCGTTTGGTTGGATGTAATCCCTTGGAATTGGGGGGAATTGGAATCCAATTCCACCACTTTCCCATGTTTGGTTCAAGTTTTCCAAGGGAATTGGAATCCCTCATGGCTTCAACTTTCCATCAAATGAGGGAAAGTGAATTTCATCCAAGAATGGATGGAATTCAATTCCCTTGTTGGAGGGAATTGAAATTTGACCATACTACCCTCATCAATTTTTTGGTAACTTATTCATATATTGAATAAAAATATTTTTTTATTATTTCGGGTCGGGTTTCTAATTCATATATTCGGATCGGGTCGGGTGAAACTTTATTTTGGTCGGGTCGGGTCGGTTTTTTTAAGTGTGATATTCGGGTCGGGTCGAGTTCGAGTTTAGGGTGAAAAATACCCGACCCAAAAATATATATAATTTTACCTTATATATTTAGTAATAATTATAATAATACCCCTCTATATATATTTTTTCAATTAAGTCACTATTTTTATTGAATAAAAAATAATTTTTTATTATTTCGGGTCGGATTTCTAATTCATATATTCGGGTCGGGTCGGGTTTTTTAAAATGTGATATTTGGGTCGGGTCGAGTTAGGTTTTAGGGTAAAAAAATCGGACAGACCCGAAAAAATATATAATTTTACCTTATATATTTAGGTATAATTACAATAATACCCCTCTATATATAATTTTTTTCAATTAAGTCAATGTTTTTATTGAATAAAAATAATTTTTTTTATTATTATGTGTCGTGTCGGGTCGGGTTTCTAATTCATATATTGAATAAAAATAGTTTTTGGTAACTAATTAACATACTCTGATTGGAATGTATCGAAATATTGCTCTATCTTTTGGTAACTTATTAACATATTTTGATTGCGATGATTTTAACTTATGATGTTTATTAGCATGGTTTTTATAATTTATTGAAATGAATAATAAATCAATTAAATGAAAATTTAATATTTTTAAATTTTTTATAATATATTACTACATGTAAGTTGTAAAACAAACTAAAATAAAGCAAAAAAACAAGAAGGGCAATTCTGTCATTTTACATTACTGAAATCAAATTCATCTGACATGTCTGCAAACCAAACAAAATATGGAATTTGATTCCAATTCCATTTCCTTTCATTCAAACAGAATATGGAATTGGATTCCAATTCCTGACAAATTTCAATTCCTTCACAGATTCCAATTCCCTCATAAACATTCCAGCGAACCAAACGCCACCTTAGTGTATCATGTAAAAATAATAATTTAAAATCATAAATATAAATTTTATTATATACACGTTATATTTAAATTTTAAAAAATATATATACACACACGTATCTTGGAAATATAAAGAATATACATAGTATATTTTAGTACAAAGAGCGGCGTCCCTGACAACCGCGCGACCGTCGGCTCTGATGGCCATTGGCCACCAAACTAAATTGAGAGAGTCATCTCGACTTCCTCGTCTCTGATATGGGGCCCGTTCCATGTGAAATGGACTCCAACGCTGTGAAAATGCCTGATACTCTTCGACTTTCCAAGGCTCCGATCATCACCGTCCACCGTTGGATCGACCCGATCTTGAAGTATGAAGCTCCCCTCTTCCATATGCTTCTCCTCACTATTCAGATTCGACGATGGAGGCTCCGAACACCAGCGAAGCCTCTGGCCGAAAGTAAACTTTACCCTTTTCTTTTTTTTTTTAAAAAAATGAACCGAAATTTTTTAAAATATTGTTTTATTTGTTGCCCTATCTTTTTTCAGGGAAGAGGAACCCCTTACATTTTGTTACATGGGTTTTTATAGAACCCTTATTACAAATAAAAAAAAAAAACTACCGAGGGGTGTAGTCTTGGTTGATGGATATGATGTTTCCCGGATTTTTGAGATTTTTTTATTGAAATTTTAATGATTTTAAGACTTTTTTTCTTGATTTGGTTGTCATTGTTTGCCTAAGATGATGATGACGGAACGGTTGTACGACTGTCGAATGATGGGATCAGGTGACCAGAACAGTGACGGCGACATGAGTCTTCTACTGGCGGCGGCGGTGTCTGGAAACCATAGGGTTTCAAAAACTAGGTTTTTAGTTTAGTTGGGCTTGGATTTTTTGTCAGGCTTCAGTTTGGGCCCATTGGGTCACTTGGGCCGGTTGTAATGAGGCCTAATTTGGGCCTGTTGTAAAATAAATAAAAAATAAAAAATAAAAATAAAAATAAAGATAAAGATAAAAATAAAAATAAAACTAATAATAACTAATTAATAATAATTAATAATAATAATAATATTATTAACGATATTTTTGGGCGAAAACGAGTGTCGACACCCTACATTCAACGTACACTTATTTATCCGATGCACAACCAAATGCATGATTTTACATGTACCTTACTTGTTACTAATCACATTTTATGCGACTTACCTTGCATTAACCTGTCTTTTAACTTGTAATATGAACATGCCATATGCATCATCACAGTGACTTAGTAATTAAAACATCAACACTTATATGCATACACTGTACATAACCCTATCAAGCTTGAAATTAAAACCATTATGACATAATTATATCTTAACTTGGTTTATCAAGTAAGTCTTAACTCCTTTACATAACATAATTTATTTTTATATATGCTTTAATATCATTTTTACCTTGATTTCATAGTTACAAATCACATAAAAATTTAAGTTTCACTTGTTATACGCTTACTTAGTATACATGTAGAAGCACAATTAACTTACTATAACAGATCATCATAAAACATGACATGAAATACACATATATACTTATAATACTTTATTTTAATGTTTACATTGCCATACATTGTTCAATATGAGTCTAAAACTTACCACATAAATCCATATATTAAAATGGTTATCAAAATTGATTTAGAGTGATCCTGAGTCACCTATACATGCAAATTACATTCACTGATTACTCTGGATTCACGGAGTGCCCTGAATTACAATTTCAGTATCTGAGATCTTTGACTTTCTACCTTGCTTGAAGGTTTCCTTAATCGGTTCTTGCTCACGTGAGAACAAACATATACTCATCAATTCAAGAATCAAGAACATAAAACATTAAATTTTCTGCATGACACGGGGACCCTAAATTTCAATGGCTAGATGGCAAGACATAAGGCTTGGAAGCTATGAACGCTTGAAATAGATTATTTAATGGAGTAAATAACGAGGAATATGATTCAAAATCACTTTCTCTCTAATGGGGTTAGCGTGTAACACAGCCTAAAATGCTCCAAATTTAGCATTTTATTAAACAAAGAAAATGCTACAAAATTATCATTTTGCAACACTTCGAAGATGGTTCAATTTAGGATTTTGGGAAAATTAAAACCTTGGTCCTTTAAAAATTACATTCACATGAATGAGGCTTCAAAATTTATTTACATTTCAAGATACTAATTTCATATTCCTTGTATTTTGGCCCTTTTTTATGGAATTTTAAAAATAAGCTAATCGCTTTAGAATTTATTCTAAACTTGAACTTATTGATTCATAAGCTTGACTCAAATATCATAAAATAATTTTCGAGCATCAAAAGTTGAAAAAAAAAATATTAGACTGATTTTAGGGGTTTTACAGGTCATGTAGTGGAGGTTGTTCATTCTTAGGTAGTGTAATGTTGTGTTGCAAAGGCATCTCAATGTGTATTTATATAACGTATTGACCCTTAGGGGAAACTCGTGGTTTTATAGGTACATATGAAACTCATCAGTTCTACAGCTAGTGGGCACAGGTGTACCATAGTGAAGGTATCTAAACATAAGTTGAAGGTAACTCTAAATTGTATCAGTAGAAGTGAGAGACATCTCTAGTTCTGTTGGGCTTCCATGGATGTTTTGAGCGCTTAATTTGTTAGGTGGTTGGAGGTGTTCTTTGACGTTTATGTTGCGGAAGGTTTTTGCATTCTTCCGTATTAATATTAAAATTTTAAAATTCGGGCAGAGTTATCTCTACATCCCTAGATATATCTTGTAGAAGATTCTTAGTGCTTAGTGTTTTCTCATCGCTTAAGTAATAACACGGAGGTATTATCGACACTATGGTATATGTCACATAGAGGTGTTGTGGTGTTTTGATATTGATATAAGCAAAGATTTATGTGATGTTGTAATACTATGCATTGGATCCCAGTGCATGTAGTGGAGTGTTGTGTGATTTAGGTGCCGTGCAAGTGTACACCTCGCAAATTATAGTATAGGTTAAGATCATCTCCACAAAGATTAATGCACTTATATCTTTGATTATGTTGTAAAAGAGGTACAAATGATTAAGAACTTGAAATTCGAACTAAAGAAAAAATAATAAAAGGAAACTATTGTCACGGTAAGTCAATTGCACTAACAGGTTATACCCTCAACAATTGAATTGTCACAGAAAGTAAACTAAATAACAAACTGCAAATGAAATGAAAATGGAAAGAGTTTTAGGTTTATGTAATTTCTCCTGACAGAAAATGTATATGGCAAGTTATGCCTTTCTGAATGCTCGACAGAGTGACCGGAAATGCCCTTCTGGCTATGTCTAGCAATAGGTCTACGACATAAATTGCCTTCGGCAATACAGGTTTGTGTTAGCCTAAGTAATCGTACCGTGCTTAGCTTAAATTCCTTTTAGTCGCCTGAAATCTTCAATTTTTAGTAAAAGATTAGTCCTCAACACTTTCATAATTAACAACCTGCATTCATTGATTCAACTTAACAACTTAAATCGTTCGATCCAATCAACATTTATTTCTAAATAACCCAATTTATAAAGAACAAGATCAATGAATGAACATTCAAAAGGGAAAATTAGGCATAAATATAATCAACCATTTACAAAAATATTTAACCCAAAACCCAAGCCAAATAAGATTAGTTCATAGAGAGGTGAATAACGTTTCCAAAACTCATCCAGCACATAAAACAATCAAAGGGAAAAGAAAGACTACAAAACTAAGAAGATCTTCAATGTCTTCTAGCAGCCGTCAAATAACTGACTTTTCTCTTTTGGAAACCCTTGGGTCTTCTTAGAGATCACGCCGCGCCTTACTTCATGAAGGAGATAAAAGTGAAATTTAAAAAGAAATATATCTTATCTTCTTTCTAGTCCACCTTTCCTTATTTTGACTTCCCAGAAAACTGGGTCAACTCGAGTGGCTGGACCGAGATTAATTCTGGCGACGATTTACTTTTCTTGATATGGAAATTTCTCCCCTCTGATCGTCTTGGGCATCTTATGCCCATGGCATAACTTGCTTTCTAGCAATACATGCTCCTAACACCAACTGCCCTACGACATATCCTACACCAATAACACACCAAAGCAGTGAATAATAAAAAATTCAACAAACACTAAATGCATAGAAATAAACATAAATATACAACAGAATGATACTAAAACACAAGCTAATATTCGCCTAAATGAGCATAAATAATACTAGTTTACAGAGTTACCATGGAGCGAAGGTATTTTATCATGTTTGGTGGAAAAAGTTTCCCCTCGCAAAGACTCTTAACATTAGTTATGTGATTTAGGTGACTTTTCCTACGAAAGAGTGGAGAATCTCATCGTTTAAGGAGGGATGTAATTGGAGATGTTTAGATACTTTGGTTTGATTAGAAATGGTGTATCTTTCTTGCATTATTTAGCAGGGTACTTCAGCTTATGTCATAGTAGGGTTGTCTTTTTTCATTTCTGGCTGTGAGATTTTTCGTGTAAGGGCTTTCGACGCTTCGTGTGGAGGCATTTAAATATTAGGGTAAACGACGCATTTTTTTTTGAAAGTTTAGGTATTAAAACAGATCAAAACTTATAGTTTAGGTACTAAGCACATTATGTTTTTAACGACGAGATACTAAAATAAAACAAAAAATAAACATTAAGTATGGTTTTAAAAAAATTGAAAGTTTTGGGGTACTAAAATGGACTGAAACTGATAGTTTAGGTACTAAATGTGTAATTACCCTAAATATCATTTGAAGGAGGTCCGATTAGTTTTACCTTTGGAGCTTTCATGGTGGAAAATCTCAACGCTATATAGCGGAGAAGTAATCGAGAGTACTTAGATTTTTTTGAATAATTAAGGGTGAATGTTTTCTTACGTTGCATTATTATTTATGGGAGGCTCTGTTATTTTTCCCCGTAAAAGTTCTTAATACACAATTTCAGGGATATGCATGGTGTAAGGAAAAAGCCTTTCTATAAGGGATTCTCAGTGTTAGAGGCGAATGCTTATATCAGACAACGAAGACGTCTTCATCATGTCTGAATGTGAAGGCCTTTCCCGTGAAGGTTTTCTACGCTTTATGTAGAGATTTATGACATGAGGTAGGTGTATATCTAGGTAAAGTCCTAGGTTAAAGATATATATGAGATTCTGGAGGCTTTGTATGAAGGTAATTGTCTAAGGTCTTTTACACTTTGTGCGACGGTATTAATTATAGGGAGAAGGTTTCTTCGTGCAAGGTTTTCAACGCATAGATGCGAAGGTTTGTTTTGTGTGATGGAAGGAAAATCGTTGGTGTATGTGAAATTCCTTTTCATGACATTTTCTCAATTCTTCATGTAAATATAATTCATATCTCGAGGCTACAGATAAAAAGTGGAAACTTTTCAACTCTTTTGAAAGGTCTTTAGTGATAGAGGTCAATTTGTAAGAGGGTAATTTTCCGAGGTTTCTCTAATCCTTTGGACATAGGGAAGATGCCCTTGGAAAAATATACTTGGGTGAGGATATTTCTGCTATAGTAGAAATAGATAGGGAAGGTTGACTTTCCAAGCCCATCAACACTATAATGAAGGCATCTTGGCACTCTTTGGAGGCAACTTCGTGCTATACCGACAAGAGTAAGGTTTCCTTACATCATTCGGACTTTCAAAGATATCTTAATAGTTATAGGTAGGGGCATCTCAACACTATGTAAGAGTAGAGACTCTCAACTCTCCCAATCAATTTTTTAAGTGCAATCATGCATGTTTGAGAAGAATATGAGGCATTTCGTCCCTATTCGACTAGATAGAGGAGGTTTCCAGTCTATAGTAATGCACTATGATAAGTGTAGAGGCATCTCTAGTTATACCATACAAAGTAGGTAAATTGAACCATCTTTACCAAGTTTGGGCAAAGGAATTTTTGTGTTTCATTAGAGTGTAAGCTCTCAACTCTTTCAGTCAGTTTGAGGATGCAATCTTGTTTGTTCGGAGAGGGTGCGAGGCATCTCAATGCCATTTGATCATGTCGAGGAGGTTACTTAGTTTGTGATATGGTTTAGTGTTTAGTGAGTGGAGGCATATCAATACTTAGAGCAAAGGTAGCTCGATGCTCTTTTAATCGAAGATTTAGGGCATCCCCACTATGGAAATACAATGGAGGAAACTCAACGCCAGTTGAAATGATAGAGAATAATATGAACATTCTGGGATATTTAAATAAGTTAATCTTGTCAGTCGTTTGTGGTTCACCCTTTTTTATTTGGGTGGAGAGTCATAGTTGGATAGGTAATAGTTGTTGGTTGACATTTCTTAATGATAGAAGTGAAGGCATGATGGGGACATATAAGTGAAGGCATGATGGGGACATATAAGTGAAGGCATGATGGGGACATATAAGTGAAGGCATGATGGGGACATAAGAGTGAAGGAGGAGGTGGAGAGAGGGATCCCATCCTTATATGTTGTTGATGAGTATTTATGGTAACTCTAGTTGATGGTGTCATTTATATGGTTATTATGGATAATCATATGTCGGTAGGTTGAATAGTTATGGTGATTAGATTCTTGGATTTCACCCTGATAGGTCATGTTGGTATGTCAGAAGTTTTTCCATACATTGTATCTAGATCAAAGGATATGAGCTAGTTGGAGTCTTTAGTAAATGAAGGGTTCTATTCAGAGTTGTTTAACTGAAAGAGGTCTGACAACTCCTGAAGTTCATCTCCACAGGTATGAAAATGAGTAATTAAAGAATTGTTAATCAACTTAAATCCTGACATTAATTAACCATGTCCCTTCAACACAAGCTTTAGGAGATAAAATTGTATACATAAACAAAATGGTAGAAAAAAAACCCCAAATCAATAAAAGAACAAGATTATGAAAAAAGGAAAACAAACGACGCAAATAGATGCTTAAAGACTACCTCGAAAAAAAATGAGAGATGGGTTATTTCTTATTTTTATCCTTGTTAGAAGCAAAGGTTTTTACTATGGATAATTGTTTTTACTAATTACACATGGAATTGTGGTACAATGGAGGAAAAACACGTAGAATTTTAAATAATGAGAAAAAAATTCCATGTGTTAAGGTGATATTGTTAATGATTTTGTTAAGGTTTTTGTTTGCAGCTTCTACTTCCCCATTTATTTTTGGGGTGATAAGTTATAGAGTTGGATTCTTAAACTTGAACTACGTACATAGTTTGTCCATCATCTTGTTGTTCAGATTAGTGGCATTATCATTGATGATCCTTTCTGGCAATCCATATCTACAAATTATCTCTCTCTTTATGAATCTGTAGACTATAGCTCTTGTGATGTTGGAAGCAACCTCTACCCATTTATTAAAGTAATCAATTGCTACCAGGATTAAACAATAACCATTTGCAGCTTTTGGCGTGATTAACCCGATAAGGTCCATGCCTCACATAGAAAAAGGCCATGGTGCGATCATTACGTGTAGGGGTGATGGCGATGCATGAATCTTATATGAGTATATTTGACACTTATGGCACCTTCTCGCATAATCAATGCAATTGGTATGCATCGTGACCCAATAGTACCCATATCTCATAATTTTCCTGAACATGGATAGAGCATTTGCATAGGTCCCACATATTCCTCCATGCATCTCTTCCATGATGCTTTTTGCTTCACTAGAAGTCACACATCTAAACATAACTTGATCACTACCTCTTGTGTATAAAACTTTGCCATTAAGGAAATATCCATCTGTTGTTCTTCGGATCGTCCACTTGTCAATTTCGGATGCACGTGGTGGATATGTTCGATATTTCATATACTGCACGATGTCATGGTACCATGGATGACCATCTATTTCTTTTTCTATATTGCAGTAGTGTACGAGGGCATTATACGTCTGTAACTTAATTGACATCATGTATGCCTTCTTACTTTCTTTAAACATGGAAGCTACTGTAGCTAGAGCATCAACCATTTGGTTATCTTCGCGAGGAAGGTAGTTGAATGTCACCTCTTCAAGATCCTTTATTAATTAAAGGACCAAATATTGTTACTCAACCAATTTATGGTCTTTCGTTTCCCACTCTCCTCAGAGTTGGTATACCCCTAGCGAGGAATATCCATATACTTTAATCACTTTGACATTTATTTCAATAAGTGGCCTTAATCCCATGGCACATGTCTCGTATTCTACCATATTATTAGTGCAGAAGAACTCGAGCCTACTCATGAAAGAGTAGTAGACTTCTTTAGAGGAAATCAACACTGCCCCAATTCCTCGTCCCAAAGCATTAGAGGCTCCATCAAAGTAAAGCTCCCAAGATTCATCATTAAAGACATCATTCTCTTCAACCAAGATAATCATTAAATCTTAATCGGGAAAATTAAAATTTAGAGACTCACAGTCTTTTGAAGAACGACTTGTGAGAAAGTCTTCTATGTCACTTCCTTTTACCGCCTTCTGGTTAACATATACGATGTTGTATTCTGATAACAACATTTGCAACCTAGCCAATCTTTTGGTTAGAGTCGGAGATTCCACTAGGTACTTCAGTGGATCGAGTTTTGATATCATCCATATTATATGGTACAATAAGTATTGTTTGAGCCTCTTAGATGCCCATACCAACTCACAACACATCTTCTGGATTGGCGGGTGTCTGGTTTCGTAATCAATGAACTTCTTGCTCAAATAGTAAATGGCTCTTTCTTTTCTTCCAGACTCATCATGTTTTCGCAACACATATTCCATTGAGATCTTGGAAACTGTTAAGTAGAGAATCAACGGTATCCTAGGAACAAACACTACCAGGATGAGAGTGTTGAATAAATATTTCTTTACAACTTCCAAATTCTTTTGGCATTTATCATTCCACAATTCGGGGTTATTCTTCTTGAGTAACTTGAATACCAGATTGTATTTATTGGTTAATTGGGAAATGAATCGAGATATGTAGTTTAGCCTCCCGAGAAAACCTCAAACTTCTTTCTAAGTCCTAGGTGTAAGAAGATCTTGATTTGCTTTCACTTTATCTGGGTCAATTTCAATTCATCTTTGACTCACTATGAATCCCAAGAGCTTCCCTAATGCTAATCCAAATGTGAACTTAACTGGGTTGTGTATTAGTTGATACTTCCTTAATCTCTAAAATAGTTTCCTCAGATTCTGAATGTTCTCCTCCTCTGTTTTGGATTTAGCAATCATGTCGTCCACATAGACTTCGATTTCTTTGTGCATCATGTCATGGAAAAGGTTCACCATTATTCTTTAATAAATTACCCTATAATTTTTCAATCCGAATGACATTACCTTATAGTAGAAGGTTCCCTACATAGTCATAAATGTAGTATTCTCCATGTCCTCAAGACTCATCTTGATCTGATTGTAGCTGCAGAAATCATCCATAATGGAGAACCATTCATGCCCTATTGTGTTGTCCATCAGGATGTCTATTTAAGGTAGAGGAAAATTGTATTTGGGGATAGTCTTGTTGAGATCTCGATAATCCACGCACATTTAAACTTTCCTATATTTTTTGGTATCGAGACTATGTTGGCCACCCATTTTGGGTATTTGAGTATTTGGAGGAAACCCGCATTAATTTGTTTTGTTACTTCCTCTTTAATTTTTAGTAACATCCCTGGCCTCATCCTTCTGAGTTTTTGTTGAATGGACTTGCATTCAAGCTTTATTGGAAGTTTGTGCACCACTATGTCTATACTTAAACCCGACATATCCTGATATGACCACATGAAGATGTCTCTGAATTCTTAGAGCAAGTTTATCAGTTCTTGTCTGATTTCTACGGATATAGTAGTGCCAATCTTTACTTCTCTATTTTCTTCTTCCATCCCCAAATTCACAATCTTGAATTCTTCTTTATGAGGTAGTACATGTTTATCTTCTCTTTCTACTAGTCTTAGAAGCTCGTTAAAAAATCACAATCTGCTCCATACTCATCGACCTCTTCCAAACATATAGGTCGCTCTAAATTTATCTCATGATTGGACTAAAAAAAAATCTTGTTATTGACATTACAATGTCATTTGCAAAGGAAAATTTGATACGCATTTGGATAACAACCAGTGGGTATAAATATAAAGACTAATGAATGAAGGAATGATGCAAAATGCACAAAATGTAAAAGTGATTGCCGTTTTGGAAATAAAAAGCATCTTTATTAATATGGAAGTAGTTTTGACATAGCAAGCCCTTACAAAAGATCCTATAATAATCTCGAGCATAAGCATAGGGGTGGTTCCGTGTCTTACTCTGAATTAATCTTAAAAACTACGGGAGATCCTCTACAGTCCAGTTTCTCAATTTTTCACCATGGAAGCAAGGGAGAATTCCATCCAGCTATTTTTTCAGGTTTATCTTCAGAGATTATGTTAATGGATAGACTCTTTACGACCTCAATATATGTTTTTCGCTCTCTTATTGTCACCTCCTCTTTGAGGGTTTTGGCCTCCTACTGCTCCATGTCATGTACCCCTCCGAACCTGAAAAAGTGATTTAGAGGATGGAATGGCATGCGTTCCCAATGGGAATCTTCCCCTCTGAACTTGACCTTTCTTGCCTTGGTCGTTTTCTTATGTCTTTGCCTCGTTTCTGATATGTTGTTTTATATCTGATCCCAAAGTGATCATTCTTCATTTTAATGAATATGGAAATTATTATCCCCTGCAGGTTCCTACCTAAACCCTTTTCAACCCGAGTTTATCTCCCTATAGTTTATCTAACATATATTTTGGTGTAGTTGGATAATTTGGGTCGTGGCATCTCACTTCCCTCAACAACATAGGTTGCATTGATAAATTCTAGAACCCTAAAAGATCACTCCAAACTTCCTCATTAATGTCGATGTATGGGGCATTGGTTGTTACAGAAGCGATAATTTTTTTTCTTCGGCTCTAAGGCTGACCAATCGTTCATTGATGATGAACTTTACTTTCAGGTGTAGAGAAGAAGGGATTGCCCCAACAGAGTGTATCTATGGCTTTCTGAGCAGGAAATTGTATGTAGGATGTATGTCCATCACCATAAAATCAACATTGTACTTCGCGGGTCTAATCAGAAGAGGTATCTCTATTTTACCCATTATATATATTTTTGTGTTCCATCGAATGCGCTGACAATATGGTGATAGTCTTTTATATGAGAGATGTCGATGGGTAGCATTTGTAGGGTAGCTAATGACATCACATTAACTGCAGACCCTTTATCAATCAAGACTCTTGGAAAAACATGACCATGGCAACGAGTGGTGATGTTCAAGGCCTTGACAGATCTTATTCCTCTCTCAGGGATCTCATCATCAGTGAATGTTATATAGTTTTCGGCAGCTATATGTCTCACGATACGATCAAGCTTGTTCAGGGATAGTTCTTTTGGGATGAATGCCTGGTTAAGTACATTCAACAAGGCATTAAGGTGTACTTCTAAACTTATCAGTAGATCTAGTATCGGGATCTTTGCTTGCTGCTTATGTAACTGTTCCACTATATTGTATTCACTGTGCTTTAGGAATCTCAATAATTTTTGGGCCTGAGCTTCTATCACCGGCTAGTTAATCACTAGAAGAGGTTCCTCATTGAATATTCTAGGTACCTAGAGTGTTTTAGCCTTCGTTTTTACTTTCTCGGCTTCTGGTGAAGAGACCCACTTCACCCACTTCCTCGAATATAAGTTTCTCTTGCTTTACTTCCTCTACCTTCTCAAATGATTGAATCTTCTTTATAGACCCCGATTCCTCAAGAATTGATACATGAACGACATAGTTCCATGGTATTTGATGGGTTTGTTTGAACAAAAATGGTGCTGGAGCGGTGATCAGAACCCTTGGATTTGTTATTGATGAATTATTAGCTCGGAGTCGAACTGTGGTGATCATGGGTTTTCTGGCATCATATGTCATTTCTGATTCTTCAGCTACATACAAGTCAATTTATTTCTTTTCTTCAGCTTGGTCAAAGAGTTCTATTTATCGGTTGCCCATCATCCTTTGGAGCAACCCTTTAAACTCAAGACAGTGTTGGATCTCATGCCCCTCCTCTTGGTGATAGCCATAATATAACTCACAATCATCTAGCTTTGGTTCCATGCTACCTTTGATCATCTCGACCTCACATAATTGCTTGAATACCAGTCTAGAGGGGATATGATATTCGATACCTTGTTCATCATCTTCCTATTGCTTTCTCCACAAATCATATTCACTCATTGACCCCTATGATTTTGCAAGGGGTATGTAGTAGTGGAGGGTGTCTTGAATTTTAGGTCTTTGGCGGTGATCAAGTTTTGCACGACTCTCTTGAATGCCATGCAGTTCTTAATGTTGTGACCTGTAATCCCACGTACGCCTTATATAATAAGGCATAAAATTTGTGAGTATGGTATTAACACTAGGGTGAAAGACATTTTCGTAGCCTTTTTTCTAGCCCCTTATTTTTATTTGTGCTTGCCTTCTCAGCTTTTTGTTTGGAAATGGTAATGCTCGCTGTATTCTTGTTGTAGGTGTTCATGTTATTCATCTCATTTTCTTTTCTCTTATAAGTAGGTTTCCTATACCATTCTCTCTCGTCTATCTTGCCACTTCTTATGGCATTCTTAATGAACTCGTTTGAAATGACCAATTAAGCAAAATTTTTGGTTGTGTTCTCCAATAAATGCCTGAGCTACAGGGTCTTGAGTATGTTCAAAAAAATGGCGGCGGTTTCCTTTTCTAGCAATGGTAGTTTTACTTATGCTTCGACGTCTCGCCCCCTTTGGGCTTACTGCATAAAAGTCTCGTTATGCTTTTTCTCCATATTTTGGAGAGTCCAACTATCCGGCACCAGGTCTGTTACATGGCGATATTGTTCCATAAAAACCATTGCTATTCGAAGGAAGATGGACAAATTCTAGGGTCGGTAATGCCGTTGAATGAACTAGATCTTTCCATGACTTGATATGGAATCTGGTCAGCTGGTTACACCATTTTGCTGTAGACCCAATTTAATTATCCTGAAAGAAAAAGATCAACTGCTTCTCATTTTCTACATAACCGTACATCCTTCAATAGAACATTGCAAGGTGTGATAAGAGGCACGTGGTTTCATCATATTTCTAGAAATCTGACATTTTAAATTTAGGGGGAAGAGCAAGGTCACAGACTAAACTTAGTTCCCTGGCTTTTATCCCATAAAATGGTTCTATAACTTCAACATATTTCATTCTCTCTTCCAAGTTCCTGAGTTGTTGAGCGATTTTAGTGTTTTCTTTCTCCCTCTCAATCATTTTATTCAAAACTGGTGTTAAATCCTCCATGCCAGAACATCTGGTCTTGCCCTTAATATATGCGGGTAATTTGAGGGTTGTCCATGAGGTTTTGAGTTAGTAAAGTAGACTCCTTGTTGAGCTTCTTATGGAGTC
This sequence comes from Hibiscus syriacus, assembly GCF_006381635.1. Lineage (NCBI taxonomy): Eukaryota > Viridiplantae > Streptophyta > Magnoliopsida > Malvales > Malvaceae > Hibiscus > Hibiscus syriacus. The sequence goes on along the minus strand of NW_024063533.1, from coordinate 6,670,858 downwards.
ATAGAGTGAGTAGTGATATGAACGAGTGTAAAAACCGAAGGGTACTAAGGGTCTGGCATGAATCCTAGTGGATGAAATGGGTCTGGACCGAACCTTGGAGGGTGTAAGGGGTTTTGGGCGTATGAAACAAGTTGATTAATAGGAGCTTTACTAATGGTCGAATGATTCTAAAAAATGTCCTCTATCTTCTTCAGTAAGTCAAGTTGTGAGCTTGCCATATCTGCTTCAATGTTACTCGACCTCTATATCTTTTCCTTTTACTTGTCTCATTGATATTGCTCGATTCGGGCTAGTGTATCTTCCGTTTTCTTGGTCGACTTACGAGTACCGTAGGGGTGTGTGGTCTCTTTACTACTACTGAAGGTCAGGGTAACTACGATTGGAAATCTTACCGTGTTACTTTGGTGTTTTATTGAATTGATGAATGAATGTTAGAATTCAATGCATTAAGACTTAAATATTGTAAAAACATGAAAATGTAAAAGATATTGATTCCAAAATAACCATTTCATTCAAAAGTTCTCAACAACACACAATGCCTAAGCACTTAGGGAAATAAAAGACGCCAATTGAGAACTACATATAATATATAACCATATCTCTTAACTTCTCTAGCTTTACCATCATCTAAATAATGCGTCGCTCTTCTTCATATTATGGAACCATAAAGACTCTCAAGGCAGTAACTTTTTCAGACATTTCAAAGTTCTCAACCATTGCCTTGTCCATCGCTTCATGCTGCATCTGAATAGTATCAATAGCTTGGCACAATGCAGTCCCAACCTCTTAATTAGTTAAAGGTCATCTTTCTACGAGATGTTAGATTCGTTCATTATATCTTTGCATTGTAGCCTCCAACTTAACAGTCTTATTCTTCAAAGCTTTATTTTCTTGCCTAGTCATTTCTCGGGTTGATGAGTAAATCAGTTCACCACCTTCCAAATCAGCTATTCTTTTCTTCAAGGCCTCATTCTCTCTTCGAATGAAAATGTCATTGCTATTATAGGGATTCTAAAAATCCTCCTCTAAACTATAAGTTGTTATTCGAGTTGCTTAATTTGCGCTCGCCTTTGTTCTAACTCTTGATTGGCCTTGTCTCTTTGTTCCCTTAATCTCTGGGCATATTGCATAGCTTGTTTCTTTTCTTCCTTGTTTCTTGTCTCACTTATTTATACTTCTTCTAACTTCATATTGAAAGCCTTAGCTGTATAATATAGACCCTTAGCCTTCATATACTTTTCCAAGTCTCTAAAATCTTGGTCCAGGGCATTAAAAGTATATTGGATTCTCTCTTTTCTTTGGTTAACTGTTTTACCACCCCATCTCGCTTTACTAGCTCGAGTTCCCATATCATTTTCTCATCACAGAAACTTCTTTGCTCTTTTTCTATATCCAGATTCATCAACCCGATTTCTTCTCTTAATAGCTCGGCTTCAGTCGGGAGCCTTCTTAATCTTTCTTCTATGGCCAACACATCTTTTAAATTTTGTTTCGAGGTATTATCATTGATTTTCCCCACCCTCCAAACCTCATAGGCCATTGTGAACATTGGTTCGATCATCTTGAAATTCAGGAAACATGTCTTTTTCCAAGCATTGTATATCTTAGAGACTCGATATCTAAAGTTCATGGTAAAAAAGGAAAACTTTGTCTCTTTTACTCCATGAGTATTTGGAATGAACTGTCAGACAATAAACTGTCAAAGTACCATCAAAGGTGTGTAGCCAATTGCTCCACATACTCCATATAACATAACACAGTTGTCATTGTTGCATCTATACAATATGTCTTCCTTGGGAAACCAAATGCTTTCCATACTACTTCAATATATTTCATGTTTCGTAGAGCCTAAATATAGTCTTTTCTTCTGCGAGGTTTTGAAATCTTGCACTTATCAAGGAAATCTATCAAGGTAGAGAAATCTGATTGATGCTTTGGGGACCAACCCTTTTTGACTATCCAGGAATGGCTCCACCACCATATTATCAAGAACGATACACAACTAGTAAATTGACCACCACTTGATCGCCTACACTTGGTTAAAGACAAGAATGTTTCTACAAGGATAACTGGTGCAGGATTTGTTTTCCTAGCAACAACCTCAAGAAAATCTATTATGGAAATATCGAAGTGATCTCCCTTTCTCAGGAAAACTACCAAGCCATATACTATGAGTGCAAACTTGTCTCTTCTTCTCTTAGACGATGCTTGCTTATAGATCAAACCCTTTAGTTGAGCCCACGAGATATCATCATTCTGAATATACTCTGTTACCCCTTCCTTTGTATTCCTAATGTCTACTTTGCCAAAGGAGAAGTAATGATATGAGAGATTCTAACATTCTGACAAAGCTCAAATGAAAACTGTATCGATCGATACTCTTAGTAACTCTACTATGTCTCCATAGACTTCTCTGAACAACATTTTCTCAGTCTCATCCCAACTGGCACATATTCTGACCAAGTCTGAACATTTATCACATTCTAGGTCCTATTGGAAGACATTACTGTCTTAAGCCCTTTTTTACGGTAACCAGATGATTTGGTAATCAATATATTCTATGTGATGTTATGAAATGAGAATGAGAATGATACATGCAAATAAGATACAAAAAAGATAAGATAGTAAAGTTAAATTAATTCAAAGAATCCAAAGAATAATGAGTGCTAATTATGGACACAAAACACATTAAGAAAATTAAAATCCTAACCGTATGTGTTCTAATTCTTAAGTTATCCACATGGCTCTTGTCATAACCTGTTTTCGCCCGGGCACGAATTGTTTCTCGGCGGAAAAGCATGTGAATAAATAAATGGTTTTTATTGAAATATTTTGGAGTCACCATTGACCTTTTGGGTTAGATAGGTCGAATACCTAAAAATCTCATTTTAAAAGAGTTTTTAAGAAAACATCATTTAAAAGATAAACCGATTTGCGTATAACCAAAAATTCATTATTTTTAGTAATAAAAAGGGATTCATTATCGGTTATGATTGGGGAAGGATTAGCACCCCCACAATGCCCAAAATTGGTACCCGTCGATTATAAATTGTCTCCATTAGTGGAAGTCTAAGAATTCGAATAAGAATTTAATTTACGATCATATTATTTCAGATTCAATCGCATAATTTCATTTAAAGAAAATTATAAGAAAAATATAAAATATTCCAATATTTCCAATCAAAGAGAAACTAATCCCTAAAATGTATAAGGATGAATATTTATCTTTCCGACTGAAATAATAAGAATATGATAAGTCCTCCCCGAGAATTTTAGATTCAAATAACTTGATTCGACTAAATAAGCATTTTTTATTTTTTAGGTTTTATAAATAGGGTATTTATTTATTTTAAAATATCAGTATCTAGTTACTTTAAGACAATCCTTTCTTAATATTTAAAATTAAATAAATATTATTCTTTTATTAAATTATAAAATCAGTCAAATTATACCTATGAATCTTTCATGTATATATATTCATATGATTGAAATAAAATGAATAAAAAATAAAAAGCAATAATTAAAGGACTATATTTAAAATATTGAAACATAAAGGCCAATAATAAAATAAAATAAAATTGCAATTAAACAGTGACCAAATTAAAAAAAATATAGGATTAAATTAAAAAATATATAAATTAATATCCCTAAGTATAAATATTATAAAATATCAGCAATAATAATGTAATTTAACCATAATTAATTAATCGGGATTAAAATAAAAGTTATTAAAATATAAGGGACTAAATAAGCTATTTATCCAAAAATATGAACATACTGGCAGACACTAAAAAGAAATAAAACTAAATTTAAAAACTAAATTAGAAGACACAAAAATTGATTTTAGTGACCAAAATGGAATGTTACAAAACTCTGAGGGACTGCAGACATGATTTTCCCATGCAAGAAATTACATGGGCACCCTTCCCAAAAATGAGCCGTTCGAGAAGGGGTATTTAAACCCAAAAAATGTCCTAAAGGCCTTCATTTCTCTAATTTTTTTAATTTTACTTATCTCTTTAAGGAGAGAAAAGCTCTCATTTCTCTCTAAAAACCTCCTACCGGAGGGAGTCCAGTCAACGACTGACAACCGTCTACCGTCGTCAACCACCACCGTCTTCCACCACTCACGGTGGCTATTAGGGCCTTCTGGGTCGGGTTGTCTAGACCAGGTCTGGACCGGTTGGGCTTCCCGGATCTGGGTCTACTTCAACTAGGTTTTGGATCGGGTCTGGTATGTTGGGCTGATCAGGGTTTGGTTTGTAAATGAGCTTTTGGGTCTGTTGTTGGGCCTCTAGGTTTGAGCCTGTAATAATATTTGTAATTATATTATTTGATAATAATAATAATAAAAAATAATAAAAAAACAGAATGGACAAAAAACTAGTGTCTACAGCTGCCATTCTTTGCTCATTCTTGTGTTAAAAAGAATAGGGCAAAGACCATAGGACAATAAGTTTTTTGTCCATTTGACTTCTCTTGATTAAGACGGAGCTGTTGAACCCTCAAGTGATGGTTTCGAATATTTGTTGAAATCCATATTTTTAAAGCTTGAAAAGTATGGTAATTCTTTGTTGAAATCTTTGCTAATCTTTGGAATTCCTGTCAAATATTCAATATATGGATAAAAATGTTAAATGAATACAAAGAAATTTGTTCGAAGAAGAACTATCTTAGGTGAGATAAAGTTTATTTTGAGATATGTCGCTGATTCGAAATATCGTGAATCAAGCAACGGAAATGTTGAAAACATTCTGCCCGAAGGTCTTATGAATAGCCCAAAGGACTTATCATCTTGCTCGAAAGGCTTATAGATGACCTAAAGGATTTAAGCATCATGCTTGAAAGACTTACTAATGACCCGAAGGATTTAAATCAAGAAACCCTTGAAAATCAAGCTTAGTTTATTAGTTATCAAGGAACCCCTTAAAAGGATTAGCTTCCTTTAATAACTCTTTTAAGATAATTAAGAAACCCCTAAAACAGACTTAGTTTTTAAAATATCATTTGAAAACATCCTACATGAAGGTCTTAGGGATGGCCCAAAGGTCTTATTATCTTGCTCGAAAGGCTTATAGATGACCCAAAGGATTTAATCATCATGCTCGAAGGACTTACTGATGACCCAAATGATTTATAAAGTTTGGGAAAATATTTTACTAGGTAAGAAACTTTGAAAATCGCTTTCATACTTTTCAAAAATTTTATTTTTAGAATATATTAAATGAGAAACTTTGGAAATTGTTTTCTCATTTTTCGAAATAACTTGTTGATTGGGTAACATGCCCCACTTAAAAATAATGCTTCACTTATGGATTGCGACCATCTATTCTTCAGATGTTTGCCTCTCCTAACGTGATTCCTGTATTTGAGGTTTGAATTCTACCTTCTACTTGTAAGGCATTTTGTCATCATGAATCTTTTTTTATCATACGAAGATCTGTAAAAACCTCATGTTTGAATATAATCAAATGTATCAATGTAATGCATTTTCTTTTATGCAAATGATGTTTTTATGAATGCGTTAATGTTGAGTCCATCTTCATTTGACTCCAAAGTGGCGAATTTGATCTTCTTCCACTTGATCATTCCTTTCCAGGGTTTACTTCAGATATCAGTGTAGTAACTTATTCTTTCAAGCTTGCATTTCTTAAGAATCATCTGATCAACTTGCATATTTATGTCTTCTTTGTCTCTACATTCTCCAACGCCGAATTATGAACTGGATGCCCCCATTTATGGAACTTTTACTGCAAACAGAATTATGACCACGATTCCTCCATTTTATCTTTGATAAAACCGGCTTTCTTTGCCTGAACTTGTGTAGAAAATCCAATAAAGCTTTTATCTTTGAAAAAAGAATCTATCATCTTTGAAGAATGTAGATGTAGATATACCACAATCAGCAGAGATTAATTAGGAGAGCAATGTCATTCTAATTTGACTCTTAAATTATATCATAAGGATCATTTATCCTAATTCCTTTCATGTCTCCACATCTAATTGGATCTCAACAAAGCCATTCACACCATATCATGTCGAGATGTTTAACAACAACATATCGTTCAACCTTAGTTGGCTCCACTATTTTTTGTTATTAAAATTTTAGCTCCCCTTCTCATGGAAAGAAATTTTCACATTTCTTGTTTCTAAAAACATTTGACAACACATTTATCCTTTCCTGTGTCTTTTGCCCAGATTTCTCAATCATTGAAGTCTTTTCATAGTGTTCGGAGCTTTTATATGATGTCACAAGGACACTAAAGAACAAAACTCATTGGGAATACAAGTGCAACATTTTGCCTTACCAGTATCAAATCACCAGATTTTGTATGATGAAGAAAACAATTATGTATCGTCAACTCAACTGTCACTATTTTACCATTTTCATTCTTCATATCTTCCCGTCTCATTGGAAATATTTGCTCAATTCATTGATCTTTCCACAAGATGATATGGGTCTTCAAAATGTCCCACATTTGCTTCTTACTGATATGATCTTTCAAAATGTCCCACATGGGCCTTCAAAAATACCTCCAACATTCTATTTCTGGTTGAAATGGGCCTTCAAAATGTCCCAACATTCTAAATTGTAAGGCTTACTCTCAATGTTTATTGGATTTGAATCTCATGATCCCTACGAGGTCCAATTTGATAATGCCTCATTGTGGGTACTCGTGGCTCTATTCGTGCCCAAATCTATTAATCTTGAATGCTCTCATTCGAGTGTCACTAAACAATAGTATTATCAAGTAACTTGAGGGATTCTCTTCTTGTTGTCATAAAATTAAGAAGTAATCAATCCTTATGATAGAAATGTCTGAAATATAAGTTCAATTTTCCAGACTTTCTGGCTTCTTGGACCGCTTGCTTTCAAGAACGTGGAATGCTTCATCATTCTGGCCTCATTTATTCTTTTTTCTACAATAAAGGTAGAATAAGCAACAACTTGCTTCAAGGACCTTCCTTATTTGAGATTTTCCTATTTGAAAATGTTTTTCCTCATTTCTTTATCAAAGAATGAAAGAATTTTGTAAAATATTGCCCCTTTTTCAGGTTCACAATAGAATCAAATCATAAGCATGAGTTCAAAAATATCAAAAGAATCAACAGCTCTTTAATGTTTGAGAATTATAATTCTTTGAAAAGTATCAAAATTTGGGTTATTTTCAGGATAACTTTCCTATTTTCTATGGTTACATCTATTTAAGATGTCACTCCTCTCTCGCTCTTTGTGAACTTTCCCATATGCCTAACTTTAAAGACTTGGTATTTTAACCGGATACGAACAAAATGACGTAACTAGGATTGCCAATTACTAGACTTTCTAGAATTCCTCTATTTCGGCTCTCTAAAATCTTCTATTTAGACTCCTCTAACCAAAGAAGTGCAAAAATATCGGTCTAAAAACAAAATTTCTGAGTGCTTGTGTGAAGTTGACTATAACAGGTGTTCCTTAACTCCCTTAGTCCATCTTTACATCAACTTTTTATTTGCCATTTGGCTAGCTGAATTCAGCTTTATTGCAATTTGCCTTTTTTTGACTATTTGAAACTTATCCATAAAGCCGGGGCAATTAACCAATTGCTCTAGAGGGACAACTCAATCTTTGTTTTGCATATAATAATATAATATGCTAGCTGAATATTATCCATAAATATGGGGTGATTAACCAATTGCTCTAGAGGGATAACTAAAGTTTTATTGCATATAATAGTAATATAATATGAGTATATAGCTCCAACTTCTTATGCTTGTTAAGAAGAACCTGTTATAGTCTAGGTGTTTTGGTGGAAATCATAAAATCTCTTCACTAGAGTTCAATTTTCAAGCAACTGACTTAAACTAGATTTACCTATTTGTGAAGATTACATTATTCATCAAACGTCATCAATAGAAAAACAGTCTAGTCGGTTTTACAATGTCCATCATTCCTCGAATGTCCATGCCCCTGATTCAATTAAATTCTGAATCTTGCCCTTCAATGCCCCATAATTCTCAGTAATATGCCTCGAGCTTCCTATGTGGTAGCTACATATTGCATTAACATCATACCCTTCAGAAAATGGGGGTTCTTTTGGTTTAGATTGAATTGGAGTCACAAGATTCTGTTGAACTAGTAATGGGAGCAATTCTTTATATGTCATTGGAATTTCGCTGATAGGAGTCCTCTCTGGTCATTCTATAAGGTTTGTTCCCATTATTAGCTGAATAAGACCTCACTGTATTGATCTCGGCTTCTTTCTCGATGAATTTTGAGCTTCTGGGGATCTTAGGTTTTCTATCTTCAAAGTACAACAACCCTTCTATGATGAGATATTGAACTTTTAATTTCATAGTCGCACAATTCTCCGTAGAGTGACTAAAATCTTTAGAATGATAGCTGCATGATCTTTTGACACCTTGCTAATCTAGACGCAAATAAGTATTAGGCCCTAGAAGAATTGGCATTATGATACCACTTTCGAAAAGAAATGGTTACAAGTCTAAATATGAGATTGGAATTGGAATGAGAGGTATCATTTTCTTTTTTCTTTTTTTTAGCTTTCTTCAATGGAATTTGAACCTCTTCTATGCTTCTCTTCAACTTGATCTCTGTCGTATTTTTTAGGATCATATCTGATTTTTAGAGCCTTATTGGATTTCCATGTTCCCTGACAAGTTCATGGTCAATTGTTTTCATCGTATCAGCTACATCACTAACATTCATAATCCTATCCAAATATTTTACAATGGGATCCTCTAAGGGTTTCTCTCCATGGATCACAACATTCATCATGTCCATTAATTTGGTCATCTATTCTTTTGAATCATCCTGGAACTTTTTTGCTTGATCAATCATCTCTAGTTGAGTCTTGATAAGTTGCTATTGGAGTTTCTCGATTCTACTAACCCTTGTTAAAATCTCATTCATGGCTCTTATCTTTCTCTAGGAAGACCAAGTTAGCTTCAATTTGATTTCGAAAATTCTATCATGAAATCCTCCACGAATTATTCCCACATTTTCATGATTAAATGCATGTAATATAGTTTGAAACAAAATAAAAATACATGCCGTAAGATTGAAATTATAATGTAATTATGCAAAGATACAAATGCAAAAATGTAAATGTAAATACAAACGTAAAAAATGAAAAGATGTGAATACAAATGCAAATGCAAATATGTGAATGTAAAATGAAAATACAAAAAAAACATAAATGTAACAATAAGAATGCAAATTGTGTAATGTAAATGCACGTATGAAAAAGGTGTTAATCAAGAGTGATCATCTTAAAACAAATTCCATTGAACACAAAAGTTTTGATACATCAAACAAAACTCTACATATAAGGGATAAATTTCACTCCTAACTTCTCTATCTCCTTAAAAAACCAAGTTAATTTTCATTCATGCTCAAGAGTTGAGTTGTCAATCTGCTTCAACTCCCTTGTAAAGCCAGCTAATTCTACCAGGTTATGACCTACATTGCGTGCTTGAGCAGTAAATTCCTTCATGACATTATCTTTTTCCTTCATCTTCTATGTCAATTCTCGGAGTTGTAGACAATGTTGTTCATTCTCCTTTATGAGGGAATCTTTATGGTTACGGAGTTCTTGTACAAGATCTTCATAATCATCTAAAAATTTCATCAATATCTTGTTTCTGGCCTTAGTGACTTCTAGTTCAGCATCAATCTCACATCGATGGATTTGATATAAATCTTCCATGTTGATTATAGTATTATTCAACATTTGATTTTCAGCTTGACATCTTCTCAATTCAATGATAGATGTATTGCATCTTTCTTCTGCAATCTGTAAATCATGAGAGAACTTCTTCACTCGATTTTCATGTGTCGTGCAGTTCTTTTTCAGTTTAGTGACCCTTGTTATCTACTCTTCTGTGGTATTTCTGATACCAACATTTTTAAAGGCTTGACTGAAGTTTTGGAAGTCTACATGCATGGTTTCCATTTTTGTGCTCAATTTATCGTTTTCAATCTTTAAATGACTTATTTGAGCCTCGTACATCAGTAAGTCTTTTTCCTTCTGGACGCCCCTACTGATACTTTTACCTTTGAATACTTTTGGTATCAATCTAGCAGGACTATAAGTTACCAAACTAGTTCAATCATTTATCATAAACTCTAAGATTCCATGATCTAAAAGACATTGGACTCGATGTTTGAAGGTAATACAATTCTCAATGGAATGTCCTTGAGCTCCGGTATGATATTCCTAATGAACATTGATATCATACCAATTCAGATACGGAGGTTGCCACGGTTTCACATAATGCAGATCCGCTTCTCGTGCTTCAAGTAGCTTCTCGTACAACTCCTTATATGATATAGGGATAGCATCAAAATGAGAACCATCTTTTACCTTGGATTGAAGCTAAGTTTCCGAAGTCGGGAGTAGACTAAACCTCGATAATTTCAGATTGCTTGATTTCTTCTCATTTATGGGAACTTTTACAGTTGTCACCATTTCCTTGGTATCTCCATATAACTTGTGAATACGAATGATGATTGTATGTAATTTCTCAAATTGGTTAGGATCCGAAGTCCCTTGTATATCTGAGATTGTAGGATTATATTCATTAAACTCACTTTTTTTGTGCAGGAGTCTCTTTTCCTTTGGCCAAAACATATATTCTACCCATCATCTTGGACATTTGTTTTCTTATTTTTCGTACCTCCTTTTTCTCTTTAATGGGCATACGATTTTTGGGTACATAGTTCTCCTCTATCCTCGGAGTTCCCTCAGGATGCCATTCCTTGGCTGCTTCATAGTTTATTTCATCATAAAACTTCTTGTCCATATATGAAAACCTTTTATTTTGATGTCCACTCCCAAATAAATACCTTCTAATCATGTCATGATCATGTAATGTAAACAAAAGAAATTAATATAAACAAGTTATAGCAAAATAAAATGCATATAAAAAATAGATAAAAATAAGCAAAAAATAAAATAAAATGGTTAGTACCAATTAATGGTTAGAAAAGATCTTATGGTATATATATATATATATATTCTATCCTCATGACTTCTAGTTTCATGCTTTGTTTGGAAAATAAACCTAGCCGCATGATTACTAGTTCACATGCATTTATTCAGAAAAAATCAAATAAATTAAAAGACGAAAGTTTATAGTTCATTTCTCCTTTGTGTACACCTAGGGACAGAGTTTCAGTAATGTCTTAGATCGGGTGAATTTCTATGGTTTATTATATGCAGGGTTTTGGTTCTAGGAGTAAAGATACTCGAACTGTTCTTGTTGGGGCCCCCTTGGGCTTCTAAACCCTTAATCCTAGTCTATTACAGAAATTCAGATTGAGTTTAATTCGAGAGGGTACATTTCCCTATGCCTAACACGGAGAATAAATCCTCATGAAGATATAGGGTATATGAACCCCGAAAGCTACTTAGTAGGTCTGACACTGAGAATAAATTCTCACGAAGATGTCGCTTTCACTCCCACTTAAAAGGGAAGAGAGCTCGAGTATAGAGCTTATGTTTATGCAATGCACGTATTATGTGTGAGGAGAAATTCTCAAACTTTTGACAAACAACTATTTTAAACAAATGAATATTTGAAAATCAATCAAATATAAACATTAATATATAAGGAAAAAATTGAAAGAAATCAAAAGAATCATAAATTAAATAAAACTGAATTTTTAATTTCTAATTATAGAGATAATAAATAATCGATTTAGGGTTTGATCAGTAAAGAGTCCCTAGCAGAGTCGCCAAGTTATTATAACCGGTTTTCACCCTGGGCACGAATTATTTCTTGGCGGAAAAGCATGTGAATAAATAAATGGTTTTTATTGAAATGTTTTAGAGTTGCCATCGACCTTTTGGGTTAGGTAGGTAGAATACCTAAAAATCTCCTTTTAAAAGAGTTTTTAAGAAAACATCATTTAAAAGATAAACCAGACCGCGTATACCAAAAAATTATTTTTTAGTAATAAAAAGGAATTCGTGGTCGGTTACATTTGGGGAAGGATTAGCACACCCACAATGCCCAAAATTGGTACCCGTCGATTATAAATTGTCTCTATTAGTGGAAGTCTAAGAATTCGAATCATATTCAATCGCATAATTTTATTTGAAGAAAATTCTAAGGAAAAATAGAAAATATTCCAATATTTCCAATTGAAGAGAAACTAATCCCTCAAATATTTTAGGACGAATATTTCTTTTTCCGACTAAAATAATAAGAATATGATCATTCTTCCCCGATAAATTTAGATTCAAATAACTTGATTCGACTCAATAAGCAATTTTGATTTTTCAGGTTTTATAAATAGGGTAGTTATTTACTTTAAAAGATCATAATAGAACATCTAGTTACTTTAAGACAATCCTTTCTTAATATTTAAAAATATATAAATATTATCATTTTATTAAATTATAAAATCAGTCAAATTATACCTATTAATCTTTCATGTATATATATTCATATGATTAAAATAAAATGAATAAAAAATAAAAAGTAATAATTAAAGGACTATATTTAAAATATTGAAACATAAAGGGCAATAATAAAATTAAATTAAATTAAATAGTGACTCAATTAAAAAATATAGGATTAAATTGAAAAATATACAAATTAATAACCCTAAGTATAAATATTATAAAATATAGGTACTATTATTGTAATTTAACCATAATTAATTAATCGGGATTGAAATAAAAGTTATTAAAATATAAGGGACTAAATAAGCTATTTATCCCAAAATATATAAACATACTGGTAGGGACTAAAAAGAAATAAAACAAAATTTGAAAACAAAATTAGAAGATACAAAAATTGATTTTAGTGACCAAAATGAAGGTTACAAAATCCAAGAAACTGCGGACATGATTTTCCCATGCGGGAAATTACAAAAACAACCCTCCCCAAAATAATGTCGTTTAGAGAGGGAGTTCGATCACTGGCTGGCGGTCGTCTACCGTCGTTGACCGTAACCACTGACCACCACTCACGGTGGCTGAAAAATTTCAAAATACACCAAATCGAAGGACGGGATCTCGTAAACCCAAATCCGGCCTACTTTCCTCCTAAAAAGCCCTAAAACTTCCTAGAACTAAGTTTATTCCTTCGATATTTTGATTCTCCGATGACATTTCGAAGGCCTCCGACGATGGTAAGTCTTCATTCCTTTCCTTGTTGAGGTGGTTGCTTGCTGTTGTTATCTCTTTCTTTGTTTTTTTTTCGTATCTCTTTATGTGTTTTTTGTTTGTATCTCTCTCTCTCTCTTTGTGTTTTGCAGGTTCGATCGATGGCTTTTATAGGCCACCACGATGCTTCATTCGGACCGGTCATAAGAGTGGCCCTCAGTGAGTCACTGAAGCTATGGTGGTGACTCACCATATGGCAGCGATGTGTGCGACTGGCTTAGCATCTTCTAGAGGCTTCGGTTGAGGGTAGCAACGTGGCAGCGGCTGAAATAGACTATCTGGAGGTGGCAACGACAAGATGATAACCCTAGGGTTTCCTCTAGATCGATCTGGGTCGTGGATCTTCCTCTAGATCGGACGGTTGAGAGGTTGGCGGCGCTAGAGAGGATGAGCAGAAACCATAGCTATTTGGGCCTTTTGGGTCGAGTTGTCTAGACCTGGTCTGGACCAGGTTGGGCTTCCCGGATCTAGGTCTGCTTCAATTGGGTTTTGGATTAGGTCTGGTATATTGGGCTGATCCGGGTATGGTTTGTAAATGGGCTTCTGGGTTTGCTGTTGGGCCTCTGGGTCTAGGCCTATAATAATATTTGTAATTATATTATTTATTATTATTAATAATATATTATAATAATAATAATAAAGATAATAATAAAACAGAATGAAAAAAAAACTAGTGTCTACAGCTCTAGCGAGATAGGTCTGCTAAATTCTCTAGATGATGTTTGGTTCTAAGAAGGTTCCTAAGCCATTTTTACAATCTGCTAAAGTTGACTCGAACTCTGGCCCATTACAGACTTACAAATCGGATTCAGCTTAAGGGATCACACCACTAAAAGCTTGTCTCGAAATTGATATTCGGACAGCCAACTTAGTATGCTTTCCAAAGTTAATTTGTCAGACCCACGTGAGGAAGCCCAACTCCCCATAAGGTGTGACGTTTCCCCAACTTAGGTAAACCAGGATTGAGCTCGAATTCAGAGCTATGATATGCAACACTCCTAAATAAATTCAAAAAGTGTAAGCATTAACCAAAGAGAAAATCGTTTTTGATTTTTTTTTTTTTTTTGAAAAACACAATGAATTATAAATTACATAAGATCAAACTCATAATTTCCAAAATTTTAATACAAGGTAACCAACTCGTGGCTTGACTCTCAATTTGTTTTAGAAAAAAAATTCCCCAACAAAGTTGCCAAGCTATCGTCATCGTTTTTGGCCCGGGTGGGGAAAATAGTACGACTTAAGGGTTTTTCTTTGAAAAGATTTTGAATTGTGAAGAGTCGCCACCAACCATTTAAGGTGCGATTGGAACACCATAGAAATCTAATAATTTTAATAAGACATTTTATTTTATAAAAATGTACAGTTTGGGGCCTGTGAAAACTAGAAATCAGGTTCATGAGTCGGTTATGCGCGAGGAAGGATTAGCACTCCTACGGTGCCAAATAATTGGTAACCTTATATTTAAATTTTTTTGAAGTTTTAAATTCGAACTTTATTTAATTTTAAAGATCATTGTGGATGCTTGTTTTGAAAAGGATGTTTATTTATTTAAGCCAATAGTTTTTGTCCCCTAGCATGAATGCTGAAGATCAACTATCATGCCCAATAACAGGACATTGCCTTGATTTTAAGAAAACATGATACGATCTTGAAAAGGATGTCAACCTATTTTGGGAATCACCAATAGTCACCCCCCTGATCATACTTGTGGGAGATATATTATTGACTCCCTAATAAGCGAATATTGTCTTAGGTTTTAAAAACGCGTGCAATCAATCAACCGAATAAAACCTAATTCCACTCGGTGAATTCATTAAGGCTTCTCCTGACCTAAAGTGTTAAACTATGAAATTAAGGAATCTAGAGGACTAAACTTAAAAATGAGTTTCTAATATTAATCCTAGCTAATTTTATTAACCAATTATTGGATCAGATAATTTATTTGAGCAATCGGACATTTTCTAGCGAAAACTCAAATCGAATCATCCTCTAATTTAGGACTAATATGAAATTAAACCTAAGGTGTAGGCTCTAATTGTTAACATAATTAATTATGTTAATTTAAAATTTTAATTAAAAGTTTAAGGACTAAAATGCAAAAAACAAACCTAAAGTCTAAATACCTAAGTGTAAATAAACTAAAGTGAAAGGACTAAATCTATAACACCTAAAGTTTAAGGACTAATCAATAAATCAAGGCTCTAATAATTGTCCTAATGAACTATTAAATATTAAGGGATTAAAGTAAGTAGGATTTAAAATTAGTTAAAGATTAACAATTTATGGATTCAAACAATAAATTCAAGTAATCGGACATTTTATGCAAAAACTCGAATCGAATTGCTCCATAAATAAAACTAAGGTGAAACCCTAATTACTAAATCAAATTATGTATTAGAAGATTCTAATCTAAGGACAATTTCTAAAAAAAGCTAATTAAATTTAAAAAACTAGAAATATCAATTAATCATACTGATTTAAATGAAAGTAGAAAAATTCAATGTAAACAAGAAAGAAAATGAACCAACTAATTAAATTAAATGGCTAAAAACACACTAGTCATGCAAATTTAAATAAAATAACAAATTAAATAAATTAAATTTAAGAAATAAACAAACATAAATATTAAAAATTAAAATTTAATAAATTAAATATGCATGGGATTAAATTGAGTTAGCATTAAATTATAAGGGATTAATATGAAATTAAACATGCAATTAAAATAAAGGGATCAAATTGAAATAAAATAAAAATTGAACATGTAAATTGGTAAATAAACTCGGGACTTAAGTGCAAAAATACGCTAAAATAAGAAGGTTCAAACAAAATTAAACCAAAAATAAAACATGCACAAAAAAAATGGAAAATACCAAGATTGATACACTTGGAAAAAAGGTAAGTATGAAATTTGGTTATCGTAGGTGACCAGCTTATAAAAATGCGCGAGACTTCGGGGACTAAACAAAAATTTCCCATTTTTCTTTATATAAAACATCCTTAATCCCAAATTAATTTAACCCTAACCCATTTTATTTTTTTCTCATTTGTCTGAGGAGAGAGAGTCTCTCGACTCTCTTTCAAATTCACACCGAAAATCCTCCTCTTTCCCTCGTTTATCCCAAACCAGAGACCATTTTAGCCAAAACCAAACCCAAAAATTCATTTTTTGAAAACCAAAACCCATTTCAAAACAAAACAAACCTAAAGACTACCTCCATCCATCGATCTTCGGTGACGATGACCCTTATCGAACATTGTGGGTTCCTAGAGGCAACGAAAACATCTTAGGTAAGGGAGGAATCGAAGCATTTTTTTGTGTTTTTATTATTTTACGCATGCATTCGAAAGAAATATAGAAAATAGGGATATCTTGAAACAATTGTTTCCTTTTTTGTATTGATTCAAACTCTATGAATGTTACAATCTAGGAGGTAATTTTATAGAACCCCTCCCCCTTACAAATGGTAAGAAAACTTTCTGATTTTTCTTTTGTTTTCGCTTGTTTTTTGGTGCTTGGAAGTTTCGATCGAGGGGGGAGCACGGCGACGATGATGTGGGTGGCAGAGGGATAAAAAATGTTTTACCCCGAGTCTCGTTTTGGCAATTTCTGGTGATTGGCATAACTCAAGGCGGCGGTGGAAAACCTCAGTAACATGAGGTGGCACGGGCACATGTCATGTGGTGGAGCACATGGCAGTCGAAGAGGCCCGCGGGTGGCTGCGTGGCAGTAGATGCTTGAGATGAAACCTTAGATCTTGATTAATCTGGATCGTTTGATCAGGCACAGATCCAACAGTTATTAGATGAGGCGACTGGTAGCTGAGATGGTTAGTGTTAGGATTTTTAAGTGCTGGGCCATATTGTGCTTTTTACAGGTTGGGTTCTATTTTTTAATATTTATGGGTTGTATTGTATTTTATTTATTAATAATAATGAGTACATATAATAATATTTGAATCCAAAAATGGTGATCACAGGTAGAGTTATCTGAGAAGAAAAAATGGCATTCCTCTCTACAAGGGAGTTAAAGAAAATTTATGTAAATTCCTACAAGTATCTCCAAGCTAGAGAGGCATTCCTTGATGGGGGTACTCAAAAACCACTATGATGTGTTCGTTTGGTCCTCTATTAAAATGCTAGAATTGATTAATCAATCATCATGCATTAACTCAATGTCAAACCCTTAACAAAGTTGACAAAGTGAAAATTGACCATGATAAGATCCATGGAGAAAAGATAAGGATGAATAAACTCTTAGCGATAGGTTTACTCTGAGAGATGGCATATTTGGAGTGTATTTCTAATATGGTCAATTTCAAGAATGAAAATGGTAGATGGAAGATGTGCATTGATTTCACAAACCTCAACAAAGCTTGTTCGCACTTCTTGGATGACTTCTTAGGCTACAGTAAAATCCAAATAGACCCTTAGGATCAAGAGAAAACCTCATTCTTCATCTATATTTTTGCTACATAGTAATGCCCCTCAGATTGAAAAATATCATAGTTACCTTTTAACACATTTTAAAAAAAACAAAGATTAGATTGGAAGAAACATGGATGCTTAAGTAGACGACATGATTGCAAAGAACACCTCCTTGAAACAATATGTAAACGACCTAATGAAGGGTTTCTAAGTTTTCAATCTATACGACATGCACTTAAAACCCTCTAAGGGCATATTTGGTAGAGGCACAAAAAAGGACCTAACAATATTGAGATGAGTGATATTGGCATTGACAAGCCATCAAAGCCCAAGTAGAGACACATTTACCTACACAAATGACATTGCTTTCACCTTGGGGCACCAAAGGCCATTCTGAGAAGTAGAGAGATCGATGAGCCTTCATTTTGAGCACCATTAGACCCTAATTATTAATAGATGTACTAGAAAAGATGATGATAGTGTAGGAATCCTATTATGAGACACTTCAAGATATGAGTGTGTAATCACCATTTTTCAACTACATTATACATTATATTAAAATTATTATTATAAAATATTATTATTTATTTGTTATTACAAAATACACAAATCAAACACAAAATACCTAAACCAAACCCAGCCCATTACCTAATAATACAAACCCTAGCCCAAGCCAAACCCAAACCTGGGCCCATACCAAGCCCAAACCCTAGCCTCATCTAACCCTAATCCTAAAAAAGTCTTTTCATCTACCGTCGTCGTCGCCATATTTGACATTCTAGCTGTCGAACAAAGCTCGTCATCCTTAGTGCCGACCATCTTCACTGTTCTATCTTCATCTCATCAACACAACCAAGAGGAAATCAGATCAAATCTAACAAACCCCCAGAAAATCCAGAGCATTAAAATGTAAATCATCACGCACAGTGATGGAAGTAGATTAGGTTTTTTTTATGTATTTACATTTTGTAATCCTGGGTATAAAACCCGAGAACCAATTTGTAAAAAGGATCAACCCTTCATTTTTTTCAAAGCAATACAAAACAAAAAAAATTAAGGTAAAAAATTTCTTTTTTTCTTTTTGTTCATAGTTTCAAAATAATATATATTCAAAATAAACAAAGAAAAAAGAAGAGATGAGATTGGGTAGTTACCTGAGATTGTAGTCACACTAGGGTCTGTTCATTTTCGTAGTGGTCGGAGGTAGGGAAGCCGAATTATTAAGAGTTCTTTTTGTTTCTTAGGAGTAATATTTAGTGGTTATAACCCCAAATCGAAGCTTATGAGTGTAGATCTGAGCGATTAGGGGTGTTTTGGGCTTGGTTTAGGATTTTCGGCCACCATGGACGGTGGCCAGAGTGGCAGGGAGGCTTCTACAGGAGGTTGGCCGAGAGAGGGAGAGAGATTTGGAGAGAGTTTTTTTTTTGAAATATATGAAAATAATGAAAAAAAAGAAATATGTTTTATATAGGAGTTTATGGGTTATTCATGCTTAGGTCATTCTAGTTTTTGCATGTTTTTGCACTTTGATCGCCTGTGAGGACCATATCTATTATTTTCCCATTTTTTACTCAAGCTATGTATTGATTTGTATATTAACACTTAAGCCCCCTAGTTTAAGCATATTTTTGCATTTTGGTCACTTGCATTTATTGTTTTATTTTATTTTAATTTTATTGGACTGACTTTGTAATTTTCACATTTTTATTTAATAGTGTATTTTAGGTTTAAAAATGGATAATTATTATTTGATCCCTATAGTTTCAACTTGTTTTATATCTTGGTCACTAATCTATTTTTTATTTTATTTTGATTTAGTTTTTTAATTTAATTTTGTTTTAATTTAGCCCTTTTATACATGTTTCATTTATTTCATTTTAATCAATATAATTTAATGACAATGTGATTTAGTCCCTTTATATTTAATTTGTTAAGATATTGATTAAAATTTCTCATTTGTTTGTTTATTTCTTTTTGCATATAATGTTTTTAGTAGTTGTTTAATACTTTAAAATGCATGGTATTTTATGTTTATATTTATTTAATTTAGTTAAGCTTTAGAATTTGTATGTGATTTAGGATCTTTAAGTTTAAGATTTGATTTAGTAATTAGAGTTTCACCTTAAACTTTATTAGGGAACAATTCGATTCTAGTTCTTGCATAAAATGCTCGATTACTCGAGTTGATTGTTCGAATCCCCAAATTGTTAATCATTAACTAGTTTTTAAAATTTATTAGTTCAACCCCTTTATTTTTTAATAGTTGCTTAGAATAGTTATTAGAGCCTTAATTTATTGGCTAGTCCTTAAACTTTAGGTGTTATAGATTTAGTATTTTTACTTTAATTTATTTACACTAAGGTCTCCAAACTCTAGAGTTTTACAATTAGGTCTCTAGGTTTTAGTTCTATTATATTTTTAGCCCTTTTATTTTTAATTAGAGTTTTAAATTAACATATTCAATTGGGATAATTAGAGCCTCCACTTTAGGTTATATTTGAATCTAGTCCCTTTAATTTAGGGAGTAATCCGAGCTGGCCCTCGCCTAAATGCTCAAGGGACCATATCGATTATTTGATTTAATAACTAGTTAAAAATCAAGTAGGATCAATATTAGAGCCTACATTTTTAAGTTTATGCCTCTATTTTCTTTAATTTTCATAATTTGACACTTTAAGATAGATAAAGTCTTAATATACCTTTAGTTTAATTAGGATTAATAATAATTTGTTTGATTCATCTTATTTTAAAACCTATGGCAATGTTCACTTATCAGGGAGTCAAAAGTATATATCCTGCAAATATGTTCAAGGGGAGACTACTAGTGATTCTTAAAAAATAGGTTGACATCCTATTCAAGGTCGCATCATGATTTCTAAAATATGAGGAAATGCTCGGTTATTAGGCACAATAGTTGATCTCCCGCATTCATGCTAGGGGGTGAATTCTATTGGCTTTAATAAACGAATAGTCTTTTTAACTTTGCATCTATAATGATTTTTAAAATAGATAAAGTTCGAACTCAAAATTTTCAATTATAAATATAGGGTAATCAACTAGGTATTTTGATAAAATAAAATGTTTTATTAAAATACCTAGTTTTTATGGTGTCCCGATCGCACCTAAAAATGATTAGTTGCGACTCCTCACATTTCAAAATCTTTTCAAAGAAAAACGTCCAAACGGTACCAGTTTTTTCCCTGCCATCGCTTTATTCTGGTAGCAATAGATTACTTCACCAAATGGGTAGAAACATCTTCCTATGTCAACGTCACTCAATCAACAGTATGTAAATTCTTAATAAAGGAAATAATTTGTAGATATGGGTTACCGGAGATGATTATCTCCGACAATGCATTGAATTTAAATAATAAGATAATGGACTCGGTCTGCGAGCAATTCAAAATAAAAAATTATAATTCTACCACTTATCGACCGAAGATAAATAGGGCAGTAGAGGCGGCTAATAAGAATATTAAGAGGCTCATAGAGAATATGACCTAGACTTATAAGGACTGACATGAGAAGTTTTCATTTGCTCTATTTGCTTATCGAACTTCAATATGTACATCGAATGGGGAAACCCTATTTTCTTTAGTCTATGGGATGAAAGTTGTCCTACCTATTGAGGTGTAAATTCCCTCATTTTGGGTTTTGTTGGAGGTGAAGGGAAATGAGGCATAATGGGTACAAACCAGACATGCCCAATTGAATTTGATTGAAGAAAAGAGATTGAAATCTATTTTTCATGGTCAGATGTACCATAAGCTAATGATATGAGCACACGATAAGAAAGTTCATCTTCGAGAATTCCACGAATGAGATCTGACGCTTAGAAGGATCTTGTCTATTCAAAAAGATTTCAGAGGAAAATGGATGCGAAACTGGGAATGACCTTATGTTGTAAAGAAAGCCTTTTCTAGGGGAGATCTGGTTTTTACTGAGATGGACGAATTGGAATTACCCTACCCAGTGAATTTCAATGTAGTTAAGAGATATTTTGCTTAAAGAAGACATCAAAAATAAGAGAAAAGAAAAGGAAGGGAAAAGAAAAGAAAAGAAAAGAATAAAAGAAAAAAAATAAAATAATAATAAAAAAAAATAAAAAAGGGGTTTAAGATGAAAATCCAAAAAGGGCGTCTTGAAACCAAATGAGGTCTCAAGTTGAAAACCCGCTAAAAGCGATTTGAGTTTTGTTTAAATTCAGAATTCGTGCATGATGGAGGTTCTGAATTGATTTTGGAAGTTGAAAGAGCTTCTGATATGGGTGGTAACAATGTCAGGTGGTGATCAGGGTTGGGACTAAAGATTAATGAGTCTCGATCGAAACAACCAGGAGAGAAATTGAATGCATATGAGATTCAATAATGGTTTATAGAATCCAACGTTTGGAGATTTGGTAGTTTAGAAGGAGCTTCACACCTTTACGCATCGTCACAAATTTTGAGATCCTTTTAACATAAGCTACACTTGAGTCACTCTACGGCGTGCCAATTCAAAAGCATCTGCATTATTGATATCTGAGGATGCCTACTCCTTTTTTCTTTTACTTTTTTCCAATTAAAAGTTTGCCATGTAGTTATCCAAAAAATTCTCTACATTTATATAAATAAAAGAGGTATTTTCTTGTTAATTTCCCTTTTGCGAGAATCTTACTTTGAAGAGTAAAAAACATATAGTTTAACTTGAAGTACATAAGATCATTGTGTATTATTGTGCAAAAGTTTTTGGAAAAATATATGTATTCTGAAGTTGACAATGGTTTTAACATGTAAGATTGTATGGTTATGGGAAATAAAAACCTTGGACTACGTAGAAAGTCTCATCCATTAAAGGATAACCCAAAATGATCATCACTAATTGGGTAGTTGGTCATGGGTACTAGCGGGTTTCAAGGAAGAAGGAAATCAAATTCTTGTTTAACCAAAGAATATCCAGCAAGGAAAACGAAAGAGAAAGAGAAAACCAACACATATAGAGGGATTTTAGCAACAAAAAATCATTGAGATCATTGGCAACAAAAACCAGAGAGCAAGAGAGCACAAAAAATCCATATTAACAGCAGAGAAATAGAGAAAATAAAACCACATATTTTTTATTTTTTATTACCAAATCACCTCTGAACTAAGAATCAAATCCAAGTAGATAGAAGATTACATTTATTGTCCAGAAATCCTCATCACCATCCTCTAGGAGGCGCCAAGGGTAAGCTTTTCATGTTCCTGAGTCACTATCGAGCATCTTTTGGGGTTTAAGGTTTTCATTTGAGAGAGGGTAAGGTCTTTGGATTTGGGTATTTTCGAGTGGTTTTTGATGAGGTTTTGTTTTAGGGAGAGTTTAGGAGGCCCTTTACTCCTCTTCGGAGTCCTCGGGGACGAGTGGAAGCCACGACGGCCTTGTATTTAGTCGAGGGCGAGAAATGAAAGAAAAGAAAAGGGGATAGAGAGGAAAAAAGGGAAAAGGACTGTGAAGAAACAAAATGAGCAAGGTTAAACCCTTTCCCCCCATAATATCATATATATACTACTGCCAAAATAGTAGCATTTAGGGATTACAGCAACCCACATCTGGTGAGTGCGATAATATCACTTTGGGTCCTTGTTATTTTTGTAATATTCTGCTTCATTCATCTATCTAAAGTTTGCATCTTTTTGGTTTGAGTCGTTGATTTGTTTGTACTTACATTTTAATCAATGTTTATGTTAATTATTAATTGTTTGGTTTTGTACATATTTTTTGGTATATTTACATATTGGTCTTTACTGGCTTTGTCTAGCTAGGATTTGATTCTTATTTTAAATGGATAAAACACATCTTAGTCCTCTTATCTTTTTGATTAAGTTATTTTAGTCTTCATATATATATATATATATATATATATATATATATATATATATGTGTGTGTGTGTGTGTGTGTGTGTGTGTGTGTGTAAGGACTATTAACCTGAAATATCAAATTACTTTTTGTGTTAAAGTTTTAGAGAAAACCACGTAGAAGCCCTCCTTGTTTTGGTTTATTCTTGCACTATGGTCACTAATCCTTAGGTTTTTTTCCTCTTTAATCATTTTAACTTAGATGTTTTTTTTATTTTGATCACTGATATGTATTATATCTAAGTCATTTGTTTTTTATGTTCATTTTAAATTGATTATTTTTAGATTTAGGTCTTATGTATTTTAGTCCTAAATTAAATTATTTTATTTTGATCACTGATATTTCTTTATTTCGATTAGAGTAAGAATTAATTACCTCAAGGTATGAGGGGTCATTTCTTCTCGATAGGAAATAATTAAATATTATTAGGTTTCATTTTAAAATTCATAAAGTGTTGTTTTATGGGATCATAGACTAAATTAAATTCGAACTTGTGAATTTCAATGCAAAATTAATTAATTAATCGACTAGGCACCGATTTAGGGCGCTGTGGGGTGCTAATCCTTCCCCATGCGTAACCGACTCCCGAACTCGAATTTTGGTAATGCAGACTATAAATTTGTTTTTTTAACTAAAATTAATTTTTATTTAAAATGAAAAAATGGTTTGGGTGCTCAATCACACTCTAATCAAAGATTAGTGGCAACTTCTAGAACCGTATTTATTTTATTTAAAGAGAACCCCAAAATTTTCAAAACGAGAGATGTTTTTAATCACATTACTTTTTAATTAAAAATTAATCAACAAGGTGATAATTAAAAAAATGCGTGCTTTTTTAAAATCACATTTTAAAAAGAAGAAAAAAATTGTTTCGACACAATGAACAAGTTTCAATATTGAAATTCTCTAAATATCAATTGGATTAAAGGTTCTTTAAATAATTAGAGTTATAAATCTTTGACAAAGTGACAAGACTAAGCACGTATAAAACAAGAACCTTGATCTTACTCTAGAAGATAAACCAGAATACCGTACCCTTTTTTGCAGGGAACAAGATAGGCTTCTCCTCGCATTAAAAGACAATTAATGGCTTGGCATTTAGGTATGTATAGGGGCAGATGAAATGGGGCAAATTGCATGTGAGGTTACAAAGTTGATTTGGTTCTACTTCTATTGATGTCTTTCGATGATGATTATAATCTAACTAGATGGAATAGTCGAGTAGATGAATTTAGTTTAAGTCAGCTGCTTGAGAATTGAATTCTAAAGATTAGATTTTCTGACCTTTAACAATACCCACACTATAACAGGTTCTCCTTTACGAGGATAAGAAATTGAATTGACATACCCATGAATGTAATTATAATATGTATACAATAAAGCTTGAAATGTTCCTCTAAAGTAATTGGTTAAATGTCCCAGCTTTATGAATAGATTCAGTTAGACTGGTATAGGCAATTATAATAAATATATACAATAAAGTTGAATTCAACTAGCCAAATAATGCAAAACTAAATCAAATTTACTAAATAAGGGGTTTCAGTAAAAATGGACAAAGGGAGTTGAGGAACACCTATTATAGTCGATCTCACACAAGCACTTAAGAATTTTATATTTAGACTGATATTTTCAACACTTCGTCTACTAAAGAAGTTTAAAAAACTTAAACAAATGAAAGATTTCAGAGAAATGAAAAAAAGTGTTCCAAAAAGTCTAGCAATTTAATATGCTAGTTGCTTTATTTTGTCTGCATCCACTTAATATGTCAAGCCAATAAAGAGGGGCATGCCACAAGGTTCAGATGGGTATATAAACAAATAAGGATATCTCGATGGTTGAAACCTTAGAAAATAGAAAGCCAACCTGAAGCTAACCTACTAGTCTTGACACTTGTCAAAGGAGTATAACTTTGAAAATTTAAAGAACAATTGATATTATGTGAACTCATGTTTATGATTTACTTCAATTGTGATCCTAAATTAAGGGGAAATAGTTTCTAAAATTATTTCATTCTTTGATTTCTAAAATAGAAGAAAGGAGAAAAACATTTTCAAATAAGACAATCTCTCGAGAAAGTTATCCTCGAACTTGACGAGGCATATAAACAGAAACCAAAGCAATGAAATGAGCAATGAGGAAGCAATGAGACAACAAAATAAACAAGAAGGGTCACAGTTTACTTTGAGTTTTTTCTAATTCAATACATTGATCACTTCTTGAATAAGCCCTCAAACTATTCGATCAGAATAGAAAGAAAAAGAAAGAATCTTTGGTGACACTTCTATTAACCCAAGTTAGGGATATTGATTATTGATAAATGACTCGATGATAAGACCATTCAAATATGATATTTTGGCACTAACGATGAGTTGGGTGACATTTGCATTGGGGCATTTTCTAAAGTACAAACCATGTTGAGATAACAAAATTAAAATCAAGAAAGCCCTGAAAGTGATCCTCACCACTTGAGGTGTCAGGGTCAAAATATGAAAACAAAAGAGCTTGCCTTGAGAAATAGACCATTTGTGCTTCAGTTAGCAAAGGATTCATGAGAAACAACTTTGATTGAACAGTCGAGTCAAGGAAAAGTAAGGTGCCCAATCGTCTACCTGATCGCAACAAGAATTCAAGATAGGAAACACTTCTTCCAAAATTATATTGAAGAAACAAGACAAAAGATAGAAGACAGAAAGGACATGATTGTACAAGATGATTAGATTAACCATGTTGATATTTGGGCATGCTACATACAAGAGGAATCAAGTGAAAGAGGACCGATATATCCACTTTGAAGCTAAAAGAGGATTAATGATCAACATTTTTGTATACAAGAAAGTTATGCATTACATTTAGAGACATTTAAGAGCACTCATATTGTCATACATATATACATAATTCTTACAGATTTTTCAAGAAAAGAAGAGAAAGAAAAGTCATAATTCAAGCCTCAAATGTAGGGAATTACATTCAGAGTGGCAGAATCTCAAGAATTGAGGAACCCAATCCACAAAACTATCATTATTTGGAAGTAGTGCATTTTACCCATTTGATATGAATTTTAAAGAAACCAGGTATGATTTTTAGAGGTTTTTTGACATGATGTTTTCAAAATAATTTTTAAAGAAACTAGGTTTGATTTTCAGAGGTTTCTTGACATGATATTTGCAAATGAATTTTAAAGAAACTGAGCCTAATTTTCAGGGGTTTCTTGACTTCAAATGAACTTTTAAAGAAATTAAGCCTAATTTTTTAGGGGTTTCTTGATGATAACTGTAAACGTATTTTTTGAAGAAACCAAGTTTGATTTTCAAAGGTTTCTAGATGATAAGTCCTTTGGGTCATCTATAAAGCCTTCAGGCAGGATGTTTTCACATGATTTTTGAAAAAAAATGAGAAAGTGATTTCCAAAGCTTCTCATTTAAATCTTTTCTGAAAATTGATTTTTTGGTAAGAAAACGATTTCCAAAGTTTCTTACATAGTAAGTCCTTCGGGCCATCAGTAAGTCTTTCGAGCATGATATTTAAATCCTTCGGGTCATCTATAAGCCTTTCTTGCAAGATGATAAGTCCTTCGGGCCATCCATAAGACCTTTGGCCAGGAAATTTTCACATTAATTTAAAAATAAAATGAGAAAGTGATTTACAAAGCTTCTCATTTAAATCTTTTTCTGAAAATTGATTTTTTGAAAAGTAATAAAACGATTTCCAAAGTTTATTACTTAGTAAGTCCCTCGGGACCATCAGTAAGTCTTTCAAGCATTATGTTTAAATCCTTCAGGTCATTTATAAGCCTTTCGAGCAAGATGATAACTTCTTCGAGCCATCTATAAGACCTTAGGGCATGATGTTTTCACATGATTTTAGGGAAAAAATGAGAAAGCAATTTCCAAATTTTCTCATTTAAATCTTTTCTGAAAATTGATTTTTTGAAAAGTAAGAAAATGAATTCCAAAGTTTTTTACTTAGTAAGTCCTTCGGGCTATCAGTAAGTCCTTCGAGCATGATGCTTAAATCCCTCAGGCCATCAATAAGTCTTTCAAGAATAATGCTTAAACCCTCGAGCCATCAGTAAGTCTTTCGAGCATGATGGTTAAATCCTTTGGGTCATCTATAAGTCTTTTGAGAAAGATGATAAGTCCTTCGGGTCATCTAAAGTTTCTCATTTAAATCTTTTCTGAAAATTGATTTTTTGAAAAGTAAGAAAACAATTTCCAAAGTTTCTTACTTAGTAATTCCTTCGGGCCATTAGTAAGTTATTCGAGCATGATTCCTAAATCCCATGGGTTATCTATAAGCCTTTCGAGTAAGATGATAAGTCCTCTGGGCCATCTATAAGGCCTTCGAGTAGAATGTTTTCATATGGTATTCAAAAAAATAGAAAAAAGAGAAAAAAAGAAAAAAGAAAAATTATAATTATAATAAAAAAATAATGAGAGAAAAATATACTAAAAATGAGAAATTCAAAAAATGAAAGAAGTCAAAAAAATAATATTAAATTCATAGAGGTGATAATTAATTATAGATGTATTCTACTCAGGTTCATCATTTGTGTGGTTGGAGCAAGCCATATGAAAAGATTTTCAAGTACTCATAGAGGCAATCCGTTAGATTGTAAGATGAGAGGATGAATCGGTAGAGGATCAAGGAAGAACCCTGGTGTGAGATCAAACTTGAAGAACTGGAGATGGAGACTCAACCAAGAGAATGAAGCAAATATGGCATCATTTGCAGTGAAGAATATGATTAATTCCATCACAAAAAGGAGGTGAACAAACATTTCCAATTGAAGGGTTCATATTGAGAAAAACTCGTCCGATAAAGGATAAGAAGTTCATAATGAGAAGAACTTGTTCAACCTTAGCTCGTTTCCATCACATAGGGAGCTGGAACAGCACCAATACATAGCTCATCCATCGCATATGGAGTTGGATCAATATTATCACTTCGTTCGATTCCATCACAGAATGAGGTGGATTAAATTTTTAGTGGATAGTTCATAATGATAAGAACTCATCCGATGAATGTCAAGAAGTTCATAATGAGAAGAACTTGTTCAACACTTTGCTCGTCCATCACATAAGGAGTTGTATCAGCATCACCTCAGTTTTACCATCGCAGAAAGAGTTGGATTAACATTTCCCGAGAAAATAAGTTCATTATGAGAAGAACTTGTTCAATTAGGTCTTACCCATTGCAGAAGGAGGTGGATTGACATCTCCATTAAAGAGTTCATAAAAAGAAGAACTCGCAGCTCGACAAGCAAAGTTCAAGTTTAAAAATGGTGCTTTGTGTCTTCGCTCTATTCCTATATCACTACAATGAGTAAAAAGGGGCAGTTGTAATCACCATTTTTCAACTACATTATACATTATATATTATTATTATTATTATTATAAAATATTATTATTTATTTATTATTACAAAATACCCAAATCAAACCCAAAATACCTAAACTAAACCCAAGCCCATTACCCAACAATACAAACCCGGGCCCAGACCAAGCCCAAAGACGGACCGAAACCAAGCCCAAACCCTAGCCTAATCTAACCCTAATTCTAAAAATACCTCTTCAGCTGTCACCGCCATCGCCAGATTTGACATTCTAGTTGCTGACCAAAGCCTGTCATCTTTAGGGTCGACCATCTTCACTGTTCCATCACCATCTCATCAATACAACCAAGGGAAAATCAGATCAAATCCAACAAACCCAAAAAATCCAAAGCATTAAAAATGTAAATCATCATGCACAATGATGGCAGAAGATTGTGTTTGCTTTTTTATTTATTTACATTTATGTAATCATGTGTATAAAAACTCCAGAACCAATGTGTAAAAAGGATCGACCAATTATTTATTTTTTAAGGTAAAGAAAAGCTTTCTTTTTTTCTTTTAGTTCTTAACTTCGAAATAAAAATATATATAGATTAAAAAAAAGAAAAAAAGAAGAGAGGAGAGGAGATCAAGTAGTTAACAGAGAGGGGAGTCAAATCAGGGTCGGTTCGTCTTCGTAATGGCCGGAGGTAGGGAAACTGAAACGTCGAGGGTTCTTTATGTAGTTAGGAGTAGTATTCAGTGGTTATAACCCCTAATTGGGGCTTATAAGTCTAGATCTGAGCGATTAGGGGCATTTTTGGCATGGTTTAGGATTTCCAGCCACCATGGGCGGTGGCCGGAGTAATGGGGAGGCTTCGGCGATGGGGGTTGGGGGAGAGGTTTTTTTGTTTTTTAAATAGATGAAAATAATATAAAAAAATAAGTATGTTTTTTATAAGAGTTATGGGTTATTCACGCTTAGGTCCCTCTAATTTTAGCATGTTTTTGCACTTTGGTCACCTGTGAGGACCATATATGTTATTTCCCCTTTTTTACTCATGCTACTTATTGATTAGTATATTCACGCTTAAGTCCCCCTAGTTTTAGCATATTTTTTCATTTTGGTCACCTACAGTGATTGTTTTATTTTATTTTAATTTTGTTATATTGATTTTGTAATATTTGCATTTTTATTTAATAGTGTATTTTAGGTTTAAAAATGGATAATTATTATTTGATCCCTATATTTTCAGCGTGTTTTATATCTTGGTCACTAATCTATTTTTTTATTTTATTTTTATTTAGTTATTTAATTTTTATATTTTTTTAATTAGCCCTTTTATTACATGTTTCATTTATTTCTTTTTAATCCATATAATTTAATGACAATGTGATCTAGTCCTTTATATTTAATTTGTTAAGATCTTGATTAAAATTCTCATTTTTTTTTATTT
Source organism: Hibiscus syriacus (assembly GCF_006381635.1). NCBI lineage: Eukaryota > Viridiplantae > Streptophyta > Magnoliopsida > Malvales > Malvaceae > Hibiscus > Hibiscus syriacus. The sequence continues at coordinate 6,640,610 of NW_024063533.1, read as the reverse complement.
CTTTTTGCATTTAATTTTTTATTAGTTGTTTTATGCTTTAAAATGCATGGTATTTTATGTTTATATTTATTTAATTTAGTTAGCCTTTAGAAATTGTCCGTGAATTAGGATCTTTAAGTTTAAAATTTGATTTAGTAATTAGAGTTTCACCTTAGACTTAATTAGGGAACAATTCTATTCTAGTTCTCACATAAAATGCTCAATTACTCGAGTCGATTGTTCGAATCCTCAAATTGTTACTTTAGGCGCTCAACCCCTTTATTTTTTAATAGTTACATAGAACAATTATTATATCCTTGATTTATTGGCTAGTCCTTAAACTTTAGGTGTTATAGATTTAGTCTTTTTACTTTAATTTATTTACACTAAGATCTCCAAACTCTAGAGTTTTACATTTAGGTCTCTAGGTTTTAGTTCTATTATATTTTTAGCCCTTTTATTTTTTAATTAGACTTTTAAATTAACATAATCAATTTGGATAATTAGAGCCTCTACTTTAGGTTAGATTTCAATCTAGTCCCTTTAATTTAAGGAGTAATCTGAGTTAGCCCTCGCGTAAATGCTCAAGGGACCATATCGATTATTCAATTAATAACTAGTTAAAAATCAAGTAGGATTAATATTAGAGCCTATATTTTTAGGTTTATGTCTCTAGGTTCTTTAATTTTCATAATTTGACACTTTAAGATATAGAAAGCCTTAATCTACCTTCAGTTTAATTAGGATTAATAATAATTTGTTTGATTGGATCTTATTTTAAAACCTACGACAATGTTCACTTATCAGGGAGTCAATAGTATATCTCCCGCAAGTATGCTTAGGGGTAGACTACCAGTGATTCCCAAAATAGGTCGAAATTATTTTCAAGGTCACATCATGAATTCTAAAATATTGACGCAATGTCCGGTTATTAGGCACAATAATTGATCTCCTGCATTCATGCTAGGGACAGATGCTATTGGCTTTAATAAACGAATACACTTTTAAATTTTGCATCCGTAAATAAAGTTCAAACTCAAAATTTTCAATTATAAATATAGGGTAAACAACTAGGTACCAATTTTTGGGCGTTGTGAGGTGTTAATCCTTTCTCATGAGTAACTGACTCCCAAACCTATTTTTCTGGTTTTTGTATACCCTAAACTTGGTATTTTGATAAAATAAAATATTTTATTAAAATAACTTGATTTTTATTGTGTCTCGATCGCACCTAAAATGACTTGTGGTAACTCCCCGCATTACAAAATCTTTTCAAAGAAAAACCCCAAGTGGTACCAGTTTTCCCCCACCCGGGTGTAAAACGATGTTGACAGAATGGAGTATATCCTCTTATTTGGGTTTAATGCCTCCAACAATATGGCGGAGTATGAGTCACTTGTAACAGAACTCGAGCTTGTAGTAAAATTAAGGGTGCAAAAGATTCTAATCTAAACTAACTCTCAGCTAGTAGTCAAGCAATTCGTGAGAAAATATGAGGTAAAATACCTTACACTCCCCTAATATCATCACATGGTCACATATATGATAAGTAAATTAAAGAATATAGATCTTAACATATTACTAGGGCGAAGTACTCCTGCATTGATGCTTTGTTAAGATTGTCGACTTCAGTAGAAATCAAAGAGAGTGGAAAGGTAGTCTTGAGTATAAAGCCCATCTGAGCAACACCGGGACACTTGTAATATTCTTAGATGATGGACCAAAATGGATAACCTCTATCATCAAGTTCATCTCGGATGTATAAAGCCATAGGATCCCAAAGAGATGATAAATTATTTATAAGGTTGCAAGATACGTCTTCATTGATATAACATTTTTAAAAACAAGTTTCTCTCAATCCGTCCTCTGTTGCTTGGGTCCTTATGAGGCGAATTATGTCTTCTGTGAAATACACGATGGTGTCTATGGACATCACATGAGGGGAAGGTCACTTTCACAAAAGGTCATTCGATAAGGTTTACATTGGCTCTCAATTCATAAGTATGTGTTAAATAACGTGACTAAGTGTGAGGCATGTCAAAAGTACTCGATCCCAAGACATCAGTTGAGTCTCTCTAAGCCATCTCGAGCCACTAGCCCTTTGCCACTTAGGGCATGGATATTCTAGGGCATTCCTTGGATGTTGTGGAAAGGAAGAAATTCGTCATTGTGGCCATAGAATATTTCACTAAGTGGATGGAAGTTGAAGCCTTAGTTACCATCATCAAGAAGTAGGCGGAGAATTTTCTGTGGAAGGCTATCATTTGTAGGTATGTCCCCCCATATATGCTTATTATGGACCCAGTTTCAAGGCTAGTTTAAAGAATTTTACCAAAATTTGAATATCATCCCATCGAAGAGCTTCGTTAAAACCTCACAAACTAATCACCAAGCAGAGGTAAGCAACAAGAAGAATCTTACTACCCTAAAAAATAAAGTTGGTGATGCTAGATTATCATGGTTAGAAGAATTGTCTGACATTCTCTAGACTCTCTATACCACTTTCCACTCATGTACTAGGGAAACCATATTTAACATGTTGTTTGGTACTGAAGCAGTTATCTTAGTGAAGGTATGAGATCATTATTTTTGCACTTTCCATTACAACTCGGACAATGATGAGGAAATATTCTGATCCAACCTCAATTTTTTAGAGGAAAATATAGATGCGAAATAAACCAAACTAACAGTTAGAAACTGATATGTGACAGAATACTACAACTCCATAGTTTGGAACAAGAAGTTCTAGTTTGGAGATCTAGTCATGTGGAACACAAAGGCTAGCGTACTAGTAGGTCGTATGGGAAAGATGGCACCTAACTAGGAAGGGCCATACAAAGTCATCAAAAAGATCGGCTTTGGCTCATATAAACTGGAGGATGTGAGTGGGATGGAAATTCCCCGCGCATGAAAATCTTGCCACCTTAGGATATTTTACATCTAAGGCATTTCTAAGGCACGTAAACATCAAAGTTCTATTTCCTCTGCTTAAGGATAAGAATTCTCCAAAAAAAAAAAAAGGTTAAAATTATCTACTATGTACATATAGCATTAAGATGCATCTACTCATTCTGTGATATTCTTCCAAGATCATCGAGATGTGCTCTCTTTAACCAAGAGTGTTGAGCCACCTCTACTGCACTATAACTAACAAGATTTCTCTATTGACTCTCCATTGTCCGACCAAAGAGTCAAGATGCCTCTTTTAAGAATACATAACGTTGAGATGCCTCCAACTTTTTATAATGTTACTCAAATATCATCAAGATGTCTTCGCTCATTCTACAGTCTTTCTACAAGACCACAAAGTTGTATCCACCCAAGCTTATGGCTTACTGAATCCACCAGGGGGTCGATTTACCTACGCTCTAACAATAATAGTTGCTTCATTGTGTTTTAAAGAGTGTCGAGATGCATTTGTCTTAGGGAGGAGAATCTCACCATTGCTTCTGCCAATGTGAAGATGCCTTTGCCCATATTATAGTATTTTTCTAGGAGCGTAGAGATGCCTCTTCTCATTTTGTAGTTATTATATAAGAGATTCGAGTTGCTTCCTCTCTAGCCAAGAGTATTGAGATGCCTATGTTTCACTTTACCTAAAGGAATTTCATCAATGCCCCTTCATTGTTCAGCCAAAAGGGATTTGGGATGCTTTCATTCTAGGATGAGAATATTGAGATGCCTCCACCCCGAGAGCGTCGAGTTACCTCCTGTCTAAATGAAAGCATTGATATGCCTCCGCTCCACCTTAACTAAAAGTACTTTTTTGCTATATCTCTAACATCATTCAAAGAGATTCGAGATGCCTCTGATACGGCAATGAGAATTAATCCATAACCCCTACAGAGCATCAAGAAGTTATTTTTTCTTTGTTACCACCACATAGATTCAAAGATCCTTTGTTGTATATTTATATAGGTGTTGAAACAACTCTGATTGATGTAAGAAATTGATCACTTAAGTTTATACGTCAAACTACGAGATTTTGGACTTACGCAAATTTATAAGAAAAAACGTCGACGATACTTCACTATATTTATAGTTTATAGATGCCTTCATTCCATCAACTAATGATAAAATCTAAGGAACATAATTTTAACACTCTAAGGATGAGGAAACCTAAGACTCTTTCAACTAATCAAGTGTACGAACAATTTTGCAAACACATCAATTCCACATAATTTGAAAGGCAAAGTGAAAAAGAATCAAAATTTCATTCAAGAACAGATTTCTTTGGAAAATCCTAACAAATATTACACGATGGAATATTAGCAGGAACCTCCAAATTGAAAACCAAATCATCCTTAAATGATCCAGATCAAAGGCTTGATTGCTTTCTTTTCAGAGTCTCGATTCAAGTCACTTTAGGCAATATCTCGACCAAGGGAAACAACTGTTGTACCTCCCCAAAATCTCATCTGTGAAACGCCTCTCTATTGCATATCATTTGCATTGCAAGGCCTCTAAAATTCCTAGAAACTTTTGGAGTTCCATATCCTCCGAACAACTATAGTCTTTTGACTTTTGCCTACCAATCCCATCACCATAAAAACTATTATAAGATTGCTAGGTCTATTTGTTGATTATGAATAACTATCATCATCCTAGGTTTGACAACAAAACTAAGGGATTGTATATAAATCTTATGTAGAACTGAAGATGGAATATCTCTTTCTCAGAAAATCTCTCATTTTAAGTGTCGACACTAGTTTTTGTTCGTTTATATTATTATATATATTATTAATTGTATATGTTTTATTATATACTTTATTATTATATATTAATAATATTAGTATTATTAAATAATATTACAAATAAAGGCCCATTTACAAAGAGGAAGGCCCGATTACAAAGCATGCTCATAGACTTATGTTACAACCATACCAAATCTAACCCGAGAAGCCCAATAGACCTGATCCAGATGACCCAACAGGCCCAATACCTATTTAGGGTTTCTACTAGGTTTTCAATGCATCTTTAGCACCGCTAAGCCTCCTCAGTTGTTTGATCAAGGTGGAGATGGAGGGCCCAGATCTTCCATCAACTAGGGTTTTCACCCTAGCAGTCGCCGCCTCCAGTGAACCTCATCAATCGCCGCTGTCAACATCAAACTCCACCGCCTCAAATGGAAGAATCTAGAAGAGCAATATGAACCGCACAGCTCACTACCCTATGGTGAGTCACCACCGTAGCTCCGGTGACTCACCGAAAGGCACCCTTGTGACCGGTCTAAAGGATGCAATACCGAGCCTATAAAAGGACTTGATCACCTGCAAAGGAAACAACAAGAGCAAGCAACAACACACACAACACAACAAGAAAGAAATATGAACATCAAGGAGATACGGATGAGAGCAAGTCCAAGATAGTAACCAACGAGAAGTATTCGAAAGTAAAAATAAAGGAGTGAAGAACTTACCCAGCCCTCGGAGCCCCTATGCACTTTTGGAGAGTTGGAACGTCGAAGGTAAACTTCTATATCTACGAAATTTTATAAGGATTTAGGCAAAGAGGAGACCGGATTTGTGTTTAGGATATCTTGAGCTTCGATTTGGTGTGTTTCATTATTTTCTGGCCACCGTTCGCTAGAACCACCGGTGGATGGTGGTTCACGGTGGTCGGCTGGTGGCCGGCTATCCCTCAGCCGAGGGATTTTCGAGAGATATGAGATAGAATTTGAGCTTCTCTCTCCTAGAGAGAGAAGCAAAGAGCAGAAAATGAGGAAGCTTGGCCATTAAGGGCTATAATTAGGATATTTATACCCCTTCCCAAACGGTGTCGTTTTGAAGAGTGTATCAGCATAATTTCGAGAACGGTGAAATCATGTATGTGGTCCCTCAATCTTTGTAATCTTCCATTATAGTCACTGAAACCAAGTTTTTGTACCTTTTTAATTTTATCCTCGCATTTTATTTATTTATATTTTAGTCTATAACTGAATTTAGGGTAAAAATACGTATTTAGTCACTATAAGTTTTAAATATTTATATTTTAATTTTTAATATTAATACTTACATTTTATAATATTTTGAAATTATGCCTATAATTTTATCATTTTACTATTTCACCCCTAAAATATAACAACCTTTATTTTAATATTATTATTATTTATATTTTTAGTACATAAAATATGTAACTTTTGTATTAATAACCTATTATTTTGATCTTTTATTTTTTTTAATCATTAGTTTATATGCGTATTTAAGTTATATTATTTCATACAATAGATCGTTAAATATCTTCTTACTCAATTAAGAAGGTATTTAAAAAAGATTATTGGTGTGAAATAATATTCCTATTATTTATCTATCCAAATTTAGAAAGAAAATCTATAATTTACTGCAAAGACGTTTAATTAATAAATACCGGTACCAATTTTGGGCGTTGTGAGAATGTTAATTCTTTCTCATACGTAACCGACTCCCGAACTCATTTTTCTGGTAAACAGAACCTAGTTGTATTATTTTAATAATATTCTTAGGAATTGTTTATTAAAATAATATGACATTTTGCCGACCAATCTTAACATATAAAAGATTGGTGGTGACTCTACAATTTGGTGTTTAATATGATTCATGGAGGATAAACACTTACTTTTTCAAGACTAGTTACGTCATCTGGGGTGTACTATTTGCACTCTCCGTCGCCAGGCGAAACGTCTCGATAGCTTGACAACTCCGTTGGGACTTTTTAAAAACAAATAAGAGTCCAACCACCAATTTATTAATATATTGTATATTATTTTATGCTTTTCTCACCCACTCTGCACTACATTCATGACATGAGCTAAAACCCCGCTCTTATCCTATTTAAGTGAATGAGAAACTACTCCCTCGTGTGGTTTTTACCTCCGTATGGGATAGGGGACCATTCATTGAGCTCACACTTTATGTTCCTCGTGTGGTTTTCACCTCCGTATGGACATAAGGAAATGTGTTCCTTTGAATTGAACTTAATCCAAAAGTTTATAATGGACTAGGATTAAGGGCTTGGAAGTCCAATGGGACACCAACAAAGGACAATTCGTTGACCCTTCTTACTCTAGAGCCTAAACCCAGTATATAAAAAACCTAGAATTAGAGTCTATAAGGAGCCTAACCCAAATAAGTCTTGTAAAATTAAGTGCACAAGGAAAAGCATGTTGAGTCTTTCATTTTATTTAGTATTATTTTTTTAAATAAATACATGCGAACTAGAAATCATGCAGTTAGGCTATTTTTCCAAATAAAGCATGGAACTAGAAAGCTTGAGGTTAGGATATAATTTTTCTTACTAACCAGTTTTTGTATATATTCTGGAAATATACATATTAATTATTCTGTTTGCATTGCATAATCATGACACAACCAGAAGGTATTGATTCAAGAGTGATTATCAAAATCAAAGGCTTTCATTATGGACAAAGGGTTTCATGATCAAGTAAATTACAACACAACCAGGGAAGGACATCATGGTCTGAGGATAAAAGAGAACTATATGCCCAAAGATTGTATGTCCGTTGAATAACAAAAGGAGATATGAGAGATAAAAGAGTAAATGTCCAAAATGATGGATATAATATAAGTTTTGACCAATAAAAAAGAGACTCATGCACAAAGGGAGAGAGAGCTCAATGAACCTAATCCTGCAATCTCAGATATACAAGGGACTTCTGATTTTAACCAATGTAAGAAATTTTGCACAGTCACCATTCATACCAACAATTCATCAGGAGACCCTAAGGAAATAATTGTAAAAGTTCCTAGAGATTAAAAGAAACCCTGTGCTCAGAATTTATCATCATCTAATAGTCATTTTCCAACTTTAGAAACTCAAGATCAATCTAGTTTGGTCACTGATTATCCTGACACATCGATATCAAAGGTAGTCAAAGGTAAGAGTATTAGTGGAGGCATCCAGATGGAAGGAAATTCGCTGAAGAATAAGGCTCAAATACATTATTTGGAAATTGAAAATGATAAACTGAGGGTATAAATGGAAACTATGCGTGGGGATCTCCAAAGGATCAGTCAAGCCTTTCAAAAGGTTGGTTTAGGATATACCCCAGAATAGTGGATAACAGGGGTCACTAGACTGAAAAAGAACTACAACAAACATGAAGATCAGGGTAAGAAGTTTTTTTATGATCTACGGGTTGCAGAAGAAATGCGCGATACAGGCAACATCAAGTTGAACAGATGTCAAGCCGAAAATCAAATTTTTAATAAGGTCATAATGAAAATGGAGGATTCATTTCGTATTCATCAGTGTGGAATTGAAGTTGAACTAGAAGACACTAAAGCCAAAAATAAGAAATTGATGACATTTTTGGATCTTGTACAAGAGCTTATTGATTGTAAAGATTCCCTTACAAGAAAAAAAATGAACAGTATTGTTTACAAATAAAGAAATTGACATATAAGCTTAAGGAAAAAGATAATGTTATAAAGAAAGTTACTGCCCAATCAAGTAATGTGGCTCGTAAACTGATTGATTTAGTTGGCTTTACGCAAGAGTTAAATCAGATTGAAAACTCTACACTTGAGCACGAGTGGAAATCAATTTGGCTTTTTAGGGAAATAGAGAAATTGGGAGTTAAAGTTATCCTTTATATGTAAAAGTTTTTTTATGTATCAAAACTTTTGTGTTCAATAAAAGTTGTTTTAAGATGACCACTCTTGAATAATACCTTTTGCATACATACATTTGCATTACACAAATTGTATTCCCATTTTTTGCATTTTCACATTTACATCACATTTATTTATCAAGTATTTTTATATACATGTAAATAATTCATAAGAGGTTTTGTAATAGTAAAATCAAGATCATTCATTCATATTACTCTGTCGTCATCATGGAAACAATGGGGCAATCTCATGAGGGATTACAATATCAGCTGCAAGAACAGTTTGACGGGGTACATCAAGATACGAGTAATGAAACATTGGGATATTTACAAGATAGATCGAATCATATGGTCCAAGTAATAGGAACTAGGACTGATAATGAAGAAGAGATAACCATTAAAGAGTAACAATGTTATCAGGTTAATACATTGAGGATGATAACATACCCTAGGGCATCCCACTCGAATCCAAGGAATAGTCTCATTAACTATACACCATATGAGGATCGATTTGAGCAGGTGGAGGAAGCAATCAAAAATATGAAAAACGATAATGCCTCCCACAACAAACTAGAAGCAAGAGAGCTCAGTTTGGTTCCAGATTTGGTTATTCCCCATAAATTCAGAATACCTAATTTTGAAAAATATGATGGAGCCAGTTGTCCCTTAATCCACCTGAGAATGTTTTGTAGAAAAATGGAAAGGTATCTAAATTTTGATGATTTTTTTATTTCACTCATTCCATGATAGTCTTGCTGGGCCAACATTAGTATGGTACAATCATTTGGATCGAGAATAGATCAAGAGTTGGATTGATTTAGTTGATGCATTTTTGGGAGAATATCGATATGTTAAAAACTTAGCTCCTAAACGTAAGGATCTTTAAGAAATAAGGATAAAAGTCAATGAAGTATTTAAAGATTATTCCTTAAGATGGAGAGGAGTGGCAGTACAAGTGCAACCTCCCATGATAGAAGAAGAGATATCATGTATGTTTCATGATTCCCTTCCAACTCATTTCTATGAGTTAACGTTGGCAAGCTCAAATGATGGATTTAAGTACTTTGTGACAAGTGGAGAATTGATTGAAAATGAAATCAAAGAAGGAAACTTAAAAGTCACATCCAAAAGCTGACCTGATCAAAAAGCGAAAGCTGATGATGTGAATGATTGCCACATCCAAAGTCCCCGTAACCGCAAAAGAAAAAGAACTATTAGTGGTTCAGACCGACCAAAGAAAATCTCATGATTAAGAAATACTTTGGAGGTGTTCTAAATTTCTATCTCAGTTCTATACCCTCATTTGATTGAAGGTAAATACATCACACATAGGCCAACGAAAGTGCCACCAAACCCTTCTGCTCATAGCTATGATCAAGATAGTGTTTGTGATTTCTATTTGGGGTATCTGGGCATTATACAAGGAATTGTAGACCACTGTTAAAGGAGATAGAAATTCTTATTGACAACAAGATATTGACACAATATTTGGTGGAACAATGGATGACAAACTCAAGTTGGGCATCAAAGTATGATTAAGTCAAATTGTCATCACATCGGATAAGTAATGGGGCATCCTGATCAAAAAATATATTATTTCATCAGTCATGGAACTTTATCTTATTTTGTAGTATCTTGTTTGAACATATTTTTGTTTCTTTCTCCGCTTTTTGAAATAAAATGTGTTGCTTTTAAGGTTATGAGAATTGAATCAATTTTGCAACCTTGTATTTCTTTGAATATTAAATGGGTTAAAAACTCTTTACAATTAAAGTTATACATCTTTGACAAAAATATCAAGATTGAATACCAGAAAAAAGGACCATGACCTTACCTCAGAAAAAATGCATCCCAAATACTACCCTTTCCACAAAAATGAGAGAACTTTCTCCAATGTAAGAAATTAAACAAAGGGCTTGGTATTGATATTCAGAAGCATACAACGTGGGGCATCTTTTGAAACATTGCAAAGCTAACTAGGTTACTTTTCTATTGATGAGATTCAACGATGAAACTTTAACAAACCTAGTCTAAAGTCAGCTGCTGGTAAATTGAAATTTGGTAATGATATATTTTGAATTTCACCTGATACATAGACTATAACAGGTTCTCTGTAAAAAGTAAGAGTCATATATTCAATAAAAGTTGAGTTATTCCACTAAGGCAATTGGTTCTAGATGAAACTCAAAAGCCCTGACTTTATGAATAGATTATGTTCAAAACATGACAATGTTCGGGTACCTGGCAGTTCAGTGTTTTCTCCACTGTGATTGTTAAGTCGAAGACTTCGTGATGAGATGAACCTTTCAACTAGCCCAATGTAGGCTAATGTCAATAAAGCTGAATTTAGCTATCCAAAATGGCAAAAAAAAAGTTGTTGTAAAGTGAAATGATACTTGTTATAGTCTATTTTACACATATGCACACATAAATCTCATTATTAGATCGATGTTTTCACACTACTTTGGGTAGAATCAAAGATTTCATAAAATTGAAATGGAGGTATTCTAGAAGGTCTTGTAACTGTTATACTAGATTGTGTCATTTTGTACGCATCCGGTTAAAGATACCAAGTCCAGAAAGTGAGGCATGTGACAATGTTCATAAAAGAGCAAGAGATAAGTGACATCTTCACTAAGATGTAACCATTGAAAATAGGGAAGCCAACCTGAAACTAACCTCTCAATCTTGATACTTGTCAAAGAACTATAACTCTGAAATGGTAAAAAGTTATTGATTCTTTTGATATTCTTTGAATTCATGTTTATAATTTGATTCTATTGCAAACCTGAAGAGGTAATATTTTCGAAAATTCTTTCATTATTTGATAAGAAAAGAGAAAGACCATTTTAAACAGGATAGTTTCAAATGAGAAAGGATCCTGAAGCAAATTGATGAGTAAGGCTAGAATGATGAAACATTTCACATTCTTGAAAGCAAGTGGTCTGAGAAATACGAACCTATAAAAGGACTTGATCACCTGCAAAGGAAACAACAAGAGCAAGCAACAACACACACAACACAACAAGCAAGAAATACGAACAACAAGGAGATACGGACGAGAGCAAGGCCAAGACAGTAACCAACGAGCAGTATTCGAAAGGAAAAATAAAGGAGTGAAGAACTTACCCAGCCTTCGGAGCCCCTATGCACTTTTGGAGAGTTGGAACGTGAAGGTAAACTTCTAGATATATGAACTTTTGTAAGGATTAAGGCAAAGAGGAGACTGGATTTGTATTTAGGATATCTTGGGCTTCGATTTGGTGAGTTTCAGTATTTTTCGACCACCGTTCGCTGGTGGACGGTGGTTCACGGTGGTCGGCTGGTGGCCCTCCATCCCTCAGCCAAGGGATTTTCGAGAGAGACGAGATAGAATTTAAGCTTCTCTCTCTTTGAGATAGAAGAAAATAGGAGAAAATAAGGAAACTTGACCATTAAGGGCCATAATTCGGGTATTTATACCCCTTCCCAAACGGTTTCATTTTGAGGAGGGGTATCTGCGTAATTTTGGGAATGATGAAATCATGTTTGTGGTCCCTCAATCTTTGTAATCTTCCATTATAGTCACTGAAACCAGGTTTTTGTACCTTTCAATTTTGTCCTCGCATTTTATTTATTTATATTTTAGTCCATGACTGAGTTTAGGGTAAAATTATGTATTTAGTCACTATAATTTTTAAATTTTTAAATTTTAATCTTTAATATTAGTACTCACATTTTATAATATTTCAAATTATGCCTATAATTTTATCATTTTACTATTTCACCCCTAAAATATAACAACCTTTATTTTTATATTATTATTATTTATATTTTTTTAGTACATAAAATATGTAACCTTTGTATTAATAACCTATTATTTTGATATTTTATTTTTTTAATCATTAGTTTATATGTGTATTTAAGTTATATTATTTCATACAATAGATCCTTAAATATCTTCTTATTCAATTAAAAAGGTATTTAAAAATGATTATTGGTGTGAAATGATATTCCTATTATTTATCTATCCAAATTTATAAAGCAAATCTATAATTTACTGCAAAGACATTTAATTAATAAATATCGGTACTAATTTTGGGTGTTGTGAGAATGCTAATTCTTTCTCATACGTAACCGACTCCCGAACTCATTTTTCTGGTAAGCATACCCTAGTTGTATTATTTTAATAATATTCTTAGGATTTTTTATTAAAATAATATGACATTTTGGTGACCAATCTCACCATATAAAAGATTGGTGGTGACTCTATAATTTGGTGTTTAATCTGATTCATGGAGGATAAACACTTACTTTTTCGAGACTAGTTACATCATCTGGGGTGTACTAATTGCACTCTCAGTCGTTGGACAGAGAAACGACTTGACATTAAGATCACTATTCACCATCTTCTTTAGTCTGTTGATTATTTCCCCTTTTACATTCGTGACTCTGCGTTCAAACCAAAAGGGATAAACCATCAAACACTACTACAATCTCATTTCTCTCATTAACACATTTCATCCATAAAGAAATCTATTAATATTCTATATCCAAAGCTTACCCAAAGGAACCTTGCAATTTTCCTAACAGGCTATTGGAAAGAAAACAACTGCTTCTCATGATCCTTATCCTCATTTTTTGCATCTTAGGTAATGACTAAATTCAGTAGTTAAGACATATGTGTAAGGAAATGCAAGTCACAAGTGGCTCTTCCTTTACCTTATTTAGAAATCTGTAAAGGTATGGTGGAAAGCCAAAAATACACCTTTAAATAAATAAATTCTAGAAAAGAAAACTTTTTAAAACATTGATTAAACATGTTATCCAACTATTGTCTACTTATGATAACCTTCGTTTTGCTATCAAAATGATTCAAGCTTCTTAATAAATAGAAAGGAAAAGTAGTATAGAGAAGCAGGGTCAATCCACAGGGATTGTGGTGATTCTGATTTAGTAAACTCTTTCTTGATTTTAGAAGAAGATAGAATTCCAGATGAAATTGAAAAGATAGAAAAAAAAGGGAAAATAATAAAATAATAAATAATGATTTAAAAATAGTAATAAAGATAAAAGGGTGTTTTAAATTATTTAAAGAGGTATAATGAGATAAAAATTAAATAAACAAATAAATAAAATAAATAAATTGGGATAAAGAAAATTTATGGTAAAAGCAGCCTAAGACTTCAACTTTGTCTCAAATTCCCCATATTATCAAAAAAGATCTTTACTCTAAGATTCACGTCGTCTTATAACAACAATTCTTCGTTGTCGACTCGGATTATGTTCTTTCAACAATAACTAATTCCGATCGCGGTTTCCTCTTAGCAAACAATTTTGCTAAGTGTGTTCTCGGGAAGACGAATGTGCTTCAATAAGACAATCCTTCTTCCAACGTTAACCATAACAACATGCAGACCAACGTCAACTTTTGGTTTTGAAAATACTTTTGATTTGAAAAGTAAGCTCAGAAAACAGAGAGAAAAATCCGAAGCGATTTAAGTGCCTTGCAATTCTCACGTTTCGAATTGAGCCTTCACTTTAGCCTTCGGCTTAAAAGAATATTAGCTAAGCATGACCAAAATCATACTTAGCATATTTGAAAACAAAAGTAAAAGGAAAATAAAATAAGTATACGAAAAATAGAAAGAAAGCTACTGAGGAAAAGAAGATTCCTAAAAACAAGCTAAAGATAATTCCTAAAATAATATCTTAAATCCTAATTAAAACACTTAAAATTATTTAAACTAAAATATCTAAGACAAATATAAAATAAAATACTATTTAAAATAATATCCTAAATCCTAATTGAAATACTAAAACCTATTTAAAATAAAATACTTAAACAAAGATAAAAATATAATGTTTAAAATAGTATCCTAAAACTTAAGTTTAATCCAAATCTAAATTTCAAAAATGTGCGGCCAATCCATTAGTGCTTCTAGAAACGCTGATTGGATCTTTTAGAAGGTGCTGACATCATTGCGTCGTCGGATGTTTCATGCCCGAATTCATGCAGTAGTCCAGCTTTGATTCCGAAAATGAAAAAAAACTACAGAATTTTGTCCTTTAAGTGCAATTTCTAGAATCTGATATCCTGCACAGAAAATGAATCAAAACAAACAAATAAGCCACAAAAACCAATGATTAAGGAGTAATTTAAAAGCAAAATATTAACTAAATTAAGCACTTATCAAATTCTCCCTCACTTATTCAATGCTTGTCCTCAAGCATTCATCAATTAACATATCAAAATCATAAGTTGTTATCTTTAATTTCAATTTATTCCTCAAACTTTCAATCAAACTAAGTCCATGATATTTGCTGATTTCAAGTTACAATCAAGCAAAGATAAAAGTAAGAAAATTTAAGGTAAGTAATACATCTCAATTAATTGCCAACTTTAATGAAACATGACTCAATACCTCATAAAGATTCACACATATCCGCTCAAAGTGTTTGGGTTAAATAAAGTCTCTCAAACCGAAGCTAACCAAAATATTACCATAGGCTTGGAATCCAATCAAGTCTCCACTATGAAAAATGAACATAATGTAATAATCAAGCGGTCTTTAAAATAGGTGTGACGAGGCTTAGGTTAAGTTAGGGAAAATGCCAAAAAGGAAGGGTTAAAATACCAAAACAAGATATCAAAATAATTAAGAACAATCCACGAATTAACATAAAGCACAATGAAAAACAAAACAAGGAAAAAGAATAGATGAAAGACGATTAAAACGATCGATTTTTCCTTCCTTTTTTTCTCTTTTTCGAACGAATGGTCTTTATTTTTCTTCTATTGTTCGAAATAGTGAACAAATTGCTTTTTTTTTTTGAAACAGTGATTTTTTTCGTGGAATAAGAGTGACACAAGATCTCAAGTCTCGGTAAGGGTGCAAAAAGAGAGGAAAAATAAAAAGAAAGAAAACAAGGAAAGGGAAATAGGCTCAAATGTGGTTCACTAGTGGATATGTAAATGGGTAGGCTTTTTGAGAAAAGTGGGTTTATCCTAGGTGCCCCTATCACATTAAAACAGTACATTCAACATGTAGTCTCGATATACATTGTGATTTCAAGTTCTAGAACATCTTAATTAGTCTGGCACACTTAAATCAAACAATGAGCGATAAAGAAAATGTATGCTCGTTAGGCTCAAATTTCACAATAAAAGTTTATATGCACTGAGTCAAGATCATCTCTATAAAAAAAGCATGAAATATCAATACTCAACAAAAATTCACCAGCTATACCAATCACCAATCATGCAAATTAAATTCGATCAAAACATGGTTATAATCCAAAAGGAAACAAGAGAATAAAGTGAAGTTCAAGACTAACAACCAATGATCCCATCACATCAACATCAGAATAACTCAATTTCAAACAATCAAACAAGTCAAGGGAAATTTTGGCATGCTTATCCTTCCCCCCTCACTTAATTCGTTTTGTCCCAAAACATATATTAAATTAAAAAACAAAGAGAGGGAAAAGGTATACTCCACAATCTAGTGGCGACCGCGGCCTCCAAGGTTGAGTGGCGACGAAGCTGGACTGGCGGCGATGTAAGGTTTATGGTGGCTGATTGAAAGAAACAAAGAAAGAAAGGGTAAGGGGGTGTGGCTGGAATGAAGAAAGAAGATTATTGGGTTATGGGGGGCTTTTCATGTGGGAGATAAAAAAGAAAAGAAAAAAGAGTTTGACTTTGAGTCAAACTGAAAAGGTGGAATGATATATTGTTGGGATTGGTTTAAAATTGTAAAGGTAGAGATAGTGATAGATAAGGTGGGGCCCACAAAAAAATTTGAAACAAAAGTAACTTCAAACTTATAATCTTTGGCAAAAGAGTGAACCAAAAATTGAGGTATGCTAACGTGCGCCTCCAGGGGGTTGGGTTATGCTAACGTGTGCATGCCTTCTACTTCCAAACGTGAAACAATGTTTTTCGTTAAATATTCAATCAGAATTCGAATCTGTTCAGAGAAAAATAAAATAAAATAAATCAAAATAAAATAAATATAATGAAATAAAGTTTGCTAAAAATAAAATAAAATGAAAATGAAATGAAATGAAATGAAATGAAATAAAACAAAATTAGAACGAAATGGTTTGCCTCCCATCAAGCGCTTTTATTTAACGTCGTTAGCTCGACGACCTGATTTTTCAAAGTGTGGGTTCCTCAAAATTGATTTCTTCGATTAGACCAACCGAAACATTTTCATATACGGTTTCAACCTTTGACCATTGACTTTAATTCGAACTCCTGAGTTATTTTCAACTTCAACATCCCTATGAGGATATACTTGAGTCACTATAAATGGTCTGAGCCATCTTGATTTGAGCTTTCCTGCAAAAAGTTTAAATTTAGAATTAAATAACAAAACCTTTTTACCGATAAAAAAAGTTTTAAAATAAATTCTACTACCGTGAAATTCTTTTGTTTTTTCCTTTAAATATCCTAGCACTGTCATAGGCATTTCTTTGGATTTCCTCAAGTTCTTGAATGTGTAATTTCCGAGCTTCACCAACCGCATCCATGTCCATATTACACTGTTTAACGGCCCAATAAGCTTGTTGTTCTAACTCAACTGGTAAATGGCATGGTTTACCGAAAACAAGCCGGTATAGTGACATCCTAATGGGACCTTTATAAGCGGTTCGATATGCCCAAAGTGTATCAATTAATTTTAAACTCCAATCCTTTTGGTCTGAATTAACAATTTTTTTAAGAATTGTTTTATTTTTTCGATTTGATACTTCTGTCTGTCCATTTATTTGTGGATGGTAAGTGGTAGCAATTCTTTTAGTTACTTCAAATTTCTTCATCAATGATTCGATCACTCAATTTATGAAATGTGTTCCTATGTCGCTTATTATGGCCCATGGCGTGCCAAACCTGGAAAAAATAGTATTTTTCAAAAAATTAACTATAGTTTTAGCATCATTATTCCAAGTGGCCTTAGCTTCCACCCATTTATAAACATAATATGCAACTAAAATAATATAGGTATTTCCAAATGATGAAATAAAAGGACTCATATAATCGATTCCCAAAACATCAAAAAGTTCACAAACTTGTATAGAATTATGCAGCATTTCATTCCTACGGCTTAAATTACATGTAAGTTGATATCTTTCACAAGTTTTACAAAACATATAAGAGTCTCAAAAGATGTTAGGCCAAAATAAATTGCATTCAAGAATTTTATGGGTTGTACGTTTTAGCCCAAAATGACCGCTGCAAGAGTAAGAATGACAAAATTGTAAAATTAAATTTACCTCATTTTCGGCAATACATCACCGAATTACCTGATCCGAGCAGTGCTTCCATAAATAAGGATCGTCCCAAATATAGTATCGGGATTCACACTTAATTCGATTGATTTCATCTCTTGGCAAATCTAATGGTAACATACATTTGGCTAAATAATTAACCATGTCCACAAACCATGGAGTTATGCTTTTTGCCACCATAATTTTTCTTCAGGAAATTCTTCTCTAAATGGTGGTCGGATATGGAAAGGGGAATTTGACTCAAGTGATCCACTACCAGATTTTTGCATCCCTTTTTGTCTTTGATTTCCAAGTTAAATTCCTGTAAAAGCATGATTCATCGGATAAGCCTCAATTTTTCTTCTTTTTTGCTCATCAAATATCTTAGAGCTACATGATTAGAAAAAAACAGTAATTTTAGTGCCAAGCAAATAAGATCTAAATTTTTCTAAAGCAAAAATTATAGCAAAAAGTTCTTTTTCCGTAGTTGAATGATTTTTTTGAGCCTAGTCCAAAGTTCGGGATGCATATACTATGGCATGTGGTTATTTCCCTATTTTTTTGGCCAAGAACGGATCCAACGCTAGTATTTGATGTGTCACACATAAGTTCAAAGGGGTAATTCCAATATGGTGGTTGAACAATTAGAGCTGAAATAAGTTTTTCCTTTAATGAATCGAATGACACATTGCATTTTAAATTAAATTCAAAGTCTTGATCCTTTTGAAGAAGATTACATAATGGTTGGGCTATCTTTGAAAAGTCTTTAATAAATTTGTGGTAAAATCCTACATGGCCAAGAAAAGAACAAATTTCCCTCACAATTGTGGGGGTAAGAAAGTGAGCGTATAATATTTGTTTTAGCTTTATCAACCGTAATCCCTTTTGAGGAAACAATATGACCTATAATTAACCCTTTATCAACCATAAAATGACATTTTTCATAGTTTAAAACAAGGTTATATTCTAAGCATATTTTAATCAATTAGTTAAATTATCAAGACATTCATTAAAAGAATTACCATAAACCGTGAAGTCATCTATAAAGACTTCGATACTTTTTTCCACATAGTCAGAAAATATACTTAACATGCATCTTTGGAAGGTCGCTGGTGCGTTACAAAGACCAAAGGGCATTCGTCTATAGGAAAATGTACCAAAGGGACAATTAAAAGTCATTTTATCTTGATCCTCGGGTGCTACTGGGATTTGGAAAAAACCTGAAACAATCATTAATGCAACAGTAATAAGTTTTCTCAGCTAATCTTTCAATCATTTGGTCTATAAAGGGAAGATGAAAATGATCTTTTCGAGTAAAAGAGTTCAACTTCCTGTAATCAATACAAACTCGCCATCCATTTTGAACTCTTGTTGGCACTAACTCCCCTTCTTGACTTTCGACCACTATGACTCCCGTTTTCTTGGGAACAACATGAATCAGACTTACCCAATTACTATCTGATATCGGATAGATTACGTCAGCATCAAGGATTTTTTGAGTTTCCTTCTTTACTACTTCTATCATCGGTGGATTTAATCGGCGTTGTCCTTCTCGTAATGGCTTCGCTCTTTCTTCGAATTTGATCTTATGCATACAAGTCGAGGGACTTAATCCTTTAATGTCGGCAATGGTCCATCCTATGGCTTATTTATGAGAGCACAACATCGTTACCAAAGCTTTCTCTTCTCCTTCGGATAATTTACTTGAGATGATCACCGGTAAGGTTCCATTTTTGCCCAAAAAACATATTTTAAATGTTCTGGTAACTGCTTCAATTCTATCTCAGGTGCCTGCAAAACATAAGGTAAAATTTTAGTTTTAGAGGAAGGTAAAGATAAATCAGAATTGATTGAATTAATATTTTTAAACTCCCTTTCTTCTTCTTCGTGGAAAAGTTTAGGATCCTTGGAAAAATCATAAGAAAAATTAGATTCAATATATTCATCTATTAAAGTATCTATAATATCAATAAAATTAATTCTTTCAACACGATCCATTCATTTCATTGCTTTGTAAACATCAAATTCAATAATCTCACCATCAATTTCCATTGTCAGTATACCACTTCTAACATCGATCTTTGTATGTGTTTTGCTTAGAAGGGTCGACCTAAGAGTACCTCCAAATAAGAATTTGACCTATCATGTTCCATGTCAATGACATAGAAATCTACAGGGAAAAATAATGCATCGACCTTTACTAAGAGGTTTTCCATCACTCCCACTAGGTAGATCACATATTGATCAACCAACTGTATTGTTATTCCTGTTTCCTTCAAAGGCTCGTTAGTAATTATTTTATAAATAGAAAATGGCATAACATTGATTGAAGCTCCTAAGTCACACATTGCACGTTTAATTTTAAAATTACCTATTTTACAAGGTATAGCGAATATACATTGATCCTTCGTCTTTGGTGGGAGTTTTCATTGAAAAATTGCAGAGACATGTTCTCCCAAATTTACCTTTTCTTTCCCCATTAATTTCCTCTTTGTAGTGCAAAGTTCTTTTAAAAATCGAGCATACCTTGGTACTTGTCGAATTACTTCAAGAAGATGTATGTTAACTTGAACTTTTTGGAACACCTCTAATATCTCCCTTTCTTCAGCTCTTTTATCACGCTTCATCAACCTTGATGGGAAGGGTGGTGGCGTGATTTCATGAGAAGGATATGAGTTAGATGTACCTTGTTTTTTGGAGGTGGTGTTTCCTCTAGTTCTTCCTAATGAGCGGCTTTTTCGGCTGGAACTTCAGGTGAGATAACTGTTCCACTTCGGAGTGTGATGGCACTAACATTTTCTCTCGGATTTAACTCTGTTTGAGAAGGTAGTCTTCTTTGTGATTCCAATTTCTCCATTGTTTGAGCTAGTCGGCTTACTTGGTTATCTAAATCTTGAAGATGTGTCTCGGTTCTTCTTTGCAATTTTTCCTGGGATGCAATAAACTTTTGTTGGGATGGAACCAGCTTTTCTTGTGAAATTGCTAACTTTCCTATGATTTCTTCCAACAATGGTTTTTGTGTTTGCTGTTGAATAAGAGGTCTTGGTTGATATGATGGCTTTTAATTTGCCGCATAACTGAAGTTTGGGTGGTCTCGCCATCCCAGATTATAAATATTGTTGTATGGGTTGTATTGTCTTTGTGGAGGACATGGAAAGTTCCCTACAACATTGATTTTTGTATTGCCTCCTTCTTGTATCAGCGGACAGTAATTCGTTTGATGGTCTAGCTTTGTGCATATCCCACATGCTCTTGTTACTCCATATTTTCCTGCAACAAGTGAATTAACTACTTCAGTTAATTTATCTAACTTATTTTCAAGGGAAAATGTACTTATCTTGTGAACCCATCGGTTGGGTTCACTTAAAAATTGCTGAGAGTTAGTTGCCATGGTTGAAATCAATTCTCTTGTTGTTGTTGGGGTCATGGTGACTAGTGCTCCTCCACTGGCGGCATCTACCATTTTCATTTACATTGGTAAAAGGCCTTCATAAAAGTATTGAATTAATGTTTGCTCACTTAATCCGTGTTACAAACAATGTGTGTAAAGCTTTTTAAATCACTCCCAATAGTCATAAAAACTTTCTTTGCTCTTTTATTGAATGGAAAGAATGTTCCTTCATAACTCGCTTGCTTTAGCCGTTGGAAAGAACCTGTCAAGAAATATTTGACTCACATCATCCCATGAATTAACTGAATTATGAGGTAAATAAAATAATCAATCTTTAGCCAAGTCGGCTAAAGAGAAAGGGAAAGCCCTCAATTTAATTTGATCCTCGGTAACTCCTTGTGGTTTCATGCTAGTGCAAACCATGTGAAATTCCAACAAGTATTTGTGTGGATCTTCAGTGGGAAAGTCATGGAATGTGGGAAGAAGATGAATAAGTCCCGTCTTTAATTGAAACGGAGTCCCACCACTAGGAAAATTGATACATAATGGCGTATGAGTGACAGGAGTTGTGGCTCGTTCTTGGATCGTTTGTTCTTCTTCTGCCATCGGGATGTTGTATGCGTCTGCTTCAAAGTTTGTCTCCAGATTTGATTATGTTTCTGAACTTTGCTCTTGTTCTTGTCTTTTTCACTTTTCTCGAAACGTTTGTTCGTTGATTCTTCGTGCTCGTTCTTCGATCTTCAGATCTAGATCTACTAATTCACCTGGGTTCCTTCTGGTCATAAATAAAAAACTAGTAAAATAAATCAGTACTTACCGTTAGTCCCCGGAAACGGTGCCAATTTGATAACCGTCATTTTGCTATCAAAATAATTCTGGCTTCTTAATAAATAGAAAGGAAAAGTAGTATAGAGAAGTAGGGTCAATCCACAGGGACTATGGTGTTTCTGTTTAGTAAAACTCTTTCTTGATTTTAGAGGAAGATAGAATTCCAGATGAAATTAAAAAGATAAAATAAAATAAAAAAGGGAAATAATAAAATAATAAATAATGATTTAAAAATATTAATAAAGATAATATAGGGTTTTAAATTATTTAAAAAAGTATAATGAGATAAAAATTAAATAAACAAATAAATAAAATAAATAAATTGGGATAAAGAAAACTTATGGTAAAAGCAGCCTCAGACTTTAGCTTTGCCTCAAATACCTCAGATCATCGAAACAGATCTTTACTCCAAGATTCACGTCGGCTTACAAGGACAATTCTTCGCTGTCGACTCGGATTATGTTGTTTCAATAATAATTGATTCCGATCTCGGTTTCCTCTTAGCAAACAATTTTTCTAAGTGGGTTCTCGGGAAGTCGAATGTGCTTCAATAAGTCAATCCTTCTTCCAACATTAACCATAACAACATCCAGACCAACATCAACTTTTGGTTTTGAAAATCGTTTTGATTTGAAAAGTAAGCTCAGAAAACAGATAGAAAAATCCGAATCGATTTAAGTGCCTTACAATTCTCACATTTGGATTGAGTCTTCGCTTTAGCCTTCGGCTTAAAATAAAATTAGCTAAGCATGACTAAAATCATATTTAGCATGTTTGAAAACAAAATTTAAAGGAAAATAAAAGAAGTATGCGAAAAATAGAGAGAAAGCTAGAGAGGAAAAGAAGATTTAATTCTCATATGAGATAGATATCTTTCTAGGCTTACCGTGAGAGGGTAGTTATAGCCTTCAGATTCCTAAAAACAAGCTAAAAATAATTCTTAAAATAATATCTTAAATCCTAATTAAAACACTTAAAACTATTTATACTAAAATACCTAAAACTATTTATACTAAAATACCTAAAACAAATATAAAATAAAATATTATTTAAAATAACATGTTAAATCCTAATTGAAATACTAAAACATATTTAAACTAAAATACTTAAAACAAAGATAAAATATAATGTTTAAAATATTATCCTAAAACTTGAGTTTAATCCAAATTCAAATTCCAGAAACATGCGGCCAATTCATTCATGCTTCTAGAAATGCTGACTGGATCTTCTAGAAGGTGTTGACGTCATCGCCTCGTTGGATGTTTCATGCCCGAATTCATGCCCACTTGTCTAGCTCTGCTTCCAAAAATAAAATAAAATAATACAGAATTCTGTCCTTGTGTAATTTCCAGAATCGTTTGTCTTGCACAGAAAATAAATCAAAACGAACAAATAAACCACGAAAACCAATAATTAAGGAGTAATTTAAAAGCAAAATATTAACTAAATTAATCCCTTGTCAACTTATGATGCCTTATTCTTTGCATGATTAGGACTATATATTGTGGGTGGGTCAAATTAGTTTTTGAATAATTGAATTTAGCTTGAATCAATATAGATTTTAAAATTTTTAGATAGTTTTGATTAAGTTATTTCAGGTTTCTCGTTACTTAAGAATGGAGTGTAAGATTTTCAAATAAAATCATTCTTAGTTAGGATCATTTCGAATCATTTGTTTAAATCATCTCATGTTCAAATTAGACAAATTCAAATTGACTTTCCCATACACAAATAGAATTAGTTCCAATTTGAATTCGAGTTGACAATTCTAAAAGCAAATTCAATTTTTTTTTTTTTTTTTTTTTTTTTTGCCTTTTGAAACTACGTGGCTGCTAAATTCACACGGTACAAGACAGTGAAACAACACAGAATTGATAAATTTCTTTTGTGTCATTGATTCTTTAAGCTAAGGAAACGAATCTGTTGTAGGATAACGAGAAACGTTCGGTTCAAGCAGCTTGTGCTTATTGTAGTTGACCAAGTGAAGAGAAAAGATCAACTTGGCATTAGGTGCTTTGCTGAACTTTCCATGTGCCAAGGTCATGGAAATGCCCAATAAGACCGTCCAAGCACTTTATTTTTGGAAGAAAATATTCTAAATTCTGATCAAAGGATGAAGAAAAGCAAAACTATAAGTGAAGCCACATTCCTTTTTCAAAGACCAATGGCAAGAATTTAGTGGTCAGGAATCAGGAGAATGCTGCACATGTGATGTCCCCATAGGTCCATACCAATGATCTCAAATAATTTGGGGAGGCAACGTAAAATATCATATGGATATGGTATCTCCCCCATCTGGACCAGGAAGCACAACGGGTTCATTTATGAGGGGTGAACTTATAAAATTTTAAGTACGAGAGAACTTAAAAAATTTTAGAGAGACGAAAATATATTTTCAATAAAAATACAATAAAATATATAAAATATATAGAAATTTAAAAAAAATCATGCTTATACACATTGTTAACATTAATTATTGTGTGCAATTGCTTCGTTTTACAGTTCAAGTAGCCAAGTCCAACACTCTTTAGACATATGAACCAATGAGCAATATTGATGTTAATATACCAAGGGTACTTCCTTGAAACGCTTGGATAACGACATGTTACCAACCAAGCAAAGTTTTCAGACATAGTCATCATGATTCTGGATTTAACCACTAGAATTGTTGCACAGATTCATCCATTTCCATATTTGATGATTGAGTGAGAGAAAGAAGAAATACAATAATTGGTGATACAAAAGTTGTTTATCGAGTGATATATATTTTTAATTATTTAGAAAAAGTTTAATTAAAAAATATGTGTCTAATTCTTTTTTTCAAAATAGATGTTTAATGTTTTCTTAGTTATCAATATAAGATAGATTTTGTCATTGCCATTAAAAAATTGTCAATAACTCAAAACTAACATGTGGCTTGTTTATAAATATTTATTTAAGGGAACTTAAAATTACTATTGAGTTTTAAAAAAAAACTTCAAATTTCTATAAAATCTAATTTTTTTTCTCAAATCTCTAATCCCAAGTGGGAACTACCCATTGAACTCCTATTGTCAATAATCCCCTTACCGTAGCCCCATTCTTCTAAATCCTTAAATATTAAAATTTCTTGGTGTTTCAAAATCTTAGTGTTTCAAAATCTCTTGGTGTTTCAAAATCTCTTGGTGTTCAAATACAAACAATACTTTAAATAAGTTGTCATAATCATTTTTTCGAAAAACAATTAAATATTATTTTAAAAACGATTATGACTTTAATTTGAAAAATTGATCGGTTTTGAATTGATTTGAATAAATATTGAAAAGAGTCGCCATCGACCTTTGGGTTAGGTAGGTCGAATACCTAAAAACGTGTTTTAAAACAATTTTAAGGAAAAATCGTTTTTAAAACAAAAAAGTGGTCTGCATTCACAAAGATTCAATTTAAAGGGTTTAGGAGTCGGTTACGTGTGGGGAAGGATAAGCACCCCACAGCGCCCAAAATTGGTATTGTGTCGCTTACACGTTGTCGTAATTGGTGGAAATCATAAATCAAATATAAAGTTAAGTTATGATCCATTTATTAAAATTTGATTAATTTGCTTCGAATTATTAATTAGGGAAAATTCTTTAACTTGAAAAGAAATCTCGAGATAAGCAATCCTCCATCGGGAAAGCTATCTCGTCTATTTCTTATCTTTAAAGGATATTCCCTCTTAGAGCCGAAACCATTTAAAGGAAAATTTGCTTATAGAATATAAACTGAAAATCGATAGTTGCATAAAATAACGAAAATTGTCATTTAAAGAAAAATACATTGCATAATAAACAAAATTTAATTAGTAAAATAATCAAGATTTATTTCAAGTTCCCATGTCGTAAAATGTTGTGTCGGATCGCACCACATCGACCCAGTGATGCTTTCCACGCTCATTTTATGCATATGTGTTCTTGAAGCGATTTGAATATATTAATAGATAAAAATAACAATGGAAATAAATGTAATCGGAAATATAAGAAATAAAATATTTGCAGTAAATAAAATTAATAATATTTATTTACATATAATTACAAAATAGGTAAAATATATACATATGTAAAGGACTAAAATAAAAACAAATCATTACACATCAAAATATAAATAACCAAATAAACATATTAGAAAATTTAAGGGACCAAAATAGCAAACACATAAAGTCAAAGGACTAAAATAACAAAAATAGAAACTTCAAGGACTAAAATAGCAAAAACATAAACTTAAAAGACTAAAATAGCTAAAAAAGAAACTTAAAAGACTAAAATAGAAACTTAAAGGACTAAAATTGCTAAAACAGAAAGTTCAAAGACCAAAATAGCTAAAATAGAAACTTATAGGGTTGAACCACAAATACAAATAAACCAGAGCCAAAATCACAAATATTAAACAATACATATACTAGAAATGAACATAACCCATAAATAGTATTTAGGACTAAACTGCAATAAATAAAAACATTAAGGTCGAATCATAAATAAATCACATGTAAAACAGTGACTAAAATGATATATTTACAAATATTATTCCCAAAGTCATACATTAA
This sequence comes from Hibiscus syriacus, assembly GCF_006381635.1. Lineage (NCBI taxonomy): Eukaryota > Viridiplantae > Streptophyta > Magnoliopsida > Malvales > Malvaceae > Hibiscus > Hibiscus syriacus. The sequence goes on along the minus strand of NW_024063533.1, from coordinate 6,613,997 downwards.
CAAGAATAATATAACATATAATAACATGACTAAAACGTAAAAAAATGAAACATGAGTGCTCAAAATCAAATAAAGTGAAATTTCATTAAATGGTTGAAATAGATGAATTACAACAGTGAGGGGGACCTGGGATGCTATTTACCCTTAACCAAAAAGCACGAAGAAGCCCCTGTTGAAACGGCGTCGTTTAGCGTTATATATATATATAACGAACCAAGGCTAAAATAGGCTAACCCCTTTCATTTTTCATTTTCAACCAAAACCAGAAGAGAGGGAGAGAATTAGACTCTCTCGACTTCACTCTTCAGGAAAGAAGGAGAGGTCGCCACTGACGGAACTCAGGGCAGAGTTTGCGACGATTCACGGCGGTTGGAAAGTACAACCAACCCCAAAAAGCTCCTCCTTTCACCCTCAACTCAAATCCCTAGTTAGTTTAGCCTAAAAACACCCCTAGAACCACAGATCTAGTACTTTACCTTTCGGGAAAAAAAAAGTAACTTCGACGACCCGAGGGCTTCCCGAAGCTCCTCAAACCAAGGTAAGGGCTCTCTCCCTCTTTTTATTTTCTCTTTGGGTTTGAATCTCTCTGGATATTTTCTTTTTTCTTTTGGGTTTTTGTGGTTCAAATTTCTTTTCTGTTTCTTTTCTCCCGAAAACTCTCTCTAGTTTTCTTTTGCTTTCATCGAATGGTCCCTCCCTTTTTATCTCCTCTTTGCACGTTGATTTGATTTGCTTGGGTTCCCGAAATATAGGGGTATGAGTACCTTATTCTACTCTGTTGATATGGTAGATATCGTCAGGATATTTGGTTTCCCCCTTTTTTATTTGTTGTCATTTTTCATTGTTGAAACTGATCTTTTGTCACTGCTTGGTGCAGATCTGTCGGTGGGATGTTCGGCGGCGGCTCACGCGTAGAAGGGAATGACCGGTGAAGTCCACACACCGGCTTGGAAGTTAGAAGACCAAGCGACGGCGATTGGAGCTAATGAACAAAAACCATAAAATTTTAGGGTTACATCATGGTTCAGTTCGGGTCTCTTTCGTGTCGGGTCTGGGCTCCAGCTGGGTTTGGGTCTTCTGTAATTATAGTTGGGCTGCTAGGTTATGAGTCTTGGGCCAAAACCAAGATTTGGGTTAGCTAGTATTGGATCACTTGTAATCTGGTTGGCCTTTGTTGGGCCTCGGGTTGTATTGTCATTTGGCCTGTAAAAATGTGTAACCAAAATAAATAATAATAGTAATAAATAAACTAATAATATTTTTTGATCCGGACAAAAACAGGTGTTTATATAAGTATAAGGATAACCAAAAAGAAAATAATAAAAAGGAAAATAGAGCCTTAGTGAAGCCAGGGCTTATGTTTTCACACGAATGGAGACTCGACTAAAAAGTTTAAACGATGAATAGACTTCTCGAGGTGTGGGGAACCATGTAGCTCAAAGGTAGCGCTATCAGACGTCTCATGACGACTATTGGAGAGGTTGAGATGCAAAAAAAATCAAAGGAATTTTTTGTAAATCTACGACAAACGACATCCAATCGGATGAAAATGAACCTTGGATCCATGCTCAGTGGACCAAAAAGGTCTTACTTAAGAAGTTTGGTTTCAGTCGACCACTAGAGGTGATAGTCGACAAGATGATCACACGGTGATTAGTGATGGTCTGTAAGATTGGTCTGAGATTTTTTAGAGAAAAATGAAAAAGGAAGAAGGAAGGAAAGAGGGAAAAAAAAAGGAAAAAAGAGGAAAAAACAAGGGATTAAAGGTTTATATATTCCTCCAAAATTGTGTCATTTTGGATAGGCGGCTAAAGGGCTAAAACGACTTAGTTTTGGCACATGACATGTGTTGACTCGCGAGTAATTCAATCCAATAGGAGAATCCGTGTGATTTTAAGAAAAAACAGTAATTATGATTTCAATCTTTCCTAATTTAGTAAGAATTCAATTTGATCTCTAATTTCAAATTTTAAATGTTATTTTAGCCATAACATTTTTCTATTTGAGCAATTAAGGTCTTGAATTTATAAATCAATTATTAATGGATTATTTTAATATCGAAGGATATTAATTTGGGGTCGTGTTCATGATGTGGACCACCAGTCTTCGTGAGAAAAAAGAGAAGGGATAAAAGCTCGAACATAAAGGTAATAAGCTCAAATTCAAAAAAATTAATGAGAGTACACCTTGAACTCTAAAATATTTTATGGCTTTTATAATTATTATACTTTGCATGTCATGTTTGGACCATTGATTAAATATTCATGTAGAAATAGGAGAAATTATCGAATTTTTATAATCACGGATAATGGATGTTAATGACTAGTAATGATTACGAAAGGCTGAAATTTTATAGAAATGTCATAAGACTTTCGTATTACGAGTTAAATCTTAGTAAAAGAATGAAATGCCCTCAAGTAAAAGAAATGACCAAAACTTCGTTGCTGTTAATTAATGACAATAAGATGTATAATTTGAGGAAATTATTTTAAGACCACCTTGAGCCGATTAATTAAATATTCTATTCATAAGTTGTAAGATGTATGATATACTTTCAAGTGAAAAGTACTAAAATATTCATATGGATTAAAATGACTAAATTGTTCTCACATGTCTGAGTGAATGAAATGATTAGAGATAATAAAAGGATTAAGTTGTTGTGATTAAGAATTGATGAAAATACTGATATGATTAACAAAACGACTAAAGTGTCCATATGAGAAAAAAATGACCAGAATACCTTTTTAGGTCGAATGACCAAACAACTTCAAATTATTATTATTATTATTACTACTATTAATTTAAACGCAACAAAAGCGTAGATAAACTGACGCACTTTCTATTTACCTTTGTTAAAATATTTTTGCTTGTTAAGTAAGTATGTCACGTAGGATAAATGCACGTCTGATCAGATGTACCTTTAAAAATGTGAATAATAAAACATATCGTTACCTTAAGTGATATACTCAATAAGAAAATTGTTACTTTTATAAGTAATTGAAGATGAATGTCATTACTTCAAATAATTTAGGGAATTATGCGATCCATTAAAAAATCATAGATAAAAGGGAGAGACAATACTCTAGAATAAGGAGAATTCACAAAGGGCGCAATGACTTAGACAACTGAAAGTAGTGGCTTCCACTTCCATCAGTTATATCATTTAGCTTTGAACTGAGCTCTCTCCATTGTTCAAGTTTTCTTGTTTCTCTATCTCTTTGGTCCCTAAGATTTGCTAAAGATGCGTAGCATGGCAAGCTCTACCTCTGCCAAAGGCATAGCCGCCATTGTAGGCGTCGGACCTAAGCTTGGACGATCCATTGCCCGCAAATTTGCTCATGAAGGATACACCGTTGCTATCCTCGCTAGGGATTTGGGTACTTTCTCTTTCTTTACCCTTAAAAACGTCTCTATTTCTTGTTATCCTAATCTTGGATTGTATGTTTTCAGGTCGATTGTCAAGATTTGCAGATGAGATAGCCAGGGAAGAGAAAGCCCAAGTGTTCGCAATCAGAATAGACTGCTCGGATTCCAGAAGTGTTAGGGAAGCATTTGAAGGAGTTCTTTCACTTGGATTTGTTGAAGTTCTGGTATATAATGCATATCAACCGGTTTCATGGTACTCCACCAACTTCACTGACATTAAAATCGATTCCTTTGAGAAATCTCTTACGGTCTCCTCCATTGGAGCTTTCTTTTGCGTTCAAAAGGTACTCCTAATTCCCCATTTTGTTTCATTGGTTTCCTTTAATTACTATTTCTTTTTTCTTAAGCAATTTCTACTTTTGATGTGCTAATGAATGAAAGATACTTCCGGGGATGGTGGAAAGGGGAAAAGGAACCATTCTCTTCACTGGCTGCTCAGCTTCACTAAATGGCATTGCTGGTTTCTCTGAACTATGTAAACTCTCTAGCTTTCACCCATTGAACGTATGTGATATCATAAATTTACCAAAACCCAACTTTAAAATGAATGAGAATAATTTAGCAGTAGTTTGTTTTAAATGAAACAGGCTGTGGAAAGTTCGCCCTGAGAGCATTATCCCAATGCCTGGCAAGAGAATTCCAGCCTCTCGGTATTCATGTTGCCCATATTATCATCGACGGCGTCGTCGGTTCACCCAGGTATATGGTACACATATATATATGTATGTATGTATGTATTGATCGAAAGAATCGTATCCCATTTTCATGTAGCAGATAAGCAACTCAAAATTAGAATAAAATCATTGAAATCAAGTTGAATGATGAACAAAATGGAAATGCAGTGGGGCATCGACGTCGCAGAGAGGATTGTTTCTGGAGCAACAGCAGCAACAGCAAAGCGGCGGAGACGTCGGGGCGGTGATGATGATGATGGATCCGGACGCGTTGGCTCAGACCTACTGGCACTTGCATGTTCAAGACCGGACCGCTTGGACCCAGGAGATTGACCTCCGTCCCTCCACCAGATTCTATTAGCCATTATTCAATATTCTCATTTCCTCAACTTGTTCCTTTTTACAGCTTCTACTATATATCCTTTCCTCTCTCTCTCTCTCTCACGCACATAGTCAATACATTTCCATTCTACACAGTTTTATTTATTGTTCTTTACAATTGTTGTTGTCATTACAAATTTAACTAAGATTTGCTATGTAAATGCACTCTGGGGTTTTTCCCTTATTCCTTCTTCTTTTATTTTCATTATGTATAAATACAATTGTTTACATTTTCATTGTGTAAATATTAATCTGTCAGCTTTAATTACCAGTGCATACATATGATTGGAATTAATATAGAAGAAATATAATAATTTAAGTAATGTTTTCATTTTCTTCACAAATAAAGAGAAGTGCTTTTCCGAAACTGCATTAATTATTTTTTTCTAGTTATCAGAGGATTTTTTTTCATAAATTATTGGCGCTGAAAAGGTCACCTCAAATTTTGTAAGCTATAATAACGGATGAATATGCAAACAAACAAATATTTCTCTTCTTGAAATAGGAACCCTAAATTTCTAATTCAGGCGTAAACAGTGACAGATTTTTGCTTAGAGGAGTACGTTTTTATTTTAAAATTTAAATTTTCTTTAATAATTATATATTTTATAATTAATATTTATCTTAAACTTTTATTTGTGTTTATACTGTCAAAAACTGATGTTTTTAATATATATATTCATATATATATATATATATAGATATTTTTCTCTTCAAACTTCTTTTACAACAAAAGCGTTGAAAAGTAATTGTCGGGTTGTTGGTAATAGAACTAATTAAGTGGAAGAGAGGGTCCATGTTAAAAAGTTTGAGGTGTTTTGATACGAGAGTTGCATGGATACAATTACGACATCGTGTTCTAGTTTAGGACACACACCCTTTATTTATTTCTTTTTCATTTTAAAAAATCTTTCATCCATCTAAAGATGAAAAGGTAAATGTTAAAAGAAACCATAATCAGTGAACCAATTTTAAAGAGATCGGAAATTTAATAAATTAAAGGTAAAAGAATACGTGAGGCCCTTGTATTTAAAAAAAATTTAATGTGATCCTTATCATTTTTTTTACTAAATGTGACCCTCAAATTTGGAAAACAAATTCAACGTGGCTTTTAAACCAACGATTTTCGTCGTTTACAATTATGGTGTTGACGTTACATTTCACAGTGCTGACTCGACAGTTCACAGTGACTGGTAACGTGGTAGATGAGCTAAATAGACCTTTTTGATCTAGTTCGAGGGTCAAATTGGGTTTTCTTTTAAGTTTAAGGGCTTATTTGTTTTTAAAAAAAATTATTTTAATTTTAAAATTTAAACTATATAAATATAGAGAAAATTAAATATAAAAATAAAAATAAGTTACTAAAAGAAATATATATAGACATTTTTAAAAATTAAATTATCAAGGAAATATGTAGAACAAAAATGAGCAACTTGACCACTCAACTAAATATACTTTCTCGGGAATATTATTTATAAAATTATGATACTTAAATTGTTTTTGAATATCAACCTTTAAGTTAAAAATAATAAATTTCAATACATATAAATACTTATTTTTTAATTATAATAATAATGTTAACTAAATTAATATCCAATCGATAATTAAATAAAGTTACTCCAAGAACTAAATTAATATTAACCTTATGTTTTTAATTTTTTTCCCGTGGATTTATACAAATTCTTTCAACTTTTTGTACATTCAGTTTTAACAGATTATTCATAATCTAAATTATCCAATTTTTCAAAAGAATCAAATTTCTTGACAAATTTAAAAAATACACAACCATCGTACACAGAGAATAATAATATTTTCAATCATTATGAGTAATATTTATATTTTTAATTTTTAGTATTTTTAACTTTTATTTTTAGTATTTTTATATTTATTTTTTATACTTTTATAGTTTAATTTTTAAAATTTTAAATTTAAAATAAACGTTTTCTGAAAAATCAAGTTGATCATCGAACTCTACCAAAAAAACCAATTTAACTCATCTGCTATATCATCTTCCACGCCACCAACCACTATGGATCGTCATGTTAGTATTGTGAAGTATCACGTCAGCACCGTAACAGTCAACGATGGAAATCGTTAGTCAAAGGGCCACATTGGGTTTGTTTTCTAAGTTTGAGGGTCACATTGGATGCAAAAAAAATGAGAAGGTCACATTGATTTTTTTTATTGAAAAGTACAAGGACCTCACATACCATTTTGCCTAAATTATATATTATGTATTTAATAAATATTTATTAAACACACTCTAGATGTGGTATGTATTTTAGAATCAAATATTTAATGAATTAAAAAGAAAAATAATGTCATTTTTCTTTTCAGTTTTTATTAAATAAATGTTTGAATTTCAATATTTTTAGAAAATCATTTTGTCTCTATAATATATATAAGTATTTTATCTAACATAAATATTATAATACAAAAATCTAATAATTTATAAATTATTAAAACAAATAATAGGGGTCAATTATGGTTTAAATTAATTTTTCAGGGACTGAATCCAATACAAATAATATTATATTTAAATATTAAAAAATAGATGTCAACTGTAGTGTAAATTAATTTTTGAGGGACTGAATGCAATAAAAACATTACAATATTACAAATATTATAATAAATTATAAAATATTTGAAAAAATAGGGATCACTTTTACTTGAAATAAAATTTTTGACGATTAAATCAAACAAAAATATTATAATTGTTATAATAAAATAAAATAATAAAAACATTAGGGGTCAATTTTAATATATATAATTTTTTCAAGTTCGGACTCTAGTAGAAATATTATACTACTAAAAATATTAATATAAATTATAAATTGTATAACAAAAATATGAGTCAATTTCGTTTTAAATTAACTTTCTAGCGAATGGGTACAAAAAATATTATAATATTTAAAATATTAAATTAAATTAAAAACTATTAGAAAAATAGGAATCAATTCCAGTTCAAATTAACTTTTAAAGTATTGAATACGACATAACTATTATAATATTATAAATAATAAAATAAATTAGAAAATATTAAAAAAATAGGGGGCAATTTTAGTTTAAATAAAATTTTCCACCGAAACTAACATAAGTATTATAATACTAAAAACATGTTTATGATTTATAATTTTTTGATTAATTTGGAGTAAGTACAAGACGGTATATATTCAAAGATAATTTTCAACTATTTTATATTAAATACTTACACTCGTAGCATTCATAATACTCGAGCCTGGGACCTCAAGGAACAATAACAATTTCTTTACCATCGAGATTGATTGGTTCATGCAATTTAAAATAAATTATTAAACAAATAATATGGGTCAGTTTTAGTTTAAATTAATTTTTCAGGAACTAAATCCAAAACAAATATTATAATATTTGAAATATTAAACTAATTTTAAAAACTATTAGCCAAAAATAATAATTAATTCTTATTTAAATTAATTTAAAATATTAGGCATCAATTCAACTGAGAAAGCATATAATGTCACACATATCAGCTAGTTAAAACTTTAGCCTATGACAAGTGGTATTAGCAAGTTTAGGGGGCTTGTAATCGAAGCCAACTTGCAGTTGCAGTCAATCGTGGCTATTGTTTGCGTTCGAACTAGTCGTGGTTATCATCAAACTAGTTTGTGACAAATTAGTGATCGAAGCACAACAAAGAGGTGTCGTTTCTATACGAGAAGGCTAGGAGTGTCGTGGTGGGAAACAAAAGAGGACATTATCGAGGGATGAGATATACAATGCTCTCCAAGAATTTGATGAGATGAGTAATCTAATCAAATCTTGGGTGGATATTCTGAAGGAAATTTCATCATCATTGGAGAAGAGGATATCCAGACTTGAGAAATCCAAAAGGGGAGTCAAGGAGACCCAAGGTCTTGTGTAATCACGTCTTGACAAGTTGGAGTCCATTGAGGATCAATTTAGGGATGAAATACAACGTATTCTTAACGAGGGTTTTGAAATGATAGTCCCGAAGAGTGGAGCGCTCAAAGTTGAGATAATAGCTTTAAGGAAAGAGATTGATGCGCTCAATAGTGAGCTATTCATTTACAAGGATACAATGAGTGAATATAATGTAGTTAATACCTTCATAAAGGTATAAATATCACGGGCGAAGCTCACAGTGGAGTAAGGAGATGCCACATTTTTAGAGGCAGTAGCTATATCCAAGTTATGGTTTGAGCTTACGGTACACAAGACAACCAACAATGATTTGTCCAAGCCCATGCCCAAAGATATCGACGAAGATGGGGGAGACCATGAAGAGGAACAATCAATAGATAACGAAGAAAGATCTTCGAGTGGCTAAGAGGATCCATCAAGTGCCCCTAGTCGTGGGAACACATCAAGAAAGAATGGCAAGGCCAAGTCCACATCAAAGAAGAAGAGAAAAAGCAAGCCATTGAAGTATTACTTCTATGATAGTCTTCACTTGATTAGAGGATGTCCCGAGAAGAATCACATTGTTGTCATTGTCAAGAGAGAAGATGAGACAAAAGGTCAAGTCGAGGGTAAAGAGGAAGCAACTAAAGTGCTATTGATGTAAATGGTCACATAAATTGCGAAGATGCCCAGATCGAGTCAAGTAGTCCAAGAAGAGGAAGCAACTAAAGTGCTATTGATGTAAAGGGTCACATAAAGAGCTATTGATGTTTATTACTACTAAGGCGAGTGGAAGCCAAAAGAAAAAAGGTTGGACACGTCCAAGAAGGCTGCCAATGATCTTTTGTTGAGGATGCTCGAGACAATAACATCACTTCGGAAGTCAAAATTGGAGAATGGTCTTAAGATTCAAGTTGTTAAGGGACATAGAAACCATGGAGACATGATCCATATAGGCAAGGTGGATGAGACATAACAGACCTCGAGGAAAAGGGGTCAGAGAAAAAAAAAAGGCATTGGACTTCAAGGAATAATAGTCAATGCAAAAAGAGAGAATCAAACTTCATGAAATAAGGGTCGATGCGAGGGGCGTCAAATTGTCACACCCTAATCAATTTCATTCCAAACCCATAGGATTTAAATGTCACACAGAACCACTCAAGTGGCTAACCATTTAAAAAATATATTTTCTTCAAACGTCCACAAAGCATAGTGATATAATCATAACCCAAAACAGATGACATAATTTAAGTTTACAAAATTTGGAGCTCTGAATAGAACATACCAAATACTCAAAATAAGTTTACAAAAATAGAGTTACAACTAAATACAAGTAAGGTCTATGATATATATACAGACTAAAATAACTCGTGACGTACTTTTTTCAACGACGTCTGGAACTCTATTTTGTTGATGGCACCCTATAATCCTCACCTAAGTACTTATAAATCGAAACACATTTTGATCGTTGAGACACATGCTCAGTGCCACATAAATAACTCTACTACACTACATGCCTCACAAAATAAACATGCCTATGAGTATAGTTAGGGAAGCGATGCTACCAAAGTCATCAATATATCTAGCCATCTATCCAATGCATATCCACATCACAATCCAACAACAAGGATGAGGCTCAGGTCATGGAGCTCAAACACCCATCCAGATGAAGCTCAAGTCATGGAGCTCAAACACTCGTCTAGATGAGGCTCGATGATACATGCACGACACATCACATGACAAAAGAAGAGGGACTGACTCTTCCACTTGGTCCAATCACACGTGCCAAGTCCAAACTTCTGAAAAACAAGCTTCAAGTTGTAGTTCAAGCCTTCGTTAGCAAGGGACTTTATGCTCACATGGAGAATGAAGAATTCAATGAAGGAAATTCATTACTCATTCCTACTACATCTACTTGGATCTCAACAACTTAAGTTGAAACAACTTTAGGATCAATTAATGACACAACAAGAGACAATCCTGAAAATATATTTAAAATCCCTTAAAGGATCAATTTCTATATATTACAAATTTTCAATATTTTATTTATTATTTTTAATATAATTTAAATGCATTATCTTTTAGAATTAGATTGATTATTCACTACAGCAAAAGTGTTCTGTAGCGGCGTTTTTAGCGGCGTTTGGAGAGTAAACGCTATAATATTTGGGTATATAGCGGTGTTTATAATCCGAACGCCGCCAAATGATACTTTAGCGGCATTTTTCCAACAAACGCCGCAATAGAGTGGTAATTTAGTGGCGTTTATGGCACGAACGCTGGTATAGAGTTATTTATAGTGGTGTTTTATCAACAAACGCCGCAAAAGATTAGTCATTTAGCAGCGTTTTTCTAAAAACGCCGCTATAGAGTAGTAATAGTGCAGCGTGTTTTGATAAACGCCGCAATATGGTTGTTTATAGTGGCGATTTTAAAAAACGCTGCAATATGCTTCATTAATATGTGAAACTTTAGAGGCGTTTTTTTAAAAAATGACGCAATAGAGAAGAATTTTGTAGTGTTTTAGGCCAAACGCCACAATATAGTGGTAATTTAACAGCGTTTATACCACAAACTCCGCAATAGAATGATAAATTAGCGGTGTTTATATCTCAAACGCCGTAACAAATAATGCTTTAGCGTCGTTTTTAGACAAACGCCACAATAGTGTTACTCAATAATGGTTTTTTTGTATAAACGTCGCAAAAAATATGTACGTGGAAGGTCGATATCTGTTTCAAGTGAAGCACTGAAGCGCGCAAAGAGTCTTCTTGGTGAACCAGAGGTTGGGGATTTATTTGGTGAAATGGATGAAGAGTTTCTCCATATGGAGTTTACAGGGAGGAAAAACTTAACGATGCGTCGTCAAACAAGGAAAACAACTTTCCTACGTCCTTTCCCCAGAAGGAGCACAACTAAATATATTCTAGTGAATAATATGATGAAAAAACAGTTTATGCATAACTTTAATGTTTCTAAATTTTATTATATTGCCTCTACTGTTAAGTATATTTATGCATAACTTATAGCTTAATTGAAATGTATGGCTGTTGGTAATTAGGTTAAACAAAAAGATGAGTAAATTTATGTTATGTAGAGCATAAATTAAATATTTATAAAATGTTAATCTTATATAAATCAATGTATTTAGCAGCGTTTGTATAAAAAATGTAGAGTACAAATGAAATATGTAAAATCATTTAATTTTATCTAAATAATGGTAATTAGTGGCGTTTGTATCCACAAACGCCGCAATAGATTAGCACTATAGAGGCGTTTTAATACAAACGCCGCAAAAGAGTTGGACATTAGTGGCGTTTTCATAGAAACACCACAAAAGATTAGTAATTTAGCGGCGTTTTTACAAAAATTCCGCAATAGGTTTCACATATAGCGGCGTTTTGCTAACAAACGCCGTAAATGATGCGTACTTTAGTGGCGTTTTGACAAAAAACGCCGCAAATGTTTTTAACATTAGTTGTTTTTTTAATTTAAAACGCCGCAATCGGTTACCCTTCAGTGGTGTTTGTATTGTTAAAAGCCGAAAAGTCCATTTTAATTCTCCTCTAGCCCTAGCCCTTTTTCCATCACTATTATCCGCTCCCTCACGCCGATTACAATAACCATCTCCTTTACTGCGCCCAGCCTCCTTCTCCTCCAACGTCATCGCAAGTCATACACCATTCTTCGGTCGATAAGTAAAATCCCAAATCCAACCCAGATTGTTCTTAACCCTTCTTCCTTTGTTTCCCTTCGATTTCTCTCTGATTTGAGACTCGGATAAAAAATTTCGCGTCGAAAACGAGAAGCTTTTCGTGATACCCAGGTTAGACTTTCTTTCTCTTCATTCGTTTGCCCTCTTAATAGTGTTTATAACTTCTTTCTTGTTTTGGTTGAGTTGTTTATAAGCTTTTTTCTCTGATTTGGTTGAAGATGAGATGCAAATAGCTCTTGGTATAAAAGGTTACTTTGGGTTTCAACCTTTGATGCAAATTGAGATCGTTGTGCAGGTTTTTTATTTTTGTAAATTTTACAGATACAAATTGCTGCATCTGGTCTGCAACTTGCTCTGCTCTTCTCTTCTCTTTACTGTTATGGTTTTGCTTAACTTGCTCATTTTGTTACTCTATTTATGCTTAATGAAATTGTTATGAAGCTATAATGAATTTTGTTTTCTATTCAATTTGATATTTCGAAATGATTTGTTAAGTACATCATATACGGCTTTCGTGTAAGAAAGTTGTATGCTACTTTTATGAATATGATATCATTTCATTCAATGTTGAGATTGACTGGTTGTTTAAATGGGATCATCTAATGTGGTTAGTTGTATGATAAGGTTGATTTCTTTTCATTCATTTATGTTTTTTGGATGTGTTCTTCCATGGTTGCTGCTTCGAACGTAAATTATTTAAATTTTTCAGTAAGCTTGAGTTTTGTGCTTGATCTAAATTTTCTTCGTTTTTTTCTGCGGTGTTGTGAATCGGTTAAAATTTCGTAGTTCTTTATATCTGCTATTTGTCAGAACAAGAGCACATCTGAAGTATTGTTAAAACTTAAAATACGAGCTTCCTTTTTGGACATAGTTTATGACTTTAGATGCTACAATAATAAATTGGGTTATGGAATTGTGATTAATGTAATCAAATTGCTAAAATAATATATATAAACAATTGATGATTTTAAGTGTGATGGGAACAGGAAACTGACTCTAAATTTGGAAATTTTGATGTCATTCTGCAGTTGCTTTTGCTGTTGTGGAGTTACTTTTCTGTTGTTTTGGCTGATCCGGGTAGTGTGCCACCTAACTGGAGGCCAGCTGCGGATGAGGAAAAAGGGGAGACTGACCAATTGAATGATCTGGAGTTCAATGGTTTGCAGCCAGACACATCGAATCAAAGAATTCGATATTGTCGGAAGTACAACCACCTGAAACCACCACGCTGCCATCATTGTTCTGTTTGTACATTCTTCATATGAAAAATTTCTTCGTTCCTTTTCTTGGTCAGCTTATTAAACTGTTATTCTTTATTATCACTTTCACATCGACTTTATTGTGCCATGAAATTACAGAAACCTTTAGAATGAGGATGATTCAACTAATATCATAACGTTTTCTGCATTGCCATTTCTGACAGGTCTTTTTCCGGTCCCAACAAGAGCATCGCATTCGCAAGTAGTTCCTTAGGATTTTGAGCATCGCATTCGCAAGTAGTTCCATAACAAGAGCATCGCTGTGTTCTACTTCCAAGCTTTTTGGTATTTAACTCTCCATTATTGTTTCTCTTTAAGTTTTCTTCGTTTATTCTGTTTTATTTGTTTATTTAACTCCTCATCATTAATGGATTCTCAAAGATAATACCATAAAAAAGAAATGGTAATAATCCATGACTAGTAATAGGTACCTTGCATCGAACCTTCCTTGAGAAGATATCGATGGTAAAGGAAATTCTCAACCTTAATTATCGACGGAACAAGGATGTGATCCCATTAACAGAGATAAAAAACCATTATAAAAATCTAGCAAACTAAAACAATATTTAAGCAAAGGACTACAACAGACAATAGACGTAAGGACTTTTAATAAAATTCTAGGGCACTTCCTATATCTGCTCGGGGACTTGAGCAACGCTTTATTAATGGCCAGTAAACACCAGTATCCTAACCCCAATATGAAATTACCTCCATAGTATTGATGATAGGTAGTTAGAGGTATTTGGGAGCCTGTCCATTGCAGATGATAGCAACTCGCCATATAGAATTTGGAGCATATTCGAAAAGTCTTTATCTTAATTAGGAGAAGCAATCAACTCCATTTTCTGATTGCGCATAAGTCCCTCAGAGGACGAATCCAACAAAAAAAAACTGACTCATCTGACCACGATAAGGGGTCTGATGATACTATTTTAACTTAATTTGTGAGAATACACTGAAACGATTCCTGAAAATAAGTAAACCATTTTTGCTACTTTTTTTTCATAACATGAATGTCGAAATTTTCTTGCATATTTTGTTATACACTTTCATCGGTTTGAATTCTCTCTCTAGGTGTTAATTGAGTTGAGCAACTCGAATTTAATTCGATTGTGAGGAACACGTTTCTCAGGAAACAAAGGTAATCTTCTCTCTTTAAGAATGAAACATGCGTTTGTTTAGATATAAATGCATATTGATTTCGATGAAACATCTGTGAAAGTGATTAGTTCTATACTATGTAGTTCTATATATGCACCCTTATAATTTTTATAAAATAACAGAGATACAATTGCTCCCATAACATTTTATAATTTTAAAAGTCTTATAATTTAGGAGTGATTAGTTCTATACTATGCAAATATTAGTATGCACTAAATCTGATAGTTTAATGCTTATGTTTAGGTTCTAACTTTTTCTATAATATTAGCATTTAACATTTGAAAATGAAACTCCAGAAATACGAAATGGATAAGACTTGGATGGATTTCTCAAGGGTAAGCGTCGAATATCGAAATGGAGTTGAAAACTTTCTTTCTGCATTCGTCTTTTCCACTTAAAATGCCTGGGAGGCTGGACTAGGAACTCCTTTACGCAATTGTTGGAGTTACTAGGAGAAGTGTTTCCTTTTGCAAAAATCCCTCAATCAAGTAATGATATGAAGAAAATGATAAAAGATTGGGGTGATTGAAAAAATCAGGAGTCTTGTCATGTATGCGGAAAATCTCGATGGATGAGTAGGGAGGCAGAAAATGTTACTGAGGATGAAGCTCAAGCACCATCAAGAAAGAAGTCGGTCAAAATTCTCCGATATTTTCCTCTCATACCTAGGCTACAAAGGTTGTTTATGTCCTCCAAGACTGTTGAGTCTATGAGGTGGCATCATGATGGCAGAACCGATGATGGATTATTACGGCATCCTGCGGATTCTTTAGTTTGGAAGTCATTTAACAATAAGTATCCAAGTTTTGCGAGAGATCCTCGAAATGCCAGGCTCGATTTTGCAACTGATGGGTTTAATCCATTCAAAATCATGAGTACTTTGTATAGTACTTGGCCTGTTGTACTTGTTCCATACAATTTCCCGCCATGGATTTGCATGAAACAATCATCTTTCATCTTATCCATGATAATCCCTGGCGAGAAAGGCCCCGGAAATGATATTGATATTTACATGTAGCCGTTAATTGCAGAGTTGAAACAGTTATGGGAAGGGGTCGAAACGTATGATGTGTTGAAGAAGGAGAACTTTAATTTACGCGCGACTTTATTATGGAAAATTAATGATTTTCCTGCGTATGCAAATTTATCTGGTTGGAGTACCAAATGTCGTTATGCTTGTCCTTGTTGTGCTCTACAAACATGTTCGAAGTGGTTGGTTAATGGAAAGAAGTTCTCTTATATGAGACATCGTTGGTGGTTACCTGATAATCATAGATTTAAAAGTCAAAAGAATATATTTGATGGTGATTAAGAGTTTCGAAATGCTCCTGACCAAACAACCGGCTCTCAAATATTCAAAATGTTGAAAAATATAAATTTTATGGAAAGATGAATCAACCAAGTAGTACACGATCAAAGAAAAAGGCAAAGTAGGTCAATGAAGAGGTTGAAGTTGACGAATAAACTGATAATGAGTCTGATGAAGAGGATGATCCAAATGAGGTATGCTTATGGAAAAAGAGGAGTATATTCTTCGAGTTGCCTTATTGGAAAAAGCAGATTTTGAGACATAATCTTGATGTAATGCATATTGAGAACAATGTTTATGAGAATATTATCGGGACCATTCTGAATGATGGTAGAAAATCTAAAGATAATCTTAAGAGTCGACTTGACTTAGTGGACATGGGAATTCGGCATGATCTTCATCCGCAATTACGTCCAAATGGAAGAAATTTCTTGCCGCCTTCTATTTTTTCTCTTTTGAAGAAAGAAAAATAAGTGTTTTGCACGGTGTTGACAGATATAAAGGTCCCAGATGGGTATGCATCAAACATTTCTCAATGTGTCAGTGTTAAAGATCGAAGACTTTATGGTTTAAAGTCACATGATTATCACATATTAATGCAAGATTTCCTGCCAGTAGCTGTTCGCGGTTGCATGTCGAGTAAGGTGACGTCTTATATCATTGAACTTTCTAATATAATGAAAGCCATCTGTGGGAAAGTTTTAATGGTTGAAGAACTTGATAAACTACAAGATCGAGCCGCCTTGACTTTATGCAATTTGGAGAAGATATTTCCGCCTTCATTTTTCACAATTATGGTGCATCTGCTAATTCATCTTTCTCACGAAGCAAGAGTTGGTGGTCCAGTTTTCTATTGATGGATTTACCCTATAGAGACGTATTAATTGAATTGCACGAAATGAATGAACTATTGATTATACCTCTCACTCAAATGTTTTTACGTAGTATGTTGTTTTGTGTATAGGTTCTTGGGCAAGTTGAAGTCTTATTGTCGTAATAAACGTTATCCAGAAGGATCAATTGCTGAAGGGTATTTGGCAGAGGAATGCATGACATTTTGCTCAAGATATTTAAAAGATGTTGAAACAAGATGGAATATACCAAATTGAAATGATGTGTTAAGTACTGATGACTTTCCTCAACATTATTTGTTTGGAAGTTATGGCCAACCATTAGGGAAAGTTGAAATTGCATACTTAGATGACACGTCTTGGGTACAAGCACACCGATATGTTCTTTTCCATCACGATTCAATAGATCCCTTTTGCACGTAAGTCTTTCGGACCCAATCCTAATGAAATCTCTTTATCTTTTATATTTATCAATTTATAACGACATAATATTTTTATAGTGAGTTTAAAGAAGTATTGAGATCTCGAGCACGCTCCCGAAGATTAAATCAGCGAGAGCTACATAAGTTATTGATAGAAACTTTTCATGAATGGTTAGGCCAGACGGTAAGCAACTAAATCTTACGGCATACTTATAAATTATATATGTCTTTCTTTTTATATCGACATCAATGCAAATTAATTCACCATTCATGTGTAATAGGTTTTGAGTGGGAGAGAAGTTAGTGATGAAGTTAAATGGATTTCTCAAGGTCCGAATAGAATAGTTAAAAGATATAATGCCTTCCTCATTAATGGGTTCAGGTTCCACACGAAATCTCGTGAAAGATTAAGGAGGACACAAAATTGTGGAGTCGTAGTTACTTCGTTAACTACAAGTTATGCTACTGTAAGGGACAATAATCCGCATGAGGGAGAGGTCGATTATTATGGAAATCTTACGGACATTATTGAGTTAGATTATTATGGAAAACGAAAGGTTGTGTTGTTTCGGTGTGACTGGGTTGATGTAAACAGATGTATAAAAAGAGATATATTCGGGTTTACAATGGTGAATTTCTCTCGATTAATTCACATGGGTCAACGTTTGATGGATGAACCATATGTATTTTCTTCTCAAGTGAAACAAGTATTTTATTTTCACGATCCAATGGATGACGGTTGGTATGTTATGCTTCGAAATACTCCTAGAGACTTGATAGAGATCGGGGATGGAAGTAGAGATGACATTGAAACAAGATCAGAATGTTTACCTCTACTACCACAAAACTTAGATGAAACTATCACTAATACAACACAATTTCAATGGGTTAGGGAGGATGTTGATGAAGATATTTATGACAACTGACATTACATAAGACTTTTGTACAATTTTATATCTTCATTTATTTATTTATAATGTTATAACCTTTAACATGTTGTCTTTCAATATATTCATTAATTAATTCATTTTTTTATTACTCATGTTTGTTTATTATAGATATCATGCAGAGGAGAAAAATAACTGATTTGCGGGTTGTTCGAGCTTCTGAAGACCATGAAGAAAGAAATAACGAGGAATCGAATGCACCTGAGTCTTCCGAAGTTCCTGAAACTGTTGATGAAGAAGTAGAAATTCAAAGTAATCTTCGAAACATTATTTATTACTTTGTTCATTTTCAAAACTGGCATTTAATAATTTATTATATAGTTGAAAATGCTGGAACGCGCAAGACTCGAGGACGTACAACTTTGAAGGAATTATACCAACTTCCTCCTGGGCATCGTGTCAAAGTTTCAAGAAATGATTCCGGTCAACCTATTGGCCCAAAATCACTTCTACTAGTAGGTTACTTAGGCATATTTGGACGTAATGCGAATCTGTTACCGATCAATTACGAGTCATGGCGCGAAATGCCTAATAGTAACAAAAATCAAGCATTGGATTTTGTTAAGGTAATAATGTTATTATAATAGATACTCTATAGAAATTCAATACTAATTTATACTTACGGTGCACACTTATTTGCTGTATAGGAGAAATTTTCTTTAGAGGTCTCTGACGATTATGTGAAACAAGCGTTAGGGAATAGATGGAGGGACCACAATAGCTCCTTAAAGAAGAAACACTTCAAGAATGATCTCAGCCTTGAAGAGAAGTTGCAAACAGTCCCACCAGGAATGCTCAGGTACCAATGGGAAGATGCAGTCAGATTTTGGAGTTCAAAAAAAGGATATGTATGATGTGTTTTTCAGAAATAATTGTAACGAATTTTAAATCATCATTCAAAGTGATTATTTTACATTGTAGGACCGAGAGCATGTTGGTGTTGCTAGCAGGCAACAACAAAAGTTTTCGCACACGGCTGTATCAAAGAGCTTTGCTTGTATAGCTCATGAGGAGGTATTATAGATTATTGAAATAGTTTTTTGTATTCCATGTACATACTAACTCATAGTAATTATATTATGGTACATTGTAGGAAAATACATCCGGTTCTAAAGTTGGTCGAATCCAACTCTTCGACATGACACATACGAAGAAGGATGGCACTCCTATGACTGCTGACGCTGCAGAAATTATGGTACGTTTATTGGGTAGACATTTTAAATTTACCTGACTTTATTTATATTTGTACCATGACACTTTATTATTAGGAAATATTGAGGGAGAAAAAGGCGGAGCATCATGCTACTGCATCAAGTCACGAAATTTTTAATGATGATGACATTGAAAACCAGGCTATTAATGACGTTTTGGGTCCTGAAAGATATGGTCGGGTGCGCTGTCAAGGGTCATTCGTTACTCCCACCAAATATTTTGGATCCAGTTCATCACAGTACATGTCATCACAGTCTCGATCTTCCCACAACGAAGTTAGTCGTTTAAAAGAAAAGTTGGCTGAGATGGATCAAAAAATGGCTAACTTGAAAGAGGAAAATGAAGCAAGGGAAGCAGAGAGAACAATAGCGGAAGCAGCCAGAGCAGCAGCGGAAACAGAAAAAGAAGCAGCAGCAGCACAAAGAGAAGCAACATATCAGCAGAGATGTGAAGAATTTGAAAAACGACTCAATGATATGATGCTAATTATACAGAAAACGCAACCTCAGAATCCACCATCGTAGTCTCATTTATGTTATGAGCATTCTATTAATGTTACTGAACCTTGTTTAACTGAACTTATATTACGTTAATGAAAATTTTTATTTATTATATTGGATTTGATGTTGTTTGTTATGGATAAAAAGAATATGTTATTGTGGTTTTGTTTGTTGGATAATGGAACAGGTTGAAAAAATAGATTTGGGGTAATCAAGCATTATTTTTAAAACTGTTAAATTATGTGTTATTTAGCGGCATTTGTATGAAAATGCCGCTAAATATCAATACCTATTACGGCGTTTTAAATAAAAATACCGCTAATTCTCAACTTTTATTGCATCATTTTCGATACAAATGCCACTAAATCTGAAAAACTACTGCGACATTTTTAGGAACAACGCCGCAAAATATCAAAACCTTCTGTGGCGTTTGTAAGTAAAACGCCGCTAAACATCAACACCTATTGCGGTATTTTTTTGACAAACGCCGCTAAATAACAAATCCTATTGCGGCTTTTTTTGTTAGAAAACGTCGCTAACTTTAGCGGCTCTAGTTTCAGCGGCACTTTTTGCAGCGTTTGTCATAACATCGCATGTGATTTTAGCGGTGCTTAAAAACGCCGCTATAGGTAAAAAACACCGCAAAAAACATGTTTTGCTGTAGTGATTTTATTAGGAATTAAGATCATGTTAAAACATTATTCCTAGTTTATTATTATTTTATTAAGAATTAGGATAAACTCGAAACATTATCTTTTATTCATTAGTCATGTTACAACAAGTACTTCTCACCCTATATAAAGGATACTCCTCCCACCATTGTATTCACATATTTTCTTGAATATAATACAATGAGAATTCGTTTTTTCAAGTTATGATTGCCTTGTGCCTTCGAAGTATTCTTCGTCATTAAATTCTTCAAGTTCATCGTGAGGGAGATCTTCACACTCCAGTTTGCATTCTCATTGGGATTAGGAGGGCTGGCTAAAGCCGATTATCAAGTTTTCCCAGTCAATTGCGGCTAGGAGGGTTCGTAGGACAACTATATATCAATCATCATCATCATTATCATCATCGTCGAATCACTATTCTCGTCTGTCACCAACAATACCCTAACTTGGCTAAATTATTCCTATCATATTATTATTATTATTTTCCCTTATCTTTATTTTATCTTTATTGTTTTAATCTTATTTTTCTTATTCAATTTCCAGCAAACCCTAAAAACCTTAATTGCCACTGCCCCTCCATCTCTTTCTCCTTCATTATTTGATCGAGTCTAGATCTTTCTAGGTTTGATTCTTCAACGACAAGCAACGTTAATAACTCCACTTCCATTCTTTATCACTCATGTCACGAAGCTCAAACACTCATCAATAATACACATGTAGGCATCATGGTGTAGTATGGGGTCACACGCACTTCACAGGACTCGTAGCCCTCTAGTCTACGAACTAGGTACTTTCGATGAAACCCATGTCACACTCGCATCAAGAACATACATCTAGTGGCCACACATGGCCAGTACCTTGGGTGATATCTAGGACACATCTTCATCAGGAACGTATACCAGACTAGCCTACTCCTCTTAAATGGATGAGTCTAGGTCACAAGAGCATTAGATCATCATCTGACTAGTAGACTATTAGTGTCTCGACATGACTTTTAGGATATCCAGATAACTTATCATACATACATCTATGACATAGTAGACGATCGTCACACATAAGTAGCTTGGGTGTCCTCATCATTTCCCAAGTGTCAAACAACGGCATAAGTCTTATGAAATCTTACCTTACTATGTAAGTAAAGGCCTAGCCATGAAAATATATTGGGTATCTAACTTCAATATCATACATATCACATTATCATCGCTTTATTATTATTGAGTCTTAATTATCAAGTTCTCACTTTAGAGATAATTGCCTCATCTCACAACATTAACCATCAAATTTTTAATAATTCGTATTATTATTCGAGTATCATTAATCTTTAAATTATTAATTAATCACAACATTTCTAGGCTCTTACTCGAGTATCACATCATTATTTAATTTATTTACAACCCAAACACTTACTAGTTTAGGCATTTCATTCACTTAGGCCCATAAGGATGAGTTGAGCTCACACCTCTACTTCTATCTGAATGACTAACATTTGCATTGAAATCTCCTAGAACGATCCAAGGTGGAGTGATGGACAATTCAAGGTGACGGAGCCAAGTCCAAAGGTGTTTACGTTTCGAAGCATTCGAGCTTGCATAAATAATTGTGGCAAGAAAAGAGCTATAATCAAAAGTAAAAGTAATCTAAATATGCACAAACTGAAAGTGGTTGTAAGGATAGGAACAATAATAGAATCGAACCAACAAATACAAATAGCACCTAAAAACCTTACGTCTTCAATATGATGAGAATTCAGAAACCCAAGAGAATGAATAATAGAATCTGCCTTTCTTCCACCAACTCTTGGCTCAATAAAAGCAACTAAATTTTGCCTAAGATATCGAAGATACTAACGAACAACTGTAATAAATTTTTGGTAGCCACTATACCCTGGACATTTCAACAAAAAAAATTACAATTCATAAATAATTATGTATGAGGAAGAGAATGAGTATAAATTACTCGAGCATAGTTTCCGTTAGGTCGGCAGCTTGAGGAACATGTAGGACTATATCCGTAGAGATGAGTGGCTCAGTGTCCAACTCCATAAGAGATGAGGCAAACACAATCCCTACACCTCATGCTATCCAGCCTCTGAATTATTGGTTACCTTATGCCTCACGTTATGCCACTCTAAATAAATATTACATCTCCTCATTCAAATCCTATCTCGATTTTTTATAATCACTCAAATTTACTCCGCTTATTAGACCAACCGATGCTTTTAGTAAAAACAAAACAAATGCTTTTGGTTTTCTAGGATATAAAGTATTCCAACCTGTAAAAGGGTGGACAAAAACTCTTCTGTCGGGGATCGGGAGTTTTCAACAAATTCATTGCTCAAGCGCTCCTAACCTACATTATGACATGTTATTTACTCTCGGAAAATATTCTTAATGATATGATTATCTACCATGCAAGATTATTGATGGTCTAGTCAAGTTCATGATCGGGGATGACTGATGTAGCTTGAAGGAAAATTTGTCACTCCAAATCGCTCGGGGGCCTAGGATTTTGAGATTTGAAAATATTCAATTTAGCTCTTCTCGGGAAACAAATTTGGAGAATGATTCATGAGCCTCAAGCCTTGGTCTATCGAGTTTTGGCAGTGAAATACTATCCATACAGTAAAGTATTAGATGCCAAAATAAACAAATTTGGAGAATGATCGGGGATGACTGATGATAGCTTGGAGGAAATTTTGTCACTCTAAATTGCTCGGGGGTGCTATTTGTATTTGCTGGTTCGATTCTATTATTGTTCATATACTTACGACCACTTTCAGTTTGTGCATATTTAGATTAATTTTACTTTTGATCATAGCTATTTTCTTGCCAAAATTGTTTATGCAAGCTCGAATGCTTCGAAACGTAAACACCTTTGGACTTGGCTCCATCACCTTGAATTGTCCATCACTCCACCTTGGATCGTTCTAGGATATTTCAATGCAAATGTTAGTCATTCAGATAGAAGTAGAGGTGTGAGATCATCTCGTCCTTATGGGCCTAAGTGAATGAAATGCCTAAACTAGTAAGTGTTTGGGTTGTAAATAGATTAAATAATGATGTGATACTCGAGTGAGAGCCTAGAAATGTTGTGATTGATTAATAATGTAAAGGTTAATGATATTCGAATAATAATACAAATTATTAAAAATGTGGTGGTTAATGTTGTGAGATGAGCTATTTATCTCTAAAGTGAGAATTTGATAATTAAGACTCGATAATAATAAAGCGATGATAATGTGATATGTATGACATTGAAGTTAGAGACCCAATATATGTTCATGGCTAGGCCTTTAGTTACATAGTAAGGTAAGATTTCATAAGACTTATGCATTTGTTTGACACTTGGGAAATGATGAGGACACCCAAGCTACTTATGTGTGACTATCGTCTACTATGTCATGGATGTATGTATGATAAGTTATCTGGATATCCTAAAAGTCATGTCGAGGCACTAATAGTCTACTGGTCGGATAATGATCTAATGCTCTTGTGACCTAGACTCATCCATTTTAGAGAAGTATGCTAGTTAGGTGTACGTTCTTGATGCATATATGGCCTAGGTATCACCAAAGGTACTAGCCATTTGGGGCCACTAGATGCATGTTCCTGATGCGAGCATGACATGGGTTTTATCGAAAGTACCTAGTTCGTAGACTAGAGGGGTGTCAGTCATATGACATGCGTATGACCCCATACTACACCACGATGCCTACGTGTGTATTATTGATGAGTGTTTGAGATTCGTGACTTGAGTGATAAAGAATGGCAGTGGAGTTATGAACATTGCTCGTCATTGATGAATCAAACCTAGAAAGATCTAGATTCGATCAAAGAATGAAGGAGAAAGAGATTGAGGGGCAGTGACAATTAAGGTTTTTAGGATTTACTAAAAATTAAATAAGAAGAATAAGATTAAAACAATAAAGATAAAATAAAGATAAGGGAAAATAATAATAATAATAATAATATGATAGGAATAACTTATCCAAGTTAGGGTATTGTTGGCGATGGGCGAGAATGGTGATTCGACGATGATGATTGATAGATAGATAGTTGTCCTACGAACCCTCTTAGCCGCAATTGACTGGGAAAACTCGATAATCAATTTTAACCAGCCCTCATAATCGTAATGAGAAGGAAAACCAGAGTGTGAAGATCTCCCTCACAAAGAACTTGAAAGAATTTAATGATGAAGAATGCTTCGAAGGCACAAGGCAATCATATTAAAAAATGAATATTTGGAGATTAATGAAGTTTAAAGAGAAGTAAAAACTACAAGATTTGCAAATTGTGGGAGATTGAAATTAAGGGGTTTTAAAGTGAATTATTGGGAGAGAATTTGTAAATGGATTTTTAAGTCATATTTGACTTGTCATCAGTCAAAATAAGAGATTTAAAAGGTTTTAGAGAGTTATTAAAAAAGTTGAATATTTGGTAAGATTTTTAGTTTCAAGTGTTCTAGTTAAATATTGGATGCTAAGATATGTTATGGTTTGAGTTAGTATAGTTGAGTTTGAAGTACTGAGAGGAGTTCAAGGTATGGATTTTAAATAAGTTTTGATAAATTTTCTTGTTAAATGAGTGTATTCTGGGCAAGGGGTATTGGTACTGGATGAACAATATCAATACTTCAAAGTAAAAATATGTGAAAATTGGGTTTGGGTATCGATATTGGATGAACAATATCGATACCATAAGGTAAAAGTGAATTAAATCTTTAAGAAGTATCGATACCGAATGATTAGTATCGATACTAGGGGTATCGATACCAATGTTTAAATATCGGTACTATTTTGAGAGACAAATTCCAGTATGTAAATAGGGTATCGATACTAAAGTATAGTATCGATACCACATTAAGGAAGTATCGGTACTGTACCTTGGGTACCAATACTACTCGTATGGAAATTGTGAATTAAGTACTTTGTATAGCTTATGTTATATACGATTGATTAATAGTAATTTGAATTAAGTTATTCATATTGATTATATGTATCGTGTAGATATTAGATGGAAGCAGGTATCTGACGAGTCATTGGGATAAGAGTGATCAAGTAAGAGATAAGAGTTATAAGTGTTGTTTGTGACTAGTGAGGCTAAGGTGAGTGCATATCAATATGTATACGGTGATTATGGAAATAAGACTTGCGATGAGTCTATTTTCAATGTTTTGGTTGCATGATTCCATGAATATAAGCATATTATTTAGATGGTTTGTGGGGGTACTTGAATACAAACATAGATCTATGTGTTAGATGCATGGTTATCCATGAACTATGTGTTATATGTTATACTATGTGATCATGATCGATGTGGATATATGATAATATGGTATAAAATTATGTGAATATGATATAAGTGAATACTTGCCTATGTGACAAGATATGTGAAAATGAACTAAGTGAATCTATGAAACTAAGATATAAAATGATGTGATATAATGTAAGTGATTATGTGAAATTGTGGGATAAACTATATGGCATTGAACTATGAGACTATATGAAAATAGGTACAAAAGTATATACAAAAGTTTGTGTTATATGCATCATTATACATAAGCTATGTGTTATATGTTATGCTATGTGATATATGATCTACGTGATTACATGAACATAAGATATAAACTATGTGACATAATCTACATGATCATTTGTCTACGTGAAATAAGATATAACAATTAAAATAAATGGTAAAGCCCATAGTATGTGTTATGAGAGCTAATGGTATAATTGGCATGCCAAGAGTCAAGGGTTCTACGCGGTCCTTCGAGGCATCTATGTGGTCCTTCGGGACATTCTATGTTGCACTTTGGTGTAATTTATACGAGATGTGGTGACAACATTTGTGCACAACCTCAATGCACTCACATACCTTAAGTTCTCAGAAGTGTACAATGAGCTATTAAAAGAGATAATATAAATAAAGTGTATGTGATGTTGTGTGTTTTGCTTTGTGAAATGTATTATATCATGTTTACCAATGTTAAGTACTAGATTATATGATAAAAGGGACTAATGATAATGATAGTTGTGTTGATGATGATGATATGTATAAATATACATATATGTTGTTGTTATATGAGATATTCTATGGTTTCTTGATATGAGGATATATATATATATATATATATATATATATATATATATATATATATATATATATATATATATATATATATTAAGTGGTTGTAAAGTTTTTTTCTCAGTAATGTACCATGGACTAATAAATGAAATAAAATTAGTGAACCATGCATTAAATTATATGTGAATACTGGTTAAATTCATGATGATATATGTGTTGTTTTATTAAATATGTGATGTGTTTGTATGTTGTGAAAGTATGTAGTTACATGTTCCAATATGTCATATATAAATTTTATGCCTCACTAAGTTCTCGACTTAGCGTGTGAGTGTTTCACACACAAGTATAGAGAAGCGGGAAGAGCAAAGCTAAGATTAGACAAGACAGCATACCCATACAAGAAGATCAGATCAGAAACAATGTATATTGTATGTTATTTGTTTAATTAAAGTAATTTCCATTAAATTTAAAGATTTGAATCAAATATGTTCTGATAGGTTTTTGTAAAACCAATTGTTTTTATTTAATACAAATTATCTGGATTTTATTTATAAATGTGAAATTAAATATTCAGTACCTTGTAAAAGTATAGGATTTGAAAAGTTAATGTGACACCTCGGATTTGTATCCGGGTCAGATACGGGTTGGGGTTGTTACAATTTGCATTACCAAAATTTGAGTTTGGGAGTCGGTTACACGTGGGGATGGATTAGCAACCCCACAACGCCTTAAATTGGTACCTAGTTGATTAATTACTTGTCTTTGCAATGAAATTTAAGAATTCGAGTTTAATTTAATTTAAGATCCCATACACAATAATATTTAATTAATTCCTATCGAAGCAGTCAATTCCTACTCCAATCAAAATATAAATAAATATTATAATTTCATTTCTAAAGTTCAATAATAATTCCAAATTTAAATACATAAAGAACAATGAAACAAATGAAATTTAAGATTTTCCTTTTTAAAGCATATTCTTTGAATTTTAAGAGGAAAAATAACAATATTTAATTATTTCCTATCGAGAAGAAATGACCTCTTATGCCTTAAAGTAGTCATTTCTTACTTCAATCGAAATAGAGAAAGATTACTATTTTGTTCTAAAATTCAATATTAATTCGAGTGCAATTTATAGTTTGAAATAATATTAAAACATATACAAGAATAAAATAAAAATTAAATATTTACACCAAACAAATATGATTAATTAATTATCTTACCAACCATTAATGAGAATAAGGATGTTCAATTATTTAAATACATCGAGGTGAGACCTTAGATTCGATCTAATAATCTTTTCTTGATGAATTTAATTAAAAGAACATGGTCTTTTTCTCAATCCCCAAATTTTAATGTAATCAATTATATTAGTTTCACTTGGTATGATACCCTTTTATTTTAAGAATATTGAAAGTGACATCTTATTCTTTAAGAAAATCACTTCCCTTAATATCAACATAAACGGATAATCCTTTAGTGAAATTATTTGAATCAAGTCGAGAAACGCTTATGAGGATACCATGCAATTAAATCCTAAACCTATATGCAACAAAATACACAAATATTTCTTAATATCAATATATATTTTATATACAGACAACATTCAAAAACACATATTACAAATATATGACTAGATAATAAAATAGGACATTTTAGTGTCACACCAGCAAATCAAATAAATAATGTAACATATAATACAAGAATTATACATTACAAGCTCTAACAGTAAAATAAACCCATATATTTAGGACCAAAATGAACATATTTAACATTATGTGCTAAGATTATAATAAACAAAAATAAATAAGCTATAAGGACCAAATTAAAATAAAAAAGGAATTACATGATTAAATTAAATTAAATAAAAAACAAATTAGTGACCAAAATATAAAAACTTGCTAAAATTTTAGGGGCTAAATATTAATTAGTCATTTTTTATAAGCCTAAAATACACTAAATAAATAACAATGAAAAAATTGTAAAATCAGTCCATCAAAATTAAAATAAAAATAAACAATCATTGGAGGTGACCAAAATGCAAAAGCACGCTAAAACTAGGGGACCTAAGCGTGATTATACCAATCAATATATAGCAGGAGTAAAAAAGGGTAAATTACAAATTTGGTCCTCTCATGTGACCAAAGTATAAAAACACGCTAAAACTAGAAAGACTTAAGTGTGAATAACCCAAAAACTCCTATATAAAACATATTTCTTCTTTTTTTCTTTCATTATCACACAATTCTTTAAAAATAACTCCAAAAAACTATCCCCAACTCTCTCTCCCTCTCTCTCGGCCAGCCCCTACCGGCACCTCCCCTGTCGCTCCGACCACCGCTTCGACCGCCGTTCATGGTTGTCAAAAATCCCAATCGATCTTAAAAAAAATTTACTCAGGTCTAGAGCCTAAATCTCCTAACCAAAATTACAAGAAAATATACTTTTAATGACACACGAACGATGACACGCGCTAATTTATGACATGCAAAAAATGTGTCATAAAAAAATGTCATGTTTCTTAAAATTTGAATGATTTATGACTTACAATAATGTGTGTCATATTTAATAGTCATAATCCAAAAAATTTAGCAAACACACGGAGTACATTTTTCATTGTGTGTCATCTCTAAAAGTCATCTTTTAATTTCCCCCCATAATTGTCATCACGTACACATCCCCAAAATTTCAAAGCCTATATTTCCTTTGTCTTCACACACAATCCCTTCACCATGCCATTGTTATATCCCCTCCCCAAATCTTTTGTTTTTTCTTGGAAAGTTAATAATAATGGCGGTTGGTCGAGAAGTAGAAATATCACTCGATGGTGTGAGGGACAAGACCGTGATGCTGTTAAAGAAGCTCAACACTGCTATATTCCCCGTTCGTTACAATAAAAAGTACTACGCCGATTCTCTAGCTTCCGGCAAATTCACAAAGCTTGGTTTGCCTCCTTTCCTCCCCCAATCTTTTCTGGGTTTTCGTTATTGTCTTTAGAAAGCATGTTATTCTCTCGTTGTTGTGTTCGATTCTTGTTTGGGTTTTTTCTTCGTAATTGTTCAATTTGAAATAGAAAAAACAATGTTCAATTTGCATCGTGATGGTTTACGTCCTCAATGGCGGTGGTAAAAGCAGAAGCTGTTGTGGTGAGGAGCGGCGTGTTGGGGCGCTTTACAATATGACCAAGTTAAACACGAAATTAGAGGCATGTTATTCTAATTTATCTATTTGTTAGGCTTTAATCAGTTTTATCAATTAGAAGTATTTGAATATTGCGTTCTTTTCTTCTGATTTTAATTTCGTTTTTTCATTAAAATTTTACTGGGAAAATGTTGAAATTTGGTGATGCATATCATGAGGACGGCTTATGCTTGGAATTAGGGTTTGGCACTTTGCAACTTGGGTTTATTTCTTGTTATGTTTAGTTGTGCTACATTGTATGACTACTCTATGTTAGGTCTGCATGGAGTTTAGTTGTTGCTATGTTATTTCTTGTTTCCCAATTATGTTGGATTAAAATATGTCGAGCTAAGGTCGCAAATCCATTCCCTATATATTTCCTTGTTTCTTAGTTCTGAGTTGAAAGTGATTACGAAATATATGATTCAAATCTTAAGTAGTAGTGAATCTTACAACCTACTGCTGGTGTCAGGCAATGTTTTGAAATATTGATACCAACTAGCTAAAAAATACAGTGGATTATTATCTTACTCAATAATATTGGATTTGATGGTGTTATATATCTGCTAAAAGAGTTGATGTTTTCATTATTGATTCGCTAGCAGCATGTTCAGATTATTTTCATGTGCTTTATTATTGAGGGGAGGGTTGTTTAGAGCTTAAAATTGAAAACAATATTAGAGCTTAGAACATGGGTTAATTTCAATGAAGTGTTTAGTGCATAATATTGAAAACAAGGATAGATCCATGTTTGTAACTTGTTAATTCATTCGCAAGGTCTTTAGAACTTGGGCCAATTTGAGATGAAGGTATACAACTTCGGATCT
Organism: Hibiscus syriacus; assembly: GCF_006381635.1. Taxonomy (NCBI): domain Eukaryota; kingdom Viridiplantae; phylum Streptophyta; class Magnoliopsida; order Malvales; family Malvaceae; genus Hibiscus; species Hibiscus syriacus. The sequence continues at coordinate 6,583,479 of NW_024063533.1, read as the reverse complement.
TATTTTGAAAACATATTCAAGTCGTTAAGAATTTACTTTCTGCTATAATCGGTCTTTATAAGGCCGTGATTTTCGTTTTTTAACTCACAGTAAGTATTCAGATGTCAAGATCTAATTACAAATGATTCAGGCAAAATTTAATTGAATTCAGAATGATTTAGGGCCTACGATGTTGCTTGGTTGCTGAAATCAATCAGAGATTGGTTTGGTGACTTGTATGGCTTAATTTTTGCTAATTCTAAGTGAATGTAGGAGTTTATTACATCTCATGAAAGCTGAAGTTGGGTTATTGTTATTGGAAACATTATAAGTTTGCAGTAGGAGGAGGTAATTGCTGAGGACATTGGGTGTTTTATATGATTCTTCAGTAACAGAGAATAACAAATTACAACTTATTTTTTATTGTAGCAATCATGCACTGCAAGGGTTAAGACTGTTTATTTTGACTTTATTCTGGTGGAGGACAAATTTTTAGTGTTTCTGGTTCTTAAGAATCTTGATTTTTTATGTAGAACAACTGTATTCTAGGCTCTGAAGCTTGAGAATGTAAGGTGAATTTTGAAGAAGATATATAGCTATAATTTCTGTGAGTTTGTTGAAGGGAAGCCATTATAGGATATTTCATCAAGGACATTCAGTAATAGGTTGACTTTATTTTTCCTAGAAATGAGAGGAATCTCCATGGTAAAATTGAAATATGGTGCACTATGTATGTTGCTGGGTTGGAAATGTTGTCATTGCAGCTGTAAGTTGACTTAGAGAGTGAGCTTTGCATATGGTTATATTTGTTTATGCATATGTCATTATTATATTTTATCTAATGGAAAATTTATTGGCGTTCTTTAGTAAATTAAGGAATTTAAGCTGCTGGTCTTGATTTATGCCTTCATTTCTCTTGTTTTTTGTTCTTTGCATTGGTTAATTGTTGGCCTTTTGTGGTTTGATTTACATTGAATTTTGATGATATACTACGAGTGGCCTTTGATACAAATAAGGTATTGTAAGTTGTTAGTTCAGTGTGCTCCCATTTAATCATTGGCAAAAGTAATTTATTTGTTGGATTAAATAGTGCCACTTTAGATTACATTGTTCTATTGATTGTGTTCGGAGGCATTTAATAACTAACACATTTAATTATTTTTCAATTGTCAATTTTTTGGGGGTTTATTGAAACCAAGAAATGGCTAGATATTGTTCAGTTTATGCCTCAAAAACACTCTTCAGTTTTGTTGTTGTGCTTGTGCTGCCATGCACTCATATGCTACTGATTGTATTTGGTGAACTTGTTGATTCTGCCATAATATTCTGCTCATTATGAAACATTAATTGATCCATCCCTATCCTGCATTTCTTTTGAACTTTTAAGCTATAGGTAGTAGCTATAAGTAATTTTTTTTCTGGAGAATTTTCAAGTCATAAAATTCCTAGCTAAAGATTTCCCAATTTTGAAATTTGCTACCTTGCATTGGAGGGCACTTATTGAGTTTTGATGGTCTATAACACTGAAACTGTAGGAATTTCAAAACCTGTTAGTTTTTGGAGAGTATTTATCCTATAACTTTCTTCTGTCTTGGTAATTGAATATTTGTTTTTTCTCCTTAATCCTTAGGTCATGCTCAAAGAAATAGACTCGATTGAAGTTTTGAGTGACTAGCCTCATCTAATTCTACGATTTTAGCAATGTGCAGAGCATGTTTGAGATGTCTTTTGTCACAATGCCTTCAGCATTTGACATCAATTACTAGTATGGTGCATTTATGGTTAGAAATAATAAATGTTATGGTTTTCAATTTGATGGCTTAAAACAAATTGTGGATGGTTACACATTCACACACTCATATATCATATCATATATCATATTACCTGTATAATTCAAAAGTTAGCATGTTATTCTAACAATCACATGTTTTCTTGCTAACTCAGCATATTACAGTGACATCTATGTATAATTCAAATATAATTCAATTGCTTGCTAACTCTTTGATAGTTATATACTTCATTTTAAATAAGTATAAATTATATACTTATTTCATCTTTTTTACTTAGGTTGGCGATGGGAAGGAAGAATACACAGATGATGGCATTGATGATATTCGCAAAGAATGGGTATCTTATGTGGCAAACTTTATTATGCCGTGATATTTTGTATCGACAAATGATTACAATATTTTTAATAACTTAATGTTAATATATTGTATGCAAATGGATTGCTTATATATAATATGATATATATTTAGTATTATTAGGCATTAAATGTGATTTAGTTTATTATTTGTTAATCTACAATATATATATAATTTACAACATACAATCACGACACATGAATGTGTGTCATCTTTTTTAATGACGTGTGCTTCAATGACACGCAATGTAAGTTGTAAATGCGTGTCATAAATTTATGACACACAAATATGTGTCATCTTCATTTATGACGGGGGCTTCAATGACGTGCAATGCGCGTCATAGATTTATGACACACAATTGCATCATAAATTTCATATGAGATTTATGTCGGTGGCTTCAATGACACGTATTTGTGTGTCATCTGCACCCATAGTTGATGCGCAACGCACGTCATTAAAGGGGTTTTTTCTAGCAGTGCAAACTCCTAAATACCTAAAATAATTACCTCGTCGCTTCGGCTCCTCTATCTCCTGCCATCATACCGACAAACAACTTTGACTCCCCTCTCATGTAACTATTCGGTTCCCTTACTTTTTTTTTGAAAACTAAAAAATATTTACCTTGAACTTTTTCTTTATTGCTTCAAATCTGAAGGGAAAAGTCCACTTTTTACATTGGTTTTCGAGTACTCAATTCGGGGGCTATTACAAGTTGTTTTGGGGGTTTTATAACCCATGTTTACAAGCTTTTCTTAAAATAAAACATGTCTCCTTTTCAAATCTGATTTTTGTTTGCTTGTTTGGTGATGAGGAGCATAGTGGCGACGTGGAGTGTTGGTATAACAACAGTAACTGGGTGTGGAGGCTGTTGGAGCTTACTGATGGCAGCAACAGTAACCGGGACATTGAATGCCCTGGATATTCAGGGATTCACGTTCCCTTCTCTTTTTTATTATTATTTTTTGTTTTTTATTATTATTTGTTATTATTTTATCATGGTAAAATTGGTGATTACAATTGCCCCTCTTTGGTCATTATTGTGAAAAAGAATAGAGCAAAGATATAAATAACCAATTTTAACTGGTATGACTGCTTGTCAAGCTGTGAACTCTTAGCTGGTGAAGTCAATCCACTTTCTTCCGCAATGGGTAAGACCCAATTGCACAAGTTCTTCTCATTACGAACTTCTTCTCCCTCATCAGATGAGTTCTTCTCTTTACAAACCCTTCCATTGGAAATGTTGATCCAACTCTTTTTATAATGGAATCATCGAGTCTTTGCTGCAAATAATGTCATCTTTTCTTCGTTCTCTTGGTTGAGTCTCCATCTCCAGTTCTTCAAGCTTGATCTCACACCAGGGTTCATTGATCCTCCACTGATTGGTCCTCTCATATTATAGTCTAATGAATTGCCTCTATGAGTATTTGAAAATCTTCTCATATGGCTCGCTCCAACCTCACAAATGATGAACCTGAGAAGAATACAAATACCATTAATTATCACATCTAGGAATTTCTTATTTTTTTTCTTTTTCTTTTTGACTTCTTTCATTTTTTACATTTCTCATTTTTTTAGCATTTTTTTATTATTATTATTTTGAACAACATATGAAAACATCTTGCCCGAAGGTCATACAGATAGCCCGAAGAACTTATCATCTTGTTTGAAAGGCTTATATATGACCCGAAGGATTATGCATCATGCTCGAGAGACTTAATGATGGCCAAAAGGCCTTATTAAGTAAGAAACTTTGGAAATCGTTTTCTTACTTTTCAAAAAAAAATTAGAAAGGATTTAAATGAGAAGCTTTGGAAATCGCTTTCTCATTTTTTTTGAAAATCATGTGAAAATATCCTGCCCGAATGTCTTATGAACGGCTCAAAGCACTTATCATCTTGCTCAAAAGGCTTATAGATGACCTGAAGGATTTATGCATCGTGCTCGAATGACTTGCGGATGGCCCGAAGGACTTACTAAGTAAGAAACTTTGAAAATCGTTTTCTTACTTTAAAAAAAATCAATTTCCAGAAAAGATTTAAATGATAAACTTTGGAAATCACTTTCTCATTTTTTTCGAAAATCATGTGAAAACATCCTGCCCGAAGGCCTTATGGATCTCCCAAAGGACTTATCATCTTGCTCGAAAGGCTTATAGATGACCCGAAGGATTCAGTCATCATGCTCGAAAAACTTACTGATGGTCCGAAGGACTTACCAATTTTGGAAATAGTTTACTAGGTAAGAAACTTTGGAAATCGTTTACTTACGGTTTAAAAAATAAATTTTCAGAAAATATTTAAATGAGAAGCTTTGGAAAATGCTTTATCATTTTTTCAAAAATAATGTGAAAACATCCTGCCCGAAGGTCTTATGGATTGCCCGAAAGACTTATCATCTTGCTCGAAAGGCTTATAGATGACCCGAAGGATTTAGGCATCATGCTCGAAAGACTTACTAGGTAAGAAACTTTGGAAATCGCTTTCTTACTTTTCAAAAATTTCAATTTTCATAACATATTTAATTGAGAAAATTTGGAAATTGTTTTCTTGTTTTTCAAAAATCATGTGAAAACATCTTGCCCGAAGGTCTTATGGATGGCCCGAAGGACTTATTATCTTGATTGAAAGACTTATAGATGACCTGAAAGATTTAAGCATCATGATCGAAAGACTTACTGATGGCCCGAAGTACTTACTAATTAAGAAACTTCAGAAATTATTTTCTTACTTTTCAAAATCAATTTTCAAAAAAGATTTAAACGAGAAACGTTAGAAATCATTTTCTCATTTTTCAAAAATCATGTGAAAACATCATGCCCGAAGGTCTTATGGATAGCCCGAATGACTTATCATCTTGCTCGAAAGACTTATAGATGACCTGAATGATTTAAGCATCATGCTCGAAACACTTACTGATGGCCCAAAAGACTTACTAAGTAAGAAACTTTGGAAATCGTTTTCTTACTTTTCAAAAATCAAATTTCAGAAAATATTTAAATGAAAAACTTTGGAAATTTCTTTCCCATTTTTTGAAAATCATATGATAACATCCTCCCCGAAGGTCTTATAGATGGCCCGAAAGAACTTATCATCTTGCTCGAAAGACTTATAGATGACCCGAAGGATTTAACCATCATGCTCGAAAGACTTACTGATGGCCCGAAGGACTTACTAATTTTGGAAATAGTTTACTAGATAAGAAACTTTGGAAATCCTTTTCTTACTTTTCAAAAATTTAATTTTCAGAAAATATTTAAATGAGAAACTTTGGAAATTGTTTTCTCATTTTTCAAAAAACGTGTGAAAACATAATGCCCGAAGGTCTTATGGATGGCTCGAATGACGTATCATCTTGCTAGAAAGGCTTATAGATGACCCGAAGGATTCAATCATCATGCTCGAAAGACTTACTGATGGCCTAAAGGACTTGCTAATTTTAGAAATAGTTCACTAAGTAAGAAACTATGGAAATTGCTTTCTTATTGTTCAAAAAAATCTTTTTTCAGAAAATATATAAATGAGAAACTTTGGAAATTGTTTTCTCATTATTCGAAAAACATGTGAAAACATCCTGCCCGGAGGACTTATCATCTTGCTCGAAAGGTTGACAGAGGACCCGAAGGATTTAGGTATCATGCTCAAAAGACTTACTGATGGCCCGAAGGACTTATTAAGTAGGAAACCCTTGAAGATCAAGGTTGGTTTCTTAAAAACTTTTGAAACCATCATATTGGTTGAGTAATCATAATAAAACCTTTGAAAATCATACTTAGCTTTTTTTTTAAAAAAAAAAAACTCATGTGGAGAACTTATCAAGAAACTTCTAAAGATTGGAGTTAGTTTATTTAAAATTCATTTGAAAGCATCAAGTCATGAAACCTCTTAAAAGCAGAGTTAGTTTCTTTAAAAATGCATATTGATTGGGTAAAATGCCCCACTTTAAAATAATGATTGTTCTGTGGATTGGGTTCCTCAATTCTTTAGGTTCTGCCACTCTGAATGTAATTCCTTCCATTCAAGGCTTGAATCCTGACTTTTCTTTCTCTTATTTTCTTGAAAAATCTGTAAGAATTATGTATATATGTATGACAATATGAATGCACTTAAATGTCTCTAAATGTAATGTATGACTTTCTTGTATGTAGAACTGTTGATCATTCTTCTTCTCGCATCAAAATGGAGACCTCATCCTTCCTTTAATTAGTCATTTTTGCATGGAATCTGCCTCAATATCGATGTAGCAACTTGCTAGTTCAGGTTTGCAATCTTCTACAGATCAGCCTGATCATCTTGTTTTCTTTGTTTTCTGTATTCATTTCGAAGGAAATGTTTTCTCTCTTGAATTCTTGCTATGATCAGGTATATGGTCTGGATGATATTTATGTCCTTGACTCAACCGCTTGGTAAAAAAAAAATTTCAGGACCTGTCTTCCAACTAAATCATGAATAGTTTGTTTCTCAATGTAACTCTTTTTGTTTTCATCTTTTAACCTTGGCACTCCAAATGGTGAGGCTCTCCTTCAAGGTCTTTTTGATCTAAACATGATTTGGGTCTTTGGTCATGCCCCAATGCAGGACCATCAAGAGTCAATATTTGATTTTGAATGATTTGATCCTAATACCATTTTGTCAACGACCACAAGTTATCATTTTGAGTAAACAAAAGCGTTACCATGTGTTTTTCTTGTTCTGGTCAAAGTTTAGGATATTCTCTTTCTATGAGGTCTTAAAAACATATGGACATTTAAGAAGTGACCAATTTTATTTGATATAAGATATCAAGAAATCTCGAGGTAAGTCTTGCCCCTTCTTTTTCAGTTCGTTGTCTCATTGCTTCCTCATTGCTCACTTATTGGCTTTGGTTTCTATTTATGAGCCTTGTAAAGTTCAAGGACCTCTTCCTGAGGGATTGTATTGTTTGAAAATGTTTTCCTCGTTTCTTTTATTTTAGAAATCAAAGAACGAAGAATTTTTTTTAAGTATTGCCCTATAATTCAAGCACCCAAATAAAGTAAATCATAAACCTAAGTTCACATAATATCAAAAAATAAATTGTTCTATAAATTTTCACAGTTATACTCCTTTGAAAAGTGACAGGACTGGTGGGTTAGCTTTAGGTTGGCTTCCTATTTTCTAAGGTTTCAGCCATCGAGATATCGTCATTTATTTATACGCCCATGTGAACCTTGTGACATGCCCTTCTTTCTCAGCTTGGTATATTAAGTGGATGCAGACAAAATAAAGCAACTAGCATATTCAATTGCTAGACTTTTTGGAACTTTTATATTTCAGTTCTTTGAAATCTTTCATTTGTTCATATTTTGTAGACTCCTTCAGTAGAGACAGTGTCAAAAATATCAGTCTAAATATAAAATTCCTGAGTGCTTGTGTGAAGTTAACTATAACAGGTGTTCCTCGACTACTTTAGTCCATTTTACTGAAACTCCTTATTTAGTAAATTTGATTTAATTTTCCATTATTTGGTTAGTTGAATTCAGCTTTATTGTGTGTGTATGTGTGTGTGTGTGTATTATAATCACCTTTATCAGGCTAGCTGAATCTATTCATAAAGTCGGGGCATTCAACCAATTGTTTTAGAGGAACAACTCAAGCTTTATTGTATACACATTATAATTATGTTCATGGGTATGTCAATTCAATTTCTTAAGCTCATCGAGGAGAACCTGTTATAGTATGGGTGTTGTTGAAGGTCATGAAATCTCATGTTTAAAATTCAATTCCCAAACAGCTTACCTAAACTAAATTCATCTACTTGACTATTTTACCTGAATAGATTAGACTAGTCATCGAATGTCATCAACTAATTAGAAACCAATCAGCTTTGCAATCTCATGTGCAAGATGCCCTATTTTGTTTGCTCCTATACATACCTGAATGCCAAGCCTTTAATTGTCTCCTCATGCGAGAAGAAGGCTAGCTTGTTCCTGCAAGAAAAGGGTAGTATTCGAGTGTATCTTCTGGGGTAAGATTAAGGGTTCTTATTTTATACGGGTTCAGTCTTGTCACTTTGTCAAAGATTTATAACTCCAATTATTTAAAGAAATTTTAATTTAATTGATATTTAGAGAATTTCAAGATTGAAAATTTGATTCAATGCTCGCAATCCTTAAAGTACCATAGGTTCAATCATCAAACATTTTTGCAAAATATTTAGGTAAATAAAGAAAGGAAAAATCTCAAACAATACAATACAAGTGAAATAAGGCTTCATGATGGATAAAATGATATCTTCCTAATTAGGATGTCCCCTTACTCATTAGACATTTGGTGCTCGACCTGATCTTTAGGGTTCTTACAATCTAATGCTTCACTTGCTCATTAAAAGACCATGCCCCTAAATCGACCAGATTCTATAACTTGCTCTTCGGTACCCCATAATTCTTAGTGGCATGTCCCAAGCTTCATATTTATTTCTCTCACTTCCTCTCTAGGTATGAACGAGGTTGCTTTAATTTACCTTCAATATTTTTTTCACGGAGTTCTCCACAAAATACTCCATACTCTAAGATTGATACATGTAATAATGCCTAAATTAAAGTAGTGTGAATGCAAATGTAGATGCAAAATGCAAATGAAAATGGTGTTAATTCCATAAGTGACCACCATAGAACAACTTTCATTTAGATAACAAGGTTTCATTACACCATGTAGTCAAAATAAAATTATGATTCTTCATTTCTTCAATTCCTTTAGTCGTACTCTTCATAGAATCTAACATTGCACCCAAAGTTGTCAGTGTACTTTATGACATTTGATGATACCTGATTCCCTTAAATTATTTGTGGTTGAATTGTGAGATCTTCATTTTTATGAAATGGTCTTCATGACTTCTTGAAGAGTCTTCTCGTCCTTAATCTAATTACATATGTCTCTTGAGTAAACATCTTGGACTTTGCACCTTCAAAGGAAGTCTTCAACCAGCTTCAAATTTCTTCATTTATCGAACGTCTTTCTTTATGGATCGTTTGAATATCTTTGGATCTCCTGGTTTTCACCACATGGCTAATAGTTTCTTGTCTTATTATGAACAGTCTTCTTACTTAGTCAATCACTTGTGAATTAATATCTTTGGATGACTTGAAGATGCACATGCAAGAAAATAAAATCAAAATAAAATAGATATAGAACAAAAATGGGTTAGTAGACATACGATAAACAACAAGATAGTAAGTACTATAATCATCAAATAAAACCTACCCTCACATGTTGACTACCCATATATGGTATAATAAATCCTATCCAAACATGTTTTGTTCCCCCATGCTTTGTTTAAAATGATCTCTAACCTCATGCCATGTAGTTCGGATGCTTATTTGAAAAAAATAGACATAACCGCATAATCTCTAGTTCACATACATTTACTCGAAAAAAACAAAATTAAACTAGAAAAATTAAAGGACTCAAATGAGCTTTTCCTTGTGTACTCCCCTCATGGGACTCTTAAGGTTTGGGGTTGGACTATTCTTATGTTCTGGTTCTATGTTCATTATATGATGGGTTTGATTCTAAAGTAAAAGGTTCTTGAATTGCCCTTGTTGATGCCCCTTGGGATGCCAAACCCTTAATCCTAGCCCATCACAAGCTTTTGGATCGAGTTCAATTCGAGGGGACAAGCCTCCTTATCTCCATACAGAGTTGAAAACCATCACGAGGACCACAAGGCGTGAGCCCCATGAGCAATCCACTATCCCATACGGAGGTGAAAACCACACGAGGGAGAGTTTCTCACTCTTACTTAAATTGGTCGGAACAAGGTTTTAGCTCATGTTATGCAAATGAAGCTATGTAGTGTGTGAGGAAATGGGAAAACAAAACAAACAATGCAAAACAGAATTCTCAAAATCTTGAACATTTATTTAATCTGAAAACATTAGCAAACAAATCAGTACAACTATTTAGTGGTTAATTTAATTATAAACAGAAAATTTATTTAAACCTAACAAGTGAACAAAAGCTAAATTAGAACGAACTTGTAATTTTCATTGCAAATACAATTAATTAATTGACTAACGACTTGATTCTGTTGTCGCCAAGTTGTTGAAACGATTTTTCCTAAAAAATAATTTTAATTTTCAAAATTTATTTTTAAAAGATTTCGTCTTGAATAATTTAGTGACCTTTTAATAATAAAACGTGATTCGATGAGTCGCCACCAATCTTTGATTAGGGTGTGATTGGGCACCCAAAAACCATATTTTTCATTTTAATAAAAATATCAATTTTAGTTACAACAACAAATTTACGGTCCGCGTTACCAAAATTTGAGTTCGAGAGTCGATTACACGTGGGAAAGGATTAGCACCCCCACAGCGCCCTAAATTGGTACCTAGTCGATTAATTAGTTGTCTTTGCAATGAAATTTAATAATTTGAGTTTAATTTCATTTAAGATCCCATGCAAATAATATTCTTTGAATTTTAGGATGAAATACAATAATATTTAATTATTTCTTATCTAGCAGAATTGACCTCTCATACCTTAAAGCAGTAGATTCCTACTCCAATTGAAATAAATATATATTATAATTTCATTCCTAAAGTTCATTAATAATTCCAAATTTAAATGCATAAATAAAAATGAAACAAAAGAAATTTAAGATTTTCCTTTTTAAAACACATTTTTTGAATTTTAAAAGGAAAAACAATAATATTTAATTATTTCTTATCGAGAATAAATTACCTCTTATGTCTTAAAGTTTTCATTTCTTACTTCAATCGAAATAGAGAAAGATTACTATTTCGTTCTAAATTTCAATATTAATTCGAGTGCAATTTATTGTTTGAAATCATATTAAAACATATACAAGAATAAAATAAAAGTTCAATATTTACAACAAACAAATATGATTAATTAATTATCTTACCAACCATTAATGAGAATAAGGATTCCCAATTATTTAAATACATCAAGGAGAGACCTTAGATTCGATTTAACAGTCTTTTCTCGGTGAATTTAATTAAAAGAACATGGTCTTTTTCTCAATCCCCAAATTTTAATGTAATCAATTTTATTAGTTTCACTTGGTAGGATACCCTTTTATTTTAAGAATATTGAAAGTGACCTCTTATTCTTTAAGACATACACTTCCCTTAATCTCAAAACAAACGGATAATCCTTTAGTTAAATTATTTGAATCGAGTCGATAAATGCTTATGAGGATACCATGCAATTAAATCCTAAACATATATTTAACAAAATACACAAATATTTCATAATATCAATATATATTTTATATACAGACAATATTGCATTACAAATATAGGACTAAATAATAAAATTGAAAATTTTAGTGTCACACCAGCAAATCAAATAAATAACATAACATATAATACAATAATTATACATTACAATCACTAATAGTGTAATAAACCCATATATTTAGGACCAAAATGAACATATTTAACATTATGTGCTAAGATTATAATAAAATAAATAAATAAGCTATAGGGACCAAATTAAAATAAAAAAGGAATTACATGATTAAATTAAATTAAATAAAAAACATATCGGTGACAAAAATATAAAAACACATCGAAATTATAGGGCTAAATAATAATTAGTCATTTTTACAAGCCTAAAATACACTAATAAATAAATAATGCAAAAATTGCAAAATGAGTCCATCAAATTAAAATTAAAATAAAGAATCACTGCAAGTGACCAAAATGCAAAAACATGCTAATCTAGGGGACCTAATCGTGATTATACCAATCAATATATAGCAGGAGTAAAAAAGTGGTAAATAACAGATTTGGCCCTCTCAGGTGACCAAAGTTAAAAAAACACGCTAAAACTAAAGGGATCTAAGCGTGAATAACCCAAATACTCCTATATAAAACATACTTCTCTTTTTTTTCACCCATTCTTAAAAAAACTCAAAAAATCTCTCCCCAACTCTCTCTCCCTCTCTCGGCCAGCCCCTGCCGGTACCTCCCCCGCCGCTCTAGCCACCGCCCATGGTGGTCGGAAATCCCAACCGAATCCAAAAAAAATTACTAAGTTCTAGGGCCTAAATCTCCTAACCAAAATCCTAAATACCCAAAAATAATCACCCTTCGACTCCTCTATCTCCGACCACCATACCGACGAACAATCCCTGGTTTGACTCCCCTCTCATGTAACTATTCAATTCCCTTACTCTCTTTTTTTAAACTAAAAAATATTTACCTTGAATTTTTTTTCTTTATTACTTCGAATCTGAAGGAAAAATACCCCTTTTTTACATTGGTTTTCGAGCACTCCAATCGGGGGCTATTACAAGTTGCTTTCGAGTTTTTATAACCCATGTTTACAAGCTTTTCTTAAAATAAAAGTGTCTCCTTTTCAAATCTGATTTTTGTTTGCTTGTTTGGTGATGAGGAGCATGGTGGTGGCTAGGGATGTAAAATCGGGTAATCGTTCAGGTTTCAGTTGGATCCTGTCAGGTCGGGTAAAATCGGATACAGGTCAAGTCAGGTAAATTTGATTCTTTGACTTGGATCAGGTCTGGTCTAGGTCAAAACAAGTCAGGTCATATTCAGGTTGATTTGACACCAAGTACAGTTCGGGTTCAGGTTGGGTTACTTTCAGTTCGGATCGATGTCAGTTCAGGTCTGGAGCAGTTAAAGACCATGTTAATTTAGGTTCGGATAGACTTAAGGCGGATCTCGTTCAGATTGGGTCACGTCATTGGCCGATAAAATTCAGGTCGGATCTCTATCATATACGAATTGAGTTCAAATCGGGTCAATTTTTATTTTTGGATTAATTATTTTCTTGTTTCATGAACATTGAATTGCAATTTGTAATTGTATATGATTTAGAGTAAATTACTAAGAATATAAATAATCATGGATCAATTTTACGAAAAATAAAAATTTAAGAACTAATTGAACAAATATGAAATTACAAGTAAAAATTTGAATAAATTTAAACAACACGCATTGATGAGGGACCAAATCGAAATAATTTTAAAATGTGAGGTTGAAATTAATACAAAAAAGTACTAAATTATACCCATTTAAAAAGTTATGGGCCAATTAAAAAATATAAATAAATAATAAGTATGGGTCAATTTCATATGCAAATATAATTTTAAGGACTAAATTGAACAAATATGAAATTACAAATAAAAATTTAAATACATTAAACAACATAAAGGGATCAAATCAAAATAATTGTAAAATGTGAAGAAAATCTGTAAAATGGACTAAATTGCATTCATTTCAAAAGTTGAGAAAAAATTGAAACAACTATAATATATATATTATATAATAATATAATATATATAACCTGTATAGTTTATATTTATATATTTTATATGATCTAGATATATTATGTATAAACTATATATACCATGAACTATATATAAACTACATAGTTTATTAATATAAATTATATAGTTTATATATAAATTATATATGAATTATATATAAACTATACAACTTATATTTATATATTATGTATAATTATAAATAATATATACTATGTATAAATTATATAGTTTATTAATATAAACTATATAGTTTATATATAAATAATATATATGGTTTAGGGTTAATTTATGAAATTATATATAAACTATATATAAACAATATATACTAACTTATACTATATGTAAACTATATATACTATATAGTTTACATATGAACTATATATACTATATAGTTTACCTATGAACTATATGTATAAACTATATATATATATAAACTGTATAATATATATAGTTTAGTAGTTTACATATGAACGATATATATAAACTATATAGTTTATTAATGAACTATATAAATTATTTATATAGTATATACTACATATATAAATTATATATATAAACTATATATACTATATAGTTTACATATGAACTATATATATAAACTATAATTTATATATAAACTATATACTATAGTTGATATTTATATACTATATAATATATATAGTTTACATTATTACATATGAACTATATATATATAATATATAAACTATATAGTTTACATATGAACTTTATATATAGTTTATTAATGAACTATATAAACTATTTATATAGTATATGATATATATATAAACTATAGTTTATATTTATATACTACATAATATAGTTGATATTTATATACTATATATTATATATATAAACTATATATACTATACAGTATAGTTTACATATGAACTATATATAAAAACTATAATATAAACTATATAAACTATAGTTTATATATAAACTATATACTATAGTTTATATTTATATACTATATACTATAGTTGATATTTATATACTATATAATATAATTTATACTTATATAATTTATACTATATAAATTCAAAGTATATATTATATTTATGATTATTATGTAGTTGAATACATTAATTAATAAATTATTTATATAGTATATATTACATACGTAGTTTATATATACTATATAGTTTACATATGAACTATATATAAAAACTATGTATATAAAATTTATGGCATATATAAATTATATATTATATAGTTCATTACTATATTTATATATAGTATATATAAACTATATGGTATATATAAACTATATAGTTCATTAGTATATATAAACTATATAAACTATAAAAATTATATATTATATAGTTCATTAGTATATATAACCTATATATTAATTTATTAATATAAACTATATATTAATTTATTAATATAAACATATATATAATTGAAAGAATTAGAAAATATATAAGAATCATATTGAACAAATTTTAAATATGAAGCTTAAATCAATAAATTGCAAGAATGAAGCTTAAATTAATAAATTGCAAGAATGAAGCTTAAATTAATACATTGCATCATTAAATTTGGACTAAATTAAACAAATTTAAAACTAGGAGACAACACTACAATGCCAAATGTAGTTAAAAAAAACATGATGGTCAAAACCCAAACCCAAAACCCAAACGAACCCGTATAAAAGGCAAAAAATTTCCATTTTCAGCCATTTTCCTTTCTTTTCTCATTTTTTTATTTTGTTGTCTCTCTAACTCTCTGATTCTCTCAAAATTCTCTGACTTCTCTCTATAAATTCATTTGTGTTCATCTTTTTTCATCTGTGTTCATCCCAAAAACCCTCCTTTGATCTTCACAAATACTAAAACCCAAACCATTTCGTGTTTTTTCAATCAAACACCCAAAACTTCAACCATTGTTCATCTGTGTTCATCCCAAAAACCCTCCTTTGATCTTCACAAACACCAAAACCTAAACCATTTCATGTTTTTTTTCCGATCAAACGCCCAAAAATTTAACTCTTGTTCATCAGTGTCCATCTGTGTTCATCCGTGTTCTTCCCCAAACCATTATTTGATATTCACAAACACCAAAACCTAAATCCATTCCTTTTTTTATCAAACACCCAAAAATTAAACCCTTGGTCATCAGTGTTCATTCGTGTTCTTCCCCAAACCCTTACAAACACCCAAAACTTAAAACCAACTTGTTTTTTTTTTATCAAACACCAAACCTAAACATTAGTTCATCCTTGTTCATCCCAAAACCCTTCTTTGATCCTTAAAACACCAAAAATCGAAACTCAAACTGTTTGTTTAGATCAAACCCACCACTGTTCATCTTTTCTAGCCCTAACCAGAACCTAAACCTGAACCCAAACCCAAACCCAAAATCAAACCCGAATCCAAACCTGAATCCAAATTATTCAAAACCTTTATTTTTTTCTACGGTTTCATGGATAGTTTGTCTTACGAGTTGAATTATCTAGGTATTTTTCATTCTTTTTTTCCTTTTTTATTTTTATTTTAATATTCTAATTAATATATTTTTTATGTTTTGTAGGAGAAAACCCAACAGATCAGAATGAAGAACATTTTGAAAGAGGTAAACTGCCCATTCATTTTTTGTATATGTTATATATATATATATATATATATTTAAAAAATTTAATTTTTGTATACTAACCCTGGTTTTTTTTTTTGCAAGGTGATGTAAATGATCTACTATTAGAAGCAGTTGATATCAATAAATCATCTAAGAGGAAGGCTAAATGTTCAGCCGAGTTCGGGAGAAGAACTTCTCCTGTTTGGGAGCATTACACCTTCATCAAATCTGTCAATGGTTTTGTTTATGCCGAGTGTAAGTATTGCAAAAATAAAAGGTATAAAGCTAATTCTTATATTGGTACATCTAACCCTAGAAGGCATACTGAGAAATGTCAATCTTATAAGGAATATCTTGCTAAAAATCCTACTTTGGTAAGTTTTTTTTATCAAAACAAATATTGTGAATTGTTTGTTAAGGCTATCTGTGTCATGGTTATGCATATAGTATTATTGAGCATGAAATACTTAGGGATTTGCATCGTTACCTTAATTCTTCTGTTAAGGATATATCTAGGTATACTTTTACTAAGTATTGCATGTTGGAGCATGAAAAGCATAAAAAATTTCTACTTGATTCAAAGCATTCTGTTTCAAGTGTTTGTTTTACATGTGATGGTTAGTCTGCCTGCAGTTCACGTTCTTATTTTGGTCTGCCTGCAGTTCACATTTACCATTACACTTGATAATGCTTCTACAAATGATAAAATGGTCAGGAGACTGAAAGATGATTTGAATGTCATTTCGCATCTTCCCTGCAATGGTAAGTACTTCCATATAAGGTGTGTTGCCCACATTTTGAACTTGATAGTTCAAAAAGGTTTGAAGGTAATTGATTCTTCAGTTATTAAACTACGTGAGATTGTTAAGTTTATTGAATCTTCTAACTCTAGACTTTGTGCATTTGAATTAGTTGTTAAAGAATGTGATTCTTCTTTCTCTGGTAACTTGATGATTAATAGGGCACTTGAGGCTAGATTAGCAATTAAATTGTTCGTTAATAGGAAAAATGAGTTGGAATTCAATACTAATCATGAGTGGGAAATTGTTCAAACAATCTACGATTTTCTTGAGCCTTTTTATGAAATTAATACTTTGTTCTCTGGTTCTAAGTATCCCACTTCTAACTTGTATTTGGCTAACGTTGTTGCAATTGAAATATTATTGTGTGATGCTCATAATGATCCCTGTGAAGGTATTTCTACAATGGCAGGACCCATGTTTGAACTATATGAGAAATATTGGTTTGATCACTCAATTATTCTATGTTTTGCTATTTTACTTGATCCTCGATATAAATTACAACTTTTGAAAGAGTTGTACAATGTTCTTTATGTTAAGGATGAGGTTCAACGGAGGGTAAGTCTCATTTATAATGAGTTTCTTGAGTTATATGTATTTTATTCAAAAAAAAATACACCTTATGGTTCTTCCTCTTCTTGTTCTGTCCAAAGTTACACATCCTTAGGCAGAAGTGACTCAATTTCCAATCAGCCTCGAACATTTCAAAAATCATATCTATTTCAGGTTAGTTATTATAATTTCGAGTTGAATTTTATCTTATTTATTTTCTGTTTTCATTTACTAATTTTTGTCTTTTATTTTTCAGAATTTTGATGCCAATGTAGCTGCTTCAAGGAGTGGACGATCTGATGTTGATTCTTACATCAGTTTGCCCCTTTTCCCTCATACTGGAGAATCTGACTTTGATATTTTGGATTATTGGAAAAATCAAAGTATTTCATATTCGGTACTTTCTCGCATGGCGAGAGATATATTGGCTATTCCAATTACTTGAGTTGCATCTGAATCATCCTTTAGTATGGGGTCGAATTTTGAATAAATTAAGAGCTAAACTCTTACCTAAAAATGTTGAGGTTTTTGTAACAACCTGTAATTGGTTGTATGGTTTTGAGTCGGAGGATAAGGATGAAGAATACCTTACTGTGGTTAATGAGTCTTCTATGTAAAGGTATGTCAAATTGTTTTTTTATGTTAATGTCATTAATATTTCAAATTGTTTATTAATTATTTTAATTTTCCTTTTAATTTTTTAGGGTGTCTAACGGTCAGTGAAACCATTGGAATTGGAAATTATGTCTTGTTTTTTCCCTTCAGGTAACTTAATATTTTATATTTATTATGTTTATTTAATGAAAGTTTCAAATAATTCATTAATAATTCTATTTTTTTTGTAGGGTGCCTTACAACAAGCAATAGTTGGTGCTTGATTCTGCTTGATATTACTTGATTCTGTTTATATTATTTTCTTATGTTTGATATTGCTTGATTCTACTTGATATTTGTAAGGGATTGGTAAAGTCATAAATGTTTGGCACTGTTGGCCATCGAATTCCCTTTGGCTTTACCATTGATTGTATGCTTTCTGAATGCATGATGCTTGCTGAATTGATGCAATGATGCTTGTTGAATTGATGCAATGATGCTTGTTGAATTGATGCAATGATGTTTGCTGAATTGATATAGTGATGTTTGTCGGTTGTGTTGTATGTTACTCACTGATGCCTTGTAAATTATTGTTGTTGGTCTGACTTAAATCAATTTTTGTACCTTGTAAATTCTTATCTAAATAGTTACTCATGTTAAATTATGTTGGTGGCATTTTGACTTTTAAAGCTAGAAAGTTGCCCATAATTAAACATGTTGGCAGCATTTAGGTATAAAGGCTCAATGATGAAATTTCTAGTAGTAAAGTTAGGCTTTTATCCTTTAAAACCATAGCTATAAGATATGAGAGCATTTATTTTAACAAAAATTTATTTTGTTTAGTTGATTTTATTGTAATTTTAGTGTATTAAAGTGTAATAAAATTTATTTATTCATTTATAAATTTTTTTGTTTTAGTATTTGTTATGTTATTCAAGTTTCAAATCTTTAATAAGTTCATCATTTCATCTTATATATATTTATTTTAAAATTTTAATTTAAATTATACTTAAATTATTAATCAATTTTCACATTAAAAGTAAATCAGATTTATGAATATTTTAACTCAATTTATATAATCTAATAAAATCATGTTCAATAAGACAATAACTAAATTTAATTTAATGATTATAAATAAAATTTATAATATAAGAATTACAAATAATATAAAGAATTGGAATTAATATAAAAAACTAAAACCAAATTTAAAAACTAAATTTATAATATACAAATTATAATTAATATAAAAAACTAAATTTCAAAAAGTAATCATATGAAATTAATTATCATAAGTTCATTATAAATTTAAAATAACATAATTATATTAATTGTAACTTATTACTTATAAGTCAAGTAAATATCAAGTCATGTAAATATCAGATCAATTTAACAAGTCGAATCATTTACAGGTTGAGTCAATTACAAGTCAAGTTGAAAATAGGTCGAGTAATACCAGTTATTTACTAGGTTAATCTTGGATTAGGGTTCATATCAGTCGAATTCAGTTTGGGTTCGGGTATCATAATTTCGGTTCAATTCGGGTTCAGGTCATTCTCAAGTTGGGTGCAGGTAGGGTTCAGATCTACAATTTCAAGATCCAACTTGGGTTCAAATCAACACCAGTTCTGACTCGAGTCGGTTTCGAATCACCACAACGCAAGTCAAACACAGTTTTGACTCGAGTCAATTTCAGTCAGTTTTACAGGTCGGGTCAGCTTTTTACACCCCTAGTGGTGGCGTGGAGTGTTGGTGTAGCAACAGTAACCTGGCGTAGAGGCTACTGGAGCTTGTTGATGGCAGCAACAGTAACTGGGGCTTTGAATGCCCCAGATATTAAGGGATACACGTTCCCTTCTCTTTTTTATTATTATTTTTATTATTTATTTTTTTATTATTATTATTTTATCATGGGTAAAATTATTGATTACATGGGTGCTAATATTTCCTAATACATAATCGACTCTTGAACCCGTTTTCTAATTTCGCAAACCAAAACTGGTATTTTAGTAAAATCAAATTGTCATTAAAATTACCTGATTTTATATGGTTCAATCTCAATTTAAAAATGGTTGGTGACGACTCTCATATTTTTTAAAGCCAGTCGGACCTAAGGCTTAAGGATTGATCCAACATACATGTACAATTTTATTTAAATTTCTATGCATAAACCAAGTAACCTCAATGGTAAAAAAATTGTTATTATTTTTTGAGGTCATTAGTTTGAGCATTATAAATTTGATGGGTATGGATGTTCAATTTCAAATGATTTAGAATTATTTTTGAACATATATTATATTTTATTGAACTCAAATTAATCAAACAAATACATTTAAATTTTTTAATTTAATATTCATTTTAGATTTCATTAATTAATTGTCTAAAAATATTAAATTAATATATAAATCATTTAAATAATGATTTGTTGATTAAATATTTATTTTAGATTCTATTACATTTTAATTCAAAAATTTTAAATTAGTTTTCAAACGACTTATATCAAATCATGATTTCTTAAATTAATATTTTACTTTGGAACCAATTAAAACTTTCCAAAGTTATTAAATTAATCGGTAAAGTACACAAATGGTCTCTCGACTATAGGATGCTACTTTGTTGAGTCCTCTGACTATTTAAATTTACAAAATGGTCATTTTACTATTCAAATATTCCAAACTCGTCCTTTTCATTAAAAAATTAGTGTCTATTTGAAGTGGACATTAACATGTTCACTAATATATGATAAAATATTATCTCGGAATTGTTTTAGTTGTACTTTGTAGATTGAATATCTGTTTACATTATATCGGCGAGCTAGTGCTTGAAATATTATGTTGGCGAGTCAATGCTTAAAAGTAACGGTGATGCCAGTAAACATTATTAAAATATAATTTTATCATATCTCGGTCAGCAGGTTAATATCTAGCTCAGAAAGGTGTCAATTTTAACGGAAAAGGACGGTTTTAGAATATAAATAGTCAGGTAATCATTTCGTAATTTTTAATAGTCAAGAAACTCAACAAAACATCTTATAGTCGAAGGACCATTTTATAACTTTTAATAGTTAAATGACTCAACAAAGTAACACCCTATAGTGAGGGATCATTTGTATACTTTACCATAAATTAATTTCTAATTCATTTTAATTCCTTCAAGAAAATACATTTACTTAAATTCAATATAAAATAAGTTATTTTTATAATACAAAATATTTATTTTTATTTATAATTTAAAATCAAAATATTATCTAAGATATAATATCATTTATAAAATGGTTTAAACTAATATTCATTCAAATAACTAATATGTTATTATTATTTTTAAACTCAATAAAAATATTATATTTATAATTGAATATTAAACATCAAATTTATAATTTTAATCGGTACTAAAACTTGTAATGAAAATTTATTTTTCTTATCAAATAGTCACCTTACAAGTTTTTCGAGCCTAATCAAAAAAAATATTGTAAACTCAAAACCGTCTTAAAAGTTGAATTCGAGTTTAATTATCATCCCTAAATGGTAATTGAATTCAAATGAAATTGAGCATAAATGATGGGATTGATTAAAAAAAAGATACATTTTTTACAAGAATATATCAATAATTCTATATTTATTTTATTTAACTTATACCAACTCAACCCTAATTAACCCAAAGATCCAATTTTGACATGAACAAAAAATGACTGATCTGATATTTATTCAAAATTGACCCAACTCGAAAAACGATTAACCAGATATTGATCCGATCTAAAAATCAATCGATCTTATATTCATCTGAATCGAAAATCAACTGATGTGATATTAACATCACTCGAACCCGACCCAACTTGTCTTATCATAGACCATAACTCAATCCAAATCAAGTCTAAACCCAAAATGACCCGACTCAACTTATCTTATCATAGACCATAACTCAATCCAAATCAAGTCTAACCTCTACTTAATCCTTTTTTTTAATTAAGTTTCATTTACTTGATAGCTGAATATTAATTTTTCAGTTTTCAAATAATACTAAATTCAACGTCCCACTCCCAATTCTGTGATCATATTAAATTCTTTATTTTGCTTCCCACTAAAATTTGTTCCTATATGTTTCTTCTTTATTTTCGTGACCATCTCCATAAATTACGAATAATATTAGATGCCTTATTCTATTAGTTTTATGTTCTTTCGTAACATAATGACAAATCCTTCAAATTTATACTACTACAATTCTTCAAAATGCTAATCAATTTCGACACATCTCTGGTGAACAATATATGAAACGTATTAAATATTTATATCAATTATAATAATTTAAATGCCATTAACATACAAAACAAATATAACTTTGGATGATTATGCATTTTTCCCTTGTAAAATTGGGGCCAAAAAAAGGTGAGGATAGCTAATCCTTTAAAATGGTTCCCCACCTTTACTGTCCTTTCGTGTGTGTTTTTTTTAGTTCCAAGAAAAATACATAATAATATATCGTAGTAAGCAAAAGCAAAAGGTAGAGTATCTCTTAAATATTTATAGTTTGTGTTCTATTTGTTTTATTTTTTAAATGTCCATAAAATTATGTCAAGTTAATAATCGTTGAATATAAGTTGATTCATTCATATATGTGTATCATACTATATTTGTATAGGGATGGCAAACGGGTACAGTTTTGTGGATTTCACACCGCATCCGCTCTAAATGGAGTGGGGATTGTTATAATTTTAGCGGGTAGTGGACGGGTGTGGATTTATAAAGTGGTACCCGTCGTGGGTGGTGGGCAGGTAATGGGTTTGAGACATTACTCGCCCCGCATCCGCCCGCCCCACATCCGCCCGCCCAGCTAAATATCTATTAAATTTTGGACCATTATGAATTTAGGTGTAATTTTAGAGACTAATTTATAAATTTTAATATTATATAATATATAACATATAATTTAACCAAATATTAAGGATATTTAGTCTTTAATTTGGTCTTTAATTAGGGAAATATCCGTCTCTTTGATTAAACTCATAATCCCACTAACCACGTCACTTTCTATGTTCTTTAGCCCATGCTACCCATCCAAACACAAATTAGCCGTCCTATAAGCATTAACATCAAAAGCAGTAGTTTTCATGTTCTTTAACCCCTCAAAACCCATATTAGGCGCACTATGAGCATTAACATCGAAAGCAATACAACAATCCAGCTCTACGACTACATGCTCCCTACAATCTGTCTCCATAACATTCGTAGAGCCACTCCTTTGACAAATTGAAGCATGCGCTGCTACCCCATCACGAACTGTCTAGGAACCAACTCCAACATCCCATTAGTTTGCTGTCAGGCGAGTCTAGATGGGTATGTCGCTAGTGGGTAGTGGGTGTGAGAATGGATTTGAAAATGTACCCGCATGGGCAGGTGTGAATTTGAAAATTTGTACCCATCATGGGTGGTAAGCGGGTGGTAGATTGAAAAATATTAGGTGGGTATGGGGATGAGAGAGGGGGTATATGCACCCGACCCGCCTGTTTTCCATCCCTATATTTGTATCATACTTTATTTATCATGTTTGTATTATTTCTAATATTATTAAATATATATGGATTAAAATCCATTTATACTGTGTAAAATTCTTTTAATTTTACACAGATTTATGACCATTGAATGAATGAAAATAGATAACTGAGATTAACTTCTTCTTTTTCCCCGTAAATATCTTTTTTTTTTCCTATTGTTAAACTCAATAGTCTATTTTTACTCATCTAACAGTCATAAATCTATGTAAAACTAAAATAATTTTACACAATCTAATTGGATGATCTCTCTCTCTCTCTCTCTCTCTCTCTCTATATATATATATATATATATATAGGACCGTTGGATGAGTGAAAATAGATAGCTAAGATTGACTCATTATTTTTTTCCAGTGAATATCTTCTCATTTCTTATTATTGATCTCGGTCGTCTTTTTTCACTCATCTAATAATCTTAGATTTGTGTAAAAAGAAATTATCCCTATATATATATATATATATATATATATTAAAGATGTTGAACATTGAATTTGACCAACTTGATGATGATGGAGAGGCATAATTGAAATGAAAACATTATATATAGAGAGGTCAAAAGCATGATTGAGTGCATTTGAGGTAAACAAAAGTTATAGTATATGAAAAATAAAGATGGAAGGGAAAGTTTGACCAACTTGAACAATAAGTCAATGAGTAGAAAGAAAGCACGGTAGGTGATAGTCACATCTGCAACGCTTTTGTGTGCTTATAGTCCCACAAATGATCCGCATGCCTGAAACCTGAGCATCTATTTTTATATATATAACAACTTCCCATCGGTAATTAAGATAAACGCTCCCTCATTAGTGAATGTAAGAGCTGTTCCAGAATCAAGTTTAGAAGAAACAATTCATGTTGTTGTCTAAAAAACCAAATTACAAATGGCCAACGTAATGCATATCAAGTATAAACTACAAACTAACCAGATGTTTTGTCCCCTCCAAAACCGGACTTCAGATATCCTGTTTGATGGAGATGACTAACATCACCCCATGATTTTATGGCCCATTCCTCGTCAGACAAGTGAAATATGTTTACTGATGTATTAAGCACCTTCCCTCCCGACTTTCCATTTGGGCAAGCCCGCTGGTAGAGTGATCTAATGACACCGCCATGTGAAACCACAACAACTCGCTCCCCTATCACAGAGACAGAAACAGTTCAGATATTTGAACCTAAACTATATTATCTCATACTGCGGGGATATCGAAAGGCAAATGAGCAAATAAAGTAGATCAAAGACTTGTACAGTTCAGAAATTTACAGAAGCAACATCTGGATATTAGGTGTAATGGTATGTACTGAAGTTTGAATGAGTACTAAAAATTACAGAAACAGTCCATAAACCATATCATTTTCACCTATGATTCAAGAGTTCCCTTTGACAAATTATACAGCATACCTTTATGCTTCTTGCCAATTCTCTGCAATGAAGATGTGCAGCGCTGAAAGAGCTGGTCTAGGCTTTCTCCACCACCCTGAATATTAAGTGAATCAGATTAGGCATTGAATACACACACACACACACACACACATATATATATATGTAATATCCGGGAGAGGATGGTAGACGCAAAATCAAGAAAACAAGAAATAGATTCAATTTGATCCATTACATTGTTAGCATGCTATCAAAACTTGGACCTATGGTCAGGAACAGAAGTTGTTATGTTAACTTAAAGAATTATATGTTATAGAGTCATGCTTCAAATGATTATTACTTGAACATAATTTAGCAAATTATACACAACATTAAAACCCAAAGCCAGAGATTGTCTAGCCAACAGATTACTGATTTAAATAGAGAATATGTGCTAATTATATATATATATAAAACTACCTAAGCAAAGACTTTCTTTCAAGATTCACAAATGTTATCTTTCAAGTTCAAACCAGTACCAACTTACTGGTATATCTTGATCTGTCCTGTGTGATAAAAAGGCCTTGTGAGCTTTGGGACTAAGTTTGGCTGCTTCACGAAATACAAGGCCTTGGAGATCTCCTAAATTCCTTTCCCTTAGGTCTGGGTCTGTTATAACCTGGTTTGCAACCAATAGAAAAGATAAAAGTCCGACATATAATGCCAAACTCTTCCAAGCTCTAGCCAACCTCTATATCATGAAAAAATTGAAACACAATTCTATGCAACTGCCTTTACAACCCCAAAACATATATTTTAACGGAACCACAATAGTTATTGCTTCGAGATTTATACCTCTAACCCACCACATCTAGCTGCGATTGTCTCAGCTGTCACAAGGGCTCGCTTTAAATCAGATGAATATACAGCGGATATCTTAGGCTCCTTTGATAATCGATCAGCCACCTACAGGTGAGAGGCAGGGGACAATGAATGAGCTTAAGGCATCAAAATCAGTCAAGAAAAGTCGTATAAGAAAAAAATTTACAAGTAAATAACATACTAACACTGCTTGCTGTTTCCCAGCTTCATTTAGTTCCACATCCAGATGACCCTATCAAAAGAAAAATTAAGCTAATCAAAGTAGCAAGATACATTGATACATTAACCAAGGCATCCACAGAATAAGAGACGGTATCTGTACAAATCAAACTATGAAATTTGCAGCATCAGCACGTATAAGAAGTAAACTCAAATGATTCAGGAACCTGATTTTATTATTTGTTTTTATGATATAATCTGTCCAAGAAACTTGTCCAAGATTTATCAAACTATGATCAGTATAACAAGCATGAGAATGTAACTGACGGAGCATTGTTGTTCATAATCTTTCATTCTACCATATGACTTTTATATATAATACAGATAATAAATCATACAAATTTAAGCATTTCTTCTATTCATGTGAAATATAACTGACCTAGGCTTCTATGAAGAAGATAAATAACAAGTTCTTTTCTTTCCTATTTGATCAAATTCTGAAATCCCTAATTTTTAGCACCACATAAAATGTGCAACATTTACTTCATATTCAGAATCTGAAAACAAATTGTTACAATCTTACAACATAAAATAAGAATTATTAGTGAATGATAACTCAAACTAGCAAAACAAGATTAAAATCAGTAATCCAAATTAACAAATAGCTCATAGCTCAAGCGCACGCCATATCCCTAAATATTCCGATGGCTCCCAGACAACAATTTCGATTTTTGACTTTTATGTGCAATCCCAAATTTCAAAACATATCAAAATGATTAAAAATATTTTCTGAATAATGTA
This sequence comes from Hibiscus syriacus, assembly GCF_006381635.1. NCBI lineage: Eukaryota > Viridiplantae > Streptophyta > Magnoliopsida > Malvales > Malvaceae > Hibiscus > Hibiscus syriacus. The sequence goes on along the minus strand of NW_024063533.1, from coordinate 6,556,818 downwards.
AATATTCTCGAGAAATTCAAACCTGAATTCTTCTATCCGCGTTCCACTCCGTTTCTCCATGTCGCACCACCACAATCTCAGCATAAGATCCATCCATGCAGCTGTAATTGTAATATAACACAAATTTATTAAACCAAAGAGAGAAAAAGAAAAGTCTCGTTTCTTTAGATTCCGATTCGAGAAGAATGAGTTTCACCTAGAGTTAGAATCAGACATGGAAAGCGAGTGGGGCGGGTTGACAAGGTGAGTTGAGTGGCGAGTTAAGGAAAATCTTTGTTTGGATAGGTTACAGCGGATGAGAGATTTTATAGGTGCAGGAAATTTCACGGACACTGCAATCGTAACTGACCCAGAGAATCATGGAGAAAAAGACCACCTGCTAAACTGCTCTGAGTGCGCACAACGCTCAACTTTGAATATCCCATTTTTTTAGTTGAGTTCTCAGATTTTAAAAAGAGAAAATAACTTCAGTGACCAAAAATTCCATATAATATACGATTTTAACCAATTTTTTCCGGATTTGCCAAAATGACCAACAAAATCACAATGCGATCGCTAATTCGCAACGCGATCTCCATTATCGCAAATTCGCGTTGCATTTTCGCAATGCGATAGTTGAAAATCGCGTTGCGATGGTCTACAGTATCGTTGCGATTTTCCCAATTCGCAATGCGAATAAGTAAATCGCAACGCGAATTGGGAAATTCGCAATGCGAATAAGTAAATCGCAACGCGAATTGGGAAAATCGCAATGCGATACTGACTATCGCAATGCGATAATAAAAAATCGCAACGAGATACTTACTTTCGCAACACGATACTGACTTTCGCAACGCGATTTACATAGCGCCATTCGTATTAACGCGTATTTTTTTTTCAAATTCCAAACACGTATTTTTTCTTAATAAATCGGAAAATGAACCGTCCACAGTAATCGCAACTCATAACCTCAAACCCAAAAACACAACACTCAGTCACATCTCCATCTCTCACTCTCTACGGCAAAATCCGTCCCCATCTCCGAAGATTTCCGTCCCCATCGCCGGCGAAATCCCTCACAACCATTCACAGTCAAAAATCCCTCACAATCATTCAGAAATGGAAAATCAACCTCCGAGGGTTAGTTTTTTTTATTTTTATTTTGAAATTTTTGCATTATTTTAGGTTTTTCATATTGAGATTGATGATAAGTTTACTGGTAATTTCAATAATAGATTAACCATTTCACTTAGATTTCTTATTAAATTCATTCGATTGCTGTCAATACTGCTAAACTGTTTAGCCTGTGAAGTTAGTATTTGTCTTTGCTTTGTCTTTTGGTTGAAGTAATGCAGAAGAAGAATAGTTTCGAGAATGAGAATCGCAACGCGGAAATGACTATCGCAACGAGATAATCGCAACGCGAAATAAAAATCGCAACGCGAAACCAAAATCGCATTGCGATTTTCATTTCGCGTTGCGATTTTCATCTCGCGTTGCGATTTTAATTTCGCGGTTGCGATTTTCATTTCGCGTTGCGATTGTCTGGTCGCGATAGTCATTTCGCGTTGCGATTCTCTCGTTGCGATAGTCATTTCCGCGTTGCGATTCTCATTATCTCGTTGCGATTTTCATTTCAAGCAAAAGACAGAAACAGTGTTGCAAATTTTAGTTTCAAGAATAAACTACTATTTATGTTTATTGTTTTGTTTTTGGTATATCTTGACAGTGTAATTTTTGGTATATCTAACTTGGTATGTTTATTGTTTTTTTGTAGAAATTTTTTTCGGCTTCATTGACATTAAGGAATAAAGTTAGCCTAGCCACTACAATTGCTTCGAAGCTTTCACCTGCACAAAGAAAATTGTTTGAAGAAACCTGCTTCGGGCCATGGCTGAGAGTACAGCATCCGGGTGGAGATGCTAGTTTGACCCATTTGTGGCTTCAGACCATGACTAGCGATCTACCGACAGTATACAACGTGGTGAGGAAGAGATATGGTTTCATTTTCCACCGGCGTATACTTGTTTTGGGCGGAAGGAGTTCTGCTTAATCACTGGTCTACGATTCGGACACGATGATGTAGGCCGGTACACTCGTCATATCACCCGCCCATCATGGTTATCCAGGGTTTTTCCTGATGAGTCAATAGAGAAACCGAACTTACACGTCGACGACATGAAGAAATTGTTTAATAAGAAAGATGGTTTTACTCGGATGAATGACGTCGATGTTGTCCGAGTATGCCTTCTACTACTTTTGTATGCCGGCTTTCTAGGCAGAGAGGCCAGACAACCTATTCCTCAGGAGCTAATATTATTGGTAGAGGACCTAAATGCATGGAATCTGTTTCCGTGGGGTTCGTATATATGGAAAGCTACCTGGACTAAGTTATCGTCTGCCTTTGATGACCGCAAAAGTTTGCGGGGCGATGGGTCGAAATACACTTTGTCAGGCTTTGTTTGGGCCTTTAAGGTAAGAATTTCTATAATGTTTTCAAAATTATAATTAATTATTTAACAATTACTAATGTTTGTTATTATATTGTTTGTAGATTTGGATATTCGAGGCTTTCCCCAGCATGCGGACATATGCATTAAAATCCTCAGATGATATTCCTAGGGCTATTTCCTGGAAGAGGAAACGTATGTTGGATTGGGAAGACTTAATACCATATGCGACAATAAATAATGTAAGTTAACACAAATACTATCATATATAAACAAGTTATTATAGTAACGTTTAACTTTGTTTTAGTTTTTATTATTAGGAGGCCAACACTCCATTAATGAGACTGACACCCACGGAGGCTGAGCTTGCCACTGATTGGTGGCAAGCTAGTCAGCGTTTTTTTGATGGCACGAATGATGAGCAGCCTCCACTTCCTCCACTTCGAGAGCCATCACCTCACCCAGAGCCATCACCTGATCGACCCGACTATACACCTCTACAACGAGAGCCATCACCTATCCCGTCACATCATCGAGTCTCTTCTCCACCATCACCTCATGATAGGCGACCGACAAAGATGCCACGACTTCTATCTCCCTGTTCTCCACCTCCACGGGATGAGTCAAGGGAGTTACGTGATGAGGTCAATGCCTTGCGTGAGGAGATCGGTACTCTACGCGATAACGATGGTGCATGGCGTGTGGAGGTGTCTACTTTACGTGGTGAGGTTGCTGCTCTACGTGAGATGGTAGTATCATTGCAGAATGAGGTTCATACTCTACGCAACGAGGTAAGTTTAAGATTTTCCATATTTAACTTGATGATAAATTACTCGTAATTTCACTTAAATTAACCATTTCACTTAGATTGCTTAGTAAATTTATTCGGTTGCTGCAAAACTGCTAAACTTTTTACTTTAACACTGTGAAGTTAGTATTTGTCTTTGTTTTGTCTTTTGGTTGAAAGTTTGAAATATATTATCTTTGTTTTCACTGTTAAATATCATGTCTGTTTATTTACTGATATTTGTATTTTTATTTAGCGGACCGATAAGGTGGATGCTTTACGTCGGGTTTTTCTTGCACGACAGAGTTTACACATCAGACGGCGTGCACGTGCTATTAAGTCTCCGTATACCCCAATAGTGCGAAGACACCGCAAGAAGAAGCCCGACTCGCCTATCATCCCTCAAGAGTCCACTCCTATCGTTGAAGAGGCCCCTATCATTCCTCGAGAGTCCCCTCCCACCGTTCAAGAGGCCACTGTCATCGTTGAAGAGGTCCCTCCCACCATTCAAGAGCCCGATTCACATGGCGTCATATGTAGGATTCTTGAGAAACCCTCTGACGTACCGGACATGATGGATTCAAGTTGTCTCTCGTATGAGTTACCGGCCAGTACCATATCGGTATCTGAAGAGGAGAGGAAACAACTACCGGACACAATTCTGGATAACACCCTTTGGGCTAAGACCGCAGTTGATTTTTATCTACACGAGCGAAGCCAGGGGTGTTCACTGACATATGCAAGCTCAATGATGATATCTATTTGTTGCTTGATCGGTCTTGGTGGGGCGTATTATTAGGGGTCGAAGACAATGGCTATTTCGATGGAGGGGTAAGTCTTATATTTTTCTTATATTTTCATTTGATTAATTTGTTTAAAAATTAATGTAATTCACTAATATATGTATTTTTTTGTAAAACAGCATATCGATGCGTGAGTGTCACGTCTACTAATAATTAGGAAACTTAAGGAAAATAAAAGAAATACACGGTATACAATAATGCCGACGGCTTTTAACGCAGTTCACTTGAAGAATCAACGAGATGAATCATTTGCGTTGGGCAATGGACAAGCTAAACTTTATCCTGCATGGTGGGAGGTCGATAAGGTTAGTGTTTATTTTAGATTGAGTTTAAAGGTATTCATAAATAAGTGCGCAAATGAATGAATTATTACTTATGATTGCAGGTGTTTATCCCTGTTTTGGAACGTAACCATTGGCTTCTCGTCGAGCTTCAGATCCCATCCCTTAAGGCAATAGTATATGACAGCATGATAAATTACATATCATTGGCTGATTTAAGGGATATTATTAAGGGATGGAGCTCTTATTTGGCTAAATACTTGGATGCGATAAATTATTGGACTCGTTCTGGAAACAAGAAGCCAAAGAAGCTCAATATTACAGTTAGCAGAGACGAGACCGCACCACAACAAACGAAAGGACCCAGAGGGGATTGTGGTCCTCTCGTATGCTTGGCGTTGGACCGTTTGATCACAGGAAGTATAAGTATCTACCTCCCACCGATATAGATAGAGCTGCAGTAGGCTTGTGGTTTCGACATTATATGGCTAGATCGATATATACGAGACGCTGCCTACCTGCATCCGCGTTATAAAAATGTCCATAAACAATTGGTATGTTTATAGGCTTGTGGTTTGAAAATGTTTGGTTAAGTACCTAGAATTCAATAATTGTTGTTTGTAGGTTTTAGATGTGTAGAAAGTGTTGTTTGAGCAATGTTTGGTTTATGCAGGTTAATCTCAGAAGTGAGCTGCGTGAAAATGATGTATGGCTGCAAAAGTTGATTCAATAGTAGAAGTGTTATTTTCTCTAATAATTATTGCTTATTTTTTGATTGTTTAATTGATTTGTAAAAGGTGATTTGTAAAAGTTGATTTGTTTAATTGATGTTAACATAATTCTTATTTGTTCTTGTTTAATTGATTGAAATGTAATGGTTGATTTTGTTGATTTCAATATGCATTATGTTGAAGGCAAAAAGTACTATCGCAATGCGAAATGAAAATCGCAACGAGAGAATCGCAACGCGAAAATGAAAATCGCAACGCGAAATTAAATTCGCGTTGCGATTTTCATTTCGCATTGCGATTCCCTCGTTGCGATTTTCATTTCGCATTGTGATTCTCTCGTTGCGATTTTCATTTCGCATTGCGATAGTAATTTCCGCGTTGCGATGGACATTAAGATGATTGCCTATTAAGTGATAACAACTGGAACAGATCATAGCAATTTTCAAACTCAAGTTACTAATACATGCCTAACTGAAAATGTTAAAAGTTCACACATAAAATCTACATAATACAACGTTTGCATTTAAAAATCACCTAAGTTAACAGTCCCAAAAGGTGAAGCCAGTTGTGATTGGGATTTTAAAGATGATTGCGATTTTGATTGCCTTTTCTTGACACCATATGAGCTTTGGATTTTGATGATGATCCATATTTTGGTAGAGGAAAAGATGATTGTGATGGCACTGGTGATCCACATGTCAACCTTGTATGACCACTTTCCTTGCACCGACTACATGTCGATCTCTTCTTCTCTTCACCCTTAGACGGTATACGATCGTGACTTTTTGGTCAGCCAGGTAGCCTTCTGTCCATGGTTGGTGGCAAAACTGTTTGTAAGTCATCTGGTATGTCCCACTCAGAAGGATGTGAAATAGGGTAGACAATCTCGGCATAAGTCTGTCGATATACTTCTGTAGTGTAGCAATCCATAGCGTATGTGCTTGAATCATCTTGGTTTAGATGAAGAGCAACTTTTATAACATGGCCACATGGATAACCAGATGTTTGCCATTTCATACAACTACACGTCCTTGCATTTAGATCGACAAGCCCATTTAAGTTATTATCCAGTACTTCAAACAAAGTGTTTGAACATGGTTCAACTCTCCATGACGTTGACTTCACAACACGTTTCGTTATCTTTTTTTCAGTCCATGGTGTAACACGATGTTCCAATGTTCCTGTAAATTTAAATAAATAATACTTAGTAAAATATATCCCAATGTTCCTGTAAATTCAAAGAAATAATACCTGCATGGTTTCTTTTCTTGTAGTACCACTGTTGAATAGAGGCTCGAAAAAACTCCATTAACATAGTAATGGGTAATTTCCGGGAATGACGACTTAGAGCGTTAATTGATTCTGCACTATTAGACGTCATGAAACCATATCTTGCTCCAAGTTGATGTACTCTTGACCATCTTTCAAACCCGACATCTTCTAGTGTTTGAGCACACTGAGGCAAAACACGTCTTAAACAGTTTATATGCTTATTGAAATCCACTTCCCGATAAGCCTTTACAGCCTTCCAGTATGTCCATTTGTGCTTTTTATACCAGCAGACCTTGATTTTAGATTTCTATACAAATGAACACCACAAAGTCCATGAAAAGAATCTGGGAAACACCTTCTAACAGCGTTGTCAATTGAGTTTGCCCTATCGGATATGATTGTCAGATTGCTAATAGGACCTATGCAATCCCTAAGATGCCCCATAAACCATGTCCATGAATCAGAGGTTTCAGATTTGCCAACCCCGTAAGCTATTGGCAATATCCCATTGTTAGCATCCATGGCTACTGCTAATAAGTTTACTCCAAGGTATCGACCTTTCAAATGTGCTCCGTCAACTATAATAACTGGGCGCATGCAAGTAATAAACGAACGAATCTACAAAATAATATACACAAGAAATATAATCATTTAAATTTTAAATGCATGTAACTAACAGAAATGAGTCAACAGAATTATATTGATTTACTAACTGCAGCACCAATGGCGATAAACAGCAACTCAAAGCGTCCATCTCTATCTTTTGATATGAGTTACCGACCCAGGATTTTTCAGCTTTAAATTATGACAATAAGCCGGCAGTTGGGCAAACGATGCTTCTGGCGACCCCCTCAACAATTCCAAGGCATAACATTTGGCTCTCCAAGCTTGAGAATATGATATACTAATCTTGAACGAGCATTCATGTCAGTCATAATTTCATGTCCCCGATATACCCTGCCATTCAAAAACATTAACTCAGCCAGAAAACCACCCAACACTTTTTTGTTTGCCTGTCTATGGTGAGGAAAAACTTGGGTTCTTGAACATGTATGTTTATCAATAAAGGTCCTAACTTGAAACATTGCGCAATCTTTTATCCTCTTTGCAATCATACGCCACGTACAGTTTTTGTCAATCGTACACCTTGTTTCGAAACGATCTTTGCTTGATTTGTTAACTTTTAGTTGATAGCCATCTTCCACACATTTCATATACAAAGCTATCTTCAAGTCTTCCTTTGTATCAAAACAATCATCTTTCTTGATACGAATAACTTTTGTGTAACAATCAACTGCTTTCTTTGCCAACTCTTCTTCCGGTAACTGAAGTAATTCTGGCATATTCCAGTTATACTCCCGTGGCATTTTCTTTTCTTCGGGGACTTTCTTCTTCTTTTTCTTCTTCAGGATATGAATTACAGAATGGATGTTCAACATGTTCATTCACAGTCGTAAATTCCTCCTCATTATCATCAACAACATCTTCCTCGACAACGGGTGTTTCATCATCAAAATTCGGGTATTGACCAATATCAAAATCATTACACGCAGGGTCTGTTTCTTCTTCTGAAACATCATCAAAATTCGTGTATTGACCAATATCAAAGTCCGGGTAATGACCAAGATCAAATTTCGAATACTGACTAGTACTCACAATTTTTTCTCTTGTCTCATCATCGTCTAATTGGTCAATACGAAAACCGAAATTTGGTGCTGAAAGTTGATTTGGATTTGGATTAGAGAAAGGCTGTGGGTTTTGAGACCCACTTAGTTGATTACTACCCGTTACTGACCCAACAATACTACTTCTAGGTTCAACAACATACAATGTAACATCATCACTTGAAACATTAATGTAAGCAATGAATCGTTCAACATCTTCATTGTCGGTTAACAAATAAATTTTACCATTTCTCTGATAAGATAGCCTAAATCCACTTAGGGGCTCTAAATTCAATTTTTTGAAACACGTAACATTAGGGTTTTATAAGTTAACTTCTTTAATGACAGTTTTAGTTGAAGATTCATGGGTAAAGGCATATATTGTAAAACACCATTAACATTCTCCCATGACCCTCCAAAACACAAATCTATCCAAACATGATCAACATTAGATGATTTCATGGTTGTAACTAAACAAACGAGATGCGAAACTAAGACCTGTTGCCGGATGGGGAAGGATGTCGTTGGATATTGGAACGGATGTCGCCGGAGAGAGTGATAGATGGAGATGGAATGAGTTGCGATTTAGGGATTTAGGTTATGAGTTGTTGCTGCTGCGTATATATACATACACAAAAAATTTGGCTTGCGAACTTTGAAACTCGCATTGCGATTCTGTATTATCTCGTTGCGAAAGTCAGAATCGCGTTGCAAAAGGCAATCATTTGACCATCGCAATGCGAACTGCAAATCGCAACGATAGAATCGCAATGCGAAATGAAAAAGGCAACGAGGATTAACATGCATAAACTTTTAACAATTATTATTGAATTCTAGGTACTTAACCAAACATTTTCAAACCAAAAGGAGTATATATGTTAACAAAACTTGCATTATGTGTATTTTATGTGTGCACTTTTAACATTTTCAGTTAGGCATGTATTAGTAACTTGAGTTTGAACATTGCTATGATCTGTTCAGTTGTCATCACTTATTAGACATTCATTTGACTATCGCAACGCGAAAATGGTTATCGCAACGAGAAAATCGCAATGCGAAATGAATATCGCAATGCGATTTTCTCGTTGCGATAACCATTTCGCGTTGCGATAGTCTGTTTTGCCTTCAACATAAAGCAGATTGAAAATCAACAAATCAACTATTACATTTCAACACAAATTATGTACACATCAATTAAACAAATCAAGATTTACAAATCATCTTTTATAAATCAATTAAACAATCAAAAAATAATAATAATTCTTATTTCTTCATCAATTATTGAATCAATGAATCAACAACTTTGTGACCCCGTACATCCATTTCACGCAGCTCACTTAAGGATTAACCTGCAGAAACCAAACATTTGCTCAAACAAGACTTCCTACACATCTAAAACCTACAAACAGCAAATTATTGAATTCTAGGTACTTAACCAAACATTTTCAAACCAAAAGGAGTATATATGTTAACAAAACTTGCATTGTGTATTTTATGTGTGCACTTTTAACATTTTCAGTTAGGCATGTATTAGTAACTTGAGTTTGAACATTGCTATGATCTGTTTAGTTGTCATCACTTATTAGACATTCATTTGACTTTCGCAACGTGAAAATGGCTATCGCAACGTGAAAATGGTTATCGCAACGAGAATATCGCAACGCGAAATGAAAATTGCATTGCGATTTTCTCGTTGCGATTTTCATTTCGCATTGCGATTTCATTTCGCATTGCGATTTTCTCGTTGCGATAGCCATTTCGTGTTGCGATAGTCTGTTTTGCCTTCAACATAAAGCAGATTGAAAATCAACAAATCAACTATTACATTTCAACACAAATTATGTACACATCAATTAAACAAATCAAGATTTACAAATCATCTTTTACAAATCAATTAAACAATCAAAAAATAATAATAATTCTTATTTCTTCATCAATTATTGAATCAATGAATCAACAACTTTGTGACCCCGTACATCCATTTCACGCAGCTCACTTAAGGATTAACCTGCAGAAACCAAACATTTTCTCAAACAAGACTTCCTACACATCTAAAACCTACAAACAGCAAATTATTGAATTCTAGGTACTTAACCAAACATTTTCAAACCAAAAGGAGTATATATGTTAACAAAACTTGCATTTGACTTACCAATTAACAATGGACACTTTCATAACGCGGATGCAGGTAGGCAGCGTCTCGAATATATTGCTCTAGCCATATAATGCCGAAACCACAAGCCTACTGCAGCTCTATCTCTATCGGTGGGAGGTAAAAACTCTGTGCTTCCCGTCGTCAAACGCGCCAAGCAAAGGCATACGAGAGGACCACAATCCCCTCTGGCTCCCGGCGATTGTTGTGGCGCGGTCTCGTCTCTGACAACTGTGACATTGAACTTCTTTGGCTTCTTGTGTCCAGAATGACTCCAATACTTAATCCCATCCAAGAATTTAGCCAAATGAGAGCTCCATCCCTTGAAAATATCTCTCAAATCAGACAGTGATATGTAATTAATCATGCTGTCATACACTATTATCTTCAGGGATGGGAGCTGAAGTTGGACGAGAAGCTAGTGACAACGTTCCAAAACAGGGATAAACACCTGTGATCATAAGTAATAATTCATTTATTTGCGCACTTATTTATTAACACCTTTAAAAAATTTAAAAAATTAACACTAACCTTATCGACCTCCCACCATGCAGGATAAAGTTTAGCTTGTCCATTGCCCAACAAAAATGATTCATCTCGTTGATTCTTCAAGTGAACTGCGTGAAAAGCCGTCGGCATTATTGTATATAGCGAATTTTTTTTATTTTTCCTAAGCTTCCTTATTATTAGTAGACGTAACACCCATGCATCGATATGTTGTTTTACAAAAAAATACATATATTAGTGAATTACATTAATTTTTAAACAAATTAATCAAAATCATATATAAGACAAATATAGTCTTACCTCCCCATCCAAATAGCCACTGTCTTCAACCCCTAATAGCACACCCCACCAAGACCGATCAAGCAACAAAAACATTTCATCGTTGAGTTTGCTGATGTCAGTGTAACACCCTTGGTTCCGCTCATGTAGATAAAAATCAACTGCGGTCTTAGCCCAAAGGGTATTATCCACAATTGTTTCCGGTAGTTGTCTCCTCTCCACTTCAGATACCGGAAGGGTACTAGCCGGTAACTCATACGAGAGCCAACTCTCATCCATCATGTCCGGAACCGGTGGGGGTTTCTCAATACTTCGATATATTACCCCATGTGAATCGGGCTCTGGAATGGTGGGAGGGACCTCTTCAACGATGACAGTGGCCTCTTGAACGGTGGGGGGGGGGAATCTTGAGGGAGAATAGGGGCCTCTTGAACGATTGGAGGGGACTCTTGAGGGATGACCGGTGAGTCGGGCTTCTTCTTGCGGAGTCTTTGCACCATTGGGGTGAACGGAGACGTAATAGCACGTCCACGTCGTCTGATGCGTGAACTCCGTCGTGCAAGGAAAACCCGACGTAAAGCATCCACCTTATCGGGCCGCTAAAAAAAATTAATACATAAATCAGTAAATAAACAGACATGATATTAAACAAAGACAAATATGTTTCAAACTAGCATTGTATTCACCCAAATCATTATTCTATCATAGTTCACAAAATGCTCAGATAACATTCCAGAAGTAAGCACTTATATAAACATTTAAAAGGACAACATATATAAACATTCCAGAAGAAGAATAGTTTACTTTCGCAACACGAAACTTAAAATCGCAACGCGAAATGACTATCGCATTGCGATTTTCATTTCGCGTTACGATTTTGTCGTTGCGATTTCATTTCGCGTTGCGATTTTGTCGTTACGATTTTCATTTCGCATTGCGATAGCCATTTCCGCGTTGCGATAGTCATTTTCGTGTTGCGAAAGTAAACTATTCTTCTTCTGCAAATTGAAACTTGAATGGATTGCATTACTTCAACCAAAAGACAAAAACAAAACCAAAAACAAATACTAACAAAAACAGATTGGCAGCAACCGAATGAATTACGAGTATGAAAAATCTTAAACTTACCTCGTTGTGTAGAGTATGAACCTCATTCTGCAACGATGCTACCATCTCACGTAGAGCGGCTACCTCACCACGTAATGTAGACACCTCAACACGCCATGCACCATCGTCTTTGCGTAAAGTACCGACCTCCTCACGCAAGGCATTGACCTCATCACATAACTCCCCTAACTCATCCCGTTGAGGTGGAGGTGGAGAACAGGGAGATAAACGTCGTGACATCTTTGTCGGTCGTCTATCTTGCGGTGATGGTGGAGAAGAGGCTCGATGATGTGAAAGAATAGGTGATGGCTGTCGTTGTGGAGGTGTATAGCCGGGTCGATCAGATGATGGCTCTAGGTGAGGTGATAGCTCTGGGCGAGGTGATGGCTCCCGAAGTGGAGGCTGCTCATCAACCGTTCCATCAAAAAAACGCTTACTAGCTTGCCACCAATCAGTGGCAAGCTCAGCTTCCGTGGGTGTCAGCCTCTGTAGAGGAGTGTTGGCCTCCTAACAATATAAAAGCTTAAACAAAGTTAAATGTGTACTAGTAATAACTTGTTTATAAACATATGGTAGTATTTATGTTAACTTACATTATTTATTGTCGTATACCGTAGTAAATCTTCCCATTGCAAGGTTCGTTTCCTCTTCCAGGAAATAGCCCTGGGAATATTATTTGAAGTTTTTATTGCATATGTCTTCATGGCGGGAAAGGCCTCAAATATCCAAATCTACAAACAATATAATAACAAACATTAGTAATTTTTAAATAATTACTTATAATTTTGGAAACATTATATAAAAATTCTTACCTTAAAGGCCCAAATAAAGCCTGTCAAAGTGTATTTGGAACCATCGCCATGCAAACTTTTTCGATCATCCAAGGCAGACGATAACTTATTCCATGTAGCTTTCCATAAATACGAGCCCCACGGAAACAGGTTCCACGCATTTAGGTCTTCTACCAATTTGATTAGATCATTTGGAATAGGTTGTCTGGCCTCTCTGCCTAAAAAGCCGGCATGCAAAAGAATTAGAAGGCATACTCGGACAACGTCGACGTCATCCATCCGAGTAAAACCATCTTTATTATTCAAAAATCTTGTCAGGTCTTCTACGTGTAGACTCGGCCTCTCCAGCTCAGGAAAAACCCGGGATAGCCATGATGGGCGGGTAATGTGTCTATTGTACCGACCTACATCATCGTGTCCGAAGCGTAGACCGGTGATTAAGCAAAACTCCTCCCGCCCAAAACACGTATACGCTGGTGGAAAATCAAACCATATCTCTTCATCACGACGTTGTATAGTCTCTGGTAGATCTCTAGTCATGGTTTGAAGAAACAGGTGTATCAACATCGCATCTCCACCGGGATGTTGTACTTTCAGCCATGGCCCGAAGCATGTATCCTCAAACATTTTTCTTTGTGCAGGTGAAAGCTTCGACGCAATTGTTTTGGCCAGGCTGACTTTATTTCTCAAGGTCAATTGAGCCGAATAAAAGTTCTACAAAAACAATAAACATACTAAATTAGATATACCAAAAACTACACTGTGAAGATATACCAAAAACAATAATAAACATAAATAGTAGTAGTTTATTCTTCAAACTTAAATATGCAACACTGTGAATTTCGTATTTGTCTTTGTTTTTTGGTTGAAGTAATGTAATTCATTCAAGTTTCAATTTGCAGAAGAAGAATAGTTTCTGAAAATGAAAATCGCAACACGAAAATGACTATCGCAACGAGAGAATCGCAACGCGAAACTAAAATCGCGTTGCGATTTGCATTTCGCGTTGCGATTCTTGGTTGATTTAATAAGCAATCTAAGTGAAATGGTTAATCTATTATTGAAATTACCAGTAAACCTATCATCAATTTCAATATGAAAAACCTAATAATAATGCAAAAATTTCAAAAAGAAAATAATTAAAAAAACTAACCCTCGTTGGTTGATTTGGTTGATTTTCCATTTCTGATTGTGAGGGTGGCTCTGAGAGATTTAGATAGACGGATTTCGCCGGAGATGGGGATGGATTTCGTCGGAGATGGGTGAGAGAGTGAGAGATGGAGATGGGACTGAGTTGTGATTTTAGGTTTTAGGTTATGAGTTGCGATTACGGGATATACTGTGGACAGTTCAGTGTTCCAATATATTTATATTCATGTTTGGAATTTAAAAATAAAATACTTGGCCAGGATACTAATGGCGCTTTGCAAATCGCATTGCGATTATGTATTATCGCGTTGCGAAAGTCAGTATCGCGTTGCGAAAGTAAGTATCTCGTTGCGATTTTTTATTATCGCATTGCGATAGTCAGTATCGCATTGCGATTTTCCCAATTCGCGTTGCGATTTACTTATTCGCATTGCGAATTTCCCAATTCGCGTTGCGATTTACTTATTCGCATTGCAAATTGGGAAAATCGCAACGATACTGTAGACCATCGCAACGCGATTTCAACTATCGCATTGCGAAAATGCAACGCGAATTTGCGATAATGGAGATCGCGTTGCGAATTAGCGATCGCATTGCGATTTTGTTGGTCATTTTGGCAAATCCGGAAAAAGTTGGTTAAAATCGTATATTATATGGGATTTTTGGTCACTGAGGTTATTTTCTCTTTTAAAAATTATAAAATAGCTAAATTAGTTAACATAAAGTTACAAGTTAAACCTTTTCCATGAAAAGGGAGAGGTAATTGACATTTCAATGAACAAAATTTTATCCTCAAAGTCACTATATTTGAATTGGTAAAAAAAATATCAAATATTCATTTTGACATTAAAATAAATAATAAAAAGTCAATGCTAAAACAAAATATATCAAATGAAACACAATTATAACATTGACATAGAAAAAATAATATTAGCATTATTATTATTAAATAATATAATAGATAAAATAACAAAGGGGAAGGCATTTGAATTTATACTAATTGTGAATGATAAATATTCTTATAAATATATTGAGGTATCTTTCATTCTGTTGGAAGATTAAGTGCATGGCATGCATGGCGTGTGCTAAGGCTCACGTTCTCTAGGGTGCACTGTGTTTTAGGTGAGCTAAGCCTAGGGTTGTTAGGTTGTTAGGTTGTTAGCTCAGCGATTAGGACTATTAGACCTAACAGTTTTTCAGCTTCTTCTAGCTTCAACACTTGTATGCTATAAGCAATGTATTGCAGCAGATTTTTGAATAAGTAAAACAGTTATAATTCATTCATCTTTCTTAAATTCTTAATATGGTATCTTCCGCTAAGGGTCCTGGGGTTTCTGCTTCATTGATGTGTCTTTCCTGAGTGGTTCGTAGCTATTTCGGTGGCTGGAAGTTCTTCATCGCCGGTTGTCATGTTTACAAATAAGAAGGTAAACGTTGTTTTGGACGAGATGAACTTCCTTCTCTGGAAGCAACAGATCCTTCTCACGGTTTGTAGTAATCGTCTAGAGCGGCTTCTTAATGGTACGATGTCGATTCCACCCGAATTTATTGTTGATGTTAATTGTGCGTCCATTGTTAATGAGGCCTTTGAAGACTTCATGGAACAAGATAATACTCTCGTCTCATGGCTTCTATCTACGATTAATGCTCCTCTTTTGTCTTAATTTGTTGGTGTTGAGTCTGTTGCAGCTATTTGAAGTATCATTATTTAATTTTTTGCCAACAAATCCACGACAACGGTGATGAATCTGCACTACAAGCTTCAATCATTGAGGAAATGTGATGATTCGATGCGTGTGTATCTTACTCGTATTAAGGAGGTTTGTGATGCTCTTGCGTCGTGTGGCAGCCCAGTTTCACAAGTGGAGCACGTTGTTAGTATTTTAAAGGGTTTTTCAAGAGAGTATCAATCGTTTATGGTTGTGATCACTTCTAGTCTAGATACACTTCCTCTTGATCGGATTTACTCCATGTTGATTAATGTGAAGACACAGTTGGTCAGTTTTAATTATCAGGCTGAGAATTTTCCTATGATTCCCATTGTTGTTCAGGGACAAGTGTACACCAGCTCCACAGGATCTGGTAATTCTCATGATCACAAATAACAGCATCAAACCTCAATGTGTGGTGGACGATCTGGTGGTAGAGGTCGAGAACGACTACAGTTTCAGCTGTGTGGTAAGATCGATCACTTAGTTAATAGATGATGGTATCATTTTAATTGTGATTTTACAGGGGTTCTTGCAAATAATGCTCGATCACAATATATGGACGAGTCAAGTAGTGTTAACTATGTTAGCCTTGACAATCTTGTTTGTGCATGTTATGCCAGCAAGAATGGTGTTGTTCTGTGTCGACACAAGCTATTAGATAGAGAATTAATCTACATAAAATTCTCTATCAATTTATATAAATATTTCATGGTGAAGATGATTGTGTGATGAGATTTGATGATTTGGGTTTAAAGAGTGTTTAGTGTTCTTGAATAACTGATGAAGGATTTTTATGTTTTTTATGTTAGTGATTATTTCTAAGGTATGTATGATGATTAAAATTAATTGTACATGCATATATAAGGTTTGGATTAATTAGGGTTTAGGGAAGTGTTAGGATTTGGATTCAATTTGATGTTGTGATGATTGGAAATGCAATGCATGAACTTAATCATAGGAGGTTGAATTCATGCTTGAATTTGAACAAAAAGTCCCCGTATGTGACATGAAGCATTCGACAATAGGAAAGAAACTGGGGGGAAATGTTGAAAATTTTCCTATGGATTAGAAATGATATTAGAAGTATTATATGTGATTTTTAGATTGATTAATTTGGATCAATTTGGAATATTGAAAGTGTAAAAGGGCTAGTTTACAAGTTTTTGGAATTGTGGGTTATTATCATAAGATTGTAATATTTGAAGGATTCAATGTTATTTTTTATATTTGTAATGTTGGAAAGTTGTTTGGAAACCAAATTGCAAATTTGGTAAAATTAGAGGTAGAATTCGAAAGGTCTTATAAATATTAGGGACTTTTTTGCAAGTTATTAAATGTAGAGGTACTATTTGGGTAAATTATTGAATTCTGGAAAATGTATTAGTATGCTGAATTTTGAATAAAATATTGAGTTAGGATTGAATTATAAATTTATAAAGTTAGGTGGTTGAAAATCGAAAGTTTAGAAAAGTTTGAGTTGAAATTATAAATGTTTTGAATGTTGAAGTATTGATTTGGGTTATTACCATTATGAACTAAATGGAAAGGTTGAGGTGAATTCTAAAAAAAGAATTCATAAATTTATGGTTTATTTATGTAAATTAGCGAAAGATGAAGGGTTAAGGATGAAAAATAAATATTCATAGATTTGGAAGAGTATTTTGAGAAGTTGGAAATTTTAATGGAATTGTGATTTAGTTTGATATTGATTTAATCTCGATTTTTATTTTATATATTTTCAAATGTTAAAACCAGCTTATATTAATATGATATTAATATGTAGTTCGAACATTTTGTGTTATAATTTGGTATTGTCAGACTACGATAAATCTAACATTCCGAATGATCTGAAAGGAAGGGACGAAGCTCGTGAATAGGACTATTGTATACAAGTTCTGTAGTGAGGCAAAGGTGATTGCAATTTATTTATTTAATTATTTTGATCGAGGACAACTTGCGATAAGTCAACCTCACCTTGTTTATTTTAAAGATTTGAATTATGTTTTGATTATGGAATTATATCCGTAATATTTTAATAAGTTTTATGAATGATTTTGGGTATGAATTGCCTATGTCCTGTTTTACGAATGTGATTTAAATATATTTCTGATCCTTATATGATTTTTATCAAATGATTACAAAATGAACTGAAAGTCCACTGTATGTTATGTTGAGAGTCAAAGGTACAATTGGCGTGTCATGAGGTGGAGTGATTATATTATGATTCTTATATATTGTGGTGTACCGGAGTGTACACTAGTATATATATTCTGATGTGATTGCACTTTGTGAGAATATTGTGATTTACGATGTGATAGCATTGTGTGTGCTTATATGTTCCGATTATGATGATAGCAACGAGATTTGTATTGCGCACACGCGTCTGACTCACGTACATTATATTCTCTTAAATATACTTTGGGCTATAAAAATGAAATATGAAAGTTCTAAAAATGTCTGACTATAAAGGAATGTTGATTGATTATTTTGTCAGATTTGATATATTATGATTTTATGAAAATCATCAGATGATTCTTTTCAGGTTTTTTTATAAATAATCAACATGAGATATCCGGTTTGAATGTTCTGAAAGTTTTTTTTTGTTTTATTTTAAATGATTTTATATATTTTGATACTTTATTTATTTATTCTCACCTTCAGTATTACTGCCTCACTAAGTTATACTTAGCACGTGATGATTTTCATACGTAGGGTCTGATTGAGATACGGATGTTTTGTGAGGAGCCACCCAATCATTGTGTGCAGATCATCTATAATACCAGTATCAGTAAAACATCATTGATGTTCCTTTTGACTAGTAGTGGCATGTATATTTATGTAATCAATCTTCTTTATCAGTTATGACTAAATGGTATGTAATAGTAAATTAGGATTGTTGAATTTGACTAGTTTAGTTTAGCATATCAGTATTTAATATGTCTAAAATATATAGTGGATAAAATATTATGTTTTTAAAATGGTACGGAAGTTCAAGTATATATAAATAGTTTTAAAAATTAAAAATATGAATGTTTTAAAAGAAACAAAATTTTGAGCAAATATGAACAGTGAACATTAGTTAGTTTGATGTTACATCTATAGCTCGTATTCTTTGATGTTTATGGGCTATGGGTGTTACAAACCAAGGATGTTTCTTGTTGAATTAGACACTATTATACCTATTGATATTCATCAGGCTGTGTAGTCTAGTCACTGGCAGCTGCTATTCAAGATGAATTAACTTATCTACAACGAAACAGTACATGGTCATTAGTACCGTTGCCAACTGGGAGAACAGCAGCTGGTTGCAAATGGCTATTCAAGCTGAAGCAAAATCCCGATGGCACGGTTTATCGTTATAAAGCATGCCTTGTTGCCAAGGGTTTTTTACAAGTACCTGGACAAGATTTCAAAGAAACTTTTAGCCAGGTGGTTAAGTTTCTAACCTTGCATGTTGTTTTATCTCTTTCTATAACAAACAAATGGCCTTTGCGACATGTGGATGTTAACAACGCCTTCCTACATGGTGATTTGAATGAGGAAGTGTTCATGCAACAACCACCTGGGTTTGAACAGTTTGCTGAGGATGGCACCAAGCTCGTATATAAGCTTCACAAAGCTCTTTATGGGATGAGTCAAGTGCCTAGGAATTGGCATACGAAACTGAAGGATAGCCTCGTGCAAATAGGGTTTCGTGCATCGAAGGCTGATGCATCACTCTTTATTTCTCATGTTCATGGGAATTTACATACGCCCTTATCTATGTATATGACATTGTTGTTATTGGGCAATCAATTGTTGCAATTGAACGAGTGGTTCATTCACTTCGTTATATTTTTTCGTTGAAGGATCTCGGTGATTTGCACTATGTTTTGGGAATTGAGGTTCAACGATATGATGATGCTTTAGTCTTATCGCAGAAGAAGTTTGTTTTAGAGTTGTTAGAAAAGACTGACATGTCGAAGGCTACACCGATCATCACTTTTATGGTTAAACTGCTGGAAAATGCTCGAGAATTTCCAAGCATGGTTAGAGCTTTGTTGTATGTCTGTCACACGAGACCAAATATTGTTTATAGTGTGAACAAGGTAGCTCAATTTATGCATGAGCCACTTGAGTGTCACTTGTTCGTTGCAAAACGTATATTGCAATATATGGCTGGAACAATGGGGTATGGGTTGGTTTTTAAACCGTCTAAGGCAGCACTTCGTGTGGTGGCATTTGCCGATGCTGATTGGGGTGGCTGTGTTGATGATCAAAGATCGATGTCAGGACATTGTGTGTTAGTTGGTGATAATAAGCTGTCATGGAGCGCAAAGAAGCATAAGGTTGTTTCAAAGTCTACCATGGAAGCAGAATATCATAGCTTAGATGATGTTGTTGTATAAGTTGCTTGGGTTGATGCTCTGCTGACCGATCTTGGAGTGGTTCGACATGAGAAGCCCATCATCTGGTGTGATAATAACAATTCTGTCGTAACCGATTTTCGGGCGAAACAATCGTTTAATTGTTTTAAAAAAACAATTACGACTTTTAATTTTGGAAAATGAGTGATTTTGAATTAAATTGGATAGATTCTCCATCAACCTTTGGGTTAGGTAGGTCGAATACCTAAAAATGTCTTTTAAAAAATAATTTTAAGCAAAAATCATTTTTAAGACAAAAAATGGTATGCGTTTACCAAAGATTCGATTAAAACAGGTTCGTGAGTCGGTTACACGTTGCCGAAATTGGTCTGCGTTTACCAAAGATTCGATTAAAAAAGGTCTACCAAGGATTAGCACGCCCACTGCGCCCAAAATTGGTACTGTGACGCTTACACGTTGTCGAAATAGTGGAAATATTGAATTAAATATAAAGTTAAAATATGATCACTTTATTGAAGCTTAATTTGTTTTGAATAATTAATTAAAAGATAAAATTCTTTAATATGAAAAGAAATCTAGACATTAGTAATCCTTTGTAGGGAAAGTTATATCATCTATTTCTTATTCATAAAGAAAATTTCACCTTCATTGATTTTTTTTAAATAAAATCAAATATAAATTACCTAATAATTTATATAATTCATAATATGAAAATAATACAATTTTAAACTCTAAAATATAATGAAACTATATAATTAAGACTAAGATATAAATTATCTAAAATTATAGAATAAACTTGAAATAATTAAAAATATACCAATTATGTTGAGAAAATACGTATAATATAGTATAATATAATATGGTCGAATTAAAACAAATAATATTTTAATGAAGATTTTATAAATAAATAAACCTGAAACCAATAAAAAATAGCATGACTAAAATAGGATATTTAAAAATTTAGTGGTTAAATTGAACCTAACCGAAAATATTATTACAATATAAATCAGTGACTAAGATATAATAATTACAAACATTATAGCTAAAGTCAAATAATAATATAACATATAATAGTGTGACTAAAATATAAATATTAGAAATGAAATACTTAAAACAAAATAAACATAACTTCATTTTATGACTTGAAAATAAGGATACAAATGCAGAAGGACTAAATTTGTTAATATCCCTAACCAAAAAATACGAGAAGGGTTCCTGCTGAAACTATGTCGTTTCACAAGGGATATTAAGTCCAAAACATGGGCATTTGTTTCTTTCATTCTCATTTTTTTTGTTTTAACAGAAATGAAAGAGAGAGAGAGAGAGTTAAAACTCTCTCAACTCTCCCCTCGTCGGGAAAGGAACCGCAGCGAAGCTCGCGGTGGCACACGGCGGCGCTGGAGTCCAGAGGTAACAAAAGCCACTGATATGTTCCTCTCCTTACCCCTAACACGAATCTAGCCTCCCTTTAGTCTAAAA
Source organism: Hibiscus syriacus (assembly GCF_006381635.1). NCBI lineage: Eukaryota > Viridiplantae > Streptophyta > Magnoliopsida > Malvales > Malvaceae > Hibiscus > Hibiscus syriacus. The sequence goes on along the minus strand of NW_024063533.1, from coordinate 6,535,308 downwards.
CTCAACCCAAAGCCTTATATCTAAGTGATTACCTTCGAGAAAAAAATGAAGAACACATTGACGTTCAAGCTTCCACGACCGACTTTAAGGTTTCCTGATCTCCACTGTAAGTTTTCCCCTTTCGAAATGCTTCCTGTTTTTTTGTTTAATTTTCTCTTTGTTCAAATCTTTCCTCTGAAATTTCTCCCCCCTCTAAATAGTTGCATTCATCCATTTATAATGGATTTTGAGTTCGTTTTCTATTGATTTTTCCGAGTAGTGGTAGGGTAACACTGATTTTTTTTAGATTTGCTTGAGTTTAAAAATATTTAGTGGATGTTTGGTTTAGTGGATTTCATTTAATCTTGTCAAGACTTATTTTTTGTTGTTGATGTATGTAGTGATGATATTCAGTGGATCGGTGGAAGCTTGGAAGCTCGACAACCGGCTGGAGCATTTGGAAGTGGCTGGAACGTGCTCGGTGGTGTCTTGGATGTTGGCTGCGGTAGTAGATGGATGATAGTTTAGTTTAGGGTTTTGAAACCCTAATCTAAATTGTGCTAGTCATTAGACCAGTTTGGGTTTGGGTCTGTATCGGGTCGGATCCAGCTGGGTTAACAGTTTGGTGTTGGTCTTGTAAATATTGCATCTGGACTGCTTGTATTGGCTCTAAGTCTGGGCCTGCAAACACATGTAATATTTTTATTAATAATAATAAAATAATAATAATAATAATAATATAATATATATAATATATATTTTTAAAGTCCAAACAAAAAATGGGTGTCTACAGCTGCCTCTCTTTGCACATTCTTGTGTTAACAAGAATAGGGCAAAGATGAAAAAGACAACCAGTTTTTGTCCGGTTTTTTCGTTTGATTTGGATATCCTTGGATTGAAAATGTTCTTCTCATTATGAACTTCTCCTCCCTTATTGAAGGAGTTCTTCTCATTATGAACTCTTCACTAGAAATATTGATGCAAGGTTGAACAAGTTCTTCTCATTATGAACTTCTTCTCCCTCTTTGGATGAGTTCTTCCCATTATGAACTCTCCATTGAAAATGTTGATCCACCTCCTTCTGTGATGGACTTGAAAGGAACATGTTCTACTCATTATGAACTTTCTCCCTTAAGACGAGTTCTTCTCATTATGAACTCTTCTGAAAATGTTGGTTCACCTCCTTCTGTGGTGAATTTGAAAGGAACAAGTTCTTCTCATTATGAACTTTCTCCTTTAGGACGAGTTCTTCTCATTATGAACTCTCCATTAGAAATATCAATCCCTCAAGCGAGGCGTCAATGATTTGAAATTTCATGAATCGAGTGATAGGTCGAACAAGATCTTCTCATTATGAACTTCTTCTCCCTCTGTCGGATGAGTTCTTCTTATTATGAACTCTCCATTGGAAACAATGATGTGAGATTGAACAAGTTCTTCTCATTATGAACTTCTTCTCCCTTTTTGGATGAGTTCTCCTCATTACGAACTCTCCACTGGAAATGTTGATCCACCTTCTTTTGCGATGGACTCGAAAGGAACAAGTTCTTCTCATTATGAACTTTCTCCTTTAGGACGAGTTCTTCTCATTATGAACTCTTCTGGAAATATTGGTTCACCTCCTTCTATGGTGGATCATAATTTTTATTGACTCTCTCTGAATTTATGTCAAAACATTCAAAGCATTTCAATGAATATGAATGAATGAGCATGCTCCTATTTATAGATGCCTACTGATGTATGCATGATGTCATTTTAATATTATGAGCTATGTGGTTCTGCAAATCTTCATTTCAAATGTGTCATTTGTCCTTTCGTTTGCACTCCACACTTTGCTTGGGCTATTTTATGCAAATTCTCATTTCTCTTGTTCCCATAAAAATCCTCTTCTACTTTCTTTTGAACTGCTCATCTTTGTCAGCATATCAAAATATCAGTGTTTTCAATATGCTTTTTCATCTCACATACATTTTCTTTGGTCATGTCTTACCCTAATCTCTTCGAGTATTATGCTTATAATCTCTCCTATGGAATTATTAGTTTAGAGTAATACCAAAAATCTTTTATTTTTTAATGTCATGTCAATCTACTTATAAAAAATGAATAGAATTGGGATTTGAAATAAAACTTTGAATTCATTGACAATGAATTAAATTTATAAAGTTATGGAAATCACATAAATAGTGGAAATTTAAAAACACATGTCAGATGTCCCTATGGATCACTAACACGAGTGTTCCTGAATCAATCCACTTGATATAACTATTGAGTTGAGCTTCTGTCTGGAGAACTTCAATGGTTGCCAAAATGTTTTAAACGTGAAGTTTCTCTCAAAATATCAGACTCTCAAGAGGATTTAGTTGTCTGATGCCTAATCTCAAAATGCCTTTGAGTCACCTTTTCAGGTTTTCAACTCAAAGTCTTCATTTGGTTTCAAGATGTCCTTTGTGGATTTTCATCTCGAACCCACCTTTCTCTCTCTTCATTTTTCCTTTCTTTCTTTTTCCATCTTTTCATCTTTTATTTTTTTTTTTTCAAGAATAGTACTTCATGACAGAGTCTGAGTTTACTAAATTTCTCAGTTTTTCTCCATCCATCTCTGCCAAGATCAACGCTCCACCAGAGAAGGCCTTATTGATAACATATGGACCTTCCCAAATAAGCATCCATTTCCCTCGGAAATCTTTATGAATTGTCAGAATCTTTTTTAGCACTAGATCACCCTCTCGAAATTCTCTTGGATGAACCTTCTTATCATGAGCTCTCATCATCCGTTTCTGATACATCTGACCATGGAAAATAGCTTTTAATCTCTTTTCTTCAATGAGATTCAACTGGTCAAACCAAGCCTGAACCCATTCAGCTTCATCCAACTTCACCTCTTTTAAAATTCAAAGTGATGGGATTTCTACTTCCACTGGAAAGACTGCCTCTATCCCGTAGACCAAAGAGAAAGGCGTTGCCCCTGTCAAAGTTCGCATTGTAGTTCGATATGCGTACAAAGAAAAATGTAATTTGTTGTGCCAATCTCTGTAAGTATCAGTGGTCTTTGTGATTATGCTTTTAATATTTTTATTTGCTACTTCCACTGCTCCATTCATCTTTGGATGGTAGGTCACTGAATTAGAATGTTTTATCTTGAATTGAGTACAAAGTTCTACCATCATTTTGTTATTCAAATTGGTGGCATTATCTGTGATGATTCTTTCTGGCAGCCCATACCGGTAAATTATCTCTTTCTTTATGAATTTGCAAACTGTAGATCTTGTGATATTTACATATGAGGCAGCCTCAACCTATTTAGTGAAGTAATCAATTGCCACAAGTATAAAGCGATGTCCATTCGAAGACTTTAGTGTAATTACCCCCAATGACATCCATGCCCCACATAGAAAATGGCCATGGTGCAGTCATCACGTGCAAATGTGACGGATATATATGGATCTTATCTCTATAGATTTGACATTTGTGACATTTTTTTGCATAATCAACGCAGTCTGAATGCAAAGTGGTCCAATAGTATCCATATATCATGATCTTCCTAGCCATGGAAAGCCCATTTGCATGTGTTCCACATATCCCTTCATGCACCTCTTCAAGTATACTTCTTGCTTTTTGGGAATTGACTCATCTCATCAAAACTTGATCGCTACCCTTCTTGTATAGAACTTCCCCATCTAATACATATCCGATAGTCATTCTCCTTATTTTCTTTTTATCGATCTCAGACGCATATAGTGGGTAAGTTTGATCCTTGATGTATTGTAAAATGTCATAATACCATGGATGACCATATACATCTTCTTCGAAATTATAACAATGTGTCGGGGTATTATATATTTACATTTTAATTGGCATCATGTCAGCTCTTCTATTTGCTTGGAACATTGCAGCAAGTGTGGTCAAAGCATCTGCCATTTGATTATCTTCTCGAGGGAGATAATTGAAAGTGACATCTTCAAATTATTTTACCAATTTAAGCATCAATCTTCGGTATTCCACTAACTTTGGATCATTTGTCCCCTATTCTCCTCGCAATTGATACACCACTAGTGAGGAGTCTCCATATACTTGGAGCACTTTGATTTTTCTTTCTATAGCTGCTCTTAACCCCATAGCACAAGCCTCATACTCTGTCATATTATTGGTGCAAAAGAACTCCAATATACTTGTAAAAGGATAATAGACATTTTCTGGGGAAATCAATATTGCTCCAATTCCCTGTCCTAAAGCATTAGATGCCCCATTAAAATACAACCTCTAAGATTTATCATCTGAAATTGTTTCCTCCTTGGTTGTGATACACATCAAATCCTTGTCTAGAAAAATAAAGTTTAAGGACTCATAATCATCTGAAGCATGACTTGCAAGGAAATATGTTATGACACTCCCTTTGATTGCTTTTTGATTCACATATACATTGTCAAATTCTGATAACAACATCTGCCATATGGCTAATCTACCAGTTAAAGTCGATGATTCCATTAAATATTCCAAAGGATCAAGCTTAGACATCAACCAAGTAGTGTGGTATAGCATGTATTGCCTAAACCTTCGAGTAGTCCATACCAAAGCATAACATAGCTTTTGAATTGGTAGGTATCGGATCTCGCAATCGGTGAACTTTTTACTTAGATAATAGATGACTCTTTCTTTCTTTCTAGATTCGTCATGCTACCCAAATACATATCCCATCAAATTCTCAAAGACCGTTAGATAAAGGATCAATGGTCTACCAGGAACTGGTGACACCAGAATTGGAGTATTAGACAAGTATCCCTTGATTATCTCCAAAGCCTTTTGGCAATCGTCGTTCCAAACTTTGGGGTTATTTTTCCTTTGAAAACTGGGTCACATTTTTCAGTTAATTGTGAAATGAATCGATATATATAATTTAATCTTCCTAGGAAACCTCAAACTTCTTTCTAAGTACGAGGTGGTGGAAGATCTTGAATGACCTTTACTTTATCTGGATCGATCTCAATTCTTCGTTGACTAACCATGAAACCCAAGAGTTTCAATGACGTTGCCCCAAAGGTGTATTTAGTTGGATTGAGTTTTAATTAATATTTCCTCAATCTTTGGAAAAGCTTCCTCAAGTTTTGAATGTGTTCACCTTCAGTCCTGGACTTGGAAATCATGTCATCCATATATACTTCAATCTCTTTGTGCATCGTGTCATGGAAAAGAGTCACCATAGCTCATTGGAAAGTTGCCCCAGCATTTTTCAAACCAAATGGCATCACTTTATAGCAAAATATGCCCCACATAGTCACAAATATGGTTTTTTTCCATTTTTCAATGTTCATTTTTATTTGATTATACCCCGAGAAGCCATCCACAAAAGAAAACCACGAATGACCAGCAGTGTTATCCACTAAAGTATCTATATGAGGCAAAGGAAATTTATCTTTTGGTCTTGCTTTATTAAGATCCCTGTAATCCACACACATGCGAACTTTCCCATTTTTCTTTGGCACAAGGACTATATTGGCGACCCATTCTAGATACTTTGTCGCTTGAAGAAACCCTGTATCAATCTATTTCATCACTTCCTCTTTAATTTTTAACAGTATTTTTGGATTCGTTCTTCTGAGCTTTTGTTGAACTGGCTTACACTCAGGCTTTATCGGAAGCTTGTGCACTACTATGTATGTACTCAGCCCTGGGATATCTTGGTAAGACCATGCAAAGATGTCCTTGAATTCTCGGAGCAAATCTATCAAGTCTTGCCTTATCTCAACAGAAAGCATGCTGCCGATTTTCACTTCTCTCTTGTCATCATCAGTTCCCAAGTTTATAACCTCAGTTTCTTCCTAGTGAGGTAAGATCTGTTTGTCCTCATTTTCCACCAGTCTTAATAGTTCGTTAGGAACATCACATTCTACCTCATCCTGACACTCATCGATTTCTTCCATACATATGGGTTGCTTAAAGTTTATCTCAGTATTAAATTCAGAAACATTCATGCTATTGATATTGTGACACCTGCAAAGGGAAAAATTGAATCGAATATATATTTGGAAGGATACCAAAATTTATGAAATGAATGTAAAGAATAAAGAATGAAAATGTAAATAATGATGGCCATTTAAGAAACAAAAGATTGTCTTTATTAAAAGCAAGTAGAGTTAACATAGTTGCCCTTATGAAAATTCCTTAATACTTGCGGGCACAAGTATAAGATTAGTACTATATATTACTCTGAATTAATCTTAAAAATTACAGGGAGATCCTCTGCAATCCAATTTTTTAGCGTTTCCCCTGGGAAACAAGGACGTATTCCAGCCAAATATCCTCCTGCTTTGTCGTCCCCAGTTATCATGTTAATGACCAAACCCTTCATGGCTTCATTGAACAAGTCTCTATCTTTCATCTGATCTCCTTCATCAATTGCTCTGGCTAACTGTTGCTCTATATCATACACTCCTCCAAATTTGAAAGAGCTCTCCAGGGGAGGGAAAGACATATGCTCCCACGGAATGTACTCTCCTTTCAGTCTTGCTCTTCTTATTTCACCTCTCTTTTTCAATTCTTTATTTCTTTGCTGAAAATTATGCTTGAACCCCATCCCGAAGCAATCTCTCTTCATCATGAAAAATTTAGGATATAAAGTCCCTTGTAAGCATCTACTAAGACCCTTTTCTATCTTGGCTCCTTTTCCTATAGTCTCTCGCACAGTCATCTTAGTACAATTAGATAAATGAGGGCGATGAATCTTGTTTCCTTCAGCAGTGAAAGTAGCGTTTACAAATTCTAAGGCTTTGAAGGAACACTCTAAAGATTTCTCATTAGTCTCAATAAATGGGGCGTCAATCATCACAAAAACAATAATCTCTTCCTCTGCCCCAATACTAATCAACTGACCATCTGTCATAAATTTCAATTTTTGGTGCAAGGACGAAGGGACTGCCCCTGCAGAATGAATCCATGGCCTCCCAGGCAAGCAATTATATGAGGGGTTGATGTCCATCACCATAAAATCAATATTACAGACAGTTGGTCCAATCAACAATGGTACCTCTATCTTTCCAAGCACATCCCGCTGGGTTCATCAAAACCTCTAACAACGTTTTGGTAAGCCTTCATATATGAGCTGTCCACCGGTAACCTTCGTAATGTAGTCGTAGGCATAACATTGAGTGCTAACCCATTGTCAATCAAAACACCTTGTAAGACATGACCATGGCAGTGAGTTATGATTGAAGGAAAATGGAGACAGTTTGCAAGGCAGCTATGTGTCAGAACTGGTTAGTTACGTTTCTATCAGCTTTAAGAAGAACGAAGTTCAAGAACTACGTAGCATTTAGGACAGCTGGAAAGGTAACCAAAAATAGAAATTATGTCAGCGATATAGTGATATAGCGCTTCTACTCTATGTCAAGATAGATAAACCCCTAATCCGAGCCTTAGTACCGGGGTACAATTGTTTCACGTTTAACCAAGAGGACATGGTACCACCATTGAAGAATATACTACTTTGTTGCATTAAGAAGGAATCAGAATAGACTGGGTCTACACCAAGTACATCAAAAGTCAGCCTTTCAAGAATGGGTTGACAAAGGTTGCAAGGGTAGATGAAAACTGGGTAATTGACCGGATTCAGCACAAAGGTACATAAGAAGGAATTGTTTGGACCCACATCAAGCAATTAATGAAGAATCGTCCTGATGAATGGAAGGTGATTGATCTCTTCGCATTAGGTATCTACGGCTTAGTTATTTTCCCAAAAACCTTGGGCTACATTGAGACGGATGTGGTGAAACCATTTGAACAACTTTCGAAGCGACTGAACCCGGCACCGGTAATATTAGCTGAAACTTTACGTTCACTCAACCATTGCAGAAAAACTGGTGGAGGAAGATTTATAGGATGCACACAGCTTCTCCAGGTCTGGATCCATTGTCACTTTTGGAAGAATGACATGATTTTTTACCACCGATTCAGCACCACTTACTCTCATTTGGGGAAATTCCTTACATTAAAATAGCAAGAAGGCATCCCAAAAGAGAAATGGTTGAAAGTTTTCACGCATCTTCTGGATAAGGACATTGTCTGGAGATCCCCTTGGTTGACCCATAGTGACATACTTTATCAGTATAGAGACTTAAAAACCATAATGTTACTTGGATTATGGAGAAAAGTCGGATATTATCCACTTTTGGCACTTCGGCAGTATGAGGCACGCCAATTTGTCCCAACTACACATAGGATATTTGGATCAGAATTTGCATACTATGAGGATAACTACAAGAAAATGGTAAAAGATGTAGTTAAGTCATGGAAGAAGATGTTTCGTATGGATTTCGTAGTGTTAAAAACATGCTTACTCCAAATTATTTGGAATGGCGGAAGTTAAGAAAGAACAACATCATTCCTATGCCAAAGCATTAAGATACTCGGACCATAACCAGTTCCCTCCGAACTAGAAATAGCAAAGAAAGAGTTTGAAGCTGAAAATGAGGAATTAAAATGAAGGCTAAGGGAACTCGAGGTTGAAAGATTCAATTGGTAGTTAGATGCTGATACTCAGAAGGATCAGAAGACATATTAGAAACAGAATAAAAGAAAGTCTGCTTTGAACTAGAAGATTTGAGAAAGGGTATCTAGAGCAAGTCCAGAATAATTCCAGCCTGAAAAGGTCTTCTGAATACTGGAAGAGTGAAGCCAACAACATGAAAAGGAAGTTTGAAGGACAAGATGAAAGAGATACTCTGAAAGAACAGCTAAAGACTTCCAAAAAAACGTTTGTTAGACAGCCAACAACAGAACAAACGTCTAAAGACCAAGGTGGTTTATCTGGAGAAGTCTCTTTAAAGACATCAAGAATAGGATGGCAAAATCATAGCTGAGTTAGAGTTCATTGTGGATGGGTTCAAGAAACAAGCAAGTGAGCTTCAGATAGTTCCCTTTGATGGAGGATTTCAATGGCGTTTTCGTTGGGAGCAGGCTAAGCAAAGAGTAAAAGGCATAGACATGGTCATTCGAGACTTCTTAGAACAAGTACAGAAAGTGGAACATTACTTGCACGATTTGGAGAGATAAGTCGGAGTGGTCTGATAAGGTATTCAACCGGTAATAGATGAAGAAAGAATATTTGTCAACCTATTAGAAGATGTTCGGGGTCTAGAAAACTTAGTCAGAATGTACCTTTAAGATGTTTTTCTCTTAAGACATAACATTTTTGTCCCAATAAAGATTATTTATAATAACAGACACGTTTTTGGATCAATTCCTCGAATATTTCATGCATAATGCATTTCTACATACTTTGCATTTGTTATTTTTTCTTCATTTCTTTACATTCACATTAACTAACAGAAAATGTCTCATCAAAAAAGGAACAAACACTGGACATACCACCCCAAGCATTGGACACACCTCACCCTCATAATTCTCATTCAAAGAAGAATAAAATGGAAGAAAATATAGCTCAAATCGAAGAGAACATACTAAAGTTACAAAGGGAGTTAGAAGAGAAAATAAGTCAGAATAATCAAAGTACTCTGGAATTGATCACTAAAAGCCAAGAGTCTTTGGTCGATCAAATTGTTGCCAAGTTATCTGGCTTGAATCAAGCAAGCACTCCTGAGGCTGGGGCACCTGAAGGAGTAACTGTGTAACATCCTAAGGATAGGGTTAGTGACTAAAATGGAAATTTTTGAAATTTGGGGATCAATTTAGGGAAATTAAAAAGTTCAAGGACTTAAATAAGAATATTTTAGTACTGGATTAAATTGTAATTATGGAAGGATTGAAAGGGTATTATAATCTTTTTATTTTAAAGGATATTTTTCTCCCCTTAATAAGAGTTAAACACGTGGGTATGGGAGAGTTATCTGGAAAGCTTTCTTCTTCACGTTGGCTCCCATTTTAAAAGGTAAGTTTGATTTTAGTTGTTGATTTCTTGAATTTTTAAGTTGGTTTTGAGTCTTTGGGGGTTATATAAGCTTAAGTAAAGTTTATATAAGCTTAAAACATCAAGAAGAGAGAATTAAAAAGGAAATTCTATTAAGGGTTTAGAAATGAACTTTTGATATAAATAAGTTTTTGAAGTTCTAATGATGAATTTGACTTTTCTAGGGTTTAATTAAGAAGTTAGAGGTAATAGAAATGAATTTAGAACACATGGAAAGTTTGATGAAATTCTTTGATTCAAGAGTTATAGTGAGATATTGAAGATAATGAAGTGTTATAGTGTTTAAAGAGGGTTTAAATATGTATAGATAAGTTTTAATGCATAAGGAGAGGTTAACAAGTAGAATTTGGGGGCAAAGTATTAAATTTTCGGGAGTAAAAATGAAAATATGTGCAAGGGGTATCGGTACCTGTTGAGTGGGTACCAATACTACAAGGCCATTTATGAGGAACTGATATATGGGGTATCGATACATATATGAACAATATCGATACCATATGGAATAGGTATCGATACCTATGTGTAGGGTATCGATACCTGGGAAACTTCAAAGCTAATTTTCATATCGGTACCCTAGCATAGAGGTATCGGTACCTTGAGGGTGGTACCTATACCACTTAAGTTGGAAAGTTGAAATTGGAGTTTTAATTAGTTCATATTGATATGAATTGTATTAAGTGGTTTAAATCTCGTCATTCATTAAACTACATATTTTTGTAGACATCGATCGAAAGCAAAGTTCAAATAGGCTGTCAGAGTAAGATTCACGAGAAAGAACAAGAATTTGGTATTGGCAAGTAACCAATGTGAGTACATGATATGAAGTGAAGGTATGTTAAGGAATTATGACTTGCGAGGAGTCTAATTCTGATATTAGATTATATGAGTACCTAGATGTAAGCATGTAGTGATATGATAATTAGAGATATATAGGTCCATTCATATGTCTAGATGTAAGTGCATCTTTATGTTTATGATATATGTGAATACATGTATGTGTGTTAAATTATGTGAATATGTGACATAAGTTATGAGCTAAAGAGATAAATGATATGAGATAGGACACATGTGGTTACATGAGACATGATAGGAAAAAGAGTATAAGTATATGTGATAAGATATGTGAAAGTGAATTATATGAAAATGTGCTATGTGTAAGTGAACCACGTGATTATATGAATATGTGAAATGACATAATTAAAATGCCCATGTTATGTGTTATGAGAGCTAGGGGTATAGTTGGCATGCCAAGAGTCGAGGGTTCTACGTAGTCCTTCGGGACATATATATAATTATATGGAACATATATGTTGTACTTCGGTACACTTATTTGGTCCATTGTATTATGTATATGGTTCTTAAGGAGTGGTCCTTCGGGACATAGTGGTCATTCGAGACAAATTTTCAGTGCCCTTAGTGGGAATTATACGAGTAGTAGTGAAAGCATATGTGCACAACCTCTATGTACTCACATACCTTATGTTCTCAGAAGTATACATGGGCTTTAAAGTGATGATATAAATAAACTTGGCTTGATACTATGTGTTCTTTATTATGAAATGAGCTATTTGTGTTATGATGTGTGTAAAAATGATAAGTACATGTTTACATGATAAAAAGGAATTAATGACAATAATATAATTAATGTTTAGTATGTTAATGATAATGTATGTGTATATGTAAGTATTGTGTTGTCTGATATGTACATGCATTTGCTAAGTAGTTATAGTTCTGTTTTCATGTCTCACTAAGTCTATAACTTAGCGTGTGAGTGTTTCACACGGAGGATCCAAGAAGTGTTAAGAGAAGATAGGCAATGGATAATTTTGTATAAGCTTTGAATAATTTTGTAAATGTTTTAAATTGATATATGTAAATTATTTAGTATGTTTGAAATTTCTTAAATTTCCATCTATTTTATATAAGAAAATTATTTGAAAGTTGATGGGACATCTCAGATTCGTATTCGGGTCAAATACGGGTTGGGGTTGTTACATTTAATAGTATCAGAGCTAAGGTTTAGTCGATTATAGGCTTAAACCAGTGTCAAAAGTATTTTAAAATGTATAAATGCCAACAAAAAGTGAAAGTTTCTGATCTGATAGAGTCAAGAGTATGTTGTATTCTAATAGAGTTATATGGTTATATCTTAAATGTCTGATCGTGAGAGTTCTCGGAATAAAAGGAGAAGTGATATACCTGGAGGTAGTAGTAATTCACTTGTGCTTTAGTCTGGGCTACACAAAGACTCAGACAATACATGTTGTACCACACCACCTGGTAGATTTCCATGATAAATCCGTTAAAATACATTATTGGTGTGCCCACTCTTTTTGGAAGGTTAGGCCGATGGAAAATCCTACTATCTGAATTTGACATTGAATATGTGGGCCAAAAAGCTATAAAGGGAAGTGTCATATCTGATTTCTTGGCAAGCAGAACTGCTAAAAATTACGAGCCACTGGACTTTGACTTCTCAGACGAAGACTTGATGGCTATATCTCTAGAAGAAGCAAGTACTTCCACATGTGATTCCTAGAAAATGCATTTTGATAGTGCATCAAATGCATTAGGACACGATATTGGTGCAATATTGGTCTCCCTGAAGGAAATCATTACCCGTTCACCAGTAGATTGAATTTTGATTGCACCAACAACATGACAGAGTATGAAGCCTGGGTTTTGGGAATTCGATCTGCTATTGGATATAATGTAAAGACTCTACGAATATACGGAGATTTGGCCTTAGTGATCTATCAGCTCCGAGGAGAACGGGAGACGAAAGATGTAAAGCTAGTGGAATACCGAAAGCTCATATTGGATCTACTTGCAGAGTTTGATGAAGTCACTTTCCATTACGTGCCTAGATAGGAAAATAAAATGGCTGACGCCTTAGCTACATTGGCAGCAGCCTTCAAGGCTGGCAGGGGTTTGACATGATGCCAATTAACATGCAGTCGTATGAATACCCAACTCATTGCTACCAAATTGAAGAGATAAAAGATATCAAAAATTGGTACTACAACATCCTGCAATACATTAAGAATCAAAGCTATCCAGAAGAGGCCACCGAAACTGACAAAAGAACAATTAGAAGGATGGCAGCCGGATATGTTCTGGACGGAGAAATCTTATACAAGAAAAGTCATGATCAAGTCTTGTTAAGATGTGTAGATGCAAAAGAGGCAAAGATGATCATGGAAGAAGTACATGAAGGAGTTTGCGGAACTCATGCGAATGATTATATGATGTCAAGAAAAATTATGAGATGTGGAACTTTTGATCCATATTAGAAAACGACTGCATCAATTACGCAAGAAGATGTCATAAGTGCCAAACATATAGGGATAAAATAAATGTCTTGCCTCAACCTCTTTACGTGATGATGACATTGTGACCATTTTCTATGTGGGGCATGGTTGCCATTGGAAAAATCCATCCGAAAGCTTCAAATGGTCATCGGTTCATTCTTGTAGCCATTGACTATTTTACCAAGTGGGTGGAAGGTGCATCATACGTCAGTGTCACTCAGTCCACTATTTGTAAGTTCTTGAAAAAAGAGATCATATGTCAGTATGGTTTACCCAAAAGATCATTACCGATAATGCAACGAACCTGAACAATAAAATGATGGATGCTGCTTGTAAACAATTTAACATAAAGCATCACAACTCTACTGCTTATAGACCAAAGATGAATGGAGCGGTAGAAGCAACAAACAAAAATATCAAGAAAATAGTGGAGAAAACGACTGAGACATACAAGGATTGACACAAGAAATTGCCTTTTGCTTTGTTTGCTTACCGAACTTCAGTATGAACTTCGATCGGGGCAACCCCATTTTCATTAGCATATGGGATGGAAGTAGTATTGCCCATTGATGTGGATATTCCGTCACTTCGGGTTTTGTCAGAAGTTAAGCTAGATTATGCAGAATGGGTTCAATCTCGATATGATCAATTGGACTTAATAGAAGAAAAGAGGTTGAAAGTCATTCTTCATGGTCAGCTCTACCAAAAACGAATGATCCGAGCACACAACATGAAAGTGTACCCAAGAGTATTCCAAGAAGGAGATCTTGTACTAAAAAGGTCTAGCCAATCCAAAAGGACTACATAGGAAAAATGGATACCAAATTGGGAAGTACCTTATGTCGTAAAGAAAGCTTTCTCCAGAGGAGCACTGATCCTCACTGAAATGGACAGGTCGAAGCTACCTAATCCTATTAATTCTGATGCAGTTAAGAAATATTTCGCCTAGAGTGAAAACCCGAAAGGGTGCCTTGAGCTGAAAGGAAAAAAAAAAGAAAAAACTTTTAGAGTGAAAACCCGGAAGGGCGCTCTAAATAAAAAAAAAGTGGGTCCAAGATGAAAACCCGCAAAGGGCGTCTTGAAACCAAGGATGAATCCAGGTTGAAAACCTGAAAAGGCGACTTGGATAATGATACGTGCAAGGAAAAAATCCCGAATCAAAGCAGTAAAGTACTGTGGCGTCTGAGTTTTCTGTAAAATTAATAATTCGGAGGAACCTTACACTCTTCCGAATATTGTCACATTCTCGAAAGTCCCTTGGAAAAAGCTGCACTCAAAAGTCATCTAACAGTGGTCAGTTCAAAGGCATCCGCATTATCGAGATCTAGGGCATCTATTTGTATTTCTTTTATATATTGATTTCTCATAATGTTTACCATGTACTTTTTTCCCTCATAAATAAATATGGTTGTTTCTCTAGAAAATCAATTCTTTTTAAGCATCTTAGATTGAATTTAAGTGAGAATGATTTATTTACTTTTGAAAAGATAATTGTATATTACTGTATAAAGATTTTTCGAAAGGTACATGTGTTCGGAAGCCGATAAAGGTCTTTCGCATCATACTTAGGATAATGGGTTCTAGTTCATTGAAATGCATTGTTTAAATCAAGACCAGAAATAAACCTTCTTTTTTGCAAGTTCACATAATGTATGTCGGATTTAAGCGTACTAAAGAATCCAAGATCAAGAATCAGAAATTCAAGATTCCATAATCAAGAGTCGTCAAGACTGACAACAAGAGATTGAGATTTCTCTCTAAATCCTAAAATAACATATTTCGCATATGCATTTTAGGCACACATAAGAACATTACATCCAAATCATCACATATATGCATAGTTTTGCAGATTTTTTTCAGAGTCAATTTCAACTTCACAGCGAAAGATATTGAACTGGAAATGATACAACTTACACAAGATTGGATTTCAACTTCACAACGAAGGATATCCAACTCAAAACTAATTTGAACTCAACTTCACGACGAATGAGTCACCCACGATTTCAACTTCACGAAGAGATATATCATGCCCAATAAATCAACTTAACTACACTACAACGGAGTCATCCGCAACAACATGGAGCTATCTCTCATCCTAGTATAGCATAGCTCAAGGCGAGAAGGGTTATCTGTCAACGAAAACTTTCGAGTTCGATTCCATTCAGCTAAAGGGAGTATTAACAACATGGTAGCAGCAAGGAACTACTTTCTGGTTGAATTTTCAAACCAAGGTCTTCAAGCCAAGAATAAGGCCAAGGTTGACTACAATCTGGCAACAACAAGCCATTTTCCAGTTCAGATTTCGGGCTAGATTTCAATATCACAACGAAATATATCATGCTTGAAACATCTCAGACCGACTCAACTTCATGACGAAAGAGTCACCTGTAATTCAACAATAGCAGGAAGGCATGGTCTATTAAGAACTCTCGAGTCGGATTTCAACTTCGCCACGGAAGATATTTGATAAGAGAAGTCAATAGACATTGAGTCGGATTTCAATTACAGGAAAAGATATCATACTCACGTGAACAAATTCGCTTTTGGACACTCTTCTTACCAAATGAAAATCGGTGTTTTTGTATCTTTGCCCTATTTTTGTTACACGATAAATGGGCAAAGAGGGGTAGTTGTAGACACGAATTTTTTTTTGGGGTTTATTTAGTAGTTTTTAGAGAACGTTTTTTTCAAAGCATACAATATATGGTTTTTTAAACAAAATAGGTTTTTGAAAAATACATTATATGGTTTTGAAAATATGTTTTTTAAATAAAACATATATTATATAGTTTTGAGAAATTTTTTTGAAATATATATAATATAGTTTTAAAACGTTTTGAAAATATGTATAATATATAGTTTTAAAAACATTTTTGAAAATATATATAATATATAGTTTTGAAAATATTTTTTTGAAAAGATATATAATATATAGTTTTGAAAATATTTTTGAAAATATATATAATATATAGTTTTAAAACGGTTTTGAAAATATATAATATATAGTTTGGAAAACATTTTTGGAAAGGTATATAATATATAATTTTGAAAACATTTTTGAATACGTATATAATATATAATTTTAAAAAAATATTTTTTAAACATATAATATATATATTTTTTAAAAAGGGTTTTGAAAGGTATAATATATATATATATATTAAAAAATGATTTTTGAAAACATGTAATAAAATATTATATAGTTTTTATTTTTATTATTATTTATTTATCTTATTTATTTAGTTCATTTTTATTTTTATTATTTTTATTTTTGGTACAGGTTCAAGTCCAAGGGTCTGAAACAAGCCCAACAGAAGTAAGCCCGACCCAGCAAGCCCGGTAAGGCCCAAACTTGTCTGCCTGACCCAGTAGAGGGCTAGGGTTTCATATCAAGCCAAAGGCGTCGCATGGGGAGCGAGCGTGGAGTCACGCGCCCGAACAGTTCAAGAACCGACCAAATTTCTCGACCCTTGAAGTGAAATTGGAACAGCAACGACATGCCAACAACCGGATGAGATCGGGACTGAACCATCCCTAAAATCCTACCAAACGACATGCACAAGAAAGTCGGAGCGAGTAACCCACGAATCTTTTCGCGTTCGAGACTCAAAACGACCAAAATTGAGGCTATAAAAAGCCTCCGGCGACGCCAACCAAAAACAAACAGTGAGCAATCGATCAAGATGTAACCAAGCAACCAAAATCATAAGAGAAAAATAGCCAAACACCGAACCGAAAACAAAGTAAGAGCTACCCGAAGAAGAAAAAAACAACACAAAATAGCAAAATGATCAAACCAAATAACTCGTCCAAATACCATAAAAATATAGAAAAAGTATAGGCCTTTTCTCGTCAAAAGGAGCAAGGATCATTAAGGAGCGGCATTGGAGGGAAAGCGTCGGAAAACGAAATGTTTTCCATGAAAAGGTAAAAACCTGAAACTTGCTCGTTAGATCTACGTCGAGTAAGGTATATTTTGGGGATTTGGGGGTCAATTTTGGCTTCGGGGGTTAGAATGATTTGAATGAGGGTGTTTTTTTTTCGGCCACCGGTGGTGGTGGCCGGAGCGGTGGTCGGTGCGACGAGGCTTCGCCAGAGCGGTGGTCGACCATAAACCGATTGGGAAAAGGGAGATAATTTAAAGAGGGGAGAATTCAGTTTGAGGGGAAGGTGAGAAATGAGAGATTGTTATTTTTTTGTGTTTTGGGGTATTTATAGAGGGCATTGTGTAATTATGAAATAGTTAAATTATTTCTACAGTCCCTGATATTTTGATGTGTAATTCATTTTGATCACTTACCTCAATTTTACCTCTGAATTTTCAATTAATTTGATTCAGTCCCTATTTATAATTTTCTTTTTTATAATTTAACCCATCTAACTCTTATTTTTTTTCATTGCAGCGCGTCTTTAGTATTAATTAGGTCTCTCAACTTTAATTTGTTTAAATTTTATCCTTTCGTTTTTTTTTTTAACTTTTTTTGGATTATTTATATATTTTATTTCACTATCTAATAATTTTTTATTTTTTAAGGGTACTTCTAATCGATCAAAGGTAAATTATTTGAATCGAATTTTTAAATTCCAATTTAACTTTTAATTTTCGCAATTAATACAACCGAGAAATTAAATTAGTATCGAAAGGTCAATACAAGGGTGTTAATCCTTCCTTAACTGTAACCGACTCCCGAACCCGACATATTTCTGATAACACGCAAATCAGGTAAGATGGTCAATTGAGGTGTCCGGCCAACCTAATTATGTTTGAAAAATATATAAATGATCGGTGGCGACTCTTGCATATTTTATTTAAGTCGAAACTCAATTCTAATCGAACCCAAAAGACGATTACTACACTAAGGAGACAAAAAGAAATAATATTTCATTTATTTATAGTGGAGACAAAAGAAAAATATATTTCATATATATATA
Source organism: Hibiscus syriacus (assembly GCF_006381635.1). Classification (NCBI taxonomy): domain Eukaryota; kingdom Viridiplantae; phylum Streptophyta; class Magnoliopsida; order Malvales; family Malvaceae; genus Hibiscus; species Hibiscus syriacus. The sequence goes on along the minus strand of NW_024063533.1, from coordinate 6,517,167 downwards.
TATATATATATATATTCGTATTCATTTTTACGTATTCAAACCATTATACACGATAAATGATGCTTTCCCCTTGATGCATCTCCAAGATTATTTCCTTAAATAATCTTCTCACAGTGAAGACGTCCGCAACAGTTGACGTCTTCATAAAGATGGAAAAAACCGATATCTTTTCCATGCTCCCATAGCATGTGTACACCCATGTCTTTCCTTCCCATACTCTTAGGGGTGTTTGATTTAAGGATTATAGGATTCCCATGGGATGGAAATCACACATTCCCATGTTTGGTTGACCGGAAATCTCATTCCCGATAATATTTTATTATCAATAGTAGATTTTTTTGGGTATATTACCGGGAATGTCATTACCTCCCTTCCCTTAGGTATTTTAACATTATAGACGTTTTAAACTAAAATACCCTTAAATTTTTATTTTTTTTCAAAAATATTCTTCTTCTGTCATTGAATAATAAAAATCCTACGATGGTTAAATTACAAATTTATCCTTAAATTATTTTAGATTTACAAAAAAAAATCTATAATTAAAATTTTATATGAAGTTCAGATGTTAAAAAAAATTACCCTTTCATTAAATATTTTTTATATTTTTAATTTTGTAAAAAAATTATATAAATATTATGAATTTAATTTTTTAAAGAAAATATATAAATATTTTACAATTTGTAATATTATACAAATATATAATACGGACAATTTGATTAAATATACATTCTAATAATGTTTTATTCCTTTAACCAAACACGATAATCTTACATTCCTACTAAACCAACCAAACACAAAATACAACATTCTCAGTAATCCTATTCCCTGATAATCTTTTATTTCCACTAGTAATATTGCATTCTGTAAACCAAACGCACCCTTAGCATCGAAAAGAAGATGCAAAAGACAGCAACTCTTCCTTGTGTTTTTTATGTACTACTACTCAAAACATCCTATTTCAAAAAATAATTTTTGGAGTGCATTATAAGAAAAAAAAATTCCACTACAATATCTGGGCAAAATTGCCCATTATACACATTCACAACCTATAACTAAAAAAAAATCCCCATACCAACTACAAACTTGTCTAGCCTAAAAATATAAGGAAAAAGTGAATGAGAGGGGAATAAAGAAAAAGAGATTCGACTGTTAGTTATAGAAAACTTTTCTGAACATTGTAGATACATTAATACAGAAAAAAAAAACTGATGACATTTAGTAATTGGTGAACACTGAATAGATGGGCAGCAAACAACTGAAAATTGATTAACAAAAGCCATGATTTTTTTACCTGGTAATTTCTCTGGCAAGTAAGGAGCAAACACTTTATCTCCCTTTCATTAACACAAGTATTGTTTTTTCCATCACATGTCTACTGTGTGAAAAATTCTTCGAAATTTTAGCTCAAACAGGATGCAGTTCAGCTGATCAGAGACGCCACATAAACATGACATAAAACATGAAAAATGCACACTCATCCACTACGAACCTAATCCGAATCAGATGATATTTCAGAACGAGGGTTGACTATCCCAACCATTTTAGACAATGTCTCACCAATATCTTCCACTTCATCCTTTCCAAAACCCCAACTTCTAAGCAACTCTGTCCCAGGAGATCCTCGCTCAATACCAAATTTACGAAGATTCCCCAATCTGTTCTCCAAAAATGGCAAGATAGCACAGCTGGATCGCATTCTAGCAGCCATGGGGATATAATGAACATCAAGTGATCCTCTTGATGTAGAACCCGTGATTGAACTTCCCAGCAGCTCACCATGCTCACCAACAAGATTACCAAAGATTGAAGGGAATGGCAAAGGAATTGGGAGAGGACAACGGGCCACTGATAGATGGTGGAACATTGGCCTTGTGGTTGCACATTCATATGCACCATGGATCGCATTCCTAACTTCAGAAACTGACGCATTACAACCTCCTGCAACAATAAAAATAATCTCAGTTACCATAATAATCTCAGTTACCATAGTTGCCAATGCCACTCTGATAGAGAAAATTACAGATAAAAGAATACTTTTTCATGCACTGACATAACCCTCACCGCCAATGCATGCACTCCATTTATTATCCATACCACGAAATGATTTGTCACTAGAAAACCTATCCTGCTAAGGTATTGAAAGCATATATACCTTCCAGCTTCTGCAAGGTTGCCTTACTGACTACAAAAGCCAATTCGAGTATGTAAAGCATTTAATGTGCAAGTGTTTCTAAAATGTGCCATAATGTGCCAAGTGCTTCTGAAGCTTATCCAGGAGACTAGACATTTATAAGAATGATATTACAATAAAAATATCTTTTATTTGTGCATATGCACTAATACTAAAAGTTACCTGACCCAATTGCTCCATGCACAATCATTGATTCCACAGCCTGCAAATCATCCACATTCTCTGCAACCTCTGGAGTCAATGGCTGCAGATGCGCAAGCAAGGATTGCTCATCCCGTCTCCCTGGATTTCAGAATTTGGAACAATCAACTACACAATCCAGTTTCCTCAAGTAATAACACATCTTTTTATTAAAAAAGAGAATGAATAAAAAAAAACATTCTCATCAGGGGTTGGGACGGAATGGCATTCACATGATACCTGCCAAACTGGGGCCTGGCATTGCAACATCCAGAATAGCCACCATATTCTGTCTAGATTGTCCTGCTGCTAGCATTTGTACAATGCCATTAATATCCACAGCACCACAGACATCAGACGAATCTGCAGTAGGACCAAGTGGCTCCATGCGGAATGGGAGACTTGTAGAGTGTAAAGCCGCAGCATACACAGCACTGCAGTGGTAAGGATTATCATCTTTAATGTTGAGGAAAGTTGAAGCTTTACCTTCAAAATTAGGTGAGCAGAATCTTTAGTCCATTTAATTAAGAAGATAGAGGTCAGGATAATTTCTTTTAAGAGTATCAGGCTATCAACATAAATAAAATAATTAACATGTAACAAGCATGTTTTGACAGGATATGACTCAGATGAAGGCAGAACATTACAAGATATGTTATATGATCAGGAAGGAAACTGTATGCACATATGTACCACGAGAATCCTTGTTATGAGACAAATACAATTTGAAATCATGTATAAGAACATATGAATCAAAAACAAAAATAATATAGAAGACAGACAATATCATAATTTGACTTACTCCTACTCAAGAAGGGTAAACCAACTGGCACAATCATTTTACAGAAAGCTGATAATCTTGAGAAAGATACTGCATCATGAAGATCTCTCGCAACCATCTGCTTCCTGGTACTCAGGTTCACAACAGAACTAGGACCCCTAACAGCATATAATAACACAGGAGTGTTTGTGTATTCATCAGAAACACTTTCTAAAAAATCGGCAGCCATTGGAGAGAAACCTCCTGAATCATCAACAATGAATTGAAAACCCTGTGGACACATCAATAATTGACAAACAAATCAAACTAGCAACATTAAATTTGAATCTAAATGATGTTTAAGAGGTGATCAAGCTTAAAACTAAAGGGGAAAGAAGGAAAGCTTCCCAAACCAAATTACCTAGGCATTGTTAAGTTAAAACCTCTAGAAAGGTTCATTAAGCAAAATCCTCAACATCCATACTGCCCAACCAAGTGTCTTTAATGCTGTCTACTTGCAAGTTTTGATATTGAAAAGAGATTTCAGCAAAGGATCATACAATAGGTCAAAGTTTTACCTGGACATAATCACACTCTTCCACAAAGAAACGAAGCCTGTCACATAATTCTTCTCCTCGTAAGTTCTCCCCGAATACATCTCGCCCAATTCCATAATTGTCAAACTCTTGAGCATCCATCCACAACCCATTTACTTCGTACAAACTTTGAGGATGATAATGGACTTTTGAGAAGTCTGTCCAAAACTGAACTTCTTCATCTAAAGAACTTACTATATCTGTATCCTGAATTTCATTTTGAGAACCCGTAGAATCACCATTGACACCATTCATCAAAGGAGCATCCTGCTCGTTTTGATACAAACTTTGCAAGAATAAATTCTTCTTCTGAGGTTCAGATGCAACAGTAGAAACATTTCCTGCCCTGTATATTCTTTTGAAGATGTTCAAGTTAGTGCACGTAGAAGTTTTATGCATTCAAAGCTCACACAAGGACAAACCACATGGCCCTGATATTTAGAAGACTTTATCTAATTCATTATAAACTTGTGATATAAAGGGCTACATAAAAAAGAGACCATTTTCACTTGGTAAAATATATTTTTAAGAGATCTAAGACTTAACAACAAGCATTCCTCAATGAGTAACGGAAATCATAAGCAGTGGTCTCATGTCTAAAACAGAATACTAGTTAAATTAGTAAATATGAGGCAGAAACAACATCATGTTTGTTACATTGCAAGGAAAGCATGCTTCATGGAGAAAAACCATAAATATTTATGAATTAGAACAAGAATCGTCAGTAAAAAAATCAGCTTGTGCCAGATATTGAATTCCGACACCCAACCATCTAAATATTGCTGAAAAAGGCAAAAGCAACTTAGTTATAGCTACTTCTGTACGCTAGTTATTTTTAAGGGGTAATGCTCAAAGACCAAGAGAAAATAAAAGAAAATTATACATAAAAACTACTAATTCAATTTGTTGAGATGGAAGCTCTCACCAAGTAACAACTTCGGATGGAGCGCTAGAACCCTCGCCATACAGCGTCCCCTTTGAACTCACTGATCCAAGGGATCCTACAATGTATTAAAGTTCCCATGAGTAGAATATGTTATAAACAAAAATAAACACTACTATATCATGTAACCTAGATGAGTGAAAAGGAAGCAATTCTGGCTAGATGTAAATGCATTACTAGAATTAATTTTAAAACTTAACAATGTGGATTGGATAGAGAAAACATCAACTTTCCAAGTAGAAAGTTAAGCACCTTGAAAGTCAATTGAGAGAAGACGAGGAGTATAAGTAATTGTCCCCTGCACATATATAGCATCGTAAACAAATTTATCTCCATTAAACGCGAGAACATATAAAATACACCTAAGTATTCTAAAACTAAACCCGTGAAAGTCTTGAAAAAATTAAACAAATTTTAAGACAATCATGGGAATGAATTTACGGTATGAATATAAACTTGTCTTGGGAAATAAAAACATAAGAAGCAACCGGTCAAAGTTGCATCGTACCTGATGCGTTTCACCTGTACGGTAGAGAACACCCATGTTTAGACTCCGAGTTCTGAAAACTGGATCGCCACAAGGATCGGAGGCTAAGCCAAGCATTTCATCCTTCATTTTTAGTAAAAGAAGAGAACAATTTAACAAGCTTAAAAAGAAATGTAATCAGACTAAAAACAAAGGAAATAAATAAAGATAAACTGAACCTGGAAGTTCCAGAAGTGAGAACCGATGAAGTTAGCGAAACCTCCAACTTGGACAGTAACGATTTCCCTCATGATTATCTACCAAAAAGAATGATAATTTAAGTCCAATAGCTACGTTAATTCCCCAGAAAACCCTGGCATATTTCAGAGGGAATTTTTTATGCTTACCAGAGAACTAGGGTTTGCAGGAATGGAGAGAAAGAACGAGCTCGGGAAACGCTTCGCGCCGTTTCAAAATATGTAGGGGCGCTTTTTGAGATGCCGGTGAATTCTTATTCTAGCAGCATATTTATTACGGTAAATTACATAAATGGTCGCCAATGTTTAGTATGGTATCAATTTAGTCACCACCGATAGCAAAAATCCTTTCAATTAAGTCACCCAACTTTTATAACATCGATTATAATATTAATTAATATATCTAGTTAAAACAATTGGATTGGGTCTACGTTAAAGGTGAGGTCGAATAACATTAATAAATATATTTTTCAAAATTATTTATGAAAACACTAACAAAATTTATAAAATAATGTAAAAGAGCATAAAACAAAATTATTTTGTTAAAATATAAGAAACCTAATTGAACCAAACCCAGTTGTTTTTATCAAAATATATAATATTTTGAGCTCATTGAGTGACATCGGTAGTTAATGGAAGTGTTATTATCTCTTCAGGTTCTGAGTTCGGTATCTACAAGGTGTATGTGTACGTTTTCAACTGCTTAAACTTAAATAAAATTTGATGTCTTTAATAATATAAAAGTGATTTGATAGTCTTAACATGTAAAAGGTGTGTTGGTCTCTTATATAGCCATTGAGTTTGTTGTGAATTTTCTTGGACAGGTGCTTTATTCAGGTTGGTGATGGAACCATAGGAGTTATATTTAGATGTGATATGATCAATTAGTTATGATCCTAAGCAAACTGAATGTCAATTTGTTTTCCCGTTTGAACTTGTAAAACTTGTACGTTCGTCAACCAAACATCATCCCTGTACCTTAAATCAAGAAAATACAAGGCCCCCAATTTAAATAAATAAAAATTTGACAGTCTCTCCTTGCTAAGCAAAACAATGAATGGAAATCCTTGTTTCTCGGACTAAACCCTCTTAACGAGAACAATATCGTTTGTCCAGTCATGTCAGCTCTTGAGGAAATGTGCAGCCAAGAGTTTTGTTACAGTGAAGCCATGGAAGGTTTCGACATCGAACAGCACTTTCAGCTTCTCGTCACATATTACTTTCCTTTTGTCAGATGGATCCTTCAAAAAGAAAAAACGAAAGTGTAGAAAATGAAATTTATTGTTATTTTATAAATCCAGTATATCCACCTCAAAATTTGCAGATTCGACAGATCGACAAAACGATATAGGGAAGTTGAATAAAGAACGGTATACGACTATAACGCAGTTATGAATGATGACTAAATGATGAAGTAAAAGGCTACACCAGATACCTGGAGATTATTTTCTTTTATGTAATCCCACATTCTCTTTATTACGGTAGCCCTTGTAAGCTCATTTTCTCCCGTACCAAGAAATTTTACTAGAGCATCTGAAAGTTGAAGAGGAGCAAGAAATCCCTTCTGTTTCTTTTCCTTTCCTTTTTCTTCATCTGGTTCTGAAATAGCCAAACAAAATACACAACGGAAACTGTAAGAACAAATCACTCTGAAAATGTTTACTACCACGCTAATGGTTATACGGAAAAGGCCTGATTAGTTAGCTGATACGACAACGCAAATGGCGAGACATGTGCAAAGAAAGGAGATCACTAGTATCACCACATTGCAGGGTTAAGGATTGGACAAAAATAAGTGATGATAACCATTGGAAACCTGATTCAAAACACGTTTAGGACAAAATAACTTAGAAAAAAATGAAGAAATAATGTGTCTTATTTCTTGAATGAGTACAAGGCTTCCATTTATACAGAGTGAAATTACAAAAAAAAAAAGGAAACTAATTAGAACCAATATTTGACAGCTTCTACTTTCCTACTTTCTCTTGATTTACAACTTTTACTTTCTTTATTTACATAGAAAACAGATCGTAGAATATCTCACGGATTATGACTAAAACAAGGCTTTCAATGACCAAATTTCCAACAATCCCCCTCAAGCTTGTTTAAAGATATCTTCCATATCCAGCTTGCTAGTCAGCTTACCGAATTGCTTCTTGTGTAGTCCCTTCGTTAGTACATCAACTAATTGTTCATCAGTTGGAAGATATGTCATGCATATTATTCCCGCATTGACTTTCTTCTTGATGAAATGTTTATCCACTTCTATATGTTTCGTGCGATCATGAAGAACTGGATTATGAGCGATAGCAATAGCAGTTTTGTTGTCACAATAGACCTTCATTGGAGTCGAGTAAGAAAACTTCAATTCTTCAAGAATCCTTTTTATCCACATCGCCTCGCAGATTCCATGGGTAATGGCTCTGAATTCTGCTTCAGCACTACTTCTAGCTACCACATTTTGTTTTTTACTCCGCCATGTAACTAGGTTTCCTCCAACAAAGGAACAGTATCCAGACGTTGATCTTCTGCCTGTAACACTTCCTGCCCAATCTACGTCTGTGTAGACTTCAACTTGAAGATGTCCATGTTTCTTGAATAGTAAGCCTCTTCCTGGAGTTCCTTTCAAATATCTTAAGATCCTATAGACGGCCTCAAAATGCTCTGTCCCTGGTGAGTGCATGAATTGACTTACCATGCTAGCTGCAAAAGCAATATCAGGCCGTGTCTGAGACAAGTAAATCAACTTCCCTACAAGTCTCTGATATTGTTCCCTGTCCTTTACTTCTTCAACCTTAGCAGCTTGTAACTTCAAGTTTGGATCAACCGGAGTTTCAACCATCTTACAACCAAGTAGACCTGTTTCTCCAAGGAGATCAAGAAAATATTTGCTCTTATTGACAAATATGCCTTCCTTAGATCTTGTAAATTCCATCCCAAGGAAATACTTAAGAGCTCCCAGGTCCTTGATTTGGAACTCCTTTGCTAGTCTTTTCTTCAGAATAGCTAATTTTGTTTCATCATCACCAGTGAGAATAATATCATCGACATAAACAATAAAAAATACAACTTTACCATCTTTTGAATGTTTATAAAATACTGTGCGATCAGCTTGACTCTGCAAGAAGCCATAATTGATAACTATCTTTCCAAAGCGGTCAAACCAAGCTCTTGGTGGCTGTTTGAGTCCATATAGTGACTTATGTAATCTGCATACTTTGTTACTACCAAGTTTCTTCTCAAATCCCGACGGTAGGCTCATATACACCTCCTCTTCCAGATCACCATTAAGAAATGCATTTTTAACGTCAAGTTGATGTAGAGGCCAATCGGAGTTCACTGCAAGAGATAACAACACTCTAATAGAATTTATTTTAGCAACAGGAGCAAAAGTCTTTTGGTAGTCAATCCCATATGTCTGAGTAAAGTCTTTAGCCACCAATCTCGTCTTGTATCTCTCAACGCTTCCATCAGCTTTACTTTTTATTGAAAACACCCATTTACACCCGACTATTTTCTTACCTTTGGGTAGATCAACAATCTCCCATGTACCACTTCTCCTTAGAGCATTCATCTCCTCCATATGCTAATTTCCAATTCGAATCATTCAATGCTTCGTGTATATTCCTTGGAACAAACAAATGTGAAATCCTAGATGTGAAAGCTTTATGATTTTTTTGATAGTCTGTGATAGGAAATATATTTTGCAATAGGATGTTGAGTGCAATTTCGGACACCTTTCTTAAGTGCTATAGGGGCATCAAGATCAGGAATACTAGGTGAATTGTTTGACAAAGTGGAGGAAATCAAAGGTGTAGTAGGGATAGGATTACCTGAAGTTTCGACACCAAAACTCAGATCTTCAGATTGGTTTCGTGCAGGGTTGATATTTGAGTCTTTATTTCTCAGATGAAATCTCTTCTTAGTATAAACCTGAAGCTCAGAATTCAAATCGTGTTGATTAGTTTGTAGTAATTCTCCCCCCTGAACGAGAATCTCCTTCACTAGGCGCCAACGAATCTGGTTCTTCTAGGCAATCATTATTAGAAACACTTGAATTTGGATTTTCAAAGCGACCATTCTCATAAATGCGTGGTTTTTGTGTAGGATAAATGACATTGGATAATGGGATAGAAATGTCCCAAAAATTGTCTTCTACATCACTTGTCTCCCCCTGAAGATATTTTTTTGTGAAATAAGGTTTTGTCTCCAAAAACAACACATCCATACTCGTATGAAATTTTTTGTTTGAGGATCAAAACACTTGTACCCCTTTTTATTTGAAGAGTACCCCAAAAACGCATTTAATAGCACGTAGGTCAAGTTTTGAACGAAATTGGTATGAAACATAAACGTAGACAATACATCCAAAAACTTTGACAAGTAAATCAGAAAACAACCTTGTTCTAGGAAAAATGATTTTAGGCAATCGAGTGGTGTTTTGTATGTCAACACCTTAGTAAGCATCCTATTTATCAAGTAAGTAGCTGTTAAAACTACTTCATCCCATAAATATTTGGGAACATGCATGTAAAACATTATGGCACATGCTACTTCAAGTAAATGTTTATTTTTTTGTTCTGTAATCCCATTTTGTTGAGGGGTATCACGACATGTAGAGTGATGAAAAATCCCTTTCTCTTTCAAAAAATCACCTAAGTGTTCATTAAAATATTTTGTTCCATTGTCAGAATGTAAAATACTAATCTTGGTTTGAAATTGGTTTTCAATCAGAGTGTAAAATTTTTTGAATAAATCTTTCACGTCAGACTTTTTATTCATTAGATAAATCCAACATAAACGTGTGTGGTCATCAATAAAAGTAACAAACCACCTTTTACCAAAAATAATAGTAACTTTAGAAGGGCCCCAAACATCACTATGAATCAGATAAAAAGGTTCAGAGGCCTGATAATCTTTTAATAAATAGGGGAACGACAGTTTTTTGAAATAATGCAATTTTCACAATGAAAAGAAGAACAATCAATCCCTTTAAATAATTATGGAAATAAGTGTTTCAAATAAAGAAAACTAGGATGTCCTAGTCTATAGTGCCACAACATTATTTTTTCTCGAACAGAAATTAAACTAGTACTATTAAAACTCTAAACTTTTTTATTACTGATAGATACTTCATTAAAGTAATAAAGACCTTCAATCATCCTAGCACGTCCAACCATCATCCCCGAGTTTCGGTCCTAAAATTCACAATGTGATTCAAAGAAGGTAATGAACAATTAGAATCTCTAGATAGTTTACTGACAAACAAAAGATTGCAAGCTAATTTAGGGACATGAAGAACATTATTGAGATTAAATTTCTCTGTCAGTTTAATGAGTCCTTTTCTTGCAATAGGTGAAAAACTATCATCGGCAATTCTGATTTTTTCATTTCCAGGGCAAGATGAATAGGTATTAAATAAATGAGAAAAACTAGTCATGTGATCTGAGGCTCCGGAATCTATTATCCACGGAGAGGAATTTGGACAAGAAAGGGCTTTAGGATTACTACCTGTTTGTGCCAAAGAAACACTAGGAATACCGGATGAGGAATTGGATTTTATCAGCTTCAAGAGTTTATCAATCTGCTCTTTGTTGAAGGGACCTGAGTCAGCTTCACTTGAAGTAGGAATTCCACAATTCTTCTCTCCTTGCTTGCTGGTTTTCCAGTTAGCAGGTTTTCCATAAATTTTCCAACATGTCTCACGTGTATGGCAGGGTTTGTTGCAAAAATCGCACTAGACCCGTGGTTTATCATCAGACCTGCGTTGGTAGTTTGCTGTCTTGTAAGCTGCAACATCACTCAATAAGGCAGAATTTTCAATTAACTCACCAGTACTCTTTTTGAGCATGGCATTCATTTGGCTTTCTTCTCTTCTAACTTAGGCAAATACTTCGCCAATGGATGGAAGAGGAGGTCTGCCAATAATCCTTCCTCGTATTTCATCAAACTCAACATTGAGGCCGGCAAGAAACTTGTAAATACGGTTGTCTTCTACAGTTTTCTTATGGTGATTACAGTCGTCAGTACTTTTCCATTCGTATGTGTTAAAGAGATCAAGATCCTACCACAGCCTTTTCAACAAATGGAAATATGTGGTGACAGAATTATCTCCTTGACGAATCTCCTCCAATTTTAAAATCAACTCAAAAACCTGACATTGGTTGCCCAGGTCAGAATACATCTGACTAACATTATCCCACAATTCTTTTTCAGTAGGATAGCACATGTAATTAGAGTTTATGTCCTCCATGGAATTGACCAGCCATGTCATAACCATGGAGTTTTCAGCATCCCAAATGGCGTACAGCGGATCATCAACAGAAGGAGTCTTCTTGTCACCAGTGATGTAATCGAGTTTCCCTTGCCCACGAATATACATCCGGACTGATTGTGACCATCGGAGGAAGTTTTCACCATTTAAGCGGATGGTGGTGATTTGGACGGAATGAGAATTGGAGTGGTGCTGTGGAGTGGTGTTGTGGAGTGGCCGCAGCAGGGGTTAAGGTGATTTCCGACGCGACTTCAGACATGGCTACGATGATTTTGGAGCTGTTATGTTTTAGGGTTAAGACACGATTATAGCTCTGATATGAAGAAATAATATGTCTTATTTCTTAAATGAGTACAAGACTTCCTTTTATACATAGGGAAATTACAACAACAAAAAAGGAAACTAATTAGAGCCAATATTTGACAGCTTCTACTTTCCTACTTTGTCTTGATTTACAGCTTTTACTTTCTATATTTACATAGAAAACAGATCTTTGAATATCTCACGGATTATGACTAAAACAAGGCTTTCAATGACCAAATTTCCAATAAAATATATAAAGAAAGAGAGCAAAATTGAATCTGTTTCTAAACATTAAGAACAAATAATACGTCTAGCAACAACAATTAAAGTGAGTATTCTTTCAATAAACAACAGTAAAAGACCTTTTTAGAATCATGTGATAGTGGGAAGCAAAATCTGAAGTGAAGGCATTGCTAATGGTGCATGGTAGACAAGATGTGAGCATTAGACATTCTAACTCCTCATATCAATTCCAAACAAGTTCTGGATAGGAGACCTTAATTTAGTAAGACATACCTTCTTCTCTCTCATGCTTTAATGGTTTTTCCTTTTCCATTGACTTGACTGGAATAATTATAGCATGGAAGTCAGTATAGTTAAAGTTAGTACATCGTATTAAATAATAGATAAGTTTGAATTATAAGACATTTGCAGCATTTTTCTCAAGAAAAAAAAAGTATTCTTCCTTAATTTAATGGTACAATCGTTGACAAGCTGTGAGAATAATTTAGCATTTACTAACTCCCCATATCGAATTATTAATGCAAAACAAATTCTTGAGAAGACCTTAATTCACTCATTTACTATCCATACCTCCTCTTGTCTCATGCTTTCGTGGTTTTTCCTTCTCCATTGACCTGACTGAAACAAATTGAGCACGTCATATTAGATAATACATTGGTTCAAGTTACAAGACATGTGCAGCATATTGCTCATGGAAAAATGTTTCTTCCTTGATTTAGTTATATAATGCCCCAATTTCTTGAGAAAAAGCAACACTGAGAATTTACAATTAAGAACTTTTCTGATTACATTTGCAGTTACTAGCCAAAAAACAAACATACCAAATGAAATTATCTAAAATAGTTTAAAAAACAGCAAAATGGTAGAAGGGACAGATTTATTACCTTCATCTGAATCCAAGGGCAAGATGTGCTTTGACAAGGCTTTGTTCATTAGAAACATGTCAATGGAATCAACACCAAAAAGTGCATGCAATGGCTCATCACAAATTATATTTTTCTTGTTAACTGGGTCTTGCAAATTTTTCTCTCTAATATAAACCCATATTTGCTTGACTACCTAGCACCATTATAGAACAGAAAATTTAGAACAAAATAGCTTCATGACTTACTTATGAAACTAACAAAGAAGAAACTGAAAACAATTCAAGATGTTTCAAAGTTACCTCAGTCCTTGCCAATTCAGGAACTCCTAAAAGTTCCTGAAGTTGTGGGGAAAGTCTGCTCACTTTGTTAAAACCACCTCCTCTTCTCTTACCTTCACCATCGACTCTTTTTGGCCTATATTATAAAATGAAACAACCATAATTCAAAAACTAGCAACTATAAGTTTGATAGCAATTGCAACCACTGATTCTGTATGCTACTAAACTTCAGAGCTTCCATGGCAATGTAAAACGGAAATTCTTAGTATAGGTATATTCTAGAAAATTAGTGAATTTGAGGGAGACTCTAAACTACTGATATAATATCAACAATTCACTCATAAACTCCCTTTAAAATAGGCTAACTGATCCACGTGAAATAACAAATTTTTAAACTTTACTAAAAGCCACACATTGAGTCCTGCCACTCTGGTGGTACTGCAGCAATTGTTGTTGACAAATATTACAAAACAACAGATTACTGGTTCAGAAGTGAATCAAGAAGTCCGTACAACATGCAAGTCTTAATGCGATACAGATAAGAAATCATTGTACGGTAACCTGGAACACATCTTCAAACAAAAGCTAATCTATCTTGTTAGAAAGGAGACTATGGAGTCTGCATTTATTACAAGTACAAGATCAACCCATTCCTTCTTCCCAGCCCTCAGAATATAAAAGAATGAGAACAACATTTAGATTATCGAGAATCATCAAGTCTAATTATATAGATAAGGTCAATGAGAATAAAAACAATACTGCAACATATGGGTGAATTTTATAAGATAACCAGAGCTTAAATACACAAAACTAAGGGGCAGAACAAGACCAATGTTTCCTGTTCCAGAGGCCAAATTTCAACTACAAAGAGAGAGCATGTGGTAGCTTTCACTTGTTTGAAAGCATTGCAGCCAAGAGAACACAACTTCCGTCTTTAAAATTTATGTACCGGCAGCATCACATGTTGAAAGGGATCATTAAAAAAATCTTAACAAAACTTCTAAGACAAATGGGAGAAGAGAAAATGTTTCCATAAAATCAAATGTGCCATAGGAAAATAAGAACACATGAATTTGGAAATCAAATTGCCTACTAAAATTAAAAGCATTTTTGAACAATTTAACTGTTAAACAGTTGACTAGAACTTGTCAAAGCTCTAAAAGAATGTTCAAGTTTTTCCAAATCAACATGGGTGAAAATTATAAGAAATATTTTCTATAATAAAGAAAAATACAATCCCAGAATAATGAATCCTTCACTTTTTTGAGACGTATAAAAGAAAAAGGAAAATCCCATTATTATTATCCATTTTCCTTTTGTTTCCAGAACTATGATTAATGAACCTTGTAGGGATGACTTTCACGGCAATCTCAGAGAGTGACTAACTAAGTTGGATTTAAATTAAACACCTGTTCAGATTAATACAAACAGGTTCTGTCAAATATCTTCATTCAAAACATTTATTCACTTAAACATGCATTTCTATAAGATTATAAACTTAAAAAAAAATGGCACACCAGTAAAGCTAAAACATAACCATAAGCCTAAGCAACGTAACCTCACAATTAACTTCTAAATAAAGCATCATCTCAACCATATCAAAAAGAAATAAATTAATAAAAATAAGACCGTGCATTTTCTTGAAATACTATACCGTAAAGTCTCGTATAATTACTAATTAATCAATTAATAACTGACAGTTTCTTTGAAGAGGCCCTCTTGTTCTTGGCTCTTTGAGTTTCCTTCTCTTGCTCGTCCGAATCAGAGCCATCGGTTTCCTCTGATTTATTCTCGTCCGCTAGATCATCCTCCTGTTGTTGTTGGTCGGCATTTTCGAACTGGCTTTGAAGATACAAATCGACCTGCTCCCTAATAAACTTCTTTCTGTCCGTCAAATCAATAGCGAAGTCCTGCTCCAATCTCCGGCGCACAATTGCGGTGGTGGTGGTGTTGAGGTCCGATTCATCCAAGAACTCCCAGAGGCGGGCGATTAGCTGCAAGTCCGACGCCATTTCGGGTACAGAATGGAGTCCCTTATTATTTGGTATCGGTTTTAACCTATGGAGTGAGTCGGAGTCAGGTGAACTATGATTTTGTATGCTAATTTAAGAGAAAGAAATGAATGAAAGAAGATTGGCCGAGGTTCACCCTCTACTCGTTTGGACTTTGGAGCGAACTTTGAGAAGCACTGAAAGTTGAGGAGGTTTTTACTTATAATAGGTGATGTTTGGTTCGGTGTAATATTTATGGGGATTCTGTGAAGTTATTAGAATTTGTTTCAATTTTATATTCTATTTGATCGACAGGAAATGAAATTAGAATCTAATTCTATATATGTTTGGTTCACAGACATATAAGATGAATTTGATTTTAGTAATGTAAAATGTTAAAATTATCCTTTTTGTTTTTTTTTACTTTATTTTAGTTTGTTTTACAACTTACGTGTAGTAATATATTATAAAAAATAAAAAAAATATTAAATTTTTATTTTATTGATTGATTATTCATTTCAATAAATTATAAAAATCATGCTAATAAATATCATAAGTTAAAATCATCGTAATCAAAATATGTTAATAAGTTACCAAAAGATAAAGTAATATTTCGATACATTCCAATCGGAGTATGTTAATTAGTTACTAAAAAATATACCAAAAAATATTTTTATTCAATATATAAATTAGAAACCTGACCCGACACGACACAAAATAATAAAAAAATATTTTTATTCAATAAAAACATTGACTTAATTGAAAAACATCATATATAGAGGGGTATTATTATAATTATTCATAAATATATAAGATAAAATTATTTTTTTTTTCGAGTTGGTCTGGTTTTTTTCACCCTAAACCCGAACCCGACCCGACCTGAATATCACACTTAAAAAAACCCGACCCAAATATCAAACTTAAAAAAACCCGACCCGACCCGAATAAATAAAGTTTCACCCGACCCAACCAGAATATATGAATTAGAAATCCGACCCGACCTGAAATAATAAAAAATTATTTTTATTCAATAAAAACAATGACTTAATTGAAAAAATATATAGAGAGAGGGGTATTATTATAATTATTCCTAAATATATAAGGTAAAATTATATATATTTTCGGGTCGGGTATTTTTCACCCTAAACCCGAACTCGACCCGACCCGAATATCACACTTAAAAAAATCGATCCGACCCGACCAAAATAAAGTTTCACCTGACCCAACCTGAATATATAAATTAGAAACCCGACCCGACCCGAAATAATAAAAAAATATTTTTTTTAATATATGAATAAGTTATCAAATAATTTGTGAGGGTAGTATGGTCAAATTTCAATTCTCTCCAACAAGGGAATTGAATTCCATCCATTCTTGGATGTAATTCACTTTCCCTCATTTGATGGAAAATTGAAGCCGTGAGAGATTCCAAATCCCTTAAAAAAATTGAACCAAATATGAAAAAATGGTAGAATTATATTCCACTTCACCCCAATTCTAAAGAATTTCATCTAACCAAACGTCACCTTAACTCATATCATTTGCTTTTGTTTTTTCTATAAATATAGTATTGCCGCATTGTACTTGTAGCGCCCATCACATGGGCTGGGCCTACAACGTCAACCGTGGCTAGGGATGTACAAGATTCAAATCCGACAATTTTTGATTTGATTTGAATTAATAGAGTTAGGCTTTTTCAAAAAAATTAAATTTAAGTCAGGTTTGGTCAAGTTTTTTAGATGATAAGTTTGAGTCAGATTAGGGGGTTTATGGTAAAACATATTCGAGCCAACCTGAAAAATAATATGATTATATCTTTTATATTTATGTATAATTATAATAATACCCATATTTATATTATCTTTTTTTCAATTAAGTCTCTATTTTATTGAATAAAATTAATAATTTTATATTATTTCGTGTTTGACTGGGTCATAGTCGATTTTTATCTCCAAAGTTAGGTTAAATAAAATTACCCTGAACTCGGACCGGGTCAAATTTCAGATGAAGTGTATACAATTTTCGGATTGACCGAAAACTCGACCAAACCTAACTCATGCTCATCCCTAACCGTAACTTTAAGATAACTATAAATTGAATCTAACTCTTCTGCTTTATTTTTTATGTTTAAAATCTGAATTCTGTCTCTAGGAAACATTTAATATTGTGGAAATAATCTCTTTTTAAAAAAATTAATATTTTTATTTTTAGTATTTTCAAAAGCATCAACTTTCGTATGAATATTAATTATTTTTATTAGTCTCGAAAAATTATAAGATAATATAGGTTTAGAATTTTTTTTTACAACTGACAGCATATAACATGTATAAGTAACTCCTCAAACGTAAACTCAGCTCCTCTAAAAGGAATTATATTCCCTTTTACTATTAAATCATTCTATAAATTCTAATTATTTCTTCTTCTTTTTTAATTTTAAATCCCTCTTCCTATAATATGAGAATGTGATTGATCTCTTTGAATACAAGTAAAAAAAAAATAGATTCAAATTTTCTCCTTAGCTCGAATAAATTATAGATTTAGATTTTATAATATGCATAAGTCATTGATTCAGTTCTTATATTTTGTGTGTTTTTGAATTTTTAAATTTTAATCTTAACCCACTAAATAATACGTGAGATAAGAGATTGATATTATAATTTGGGTTAATAAATTTAATTATTATTGTTAAATTTAAAGTTTGAAGAGTATATTATCTAAAAAAGATTAAATTAGAATACATAGACTATATTCAAATTTATTATTAGAGTTGTGATTAAATTTCTTCTTGGACCATTATGCACCTACGGTACAGAGTCTTTTGCCGTCTTTATATTGATCAAGAAAGAAAATTCAATTAGAGTTGGATTCTTCATATGCAAGTTTTCTTGTTTCTTATATTTTCCATCCCTATAAATAGAAAGTAGGAAATAAGATTGTTTTAGAATGGTAAGAGAGTTGCAACAATTATAATAGATCTTGTATTTTTTTCATAGTGAAATTTTCTTCTCCTCTCTGCCAATAATATTTTCAAGCATCTGCATGCCTACGCAATTAACACTTGAATAAATTTCTAAGCCTAAGGAACAACTGCGTTGAGACAGCTTTTCTTTCGTCATGATCGAGTATTACTAACCCACATAATTAAACATCACTATTTATCATCTCATACGCTTCCTTGGTTGTTCTATCTCTTGTCATTGTAGTATGTTTTTTTGTTTACTATAAACCCAAAGGTTCCAGGTACTTAGAATGTTCTGCCAGCTCTAACAATTCAACAGGGATAGTAGATTAGTAATTACCCCACATCTCCATTTTACATTTCCCCCTCTCCTCCTCTGCTTTGGCTGAAGTCCCCAACTTGAAAAGAAGGATGAACTTGAGCTTAAAATTAATCATAAAACGAACAAAATGGTTCATGAGTTTGAGCTTGCCTCAATATCTGTAAACGACATCCCGGTGTTTACGAAGCTCTTTACAGTTTCGTTCCAGGTTCCACTTAAGAATGTGCCTGCTGTATCTTAAAGCTTCATCAACAGAATCAGGCTCCCAGTCCATAACCATTGAAACGTACATCTTTCTACAACTTTGTCCATGCCGAATCACATACGAGTCATTAACTGCAACATCACATATTCCTCTGCCTTTTCAATGAAACCCGGAACATGCTTCAAGCTGCATGAAATTGAGAAAACAAAGACAATAATGGGAGTTAAGATCCCACTTGCAAATTTTTCTGTAATAAATGAAATATTTATATATAATTCTATACGTGGTTTATCTGCATCCGAAAGTGAAAGCGCCGAGAACCCCAACGAGAATGTCTTGTTTACCGACAGCAAGGGAGTGTAGGGACAACTTTTTTAATTTTTTAATTATCAACGTAACACTTCCGTTAAGAGTTAACGAGAATTAACGGCTGAGGAATTTAAACCGAACAGACGAATAATATAAGGGACCAAACGTACTTAATTTTTGAACCGGTTATCGAAGTCGATCAGACCGAAAACAAAGGGGACTATTCGTATAATTTACCCAAGAATTTAACCAAAAAATGAATACTTTTATTGATTAAATGAGAATTAGTATCAAACTATACTACTCCTTATGGTTGATACTATTTTGATTCATGATGCTTGTAATGATTTTTTCTTTTCTTTTTTTACATATAATTGGTTAATATTGAAATGCTTTAAATTTAAAGAACAAATTTGGAATACAATTAAAATATAATATCAAAATGTTATCCAGTTTAAAACAAACAGAATAAATTTGAAATATGAAAAGAATAGGAGATTATGAAAATGTCTGAAGCCATTTTAAGTTGATATCTTCTTTATCAACTCTTACCCTTAAATTAGTGAGAGAAGATTCAAAAGACTCCCATTGATAGGCTGTCTCCTCATCACATATAACATACTTCAAATGTAACAGCTTTGTGATTGTTGGAGGCAGGTTACAACCGGAGCACCCTCTCATATAGAGCTTCTTTAGACTCTGCAATTCACCGATCTGGGCCGGAATGTCTACGATGCTTAGACAGTCGGAAATGTCGAGAATAGTAAGCTTGGATAAGCTCCCAATGGTCTCAGGCAATGTCTTGAGTTCAGTACAGGATGTCAACCTTAGCACATCCAATTTTGCCAGTTTTCCAATGCCCTCAGGCAGTGTACTGAACTTGTGGCAATTGGTGATGCTAAGCTTCACCAGTTGAATAAGGTCACACAACCCTTCACCAAGTTCCACCAGATCATCACAATAGTCGATGTCGATTTCCGAAAGATTTGGAAAAACATCTAAAAAATTGTGTGTACCCTTTTTGAAAGCCTGATTGATATTACACATGACTAGGGATATTTTTCGCAAATTCTTTAGGCGTAAGGAGTTCGTATCGAGAGACGGAACCGAAACCTTCTCTAATCTGATTCTCTTTAGATTGGATAAAGAGTACAGAAGTGGAAAGTTACCTACTTCTGCAGGACAAATACCATCATTCATGACAATCAAAACCTTCAGTTTACGCATTTCCTCCATGAAGACAGGTAATGTGTACTTCTTTGTCCGAAAATTGAGAACTAAAACCTCAACTTCTGGTGCTTGAATGTAGCCCCAATTATATAAGAATGATTCATCTGTGAGAACAAATGACACGACAAGTTATTGGAAGGACATAAATATCTCAATTGCTTCTGAAAGTTGGAGAGGTAGAGATAAACAACCTGTGGAGATAGACAAGAGGTTAGCACCAAGTGGTTGCTGCTTTTCTTCAGACCACCAATTAGGAATATTGTTTCCGCTTAACTCTATGATTATCCGTTTTCTTTTCTCTACGGGATCCAATCCGCTCTGATAGATAGCAAGCTCTCTTAGAAGATCATGCTGCATGACAAAGTGATCGTTGTAGCAACCATCAGCTTCACTTTCATCGTCTTTCCTGTTGAATAAGCAATAATAGTTCAATAGAGATTCGAACACCAGTATCGTAAACGATAATTTGCGGCCTATCTGATAACAAGGTCGGGATGAATATGTCCTGTATGATAGATATAAAGCATGAACCAACTAGCATACCTCATGACTATTAGATTAACCAGATTTCTGTCAGAGAGTTCATGGAGGTTGCCAATAGCATCATTATCTTCATCGAGTTCGTATTGCTCCACCCACATATCAATAAGCGCAGTGGCTGGAATCCGATGATCTTCTGGGAATGAACCTAGGTCTAGGTAGCAGTCCTTTATTGCTGCCTGACTATCCAGGGTATCCAAACTGCTTTGAAGATGAGCAAGAAGATCAGCATTAGAATGCAAGATGGATAGTCCTTTAGCATGCTGTTTCACTCGTTTTCGCCACATTGCGATAGGCTGTCCACAAAGCGACCTACCAACCACTTCAAGGGCCAGTGGCAGTCCTTTACAGCTTTCTATCACCTAAAATTCAATACACAGCACGTCATTATTTACGGTTCAAGAGGTGAAAGTAAAATCAATAGTACTTCAGACTGATAAATTACTTGATTCTCGATTTCTTCTGGAATGCAAGGAGTTTCATTTTGCAGGAATGCACAATGACGGAAAAGGGTTCTCGCATCATCATCATTTAATGGTTTCAAACAATATGTAAAATCGAATCTTCTAAAGGCAAATCTTGATGTTACCAAGATTTTGTAATCTGGCAATTTAAACTTGAGCTTGTCAACAAGGGATTCAGAACCAGACCAAACATCATCGAGGATCAGTAATATGGGACTGACTGCAAGCTGCCTTAATTTACGTTCCAAGTGGTTCAGACCATCCTCCTCACTTTGAAATTCAGGTACTCCACTATGATCCATAACATGGAGTAGTCTCTGCAATATGAACTCCAGGTTTGGTGTCTTTGAAACAGTGACATAGAAGATGTTGTCTTTAAATTTTTCTGTTTAAACATCGCATTAGAAATCTGCCAAATATTCGAAGATGTTTTGTAGCATTTCATAACTCGAGACTTATTAGTCTAATTGGTTCATGCAACCACCAAGTTTTGGTTCAAATTCAGCAAAACTTATATCCTTATTTCCAAGATGCAACCTCCTTTTTAAAGGGAATTATAATTAAGTGATTATAGACAGAGGTTTAAAAGAAGTGTGCTATCAGAATAGAAGCCCTTATATAGCAGTAAAGGTGCCATCCAAAACTGTTACTGCATAACCACCATAAACGCAACGCAACCCAAAACATGATCGCAACCATAATTTAAATCCCGATTATAACCATGATGTCTACAAATTACATAAACAATAAACCAGTAAAGAACTAGAAACTAAAGTCAAGCGTAGAGAAGCTATAAGCTCGGGAATGATATACCTTTGATCTCTGCATCTTGACATAGCTGTTTAACCAATGTTGTTTTCCCAGATCCTCCAGGAGCAGATACAACAATGATTGAAACCCCATCTTTAAAAAGCTTCATCTTTAGCTCTTTCAAGGGTTCATCGAATCCAACAACTTCCCCTCGAGGCTCAGGAACTTTGAATGAGCCCACATCTCGAGGCTCGGGAACTTTGAATGAGCCCACATCTCGAGGCTCGGGAACTTTGAATGAATCCACATCCGAAACCTGACTAAACGTCCTATTCCCGCAGCTAGATCCCTCTTTCAAACTCAATCTTCTAATTCCCACACTAATCTCTTTAGTTTCAAACAGCACCTCTTTCACGTCCCTCACCAGCTGCGCCTGCATAATCTGGTACAACCTGTCGAGTGATCTGTTCAATTCATGAAGCTTTTTCACGTAATAAGTCTTCTTGATGAAGTCCAACCTGTGGATTTTGCAGCACCTGGTGACAAGTTTCTGCCCTTTATCGATAATCTCGAGGAGCTGTTTTGTTTCGTGCTCTTTATCAGAAACTTTGTTGAATGATTCTATTTCTTTTATTACTGGCTCAATGGATAATAGCGTGGACTGCAGTTCCTTCAAGGTATCACGAAACATGGCAGTTGTTCTACTCGCCTCTACAACGGTTCTAAGGAGCTCTCCAAAAACTGCCCCTAAAGCAGCCCCTCCGATTAAATTTGCTGCCATAACAATCTTGGTGGAAACACAGAAAGGGCCAAAAATTAATTCAAGAAATATGAAAGTTCGAATGAAGATGAAGAACTAACCCAGATAGTGTAATGCACTTTCCTTTTTATACCTCTAAGATCTGGACTTTTATGAATGCTCCTCGCAGTTTCCTTCAGAAGAAAGGAAGAATCGCAATTATTCAGGAGGTAAATTACGTTAGATTGCACCAAATTTTAGGTGTTGTATTATTTATATTATTTAATTTTTAATTTTTTAATTATAATATTAAATTTTAATTTTTATTTTAATTATATTATTAAACTATTAAATCGTTAATGGTATGATAACGTGATTAACAATTGTTGATATAGACACCTCACTAAATATCATCGTTTTGATACAAATGTTAATGATTTCATGGTCCGATGATATAACTGAAATAAAAATTAAAATTTAATACTATAATTAATAAAATTAAAAATTTAATGATATAAACGATATAATACCTAAAATTTGATGACATCTAATGTAGTTTACCCTTATTGAGTTCTAACGACTTTAGTTTATCCGCGTAAGATTTACACCGTTTGACTATTCAAATAGAAGAAAAATGAAATAATAGAAATTACATTTAGTAAAGAAATAATATAAAGGGCAAACTACATGTTAGTGTCACCAATTATTATGTATTTCTGGTTTGATCATTCAACTATTTTTAATTTCATAATCATACCTAAAATTAAGTTTCGTTTTTGACTGTTGACTTAATGGAATGGTGTTGTAACGTGGAATAATAATAATTTTAGTCCCTAAGATTTGTATATTATATTAATTTGATCTTAATTCAAAATAATTCAATAAATTCATTTTCAAATTTAAATGAATAAATCAAATCTACTTTGACAATTCACATATGGAAAAAGAAGCGGTATCCGTAAATCTAAACATTTCCTAAAATACTTTTGCCAAGATAATAATGATAATATAAAATTTTGTATAAAAAGTTTCTAAGATTTTAGAATCAAAATTTTATCGTTTAGATATGAGAGTAGATACGTATATATTAGCAACAAAAAATTTTATATATAGTATGAGCATAAATAAAATTACAGGATGGACACAATAAAAAATATTAGAAGAAAATTCGAAGTACATTCGTGTTCACCCTTGTATTTGGGAGACTTGAGTAAGGTTACCTATTAAACATAAAAATTGTCAATTTTTTTTACAAATTCTAAATTAAATCCTACCTAGAAGGAGGGGTAGGGAACACTACAGCAAAATTGTTCTACATTTTAGCGGCGTTTTGAGAGTGAACACCACTAACTTTAAACATATAGTGACGTTTACATTTCAAATGCCACAAAATGGTAACTTTAGCGGCATTTTTATAAAAACACCGCAATAGGGTTTA
The DNA here is from genome assembly GCF_006381635.1 of Hibiscus syriacus. NCBI lineage: Eukaryota > Viridiplantae > Streptophyta > Magnoliopsida > Malvales > Malvaceae > Hibiscus > Hibiscus syriacus. The sequence continues at coordinate 6,492,863 of NW_024063533.1, read as the reverse complement.
TCTATAATGGTGTATTTTCACCAAACGATGAAAACGAATAGTACTTTAGCGTTATTTTTATACAAACATCGCAATAGGGTTAATATGTAGTACTTTAAAGATGTTTTTATACAAACGTTGCAATATGGTTTATATATAGTGGTGGTTTTTCAAAAGAAGGCCGTAAAAGGTTAGTACTTTAGCGGCGTTTCTATACAAACGCCGCAATATGATTCATCTATAGTGACGTTTTTTCATCAAACGCCGTAACAGAGTATTACTTTAGCGGCGTTACACAAACGCCGCAATATGATTCATATATAGTGGCGTTTGGGTTTAAAAACGCTTCAAATTTTAAAAGTTTTATCTCCCTCACCGCCGAGCTAATTTTAAAATTCCCAAATTTTAATGGCATTTGTGTTTTCAAGCTCCCAAGTATTTCTCAAATCTCCATTTCAGTCTCTCTCTCTCTCTCCGCATTGTGTAGTATATCAACTAACTTGATTTTGCTGAAATTTGTCTGTGCGTAGAAATGGGCTAGGGCTGATACTGGAGTCGCCGGAGACGAGCCTAGCAAGGCAAACGGTGACAACGGGGAGAATGAAGATATGAGCAGTGATGGAAGTGATAGGAGTCCCTCCCCAGCGGAGACAGAAGGCTCTCCATATGATTTTGAAGAAATTCGTCCCTAAACTAAGCGGTTTATTTGTTGTCGACATAGTTTCGTTCTTTATGGTTCTTTCTAGTGGGAGGGAGGTATTGACTGTGGAGGGAAATTTAGTGTGAAAATGTTCTTTTGTTAGATTTGAATTAGTCGAAGCCTTTTGGTGTGCTGGAGCAGTAAGGTCGTCGATTGATGTTGACTTTTTTTGCGACACGTTTCTCCTTATTTATTTATTTTTGTAGAAATTCTTGGAAGGAATCTGACTGTATTTGATTTTAGTAATTAGTAATTAGGCAAATCCAAAACTTTGCATTTCTTTCTTAAATTATTGCTATCTGTGTCGAATCAGTTGGAAGAATTTTCGCTCTCGAGCGGTTTATTTAATTTGTATTCTGGTTTTTTGTTTATTTTGAAACGCATAGAACATAAGCTTGACTTCGCGGGGTTTATTTAATTTGTCTTAATTATATTTTTATTACCGCAGTTTTAAGGCTAAGGATTTGATTGGGTTTTTTTTGTTGTTCTTGGTATTTCAGCCTTCGACCAAGTTTTGTTTTATGTCTCACATATATTTTGTTTCACAAACTTAGTATTTCTCATGCTTTCCCCTGTGGTTCCCTTTCTCAGATCACACTCAATTGACGGATTGAAGAACCTGTGGTTGGTTGTTGAATTGTAACTTTCATATTTGTTTAGAGAACTTGGAAACAAAAATAATTATATGAATATAAAGTTGTGGTGTTTGTACTAGATGAAGGAAGCTCAGGCGAGGCGACCAGGCAGCACGGGTTGTAGACACCCGTTTTTGTCCGGGTCTACAAAAATATTAATAAATATTATACTTATTATTATTATTATAGTTATTTTTATTAATATTATTTAATTACATTATGCAGGCCAACCCATTACACTAATTCAAGTCAATTACAAGTTGGCTCAGCATTCAAAACAGAACCCAGACATGACCCATCCAACCAGAGCCCACCCGGCTCCAGAAACCAACCCAGCAACCTGATCCAGTTGCAGGACCCGAACCGCCCCAACTAAACCCTAACCCTAGGGTATCTCAGAAGCCAATCGACGCTTCAACTCCCTCAGGCGTGTGTTCAGCTCCCTCAGGCGCGTGAGCTTCACGCGCCAACGTTCTAGCTTCCCAGCCGAGTTTCTCCTCGTTGCCGCCATCATTGGAGCCGATCAGAACGCATCCATTAAAAAATGACCACCTACAGTGCAAAATATCCTCTCCATCAGTAAAAATAATTCATCATCAGTAAAATGGAAGAAAGGAAATCAGAACGAATCCAAAGAAATCCCAAGGCAGATCTAATTCTGCCAGGGTCTTATCTCCTCGTTGGCAGCAAACAAATCAAAGGGATGAGCATGCAACCATATATTAGCAAAGAGATAGAAAGATGAAGGGGGGATTCGGAGCCCAGAGAAAAACGAAAGAAATCAAAGAAAAAAAAGAACAAAAAGAAAAAAAAACCATTCGAAAGGAGAACAAAAAAGGAAAAAAGAGAGCAAAGGGATGGTTCTTACCTCGGCTTGAACAGTTGGAAGCCCGAGGGTCGTTGGTTTTCAAGGTTTTCATAAGGTACACCTTAGATATGAGGTAGACGGGTGGGATTTAGGTTAAATAAGTTTGGGATATGTGTTGTGGGGGTTGAGAGGAGTGGTCTGGAGTTCCTTACTCCCTCCGGCCACCATGAGTTGACGTGGCTGTCGCCGATGGACTGCGACTTCCTTTCCCCAACGAGGAGAAAGTTGAGAGAGTTTCGAATTCTCTCTCTTCTCTCGTTTCTGAAACGAGGCAAATGAAGAAATGGGGGGAGTTAAGCCTGGGTTTGGGCTTAAATATCCCGAGTAAAACGACGTAGCTTCGTTGTCCCCCTTCCTCGTGTTTTCTGGTTAGGGGATAATCCCACTTTAGGTTCTTCTGGTTCTGTATTATATTATTTCAGTCCTTAATGAAACAATTATTTCTTGTTATTTTGAGTTCGTGTTTTTCTAATATTGCATTCTCGTCCTTATTATCCTTTAAGTACCTATATGTATATATTTAAGCTGGAGTCCTTGTACTTTAAATTATTTTGTACTTAAGCAGGATATGTTTTATTGATTCATTTTAGTCCCTTGTTTTCTGTTATTTAATCTGTGGTTAAATTTCTGTTGGAATCATGGCATTTTATTTTCTTCAATTACAGTCCTACTTATGTTATGGATTTATTATTATTTCAGTACCCTTGTATCATCATGTTTACATATTAATCACAGTGTGTTATTTAAATCTTGAGTGATGGTTCTTTTATTATGTAATTATATGTGGTATTATTTTATTCCAATGTATATATGTAATAATTTATTTATGTTGAATGTACCCAATGTATGTGGATAAATTATGTGTATTTTATTTTTGTCATAAATATTCATAACTTATTATTCATTTGGATTACTATTTCAAATATGCCTATTATTATTAAATCATACTCATTTATTTTGTATGTATGCAACAATAGATGTTATATCCATTTACATTCTTTTATATTCGCATTTATATATATATATATATATATTATAATCATCTTGTTATATACGATTTGTATATTTAGTATTTATATATTATTTGCCCTTTGGAATTTGTTTTGAATGATTGTACGAAATGTTAGTTCCATTCAATTTTAATGTTTTTCGTTCGAATTCTTTCAAGAACACATATGCGTAGAATGAGCATGGAAAACATCGCTTGGTCAAAGTACTGCGATCCGATACGACATTCGAACGAAATGTGAACTTGAAATAAATCGAAGTTGTTTTTTTAAGTGCTAATTAGTTAGTTTTTATTCAAATGATGCAATGTATTTTTTTAATATTTTATTTTACGCAAATGCTGATATTCAATATATATTCGATTCACGTTTTTTATCAAGGAAGTAATATTCTCTTTAGACAAGAAATAGAAGAGATAGTCATCCCATCGGAGGATGAGCAAATCTTGATATTTCTTTTCGAATTAAAGGATTTTCCTTACAAATAATTCGAAGTAAATTAATTAACTTTAATAAATGGATCATATTCTAACTTTATATTCGATTTATATTTTCCACCATTTACGACGATGTGTAAGAGATTAAGTACCAATTTTGGAAGCTGTGGGGGCACTAATCATTCCCCACGCATAATCGACTCCCGGACCCATAAAATTGAGTGTTTGGTAAACGCATACCAATTTTTATTTTAAAAACGATTTTTACTTAAAATTGTTTTAAAATACGTTTTTAGGTATTCGACCTACCTAACTCAAAGGTCGATGGTGACTCATATTTAATTTAATTCGAATCAATTCAAAACTGACCAAATTTTCAAATTAAAGTCATAATCATTTTTTAAAATAATATTTAATTATTTTTTTAAAAAATGGTTATGACAGCGTGGCGACTCCAATAGAGACTTTTTTTTAGTGAGTCAGGCTGTAAGTCGCTTACACATTGTCGTTGTGGTGGAAATTATGAATTCGAGTCTTTAGTTAACTTATGATTCATTTATTGAAATTTTTTAATTTCTGTATTTTTATCGTACTAACGTTTTAATTTATTTTTCAGTTATGTCAAGGTTTTTTGTCAAGTTTTTTCATTGTTTCGTTTTCCTTTTGAGTCAAAGGTTTGAATGTTCCTCCTCACACACATCACGGGCATTTGCAGGACATAAGCTCTAGACCCGAGCCTAAGGGGATTCCTCGTATGAGTATAAGGCAATGAATCCCCTTGAATTCAACTCGTTTCGTTCGAAACCTATAATGGGTGAGGATCGAGGGTTCGACAGCCTAAGGGGGCACCGAAATCAAGGAAAATTTGAGTACCCTTTCCTCATAGAGCCGAAACCATGCATATAGTGAACCGTAGAACAGTCATCCTAGGTATAGCCATATTGAACCTCTGTCCGTCAGTAGGTTCTCAAAGTAAGTGTACACAAAGGAAGAGCGTTTTTGAACCTTTATTTTTTGCTTTAAATTTTGTTGAATAACAGCATGCGAACTAAATACCATGTAGTTAGGATTAATCATTGTGGGTAGAAAGCATGTCTGGGTAGGATTATTATCTAATAAAAGCTTGCTCGGGTAGATATCATGATTGGGTAGGTGTTATATTTATCTGTAGATATCATCTTTTAACTTTGTTGATTATCTTGTTTGTACTAACTCATTTGTTTGTATTAACTCATTTCTTTCTTTTGCTGGTGTCATTTTTTTATCCTTCTTTGCATTACATTGCATCGGTATGACATAATGCAAAAGTGTTGATTCGCAATAGGATATTTGAGAGAAATTTTTCACAAGAAGAGGTGAAAGTTTTCAATATAGCGGTCGTGTACACAAACATACACCGAAGGCTAAAAGAAGTTCAGTGTACAAGAATGAGACTTGCTCGAAGATCGTGCAGCGTTTGAGACTGAAATGATGATACATTGTTCCAAGGAGCAATACAGAAGCAGAGCCTTATTTACGATCATTTTATCGCTAGTCATTAAGGAGCAGCACACTGACTTCAGTATCACTGGGGCAATAACGGAATTAGGTCATAGAACACTTGAGGAGCATCTTCAAGGTCAAAGATTCAAGACGAAGCAATGATCCACTTCAGACTCAACACCTAAATGGAAGTATGTATGTAAAATGAACTTTATTGTAATGGGAAAGCTTTTATTTCTGGTGAAAATTCTTTTATGATATTCATATTTGGGATCAACATTTTGCATCTGCATCTGCATCATTGCATTTTGTATAACATTCATTTAAGCATTTTTACATGCATTAATCATACCATGTGGGGGACTTTGAGGAAGTGCTTCTAACTGTGTAATTGCATTAACACAGTTTTGAGAATGGATGCAAAATTTAAGAAACTGAAGAAAGAGCTGGAAGAGAGTTTGCAAAAGATGCAAACAAAGTGGGAAGTTAAAATGGAGCAGACGCAAAAGACCACTGTAGATCGTATCTTGCTAAACCAAAAAGACCTAATTGACCAAATGGTAGCACAACTAACTGGGCTTAACCAAGAAAGAGACAAAGAGAAGATTTCCTCGACCAGAGGAATCTCCGAATGTGTGATGACCCATGCTAATCAACTGATACTCATTTTGCATGACAAGCTTCCAAGCCACCAAGAAGGTTTCTCCGCCACTAAAAATCGTACAAGTGTGATAAATCCTCGAGGTAATTATACTGATCATAACATATCCGCTCCTGAGGTGACGAGAAAAGCCCGACTTGGTACTTCCGCACAAATTCAAGATGCTCGAATTTGAAAAGTACAATGAAACCAGTTGTCCTAATGCCCATCTCACGATTTTTTTTAAGGATGATTGGATACACTAACTATGATCATATGCTGATCCACTGCTTTCAAGATAGTTTGATTGGACCAGCTTCTAAGTGGTATAATCAACTGAGTCGTATTCGAATCCGCTCTTGGAAAGATTTTTCTCGTGCCTTTCTGGGTCAATACAAACACATGACTGATATGGCCCCTGATCGAACAAAGCTACAAAATATGGAAATGAAGAGTGGTGAGAGCTGCTGACAATATGCTCAACAATGGAGGGATGTTGCATCCCAAGTGCATCCACCAATGACCGAAAGAGAATTCATCACTCTAATCATTGATACATTAAAGTCTCCATATATCAACCACATGATAGGGGCTTCCATTAAGAGTTTCTATGACATTGTCGTATGTGGAGAAATGATCGAAAGAGCAGTCAGGAATGGCCAAATAAGAAGTAGTAATAGTACTGACATTGAGAAAATAACTTAGATTAATATAGTGGGATATTATCTAGCTAATCTGGGGACCAAACCTCATAATGTGTTTCATGAAAAGACTCACGTTAATTCATTTCCAATTACATATGAGGAGTTGCTCCCAATGCTAGTTGAGAATAATCTTGTAACTCCAGTTCAATCCAAACGAAGAGAGGCCCCATATCCTGAAGGCCATGATAAAAACGCCATATGCAGCTATCACATTGGGAGCTCGGGGCACACCACTGAGAATTGTGGGGCATTGAAGCGCAAAGTCCAAGATCTGATCGATTCAAGGGCATTGACATTCAATGTGTGATAGGGAATTTTGACCGGGAGTCGGCTAGGGCATGCATCAGGAGTTTTGTTACATTCTCATGCATGTCATCTTATTTAAGCTTGTTTTTCTTTTTCTATGTTTAAACGTTTATAAGTCACTTGACATTCGAACATTTTAAATAAAATACTTCATTATGTAGAAATGAACAATGAGCAAATTTCAATCTTGAAATTCTTTGAATATCATTTTAATTAAAAGCTTTTTAATAATTGAGGTTGTAAATCTTTGACAAATGACAAGATTGAAATCCTGCAAAACAAGAACCCCTTGATCCTACTCCAGACAATACATCAGAATATATACCCTTCTCTTGCATGAACCTAACTAGTTTTCTCTTCACACGAAGAGACAATCAAAGGGTTTGACATCTAGGTATGTGTTAGGAGCGAACAAAATTGGGCAACTAGCACATGAAATTACAAAACTAATTGGTTTCTACTTCTGTTAATGACGTTCGATGATTATCATGATCTTCACAGATGAAATAGTCGAGTAGGTGAATCTAGTTTAGGTCAGTTGCATGGGAATTGAACTCTAACGATGAGATTTTCTGACCTTCAACACCTTGACTATAACAAATTATTCTTGACAAGCTTAAGAAGTAGAATCCGTATACTCAGATATATATATATATATATATATATATATATATATATATGTATGTATATATGTATACAATAAAGCTGAGCTATTCTGCTAAAGCAATTGGTTATAGAGGAAACTCGAAAGCCCTGTCTTTATAAATAGACTACATTCAAACCATGACATTGATCGGGTACTTGGCAATTCGGTGTTTGCTCCACTGTGATTGTCACTTCGAAGACTGTGACGACATGAATCCTTCAGCTATTCGAAAAAAGGCAATTATAAAATATATATGTACAATAAAGTTGAATTCAGCTAGCCAAACAATGGCAAATTAAATCAAATTTACTAAAAAGGAGTTTCAGTGAATATGAATTAAGGGAGTTGAGGAACACCTGTTATAGTCAACTTCACACGAGCACTCAGAAATCTCATTTTTAGATCGATATTTCTGCACTAACTTGACTAAAAGAGTCTACGAAGCTTGAACAAATGGAAGATTTCAGATAAATGAACAAAAGTATTCTGAAAAGTCTAGCAATTGACTATGCTAGTGGTGTCATTTTGTTCGCCTCCGATCAAAATGCCAAACCATTAAATAGGGGCATGCCATGATCTTCACGATTACCAAATCGATGAAATAAACCTCAAAGTATAGGTAGCCTACCTCAAAACCAACCCGTTAATCCTGACATTTGTCAAAGATTTGTAATTATCAAAGATTAAAAGAGTAGTTAATTCTTTTGATATTCAATGAACTCATGTTTTGTGATTTGATTCAATAGTGAAACCGAAAATGGGACATTATTTTAGTTCATTTGACAACAAAAAATCACAAATTATTTCTTCATTAAGTTCTTTCAAATGAATAAAAGCATTTTCAAACAAGATAATTCTCTGGACGTATCTTGGAATTGAACGAATATCTCTCAGAAGCTCAAGATCGAAGCTGGGGCAAGGGAAGCCAAATTTTTTGGGTAAATTTTGATGGGGCAAGAAAAACAAAGTGTCTTAGGTTGAGGTTTGCAAGAGTACACCCTGGTGGAAATGAAGACAAACTGAATCAAGGATAGAGTGAAGACTGCTCTCGTAACCATTCTCCTTCCAGATCGAGAAAACATACATCAATACAAACATACATCAACATATACATACATGATACATGAAATTTGCATATTTGCATCAAACATTCATCGTTATGTGTAATGAAGACATTTTTCTCCTCTCTTGAGGAAAAACTCAATAATTTATCAAATCAAACACATTAAATAAATTTAATCTTGGCATCCATCATAACATCCAAGATAATCACTCATAAATGAATAGTTTTGATCTTTCAGGAAATTAATGTTCGGAAATGACCAAATGTCTCTAACCTGGAGAAACAATGATTTGACTTCTTAAAGTCAACAATCAGATCTTCTAAAGACCTTTCCTACATATGTAGGAACAAGCAGACTGGTGTCACCCTTGAGACAATTTCTTTTAAAAACAATTTTTGTCTCGCTTGAGACAATTTTCTTAAAAACAAATTTTGTCTCGCTTGAGACAATTTCTCTCAAAACAAATTTTGTCTCACTTGAGACAGTTTCTCTCGGAATAAAAATTTCAAAATATTTTTACTTGAAACAAAGTTAATCTCACTTGACATTTTCAAAACTGATTCGTCTCGCTTAAGACAATTTCCCCTTAAAGAACACAAATTTTGAAGTTGTTTCATTGGAAACAAAATTTATAATCTTTGAGTTTGTTTCCCTTGAAACAATTTTTTTCTTTCTTGAGACAGTTTCTCATGAAACACCCATCTTTGAGATCGTTTCCCTTGAAATGAATTTTATCTCTCTTGAGACAGTTTTCCTTGAAACACCCATCTTTGAGTCGTTTCCCTTGAAACAAATTTTGTCTCTCTTGAGACAGTTTCTCTTGAAACTTCATCTTTGAGTCGGTTTCTCTTGAAACCATTATCCCTAAAGATGGCATGCCGTCTTCATCGCGTAAGAACCGTGTCATCCACCGACCAGTCCTCCTCATCACGTAGGAGCCGTGTCACCCCTAGATAACCAACCGTCCTCATCACGTAGAAACCGTGTTATCATCCCTAAAGATGGCTTATCATCCTCATCACGTAAGAACCATGTCATCCACCGACCAAACCTCCTTATCACGTAGGAGCTGTGTCACCCTAGATAATCACTCGTCATCATCACGTAGGAACCGTGTTATCATCTTCCCTAAAGATGGTTTGCCGTCCTCATTGCGTAGGAACCGTGTTATCCACTAACCAGATGTCCTCATCACGTATGAGCAGTGTCGTCCCTACTAACAAACATATCAATTTTCAAACCAAAAAAAGAGAACCGGACAAAAACTCATTGTCTTCTTCATCTTTGCCCTATTCTTGTTAACACAAGAATGTGGAAAGAAGGGCAGCTGTAGACACTAATTTTTGTCCGGGTCTACAAAAATATTAATATATTATTATTATTATTGTTGTTATTTTTATTAATATTATTTAATTACATTATGCAGGCCAACCCATTACACTAATTCAAGCCCATTACAAGTTGGCCCAACATTCAAAACAGAACCCATACATGACCCAACCAACCAGAGCCCACGCAGTTCCAGAAACCAACCCAGTAAACCATTTCAGTTGTAAGACCTGAATAGGCCCAACTAAACCCTAACCCTAGGGTATCTTAGAAGTTATCCGACGCTTCAGCTCCCTCAGGTGCATGAGCTTTACGCGCCTACGTTCCAGCTTCCCAACCAAGTTTCCCCTCGCCGCCATTGCCATTGGAGCCGATCAGAACGCGTCCATCGAACAGTGACCACCTACAGTGCAAAATATCCTCTCCATTAGTCAAAATAATTCATCAATAGTAAAATGGCAAAATGGTCTTCAAGGTTTTCGGAAGGTACATCTTAGATCTGAGGTAGACGAGTGGGATTTAGGTCAAATAAGTTTGAGATATGTGTTGCAGGGGTTGAGAGGAGTGGTCTAGGAGTTCCTTATTCGCTTCGGCCACCGTGGGCTCTACCGTGAGCCGCCGTGGCTATCACCGATGGACGGTGACTTTCTTTTCCGACGAGGGGAAAGTTGAGATAGTTTCGAATTCTCTCTCTTTTCTCTCATTTTTGAAACGAGGCAAATGAATGAATGAGGGGAGTTGAGCCTGTGTTTGGGCTTAAATATCCCGAGAAAAATGACGTAGCTTCATCGTCCCCCTTCTCCGTGTTTTCTGATTAGGGGATAATCCAACTTTAGGTCCTTCCGGTTCTGTATTATGTTATTTCAGTCCTTAATGAAACAATTATTTCTTGTTATTTTGAGTTCATGTTTTACTAATGTTGCATTCACGTCCTTATTAGTCTTTAAGTACATGTATGCATATATTTAAGCTGGAGTCCTTGTGCTTTAAATTATTTTGTACTTAAGCAGGATATGTTTTATTGATTCATTTTAGTCCCTTGTTTTCTGTTATTTAATCTGTGGTTAAATTTCTGTTGGAATCGTGGCATTTTATTTTCTTCAATTTCAGTCCTACTTTTGTTATAGATTTATTATTATTTCAGTACCCTTGTATCATCATGTTTACATATTGATCATAGTGTGTTATTTAAATGTTGAGTGATGGTTTTTTTATTATGTAGTTATATGTTATATTATTTTATTCCAATATATATATGTAATAATTTATTTATGTTGAATGTACCCAATGTATGTGGAGAAAATATGTGTATTTTATTTTGGTCATAAATATTCATAACTTATTATTTATTTGGATTACTATTTCAAATATGCCTATTTTTATTAAATCATGCTCATTTATTTTGTATGTATGCAACAATAGATGTTATATCCATTTACATTCTTTTATATTCGCATTTTTATATCTATTTTATAATCATCTTGTTATATTCGATTTGTATATTTAGTATTTATATATTATTTGCCCTTTCGAATTTGTTTTGAATGATTGTACGAAATGTTAGTTCCATTCAATTTTAATGTTTTTTGTTCGAATAATTTCAAGAACACGTATGCGTAGAATGAGCGTGAAAAGCACAGTTTGGTCAAAGTAGTGCGATCCGATACGATATTCGAACAAAATGTGAACTTGAAATAAATCGAAGTTATTTTTTAAGTGCTAATTAATTCGTTTTTATTCAAATGTCGCGATGCATTTTTTTAATATTTTATTTTATGCAAATGCCGATATTAAATTTATATTCGATTCGCGTTTTTTTATCGATGATGAAATATTCTTTTTAGACAAGAAATAGAAGAGATAGACATTCCGTCGGAGGATGGGCAAATCTCGATATTTTCTTTTCGAATTAAAGGATTTTCCCTACAAATAATTTGAAGCAAATTAATTAACTTTAATAAATAGATCATATTCTAACTTTATATTCTATTTATATTTTACACCATTGACGACGATGTGTAAGAGACTAAGTACCAATTTTGGGCGCTGTGGGGTGCTAATCCTTCCCCAGGCGTAATCGACTCATAGACCCATAAAATTGAGTGTTTGGTAAATACAAACCAATTTTTATTTTAAAAATGATTTTTTTTACTTAAAATTGTTTTAAAAGACGTTTTTGATATTCGATCTACTTAACTTAAAGGTTGATGATGACCACTATTTAATTTAATTCGAATCAATTTAAAACTGACTAATTTTTAAAATTAAAGTCATAATTATTTTTTAAAATAATATTTAATTATTTTTCGAAAAAATAGTTATGACATGGGTGATTTGCAAATATTGCCTAGATCTCGCCACCGCCTCCATTGCAGAGGCCAATATGGATTATTTTCTTCGTTTCTTTAGTTATCCTTTTTCTAGTTTGTGCTTACATCTATCCACCGCAAGGCAGTGCTGCTTGTTATGTATTTTCTTCTAGAGGTTGCAAGGTCCTTACTGATTGGCTTCCACCCTCACCCAGAATATTAAATAGCGTTCGTGGTCATATTTTCGGTTGCATCGTGTTTATTGCGGTTGTCCTTACGTTCACTGCAGGTGTCGCGGTCGTGAATTTTTTAAAATTTTGCACAACTTATCTTAAAACATAATAAAAATAATTATAATTATAAGAAATCATTTTTAATGATTTTTAAAATATTTTTTTAAGAAAAATTGGCATATATATATATATATAATATAATTTAACCAAATAAAAAACTTTAAAAATTCGATGAAACATTAAAAAATGATAAACCAAATACATGAGCTAACTGCTGGAAACTTGCAACGTCTGGACAGCTGGATCGTTTAGATATCTGTCTGCCGGACTAAACCAGCATTAAAGAATGATAAATACAAAATGGGTGTAGGAAAATTACAAGGCCCACACTACACTCACTTCCATCAGATGATTATTTTGCTGAAGCCCAAGCAAAAACACAACCTGCTGCCCACTCATTTTTGTTTAAATTCATTACATTAGTTTGATACTTTCTCAAACCCATTTCACTTTTTTCGGTTCTTCCCGTCCCCACTCCCCAATTTACTCTTCTTCACCCCCACGACCCATTTCACTCTTCTTCAAGCTTCACTCATATTTTTTGGTTGTATGATATTTCTTTTTTCTAAACAATTATTCTTAAGCTAAGCAGCAAAAAAAAACTTTTAGATTATTTGATTTTTTAGTTTTACCTTCTTAAATGGAAGCGGGAAGCTTGATGCCTTGATCTATTCTTTCACCAGAGATGAAGCTCGACGGACAGAAGACTTCCACCCAAGAGCTTTGTTTTTCCAGCTCTTCCCCTTACCGATTGATTTTTGGTAAGATATATGGGTATTTGATGTTCTACTGTCCACTAAATAACCTCTGTTTTGTAAGCTACTAAGCTTGTAAGTTGTAAGTCATTTTTTTTCTTTCTTTTCACTTTTCAGTATACTTTTGGCTTGAATTGAATAGAGATTGTTTATTTCTTTTGGCTTTTGCAGACCGTAACTTGCAGGGAATATATTCCCTTCATTTTCATTTTTGTTTTTTATACGGTTTATTGCAATTTTGTTTTTGTCTTGGAATCTCGGTTGAATAACGGTGGTTGCGTCTCGTTATCGAGGCAATCGTCTGTTCCTGTTAAATTGCGGGCGCAATCGACCGAGATTGACGTGAATCCGTGACCTACGCGAGATATTTTGAATATTCCTACTGTTCTATCGGAAAAGTCTAAAATTGCATTCATGTTCTTAACTCCAAGTTCACTTCCTTTGGAGAAGCTTTGGGATATGTTCTTCCGTGTAAGTTATTACATTTTCAGACTTCCTCTCTTATGCGATCATATTCTTCATGGATATTTTCTTATCCCTTTTAATATCATGATTATCATTCTTGATTTTGGCTTTCATGTACTTTATTGTGAAGAAATTTGTTCAAGGTTTGTTTCATGTCCAACAAGGTTGGTTGGTTCATATATGAACTGATATAGTTTATTGTCTGAACTGATATGTTTATACAAGTACCCTGCCTGTTTTGTGTTATAGTTTATTGTCTGAACTGATATGTTTTGTTTATTTTTTTAATGAATCTTTGTCGGTGTAGATTCAACAGTGCAGCGATTTATTGTTTGAGAAATACTTGAATGAGTGGCAAGGGACATACAGGAGAAATGTTTTATATAGCCATATCGTCTGCAATTATAGCAGGTGGGTAAACCTACAAGTTTGGGCTTGGATCATAGTGTTTATAGGGGAGAAGCAAGAACTACAGGTTTAAAGGGAATATTTTGTATCTGTACCATTTGGTAATAGATGGATAAGATGGTTTTTTCTTTTAGAGCACTCTAAGTGTGCAAATTTTCTGTAGTTCGATGGCCATGTGTCTGACTTGGCTTGGGTTGTCTAGAGTATTAGCTTTTAAAGCATTGGTTGTCTCCATCAACTAATGGGCTTAAAGATTGAAATTGATATTCATGGGAGGAGTTCTATGTTTGATACACCGGTCTCAACCCAAACTATTTCAGCTGAGAAGCATAATAAAGATGAAACCAATGAGAGCTTGAATTTTACTATGTGTAAAAAGCTTGTGCTGGTGAATATCTCAGTTCTACTTCTATCTTATATTCTCGATTCTATACATTGTTTTAGCTACTTCATTTTAATAACCATTCATTCGTTGGAATGAAATACAGTGGTTAGAAGTATATTGTTGTTTTCCCTGTGTGTATGATTATTTCGTTGCTGAATCTTTCAAGACATCTGAAAGATATTCAACTGTTTTATTGTATTTTTTTTTGTTTTCACCCCCTAGCTTTTAGTGGTTCATGATTTCTAGAAATGGCAATGTTTTTGGTCGAATACCCTTTTAGCTTTTTATAGGTTATTGTATGAATATCGTAGCTGCTTTTAAATCGACCGAAGCTATTTTGACTATATTGACACCATAGTGAAAGCTTTGAAATAATTCAATGTTCTAATTATAGTATGTAGAGATTTTGAAAGGGGTTTTTCTTTCACCGCTGTTTCCTTCTGTTGAAGTACGCTGCATTAACGTTCGTGTAATAATTGTATATAATTTTTCTGGTATTTGCAAATGATTCAAGAGAACGTCTGGATATCCACAAACTCTCTGGACTTTGCACAGAGCATGACACTTCTTCTCAGGTTTCAAATCCAATCGTATATCCAAAGAACCATGTACTCTCATGGAACCTCCGGTGAGCAATCAAATTACTACTCGAGGTCCAGGGGTCTACGAGTTTTACTAGTCGATGATGATGAGATAAACAGAATGGTGACCAAGAAGATGCTAGAAAAGTTGGGTTGTGAAGTGACAGCCGTTTCTACTGGATTCGAATGCCTTAGTGCATTCAGCCATGCTGAAAATTCTTTCAGAGTTGTTGTTTTGGATCTTCACATGCCTGAAATCTATGGGTTTGAAGTGGCGACGAGGATCCGTAAGTTTCGCAGCTGTAATTGGCCATTGATTATAGCCTTGACAGCTAGTACCGAGGATAATGTGCAGAAGAGATGCGTGCAAATAGGAATGAATGCAGTTCTTCAGAAACCTGTTTTATTGCAAGCAATGGCAGCCGAGCTTCAAAGAATTTTGCATCGGGCCAAACCTTTGTAGGCAGAACCTCTGTTCGATGCTTGGCTCGCAGGTATGGGGATCATTTACCCGTCAGCTCACAAAGATCTTTAACTTAGCATTTGCTTCTGTTATTCCATGGTATACCAACATGTAGGCAATGAATTTTGCTAACAGATTTGCTCATCGAACATCGTAGCCAGAACTCCATGGAACAACTCGAGGTAAAATTACATGTACACTTATTGAATACCAAAATGAAAGATAGTGTGATATTTATGACACTGAAAAATGTATGGGAAGTAATGCATACGATCAATTCCTTTTGTTTCTATGGTGAAATCAATTGATTATTGAAAACTTAATTTCAATAGGTTGATTTTTAGAGTCTAGAATACCTTTTGAGTTCATATGCTTTTATACTGCATTTGACAGTTTGTCATTGACAAACTTTAGCATCTGAGCATTCAAGCTGAAGCATCAAATTTTGGAGCACAGATTCTTGGAACAGGATGCTGAAACCCACCATTGATTTGCACGAGTTGTTTCACAAATGCTACACACCGTCATACATAGATGGACTTAAAAGTTTATGTGAAGGGAACTTTTAAAATTTTAGGAATGATCGAACTTATAAAATATTAGGGGCGAAAACAGAATTTTAATAGAAAACATAGGAAAAATATAGAATTAGCGCGTTTTTAGCAAAAAAAAGCTACTAAAGACAAGAGAATTTACGGTGCTTTTGGCAAAAAAATAAAAAGCCATTACAGATAAGAGAATTATATGCCACTAAATATAAGAGAATTAGCGGCGTTTGTGGTAAAAAAAAATCACTAAAATTAAAAGAATTAGCGACGTTTAAAAGAACAAACACAACTATATAACTTGACTTTTTGCTGCATTTTAGGTTCACAAACAACGCTATCTTTTGCGTCGTTCGTTTTAGCGACGCTCTTCCTAGTGACTATAGTATTTTTAGCGGCGCTTAAAAATAACACTATAGGACTAAAAAAATCCCACTAAAAATATGTTTTGTTGTAGTGAAAATTTAGGGAAAGGAAGAGATATACTCTTCTAGATCTAAAACTCGTGATCTAAAAAATATGAAGAAACAAAGATCAATAATTTGGTGATCGACCAAATATACTTACTCGAAAAATGGTCATTCATAATGTTTAATAATGATAATTTTATTATGAATAGGAGTGTAAAATAATTATTTTGAAGCGGTGAAAGTGTGACATCTATATGTTCATCAAGAACTGCAAGTTCCAACCTAAAGATATGTCAACCTCGAATTTTAATTCTGCACATCTATATGTTCATCAAGAACTGCAAGTAACACATTACTTTTCAATATATTTTTCTTTGTTACAAAGGGAATTACTTAGAAGAGCATTGTTTAAGACATTTTGAAATTTTTAGGGTTGGAAATTCTCCACGCATTAACATCCAAAAAGTAAAGAATTTCTACATGTGGTGAATCAAAAATTTGTCTAAGAAGTACAATACAAAAGAAAGAAAAAAATGATGTAATTGGAGGGCCATAATGGGTTATCAATATATTTTTTTTATAATCACCGATTTTTAATTTATTAATCGATTAATTTAGATCAAATACTGTAAAGATAAATGCAACTTTCCCAATTATTTTGCTCCATTCGCAACATCTGAATTTCAACTATTAACCTTACCTAAGATATCTAGTGTCTCATCTACTAAATCAACTTATTGTTGATTCATTAAAATATAATAAATAGAGATAATAAATACCCAACTATTAATGCTATAATATAATAAGTTTAGTGATTTATCAAAATACACAACTTTTGTTTTATTATTGAAGGGATAATAAACAGAGAAACATTTTGGTCTTAGATGTTAGGTGAAAAAATCTAACTTATTTTCAATCAATGATGTGTGGGTAGAAGAAGAAACCTATGCTGTGCCCTTCCCTCATCTCATCTCATCTCATCTCATCTCCGGTGGCTGGTGCCAGGCGGTGGGGTAGCGGTGGCGGTGCCGCTTATCAAATCCATTTGCCAACATCTCACGTGACAACTCTTCATTCATATTCAGTACAGTAGGCCCTCCGTGCTTGTATAAATTCAACAATCTTAATAATTACACAGAATAACCATTTTTATTTACTAATTCTCCATTTATTTACTTTATTTCTACCACTTCTATTTTTATTGAGGAGGGTGACATATTTAATGCTTAAAAGATAACCAAAATGGCTTTATGGGTTGCCCACTGTCAGTTCCAACCTAAAGCTAAAATATTTATGGAAGAAGTGGTGAGTGACAACGAACACTTATTTTTCTTTTCTAACCACTTGATTTCTGTATGCATGCTGCATGCATGTGAGGTTGTAAGAAAAATTAGAAATATAAAAAACAAATTTATACAATTTAGCTCTTCCCTTTTTTTTTCCTAATATAAAATACTGTGTTAATGGAAGGAAAGTTATGGGAAAAACAAAACATCCAAACCTCTTCTTTATCCAAATACTACCATTTTAAGGTCAAAAGAAAAAAAAATGCTCTAATCAATGGCGGGATTGCAGGAGCCGATAAATATATTATTTTACTATAAAGGAAAGAGTTAATGACTGGAAATAAACTTTAGCTGGAAGCAATTATCATAACGCGGTAACGCGTGAAAGACGCCGAATATAGTACTTAACTGCGACAGCCTTTACCTCTGCAACTAAAAGAAGGATACAGATTGGATAAATTTACGTTAAAAATTGTATCTGGTGTAGCTTTTTCCCGCTTTGTTTCCTATAAAAACTCTACTTGTTTAGATAGTGACCTCAGAAATCAAAATAGCTTATTTTCCAGGGAGTCTCAGATCAGGTAAGTTTCTTCTCAAGTCAAATATGGTCTGATAAACAGTTCTGTCAAGCTTTGTAGTTTGTTTACTAACTAAATGGTTTATTTATGTTTAGTGAGATTCACAGTAGAAAAAGGATATGGCGAATGCAGTGTTGAGTTTAATTATTGGACTTTTGTGTGTTTTGGGTGTTTCCCTGGTGAATGCTGAAGACCCCTACTTGTATTACACTTGGACCGTCACTTATGGCATTCGTTCAATTCTTGGAGTTCCTCAACAGGTTGGTAATTTGATTTTGGAATCTGGATTTGATTTAGGGTTATAAAAAGTTTTGACATTTCTTCACTTTGGGTTTGTTTTTTAAGGTTATCCTTATCAATAATCAGTTTCCTGGGCCAAAACTTGAAGTGGTGACTAATAACAACATTATATTGAATCTCATTAACAAGCTTGATCAGCCTTTCTTGCTTACATGGTACCTCTCTCATTCACTTACTCACATTCCCCTCCTCTCATCTGGTTACACTTCATTCTTTGCACTAAAATCTGGATTCTGCTTGCTCTTCTTGACAACAGGAATGGGGTAAAGCAAAGGAAGAACTCATGGCAGGATGGAGTTTTAGGAACCAATTGCCCCATCCCTCCGAACTCGAACTATACCAACAAGTTCCAAGCCAAGGATCAGATTGGGACATTCACATATTTCCCATCCACTCTAATGCATAGAGCTGCCGGTGGATTTGGAGCACTCAATATATACCATAGAAGTGTGATCCCAATTCCTTATAAGAACCCTGATGGAGATTTCACTTTACTTATTGGTGACTGGTACAAGGCCAGCCATAAGGTTAGTGTTTAACAGTTCTCATTTTTCCACCAAAAGGTTAAGATTCTATGAATATTTAGGCTCATGCCATGCACCAAGTGGTTTCCTACCATTTATACACCATTCTTAATATATTGTCTCGACATTTGCAGACATTGCAGAATTCATTGGACTCTGGAAAATCTCTTCGCTTTCCAGATGGAGTCCTTATTAATGGGCAGACAAAGAATACCTTTAGTGGAGAACAAGGTCATCCTTTAATTCATATTATCTTTCACGTTTCATTGCTTGTATAATTCATAGCATTTAGATTAATTTCTTCAACAACTCAATTCTATGAAGCTTTCTTGTTCTTTTTCAAAAAGAGAATGATGCCTTTACTGAATAAGTTTTATTTGTGATGTTTCAGGCAAAACTTACATGTTCAGGATCTCAAATGTTGGATTATCCACCTCACTTAACTTCAGGATTCAGGGTCATTCAATGAAGTTGGTTGAGGTTGAAGGATCTCACGTAGTTCAGAACATATATGACTCTCTTGATGTACATGTCGGCCAGTCCATATCGGTCTTAGTAACTTTGAATCAGCCACCAAAAGACTACTACATTGTTGCATCCACAAGATTTACTAGAACAGTCCTCACTGCAACTGCAGTCTTGCACTACGCAAACTCGCAAACCCCAGTTTTGGGACCGTTGCCAGCTGCTCCTGCGTACCAATTTCATTGGTCAATGCAGCAGGCAAGAACATATAGGTACTAGACAATGGATGATCGTATGACCTTTTGTGACTGATGCTGCAGTTTTTTTCTTGAATTCAACTTAAAAATGATCTGATTTAATTCTTTTTTCTTCATTTCCTTGAAGGTGGAATCTGACATCTAATGCAGCCAGGCCTAACCCTCAGGGTTCATATCACTATGGTAAGATAACACCAACGAAGACAATTGTCTTGGCCAACTCAGCATCTTTGATCAATGGAAAGCTGCGTTATTCAGTGAATGGCGTCTCCTATATTAATGCTGACACCCCTCTGAAGCTTGCTGATCATTTTAACATTCCAGGAGTTTTTAGCATGAATGCCATCCAAGACGTCCCTTCAGGCGGTGCCGCCTTCTTTGCAACCTCGGTTATGCCAGCTTCTCTCCATGATTTTCTTGAAATTGTCTTTCAGAACAACGAAAACACCATGCAATCTTGGCATCTTGATGGTTACGATTTTTGGGTCGTTGGGTGAGTCGCAATGTCTGGTTTGTTTAATTTCATACATCTTTTCTCTGGCAGAGCAGGTACTTATCATTTCTATCATGATATATACAGTTTCGGCTCTGGACAGTGGACACCAAAGAAAAGAATAACCTACAATCTGGTTGATGCTCTTACAAGACACACAACTCAGGTAAAAGCCGCATCAAGAACCAAAAGCATATCTTTTAACTGGGCATTACTCCGAGTTTACGCCACTGTATCAATCATCGTTCCTACTGAATTTCTGCATTATGTAACAATTTGAAGATAGTTTTTGCCTGTTTCAACTTCATCCTTTAGGCCATCTCCATAAACAATCTTTTCCTGCTACTGATGCTTTTCGTTTCGGCAGGTGTATCCGAATTCATGGACAGCCATATTAGTCTCCCTGGACAACCAAGGCATGTGGAACATGAGGTCTGCAGCATGGGAAAGACAATATCTGGGGCAACAGTTTTATCTGAGGGTCTGGAATTCTGTCCGAAGTCTTTCCAACGAATATGACATTCCTTCTAATGTCTTGCTCTGCGGCAAAGCTGTCGGGCGCCACCCGTAGCCAACTCATCTGTTACCAGTCATTTGTATATCTAGAAAGCATTACACATATTATCTAATCCCATTCTTACCTCTGTTCCCTGTGCTTGATTGCAAACATAATTATGAGGTTTTATAAATTTTATTCATTTTTTAACAAATTTGTTTTTGGAAGATGTTTAAAGATGCATGAAAGGCTTTATGTTCATCATTGAAACAGTATAATGCGAAGCAAGAAATAGAACATGAAGAGACATTTTTGTGTATACGATTGATACACTGAAAATAGATTATTGATATTTACATGTTATAACTTATAGATTATTTTTCCAGATAATGTAGTTTTAAATTGAAAATATATAAATATATTAACTTGTATGATTTTGGATGCTGAAAATTTATTCAAATAAATAAATTTAATAGTTTTAAAGATAAATAATTATATATATTTAGTATATGATGCATACATAGTAAACATGGGTGGATGTATTAAACTTTTTAGGAGTGCAAGTGCGAGAATGAGAAAAAATGAGTTAATTGCACCATATGTCCTTGGACTATGATACTTATTTTAAATTGGGCCCTAAACTTTTGAACATTCTATTTTTATCCTCAATCTATGCTTTCATTTTAAATTAGTCTCTGAACTTTTGAACATACCAAATTCATCCTCAAACTTTAACCCTCATTCTATATTGATCCCCAAACTTTTAGATATTCTAATTTCAACTTTGAAGTTTTGAATGATCTAGGGGGTATTATTGGAGTGTTCAAAAGTTTATGGACTAATTTAGAATGAGGGTCATAGTTTGAGAATGAATTTAGAATGTTCAAAATTTTGGGGATCACTTTAGAATGGGAGTCATCTTTAGGGATCAAATTAAAATGTTTAAAAGTTTAAGGATCAATTTAAAATAAGAGTCATAGTATAAGAATCTATATTATAATTAACTCGAAAAAATAAAAAAAATTGCATACTCAAGTTTAGGCAAAATTAGGTCAATAATGCAGTCGAACTAATTAATTACTAAAATAAGACACCTTCATATTTATTTTGGGATCTATGTCATTTGCTACAATGTTTGTGGAACTTGTCACACCTATGTGACTAGTTTCATAATATATATTAAAAATTAAAATTCGTCATATAATATGGAATAAAATTGTATGGAACTTGTCAAGCTTCTGTGATGAGTTAATTTTTTAATATATTTTATAAAACTCGTCACGCCCACATTCCGAGTTTAATGTACACTGTAACAAATGACTTAGTTCCAAAATAATTCTTAACCACCCTATTAAAAAAACCCGCATGCATAATTTCCCTCGTTTTGCCCGCTTTTTATTTAAGAAAAGTGTATTAAGATTTATACTTTCATTTTTTAATTTCTGAATCTATTATTAACTATAAATATTAATATGTTATAACAAATTAATAACATTTAAGTCAACTATTCACAATATAATTATAAATAATGTATATTACACAAGTAAAATTTATTATTAAAAATTAATCATAAATTATTGATAAGAGAAGATAATAATGACATCGTTATATGGAGGCTGTGAATATAATGTAACGTGTGCATATGAGAATATAACGTCGGCACTTTATATTATTATTCTCATCTTATTGACTTAGCACACCATGCGGTCTTTATTTTATTTATTTTTACTTTGTTTTGTTATTGACTCATCAGACAACGATATCTTTATTTCCCCTCTTTTCTATGTTTGTTTTGGCAGTACACATAGTTTTCCATTACATGTTTTCTTTATACTTATTTTATTTCATTTAAGAAGCACGAATCTCATCGTTTTGTTTGTGAAATAAATTTATGGATAAACTATTCGTATGACACTTACTTATCGTCTTTTTCTATTTTGCCCAACGATTTTAAAATGTTGACAATCATATTATCTAACTACTTAATTATGTCAATCAAACCATTAGTCATTAACATTTGATGGAGATATTAACATGACAGTTAACAAGATTAACATAATTATACATCTAATCCTTATTATTTACATATTCTATCAATTTAGTCTTAATTGAGTTTTTTAGAATAATGCAATTGAGTTTTTTATTTCGTAAAATAATGCACATTTGGTATTAATTCTTCAAATGGGGCGATTGTTACAGTCTACTGGGGAGTCGTATGGTGGTCCATGTGACCAAGGGGAGACGTCATGCCTACAATGCGTCTCCCACCTAAATTATTTTCCCCCTACTTGGTTGTGCTCCCCTATGCCAAGATTGTCCGACTTTCCATGCCACCCCTT
Source organism: Hibiscus syriacus (assembly GCF_006381635.1). NCBI lineage: Eukaryota > Viridiplantae > Streptophyta > Magnoliopsida > Malvales > Malvaceae > Hibiscus > Hibiscus syriacus. The sequence continues at coordinate 6,469,714 of NW_024063533.1, read as the reverse complement.
GCATGCCCCATGCGCTCCTGCTACGTGGACCAAAAACCATGGGAGACGCATGGAAATCCAAGTGACTCCCCCACCCCCTGAAGACGCATGTAAATCCGTGCGACTCCCCCTGAATGCCCCATGCGATGTTGCCACGTTGAAGACCCAAAAACCCTCATAAGCTCGTGAACACTGCCGAACCACGTGAACGCTGCCATACATGCAAATCGCGTCTACATGGGGCAGCAATAATGCTGCAACTATTGTAGCAATAATGGTGGAAGGGAGGGAGGGACGATTGGGGGTTGGGTTTTAAATATATATATATATATATGGGGTGTAAGGAGGGAGGGTTACACCGGGAGTGAAAGAAAGAAGGGGAGAAGGAATAAGAGAAAAAATGAAGAAAGAAGAGAAAAGAGAAAGAAAGAAGAAGAATAAGAGAAGAAAGTTAGTCGGTATGTGCTAAATTATTCGACAAATTTAACCCGGTTAGTTTTCTTTTTTAAAATCTATATTATTTATAAAATAAGATGAATAATGTAGACAATAATTTTTAATTTGTTTGATTTATTAAAGTGATTATTTAATTAATTAATGTTGTTGAGTTCGAATAGAATTTAATTTTTTAAAAAAGTAAGAGAAGATGAGTAACAAGGTAATTTTTCATTGATATTGTTATTTTTTTACGAATTTTTACTTGTTTAAATTAAATTAGTTACTTAGTAGATTATTTTTAGATCAAATTAATGTTTATATTAAATGTAATCTTTAAATTGAATTCGTTATAATATTGCCATTATTCAACATTTAATCTACTAAACCAATTCGTTTAAATTAGATGCATGGATATATATTGTTTTTGTATGTAACTTGTATGTGTTTCTTATTTGTGTTGAATACTTAGATGTAGTTAATAGTATTTGCTTTTTTATGAAGCATTTCCCTCCAAGCAGCATCAACTTTATGTGTTATTAAATTATTAATGTTATTAATTTTTTTTCTAGAAATTCGTTCAAATGGTAGAACAAAATCAACTACTTCATCTTGACGCTCAACATATTTCTTGCCATTTGGGAGCGATGGTGTTATTATTATTTTAATAAAATATTATAATTGTTTATTAAATATCATAAATATTAATGTTTATTTTATGATTAATTGATTAATTGATTAATTTCATGAATATTATAATTGTAGCAAGACGAGCTGCGAGTCCTCCGTAATTGGATCAATATTCACACTAAGCCACACCCTTTGATTAAAGATAACATGAAAGAGGATGGGTTTTATTATGTTACATTTGTTTGAGAGTATAAGTTGGTCCCATGTTTGATAAGAGCATTGATTGAACGTTGGAGGCCAGAAACACATACATTTCATTTTCCGTGCGGAGAATGCACGATAACCCTAGAAGACGTGGTCTTCCAACTCGGGGTTCCAACAAATGGGATGCCAATGGTGATGAGAAATGATTACAATACCGTGCAAACACTTTGCAATGGGTTTTTTGGGCAGACGGTAGTAAGCCCAGATTTAAAAGGGTGGCGTTTGAGGTTGTCATGGTTGGAGAATCAATTTAAGCTCCAAGAAAATAATACCCAAGAATAAATTGTATATGCAACTCGAGCATATATCTTGCAATTGATTGGGGGAGTTTTGATGTCGTATAAATCCAGTAATGTGGTTCACACGTAGTATCTCCTATTTTTGAGAAATTTTGAGAATATACTTCAGTACAGTTGGGGATTCCGATATTGGCATTCTTGTACCGTGAGGTGTACAAGGTTTCAGTAATTGTCAATAACATTAATACAACAAAAATCGGTGGATGTCTGATGTTGCTACAATCTTGGGCTCGGCACAGACTTTCATTTTTAACATCAATTAGTCTAACAACAATTGATTTTCCTCTTGTTGGAAGGTAATTTTTCTTTTCTCTATTTTAATTTAAATTTTTAATTAGAATTTATTTATTGTGATTAAAAAGATGTAACAAATATTTTTTATTTACAAATGGAGGCATAAAATAGAAAGGATAGGGTCAGTGCATAATAATGTCAAAGAGTTTCACTTGAAGATCGACATTTATAGCAAAAAGAAGGTATATTTTATAATAATAATAATAATAATAATAATAATAATAATAATAATAATAATAATAATAATACTATATAATTAAATTAAATTTATTTACTTATTTATAATTTTATAAGTTTGCCTAATGAATTAATTTTTGGATGTCTAATTTTATAATATAAATATAAAATAATATTTATTTATAATTTTATAATTTCATGTCTAATTAATATTTATAAATGTTAATTTTACTGTTTAATTGGAGGCATTAGAAGCTAAATTTCTGCAATAATGTAGTGGAAAAAATTGTCCGAATAGCACCCGAGAGATTATTTGATCGAATGGAGTGAATGTTACAGTATAGAACGGAGTCGCATTGGGCTCCCCGCGTCTCCCCAAGGTTGCATGGAACACCATGCGACTCCCCCTCCCCCGGATCACCATGCGTCTTTCCCTCAATATTTTAGCCTTTTGAATGCTTATTACAAAGCCTTTAATTTTGCAATGTAGTGGAAAATAAAAAAGCATTCAAAAAAGGCAAAGCAAAATTGGGGGAAGACGCATGGTAATCCGGGGGAGGGGGAGTCGCATGGTGTTCCATGTGACCTTGGGGAGACGTGGAGAGCACAATATGACTCTGTTCTATACTGTAGCATTACCCTATTCGAGCAAATAATCTCTCGGATGCACTATTTGAACAATTTTTTTTGAAATGTATTATTGCAAAAAATTAGTCGGTCGTACATGGAGCCAGAAGTTTTAGCGTGTGTGTCGCCAGAGCTTTTGGAGGGTTGTCAAAATTGGGGTGTTGTTACACCATTGATTCATTTTGTTATTGTTGAGATATTGTTTGCGGATCGAGTGTTGAGACAGTTCGGGTGCCACCAACCTATTCTGCCTATTCCATGGGATCATTACCCCTTGTACAAATTAGATGGACGGGTTAAGCACAACGTGAATTGGGTTGCGAAGCACGTGGACTACATTAATGCTTGGAACAACAGAGCTTCATACGTGCCACCTCTTGATCCAATGCAAGATGATGAATTTAATTTTGAGACTTCGACTTACCTTTAGTATTACTGAGATCATGGAAAGTGATACCTGTCAATGTTGGGAAAAAGGAAACAGTTTAAAAATATAAAAAAAATTTGGTACAACCGATAAATTTATACCGAGTGGAAGTGGAAGCTCATTTTAACAACATGAAGCGGAAACAACACAATCGTTTGATGATTCTTCTGTTCCGGCATACATGCCGGAGTTAATGCATCCTCATACACCCATCAACTCTCCCATATTTGAATCGACGCATGACTTTTAGCAAATGACATCTATGATGTCAAATACAACTATTTGTTAGTCTACGTTTCTAGGAGGGATGTAAAAGCAAAGTGGTGGAATGGGAGAGCATGGTGGTGGACATATATTTACAACACCAGCTGATATGCCCCTAACGAATGAGGATGATGAGTACCATATTCATGAGCAAGTGCAACGGCCACAACACATTAGACGTCTGCCTCGACATTATCATTTCACAACACCCTGGCGACAAGAATTATAAACTCAATTATTATTTGTATAAAAATTAATAGTAAATAAAATGTTATTATATGTTAAAATTAAATATTTAAATTATATTAGTATTTTATTTTGTAAACATAAGTAAATATTTTTTTAAGAAATTTTAACCTTAACTTAAATATTTAAAATATATATTTTCAACTTAAAACACATAAATTATTATACTAAAAAATACATAAATTATTATAAAATCAAGTTAATTATTATAAAATCAAATATATACATATACATAAATTATTATAAAATCAAGTTAATTATTATAAAAAATTCAAATATATATGTACATACAAATACATATATGATTACTGATGAGGCTTATATCTTAGTAGATTTGAACATTTCTTTTTTGAATGACCTTCACCCCTACATAATATACATCTCATTGGTTGACCTTTCTCTCTAGCATGGAAGTCCATATTGGTATGAATATATATGGATTCAGGTTGACCCTTTAGACTTCTACGAAGCATTAGATTTGGCAGCCATTCGTCATGATCCTTTTTCGGCCAATATAATTCATTTTAGATATGTCTGAACGCATAGCTGTAGACATTTAATATCTTATGTAGGTGAAAGCACTCATCAACATAACTATATGAGCTTACACCAGTATACATACATGCAATAACTGCATAAGCACATGGATATCTCCATGCCTGAATGCCACCACAATCACACCATTTGTATCATAAATCAACTCTAAATGTTTGACCTTCTCCTCATTCGTTGCGGCGTTGCGTGACACAACAAAAGTATGACCAACTCAGTCGAAATTATGAAAAAAACATTAAGGTTGTAACACTCAATCTCCTTGCTTTATCAGACCAAACCTTAGCCAACCTAAAGTATGTCTCCTTCACCACACTCACTATTGGGAGATGATGTGTATATTTTAGTACTAAATTAATGGCCTCAGTAAGGTTTGTGGTCATGTGTCTGTATCTTCGACCCTCGTCGTATGCTTGTGGCCATTTTTCTCACGGTATTTTTAAAGCCCACTTCCAAACACGGTGATCATCATAAAATACCTTCAAATTCTCCAACCTCTTGTCAAAATTTGGTTGGCGTGGTCCATATCCTGTTTCATAATATATATATATTGTGTTAAACCTCAACTAAAAAAACCACATAAATCAATACACACATGTTGAAAATAAAACTTACCCATGATTTTTATTCTTACCAATACGAAGGATACAAAATGTGGGATATGCATGCGGAGGTATCCAACGACTTCATGGTCGTTCAATTACCGCCAAAATACCTGTTCCTCGATCATAGATCAAGTAAACTCTATATTCTCGAACGACATATTGACGTAGATTGGTCAAAACAAAATCTCATGCCTCTGTTGTCTCTCCTTCAACAATGGTGAATGCAATTGGGAAGATATTTCGTTCACCATCTTACGTAACTGCCATCAACAATACATGCTTATTGACCATACAACCACGTACCATCTACTTGGACCATACGTTTGCAAAATGGAAATCCTTCTATGCTTGACTTGAATGCCTAAAAGAGCCTATGAAATATTTTCTTCCCTAGAACAAGTTGACATTCTTCGTCATGTGCAGGCATGGGTTGAGACTTCACTATGGTTTCCAGGATGAATCGTTTCATTGCTTGTAACAAATGTGGTAACTCATTGTACAATGTATCCCAATCTCCATATGTCAGCTTCATTGCCTTCATTTTCGTATTCTAAACCTTGTCGTATTTTATTTGGTATCCAAATTAGCTTCGAATAGATGCAGCTAACACTGAACAAGGAATCCTTGGATTCTTCTCAACCAACACCTTCGCGAATTCGCATATTACATTGAAGTCCAATACTCAACGGTATTGTTCGATTGAGTTTCGCAAACATGTGTGAGGACCATTATACCTTGTGATGATCCAAGCATTGTGCCTATGAATTTTGGACACTCTGATCTTCCACTTGCACTCTGGGCCATATTGAACACACTTCGCATATATGGTTTTTTGCTTGGAATCTGCAAAATGGACATCAGCAAGACCTTTGATGCAATACTCTTTAATCGCTAGCATAGCTTCATCTTTTACTATAAATTGCATCCAAACCGAAAATTCACCAGAATTTTTGAATGATTCAACCATGTGGTATGAAGGTATATGTGGCATGTCTGGGAATTCTGGTGCCCTCATCGCATCATAGTCTATCTTGTACATGTGAGGGGTAGATTGATATGGTGTCGGAACTTCATCAGTGGTCAGGTTAGGTGCACCACCACAACTAAAATTATCATCGTCGACCAAAACCGGTTCCTCAGTTTATTCATCTTCGCTGGAATCATCATGGATTTCTCCCCATCGATTTTCAGCATCAACATCAACAGTAAATTCCGAGTTATATGTGTTTCTCTCCTCATACTCTGCTGCTGTTCCACCGACTTCATTTCTGCTTTCCAATAGTGCCATAAAATTGTTTATCGATCTGTATGTCGAGTCCTCAAACTCACTTCCGAAAGTCATTTGAGATGAATCTCCAGCCACATTTCTTGATGACCCGGGAACATCAGATATCTTACGCACATCAATAAATAACTCAATAACTGAAATATTTGTTGACTCATGTAATCCAATCATGGTTCCAATATCATTATCTTCTTTATCTGGTACTGCAGCATATCTAATAGGGTTGGGACATACCATGATCCTGTACTTCAAACCATGAACTGTAGCTCGAATTTTCCTTTCTATCATCTACTTCATTTATACAAATGTGATGTCCCTTTTGAACATCATATTTATAGGTCTTTCAGACTGAAAAACAACTATGTCCTCATTTTTTCATAATATATCCATTATAATGGACAATCGTGAAAAATTTGTTGCTCATTTTCTCTACAAATTCAAAATTTTTATTTAAAATAAAAAAATTATGGTACACTATGATCATAAATTGTAAAATTGATATTATATAATATAAAAATAATATTAACGTAATGACAATCGGATAACAAGTATTTATAAAAAAATAATATTAACATAATAATCAATAATTAAATACCTCAAATAAAATTCATTCAAACTTAATTCACCTTCGTTCTGCCAAAAAAAAATAACAAAATATTACACAAATTTTATACAAAATAACATAAATCTAAACCAATTTTCCATATAATACTTGGTTGAATTTTTAGAATAATGCAAAGTAAAATTTCGTAAAAAACAACAATAACAACGAAATATTACGTTGTTGCTCATCTTCTCCTTTAAACATAATATATTATATTTTTAATTTAAATTCAAGATAATTTATTTTTTAAAACTAAATTCCATTCGAACTAAACAATATTAATTAATTAAATAATCACTTTAATAAATTACAAATTAAAATTTATTGTCTACATTATTCATCTTATTTTATAAATAATATAGATTTTAAAAAAGAAAACTAACCAGATTGAATTCGAATAATGTACCACAGACCGAGTTTAACTTTCTTCTCTTCTTATTCTTTCTTTCTCTTTTCTCTTCTTTCTTCTCCCCTTCTTTCTTTCACACCCGGTGTAACCATCCCTCACTACACCCTATATATATTTAAAACCCAACCCCAACATCCAACCCTCCCTCCCTCCCTCCCACTGTTATTGCTGCAATAGTTGCATCATTATTGCTGCCCCATGTAGGACGCAGTCTGCATGCATGGCAACCTTCACGTGGTTCGGCAGCGTTCACGAGCGTATGAGGGTTTTTGGGTCTTCGAGGGGGAGTCGCATGGATTTCCATGCGTCTTCGGGGGATGGGGGAGTCGTATGGATTTTCATGCGTCTCCCAGGGGTTTTTGGTCCACGTAGCAACAATGTATGGGCATGTAAGTGGTGACATGGAAAGCCAAGCAGTCTTGGCATAGGGGAGCACAACCAAGCAGGGGGAAATAATAGAGGTGGAAGATGCATTGTAGGCATGACGTCAACCCTTAGTCGTATGAACCACTGTGCGACTCCCTGATGAACTGTAACAATCACCCCATATAAAGAATTAATCACAAATGTGTATTATTTTACGAAATAAAAAATCGATGTGCATTAATCTAAAAATTTGCACACTATGCCGTCTTTATTTTATTTATTTTTACTTTATTTTGTTATTTACTCATCACACAACGATGTCTTTATTTTCCCTTTTTCTATGTTTGGTTTTGGCGGTACACATAGTTTTCCATTACATGTCGTTTTCTTTATACTTATTTTAATTTATTTAAGAAGCACGAATCTGATCGTTTTGTTTGTGAAATAGATTTATGGCTAAACTATTCGTATGACCACTTAATTATCGTCTTTTTCTATTTTAACCAGCGATTTTAAAATGTTGTCAATTATCTAACTTCTTAACTATGTCAATCAAATCATTAGCTAGCCATTAACATTTGACGTATATATTGACATGACAGTTAAAAAGATTGACATAATTATATATTTGATCCTTATTATTTATATATTCAATCAATTTAGTCATAATTGGACGGTTAATTCTTTGTATTAAATTAAAATTAGGACTAAATTAATAAAATATGTAAGTAATGTGAATCAAATATAAATTATGCAAATTTTGTTAACTGCAAAGTAAACATCAGCGTCAAATGTTGATGGCTAGTGGCTTGATTGACACGATTAAATTGATAGGAAATCTAATTGACAAAATTTTAAAATTAGTGGTCAAAATGAAAATAGACAATATTTAAATGGTGATATGAATAGTTTACCCTAAATTTATTGTCAATGGATATGATAACTAGGATGGCAATGGGTCGGGTCGGGTCGGTTTTTGGGCCACCCGACTCGACCCGAGAAGAAAGGGTCCTCCACCCGTGATCCGACCCGACCCAAATATACGACTTAGAAATCTGACCCGACCCGAAATAATAAAAAAAATATTTTTATTCAATAAAAAAGTGACTTAATTGAAAAAAATTATATATAGAGGGGTATTATTGTAATTATCCCTAAATATATAGGGTAAAATTATATATATTTTTCAGGTCGGGTTTTTTCCACCCTAAACCCGACCCGAACAGTGCATAAAAAAAATCCGACCCGACCCGAACCCTTTTTTTTAAAAAAAAAAAATCTGACCCGATCGGGTCGAAACCCGTCGGGTTCGGGTTGAGTTGCCATCCCTAATGATAACCAGACCAATTGAACTCGGTTAAACAAATCCTTTATCATCAAAATATGTAGAATATTTTTAAAAAATTTATCACAACAAAAGTAGTATTGCATTTGTTTAAAAACTCCATATGGTACACAGAAAATGAGAAAATAAGACATATTAAACAAACAGTAAGAGTGATTTTCCCAAAATTATTAAACTTGCAGATTGCAGCTTTCTAGTTCATAGCTCGACTTAGAGCTGATAAAGCTGAGGACTAAGACAGGGTTTAAGGAGAACTTGAAGGGGCGTTGCTTTCACATTTGACAAGCTAGCGCTCTCGGTCATATCCACCGTTTGGCCACCAGGTGTGTCAATGTCAAAGCAGTGCAGCACGCTAGCCAATGATAAATGAATAACTTGGAGGGCCAGTGAGACGCCTGAGCAGACCCGGCGTCCTGCCCCAAAAACAAGGAGTTTAAAATTCTGACCTCTTAAATCAAGGTCTTTATGTGTAGTCAAAAACCTCTCGGGCTTGAACTCATGGGGGTCGGTCCAAACACGTTCGTCGTGTTGGATTTGCCAAGCATTTAACAGCAACAGGGTGCCTGGGGTCACATGGTAACCATTCGACAGGGTGCACTCTTCCATGGCTGCTCGAAGGGCTAGAATAGGGCTCGGTGGGTATAGACGAAGTGTTTCCTTGACAATTGCTTGGAGGTAAACCAGGTTCTTGATATCAGACTCCTCCACATGCCTGTCTTTTCCAACGTTGATGGCCAATTCTTCTTTGGCCTTCTTCAAGGCATGCCGATTGTTTAGAAGTAAAGCTAAACCCCAGATGAGTGGAACCATGTTTGAGTCTGCTGCACCTAGAATCAAACTCTGCCCCCCAAAAAAAGAGAACCTGTTATAAATTACTGTTTAATTAAGAAATAATAGTGGTTTAAGATTGTTTACCAGGCAAGTTGCTTTGGTGATAGTATCTGCATCGACATCAAAGCCATTAAGCTTTGCATCTTCGGTGATAGTGAGCATCACATCCATGAAATCTTCATCTTCCTTCCAGCCACCAGCAGACGATCTCTTTTGTTTATGCTCGTCAAGCCAGGTTTGGACGAAAACGTCCAATTCTTTTGCTAATCTTTTCATGGATTTCTTATGTCCACCGAGGTCTAACCACCAGAAAAAAGGGATGGCATCGGACAAGACGAACGTCCCAAACAGGTGAAAGTATTCCTTGATCGATTTCTGGCATTGACGTGCCTCTCCTTCATTGGAATTAGCGGTGTCGCCGTAGTATCTCTTCCCCACCACGATTCTGAACGCCAGGTTATGAGTTAAATCCGCAAACCACTGCTTCATGTCCACCATAACACCGTCTTGCTCTCCGCTACGTTTCTTCATCCAAGTGTTATATAAGTCTTTGATCCCGATCAGCACCTCCGAGGCTCGTGTCTGCTTGAAGCTGGACATGTCGAGCCGGTGGTTCGAGAGAAGCTCGAGGGTGGTTATCTTGCGAATCTCACGCCAGTAATCCCCATAAGGAGCAAACGCGAACATGGCGTAGTTATAACCAAGTAGCTTCGAGGCAGATAAACTTGGCCTGGTAGCGAAAACCTTATCATGGACAGTCAAAAGCTCTTTCGCCATTTCCATATTGCCCACCACCAAAGCTTTATGGGACCCGAGTCTAATACTAAACACCGGTCCATACTTTTTAGATAACCCAAAAAGTGTCCTATAAAGGATGTCCTTGCTGCTAAAGAGATGCAGGTGCCCGATAACTGGCCAAGAGCCCCCCGCTTCTAACACTCCGCCGTTTTTTCCGCTCTGACTGATAAATTTATATATCAACAGGGCGGTGACAAGGGTGGCAACCAGAATAGATGGCCAGTACTGAAAAGGAGTATCCATATATGAACCACTGCAACTGAAAATAAAAGATTGGTGGATGCTTGCTTTCCATAATTACCGATGCATTTATACACCTTGCCGGCTACATCAGTTTGATTAAACACTGTTATTTTTTTAGGTTCAGTCAACTTTATCTACTTTTGAATTTTCTTCATTTTGAATATTTTACTCTGTAAATAGAAATCAATAGTCGATAAACGTTCCAAAAAAAATTGTGTTAAAATAAAGATTTTTTATCTTAAAATGAAACGTTGAAATCAAAATATTCAAAAATAAAAAATAAAGAATAAAGTAAAACGTTAGGAGCTAAAATATTATTTAATCGAAATTATTATTAAGTATTTAATCAAAACTATTATTCAAACAATCGTTAGGAACATTTTTTTTATCATTATACTATTATATCATCTAAATATTTCAGGAAACTGTAATAATTTATTATCTTAAAATCAAGCGCAGGTTTTAAGATAATAGCAAAGTGGTAAGTAAGAACCTACATATTGAAGCAACTGCGCAACAGGTAAATCTAAAATGTTTCATGAAGATTAAACCATGAAAACGAGGTTTGACTGGAACCCAAAATGTTGCAAAGCCCATATTAACCTACTAATACAAAAGAAAGCCAACTGTGGCTTGAATGTAGCTAAGAGGAAGAATAGGAAACCACCTCAGTTAATTTGCTACCAGATATAAGCCTCATACAACAAAAATTGTGCCAATAAAATCAGCATGACGAACTTAATCCTAGTAAGAACCTAGAGTTAGAGGAAACTGCTGCTTCAAAGTGCTTTGTTTTGAGGCCTCAATCTTCTGGCTACACAGTCTATATTAGTTCCAGAAGTACTATACTTCATATTGGTCTTGGACTCTTTCCGCGATGACGTGTTTTCTATAGTCTCACCTAATACACTATCGTTTGCTCTTGGTAACCATGGCTTGTCATTATCATTGCCTAGTTCATGACTTTGCTTCGACCATGAAGCATTACTCTTGAGACCATTTTCCATTGAAGATGCAGGCCTTTGTTGGTGTATGAGCTGGAGCTGGGTTAGTTTTAACTATTCCTTCACGTGTTGTTAAGCTGTTAAGTGTTAGTTGAGGTGGTTATGAGCCGTTAAGCTTCTTGGTTTATTTTAACCAATTGTATAAATACATCTCTCAATAATTGAGAGTGATATGTTGAAATAAGAAAAGTTTTACGTTCCTGCTATTCTCTCTTTGATCTTGTTTACTTTACACTACTCTTTGTCCCTTAGAGCAATACTATAACATGATATCAGTCGCCAAATCCTGGAGTCTTTCTTCGCTGTTCGCCCCTTTTCACGATGTTGTTAGTTCCTTCGTGGTGACCGTTAGGTGCTGAAGGTAGTTACAAATCTTGAAAGTCAGGTGGTGCAAATATCGTTCTTGATTATTGATATGTGTGCTTGCTTGACTGATTTCCATGGCGTATTCTTCGGTTAGTTTGAATGTTCAACACATTTCTAAGCTTGACATTGTAAAGTTGTCAGAAAACATTTACCTCTTATGGAAGCATCAAGTAATGTTGATTATTGATGGATATGGTCTGTTGAAATATGTGTCTACTGACACTTCTACTCCTAGTGAGTTTGTCACGAATGACTTAGGGCAAGAAGAAGAAAACCCAACCTTTGTGGTATATAGGCAGCAAGACAAACTCTTGGCATCTTGGCTCCTAACCACTGTGACTAAAGAAGTTCTCCCTCATCTAATTGGTCTTACGACAACTCTTGCTATATGGAGTGCCATTTCACGACTCTTTGGTAGTGCAAAGATATATGCCCTTAGACATAGCATTCACTCACAAAGGAAGGCTGGTTTAACAGTAAGTGAGTATCTGGCGAAAGTTAAGTCCGTTTGTGATTTGCTGAATGCAACAGGAAGTTTAGTGACTGAGCTTGTCCATGGAATTTGAGTCCATAATTGCTATAGCCTCTCGAGATTCCTTTTCATTGGACGTTCTAACTGAGATGCTCCTTGATTGTGAAGCTCAACAAAAGCTTTTTCTATATGAAAATGCCTCAGCTAATATGGCAGTTAATTCTAGTGATAAAGATGAATTGAAGTCCACTAGTACTTCTGCATCTCAGTCACATCCAAACTCCGTAAAGGTTCAACAAAATGATAATTTTCGAGGCAGAGGTCGTGGTCGTTTCAACAGTTCTAATCGACCTCAATGTCAACTATGTGGAAAGTTTATCCACGTTGTACAGAAGTGTTATCATAGGTTTGATCAAGACTATTCTGGGGTTTCTGACTCCACTACATCAACTAATGAAGGCTAGAGACAGTCGCGTGCCTTCTCGGGAGATAAACAACAACTTGTTGTCAGCATACAAGCGTACAATCACTTGGTGAATCCTAGTTTTGCTCAGACTCATGTGTTTTTTTGTCATCCAGGTGTTAACTCAATCTTTCCTGGCATGTAATCGCTTGGTTCAGTGCCATACTACCAAAATGGTCACTTTTTCACTTCTCAGGTTGCATATCCAGTGGGAGTGCCCCATATGAGTGTAGCATCGAGTGATCCATTGTTTAGTTATACTACTGGAAAGAGCCCGTTTGGTTCCTCGATGTCATCTTCACCAGCTGCTTTCGTTTCCACAGTCCATTCAGTCAATGCCTCAATTACACCTACTGATGTTGTCTGGTATCCAGATACAGGAGCTACACATCATGTTACCAATGATTTGTCCGCCTTCAATTCTAGTACAGCTTACACAGGTAACAATACTCTACTTATGGGAAATGGAGAGGGTGTTAAGATTGCAAATATAGGACAGTCCTGTCTGATGAGTAAATCGAAGCCCTTGTTGCTACAAAATATGCTTCATGTACCAAACATAAAGAAGAATCTGCTGTCCGTGTCGCAATTCACTCGTGATAATAAAGTCTTTATAAAGTTTCACCCGTTTGACTGTTTTGTGAAGGACACACAGACTCAGGAGATCTTGTTGAAAGGGAGGCTCACGCGTGATGGGTTGTATCAGTTGCTACCACACACTGTAAAGCACTTGAGCTAGCAGTTGAATAATGTCTCGAAAGCATCGAGTTCAATAGATTTGTGACACAAACGCCTTGGTCACTTTTCGATGGTTGTTGTTCGAGCTGTAATGAAGACTTGCAATGTCAGTTCTAATGAAAATAAGTTGTCTCATGTATGAACAACATGTTTACAAAGCAAGGCTCATAAGTTGTCGTTTTGTAATTCCTTAACTGAATACAAGGAACTATTCTAATTGATTGTTTTAGATGTTTGGGGTTTGGCACCTGTTATCTCTGCTGATGGTTATTCGCATTATGTGTCCTTTATAGATGTACATAGTAGACATACTTGGGTTTATCTACTAAAAAGGAAGTCTGAAGTTATGCAATGTTTCTTAAATTTCTATAAGATGGTAGAGGTTCAGTTTGGCTTCAAAATTAAAGCTGTTCAGATTGATGGAGGAGGAGAGTACCAAGCTCTCAAAGGTTGGTTCCTTGCTAATGGTGTACAACAAAGGATTTCCTGTCCAAGTGCGTCTGAACAAAATGGGAAAGCCGAGAGGAAACACATGCATGTTTTTGAAATGGGATTAACACTGCTAGCTGAGGCTGAATTACCTTTAAATTTCTGGAGTCATGCGTTTATTTCAGTCGTTTATTTAATAAATCGCTTACCAACTGATTTGTTAAGTGGCAAGTCTCTTTTTGAGGTTCTCTATAAGGAAACTCCTGATTATTCCATGTTTAGGGTCTTTGGATGTGCCTGTTTTCCCTTGTTAAGGCCATTCAACCAACATAAGTTGGATTTCAGGTCAAAATGATGCACGTTTCTTGGATATAGTCCTTTTTATAAAGGATACAAATGTTTAGAAGATAGTGGGAGAATCTTCATTTCAAGACATGTTGTGTTCGATGAAGGAGTTTTTACTTATGTTGGTACGAGAGGAGAAGGTCGGTTTAGTTGTGACATTGTCACTTCCAGAAATTTTCTGCATGTAGTATGATCATCTGGAGAGTTACACAGTGATTAGTCTAGAAGATGTGAGGAGGTTGTGCCTAATCTACTGCATAGCTGTAATCGTTGCCCTGACTTGCGTCTTCCTGGCTCATCGCAAGCAACAAACACTATAGAGAATGTGTGTGCAGGTAATGGTTCAGTAGTACCTGCTATGGCATGTGATGGAGGAACGATTACCAGTGTACGTGAGTTTTGTGTTCTATCTATTTCGATTAATGATAATGATGTTGTTGTGAATGATTCAATGCCTAGTGCTCTCGCACGTGTTGAGTCTCAGGCTGGTGTTGAACAGTCTAATGCTCATCCCATGGTAACTCGAAGCAAAAATGGGATTTGGAAGCCGAAAGTGTTTCAAGTGGCTTGCTCAGATAAAGAACTGAGGACCATTCGAGAAGCCATGAAGAGTCCTGAGTGGAGAGTTGCTGCTCAAACGGAGTTCGATGCACTGGTGAAGAACAATACTTGGACTCTTGTTCCTTTCCCGAGTGGAAGGAAAGCAGTTAACTGTAAGTGGATTTTCAAAATCAAACGAAATGTTGATGGATCCATAGCAAGGTACAAGGCTCAACTTATAGCCAAGGGTTTTCTGTAGCAGCCAGGATTCAATTATCATGAAGTCTTCAGTCTTGTGGTCAAGCCAGCAACAGTACGAGTTATGCTCTCGCTTGCACTAGCTAAGGGATGGCAGTTGAGGCAAGTGGATATAAATAACGCCTTCCTCAATGGAGTTCTAACTGTGGAGGTATATATGACACAACCACCAGGCTATGAGAAAGGTGATGGAAGTTTAGTTTGCAAGCTTAACAAAGCTATTTATGGGCTTAAACAGGCTCCTCGAGCGTGGTTTGAGAGGATAAAGGAGTTTTTGGTGGCTCAGGATTTTGTGTTAGCAAGGTCTGATGCTTCACTATTTGTTAGGGAAACTGCTAGCAACATCATGTATATACTAGTGTATGTAGATGATATCATCATCACATGAAGCTGTAAAGAAGAAGTGCAAGATATGATTAACGGCCTTAACAATCAGTTTGCACTAAAGGATCTTGGGCTCTTAAGTCAGCAAAAATACATACGTGATCTATTGTTTAAAAATGGACTGGAGGATGCTAAGGGCCTTCCTACACCTATGGTCTCAAATTGCAAGCTGGAGGTTGACACTGGAATACCAGTTGAGGATGCATCTCATTACAGGAGCGTTGTTGGGGCTTTGCAGTACATTGTCATCACGAGACCAAACATTGCTTTTGCTGTAAACAAGGTCTGTTAATTCATGCAAGCACCGTGTGAGGTTCATCTTTAGGCAGTGAAATGAATTCTGAGGTATCTGTAGGCTATTTTTGATTTTCGTCTTCGATTTTCAACTTCATCACGGTTGTCTTTAGTAGGCTTTACTGATGCGAACTGGGGGTTAGATGCAGATAGACGCTCGACCTCGGGTTATTGTGTCTATTTTGGTGACAATTTGATTTCCTGGAGCTCTTGTAAACAACATGTTATTGCTCGTTCTACGGCAGAGGCTGAGTATCGGAGTGTTGCTTGTGCTGCTGCGGAGGTGGTATGGCTTGAATCACTGTTGAGTGAGCTGCGGGTGCCCATTCATGGGAAACCTATCTTGTGGTGTTACAATTCTAGTGTTGTCGCGGTCTGTGTGAATCCGATACTGTATTCCAAGTTCAAACATGTTGAACTTGATCTGTTATTTGTTAGGGAAATGGTTGCTGCTGGCAAGCTATCGGTTCAGGAGGTACATGCTTTTGAGCAAGTTGCTGATGTTCTAACTAAACTGCTTTCTGCTTTAGTGTTTCTTAGACATAGGCAGCGTTTACTTGTCTCACAGGTCCAAGGCAAATCTGTCACTTCAATATTTTAGGAATGGTGGTAAGAAATAGGACAGTCTGTTGTAGGGGGAATATTGATGCATGATTCTGCGTGTCTTGCATGCGTTTAAAAGCTAGAGGAAAGCCAGCAGTAAAGCAAGGGGAGTGTTGGAATATGAACTGGAGCTGGGTTAGTTTTAACTAATCCTTCACGTATGCGTTAAAGAGCTTAAGGAAAGCCAGTAGTAAAGTAAGGAGAATGTTGGTGTATGAGCTGGAGCTGGGTTAGTTTTAACTAATCCTTCACGTGCTGTTAGGCTGTTAAGTGTTAGTTGAGGTGGTTATGAGCTGTTAAGCTTCTTGGTTTGTTTTAACCAATTGTATAAATACATCTCTCAATAATTGAGAGTGATATGTTGAAATGAGAAAAGTTTTACGTTCCTGATATTCTCTCTTTGATCTTGTTTACTTTACACTGCTCTTTGTCCCTTAGAGCAATACTATAACAGCCTCTTCGTTAGCTTTTGTCTACTCTCTGTTGCAGTACAGTTTTCATCTACATTTTCGCCAGCACCATCCAAAACTTCACCATTAACCCCCGTGGTCTCATCATGGCTGGTATCTTTTTCATGTTGCCCATGGACATCAAGGTTGATCTCAGTAGGCTCCTCCTTCTCAAATACTGTTTCATTCTTTGAGAATATCAATGTATTTGATTCTGGGTGTGCATTGTATTCTTTTCTCTCACTTGTCAAGCCATCCTCTCCAGTTTGAGACTTTGGTGTTACAAGCTCATCGACCTCAGATGGCAATTCCGGGACAGGAAAGAAAAGAGACCGCTTAGCAGAAACTTGATCGGTATTATCTGGATCATTTCCAATATTGGTTTGCACACACCGGGTTTTAATGAGATAATGTGCAACCGACTTGAAGCCCAATTTTGCTATCTGGCAGTTGGATATAGAAGCTTAGACATTAAAAAAAATGTACGAGCAAGAAGATGCTCAACTGATGGACTTACCTTCTTATAAAGAGGGCCAGTAGGAGCCCAACCTTTTGCTTGCCGACACAAACTACAATTGCAAATTCCACGACACACGGGGCAAACCCAATTTGGATTCTCATTGGCTTCAAGAACACGCTCCCCGTACCTGCCGGTTCAGAATGAAAATTAACGACAAAACCACCAATAGAAAGGAATGAATATCTCGATCTAAAAGTTTAGAAAGATCTACAAAATAATATTCCAGCTGAAAGCTCGAAAAATCAATATTTAATGACATATGCAAGGATATCTACAACTGCAAGACAAGATGGAGGAAAAAGGTTGAGTTACATCAGCAAAAAATCATACCTCATGTATAAACAATCTCCACAGAACTGCCCTTGGACCATATTGCATTTAACACAGTGAGTACGATGACCAAGCGTTTTCTGCCTGCAGAACAGCATTTTCATGACACGACTTAATGAAATCAATTTAACAGCATAGACTCACGGTACAAAATATTGAGTAATATCAATAAAATATCATTAGAAAACAATGTTTTCCAAAGCAATGTGGATATCTCTTTCATCTGAATGATCATCACAACTAAAATGCTTTCTTAAATTAACAAAGTAACAGTTACAAGCAAAATACAAGTTAAAGCAAGTTAATTAAAGTCTGTTCAACTATATTTCTTAGATGACCATTGAGAACATATAATAGCTCATCGATGAAACTACAGTCATTAAATGTGTAGGATAAAGGTGAAAAAAACTAGAAACTCCAAAATGTGTTTCGTCGAACGTAACTGGCCCATTTTGAATCAGCAAGAAACTAAAACTGCCAACTTTGGCAGCTAAGAAGTGTATAATTGAATCATGTTGTGCAATTATATCATATTCCCATGGCAGATATAATGAAGATGGAATAAGACAGATTCACAGACCGGCATTGATGACAAGTCTTTCCTTTGAAGGAATCATAAATCCGTCTTCCATCATTTCCATATCCATCCACAAAAAGTGTCCAACTCCTCTGGGTGTTACCCAAAAGCTTCTCATGCTCTTCAGTAACACCTCTGATTTGTTAAGCTTTCGTTCCACATCCTCCAAAAGATCATCTTTTTTTGCCAAAACCGCCTAATAGGTCACTGGAGTAGTATTTTGCAACCTAAAACAACCACCACCACCACCCATAAAAAATCCATCAAAATATCAATCAGTTCTGAATTTACAGTATTATCAAATTTATAAACCTTTCCCCCCTTTATCCTCTCTTTCGTAATAAGAAAAAAAATCAACAACTTAACAATTGCTTAAAAAACCCTTCCTTTATTTCTCCTTCATTATTTCCTGGGATTTTTTTGTGTATTCTTCAACTTAGATAAGATGGGTAGTACTTGGAAAGTCATACGGATATTAATCAAGTATCTTTTATTCGCATAAAGAATTTATTCATAGCATTCCTTTTAACATTTTTCACTTATTATTTATGTTCCATAGAACATATCAACTTAGCACATATTTACATAACATTTCACGTAGAACATTGTCACATAGCATTATCACATTTTATTATTTAATCAAATATAACAATCACTCATAGTGATTCACATGCTTATTTCATGTTACATATCATTATTCAACTTATCTATTTATTTATATAAAACATATTCACATAGAAAAACTTCACATATACCCATAGTATTTCATTTTATTCAAAAACATTTGAGGTTGGCTCATCGCCAGCCTTCCTCCAATCATAAATAAAATAAGTAAATAGAACTCACCTTTGCCTCACTTAAGCCCTAAGCAACTTTTTCTCTCTTTCACTTTATCTTGGTACGTCCTTTCGTTTCGCATTTGCTTTCAATCAAATCTACACATAACATGACCCATATGAATATTGGAACTCAATTAACACCTAACCTATTAACTTTTATTGAAGTGAAATGAAACACTTAATTAACATTTTCGACTGAATAGTATTGGTACTCTACCCACAGTACCGATACTTCTCTTCTATGATACCGATACCCACTTCAGTACCAATACCATTTTAGCATTCTGGAATTCTCTTTTCCAAATACAATATCGATACCTTCCTATTGGTGTCATACCACTACAAGAAATTTAGATTATTTCAACAAAATTATTTATCACTAAAAGTACTAAATTTGTCACGATATATTTATTATGACCAATATTATTTGTTACCATATTTGTTAGAACAACCTTGTCATGTAAAGTATATTGCGACAAAATTGTGTTCGTTACCATAGTATAGTATTTATTGTAATAATGAAATTTCGTTACTATAATTAACTTATTGCAATAAACAATCAATTAACCATTTTGTCACGAGAAGTACATTTTGTCATAACTAACTTATATTTAAATATCACATACAAAGGATTTTTGTGACGAAAATACATAAGGCAACAAAAATAATTTTGTCGCAGTTACTATTTCGTCACTAAATGTAACTTACAGAAACAAAATATTTGTTAAAATAAAATAATTATTTTATCATAAAAAGTAAATTTCGTCACAATTAAGTTAAATTATAACATCAAACAAAAAAGTTTTTTGTGACAAAAAGACATTACAACAAAATTTATTTTCTCACTACTTTTATTTCGTCACTAAATATTTTTTATAACTTTTTTACTGTGACTAAATAATTTTGTTACAATTTGTTATTGTGAAAGAATATTATTTGTCACATTTTTTATAAATGAGAAATTAATATTTGTTACAAATTGTTATTTTGATTAAGTAAATTTGTCACAATTTTTATTTTGACAAAATATTGAGACCAAATAAATTTGACATAACTGTTTACTTTAACTAAATTTAACGTGTTATTGTGAATAAATCATTTTGTTACAATTTGTTATTGTGAAAGAATATTACTTGTTACAATTCTTTAAGATGAGAAATTAATATTTGTTATAAATTATTATTTTGATTAAATAAATTTGTCAGAATTTTTTTATTTCGACAAAATATTGTGACAAAATAAATTTGACACAAATTTTTATTTTGAATAAATTTATTACGTTATTGTAACTAAATAAATTTGTTTCAATTTGTTATTATGAAAGAATATTTTTTGTCATAATTTTTTATATTGAGAAATTAATAATTGTTATAAATTGTTATTATGACTAAATAAATATCAAAATCCAACATAATGAAATAAACGACAAGGAAACGAACGACAATGACACGAATTATTAGCAAACAAATTGAACCAAAGGTCGAGATAAACCATAAACTACATAATGAAACAAATGATTGTCAATAACTTATAAAAAACATGGTAAAAAATCTGAAATTAATATCTAAAAATAAAATAAAAATATCATCTCTCTTACGTTGATCGTTAATTATCTCATCATTTGTATTGGATTTTGAGGGTTTAGGATCAACCACAGTCTTTGAGGTAGCTCTCACTCTCTTCCTTTTATACATGATTGCCTAGAAAAACAATACAAGTATAACCATAAACTATAGATCATATTAGATTAGATCAAATATATATAAAAAAAACTCACTGTGTTTTGGTCATGTAGTTGCCCATTGATGCCATTGCTATATCGGCTTCTATCCTTCCAAGTTCCACCTGCAAGGTTATAACTGATTTGGTTCTCCATGGATCAGTCGGGAACATAGTCATGTTCATAACAATTCTATGGCTAAAGCTAGTTTAACATTAACACAAACACAAGCATCTCAAAGCAGCCCAAGGTACCCCCACCCATCTTCGTGCCCATTGTTTATCACATTTATAGTAACTAATTAAACTTTGCAGAAAACCAAAGAAACTGAAATCACTCTCATCTTGTCCAACAGAACAACAGAGATCTTGTTGTGTAAACCAAACCACAAAGAGTGGTTGTCTTGATCTTGTGTTTCAGTTCACGGTCCATAAATCATTGCTTCCCAAGCGTTCTAAAAAAATGAATCTGCAGCTCTTTTGCTCTCATAACTACAAATAAAACATGGAAAGTTTTGGATGTAAAGGAAAGGCAAACACCAAATATATTCCAGGTTAAAGAGATTGGTATAGTCATAAGGAAGATGTTTTCAATCAACTATCCAAGCATCAGAACCAAAACAGTTTCGAGATTTTAGACACAACAACAACAATTGTTATTCCCATAGATTTGAGTACAATTACTACACTAAGAATTATTAAATTTAGCATTGAATGTTACTACCCAACATACCAATTCCATACACTCATACCCTGACAATATGAAGCTTGGTGGAGAGCGCGATGGCCACCCAATCAGGCTGGGAAGTTGACCACTGTAACTGCTCAATTTCGGCCTCGGCGGTGTAGGCAAGGATTGGGTCAAGTCCACCCTCCACAGGCTGACTCATGGAGGACAAGTCCCAAATCAAGGCCTGGGAATCATCCCCGACAGTGCAAATATGGAAAGAGTTGTGGGGTGCCCACGCTATAGCATTGACACTAGCCTGGTGCCTCTATAGCTCAACCACCGGCAGTGTAGGGAAGCGGATATCCAAAACAACCACCTTAGCACTGTCCATAATTATAGTGGCCATGTATCTTGGGTCCTTCTTTTTCCACCCCAACCGTACAAGCAGAGTATCAGGCTCCGAACTCTCATAAATAATAATGGAGTGCTCCTTGTCGCGAAGGTCGAAAAACCTAACTGACCCATCAGTCTAGAGAGCATATCACAATAATTGAAGCAGTTATTGTTCTCATGTTTCAAAGAACTTGTTATCAGGGAACACATTGCATCGGTTACTCTTATATAAATACCAATATGTGTTATAGTGTATTTTTTACTTCAATAACTGCAGCCTAGTTGCACGTATAAACACCATCATCCCTAAGTTTTATTTGAAATAGAAGTTATTTTTATCATTCGTATAAACACTTGTAAATTGTGAAATTTGTAGGGTTTAAACTTTTCGGTGATTGCTATAACAATAGATTAAATATTAAACAAAATCAGACTCATCAGACTCCTATTAAGAGTGTTATACGATTATTATTATTAATTAGAATATCTTTGGATATTTTCTTAAGATAATAATAATAATAATATTTAAAGCATAATCTAGAGTAGGGATGGCATAGGTTGGGTCGGGTCGGATTTTTGGTCCACCTGACCCGACTCGAGAACAAGAAACCCTCCACCCGAGATCCGACCCGACCTGATCAAAACGAGATTCCACCCGACACAAACTCGACCCGGTTCGAAATAATAAAAAAAATATTATTTTTATTCAATAAAAATAATGACTTAATTGAAAAAAATAATATATAGAGGGGTATTATTGTAATTATTTCTAAATATACAAGGTAAAATTATATATTTTTTCAGGTCGAGTCGGGTATTTTTCACCCTAAACCCGAACTTGACCCGACTCGAACATTACATAAAAAAACCCGACTCGAACCCAAATATTTTTTTAAAAAACCTGACCCGATCGGGTCGGGTTCAGGTCTCATTCCCATCCCTAGTCTAGAGAACATGATGAGATTCATATAATATTAAAATATAAAATAAATAACCATTTTATAATAACATTAATAGAAATGATAAAAAATAATATATAAAATTCATGTATTAAAAACAATTTATGGTTAAGCTTCGATGTCTTATAATTAATAAAAATAATCATAATAAATTTTAAATATCTGACTATACTGAATAATATGAAATATGAAATATAAATTTTATTAAATACATAATTTTTTATCATCCGTATTAGTTAGGGGTGTTTATATTTATGTGCTCACCTTTTCAAGTATTTGAGATTTTCGAGTGCCAAAAACTTGGTCCATGTCTTAGCCAGTAATATGCGGGTACCCGTAAGTCGAGTAACCATAAAACCCAATACCATTATTTGTTTTTCAGTTCATCGATACCCGATTAATATTTATTTTATTTCTTTAATTTCCAACAAAAAGATACCTAAAGCTCTTGTACTTTTGTGAAAAGATCAATTTGACAATCGAATTATTGTTGCATTTAATGTGACCCTCGAATTTAGAAAAACAAATTAAGGTGACCCTTTAATCAATGGTTTCTATCGTTAACCATTATGAAACTGTGTAATAAAATATATTAAAAAATAGCTATACAACTAAGAAGAGCTTTGTAGTGTATATAACATGATTGATGGAAGTAAACTTCACCTAAACTTAATGTAAAAAAATAATAGGAAATTTGTCCTACTTTGGTTAATATATATTGCTCAATTTTTTAGAAATTTAATTTTCATTTTATTTTTTTATATTTATTTTTTGTATATTTTAAATTTAGAATAATTATTTTTAATAAATAAATAAGCCCCTGAAATATATAACATTTTTGGCACAAAAAAATAGGGATAAATTTTTTTATAATATAATTTTTCATAATGATTAAAATATACAACTACAAAAATAATTGATTACAAAAAACTTGAATTTTATTATCTGATGTGAAATTTTTTCTATAACAATAATTATAAATTATAATTACAAAACTAATTAATATAGCTTTTTGAAACAAAAAAGTGGATAAAAATATTTATAACAATATATTTTATCACTATAATTAAAATTTATAACTACAAGTATAATTTCTCACAAAAATGTGAATACCATTATTTTTTGTGACAATGTTTTTTGTAATGATTATAAACACTTATAGTTACAAAAATTGTTACTATATGATTTTTTTGGTACAAAAAAATATGGAGAAAAATCTTGATAACAATATATTTTGTTACTATATAACATTTTTGACAATAAAAAATAGGGAGAAATGATTCTGATAGTATAATTTTTCATAATGATTAAAATATATAAGTGTAAAAATAATTTATTACAAAAAACTTGAATTTTATTATTTGATGTGATAATTTTTTCTATAATAATAACTATAAATTATAATTATAAAAAGTGTCAATATAACTTTTGAAACAAAAAAGTGGAGAAAAATAGTTATGACAATTAATATATGCTATCACTATAGTTAAAATTTATAACTACAAATATAATTTGTCACAAAAAAGTGAATATCATTATTTTTTTTGGCGCAAAAAAATATGGAGGGAAATATTTGTGACAATATATTTTGTCACTATAATTAAAACATATAACGACAACCATTGTTTTTTACTAAAAACTTGAATCTCATTATTTGTTGTGACAATTTTTTGTAAAAATAATTATAGCTTATAGTTACAAAACATATCATTGTATGATTTTGTTTTTTTACCAAAAAGTGGAGATAATCATTTGTGACTATACATTTTATCACTATAATTAAAATATATAATTACAAACAAAATTTGTCACAACAAATCTAAATCTCATTATTTGTTGTGACAATTTTTTCTGTCATAGTTACTAAAACTTTTAGTTACAAAAGTTGTCACTATATACCTTCAATTTGGCGTCAAAAAATTGGAGGGAAACATTTGTGACAAAAATTAGTAATAAAATTTATTTT
The DNA here is from genome assembly GCF_006381635.1 of Hibiscus syriacus. Taxonomy (NCBI): domain Eukaryota; kingdom Viridiplantae; phylum Streptophyta; class Magnoliopsida; order Malvales; family Malvaceae; genus Hibiscus; species Hibiscus syriacus. Next base: position 6,444,716 of record NW_024063533.1, on the reverse strand, counting down.
GTCACCATATGTTACACATGTTTGTTAATTGTGACAAATTATTATGATAATTTTAGCTTTTGTCATAATTGTATATCTTTTTTTAATCTAATGCGACGATTATTTATTATGTCACCAAAAAACTACTAATAGTGACAAAATTAATTTTGAGAAAATTAAATTTGTCACAATAGTAGAAATTTCTTGTAGTGTACCTCCACGTCAGTATCGATACTACTTCAATTGGTATTGATATTGTTTATCGGATTCATACTCAATTCTTTAATTTAACCTGATAGTATTGATATTGTTCATCTAGTACCGATAACTTTACTCATAATTCATCTATTTCACTTCGAAAATTTACCCAACTTCACTTAAATCTCCAACTTTAAACTCCATTCATGCCTTTAAACTCACTTACACTTATTACCACTAACTTATATCCATTAAAACTCCTTTAACACCCTAATTTCTCCATAGAACTCTTGATACTAAGAATCATACCAATTTTTCAAACATGTTCTCAATCCTTTCTAACAATTCAAATCCTTTAATTAGTCATTTGACAAGTCAAATATGTTTTTAAAATTTAATTACTAACCAAAATTCATCCTTTCACTTAAAAACTCATTTTACTAATTCATCCTTAAATCACCAACTCTTAGTTTCTATTCGCCTTAAAGCTTTCCTTAAGCTTCCATTCCACTCAATGATTTAAAACCAACCCAAAAATTAAGCAAATAACCAACTTGAAAGTAATTTACCTTTAAATAGAGCTTCACTTGAAGAGGAAGAAGAGAAGAACCAGCTTCCATATTTTTCTCTTGTCTCTCTCCAACCCACATGCTTAAAATATCTTTAAAAAATGATTAAATTCATTCCATGCTAAAAGACCATAATGCCCTTTTATTCTTTAAGCTTTAGCAATAAGTCCTAATTTTTTTCCAAAACCAGTCGTTAAACTTTTCAATTTATTCAAATTAAACCATCAAATTTTAAATCCTTACATTTCAGTCACTTACCTAAAGTTTGGGGTATTACACCTTCTTTCTTTCACTCTCGGTGTAACCCTCCCTCCCTACACCCCATATATATATATATATATATATATATATCCCAACCCCAAACCCAACCATCCCTCCCTCCCTCCCACCATTATTGTTGCAATAGTTGCAGCATTATTGTTGGCCCATGCAGAACGCGGTCTGCATGCATGGCAACCTTCACGTGGTTCGACACCATTTATGGGCGTATGAAGGTTTTTGGGTCTTCGACGTGGCAGCAATGCATGGGGCATTTAGGGGGAGTCGCATAGATTTCCATGCGTCTTTGGGGGATGGGGGGAGTCGCATGGATTTCCATGCGTCTCCCTAGGGTTTTTGATCAATATAGCTGCATGGGGGGCATGCAGGGGGTGTCATGGAAAGTCGGGAAATCTTGGCATAGGGGAGCAAAGCCAAGCAGGAGGAAAAATAATGGAGGAGAGACGCATTGTAGACATGACATCTCCCCTTAGTCGCATTGACCAATGTATGACTCCCTGGTGGACTGTAGCAATCATCCCATTTAAAGAATTAATCTCAAATGTGCATTATTTTACAAAATAAAAAATCTAACTGCATTATTCTAAAAATTTAACCCTTACCACACTACGTCGTGTTTATTTTATTTATTTATACTTTGTTTTGTTATTGACTCATCACATTCTATGTTTGGTTTTGGCAGTACACATAGTTTTCCATTACATTTCATTTTCTTTATACTTATTTTATTTCATTTAAGAAGTACGAATCTCATCGTTTTGTTTGCGAAATAAATTTATGGCTAAACATTTCGTATGACCACTTAATTATCATATTTTTTTTATTTTAACCAACGATTTTAAAATGATGTCAATCAGATTATCTAACTACTTAATTATGTCAATCAAACCATTAGCCATTAACATTTGACGGAGATATTGACATGACAGTTAACAAAATGACATAATTATACATTCGATCCTTATTATTTATATATTCTATTAATTTAGTCCTATTTGGAGGGTTAATTCTTTGAATTAAATTTAAATTAGGACTAAATTAATAAAATATGCAAGTAATGGGAATCAAATATAAATTATGCAAATTTTGTTAACTGCAAAGTCGACATCTCCGTCAAATGTTGATGACTAGTTGCTTGATTGACACGATTAAATAGATAGGTAATCTAATTGACAAAATTTTAAAATTAATGGTCAAAATGAAAAGGGACAATATTTAAGTGGTTATATAAATAGTTTACCCTAAATTTATTGTCAATGTATGATAATCAGACCAATTGAACTCGGTTAAACAAATCCTTTATCATCAAAATATGTAGAATATTTTTTTTAAAAAAATTATCACAACAAAAGTAGTATTGCATTTGTTTAAAAACTCCATATGGTACACAAAAAATGAGAAAATAAGACTTATTAAACAAACAGTAAGAGTGATTTTCCCAAATTATTAAACTTGCAGATTGCAGCTTTCTAGTTCATATCTGGACTTAAAGCTGATAAAGCTGAGGACTAAGACACGGTTTAAGGAGGCTTACAGCTTAACTATCTAAAGTACTCTCCAGTAGAGTCGTCAAGTTCGTAACATATTTTTTGACGAAACTAATAAATTTTCGATGAAAACTTCGAATTTACGACTTATTTGAAAAAATTAAATTTTTGTACTTATTTTGATTAAATTGATTTGGGATTCACCATCGACCTTTGGACTAAGTAGGCCGAATACTTAAAGACGTCCTTTAAAAATATTTTAAGGAAAAATCGTTTTTAAGACAAAAATTGGTCTGTGTTTACCAAAAACTTGACTTAACGGGTCCGAGAGTTAGTTACGAGTGGGGAAGAAAAATCACCACCACTGCGCCCAAAATTGGTACCAAATTGCTTATACATTGTCGATGAAATAAAATTAGGAAATCGAATATAAAGTTAGAATATAATTCATTTATTAAGGTTTAATTAATTTACTTCGAGTTATTCATTAGGGGAATCCTTTGATTCGAAAAGAAATATCGAGATTCACAGTCCTCCGACAAGAAGGTTATCTCTTCTATTTCTTGTCTACAAAAGAATGCACCCTCTTTGATTTAAAATCAAAAATCGAATAGTAATCGGATATCAATAAATATACAAATAATTTACTGTTTTAGAAACACACATACCAACATTTAAATCAGAGTCAAAGAAACATATTAATTAACTTTACTTATAAAATACTAGATTTATTTTAAGTTCATATTTTGTTAGAATGTCACTTTGAATTGCACTACTTCTTTAAAGTAGTGTTTTCGTGCCCATTCTACTACCAATGATCTTGAAAATACTCAAGTAGACTACCAAAAATATCAATATCATATATAAGAGATAAGCAATGAATTGATAAAAGGATCATCCATAACAAAATAAATAAGATAGAATATAAACATAAAAAAGAAAAGCATATAAATATATAGGGTTAAAAATTATTAATTAAATATAAATATATAATTTTTCATATCCTAATGTGTATAGTAACAATAAATTATTTAGCATTATATACATTGTAAAATAAAAAATAAAAAAAAATAAAAGTTACCAAAACAAAATTATGTAATTGATTAAGCTGTTTTTGTTATTATATCTTTTAAAATAATGATTAAAACTAAATAAAAATACTAAAACATAAAAGTGTTAATCAATAAAATCTAAATATATAATAATCCATGCAATTTCGTATTCAGAAACAAAAACAATGTCTAAACTAAAACACCTAGAAAATTTAAAGGCTCTTAAAGCAAGAATAAGGTATACATTTTAATGTACTAGGAAAATAGAGGGTAAAAATGAATAAAAATGTAAATTATTGGCCAAATAGAAGATTAAATCAAATCATATATCAACAAGCATACATGGACTTAAATGTGTTAAATCAAGAGTTAACATGCATAACAAGTATTTATCCCCGAAAAAACAGCATCAACAAATAGTGACTAAAACGTAATATTAGAAAACTACATGCCAAAATCGAAGGTTTTAACTTCATTCAATGACCAAATTACAAGATATTGAAACCAAAAGAACTCAACGAGACATTAACCCGGACACCAAAAATGCTCTCTGACCCTACTTGCAAAATGTCATCGTTTTATGCAATAGATATATACTCAAAACCAAAGCTTTTCTGGCCATCATCCTCATTTCTTCTTTGGCCTAAAGGGAAAAATCTCTAGGTTCTCTGCTTTCTCTCCCTCTCCTGTTTCTTCACCGAGAGTAAGGGAATAAACTCGGCCGTCGTAAATCGACGACGACGATGGCAAAAACACAACCAAACCCCCATTCAGTCTCACTCTACCTTTCTAAGGTCCCGAAACTTTACATTTTAACCCCAAAAAACCTAAAAGTAAACAACCTCCTCACACTAAAACCCAAAAAAATCAAGACCCCAAAACTAGATCCAGAAAAGACGAGACCTTTACCTTTGGTGATGAGGGCTCCTTGGTCCGATGAAGTGACGGTCCATAATTTCTTTATCATGTAAGGACTATTATTTCCTTTCTCTTTTCTAGTATGCTTTTTTATCTCTACTGCTTTTTTTTTCTCTCTGTTCGATTTGGTTACCCGAAAATCCCCCTCTGCTTTTGGTTCGAAAATCTCTCCGTCTATTTACCACCATTTTCGGATGAGATATCATATCTTCTCATAGGGGAATGATACTGGATTAACGGGATTTTGTGATTTGTTTATTGGGTTGTTAGATCTGATTTATTTTTTTTACTGATTTGGTGTACTTTGCCAACTGTTCGACTGGATTTGCTGACGACGACGATTCGAAAGATCATCGATGGCGGCTCACGCGACTGAGGAGATGAGCCGTGAAGCTCACGCGCCGGTTGGGTGACCGATCTTTTTGCTGGATTAAAACCCTAACTTTTGGGCAATTTGAATTATTGAATTGGTCCAGATCTAACGGGTGAGAATGAGAGGTGCCTAGATGAAATCCCAAATGGGTTTGGGTCGACTGTAACGGCGTCTTAACCGAGTGATCAATTGCAGCGGGCTTGTTTCCTGGTGGGATGGTAGCTAATTAGGCTTGGGTGCTGTTGCAATTGGGTCCTTGCAATTTGGGTCTCGATATTTGGGCCTAAAAAAATGTAAATTAATAATAATAATAATAATAATAATAATAATAAATGATAATAATAAATAATAATAAAAACAAATAGGACGAAAACATGGGTCAACAATATATAATATATGATGTGAACATATTAAATATGGGTGGATGTAATAAACTTTTTAGAAGTGTAAGTGCGAGAATGAGAAAAAAATGAGTTAATTTCACCCATATGTTCTTAAACTATGATCCTTATTTTCAATTGAACCTTAAACTTTTAAAAATTCTAATTTTATCCTCAATCTATGCTTTCATTTTAAATTAGTCTTTGAACTTTTGAACATAACAAATTCATCCTCAAACTTTAACCCTCATTTATATTGATACGCATTTTTTTTGGCAAAATTAGGTCAATAATGCAGTCGGAATAATTATTTACTAAAATAAGGCACCTTCAAATTTATTTTACGATTTAGGTCATTTGTTACAATGTTCGTGAAACTTGTCACGCCCACGTGACTAGTTTCATAAAATATATTAAAAATTAGAATTTGTCATATAATATGGAACAAAATTGTATGGAACTAGTCACGTTTCTTTGACGGGTTTTAATTTTTCATATATTTTATAGAACTCGTCACGTCCACGTGCCGAGTTTCACGTGCACTATAACAAATGACTTAGATCCAAAATAATTTTTAACCATCCTAATTTAAAAAAAAAAAATCATATGCATTATTTCCCTCGTTTTGCCCGATTTTTATTTGAGAAAAGTGTATTAAGATTTATACTTTCGTTTTTAAATTTATGAATCTATTACTAATTATAAATATTAATATGTTATAACTAATTAATAATATTTAAGTCAACTATTCATAATATAATTATAAATAATATATATTACACAAGTAAAAGTTATTATTAAAAACTAATCATAAATAATTGATAAGAGAAGATAATAATACATCGATATATGGAGGCTGTGAATATAATGCAACGTGTGTAGATGAGAATATAACGTCGGCACTTTATATTATTATTTTCATCTTATTGACTTAGCACACTATGACGTCTTTATTTTATTTATTTTTACTTTGTTTTCTTATTGACTTAGCACACAATGATATCTTTATTTTCCCTTTTTCTATGTTTGGTTTTGGCAGTACACATAGTTTTCCATTACATGTCGTTTTCTTTATACTTATTTTTTTTTCATTTAAGAAGCACGAATCTGATCGTTTTGTTTGTGAAATAAATTTATGGCTAAACTATTCGTATGACACTTACTTATCGTCTTTTTCTATTTTGCCCGATTTTAAAATGTTGTCAATCAGATTATCTAACTATTTAATTATATCAATCAAATCATTAGCCATTAACATTTGATGAAAATATTGACGTGACAATTAATAATATTAATACAATTATACATTTAATCCTTATTATTTACATATTCTATCAATTTAGTCTTAATTAGAGGGTTAATTCTTTGAATTAAATTAAAATTAAGACTAAATTAATAAAATATATAATAATTATGAAAATTTTGTTAACTGCGAAGTCAACATCTCCGTCAAATGATGATGGCTAGTGGCTTGATTGACACAATTAAATAGATAGGTAATCTAATTGACAAAATTTTAAAATTAGTGGTCAAAATGAGAAGGGACAATATTTAAATGGTGATATGAATAGTTTACCCTAAATTTATTGTCAATGGATATGATAACCAGACCAGTTGAACTCGGTTAAACAAATCCTTTATCATCAAAATATGTAGAATATTTTTAAATAAATTATCACAACAAAAGTAGTATTGCATTTGTTTAAAAACTCCATATGGTACACAGAAAATGAGAAAATAAGACTTATTAAACAAACAGTAAGAGTGATTTTCCCAAATTATTAAACTTGCAGATTGCAGCTTTCTAGTTCATAGCTCGACTTAAAGCTGATAAAGCTGAGGACTAAGACACGGTTTAAGGAGAACTTGAAGTGGCGTTGCTTTCACATTTGCCAAGCTAGCGCTCTCGGTCATATCCACCGGTTGGCCACCAGGTGTTTCAATGTCAAAGCAGTGCAGCACGCTAGCCAATGATAAATGAATAACTTGGAGAGCCAGTGAGACGCCTGAGCAGGCCCGGCGTCCTGCCCCAAAAGCAAGGAGTTCAAAATTCTGACCTCTTAAATCAAAGTCTTTATGTGTAGTCAAAAACCTCTCGGGCTTGAACTCATCGGGGTCGGTCCAAACACGTTCGTCGTGTTGGATTTGCCAAGCATTTAACAGCAACCGGGTGCCTGGGGTCGCATGGTAACCATTCGACAGGGTGCACTCTTCCATGGCTGCTCGAAGGGCCAGAATAGGGCTCGGTGGGTATAGACGAAGTGTTTCCTTGACAATTGCTTGGAGGTAAACCAGGTTCTTGATATCAGACTCCTCCACATGCCTGTCTTTTCCAACGTGGATGGCCAATTCTTCTTTGGCCCTCTTCAAGGCATGCCGATTGTTTAGAAGTAAAGCTAAACCCCAGATAAGTGGAACCATGTTTGAGTCTGCTGCACCTAGAATCAAATTCTGCCCCCCAAAAAAAGAGAACCTGTTATAAATTACTGTTTAATTAAGAAATAATAGTGGTTTAAGATGGTTTACCAGGCAAGTTGCTTTGGTGATAGTATCTGCATCGACATCAAAGCCATTAAGCTTTGCATCTTCGGTGATAGTTAGCATCACATCCATGAAATCTTCATCTTCCTTCCGGTCACCAGTGGACGATCTCTTGTGTTTATGCTCGTCAAGCCAGGTTTGGACGAAAACGTCCAATTCTTTTGCTACTCTTTTCATGGATTTCTTATGTCCACCGAGGTCTAACCACCAGAAAAAAGGGATGGCATCGGACAAGACGAACGTCCCAAACAGGTGAAAGTATTCCTTGATCGATTTCTGGCATTGACGTGCCTCTCCTTCATTGGAATTAGCGGTGTCGCCGTAGTATCTCTTCCCCACCACGATTCTGAACGCCAGGTTATGAGTTAAATCCGCAAACCACTGCTTCATGTCCACCATAACACCGTCTTGCTCTCCGCTACGTTTCGTCATCCAAGTGTTGTATAAGTCTTTGATCCCGATCAGCACCTCCGAGGCTCGTGTCTGCTTGAAGTTGGACATGTCGAGCCGGTGGTTCGAGAGAAGCTCGAGGGTGGTTATCTTGCGAATCTCACGCCAGTAATCCCCATAAGGAGCAAACCCGAACATGGCGTAGTTATAACCAAGTAGCTTCGAGGCAGATAAACTTGGCCTGGTAGCGAATGCCTTATCATGGACCGTCAAAAGCTCTTTCGCCATTTCCATGTTCCCCACCACCAAAGCTTTATGGGATCCGAGTCTAATACTAAACACCGGTCCATACTTTTTAGATAACCCAAAAAGTGTCCTATAAAGGATGTCCTTGCTGCTAAAGAGATGCAGGTGCCCGATAACTGGCCAAGCGCCTCCCGCTTCTGGCACTCCGCCGTTCTTTCGACTCTGACTGATAAATTTATATATCAACAGGGCGGTGACAAGGGTGGCAACCAGAATAGATGGCCAGTACTGAAAAAGAGTATCCATATATGAACCACTGCTACTGAAAATAAAAGATCGGTGGATGCTTGCTTTCCATAATTACCGATGCATTTATACACCTTGTCGACTACATCAGTTTGATTAAACACTGTTATTTTATTCGGTTCAGTCAACTTTATCTACTTTTGAATTTTCTTCATGTTTGAATCTTTTACTCTGTTCCACTTTGGTGTCTATATATTTTATGGGAATATTAACTAATACCTTAAAATATATTTCTCAATTATTTTTTATTATACATTAAAATTGTTTATAATATACATATTGGTCGAAACCATAATTTCCTTTTCATGAGGTGTGTTTTATTCTCGTGGATAAGAATTGAATCTTTAATTATATAATTAAGAGATGTGAGTAATGACCACCTCATTTTTAAAATTATAATTTTAATGAAAGAAACGACTTCTCAACTAATGAAAACAAAAAGGAAAAATATGAAATTTAAAATAAAAATAAAAATCTGATGGTTATATAAATATTTTATATTTTTCAGGAGAAGGAAAAAAAATCCCACTTGCGTATAGTGTTTTTTTAGTAACTAACACCGCCTTCTCAACTTTTCTTTTAATAATAATCACACCCAGAAAAGCTTACAATCCGTTGGTATATATAAAAAGAAAAAGGTAATTAATTAAATAGTCAATTTAAGTCTTATTTTTTATCGGATGATTTTAGCTTTTTATGAATTCATTTTATGACAATTTATCCGTAAATATAAATCATTAGTTGATAAAGATTTTTTTGTGTTAAAATAAAGATTTTTTATCCTAAAATAAAACGTTGAAGTCAAAATATTCCAAAAATAAAGATAAAACGTTAAGAGTCAAAATACTATTTAAACAAAATTATTATTAAGTATTTAATCTAAATTATTATTCAAACAATCGTTAGGAACATTTTTTTTATCATTATACTACTATATCATCTAAATATTTCGGAAACTGCAATAATTTATGATCTTAAAATCAAGCGCAGGTTTTAAGATAAAAGCAAAGTGGTACTGGGACCCAAAATGTTGCAAAGCCCATATTAACCTACTAATACAAAAGAAAGCCAACCGTGGCTTGAATGCAGCAAAGAGGAAGAATAGGAAACCACCTCAGTTAATTTACTACCAGATATAAGCCCCAAGCAACAAAAATTGTGCCAATAAAATCAGCATGATGAACTTAATCCTAGTAGGAACCAAGAGTTAGAGGAAACTGCTTCAAAGTGCTTTGTTTCGAGGCCTCAATCTTCTGGCTACACAGTCTATATTAGTTCCAGAAGTACTATACTTCATATTGGTCTTGGACTCTTTCCGCGATGACGTGTTTTCTGCAGTCTCACCTGATACACTATCGTTTGCTCTTGGCAACCATGGCTTGTCATTATTATTGTCTAGTTCACGACTTCGCTTCGAGCTTGCAACATTACTCTTGAGACCATTTTCAATGGCAGATGCAGGCCTCTTCATTAGCTCTTGTCTACTCTCTGTTGCAGTACAGTTTTCATCTACATTTTCGCCAGCACCATCCAAAACTTCACCATTAACCCCCGTGGTCTCATCATGACTGGTATCTTTTTCATGTTGCCCATGGACATCAAGGTTGATCTCAGTAGCCTCCCCCTCCTCAAACACTGTTTCATTCTTTGAGAATATCAATGTATTTGATTCTGGGTGTGCATTGTATTCTTTTTTCTCACTTGTCAAGCCATCCTCTCCAGTTTGAGGCTTTGGTGTTACAAGCTCATCGACCTCAGATGGCAATTCCGGGACAGGAAAGGACAGAGACCGCTTAGCAGAAACTTGATCGGTATTATCTGGATCATTTCCAATATTGGTTTGCACACGCCGGGTTTGAATGAGATAATGTGCAACCGACTTGAAGCCCAATTTTGTTATCTGGCAGGTGGATAAAGAAGCTTAGACATTAAAAAAAATGTCCGAGTAAGAAGAAGCACAACTGATGGACTTACCTTCTTATAAAGAGGGCCAGTAGGAACCCAACCTTTTGCTTGCCGACACAAACTACAATTGCAAATTCCACGACACACGGGGCAAACCCAATTTGGATTCTCATTGGCTTCAAGAACATGCTCCCCGTACCTACCGGTTCAGAATGAAAATTAACAACAAAACCGCCAATAGAAAGGAATGAATATCTCTCGATCTAAAAGTTTAGAAAGATCTACAAGATAATATTCTAGCTGAAAGCTCGAAAAATCAATATTTAATGACATATGCAAGGATATCTACAACTGCAAGACAAGATGGAGGAAAAAGGTTGAGTTACATCAGCAAAAAATCATACCTCATGTATAAACAATCTCCACAGAACTGCCCTTGGACCATATTGCATTTAACACAGTGAGTACGATGACCAAGCGTTTTCTGCCTGCAGAACAGCATTTTCATGACACGACTTAATGAAATCAATTTAACAGCATAGACTCACGGTACAAAATATTGAGTAATATCAATAAAATATCATTAGAAAACAATGTTTTCCAAAGCAATGTGGATATCTCTTTCATCTGAATGATCATCACAACTAAAATGCTTTCTTAAATTAACAAAGTAACAGTTACAAGCAAAATACAAGTTAAAGCAAGTTAATTAAAGTCTGTTCAACTATATTTCTTAGATGACCATTGAGAACATATAATAGCTCATCGATGAAACTACAGTCATTAAATGTGTAGGATAAAGGTGAAAAAAACTAGAAACTCCAAAATGTGTTTCGTCGAACGTAACTGGCTCATTTTGAATCAGCAAGAAACTAAAACTGCCAACTTTGGCAGCTAAGAAGTGTATAATTGAATCATGTTGTGCAATTATATCATATTCCCATGGCAGATATAATGAAGATGGAATAAGACAGATTCACAGACCGGCATTGATGACAAGTCTTTCCTTTGAAGGAATCATAAATCCGTCTTCCATCATTTCCATATCCATCCACAAAAAGTGTCCAGCTCCTCTGGGTGTTACCCAAAAGCTTCTCATGCTCTTCAGTATACACCTCTGATTTGTTAAGCTTCCGTTCCACATCCTCCAAAATATCATCTTTTTTTGCTAAAACCGATTCCGAATAGGTCACTGGAGTAGTATTTTGCAACCTAAAACAACCACCACCCATAAAAAAATTCATCAAAATATCAATCAGTTCTGAATTTACAATATTATCAAATTTATAAACTTTTCCCCCTTTATCCTGTCTTTCGTAATAAGAAAAAAAATCAACCACTTAACAACTGCTTAAAAAACCCTTCCTTTATTTCTCCTTCATTATTTCCTGGGATTTTTTTTTTGTGTATTCTTCAACTTAGATAAGATGGGTACTACTCGAAAAGTCATATGGATATTAAAAAGATAAGGGAAAAAGAAAAAAAAACACCACCTTGAAGAGCGGCGGAGGGTGGAAGATGGCGGCAAGGGGGAGGACAGAGGGGTAACTGGAGGCTTACTGGAAACACGAGGACGCCCACACCTTGAAGAGTGACGAGAGGTGGAGTTGAGGAGGGAGCTGGAGAGGTCTTTGAGACCAAGCTCCTGCATTCTTTGAAGGTTTTCTTTGATCCGCTCTTCTCTGGACTGCTCATAGAGTGAGATTGGGGTTTTGGTCTCAGTGTGGTTTTGGGGATGATGATAAGGATGTTCAGTGTTGTTTGGAGAGGATGATTCTAGTGCTTGGGTCTCGTTTCCCATGGCTGCCATTACTCTTTGCTTTCTCTCTCTTTCGTCGGTATCTCTTTCCAAGGTCGGCTCGGCTCTCCAACGGTCGAGTTTCTAGCCCATTATGGGAAGTGGGAGACAGATAGACCCAGATTTAGGCCAGTAAATATCTAACAATAAAAAATTGTACTGAAATGAATGACTGAATGTCAAATACTAATATGCATGATTAGTCTTTTTTTAAGTAGTTTTTTAAGGGTAAGTATACACTGTCTTATGATTATTAAAATTCACAAAATAATATTTTAATTATAAGGTGATATGTTTTGTTGAATACTTCAATTATTAAAAGATATAAAATATTTATTTGATTATTCATATGTTCTAAACTTGTTATTTTTTATTAAAAATTAATAGTTATCTAAACTAAACGTTAACATGTTAACTCAGATTTGATAAAATATTATCTCAGAACCGTTCGATTTGTATTTTTTGGATTGACTCTCCATTTATATTATGTCTTTAAGTTAGCACTTAAAACATTACGTCGTTGAACTAGAGCTTGAAAGCAATGATAATGTCATTAGATATCATTAAAATATGATTTTATTATATCTCAATCAGTAAATTAATGTCCAACTCATACGACCGTTACTTTTTAACGAAAAAAGACAAGTTATGAATAGTCAAGTGACAATTTTTTAATTTTTAATAGTCATTAGATTCAACCAAACAACAAATTATAGTCGAGAGACTATTTTGTAACTTTTAATAATTAAAAATCTCAACAAAGCAACCATCTATAATTAGGAGATCATTTGTGTATTTTACCAATTTTTTAAATAATCATCAAATTATGTTAAAATAATTTTTTAGATATTAAATTTTTAAAAGTTATATAATAAATATTAAATTTTATATTTTATTATAAAATATGTTTCGTGTGATTAACGTCATTAAAAGGAAGATGTGTCATATTAAATTAATAAAAATATATATTATATTAAAACTTTTTTTAATATTTTGAAATAATGTTTTAAAAAATATATTTTTTGAATATATTAAAATTTATTATTATTTTTAAATAATATATTATTAAAGGGTGTTTTTTTACAGTGACAACTAGATTTCATTAATAAGAATAATAGAATGAATCAAAATTACAATGCACCCAAATATAGAGAGAAAATAGAGACAATAGTCACAAAAAAACTCATATATAAAACAAAAATATTAAACCTAAAGATACGAAGAAAAACAAAATATTCCATTGAGAATTACATCCAACATCAAAAGAACTTAATAATCTTCATAAAACTCTTTGTCTCTGTTGAACGAGACATTTTACAAAGTGATAAAGGAGTGGTGAACTGTCGTAACCGTCTTTCGGGTGGACCCCGAATTTAGGCTTCGACTTGGATTAAACGAATTGGAGTCGCCACCGATCATTTATTTTAAAACAAATGGGTTGATCGGATACCCTATTTCTTACCTGATCTGCGTCTTTCCAAAGATGTGTCGGATTCGGGAGTCGATTACAGTCAAGGAAGGGTTAGCACCCTTGAACTGCCCTTTCGGTACTACGTAATTTCTAGTTGTCTTAAATTAAGAAAATTGTAATTTAAAATTAAAAGGTAAAAATATGATCCCAATTACTTACCTTAGATAGTTTTAAAGGTGTTCCCTTAAGAAGGTCAAGAAACCATGTTAGATAAAAAGGTAAGAAATAAATAAATAAATTAAAATGAAGAAAAAAAAATAAATTAAATAAAAGATAAGATAAAGAAAGCAAAGATAAAATAGTAAGTAAAATAAAAAAATATAAAAAAATAAAGAAAAAGTACAAAAATATATAAATAAAATAATAATAAAAAGTAAAAATAATATATATATATATATAATAAATAAAAACATAAAAAATAGTAAATATATAAATAAATTAATAAAACAGATATATATATATATATATATGTAATCTAAAAAATAAAAATATATACTAAAGTAAAAAAGAAAATGCATATAATGTAAAAAAATATTACATGAAAAAAAGAAAAGAAAAATAACAAAGCAATTAAACAAAATGAGTAATAAGGGAAATGTGCGTATAAATAAAGGTAAATAAATAAAATAATAATAATTAAAACGTAAATGTAAGGGACCAAATTAAAAGGAAAAACAAATCAATGGAAAAAATTCGAAGAAAAAAATTGATTTAGGGGGAGAATTGAATATTTAAAAATAAGAACACGCCTCGGGGGTAGATCTAGGTTCGAAACTTCGAAACCCCACCTCTTTTTGGTCATCGGCGTAACCCACGTTTTGGGTTATTCGAACCAAATCTCAAGAAAAATAACATGCACATGCGAGAAATGAACGAATCAAGGTAAAAAAGATGATACCTTTTATTTCCTTTTCGAATCGTTTACAATAGCTTTGCCTTTGTATTTTTTCATGTTTTCCTCTATATTTTGTATGTAAATCGTGTGTTACAATAGTGAGTTACAATGACTATTTATATTGCTTCTGAATCCTATTTTTAGGAGTTTGAATCATAGTAGAACTCTATCATATTTTTAGAAGTCTATCATATTTTTAGAAGTTTGAATCCTAGTAAAACTCTATCTTATTTTTAGGAGTTTGAATCCTAGTAAAACTCTAACGCTATGTTTATTTTATGAATCCCACTAAATTAGGGTTGTTGAGAGTGTTGTACCCGGGCTAAAAAGTGTATTGATAGCTGCCCCTCTTTGCCCATAGTCGTATAACGGGGATAGGGCAAAGATTAAAAGACACACTTTTCGTTCGATGGAGTTGAAAATTGACTATGATGTTTTAATAACTCCCTGTCAAATTGAGTTGCAGATGACTCCTCCGTCATGAAGTCGAGTTCATGATATGAAATTGAAGTCGTAGTTCGGAATTTGAATCGGCACATAGCTTCTCATTACCCTTCGGTCTTCTTCTTGGATCGGAATCGAACTCAGAAATCTTCGTTGACATATAGCTTTTCTTGACTTAAGCTATGTTGTTTGAAAATGGTTGCTTGTCACTAAGGCACGGCTAACCCAGGTTTTCTTCTCGACTTGAAAACTTTGACTGCAACCGGAAAGTAGTGTGATTGATTTGTCATCGAGCTGAATGTAATCGAACTCTAAGGTCTTTGATGACTGATAACCCTTCTTGCCTTGAGTTATGCTGCAAATGATGTGTCTTTAAGCTGAGCGTAGTCGAACTCGAAGGTCTTTGTTGACAGATAACCCTTCTAGCCTTGAGTTATATTGCAAATGATGTGCCCTCGAAGCTGAGTGTAATCGAACTCGAAGGCTTTGTGTTTCAAGAGAAACATTTTCAAATGTTTTTTTTTCAAGAGAAACTGTCTCAAGGAAGGCAAAATTTTGTTTCAAGAGAAATATATTCAGAGATCGGTGTTTCAAGAGAAACTGTCTCAAGAGAGACAAAACTTTGTTTCAAGGGAAACTGTCTCAAGAGAGACAAAATTTGTTTCAAGAGAAACTATCTCAAGAGAGACAAAACTTGGTTTCAAGGAAAACTGTCTCAAGAGAGACAAAATTTGTTTCAAGAGGAACTGTCTCAAGAGAGACAAAACTTAGTTCCAAAAGAAACTGTCTCAAGGAAGACGAAATTTGTTTCAAGGAAAATATATTCAAAGATTTTGTTTCAAGGGAAACTATCTCAAGAGAGACAAAATTTGTTTAAAGGGAAACTGTCTCAAGAGAGACAAAACTTAGTTCCAAAAGAAACTGTCTCAAGGGAGACGAAATTTGTTTAATGTAAAACATATTCAAAGATTTTGTTTCAAGAGAAACTGTATCAAGAGAGACAAAATTTGTTTCAAGGGAAACTGTCTCAAGAGAGACGAAGTCTTATGTTTTGAGAGAAACTATCTCAAGCGAGATAAAATCTTCTTTAAAAATAGTCTTGAGTGAAATGAAATGCATTCTTTCGAGTGAAAACGGTCTCAAGCGAGACAAATCTTGTTTTAAGAAAAACAATCTTAAGTGAAATAAATCTTCTTTCGAGTAAAACAATCTCAAGTGAGACAAATTATGTTTTAAGAAAAGCAATCTCAAGTGAGATAAATCATCTGCATTAAATGAAACTATCTCAAGCGAGACAAAATTTATATTGGAAATGTTGAATCTGAAGATGAATGTCGATATTTCAATCTGTCGATTTGGTTGAAGTGTAGCTTCTTGCTGCTAAGTTAAGTAACAACAATCAACCTTTAAAGGTGCTTTTGAATCGAATATCCTTCATCTTGAAGTCGAAACTTGACTCTAAAAGCTGCAAAAATTATGTATGTGATAAATGTGATGCTCTTAAGTATGTCTAACATGAATTAGGATGGAGCCTCATTTTTGTCTGCTGATCTAGTCCTTGGGATCGATCGTGCCCTATTTGCTTCACGAGCTTTGGCTTTACAGACCTTTTCATGTCTAGACTGTTCTGTTTGAAAATGTTTTTCCCTTTTTCTTGTTTTATGAGGGAAAATGATAAAAAATGATGTACAATATTGTTCGCAATTGAATCAAATTATAAACATGAGTTCAAAGAATATTAAAGGAATCAATATCTCTTTTAATGCTTTCAGAGTTACATCTCTTTGAAAAATGTTCAAATGGATAAGTTGGCTTTAGCTTGGCCTCCTTTCTAAGGTTTCGGTAACCCAAAATGTCATTTTTTTTGAAATATGAGCAACATTCTTTTTTGGTTTGGCATTTTAATTGGGTGCGGACAAAATGACGTAACTAGCATGATCAATTACTAGATCTTTTATTCCGGTCCTCTGAAATCTTCCATTTGTTCAAGTTTTGTAAGCACATCTAACAAAGGTAGTGTAGAAATATCGGTCTAAAAATGAAATTCTTGAGTGCTCGTGTGAATTTGACTATAACAGGTATTCCTTAACTCCCTTAGTCCATCATTACCGAAAATTTCTTGCTTAGATAAATTTGATTTAACTTGCCGTTTTCTGCCTAGCTGAATCCATAAAGCCGGGGCGTTTAACCAATTGCTTTAGAGGGACAACTTAATATTATAATCACTTTTATCAAGTTAACTGAAGAGTTCATCTCATCATATAGTCTTCGGCCTGACAAAAGCAGTGGATCAAACACCGAATTACTAAGTGTCCGAGCAATGTCATGGTTTGAATGCAATCTATTCATAAAGCCAGGGCTTTCGAGTTTCCTCTGTAACCAATTGCCTTAGTAGAATAGCTCAGCTTTACGGATTTAATTTCTTAAGATTGTCAAGAAGAACCTATTATAGTCTAGGTGTTTTTTAAAGTCAATAAATCTTATCTTTAGAGTTCAATTTCCAAACATCTGACTTAAATTAGATTCACATACTTGACTATTCCATCTGTGAAGATCATTATCATCACTGAACGTCTTAAACAAAAATTATAGAAATATCATATGCAAAAGATGCCCTATGTTGTCCGCACCTATGCACATCTAAATACCAAGCCTCTTGTTTATACCCTGATGAGAGGAGAAGGCTATATCAATTCTTGTAAGAGAAGGATATGGTGTTTGAGTGTATATTCCAGGTAAGGTCAAAGTCATTTGTTTTAATCGTGTTACTTTGTCAAAGATCTGTAACTCTGAATCATTTACAGATTTTTTTAATTCAGCTAATATTCAAATAATTTCAAGTTGTAAATTTGATTCAATGCTCAGTGTAAATTCATTGAAATATCCTCTTAAAAAGAAATATGTCAAAGTTCAAAATCATGTTTCAAAAATAAATATGAGAAAGTTATAAAAAACAAGTCCAAACAGGATGCTGCAAAATGAAATAAAGCCTCATTAGGATGCCCCAGAATGTCGAAGATTAGGGTATTCATCTGCACTTGCTCCCCATTTTTCAACTGTTTCACTTGCCGGGGCTCCTTTTGATGTACTATCAGATGAACAAATTTCTACTTCATAAGTGTCATTGCTTGAGGTGGTACCTCCAGTATTTGTGCCTTTTGATGAGACATGCTTCTGTTAGTTGATGCGAATGTAAAGAAATGAAAATAACAAAATGCAAAATATGTTTAAATGCATGATGCATGCAATGTTCGAGGCATTGATCCAAAAAATATGTCTGTTATTATAAATAATCCTTATTTGGGACAAAAGTGTTACGTCTGAAGAGACAAAAACATTTTGATGGTATAGATCCCGAACAACCTCTGACAAATTGATTCGTCTTCCGTCTTTTTTTTATCACAGGTTGAATATCCTGTTGAACTGTTCCAGCTCATTTGGCTAAACTGTGCAAGTGATGAGCTTCTTGCTCCAAAAAATCTCAAATAACTGCATCTCCGACTTTCATTCTCTACTGAGCTTGTTCCTAAAGAATGTGTCATTGGAGCCCTCCTTTGATAGGAGCTATCCGAAGCTTGCTTCTTGAATTCGTCAATAATGGTCTCCAGCTTGGATAGGGTTTCACCATCTTGTTCTTGTTGTTTTTGAAGGGATTCTCCAAGTCAGTAACATTTTACTCGTCTTGCCCCTGCAACCTTTTCCCTTGAGTATTCTTTGACCATGGCTGGACTTCTGAGCTTTTCATCTCTTTGTATTATAACCCCTTTGTCCATTAATGCAGATTATTCATGTTTAACAAACACGTTTTTGGTGGATCAATACTTCTTTTAAATGATGCAAATGATGAAAACAAAATAAAAGAGAACAAAAATAAAAAAGAGTTAGTGAGGTAAATCAAAACAAAAACAAAAATGAAAAATCCTACCACATATAATATCTACCCCACATGCTTATTATTCCTACCCATACATGATCTCTATCCCGCATGCTAATTTTAAACAAATCCTAACCGTATATTTTTCTAGTTCACATGCTTTGAACAGAAAGTAAAGCAAGAAATAATTCAGGCATCCTAGGTTTTAAAATGGGGTTTTGGGGTGGGCTCTAATTCTCCATGGTCTCTTGGTTTTGGTTCTAAAAACGGTACTCGAGT
Organism: Hibiscus syriacus; assembly: GCF_006381635.1. NCBI lineage: Eukaryota > Viridiplantae > Streptophyta > Magnoliopsida > Malvales > Malvaceae > Hibiscus > Hibiscus syriacus. The sequence goes on along the minus strand of NW_024063533.1, from coordinate 6,425,332 downwards.
TCTCCTTGCTGGTGCCCCCTTGGGCTTGCCAGACCCTTAGTCCTAAGCCTATTACAAGCTTCTGTGGACTAAGTTAAACTCGAGAGGACACATTCCCTTATCTCTGTGTGGTGAATAAATTCACACGAAGACATAAGATATATGAATCCCGAAGGCTACTTGCTAGGCCTGTGTGGTGAATAAATTCACACGAAGGCGTCGCTTTCACCCTCACTTAAATTGGGTTTGGAGCTCAGGTATAGAGCCAAAGATGAAAGTTTTTCAAATCTGAAATCATTGAAAGAAAATATCAGTACAACTATTTATTTAAAAAAATAATCAAAGGTAAATAATTGGAATCGAATTAATAAATTTAAATTTAAATTTACCATTGTCGCATAAAAAGATAACAAAAAATTAATTTCGGCCTGACTCACTTACCTGTCCCCAGTGGAGTCGCCAAACTGTCATAACCGTCTTTCGGGTGGACCCCGAATTTAGGCTTCGACTTGGATTAAACGAATTGGAGTCGCCACCGATCATTTATTTTAAAACAAATGGGTTGATCGGATACCCTATTTCTTACATGATCTGCGTCTTTCCAAAGATGTGTTGGATTCAGAAGTCGGATTTGGAAGTCGGTTACAGTCAAGGAAGGGTTAGCGCCCTTGAACTGCCCTTTCAGTACTACGCAATTTCCAGTTGTCTTAAATTAAGAAAATTGTAATTTAAAATTAAAAGGTAAAAATACGATCTCAATTACTTACCTTAGATAGTTTTAAAGGTGTGCCCTTAAGAAGGTCAAGAAACCATGTTAGATAAAAATGTAAGAAATAAATAAATTAATTAAAATGAAGAAAAAAACAAATTAAATAAAAGATAAGATAAAATAAAGAAAGCAAAGATAAAATAGCAAGTAAAATAAAAAATATATAAAAAATAAAGAAAAAGAAGAAAAAAATATATAAATAAAATAATAATAAAAAGTAAAAATAATATATATATATATATATAATAAATAAAAACATAAAAAATAGTAAATATATATAAATTAATAAAACAGATAATAAAAAATAACATATATATATATGTAATCTAAAAAAATAAAAATATATACTAAAGTAAAAAAGAAAATGCATAAAATGTAAAAAAATATTACATGAAAAAAAGGAAAAAAAAATAACAAAGCAATTAAACAAAATGAGTAATAAGAGAAATGTGCGTAGAAAAAAAGGTAAATAAATAAAATAATAATAATTAAAACGTAAATGTAAGGGAAATGTGCGTATAAATAAAGGTAAATAAATAAAATAATAATAATTAAAACGTAAATGTAAGGGATCGAATCAAAAGGAAAAACAAATCAATGGGCAAATTTTGAAGAAAAAAATTGATTTAGGGGGAGAATTGAATATTTAAAAATAGGAACACGCCTTGGGGGTAGATCTAAGTTCGAAACTTCGAAACCCGACTCCTTTTTTGGCATCGGCGCAACCCACGTTTTGGGTTATTCGAACTAAATCTCAAGAAAAATAACATGCACATGCGAGAAATGAACGAATCAAGGTAAAAAAGATGCTATCTTTTATTTCATTTTCGAATCGTTTACAATAGCTTTGCCTTTGTATTTTTTCGTGCTTTCCTATGTATTTTGTATGTAAATCGTGTGTTACAATAGTGAGTTACAATGGCTATTTATAATGCTTCTGGATCCTATTTTTAGGAGTTTGAATCATAGTAGAACTCTATTATATTTTTAGGAGTTTGAATCCTAGTAAAACTCTATCATATTTTTAGGAGTTTTGTAACACCCCCAACCCGTACCCGACCCGGATACGAATCCGAGGTGTCACATTGACTTTTCAAAACCGGTACTTGTACAAACTAGGGAAAATTTTAAAGCTTTTATTAAAACAACTGACTAGATTACATAAAAGATATTCATATGATTTTAGAAAAATTAATTAGAGTATATCAAATAAAAATATTTATTTACATACCAACTACCATCCGTATTATAAAATACATATTATACAATGCTTTTCTGATCTGATCTTTGGAAAGGAGGAACTGACATGTCTTGCTTAACTTTTCTCATTTTTCCTCTTCTTGGTACCTACGTGTGAAACAATCACACGCTAAGTCGTTGACTTAGTGAGGCATATAAAACATATAATAGAAATCATAGTACATTTCATATGTCAAAATACATACATGTACATATACCATCATTATCGAAAACTCTATTTATCATATGATCTTGTATTTATCCTTTCTGTATATCATATAACACATTTATCATTTCACAACTAAACATACATATTATCCTATAATTCATGGAACATATTCCATATCACCAAAAGCATATGCATCATATGTATTGAATTTGTTATTGTCTTTTTATTAGCCCATATACACCTGTGAGAACTTAAGGTATGTGAGTACATTAAGGTTGTGCACTAATGCTGTCACCACAGCTCGTATAAATTCCCTCATGGGGCACCGAACATTTGTTCAGTATTCATCCCGAAGGACTATTATATCCCGAAGGACCACTAGATACGTCCCGAAGGACCACTGGATACGTCCCGAAGGACCATTGGATACGTCCCGAAGGACTAATATACTCTTAACTCTTGGCATGCCAACTATACCACTAGTTCTCATATCATATAACATTGACATTATCATTTATACCTTTCATATCACTTGTTCTTTCTCTTCTGTCACATACCACATGTATGTGTAACTATATATTTCGTATCATATCACATGTATCACAAGTGCATATATTCACGTAGATCATTTCATATGGCTTATATCATTCCTCATTTGTTCATGTAAACTCGCATGTCATATCTTGTTCACATATGTTCATATATACATCACATAGCATATAGTATAAAATATAAACTTATACAGGTATCCATATACATACTTTGATATACTTCGAATAACAATGCCCTATAAATTCTCACAGTTTTACCTAATCACTTATTTCGCATTAATTATATTCTAGTTTCATATATTACTTAATTCAATTTCACATAGCTTGTTTCCTATATAAATATTTTCTCATAACTTATCATCACATAGTTCCCAAAACATTTTCCTATAGCTTCATAAATCTTTACCATATGACTCATGTATTATATGTTCATTTCAGCTCATAAATCCTCTCCATATAACTTATTTTACATGTTCATATAATCACTTATGTCAATGTCTCCTCATTTATATATTATTCTTATATTGTCCTATAAATCAATGTTATTTAACTTATCTCACTGTTCATCTAATATCATAAGTTGGTTATACAAATTCCTATATATATATATATATCTAACTCATGTAATTCATATCCTTTATCTTGTTATCATATAAATCATTGCTATTTTACATAGTTCGTGATCCTATAGTTACTTATAGTAGCATGTTTCTATCTTATCTCATATCATATAGTTCTTTAACTTATGTCTTAAATCACATATTTATTTTACATAACGTATATAATTACATCCACTACTTAAACCAGTTCACATAACTCATCACACTAACATTTATTCACTAAATTCATGTAAAAGATGCAATACATATAACATATGTACCCATTTTCATGTACTCATGCAAACATAAGAATCACAATTCAAATAACATTTTAGAAGTCCCTTCTTACTATAGTAACTTCATCACTGGCTCATCGCAAGCTAATGTCTATTTGATACATAAGTACAATTTAAATTGCACTCACCTTAGCCTTGCTTTGATTCAATTCTAATCCTTCGATTGTTCTGGAATGAGATTACGCTCTAAATCTACATAGTAATACATTGATACTTATCAACATACGAATTGATATATTTCAAATTATAAATCCTTAGGCTAAAAGAAAACTATTTCCATCTTTTATTAAAGGTATGCATCGATGCACTACACCATGTATCGATGCATCCCTTGACGGGTGCATCGATGCACTACCCATGCATCGGTGCATAAATCCTATTCGATGTTTGTATTTTAAGCAGGTGCATCGATGCACTCCTTATGCATCGATGCATCCATGGAATTCGATGTTCATTTAATTTAAATGAGTGCATCGATGCACTCCTTACGCATCGATGCACCTTCAACAAATTCTGGGATTTAACCTTGATGCATCGATACATATTGAATGTGCATCGATGCACTCTGCCCAGAATCCTCTTTTTAAACCCAAAAATTCATCCATTTTTGCTTAAATCCTTCATGTTTCATCCCCTTTTTCATTCTTAACTCCAGTACACACACTTAAACAAATCTGTACTAATTTATTTCATCTTAAGCCTCAAAATCATATCCTTCATATGAAATTCAAGAATTACCTTAATTTCACAACATGTGTTAATTCCACTTTTAACACTTCGTATGTCTTAACTAGATTGATGACGAGTCAAATTTAACTTTCAATTCTTATTATAAACTTTATTTCAAGATTTCACTCAAGACTCCAAATCTTTAATCTTCTCTAACTCCTTTATCTTTTGATTTTAAGATAACTTAAGCTTTCCTTAAACTTAGTTATCCTCTAATGATCACAACCCATACTTAAAATCAACAAATAATCAACTAATCAGAAAACTTACCTTTGCTATAGAGACACGGGAGGAAAGGAAGAAGAAGAAGAAAAGAGAGTTTCTAGAGAAATCTCTCAAGCTTATCACATATAAATCATTATCTTATCCTTTCCAATTCAAATAACCACTTTTCCCTCTAATTCATCTAATAATTACTAACAACTTTTAGGATTTATTTTCAAATAAATCATTAAACTAATCCATTGTTCTTATTTAGTTACCAAATTCTGAAACTTTACAATTTGATCACTAACCCGGTATTGAGGATGTTACAATTCTCCCATCCTTATAAGAAAATTCGTCCTCGAATTTTCACTGCACATCTTGATAAGAACATATCTTCTCATGTTCCCCTGATGCTTCCCTTACTTAATACTTTATCCTTTCATTTCTTTATCTATTTATCCTTTATAATCAAGATTTTCTTATATACAAATCATATCTTTATCACATCTTCATAACATTAATAATCAACTTCACTTATACAGAACCTCATAGTTTACCATCTCTTGCACTTGTATTTTTCTTCCTCAAAGCTCCCTTTAAAACTTATAAATACTCTTCTCTTTGCCTTTATCATATCTATATAATCCAAATATACAACCAAATTTAAATTCATCATACTTGATGAACTTAACTGTATATTCTTTCCAAATCTTACAATTCTATCACCTTTACTATTACAGTAAATAAACATCAACTGTTCAATATAGGGCACAAGCCCTAATCATCCAATCATTTATCTTCTGACCTTTCATCATTTCTTAATCCTTGTCTGTACTTTAATACACATGATCTTGTCATTTTTTTCGTTGAAATTTTCCTCAACTGTATCTTACTCAACTTTTCAAATTCAGACTCTTACTCAAATACAATATTATTCCTCTGTTTCAAAATCACACAATTGTAACTCTCTTTGTCTTATAAAGTTTACCGACATACTCATTCTCAACTTTTCTATCAATCCTTAGTTTTCGTCAAACATACGAATCCTTTAACCTTAATACATTCACTATCGCACTACTTTATTATTCAACTTATTTCTGTCAATCAAAACATATACCTTCATCAAACTATCCATATATGCATTCTTTCCAGTCCAAATAATTCATTCGCTATTTTCTTCACTTATCAAACCTTTATTCTCTCTCTTCCATAAAACAATTCTTTTGGTTCGAATTCAACCTTTCCATTTACCTTTGTTTTATAACTGATCACTGATATACATATTCTTAAACCCTTCATTGGTCATTTAATATTCTTCAATTAATATCAATCTCTTCCACTTTATCTTACTCATACTGTTAAGAAACTATTCTATTTCAGAACAATAAAGTTTCTTTAATACTACAATTTCCCATCCGTCTGAACTGATTGACTTTATTCTCTAACGGAGAATACAACTAATTCATATCTGGTTTAAAGCTGAAAACCATAATCTCTATCTTTCTTTTATGGTGCTTAACTTTATGAAGCAATACTTCTCTTAACCATCTGAGATTTTTATTCTTCAATCCTTTTATTCCAAGCTCTCTCAAAACTGTAACGCAATTAACCATTTCTTAAAATAAGAACAAATTCAAAATCAGTAACACTATTTTAATTTAAGGTGTAAGCCTTAAACAACCAATTATATGTATCATTCTTATCCTTATTAATCAAAATCAACTCAGCAATACATCTTCTTAACTTATTAAACTTATACTCCTACACAAGCATGTGTAATTCCCTTTCTTCGTGTTTGTATATTCTAGCTTGATTTATCTTATGGACATGTCATCCCTGTACTTATTCTTGAATTCTTCTACAAATAATACCCACATCATTGAGTCTTTCAACATTCTCTTGGTGATATTTGTCCACCATACTCTAGCTTGTCTACGTAGTAACTAAACTACTCAATTTAACTTCTCCAATTTGGAGAAATAGAAACCTTCTAACATTATCTTCCTATCATTAATCAAATGTCTATAACAATAGATCATTTTTCAAATTCACCCTTGAACTCGGGTGCTTGTAAATCTTTTAACTAATTTGATACATTCATTTTATGAGTTAAAGAAGTATAAATGGAAAACACATCAGAACATTCTTCAACATGATGAATACATTTCCAAATTTTATACAAGCACTTCCTGAGGTGTTTGTCCCTCTCCCTGCCTGGCCAGGGCAGGTGAATGCTATTACCTTCAGTCTATTGCCTTGTATTTCACTTTGGAAGTTATCATAATCATACATCTAATATAACATAACAATTTAACTCTATTAACAAGACATTATACTCCTTACACTATCAGATCAGAATTTTTTTCACTTTGTGTTAGCATGTATACTTTTTAAAACACTTTTGACTTCATTTTTAGCATAGAATCGGCTAAACCGTAGCTCTGATACTATTAAATGTAACACCCCCAACCCGTACCTGACCCGAATAAGAATCCGAGGTGTCACATTGACTTTTCAAAACCGGTACTTGTACAAACTAGTGAATAATTTTAAAGCTTTTATTAAAACAACTGACTATATTACATAAAAGATATTCATATGATTTTAGAAAAACTAATTAGAGTATATCAAATTCAAATCTTTATTTACATGCCAACTACCATCCATATTATAAAATACATATTATACAATGCTTTTCTGATATGATCTTTGGAAAGGACGAATTCACCTGTCTTGCTTAACTTTTTTTTATTCTTCATCTTCTTGGTACCTACGTGTGAAACAATCACACGCTAAGTCGTTGACTTAGTGAGGCATATAAAACATATAATAGAAATCATAGTACATTTTATATATCAAAATACATACATGTACATATACCATCATTATCGAAATCTCTATTTATCATATGATCTTGTATTTATCCTTTCTGTATATCATATAACACATTTATCATTTCACAACTAAACATACATAATATCATATAATTCATGGAACATATTCCATATCACCAAAAGCATATGCATCATATGTATTGAATTTGTTATTGTCTTTTTATTAGCCCATATACACCTGTGAGAACTTAAGGTATGCGAGTACATTGAGGTTGTGCACTAATGCTGTCACCACAGCTCGTATAAATTCCCTCATGGGGCACTGAACATTTGTTCAGTATTCGTCCCGAATGACTATTATTTCCCGAAAGACCACTAGATACGTCCCGAATGACCACTGGATACGTCCCGAAGGACCACTAGATACGTCCCGAAGGACCACTGGATACGTCCCGAAGGACCACTGGATACGTCCCGAAGGACTAATATACCATCGACTCTTGGCATGCCAACTATACCACTAGTTCTCATATCATATAACATGGGCATTATCATTTATACCTTTCATATCACTTGTTCTTTCTCTTCTGTCACATACCACATGTATGTGTAACTATATATTTCGTATCATATCACATGTATCACAAGTGCATATATTCACGTCGATCATTTCATATGGCTTATATCATTCCTAATTTGTTCATGTAAACTCGCATGTCATATCTTGTTCACATATGTTCATATATACATCATATAGCACATAGTATAACATATAAACTTATACATGTATCCATATACATACTTTCATATACTTCGAATAAAAATGCCCTATAACTTCTCACAGTTTTACCTAATCACTTATTTCGCATTAATTATATTCTAGTTTCATATATTACTTAATTCAATTTCACATAGCTTGTTACCTATATAAATATTTTCTCATAACTTATCATCACATAGTTCCCATAACATTTTCCTATAGCTTCATAAATCTTTACCATATGACTCATGTATTATATGTTCATTTCAACTCATAAATCCTCTCCATATAACTTATTTTACATGTTCATATAATCACTTCTGTCAATGTCTCCTCATTTATATATTATTCTTATATTGTCCTATAAATCAATGTTATTTAACTTATCTCACTGTTCATCTAATCTCATAAGTTGGTTATACAAATTCCTATATATATATATATATATATATATATATATATATATATATATATATATATATATATATCTAACTCATGTAATTCATATCTTTTCTCTTGTTATCATATAAATCATTGTTATTTTACATAGTTCGTGATCCTATAGTTACTTATAATAGCATGTGTCTATCTTATCTCATATCATATAGTTTTTTAACTTATGTCTTAAATCACATATTTATTTTATATAATGTATATAATTACATCCACTACTTAAACCAGTTCACATAACACATCACACTAACATTTATTCACTCAATTCATGTAACAGATGCAATACATATAACATATGTACCCATTTTCATGTACTCATGCAAACATAAGAATCACAATTCAAATAACATTTTAGAAGTCCCTTCTTACTATAGTAACTTCATCACTGGCTCATCGCAAGCCAATGTTTATTTGATACATAAGTACAATTTAAATTGCACTCACCTTAGCCTTTCTTTGATTTGATTCTAATCATTTGATTGTTCTGGAATGAGATTACGCTCTAAATCTACATAGTAATACATTGATACTTATCAACGTACGAATTGATATATTTCAAACTATAAATCCTTAGGCTAAAAGAAAACTATTTCCATCTCTTATTAAAGGTATGCATCGATACACTACACCTTGTATCGATGCATCCCTTGACGGGTGCATCGATGCACTACCCATGCATCGGTGCATAAATCCTATTCGATGTTTGTATTTTAAGCAGGTGCATCGATGCACTCCTTATGCATCGATGCATCCATTGCATTCGATGTTCATTTAATTTAAATGAGTGCATCGATGCACTCCTTATGCATCGATGCACCTTCAACAAATTCTGGGATTTAACCTTGATGCATCGATACATATTGAATGTGCATTGATGCACTCTGCCCATAATCCTCTTTTTAAACCCAAAAATTCATCCATTTTTGCTTAAATCCTTCATTTTTCATCCCCTTTTTCATTCTTAACTCCAGTATACACACTTAAACCAATCTGTACTAATTTATTTCATCTTAAACCTCAAAATCCTATCCTTCATATGAAATTCAAGAATTACCTTAATTTCACTTGTGTTAATTCCACTTCTAACACTTCATATGTCTTAACTAGATTGATGACAAGTCAAATTTAACTTTCAATTCTTATTATAAACTTTATTCAAGATTTCACTCAAGAACTCCAAATCTTTAATCTTCTCTAACTCCTTTATCTTTTGATTTTAAGATAACTTAAGCTTTCCTTAAACTTAGTTATCCTCTAATGATCACAACTCATACTTAAACTCAACAAATAATCAACTAATTAGAAAACTTACCTTTGCTATGGAGACATGGGAGGAAAGGAAGAAGAAGAAGAAGAAAAGAGAGTTTCTGGTGAAATCTCTCAAGCTTATCCCATATAAATCATTATCTTATCCTTTCCAATTCAAATGACCACTTTGCCCTCTAATTCATCTAATAATTACTAACAACTTTTAGGATTTATTTCCAAATAAATCATTGAACTAATCCATTGTTCTTCTTTAGTTACCAAATTCTGAAACTTTACAATTTGATCACTAACCCGATATTGTAGATGTTACAAGTTTGAATCCTAGTAAAACTCTAACACTATGTTTTTGTTTTCTGAATACCATTAAATCAGGGTTGTTGAGAGTGTTGTACCCGGATGAAAAGGTGTGTTGACATGAACGAACCAAACAATTTGGCAGGCTAATTTGCTACACAATTATGATTATATCGGCAAACAACATTTTATCAAAGAGAAAATTTGACAATACATGACCATTGACAAACTAATCAGAAAATAAATGCCATGAGGATCTTTGTGCGAGCATCAACACATCTGCAGAAGTATGCGAAAAATGTATCAAAAACCATAAGAAACGTGTCACAATAGCAGAAAAAAAGCGTTCCACGAGAGCAGAAGAAAAACGTTTCACAAAAATAGAGAAAGACGTGTCACAAGGACATGATTAAAATTGAAAAAACTCAAGAAAAAAATAAAGAACATAATAAGAAAAATAATAATCATCGATGGTTAACAATTAATATTAAGATTTGTTCCGTCAGGTAAATAAAAATAAAAAAGAATGTAGAAAGTGACACAAAAATATTGAGAGGATATTTAGGTCAAAGGAGAGAGAAACCCTCAAAATCACATTGCACTTTTATTAATAAATAATATATTATTTAGATAAATAATTTTTTTATTTCATGTATTAATTTTTTATTATATAAGCTTTATCATTATCATTTATCTCCTACACTTATATTATAAATATGCAATTTAAGTGAAGGAAAAAAAACAATGAGGATTTCGTTTTATATTCTTCTCAATTCCTCTACACTTTCATTCTAGATTTCCTTCGTTTATAACACTATTATAATATTTAAAAATCTAATTTAAAACTTATAGGTCAATTGAACTTTAATTTTTTAAATCAAATAAATAAAAAAATAATTTATAAAACTAAAAACAATGTCACACTAAATTTAAAAAATTACAAACATTCTTAAAAAGGATAAATTATATTAATAAAAAATTATTGAAAATCGAGACATTCAAGGATATAAGTGGCATGCACCACGTTATTTACATACTCCTAAAGAAGAACTCGTTATTGTGATTTAATAGAAATAAAGAAAATCTAGCAATAGCTAGGACACTAAATTTAATCTATAATTGAAACAAAGTCCCCCACTTTTCTTTTTCCTAACAATCACACCCTCGTGACTGATATTGAAGGGGGTAAAAAAGAAATTTAAAAAATAGATTACATAAATATGATATTAATGGTGTTCTATAATTGAAGGGCCTTGCCACAAAGTAATGCATTTGCAGGGATGTCGGCCTCAGTAAACAAGCTCTTCTCGTCGTTCCAAACTCTAAGATAAACTTGTTGCCCTAAATACCGCTTTGACCAGTTTTGTGACCTCAAATTCCACATTCCTTTGTTGTCCAATGAAACCAAAATTGCAGTCCAGCCTAATGGATAAACCTGAACAGTGTGCCTAGGTATTCCATCAACCAGGTTGTATCGTCTTCTTAAGCCAGTTGTCCAGTTGCCACCGCCATATCTGAAATTTTAAAGAAACGTGTAAAATGTTAAACTACTGCACATACATACATACACATATGTTTATATTCAAAGCATACCCGACAACATAGAAGCTGGAGCCATCAAGATGCCAAGACTGGGTGATGGATTCAGTGTTTTGGAAAACAATCTCAACAAAGTCATGGAGGGTGAATCCGAAGACCGAAACACCCAAGACTTGTGGAATTGGAGAAGGAGAATCCTTGATGTTGTTTAAGCAGAAGACACCAGTGATGTTAAACCAGTCTGCAAGTTTCAATGGAGTAGTTGGATCCACGTAGGATATCCCGTTCACAGCATATCGCAACTTGCCATTTATTTGGGCTTTTGCATTAGCCAAAACAAGTGTCCTCATAATATTTATTTGCCCATAGTGGAATGATCCTTGAGGATTAGGCCTAGCTGCATTTGCTGTCAGGTTCAACCTGATGGTTCTTGCTTGTTTCATGGACCAGTGAACGTGGTACGTTGGGCCGACTGGCAATGGCAAGGAGGCTGGAGTGTTCGAACCGATATAGCGAAGAATACCGGTAGTGGTGAGGATTGGCTTGGTGAAACGTGTTGAAGCCACAATGAAGTAGTCCTTAACCGACCAACGTAAGGTAACCAAAACAGCAACAGATTGACCGGGATGAATATCAAGGGACTCATACACCTCCTGCAAACTATGACTTCCTTCAACTTCAATAAGTGTCATCGGATGACCCTGGATCCTGAAGTTAATTGATGTTGATATACCCACATTTGTAACCCTAACTTTGTATGTTTTCCCTGTAATTTAGTAGCAAAATTCAGCATACATGTATAGCACAATCCTCTGTTTTCCCCCAAACAAAGCAAAAAAAAGGCTAATTTACCTTTCTGGCCAGTGAAACTGTAAGAGTTAATAGCACCATTTATGAGAAGGCCATCTGGCAGAGGAAGATCCAAGCCTGAATCCAACCTTTCCTGTAGGGCCTGTTTGAAAATCAATGTGTAATTGGTTAGAACAATTGGATTGGAGGGCCACTGCAGATGATACTGTTGAAAAATGGTATACCTTGGAGCCATTGATGTACCAATCACCAACAACGAGAGTTACATCCCCATCAGGTTCAGGGTATGGGATTGAAATCACAGATCTTTGATTAACGTTGATAGCTCCAAAACCACCAGAGGCTCTATGCATTAAAGTTGAAGGATAGTACATGTAGGATCCAATTTGATCCTTCAACTGGAATTTGTATGTCCAATTTGTGTGGGGAGGGATAGGGCAATTGGTTCCTAGCACACCATCTTGCCATGTCGTTCTCCTTTGCTTTATTCCATGCCTATTTTCCAAAAACAAAACTAGGGTTATCAACCTTTCACACATAACTAAAACATCGTCACAAGTCAAGTAACATCAACTAACCATGTAAAGAGGAAGGGTTCGTCTAATTGATTGATGACATTAACAATTATGTTGTCATTGGTCACAGCTTCAATTGCAGGTCCAGGAAACTGATTATTAATAAGAATAACCTGCAAATTTTTAACAGGAAAATATGAACATATGTGTATGAACATTATTAAGATTCTTGAACAAAAATAATGAAAGAAAAGAAATCAACCTGTTGGGGTACACCAAGAGGAGCCCGAATTCCATAAGTGACTTCCCAAGTATAAAACCTATATGGATCTTCTGCATTGGTGCAAAAGAAGACACCAAAGCAAACAACTATTCCAAGTAAAAACTGGAGCAGAATGGACTGTTTCATCGTTTTATCTGACTGTTTTCTCCCACTTGAATCTTGTTTGCCCTAATGAACACTGGAAGAAGAAGAGGGTGGAGCTGTGTGGGGAAAATAAGACGTCCTTGTATGTACTTATATATGTAAGTGAAAAGAGAAATTGGGTGTTCAGATGGTGAACATGACAACATGCAGAAGTTCTTTTGCGGCGCACTTCATGCTCAATACAAACTCTATGAGCTTTCATAACTCGTTTACAGAGAAATATTCGCAAAAAATAAACTTATATTACCATTCTAAATTGCTTACAATTAGTTGCCAACTACGTATTAGTTCAGACATTGGATATATTTGAAGATTTAAACTTGTATTATTATTATTATTATCCTTGAAAACAAAAGAGCAGTCCAAAATGTAATCCTTATTAAATACAATTAAAATCATATAATTATTTTTTTAAAAAGAAAATATTAATTATGGGGAGTTTATTTCGGATGTGGAAGCGTGGAGGAAGAGGAAAGGAGGAAAGATGTAATGAAGCGGCAACGGCGCAGCCGTGTACGGATCGCAATTCGGTGTTATAATATTAAACAATTTTGACTTCCAATTTCCACCAATATTTGAATAAATTAATCATAAATTAATCCAAATGAAACGCGGAGGGAGAAATCGATTTTAATTGTAGTCTAGAGGTTGCCTGTACATTGGACTAAAATATTAAATTTGAAAAATATACTATAAAAAGTCACCATCGTTTAAAAAATGAGCTGGACCTATTATTTTTATTAGAGAAAATAATCTCAGTGACCAAAAATCTCATATAATATACGATTTTAACTAATTTTTTTCGGATTTGCCAAAATGACCAACAAAATCGCAATGCGATCGCTAATTCGCAACGCGATCTCCATTATCGCAAATTAGTTTCCAGATTCGCAACGCAATTATGACTATCGCAATGCGATTTTTCAATTTCGCGTTGCGATTTTCCCAATTCGCAATGCGAATAAGTAAATCGCAACGCGATACTGACTTTCGCAACGCGATACTTACTTTCGCAACGCGATACTGACTTTCGCAACGAGAAAATACATAATCGCAATGCGATTTTCAAAGCGCCATTAGTATCGCAACGCGTATTTTATTTTCAAATTCCAAACACGAATATTAATATATTGGAATACTGAACCGTCCATAGTATATCCCGTAATCGCAACTCAGTCCCATCTCCATCTCTCACTCTCTCACCCATCTCCGACGAAATCCGTCCCCATCTCCGACGAAATCCGTCTATCTCCATCTCTCAGAGCCACCCTCACAATCAGAAATGGAAAATCAACCAAATCAACCACCGAGGGTTAGTTTTTTTAATTATTTTATTTTTGAAATTTTTGCATTATTATTAGGTTTTTCATATTGAAATTGATGATAAGTTTACTGGTAATTTCAATAATAGATTAACCATTTCACTTAGATTGCTTATTAAATCAACCGAGAATCGCAACGCGAAATGAAAATCGCAACGACAAAATCGCAACGCGATTTTAGTTTCGCGTTGCGATTCTCTCGTTGCGATAGTCAAATTCGCGTTGCGATAGTCATTTTCGTGTTGCGATTTTCATTTTCAGAAACTATTATTCTTCTGCAAATTGAAACTTGAATGAATTGCATTACTTCAACCAAAAAACAAAGACAAATACGAAATTCACAGTGTTGCAAATTTAAGTTTGAAGAATAAACTACTACTCTTTATGTTTATTATTGTTTTTGGTATATCTAACTTAGTATGTTTATTGTTTTTGTAAAACTTTTATTCGGCTCAATTGACCTTAAGAAATAAAGTCAGCCTGGCCAAAATAATTGCGTCGAAGCTTTCACCTGCATAAAGAAAAATGTTTGAGGATACTTGCTTCGGGCCATGGCTGAAAGTACAACATCCCGGTGGAGATGCGATGTTGACACACATGTTTCTTCAAACCATGACTAGCGATCTACCAGATACTATACAACGTCGTGATGAAGAGTTATGGTTTGATTTTCCACCGGCGTATACGTGTTTTGGGCGGGAGGAGTTTTGCTTAATCACCGGTCTACGCTTCGGACACGATGATGTAGGTCGGTATACTAGACACATTACCCGCCCATCATGGTTATCCCGGGTTTTTCCTGAGCTGGAGAGGCCAAATCTACACGTGGAAGACCTGACGAGATTATTGAATAAGAAAGATGGTTTTACTCGGATGGATGACGTCGATGTTGTCCGAGTATGCCTTCTAATACTTTTGCATGCCGGCTTTTTAGGCAGAGAGGCCAGACAACCTATTCCGAATGATCTAATCAAATTGGTAGAAGACCTAAATGCGTGGAACCTGTTTCCATGGGGCTCGTATTTATGGAAAGCTACATGGAATAAGTTATCGTCTGCCTTGGATGATCGAAAAAGTTTGCATGGCGATGGTTCCAAATACACTTTGACAGGCTTTATTTGGGCCTTTAAGGTAAGAATTTTTATATAATGTTTCCAAAATTATAAGTAATTATTTAACAATTACTAATGTTTGTTATTATATTGTTTGTAGATTTGGATATTTGAGGCCTTTCCCGCCATGAAGACATATGCAATAAAAACTTCAAATGATATTCCCAGGGCTATTTCCTGGAAGAGGAAACGAACCTTGCAATGGAAAGATTTACTACGGTATACGACAATAAATAATGTAAGTTAACATAAATACTACCATATGTTTATAAACAAGTTATTACTAGTACACGTTTAACTTTGTTTGAGCTTTTATATTGTTAGGAGGCCAACACTCCATTACAGAGGCTGACACCCACGGAAGCTGAGCTTGCCACTGATTGGTGGCAAGCTAGTAAGCATTTTTTTGATGGCCCTGATGATGAGCAGCCTCCACTTTGGGAGCCATCACCTCACCCAGAGCTATCACCTCACCCAGAGCCATCACCTGATCGACCCGACTATACACCTCCACAACGACATCCATCACCTATTCTGTCACATCATCGAGCCTCTTCTCCACCATCACCGCAAGATAGGCGACCGGCAAAGATGCCACGACGTTTATCTCCTTGTTCTCCACCTCCACGGGATGAGTTAGGGGAGTTACGTGATGAGGTCAATGCCTCGCGCGAGGAGGTCAGTACTTTACGCAAAGACGATAGTGCATGGCGTGTTGAGGTGTCTACTTTACGCGGTGATGTAGCCGCTCTACGTGAGATGGTAGCATCGTTGCAGAATGAGGTTCATACTCTACGCAACGAGGTAAGTTTAAGATTTTTCATATTTAACTTGATGATAAATTTACTCGTAATTTCACTTAGATTAACCATTTCACTTAGATTGCTTAATAAATTCATTCGGCTGCTGCCAATACTGCTAAACTGTTTTTGTTAGTATTTGTTTTTAGTTTTGTTTTTGTCTTTTGGTTGAAGTAATGCAATCCATTCAAGTTTCAATTTACAGAAGAAGAATAGTTTACTTTCGCAACACGAAAATGACTATCGCAACGCGGAAATGGCTATCGCAATGCGAAATGAAAATCGCAACGACAAAATCGCAATGCGAAATGAAAATCACAACGAAAAAATCGCAACACGAAATGAAAATCGCAATGTGATTTGTGTTTCGCGTTGCGATTTTGTCGTTGTGATTTTCATTTCGCATTGCGATTTTGTCGTTGCAATTTTCATTTTGCATTGCGATTTTCATTTCGCATTGCGATAGCCATTTCCGCGTTGCGATAGTCATTTTCGCGTTGCGAAAGTAAGTTTCGTGTTGCGAAAGTAAACTATTCTTCTTCTGGAATGTTTATATATGTTGTCCTTTTAAATGTTTATATAAGTGCTTACTTGTGAAATGTTATCTGATGCATTTTGTGAACTATGATAGAATAATGACTTGGGTGAATACAATGCAAGTTTGAAACATATTTGTCTTTGTTTAATATCATGTCTGTTTATTTACTGATTTATGTATTAATTTTTTTAGCGACCCGATAAGGTGAATGCTTTACGTCGGGTTTTCCTTGCACGACGGAGTTCACGCATCAGACGGCGTGCACGTGCTATTACGTCTCTGTTCACCCCAATGGTGCGAAGACTCCGCAAGAAGAAGCTTGACTCACCTGTCATCCCTCAAGAGTCCCCTCCAATCGTTCAAGAGGCCCCTATCATCCCTCAAGAGTCCCCCCCACCGTTCAAGAGGCCACTGTCATCGTTGAAGAGGTCCCTCCCACCATTCCAGAGCCCGATTCACATGGGGTAATATATCGAATTATTAAGAAACCCCCACCGTTGCCGGACATGATGGATGAGAGTTGGCTCTCGTATGAGTTACCGGCTAGTACCCTTCCGGTATCTGAAGTGGAGAGGAGACAACTACCGGAAACAATTCTGGATAATACCCTTTGGGCTAAGACCGTAGTTAATTTTTATCTACATGAGCGGAGCCAAGGGTGTTACACTGACATAAGCAAACTCAACGATGAGATGTATTTGTTGCTTAATCGGTCTTGGTGGGGTGTGTTATTAGGGGTTGAAGACAGTGGCTATTTCGATGGGGAGGTAAGTCTTATATTTGTCTTATATATGATTTTGATTAATTTTTTTTTAAAATTAATGTAATTCACTAATATATGTATTTTTTTTGTAAAACAGCATATAGATGCGTGGGTGTCACGTCTTCTAATAATAAGGAAGCTTAGGAAAAATAAAAAAAATTCGCGATATACAATAATGCCGGCGGCTTTTCACGCAGTTCACTTGAAGAATCAACGAGATGAATCATTTTCGTTGGGCAATGGACAAGCTAAACTTTATCCTGCATGGTGGGAGGTCGATAAGGTTAGTGTTTATTTTTTAAATTTTTTAAAGGTGTTCATAAATAAGTGCGCAAATAAATGAATTATTACTTATGATTGCAGGTGTTTATCCCTGTTTTAGAACGTCGTCATTGGCTTCTCGTCCAACTTCAGCTCCCATCCCTGAAGATAATAGTATATGACAACATGATAAATTACATATCACTGTTTGATTTGAGAGATATTATCAAGGGATGGAGCTCTCATTTGGCTAAGTTATTGGATGGGATTAATTATTGGACTCATTCTGGACACAAGAAGCCAAAGAAGTTCAATGTCATAGTTGTCAGAGACGAGACCGTGCCACAACAATCGCCGGGAGCCAGAGGGGATTGTGGTCCTCTCGTATGCATGTGCTTGGCGCATTTGACGACGGGAAGCACAGAGTTTCTACCTCCCACCGATAGAGATAGAGCTGCAGTAGGCTTGTGGTTTTGGCATTATATGGCTAGAGCGATATATTCGAGACGCTACCTACCTGCATCCGCGTTATGAAAGTATCCATTGTTAATTGGTAAGTCAAATGCAAGTTTTGTTAACATATATACTCCTTTTGGTTTGAAAATGTTTGGTTAAGTACCTAGAATTCAATAATTTGTTGTTTGTAGGTTTTAGATGTGTAGGAAGTCTCGTTTGAGCAAATGTTTGGTTTCTGCAGGTTAATCCTTAAGTGAGCTGCGTGAAATGGATGTACGGGTGCAAAAGTTGATTCATTGATTCAATAATTGATGAGGAAATAAGAATTATTATTATTTTTTGATTGTTTAATTGATTTGTAAAAAATGATTTGTAAATGTTGATTTGTTTAATTGATGTGTACATAATTCTTATTTGTGCTTGTTTAATTGATTGAAATGTAATAGTTGATTTGTTGATTTTCAATCTGCATTATGTTGAAGGCAAAACAGACTATCGCAACACGAAACTGACTATCACAACGAGAGAATCGCAATGCGAAATGAAAATCGTAATGAGAAAATCGCAATGCGATTTTCATTTCGCATTACGATTTTCTCGTTGCGATAGCCATTTTCGCGTTGCGATAGCCATTTTTGCGATGCGATTTCCCCGTTGCGATAGTCAAATGAATGTCTAATAAGTGATAACAACTGAACAAATCATAGCAATGTTCAAACTCAAGTTACTAATACATGCCTAACTGAAAATGTTAAAAGTGCACACATAAAATACACATAATAAAACGTTTGCATTTAAAAATCACCTAAGTAAACAGTCCCAAAAGGTGAAGCCGGTTGTGATTGGGATTTTGAAGATGATTGCGATTTTGATTGCCTTTTGCTTGACACCATATGAGCTTTGGATTTTGATGAGGATCCATATTTTGGTAGAGGGAAAGATGATTGTGATGGCACTGGTGAACCACATGTCAACCTTGTATGACCACTTTCCTTGTACCGACTACATGTCGATCTCTTCTTCTCTTCACCCTTAGACGGTATACGATCGTGACTTTTTGGTCGGCCAGGTAGCCTTCTGTCCATGGCTGGTGGCAAAACTTTTTGTAAGTCATCTGGTATGTCCCACTCAGAACGATATGGAATAGGGTAGACAATCTCGGCATAAGTCTGTCGATATACTTCTGTAGTGTAGCAATCCATAGTGTATATGCTTGAATCATCTTGGTTTAGATGAAGAGCAACTTTTATAACATGGCCACACAGATAACCAGATGTTTTCCATTTCATACAACTACACGTCCTTGCATTTAGATCGACAAGCCCATTTAAGTTATTATCCAGTACTTCAAACAAAGTGTTTGAACATGGTTCAACTCTCCATGACGTTGACTTCACAACACGTTTCGTTATCTTTTTTTCAGTCCATGGTGTAACACGATGTTCCAATGTTCCTGTAAATTTAAATAAATAATACTTAGTAAAATATATGATAAGTTACGAATTCAAAGAAATAATACCTGCATGGTTTCTTTTCTTGTAGTACCACTGTTGAATAGAGGCTCGAAAAAACTCCATTAACATAGTAATGGGTAATTTCCGGGAATGACGACTTAGAGCGTTGATTGATTCTGCACTATTAGACGTCATGAAACCATATCTTGCTCCAAGTTGATGTACTCTTGACCATCTTTCAAACCCGACATCTTCTAGTGTTTGAGCATACTGAGGCAAAACACGTCTTAAACAGTTTATATGCTTATTGAAATCCACTTCCCGATAAGCTTTTACAGCCTTCCAGTATGTCCATTTGTGCTTTTTTATACCAGCAGACCTTGATTTTAGATTTCTATACAAATAAACACCACAAAGTCCATGAAAAGCATCTGGGATACACCTTCTAACAGCGTTGTCAATTGAGTTTGCCCTATCGGATATGATTGTCAGATTGCTAATAGGACCTATGCAATCCCTAAGATGCCCCATAAACCATGTCCATGAATTAGATGTTTCAGATTTGCTAACCCCGTAAGCTATTGGCAATATCCCATTGTTAGCATCCATGGCTACTGCTAATAAGTTTACTCCAAGGTATCGACCTTTCAAATGTGCTCCGTCAACTATAATAACTGGGCGCATGCAAGTAATAAACGAACGAATCTACAAAATAATATACACAAGAAATATAATCATTTAAATGTGAAATGCATGTAACTAACAAAAATGAGTCAACAGAATTATATTGATTTACTAACCGCAGCACCAATGGCGATAAACATCAACTCAAAGCGTCCATCTTTGTCTGTTTTGATATGAGTTACCGACCCATGATTTTTCAGCTTTAAATTGTGACAATAAGCCGGCAGTTGGGCAAACGATGCTTCTGGCGACCCCCTCAACAATTCCAAGGCATAACATTTGGCTCTCCAAGCTTGAGAATATGATATACTAATCTTGAACCGAGCATTCATGTCAGTCATAATTTCATGTCCCGATATACCATGCCATTCAAAAACATTAACTCAGCCAGAAAACCACCCAACACCTTTTTGTTTGCCTGTCTATAGTAAGGAAAAACTTGGGTTCTTGAACATGTATGTTTATCAATAAAAGTCCTAACTTGAAACATTTTGCAATCTTTTATCCTCTTTGCAATCATACGCCACGTACAGTTTTTGTCAATCATACACCTTGTTTCGAAACGATCTTTGCTTGATTTGTTAACTTTTAGTTGATAGCCATCTTCCACACATTTCGTATACAAAGCTATCTTCAAGTCTTCCTTTGTATCAAAACAATCATCTTTCTTGATACGAATAACTTTTGTGTAATAATCAACTGCTTTCTTTACCAACTCTTCTTCCGGTATCTGAAGTAATTCTAACATATAACAGTTATACTCCCGTGGCATTTTCTTTTCTTCGGGGACTTTTTCTTCTTCAGGATTATATGAATTACAGAATGGATGTTCAACATGTTCATTCACAGTCGTAACTTCCTCCTCATTATCATCAACAACATCTTCCTCGGCAACGGCTGTTTCATCATCAAAATTCGGGTATTGACCAATATCAAAATCATTACACGCAGGGTCTGTTTCTTCTTCTGAAACATCATCAAAATCCGAGTATTGACCAATATCAAAGTCCGGGTATTGACCAAGATCAAATTTCGAATACTGACTAGTACTCACAATTTTTTCTGTTGGCTCATCATCGTCTAATTGGTCAATACGAAAACCAGAATTTGGTGCTGAAAGTTGATTGGGATTTGGATTAGAGAAAGGTTGTGGGTTTTGAGAAAAACTTAGTTGATTACTACCCGCTACTGACCCAACAATAATACTTCTAGGTTCAACAACATACAATGTAACATCATCACTTGAAACACTAATGTAAGCAATGAATCGTTCAACATCTTCATTGTCGGTTAACAAATAAACTTTACCATTTCTCTGATAAGATAGCCTAAATCCACTTAGGGGCTCTAAATTCAATTTTTTTGAAACACATAACATTAGAGTTTCATAAGTTAACTTTTTTAATGACAGTTTTAGTTGAAGATTCATGGGTAAAGGCATATATTGTAAAACACCATGAACATTCTCCCATGACCCTCCAAAACACAATTCTATCCAAACATGATCAACATTAGATGATTTCATGGTTGTAAACTAATTTACTAAACAAACGAGCTGCGAAACTAAGACCTGTTTCCGGATGGGGAAGGATATAGGAACGGATATAGGAACGGATGTCGTCGGAGAGAGTGATAGATGGAGATGGAATGAGTTGCGATTTAGGGATTTAGGTTATGAGTTGTTGCTGCTGCGTAGATATATACCCAAAAAATTTGTGTTGCGAAACTAAAACCTGTTGCGAACTTTGAAAATCGCATTGTGATTATGTATTATCTCGTTGCGATAGTCAGAATCTCGTTGCGAAAGTCAGAATCGTGTTGCGAAAGTCAGAATCGCGTTGCGAAAGTCAGTATCGTGTTGCGAAAGTCAGTATCGCGTTGCGATTTTGTATTATCGCGTTGCGATAGTCAGTATCGCATTGCGATAGTCAGTATCGCATTGCGATTTTCCAAATTCGCATTGCGATTTACTTATTCGTATTGCGAATTGGGAAAATCGCAACGCGTAATTGGAAAATCGCATTGCGATAGTCATAATGGCGTTGCGAATCTGGAAACTGATTTGCGATAATGGAGATCGCGTTTCGAATTAGCGATCGCATTGCGATTTTGTTGGTCATTTTGGCAAATCCGGAAAAAATTGATTAAAATCGTATATTATATGGGATTTTTGGTCACTGAGGTTATTTTCTCTTTTTATTATTCTTTCAAAAATGAGTTGTACTTAAATTTTAATTAGGGGTAGTAATAAAAATATATTTTTTAAATGTTAAATTCTGAAAATTTTATGTTAAAATGATTAAATTAAATAAAAAATTTCAAGAGACTTTCTACCCAAGACGTGGACAACTTTATTTGGGTTTATATTTACTTTCGAGGTATGGGTACCGAGGATATATTCGAAAAGGTAAATATAAATTATGTTTATTTGATTATTGTCTCTTTCATGGCAAGGTCATAGTTACACTTACGAGAGGCATGTTGGCACTAGTACAGTTATTGGGATTCATTTGTGAAAGTTGGCTATGGAAATAAATCTTCGATGTGATTCGAGATATGTTATTTTCTATACGTACATGTTTGGTTATGCTTATGTGTTTGAATGTAATTCATATTTTAAAAGCTTAATACAAAAAAAATTGCTATATTATTTTTCTTATTTAGAAGTGTAGACACCCGTTTTTTGTCCGGGTCTACAAAAAGATTATATATTATTATTATTATTATTATTATTATTATTATTATTATTATTATTATTATTATTACATTTTGTAGGCCTGAAGTTCAAGCATGTCACCCCAAAGCAGCCCATATATCCAACTCAAATTATAAAGACCCACCTAGCAAATCGACCCAACTGGAACCTACCCAAATCCAACAAGTTACAAGATAACCCGAATTGACCCAAAATTAGACCCACTCAGTAGATCCGACCCAACCTAATTAGAGTTTTTGAAACCCTAATCTTAGATAACTGATGTTGTCGCATGTTGCTTCTGCCGTGGCCGTTAATTATTGATGCCAGCCCGACACTTGACATTGTCATTCCAGAAGCCTCACCTGTCAGTCAAAATCATCAAAACCACAAATCAGATGTATCATATCCTATTTTCTAGATCTAATCATGCCAGCAACCAAATGATGAACCATAAAACAAAGATAGATCACCATAAAAAAAGAGGAATCGAAGGGCAGAGGAAAAAAAGATCGGGGGGACTAGATCACAGAGGATTCGGGGAAAACCAAAGAGAGGAAGAAAAAAAATAAAGAAATAGAGTAACTAAGAGAGAAAAACCCCAAAGCCTTCGAACGAAAGAAAAAAAGAAAAAAAAGAGAGAGCCAAATAGAAAGAACAAAACCGAGAAGAAAAGAGAGGGAGAGAGTGTTCTTATCTCCGTTCGAAGCAGTGGGAAGCCAAGAGGTCATCGTGCTCTATGTTTTTTTTAAAGGTAACCACCTAGATCTAGGGGTTTAGGGTTGGTTTTAGGCTAGGTGGGGTGGTTTTCGGGTTAAGGGTGAAAAAAGGAGTCTTTTGGGACTGTTTACTCCCTCGGTCGTCGTGGGTTGTCACCGACGAACGATGACTTTCTCCCTGATGATGAAAGAGTTGAGAGAATCTGATGAGTCTATCTCCTCTTTGTTTGAGAACTGAATCAAATAAAGGGATTTGGGAGAGATTAGATATGGGTTTGGGTATAAATACCCAAGTCAAAACGCAGTCGTTTTGCCCCTCACTTCACTGTGTTTTTCAAGCATAATGGGCTAATATCACTTCAGGACCCTGGTTATTTGTATCATTTTATTTTAATCATTAATGAAGCTTTGTAATATTTTATTTTGAGCATTCATTTTTAAATGTTTATATCTAAGCCACTGATTTCTCATGCTATGCAATCTTGTTGATGTTCGATTCTGGTCTCTATGTTTATAAATGCTTTATTTTAGTCACTGTTTGACATTTTGGTTTAATTATTGTTTAGCCCTTTATTTTTCTATTTATTTCATTTCAATCCTTTATATTGTATATGGATTATTTTCATTTCTGATGCTTGTATTATTTAATATTTACGATTTGGACTCTAATTTATTTGTAATTACTATTTTAGTCCTTTTAGTTTATGTTTTTTACTACTCAACCCTTTAAGATTCTATTTTTGCTATTTTAGTCCTTTAAATTCCTGTTTGTACTATTTTGGTCCTTTAAGTTACTATTTTTCCCATTTTGGCCCTTTAAGTTACTATTTTTCCCATTTTGGCCCTTGTAATTTTAAATGTTTACTTTTTGATCATTATATTTTGTGTTGTAATACTCATTTGAATTTATGTCAATCCCTTATGTAAGTACATATTTCTATGTTATGTATTCATTTGTATCATATGTAAGGCCAAACAATATGCTTAACTCTATTTGTTATAAATTATCATTGTTTTATAAAATGTGTAAATGGGAAAATTTCATTGTTAGGGAAATCTACGAAGACATCTCCCGACTATAAGTGAAGGTGTCTTTTCGAGGATTTTTCGCATAAATGTTTGTTTTGTATTCGATAATTCTCTTTATTCCACGTTTATTTATTTATTTTGATTATTTGTCAACTCTTTTCACTTTTATTTTGTTTTATTTTATTTTATTTTGTCATTGAGAAAAATTGCCAAATAATGTTTTTTTTGTGAGGGGAATCTATGGGAAAGTATCCTAACTACAAAGGAAGTGTTTTCCCGAAGATTGTTCACACAAAAGAGCTTTCGTAATCTGAAAATTGACACTTTTTGAATAAAGTCAGATTGAATAAAAAGATCATAATTTAGATATATTTTCGAGTTTGTAATTCTCAATATTTAAACACTGTATAATCGTTTAGGTACCAAAATTTGGGCGTTGTGGGGTGCTCACCCTTCCCCACACGTAATCGACTTCCAGACTCTTAAAAATGATTTTTTGGTAAAATGCAGACCATCTTTTTATCATTAAAAGTTTCCAACCTACCTAACTTAAAGGTTGGTGACGATAACAAAATCAAATTATTTTCAAAATTACATTTCATCGACTTCCCCGAAACTAATTTTTAAGTCTAACGGATCCCCCGGGGAAACGTTATGACAGCTTGGCGACTCCACTAGGGACTTTGAGAGTCAGGACATAAACGATTATACATTGTTTTTATTTTTGGGAATTACAAACTTAAAGTGTATTTAATTTACGATCATTTTGTTTATTTTGAATTTTAACATATCATGCATTATTCCATTTTTTACTAACTGATTTTTTATTTTAGTGATCTTCAGATTTGAACAGAGTGTTTGAACTTGTATCGCCTTTTGTCGTGTTTTCAAAGGATTGTGAGTTTCTTCTCACACACAACACGTACATTTATATAACATAAGCTCAATTACGAGCGTTGTCCCTTTTAAGTTGAGATGAAAGCTTAGCCTACGTGAGATAATTTGCTTCTCCGCATGGGTTTTAGCAAGTAACTGTTAGGGATGTGAGATAAATTGTTTCTCCGCATGGACATAAGGGAATGTATCCTCTCGAACTGAACTCGATCCGCACGAGCCTGTAATGGGCTAGGGTTGAGGGTTTGGCAGCTTAAGGAGGCACCAACATGGACAATTCAAGTACCCTTTTTCTTATAACCCAACACAACATATAGTGAGCCTTAGTAACCCACCCCGATAAAATTCATGCCGAAACTCTATCTTTTATTAGGTGATAACTTCCTAAAAAGACTACTTTTAAGGCCTTTTTCACTTAAGTTATTGTTTGTTTAAAAGATCATTTTAGTCATTTTAGGATCATGTAGTTGCTTATAGTTGCATTTGTGGTGGTATTGCTATTTTATCTCTTAAATATGTTGTATGAGAGCAAGGTGTAGTTGTTTGTGGTGTGTAGGAAATAGAAAGAAAAAGGTCTCTTTAAGAAGTAATACCGTGGCATCACACGTTGCTGAAGAATATTGAAATGCCTTGGCATTTCTGGTGCAAAAAATGACAAAAAGATATTTCTGTATGAGGACAGTTGGATCTGCACGTGAAATTATGGTTGTAACTACCTGATGGGGGACCACTGCCACCTGGAGGATAATGTTCACGCAAAAGGTGTGATTCTAGGGGTATGTGGGGTATTTTACACCCAACAACCTCATCATTACCCCTAGATATTTTTATTATATATTACACCTCACAAGGGAGAGAAAAAGAGAATATTGAAGATCATTGGGAGACAGAGGAATTTCAGTAATATTTTATTTTCTTTTATATTTCTTCTTCCTTGAGTGGTGTTCCTCCATTGATAAGCTCTAAGGAGTGATGAGCTAGGCGTCCGAGAGGAGCTAGCGAGCTAAGGCAGTTCGTGGTGGCCGAGAGAGACCTCTGGTAGCGCGTGTCGAAGGCTTCTTCTCACTTCCCTTTGCTGCTATTTTTCTATTATTTCTTGAGTTATTGGAACGAATATTTTCATGGTTTGTTCAATGGATGATTCGAACCCCACCATGACTTAACCTTATTTGGTGGGGTTGTTTTGATGGATGTTTAAACTTTATTTTAATGGTGGATTTATGTTTATCTTTGTTATTTTCTTGCTTTGCTTATGTATGCCTCATCATCTAACCCTGTCGAGTAAGTGAAGTTTAGATAGATTAAATCTTCTTGAGAAATAAGTTTAGCATCCTTAACTCAATCCCTACCATTCATTCCATGGGAAGCTTGTCGTGTGAGGATTATCTACTTGTCATTTATTTGCTATTTATTTACTGTTTTTACCATTTTTCATTTCTTTGACATTTCATCATTTTCAATATTAAACATCTGCTCTTGCCACTACATTTCCATTTGCTACACCATCAGACCATTAATCCATATCCACCAACATACACTCTTCATTACTGTGACATTTGTACATATCAACACTAACTATACATAGATAGAGTAGTGCTTTGCTTTGGTTACACTTTTATAATTTTAACCAATCCCTGTGGATACGATACTCACTCATCACTTTATTACTTAAGCGATTGTGTATACTTGCACATTATTTGTATATAATTTTATAGTATTCACAACACGCAACAAGTTTTTAGCACAGTTACCGAGGATTGGCAGCCTGAAGTTAATTAGTTTGCCAGAGCATTTTATTTTTGTATTTTTATTTGTGTATATTTTACTTGGTATTTTTTTATTATTTTTTAGGTTTATTTAGTGTATACCTAGGAGAAATTCTGAAGAGCCATTGGAACTGATAAAACCAGAGATTGAAAGACTCTTTAAACAAAGGAGACGTGTTCAACGTGCTCGAGGAAATATGTATCAGATTGGAAACCAAGTCATTGGTCAAAATGACAGAATTCCGAAAGCCACAGCATTAGGAAATGTTGAACCTGCTGATAGGCCTCGGTTTATTCGTGATCATTTAAATCCAATACTGGATGACTTGAATCCTGGAATTGTGGCACCTGAAATTCAAGCTGTACATTTCGAGCTTAAACCAGGCATGTTCAACATGTTGAATTCCATTAGGCAATTTAGGGGCATGCCAACTGAAGATGCCAGACAGTATATTCAAAATCTTCTAGAAGTTTGTGATTCTTTCCGCAAAGAAGGAGTGCATGCGGATGTTATGAAATTAAAGTTGTTTCCGTATTCATTGCGTGACCGAGAAAGGGCTTGGTTGAGTGGTGTACCATCCAGTTCGATGGAATCGTGGGCCGATCTTTGCAAGAGTTTCTTATTGCGGTACAACCCACCAAATATGAATACTCAACTAAGGAATAATATATCATCCTTTTGCTAGGGTGACGACAAATTCATGTATGAGTGTTAGGACCGTTACAAGAGTTTGCTTCGAAAGTGTTCAAATCATGGTTTTCACGATTGGACTCAAGTAGTTATGTTCTATAATAGAGTCAATGCACCCACGAGGATGTTACTGGATGCCTCGACAAATGGGGCATTGCTGAATAAATTACCTACTGAGGCGTTTGCTATCTTGGACAGAATTCATAGTAATGATTATCAATTTCCTTCCTCAAGACTTGGGAGTAGGAGGAAAACACCTGGAGCATTTGAGTTAGATACCAAGGATTTGGTGTCCGCTCAACTCTCAGCTATCACTAACATGCTAAAAATTTTACAACATTCTACCAATGTGAAGGAAGTGAAAGCGACTAACTTGACATGTCTGTTATGCCAAGGCAATCATCACGAGAGCAAATGCCCGACCAACCATGAGTCCATCAACTTTGTAGGTAATTTCAATCGAGGCAACAATAATCCTTACTCTAACATTTATAATACAGGATGGTGTCAGCATCCCAATTTCTCATGGAGAAATCAAGGAGCCCACAATGCTAATCATTCCACTCGGCAGAAGAAACACAATGAGCCTCAAAGTTACCAAAATGCTATGTCATGACATAATACCAATAAAGGAGCTTTATCTTCAGCGAGCATGAGTTCATTGGAAGCTGCAATTCAAGAGTTCATATCTACTACGAAGAAAATGTTGCAAGACCATTCTACTTTAATTAAGAATCAAGGAGCTTTACTACATAGTCAAGGCGCCTTACTTCAAAACCATAGCTCGTCTTTAAGAGCTTTGGAAGGTCAAGTTGGTCAGATTGCTACGGAATTGCAAGAGCATTAGCAAAGATGTTTTCCAAGTGATACTGAAGTCACTAAAGCACATGGAAAAGAGTATTGGAACGTGTTAACTCTTAGGAGTGGAAAATAAATCAATCAATAAGTTAAGGCTAGTGGGGCACAACATGATAACTCAACTCCCATTACTGACAATGGTGAAGCTGAATTACATGATGATATCATTTCTAAGAAGGACAAGGAGGAGGGTTCTACTAAGGCACCAGATTCTGATGCCAAGGAAAACGCAATTCATATTCCTGCAGTTAAGAAAAGAAGACCCCCACCACCCTTCTCGAAAAGATTGAAGAAGCATAATGATGAAGTTGAATTCAAGAAGTTCGTGGACATTCCTGATCAGCTCTATATCAACGTACCTCTCTTGGAAGCTATTGAACAGATGCCAACGTATGCCAAATTTCTGAAGGAAATTGGTACCAAGAAGAGGAAAGTAGAGACTTATGAGACTGTTTCCACGATAACAGAATTTTGCTCTTCATTGAGTAAGTTGCCGCCAAAGCAAAATGATCTGGGCAGCTTCATTATTCCTTGTTCGATAGGAGCTAATTACGTTGGAAAGACACTATGTGATCTTGTTTCAAGTGTCAACTTAATGCCGAAATCTATATTCTTGAAGCTTAGCACAGGAGATACAAGACCCACCACAGTTATTTTACAACTTGCCGACAGATCCCATGTTAGACCTGAAGGGAGAGTCGAGGATGTCATAGTAAGGGTGGATAAGTTTGTGTTTCCAGTCGACTTCTTAATTCTGGACTGCGAAGTTGATGCCAAGCACCTATTATTCTGGGAAGACCTTTCCTAGTTATTGGACATATTTTGATAGACTATGAAAAAGGTGAACTCACCATGAGAGTGGCTGATCAGTGTGTGACAGTTAATCTGTTTCAAACACTCAAATATGTAGATGACACTAAAGAATGCCAAGGCTTTTCTGAATTCAACTCATTGATTGAAGAAGAAACTGAACATCTTTTCCAGAACAATTTTATTCAGCTAGCAGAAAAGGAATATTGGGTGGATGATGAAAGCTTAGTGGTGTACGACAACTTTCCAATTTTGGAGGAGAAATCTAGCTTACTACAAGTTAGATCAAATATGAATTTTGAACCTCTTAATTTTTATGAATTTATTCCTCCTAAGCCTTCATTATTGCATATACCTACTTTAGAGCTTAATACTTTGCCAGGGCATCTTAAATATGTTTATTTGGGTAGTGATAGAACTTTACCGGTGATTATTTCCATTAACCTTACTGCTAATCAAGAGCAAAGTTTGTTAAGTGTTTTGATGCAATATAAGAAAGCAATTAGTTGGACTATGATCGACTTGAAAGGAATTAGTCCTACGATCTGTATATACAATGAAGACTCAACCCTGTGATGAAGAAAGTGGTGATGAAAGAAATTCTGAAATGACTTGATGCTGGAGTGATTTACCCTATCTCAAATAGCTCATGGGTGAGCCCTGTACAATGTTCCAAAGAAAGGAGGCATGACGGTGGTTACTAATGAGGATAATGAGCTATTACCCACTCGCACTATTACCTGATAGAGGATATGCATGGACTATCGTAAACTCAACAAAGCTTCAAAGAATGATCATTTTCCTCTACCTTTCAATGACCAAATATTGGATCGATTGGCCGATAAAGTATTCTATTACTTTTTGGATGGGTACTCGGGGTCCAATCAAATTGCCATTGCACTAGAGGACCAAGAAAAGACTACATTTACTGGTCCCTATGGAACTTTTGCCTTTAGGAGAATGCCTTTTGGACTCTGTAATGCCCCGACAACATTTTAACGCTGTATATAAGCCATATTTTCAGACATAGTTGAGGATTTTTTTGGAGATTTTCATGGACGACTTTTCTGTATCTGGAGACGATTTTGAATGATGCCTCGACAATTTGGTAAAAGTTCTCAAAAGATGCGAGGAGGCTAACTTAGTCTTGAATTGGGAAAAATGTCACTTCATGGTGACTGAAGGCATTGTGTTTGGCCACAAAATATCTCACAAGGGTATCGAGGTAGATAATGCGAAGATTGAAGTAATTGAAAAGTTGTCGCCACCAACTTTGGTCAAGGGCATAAGAAGTTTTCTTAGACATGCTGGATTCTATAGAAGATTTATCAAAGACTTCTCCAAGATTTCTAAGCCCTTGTGCACATTGCTTCAACAAAATCAACCCTTTGTGTTTGACGAATTATGCCTCGGTGCGTTCACTGAGCTAAAACAACGATTGATCTCGGCACCTATTGTAGTTCCTCCCGATTGGAAGTCACCATTTGAGCTGATGTGTGATGTAAGCAATTATGTCGTAGGAACTGTTTTAGGGTAACGTCGAGGTAAAATTTTTCATGTTATATATTATTTTAGCCGTACTTTGAATGAAGCACAATTGAACTGCACCACCACTGAGAAAGGATTACTTGTCGTGGTATTTGCTTTTGATAAATTTAGACCTTACCTAATAGGCACTAAAGTTATTGTTAACACTGATCATTCGGCTATAAAATACTTAGTGAACAAAAAGGATGTAAAGCCTAGACTTATTAGGTGGATCTTACTTTTGCAAGAATTCGACATAGAGGTGGTAGATAGAAAAGGAACTAAAAATCAAGTTGATGATCACTTATCTAGGCTAGAGAATAATTCTAAATGTCATTACATCGTAGATATTCAAGAGGAATTTTCTGATGAGAAAATTTTATATGCCACGACAATCATGTGGTACGCTGACCTTGTTAATTTTCTTTTTAGTGGAATATTGCCTTTTGATTTAGACATCCAGATTAAAAATAAGTTCAAGCATGATGCAAGACACTATTTTTGGAATGAACCATACTTGTTTAAGCATTGTGCCGATCAGCTCATTAAACGATGTGTTCCTGAATAAGAACAACGCGACATTCTATACCATTGTCATTCAGCCCCATGTGGAGGCCATTTTGGTGGAGCAAGGACTGCTGCTAAGGTCCTGCAATCAGACTTTTATTGGTCAACTCTATTTAGAGATGCTCAAGTATTTTACAAATCTTGTGATCGATGCCAGCGGACTGGAAACACATCCAGACGATATGAAATGTCACTGCAAAATATTCTGGAAATAGAGTTATTTGATGTGTGGGGCATCGATTTCATGAGACCATTCCCATCTTCTGGATGAGATCTATATATCTTGCTTTCTGTGGATTATGTATCAAAGTGGGTGGAAGCAATAGCAACATCAAGGAATGACTCTAAAACTGTACTGAAGTTTTTGCACAAGTATATTTTCACTCGATTTGGAGTACCTCATGCTATCATTAGTGATGAAAGAACCCACTTTGATAACAAGTTGCTTGCCAAGGCATTGAGGAGATATGGAGTTCAACATAAGATTGCCACGACATATCATCCGCAGACAAATGGCCAAGCTAAAATATCTAATCGAGAGATCAAGCACTTTGGGCGTATAGAACAACATTCAAAACTCCTTTGGGAATGTCACCATTCAATCTGGTGTATGGGAGCTTGTCATCTCCCTGTTGAACTTGAACATTAGGCATACTGGTCCATTAAGCAATTGAATTATGATGCTCAACTGGCTGGGGAACAGAGATTAATGGAATTTAATGAAATGGAAAAGTTTAGAGCACAAGCTTATGAGAATGTTCGGATATACAAGGAGAAAACCAAGAAGTGGCATGACCAGAAACTGATTCCACGACATTTTCATATGGGCCAACAAGTATTGCTTTATAACTCCAGACTCAAACTTTTTCCTGGAAAGCTCAAATCTCGATGGTCAGATCCATTTGAGGTGCATTATGTCTATCCCCATAGAGCTGTTGACAACAAGAATATAGACGATGGGATGATCTTCAAAGTCATTGGCCAGCGTCTAAAAGCCTATAATGGAGTTTCACCACCGCACAACAAGGAAGTGTTGAATCTGCATGATGCTGAAGAGTGCCCAGCTGAGAACCAAATTTCGATGCCACGGCATTGAATTCCATGACTGTGTATAAATAATAAATTTAATCTTTCCTTTATTTTAATTTTTTAATTTTTAAAATTTTTATTCTTATTTTATTTTGTAGATAATTTTTGATTTGATTTGTAGAGACCACACTGCTGCAGTTGTGCAAGGAGCGGTTATCAAAGAGAGGAAAGGACATACAATTAATTGGGGAAAAGATTCTTTTTGATTTATTTCTTTTTCTTTGATTTTATTTTTGATTTTTATTTTTCTTTCTCCACTTTTTGTCCCGTCATCATCATTACTTTTGCAGGTTACTTTATTCCTTTCCCATAAACCATTAACCCCCACGCACTCATTTCTTTCAACGTCCTATCACCCATTTTTCTCTCACTTTTAACTTTTTCTCTCTCATTTCTTCATCTTCTTCCTTCATTTTCCCCATACCCAAAAATTTTCAAACTTTCAAAGCTTTTAAAGCTTATTCCTTTTTCATTTTTCTTGCTTCATAAATATTGGAAAAAAATGGTGCGCACAAGACCAACCAAAGCCGAAGCTTCCACTTTGCAGCAGTTCGAGAATGATGAAGCCAATGTACGGTTTCAAAATTTTAAGAACATAAAACTCTTCTTTGAGTTGGGTTTCATTTTTACCGATGAAGTCGATGGTGGCTTTGGACCGGACGTGATGGACATTGATACTCCATACAAATGGAAAAAGTTTGCAAGATAAAGAGTTTTACGCCAACATCTTCAAGTTGAACCAACACTCCATTTTTGTCCGAGGTAAGCACATCCGTTTTACACCATCTACTATTAATAAATATTTCCATTTGCAGGATGTTGAGGACCAATATGCCAAGTTCAAAAATGAGTCCGAGAGCACCACTTATGATGAGATCTTGGAGGAATTTTTCTTCGCAAACACCGCATGGAATGGTCGTCAAGCCAGTCGATATTCTGTCAACTGTGAGCATTTGTAACCGCACGCCAAGTTTTGAAACCATTTCCTCAAACACAAACTCATGCCTACATCACACAATACGACGATGTCTATTTCTCGTTTAATGCTTTTACACTCGATCATGGTAACCCGTCCTATTGATGTGGGTCAAATCATTGTTCATCAAGTTCATGAGTGTTTAGGTAAACATGCAAGTGCTTTAGTGTTCCCTAATTTAATCACTGCTTTATTTCGTAAGAAAAAGGTAAATGAGAATGCTTTTTATGAGATTTTATCAGGAGTTTCGAGCATTACTAAGGCTATATTACCATTGTTATTAGGACTTGAAAACCCAAAATCTAAGGCCCTTTCTCATGAGCAGTCTGCAAGTAATGAATAATCAAATACCAAGGCAAGGATGCTTTCTCTCGAATAAGCTGTGATGCAAACTCAGACGCACTTGCATTCTTTTCGTGGTGATATTCATAATTTCATTGGTTATGTTAAGCAGAGAGATGATGTGGTGGAAACGATGTTCCAAGAGATCCTTCCCCACGTTCAACAGAATTTCCCAGGCTTTCCAGATGGAATTCTGCCTGCATTCAATGCCGAGGCATCTCCTGAGCCAGAGGAATATGAAGCCGATTCTCCAATTATTGAACCGACTCCTGACCTGCAGCGTTCCGAGACCCCTCAATCACCTGCTGCACCTGTTAAAGAAACACCCAGTCCCGTTCTTGTACTCGATCATTCTCCTGCACCACGTAGTGGCCGACGTACCAAAACCTCGTCTAGACGCATCAATATAGCGCATTAATACTCTCCCTTTTCAGATTCCAGCCTAGCACCACTACGTAAATACACCAGACGAGGAGCTGTCAGTAGCTCCAAGGCAACACCACCACGCCAACCATAAGGTACCTCACTTGCATTTATTTTGCATTTCATTGCATGGCATATAATTTTTATTTATTTTTGTTCTCTTTAAGCATTGAGGACAATGCTTCCCTTAAGTTTTGGGATGTAGTGTTCTCAATAGAGTATATCCATGATAGCATTAACATAATATTATGCCATTGCATCAGTAAATAGTAGGACATTTAGATAAATGTTTTGAGGATACCCGATGATGATGAACTTGTTAGGCTAGAAATTGAATATAAATGACTATTGAGAATGATAAAACTCACTCTAGGGCTTGATGCTTTGTGAATTATTTTTACACGATTTGTATGTTCTCTATACTTAGGAAATTTAAAAAAATTTATGAAGGAACTCTAGTTAGTTTTGGCATTGAAATTTAGTATTGTGCTTAAAAGTTAAATAAAAATAACTCCCTAATATATGAGACTGTGAATAAATACTTAGGCATAGCTGTAGAGGGGCACTCCTCTTTGCTGTGGTATTGCCTGGAACTCTCTTTAATAAATGGCAGCCTCGCGCATATTAGTGAATGAAAGTAGTCACATGATGACTCTACTTAACTAGATCGAGGGTGGAAGGTATGCTCCCTTTCACCTAGAGTGTGGGAGAGTATGTGTGGTGAGCTGACTCCCTTCGTAACAATATTTTAAAAAAAAGTTCAGTAAAAAGGGAGTAAAAAAATGTGTTTAATGAATGAGTAAATTCCTTGGCAAAGACTAGGGGACTTGATTAGAAATTGTCTAAATTTGCTAAGTATAGATTGGATACAATCACGAACACACACTACCACAAATAATCTTGACCTAGGGAAAAGTACTTGAATTCTTGATATGTCTAGCATATTGAAGCCTATTTTTCTGAGGGTTGAAATTCAGTTTTGTCCTACTGTTCTATTGTTGAAAATTTCCATGACATTCTACTTGTATAACCGCTATCCATTGCTTGAGGACAAGCAATAGCTTAAGTCTGGGGGTGTGATAACTTCCTAAAAAGTCTACTTTTAAAGCCTTTTTCACTTAAGTTATTATTTGTTTAAAAGCCCATTTTAGTCATTTTAGGATCATGCAGTTGCATATAGTTGCATTTGTGGTGGTATTGCTATTTTATCTCATAAAGGTGTTGTATAAGAGAAAGGTGCAGTTGTTTGTGGTGTGCAGGAAATAACAAGCAAAAGGTCTCTTTGGGAAGTAATGCCATGGCATCACACATTGTTGTAGCAGATTAAAATGCCTTGGCATTTCTGGTGTAGAAAACGACAAAAAGATATTATGTACGAGGACAACTGGCTCTACACGTGAAATTATGGCTGTAACTGCCTGCTGGGGGACCACTACCACCTGGAGGATAAGGTTCATGCACAAGGTGTGATTCTAGGGGTATAAGGGGTATTTTGTACCCAACAACCTCATCATTACCCCTAGATATTTTTATTATATATTACACTCACAAGGGAAAGAAAAAGATGATATTGAAGATCATTGGGAGACAAGGAATTTCAATAATATTTTATTTTCTTTTCTCTTTGTTTTTTCTTGAGTGGTGTTCCTCCATTGATAAGATCCAAGGAGTGGCGAGCTAGGCGTCCGAGAGGAGCTAGCGAGCTAAGGCAGTTCGTGGTGGTCGAGAGAGACCTCCGGTGGCGCGCGTCGAAGGCTTCTTCTCATTTCCCTTTGCTGCTATTTTTCTATTATTTCTTTGGTTGTTGGAACGAATATTTTCATGGCTTGTTCTATGGATGATTCGAACCCCACCATGACTTAACCTTATTTGGTGGGGTTGTTTTGATGGGTGTTTAAACTTTATTTTAATGGTGGATTTATGTTTATCTTTGTTATTTGCTTTCTTTCCTTATATATGCTTCATCATCTAAGCTTGTAAGAGGCATGAGAGTGTTCATTTCTTAGATGAAGGTTAGGTGTTCGAGAGAAACCTAGCAAAACATACTTGTAGTATTAGAGAGAAACACAAGACAAGATCCTCATAAGCAATGGGCTATAGTATTTTCAAAAGCTTTGAACCGACCTAGGAATACTATATCATAATCCCTTAGTACTCGAGAAAGACTAAGATAGGATTTAAACGACTAAAGAGGGCAGTTTTTATCAATAGTGTCAATAGTTTAGACTGTCATAGCTGAGAGTGAGAGCAGATGCCGTGGCATTCTATTCTGTTAAGGTTCCTTTAACTAGAGATAGCGGGATCATTTTCAGTAAACCCTATCGAGTAAGTAAAGTTTAGATATACTTAATCTGCTTGAGAGATAAGTTTAGCATCCTTAACTCAATCCCTACTATTCATTCCAGTGGAAGCTTGTCGTGTGAGGATTATCTACTTATCATTTATTTGCTATTTATTTATTGTTTTTACCATTTTTCATTGTCTTGACATTTCATCATTTTCAATATTAAACATCTGCTCTTGCCATTGCATTTCTATTTGCTAACCATCAGACCATTAATCCATATCCACCAACATACACTCTCCATTACTATGACATTTGTACATATCAACACTAACTATACATAGATAGAGTAGTGCTTTGCTTTGGTTAGACTTTTAAAATTTCAATCAATCCCTGTAGATACGATACTAACTCATCACTTTATTACTTGAGCGATTTTGTATACTTGCACATTATTTACATATAATTTTATAGTACTCACAATGCGCAACAGTAGGTACCCAAAATAAGTGTACACAAAGGAAAAATGACTCTAAACCTCTTCTCTTTACCTGCATTATTTTATTTTCTTGATGTTTGCTTGATATTTGAATTCTTTTATACTGACACATTTTCTATGTTTGATTTTTTATTATAGTTTAGCATTGCATGATCATCATAAACAAAAGAAAGGTGTTTATTAACCAAGTAATCATAATAATAGAAGAGTGACCATTAAAATGGAAAAGAGTTTTCGTAACAAGGAAGAACGCAATCCGGCGATCCGAGCTTGGTATGAAGAAACACAAAGAGCAAAAAAGAGATAGTTTGCATGGGGATTACGTATCACAAAACGCATTTGTAGATTGTAAAGATGAAAACTCTTTTGGAAAAATGGAACTCTTTCTAAAAATGATTACTTTTGGAAATCGATACCTTTTGCATTTACATTCTGCACTTCATTTATTTAAACATTTTCACATTTTTTTCATCTACATTTGCATATTTGCATTCTGCATGGCATTCATTGAAGCATTTTTTACATGAATTAATAATGAATTCATGGGTTATCTCGTGGAAGACTCTGAGGAAGTGTTTTTAACTGTGCAACGTCGTTCACACAGTATTGAGAATGGAAGCAAAATTTGAGAAACTGAAGAAAGAACTGAAAGAGAGTTTGAAAAAGATGCAAAAAATAGAGCATACACAAAAAGACACCATGGATCGTATCTTACAAAACCAAAACGACCTGGTTGATCAACTTGTGGCAAAACTGACTGGGCTCAACCAAGAAAGAGGACAAGGGAAGATTTCATCGACTATGGGAACCTCTGAATGTGTGATGGCCCATGCTAATCCACCGATACTCATTTCATCCCACAAGCTTCCTAGCCACCAAGCAGGCTTCTCCGTTACTAAAACTCATACAACTGTGTTAAATCCTCGGGGTAATTCTAATGATCATAACATATCCGTTCCTAAGACGACGACAAGAGCCAAGAATGAGATCCCTGAGAACTTAAAACATTAGTTCAGAGAGACCTTCAAAGGAATGAGAGGACATAGCTCTCACAATAAAATGGATGCAACATAGCTAGTCTTTGTTCTTAACTTGGTGATTCCTTCCAAATTCAAGATGCCCGAGTTTGAAAAATAC
Source organism: Hibiscus syriacus (assembly GCF_006381635.1). Taxonomy (NCBI): domain Eukaryota; kingdom Viridiplantae; phylum Streptophyta; class Magnoliopsida; order Malvales; family Malvaceae; genus Hibiscus; species Hibiscus syriacus. The sequence goes on along the minus strand of NW_024063533.1, from coordinate 6,386,197 downwards.
AATGGAACCACTTGCCCTAATGCACATCTCACGATGTTTGTTCGAAGGCTGACTAGATACACAAAAAATGATCAAATGTTATTCCACTGTTTCCAAGATAGTTTGACTGGACCCGCTTCTAGGTGGTAAAACCAATTGAGACGTGCCCAAATACGCTCTTGGAAAGATTTGGCTAGTGCCTTTATGAGCAAATACAAACACATGATTGATATGGCCCCCGATTGAGCAACGCTATAAAATATAGGGATGATGAATGATGAGAGCTTTCGACATTACGCATGACGATGGAGGGATGTCACATCTCAAGTACATCCACTGATGACTGAAAGAGAGTTCATCACTTTATTCATTGACACATTAAAGTTTCCATATATCGACCATATGATAGGGGCTACCACTAAGAGTTTCTCTAACATTGTCATGTGCGGAGAAATAATCGAAAGAGCTGTCAAGAATGGCCAGATAGGATGCACTAGCAGTACTGGAACTGAGGAAAGAGCTGAGATTAACATAATGAGATCTTATCTATCTAATCTGGGGACCATACCTCATAAGGTGTTCCATGAAAGGACTCACATCAATCCAATTCAATTGACATATGAGAAGTTGCCCCCAACGCTAGTTGAGATGAGTCTTGTGACTCCAATTCAATCCAAACCAAGAGAGACCCCATAACCTGAAGACCATGATATAAACACCATATGCAACTATCACATTGGCAGCTCAGGGCACACCACTGAGAACTGTGGGGCATTGAAATGCAAGATCCAAGATCTGATCAATTCAGGGGCATTAACATTAAATGTGTAATGGAGCATTCTGATCGGGAGTCGACTGGGGCATCCATCAGGAGTTTTGTTGCATTCTCATATATATCATCTTGTTTGAACTTTTTTTCTTTTGTACTTATTATGTTTAAATGTTTGTAAGTCACTGGACGTTCGAATATTTCCAATAAAATGCTTACTTCTTAGGAAATGAACAATGAGCAAATTTCAATCTTGAAATTCTTTGAATATAATTTTAATTAAAAGCATTTTAATAATCGAGGTTGTAAATCTATGACAAATGAAAAGATTGAACCCCAGCAAAAGAAGGACCCCTTGATCCTTATCTAAATATGCACCAGATTTTCTCTTCACATGTACAGTCAAGCATCTTGGCATTTGGGTATGTATTAGGAGCGAGAAAAATGGGGCAACTAGAACATGAAATTGCAAAACTAATTGGTTTCCACTTTTGTTAATGACGTTCAATGATGATCATAATATTCTTAGATGGAATGGTAAAGTACTTGAATCTAGTTTAGGTCAGTTGCTTGGAAATTGAACTCTAACGATGAGATTTTCTGACCTTCAACAAACACCAGGACTATAACAGGTTCTCCTTGGCAAGCTTAAGAAATGGAATTCATATAGCCAAAATATATATATATATATATATACACACACAATAATGCTGAGTTATTCCGCTAAAACGATTGGTTATAGAGGAAACTCGAAAGCCCTTACTTTATGAATAAATTACATTCAAACCATGACATTGATCGGGTACTTGGCAATTCAGTGTTTGCTCCACTGTGGTTGTCAAGTCGAAGACTTTGTGACATCATGAATCCTTTAGCTAGCCAAACAAAGGCATTTATAAGATATATGTACAATAAAACTAAATTCAGCTAGTCAAAATATGACAAATTAAATTAAATTTACTAAATAAGGAGTTTCGGTGAATATGGACTAAGGGAGTTGAGGAATACCTGTTATAGTCAACCTTAGATAACCAGTCGTCCTCATCATGTAGGAATAGTGTTATCATTCCTAAAGATGGTTTATAGTCCTCATCATGTAGGAACCATGTCATCCACCGACCAGACCTCCTCATCACGTAGGAGCTGTGTCACCCCTAGATAACCAGCCATCATTATCGCATAGGAATCGTGTTATCGCCTTTCATAAAGATGGCCAGAACTCTTCATCACGTATGAGCTGTGTCATTCCCCGACCAAACCTCCTCATCACGTAGGAGTCGTGTCACCCTTAGACGACCATAACTCTTCATCACGTATGAGTTGTCATTCCCAACACCAAACACATCAAATTTTAAACAATAAAAAGAGAGTCAGAGAAAAACTGGTTGTTTGTTTCGTCTTTGTCGTATTCTTGTTAACATAAGAATGTGCAAAGAAAGGCAGTTGTAGACACCCATTTTTTTCCAGGTCTACAAAAATGTTATATTATTTATATATTTATTATTATTATTATTATATATATATATATTACATTTTGTAGGCCTGAAGCTCAAGTTTGTCATCCTAAAGCAGTCAGATATCCAACTCAAATTACAAAGACCCACACAGCAAACCGACCTAACTGTAACCTACCCAAATCCAACAAGTTACAAGATAACCCGAATTGGCTCAGAATCCGACCTACTCAGCAGATCTGACCCGATCTAATTAGGGTTTCTAAAACCCTAATCCTAGATAACTGATGTCGCCACCTGTTGCTTTTACCGCCGTCATCAGTTGTTACTGCCAGCCTGACACCCTGTCACCGCCGTTCAAGAAGTATCATATGTCAATCAAAATCATCAAAATCCCAAATCAGATGTATCATATCCTATTTTCTAGATCTAATCATGCCAGCAACCAAATGATTAACCATAAAACAAAGATAGATCACCATAAAAAAAGAGGAATCGAAGGGCAGAGGAAAAAAAGATCAGGGGAACTAGATCCCAGAGGATTTAGGGAAAACCAAATAGAGGAACGAAGAAAAAAAGAAAGAAATAGAGCAAGTAAGAGAGAAAAAACCCTAAAGCCTTCGAACGTAAGAAAATAAAATAAAAGAAAAGAGAGACAAATAAAAAAAACAAAACCGAGAAGAAAAGAGAGGGATATAGTGTTCTTACCTCCGTTCGAAGTAGTGGGAAACCAAGAGGTCACCGTGCTCTATGTTTTTTTCGAAGGTAACCACCTAGATCTAGGGGTTTAGGGTTAGTTTTAGGCTAGGTGGGGGTGGTTTTCCGGTTGAGGGTGAAAGAGGGAGTATTTTGGGACTGTTTACTTCCTTCGGCCGTCGTGAGCCGCTGTGGGTTGTAACTTGCGACGACGACCTTCTCCCTGATGATGAGAGAGTTGAGAGAATCTGATGACTCTCTTTCCTCTCAGATTGAGAACTGAAGCAAATGACGGGATTTGGGAGAGATTAGGCATGGGTTTGGGTATAAATATCCAAGTCAAAACGTAGTCGTTTTGCCCCCCACTTCACCATGTTTTTCAAGCATAATGGGCTAATATCACTTCAGGCCCCTAGTTGTTTGTATCATTTTATTTTAATCATTAATGAAGCTTTGTAATATTTTATTTTGGGCATTCATTTTTAAATGTTTATATTTAAGCCACTGATTTCTCATGTTATACAATCTTGTTGATGTTCGATTCTGGTCTCTATATTTATAAATGCTTTATTTTAGTCACAGTTTGACATTTTGCTTTAATTATTGTTTAGCCCTTTATCTTTCTGTTTATTTCATTTCATTCCTTTATATTATCTATGGATTATTTACATTTCTGATGCTTATATTGTTTAATATTTATAATTTGGACTCCGATTTATTTGTAATTACTGTTTTAGTCCTTTTAGTTTCTATTTTTATTGTTTAGCCCTTTAAGATTCTGTTTTTGCTATTTTATTCATTTAAATTCCTATTTGTACTATTTTGGTCCTTTAAGTTGATGTTTTTCCCATTTTGGTCCTTGTAATTTTAAATATTTACTTTTTGATTATTATATTTTGCGTTGTAATATTCATTTGCATTTATGTCAATCCCTTATGTATGTACATATTTTTATGTTATGTATTCATTTGTATCATATGTAAGGCCCAAAAATATGCTTAACTCTATTTGTTATAAATTATCATTGTTTTATAAAATGTGTAAATGAGAAAATTTCATTGTGAGGGAAATCTACGAAGACATCTCACAACTATAAGGGAATGTGTCTTTTCGAGGATTTTTTTGCATAAATATTTGTTTTGTATTCGATAATTATCTTTATTCCACGTTTATTTATTTTGATTATTTTTCAACTCTTTTCACTTTTATTTTATTTTATTTTATCATTGCGAAAAATTGAAAAATAATGTCTTTTGTGAGGGGAATCTATGGGAAAGTCTCCTAACTACAAAGGAAGTGCTTTCTCGAAGATTGTTCGCACAAAAGAGCGTTCGTAATATAAAAATTGACATTTTTAATAAATTCAAATTAAATAAAAGGATCATAATTTAAATATATTTTTGAGTTCGTAATTCCCAATATTTAAACACCTTATAATCGTTTAGGTACCAAAATTTGGGCGTTGTGGGGATGCTCACCCTTCCCCACAAGTAGTAGACTTCTGGACTCTTAAAAATAATTTTTTGGTAAAATGCAGACCATCTTTTGTCGTTAAAGGTTTCCAACCTACCTAACTTAAAGTTTGGTGGCGATTCCAAAATTAAATTGTTTTCAAAATTACATTTCATCGACTTCCCCAAAAAATAATTTTTTAAGTTTAACGGATCCCCCGGTGAAACGTTTTGACAAGAAGTTTAAATTTTTTCGGTAAATTTAAGTGTTTAACGTTACAAATATTATTATTTTAAGTGTATTGACTGTAACGGCCGTTAAAAAATTTCGTTTAGTAAAACATTTTATGTTTTGGTAATCTTGAAGATTTTATTTTAAAAAAATTTAAAAATAAATTATTATATTTTCAAAAATATTTTATCAAAAGAAAATTTCCTCAGCTATCTCCCTCATGTCGTTCCCCTCCTCCCCAACCCCTCTCTCTCTCTCTCGTCCCCTTCTCACCCATCGCCTCCTCCTCTCCCTCCCGCTGTCCCACCTCACACAAATCGCCTCCCCTCTCCCTCTTAACCCCCCAGCCCCCTCCTTTCTCCCCCTCACCCTCCCTCCCATCCCCTAGCCTCCTTTACCCCCCACACCACGAAACAACCCTCTCTCCCTCCCAAAACCAATTCCATTCAATTGAAAGAATCCTCCTTCCCTCTCCAAAATCTCAATCGATTGAATCAGCAAATGAAAGTAAGGTGGCCAACCATTATTATTAGGCTTTATGAATTGGGTATTTGAGATTTTAGGGATTGAGTTTAAATTTAAGGATTTGATTAATTTGGGTTTTGAGATGATAAGAAGGGTGGCCGGTCAGTGGGTTACCGACAATGAATGAGTGGTCGTTCGACGACGGATGGATAGCCAGAGATGACCGATGATTGGAATAAAGAGGATTAGGATAAGAGATTTTAAGAATTTGGGTTTTTTTTAGATTTTAAAATTTTTGAAGGGTTTTTTTATAAAAAAAATAATTTTATTTTTTTAAAAAATAAACATTTTAAAAAAAGAAAAAAAATGAGACGTGTCACTTAATGAAACTTTTTAACAATTGTTACAATCATGTCACTTAAAATAGTAACGTTTGTAACGATAGATACCTCAATTGAATGAAAAAAAAGTTTAGGCACCCAAATGTAAACAATATATAGTTTAGGCATTTTTTTATATTAAGCCTACTTCAAAGTTTGGTTAACTTAGTACAACACAACCTTTTTTTTACTAGAAGCAGCTAATTTTATTAAAAATAGAAAATATCCAAATTACAATGAATGCTTATAATCATAATCGTAAACGAAACACATAATAAAGACATTGTCCTATAATCATTAACACAATAAAACTAACTACTTAAGATCATAAAAGAACCATACAAGGAAAATGTTAAAACCTAACCAAATAAACTCGTACAAAAGGTAGATACGAATAGATTTGACTGCATAGACAAACGAATCACAAAAGGGGATTAAGCTATTGAAAGACCACTAACAAACCATAAACAGATTCGAGCGACGTGAAAAAACTATCAATGAATGCAAATTACGTATCCAAATCCAATCCATTGATCTAAAGCATGGAAGATCAACATGATAACAAATACACTCCATCTTGATCATTTGTGGCGATGTCAAATTCAACTCTAAGAAAAAAAGATAAACAAAAAAATGGACAAAAGATCGAAAACATTTCATAAAGCTAGGAAAATAGTGTCATAAATGCAGAGGAAAATGTGTTATAAAAGCAGAGTTGTTAAAAATTAAAAAACAAGGAAAAAAATAAAAATACGCTATAATAAAATATAAAAAAACAATGAATATCGACGGTTGAAAATCAATACTAAAAATGATGTCGCCGCCGGTCATAAAAATAAAGAAGAAAAGAGACTAACGATGAAAAAGAAGAAGATAAAACTAAGACAAATGCTAACTTTATACAACACATCTTAGATCGTTGTAACAAAACATATAACACATTAACATATTATAAAGCTTCTCAAAAGAGCATAACATGTTTTCACCATCCTTATCACTCATACCCATATCACAAAACTTGACAAAGAAGTATAATATGCTTACACATCTCAACAGATCACAATTTTTTCAAAAGTGTTTATCGAAATAATTAAAATATATATCCTTCATTGACATGTTAGATATTTTCTCAATTTTAGATTGAAGTCACATATTAGTAATAATAAGCATACCCCATCAGTTCGAATTTAAATATTTTCCTTCATATTCATTTCAAGATCATTATTTCTTGCACCGCTAATTATAAAAAACTTCATAAATGGGTTCAAATGTTACTAAATAGTTTATTTAGAGATCTTAAACCTTAGACTCTAAAACTATAATCCATAAATCTTAAATAGGACATACAACAACATTTGAATCCTACTTGTAGAGTTTTTCAATTTTTCTACCGTCAATGCATGGAATAATTTTCTTTCATTTTATGGTCCAATAAAATTAATATTTTCAGGATCAAATCGACTCAAAAAAATATTAAGTTCAAATCGAGTTATAAAATACTATTCAAATAACTCGGAATTCTTAGTAATTAGTAGATTAATTTTCAAGTTTGAATTGAGTCTCGCAACTCTATATAATATATATATATGTATTGTATATGGTTATAAAAATTATTTAAATTGGAATAAAATATTATCATAATATTATAAATATTTATAACTAAATTTAAACAGAAACTCGAAAACTCGACTAGACTATACTTGAATTTTATAAACTCGACTATACTCAAAAAAATTTAAATCAAATTTGATTTATAAAATAGAACTCATCAACTCAAATAACTAGAAATTTTATAACTTGACTCAATTGGACGTAAATGTTGTATACTTTTGCAAGGTATTATATCAAAGTTTTGCCCTCTTTTAGCTAATTCTTTAAAGAAAAGGGTAAATTTAAAAATTTACTCACTAAACTTTACTCTCTCTCATATTTTATTTAGAGTACTTTTAATTTTTTCAATTTAATCATTAAACTTTATACATTAAAATTTTTTATTCACTCTGTCGTTAAATAATTAACGGCGTCATGATATGACAAGTTATATCAAAACGACGTAGTTTTGGATATCTAAAAAATTAAATTTAGACCAAAACGATATGATTTTTATCTAACAAAAAATTATATTTATGTTCTTTTTTTTCTTCATTTTATCCCTTTTCCTTCCTTCTTTTTCTTCCTCTTCATCCTCCCTTTTCTCTCCATTTTCTGTCCTCAACCAGAACCACCCCAGATCCCGATCATCATGTCGCCGTCGACCATCGTCGTCGTTCTAATGGTTCAAGTATGATCGAACAACGGTGCACAAGATTTGCACGAGAAAAATTGTCTGCAAGGTATAAAGATAACACATAAGCTTTGTCTCTCCTGACCCCTTTTGGCTACGATTTCATTCAACCATCAGAATTTTCTTCGATTTCAGTTTCTCCTCTCCCTCTCCTCCTCCTTCGAATTCCTCCACTAATTTCCTCGTTTGTCCAAAGCTTCCTGTGTTCAATCCCCTTATGAATCTGTCATCTTCAACCCCAAAGGCTCACAACTTTACATCTCTTCCTTCAATTTGGTCTTTACCAAAGGAGGAATTGTACGGCCCTAACCACACCTTAAATCAAACCATGATCAACCTTACATCAAAGCAAATGTGGATGCAAGTTACAAATTGCAGGAGGAAAAATCATGCACTGGGGTTGTTATTAGGAATGAAGAATTATCACATTACCTCTACCTTTTTTGTTGAGACTCTTGCTATTTTACAGGGACTTCAATTTGCAATGGATATCAGCATTAGGTGTGTTATTCTCAAAAGCGATGCGAAGTCGATCATCACAAAGCTCAACAATGGAGGTACCGATCTGTCGACAGTAGGTTCCTTCATCTGTGATGCCAAGCACCTTCCATGCCTATTTCAATCTTGCAAATTCAACTTTATCGGAAGAAATGGGAACAGAGCTGCACATGCAATGGCAACAGAAGGACTCTCCAATACTCAGGATCGTTTTTGGATCGAAGAAGCCCCATCTAAGGTTCTCCAAATTGTAGACAAGGATCGAAGATCAAGCGATCCTCCTTGAACTAGTTCTTTTTGCTTCTTCTCGGGGGGAATTTTTTCCAAAGGTTCGCATCGGTGATCCCCCCCTCTTTCCCTTCGGTATCTGCTCCTCAATGATATGTTCTTCAGGGCTAGAGTAGTGTTAGCTATCTCCAACATTGGGTCGTTGACCCTTTGACCTTTGTTCTCCTTTTTCAGTTTCTTTATGATGTCTGCTTTAATTCTAATTTGTTGTGTGTGTGAACATGAGTGGTGCCTTCCTTTATGAGGGTCACGTTTTATCTGCTTTATCTTTCTTTATTAATAAAGTCGACGCAAATGTTTTTAAAAATTAATTAAAAATTAATAAAAAAAATTGAAAGTATAATGAGTTTAAGAGAAAAACAATCTAATATTGTAAGCCTATGTAATTGGGTTATTTTCTTCATAATTTTAAAAAATATCATGTCATAACAGAGTTTAGGAGAAAACGGCTTAATGAAAAAAAATGTTTAATGTATAAAGTTTAGTGATTAAATTGAAAAAAAATTAAAAGTATAATGAGTGAAATAAAAGGAATGTAAAGTTTAGTTGTTAAATTTATAATTTAAACTTAAATAATCATTTTCACTAACTTCTTTTTAGAGGTTCGAGAAAAAAATATTTTATAGATAAACTATAAGATTTATATATTTTTTAAGTTTTATATATTTTTTTCTCATAGAATTTAAAAATTATAATATTTGATCACTTTCATTTTTATTTAATTAAAATGTGATCACTTATGATTAACTGACCTTTAACTGATTCCTAACGTGGCATACTAAATTAAAAATTAAAAAGGGTAAATTACACAAATGATCATTAATATTTGTGTAAATTTTTATTTACCCCTAAAGTTTCAAAAGTATCAAATTGTTCAATAAAACATCCTTGAACAATGATTTTATATCTAATTTACCCCAACAACTTTCTAAATTTTTCAATTTTGATATTTATACTTTTTAAATTTTAAAAGGGTAAACTACACTATTCATCATTCAACTTTCTTCTCACTCCTATTTTGGTCACTGAGGTTTAATTTTTTTATTTAATCACTCAACTTTAAAATTGCTCCTAAATAAGACCCTCTAACTTATTTTATTAATATTATTCTATTCTATGACATTTATTATTATTATTATTATTGCTAAATTAAATTAAAACAAAATTAAATTAAATTAAAACCCCTAAATCATATCCTTAAACCTCAAAATCAAACCTTAAACCCTAAATCCCAAATTACAACCCCATCCCACTCTCACCCTACCCTTGACGGCATATGATGGGGATGTTGAAAGGGTTATCAATTGTAACAGTGAAGAATTGTGGGAAGGTTCCATTAACTTAACAAGATATGAAGATGTCATAAGAAGTGGTCGGTTAGTTCATTTTGGAGTACTAAAAGCAAACATAACATTCTGAACTTTTAGCAGTGCAAATGAAACGATATCAAGTTAGCTTGTGTTATGTTGTTTTACCTATATTTGCTCTGATTTCTGAATATCAAGAAAAGGGTGTTAAACCTGTAATTGTTTACTATTCCACAGCAATTAATTAACCCTCAACAGTAGCCTACCAAAGAGTTGAACATCATTTGTGATGCAAAGGTGATGACAGAGTTAAATCCTCCAAAACTGGAGACGATGGAGCCCAGGATGCCGCCGCTGAGGGTGAGGGTAGGGATTGTAATTTGGGATTTAGGGTTTGAGTGCAAGATTTTAAGGTTTGATTTTGGTTTTGGGGTTTGAATCTAGGGTTTATAGATATGATTTGGATTTTATTTATTTTGAATATTTCAAATGATAAACAAAAAACTAGAAAGTTTTTAGAATAAATTAAATATAAAATCATTGGTCAATAAATTATTTGATGTTTTAGAGACTAATTTATTATTTTTGAAATTTCAATGGAAAAAATAAGAACTTACCCAAATATTAGTGATCATTTGTATAGTTTATCTTTTTTAATTTTATAAATTCACCATACCACATCATCAATTCGTTAAAGGTCTAATAATAGATAACCTTCAGTGACTACATCTTAATTTAATAAAAATAAAAAATGACAAAATATTATATTTTTTGAATTTAATAAAAAAAAATATATAAAACCGAAAATGATCAATATTGTAATTTACTCAGGTTCTACCACGTTTGTAAAGAACCACGATTGTAACTCACCTGATATGAATTATTGTATTTATTTTACAAATTAACGTTCAGACTGTTTCAATACAATCTCTCTCTCTCTTTTTTTCCAAAGTTTTGCCCTAATTAATCTAGATCGACCTGTGTCACGCAGTTGGTTTAGGTGGATAAGTTTCCCGGCAGGGATTTTCTGTATATACAAAACCTCGAACTCAAGACATACTTAAACGATATCAAACCGCTTACAACTTGAACCAACATATATTGATATGCTACCTCTCTTTTTACTATATCATTCAACTAATTAGCTATCATAAAAAAGAATACTTTTGAACAAAAATTATTTATAATTTTAATAATAATCATCAAGTCAATCTCACTTCCAGCTCAAACACATGCCCAGCTAATCAATTCTGGTATGTGAATCCATATTGAGGCTTCTCCAATACTTCAGTGATTACTTTTGTTAGCAAGTGGCTGAAAGCATGAAACAAACATGGCAAGAATCTTATAATTAAATGAACTCCATTTGAAAAAAAATGTGATGGACATTACTTGTTTTACATTAGACTAATTTGATTTTAAGCTAAGAAAATATTTCCATATTTCAAATGATCAAAATTTATTAAGTAGAGACCCTGTTAAAGGGAGAAAAAAATATATCAAATATTATGTAATTATAGATCTATCCAAGAGTTATAGATTTTGAAACCAATGAACAGAATTTTTGGGTGGAAATATTTTTTATTATTTGAGTTTGATCGGAGTTATTCTGGTTCATGACCACCCATAATATAATATTTTCGTATCGAGGAATAATTAATAAACACAAATTTTATAATGATTATGAATCAATTATTATTTAATTTCTGGGTCCTGTCATGAATTATTAAAATCATGAATCATAGATGAACAACGCCCTGCTAGCTCCAATACGCGTGAGAATTGAAGTCTCAGCATGTGCCCTAATCGGTAAGAGTACCATAGCAATCCTTGTACTATATCTTAGATTACATTTTGGTCACTCACCTAAAAAATGGGTAAATTGATCTCTTTTCATTTCAAAAAGTGCAAAATGATCTCTCCATTTTGAATTTCATCCATTTTAGCTTTAATTTTCGATGTGGCAGTTAAAAAGGAAAATTAATTTTTTTGGTTCTCTGCATTTACATTTTTATCAATGTAGCCTTTAATCACTAAAAACACATAAAAACTTTAAAAAATATTATTATAAAATAATAATATTAAATTAAAACTCAAATTTTGGAAAAAAACTTTTAAAAAATTAGGCTTAATGGTATATGAGGTCCTCAAACTTTTGAAAAAAAATACAATATGGCCCCTAAACTTATTTTACACCAAATGTCCCTTAAGCTAAGAAAAAAATCAATTTGACTAACAGAAACCATCGTTGACCATAATAGACTTGACGTGACAATCCTTAAACTAAGCAAAAAAAAAAGTAATCTAGCCCTTTGACCATAAATTGTCGTTGAATATCATAATATTGACGTGACAATCCATGGTGTTCGTGTGATTGTCCACAGTGTTAAAACGATAGTATATGACGCATGATGATGTGATAGAGGGCTTAATTGTTTCTTTTGAAAATATGAGGACTCAATTGAGATTTTATAAAGTTTAAGGGCTTATTAAAATTTTAATAAAAAATTAAAAATTAGAAGTTATTTAAATTTAAAATATAAAAATTATTTAAAAATCAAAACTAAATCACTAAAAATTAAAATTAAAAAATTAAAAAAATACTAAAAACATTATTATTTTTCAAAAAAATATCACAACCTATTAAATGGCAAATTATAAATCCATTATAAATATTAAAAATTTTAAACGTTTTAATCAAGGAAAAATCTCTGATTATCTCTCGTCTATCGGAGTCTACTTGAATATATTTTTAATCGAAAATATAATAATATTTTTTATATTTTTAGTTTTCTAAATATTCATTGAACTTAAGCCCATGGGACCATAAATGTAACCCTTAGACTTGACTTAGACATTACGAACTAATCTCGAATATCACACTCATAAGAATTCATGCTCTCAAAAATTGTCCCATCACACGCTCAGTTCTATCCCTCTCGGGCCTGAATAGATCAATCGTGGATTGGCAAGGACAATGATGCAAAGAATGGTTGAAAGAGGTTGCCTCGTCACTGGATCAAGCAGGTTTTGCTAATATGATCACCTTGCTATGGAATATATGGAACATGCGAAACAAATGGGTCCATGAAAAGGATCTTCAAGCTGATTGGGAAGTTGTGAACAATGCTCTAGTGCTGGCATATACTTTCCTCGAGGCAACTGCGAGAAGTGGAGTGACAGCAAGCACTACGAGCACCCCTCCGAGGCATCTTTGGAAGCGTCCGCTGGTAGGCTATTTGAAGACAAATGTGGTTGGGGCTTTCATTGAGAGAACTGGTGAAACGACAATAGGTGGAGTGGCCCACGATAATCACGGTATGGTCCTTGGTGGTTTCGCAGACAAGCTTGAGTCACATCAAACCCCGAAATCAACTAAAGCACTCGCCTTTGTTCATGGTCTAAGAATGGCAGAATGTTATCATTGAAGGAGACGCAATCTCCATTATCAACTGTTTGGCACATATGGTCTAATCGTAGAAAGGACATATGGGTCACTGCATTGTTGCTCAACGTGGCACATACAACTCTTGCTAAGCACCTGGATTTCAAGGTGTTATATACGCATCGAGAGACGAATAGTGGCATATTCTCTAGCGCATTGGGCCTTGTCGAGGAATAATCTTTTATGGTTCTTTTATGACTAACCTGAATATATTAAAAACGATGTATTTTAGATGTTATTGTAATTAAATGAATTCATTTTATCTTAAAAAAACCTCCATTTTTCAATATGGAAGACATAATCGCCTTTTACATACATACAATCGGGCTGGTCTTATCTTCAAAATTATCTTCTAAATGATACACGATTTTATGAATCTCTAAATCTCTTAATAACCTTTTATCACTTATCATGTTAGAGATACACAAAATCCCTAAATCTGAAAGATTCTAACATGATGTTATATGATCAAATTTTTAAAGACAAATAAATTTAGAGTGAATTTCATGAAAAAAAAGAAGAAGATCGAAATCGAATTTAAGGTGCACCTATACAAATCCACCCTTAGATATTTAAAATTATTGTATCATTATATATTATTTAATAAATTTACCAAGATACCACTATCTATATAATATAAGATTCCATATTCTTTTCGGGAAGTCGCTCAACTATCTTCATCCCCTCTCCCTTTGTTATTTTCTTTATTTACTTTTCATTTGGTTGAGATGAAGGAAGCACATACTAAACAAAATAAAAAAAAGTTAATCATAGTCTAAATCTGTCTCATCCATATTGAGAACCAAGAATATGCTGGCCCGTTTAATGTCAACAACCAAGAACGTCGTTTCTAAGAAACAAAGACGGAAGTCATATTGTGGCACTATGAAATTTGATATCTAATTCAATTGATTGTTGACCTAATTTTTTTAGTGGTAAACCGTTTCTAAGTATGCAATTGATTAAATAAATCATGATTCGCATCTTGATCGAGATTGTTATTATAAGAATTATGAAATTGATTAACTTTTTAATCTAAGGTGATTAATAAAACAGCATAGAGAGGTCTCCATTTGAAAGGCTGCCAAGCTTGGTGGTCTCATCTGTGGTAACAAAAAAGATGATGACATTCATAGCGACGACTGTAGTGGCAGCCACCTCTTCGTGCAGTAAGGCTGATCTATAAAACAACATAGAGAGGGTTCCATTTGAAAGCCGAATAGAACAGAGAGAAAGGGATGGGTGAGGCTAGGGTTTTATTTTTGGCAAATGAGGTTTCACCTTGAAGGAGCAACATATCTCGGAAGCAACGTCATTTTACGATAGACAATGACAAATAAAACATATAAAGTTGAGGAAGCCAATGATTGAGCTTAGATCTACATCGATCGAAGCACCATTTGAAAAGACTAATTTCAAATTTGTGATTAAGAGACAAAAAAGGTTCTAATCTGAAAATTATGGTATGAGACAACTGTCGTCGATAGTGACGGATATAATGGTCAATGATCGACTAATACAAATAAAACTGTCTAAGCATTGTCATCACTAGATTCATAAAGTGATTTTTCTGGAGGTAATAATCATATTCGTTTTTCACTTCATGAGTTACAAATGGATTTATAATGTAACTACACAAGAATGTCTCCCCGAAATAGAATATATTAGTTGTGAATGAACTATTGTGTATATGTCATTTCGGTGTTGAAATCGAAAAAGTTTATAGATGAATACCATTGTGTTGAACTTGAGAGGAAATTTAAGTACGAATTATTTACTGAGATACCTTGATTGAGATCATAAACAATAATTGATGAATACCTCCCAATTGAAGTAGATGTCATCTCTCTATTAGATTCATCATTAATGATGTGAAATCATTACAAAATGTATGAGTTGAGATGTAACACCCCAAACATCGGGTCAGTGACTGAAATGTAAGGAGTTAAAATTTGGTGGTTTAAATTGAATAAATTGAAAAGTTCAAGGACTAATTTTGGAAATTTTGTTTATGACTTGATATCAAAGATGAGATATTGGAAATGCATTATGGTCTTTTTAAAGGAAAGAAATTTTATATTCCTTTTTAAGGGATATAAAACATGTGGAATAAGGGAAGAGAAGGAAAAATATGGAACTCTGGGTTATCTTCTCTTCTTCTTTCTCTAGTCGTGAACCTTCATTTCCCAAGGTAAGTTTCTTTCAAGTTGGTTGTTTCTTTAAATTGTGGGTTAGTTTTGAAGATTTGAGTGGTATATGAGATTAAGAGAGCTAAAAGTTGAAGAGAAACTAAGAGATTCGTGAATTATTAATGGATTAGTAAAACGAGTTTTTAAGAGATTTGATGTTATGGTTTAATATTTGGATTTCTAATGATAAATTTGACTTCAAGGGTCTAATTAAGAATTTAGAAGTATTAGAAAGGATTAAGAACATAATAATTGGTGTGATTTTTAGTTCTAAGTGTTCTAAGGAGAAATTTAGATGTTATAAGAGGATAAATGCACATAAGTTGTGTGGAATAAGTGTTATGGAGTTTCAGGTCTTGAATATAGCTAAGGATAAGAGATTTAAGTGAGTTTGATGTAAAATTCGAAAGGTATTATGTGAAATATGGGTAAGAGTATCGGTACTGAAAGAACAATATCGATACTATAAGGGTAAATTGTTGGTAAAATGGATGGATAGGATAATCAATATCGACACTAATTTAAAGAGTATCGATACTGATGTGGAGGTATCGATACCAAAAGGAAGGTATCGATACCGTAATCGGAAATGGAATTCCAGAATACTGAAATGGTATCGATGTTGAAGAGGGTATCGGTACCCTAGAAGAAAAGTATCGGTACTGTAGGAGGAGTACCTATACTATTCAGTCTAAAATATTAAATTAAGTGTTTTGTTTCGATGATGTAAGTACTAAGTGATTATTTGTTAATAGAAAAGTTTGTATTGATCTTGGACATATTGATGGGTAGATTTGGATCGAAAGCGTACTGATCGAAATGATATAGCAAAGAGATTGACCGAAAGTTAAAATGAATTA
This sequence comes from Hibiscus syriacus, assembly GCF_006381635.1. Lineage (NCBI taxonomy): Eukaryota > Viridiplantae > Streptophyta > Magnoliopsida > Malvales > Malvaceae > Hibiscus > Hibiscus syriacus. The sequence goes on along the minus strand of NW_024063533.1, from coordinate 6,369,900 downwards.
CTTAGGACTTATGTGAGGCAAATGTGAGTGCATTTTACTATACTTTTACATATAATAAGGGGAAGACTCGCGATGATTCAACCTCGAATGTTTTGAAAGAAAATATTTTGAATTTTATTATGAAACACTTCTATCATGCTTTGATAAATAAATTGTGAATAATTTGGTTTGTGAAGAGCCAAATCTTGAAAGTTTGTTAATGTAAATGATTTGAATTATGATTTGATATTTTCTGATATTTTGATATATTTTTGTTTATGAAATTTAACATGAAATGATATATGAATTTAAATATAATACTATATGATATACTATGTAAATGTTTTATACGTGAAAATGATATGTGAATATGTTTATATGAAAATGTTTTAAGTGAAAATGTTCTACGTGAAAATACCTATGTGAATGTGCTCTACATGAATAAGATACACTTTGAATAATGAAATGAAAGATAATTATATGGAACAAGCCCGAAGTATATTTATGAGAATTAGGGGTATAGTTGGCATTCCAAGAGTCGAGGGTTCTACGCAGTCATTCGGGACAATTATACATGGTCCTTCAGAACAAATCTATGTGGTCCTTTAGAACAAATTCTACACGGTCCTTCAGAACAATGGCACTTTAGTGCAATTTATATGAGCATGGTGATTGCATTAGTGCACAACCTCTTTGTACTCACATACCTTGAGTTCTCAGTGGTATACGATGGGCTAAATAAACCAATGAATATGAATTAAACAAATTGATATAGAATGAAAAGTGTATAATTGTATATGTATTTTTTAAAACGCAAATGTAATTATGGATTGAACAGAACAGGGTCTAAAAGTATATGACATTTATATGAAACACGAATTGATTTTCATATCAAGTATTTTTCTATGAAATGTTTTTAATAAATGTTTTATGATTTTATATAGCTCATAAGGCCTCACTAAGTCGTAGACTTAGCGTGTGATTATTTTCACACGCATGATCCACGAGCTTCGAGGAGTAAGTTGAATAAGAAAGGACATGACAACGTACTGGTGAGAATTATTAGATCAGAGAATAATTTGAATTTTATAAGTTTTAATTTGAAATGTTGTTGGTATGTACTAATAATTTTTAAATTGTAGATGCTCTGATATGTTTTGTAAATGTGTTTTCAATTTTTACAATAAATGTCAAATTTTAGTTAAATTCTCAAAGAGTCAAAGAGTTTAAAAGTTAATGTGACACCACAGATTCGTATCCGGGTCGGGTACGGGTCGGGGTGTTACATTTATTAGTATCATAACTTAGGTTGAGTCAAGTTTTCAAAATAGACCGACTGGTCGACTATAAAAAATGTTTGGTTTGTATATGCCAACAAAATAACAAGTATCTCTGATCTGATGTTGTAATGAGTATGATGTCCTTTCTAGTCTAGTTAAGTAATTATATATTAATAGATGTCAGATTACGAGGGCTCCCGAGGTAAAACATGATATGAAGTTCAGAAACATTCGATTGTAAGGAAGAAGTTGAGAACTGTTGGATTTAAAATTTATTTGAGAATAGAAAGTGATGGTTAAATGTTTTAGGTCACAAAAAAAATGATGAATAGTATATAAGTCTCAACCGAGAATTCAAGATAAATTCAGTTATGGATTAGACCTCTCCATTATTAAACTATAATAGATTGTTGTTCAAGGTTAATGGTTTAGAAAGATTCGGAAGGAGAGAATTTATAGGAAACAAGTGTGAATGATTAACTTCCGCGATAAGATGCAAAAACGAGTCGTATTGATAAAGATTTCTTGTTAAAGATTGACGAGTTTTCCAGTTAAAAGTATAAAAGCATTTCTTTATAAATTTGATCAAATATTAGAATTAGAAGAGATTAAGGTTAGTTTGGCGAAAAATTTTGAAGTTGAACTAGATTTCGTTGATATTTATGTGTTAGGGAACTGAATTCCCAATTATACCCGAAAGCCAACGACGGTTGTACTTTTCAATGATATTGGATTTGATAAAGATAAAGGAATGACATGAAGTATAGTATGGATAAATAGTAGAAAGTATAGTGTATGTATGAACAGTGTTTGAGTAGAAAGTTGAAAAGTTATTTTGAATTTGAAATCTTTTGGAATTATCTGATTATTTAAAAGAACCATAAAGAACTCTTACTAACCCTTCCCCACTAAGCAAGTTATTAGTAAAGGTGGCAACAATTATTTAGATTAGTAAGAAATAAGGAAATGTAAGGAAGGTAATAATAAGATCAATTGAAAATTTATAGTTTGTAAAAGTAAGTCGGAGAAATAAATGCAATGTAGCAGAGAATATTTGAAAATGATTATAAGTAGTACCAAAATTAAAACAAGTGGGTTTCGTTTGAAGTAGAGAAATTTATTTCGAAAGATAAATAAGGATTTAGAAATTTTTAGATTATAAGAAGCCAAGAATTAGAATAGCAAGTCCGGTCTAAGTGTAAATTTTGTAAACTGGAATTGAAAATTTGTCAGAAATTGTGCAAGTTAAAGTGGAAGATGTGTTTTACATGGTTAGATATGTATTTGAATTTAGTTATGATGGATCAAGTATAAAAATTATGAGTTTAAGGAATAATAAAGAATAAGATTCTTTATAAATGATTGTAGATTACCAAAGTTAAGAAGGTACAATAAATTTGGCAATAAGTACTGATTATAAGTTGTATGAAGATGTTTTTAGTATTGTTATGAGAAGGATATAAGAGTATGTAGAAAATGAGATAACTTATGTTACAAGGAAGTTTTGAATTAACAAGGAAATTTTTTTCTGAGTTATGAGTAAAAGTTAACAAATATTATACTTATTTAAAGATGATGGCAAAGTATTGGATTAACGACACTGGTGATAAAGAGGAGAAACTTGAAGTGTTGGTTACATTACCAAGTCAAAAATAAAATAAAGAGAAATGATATAACTTTCTAAGGATATTAAGAAGATTATAGAAATTCATATGCTATGTCCATTGGTTGTTGGAAGAAGAAGATAACACTAGGAATGTTAAGATAAAATTCCAATTTATTTTGTTAAAATAAAGGATGAATATATATATATATATATATATAAGTACATGTTCAGGATAAAACAGGAAATAAAGGAAAATGGATGAGTATAGGATATATTAAGGTAATAAAGATATAAGAAATTAAAGTGAATGGTTTGGAGCACTAAGTATGACAAGGATTTTTAAAGAGGTTTAGCTTATAAGCTTGATATGTTGAAAATAAGGTATTACATAAATTTGAAATGAAAGAAAACAATTTTCAGTTCTCAGTAGAAATGAGAAAAAGATTACCATGGATTTTGTAAATGGGTCACCTTTGACATGGAATAAAAGGACTCAATTTGGGGTATTGGTAGATCATTTAGCAAAGACCACACATTTCATTCTTGTTTGAAAGGATTTTTCAATGGATAAGTATGCGGAACTATACATCAAGGAGATAGTAGACTTCATGGAGTGCCAATTTTAATTGTGTCTGATGAGACATAAGGTTTACTTCAAGGTTTTGAAATTATTTGAGCAAGACCTTCAAAACTCGATTTAAATTTAGTATTAATTTCCATCCTCAGATAGATGGTTGGTCCGATCAAGATATTCATATTTTAAAAGTTATGTTAAGGCATGTGTGATCGAGTTTAAAGGACCAGGAGAAAATTTGTATGCTAAATTGACCAAACATAAGTGTGGATTTTCTAAGGTTATATTCCTTGGCCATGTGACTCAGCTAAGAGGATAATGTTATGTATATTAATGAAACTTGAGATATAGTTGAATAAAATTACAAGGATTGATAATAATATAGTAAATGATTGTATTTTCTCTGACTAAGTTATTGAGGACATACATATTACTTAATTGGATGGGTAAGTGTCAAGAAATGTTAAGAGGTTACAAAGTATATTGACATAAATTCCAAGTTTGTATGATTAGAATTTGGAAAAGATTATGTTAGTCATATCAATGTGCATTATAATTATAGGATGTGTGTTTGTATAAGAAGAAAAAGTTTTAGTTACGTTGTTAAGCTCATCTCTTTGTACAGTGAAAATTCGAGGATAAATTTTCTTAAGGGGGAGATTTGTAACACCCCAAACATCAGGTTAGTGATTGAAATGTAAGGAGTTAAAATTTGGTGGTTTAAATTGAATAAATTGAAAAGTTTAAGGACTAATTTTGGAAATTTTGTTTAGGACTTGATATCAAAGATGGGTTATTAGAAGGAAATTATGGTCTTTTTAAAGGAAATGAATTTTATATTCTTTTTTAAGGGATATAAAACATGTGGAATAAGGGACGAGAAGGAAAAATCTGGAATTCTGGGTTATCTTCTCTTCTTATTTCTCTAGTCGTGAACCTTCATTTCCTAAGGTAAGTTTCTTTCAAGTTGGTTATTTCTTTAAATTGTGGGTTAGTTTTGAAGTTTTGAGTGTCATATAAGATTAAAGAAGCTAAAAGTTGAAGAGAAACTAAGAGATTAGTGAATTATATTAATGGATTAGTAAAATGGGGTTTTAAGGGATTTGATGATATGGTTTAGTATTTGGATTTCTAATGATAAATTTGAATTGGCAAGGGTCTAATTAAGAAGTTAGAAGTATTAGAAAAGATTAGGAACATGTTTGAATAATTGGTGTGATTTTATGTTCTAAGTGTTCTAAGGAGAATTTAGAGTTTAAGAAGATAAATGGACATAAGTTGTGTGGAATAAGTGTTATGGAGTTTTAGGTCTTGAATAAAGCTAAGGATAAGATATTTAAGTGAGTTTGGAGTAAAATTCAAAATGGATTATGTGAAATCTGGGTAAGAGTATCGGTATTGAAAGGACAATACCGATACTATAAGGGTAAATTGCTGGAAAAATAGATGGATTGGATAATCAATATCGATACTGATTTAAAGAGTATCGATACTGATGTGGAGTTATCGATACCAAAAAGAAGGTATCGATTCCGTAATCGAAAATGGAATTCCATAATGCTGAAATGATATCGATACTAAAGAGGGTATCGATACCTAGAAGAGAAGTATCGGCACTGTAGGAGGAGTACCGATACTATTCAGTCTGAAATATTAAATTAAGTGTTTCGTTTCGATGATGTAAGTACTAAGTGATTATTTGTTAATAGAAAGTTTGTATTGATCTTGGACATATTGATGTGTAGATTTGGATCGAAAGAGTACTGATCGAAATGATATAGGAAAGAGATTGACCAAAAGTTAAAAGGAATTGCTTAGGACTTATCTGAGGCAAAGGTGAGTGCATTTTACTATACTTTTAAATATAATAGGGGGAAGACTCGCGATGAGCCAATCTCAAATGTTTTGAAGGAAAATGATTTGAATTTTACTGTGAAACACTTTTATCATGCTTTGATAAATAAATTGTGAATAATTTGGTTTGTGAAGGGTCAAATCTTGAAAGTTTGTTAATGTAAATGATTTGAATTATGATATGATCTTTTCTGATATTTTGATATATTTTTGTTTATGAAATTTAACATGAATTGACATATGGATTTAAATTTAATACTATTTGATATACTATGTAAAGGTTTTTATACTGAAATGATATATGATATGTTATATGAAATTTAAGTGAAAATGTTCCACGTGAAAATACCTATGTGAATGTGCTCTACATGAATAAGACACACTTTGAATAATGAAATGAAAGATAATTATATGGAAAAAACCCAAAGTATATTTATGAGAATTAGGGGTATAGTTGGCATGCCAAGAGTCGAGGGTTCTACGTAGTCATTCGAGACAAATCTATGTGGTCATTCGGGTCAATTCTACGTGGTCTTTCGGGAAAAATCTAAGTGGTCGTTCGTGACAAATTCTACGCGGTCTTTCGGGCCAAATTCTACATGACACTTCGATGCAATTTATATGAGTAGTGGTGACTGCATTAGTGCACAACCTCTTTGTGCTCACATACCTTGATTTCTCAATAGTATACGATGGGCTAAATAAACCAATTAATATGAATTAAACAAATTGATATAGAATGAAAAGTGTATAATTGTATATGTATTTTTTAAAATGCAAATGTATTTGGATTGAACAGGGTCTAAAAGTATATGACATTTATATGAAACGTGAATTGATTTTCATATTAAATATTTTTCTATGAAATGTTTTAAATAAATGTTTTATGATTTTATATAGCTCATAAGACATTACTAAGTCATAGATTTAGCGTGTGATTGTTTTCACACGTAGGATCCACGAGCATCGAGGAGTAAGTTGAATAAGCAAGGGCAGGACAACGTACTAGTGAGAATTATTAGATCAAAGAATAATTTGAATTGTATAAGTTTTGATTTGAAATGTTGTTGGCATGTACTAATAATGTTTTAAATTGTAGATGCTCTGATATGTTTTGTAAATATATTTTCATTTTTTACAATAAAAGTCAAATTTTAGTTAAATTCTCAAAGAGTCAAAGAGTTTAAAAGTCAATGTGACACATCAGATTCGTATTCGGGTCGAGTACGGATCGAGGTGTTACATAAGATGTCAACTTGATCTGTTGACCCATGGTGATATGTATATAATCTCTATCAGCTTTTGTTATTAGTAGAGGTAATTAAATGTAAGTTTTTTTTCTTGAGGGTTCCAAGTAATAGATTATTTTATATAATCATTTACTTGTGATCAATGTTTATATTTCGAAGAAGAGTTATGCACTGCGTTTTTTTTTAATTTCTAAGAAACGGTTTTATATTATGGACAAAATTATTCTTTAATCATTTAACAATCATGAACTCTAAACTTATATATCATAATTTAATATATTGGTAATATTTAGGAAATATTTGATCCTTGAATAATAAATTTAAAAATAATTTTCAATTGAGTAATATTTAAATCGCACGCAGGGAAGATACATTTGTTGTAACAATTGTTATTGATTAAGTATAATATTTCACATAACCCTAATACATAACCATAATATACTCACATTGCATTAAAAGAGTTCTTCTTCTACATACTTAAAGGAGTTAAAAACAATTAATCTATTTATAAAATCGAAGCGGTTTTAATTGTAAAAGATGTTTAATATAAGAAATCTTTATTACAAGAAACGCTTTACACAAAGACTGTCAGATTAATAAAAGACGCTTTTTATAAAATGTACACTTGTCATATACACGATAAACGATTTCTAAAAATCACTTTGATTAAATAAATATCATTTTAAAAATATCTCTAATAAGCATCATAAAAGTGATTAATTATTTTCTAGGTGATATTTAAGTAAATAAACTAATTTCCAATACATTCATTAATTTTATAATTGTATTTAACTTGATTAGACTAATGATGATTCATTCACGCATTTTATTAAAAATAAACAAATTTCTAGTTAGTCAAAACTAAGAAGAGCCATTTTTTTTTATTTAGTGCGGTGCTGACCCACAATATAATATCTAGTTCGGCCTATATCCGCAATTTGACCCACTTTTCTCAGGGTATTTCCGTCTAATCACTTTCCCAATTCAAAGGGTAGAACAGTTATAGGGTAAATTAAAGATTTCATCACTTAATTTTACTCTCTTCTATTTCAATCACTTAACTTTAAAAATTTTCAATTTCATTGCTAAACTTAATACATTAGATTTTTTGTCACTCTACCGTTAAATAATTAACGGCATTAAAATGATGTCATTTAAAAAAATAATTTTTTTTTCAAAAATTACGTCATTTCATATTTATATAACAACTCATTTATAATGCTAGAGAAAACGGTTGAGTGTAAAAAAAATCTCAATGTATAAATTTAGTGATAAAAGTGAAAATATGTAAAGTGTAGTGATTAAAATAAGAGAGAGTGTAAAATTAAGTTACCATATTTGTAAAGTAGCAACACTTATATTTCCTCCTAAAATATAACTATTCTTCTAGTTGTCAATGTCAATGCAATGGAGTTCACCTACTCCGTCTTTAAAATCATTCAATTTTCTCATCTTCCATTTCATCTTCTTCTCCAGAATCCTCTTCATTTTTGTTTGATTAGAAATGGAAACAAAAAAAAAAAAACCCAGAATCAAAACAATTTGTAAAGAAGCGTTAAGTGGTTCAGTTTTTGCATTTGAAGCTCAGTTCTTGAAATAAAGAAGAGTCGATTGTTGCAGCCATTGAAGAACACAGAACTTTAGAGGTAAGCTCATAAATATTCTCAACTGAACCAACCCCATTTTCTTTTTTGTTGAAAGAAAAAGACATTTCCCCATCTTACAATGCATTGACCTTTATTTGTATTAGCATTTATTGAGATTAGATGGGCTTCCCAACGCCCTCAATTGCTCTGCTTTAACTCCCCTCAATTGCTCTGCTTTAACTCCCCTCAATTGCTCCTCTCTCTTTTTTTATTTACTTTTTGCTTCCTTTCTCTTATTCAAGCTTCTTTTACAGGAAGCTGATATTGCTCTGTTCTGTTCTTTGAGAATCGAATATGGTACCGTTCCATGCAAAATTACCCTTCTCAATAGCCATAACATTTCTTTTAGTTATCTGCTTAGCGAACTCAGTTAACTCGGAGAATAACAAGTGCCAAGGCTCCTGCGTGACCAGTAATTTCTCGACACCACTACCCTTTCCATTCGGATTCTCACCGGGATGCCCCATCCAATTCAACTGTACCCCAACTGGTGTCCGGATTGGAGAATTCGGTGTCCTCAACATAACTTCCGAGGCCATCATCATCGACCTTCCCGCCAAATGCAACCGACCGCTTGCTTCAATCTCCGTTCTCTTTGATGGAAACTACGCGCTTTCCGTGGATAACAGTCTTCTGCTCCAAAACTGTTCCGAGCCCTTACCATCTCCTTGTGAAATAAGGCCAATGTTTTTAGAAAGATCATTTAGAGTTAACCCGTGCGTTGCCAGGAGTGATAACATAAGCTGTTTTAGCGGCGGTGGAAGCGACGTTCGTCGGCTGTTGAGTTTTGAGGAAGTCAATAACACGCAGTGCCGATTCTTGTTTTCCTCCGCTTCCATTGTTGTTGACTCTGCAAGGAACTCAGCGGTTTCTTTGGATTTGGAACGTGTTAACTTGGAATGGTGGGTTAAAGACTGTAATTGCGATCCGAATGCTAACAGAACGGATGTTAAGAATGGTAACAATACGGTGGGGTGCAGGTGCCTTTGCAACGAAGGGTTTGAAGGAGATGGATTCAAAGATGGCGGCGGTTGCCGGAGAGGTTTGTCAACGCTTTCTAGTCAAATATTTTGTTTTTACTTATTTTATTTGTTTTGTTTATTTCCCTCGTGTTCATGACTGGTTTAAATGAATTGCTTTCTTTTTGCTTGTTTGACTTGGATTTTAGATTATTTTAGACGGAAATTATTATGGGATTATTGACTAGTATCTCTTAGAAATGGTAGCTTCAGCATTTCAACTTTAACTAGATTGAAAAAAAAAATGGTGTATACGGACCATGAATGTAGAACTGCTAGGATTGTAGTGAAATCAAATACAATTTGATGACGGACGTTTTACGTTAGGGTTACGAACTTAGGTAGTTTTATTAGAAATTCAAGCGTTGCAAAAGTAGATCATCGATAAAAAAAATACATAAATTATATGAGAATTTGAAATGTCCGGGTGTACGATCACACCCAACACTCTTTCGATCCATCCTTTAGTTTGATGTTTTTGGATTTTTAGCTTATCAACTTTTAGTGTTAAATGAACCAACATGAGGAGTTTTTGCATGTCAGTTGCATCTTCAAAGTGGGGTACGGGGGGTTTGGTTGTAAAGTAATTTTCGTTTGTTCATTTCTTATTTAGTGGTTGAATTGCACCAAAAAGGAAGCATTTCACTAGTCATGAACAATAGGCCACAATAGTGGTTAAATTTGGCAGTGAAAGTCATTGAATTGAACTGTTTTCCCATCTCTTTTGAGTTGTTCACAATCCATATCTAAGCATCTTTTATAAAGGTGCCATCTTCAAGAAAGGCAAGAATGAAGTTGCATGGTCAATGTCAACAAAGAACAAAGCGTAGTTGACTTGGCAAACTGAAGGAGTTATCCATTCTTGGGCACAATATACTGTTATATGTTTGACTTTTCTCCCTTGAGGCATGCATAAAAGTAGAATGCACTAAAATGTTGCAGATAGAATTGGATATAACAAATTACAATTCATAGCTTCTAAAATATATTGGTCAATGATTTAAGAAGTATGGCTGAAACTTAACATCTCCTTTGGTATACCAACCCGCTAGAAGGATCTTCCTATCAATTTTGCACTATTTTTGTGGACATATTTTAGCTGTAAATACAGGGTTAAATCTTTCAGTTACATTTATTAAGAACCACCTTGATTCTGATTGGAACAGTGTTTCTGCTGAAAGGAAATCTACTTGTCTGCTGTAAGGTTGACATTTGCATATTTATCAGTTCTACGCCTATAGTTTTTGACAATGAATTTATGTTGAGAAAGATCGTGACACATACAAAGCTAAATTTTTTATCAAATTATATTGTCATGAGAGTTGAATACGAATTTGCTACTAGCATGTGAAATGTCTTGAAAGCATTGTATTTTGTTCTGATGGTATTTAATTCTATAACTTGTAATTTTGTAATTGAATAAATTCACTAACACCGCTTCCTTTTCCTGATGGTTCATTTTTCAGTGTCTCACTGCAAGGCTTCAAAATACAGTTCTGGCAAATGCTGGGGACCTGCAAGAGTCGGTGTTCTGGTTGGAGGTAACTGGGAAGCAAATTATAATAGTTGTTTTGGAGTGTTGTTTTCATCATCCTTGCTATAGCATCTGTATTTTCTTTAAGTAACGGATGAACCATGCTGTTTTATTGTTAGGGCTTGCTGGTGGAGTTTTACTAGTAGGTGCTGTGGCTCTTGTATGTTTCTATTTGCGACAACGTTCTAATTCCATCAACAAACAAATGAGTGCAAAGCGTCTTCTGTCAGAAGCTGCAGGCAACTCGAGTGTTCCTTGCTATGCCTATAGAGATATTGAAAGAGCTACTAATGGCTTCAGTGATACACAGAGACTGGGGACTGGAGCCTATGGTACAGTTTATGCAGGAAAACTCCAGAATGATGACTGGGTTGCCATAAAAAGGTTCAGATATAGAGATCCTGATAGTATTGACCAAGTAATGAATGAAATTAAGCTCCTCTCCTCTGTCAGTCACCCGAATCTTGTCCGCCTCATAGGTTGCTGCATAGAGGATGGTGAACCTATCCTGGTATATGAGTTTATGCCTAATGGAACCTTATCTCAGCATCTACAAAGAGAGAGGGGCCAAGGACTTCCATGGACCATAAGGCTCACCATAGCTGCTGAAACTGCCAAGGCTATTGCCTATCTTCACTCGGTGAATCCGCCTATTTTTCACCGAGATATAAAATCTAGCAATATTCTCTTGGATTACAACTACAGATCCAAGGTGGCTGATTTTGGTCTTTCCAGGCTTGGGATGACGGAATCATCCCATATCTCCACTGCCCCTCAAGGAACTCCAGGGTATCTTGATCCACAATACCACCAATACTTCCATCTTTCGGATAAAAGTGACGTATACAGTTTTGGGGTTGTTCTTGTGGAGATAATAACTGCATTGAAAGTGGTCGACTTCTCGCGTGGTCATAGTGAGGTAAACTTGGCTGCACTTGCTAATGATAGGATAGGAAGAGGCTGCGTGGATGAGATAATTGATCCGTACCTCGATCCACATAGGGATGCTTGGACACTTTCATCAATTCATAATGTGGCTGAGCTAGCATTTAGATGCCTTGCTTCTCATCGGGACATGAGGCCCACCATGAGCGAAGTTGCCGAAGAGCTGGAACAAATCAGGCTCAGCGCTTGGGTTCCGGGCATGTGCATTGAATCACCAACAGCTTCTTCCTCGGATGAGGAAAGTGAGAAATCTTTTAGTAAGTCAACGAAGAAGTCTGACATAGGAAGTCGGAGAGTGGTGATTGTGAAGCAAAGGGAAGGAGAGTGTTTAACTACTTCGTTAGATGAAGTAAAAAATAGATCTCCTATATCAGTACAAGATCATTGGTCAAGTGTACAAAGCTCACCTTCAACGAACAGCTTGTTGGGTAATTCATCTCGGCGAGAATGAGACCTAAACCAGAACTGTTTTGTGAATACTCTAGTCCCATTCAATCCTATAAAATTTTTCTTTTCACAAAATGCTTTTTAATGTTTAAACCTGTAAGTGTTGTACTTGGATTAGTAAAGTGATTACTCGTTTTGTTTGAAAGATTGTTATGTTCCTCAAGGGCACTCCTATCAGCCTACTCTTTATCATCTTAAAATACCATCAACAAGCTTCTATGATACCAGCAAGCGTGTTTTGATGAGTGCAAGTGCCGCAGAAACGACCTCAATAAAAAAACTGCAATTGAACCATAACTCAGCAAAGGAGACGGCAGCAGTTGCTGGGTTTAGGTAATGCATAACTAGTAATGTATCCAATATGTAATTACAGTATATCAATACCAATAGATCATATGAAAGTGAGACAGTCTCATGCTTCAGGATTGGGTCATGTAAATGCATTTACGATTTGATGCTATCGTTAAAATTTTAAGGGTAAATTACAAATTTTGAAACTGAATTTTACTCTCTTATTTTATTTATTGTACATTATTTTTTTAATTTAATAATTAAGTTTTATACATTGAGTTTTTTTTGTCACTCTGTTGTAACTTTCTAATAGAGTTACGACGTGGCTGGATTAAAAGATTTTTTAGTCCGTAGAGGTGAAAAAAAGGGTTATTATCTCTCTGGATCTCATCTTCTTCTTCGCTCTCTTACCTCTCCATCTCCCACTCTACTTTCGACTCCTTTTCTTATCTGTCTCTGTAAGCTTTGAACCAAGTCGAGCTAATCCAGTCTTAAGTTTCTCATAGGTGATCGTGCCACTGTTATTGGTGTTGAATGTTGCAAGCATTTGCTTCAGACCCTGGATTTCGAAGCCTATAAATGCATCCAACAAGCTTACTCATTCTCTTAAGAAAAAAAGGAACAAGAAAACAGATTACAGGTTGCCTTCTGTATGCATTGAAGATGTTGGGGATGCAAAAAATGAGAGTTCTGTCATTGAATTACATCAAAAACCCTTTCACAAGGATTTGTTGCCCCATAGGCATGATGATTATCATACTTTGTTAAGGTCAGTTAGTGCTTTCAATTCCAAATATTTGTTTAATGCATCACACTGTATATGCTGATGCGACATTCAATTTATTGATTCTTGAAAGCTAGAGAGTTTAACATTGATAAAACAATCCAGATTGGGAAGAAATGCTTAAATGGGAGGAAGGAGTTTAGAACAGACACCATTTTTAGGCCAGAAATGTAAGCTTTGTTGCATCTCTTTCAAGACTTTCATTGTATGTTAACTGAATCATTAAATGCCTAGCTGGATAAAACTGCACCTTAGAGATTATGTTGATTTTATGATTATACAACACAATATGCAAGAGTTGTTATTATCTTTTCATGGATATTATTATCACTGCAAGTTGACCCTTTTTTCTAATCAATTAATATTTAGAATTTCTAGTTTGAAAACTTGGAAGAAGTATTGCAATACTACCCTCCAAGGGTACCATGGAATCTACACAAGGAAAGCATACCTGTTTACATTGAGCTGCTAGGAAAAGCCCATCCAAATAGGTTTATGCGTATCATATATAAAGCATCATGTGCAAGAGTTTGAGAGACTTCTCTTGGAGAAGTTTCATGCTTGTTCGATTGTAGAAAAGAGACAAATTTACTCAACTACTACTATATTAGATGTGCAAGGACTGATATTCGACTCTTTTGACATTTTTTATTGAATTGAAGATTTGATAGCACTACATATAGCAATATGACAGAACTGAAAACAGAAGCTGTAATTTAGACCCTGCATAAATGAAAGAAAGAAACAAACATTTGCTTCAAACTCTTTTTTCAGACCACCGTGTCCATGTTCACGACCATGGTCTTGAAGGGTTTTGGTGATGTACATACAGAGTGAAGTGCAGGTTTACGTACTGGAGGAGTGAAGTTTGGTAAAGAATAACGATCATTGTCGTTGAAGCCGAAATGAGTGAGGATGGGTGCTAGGTTGGTGAGCAGGAAATGGGTGATGGAAATCAAGACAAATGGGTGCGAAAGATATAAATGGATGGTGGAGGATGCCATATCGTGTAACAAAAAAAAAAGTCTAATGTATAAAGTTTAATTATTAAATTGAAAAAAATTTAAAATATAATGAGTAAAATAAGAGAAAGAGTAAAGTTTAGTTACTAAATATGTAATTCATCCAAATTTTAAACATTTCCAAGCTTTCTATTTCTGTGGGTGCACGGCACTAGTTGGTTCATTAGTGTTTTAAATGGGTGCTAATTAGAGAGATCACAGCACTGAAACTTAAACTGTACACTTTATCTATTGGTAGTTTTGACATGGTCTGTATTCATGATAAAATATAGTAATTAAAGTAGCAAAAATTATCAATTTATCTTATAGGCTTTGTTACCGCCTGCGAACATACAATTTGTACGAATTTTAAGAATCGAACATAAGACTCGTATGCATCTCTAGATATGCGAAATGTATCTCGCGAACTACCAACAACGACTACGTGTCTATTATTTATTATCCTGTAAACACTTTCACATATTGTTAGCAGCGACCATGTGTTGATATATATAATCTCTTTTAATGACAAACTACTCTAAATTATCACTTCTTAAGACGTCCAATCAACACCTACACCACGACATCGTCCAATCGGCACCTCTCCAAGACATTATAAATTGTCATACAACAAAGAGTAAGGGTATGTACAAATCTCTTAACCTATTGGCAATATATACTCTATAGACACGGTTATTCGAATTTAAGATCTCTAATAAAAATAATTTTTTTTTATCATTGAGGTTATTCAAGAGTTGAGGGGAGTATTTATTTTTAAAGATAAGGAAACATGAATAGGAGGAAGAGACGGCTTTGAATATATTTGGGGGAGGTTAAAGCATTGAAGATTCTTTGCTTTATAACAAATGGAAATTAAAGCAAAATTTGCAGAGGCAGTTTAGTATTTACTGTTACCTAAGCTTCCTCTTGTGAAAACAGAGCTTATTAAATGTGTTTTTTAAGTGTTGATACATGCAGATTCATCAGAACAAATTTTTGTGATGAAATTAGAATAACGGCTTAGTGTAAACTTTAGGTGTTGAAAGAATTTTTTGTTAAAAAATAGTATTTAACGTTTTTGCCGTAACACTTTTAGATGACTAACATTTCTAATGTTAACTTTTAAGTGCATACATCGTAACACCGTTAAAAAAATCTATTAAATGACATGTGGCACGTTTATATTTATTTGAATTTTTTATTTTTTAATAAAAATAAAAAATATTATTAAAAAACAATTTTTTTTAAAAATCACCCTATTCTCCCTGTCGTATCCCTCCCTGAGCAAACCCCTCTCCCAGGCCCCAGTCTCCCCTTTCCTCCTCCCTTATTAATACCCAATTAAAACCCTACCTATTAAATTTAAGGTTAGAGATTTAAGATCTCTACCCATTAAACTAAGGTTAGAGATTTGGGTGTTTGTGTATTTAGAAGGTTGGAATGACGATAAAAACAATGGTCAGTCAATGGGTGGGTAGTGACAGAGACGATGGCTAGAAATGACATGTGATTAGGGGTGAGCAAAACTCGACTCGAAAAATCAATTTTTTCAATTTCGAGTTATTGAGTCAACTCGAATTATCAATTCGATTTTCGAGTTCGAGTCGAAACTTTGAGTTACTCAAAAAATCGAAAAATTTGACTAAGTATTTTGACAGTTTTACGATTTAGTCTTTGATTTCATTATTCCTTCAATTTCTCCTTCATTTTAAGTCATTTTTTACGAAATTTGAACTGTATGCTCCTAAACCATTGTAGAATACATATGTACTTTCAATTTCTCTTTTTGATAACAAGTTTTCTATTTTTCAATTTAACCACTCAATTTTTCATAATTTCCTTATTTCTTCAATTCATCGTGCATTTTAAGTTCGTTTTTCACCCAATTTGAGCCACATGTTCATATACTATCATAAAATACCTATCTAACTTCAATTCTTATTTTTTTTACTAAAAATGAAATCTCTTTTTTATTTAGACCCTGATCATGTGTAAATATGTGTGTTGTGACACACAAATCTGTGCAAGTATACACAATCGATGCAAGTAATATATAGTAGTAAGTGAGTTATCGTCTCCACAGGGATTGGGGGGAATCTTTAAAGATTGCTACGGCTAGAACTAGGTGTCACTAACTAATCCTAAGTTTCTTGTCTAATGGTATTCATAAAGGAAAACTAAGCAGTAGCAAATTGTATGAACAGATGGAAAAAGTATATCGAGGCAAGAAAAGTGTGAAGTGAAGTGAGCATAAAAGTTTTGTCGAGGTAAGAAAAATATGCAATAGTAAACAAATAAAAGGTTCTAAGGATAAAAATATTTGAGTTCTGAATATAGACTGAAAACCTCACGCAATCAGACTTCTAACGGAGCATTTGGGTTAGATTTGCTACGGCGAGAAATTAATCTATGTCTAGGGCGATCTAGTATGCTATGATTATACTTCCCGACAGGATTTACTGAAGTGTTCCAAGAGTATCTCTAACATTGAACCTAATAAACTATTGCTACGATAATACTACTCAGCGTAAACTCCAGCCCTTGGTTTGTCAAAATGTTGCTACGACAATACTCCTCAGCGTAAATAGTAGCGCTAGCCTATCTACTCAAGCATTTATCCTCCTTAGTCACATGAAATCCTCTCCTTATTTCTAAGGCGGATTCGAACCTCACCATTTTGGATCAGTTCTCTTGTTCACATAGATCTAACCTAACTATCTCGCTAGTAGGTATCAACTCCTAGAAAAATGGATATCTTTTGAAAGCTCTTACAAAGACTAGGAATATTTTGCCAAGGCACCAGACAATCTTTCAAAAGCTCTTACAATGTCAAGGAAAAAGATTAACACAGTGAACAAAACAACATTTAACGAAAACATACTTAATCATTCATTAACAATAAAATAAAATATCATCCAAGCATTTCCAACACAAATAAAAAAAAATTTATGGTGAGGCTAGCATCATCCTAAAAATATTCATTAAGTACAAGCCCTTAAAATATAAGAAATGAAGAGTAAGAGGAAGAAAAACTCCCAGAACAAAGCTCTCCAGTGACATTAGACCACCACCATAACTACTCTAGCGAGCTAGCCTCTCTCAGGGGCCTAGCCGCTGCTCCGGCGAAGCCTGTCTCTGGAGGGCACCAAGGACGAACGAGAGGAGGAACTGGTGTAAAGAAGTGCTGTAGCTATTTTTATCTAAGCATTTCTTTTAGGGCATATCTCTCTCTTCTCCTTTGGAGGATATAATGTGCTATTTATAGTGGGAATTTCTAGGGTTTAGATCCCTTGAAATTCTCACAACTACCATTGAATTCATATCTATTGTGTGAATAAAATGGAAGCTGACAGTAGTCCCAAATCCTTAGCAGGGGCAGGGGTTCATGTGAGGTGCATTGGACAGTTGGCCACGTGACATCAGTAATTTTTTCTCGTACTACATCAGACGTACAAGATAAAACTTATTGTGGTAAAAATTATTCCTCATAGTCATCGTCTTTAGTTCCTTTGGCACTGGTATAGAATTTGTCTCGGCAAATAAATTCTTCCTCGGTCATTTCCTATCATCTGTATCATCACAACCAATACACAACCCTTCTCAACAGCAGTATTAGTTTAATCAAATAAACTTTGCCGCGACAAAAACTTATCCACCACATGCAACAATGTCCTAAATACAACTATATGCAACTTAAATGCTATGTCAATGGTTTTTAGACAATCAAGAACTTAAGTAAATTGACCTAAAATATAGTCTTTTTAAGGAGTTATCACACCCCCAAACTTAAGTTATTGCTTGTCCTCAACCAATGGATGATGACTAGTAGAAAAATAAAGTGTCAATGTAAAGTATAAATTAGGACAGTTAAATGGTTTAAAATTTCATCCATCAACAACAAGTTTGGCCTCAACATGCTAGACTAACCGAGAAGTCAAGTACCTTTTCCTAGATTAAGATCTTTTGTCAGTGTGTGTGCGTGATTGTATCTAGTCTATGTTTAACGAATTTATAAAACTCTTCAATAAGTTCTTTTGGTTTGCTAAGACATAAAATTTTTCATTAAGTATAGCATCATTCTTGTTCATTTAATTTCAGAAAATTTAATTAATTTAATTTTTTAACATCGCTACGAGGGGAGTCAGCCCATCACACCTACCATCTGACACTCTAGGTGAAAGAGAGCATACGTTCCACTCCCGAGCTAGTCAGGTAGAGTCATCCTGTGACTACTTTTATTTACTCATGTGCCAAGGATACCATTTATTCAAGTAAGGTTTACAAATAATGCCAATGCACAGAGGAGTGTCCCTTTACAGTTATGCCGAGGCATTTATTTATAACTTAACATAATTCATAGCACTAATGAGTTCAATTTAATCTTTTCAATCATTTTATGCCAAGGCGCGCAAAAGTTCTAACCTAAAAATTTTCTAAGTACATTAAGCATAGAAAACATACAATCTTGTTAAAAGAGTCACAAAGAATCTAGTCCTAAGGTTGGCTCTGTAACACCCACGGCCTGATGTGGGTGACCCGATCCGATCCGATCCGGGGTGTCACATTAGAGCCACCGGAGCGACCCCCGTAAAAATCTCAAAAAATTAATTTTTTTGTTAAAACGCTTAAAATCATAAAACAATTTATAAATACAAAAGTAGAATTTAACAACATTCATAAAATAAAACATATTTCATACTCGTATATAAAACTAAATACAACCTACATGCCCCATAATCACATGCTCCGTACTCTACAAGCAACGCCGGTGGAACTCATTTACTGATGTCGATAGAAACACTGGTTTGATTCATTTAACCTGAAATAGTGAGTCAAAGAGTGAGCTTTTGGGAAGCTCAGTAATACAAAACTACCAATTGATGCTACAAGACATGCATATAAATGAAAAAAACATAACATTTTCTTGTGGATTCAGATGTCTATAGGTTTTCGTGATGAGCTGTGGTTCCACTGGTATTTCCTTCGAGTAAAAGTCACGAATATTTCAGTTCATAGGAAACATTCAGAGTGCCATGTTTTCTTGAAATTGGAATAGAGTGTCTAGTGTGTTCCAACCAAAACCAGTGAAAAAATATAGATCTTTTTAAAATAGTAACTGTTTAAAACATGTTTTTAAAACCATATTAGAATCCTCCAAACGAACACCGTTATGTAGTACCCCAGAACTACATCCATAAGGGCTTACCCTGAGCACACAACAAAGGGATCCACCATAAGGGAATGTATTAGGGCCCGAGAGTCTACCTAAGAAGGTTACTTGGGGCCACGGGGACTACCTAAGAAAGATCTCGGGGCCTCGGAGCCTACCCAAGAAAGATCTCGGGGCCTCGGAGCCTACCCAAGAAAGATCTCGGGGCCTCGGAGCCTACCCAAGGGCCACCTTAGGTCCGTAAGGATTTACCAGCTGGATCAGGCCTAAACCTCCATACTCCAGAATTCTACCCATATAAAATCCAGTAAAAATCAGTTTTAATAGTAAATCGTAATATATGGATCGTAATCCAATAAAATATCGTAAACATTACAATAAAATAAACAATGAAATAAACCATATACTTGCCCTCCACTCGTACACCATATGTAGTCCCGTGATTAACCTAAGGGAGTGCCTTGGGGCCTGAGAGCCTACCCAAGAAAGTTTTCTGGGGCCTCAGAGTCTACTCAATGATCATCTTAGGCCCGTAATGATTTACCAGCTTGATCAGAACAGAACCTTCAGTATACCCAGATAATGTCCCAATAAAACAGTTCAAGTAGTAACCAGTGAAAACAGAAAACCATAGTTCATAAACCAGTAAATTCCATTATTCCATAAATCAGGAACAATCATATTTTTTTAGTGAAAACCGTAATCAGAAAACACATACAATGTAGCCATGTTTAATAAGCGAGTAAATCAATAATTTCGGTGAAACGTATTTCAAAACATATAAGACGACCATGTAGTACATGAGAAAACACTAGAAGATCCAAGTATTTTTCAGAGGCACTCAGTAGTTATCAGGAATAGAAAACATGAAACTTATGCAATTTGATCGGATTCTAGGAACGGGGTCCATATGAAAGGGATCAATTACTAATAGATCTATCAGACCATTAAAATTGATACCTTAGGACCCCTTTTTTAATCAGGTGTATTCAGGAAGGTGTTTAGGAACCTTTATATCAAAATAGTTCTAGATTCAGATTTAATAAGAGCGATTCAATTACTCAACAATAAGGGGTATTCAATATTATGTATTGAATTAATAGGATTTTGAGACCAATTGAACCAGCGATCCTAACACCGCAATACTTGTCAATCATTCAGACTGTGCTACTTCATTATTATTATTCACTTCTTATTACTGACTGCACTAGTAGATCTGATCAATATTAGAATCATCCTTGATCAGTTCTTGAGGAGACGAATATGTGTTTCAGTGGTATTTAATTTTTTTGTATTACAACGATATCAAAAAATGTCGACATGCTTGATTTGGGGTTGAAAACCCTTGAGGGCGGTACAACATATAAGTTCATTAGTGTTTCCATACTTATCTGAGTCATTCACTTAATTCTAGGTCTTTGAAGGTACTTAGGTCATTTAGTTGCTAAGTCTATTCTGATCATTTTGGAGTTTCTATAGTAATTAAATCATTTCATGAAATTCAGACGTGTAAAGTACATTCGATAATTCCAAGGTTCAAGTGGATCAAAATATAAGTTCTTAGGTCATCTCCTTTATCATAACCATCCATAGTCCTTTTTACACTTTAAGCGTATCATCGTCATTCCACTCAACTCTGTCAGTGACATTACTTCTGATATATTAGGTTTGAATGTATTCTAGTTCCTTTAGTGTTCAGGGTATTTTGTTCCTTTGATCATTGGAGGTTATTTTAGTTATTACGAAGCTCGAGGACATTTTAGTAATTCCTTTCAATTCAATCATATGCAATTTTTGTGATAATTGGTAAAATATGTCCTTTCGGAGTTATTTCACCATCCGAGGAAGTCTTGGTCTTTTACACTATAAGGGCATTTTCGTATTTTTTTCCCTTAGGGCTATTTTAGGTAATTTCTTATCCAAATTATTCTGGTATTTAACCTTTAAAGAAATTTATCAAAATTTATAGATCTTGAAACCAATTCATTTATTATTAAATCACTAAACTTATAATTATTTCTGATTGATCTTTCAGTTTCTCTTTTTTGAGTCGTCTGAGTCTTATAATGTGTTCTGGCTTTATTCCAATTTATGTGTGAGTCCAATGATAGTTAAATACATCTAATGGACCAATAATTTCCATTCATGTATTTACCATCTATCAATGAGTTCAAAAAAACATACAAAAGGTAGTAGAGTATTACCTCGATTTTCATGTCATATCGATTGACCATTTAAAATTTATTCAATCACCCTCGGACCTTAATTCAATGTCCAACAATTCCTCGGATATAAAGCAATCAAATTTACGTCAGAAACATAACTTAATTGAGAAACTAATTTGAATCCAAAGATAAACCATTGAAAAATGGCTTATCGAGTGTGAATTTGGCAAAATGGATTTTAGAATCGAAGTCAGGATATTGAAAAACATAAAAAAGACTTTTTTGAAAAAGTTGATTTTTAGGTCATAGTCAACGGGTTGACTTTGACGAGTTAACTTAGACGAGTTGACTCAGTCCGATTTGACTCGATCGGGTCAAACAGACTCGGTTCAGATCGGGTTAGGCCGGTTCAAACTAGTCCAGACCGGCTGGACCAGTTTTAGAAGATTTCCAATGTAGGAATAACAAGCCCACGCACACGCGTAGGCACGTGGCAATAGCAACAGTCTCAGGGTGGTCGGCTGATTACTCCCTATTCAAGCAATCATCACAATTCAACCAAAACATATTAGAAACCCAACCTAAAATCGTGAATCGAACAGAATAAGATGGTCAGAGCACTTACCACAGTGGACGGAGAACATACAACAGTGGGACGATGAACCCGGTCGGGTTTTAATTAGAACTGGCCAGGAAACATAATACTGGGGACAGTGAGACGAACGGACTGTCGGTGAGACCGAAAATCACAAGAAACTGAACAGCGGGATATGGTTCTCGGTGGTGATTTAGGCTTCGATTCATGGTGGAATAAGGTATTTCACGGTGAGAAACCAAGGGAGTTTTGATCGTCGGTCAATGATGAGTCGAACAGGGGTAGCAGTGGTCCGAACAGTGGTCGGTCGACTAGAGTTTGGGGAGGCCAGCGAGGCTTCGATTGGGGGAGGGTTTTAGAGATTTGGGAATTGATAAATTTGAGGTGAAAATTAGGATTAACCAATTGAGGGTTTATTTTTCCCTAAGTAATAAAAATGGTAAAATTTTGGTTCAAGTCCTTAAATTTCCTACAACTTTCTAAAATTGCCTATGATTTCAAAAACTTATAATTTGACCCCTATATTGGGGTGTGACAGACTTTATCCTCCTCAACAGTCATGTACAATAATTTTGGCCAAGGCAAAAATTTTCTTTTATCATTGGGCATCCTTAATTCATTCCAAGTAACTACCCTAATCATAACTTATGCCATGACAAAAAAATATCTATACTAAACATTATCAACGCAATTAACTAAATGTGAAACAAAACACCTCCGCCAAACTTGAGGGATGAATTGTCCTCAATGCATGAAAACTAAGTAAGGATAAACTAATCTAAATGCCATGCAAATACCAAGGGGGTGAGGTACCTCATTGTGGTGGGTTGGCCTTGCTACACACTCGAGTGTGGCGTCGCTTGAGAGGGGGTGGGTTGTCAGATCTGGACTCTTCAGAGTTGAGCGGTGATGGGGGAGAAATAGTAGTGTAACCAGTTGAGTATTTGAGGCGACGCCTGATCCTAGGGTGACTAACTCGTCGTGGCATCTCTTTGGTAGGGGAACACTTAGCTGGCGGTTCCAAGGGCTGGCTTGTTTCGGTATTGGGAGTATGTTAAGTGATTAGGTCGGGGGTGTACTCAGTGGTTTACTTAATGGCGGATTGTTTAATAACTGACTTAACAACAACATCAACGGGGGCAATCTCTTCTTCAAAGAACTCTTACGGAATCACCTCAATACTCTCCAAGGAGCTGTGACTGAGGTGTTCTTCATTTTGGCAGCATTGTTCTTCTTTAGGAGCATAAGAGAAGTGTGTAGCAAGTGGGGAGACATCTATCGGAGAGTCGGGATGATCATTCTACGTCGAGGCAAAGAATGCATGCTTACTTGTTAGTGCTAGTTTGGGCAAGATGTCGTCAGGAAATGGTGGGAGATCTTCATTAGAGATTGGTAGCAGCTCTTTGAATAATGCATTAAGCTTGGAATCCCTCACCTTGACATAAGTAAAGAATGTCTCTACATGGCCCTCCAAATGCTCCAGCCTCTCTTTTGTCTCTCAGGTGGCAGTCACCACAATAGTCATCAGCGTCACGATAACAGATTTTGCACCGCACTCCAGTCCTTCACCCGGGCATCGTCATTGAAACTTATCAACTCTGGTACCTTATTCTTTGTAATGGCTTTCTTAGACTGGATGAATTCTTTTAGGGACTCCTCAGGCACTTTTTTCCCTACATACAGTAGTGGTTAAATTTGGAAAAATTAAATTACCTTTAGCCTTCTCAGCACACTTATGGATTTGCTTGAAAATGATCTCTCATACGTCAATTGGTCGTTCATAGATGATTGAGTGAAGCATCATCAGTTGCCTCAGAAACACAGTGGAATTGTGAGACGTGGGCATCAGATTGCCCTTGAGGAAATGGTTCCAGAGCTTAGTGATCAGCTTGAGGCCACGAC
The DNA here is from genome assembly GCF_006381635.1 of Hibiscus syriacus. Classification (NCBI taxonomy): domain Eukaryota; kingdom Viridiplantae; phylum Streptophyta; class Magnoliopsida; order Malvales; family Malvaceae; genus Hibiscus; species Hibiscus syriacus. The sequence goes on along the minus strand of NW_024063533.1, from coordinate 6,345,858 downwards.
GATCAACTCGCTTGCGATTGGGATCGTTTCCTTTAAATTTGGCCCAGCCAAAGAACATGTCTTCGAGTACCCCATCTTATGTTTCAAAATTTACCTTGGTAATAAATTTCTTATGTTGGTTCTTAACCTTGTCAAGCTTGAAGTAACGGTTGATAGCGGATGGGGTGAACCAAATGAACTTACCTCGAACGTACACTGAGTGCTGAGAAGGGTCTCCTAAATAGGCATAAAACTCTTTAACCAATGATGATTCCACAGCTTTTGGGTGCATAGCAAATTTCTCCCATCTGTGCTTTTTAATAATTTTAATTACCTCAGGCCCAAATGGCTTTTCATCGTTAGCAGGAAACACAAATCCATCTTCGAGATAAACCTGTTATGGCTGTAATGCTTGAAAGTTTCTCTCAACTTATGTACTTTGAAAGTTTGTGGCCTCGACAGATGAGGTGGATGCACTAAAGTTTGGTTTTGAGTGAACCATGTTGTTGCAACATTAATTTTTGAACGGAGAAAGCAAAAACATGTGAACTAAATGGGACAACTATGGAGGTTTTTAGAGGAAAAAGAAAAAAGCAAAGGAAAAAAATAAAGATAAAGATAGACAAAAGAAAAGAGAACTGATAAGAGAGAAAAATAAAGTGGGTGGTTTTTAAGAAAAAAATGTGGGTAAGTGAGGTGGTTATTTAGGGTTAAAAAGTAAAAAGTGGGGTTGGGGTATTAAATGAGAAGATATTTGATTGAATCATTTTAAATTAAAAAAGAATAAGATATTAAGGAAAAGTAAAAAGGAAAATTTTTCTCTTAAAGTTACCGTCCAAACCCAATTACTAGGGTTTTGCTTCCTCCAATGTGTGAGCCTTGATCCTAAGCTGCCATGTGTCAAAAATTAGCTGAAAAGACATAGTTAGGAAATAAAATAAATATAAAATAACTCATGCAAATTAAAATTAATGAAAATTATTTATGTATATAATGTAAAATATTGTTGCCTAGGCAAAAATTGTTTAGAGTGTAGGGGCAAACTCTTAGGAGTCATGGAGCTGGAATGTCGATTTGTCGTGCAGGATAGTTTCTCTATTATAGGCCTTCATCCTTTGTTCAGTCACTTTAAAAGTTGTCCCATTATCCAAGTTATTATTTCTATCACGTCATGGCTATGCACTTGATGCACTAAGAAAGGTCTTGACTTCATCTTCCCTGGAAACAACTTGAGCCTTGAGTTGTAGAGTAGTACTTGCTGGCCAAGAAAAAATGGCGTGGTAAATTTTTTTTGTCATGCCACCTTTTTGTCTTTTCCCTGTAGAGACGAAAATTCTCATACGCTTGGGCTCTAAATTCTTCCATCTTGTTTAGCTCCGGCAACCTCCTTTCCCCGCAATCTGTACATCCATGTTAAGTTTCTTGATGGCCCAAAATGCCTTGTGTTCTAGTTAACATGCCTTGCCATTGACTAACTTGAATGAAGACATCCCTATTTTCATTTTAAACGTTGTACGATAAGACCACAGTGCCTCATCTATATTTGGAGATCAATATTTTCTTCTTGGGTTGACCACCTTTTCGAGTATTTACTTGATCTCACGATTGGAGACCTCAGCCTGCCTATTGGTCTGGGGGTGGTATGCCATGACAATTTTGTGGCACACCCCATATTTTTGCAGTGCCTTGGCAATTAATTTGTTGTCAATGTGGGTACCCTCATCACTGATAATTGCTCTTGGTGCTCCAAAAAGTTTGAATATATTTTTGTACAAGAACTTTAGCACGGTTTTGGAGTCATTTCTAGGTGTTTCCATGGCCTTAACCCATTTGGATACGTAGTCCACAGCCAAAAGTATGTATAAATATCCAAAGAATGATGGGAAGGGTCCCATAAAATCGATCCCCCATACATCAAAGTGTTCAATTTCCAAAATATTTTGTCAGGGCATCTCATTTCTCTTTGATATATTCTCGGTGAGTTGGAAACAATCACATGACTTATAAAAGTCTTGCACATCCTTAAACAAGGTGGGCTAATATAAGCCATATTAGAGGAACTTTGCAGTAGTCCTCTCCCACCAAAGTGCCCTCCACACAGGGATGTATGGTAATGAAATAAAATATCCCTGTATTCTTCTTTGGGGACGTATCTCCGGATTATTTGATCTCTACATTGTTTGAATAGGAATGGTTTATCCTAATAATAATGGCGTACATCATGTCTAAACTTTTTTCTGCCCTGGAAAAATAAATCTGGAGGCATAATACCACTAACAAGAAAATTAACTATGTCAGCATACCATGGCACTGTCGTGGCAAATAATATTTTCTCGTCAGGGAATTCCTCATGAATTTCTTTCATGTCATGGAAAATTGTTTTTGTTCTCTAGCCTATACAAGTGATCTGCTACTTAGTTCTCGGTACCCTTCCTATCCTTCACCTCTAAATAAAATTCTTGCAACAAGAGTATCCATCTAATAAGCCTAGGCTTATCATCCTTTTTATTCACTAGGTATTTAATAGCTGAGTGAACAGTGTGTACAATGACCTTAGTGCCTATAAGATATGCCCTAAACTTATCAAAAGTGAATACCACGACAAGTAATTCTTTTTTAATGGTGATGTAGTTAAATTGTACATCATTTAGGGTACGACTAGCATAATAAATGACATGGAAGATTTTACCTTTTCTTTGTCCTAGCACCGCCCCTACTGCATAATCACTTGCATCTCACATGCTCGAAAAGGGTTTCCCAATCAGGTGGAATAACAATTGGTTCTTAGGTAAGTTTTTTCTTTAGATCTGTGAAAGCGGTGAGTCATTCATCGTTGAACACGAATGGTTGATTTTGCTGAAGAAAAAGACATAAAGGCTTTGAAATCTTTAAAAAATCCTTGATGAAACGCCTATAGAACCCTGCATGCCCTAAGAAACTCCTTATGCTCTTCACAATGGTTGGTGGAGGCAAGTTTTCAATCACTTTCACCTTGGCCTTATCAACCCCAATATCATGACAAGAAATTTTGTGACCCAACACAATTCCTTCTGTCACCATAAAGTGACATTTATCCCAGTTTAGCACAAGGTTGGCCTCTTCGCATCGCTTCATTACTTTAGATAAGTTATCGAGACATCGATTAAAGTTATCGCTCGAGACAGAAAAATAATCCATGAATATTTCCAAGAAATCCTCTACCATGTCTAAAAAATGGCTATCATACACCTCTGAAAATTTGTCGGGGCGTTGCATAATCCGAACGCTATCCTCATTGTTGAAAACATTTTGATGTTTCGATATAACAATTTAAGTTAAATGAATTTTAAGATTTTCCAAATAATTTTCTAAGTATATTCGATATAACTATTCGAATATCAAAACATTACTCCAAATCTTTCAAAAATCATTTTTAATCCTTACTCAAGTGTAAAATTAAGTTTTAATCTTAAAACAATTTCAAAATAATTTTACAAAGTATTTTGAACCATTTCAAAACCAAAAATTCTAGATTGCTCAGAGGGAACCGATTCCCCCCCCAAGGGGTACCGATTCCCCCTGAATGGTTTGGCTCTGAGAATTCCAGTATGCTCGGAGGGAACCGATTCCCCCCATGGGGTACCGATTCCTCCCTTGTATAACGGTCGAAATATTTGAATTTTACACTTAGGGAACCGATTCTCCATAGGGGGTACCGATTCCCCCCACGCTCTAAGCTGTTTTATTAATTGTTTTCACACTAAAATGACTATATTATATTCTCTAATCATCCCCAACGTTTAAAAGTGATTCAAGGTGTATTTAAGTAAGCTTAGAAGCCATTGATCAATAACAAGAAACATCAAGCAATTAGAATCAAGAGAGAATCAAAGAGAAAGCATCAAACCTCAAGTTTGAGCATTTCAAGCCTATTTTTCATTCAATATTCATTTTGCTTTCAAGAACACTTATTGTGCTCAATTGTATTTATTCTTGAGTGTTCTTTCTTTGTTATATAATTGTGCAAACATATTTGCCTTGTGAGGTTTTTCTTGTAAGTTTGCAAATTTGTATTTCTCTTTGAGAAAAGAGTGTTCTCAAGAATTGGGGTATATTCTTAAGGGAGTTGTAAGGTTATCTCTTTGGCCTCAAAAGAAAGAACAAATTAGTGAATTTTTTGGAAAATCCTTAGTGTGGATAGCTAAGGTAGTGGACGTAGACTTTGGTTGATAAAGTCGAACCACTCTAAATCGCTGTGCAATTTCTTTCAATTTTCTGCAAAAGCTTCCACCAAAATTTTTATTGCCAATTCACCCCCTCTTGGCCGATTCAGTCAATCGATTAACTCAACACTCATAAAGGCATAGGTACCATATGGGTACTTGAAAGTGGTTTTCACTTGATCTTATAATGCTATGGCTATCTGATTATACCTAGAATATCTGTCAAGGAAACAATAAAATACCTTGCCTGCCAAAAGATCAAGCATTTAATCGAATGAAAGGGAGAGGAAATGGTCATTCTTCGTTGTTTTGTTTAGCTTCTGATAGTCCATACAAATCATCCACCCCGTGACAATTTTTGTTGTCAATAGCTCGTCGTTCTCATTCTTTATCATGATCATGCCTCATTTTTTTGACACACATTGAACTGGACTGACCCAAGAGCTATCGGATAGATCACCCAACATCAAGCCATTTGATGATTTTCTTCATCACCACTTTCTTCATTATTGGGTTAAGTCTCCGTTGGGGTTCTATAGAATTGTCGTGGCAATCATCTAACTGGATCTTGTGCATGGATATGGTAGTGATGATTCCTTTCAAGTATGCCATAGTCCACACAAGAGCTTTTTTATGCTATGACAAAACATTCAACAAACTACACTCTTGCTCGGGGTTTAGACTAGCATAAATTATAACTGGAAAAGTATCATCACTACCTAAATAAGCATATTTCAAATGTGATGGCAAAGGTTTAAATTCTAATGTAGATTCATGTTATAGCGAAGCTTTTGGATGAATGAATTCATTGAAGTCAAGGGGTTCGAATCTCATACCTGGTTTAGCTTATAATAAGATAGACTTTTCCACCTCCAATGAATAGTCACCGGACTCCTTATTTAATTCATCTTCAGAAAGTATTTCATTTTCCTCAATCAAGAAAAATATGCCTTGGCAGATTTTGTTGTTTGCTTCATTCTGAAAAAATTGACATTGTCCAAAATTTTTGTGTTTCTCTGGCTATAAAATATAGCCATGGAAAAAAATTTCACACTCCTCAATCTGGAAAATATTATCTTGTCCTTGAGTATCACACTCTTCTACATGTAAAAATTTTCCCTGGCAAAAATATTATGCCCTAACTTCCTCCATTGAATCTATGTATTCAATACAATGACATTCTTCATAATCATCAATATATTTAAGAGTGTTGAAGAAATTGATTATGACACTTTGATCAGCCACCCTCATCGTGAACTCGCCCTTCTCACAATCTATTAGGATATGGCGTGGCTAAGAAGGGACGCCCAAGAATAATAAGCGTATTTTTGTCCGCCTCATAGTCTAAAATGAGGAAGTCTGCTAGAAAGATAAACTTGCTACTTTTACAATTACATCTTCAATTCTTACCTCGGGATGAATGCGTGATCGGTTAGCTAGTTGCAAAATCACAGTGGTTGGTCGAGCATTACCCATTCCAAGCTTCAAAAATATGGACTTGGGCATCAAATTTACGCTTGATCCCAAGTCACATAGGGCTCTCCTAACATAGTTTTTACTGATGGAACATGGTATAACAAAGTTGCCAGGATCTCTTTTCTTCGGCAGAAGTTTACTCAATGCATAACAATATTCTTTTTCCATGGCACCAATTTCTAGTTTATCCACCTTTCTCTTTTTCTTGGTAATATCCTTAAAAAATTTATCATAGAAAGCCATCCACTCAATTGCATCGAGCAGTGGACCGTTAACATACAACTTATTAAGGACATCAACAAACTTTTTAAACTTGATCTCATCGTTATGCTTCTTCAACCGTTAAGGGAATGGTGGATAGGGTCTAACTTCATCTGCTACAAATGGGAGTAAAACTTGTCATGAAAATAAATTATCCTCAATCAGTAGAATGACTTGTTGAACCCTTGTCTTTGCCATTCTCCTTAGGCAAATCTTCTTTTTCAGCTATTTCAACTTGGCCTTCAGACTCGTCATGTGTAATGTCGTGGCGAGAACTTTCTTTCATCTTCCCCCTAAACTTATCTTCTAGATTAATTTGGATAACACTCCTCAGCATAAGCGCACTGCATTGCTCCTTTCCATGAAGCTTAGTGACCTCAATATCAATATGGAGGCTTCCTTGTGGGCGAGAATGTAATGTCGTAGCAATTTGGCCCACTTGGTTCTCTAACGCTCTTAAAAATGAGCTACGAATTTGTAAAAAATGCCTCGGTTCTTAATTGTTGAAGAGCGTTCATGCAGCTGGGCCTTTGTTGAGGCCATGGATTCTTATAGTGAATATTCGAGGGAGTTAGAATTTGAGGAAGATGTTGAACCCTTGTTAATATTTTTCCAGGGCATCTGTTGATGCTAAAAATTTTGAGGTTCAGAAATATTTTATTGTAGTCTGTTAAGGTTATCTGCATGGTTTTTGTTGGTCCCATGATTACCTCATGAAAAATGTGGATGTTGTCGCCATCCAGGATTGTAGGTATTAGAGTAGGGGTTGTTGTTGCTTCTAGGAAATTTCCCACAAAATTTATAGAATTCTGATTTTATGGGCATTCACTCTCATGATGGTTGCCGTGAAAAAAAATGCATGTTTAGCTGGTTATCTTGAATTGTTTCACCTCGCTGGAACGCTGTAAAATTTTCAACATATTTGTTATGGCAGAAAGTTAGGCAGACATTGAATCCTTGGCGTAAAGTTCAAACTCCCCAGACACTTTCCTTTCAGTTCAAAGCCTTGTAGACATGAATTGATAATCATTGTTGGCTATCCTATCAAGGATATTAAAGGCTTCATCGGGTGATTTGTTAAGTAAAGTACCATTCGCTGAGGCATCCAACATCATGCGAGTGGGTGTGTTGATTCCATTGTAGAACATTACAACTTGAGTCTAGTCGTGGAATCCATGGTTGGTGCACTTGCAAAGAAAACATTTGTATCAAATCCATAATTCATTCATAGAATCTTCATCGCCTTGGCAAAAACTTGCGATGTTATTACGAAGTTGGGTACTCATGTTAGGCGGATTATATCGAAGCAAAACATTTTTGCACAAATCAGCCCAAGATTCCATTGAGCCAGATGGGACTCTACTAAGCTAAGCTCTTGCTCAGTCACACAAGAAGTAGGGGGGAAATTTTAGCTTCAACATGTCTTCGTGCATACCGTGTTGCCTAAACGAATCACACACTTCAATGAAAGCACGTACATGCTGCTTAGCATCTTCATTAGTCGAGCCACCAAATTAACCGATAGAATTTAGCATGTTAAACATCACTGATTTGAGTTCAAAGTGGACTACGTGAATTTTTGGTGCCACAATTCCAGGGTTGAGATCATCGAGAATAGGGGTTAAGTGGTCTCGTATAGCTCGTGGTCTTACAATATTTCTGGGAACATCATCTGTCGCGACTACGGGATCTGCCTAATCCTCCATTTGGTTATCAGCCTAATATGGAAGATGATTCATATTGCCTCTGGCACGCTGAGCATGTCACCTTTGTCTGAACAATTTCTCGATCTTAGGTTCGATGGGAATTAATGGTTCGTAAGTAGATCTTCTGGTCATGCAACGAAAAAAATTGACAAAAGAAATTAAGAAAACAAATAATAATAATAATAATAATAATAATAATAATAATAATAATAATTGTGACAAGAAAATAAAATTTGCTATGGCAAAACTTATCAAAATTCCTCCAGTTGTCAATCCCCGACAATAGCGCAAAAAACTTGATCACGTGTAAATGTGTGTGTTGCGGCATACAAATCTATGCAAGTACACACAATTGATGCAAGTAATTTTAGTAAGTGAGTTATAGTCTCCACAGGAATTATGGGGAAATCTTTAAAGATTGTTATAGCTAGAACTAGGTGTCACTATTTAATCCTAAGTTTATTGTCTAATGGTATTCCCAAAGGAAAACTAAGCAGTAGCAAATTGTATGAGCAAATGGAAAAAGTATGTCGAGGCAAGAAAAGTGTGAACTGAAGTGAGCAGAAACATTTTGTCGAGGCAAGAAAAATATGCAATAGTAAACAAATAAAAGTTCCTAAGGCTAAAAATGTTTGAGTTATGAATATAGACTGAAAACCTCACACAATCAGACTTCTAACAGAGAATTTGGGTTGGATTTACTACGGTGAGAAATTAATCTATGTATAGGATGATCTAGTATGCTATGTCTATGCTACCCGACAGGATTTATTAAAGTATTCAAAGAGTATCTCTAACACGGAACCTGATAAACTATTGCTACTGCAATACTACTCAACGTAAACTGTAGCCCTTAGTCTGTCAAATTTTTGGTATGACAATACTACTAAGCGTAAACAGTAGCGCTAGTATATATACTCAATCATTTATCATTCTTAGTTGCATGAAATCCTCTCCTTATTTCTAAGGCGGATTAGAACCTCACCATCCCGAATTTGTTCCCTTGTTCACGTAAATCTAACCTAACTCTCTCGATATTAGGCATGAACTCCTAGAAAAATGGCTATCTTTCGAAAGCTCTTACAAAGACAAGGAATATTTTGCTAAGGCACCAGGCAATCTTTCAAAAGCTCCTACAATTTCAAGGCAACATATTAACACATTGAACAAAAAAACATTTAACAAAAACATATTGTAACCCCTTAGACCCAGCCTGGACGTTATGCCCAAATCTAGGTGGTTACATATCTTATTCATAAATTTCTTTTCATATTTAAAAAATGTTAAAATCCATATAAACAATATAATATGAAATCAGTCATAAGAAAGGTTCATACAATAAATGTTCTTATATCAATATATACATATATTAGAAAAATTGTATAAAACATATACATAGAAAAATACTGGTAATATATATATATCGAGATGGCAGCAAAAACAAGTGTCACCAAAGTATAACAAAAAGGTATATAGAGATATACAGTGGTAGAAAAATAAGAGTAGTCGGTCCTCCTGATGCCAAGTTTGCTAGACTACAGTCTGTTACTAACTGAAAATGTTAAAATTTACAGAATGAACTGAAAAGCCCAGTGTGATCCTTACAGTGTATAAAAACATACAGATAAAATACTTCAGTAAAATCAATTTATCAAACATGTTTTAAAAATAAGAACACTACCTCTATCCGATCACTAGAATGTATAGGTTCCCCAGAACCATACACCCACTTGTACACCTGGTAAGGGTCTTATACACATAGCATAAGGACTTGTGGTAAGGACTTACCCTGAGCACAAAGTCGAGGAGCCTGCAGTAAGGACTTACCCTGAGCACAAAGCCAAGGAGCCTGTGGTAATTACTTATCCTGAGCACAAAGCCGAGGAGCCTACGGTAAAGACTTACAAGTCATAGACTAGGTATGAGATACTTCCTCCAATAATACCCCTAATGAAAGAAATAAACATGTATGTATTTGAGTGGAAACAACAATTTAATTCAGTAAAACATGAAAATATTCCAGACTCATAAATCATATACATAAAATATAAAAATTAGGGATCATGTCAGAAATGTACAGTAAATCAAATATCAGATAAACAATATTCAAGGAATCAGGTATCATATTATAAAAATATTCAGTATTATCAAAATCTAAAACAATTCAGATGAACAGTTTAAAACAGCAGTGTAACACTACCAGGAAACACACATGTATCGGTCTTAGTAGTCTGATAAGAAAGTCTATTACTGAGTCTGTCGATCATAATTAGCGGCAGTGCTAGATCCTACGAATCGAAAAGATCCATAACGGAATCATAATATGAATAATAATAATAATAATAATAATAATAATAATAACCCCTATTTAAACAATTTACAGATACCTACGAGTAACTCTCGAGGAACGCGAATCATGTGAATCTGAATGACGAGAAACATCGATCTAACCGACCCTCAATCGGGTGAAATATGAGTACCTTCATAAAAATATGTTCTCGAATCAATTTCATAATCAAATCTCAAATAAATAAGCAAAAATGCCAAAAATACTAAGCATTTTTGGATTAACATGCTCAATTTGGGGCTTTTGGGTTAGAATATAGCAAAACAGATTGTGGAATCGAACTCAGGACGGCAAAAAATGTCAAGATAGAGGTTTTTGAAAAAAGTCAACGCTGGTCAACGGTTAATGATCAACGGTTGATCGGTTCATTTTTGGTCGGGTGAGGCAGGCGAGTCAGGTCGGGTCGACCAAAATTCAAACAACCCACCAGGGGGTAGAACTTCTCCACGTGCAGGGGCGATACGTGAGGGCGCGTGCAGGGCCTCGAAGGGTCGAAAAAATTCATACGTACGTTTTAAGGGGTTTTAAGACACTGACCAAGCTCGGTTCACAATGATGAATGACGGAGAGCTCGATTTCAAAACATCAGAAACTTGGCCTTTCTCCCCCCTCACACGCCGGTGGTGGCAGAGACAAAGTGGACATCGGTGGACATCGGTGGACTCGGGATGATGCAAGAAACACGATGGTATGGGAGCTGTAAAAAATAGAGCAACGGTCAGCGACGAAACGATGATTGAAATTTCATGCTAAAAGAGGAAAGGTTGAAGAGAGAGACAATGGGCTTTCCAAATGAGGAAGCTTTATAGATTTGGGGTTTATATAGTCCTTAAAAAGAAAAATGGTAAAATTACTCTCTAGATCCTCAAGTTTTTTATACTTTTTGAATTTGGATCTAAATTTAATCAAAATTTCACTTTGCCCCCTGAATTTAGTTAAAATTTTAATTTAGTCATTGAAAGAATTTTAAGAAAAATTTTAGGCCCTAATTTGGGGTGTGACAACTCTCCCCCTTAAAAGAACTTTCATCCTCGAAATTTACCTGATGTAAATAAATGTGGAAAATGAGTCTCCATAGACTCCAATGTCTCCCAAGTAACTTCTAAGGGGCCACGGTTACTCTATTGAACTTTGACCATCAGAATATGCTTATTCTTAAGAACTCTCTCATCCCGATCTAAAATATGAATGGGCTATTCCTCATTAGATAAATTAGGTCTCAACTCTACCTCATCAATCTGAATAATGTGACCTGGATCTGGACGATATCACCTCAACATGGATACATGAAAAACATCATGAATGCGATTGAGATGGGGAGGCAACTAAAGCTTATAAGCAACAGGTATGAATTTATTCAGAATACGATACGAGCCAATAAATCTCTAGTTTCAGTTACCCTTACGTCCAAATCTTAACACTTTCTTCCATGGAGATACATTTAGAAAGACATGATCCCCAACCTTAAACTCGATATCCTTCCGTCACTTATCTACATAAGATTTCTGTCTATCAAACACCTCTCTTAGGCAACCAAGAATCAATATGATAGTATCCTCGGTCTCACAAACTAACTCTGAACCCAAAGTCTTCCTATCACGCAACTCAGTCCAACATATAGGAGTATGACATCGACGTCCATATAGAGCCTCATACGGTGTCATGTGAATACTTTCTTGGTAACTGTGATTGTAAATGAACTTGGCTAAAGGCAAGAAATCTTCCCAATTACCATGAAAGTCAATAACACAACCCCGTAGCATATCCTCCAGTACCTGAATCACTTGCTCAGACTGACCATCAGTCTGCGGGTGAAAAATTATACTGAAATTCAAACAAGTACTCAGAGCCTCATGCAAAGCCTTCCAAAACCTAGAAGTAAACATTGGATCTCGGTCGAATATGATAGCCAATGGAACACCGTGGGGTCTAATGATCTCAGATATATACAATTCAGTCAACTTGTCTAAAAAATAATTGACCCGAACAGGAATAAAATGAGCTGACTTGGTGAGCCGATCCACAATCACCCAAACATAATCTTTTTTAGAAGGAGTCAGAGGAAGACTGGTAACAAAGTCCATCGTAATATACTCCCACTTCCACTGAGGAATCTTAATAGATTGCAACAGTCCTGATGGATATTGGTGCTATGCCTTAACTTGTTGACAAGTCAGACACCTTGCCACAAAATATGAAATATCTTTCTTCATGCCACTCCAATAGTATCGTTCTTTGAGATTCTTATACATTTTGTCCCCACCAGGATGCATGACATAAGGACTACTATGAGCCTCTTGAAGAATAACTCGTCTTAACTCATCATTTTTAGGGACGAAGTAACGTCCATGAAAGCACATAATACCATCCTGATCAAGAGTATACTTTAAGCTCATTCTCTGTTCAACCTGCTTAATCATGGGAAGTAAGGAGCTATCTAGGAGCTATTTGGCCTTAATTTCCTTGGCCAAAGTGGGTTTAACATGTATCTCTACTAACAGGCTACCATCATCAAACAAACTTAAGCTGGCAAACAAGGCTCTCAGATCGGATATCGCCTTATGGCTCAAGGCGTCGGCCACCACATTAGTCTTCCCTTGATGATAATCTTTCTCACAATCATAGTCCTTTAGAAGCTCCAACTAGCGACGCTACCTCAAATTCAACTCTTTCTGAGTAAGCAAATACTTCAGACTCTTATGATCCGTATAGATATAACACTTTTCTCCGTAGAGATAATGTCTTCAGATTTTCAAAGCAAAAACCACGACAACTAACTCCAGATCGTGAGTGTGATAGTTACGCTCATGTAGCTTTAACTGATGTGACGCATAAGTGACAACCTTCCTATCTTATATCAAAACACATCCTAATCCAGAGTGAGAATCAACACTGTAGACAAAAAAATCCTTCCCAAATTTAGGTTGAATCAATACCGAGGTTTGAGTCAAAACAATCTTTAATTTCTCAAAGCTAGCTTGTTGGTCCTCAGACCAGACAAATGAAACATCTTTCCTTAATAGTTTTGTTAGATGAGTTGTAATAATAGAGAACCCCTAATCAAATGACGATAATAACCAGTTAAGCCTAAGAAACTACAGATTTATGAGATATTCTTGGGTTACTTCCAGTTCAGAATAGCCTCCACTTTACTCGGATCCACCTGGATACCCTCAGCAGAAACAATATGCCTAAGAAAAGTCACTTCACTGAGCCAAAACTCACACATACTCAACTTGACATATAACTTATTTTCCCTCAGAGTTTGTAGAACAATCCTTAAATTCTCATCAGTTCTGTTTTAGTTTGAGAATACACCAGTATGTTATCGATGAACACAACTACAAATTGGTCCAAGTAAGGTCGAAACACCTGATTCATTAGGTCTATGAAAGCAACAGGGCATTAGTTAACCCAAATGACATCTATAAAAACCTTTAATTCCCATATCGAGTACGAAAAGTAGTTTTTGGGACATTCGAATCCTTCACCTTGAGTTGGTAATAACCAGACCTCAAGTCTATCTTTGAAAAGATAGAAGCCCCTCAAAACTAGTCAAATACATCATCGATCCTGGGCAGAGGATATTTGTTTTTAACCATGAGCTTGTTCAGTTTCCTGTAATCAATATAGACTCTCAATATCCCATCTTTTTTTTACAAAGAGAACTGAAGCTCCCCATGGTGAAACATTGGGTCGAATGAATCCTCTATCCAACAACTCTTGGAGTTAGACTTTCAGTTCCTCAAGCTCCTTTAGGGCCATACGGTAAGGAGCCATTGAAACCGGGGTAGAACCAGAATAGACCTTAATCTCAAACTCAACTTCTCTATCCGGTGGCAATTCATGTAACTCTTCAAGAAAAACATCGAGAAATTCCTTAACAGTCTAGATGCCTTCAATGTCACATCAAAAACTCTTAGTATCCAAAATATAAGCAAGAAATGGCTCAGAACCTTTCCTGATCATCCTCTTAGCTACTAAAGCAGACATACTATTCGTTAAGAATCCACAACGTTCCATGATCATCACAATCTTCTGGTTATCTATAGTCTTCAGAATAGCTCTTTTGGTTTCACAATTGAGATTAATTTGATGTTTTCTCAACAAATCTATGCCAAGAATAAAGTCAAACTCCTCTAAAGGTAACTCCATCAGGTCAGCCAGAAAGATCTCCCCATGGATCTCTATAGAGCACCCGTCTAGAAATACGATCTAACTCTATAGTCTAACCTACGGGACTTTGAACTGTCACTAAACTCTCAGTCTTTCTCAACCAGGATATTAAGACCCTTAGAAATATAATGCAACATATAGGAATGAGTAGAACAATTATCAAATAATGCAAAGCAGGGAAATGAATGAATAGGAACAATACATGCAATCACATCAGGCTCATCGCGGTCATGTCGATGTCTAGCAACGTAAACCAACACAGGCTGTCTGGCCTTAGATTAGGCTTGACCCCTACTCTGAGATGCTCGACCTCTACTAGCCGATCTCGATGCTTTCTCCTGACTACGACCCCCTGCTGGAGTCTGAACTGTACTCTGAGTACAAGTTGGTGTCTGAACTGTAGGAGTTGGCTATAGACAATCCCTCAGGAGATGGTCACCAGTATCATATCTAAAATAGTTACCCAACTTATTCCCGCATTCACCAAAATGACGCCTCCCAAAGTGCTTACATGAAGGTAAAGGCTATGATCCAGAAGGACCACCCTGAATAGAAGGCATCACAACTGACGAACTTGACACCACAGGTCTGGCATTCGTACCACCTCTCCGAAAAGACTCACAAATACCTCTCTTTCTAGGACGTGCAGAAAAGTCAACATAACCAAAATGCCTCATTAATCGATCTTGTTCTCAATCTCTATCTCTCCTGTGCTCTATACCCACTTGCTTTATCTTCTCAGTAGTCTTGGCTATCTCAACCAAGGCATCAAAGTTCCTCTACCGGTGGGTAGTAACTCGACTACTGATCTCAAAGTTGAGTTCAATCTTGAACCTCAAGCACCTATCCCATTCAGTGTCAATAAGTCCAGTAGTATAGGGGGTCAACCTAATAAACTCAATCTCATAATCCATAATAGACATATCACCCTGATCCAAATTTTGAAACTCCTGGCGTCTCTTCTTTAGGTATTTTTCTCCGATGTAACGACTCTAAAAACGTGCCTTGAAAAGATCCCAAATCAATTGAAAAGATCCCAAGTCAATTGATTTCCTGGAATACTACCAGAAATCGATTGCCAACACCTAAAACTCTCTTTCTTCAGCATAGCTAGGGTCCCCTTTAACTTTTGCTCAAGTCTCTGGTCCACCTCATCCATAATCATCTCTATATCCTCTAACCAATACTCAATGTCAGTGTGAGGTCAACCAGTAATGTAACATCCTCAATACCGGGTTAGTGATTTAAGTGTAAGATGTTTAAATTCAATGACAAAATTAAATAAATTGAAAAGTGAAAGAATTAATTGAAAGATGTTGGTGTAGGATTAATTAGCAAATGAAGGAAGAATAAAAGGGTAAAAGGGTCATTGAACAAGGGGATGAATAAAATATTAAATGGGGTTATATTATAAACCCACTGGGGCTTAGGTAGGAAACAAATGTTTCCATATTTCTCTCATCTCTTCTTCCTTCTTTCTTCATTTTCTTCTCCCAAACGTGAAGCACTCAAGCTCAAGGTAAGAATTTGAATCTTGGTTATTTCTTTGATTTTTGGTTTGGTAATGGAAGTTTGGATGATATATAAGCTAAAGGAAAGCTTATATGGCATTAAAACAACAAGATAAGTGTTTTAGAGATGGATTTGGAAAATGGGTTTTTAGATGAAATTTTGATATGGATGAGTTTTTGAAGTTTGAATAAGATTTTTGACTTGTCAAGAGGTTAATTAAGGAATATGGAGTGTTAGAATTGGATTTAAAACATGTTGAAAATTTTGGAATGATTCTTAGCTTTAAGAATTTGAATGAAGTATTGGAGATAATAAGGTGTGTGAATGATAGAAGTTAGTTAAAATGGTTGTAGTTGAATTTAGTGGTATGAAAGGAGTTTTGTATGAGGAAATTCAGTGATGAGTTGATAAATTTTTAGTGAAAATTTCCAGAACATAATAGGGGAACCGACACCCCCACAGTAGGGAACCGATTCCCCCTAAAGAAAAAATGAAATATTAATTCCTTAAATTTGTTTAAACTATTAGAGGTTAATTGCAAGGTTTAGGCTTTTGATAATTTTCTTAGAAATTATGTTTATGTAGATATCGAGCCTAAACGAGTTCCGGAACAATCGAAGGATTAGAATCGAGTCAAAGTAAGTAAGGCTAAGGTGAGTGCACATACTAGATAGAATTGTATGGAGGTAAGACTTGCGATAAGTCTATCTCTGGTAGTTGAATTCATGATTTCATATTCATGTACATGCATCCATATATATATATGATACAATGATTTCATGCATAATTTATTTATGCTTAAATATGATATTATATGAAAGAATGCAATTGTTAGAGAATCAATCCAGGTATGTGAAATAATGAAAGTGATTATAAATGTGCATGTGAAGTAAATTATGTGTTTATATGAAAAGTGATGAAAAATATATGAAAATGAGAAATGTATTCATATTTAAGCCCATGTTATTGAATATGAGAGTTGTAGGTATAATTGGCATGCCAAGAGTCGAGGGATATACAGTGGTCCTTCGGGACATATATAGTGGTCATTCGGGATATAGTGGTCATTCGGGACAAATATTCAGTGCCCCAAGTGGGAATTTATACAAGCTGTGGTGAAAACATATGTGCACAACCTCAGTGTACTCATTTACCTCCTGTTCTCAATAATGTACATGGGTAATACAAAGATAAAGTGAAGTGAGACTTGCATAAGACGATAAATTTCATATTTGCAGGACATGATCATATATGTTGTAGTGTAATGGATACATGCAGGTTATAATATTACGATTGAACTGTAAGAGTCCATGTTTCATGAATTCATTGTTTTGTATTTAATTATGCCTCACCGAGTCTATGACTTAGCATGTAAGTGATTTACACGTAGGTACCAAGAAATAAGAAGAGCAGAAATAGAGGTGGCAAAGACAGCACCATTACTAGAAGATCAGATCAGAAGTAAACAATAAAGTATGTATTTACACTCTGATCGACTTTTCTAATGTTTTGAACGTATTTATGTAAATGTAAATATATAGTAATGAACGGTTAAATTTTTACGAGTTTTATGTACGTTTTACGGAAGTACTATAGCAGTAATGTAGCAGGGGAATCGGTTCCCTATTTGCAATTTGGAAAATTTTTGTAATCGGTACTGTAGCAGGGTTGTTCACAGTATTGTTCATACCATAATTTACTGTTCATAAATACATTTTTTCCCTTATAATTTTGTTACGAATATAATTCAATAGTATATTATCGTATTTTCTTAATATGAGTTCAAATGTTTTGTTATTTTTGTAAAAAAAAGTGTTTTAAAAAGTCAATGTGACATCTCAGACTCGTATATGGGTCGGGTAAGGGTTGGGGGTGTTACATTTAATGGCATCAGAGCTAAGGTTTAGTCGATTCTCGGTACAAACCGAAGTCTAGAGTGTTGTATAATGTATACATGCCAACATAATAGTGAAAACTTCTGATCTGATGTAATAGTAAGTATGTTATTTTGCTAATAGAACGATATGGTTATGTTTTTATAGATGTCCGGACATAATAGTTCTAGAAGTGAAGCGGGAGATGATAGGCCCGCTGAGAGCATCAATTCACCATCCCTTGCCAGGCAAGGTGAAGAACAGGCACCTTCTGAAGTGCCTGTAGCTGATCAAGATGTGTTCTTTAGGAAATTGGACGTGGTATTGACGCGTTTCCAACCTTCTGCTACTTCAACTCCAAAAATGAATGTTGCAAAGGAGTTGAAGGGCTTAGGAGCACCAGAATTTAAAGGTGAAACCAAAAAAGGTCCTGTTGTTGTGGACCTTTGGCTTAATGACGTGAAAATCATGTTTGAGGGACTTCATTGTTCCGATGCTGACAAGTTGGATGGAGTAGTCTCTTTGCTCCGAGGGAAAGCCAGGATTTGGTGGACCAATGTTACATTGAGAATATCTGATGATCAGGTAACTTGGTCCTTATTTTTAGAAGAATTCAAGCATAAATACATCAGAGATCAGTTCATCCGACAAATGAAGCAAGAGTTTATGAAACTGAAGCAATGTAACCGTACAGTGTATGAGTACAAATGTGAATTCAACAAGTTAAGTCACTTCGCTATTGAGTTAATTCTTACGGAGAAGGATGCTTGCGAGTGGTTTGTAGAGGGATTGTGTCCTCGGCTAAAAGAAATGTTAATTGTGTTGAATTTATCTTCATTTCAAGAAGTGGTGTATCATGCTAAAGCGCTAGAAAGAGCTTAGAATGAGAGGTTCGGAGATTCTCGAGACATCGAAAAGATTGGGTGCATCATCGAGTGTTGCACCATCAAAAAGGGGTAGAGATGTTAATTCTCGACCCCAAGCGAGATCAGAATCAGTGGCATCCTCTGCTAGAGGGTTAAATCCAATGAGAGTCAGACAAACTCAGTCAGGGGATCTGGAGCTGGGAGATCTAACCAAAGCTAAGTCTGATAATGCCCACATTGTGGAAGGAATCACTCAGGAATATGCAGAATGATTTCGGGAGCTTGCTTTAAGTGTGGGGACACCAGACATTTTATTGGAGATTGTCCCATGATAGCCAAAGAATCTGCACAGTCAGAGATGTCTGTTTCGACAATTCAGAGGAGAAGAGGTAGAGGACGAGGAAGAAGTCAACCAGAGTCCTCTGCTCAACTGGAGATACACTCCACTACTCGAGTGTAAAACCTTAAGACCAATGAGGATCGAGATGACCTAGAGATAATAACAGACATTTTTCAATTGTATGGCAAAAGTATTTTAGTGTTGATTGATTCAGGTTCTACATACTCATATATAAGTAGTAAGTTGGTGAGAGAATTGAATATTCAGTTAGAAGCTACTAGTAATGAGGTGATAGTGACTAATCCGTTAGGGCATAGTGTTGGGGTCAATATCGTGTGTGGAGGATGTCCCATACGGATTCAAGAAATTGAATTCCCTGTTAATTTGATGGAATTACCTTTCGAAGAATTTGAAGTGATATTGGGAATGGATTGGTTATATCATTATTACGCTAATGTCGATTGTAGACTGAAAAGAGTAATGTTCAGAAGTTCGGAATGGATAGAAGTCATGGTTTTAGTGAAGGGTGGAATCCATTGGAAAATGTAACTCAGTGATGATGGCAAGAAGTTACTGCTACAGGGATGTCAAGGGCTCATTGCTAATGTGCTGGATGTTAGAACCAAGGATAAAAGAATTGAAGGAAGAAATTCCCATAGTCAGAGAGTTTCCCGATGTATTTCCTGCAGTGTTACCAGGGTTAACTCCAGACATAGAGGTAGAATTCCAGATTGAAATAATGCCTGGAACTGCGCCTATTGCCATGGCTCCATACAGAATGGCTCTAAAAGAAAAGATACAGTTCCAGGAGTTGTTAGATAAAGGATTTATAAGACCAAGTGTCTCACCGTGGGAAGCTCCAGTGTTGTTCATCAAAAATAATGATAGATCAATGCGTCTTTGCATTGATTATAGGCAACTCAATAAAGTTACCATCATGAACAAATATCCCCTCCCCAGAATTGATGATTTATTTGATCAGTTAAAGGGAGCTTCAGTGTTCTCAATGATTGATCTACGTTCAGGTTATCATCAATTGAAGATTCAAGAGAAAGATATTTCAAAGACGATATTTAGAATGAGATATGGTCACTATGAGTTTATCGTGATGCTGTTTGGAGTTACGAATGCACCGACTGCTTTTATGGATCTAATGAACTGAATATTCCAATCCTATTTGGATCAGTTTGTGGTAGTGTTTATTGATGATATTTTAGTGTATTCATAGTCAAAAGAAGAGCATAGTTCGCACTTGAAGATCGTTTTACAGATTTTACGAGATAAGAAGTTGTATGCTAAATTATCAAAATGTGAATTCTGGTTGAAAGAAGTGGCATTCCTTGGACATGTAATTTCAACAAAATGAGTACGAGTGGATCCCCAAAAGATCAAAGCCATTTTGGAATGGGAAATCCCAAAGAATATGTCATAAGTTAGAAGTTTTATGGGGTTTGTTGGTTATTACCGAAGGTTTGTTAAAAACTTTTTAATAATAGCATTACCCCTAACTAAGTTATTGAGAAAAGAGGTAAAATTTTCTTGGAATCCGGAATGCCAGGAAAGTTTTGAAATATTAAAGAAGGTTTTGACAGAACCTCTAGTGTTAGTCTAACCTGAGTCTGGCAAGAATTTCGTGGTTTATAGTGATGCATCTCATAATGGCTTGGGATGTGTGCTAATGCAAGATGGTAAAGTGGTAGTGTATGCATCGAGGCAATTAAAACCACACGAAAAGAATTATCCAACGCACGATTTGGAGATGGTTGCAGTAGTGTTCGCTCTTAAGATTTGGCGTCACTACTTGTATGGTGAAAGATGTTATTTATATAAAGACCATATGAGCTTGAAATGTTTGATGACTCAGAAGGAGTTAAATTTAAGGCAGATGAGATGGGTTGAATTCTTAAAAGATTATGATGTAGTGATCGATTTCCATCCGGGGAAAGCAAATGTAGTAGCAGATGCCTTAATTCGAAAGACGTTTGTAGCCTTATGAGCTTTGGATGCCAGACTATCGTTAAGAGGAGACGGTGCCATATGTGCGGAATTAACTCTCAAACTATCATTGCTAGATCGAATTAAAGAATTGCAAGCTAGAGATGAAAAATGTTCAAAGAAGCTACATCATATCAGGAATGGAGAAGTTACGGATTATGAGATAAAAACTGATGGGAACCTATATTATCAAGGGAGGCTAGTGATTCCAGATGATGATGAGTTAATGAATGATCTATTAACGGAAAATCATTGTAGTCCATTAACAATGCGCCCGGGAGGAAACAAAATGTATATGGACCTCAAGAGTCAATATTGGTGGTCTGGAATGAAGAAAGACATTACAGAATTCGTATCAAAGTGTTTGACTTGTCAGCAAGTCAAGGCTGAGCATCAGGTTCCGTTGAGACTATTACAACCAATGTCGATTCCTTATTGAAAATGAGAGAACGTAATAATGTATTTTGTAACGGGGTTACCTTTAACTACGAATAAAAGAGATTCAATTTGGGTGATCGTAGATAGATTGACTAAGTCATCCCATTTTATTTCGGTAAGAGCTGATTTCCCTATGGATAAATATGCTAAGTTGTATATCAGGGAGATTATATGATTGTATGGTGTACCTATTTCTATAGTTTCTGATCGAGACCCTCGCTTTACCTCGAGATTTTGGAAAATCTTGCATGGAGAATTAGGCACAATACTAAACTTTAGCACAACATATCATCCGTAGACAAATGGACAGTCTGAGCGAACTATCCAAATTCTAGAGGATATGTTAAGAGCTTGTGTAATAGAATTCAAGGGATCGTGGGAAAGCTATTTGCCACTTGCCGAGTTTGCTTATAACAATAGTTATCAATCAAGTATCAAAATGGCACCATGTGAAGCTCTTTACGGGAGGAAGTGTCGTACGCCTTTGAATTGGTTCGAGCTTAAAGATAGAGAAATCCTTAGTCCTGAGTTGATTCAGGAAGTAGAAGAAAAGGTCCAAATATTTCAAAGTAATCTCAAAGCAGCAGCTGATAGACATAAATCATATGCAAACCTAAAAATGAAAGAAATTGAGTTCCAAGTTGGAGATAAAGTGTTTTTAAAAGTGTTTCCATAGAAGAAAGTTTTGAGGTTTGGCCGAAAAGGAAAGTTGAGTCCTCGATTCATTGGACCCTATGAGATCGTAAAAAGAGTGGGAACAGTGGCATATCAACTAGCCTTGCCACCTGAAATGGAAAAGATTCATGATGTTTTCCACGTTTCAACGCTTCGAAAATATAGATCAGACCCCTCTCATATCGTATCACCAGAAGAGATAGAGGTTCAACCGGAGTTGACGTATGAAGAAGAACATGTTCAAATACTAGCTCACGAAGTGAAACAACTAAGGAATAAAACTATTCCTTTGGTCAAAGTGCTATGGAGAAATCACAAGATAGAAGAAGCAACATGGGAACGTGAAGAGGATATGAGGCATCAGTACCCCCATCTGTTCGTGCAATAAAAATTCGAGGATGAATTTTCTTAAAGAGGAGATTTGTAACATCCCCAATACCAGGTTAGTGATTTAAGTGTAAGATTTTTAACAAATTAAATAAATTGAAAAGTGAAGGAATTAATTGAAAGATGTTTGTGTAGGATTAATTAGCAAATGAAGGAAGAATAAAAGGGTCATTGAACAAGGGGATGAATAAAATATTAAATGGGGTTATATTATAAACCCACATGGGGCTTATGTAGGAAACAAATGTTTCCAGATTTCTCTCATTTCTTCTTCCTTCTTTCTTCATTTTCTTCTCCCAAACGTGAAGCACCCAAGCTCAAGGTAAGAATTTGAATCTTGGTTGTTTCTTTTATTTTTGGTTAGGTAATGGAATTTTGGATGATATATAATCTAAAGGAAATCTTATATGGCATTAAAACAACAAGATAAGTGTTTTAGAGATAGATTTGGAAAATGGGGTTTTAGATGAAATTTTGATATGGATGAGTTTTTGAAGTTTGAATAAGATTTTTGACTTGTCAAGTGGTTAATTAAGAAATATGGAGTGTTAGAATTGGATTTAAAACATGTTGAAAAATTTGGAATGATTCTTAGCTTTAAGAATTTGAATGGAGTATTGGAGATAATAAGGTGTGTGAGTGATAGAAGTTAGTTAAAATGGTTGTAGTTGAATTTAGTGGTATGAAAAGAGTTTTGTATGAGGAAATTCAGTGATAAGTTGATGAATTTTGGGTAAAAATTTCCATAATGTAATAGGGAAACTGATACCACCACAGTAGGGAACCGATTCCCCCTAAAGGAAAAATGAAATATTAATTCCTTAAATTTGTTTAAGCTATTAGAGGTTAATTGCAAGGTTTAGGCTTTTGATAATTGTCTCAAAAATTATGTTTATGTAGATATCGAGCCTAAACGAGTTCCGGAACAATTGAAGGATTAGAATCGAGTCAAAATAAGCAAGGCTAAGGTGAGTGCACATACTAGATAGAATTGTATGGAGGTAAGACTTGCAATAAGTCTATCTCTGGTAGTTGAATTCATGATTTCATATTCATGTACATGCATCCATATATATATATATATGATACAATGATTTCATGCATAATTCATTTATGCTTAAATATGATATTATATGAAAGAATGCAATTGTCAGAGAATCAATCCAGGTATGTGAAATAATGAAAGTGATTATAAATGTGCATGTGAAGTGAATTATGTGTTTATATGAAAAGTGATGAAAAATATATGAAAATTAGAAATGTATTCATATTTAAGCCCATGTTATTGAATATGAGAGCTGTAGGTATAATTGGCATGCCAAGAGTCGAGGGATATACAGTGGTCCTTCGGGACATAGTGGTCCTTCGTGACATATATAATGGTCTTTCGGGATATAGTGGTCCTTCGGGACAAATATTCAGTTCCCCTAGTGGGAATTTATACGAGCTGTGGTGACAACATATGTGCACAATCTCAGTGCACTCATTTACCTCCTGTTCTCAATAATGTATAGGGGCAATACAAAGATAAAGTGAAGTGAGACTTGCATAAGACGATAAATTTCATATTTGCATGACATGATCATATATGTTGTAGTGTAATGGATACATGCATGTTATAATATTACGATTGAACGGTAAGAGTGCATGTTTCATGAATTCATTGTTTTGTATTTAATTATGCCTCACTGAGTCTATGACTTAGCGTGTAAGTGATTTACACGTAGGTACCAAGAAACAAGAAGAGCATAAATAGAGGTGGCAAAGACAGAACCATTACTAGAAGATTAGATCAAAGTAAACAACAAAGTATGTATTTTGTGGTATAAAGTGTGTTGGCATGTAATAAGTTGTTAGTTACGAACACTCTGATCGACTTTTCAAATGTTTTGAACGTATTTATGTAAATGTATAGTAATGAACGTTTAAATTTTTACGAGTTTTATGTACGTTTTACGGAAGTACTGTAACAGGAGAATCGGTTCCCTGTAGTAGGGGAATCGGTTCCCTATTTGCAAGCCGAAAAATTTTTGTAATCGGTACTGTAGCAGGGTATTGTATTTTACTGTTCATAAATACATTTTTGCCCTCATAATTTTATTACGAATATAATTCAATAGTATATTATCGTATTTTCTTAATATGAGTTCAAAATGTTTTGTTATTTTTGTAAAAAAAATGTTTTAAAAAGTCAATGTGACATCTCAGACTCGTATATGGGTCGGGTACGGGTTGGGGGTGTTACATTTAATGCTATCGAACGGAACTACTCCAGCAGCTATCAAAGACATCGAAATCTCGACCGCAAACATATTACTAAGGACTCTAGCAGCTCTCCTAAACATACAAAAGACAACTCTATCAATGGCATCCTCATCCATATGAGTGTCATCGTCCTCAATGATAGAATAGTCTCTCGCAGGTGTAATCGGATCATCTCTGGTAATATGCAGATCTACATGCGGTGACATCGGATCATATATAGTAACAGAAGGCTGAGTCACTTACCTCAACCACGGCCACAGCCTGGCCTACGATCTCCAGTAACACTCATCGGATAAATATACAAGGCTCTACTGAAAGAATTGAACCTAAGTTAGACTAGTATCATGAATCTAAAATATATTTAAACTCATTAAATAAGGTGACACAGGTTTTGAAAATATCAAAAATATATTGAAAATCCATATTTTAATACTCATCCACATTCTGAGTGTTTAAAATTGAAAGCTCTGATACCACCAAGTGTAACCCCTTATACTCGGCCTGAACGTTATGCCCAAATCTAGGCGGTTACATATCTTATTTAGAAAAAAATTTCATATTTAAAACAACCTTAAAATTCATATAATAATATAATATAAAATTAGTCATAAGAAAGGTTCATACAATAAATGTCCATATATTAATATTTACATGTATCAGAAAAAATGTATAAAACATATACGTAGCAAAATACCGGTAATATAGATATATCGAGATTGTAGCAAAAACAAGTGTCACCAAAGTATAACAAAAAGGTATATATAGATATATAGTGGTACAAAAATAAGAGTAGTCGGTCCTCCTAATGTCAAGTCTGCTAGCCTACGGTCTGCAATTATCTGAAAAGGTTAAAATTTATAGAATGAGCTAAAAAGCCCAGTGTGCTCCTTACGTTGTATAAAAACATACATATAAAATAATTCAGTAAAATCAGTTTATTAAACATGTTTTAAAAATATGAACACTACCACCATCCGATCACCAGAATGTGTGGGTTCCCCAGAACCATAAACCCATATGTACACTCGGTAAGGACCTTATACACATAGCATAAGTATCTTCTATAAGGACTTACCCTGAGCACAAAGCCGAGGAGCTTGCGGTAAGGACTCATCCTAAGCACAAAGCCTAGGAGCCTGCAGTAAGGACTTACCCTGAGCACAAAGCCGAGGAGCCTGCGGTAAGGACTTACAAGTCATAGACTAGGCCTGAGATACTTCCTCCAGAAATAACCCCAATGAAGTAATAAACATGTATGTATTCGAGTGAAAACGATGGTTTAATTCAATAAAACACGAAAATATTCCAGACTTTGGAATCAGATACAAAAAAACAGAAATTAGGGATTATTTATTAAAAATATTAATTTTTATTCAATGAAAAATGAATTAATTAAAGAATAATATATGTAGTGACATTATTGTGATTATCCCCAAATATAAAAGTAAAATTATATGGTTTTTCTCGGGTCGGGTCGAATATTTTTCACTATAAACCCTACCCAAATATAACCTCTAAAAAACTGACCCATACCTGAACCCGAACTTTTCAAAAAAAATATTCGACCCAATTAAATTAGATCGGGTCAAATCCCATAGAATCCAGTCTCATGTTCATCCCTACATATAAGAAATCCTTGGCATTATTTGCTCCAGAGGTTAGACTAGAGAGTTGGAAATTATAGTGTAGAAAAGTAAGAAGAATAGAATTTAAATTTTTCTTATGTATTTTATTTTCATAGAATTTTCCAAGAATATGTTATTAGATTTTTTTGGGAAGTTCTAACGTACGACAACCTTAATATACAGTTAAGGAAATGCGCTACTGGAAATGTTTTTATTTTTTAACATTTTCAGTAAAAAAGTATCTAAAACATTAATTTTTATCTAAAACATTAATTTTTTAACATTTTCAGCAAAGTTCTTAATATTAACATTTCCAGTAAAGTGCTCAATATTAACATTTACAGTAGAAAAAATAATATTTTAGGTAGCTCTTTATTAGATATGTTAACAAACCCGTTAAAGCGCCCAATAATAACATTTCCAGTAGAAATAATATTATTTTAGGTAATTTTTTACTAGAAATATTTAAATAATAATAATATTTTTAATAACGTCTTTCTTTAACCGTATATTACGCTGTCGCATGTGAGAATTTCCCTATTTTCTTACTTCCCAAATATTATGGGAACTATAGTTTTTCTAGATTAATATTAAAGTGATTTGATTGTTAATGTGAAAAGTCATGGAGATCAACTTCTGTAACAGAACACCATCATCATAAAGATCGACCTCAATTTGAAAATGATCACGTGCAAAAGTCTTAATATATGACTAAAAAAAGGCGTTATCGGTTTTGTTATTATTTAAATAATAAAATCGGTAAAAAATTATCGGAAACATTATTATTTCTACCGGTTTTATTATTATTGGGCGTTTTATCGGTTTTGTTAACAAAATCGGTAAAGCGCTACCAGTTTTGTTATTTTTTCTATCGATTTTGTAATTGTTGGGCACTTTACCAGAAATATTAAAAAACATTGATGTTTTAATTAGAAATAATAATGTTTTAAATAATTTTTTATTGATTTTATTATTTAAATAATAACAAAACCCGTAATACTTTTTTTAACTATATATTAAATGTACAGTAAAACTTTCACCTCGAGGGGATGCATAGACATCGAAAACTGGAGACCAAGGAGCATTTGGAAGTACTAGAAAATAATTATAAAATCTGATGCAATGTTCCTTTTTTTTTTTCTTTTAGTTTTATGCACGGAATCTCAATGGAATTGCAATTTTTCCAAATTGCTAGAAACTAATTAACTTGGGATCACATGAAGATTATAACCAGAAATATTGGATAAATTACACAATTAGTACTTAAATTATTATTTTTATTCTGTTTTGGTATCTAAACTTTATTTTTATCAAAAGCATACATAATGTTTAGTTTATATTTTAATTTGGTATCTCTCTGTTAAAAACTTAATGATGATGTTAACGTATTACTATAAAATAATATCAATTCATCATTGAAAAAAATGTCACATCAGCAGTTTTGTTAATTTTTTAATGGTAGGGTACCAAATTGAAACATAAACTAAACATTATATATAATTTTGAAAATAATTAAAATTTAGATACCATAACAGAAAAAATAATAATTTAAATACTATATGTATAGTTTAACCTGAAAATATTCATTTCTTCAGCATGGTAGCTGACCTTATTTTGTATAGTATTATCTCTTTAATTTCGGCAAGATTGTAGTGTAGTCATCAACACTCAATTATAAGCCCAAATTATTTCATATTTGATAATTCGAGTTATTTCTTATTTTTTATTTTAGTTGTGTAAATATAAATATGTTATAAATTATTTGATATATCAAAATCTTAAATATAAATATGACACATGCATTGAACAAGACGCTAACCATAGTTGACTGAATCATATCATATTTATTATATCATTTGAACGTTTATGAAATATTTTGTGTTTACTTAATTAATTTATGATCATATTTAAAAATAAAATTAAAATGCATTTTAAGTTCATATATTCTTCATAAATTTAGATTTTATTGATCATGTTTTATTTTTTTTCAGTTAAATTACTGAAGTCACATTTTAAAATAAAGAATTATTAATTTAGAATCTTACAATACTCTTAAAATAAAAAAATAAAAAATAAATTCTAAATATATAAAGAATAAATCATCGAAGTATATTTTAATCTATTTTCTATGTCCTAGTACAATACACTATATCTTTGTTACAAATAAAACTGCTAAGCAGTGGTTGGTTCAGCTTCGTCTATAGCCAAGTCCATGTCCAAGAGTCGCTGGAGGTCTTCAGGATGGTGGATCCTAGGCTGTTTGATCGCCCTGTACGACCCAGCGAGTCTGTGATGATGTTCGCTTCGCGGCTGACATAAGTGATCCTGACGTTCTAGTGGAGTTTTAGGAGACCACGAATAATAATAGATGTGTCATAGATATGTCTGGTGATTAAATATTGATAGGGGTTGAGTTGAAATATTAGACTATTCAAAAAAATAAAATGACTTATTAGATATTCATATTCAAAATTCAACACGAATCAAGTGTCTTAAGTGATTAAGTGATTATTCTGTTTTTTGAGGTGTCGAATTTGAGCATTGCGTATGTAAGGGTATAAGTGTTTATTGTCAAATGATTGAGAGTCTTTGTACAAATAGCATATTATCTTCATCCCAAATTTATATTAAAAAAACTCAATTCACAAAATATCACCTAATTTGTTTAATATTTAAACTTACAATTATTTAAATTGTTACTATACCAAAAATTTGAGAACATGAGATTATTATTCTTTAGTTCGGCCATTACTCGACTAAATATTCAATAAATTTTTATATTTTTTAATTTAAATATTTATTTTTACATAAACCAAAATATTATTAGACCAAAAGCATATTGAATATATTAAATTTTTAACAGAGGTCGGGCCCTTTGGACCCAACAGAGCCCCTGGCGTCATGCTGGCAAGGGGAGGTGTTGAGGATACACAAAGCTTCACTACTATCAAATTCCACTTCGATGCACCTTGCTCCATATTCTTAGGCTAGACTGAGGTCATCCAAGATCGCCCAGAGCTCGGCATGGAGAACTGAACAACGTCCAATCAGGGATTCAAATAGCGGAACGCAACCGCAATAGCGTCCGTTATTTCACGGTAGCGCCGCCGTCCGAAACCGATATTCAAGAAAATTGCGGTGGGTAGCGGAATCAAGACAATAACGGTCTGTTGCGGCCGCAATTTAGCGTTTAACGGTAAATAGCGTCGATAACGAGACGCTATTCCCGTTATTAAACCGTGACTTGAAAAAAAACAGAACATGTAAAAAATGGCAGCAAAAGCTAATTGAAAATAAAGAAAAACAAAACAAAAAATTCTGCAAAATTAGTACAAAAGAAAGAAATCCGAAGTTCCAAACAAAAAGTTTTGTAAACTCAAAAAAGAAAACAAAGAGCAATTGAGCAAGCAAGACTCACCATTCACCAAGGCAAAGACCAAACCGGGAAGGGAACAAGCCTAGAAGAAGTTGAGCAGACCAAGAACAAAGATTTGGCTTTCATTCGACAAGGTAAGAAATCCCTAGATCTAAGTACAGAAGAATTAGAAAAAAATCAGAACGCAAAAAAGAAGAAAAAAATAGTACGATGATAAGCTATAAATATAAGAAAAAAATATGCAAAACTGAGAAAAGAAAGGAATAAGAAAAGTGGAAGAAGGAAGATGGGGTTGAAGAGAAGACTGTCCCAAACCCAAATCACAGTTAGATTTTTTAGAGTAAACCAAAAAAATTAATATAAAAAACTAAAATATATATGTCATATGTGTAAAAAAAAGGGAGAATTAGAGCTTTTTAATTATTTTAAATAATTTCTAGGATATATTTTTTAAGGAATATGTTAATTTGTTATCCTTCCACCTTTAAAAATTTATAATTTAATCCTTATTTTAAAATGTAAACTTTAATTTTTATTTATTTAATCCTAATTGATGAAACTATTACTACCCATTTCTAAGGTATGTGTTATTTTTCTTGCTTATAGTGTTGATATGTATTATTAACTTATATGCCATTTTTCGTTTAGAAAGCATTCTAAAAGCCATTAAAAATGACTCATTAACATTATAACTATAATTATTATGTTTTAGGATATATTGTGTGAAATTTAAAAAATCACGACCGCGACACCCGCAATGACCGCGATGGCATCCGTTATGTCCGCAACCGCGATAAATGCGACCGCGAACGCTATTTAAATCCTTGCGTCCAATGTTGCGAACAAATACCGTCGTCCATTTCCCTTCACTGTCAAGATGAACTTCTCTACTAGCCGCTATAGTGCTAGGGTTAACAATACCATCGGTGTTAATTTTCTGCACCCCTGGGTTGGGTGGACACCATCACTGCTTTGTGCTCTGCTGGTTAGACTTGCAAGACAAAGTAGAAGTGGTTTTAGAGTACCTTAGCCCACGAGTGCGTTGATCGATAGATCTCCATCGAAGACCAGACTTGGCCTTAGAAGACAAAGTTGTTTTGATGTTTCTAGAATCTCCATATCATGATCCCAAAGAGATGACACCAGTGAAAAGATAGATTTGAGCTATCACAAGAAAATAGAGAAATGAACAAATATGAGATAGAACTCTCTGCAATTTTATTAACAAAGGCCTATTCTCTCTTGAGCTAGAGAGTATTAATTTATACATGAGAAATATAACCAGCTCATAACAAACTAATAGCTTGAACTATATAATAACAAAAAATATCATCCATGCACTCATATGCATGTGATCATAACTCTGACATTCATCCTACACTCTCAATCTTCAGCCTTTGCTTCAGTCTTTACTTCAATATTCCCCCTATATCCTTAACCTTGTAAACCTCCAAACAATTGAGTGACCAAGAGTTTGTGTCTATGCTTAAGAAAAGAAGGTGATGAGAGTGGTTTTATGAAGAAATCTGCAACTTGCTCATAAGCAGGGACCTTATTGACTTACAGTCGAACAGCAGTAACCATTTCTCGTACAAAAAATAAATCAAGCTCAACATGCTTGAATTTTGAATGCAGAACGGGATTAGCACAAACTGTAACCGTGCTGGAATTGTCACACCACAAGGTAGCCTTGCCATATGGAACAACAAACAACTCCTGCAGTAATGATTCAATCCAAATGATATTTGCAGCTGCAGAATCCATACTCATGTATTCAGCTTCATCTGTGGATCGAGCAACCACCTGTTACTTGCGTGAACTCCAGGAAACAAGATTTCCAACAAAGTAGACACAGTAGCCAGAGGTGGAACGCCTATCATCAGGGTCATATCCCTAGTCTACATCTGTAAAACCAGTCAGGGACATTCGCGAAGACGCAGTAAACCGCAAACCAAAATCAGTTGTTCCTTGAAGATAGCGTAGAATCCTCTTAACAGCCTAAAAATGACTGTTGCGCGGTGATTGCATGAACTAGCAGACCTTATTTACAGCAAACGCAATATCTGGCCTAGTAACCACAATATACTGAAGAGCCCCAACAATACTTCTGTATTGAGTCGTATCTTCAACAGGTTCCCCAGCATCAGCTGACAACTTATAATTAGAAACCATCGGAGTAGGGAGACTCTTTGTCTCATCAAAAACGTGCTTATGTAATAACACATGAATGTATATTTTTGTTGAGTCAGGTCAACACCATCAGCATCCTGACACACCTCTATACCAAGAAAGAAATTAAGGGAACCAAGATCCTTCAACGCAAAACGAGTGTTCAGTTTTTCAATAACACACTGAACCTCACTAGCATCACTCCCTGTCAAGATAATATCATCTACATATACAAGCATATAGACAAACACTATTTTCTGATTTTCTAACAAACAAATAAGAGTCAGATTTAGACAAACCGAACCTTTAAGAGACCAGGTACTCTCGAAGGCTCTCAAACCAGGCCCGATGAGATTGCTTCAAGCCATAGATTACTTTATGCAACTTGCAAACTAAACCACCACCAGCTTGTATAAACCCAGAAGGCTGAGTCATGAAAACCTTTTCCATCAATTCCCCATTTAAAAAGGCATTATTAATATCCACTTGACGCAGCAACCAACCTCTTGTCAATGCAAAAGTAAGAATCACTTGGACCGTTACAGGTTTCACAACTAGACTAAACACCTCATAGTAATCAATCCTTGGTTGTTGAAGAAACCCCTTCGCAACAAGATGAGCCTTGTATCGAGCCATCAGCATTACGTTTCACCTTAAACATCCATTTACAGTTGATAAATACACGATATTTAGGATGGGGAACCAGAGACCAAGTGTTATTTGCAATCAAAACATCAAACTCTTCTTGTGCAGCTTTCTTCCAATGAGGAATCTTCATAACTTCTTTAATTGACCGAGGCTCTTCATCAAAGTATTCAACATATAGAACACGAGGTTTCTGAATGCCAGCTTTGGCCCTGGTAACCATTGGATGTACATTTTGGACTGAAACAGCCCAATACGCATTATCACCCGTTGAAGTAGTCCAATGGGCATTGTCACGGTCGGCCATTTATCCAAAAGAAGTGGCCCCATGTGCAACATCATGGTCGGGTGGCTCATTATCAAACGGTATGACCCCATGCCTATCATCATGCACAAGAGATATATCACCAATAATATTATATGTTGGATTATATGTACCTACCCCAACAATATCACAATTGAGTGTGACTCCATGTGCATCCAACACTTGATCCTCAACCACGAAAAAAGGTGTGGTCCCAACAATATCACAATTATTCACATGCGTTGAAGATGATGGCGCACTACGTGGGCTATTTCCAATTAATAAACCATGCGTTGAATGTATTGGATTTAGTGGAGCACCATGCGTGGAATCAACTCCACGTGAAACATTGTCACCTAATGAAACATGCGTTGCAGCCGTGGGACCAGCAGCATGTGAACTTCTTTCACTCAAATGAACAGGTGTTGCACGCAATGATGGAGCGCATGTGAATGGAGCAGCATTATTTGGTGGAGCACACACTAGTGAAGGAGCTGCACATGGGCCACTTGGTTGAATATGCGCATGCATTGAAGCATGTGTTGAAATTAGTGGAGCATGATGCGTTAATGGAGAAACACATTGGTTGTTTAGGGGATTAGGCGTGGCATTTGTTGGAGCATGCGTTGGTGGGGCATTTGTTAGAGCATGCGTTGGTGGGGCATTTGTTGTCTGTACATGAGAGATAAGAGGAATAAAACCCGTGGAAACACCATTATCTGTAGCAACAGATGAAACATTACACACTTCATAAGGAAAGACACTTTCATCAAAAACACATTTCTCATGCAAAACACATTTTTTTGACCTGAAATCCAACTTATGATGATTAAATAAATGCAAGCAAGGATAACAAGCACAACCAAACACCCTGAGAAAAGAGTAATATGGCAAGACACGATGCAGAGCTTCAAATAAAGACTTCCCATGCAAAACATGTGTGGATAATCGATTAATGAGATAAACAACAGAGACAAAGGCATAGCTCCAAAATTTTTGAGGTAAAAAAGCTTGGGCCAACATGGTCAATCCCGTTCCAACAATGTGCATATGCTTCCTCTCAGCCTTACTATTCTGTTCCGAGGTATCAGGGCACGAGAGACGCTGTTGCACTCCATTTGCACAAAACCATTTTCGAAGTGGTTAATATTCCTTACACCATCAGTCTGAAGAGCTTTAATTTTATATCCAAACTGTACTTCAACAAATTTTGCAAAATCAAGAAAGCACTGAGCCACCTCAGATTTACATTTCAAGAGATACATCTAGGTGTAACGACTACAAACATCAACAAAGGAGACATAATAAAGAAATATGTCAGTTGAACAGACAGGAGCTGGACCCCAAACATCAAAAACAACAAGTTGAAAAGGTGCAATATACTCAGTGAAAGATTTACAAAAGGGCAACTTATGAGATTTCCCTTGCATACAAGCAGAACACACATTCACTGCTTCATTTTTATTGAAAGCAATATTACAGGACTTCAAAACACGCTGAACAATATCAAGAGATGGATGGCCAAGATACTGATGCCACAACTTCAAAGACACAGGTGACTTCGAGACATTATTCACCAAGCAAGGAGACCTTCGACAAGGAGACCTTTGATTCTCACAAGGAAGCAGCTGATACAGCCCATCATCCATGAGCCTCACTCGAAGTAGAATTACTTGAGTCTAACCATCCTTCACAAGACATTCAAATTGATGAAACTCTATGAAAACACCATTATTACGAGTGAACTGGGAAACAAATAGCAATTTTTTCTTTATGTTAGGCACATGCAACATGTTTTGCAAAATCAAAGGTTTCTTACTAGAACTCAAAAAACCTTGCCCTACATGTGTGATTGAAATTCCCTCACCATTACCCATGAGCAGGGAACTATCTCCAGTATAGATGGTACCTGATTGAAAAGCAGACAAATCATTCGTCACATGATGAGTAGCTCCGGTGTCATGATACCATAAAGAATCTGCAGACACAGAGGAGCTAGAGCCCGAGGGAGTTGGGACAATAGCAATGTAGGCTGTTGAACCAGGAGTCAAAGAGGAATGTGATACACCATGATAGAACCGAGAAGCATCTGGAGAAAAACCAGGAGAAGTACCAGGAGAAGTACCAAGAAAATGATAATACGCAGGAGCATATGGTGAAGGAAAATATAATGGAGTGGGAATAAAGGTTGAAGGTGAAGAGATAGAAGTATGAGAATACAGTTGTCTACCAGATTGAACATGCTTGGTAAAATTCTCAGTAGATGGTTTTAAAGCATTTTCAGTTAAAGAATCTGATTCTGACACCCTAGTGTACTCCCTATCAAACCTATGATAGCATTTTTGAACTACATGCCCAAAGCGACCGCACAGCTGGAACTGGGGCCGATTCAAACCTTGATGACGCCCTCGGCCTCTACCACGATAGTTGTTCGTTTGACCACGAGATGCATGACCCTATGACGACTCAACGATAGAATCCTAAGATCCACAAGTATTGATTTCAGTAGAACTGCCTTCTCTAGAACGAACATCAAGATTAGCAGAAATACCCTTGCTCAAGAATATATTCTGTCGAGCTTCACAGTCTAACAACATCTCAGTAAGCACATCAAGAGACAATGCTTCACGTGACGCAATTGCAATGATGGATTCAAACTCCATTGATAACCCAACCAACACCACACTAACATGTTCTTGTTCAGTAACCACACTCTCGGTAGCATTCAACAAGTCACAAATAGACTTGACCTTAGCAAGATATTCTCTTATAGTCAATCCAGACTTGCGTTGGGAATGAAGATTGTGCCAGATAGAAGAGATCTTTGCACTGGAACGAGCACCAAAAAGTCGAGCTATAGTGTTCCATATCGACAATGCCATTGTGAGACCAGTCAAATGAGGAAGAACCTCAGTGCTTACAGTGGTTAAAATCCAAGAAGAAATAAGCTTATCTTGTTGACAATAAGCTACAAAAGCTGGATTTTCTTTAAGTTGATCAGCTGCATTTGTAAGAAACTCATCAGGTACAGTAGAACCAGCAGAAATAAATTTCAACAATCCATAACCATCAATTATCAAAGCTATCTGATGCTTCCAAAGAAGATTGGTGGACTCAGTGAGTTTAACCGTATCATGCTTTGGTATGTGCTGAACACCAAGCATTCCTCGCGAAGCTCCCGGACTTAAAGAGGAAGTATTTGGAGATACGTTCTCAGAATCATGGGTGGGATCAATTGTCAAGTCAATCATGATGACCACAAAAAACAAGAGATGCTTTCAACAGTAAAGAACCACGAGGCACAAAATATTAAGATAATCTTGAGCTTAACACAAGAATCAAGAAAAGATCAAAGAAGAATGGAAAATCAACAGCGGAAGAAGCAGAACCACCAGGATTGGCGAAGATACCATAACAAGATAGCATTTGAGCTATCTCAAGAAAACAAAGAAATGAATGAATGTGAGATAAAACTCTCTGCAATTTTATTAACAAAGGCATATTCTCTCTTGAGCTAGAGAGTATCAATTTATACATGAGAAATATAACCAAGTCATAACAAACTAATAGTTTGAACTATACAATAACAAAAAATCTCATCCATGCACTCATATGCATGTGATCATAACTCTGACAGTTTCGATGTTTCTAGAATCTCCATATCATGATCCCAAAGAGATGACTCTAGTGGCAGTCGGGCTTGTCAAGGTTCGTATTATTGGCGAGGTTTTGATTTATGTAGTCGTTCAGGAAAGAGGAAAAGAAAGTATGCATGGAAAGCTTGGAACCAGAAACTGCCAGACCATACGAGCAGTGGTATAGTCGCGGAGAACTTTAATGATCGTTTCTTCATCAGTTCCACAAACTGAGCTGATGTAAGGCACTCGTTCCTCGATTATGGATCTAATGAATGAGTAAGTACTTGCAAGAAGACAGGCTCAAACGGAGGGCTTGATAGTTGATGTAATGGTGATTAGGTAAGCTGATTGGTAATGATAGGAAAGAGTTGGGATGCATAATGATTTGGGCGTTGGTAGGCTAATGAAAGAATTGATAAATGTTGGTAGTATCTTGAACAATCAAGGTAGAAACTAGGATATAAAAGATCCTAACACCAAACCTTATAGATTGAACAAGGGGTAGTAATAAATGACTTAGCCTCTCTAGTCATAAAATAATTAAGAAACACAAGTATTAATGAAAAAGGATGGGCTTGACGCCAAAAGCACTCAAAGTACTTGATAATTCAATAAAATTCAATAAAACTTAAGCAAATAGGTAAACCTCCAAATATATTGAATGATCAAAGAGAGATGCCTAACAAAGGCCTATCCATTAGCCTTATATTAAAAAAATGAAAAGGAATGGCCGAAAAACTATAGGAGGTTTCAGCCAAACTAAATGTCTTTCCATAAATAAATAATGTTTGAAAATTAAATATGAAAAACGAAGGTAATAGTTCGGCCAAAGTGAGGAGAAACAATGCTTGGCCGAATAGATAAAATGTTGATTCACATTGGAGCCTAATTGAAGAGGTTGCATGCTTTGGTCGAATGGCTGGCATCATTTGGTGCTTGATGCCTAGATGATGTACATGGCTTGCACATGGCTTGATTGTATGGTTGCAACTCCTCCCTTGAAAGCATAGGTCTCCACGCCAAATGGTATGATGACTCAGCCAAGGTGGTGTGCTTGGCACATGGCCATATGATGTAGCATGCTTGGAAGGTTCCTAGGTAGATTGGTAGGTCACTTAGCTAGCTAGGTAGCTAGCTAGTTAGTGTAGTTAGCTAGCTAGGTACCTAGTGTCACTCTAGTGTCACTCTAGTGTCCTCTAGCTTCCATAGGTCTTCAACTCAGCCTCCAACTCCTCAGCTACACTCCAGCTAATGTTAGCTATTCCCCAACTCCTTTAACTATCATTTAAGTCCATTGAGCTCCCTTAAGTAATGTTCTTGAGCTCCCACGAGCTGCCACAAAAATAGTGAGCTATCCATAAGCTGCCATAATCATCCTTAGCTTATTGTGCACCTATGTATAATAAGTTCTAGAGCTTATGAAAATGATTGAAATAGATGCTGCCATGCATGAATAAGCTAGATAATGATGCAATGAGCTAACATAAACATACCATGACCTAAGTATA
Organism: Hibiscus syriacus; assembly: GCF_006381635.1. Lineage (NCBI taxonomy): Eukaryota > Viridiplantae > Streptophyta > Magnoliopsida > Malvales > Malvaceae > Hibiscus > Hibiscus syriacus. The sequence continues at coordinate 6,308,094 of NW_024063533.1, read as the reverse complement.
AATGGATAACCATAGATCATACTAAGTAAAGATGTTTATGCAAACATGTTAAGCATATTATACAATGATAATGCCTAACATGTATTTGTATAAGATAAGATAGAATATGCAATGTAACATGATATAGTTCATCATACTAATCATAATATAACATGAATATAATGCATGATAAAGCAAGATAAACATAATATATGCTACATGAAATGATGAATATGCAAAGTATTGGAATGTGACATGAGTGAATAGAATAAGAGATAGAATGAATGCTCTCTGGTCCTTCAACTTATGCACGTTTGAAGAAAGCAAGATGAAAAGTAGTAGATGCAGAAGTAGGATCACATCATGAGTAGCGATGGTATGAGTTCGCGCTAGGTTGGTTATCAAACGTTAGCGAAGGACTAGCCAGATAAAATGTTCAATTCTCTTAGGGCCATCAAACCCCAAGCAATATTCCAAGAGGAATTACGTGCGTTCATCCCAATTGTGTCTATGGAGTTCGTTAAATGCATATTGCACCGTGCAAGCGGCTGTTTGATTCCAGTGCTAGGATGATCGATCTTCTCGAGTGTCTTCGTAGGGGGTATAGCGATGATCATCTGAACCTTGACTTCATCTAGTGATTGACTCAGGCATTGCATATTCCAGATTCCATCGTTAAAAGTATAGTCTCGGACGACCTGCCACATCCTTGACAGTTCTATGTTAGTAAGGTAAAATCTGTGGATAAACACAAGTAAAAAAAGGAGAAGTTACCTTTAATGGTTTCCGCCAGAATTCATGTCTGGGATTTCAAGTCCACCCGAATGGGGATAAGCTTGTTCCTAGATCTTGTGGGCAACTTCTTGAACCGCTTCCCTTTTAGGCAATCGAGCGAGGGCTTTGGTTTTAACTTTAATTCCTTTGTTTCGAATGATATAAGGCACAACCCTTTCCTTAGACCGAGGGCCTTTCGGTCTTCTTGAGGGAGGATAAGGGTTGAAGGCATTGGTGCATTGGTGAGGGTTGTTGGGGTTCGGGTTGAAAGGTGACAGCCTTGTGAAAGTTAGGGTTCAAAGTAGTCTTGACCAACTGAACTTCGTCATCCACAACGTTGTTGAATACGGGGTTATTGCTGGATGAGAATTTAGCACCATTCAAACTCACAGTTTCAGTTGGAGATGGTCTTGGCAGATTACTGGATAGGAAATTAGGCTTCATGAGCGGTTCCTTGATTATGAAAGTTGAAGGGTTTTGACGTTGCATGGGAATATTTAAGGGTTCCCCATACAATGAGGTCATCACGTGGGGCACAGGGGGTCCATTTTTTACCGTTGAAGCTAGTTTGTGGTGGGGGATTACCATCTTGAGAGTTTGTGTGATTTAAGCTGCGAGGACGCTTGGGGGTTTATGTAGTTTTGAAATTGTTTTTGGGGTTTCTATCTTCACGATTTCCGGCTAAGTTTTCTCCTGGAGAGAGGGTTGACTTGCCTTTCTTAGGCTGAGTTTCAATCAATGCGATAAAGCGGGACCCCGAATCATTAGTTGGTACAGAAGTTTTAGTTTTTTTCCCCTCTTCTCCTGACGACCGTCGGTGATGCCTCTCCACAACCATACAAGGGCCATACAGTGAGTCAATAAGTGGTTGGGAATGATCGGAACAACTGGGTTAGGAGAACTACCAGACATAGAGCAGTTTGTCAGCCTCGACCTTGAATCTGAGTGGTTTTGAGGTTGAGCGTTATGGCTGCAATTTTCCTTGAGGTGGCCATACCTATGACATGAAAAACAGTTGAGGGGAGATTTTCATATTCTACAATTTGGATTCTATTTCCCAACACTACACGAGAGATAAGCGGAGTCTTCAAATCGACATAGACTGTCACCCGCGTGTATCTTCCCCTGTTACTTGTGTCTTTATGAAAATCAAGTTTCGCAACCTTACCAACAAGATTACCAATACTATGGAGAATTTTTTTTCCTGATACAAGTATTCGGGGAGACTAGGGAAGCGGATTCATGCTATGACCATAGTGGGATAAGGTTGCGATATGCTGAAATCCATGGACCACGGCTGAACCGTTAAGAATTGCCCATAGATAATCCATGATCCTTCCGTTATAACACTTTCACATAATCTTTTTATCTCCTGAAAACGAGAAAGAAAGTATCCATTTTCGATATCCATAAGAGTGAAAGGTTTAGTCGGTTGCTACAAGGCGAAAGTTCTGTTGGTAAGAGCATTGTGACCAAGGTTTCGACTTAGAAATTTGAGGAAAATCGTCTTCGACATGCTAGATTCCATTAACTTGTAGGCACGATCAAAGAATTGGATTGAGGGAAGACCATATCGGATTCCGGTAGTGATATCTTCATCCGTAATGACAAAGTCCTCTTCTATTTCCACTGTTTCCCCAGTAGAATTATCTTTGCCATTAGTGTGACCAGAAAGGACAGACGCGTAGGACGGTTGGTTTTCTTCTTGTTAGTCGATATCCATCTCAGAGTCATGGTGATGATCATCGACAGTCTCCTTGAAGCGTACCTTCTTGGTGGCGTCAGATTCCAGCAGGGATAAGCTACAGTCGGTCATGAGAATAAAATTCAGTAAATGAAGGACTGAGTACCATACACTATTAAATATCAATAACTAATAAATAAATTTAGAAAATCCTGTACGATCCTAAGCACACACATGGTATCTATGTTAATTACAGATTTCATTTGTTTTAGATATTAATATATTGACAAATTTAAATAATGTTGAGTATTAGTACGGAATAGACAAAGATATGAACCAAAACATGAATGTGTAACATAAAACAAGCCCTTATGCGTATGATATAAATGCACCGATCATAATGATTTAATTTAATTTTATTTTAAATTAAGCAAGACTTTTGTATACAATGAATTCATTCACACACATATATATATCAAATATTTTAATTTGCGGAGTAAAACTTATTTAGATGTTATGACGTTGAGGAATAGATAGAAGGAAATATGTAAGGGTAGTCGTCCTTTTTTAAATTATTTTAAATTATCATATAATTTAGATAATTTTTATGTTTTTTATTAATTAGTTATTTTCAATCTTAAATTTTTTTATGCTTATTTCTTCTAAAATTTTAGAAGTTAGTCTTCCCTTATATAAAATCATACATATATACATGATACGAGATTTTGACCATGCAAGGTTGGTCCTCTTAAGGCCCCAAAAAATTTAATAAATTTTCAAGTTGGACAAAAGTAACTTTAATGGCAATGTCAGTGCCAGTGGCTACTTTTCTTTATGACCCCATTCAAAAAACTAGGTAATTAAGAAAAACTAAAAAATATAATTAGATTTATTTTAAAGGGGTGTTTAGAGCACATTATTGTGCGTGTAGTGTGTTTATGCCGTTCGGTTGGGTTTAGTTTCTTCTTTGCCAACTACTATTGCCCATATAATCCCTTGGATAAAGCAAAATCATGCATTTCAGAATTTTCCAGATCGAATCCTTGTCGATTGTTAAATATTTTTATGGCCACTGTCGTTATTTTGTTGAATGGTTTTGACTGCTCATCTCATTAAAATTCAAAACAAAAGCTACAGTTTTAGTTTAGTTTTATATTTTTCATAATCATCAATAACTAATGATTAAATTTGACAAAAGTTTATAGAAAAAATTAAAAATTTTAAATAGGATAATATAAAAATTTAATATCATATAACATCTCATCTCTTGTACCACTTGAAATCATGTCGTTTTGCTAAAGAAAAACAATCAGCTTCAATCAACTCATGCAACTATTCTGATACTCAAAAAAGTGGAAATAAAATCTTTGTTGTGTATAGGGATATTCAAACTCCAAGCCTTTAGAAATAGAGGTTAAAGCTTAATTACTGAATTAATTTGAATTTTTAAATTCTTATAAAAAAACGATAAACATGTCATATATTTTAGAACACGTCATTTCATTCCAGGCCTTTGTTACGTTCTTGTTTCTTTTTTAGTCCCTTACTTCACCTTGAGCAGTCGTACTATTTCTCATACAGATTAAGCAGCAGAACTACTGCAAAAGCTTCGCTTCTTCTCCAAACTCACCATTTCAAGACATGGAGGGGTCATGGAGGCATGAGATTTAAATATATATATATATATCCGTTCAACGAATAGATTCAAAACCATTAAAGAAAAAAGCGATTAGAAAAGGGTAAGTTTCTTTGGATGAACACAAAAAAAAATATACGAAGATCATCCAATAAAAGAAGAGAAAGAAACAAATGTAGGTAGTTTAATGGGAAATGGAGATTAAAGAAATGAAAATGGGAGTGGCAATAATGAATTGAAGCTTCAAAGGACGGGAACATGATCAGCAGTGCACATGCAAACCCTAAAGCCTAGCTAGAGATGGTAATATAAAAATGCTGACATTGTCCACGCTTCATGTTGCGTTATGTAATTAGAAATAAGTTAACCATACATCTTCAGTTGTTAATAAAACACATGAATTATATGAAGATAAAGTAAGGTGCAGCGAGGAACAAGGAGATGGCGAAGGATGGGAGAGGCAACAGCAAAACCAGATGAGATTACTCCACTCTTTGTCGGCTTGTTGGGGAGTATTCCCGAGGCCCTTCTGCTGCACGTGTCTTTTTTTATTGTCTCCACAGTTGCATCACTTGCTTCCTTGGGATCTTTCATATTCGCCACGTTTCTCTTTTCTCCTTTCTCTCTACTCTTCCAAATACCCTCCTATTTCCATCAAATTACCATTCATACCCATAGTATGTATTCTAAGAAAAACAACCCTACTCATAAATCATTTTAAAATCTAAATTACCTACTATTATAAAACTACTACCATACCATAAATAATGATAGACCTAAACTTCGTATTAAATGGGTTTTTTTTTAATAGATCTAATCTTTTTCATTTTTTACAAAATATTTCTAAACTTAAGCAATGATTATTTACTTCAATAAACTCCACGTCAACTCGCCTATAGCAATGTCGACATTATATTAAATTACAGTTCTAATTTAATATTATATTTTAATCAACTTGGATTTAGTTATTATCATTAATTCAAAACTTCATCCATTTGTGTATATAATATAAACCATTGAATAGGATTCTTACTACTAATTCAAAACCCCATCTGCTTTATTACACATTACAAACATATTGATTAAATTTTGAATTAGTGATAAAATAAAATCATTATTAATTAAAAATTTAAATAAATATATTTAGTCGGTTGATCAAGTTGTATACGTCTATTTCATTTTATTCCTTTAAGTCATGAGTTTTAAATCTATTATTCTTAGGATTATATTTATAATTTGTAAAAAAAATATAATGCTAAAAATAACCCCTAATATTTATCAAAATTGTTATTTAGACTATTTTTTAACATTTTAACCCTCAACATTTCACTTTGAGATAAAAAACTTTTTATATAAATGAACAACATTAATTAACACGCTATTAAAACTTCAAAATAAGAGTAATTTTTAACTTAAAATGAAACATTGAAGATTAAAATATCTCAAAAAAAAAATAGAAGATAAATTGATCGTTATATCAAATGTTAAGGATCTATTTACTATAAAATAAAATATTAATATCAAAATACTTAAAAAAATAAAATATAAAATAAAATAATCATTTTAATAAACTTATGTGGGTAATTTTAACATTATGTAAAAAAAAACCTATCAGCTTACGTGTAAAGAAAATAAAAAGAAATGAATTTGTTAAAAAAATCACAACGACTATACATACACCTATTAAATGCGTTGTGAAAAAATGTACACTAAAAGCTCAGTAGTCCCGTCAACGTAATTATCATCTAGAAACGAGGGTTGATGTATTCGGACACAGATCCTTTACCCTCTATACAGCCTGTCGTCACTAACTTACAGCCTGGCAAACCCTGCCCACTGTTCCTACGATATATATTTTTATTATAACGTCACGACAAATCCTACGTGGCAACTCGGTCCAAAGTCCGATGCCTATCCCTTGTAATAATTCACCAGTCTCTCTTCATATATAATACTCCATCACGCCCTACAACAAATTCAAAAAACCTTTTATAGAATAAAAAATCAAAAATCAAAAGCAAACAACATTGGAACAGACGAATCTGGGCAATGGGTATTTGTAGTTCTTGCGATTCAACTCACGTAGCAACAGCCAAGCTGATCCTCCATGATGGAAGATTACAAGAGTTCCCTTACCCCGTTAAGGCTTCTTATGTTTTGCAAAAGAATCCCATGTGTTTCATCTGCAACGCCGATGAAATGGAGTTTGACGATATCGTTTCAGCCATTGAAGAAGACGAAGAGCTTCAACCCGGTCAACTGTACTTCGCCTTGCCCTTGAGTTGGCTTAACTATCCTTTACATGCCGAAGAAATGGCTGCATTGGCCGTCAAAGCCAGCTCTGCTTTAATGAAAACCACCACCGCGTCTCAAAAATGCAGGCGAAGAATTAGAACTGTTACGCCCTTTGCGTTTTCAGAAGAGTCTCCTCGCCGGAAAGTTGCCTCCGCCGGCGTTTATTGTGGTGGGAACGGCGGTGAGAAGAGGGGGAGAGGACGCAGAGTGAGTAGAAAGTTTAAGGCTGTGATGATTTCTATTCCCGAATAGAAATGGGGGTATTTTGGGAAATATAAGTGTAGCATAAGTATAAATATGTGAAAAGGGAAGAAATTGTTTGTCAAATCATTGGTAGAAACTAGAAACTGGACTAATTGTTTGTTGTCCTAACTACTGTGAAATTTGCCTAAGAGAGGGTCGTGTTACAATTTTACCCCTATTGGGGTCAAAAATGAATTTAGCACCATATCCATTATTCAATCATATCATACCTCTTTTAATTTATTTAATTCAAAATACTCGTTAACAACCTTGAAGTGTGGCGTACGTTAGTTACGTTACTCTCTGATTAAAATAGAAAAACTTAAATCATATATTAATATTATGATTAAAATATATAAATGATTCTTTGATGATAGGATTTTATTTTATTGAGTTTTGATTATTAAAAATTATAAAATAATATTTTAATTGTAAAAAAATCATTTGTTGAATTTTTTAATTATTAAAAATTATAAAAGTTATTAAAAAAATCCCTCGAAGTAAAATTTATTAAAAGTTACAAATTTTTTTAATATTATTTGGATTTCTTTGATTTTTAAATTGTTAAATGATTACTTTTTAATATTCCATTTATATATTCGGTACAAGGGAAAGATCAGTTAATAAAATAATTGAGATTTTTGTGAAGATCATTAAATATTTGCTCATGGGTAGAGTGTTTTAGGGTCAACAACTCCTTACAGCTGTGGACTTATTTATAACAACAGCAGTTATAATTATTTGATGAATACAGCCCAACACCTGATCTTCGGTTTATTTGATTTTTTTAACAAGCTAAGGCGAACGTTCAATTATCTTAATAATGGTTGGTGTTTATATTGATAATTTTTAAAAATAAAAAATATTCTTTTAATCGATAAAGTAAATTGATTGATGTCGATTTGTTTGATTTAAATGTTATGAAAAGGGATACCAAAATGGTTACAACTCAAAATTTGAAAATTACGTTTGTGAAATGTGGTTGCAAAGTGTTGAAACCTTATTCACGTTCATAAATGAAAATGAAATATTTTGGCCCTCCCACAAGTTTGTTTTTCAAATCCGTCATGCTGGTGCTGAAAATGACACATGATGGTAGCTTGCCCCACATTCATGGGTTTTGGAAAAGGACACATGTCACAATTCACTATACGCAACTCATATTTTTGTTTTACTACGATTTAAGTTATTCATATTTTCAAGGCGTTTTTACAAAAAAAATAAAATAAAAAAATCACTCAATTATATATCATTTCAGAAAATTTTATTAATTTAATATTTTTTTTCAGAAAGATGCAGATCATCATCCGTGCCTTTCTGCAATTATAACACACGTTAGAAAGGTGTTGATCACCATTCGTGCATTTTATTATTGGTTCCGAATTTCTCGGCCTTTAAACTTTTTCATCGTCTATAAATAACACACCATTCAATCGTAAATATCACATCATCAATTCCTCCTATATTTACTTAAGCAGTTCCTCCTATATTTTCTTCAATAGTTCATTTGATATTTTATTGTAAGGTAATTTTTTAATATATTATATTTATTTTATATATGATTATTTGAAAAAAATATATTGTACTAATTCTTTTCTATTATATTTTGCGGTTGTAAAATTAGAAAGTGAAATCATACGTCGAGAAATTTTTCCCAATACAGTAACAATATAAAATTATATTATTTAAATTATTGTTAATATTTTTAAATTTTGTTATTAGGTTATATTTGAATTCATATACTATTTATTTAATTAGGTGTATTTCTACTATTTTTTTGCATAAATAAGACTATTAATCTTTCAAACTCTCAAAATGACGCGTATTTCAGCTATTATTTACTATGATGGAGAAATTCGGGATGGAGAAATTCGGGAAGATGAAATCGGCGTCGTGTTCGTATCATATCATTCTGTCAAAATACTCTTCAAGAGAAACATAACTCTTGAGGAGCTGTTAACGAAGATTTCAAAAAAAGTTCATGTTGGAAGTACTAGAAGAAGATTGTTCTCGCTTCAATGCAGATTTTCAACATCGGTGTTTCCGTTAACTTATACAGTGTCGAACTATCGAACGATGACGATGTCACAATGATGGTTGATTCTCAAAATCATTATTTAGAAGCTAATATGGAGATGTATGCAAAATTTGTTGAAGTACGTGTTGTTCGTGGTATGTCATTATGCTCCCACTTTGGGCTGGCTCAACAAACTAATCAAATGGACAACCCAACTACAGTAATGTGTATTGATTTTAACGCCATAATGGGAAATCCCCATCATGGTGTCATCCCATCAAGTTCAATGGGAAGACATTCATCAGCAACTTTTTACGACCTGTACCGAGGTAGCTCCACAAACAATCGTATGGAAACATCGCATCCAGTTCAAGGGGAAGGCATTCATCTGCCAATTTCTTTGACCTGAATATGGAGATGCCCTCGACGCAGCAATCTGTGAAGTACCCATTTGACACGATGCCTTCAAGCTCCAGGGGGAGGCATTCAACTGCGATCTTCTTCGACCTCAATATCGAGATGCCTTCAAGTTTAAGGGGAAGGCATGCAGCTACCAGCTTGTTCGACCTAAATGTTGACAACGTTGGGGAACCCTCATCTCCACCAGAAGAACCTCTTCGTGAACCAGGTACTGATACTGGACTATTCATTCACTCATAATCACCGCAGTTTAACATAGACTCCGATAATGATGATGTAGAGGAAGTTCCCATAAATACAGTACACACTGTACCTCCAGCACACACATATGAAGATGATGATTATGGTGCACTGTACGGGCCAAAATTTACGGATATGCCTAATGTCAGTGACTATGGATTTAACTCATCACCGTATAATGGTGAGTTACATAAAGGAATAGAGTTTTCATGCAAAGAAGAAGCGATGATGGAAATTAAGAATTACAATATTCATAATTCTATTCAGTCCAGAGTCCACCGCTCTACCATTGAAAAGTATGTCTGCTACTGTGTCCAACGTGATAACGGATGCAATTGGATGGTTCACATATCGAAGAGGAAGAGGAAAAAAATTTATAGGAACTAACCATATACAACGGTCCTCACACATGCTGTGCTGGAGGGATCAACCAGGATCATCCTAACTTGGACTCCTACATGATCTGCCAAGTCATCATACCCATGGTAAAAGTAAGCTCCCATATAGCTATTGATGTGTTGATTTCAGCTATACAATCACAGTATGGGTATACTGTCTCATACAGGAAAGCATGGAAGGCAAAACATAATACCATTAAAAAACTTCATGGCGAATGGGATGCATCCTACAACGAACTACCAAGTTGGTTTAGGGTGGTTCGCAGATTGAATCATTGGACAATTATGGACTTCAAAACTTTCCATGCATACCACAATGATCGAGTACTTCGCGATCGATGCCAATTTTATCAGCTTTTTTGGACTTACCCATAGTGTATAAATGCTGTGAAATATTGCAAGCCCGTGGTTCAAATCGACGTGACATTCTTTATAACATCTCGAATTCTGGGTCAATGACTAAAATGAGAATTTTTGAAATTTGGGGATCAATATAGGAAAATTTAAAAGTTTAAGGACTTAAATAAGAATATTTCAGTATTGGATTAAATTGTAATTAGGGAATGAGTGAAGGGCATTATGGTAATTTTAGCTTAAAAGATATTTTCCCCTTAATAAGAGTGAAACAAGTGGGTTATGGAGAGTTATCTGGGACTATTCTTCTTCTTCTTCATTTCTTCTTCCCGTGGTTCATATTTGTTAAGGGTTAAGAAATGAATTCTTGATACAAAGAGGTTTTTAAAGTTTTATTGATGAATTTGACTTGTCATTAGACGGTTTAAGAAGATTGAAGCATTAGAAATGAATTTTGAACACATGGAAAATTTGATGAAATTCTTTTATTCAAGAATTATGGTTAGTTATGAAAGATAATGAAGTGTTAGTGTTCTAAGAGGGTTTATATATGTATAGATAAGTTTTAGGGTATAAGGAAAAGTTAACAAGTAGAATTTGGGGGCAAAGGGTTAAATTTTTGGGCTTAAAAATGGAAAACTGGGCAAGGGGTATTGGTACTTGTTGAATGAGTATCGATACTACAAGGCCATTTATGAGGATTTGTTGCAGAGGGTATCGATACCTGTATGAACAGTATCGATACCATATGGTAGAGGTATTGATACCTATGTGGAGAGTATCGATACCCGAGAAACTTCGAAGGTAAATTTGGTATCGATACTTGGGTAGGGTATCGGTACCCTAGCAACGAGGTATCGGTACCCTGAGGGTGGAACGGATACCACTTAAGTTGAAAAGTGGAAATTGAAGTTTTAATTAGTTTATATTGATATGAATCGTATTAAGTAGTTCGAATCTCGTCATTCATTTAACCGTGTATTTGTGTAGACATCGATCGAAAGTAAAGTGCGGATAGGCTGACAGAGTAAGATTCACGAGGAAGAACAAGAGTTTGATATTGGCAAGAAACAAGGTGTGTACATAATATGAAGTGTAGTTATGTTAGGGAATTATGACTTGAGAGAAGTCTAATTCTGATATTAGATTATATGAGTACCCGGATGTAAGTATGAAGTGATATGATATTTAGAGATATATGAGTCCATACATGTGTTTATATGTAAGTGCATCTTTATATTTGTGATATATGTGAATACATGAATGTGTGTTAAATTATGTGAACATGTGAAATAAGTTATGAGATAAAGAGATAAATGATATGAGATAGGACATATGTGATTACATGAGACATGATATGAAAAAGAGTATAAGTATATGTGATAAGATTTATGAAAGTAAATTATATGAAAATGTGCTATGTGTAAGTGAACCACGTGATTATATGAATATGTGAAATGACATAATTAAAATGCCCATGCTATGTGTTATGAGAGCTATGGGTATAGATGGCATGCCAAGAGTCAAGGGTTCTACGTGGTCCTTCGGGACATATATGTAATTATGCGGAACATATATGTGGTACTTCAGTACACTTATTTGGTCCATTGTATTATGTATATGGCTCTTAAGGAGTGGTCCTTCAAGACATAGTGGTCCTTCAGGACAAATTTACAGTGCCCCTAGTGGGAATTATACGAGTTGTGGTGATAGTATATATGCACAACCTCTATGTAGTCACATACCTTATGTTCTCAGAAGTATACATGGGCTTTAAAGTGATGATATAATTAAACTTGGTTTGATACTATGTGTGTTTTATTGTGAAATAACCTATTGGTGTTATGATGTGTATAGAAATGATAAGTATATGTTTACATGATAAAAAGGAATTCATGATAATAATATAATTAATGTTTAACATGTTAATGATGATATATCTATATATGTAAGCATGGTGTTGTCTGATATGTACATGCATTTGCTAAGTAGTTATAGTTTTATTATTTATTTAATTATCTCACTAAGTCTATGACTTAACGTATGAGTGTTTCACACTTAGGATCCAAGAAGTGCTAAGAGAAGATAGGCAGTGGAGACAACATAACTTCAATGAAGATCAAATCAGAAAATGTACAATAGGTTTCCCTTTTTTATTATATAGTGTTGGCATGTATTTCAGGGATCGAATTTTTATAAACTCTGAATAGTTTTGTAAACGTTTTAAATTGATATATGTAAATTATTTAGTATATTTGAAATTTCTTAAATTTCTATCTATTTTATATAAGAAAAATGATTCGAAAAGTTGATGTGACATCTCATACTAGTATTCGGATCGAATACTGGTTGGGGATGTTACATTCTTGTATGGAAATACAAGTAAGTTTTATTATTGATAGTTGTCCAAGATGGTAATCGCAACATACTTCTAGTTTGTTAGGATTTACGGAAGCTCGAATCGATCAACCGAAAAAGTTGCAAGAGGCTGAATTGGCAATAATTTGATTAGGGAGTAAGGAGAGTAAAAAATAGAGAAATTTGACACAAGGATTTATAGTGGTTCGACTTATCAACCAAGTCTACTTCACTACCTAAGCTCATCACTTAGGATTTTCTAACAAATTCACTAATTTGTTCTTTCTTTTTAAAGGATCAAGAGATAACCTTTAAGCTCCCTATCTTTTCACTTGGCTAAGATAGAACCAAACTCCTTTTAAAAAAGGATAAACAAAGTAAACAAAGAAACCTCTCTAAGGTAGGTGTTTACAAGTTTAAGCTCACTAAAACACTAATATTTACAAGAGAGATAAAATAAGATTGGAAAAGCTCTTCTCTTGTGTTTGAATGCTTGGATAGGTGTTCTAACCCCTATTCAAGTTTCCTCAACTTGTGTTTATATGTTGGAATGTTGTTGTGGTCGTTTCTAGCCGCTGGGAGTGTTTTGGAGCAGTTGGGGATAAATATTTGTGTAAAATAAATCTGACCAGAACAGAGGGTATCAATACTCCTAAAGGGAGTATCAGTGATACCTTTGTTATTTTTAAATCAACTAGTCGTTACTAGTTATTGGGGCCTGATGGTATTGATATTATGCCTATGGTATCGATACTACTATATAGAGTAGTATCGGTACCCCTTTGGGTATCGTTACCATTTTTGCATTATGGAATTTGAACAATGCTGGTAGTATCGGTACTACCTAGTGGGTATCTATACTTCCATTATCTTTGGTATCGATACCATATGAATAGTATCGATACCATATGAATAGTATCAAAACTGTTCATGATGTATCGATACTGTAAGAACATTATCAGTACTTCTTGTACGTGAAAATCATTTTGTGCTCAAATCCAATTTTAAAGACTTTGAATTATTTTTGAAAACATTGAGAACTTTGAATAAATTCAATTCAAGTCCAAAAAAATTTTGCTTTAATTGTTATATCAAAATATAATTCAACAATCTCCCCCTATTTGATATAACAAAACATATGAAATTTTTTTTGGGCAAAATTCTCCCTTAATAAAATATTTAATGAAAAAGATACCAATTGTTGGAAAATATATGAAAATGTTTAGCTCCCTCTTTTTCATTAAGAAATTAAATTTTTCAAACCATACTTCTCCCCTTTTTGTTATATAAAAAATAATTCAAGTTTAAAGTTCTAAAATAACATTTGGAGAGAAAGTGATAAACTTGACACTAAAAACATTTGAAAAATCAAAGCTCCCCCTAAAAAATAGCATTCCAAACAAAAAAATTGACTTTAAAAGCTTGACACTCAAACAAATTTGAATTTCAACAAAGAATAACAAACATGTTAGTAGCATATGAAATTCAATATATCCAAGTATAAAATACTTTATACAATACCAAATTGCAATTAAGTGCATATGCATAAAGCTTTCCAAAAATATTATGCATTTGAAAAATTTGATATCAATTATTAAAGAGATGTCATTTGCATTTTAAACTACGTGCATAATCATTTAAAATTTAGGTCAAAAATTAAAATTTATAAAATCAAAGGCATTTGAAAATTTTGATATCAATTGTTAGAGAGATATCTTTGCATTTAAAACCAATTTTGACCAAAATTCATTATGATTAACTAAAAATTATGAAAAAACATTAAAAATTTAAAAAGTTCATCATAAAACTTTTTCAACATACATGAGATGAAAAACAAAACATAGTCATTTAAGATCAAAACTCATGCATGCATAAAACTAAATGAGCAACCAAATAGTCAAAATCAAAAGCATTAAGATTAGAGATTACCCATTCCTTTTCAAGTGTGGCTAGAGTATTTGAATATCTTCATTTTCATCACCATTGCTCCCACACACCTACAAGAGACATTTAAGTAGATTTTGGTATCCAAATTGCTTTGGATCCTTGGACGTTAATTTCAATGCCTCTTGTTCCTTTTAGAACCCATACTTGTCTAATTTTAAAAGATTTTATTTTCTTTATGGGACAAGTATGTTTCATATGAAAATGAAAATGGCAATGTTAGCATTTTGCCATTTTTAAACATAATGAGTTGTTTTGAGAAATTAATTCTTTTTCTTTTGTTAAGCTCTCAAGCTTAACTTTCAAATCAAAATTTTCTTTTTCTAAATAATTGATTTTTACTTTTTAAAGCTCTAAATCATTTTTCAAAGATTCATTTTGTTTTTCAAAAATCAACTTTTGCTTTCAAAACCAAATCATTTTCAACTTTAAGTTTTGAAATTAATTTCTTATATTTGGAATTCATGGTATCAAATTCCAAATATAACTCATTGTAAGCAACTTGTAACTCATCAAAAGAATAAGAATCAAATTCATTTGAGTTAGAAGTTACCATTAAATCTTATTCGATGTCCATGAGGCATAGGTTGGCTACTTCATCTTCATCATTGGAGTCATCTTCATCACTCCAAGCCGCCACATAATGCCTTTTTCTCACTGGCATTGGAATAAGAGGAGAATCTTCCATATTCATCTGGGCCTAATGCACAAAAGAGGATGTGCATAACCTTAGCATTGAGATGGAACTTTTTCTTTTCTCCATTACTCCAATCGTCCATCTCACAGGGTGGAGTGGAGTAACCCTTCATGATTGAGTTCCAAGCTCATAGATTATTGGCTTGAATGAAAAACATCATCCTATTCTTCCAATAGACATAATTTGCTTCATTGAAGTAGGGTAGATTGTTAACTGATTAAGAATCTTCCATGTTATAAGCACCTGAAGTAGAAGTCATCTAGTTGTCGGTTACGTCAGAAATCAGTAGAGCTTCTTCGAGGATCATCTCAAGGATGCGAAACCTTCAAACGAGTCAAGCTCTGATATCAATTGTTAGTATTATGGAAGCTCGAATTAATCAATCAAAAAAGTTGCAAGAGGCTGAATTGGTAATAATTTGATTAGGGAGTAAGAAGAGTAAAAATTAGAGAAATTTGGCACAAGGATTTATAGTGGTTCGACTTATCAACCAAGCCTACTTCCACTACCTAAGCTCATCACTTAGGATTTTCTAGAAAATTCACTAATTTGTTCTTTTTTTAAAGGATCAAGAGATAAAAGAAGTAAACAAAGAAACCTCTCTAAGGTAGGTGTTTACAAGTTTAAGCTCACTAAAACACTAATATTTACAAGAGAGATAAAATAAGATTGAAAAATCTTTTATATTGTGTTTGAATGCTTGGATATGTGTTCTAACCCCTCTTCAAGTGTCATCAACTTGTATTTATATGTTGGAATGTTGTTGTGGCCATTTCTAGCCATTGTGAGTATTTTGGAGCCATTGGGGATCAATATTAGTGCAAAATAAAACTACCCAGAATAGAGGGTATCGGTGCTCCTAAAGGGAGTATAGGTACTACTTTTGTTATTTTTAAATCAACTAGCCATTGGGGCCTGATGGTATCGATACTTTACCTATGGTATCGATACTAATATGTAGAGTAGTATCGGTATCTCTTTGGGTTTCAATACCATTTTTGCATTCTGGAATTTGAGCAATGCTGGTAGTATCGGTGCTACCTAGTGAGTATCGATACTTCCCTTACCTTTGGTATCGGTACCATATGAGCAATATCGGTACTGTTCATGAGGTATCAATATTATAAGAACATTATCGATACTTATTGTACGTGAAAATCATTTTTCGCTCAAATCCACTTTTAAGGACTTTAAATTATTTTTTAAAACATTCAAAACTTTGAATAAATTCAATTCAAGTCCAAAAACATTTTGCCTTAATTTTTATATCAAAATATAGTTCAACACTGTTGCTTTTTCCCTTGTTGAATGAGAAGATACTTATTCTTGGGCTTTTTTCCTTCTAAACTTACGCTTAAATGTTATCATGAGGGAAACAATCTGTGTCATTTCAGATCGCGGAGCTGGGATCAAAGCAGCAATGAAATCTTTGGGTTCAATGTGAAAACCACTCTATGTCCAACATAGGTATTGTATCCGACACATTGCGGCAAACTATCATGGAAGGCTTAAGAAGAATGATGAGCGCCAATTACTTGTGCGCATATGTATGTGAAAATAGTGTTATTTTTTTTCTTTCAATCATTTTCATTTTTTTATATAAACAAAGTTAGAGAGTTATACATTTGATGCTCAGGTTACAAACTACTACCTCAAACATTTAAGTCCATGCTTCAAGAGTTATAGGGAAAAAATGAGGAATGCTACGATTACATTAGCCTCATCAATAAAGAAATGTGGACAAATTCATATGATGATGGATATCGATATGGACACATGACGACCAACTTGACTGAGGTTATCAATTCGACCTTAAAGGGGAAAGTCATTTACCAGTAATGACTTTGGTAAAAACATATATTTTCGTTTGGGAACGTTTTTGCCAAGATCGGGGGACAAGCTCAAACTTGGATGCAAAACGATCATGTCTATCACCCTAGATTAGTTACAGATCTACAAAAAAGAATTGTTGCATCAAATGGAATGGCTGTAACAAGCTTCTCTAGAACCCATGAATTATTTCGTGTGACAGAGATCTCGCGACCTCTTCAAGGGATTCAAGCTAACTCGTTCAGAGTTAATCTATGAGACAGATGGTGCGACTGTGGGTTTTTTAAGCTCTGAAGTATCCATGTGCTCATGTCATAGCAGCTTGCTCGCATTCTCATTTCTTTGATGTTCACTAATATGATGGAGTAGTTTCTATGCTCATCTACTAGAATTGTTCTCCGGTTCTCATTTCTCATTAGCACATTCGGGTTGTGCGATGCTTTATCAAGGGATTTGTGAGATCGCCTCCTATACAACGGTTGCACAATCTTTATATTTGAGCCACCTTTTCAGGTTTTCAACTCGAATCCTCTTTTGGTTTCAAGACGTTATTCAAAATTTACATCTTGAACCCCTTTGTTATTTTTTCTCTATCATGCATTAAATATTTTAGAAACATTTTTGTAAATAAAAGATTAATCTTGATGGGCGGGATGAAATATGAAGATAATCTCTTCTGTTTAGAAATCTTTGTATGATTAGAAGGGACTTTTTAGGCACTTAATGTAGGCTATGGTTCATGGTTACGAAAGAAATGGATAAATAGCCCCGAGCAAGTTTTTAAGGGTAATTGAACAAAGGATCAATTCACTCTGTTATCTTCAATCTTGTCTTGCTCGATTTGAATATGCTCGTGTGCGCCCTTTATTTTCTCTAGATGTTCTATGATCTTTTGGTCAACTGATTTTGGAATGATTGTATTTGATCAATATTATGGTTTGATGCTCGTGCTTCATTTAACTCGAGGGACTCTTTGCATGTGCTTCTTGTATCATTTTCTTTATTTTTTTCTTTTTTTTCTTTGATTTTTTCTCTTTTTTCTTTGCTTTTTTTCCTAGATTTTTCTCTTTGCTTTGATTTTATCTTTGCACTTTTCATTCGATTCACCTTTCAATATATTATTTGGATTGATGTTCATCACTCATGCGAGCATATTCCTTCACTTTGCCCCCCAGTTTGGAGGGCAATCCTTGGTTAGGTTGAATCAGAAGAAAATATAATTCAAGCTCAAATGGGGACAGAAGAGATATATATTTTCTCCTTTTGTGAAAGGATAATAAAAGAAAGCTGTTCATCATTTCATACACAGAATTCCTTGCAGAAAAATATCCTCAGGGGATAGATTTTCAGGATTAATTTTACTCACATGAAAACAATTTAATTAATGCATGATAGAATTATTTCAAATTAATTTCCTTTTTTTATTCTTGCTTCTAGTATGTCTCAATTGTTCAGGATCATCTTTAGAAAATTGATGCGAGATTCCCCACATTATGTCTTCTTGTAGGAAGGTTCACATTCAAGTGAACAACTTTTACTCAATGCCTTCAGGTTTTATTGGTAGAAAAATGTCAGTTTTGCATCTAAGAAGACGATTGTGTGACTTTATTGGCTCAACGAAACATAAATGTATGACTTTTTGTGTCTAAAAAAAAGATAAAGACAACATTTCATAGTCTTAAAGAAAGGTAATGCCCAAATTTGGTCTTTTGGTAGTAACCATGAATTATTTTGGGTAAAGAATCGAGGAGTTTTACTTTTGGTTTTGGATGGTATAAGAAAGGTCTAATCTTTCCATATGTCAAAAATCTATAATTCTTGAAGAACTAAAAGAATCTATAATTCATTCCATATTTGAAGAACTACATGATTAAAACTTGTTTAATTATTCAACCTTAGAAGGTAGCATAAATTTAATCATTAAAAGATTAAAAAAATATTGAAGCAAATATTAAATAAAGAGCAAAAACAAGTTCAAACAAAACAATGCTCTTAATGCAAGTGGTGGATGCAATGACTTCTTGATCAATATCATAATGCCCAATATTCTTCAAATGTCCATGCCCCTGAATCAATTAGGTTCTATACCTTACTTCAATGCCCCACAATTCTCAAAGGAATGTCCGAAACTTCTATGTGATAATTGTATACAGGATCAACATCATAGCTATCAAGATATGGGGACTCTTTTGGCTTGGACTGAACTGAAGTCACAAGATTCTTCTCAATCCACATTATAAGTAATTCCTCATAGGTCATTGGATCAAATTGACTCTTTTCTCGAATCATCTTATAAGGCTCAGCCTATGACCGACTGAATAGGCTCCCACTGTACTGATTTCAACTTCTTCCTTTAATTGTTTGAATCTTGCTTATGTTCTTAATGTGGTGTCACGTGAGCAGGACTACTATCATCAAATCCTCCATGAATTAATTATATGTTTTCATGAATGATGCATGCTTAAAATGCTTAAATAAATGAAATGCAGGTGTAAAATGAAAAGATGCAAATGCAGATGCAAAAATGTTGATCCCAACGATGAATATCATAAAATAATTTTCATCAGAGATAAAAGTCTTCATATTACGAGATAGTCCAATTCACAGACATGCTTTCGCTTTGACATTGAGTTTGAAATGGGTCGATGTTTCATCTCGGAGCGTCGTCCTTGAAATTTATGCCCCTCAAGCATTCTATAACCTACCTCGGTTAATGCACTTGTGGTGCTGAAGTCATGCGTCACTCCTCGGAAATTAGCGATGGAACGATCGTAGATAAGAATCTACTACTGGATTATTTCTCGGATCAATTGATCATCTTTCCAGTCTCGAATGTTACATGATCTTCGAGCACGTTTCCTTCTTCTACTCTCTGAATTTCTTTTAGCACTCGGTATATGTCTATGTACGCGATTGCTTGATTGAAAACTTTTATCTCTTATTGTGAAAATTTTTACCTGAATATCCCCTTACGAATCAACACTTTCACATTATGTCATGTTGATGAAATGCTATGCAAAAAATATGAAAATGACAAAGAAAAGAAATAACTTAGTACATGTAAGATAATCAATGGAATTAAAAGATGATATTTAAATATAACACCTACCCAATCATGGTATCTAGCGAGCATGCTTTCATTAAATAGCATTCCTACCCGAACATGCTTTCTACCAAAAATGATTTGTTTTCAAGAAATTGATCCTAACCGCATGGTATCTAGTTCACATGCTTTTATTCAACAAAATTTTAAGCAAAAGGTAAAGGTCCATAAATGCTCCTCCGTTGTGTACACTTATTTTGGCACCTACTAACGGATAGAGGTTCGGTATGCCATACCTAGGGTGATCGTTCTACAGTGCACAATATGCATGGTTTCAGCTCTATGAGGAAAGGGTACTTGAATTGTCATTGATGTCGGTACCCTCTTGGTCTATCAAACCCTTGATCCTCACCCATTACAGGTTTCGAACAGAACGAGTTTAATTCGAGGGGATTCACTTCCTTATACCCATACGAGGAATAAATCCCTACGATGGTATAAGGTATGTGTACCCCAGAGGTTATTTGCTAAAACTCATACGAAAGAATAAATTCTTACCAGAGTAAAGCGTTCACCCCCACTTACTTAGAACGAAGCTCGGGTCTAAAGCTCATGTCATGTAAATGCTCGTGATGTGTGTGAGGAGAAACATACAAACCTTTGACTCAAAAAATAAATGGAAAATTCTTGGCAGAAACTTTAACACAACTGAAAACATGAATTAAAGCATTAGTATGAAAATTAAAAAAATAAATTAGAAAAACTTCAATAAATGGATAATAAGCTAATTATAGACTCAAACTTATAATTTCCACCACTACGACAATGTGTAAGCGACTTACAACCTGGCTCTCTAAAAAAAAGACTCCAGCGGAGTCGCCAAGCTGTCATAACTGTTTTTTTAAAAACAATTAATGTTTAAAAAAACAATTATGTTTATATTTGAAAATTTGTTGATTTTGAATTAAATTGAATAAGATTCACCATCGACCTTTGGGCTAGGTAGGTCGAATACCTAAAAATGTGTTTTAAAATAATTTTAAGAAAAAACATTTATAAGACAAAAATTGGTATGCGTTTACCAAAAGCCCGATTCAACGGGTCTGGGAGTCGATTACGCATGGGGAATGATTAACTCCCCCATAGTGCCTAAAATTGGTACTTAGTCGCTTAAATATTATCGCAAATGGCAGAAACCATGAATTCAAATCGATGATTAAAGTATGATCCATTTATTAAAGTTTAATTAATTTGCTTCGAATTATTTATTAGGGAAATTTCTTTAACTTGAAAAGAAATCTCGCGATTAACAATCCTCCATCGGGAAAGCTATAATGCCTATTTCGTATCTGTAAAAGAATATTCCTTCCTCATTATTGCCAAAGATTACAAATCAAACAAAAATTATTAGTAATTAACATGACATAACATTTTAAGAAACAAACATTGCCATTAAACTAAAATAAAAGGATGAATTGAAAAATAAATTTGATCAATTTCAAGTTCACCTATTGTTTGAATGTCGTATCGAATCACACTACTTTGATCAAGCAGTGCTTTTCACGCCCATTCTACAAGTTGATGTTTTTGAAAATAATCGAATATCATATCAATAGATAAAGAAATACGATGGAAACAAATGCGATTGGAAATATATGAAATAAAATATTTACAATAAATATAGATAATAATATTTATTTAATATAATATATAAAAACATAATGTACACAATATGTATATACATAAAGGACTAGAATAAAAACAAGAAAATATTTCCGATGAGTATATAAACAACATAAAATAGGTCTATTTGGTATTTCAAAGGATCATAATAGTATTAACAAAGATTTGAGAGACCAAACAGTTGTACCAATAACAAACAAGAGCCATAATCGAACATATAAAACAAAATAGATACCAGAAACAAAAATAATCCATAAATAATGTTAATGACTAAAATAAAATAAACCAGAAACATGAAAGGGCAAATAATAATTATACCTAAATGCATTTATACCCAAAGCGATGACTGAAATGAAACATTTACAAATATCATGACCAGAGTCAAACATTAACAAAATGACATAACATATAAGATGATGAATTAAATACAAATATTGAAAGATAAGTGCTCGAAACAAAATAACATAATACTTCATTCAATGGCCCGAAGATGAGATTACAAAGATAGAGGGACTTAAAACATAATTATCCCACGCGTTAAAATACAGACCCACCCCCTATCAAAATTACCTCATTTTGCAGATGGTATATACGTTTGAAACTAAACCCAGCCGACCATTCATTCTCATTTTTTTGTTTAACCTCGAAAGAGAGAGAGAGAGAGAGAGAGAAATAAAAACTCTCTCAACTCTCATCCTCTTCTCTCTTCGCTCCTCCGTCGTGAGGAGATATTTGAAAGCCACAACCACCATAAATTGGCGGCAATGACATGGGAAACTGAACCGATAATAAACCCTCGGCCTTCCTCTTTCTTTTCCTCTAAAAATATAGCCTCCAACTACCCAAAATCGAGACCCACCCCTTCGAAAAACTATAGATCTGAGAAAAGTAAGAGGGTTTTACCTTTAGGGGTGGTGGGTTTTCCTATTTTCGGTGGACCTACTAATGTTTGGATCACTGTAAAGGTAAGCTCTTTTTCTATTTCTTTTCAGTTTTTTCTTTCTTTTTCTTAGTTCTTATTGTCTCTATTTTTCAACTCTCCCGAAAATGTTTTTTGCATGTCTATTTAGGGGTGAGTTTTGGACGTGAATAATGATATCACTGGTTAGGGGCCTGATTTCCCCAAATTTCCTCAGGATTTCCTTTTGTACAAATAGGTTTTTTTATTTGTTTTTCTTCTTTGACTAATTTGCTTGGTGATTGACTAGATGTAGTGTATTTTCTGTCACTATTCGTTGAAACGACGGTGTCAAAGGCGGTCGACGACGGGAGCTGGGCATTGCTCGACGGCCATGGGGAGTAGTTGGGGTAAACCCTAATTTGAGGACACATCCAGGCCGTTGAATATCTTCAGATCCAAGGGTTGTTGTTGAACGTGGCACTAGAAACCATCAAAAACCCTAATAGGTATTGGGTTTTGATGTAATTGGGTCGGGTCTCTTATTGGGCTTCGTTGTAGGCTTGAACCAAGTCTGTTGTAATCTGGATCCGAGTTTGGGCCTCCTTCTTTTGTACTGAATATCTATTGTTGGACTGACAACTAGATGGGCTTTGTTGGGCTTCAGGTTTGTAATATATTGGGCCTGCAAAATGTAAATAAATATTATTAATAAAATAATAATAATAATAATAATAATAATAATAAACAATTAAAAACCAGACAAAAACGGGTGTCTACAATCACTATCAAAGAGAATAATTTTTTAAAAATTATATTCACACATTTAATTTATAGAAATTATTATTATCATATAATAATTTATTACCGATACTATTATTTTCTAATTAAAATAATTAGAATGTCATTAGCTTCAAATTCTTAAATATTACATAATTCTCACTGATAACTCCGTAAAAGGCTACATTTTGGGACCTTTTAACTTAAGTTATTGAATGTCTAAAGGCTCATTTAGAACCATGTAGAGGCATTTAGAAGCATTTAGTTGCATATGGTGGATTTTAGTTTACCGAGGCATTTTATTTTTACAATGGTGCTGCTTTATGGGAAATGTACTTGTCTGATGATGTGCATGTATTGAGAATAAGGAAAAGAGGAAAGAAAATGCCGTGACATAAGGAGATTGCTGAGCAAAATGAATTTGCCAAGTTCAACCGGTATTTCAAAAGTGCTTAAAGTGCGAGAAGATATTATTGAAGCTAACTGTATCCAATTGTCCGAGAGCTCTGCCCGAGAAATCCACCTCGAAGATACGCCTGGAGGGATCGACGCTGCAACCGCCAGTTCTACTGATGATGCCGCCTGACCCTGCATATCTTGTCTATCCTTGGGCACCTGCAACGGGATTATGCCGGTCACTCAAGCCAACTACCCAGGCTGTATCATCACCTGTCTTGCTCGACTCCCAAGCAAAGTTAACCATGGTTTGGGAAAGTCAACTCTTAGTTCAAGGGTTAATTTTCCCCTATAAATAGAGGATGAAGCCATATTGTTAGAGACTTTAGTTCCACATAGATTTAAGCTTAAAAAGTTAGAGAGAGAAAGTCTCATCTTTCTCCGTTAATCCTACTTGTCGTGGCATTTCTCCTTGACAAGCCTGAGGGAGTGGCGTTCTGAGCATCCAAGAGGAGCCAGTCCGCTAGGAGCAGTTCTAGGTGGCCGAGAGGAGCATTGGGCAGTGCACGTTGAAGGCTTTCTCTCCTCCCCTTTGTTCTTTGCTTTCATATTTTGTTATTGTGTTGTAAGGAACGAATGAAACTTGTCTTGAACTTGTTTATTTCGAACCCCACCATGAACTAATACTATTTGGTGGGAGTTCGCTTGTATGTCTAATTTTTATTTTCAATGAATGGTTGTTTTGTTATGCTTTAATCTATTTTGTTTATGAAACTTAATGCTTTGAGATTGTAGGAGCTATGAGAGTAGCCTTTCCTTAGAAGATTCTTAGGGTTCGAGAGAATGCCTAGGTAGTTTATCTTTAGTCTTCGAGAGAAACTAGGGTGGAATTACATAAATAACGGGTACTAGGTAGTAACTAGGCATAATCCACCTTAGAGATAAGGATAGGATTTCATTCGACTAAAAGGAGTAGAGCATAACCGATAGGTTAGATGTTAATGCTATCGCAAAAAGGTATTGCCAAGACATATCCTGTTATCTGAACTAATAGGATCACTGCAAGAGTTTACGCCAATCAGATTTGCCAGGGCATTTTTAATCTGTCGAGTCCCTTACTAGAGATAGCTTAGGGCACTTCAGTAGACTCTGTCGGGCAGGTTAAGCATAGAGGAAATACCATTCAGAGAAATAGACTTAGATTTTCCTAGTGACTCCCATCACTCATTCCCATTGTTGCTTGTCGTGTGGGAAAGCTAAAGTCCTATAAATTAAATCCAGTATTTACATTTTATTTTTCCTTGACACTTTCATCTGCTTACATGTTTCACAATTCAATTTGCCACGACATATTCATTTTCTACCATACTGCCTGTCAACACACCTTTTCGTCCTACTAGGATTCAAACTCCTAAAAATAGGATAGAATTTTGCTAGGATTCAAACTCCTAAAAATAGGATAGAGTTCTACTATTATTTAAACTCCTAAAGATAGAATCCACAAGCATTATAAATAGTCATTGTAACTCACTATTGTAACACATTCAGAAGAGATATACGAAATACCAAGCAAAAAATTACAAGCAACTCGTAGCCATTTTTCGAAGCATTTATATTTTGAAAGGTAAAGTTCATACTTTCGCATGTTATTTTTCCTTACCCTTGTTGTGTTTTGATTCGAAAAAAAACCGAGAGAAGTGTTTTTGGACAATGAACGAGGGCGTTTTCGATATCTATTTTTGTAGATCTAGCCCCCGAGGCTTTGGTTTTTTTGAAAAACTATTCGGATTTTTATAAACGGGTCGTGCGGATCCGTGTGTTTTGCCTCTACAATATGCCCATTTCGGTCCCCTGATTTTAAATACACGCAGATTCTTTTTTTTCTTCAATTGGCTTTTAATTTTGACCCTAATTCATTTTTTGTTTTAATTTAACCCTTATTATTTATATGTATATATATATATATTTAATTATATTTTATTTATTTATTATAGTTCTCTTTTTTTTTCATTTTTTTTACGTTATATTATATTATTTTCCTATTATATATATATATATATATATTATTTTTATCTATGTTTACTTATTTACTATTTTTTTACTATTTTCCTAACGTTTATATATATATATTCTTACTTCATTTATTTTATATTTCTATGATTACTATTTTTTTAATATTATAGTATATTTATTTTTCATTTATTATTATTATTATTACTATTTAGTATTTTATTATTATACATACATTATATATATATATATATATAAATTTTTATTATACTATTTATTTATTTATTTTTATTATATTTTTAGTTTCTTTGTTCTTATTATTATTTTTCTTTTTAAAAAACACTTTACCTTTTTTATTCTTTTTGTATATATTTTATCTTCATTTATTTTATTTTATTTTTATTCAATTTCATTTTTTTTGTTTCATCCAATTATTTTAGTTTATTATATTGGTTTCATTTATTCCTTGGTTTACTCTTTAGTTTTGTTACTTTCTTTTATTATTATTATTTTCTTTTAACAACTTATTTTTTAAGGGTATTTCCGTAAACTCATTAAGAGTAAGTAATTCGGATCAAGTTTTACCTTTTAATTTAACTTGCAATTTTTTTAATCAAAGACAACTGGAAATTACGTAGTACCGAAAGGGCGGTTCAAGGGTGCTAATCCTTCCTTGATCGTAACCGACTCCCGAACCCGACACATCTTTGGAAAAACGCAGATCATGTAAGAAATAGGGTATCCGATCAACCCATTTGTTTTAAATAAATGATCGGTGGCGACTCCAATCCACATTTTTCAAGTCGAAACCCAATTCCGGGGCCCAACCGAAAGACGGTTGCGACAGCTTGGCGACTCCGCTGGGGACACAGGTAAGTGAGTCAGGCTAAGGTAATTTCCAGTTGTCTTTTTAACGAAAAGGGTAAGTTTAAATTTTAAGGTAATATTTTGATCCTTTTTACTTACTTTTGATTATATTTTCGAGTAAATAGTTGGACTAATCGTTTTCTCATGATTTCAACCTTCAAAGTTTTTTTTTTCATCTAAGGCTCTATACCTGAGCTTTAAACCCTATTTTAAGTGGGGGTGAAAGTGACGCCTTCGTGTGAATTTATTCACCGTGCGGGCCTAGCAAGTAGCCTTCGGGATTCATATACCTTATGTCTTCGTGTGAATTTATTCACTGTGCGGGCATAAGGGAATGTGTCCCCTCGAGTTTAACTTAGTCCACACAAGCCTGTGATGGGTTTAGGACTAAGGGTCTGGCAAGCCCAAGGGGGCACCAGCAAGGAGAACTCGGGTACCGTTTTTAAAACCTAAACTGGGAGACCATGGAGAATTAGAGCTTACCTCGAAACCACATTTCCAAAACCTAGGATATTTTTACCTTAACCATGTATTTTTTTCCTTTCGTCATTTATTTATTTATTTATTTTACTAACATTTCTGCCTTTGTGTTTGTTTTTTTAGCATTTGCATCATAACAAGAGGCTATTGATCTTTAAAAAGCGTTTGTTACACACAAAATAATCTGAATTAATGGATAAAGGTGTTGTAATACAAGAAATTAAGAACGTCGAGGCACGACTATGGTCCGAGATGACTCAGAAAGAGAAGGAAGACAGTCTTTAGGGGAACTACATGTCAGAGCTGGTTAGCTATGCCTCTGTCAGCCTGAAACAAAATGATTTCCAAGAGTTGCGAAACATTTGGGACAGTTGGAAGAATGTCAGAAAGCAGAAGTTCAGCCAACGATATGGTGATATTGCCCTCTTACTTCATGTCAAGACTGATGAGCCCCTGCTCCGAGCACTGATTCAATTCTAGAACCCGGGATATAGTAGCTTCACCTTTAACCGGGAGGACATGGTGCCCACTATTGAAGAGTATACCACACTACTGCACTGCGAAAGCATCAGACTAGAGAAGGCATATATCAAACATATCAAGGGTCAACCTTTTAAGAATGGACTGGCCAAGATTGCAGGTGTTGATGAAAAGTGGGTGACTGATCGACTCTGACACAAAGGTAGCGGGGAAGGAATCGAGTGGATCCATATAAAGCAACTAATGAAGAACCACCCTGATGAATGGAAGACTATAGATCTTTTTTCACTGGTTTTGTACGGTTTGATTATCTTTCCGAAGACCTTGGGGTGCATCGACGCAGCCGTAGTAGAACTATTTGAACAACTTCCAAGGTGAGTCAACCTAGCGCCGACCATCTTAGCCGAGACCTTTCGGTCTCTTAATCATTGCAGAAGAACTGGTGGAGGAAGGTTCATTGGATAGGTTCAGCTCCTACAAGTCTGGATTCACAACCACTTCTGGAAGACTAACGGGGTTGCCTACCGCTGATTCAGCACTACCTATTCACCATTGGGAGAGTTCATCACTATGAAATGGCATGAAGGCGCTTCGAAAGAAGAATGGATGAAGGTCTTCACTCATCTTCAGGACCGGGATATTACTTAGAGAGCCCCCTGGTTGTTCTTCAGTGATGTTCTTTTTTGATTTGGGGATTTTGACACTATGACCTTACTTGGACTTTGGGGTGCAGTTGAGTATGCTCCGTTGTTGGCACTTAGACAGTATGGGCACATCAGTTTATCCCAGTAACATACGGATTATCTACATCAGAGTTTGTGTATCACGGTGACAGTTATAAGAAGAGGATCAAAGAGGCAGCCGTGTTATGGAAGAAAGTATCCCGGATGGATGTCGTGGCTGCCAGAGATATGCTTACTCCAGATTATATGGAGTGGCGAAGATTGAGAAAGAATGATAGCATCCCGATGCCAGACTGTGAAGACACCTGTACCGGAACATCTCAGGCCTATCCCTTCTGAACTTGAGATAGTCAAGGCAGAGTTTGAAGCTGTGAATAATGAGCTGAAACAGAGAGTTAAGGAACTTGAAGCTGAACGTTATCAATGGAAACTAGATGCCGATTCTCAGAAAGATAGAGCATACAAACTGGAAAGGGAGCAGAAAAGAGTCTATTTTGAGCTTGAAGACTTGAGAAAGGGGTACCAAGATAAAGTCAAGGATAACTCCTAAGAATCCAACGCCTGAGAATCCAAATGGCTGATCTGGAGAAACAACATGAGAAAGATGGTAAAACAATAGCTTCAAAAAGCAAGCGAGTGAGCTTCAGATAGTGCCCTTCGACGGGGGTTTGAAGTGGCGTTTCCGTTGGGACTAAGCACAACAAAGGGTGAAGGCCAGAGACACAGTCATCCGAGATTTCCTGGATCAAGTACAGAAGGCAGCTCGCCATCTACACGGCCTTGAAAGGGAAGCTGGAGTGGTCCAACAAGGCATACAACCAGTGACAATGACCTTGTCAACCTGCAGGAGGTTTTTCGGGGTATAGAGGATTTAGTCCGAATGTACCTTTGATTGTTTTTATGTCTCTTACAAGATAAACCATTTTTTTCGAAATAAGGATTATTTATAATAATGGGCATTTTCTGGATCAATGCCTCGAACATTTCATGCATTTTTTTCATTTTGCGTTGTGCATCTACATTTCATTTTTAAGCATTTTCATAAACATGAAATTTTTTCATGGAGGATTCGATGAAGTTGTTTTAATCACATGACACCACATAGAAGCAAGATTGTAACATCAAAGGAAAAAAAACTGAAAACAATACAGTGGGAGCCTGATCAGCTGATTGTAGGATAAAGCCTGCCAGGATGATCTAAGAAAAGAATCCCCATATCCTAAGGGCTACGATGTTGAAGTTGTTAGCTGTTACCACATAAGAAGCCCCAAACATTCCTCTGAAAAACTGTAAGGCGCTTGCCGAAGAAGGGGGCATGGCATATACCATTTTCACTTAGAGGATTGTTTTGTTTGAACACGTCTTTGATCTTTCATGTTTGCTTAATCTTTTAAATGATTGAATTTATGCTGCTTTCTAAGGTGGAGCAATTGAACAAATTTTAATCTTTAGTTCTTCGAATATTAAATGAATTAATGATTCTTTTAATTCTCAAGAATATAGATTTTTGACATATGGAAAGATTAGACCTTTCTTACCCTGTCTCAAACCCCAGAATAAAATACCTTGATTCTTTGCCCAAAACAACTCGTGGTCATTACCAAAAGACGAAATTTTGACATTACCTCCTTTTGAAATTCTTGAACATTGCCTTTATCTTTTTGATGCACTCATACCTTTCTTTGAGTTAATAAGATCACACCACTGTCTTTTTTACACTAAAAAATAGCCTTTCTTACCATTAAAACCCAAGGCATTGAGTTATTCATTTTAACATGAGCATTCTTCTAAAGAACCAACTTGGGGCATCTCGCAGAGAGCCTGAACATTGAGACATCTGGGAAAAAAGAAGAAGAATTCATTCAAAATAATTATATCATACATTAATTACATTGTTTTCATGTGAATAGAATTAATCTTGAAAATCTATCCCCTTAGGGATACCTCTTCTGTGAAGATTTACATGTATGAAATGATGAACAACTTTCTTTCTTTATCCCATCAAAACAGGAGAAAAAATATATCCCTTGTGTCCCCTTTTGAGCATGTAGTCTTTTTCTTCTGATTCAACCCTAACCAAGGATCACCCTCCACACTGGGGGCAAGGTGGAAGAAATATGCTCACATGAGCGAAGAGATTAATTCAGATGAGATACCAAAAGGTGAACCAAATGCCAAGTGCAAAGATTCAATCAGAACAAAAAGGGAAAAAACAAAAAAGAAAAGAAGCAAAAAAGAAGAAAACAAAAAAAAGAAAGAACAAAAATCAAAAAGAAAAAGGGACAAAAAAGCACATTCAAAGATTCCCTAAAGACAAATGGTACATCAAGCTTCAAACTATGAGATTGATCAAGCACAATCATTCCCGAATCACTAAATCACTTCACTCGAAGATCATAGAGCATCAAGAGAGAGAAACATTTTGAGCAAGATTGAAGGCATCAGAATGAATTGATCCTTGGTTCAACACCCTGAAACACTTGTTTGGGCCTATTTATCCTTTTCTTTCATAACCATGAACAATGGCCTACATTACGTGCCTTAAAAGTCCCTTCTAATCATACATGGATTTCTAAACAAAAGAGAATATCTTCAGATTTCATCCCGCCCATCAGGATTAATCTTTGTTTGCAAAAACCAATGTAATTAATGCATGGTAGAGAAAAATAACAAAGGGGGGTTCAAGACGTAAATCCTGAATAACGTCTTGAAGCCAAAGGAGGATGACACAAATATAAAAATTGTGCAACTGAGGCGATCACACAAATTCCTTGATAAGGCATCGCACAATCCAAATGTGACCATGAAAGCTGGGAGTCGGAGAACACTTCCAGTAGAGGAGCGTGCAAGCTACCCCATCAAACCTTTGAGCATCAAATGCCAAACCTTTGAGCATCAAATGCCAAACCTTTGACCAAACACAATAACCTGAGACCTTTTTATCATTTCCTTACTTAACCATTTCCCAAAGATAGCTTTGATCTTGTCACGTGTCAAATAGCTATAATTTATTGAAGGATTAACATTGTAATTAAACATTTGATATCCAATGAACTCTAGTTTTATGATTCGTCTCAATTGTAAAATCGTGAAAGAGACAATATTTTCAAAACTTTTGATTAAACGTTTTTCGAAACTCTTTATTGATATTTTTAGAATTTTGAAGATAAAAGAGAAAGAAAAACATTTTTTTTTCAAACAAGACAGTCTCTCTAGAGTGAATCTTGGTAAATTACATGTGACTCTTAGACACAAAACTCATGCTCAGAATCAATGCTAAAGCAAGAAATGAGGAACATTTGGGGCATCTTTGGAGATTCAACATCAAATATTGGGGCATTTTTGGATATTGGGGCATCATTTGAGGATTCAACATCCTAATGCAAATTATCAGACCTTTTTCAGGAGATAAAATATAACCAATTCATGTTACATGCATCTTATGCATATATTTTAGAGCATCATATTTATCATTTTCAACATACATAATTTTTTACAGCTTTTATAGTCAAGTTTCAACTTCAAGACGAAGGATACTCGATTCAAAAGCACCTTTAAAGATTCATATTGGTTGCTTAACTCAACAGCAAGAAGCTACACTTCGACTAACTCGACAGATTGAAAGTTTCTCCCGAAACAACACAATTTACTCGAGAGTGGATTTCAACTTCACGACGAAGGATATCTAGCTCGAAGCCAAACTTAATAATAAAAGGGTCTCCACGGTTTCAACTTCACGGCAAAGGGAATTGTGTCCACCCGCAACATACAATACTTGGATTTCAACTTCACGACAAAGGATATTCAAGTCAAGGCTCAACTTCACAACGAAGAATATTGGACTCCAGACAACGCAAGTTCAACTTCACGACGAAGGGACCTCTGGTTGTTAATAAACAATTTCCCAATTTCGGAGCCAATCTCAACTTCACAGTGAAGGATATTGGACTCAAGACAACGCAAGTTCAACTTCATGACGAAGGTATCGCTGGTTGTCAATAAACAACTTCCCAATTTTAACTTCACAACGAAGGATATTGGACTCCAGACAACGCAAGTTCAACTTCACGATGAAGGGACCGCTGGTTGTCAACAAACAACTTCTCAATTTCAGAGCCAATTTCAACTTCACAACGAAGGATATTGGACTCCAGACAACGCAAGTTCAACTTCACGACGAAGGGACCGCTGGTTGTCAACAAACAACTTCCCAATTTCATAGCCAATTTCAACTTCACAGCGAAGGATATTGGACTCGAGACAACGCAAGTTCAACTTCACGACGAAGGGACCGCTGGTTGTCAACAAACAATTTCCCAATTTCGGAGCCAATTTCAACTTCATAGGTAAAGATATTGGACTCCAGACAATGTAAGTTCAACTTCACGACGAAGGGACCGCTGGTTGTCAACAAACAATTTCCCAATTTCGGAGCCAATCTCAACTTCACAACGAAGGATATTGGACTCCAGACAACGCAAGTTCAACTTCATGACGAAGGGACCGCTGGTTGTCAACAAACAACTTCTCAATTTCAGAGCCAATTTCAACTTCACAACGTAGGATATTGGACTCCAGACAACGCAAGTTCAACTTCACGATGAAGGGACCGCTTGTTGTCAACAAACAACTTCGCAATTTTAGAGCCAATTTCAACTTCACAGTGAAGGATATTGGACTTGAGAAAATGCAAGTTCAACTTCACGACGAAGGGACCGCTGGTTGTCAACAAATAATTTCCCAATTTCGGAGCCAATTTCAACTTCACAACAAAAGATATTGGACTCGAGACAACACAAGTTCAACTTCACAACGAAGGGACGGTTGGTTGTCAACAAACAATTTCCCGATTCTAGAGCCAATTTCAACTTCACGATGGAGGATATTGGACTCGGAACAATGCTACTTACTTGGATTTCAACTTCACGACAAAGGATATCCAATTCCAGGCTCAACTTCACGACGAAGGGGCCACCCGCGGTTTCAACTTCACGACGAAGGGAATCGTGCACACAAGCATCATCCATCTTTAGATTGGATTTCAACTTCACGACGAGGGATATCCAATTCAAAGAAGGATTATCTCTCAACAAAGACCTTCGAGTTCGACTACGCTCAGCTCCAAGGCACATCATTTACAGCATAACTCAAGGCTAGAAGGGTTATCTTCCATCAAAATTGTCGATTTTGATTCCATTAAGCTCGATGACACATCAATCGCACTACTTTCCGGTTGCAGTCGAGGTTTTCAAGTCGAGAAGAGGACCTGGGTTAGCCGTGCCTGAGTGACAAGCAAGTATTTTCAAGAAGCATAGCTTAAGTCAAGAAAAAGCTATCTGTCAGTGAAGATTTTTGAGTTTGATTCCGATCCAAGGTCTTTAAATCGAGAAGAAGACCGAAGGGCAACGGGAAGCCACGTGCTGATTCAAATTTTGAACTACGACTTCAATTTCATATCATTTCAAGATGAACTCGACTTCACGATGGAGGAGTCATCCGTAACTCAATTTGACAGGGAGTTATTGAAACATCAGAGTCAATTTTTAACTCCACTGAACGAAAAGTGTGTCTTTTAATCTTTGCCCTATCCTCGTTACACGACTATGGGGAAAGAGGGACAGCTGTCAACACACCTTTTCGTCCTACTAGGATTCAAACTCCTAAAAATAGGATAGAATTTTGCTAGGATTCAAACTCCTAAAAATAGGATAGAGTTCTACTATTATTTAAACTCCTAAAGATAGGATCCACAAGCATTATAAATAGTCATTGTAACTCACTATTGTAACACATTCAGAAGAGATATACGAAATACCAAGCAAAAAATTACAAGCAACTCGTAGCCATTTTTCGAAGCATTTATATTTTGAAAGGTAAAGTTCATACTTTCGCATGTTATTTTTCCTTACCCTTGTTGTGTTTTGATTCGAAAGAAAACCGAGAGAAGTGTTTTTGGCCAATGAATGGGGGCGTTTTCGAGATCAATTTTTTGTAGATCTAGCCCCCGAGGCTTGTGTTTTTTTGAAAAACTATTCGGATTTTTATAAACGGGTTGTGTGGATCCGTGTGTTTTGCCTTTATAGTATGCCCATTTCGGTCCCCTGATTTTAAATATATGCAGATTCTTTTTTTCTTCAATTGGCTTTTAATTTCGACCCCTAATTCATTTTTTGTTTTAATTTAACCCTTATTATTTATATGTCTATATATATATATATTATATATATATTTAATATATTATTATTTATTATAGTTCATTTTTTCATTTTTTACGTTATATTATATTATTTTCCTATTATATATATATATATATTATATTATTATTTTTATCTATGTTTACTTTTACTATTTTTTTACTATATTTCCTAACGTTATATATATTCTTACTTCATTTTTATATTTCTATGATTACTATTTTTTAGTTAATATTATATGTATATTTATTTTTCATTTATTTATTATTATTATTACTATTTAGTATTTTATTATATTATACATACATTTATATATATATATTTTATTATTTTATTTATACTATTTATTTATTTTCATTATTTTTTATGTTTCTTTGTTCTTATTATTATTTTTATTTTTTAAATAACACTTTACCTTTTTTATTCTTTTTGTATATATATTTTATCTTCATTCATTTTATTTAATTTTATTCAATTTCATTTTTTTCTTGTTTCATTCAATTATTTTATGTTTATTATTATTGGTTTCATTTATTTCCTTGGTTTACTCTTTAGTTTTGTTACTTTCTTTTATTATTATTATTTTGCTTTAACATCTTATTTTTTAAGGGTATTTCCGTAAACTCATTAAGAGTAAGTATTTCGGATCAAATTTTACCTTTTAATTTAACTTGCAATTTTTTTAATCAAAGACAACTGGAAATTACGTAGTACCGAAAGGGCGGTTCAAGGGTGCTAATCCTTCCTTGACCGTAACCGACTCCCGAACCCGACACATCTTTGGAAAGACGCAGATCAAGTAAGAAATAGGGTATCCGATCAACCCATTTGTTTTAAATAAATGATCGGTGGCGACTCCAATCCACATTTTTCAAGTCGAAACCCAATTCCGGGGCCCAACCGAAAGACGGTTGCGACACTGCCTTTATTCCATTTCCATATCAGTCATTTCATTTTTCCACAGCATTATCATTTGTACATACTATCACTAACTTTACTTAGGTGACAAAGTAAAGTGTCTTGACAAACCTATTTGATTTCCCCAATTCCCTGTGGAGACGATACTCTACTTATCACTTTATTACTTGTTCGAGTGTGTATACTTGCACACATATCTGCACTCATATTTAGTACTCACAAAGAGTAGACAAGTTTTTGGCGCCGTTGCCGGGGAATTGGCAACTGGAAGTTAAATTGATTTGTCATAGCATTTTTATTTTACTTGTTCATATTTTCTTTTTAGTTAGATTTACTTTTTACTTTCCTTAATTTTTCTTCATTTATTTTTCTAGGTACATGACCCGAAGTAGCCCGAAAGAGCCATTAGAACCGATTAATCCTGAAATCGAGAGGCTTTTTAGGCAAAGAAGACGTGCTCAATGTGTAAACATGTACCAAATCCGAAAGAGCCAGATCTCGTGCAATTCGTGATCACTTAAATCCAATCTTAGAGGATTTAAATCCTGGAATTGTGGCCCCAAATATTCAGGCAGCCCACTTCAAGCTCAAACCTGTCAAGTTCAATATGCTGAACTCTATAGGCCAGTTTGGGGGCATGCCAAATGAAGATGCCAGGCAGTATATTCGTAACTTCTTGGAGGTGTGCGATTCTTTTCGCCAACAAGGGGTGCACAATTGTTTCCGCACTCCCTGCGTGACTGAGCAAGGGCATGGTTGAGTGGCATTCCAGCGGGTTCAATGGAGTCATGGACAGATCTGTGCCAAAAGTTTTTGCTGGGGTATAATCCTCCGAATATGAATACCCAATTGAGGAATGACATTGCTTCCTTCTGTCAAACTGATGACGAGTCGATGTATGAATGTTGGGATTGATACAAGTCATTTCTTTGCAAGTGTTCAAACCACGGTTTTCAAGATTGGACACAAGTGGTGATGTTCTACAATGGAGTTAACGCATCCACGAGGATGATGCTAAATG
Source organism: Hibiscus syriacus (assembly GCF_006381635.1). NCBI lineage: Eukaryota > Viridiplantae > Streptophyta > Magnoliopsida > Malvales > Malvaceae > Hibiscus > Hibiscus syriacus. The sequence continues at coordinate 6,271,772 of NW_024063533.1, read as the reverse complement.
CCTCGGTAAATGGGACGCTGGTTGACAAATCACCAGCAGAGGCAGTTGACATTCTAGATAAGATTGCCACTAATGATTATCAGTTTCCATCAACACTGCTTGGAGCTGGGCCCAAGTCACATGCAGCTGTCGAGCTAGATTCTAAAGATAACATGTCCGCCCAACTTGTTGCTATCACCAACATGCTGAAAAATTTACAAAGGCCAAGTGAGGTGAGAGAAGTAAAGGCAACCCATTCAGCTTGTCTATTATGCCACGACAATCACAATGAGAGTGACTGCCCGACCAATCAAGAATCCATAAACTTAGTGGGTAATTTTAATCGAGGCAACAATAACCCCTATTCTAACACGTATAATTCTGGATGTCGCTAGTATCCAAACTTTTCGTGGGGAAATCAAGGATTCAATAATACCCATCAACCAGCTCGGCAGTAGAATTACAATAACTCCTAGGGTTATCAATCGAATATGCCTTAGCATAATTCTAACAAGAGAGGTCCATCTTCATCAAGTACCAGTTCTTTGAAGGCCACAATGCAAGAGTTTATTGTAACAACAAAAACAATACTGCAAGACCATGCGACCTCCATAAAAAATCAAGGGGCCCTGCTTCAGAGCCATAGTTCGTCGCTGAGGGCGTTGGAGAGTCAAGTTAGTCAAATTGCCACGACATTATAAGAACGTAAACCAAGACAGTTACCGAGTGACACTGAAGTCACCAAACCTCATGGCAAGGAGAGCTGCAGTGTGCTAACTCTCCGAAGTGGTACATAAATTAATGTTGAAGACAAGTTTGGGGGAAGACCGAAGGATGAGTCACCCCCTGTAACCAAGAAAGTTGATCAAGAAGTGCAAGAAGAAGAACCAGTAGAAGAGGAAAAGGCTGAGGATTCGTCAAGTGAAGAAACTGAGGGGGCAAATAAAAATGCCAAGGCAACTTCTGTTTGCACCCCATCAGTACAGGAAGCCGAACCCCACCTCATTTTCCGCAAAGAGTGAAGAAGCATAATGAAGATATCCAATTTAAGACTTTCGTTGACATTCTGAGTCAACTGCAAATCAATGTCCCTTTTTTTGGAGGCGATGGAATAAATGCCGACATATGCCAAATTTCTCAAGGAAATTGTTACCAGGAAGAGAAAGGTTGAGCAGTATGAAACAATTGCCACGTCAAAAGAATTTTGCTCTTCCTTAAGCAAGCTGCCACTAAAGAGACATGATCCGGGCATCTTCATCATCCCATGTTCAATAGGAGATAAATTTATTAGGAAGGCCTTATTTGACCTTGGCTCAAGTGTGAACTTGATGCCTAAGTCAATATTCGTCAAGCTTGGGATAGGAAATGCAAGACCCACCTCGGTCATCTTACAATTAGCCGATCGTTCACACGTTCGACCAGAGGGGCGAATTGAAGATGTCTTCGTACGGGTCGACAAGTTCATTTTTCCTGCCAATTTTCTGATTCTGGACTGTGAGGTTGATGCCACAACACCCATCATCTTGGGGAGACCCTTCCTAGCTACCGATCGTATTCTCATCAACTGTGAGAGGGATGAGCTAACCATGCGAGTACATGGATGATTCTGAAGAATGCCAGAGCATTTTAAAAGTGGATACAGTAATAACAAAAGAAGCAAATCAATTTTTCCAGGATAATTTCATTCAGCTGGGATCTGATGAAGGGCTGCTGGAAAACTTAAAGGCCGGAGAGCCTAATAATTTTTCATCTGAGGAACAGCAAGCTAGCTTCAAGTAGCTTCCTTAAAGCTAGCCTAGGTACCCTTTTTGAACCTTTGAACTTTGAAGAGTTTGTTTCTCCCAAGCCCTCATTACAACATGCTCCTACCCTAGAACTTAAGAATTTGCCACAACATCTTCAATATGCTTATCTGGGTAGTGATGAAACTTTGCCTGTGATTATTTCCTCTACCCTTACTCCTAACCAAGAAACATGTTTGTTAAGTGTTTTGTCACAGCATAAGAAAGTGTTAGGGTGGACGATGGCAGATCCGAAGGGAATAAGTCCAACAATCTGCATGTATAAAATCCTATTGGAAGAATGCCATGGAAAATCCATAGAGCCACAGCGAAGATTGAACCCAATCATGAAGCAAGTTGTGATGAAAGAGATTCTCAAATGGCTTGATGCTGGAGTAATTTACCCCATTTCGGATAGTTCGTGGGAAGATAACGAGTGAAGATAACGAGTTGATACCTACTCGCACGGTCACCGGGTGGCGAATTTGCATGGACTACCATAAGCTTAACAAGGCCACCAAGAAGGATCACTTCCCTTTGCCGTTCATCGATCAAATGCTGGATCAACTTACTGACAAGGCATTTTATTGTTTCTTGGACGGTTACTCAGGGTATAACCAGATTGCCATCGCACCAGAGGACTAAGAGAAGACTACGTTCACGTGCCCTTATGGCACTTATGCTTTCCGAAGAATGCCTTTTGGACTCTGTAATGCCTGACAACTTTTCAGCGCTGCATGCAAGCCATATTCTCTGACATGGTTGAGGATTATCTTGAGATTTTCATGGATGATTTTTTCTGTTTCTGGGGACGACTTTCAAAAATGTCTCGGAAATTTGGCAAAGGTATTAAAGCGATGTGAAGAGGCTGACCTCGTGCTGAATTGGGAAAAATGCCACTTCATGGTAACAGAAGGCATTGTTCTAGGCCACAAGATTTTTGCAAAGGGCATTAAGGTAGACAAGGCCAAGATCGAGGTAATCGAGAAGCTACCCCCACCAAACTCTGTCAAGGGTATTCGAAGTTTCCTTAGACATGCTGGATTTTATCAAAGATTCATCAAGGACTTCTCCATAATATCCAAGCCCTTGTGCGCCCTGCTGCAACAGAACCAACTGTTTGTGTTCGATCAAAAATGCCATGGCTACTCAAAGAGCTGAAGCAAAGACTTATCTCTGCACCGATAGTAGTTCCCCCAGGCTGGACGGCACCGTTCGAATTAATGTGCGACGCAAGTGATTTTTTCATGGGAGCTGTGCTTGGGCAATGTAGAGGTAAAATATTTCATGTGATTTATTATGCTAACCGTACCTTAAATGATGCACAATTGAATTACACTACTATTGAGAAGGAATTACTTGCGTGGTATTTGCATTTGACAAGTTTAGGCCATACTTGATAGGCACAAAGGTCATAGTTCACACCGATCACTTCGCTATAAAATATTTAGTGAATAAGAAAGATGCCAAGCCTAGACTGATTAGATGGATATTACTCTTGCAAGAATTGGACTTAGAGGTAGTTGATAGGAAAGTTACTCAAAATCATATTGCAGACCATTTATCTAGGCTCGAGAACATTTCATAATGTCATGCCATTTTTTATATTAAAGAAGAATTCCATGACGAGAAAATTTTATATGGCACGACAATTCCGTGGTACGCTGACCTTGTTAATTTTCTTGTTAGTGGTGTTTTTCCTTATGAACTAAATAACCAGGGCAAAAAGAGGTTTTTGCATGATGCCAAGTTCTATTTTTGGGTTGAGCCATACTTGTTCAAGCAATGTGCCAATTAGATGATTAGACGGTGTGTCCCTGAAGAAGTGCAACACAATATCTTATACTATTGCCACACAACAACTTGTGGAGGGCATTTTGGAGGTTCAAGGACTACTGTAAAGGTCCTCCAATCGGGCTTCTATTGGCCATCGCTATTTAAATATGCCCATGAATTTTGCAAGGCGTGCGACCGATGCCAGCGCACTAGAAACATTTCCAGACGACATGAAATGCTGCTGCAAAATATTCTGGAGATAGAACTTTTTGATGTTTGGGGCATTGATTTCATGGGACCATTCCCATCTTCTTTTGGAGACTTATACATTTTGCTTACGGTGGACTATGTTTCAAAGTGGGTTGAAGCAATTGCCACGCCAAGAAACGACTCTAAGACGGTGCTCAAGTTCCTTTACAAGAATATATTCACTCGATTTGGAGTACCGAGAGCCATCATCAGCGATGAGGGCACCCACTTCGATAATAGATTAATTGTCAAGTCATTACATAAATATGAAGTGCAACATAAGATTGCCACAACATATGACCCGTAGACAAATGGGCAAGCTGAAGTGTTCAATCGGGAAGTCAAGCAAATCTTTGAGAAGGTGGTGAACCCTCGAAGGAAAGACTGGTCCCCCAAGCTCGATGAATCATTATGGGCCTATAGGACGACATTCAAAATACCTCTGGGAATGTCGCCTTTCAAGATGGTATATGGAAAATCTTGCCACCTTCCAATTGAGTTGGAACACAAGGCATACTATGCAATCAAGAAATTAAACTTCGACGCACAACTTGCTGGGGAGAAACGATTGCTCGATTTGAATGAAATGGAGGAGTTTTAAGCACAAGCATATGAAATGCCAAGCTCTACAAGGAAAGAACCAAAAAGTGGCATGACAAAAATCTTTTGCCATGGCATTTTCATGAGGGCCAGAAAGTGCTGCTTTTCAACTCAAGGATCAAACTCTTCCCTGACAAACTAAAGTCACGTTGGTCGGGACCATTTGAAGTTCACCATGTTTACCCATATGGCGTTGTTGATATCAAGAACATGGATGATGGATCTATTTTTAAAGTCAATGGCCAGCGCCTGAAGGCTTACCAAAGAATCCCACCTGCGCGTGACAAGTCGGCGCTGATCTTGCACGATGTCGACACTGGTCCGACATCTTAAGGATGCCCTGACATTTTAAATTTACTCCTGTGAATAAATAATTTTTATTTTACTATTATTTTAGTCTTTATTATTTTTAATTAATTATGTTTAATTTATTTTTGTTGCAAGGGACTTCCCGCATGACCATCACGTGAAGAGTATGAAGGAAGCTTGTGAAAATTGTGCGGCAAAAGTGAATAGTAAAAGGAAGAAACTTTTTTATCTTTTACCTAGGTTTAAAAATTTTTAACTTTTAATTTTAGTTTTCTTCCCACCTAGGACCCCCATTTCTTATTTTTATCCCCCACATAATCTCATTTTTGTTTTTATCTTCATTCACTTTTCACTTTTCCTTTAACTTTTTCTTATCTCATATTCTTCTTCTCTCTTTAACTGAAACTGTCATAACCGTCCAAAGTTCAAGTTTTTTCCTTATTTTCTCATTTTTCTCTTTTAAACGATAGTCCATTCCCGCCCTCCTGCACCACCTTCGCCGCCACGATTTGTCGATGATTCTTCCCATGAACGATTCCAAATAATAAAAAATCGTCGCGTGTTTTTTGAGTTGGGGTTTGTCTTCTCTGAGGAGGAAGATGTTGCCTTAGGGAGTGAGGTTCTCGATGTGGTCACCAAACATAAGTGGCAGAAATTTGCCAAGCATACCACCGTCGTCAATGACACTTTAGTGAAAGTTTTTTACTCCAACATGCCGTGACGGTTCGCGACATTTCTATTCCTTTTACTCCTTCTGCCATTAATCATTATTTTAAACTACAGGTTGCTGAAGACCATCATGTCAGTTTCGCTCAAGAAGCTGACAATTAAACATACCAAGGCATCCTGGAAGACCTTTGTCTTCCCGACACTCAATGGAACGGTCAACAAATGAGCCGCAAGACCGTAGACCGAGAGAGACTGCTCCTGCAAGTGAAGTTGTGGAATCATTTCATGAAGCATAAACTTTTACCCACGTCCCACAACACTACCGTGTCCTGCCAGCGGATGCTCTTATTGCATTCAATCATATTCGGACGAGCCATTGATGTAGGGAAAATTATCGTGGAACTTCTCATCTGTGCCTGAAGCGACATGCGAGTGCCTTGGTATTTCCGAATCTCATCACCGCCTTATGCCGAAAGAAGAAGGTTCCTGAAGAAGTGTTTGATAAGATTTTACCGGGTATTACTGGAATTACCAAAGTGAAGATCCCTTTGTTGTTGGGATTGAAGGAAACAAAGGGGAAGGAAAAATAGGCTTCCATATCTCATGTTTCACCATCTCCACATGCCAAGGCAAATTCAGATGCCCTGGAGCAGGCAGTCCAGCGCACTCAAGAGCAGGTCGGGCAGCTGTCTGACAAACTGATGACATATTTTGCCTATGCCAAACGCCGAGATGAATTTCTCACCATCGCCTTGATGGAATTCCTCCCGCACGTAAACTTCACCATTCGTGTCTTCCCTGACATACTCGTGCCACAGAATGAGGATGCCAAGCAGAAGCACCTCGTCCTGCCAATATCGATGCCTCTCAATCGCATGGTGCAGAGAGTCCCCAGCCTGTTGAACCTGAAGAGCCTGCTGACGCTGAAGAGCCCGAAAACCCTAATCCTGTCCATGTTATGCCACCGGATGCCAATCAAGAAGCCAACCTCTAACTCACTCATTATCCGAAATCTCCCCAACATGTTGAACCCTTGGCGGCACAACACCCTAATATACCGTAACCTGCTGTACCAATGGAAGAAGATCACCATGAAGTACCCTTCCCCCACCGAGTCAACCAAGGAGTCACAATCCGAGATGCTACGGTAAGCTCCTTTGCGTAGGAGCCGACGTCGCCTTAGGAAGGCATCTCAATATCAGGAGCCCCTGCTCCCAGCTATTCCAGAAGGACCTAGCACTCCTCCAGTCGCACCTGCGTCTGACTCTGAGCATTCTAGCCCTGCCAAGATGAGAAAGCGCGCTCATCGCGTAGCCGCTGCACCACCATCCACTTAAAGTCAAGGTCCATTGCATTAGCATTACATTCATAGCATGTAGTTTCGTTTTCCTTAGTTTTAGTAAGCATTAGGGACAATGCTTCTCTCAAGTTTGGGGGAAGTAGGGTTCTCGCATTACTGTATGATAGTAGTAGTAAAATACATATGCCATGACATTAATAATTGTCTGAATAGTTATCTGGAATTAATTAAGGATGTCCGATGATGATGAATTTGATGGCTAGGATAGAATGTACATGACTGGTTGAGGTTGATATAACCAACTTTAGGACTTGCTTCTTTGAAGCCCTTGATTACACGATTGTATGTTTTCCATGCTTGAGAAACTTAGAAATCTTTTATAAGAGAATTCTTAAAATGTTGTGGCATAAAACTTTGACTGTTGAACGCCCCGTTTCTATGCTTTAAAAAAAGTTTGAAGTTTTGAATAAATGCCTAGGTATATATGTAGAGGGACACTCCGCTATGCCATGACATATGAGTGAATGAAAGATTTCACAGGATGATTCTACCTGACTAGCTCGGGGTGGAAGGTATGCTCCCTTTCACCTAGAGTGTGGGATGAAAGAGTGATAGGCTGACTTCCCTCGTAGCAGAACTTTTAAAAGAAAAGAAAGGCAAGGTGGGAACTGATTTATAAAATGTCATGGTAAATTAAGAAAGCTTGCTTAGAAAATTTTTAAGTTTGTTAAGCATGGACTGGATACAAAAATGCACACACTCACACAAAGAATCTTGCCCTAAGGGACAATACTAGATTTCTCGACCTAGTCTAGCATGTTGAAGGGCTAAAATTTTATTCCATGAAACTATGTGGTTTCTGAACTTGTCATGGTATTTTTGTTTTGCTTATTACAATCCATTGCTTGAGGACAAACAATAACTTAAGTTTGGTGGGTGTGATAACTCCGTAAAAGGCCACATTTTGGGACCTTTTAACTTAAGTTATTGAATGTCTAAAGGCTCATTTAGAACCATGTAGAGGCATTTAGAAGCATTTAGTTGCATGTGGTGGATTTCGGTTTGCCGAGGCATTTTATTTTTACAGTGGTGCTACTTTATGGGAAAGGTACTTGTCTGATGATCTGCAGGTATTGAGAGCAAGGAAAAGAGGAAAAATATGTCGTGACATAAGGAGATTGCTGAGCAAAATGAATTTGCCAAGTTCAACCAGCATTTCGAAAGTGCTTTAAGTGCGAGAAGATATTTTTGAAGCAAGCTGTATCCAACTGTCCGAGAGCTCTGCTCGAGAAATCCACCTCGAAGATACGTCTGGAGGGATCGGCTCTGCAACCGCCGGTTCTGCTGATGACGCCACCTGACCCTATAGATCCTATCTATCCTTGGGTGCCTGCAACGGGATTATGCCGGTCACTCATGCCAGCTACCCAGGCTGTATCATCACCAATCTTGCCCGACTCCCAAGCAAAGTTAACCATGGTTTGGGAAAGTCAACTCTTAGTTCAAGGGTTGATTTCCCCTATAAATAGAGGATGAAGCCACATTGTTAGAGACATTAGTTCCACATAGATTTGAGCTTAAAAAGTTAGAGAGAGAAAGTCCCATCTTTCTCCGTCAATCTTACTTGCCATGGCATTTCTCCTTGACAAGCCTGAGGGAGTGGCGTTCTGAGAATCCGAGAGGAGCCAGTCCCTTGGGAGTAGTTCTTGGTGGCCGAGAGAAGCATTGGGCAGTGCACGTCGAAGGCTTTCTCTCATCCCTTTTGTTCTTTGCTTTCGTATTTTGTTATTGGGTTGTAAGGAACGAATGAAACTTGTCTTGAACTTGTTTATTTCGAACCCCACCATGAACTAATCCTATTTGGTGGGAGTTCACTTGGATGTCTAAGTTTTATTTTCAATGAATGGTTGTTTTATTATGCTTTAATCTATTTTGTTTATGAAACTTAATACTTTGAGGTTGTAGGAGCTACGAGAGTAGCCTTTCCTTAGAAGGTGCTTAGGGTTCGAGAGAATGCCTAGGTAGTTTATCTTTAGTCTTTGAGAGAAGCTAGGGATGAATTACATAAACAACGAGTACTAGGTAGTAACTAGGCCTAATCCACCTTAGAGATAAGCATAGGATTTAATTCGACTAAAAGGAGTAGAACATAACCAATATGTTAGATGTTAATGCTATCGCAAAAAGGTATTGCCGACATATCCTGTTATCTGAACTAATAGGATCACTGCAGGGGTTTACGCCAATAAGATTTTCCAGGGCATTTTTTATCTGTCAAGTTCCTTACTAGAGATAGCTTAGGGCACTTCAGTAGACTCTGTCGGGCAGGTTAAGCATAGAGGAAATACCATTAGAAGAAATAGACTTAGATTTTCCTAGTGACTCCCATCACTTATTCTCATTGTTGCTTGTCGTGTGAGAAAGCTATTTTTCCTTGACATTTTCATCTGCTTGCATGTTTCACAATTCAATTTGCCACGACATATCCATTTTCTACCATACTGCCATTATCCCATTTCCACATCAGTCATTTCATTTTGCCACAACATTATCATTTGTACGTACCATCACTAACTTTACTTAGGTGACAAAGTAAAGTGCTTTGACAAACCTATTTGATTTCCCTAATTCCCTATGGAGACGATACTCTACTTATTACTTTATTACTTGTTCGAGTGAGTATACTTGCGCACATATCCGCACCCATATTTAGTACTCACAAAGAGCAGACACTCACCAATTTGGATAAAAATACTCCTGAAATAATAAATTATTTTCATATGAATTATTCTCAGTTCTTATTCTTCGTACTTTACTTAAAATTATAAACAAAATACTCCCCCGTCCCATAATTTGTGTCTCCTATTAACTATGCACATAGTTTTAGGAGATATATTTGATCTAGAGAAATGACAAAATTATCTCTAAAAAATGAAATATAAATGTGCATAGTTAATTTTGCCATATAAAGGTAAAAAAGAAAATATAAATGTTGTTGACTTTTATAATAGGATATTTTGTATGAGATAATTTTAAAAATCAAAAGAGACATATTTAATGGGACGAAGGTTGTAATAATATACAACGAGTTTGATTTAGTAGAATATTAATAAATTTGAGTAGTTAATATTATTTTATATTTTAATATTTTAATCATTTATAGTTTTACGATGTGAGAAAATACATAATATTTAAATTTGTGTTATTCAAAACTAGATCTTATACATTAAAAATATTATCTTTGTTCACTCGATACTACAATATTATTTTTTTCATATTATATTATATTTTATATAAATAAATATGATACTTATGTAACGATTAAAATATTTTATAAATTTTTATTTAAATTTTATAATTTTAATTTTAAAGTTTAACTTGTTGAAAAAATATATATATATCAGAAGGATACTTTAGTAAAATATTCATCCAAGTAATATTATATTTCTACAAAGTTATAACCAAACAATGTAATACAATATTCTCAATATAATGTTATATTCCAGTAATTTTATTTTAAAAGATAATTTTATATTCTATGAACCAAACACTCCTTAAAAAAATTGGTTCTACAAATGCTACCATTTATTTCAATTCCATTATTGTACTTTTGTTTTAAATAAATATTGTTCATGGTAATAAGTACTAATTATTATTAGCGGGTATAATTAACCTTTTGTATAGAAAATTCAACGAGGAAAAGTACCCATCATTGAAGATGACTTAATTTTCACATCATATAACTAAATTATTATACAATAAAATAGTAGTATCGATTAAAAAAATAAATTGACGAAAATAGATTAAATCATAATTGTGTTGAAGAATAATCATTTTCTTAGAGGTAGATTCGTCATGGTTGGTGTAATTGTGAAAAAGACATCGTCTTACAGATTAATACGATCTTTCAAAATTCATACAGAATATTAAAATAGACAACAATCAATATTACTCTCATCAACAACTAAAGGATTTAACTCGAAAAAAATTCTCTCGTTTCAACACTAGTGGGGAAGGCGAAATCATAGAAAAGAATGCTAAACATTTTGAGATTATAGAGGAAACTTTATGAGCCTCGAGGAATCTGTTACATTTTAATATCGCTTTCCACATATATATTGATGGTCAGTCATAACAAATAATTCAGATTTTAGAGGATATACTTTATTGTTGTATCATTACATCATTAATTTTGATGGGCTACAAATAATTTTTATGTCGGCAGTCGATGTGACCTTTAAAATTTAATTATAACATCTAAATTGAGTCTAAAGGATTACAAATAACCTTAGTATCAATCACAAAACATTATTTTAATTATCATAAAATATTTTTAATATTTATAGCAAACAATAATTATAAAATATAAAGTCTGATAAAAATTATTTTACCATATAAAAAATCGCATGATTACATTTATATACATTATCAACTTATATAATTTAACTTATCGATTCAATTCCATTCATTAACATTTACAACAAATATTTCTTTTTCTTTTTGATTTTTTTTTTATAAATCTAGATAAATTTCTAGTATATATTCAAAGATCCTTAATAATTTGATAATAAACACTGACACCCTTAACATATGTGATTCTTAAACTTAAAACATTAAAAAAAAAAATCTCTGCATCACTAAGTCACTTAATTCATCCTATAAAAAATATTTTTCTTTCTGTTCTTTCGGGGTATTCTTCCAATATTTCTCTCAACTTTAGGAACTTATAGCTGTAAACCTATATATTCGGTGGAATTTGGCACTCTTTCTAAATCTATGAGCGCAATTGTAAGTTGTAACCATATTAAGCAGCCCTAGCTGCCTTGGGTACCTGTCACACCTTAAATTAGGTCTTAAAATTTTCTTAATTTTTTAGGAGTAAATTAAAATTTTAACTAAATTCATAGATCAAAGAGAAATTTTGATTAAATTTGTATCCAAATCCAAAAAACAACTAAAATTGGAGATTTATAGTGTAATTATACAATTTTTCCTAAATGTGGGTTTAAAAGGCCAAAAATAAAAAAATTTATATTTCCAGAAAGTTTGAAGCCTTATTTTATCTCTATCTACAACCTTTCCTCATTTAGTAGGAAATCTTTAATCGACGTTTTATCGCCAACCGTTATTTCGTTCTCGACACCTCCCACACCATCGTGTTCCTTACGTCGTCTCGAGTTCACCGATTTCCATCTTGTGTCTGTTACCGCCAGCGTATGAGGGGATGAGGAAGAATAAGTTTTCGATGTTGCGAAATCAGGCTTTCCGCTGTTCACCACTATGAACCGAGCATGGTAAGTGTCTCAAACCCCTTAAAATGCATATAGGAATTTTTCTGACCCCGAAGGCCCCGCACGTGCCCCCACGTGCCGCCGCTGCGCGTGGGGAAGGTTCACCGCCTGGTGGGCTTCTAGAAGTTTCCCAACCCAACCCGCCTGCCCGATTTGACCCACCTGTCCGACCCGATCCGACCTGACTCTGTCCAACCCGAATCGAATCGGTATACCGTTGATCATTGACCGGTTATTGACCATTGACCGTTAACCGTTGATCATCGTTGACTTTTTTTTGAAAACCTCCATCTTGACATTTTTTGACATCACGAGTCCGATTTTACAATATGTATTGCCAAATTCTAACCCGAATGCCATGAATCGAGCCCTTTAATCCAAAAATACTATGTATTTTTAGCATTTTTGCTTATTTATTTGAGATTTAATTATGGAATTGATTCAAGTATATATATTTTTTAAAGGTACTCGTGTTTTCCCCGATTGAGGGTCGATTAGATTCGATGCTTCCCATCCGTCAGATCCGCACGATCTGCGTTCTTCGAGAGTTACTCATAGGTTTCTATAAATTATTTAAATAGAGGTTATTATTATTCGTATTAGGATTCTGATATAGATTTTCCGATTAGTAGGATCTAGCATTGTCGCTGATCGTGATCGAAAGACTCGGTAGTAGGCTACCTTATTAGACTACTCAAACCGGTATATGTGTGTTTCCTGATGGTGTTACATTACCATTTTAAAATAATTATCTGAATTGTTTTAGATTTCTGATGATACTTAAATTTTTTACGACATGATACCTGATTTTCTGAATATTGTTTATCTGATATCTGATATCTGATTTATTTTATATTTCTGATATGATCTATGGTTATTGTATTTTATTATTTGATTTTTGAGTATGGAATATTTTCATGTTTTAATGGATTAAACTACTTTTCACTCTTATACATACATGTTTATTTATGTCATTGGGGGTATTATTGGAGGAAGTATCTCAGGCATAGTTTATGACTTGTAAGACCTTACTGTAGGCTCCTCTGCTTTGTGCACATGATAAGACCTTACCGCAGGTCCTTATTTAATATGTATAAGGCCCTTACCGAGTGTACAGGTGGGTGTACTGTTCTGGGGAACCTACACATTTTGGTGATCGAATGGGGGTAGTGTTCATATTTTTAAAACATGTTTGATAAATTGATTTTTACTAAAGTATTTTATTTGTATATTTTTATGCACCATAAGGAGCACACTTGGCTTTTTAGTTCATTATGTAATTTTTTACCTTTTCAGATAGTATCAGACTGTAGACTAGCGGACTTGGCATCAATAGGACCGACTACTCCTATTTTTGTACCACTGTATATCTCTATATGCCTTTTTGTGATACTTTGGTGACACATGTTTTTGCTACCGTCATGATATATATGTATTACATGTATTTTGTTCTGTATGTGTTTTATACGATTTCTCTCTCTCTCTCTCTCTCTCTATATATATATATATATATATATTTGTTTATCGTGTGAATCTTTCATATGGCTAATTACATAATATACTGTTATATGGGTTTTAACATTGTTTTAAATATGAAAAATATTTCTGAATACGATATGTAACCGCCTAAATTTGGTTATAATATCCAGCCGGGTCTAGGGGTTACAGTACCTTTTGAATTAATTCTCAAGACTACAAGGGAATTAAACCAGCAAAATCCAACTCAATTTCTGAGTGTCTTTGGTTTCATCGGCTTAGATCCAGCTGATATCTACGCCAATCTCTTTTCTTTCCCTCCAATTTCTTTCTCTTTTTTCTCTTTGCATTCGTCTCCTCTTCTTTTACTTCTTTCACGTCTAATTTCTGCAATTTTCAAAGCTTAGATGAACTAATTGAAGAAAAACAGCCCAGATTCATTGTCATCAAGGCTACTCTCTAACCCATTCTTTAAAACTGCCTCTAATATATTTTACTTCTATTTTCTGGGTTTTAATTTTAGTGTTGGGTATCAAATTAAGCTGAACTTCAGCTGATCTTAGCACTGTATATAACTTCTGGGATAAACTTCATTTTCTTGAACTTGAAGTGTTTTGTATTAGCTGCTGTGCTGCACAGCAGAATCATCGCAAGAAAACAATCCCGCCGGAAAGTAGCAACTACTCCCTACTTGCCGGCCATGTACATATAGTGGTCGACCAGGTATTTAAACGTTCTATGCTACTTTTATAACTATTTTGATCGCGTGTATTGCATGTTATTCCGCTTTCTGGGTTTTTTCTTGGTTGATTCGGCCTGGTATTTGAATTCACCGGTGAGCAAAGCATCTTAACTGTAATCTAGTTTTGATTATGTATTAATAATAGGTGTATCTCTGTGTTTGTTTAGTTTTTTTTTATTTTGGAATTATCAATTACTACACGGCTATAATCATTATCATGTTAATTGATATTAAATTAAAAATCTTTTTAGGGGTATTATAGTGTTTTACGCAATTTACCTTAAAATTGTTAAAAAAACTTACTTATTATATTTATTATCCTAATTACTAGCAATACACTTAGTATTCAATTCAAATTTAAAAAAAAAAAGGTTTTGAAATTGACAGTAAACATTAGAACGTTTTTTTTTAATTTACAATCAATATTATTCTTTTTTCTTCCCTTTTAACACTAGGCTTTTAGCAATTAAATATATTCATAAATATTTACCCCCGTAAAATATTAAAAATCAATATTTTTCTATTTTCTCCTCTTTTACCACTAGGCTTTTAGCAATAATAATAACAATAGTTTTTATATAAATTAAAATCCTATTAAGTAACCAACTAGGCTTCTTAGTACCCTTCTGTCGTAACCGGTTTTCGCCCGGGCAAGAAATTTTACTTGGCGGGAAAATAATGTAAATCAATGGCTTTTATTGAAATGTTTTAGGAGTCGACATCTGCCTTTTGGGTCAGGTAGGTCGAATACCTAAAAATCATCTTTTAAAAGAGTTTTTAAGAAAACATCAATTAAAAGATAAACTGGTATGCGTTTAACCAAAAATTCATTCTTTTTAATAATAAAAAAGGATTCGTGGTCGGTTACGTTTGGGGAAGGATTAACACCCCTAGAAAGCCCAAAATTGGTACATTTTGATTATAAATTGTCTCTATTATTGGAAATTTAAGAATTCAAAAATATATTTAATTCATAATACAATTATTTCAAATTTATTAGAAAAATATATTAATTTAGATATATATTTTTTATATTTAAATAAGATATTTATTTACTTAGAAATATCATAAAATGACTTCTAGGAGCTTGAAGACAACCCATTTCTTAATATTAAAAAATAAATAAATATTAATAAAACATTTCTTTAAAATAAATTAACATATAATTTATAAAAATAGAATATTTTATTTATTTAAGAATATCAGAAAAGGACTTCTAGGTGCTTTAAGACAACCCCTTTCTTAATATTTAAAAATAAATAAATATTATTATTTAATTAAATATATATTTATATGACTAAAATAAAATAAATAATAATCAAAGTACTAATTTAAACATATTGAAATTAAAAGGATAATAATACAAATAAAATTAAATTGCAATTAAATAGTCAAAATAAAAGGAATGAAAAACTATAGGATTAAATTGCAAAATATAAAAATTAATGTACTAATTTGAAATATCATAAAGTAAGAATATTAACATTGTAATTTAACCATAAATATTAATACGAGATTAAAAATAATAATAATAAAATTAAAAGGACTAATTGAGATATTTATCCTAATATATATATAAACAGGCAAGGACTAAATTGAAATAAAATAAACTTCGAAGATAAAATTAAAAATGCCCAGAATTTTAATTTGGTGACTGATATGGAAGTTTACAAAATAGAGAGATTGCGCGTGTGGTTTTCCCATGTGGAAATTACACAAATACCCCTCACCAAAACGACGTAGTTTTGGTGAGGGTATAAATACCCTTTAATTAGCCCAAGAGGGCTATTTTCCCTCATTTTTCCTTTTGGGTTCTCTCTCTAAAGAGAGAACTCTCCCCCTTCTCTCTAGAATCCTTTCACCAGAGGAAGTTTTGGTCACCGACCGACCGCTGTATATCGACGTTTTTCGCCGCCGCCGACCATCGTCTATGGTGGCTGAAATTTACAAAAATACACCCGAAAAATCCTCTTTAGATCCTAAGGCCGATTTCAGACTCCCTTTTTTCTAAAAATCCCCTAAACTCTGTAGATCTAAATTTTTACCTTCAATTTTTCTGTGGTTCACGGTGATTTGGATGCTCTGACAAGGGTAAACTGCTCGATATCTTCACTCTTTTTTTTTGTTTCGATTTTGTAGCTGTGTGTTGTTGGTGATCTCCTCCTTTTTTCAGGTTCAGTCAATGGGGCTTTTTATAGGCTCCTTCGTACTCCCTTTGGACCGGTTAAAGGAAGGTAACCCGGTGAGTCACCCACCTATGACGGTGTCCGTCTTAGGGGAGATAAGGTGTGCGGTTGAAGCTTGCTGGAAGCTGTTGGAATGAGGACGTGGAAGTGCTGCTGGAATTTGCAACGTGGAGGGGCTGCTGGCAGTGCTAGAAGCTGATGGGATTTGTAACATGGAACTGCTGGAATAGGGAGGTAAAAATGGTGCTTACAACTACCCCTCTTTTCTCGTTCCTGTGGAACAGGAATGGAGCAAATATGTAAAGCACCATTTTTAGCTTGAAATGTTCAAACTTCTGAGCTATAAGTTCTTCTCATTATGAATTTTTTGCTCACTTCGGATGAGTTTTTCTTATTATGAACTTTTCCACTAGGAATGACGATCCTCCTCCTTCTGCAATGGATTTGATTAAGAACGATAATGTCAATGTTGGTATCTCTTCCTTTGTGATAGAATCAGCAAAAGGTCGAACAAGTTCTTCTCATTATGAACTTCTTATCCCTCATCGGATAAGTTCTTCTCATTATGAACTATCCACTGGAAATGTTGATCCCTCGAGTGAGGTATTGTTGATTCAACTCCATATGTGATGAATTGAACTAAGGTTGAACAAGTTCTTCTCATTGTGAACTTCTTATTCTTCTTCTCTTTCAGATGAGTTCTTCTCATTATGAACTCCTTCTGGAAATGTTGATCCATCGAGTGATGGAAATTTCTGTTTCTAGTGAACTGTCTCAAGCGAGGCGAATCTTGTTTTAAGAAAAACAAACTCAAGTGAGATAAATTGTTGTTTCGAATGAAACTGTTTAGAGCGAGACAAATTTTGTTTTAAGAAAAACAATCTCAAGTGAGATAAATTTCAGTTTCGAGTGGAACTGTCTCAAGGGAGACGCAGTTTGTTTTAAGAAAAACAATCTCAAGTGAGATAAATTTCTATTTGAAAATATCCTGCATTGAAGGTCTTATGGATGACCCGTAGGACTTAAAAATTTGGAAAATAGTTTACTAAGTAAGAAACTTTGGAAATCATTTTCTTACTAGTCAACAATTTCATTTTCAGAAAAGATTAAATGAGAAACTTTGGAAATTATTTTCTCATTTTTTTAAATAACTTGTTAGTTGGGCAACATGCCCCACTTCAAAATAATACTTCTTTTGTGGATTGTGACCATCTGATCTTCAAATGTTTACTTCTCCTGAAGTGATTTGAATTCTTCCTTCCTTTTGTAAGGTATTTTTCATCATGAATCTTCTTTGTTCATACGAAGATCTGTAAAACTTCATATTTGAATGCAATCAAATGTATCAATGTAATGTATTTTCTATTATGCAAATGATATTCTTATGAATGCAAAAATATTGATGCAATCTTCATTCGACTTCAAAGTGGCAAACTTGGTTTTCATTCACTTAGTCAAAATGTCATTTCAAGCGGCATTTCTGATGAACCATCTGATCCACTTGCATATTTGTGTCTTCTTTGTTTCATTAAAGTCTCAAAAGAAATGTTTCATTTATGGAATTCTTTCCGTAATCAGAATTATGACCTTGATGCCCCATTTTGTTGTGGATAAAATTGGTTTTCTTCATCTGAATTTATGTAGAAATCCAATGAAGCTTTTATCTTTGAAAAATGAATCTATCATATTTGAAGAATGTAGATGTAGATATGTTAAACTCAGTAGAGTAATTAGGAGATCAACTTCTGTTCTGATTTGACTCTTGAAACACATCATAAGGAGGATTTATCTTAATTCCTTTCATGTTTCCACATCTAATTGGATCTTTAACAAGGCAACTTAGACCATATCATGTCGAGATGCTTAACAACAACCTGTCGTTCAACCTTAGTTGGATCCACTAGTTTCTTGTTGTCAAAATTTCAGCTTCCCTTCTGTGGAAAGAAATCTTCATCATATCTCACTTATAACCTTGGGGTTGAAGAAGACAAACTTCATCTTGCATCAATAAATGAAAACCATATGATCACAACATTGGTTCAACACTATAATCACTGGTTCGTAAAACATTTGACAACACATTCATCATTTCCTGTGGCTTCTGCCCAGATGTTGGTAAAACATTTGACAAACATTAATCATTTTCTATGGTTTTTGCACAGATTTCTGATCAGGGAAGCTCTTTCATAGTGTTTAAAGCTTTTGTATGTTGTCATAAGAACACTTGAGAACAAAACTCATTGGGAAAACAAATGGGATGCTAATGTGCTTCATGACCAAAATGTTGGTCAAATTCATAAAATATGCTAGTGCTGAATTGAATAAGAGATACCAATGTTTTCTTCCATAATGAGTGTTGTAGGAAGTAGAAATACATCCACTAGAGGAGCCATGTACAGAAAGAGGTTCATGGAATTCTTGCTGCTGTAGATGAAACATACATGATAAAAAATATATGAAAACTTAGTTCATCCCGACTGACAATGATAACCCTAGTAATAACGGGAATAAGGGTAATATACGTAAACCCGAGCCTCCCTCTTCAATGTCATCAAGTAAGCAAAACCTATTGTGAAAAACATCTTCGTAACCCCAACAGTATGATTAAAATTAACTGCCAGAAACTTTAAAAAAATATTTCTAATCATTACTGACACACAAAAGACCAAATTCAAAGCCGAGATCTTGAGAAACTGGACCCTGGATCGAATGGTCTGCCTGGGGACCATATTTATCCATGCAACCGTGATGTATCTTAACAAAGAACATGTTGTTATGTGACACATGGTTAAGAAGATTGGGTATTTGAAACCATACTTGATGAGTAGATATTTGTTCAACACCATGACCCTAATACAACTGCCTAATGAACGGAGTAATTATGTATAGTCAGCTTGATTGTCACTGCTTCACCATTTTCATTCTTCATACCTTTCTGTCTCATTATAAATATTTGCTCAAATCAATGATCTTTCTGCAAAATGATATAGGTCTTCAGCATGCCCTAGTATTTTTTGATATGAACGTTCAAAATGAGTTCAAAATTGTTTTTTGATGATGTGAACCCTCAAAATAAACTTTCAAAATGCTTCACATGAATCATTTCTGTCTGAAATGGGCTTTCAAGATGTCCCAACATTTGCTTCTTGCTAAAATGAGCCTCCAAGAATGCCCAAATATTCCTATTGCTGTGAGCCTTCAAAATACCCCACATAGATCATTTCTATTTGAATTAGGCATTCAAGATGCCCTAACATTCCATTTCTGTTTGAAATGGGCCATCAAGATGTCCCACATAGATATGTCTGAATTGGACCTTCAAAATGCCCCAACATTCTAAATTGTAAAGCTTACTCTCAACATCTGTTTGACTTGAATATCATGATCCCCACGAGGTCTAATTTTGACAATGCACTGTTATGGGTACTTGTGGCTTTATTCATGCCCCAAATCGGTTTATCTTGAATACTCTCATTCTGGTGTTACAAAACAACAGTGTTGTCAAGTAATTTGAGAAATTCTCTTTATGTTGTCACAAACTTAAGAAGTATTCAATCATTCTGACAGAAACGTCTAAGATATGTGCATCTTCTGAATGAGGTGATCATCTTCTAGATATGGAGGGGTCTAGTCGGACTGAGTGGTATAAATTGCTTGGTAATACATTCCAGGCCGACACAGTGGCTTATCATCTTTCAGTCTTAAGAAACATGTTCCCCAGGGGTATCAATGTTCTGTCTCTTTTCTTTGGGATTGGTGGTGAAAAGATTGCCCTTTACCGGCTCGGCATACCTTTAAAAGCAGATGTGCAAGAACTGAATGATGATTGGTTGGAGCAATTGATGAGTAGATTTGGCAGATTCGACCTTGTTGTCGATGGCATCCGGTGTATCAACTTTACTGGAAGAAATAAACATCATCGGGATGGACTCAAGGATTTTGTTGGTGCATTTCTTGGAATGACTGCTATAATAACTGTGTCTTCTGTTGTTCCAAGATACGCACTACCATATCCCACTCTTCCCGAACCATGGAAAGGTTTAATTGATAGTAAAACTGGTTATCTCTATTTTTGGAATCTTGTAACCAATGTTACCCAATACGAAAGGCCTACAAATGTAGAATCTATTCCAATATCTTATTATGTGCCTATAAGTTCTCAATTTCAAGTTCAACAATCTTCTGAAGGACATAATGGATATAATCCTGACAAGGAAAATGATCAATATGGAAGAAACAACAATGATGTATCAAGACTTGAGCCAGTATCATGGTATAACCAAAGTGCAGGTGGTGGACTTATTCATTCCCATAATACACCTAATGAGACTTATAGCTCTGTGATTGGAGGATCTACTAGAGACATGGATTGATGTCTGGGGAAAATAATTTGTCTGGTGATGATTATCGCCCTCAGCATGAGATAAGTGTTCCTTTTAAATAGGATAATCTTTCTTGATGAGTTGCTAAAAATGTCACATGAGAGCATCACAAGTTCAATTCTCCAGACTTTCTGGTTTTTTTTGGACCACTTGCTTTCAAGAGAGTGAAATGCTTTATCATTCTGGCCTTGTTCATTCTTTTTCTTCAATAGAGGTAGAATATGCAACAACTTGCTTCAAGGACTTTCCTCATTTGAGACTGTCCTGTTTGAAAGTGTTTTTTCTTCTTTCTTTATCGAAGAATGAAAGAATTTTGTAAACTATTACTCCTTACAGGTTCACAATAGAATCAAATAATAAAACATGAGTTTAATGAATATCAAATAAATTAACTACTATTTTAACTCATAAAATCATAGTCCTATGGTAAGTGTTAAAATAATTGACTGATTTAAGGTGTATGTTGATTCTGGTAAAGCAAGGTCTCTTCAGGTTGGTCCAGGATATATGTATCTTTGAACTTTCACTAAATTGAAGAAATGGTTGTTATGTTCATATCATAGAGATACTTCTTGGTTCCAGAATCTCAGGAAAGTCTTTGGGATGTGCGGTGCTTCATCAAGAGCTTAAGATCGTATCTTATGTCATTGTTGCACCATTCAATATTCGAGTCATCTTTTCAGGTTTTCAACTCGAATCCTCCTTTGGTTTCAAGATGTCATTTAAAAATTTACATCTTGAAACCCCTTTTATCATTTTTCATAGCATGCATTAAAGATTTAAAAAAACCAATTTTGTAAATAAAAATTAATCTCGAGAGGCGGAATGAAATCTGAAGATAGTCCCTTTCACTTAGAAATACATGTATGTTTAGAATGGACTTTTCAAGTACGTAACGTAGGTCAGAGCTAATGGTTACGAAAGAAAGGGATAAAAGGCCCAAATAAGTGTTTAGGGTAATTGAACCAAGGATCAATTCATTCTGATGCCTTCAATCTTGCTTTGCTTGACTTAGATCTGCTTTGCTGGGGATTTTCCATAAGATTCATTCATCTCCAGCATTTCTTGTGTTTCTTGTTGAATATGAATCTTTGAACTAATTGCACTTGATCAACCTTGTAACTTGAGGCTCAATGAGTCACCCATCTTGATTCAATTTCTCATCTTTTTCTTTTTTTCTTTTTTCCTTTTTTTCTGATGAATGAGTATATGACTCCAATTGCTTTGAGAATCTTCTTTTTCTCTTGCATTTCGAAAATTCTTTCGTTATTCTTGAATGGATTGATCTTCAAGCACTTTGTATTCGATCTACCTTGTGGTATCAAAACTCTCTTCATTTCATGACGATTTGCCTTCGTAATTGACAATTTTTATCCCTATGAGCAGATATCCTTCTTCTTGCCCCCCCAATATGGAGGGTGATCCTTGGTTAAGGTTGAATTAGAAAAAAATATTATAGGCTCAAAAGGGGACAACAAGGGATATATATATATACATATATTTGAAAGGATAAATGAAACAATGCCGTTCGTCATCTCATACACAGAAGCCTTTGTAAAAAGAGGTATCCCCAGGGGAATGAATATTCAAGATTAATATTTATTTAAATGAAAACAATTAATGCATGATATATTTTTCTTCTTCTTGTAGGAAGATTTACAGATAATTGAAAGTTTGGTTCTTTTGAGGTCTTTTGGTTTAAGACGGTCTTGTATTTGGAAGGATAAATGTATGACTTCTGAAGTCGTGTATATGGTAGAATGTTATAAACCAATCAACTCTACCCAAGAATGTAAACATCTGGATTTGGTGTCTCAAAAACATGTAGAGACATTACTTCAGAATCTCAGATATTTGTGGGGTCAAGATTTGGTTTTAGTAAGGGTCAAGTAATTGGCATTGGATGGGATATGGAATGTATAATTTTACCACTTGCCAAAGATCTATAATTCTTGAAAAAGGGTATTTAATCTATTTGATAATAATAAAAAAATTTCAAGATTAAAATTTAATTCCTTGCTCATAACCATAAAAGCAACACAAGTTTATTTATTGCACACCAAGACAGAGAAAGAAACAAAAGACAAGTTCAAACAAGATGCTGAAAATAGAAAGCACTACAATGGTAGATAACAACTTCCACTTGTTTATTTAGCTTGCCCTATCATTCATCGAATGTCCATGCCCCTAATTCAATTAAATTTTGAACCTTGCGCTTCAATGCCCCACAATTCTCAGTAGTATGCCCTGAGCTTCCTATGTTGTAGCTACATATTGCATTATCATCATATCCTTAAGGAAATGGGTTTTTTTAGTTTAGACTGAACTGGAGTCACAAGACTCTGTTGAACTAGTAATGGGAGCAGTTATTCATATGTCATTAGAATTTCATCGATATGAGGCTTCTCTCGGGTCATTCTATAAGATTTGGTCCCATGATTAGTTGAATAAGACCTCACTGTATTGATCTCGACGTCAATACTATTGGAGTCTCTTATCTTGCCATTCTTGATAGTTACTTCTATTATTTCTACACACATGACGATGTCAGAGAAATTATTAGTCGCAGTCCCTATCATGTGATTAATATAGGGAGATTTTAATGTATTGATGAAAAAAGTAGTGAACTCCCTTTCAGTCAATGGTGGATTCACTTGAGCAGCAATGTTCCTCCATCATTGTGAATATTGTCGAAAGCTCTCGTTACACTTCATATTCATGTTTTGTAACATTGTTCGATCAGGGTCTATATCAACCATGTGCTTGTATTGACCCAAAAAGGCTTGAGGTAAGTCTTTCCAAGAACATATTTGAGTATGTTTTAGCTGATTATACCATTTGGAAGTAGGTCCAGATAAACTGTCTTGAAAATAGTGAATCAACAAATTTTTATTCTTTACATAGCCAGTCATGCGGCGACAATACATGGTGATATGAGATGAAGGGCATGTGGTCCCATTATACTTCTCAAAATCTGGAACCTTGAACTTTGGTGGGAGAACCAAGTCAGAGACCAAACTTAGCTCTTTGGCGTCAAACCCATAAAATGACTCAGTCGTCTCTCTAAATTTTATCACCTCTTCTATATTTTTCAATCGTTGGATGAGTTTTTTCTTCTCAACTAATTCATTCGGGTCAGAGATCTCATTATCATTACAAAATTCATCTAGCTCCAATCCAGAAGTAGTAGGACGGTCAGTGGGGAACGAAGATCCAGCATGATGTTATGGGTTCTTAATAGTGAAGGGAACTGGTGGTTGGATTTCCTGATGCGCAGAAGTGTGCCCCAGAATGTAAACAGGTGTAACACCAAGAGGATGTGTGGGGTTTTCAACAAGACTTTTCCCAGTGGTCAAATGTTTCCCAATCATTTCTTTCATCTTGTTCAGTAGATTGGTATGAGAATTTGCTATATTAGCTTCAACTTGTACCAACTTGCTCCTCAATTCTTCTTGTATCTCTTTCTACTCTATCTCAAATTTGGCTAGCCTATCCTTAGTGTAACAACCCGAAAAAAAAATATTTAAATCAGTGTAATTTGGTGAAATTTGGTGACTAGATTAAAAGTTTTTAAAACTTATAGGTCATTTTAGAAGTTGGAAAAAATATTCAATGACCAAGTCCTATATTATACCTTTGAGTGTCGGCAGACTTTTCTTTTAAAGGAAATGAATTGGTTTCTACCTGAAAACACAGAAAACCAATTCATAAAATTCCCTTTCCCGCACTCTACTTCAAAGCCCGATTCCGTGGCCGTTTGGCCTCCGATCGTCAAATTGAAACCACCATCGTGTTCATCTTCGACCCGTGATCAAAACCCAATAAACCAATTATAGCGAAACGCTGCCAAACGAAGTGAATTTCGAGTCAAAGTCTCGATGTTTTTTTACCACCACCGCCGAGAAAATCTTAAATTCATCTCCGATCATTGATCGGTTTTCGACACCTCCCGCACCATTGTGTTCCTGGTGTCGTTTCGAGTCCGGCGGTGTCGTCCTTGTCTCTATAGGCGGCGGCGCGTGTGGAAGGTAGAGCGGTCAAAGATTCGACCGAGTTGAAATCGAGCTCTCCACCGTTCAAAAATTTGAACCGAGGTTGGTAAGTGACTCAAAATCGCTTAAAATAATTTTTGCAGGAATTGTTTGAGACCGGAGGAGGTCTCACGTGCCCCCACGCATCGCCCCTGCGCGTAGGGAAAGATGCGAACGGCGGGTGATGTTGTGACCTGCTTAACCGGTCCAAATCGGTCTGAACCGGGTTGACCGGTCTGACCCGACCCATTGACCGACCCGACCCATTTACCCTACCAGACCCAGTGACATTTTGGGAATTATTTTGAAAAAGGTGACATTCTGGGCATTATTTTAAAAAAAAGGTGATATTTTCGGAATTATTTTGAAAAAGGTGAAATTCTAGGAATTATTTTGAAAAAGATGACATTTTGGGAATTTTTGAATGTGGACTATTGAACCCCTTTGACTGGCTCTAAACGGAAATTAAACGACCTTTGATTTTGTTCGAGTATACTTATTCTGACATTTTTCGACGTGCCGAATCCATTTCCGAAGTACGTTTTGCCAAATTCGATGTCTTGATTCCGATTTCGCAATCTGTTTGGTCAAATTCAGACTCGAAATCCTCCAAATTGATAGTCAAACCCGGAAAATGCTTATATACTTGATAATTTTAGCTTTGATCAATTAAGTAAGACTTGGGGTTGATAAATTATTATTGTTTGAAGGTACAAGAGACTCTTAAAATCGTTCGACAACTCGACCCAGCTCTTCTAGATCAGTTAAACCACGTGTGCCAGTATTCATCCATAAGACCCGTAAATTTTAATATTTTAGAGATTAATTATGTTACCTATTAGTAATATAGTGTTATTATAAATTAGGTTTGAAAACTGTAGTAGAGCGTGGTGAGACCAGCAATCAATAGATCTACTACTAGAACCTATTATCGAGGTGTGTTCCTTATTTATTACTGAACTGTTTTCTTTGTTTTAATATGTGGTACACTGAATTCTTTGGTTACTGTTTTATTGATGCACCAATTTAATGTGATGGTTTATGGATTATGACCGCTATCTGATTTTGTTTTGAAATGGTATATGATTACCATGTTTATGGATTTATGGAATTTATGTCACGGTGCAATTGAATTTTTGGAATACGAATTTATAAAGTACAGCTCTGATCAAGCTGGAAAATTTTACAGACCTAATGCGACTCTTAGGTAGGCTCTGCGGCCCTGAGATCATTCTCGGGTAGGCCCTGTGGCCCTAAGATGTGTTCTTAGGTAGGCCCCACGGCCCTGAAATCTATCTTGGGTAGGCGGCCCTAAGATGTTCCCTTAGGATAACTCTTTTATGAGATTTACTACAATATAATTTTATGAGATTTACTGGAATATGATTTGTTTAGTGTATCTATCATGATTTTATAGTAATGTTGGGACACACTTAGCCTAGCTCACTTTTCGAAAATGTTTTCCCCTTTCAGATATTGTTGGTTATATTCACCTGATTGAGCACTTGGAGGATCAACATATCTCTTGAAGTATATCGTATTGTAATGTTTTATCTTTTAAGTTGACACTATTTTGGTAACATAGGCCTTATTTTAAAGTATTGGATTTTATAATGATTACTCATTTGCTATTTATATTTGGTTTATCGTAAATTTGGAGTTTTAAGACATGTTTAAATTAATTTTTTTTTTCATTATATTTATGAGTTGTTTTTTTATAGTATAAATTATTATAATTTCATAAACGTCATTTATAATGTGATTTTACCATGATTGAATAATGGTTTCAGAACAATATCTTTAAGAATCATGAATGTGATTCACTAGACTTAGTCAAAACGCATAGACCGGGTCTAGGGGGTTATATTTAATTGGTATCAAAGCTTTTGGTTTTTAAACCTCGGACTGTGTATGAGTCCAAATTGAAAATATGGTTTTGAAATATTTTACAAAACCTGTTGCTAAGGCCATCTCTCAAAGTTTTTACGATTTTAATTGTGTTTGAGACTCCAAGTGCTTATCTAACCTAAGTTTTATCTTCTGTAGTAAACTAGAGATCTACCAAAATGAGTGCTAGACGTGGACGTCGAACTAGCCGAGGACGAGGTCGAGTGGCTAGATTTGCAGACCCGATCTACGAGATTTGAGTAGATCCCCCACCTCCGACAAGTGATTCTTCTCCTACGACCCCGCCAAATTTACCTCCTGCTGCTGGGATTGGCATGACTACACCGATCAGGGGAGCAACCGATAGTGAGCCTGATTCTACCAGAGTTACATTTGATGAGAATTTTGGTAGACAATTTTTACAGTTGATTCAAGGAGCGGTCAGAGCTGCTGGTGCTGGATCCGAGGTGCCTATTTCTTAAACTTTGATCGCAAATGGGGTTAGGACTTTTGGAGGACAGCTTGGAGGAATTCCTACTGAAGCAGAAGATTGGCTTCAAGATACAGAAAGACGCATGGATCAGTTGGGTTTGGACCCAACTAAGAGATATTTGGGGGCAGTAGCGATGTTAGATGGCAATGCCCACACCTGGTGGGAGTCAGTGACCAGTAGTGTTCCTACCGATCGTTTGACATGGGATTTCTTTAAAGAGCGCTTTCAGAGTCGATTCCTGGGGGAGCGTTACTTAGTCCAGAGACGACAGCAGTTTCAGGACTTAGTTCAGGGTGATATGACTGTTTCAGAGTATGAGATAGAGTTCCTAAATTGTTGAAGTATGGAATCAGTCTGGTGCCTACCGAGAGAGATCAATGTCGTAAATTTGCCCTCGGACTCAGATACGAGCTATGAAGGCAGGTGGTAGCCCTTCAAGATGAGATTTTTGATATGCTAGTGAGCAGAGCCAAGGATGCAGAGTAGATGGAGGCTTTAGCTTCTGGTAGAGAGCGTGTTGATCAGGAGCGATCTAGGAAATCTTTTGGCCCTACTGAATCATCCTCACAGTCCGGTAAGAGGACTTGTATTTTAGCCCCTCAGAGGAACAATACACGCTTCAAGCCTACAGCATCATCACCTTCAACTGTTAATAGAGGTGGTTCTTCGGTTCCATTTCAAGTGCCTCATTGTGACTTTTATGGTAAATGGCACATGGTAGAGTGTTATAGGAAGACCGAAGCATGTTTTCATTGTAGATCTAGTGGTCATTTTCGGAGAGATTGTCCTCAGCTAGCTTCGTCTGAGTAGACCGCTACCCAGACTCATGTGCGTTCACAGTCTACAGTACAAACTCTTGTGCGTCCAGGACAGACAGTAGAGCCCGACCTTAGTAGAATAGAGGGCCAACAGTTTCTGAGGCTAGACAACCAGATTTGGTTTACGCCACTAGACATCGGGATGACAGAGATGAGCCTGAGGTTATTGCAGGCATATTTACTATTTATTCTATTCCATACTTTGCATTACTGGACAATGGCTCCACCCACTCCTATATATCGAGCTCAGTATCTCAAAACCTTCAGATTCTGATCGAGAACACTGATAATAATGTTACGGTTAAGAGTCCAGTAAGACAGGCAGTATTAGTGAATAAAGTATTTCGGTGTTGACCTCTGGAGGTTCAGGGAGAAATTTTTCTCGCTGATCTTATGGAGCTTCCTTTAGAGGAGTTCGATCTAATTCTTGGGATGGATTGGTTGATTTAACACAAGGTAAATCTGGATTACGAATACAATTGAGTTACTCTGAAGACTTCAGATGGTCGGACTATTGTGTTAATTGGTGAACGACGTGGCTATCTCTCCAATATTGTTTCAGCTATGGAAATTGATCGTATGATCAGGAAGGGATATGAGACTTTCATTGCCTGTATTTTGAACACCAAAGGTTCCTTGTCCACGATCGAGGAAATTCGTACAGTTAGCGAGTTTCCTGATGTTTTTCCGGAGGAGTTGCCTGGGTTACCTCCTGATAGAGAGGTAGAGTTCGAGAATGAGACTTATTCGGGATCTTCACCTATTTCAATGGCAACTTATCGCATGGCTCCAAAGAAACTTAAAGAGTTGAATGTCCAATTGCAATAATTATTTGATCGAGGATTTATTCGGCATAGTACTTCACCCTGGGAGCTCCAATTTTGTTTGTGAAAAAGAATGATGGGTCTTTGAGGCTATGTATTGACTATCGGAAGTTGAACAAGATTACGGTCAAGAATAAGTACCCATTACCCAGGATTGACGACTTATTTGATCAGTTGCGAGGAGCTACTGTATTCTCTAAGATTGATCTTCGTTCGGGGTATTACCAATTGGAAGTTAAGGGGTCCGATGTTGCAAAAACGGCTATTCGCACTAGATATGGCCATTATGAATTCTTAGTAATGCCTTTTGGTTTGACGAACGCTCCCGCAACTTTCATGGATTTAATGAATCGTGTGTTCCGACCTTATTTGGATTAATTTGTGGTTGTCTTTATTGATGATATTCTGGTTTATTCTCGGACGGAAACAGAGCATGATGAGCATTTGAAGATTGTTCTGCGGACCTTGAGAGAGCATCGACTATATGCCAAACTAAGCAAGTGTGAGTTTTGGCTTCAAGAAGTGTCGTTTTTGGGGCATATTATTTCTGCTCGAGGTATTCAGGTCGATCCAAGCAAGATCGAGGCTATTGTGAATTGGAAACGACCCAAGAACGTCTATGAGATCCACAGTTTCTTGGGCTTGGATGGATATTATCGACGTTTTGTAGAGGGCTTCTCGATCATTGCAGCTCTTTTGACAAAGCTGTTAAGGAAGAACGTGTCGTTTGACTGGGGCGAGGCACAACAAGAGAGCTTTGAGAAATTAAAGGCGGTTTTGACTCAAGCATCAGTGTTGATTCAACCAGAGTCCGGGAAGGATTTTACAGTGTATAGTGATGCTTCACATTCAGGACTTGGTTGTGTTCTAATGTAGGAGGCTAAGGTAGTGGCTTATGCGTCACGTTAACTGTGACCGCATGAGTGTAATTATCCTACTCATGATTTGGAGTTAGCAGTAGTGATTTTTGCCTTGAAGATTTGGAGACACTATCTTTATGGAGAAAAGTGTTACATTTTCACTGATCATAAGAGCTTAAAGTATCTTCTAACCCAGAAGGAGTTTAATTTGAGACAACGGCACTGGCTAGAGCTTCTAAAGGATTATGATTGTGTGATTGATTATCACCCTGGTAAAGCTAACATTGTGGTGGATGCTTTGAGTCGAAAGGCGGTATCGGAGTTGAGGTCTTTAATGGCCGAAATGAATTTATATGACGATGGCACGTTGTTAGCAGAATTGCAAGTTAAGCCGACTTTGGTTGATGAGATCAAGACTAAACAATCTCTAGATAGCTCATTGCTTTCCATTTTTGAGCAGTTAGAACAGGGGACAATATCATATTATAATGTTGATCAGGATGGAGTATTATGCTTCAAATATCGATATTGTGTGCCTGATGATACTGAGTTGAGACAGACTATCCTTAATAAGGCTCACAATAGTCCATATGCTATGCACCCCGGTGGAGATAAGATGTACCAGAATTTGAGAGAGAGGTATCATTGGGTTGGCATGAAGAAGGACATCTTGGATTTTGTGGCTAGGTTTTTGACTTGTCAGCGAGTTAAAGAAGAGCATCAACATCCATCAGGTTTGTTACAGCCTATCAAGATTCCTGAATGGAAATGGGAGCGTATTAATATGGATTTTGTTACCGGATTACCTATGACTCCTTCGAAAAAGGATTCAGTGTGGGTAATTGTGGACAAACTTACAAAGTCAGCTCACTTCATTTCTGTGTGGGTAAATTATACTTTGGACAAGCTGGCGAGATTGTATATTTCAGAGATTGTTAGATTGCATGGTGTTCCATTGTCTATTATTTCTGATCGAGATCCGATATTTACTTCTAGATTTTGGAAGGCGCTACATATGGCTTTGGGAACAAGATTGGATTATAGTACATCATTTCACCCACAAACTGATGGTCAATTTGAGAGAGTGATTCAGATTCTGAGGATATGTTGTGGGGTTGCGTAATTGATTTTCATGGTAGCTGGAAGAACTTTTTACTGTTGGCTGAATTTTCTTACAATAACAGTTATCAGACCAGCATTCTTATGGCACCCTACGAAGCACTCTATGGGCGAAGATGTCGCACCCCGATTTGTTGGACTGAGTTGCGTGAAAGGAAGACGTTGGGACCTGAGTTAGTACGCGAGACGGAGGACAAGGTCAAATTGATTCGTGACCGTCTGAAAGAGGCATTTGATAGACAGAAGTCTTATGCAAATCAAAGGAGGAAAGATATTCAGTTTGAAGTTGGAGATCATGTCTTTTTAAAAGTATCACCCTGGAAGAAAGTACTGAGATTTGGGCATAAGGGTAAATTAAGTCCAAGATTTATTGGACCTTTTCGTATATTGAAGAGGATAGGACATGTCGCATATCAGCTTGAGTTGCCTTCCCAGCTCAGTCGTATTCATAATGTCTTTCATGTATCAATATTGAGGCGATATCGTCCAGATCCAGGTCACATCATTCAGGTTGAAGAGGTAGAGTTGAGACCTGATTTGTCATATGAGGAGGAGCCCATTCAGATCTGGGAAAGTGATGAGCGAGTTCTTCGGAATAGACGTATCCCGATGGTAAAAGTTCAATGGAGTAACCGAAGCCCCTCTGAAGCTACTTGGGAGACATCGAAGTCAATGGAGGCTCAGTTTCCTCAACTATTCTCATAAGGTAAATTTCGAGGACGAAATTTCTTGTAGAGGGGGAGAATTGTAACAACCCGAAAAAAAAAATATTTAAATCAGTGTAATTTGGTGAAATTTTGTGACTAAATTAAAAGTTTTCAAAACTTATAGGCCATTTTAGAAGTTGGAAAAAAATTCAATGACCAAGCCCTGCATTATACCTTTGAGTGTCGGCAGGCTTTTCTTTTAAGGGAAATGAATTGGTTTCTGCGTGAAAATACAGAAAACCAATTCATAAAATTCCCTTTCCTGCACTCTACTTCAAAGCCCGATTGCGACGCCGTCCGACCTCCGATCGTCAAATTGAAACCACCATCGTGTTCATCTTCGACCCGTGATCAAAACCCAGTAAACCAATTATAGAGAAACGCTGCCAAACGACGTGAATTTCGAGTCAAAGTCTCGATTTTTTTTAACTCCACCACCGGAAAAATCTTAAATTCATCTCCGATCGTTGATCGATTTTCGACACCTCCCGTACCATCGTGTTTATGGTGTCGTTTCGAGTCCGACAGTGTCGTCCTTGTCTCCATAGGCGGCGACGCGTGTGGGACGTGGAGCGGTCAAAGATTCGGCCGAGTTGAAATCTAGCTCTCCACCATTCAAAAATTTGAACCGAGGTTGGTAAGTGACTCAAAATCGCTTAAAATAATTTTTGCAGGAATTTTTAGAGACCGGAGGAGGTCTCACGCGCCCCCACGCGCCGCCCTTACGCGTGGGGAAAGATGCGAACGGCGGGTGATGTTGTGATCGGCTTAACCGATCCAAACTGGTCTGAACCGGTTTGACCAGTCTGAACCGGGTTGATCGGTCTGACCCGACCCGGTGACATTTTGGGAATTATTTTAAAAAAGGTGATATTTTTGGAATTATTTTGAAAAAGTGACATTCTGGGAATTGTTTTGAAAAAGGTGATATTTTGTAATTATTTTGAAAAAAACGTGACATTTTGGGAATTATTTTCAAAAAGGTGACATTTTGGGAATTTTCGAATGTGGACTATTGAACCCCTTTGACCATAACTTTGACCGGCTCTAAACGGCCATTAAACGACCTTTGATTTTGTTCGAGTATACCTATTCTGATATTTTTCGTCGTTCCGAATCCTTTTCCGAAGTCCGTTTCGCCAAATTCGAACCCGAAGGCCTACAAATCATCAGTCAAACCCGTTGACTTTGATTTGAACCAAGAATTTGAATTTTTGAAAAGTCATACTTTATGTTTTTCGACGTCCTAATTTCGATTCCGCAATCTGTTTGGTCAAATTCAGACTCAAAATCCTCCAAATTGATAGTCAAACCCGGAAAATGCTTATATACTTAAGAATTTTAGCTTTGATCAATTAAGTAAGACTTGGGGTTGATAAATTATTATTGTTTGAAGGTACAAGAGACTCTCCGGATCGTTCGACAGCTCGACCTAACTCTTCTAAATCAGTTAAACCACGTGTGCCAGTATTCACCCGTAAGACCCACAAATTTTATGATTTTAGAGATTAATTATGTTACCGCAAATTAGGTTTGAACCTACTATCGAGGTGTGTTCCCTATTTATTACTGAACTGTTTTATTTATTTTAATATGTGGTACACTGAATTCTTTGGTTACTGTTTTATTGATGCACCGATTTAATGTGATGGTTTATGGATTATGACCGCTATATGATTTTGTTTTGAAATGGTATATGATTACCATGTTTATGGATTTATGGAATTTATTTCACGGTGCAATTGAATTTTTGGAATACGAAATTATAAAATACAGCTCTGATCAAGCTGGAAAATTTTACGGACCTAATGTGACTCTTAGGTAGGCTCTACGGCCCTGAGATCATTCTCGGGTAGGCAGTGCGGCCCTAAGATGTGTTCTTAGGTAGGTCCCACGGCCCCAAAATCTATCTTGGGTAGGCTCTCAGGCCCTAAGATGTTCCCTTAGGATAACTCTTTTATGAGATTTACTGCAGTATAATTTTATGAGATTTACTAGACTATGATTTGTTTAGTGTACCTATCATGATTTTATAGTAATGTTGGGACACACTGAGCCTAGCTCACTTTTCGAAAATGTTTTCCCCTTTCAGATACTGTTGGTTAGATTCACCTGATTGAGCACTTGGAGGATCAACATATCTCTTGAAGTATATCGTATTGTAATGTTTTATCTTTTAAGTTGACACTATTTTGGTAACATGGGCCTTATTTTAAAGTATTGGATTTTATAATGATTACTCCTTTGCTATTTATATTTGGTTTATCATAAATTTGGAGTTTTAAGACATGTTTAAATTAATTAATTTTTCATTATATTTATGAGTTGTATTTTTATAGTATAAATTATTAATAATTTCATAAACGTCATTTATAATGTGATTTTACCATGATTGAATAATGGTTTCGGAACAATATCTTTAAGAATCATGAATGTGATTCACTAGACTTAGTCAAAACACATAGACTGGGTCTAGGGGGTTACATTTAGTTTCTTTAGACATTTTTCTTGTGTTGTGCTAAACGTTCTACAAGGAAGAACTAAGATCACTTCGGTTGAAATCCTTATTTTAATGGATGAATATTTTAATGAATGATATAAGTTTGAAACTATAGATGTAACTATGCAAAGATGCAAATGCAGAAATGAAAATGTAAATTCAAACGTAAAAATGAAAAGATGCAAAATGCAAATGCATGTATGAAAAGGTGTTACTCAAGAGTGATCATCTTAGAACAGATTTCATTGAACACAAAAGTTTTCGTGCATCAAACAAAACTTTTATATATAGGTGACAGATTTCAGTCCTAACTTCAACAAAAATTTATATATATAGGGGAATACTTTCCTATTTTCTTCTCTAAAGCCAAGTTAATCTATCAGCTTATGGGCCATATTGCTTGTATGGACTGCAGCTTCTTTCGTGACATTCTCTTTCATCTTCTATATCAGTTCTTGGAGTTTCTCATTTTCCCTTGTAAGAGAACCTTTGTGTTCAAGAAGTTCTTGGACAAGATATTCATATATATATGTTTCAGTTCTTTTTCAGTTTGGTGACCCCTGTTATCCACTCTTCTGCGGTGTTTCCTATGCCAGCATTTTGAAAGGCTTGACTGATCTTCTGAAAATCTTCATGCATGGTTTTCACTTCTGTGCTCAATTTCTTGTTTTGATCCTTCAAATAACATGCTTGAGCTTTATAAAAACCACATTTATTCTGAATGCCCTGACTAATGCTCTCTTCTATCCTCAGAGTTTCCTCAAGATGTCTTTCCTTGGCAGCGTCATATTTTGTTTGATCATAAAACTTTTTGTTCATTTATGAATTCTTTCCAATTTGATGAACAGTCTTTCAAGTCAACATCTTTTGGTTATGCCATGATCATGCAATGCAAACAAAAGAAATCAAAATAAAAATGAAAAATGAAAAATAAATTGGTTAGTACCAATTAATGGAAAGAAAAGATTCTATCTATCATGGTATATAATATATCCTAACCTCATGCTTTCTAGTTCCATGCTTTGTTTGGAAAAATTAACCTAACTGCATGATTTCTAGTTCACATGCATTTATTCAGAAGAAAAAAATAAAATCAATAAAAAAACAAAAGTTAGAACTTATTTCTCCTTTGTGTACACCTACGGATAGGGTTTCAACATTATCTTAGATTAGAAGAATTTCTAGGATTTATTATATGCAGGGTTTCAGTTCTAGGAGTAAAGGTACTCGAATTGTCCTTGTTGGTGCCCCTTGGGTTGCAAAACTCTTAGTCCTGGTCCATTACAGACTTAAGAGGATTGAGTTCAATTCAAGGTGACACATTTCCCTATGCCTGACACGGAGAATAAATTCTCACGAAGACATAGAGTATATGAACCCCGAAAGCTACTTGCTAGGTCTGACATGGAGAATAAATTCTCACGAAGACGTCGCTTTCACTCCCACTTAAAAGGTACAAGCTTGATTATAAAGCTTATGTTATGCAATGCACGTGTTGTGTGTGAGGAGAAATTTTCACACAGAATAAATATCTAAAAAAAGTAATTAAATACAAACAAAAATATACAATGGTATAAAATAAATTGAAAGAAATAAAAAGAATCATAAATTAAATAAAATTGGATTCTCAATTTCTAATTATAGAGACAATATATAATCCACTTAGGTTTGACCGGTCTCCAACAGAATCGCCAAGCTGTCGTAACCGGTTTTCGCCCGGGCACGAAATTTTACTTGGCGGGAAAATAATGTAAATAAATGGTTTTTATTGAATTGTTTTAGGAGTCGCCGTCTGCCTTTTGGGTCAGGTAGGTCGAATACCTATAAATCATCTTTTAAAAGAGTTTTTAAGAAAACATCAATTAAAAGATAAACTGGTCTTCGTTTAACCAAAAATTCATTCTTTTTAATAATAAAAAAGGGATTCGTGGTCAGTTACGTTTGGGGAAGGATTCACACCCCCACAACGCCCAAAATTGATACTTTTTGATTATAAATTGTCTCTATTATTGGAAATTTAAGAATTCAAAAATATATTTAATTCATAATCTAGTTATTTCAAATTTATTAGAAAAATATATTAATTTATATATATATATATATATATATAAATATAATTTTATATTTAAATAAGATATTTATTTACTTAGAAATATTAGAAAAGGACTTCTAGGTGCTTGAAGACAGCCTATTTCTTAATATTAAAAAATAAATAAATATTAATAAAATATTTCTTTAAAATAAATTAATATATAATTTATAAAAATAGAATATTTTATTTATTTAAGAATATTCGAAAATGATTTTTAGGTGCTTTAAGACAGTTCCTTTCTTAATATTTAAAAATAAATAAATATTAATATTTAATTAAATACATATTTATATGACTAAAATAAAATAAATAATAATCAAAGTACTAATTTAAACATATTGAAATTAAAAGGATAATAATAAAATTAAATTAAATTGCAATTAAATAGTCAAAATAAAAGGAATTAAAAGCTATAGGATTAAATTGCAAAATATAAAAATTAATGTACTAATTTGAAATATCATAAAGTAAGAATATTACTATTGTAATTTAACTATAAATATTAATACAGGATTAAAAATAATAATAATAAAATTAAAAGGACTAATTGTGATATTTATCCTAATATATATATATATATAAACATGCAAGGACTAAATTGAAATAAAAAAAAACTTCGAAGAAAAAATTAAAAATGCCCAGAATTTTAATTTGGTGACTGATATGGAAATTTACAAAATAGAAGGATTGCGCGTGTGGTTTTCCCATGTGTAAATTACATAAACACCCCTCACCAAAACGACGTAATTTTGGTGAGGGTATAAATATCCTTTAATTGGCCCAAGAGGGCTATTTTCTCTCATTTTTCCTTTTGGGTTCTCTCTCTAAGGAGATAACTCTCCCCCTTCTCTCTAGAATCCTTTCATCGGAGGAAGTTTCGGTCACTGACCGACCGTCGTATATCGGCATTTTCTGCCACCGCCGATCACCGTCTATGGTGGCTGGAATTTACAAAAATACACCCGAAAAATCCTCTTTAGATCCTAAAGCCGATTTTAGACTCCTTTTTTCTAAAAATCTCCCAAACTCCGTAGATCTAAATTTTTACCTTTGGTTTTTCGATGGTTCACGGTGGTTTGGATGCTCTGACGAGGGTAAACTGCTCAATATCTTCACTCTTTTTTTGTTTCGGTTTTGTAGCGGTGTGTTGTTGGTGATCTCCTCCTTTTTTCAGGTTCAGTCGATGGGGCTTTTTATAGGCTCATTCGTACTCCCTTTGGACCGATTAAAGGAAGGTAACCCGGTGAGTCACCCACCTATGACGGTGGCCATCTTATGGGAGATAAGGTGTGCGGTTAATGCTTACTGGAAGCTGCTAGAATGAGGACGTGGAAGGGCTGCTGGCAGTGCTGGAAGCTGCTGGAATTTGCAATATGGAGGGGCTGCTGGCAGTGCTAGAAGCTGATGGGATTTGTAACGTGGAACTGCTGGAATGGGGAGGTAAAAATGGTGCTTACACTCTCAATTCTCTAGCATTTTATTGGTGCATATTCTGTCTTCTTTGGATTCCTTTTTCATAGTTCCTCATAGCTTCGGCTATAGATGATTACTTGAGGTCATGTCATTCTTTTAGACCCTATAGGGCGTATAGGGGGTAGGCTCGATAGAGTGGTGTCAAGGAGACTAAACTTAGAGTTTATACGTTGAATGTAGGCATATTAAATGCAAGGCTGTTGGAGCTGACCGACGTACTAAGTAATAGGAAAATAGATTTTGCATGTATTCAAGAGACTAGGTGGAAAGGGGCTCGCGCCAGAGAATATAACAGATTTAAGTTGTGGTATTCAGGCGTAGATAAAGCTAGAAATGGGGTGGGTATCTTGGTATCCTCTAGGCTCAAGGAAAATGTAGTTGAAGTTTGTAGATATCGTGATAGGATCATGATGATTAAAGTTATTATAGAAGCGGAAGTAGTGAATGTCCTTTCAGTGTATGCCCCATACGTCGGCCTAGGGGAGGGGGAAAAACATTACTTCTGGGATTAGTTAGATGATGTACTTAGGAATATTTCAGAGGACCAAAGAGTTTTCATAGGGGTAGACTTCAATGGTCATATAGGTAGTGCATTCGATGGGTATGACGGTGTTCATGGGGGTTTCGGTTTTGGAAGTAGGAACGATGAGGGACGTACATTGCTTGAATTTTCTACTGCACACGATATGGTGGTCACTAACTCCTTCTTTAACAAGAGAGATGTGAACTTGATTATGTTCCATAGCGGGGGACATTGTACCCAAATAGAGTACATATTTGTTTGAAATCAGGATCGATGGGCTTGCATTGACTGTAAGGTGTTCCTGAAGACGCATGTGCATCACAACATAGATTGCTAGTTTTGGTGTTCCACATACGCCACTGGCGGAGCACTCATTAGAGGGCTAAACTAGGTAAACCTAGGATCCTTTGGAATAACTTACATGGAGCTACAACTGATGACTTTAGGAGTAGGTTTTGTCTCATACAGGTTTTGGAACTACAAACTCAAATAATGCAGATATGTTATGGAAAAATATGGCAAATTCCATCAGAGAGGTGGGAAAAAACACTCTTGGGTTGTCGACAAGGAAGGTTAAGGAACATAAAGAATCGTGGTGGTGGAACGACGAAGTACAAACTAAGGTGAAGATAAAGCAAAATTTCTTCAAGGAGTTTCTACAATGCAATGACAACGAAGAAAGATCGAGAGCTAAACAAAGATACAAGAAGGCAAAGCGGGAAGCCAAGAAAACAGTGGCTAAAGTAAAGGATAAGGCATACGAGGAAATGTACAAAAGATTAGACACTAAGGAAGGAAAAAACGACATCTTCAGGCTTGTAAAATCCAGGGAGAATAGGAAAAAGATCTAGATAGCATTAGGTTTATTAAGGAAAACAATGGTGTTCTTTTAGTGAAAGATCATGATATTAAGAGAGTTTGGGGTAGTTACTTCTTTGGCTTATTTAATGATGATGCCTCTCCCTGTAGAGATAGTATCAATGATGGGTCAGTCGACCATCATACTACGGCCAATGACTGCCCTATAAGTAGGATTGGGATTGAGGAAGTCAAAATGGCTTTTAGAAAGATGGGGAGGGACAAAGTTGTCGGTCCAGACCAAATTCCTATCACTATGTGGTTGGCCCTAGGAGAAGAGAGAGTTAAGTGGTTGACCCACATCTTTAATATTATATTAGAGCCTGCCAAGATGCCAGAGGAGTGGAGAGAGTTTACGGTGATACCAATCTATAAGAATAAAGGAGATCCCCAACGTTATGGTAACTACAGAGGTATTAAACTACTCAGTCATACTATGAAGCTATGGGAAAGGATGATAGAGGCTAGGTTGAGACAGGTTACTAGGGTTTTGGAAAACCAATTCGGCTTTATGCTAGGTAGGTCTACTACGGAGGCGATTCATCTACTTCGACGACTTATGGAGAAATATAGGGCAAAAAATAGAGATCTTCACATGGCGTTCATTGACCTTGAGAAGGCGTATGATAGCGTTCCCCGTGATACGATCTGGAAGACCTTGGAAATGAGACGGATCCCAACTCTTTATAACCGAGCGATTCGTGATATGTACTGTAGATCTACTACATACATCAGGACTACAGTTGGCGACATTGATGCTTTCCCGGTGGAAATCGGACTCTACCAGGGGTC
The DNA here is from genome assembly GCF_006381635.1 of Hibiscus syriacus. NCBI lineage: Eukaryota > Viridiplantae > Streptophyta > Magnoliopsida > Malvales > Malvaceae > Hibiscus > Hibiscus syriacus. Next base: position 6,232,055 of record NW_024063533.1, on the reverse strand, counting down.
GGCTCTCAGCCCTTACATCTTCACGTTGATTATGGATGACATCTATTGTGCGACACCAGACGGTGTTCCATGGTGTATGCTTTTCACTGACGACATTGTCCTAGCTGAAACAAAAATTGAGCTGAATAGTAGACTGACTACCTGGAAGACTGCTTTATAAGAAAAAGGTCTAAGGATCAATATTGAAAAGACAGAGTATTTATGTTCAAACTTCAGTGGGAACCAAAACGATGAAGATGTAGAAGTATGCATCGAAGGACACGTTCTCCCCTCAAAAGATTGTTTTAATTACCTAGGGTCTATGATACATAAAGATGGGGGTGTAGATGATGATGTTACACATCGTATAAATGCGAGATGGCTAAAATGTAGGGCTGCTACTAGAGTTTTGTGTGACAAGAAGGTGCCTCTAAAACTTAAGGTAAAATTTTATAGAATGGCAATAAGACCAGCATTGCTGTATGGATCAGAATGTTGGGAAATCAAGAAGGGTCACGTAATGAGGATGGAGGCCACAGAAATGAGAATGCTTAGATAGGCATGTGGTAGGACTCTGTAGGACATGACACCAAACTATGCAATTAGGATGTCCTTGGGGGTGGTGCCTGTATCTGAAAAATCGAGGGAGGGAAGACTACGGTGGTTTGGGCATGTCCTTAGGCGACAACCGTTGGATGCGGTCAGGAGGGTAGAGTCGATTACACTCGACGGTGCCAGAAGGAGAGGACGACCAAGGAGGAAGTAGGTAGACTGCTTGAGATCTTATTTGAAGGATTTAGCACTTATCGAGGACATGACTTCTGATAGGAAAGTATGGAGACTTAAGACTAGGGTAGCCGAGTAGTGTGGGTCACAACCATAGGGTATAACATCTCTATGTTCTTTTTAATGCCTTTGTAGTAATTTTCAATGACTTATACTTTTTATATGTTTTTGTCATTGGAAATTATGAAGGCTTAGAACTAGGGTAGTGGAGTAGCATTGCCTTAGTGTACGTTTTAACTCATTTGACTTTATTCCATCTCATAGCTTGCTATCGCTCACTTCTGTGCATCATTCTCTTCATGTTTTCTCTTTCTAAATTTAGCTGGGACTTACGTTTCTATCTATATACAGAGATTTTTATGCAGAGATTTACAGGGATTACTTACCCTTACAGACGCGTATATGAAGACTGTATATGATTACTAGTCAACTATGTATTTATTTATTTATTTATTTATACATGCATTGTATTTAATCTTTATTTTTAATTTTCTGACTGTCGGAGGTCTTCCACGGAAGCTGCTCTCAACCTGGCGTTAGGGACAGCCTACTACCATACCTCCCCTTACCCCATTGCATATGGGAATAGGGTTTTGTTGTTGTTGTATTAAAAGTCCAACCACAGTAAATCAAAGATTGGTTTGGATTGGCCTCCAGCTAGCTTTAGTAAAGTCTCAAGCAACTAATCAAATTACAATGAATAATTAATGAATTCATAACCCACATTTGGATTCAAAGTTCAAAGGTTAATGAATCAATCCAGCTCTATAATTACTAGGTAAAGGAAAGCCGGTAATAATCCAGAGCCTAGCGAATTAATCATGAAGTGAAATATATTGAAGACTGCAAAAGAAGAAGAACAAGGGTTATATTGATTAAAAAATTGGCATACATGTGAAAAATAAGGGGACAAAAGTTGTGAAATCAAAAGGGGTTGTTTTAATTGGCGCGACCGTGCATGGCTAACAAACACCCAAAGCCTTCATACTAGTTGATGATCATTGGCTTCTTGTGAGTTGGTCTAATGAAAGTGGAATTGCATAGTAAAAGTAAGCAAATATTATTTGGGGCCAAATGGGGTATTTTATGGTTAAAAAATATATAAAGTTGTCCAAATATTTCAAATTGGGAAAAACATTAAATGCTAGGATAAATTACATTAATCATCATTGATTTTTCTTATATCTTATTTTGGTCATTAAAGATTAATTTTTTTAATATTAAAGGTATTCTTTTTACTTTGAAGGTTGAATTTTCTGGTCTCTACCTGGTATCTCTCTAAGATTGTGATGATATCACTTCTTTATTTATATTTTTAAGTTACCTTGTAAACTCTTATTAATATTTTATTAATATATTTTTCAATATATTCATATTAAATTAGGCATTCTATCGGTAACCCTCTATCGTCCGTCATCTCTATCTATTTCATCGTGATCGCGTGTAAATATGTGTGTTATTGCACACAAATCTATGCAAGTATACACAATTGATGCAAGTAATATACTAGTAAGTGAATTATTGTCTCCGCAGGGATTGGTGGAAATTTTAAAGATTGTTATAGCTTGCTGAAAACATTTTTGTGTTTCGATATAACAAATTAAGTTTAAATGAATTATAAGATTTTACAAATGATTTTCAAAGTATATTAGATTTAATTAATCAAATATCAAATTATTACTCCAAGTCTTGCAAGTTCAAATTCAAACCTTACTAAATGTGTAAAATTGTGTTTTATACTTAATATATTTTTGAAACAATTTTCACAAAGTATTTTGAACCAAAATCAAGCCTAAAATCAATTTTTTAGAGTGATGCATTGATGCACCAATCCATGCATCGATGCACCATGAATTAAATTGAACATCAAATGCATTTCATGCATCGATGCACATACCATGCATCGATGTACTGAGGATTTTATGAAAACATCGAATGCATTTGATGCACCAGCCATGCATCGATGCACTCTAGCTATTTTGAAACATCGAATGCACTTGATGCATCGCTGCACTCTTAGTGCACCGCTACACTCTTAGTGCACCGATGCACTAAGGGTCCAACGGTCAAAATATTTGAATTTTACACCGATGCACTGATGCACCATGGGTATGCATCGATGCACTGACGCTCCCAACTGAATTTATTAATTGTTTTCACACTTAAACGGCTATATTGGCTCCACTAAGCATCCCCAACATTCAGAATCATTTGAAGGTGTATTTAAACAAGCTTAGAAGCCATTGATCAAATATATAAGAAACAATAATCAACAAGAATCAATAGAGAATCAAAGAAAAAGCATCAAACCTCAAGTTTGATCATTTCAAGCCTATTTTTCATTCAAAATTCATTTTGCTTTCAAGAACACTACTTGTACTCAATTGTATTAATTTTTTAGTGTTCTTTTCTTTGTTCTAGAATTGTGCAAACAATCTACCTTGTGAGGATTTCCTTGTAAGTTTGCAAATTTGTATTCTTCTCTTTGAGAAAGAGTGTTCTCAAGAATTGGGGTATATTCTTGAAGGAGTTGTAAGGTTATCTCTTTGGCCTCAAAAGAAAGAACAAATTAGTGAATTTGTTGGAAAATCCTTAGTGTGGATAGCTAAGGTATTGAACGTAGACGTTGATTGAGAAAGTCGAACCACTCTAAATCGATGTGCAATTACTTTCAATTTTCTACAAAAGCTTCCACCAAAATTTTAATTGCCAATTCACCCCCCTCTTGGCCATATTCGTCGATCGATTAACTCAACAATTGGTATCAGAGCCTCACTCATTTGAAGGTTTAATCGCCTCTTGAGTCAATTCAGGAAGAGTTACATCGATTGTCAAGTCATCAATGGCCTCTACTTCAAATGCCGACTCCGGTCTCGATTTGATGTCCGTCAACAAGTCTTCCTTCTTCAATGGAGCTAACTATGCCTATTAGAAGAATATGATGATGTATTTCATTCAAGAAAGTGACATGGGAGCATGAAATATTGTAGAAGACGGATATATCAAGCCTCTCACTCATCCAAGATTGTGGAGTGAATGAGAGACAAGAATGTTTCAACTCGACTCCAAAGCAATCCATATCATATTTTATGCTCTTGGACCAGATGAATATGGAAGAGTTCATCTTGTACAACCACCAAAGAAATATGGGATAAACTACAAGTCACTCATGAAGGCACCGACGAGGTAAAAGAATCTAAAATTAGTCTTCTAACACATAGCTATGAAAATTTCAGGATGAAACCAAATGAAGATATCAAAGCTATGACGGATAGATTCTCAACGATTGTCAATGGTCTCAAATCATATGGAGAGATCATTCCAAACAAAAAGCTTGTGAGGAAGTTAGTTTACTCACTTCCAAAATCATGGCAATCCAAGAAAACTGCAATCATCGAGGCTAAGAACCTAAAGTCCTTAACTCTTGAAGAGCTAATTGGTTCCCTCCTCACTCATGAAATGATGCTTAAAGATGAGGTGGACCTCAATAAGATTGACGAGACCCCAAAGGAGAATGAAAAGAAGAAAAATATTGGAGTTGCTCTCAAATCCACAAAAGATGAGAGTGATTCGGATGAAGATGACGATGATGAGGAAATGGCATTGTTTTCCAAACGGTTAAGAAAAATGATGAAACCTTACCGAGGAAGAAAATTCAAACAAAATGAAGGCCTAAAAATGAACCAAAAGAGAAGGACCCTATCATTTGCTATGAATGCAAAAAGCTGGGGCATGTCAAATATGATTGCCCATAATTGAAAAGAAAGGGCCAATCGAAAAATAAGCACAAGGCTCATGTGGCTACATGGAGCGATGAAGAGGGCCCCGATGAAGAGGAACAAGAAGTAACAAACTTGTGCTTGATGGCATTCGGGGAAGATTCTAAGGTAACCTCTAACTCATCTGAATTTGATGATTTATCTTATGATGAGCTATTAGAGGAATATAATGGGTTGGCTTCGGATTATGAGAAATTTTTTTTAAAATATAAAAATGATGTTTCAAAATTGAAAAATGAAAATAAACTCATATCCAAAACCAACAACGATTTTGAAAGTAAAATCAAAGATTTGCAAATAAACTAGAAGAGTTTGAAAAGAAAATTTTGGATTTGCAAAATTTACTTTCAAAGGTCAATGATGATCATTAAAAGAAAATTGATGATCTTAAAACCTCTTTTGATAAAGTTGGAACAAAATGTTTTGAAAATGGAGAAAATTCAAAATCCAACTTTGTTAGAAAAAAGTTTTAAAAACTACAATCATAGAGGTCCCCGAAGAACCTCTAATGGAAAAATCGTTAGAAGTATATAGGTTCCTAAATGACTCATTACTACTAAAGATAAAGATATCCTTCAACAATGGATACCTAAGGGGACTAGGCTTTTGGAAACTAATGAATATGGATCCAAAAGAATTTGGGTACCAAAAATTAGAAAATAATCTATGTTTGTAGGAAAAGGAGAATTGCTACAAGGCACGGGAAATAAATTCAAATTCATGGTACCTTGATAGTGGATTCTCAAGACACATGACCGGAGATAAAAACCGGTTCATAGAGCTTAATGCCAAAAATGGAGGGGAAGTGACTTTTGGTGATAATTCAAAAGGTCACATCGAAGGTATAGGTACTATAGGTAATACCTCTTCCATACAAATTAAAAATGTTTTATATGTGAATGAATTAAAACATAATCTCTTAAGTATTAGTCAATTATGTAATGAAGGATTCAATGTCATGTTTGAAACTAATGGTTGTAAAGTTATTGACATTGCATCAAATCGAATTATGGTTGTTGGTCATAGAATAGGAAACATATACATGGTGCATTTAGACTCTATTGATATGACTAATTTATGCCTAGTTGCTAAGGATGAGCATGATAGTTGGTTATGGCATAAGAGACTAGGGCATGCTAGTATGAGTGTTTTGCAACGGCTAATTCAAGGAAATTTAGTTCGAGGGTTGCCTAAGCTTAAATTTGATAATGATAAAATCTGTCCATGCTTTGTGAAAACAATTTGCCAAAATATTTTTGGGCGGAAGCCACAAATACTTCTTGTTATGTTATTAATCGAGTAATGATTAGGCCTATTTTGAAGAAAACTCCATATGAACTTTTTAAAAATAAAAAGCTTAACATTAGCTATTTTCATCCTTTTGGATGTAAATGTTTTGTTTTAAACAACGGTAAAGACAATCTTGGCAAATTTGATGCTAAAAGTGATGAAGGAATTTTTTTGGGTTATTCCTTAAGTTCTAAAGCTTATCGAGTATTTAATAAAAGAACTTTAGTTGTAGAAGAGTCTATACATGTTTTCGATGATAATCTCCTTCCAAGGAAGGATTCTTGTTTGAATGATGATGTATGTATTATAAATACAAATGACGTTAGACATGACGTTGGAGAATCATCATCAAAGGAAGAAACGAAAGATGAGGAAACTCATGATCCTCTCGAGAATCCAACCATTAAATAAAGGGAAGTATCTTACCCAAGAGAGTACAACTATGTCAAGGATGGTGAAATCATAGGTGATCCATCCAAATGGGTAACAACTCGATCTTCTCTTAGAAATATTTGTAATTATGTTGCATTTATCTCATGCATAGAGCCTAAGAATATTAAAAAAGCATTAAATGATGAACATTGGATTATGGTTATGCAAGAAGAGTTAAATCAATTTGAGAGAAGTAAAGTATGGACATTAGTTGAAAGGCCTAGTAATAAATCTACTGTATGAACTAGATGGGTATTTACGAATAAGCTTGATGAAAGTGGTAATATAGTGAGAAACAAGGCTAGACTTATTGCTCAAGGGTATACTCAAGAAGAAGGCATAGACTATGATGAAACATACGATCTCGTAGCTAGGATAGAAGCAATTAGAATGTTATTAGCATTTGCATGTTTTCATGAATTTAAATTATATCAAATGGATTTTAAAAGTGCATTTTTAAATGGTTTTATAAAGGAAGAAGTTCATGTGGAACAACCTCCAGGTTTTAAAGATTTAAAATTTCCAAATCATGTTCTTAAATTGACAAAAAAACTTTGTGGTTTAAAACAAGCTCCTAGAGCTTGGTATGAAAGATTGTCAAATTTTTTAATTGAAAAAGGTTTTTCAAAAGGGAAAGTTGACACTACATTATTTTTAAAGCATAAAGGTAAAGATTTATTAGTAATATTTGGTTCTACTAATGATGTTCTTTGCCAAGAATGTTCTAAGCTAATGCAAAGTGAATTCGATATGAGCATGATGGGGGAGCTCTCATTTTTCTTGGGACTCCAAATCAAGCAAAGAAAAGATGGAATCTTCATCAATCAAGATAAGTACATCAAAGATATGCTCAAGAAGTTTGGATTGGAAATGGGAAGCCACATAACACTCCAATGAGCTCATCGACAAAGCTTGACATAGATGAAGGAGGTAAATGTGTGGATGTTAAATTATATAGGTCAATGATTGGTTATTTTCTTTATCTAACTACAAGTAGACCAGAAATTATGTTTAGTGTTTGCTTATGTGCTAGATTTCAATCATGCCCTAAGGAATCACACTTACTAACTGTTAAGAGGATCTTTAGATACCTTAAGGACACTCCTAGTTTAGAACTTTGGTATCCTAGAGAGTCTAGCTTTAGCTTGCATGCCTTCTCTGATGCGGATTATGGAGGATGCAAATTAGATAGGAAAATCACCTCCGGTACTTGCCAATTCCTTGGAAATATGCTGATTTCTTGGTTTTCAAAGAAACAAAATTGTGTCGCATTATCTACCACTGAAGCAGAATATATTTTAGCCGGTAGTTGTTGTGCATAAGTTTTATGGATGAAACAACAACTTTTTGATTAGGAATTGAAGTAGGTACCATTCCTATCAAGTGTGACAATACTAGTGCTATTTGTCTCACTAAAAATCCCATCCAACACTCTAGAAATAAGCACATTGAAATAAGACATCACTTCATTAGAGACCATGTCACTAAGGAAGATGTAGTTCTAGAATTTGTTGATACTTTGCATCAATTAGCGGATATATATACAAAACCTTTAGACAAAGAAAGATTTTGGACACTTAGGAGAGAATTAGGTTTAACTAACATATCTTCACTTAGTGTTTAAAATCATTTTAGCAATTTTAAGAATAAAATGAAAAATACATATAATGATAATTTTTGATTGCATTCATTGCTATTAGTTAGGGGGAGTTTAATTTCTTTAGAGAAAATTAATTTTATGTTCAAATGAAGCTTAAGGATTAATTTGATTGATTGAACACGATTAATTTTCAATATATGAGTTGCCAGTACCACTAAAGCTAATTAATTTAGCATTTTGAGTGTTTAAAATAGATTTTTGTCATTTCTGTGCTTAATGCATTGATACACGCTTAAGGATTAATTTGATTGATTGAACATGATTAATTTTCAATATATGAGTTGCCAATACCACTAGAGCTAATTAATTTAGTATTTTGAGTGTTTAAAACAGATTTTTGTCATTTATGTGCTTAATGCATCGATACACTTAACAGTGCATCGATGCATCCCTTTGAATGTGCATCGATTCATCATGTTGATGCACGCCTTGTATGTGCATCGATGCATCCGTCGGGATTTAGGTTTAAAAGGCTAATATTTTCTCATTTGGTTCAAAACCTAAAAACTAAACCTCTCTAGCCGCTCGTCCCTTTCATTCTCTAAATCCTCATTTTTCTCAAAATCAACGAAATTTTGTCAGAATCTTCAAGCTTTTCAACTCCTAATCCTGCTTTTATCATCAAATCGTGCAAAACAACATCACATTCCCTCAATCTAAAAATTTTCAAGGTAATATTTCAAAAACTCTATTTCATTGATTTTTGATCTTAGGACTAGTTTAGATTAGTTCTAGAATGAACATTATATCGGACATTGATTGTTTGATGATTATAAACTAGATTTTACAACCAATTTCATCAAAAACTCACAAATTTTCAATAAATTTTTGAATTTTCGAAATTTAAAAAAAAAATCAAAAATCTGATTTTAGTTTTTAAATTTGATGTTTTTTATTTAATTATGTTGTCTTCATGAAAAAAAAACTATATATATTATAATTTTCAAACGGTGTTTTCTAAATAGGTTTTCAAAAACTATGCCCATTAGAATTTGATTTAGAGAACCTTGAATTATTGCAGACTCATTTGAGTTTTGGGATTGATTAAATTGCATACATGTGTTTCAATATGCAGGTTATATTCCTTTTTCCGATTCCTAAACTATGTCTAATCCCAAACGCCCTAGAACTTCATCGAGTCGTTCTCGTTTAAACCAACCTCCTAATCTCGTTCCTCCTCCACCTTCATCTCTATTAGGATCTTGTTTTAACATGCCTGAGTGTTGTAGAGACGAATTGTACTCTAGGTACAGAAATTCTTTTCAAACTTATAGAATCCGAGAAGAGCGTATTCATTCTCTTCAAGCTATGATAGATATTAACTTTGAATACCTTCTGATTCTTAAAGCTTGGAAGTTTGATAAAATGTTTCAGCTCAAACCTATCGTTTATCAACAGTTAGTCCGTATTTTCTATTCCAATGTGGTATGTATTCAAAACGAAACTCAATGTGGGATTATAGCCATTAGATAATATCTTTTAGGCCAATATATTAATATTGTCCCCGCGATTATAGCTTCACGTTTTGGATTAGATGATGATGGGTTATATAATGAGAATGAAACTGTAGATTATCCCTATGTTCCAACTGCTAGTGTTAGTACTCTACGATCTCATCACGATCATTTTCTTCATCTGATGATCTCTTGGTGGTTTAGACCATCCGGAGGTAGGTACTCCACTCTTCGTATTAGGGATTTATGGTGGATGCACTGTCTCAAGAATAAGATCAAAATCAATCTAGCTCATATTATCTTCAGTCAACTAGTTGATGTCATAAACATTGTTCCTTCAAAACATGTCGAAACATTAGTTTATGGATGTCTTCTTAGTAACCTCTTTATCAAACTTGGTCTAGACGTCTCTCTCGACAATCATATCCCACTCCAAAACCAAATCAATCTTACTTCCTTGAAGAAAGCGTATTGGAAACAAGATGAGGAAACCGGTCTTTGGGTATTTCGACCCGGTAACTAAACCCTTGGAATTTCCATAAATACCCCTAAATTCACACCCATTGTGTGAATAAAATGGCAGCTGGAATTGGTCCAAAATTCTTAACAGGGGTAGGGTTCACGTGAGTTACATTGGATAGCTGGCCATGCGACTTCGACAATTTTGTCTTGTGTTGCGTCAGACTTGCGAGATGAAACTTGCCGCGGTAATAATTACTCCTCACGATAATTGTCTTCAGTTTCTTTGGCCCTGGTACAAAATTTTGTCTCGGCAAATAAATTCTTCCTCGATCATTTCCTATTACCTTCATTATCACAACTATCACACAACCCTTCTCATCAGCATCATCAGTTTAATCAATTAAAACTTTTTCGGGGCAAAACTTATCCACCACATGCAAAACCGTCCTAAATACAACAAAAATGATATGTCAATGGCTTTTAGACAATCAATAACTTAAGTAAAAATACCTAAAATATAGACTTTTTATAGAGTTATCACACCCTAAACTTAAGTTATTTTTGTCCTCAAGTAATGGATAATAAACAATAGAAAAATAAATTGTCAAGGTAAAGTATAAATTATGACAATCAAGTGGTTTGAAATTTTAGCCTTCAATAACAAGTTTGGCCTCAACATGCAAGAGTGAATGAGAAGTCAAGTACCTTTCCCTTGGTTAGGACTCTTTGTCAGTGTGTGTACATGATTGTATCTAGTCTATGCTTAACGAATTTAGAAAACTCCTAAGGGTGTTCTTTTGGTTTGCCAATGCATAAAATTATTCATTAAGCACAGTGTCACTCCTGCTTATTCAACATTTAATTTCAAAATTCTTTCTCTTTTTTTAACACAGCTTCAAGGGGAGTCAGTCCATCATGATTACCATCTCACTCTAGGTAAAAAAGAGTATAAATTCATTAAGCACAGTGCCCTCTACAATTATGTCAAGGCATTTATTTGCAATTCATAACACGAAGGAGTTCGACTTAATCTTTTCAATCATTTTATGCCACGACACACAAAAGTTTTATCCTAAAAATTTTCTAAGAACCTTAAGCAGAGAAAACATACAATTGTGTTCAAAGAATCAATTCCTAAGGTTGGTTCTATCTTCCTCAATAGTCAAGTATAATCATTCTGGCCAAGGCAATAAAAAATTTATTTCATCATCGTGCATCCTTAACTCATCCCAATTAACTACCCTAATCATAATTTATGTCATGACAAAAATATTTATACTAAACTTTATCAATGTAATTAACTAAGTGTGAAACACAAAACCTCCCCCAAACTTGAGGGATGCATTGTCCTCAATGTATGAAAACTAAGGAAAGTTAAATTACTCTACATGATATGAAAATGCAAATGTGGAGAGGTACCTCATTGTGGTGGGTCAGCCTTGATGGGTAATTGGGTGTGTCGTTTTTTGAGAGGGGACGGGCTGCCAGATCTAGTTTCTTCAGAGGGGAGCAGTGATATAGGTGGAATCGTAGTGAGACCTACTGAGCGTTTGAGGTGACGCCTGGTTTTGGGGGGACTAGCTTGTTGTGGCGACTCCTTGGCGCTCTCAGTTGGGACTTCCAAGGGATGGATTTCTTCAGTTTCAGCATCTGGCTCAATATTTAAGTCAGGGGTATGCTCGATGGTATGCTCTGGATTGAGTTGTTCACCAATTGCCTCAGTAAAAACTTCTTCCAGGGCAATCTCTTCATCGAAAAATTCTTGTGGGCACCTTAGTGCTTTCAGAGGAAGTCAGACTGAGGTAGTCGTTACTCTGTCCTTGTCATTCTTCAGGAACCGAAGAGAATTGCATGACAAGTAAGGTGGTTTTCTGGGGTTAATAAATGAAAAGTAAAAAGTAATATTGAGGTAATAAATGAAAAATATTTTGATTGGATGGTTTGAAAATAAAAATGATTAAAATATGAAAGGAAAAGATTTTCCCTCTCAAAGTTACCGCCCAAAACAATTTACTAGGGTTTTGCTCTTCCTCCAATGTCTAAGACTCATTCTGAAACTGCCATGTGTTAAAAATATCAAAAAAAATCAAGGAATAAAATATAAAATAACTCATGAAAATTAAAGGAAAGGAAAATTATTTATGTACAAAATGTAAAATATTTTTGTCGAGGTAAAAATTGTTCAGAGTGTAGATAAAAACTCTTAGGTTTCATGGAGCAACAATGTCGACTTATCTCATGGGATGGGTGCTTTGTTATAGGCCTTCAACCTTTGTGCATTCACTTTAAAGGTTGTCTCATTCTCCAAGTTCTTGATTTCTATTGCGTCGTCGCTATGCACATGGTGTACTATGAAACGTCTTCACTATCTTGACTTCAGCTAGCCTGGAAACAACTTGAGCCTTGAATTGTAGAGAAGTACTTGTTGACCATGAAAAAATTATATTATAAAATTTTCTGTCGAGCCACCTTTCGTCTTTTCCTTATAGAGACGGGCATTCTCATACACTCAGGCTCTAAATTCTTCCATCTCATTTAACTCCAGCAACCTTCTTTCCCCAGCAAGCTTTGCATCCATGTTAAGTGTCTTGATTGCAAAAAATGCTTTTTGTTCAACGGGAAAGTGACATGCCTTGCCATAAACAAACTTGAATGGAGATATCCCTAATGGTGTTCTAAATTATGTACGATAATTCCACAATGACTCATCGAGCTTTGGCGACCAATTTTTCTTCTTGGGTTGACCACCTTTTCATATATCTACTTGATCTCGCGATTGGAGACCTCAACCTACCCATTGGTCTGGGGGTAGTATGCCATGGCAATTTTATGGCGTACCCCGTATCTTTCCAGCGCCTTGGCAATTAATTTGTTGTCAAAGTGGGTGCCCTCGTCACTGACCATTGCTCTTGTCATGGAATTCCTCCTGAATTTCTTTCATGTCATGGAAATTTTTTCTCTCTAGCCTAGACAAGTGATTTTGTTGGGATTTAAGATGAATCTCAAAGATTAACTGAATATTTTTGCCAAGATGGGGTTAATTGACTTTTTTAGTTTAGGGAGTAAGGAGTAAAAATGATAGGAAAATTTTCACAAGGATTTATAGTGGTTCGACTTCTTAACCAAGTCTATATCCACTACCTAAGCTCCTCACTTAGGATTTTCTAACAAATTCACTAATTTGTTCTTTATTTTTCGCATGATAAAGAGATAACATTTACAAATCCCTATCTTTTCAATGGCTAAGATAAAAACCACTCCCCTTTTACAAAGGTTAAAAGATGTAAACAAGAAAACCTCACAAGGTAGGTGCTTACAAAATTAAGCTTACTAAAACACTAATATTTACAAGAGAAAGTACAATAAGAATAAAAAGCTCTTCTCTTGTGTATGAATTCTTGGATAGGTGTTCTAACCCTTCTTCAAGTGTCCTCAACTTGTTTTTATATGTTGGAATGAGTTTGCGGCCGTTTCTATCCATTAGGGATGTTTTAGAGCCGTTTGGGATTAATTTTCTATAAAATAAAACTGCCCAGGATAGGGAGTATCGGTAGTCCTTTAATGAGTATCGCTACTTCCTTTATAATATTTAAATAAACTAGCCGTTGGACTTGACCAGTCTCGATGTTATGCTTCATGGTATCAATATCACTGTGTAAAGTAGTATCGATACCCCTTTGAGTATCAATACCTATTTTGAATTCTAAAATTTTAGCAAGTTGGAAAACAAATTGTAGTATCGATACTACCTAGAGAGTATCGATACTTCTCTTACCTTTGGTATCATTGCCACATGAACAATATCGATACTGTTGATGCAGTATCGATACTGTAAGAACAGTATCGGTACTACGTACCCAGAAAATCATTTTGTGCTCAAATTCTAGTTTAATGGACTTTGAATTATTTTTGAAAACTTTTGAAAACTTTGAACAAATTCAATCAAGTCCAAAAAACATTTTGCCTTTCTATCAAAACATTATAAAACATGGTTCAACAATATCTCCCTTTTTGATTTAACAAAACATTTGAAAATTTTGTTTTGGCAAAACTCCCCTTTAATAAAACATTTAATGAAAAAGCGATATATTTTGGAAAATATTAAAGCTCCCACTTTTTCATTGAGAAATTGATTTTTTCAAACCTATACTTCTCCCTTTTTGTTATATCAAAAATAATTTAACTTTAAAGGTACAAAACAACAATGGATAGTAAGTAGTAATTTTAACATTAAAATCAAAGCTCCCCCTCAATAAAAGCATTCCAAACAAAAATTTGACTTTAAAAGCATGACACTTAAAAAAATTGAATTTCAACAAATATGAACATATACAAGAAATTCAATATATCCAAGTCTAATATACTTTATGCAATACCAATTTTTGTATCTAAGTGCATGTGCATAAAGCTATCCAAAAATGTTATACATTTGAAAAATTAATATCAATTGTTAGAGAGATATCACTTGCAATAAATCACATGCATAAACAGTTAAATTAAGGTCAAAAACTAAAAAATTGTAAAAAAAAGCATTAAAATCAATTTTGATAAAAAATCATTATGATGGACTAAAAATTATGAAAAATTATTAAAACTTTAAAATGTCCATCATAATTCTTTTTAACATACATGAGATAGAAAAACAATACAAAATCATTTAAGTTCAAAACTCATGCATGCTTAAACTAAATGAGCAACCAATTATGCAAGATAATTAAAATAAGCTTAGTTTCAAGTGTTGCTAGAGCATTTGAATATATTCACTTTCATCACAATTGCTCACACACACCTACAAGAGACATTTATTTGGATTTTGGTATCCAAATTGCTTTGGATCCTTGAATGTTAGTTTCAATGCCCCTTGTTCCTTTAGGAACCCATACTTGTTTAACTTTAATATGTTTTCCTTTATTTAAAAGATAAGTATGTTCCAAATGACCATGAAAATGGCAATGTGAGCATTTTGCCATTTTTAAACGTAATGAGTTGTTTCTAGAAATTAATTCTTTTTCTTTTGTTAAGCTTTCAAGCTTAACTTTCAAATAAAAATTTTCTTTTTCTATATCATTGATTTTGATTTTTGAAAGCTCTAAATCATTTTTCAAAGTTTCATTTTGTTTTTCAAAATCAACTTTTGTTTTCAAAGTCAAATCATTTTCAACTTTAAATTTTGAAATTAATTTCTTATATTTGGAATTCATGGTCTCAAATTCCAAATACAACTCATTATAACCATCTTGTAACTCATCAAAAGAATATAAATATAATTCATTTGAGTTAGAAGATACATCGGGCTCTTCAAGTGCCATTAAGCACACCACATTTGGTGGTTCTTCTTTCTTGTCACCATGAAGTTCTTCAAGCTTATTCCAAAGCTCATTGGAATTTGAACAAGAAGAAACTCCTTCATAGACATCGAGACCAAATGCACAAAAAACATGTGCATGGCCTTAGCATTTTTTAAGCTTTTTTTCGTTCTTAGGCACTCCACTCCTTCGTCTTCTTCTTTGGAGAAGAGTAGCCGTTCTCGATCATATCCCATGCATCAAGATCATTGGATTAGATGAATAGCTTCATTAATTTCTTTCAATGATGGTAGTTGGCTCCATTGAAGTGTGGAGGCTTTTTGATCGGTTGGGAGTATACCATGTAGAACGAGTCATAGGTGAAAGCCATCTTCTCACTTGTGTCGAAAATGGATAGAGCTTCTTCAAAGACCGTCTCAAGGTTTTTAGACCATCTAATGAGTCAAGATCTGATATCAATTGTTTGGATTTAAGATGAAACTCAAAGATTAACCAAATATTTTTGCCAATAGGGGGTGAATTGGGTTTTTGAGTTTAGGGAGTAAGGAGTAAAAAGGATAGGAAAATTTGCACAAGGATTTATAGTGGTTCGACTTCTCAACCAAGTCTGCATCCACTACCTAGCTCCTCACTTAGGATTTTCTAACAAATTTACTAATATTTTCTTTCTTTTTCACAGGATAAAGAGACAACCCTTACAAATCCCTATCTTTCCAATGGCTAAGATAGAACCACTCCCCTTTTACAAAAGTTAAAAGATGTAAACAAGAAAACCTCACAATGTAGGTGTTTACAAAATTAAGCTCACTAAAATACTAATATTTACAAGAGAAAGTAAAATAAGAATAAAAAGCTCTTCTCTTGTGTATGAATGCTTGGATAGGTGTTCTAACCCTTCTTCAAGTGTCCTAACTGGTTTTTATATGTTGGAATGAGTTTGTGTTCGTTTCTAGCCGTTGGGGATTAATTTTCTGTAAAATAAAACTGCTTAGGACAGGAGTATCGATACTCTTTTAATAAGTATCGATATTTCCTGTATAATATTTAAATAAACTAGTCGTTACTAGTCATTGGGCTTGACCAGTATCAATACTATGCTTCATGGTATCTATACCACTTTGTAAAGTAGTATCAATACCCATTTGAGTATCGATACCTATTTTGCATTCTAGAATTTGAGCAAGTTGGAAAACAACTGGTATTATGGATACTACCTAGAGAGTATTGGTACTTCTCTTACCTTTGGTATCAGTGCCACATGAAGATTATTGGTACTATTCATAAAGTATCTATACTGTAAGAATAGTATCGGTACTACGTACCTAGAAAACCGTTTTGTGCTTAAATTCTAGTTTAGTGGACTTTTAATTATTTTTGAAAACTTTGAACAAATTCAATAAAGTCAAAAAAACATTTTACCTTAATTTGTTATATCAAAACATTATAAAACATGGTTCAACAGATCTGCTACTTGGTTCTCGGTACCATTCCTATCCTTCATCTCTAAATCAAATTATTACAGCAAGAGTATCCATCTAATCAACCTAGGCTTGACGTCCTTTTTATTCATTAGGTATTTAATGGTTGAATGATCAATATGTACAATAATCTTAGTGCATATAAGGTATGCCCTAAACTTATCAAAAGCAAATACCATGATAAACAATTATTTTTCAGTGGTGGTATAATTAAGTTGTGCATGATTTAGGGTACGACTAGCATAATAAATGACATGGAATATTTACCTTTTATTTTCCTTATCACAACCCCTATTGCGTAGTAACTTGTGTCATACATCATCTCAAAATAGGCATCCCAGTCTGGTGGAATAACAATTGGTGCTGAGGCAAGGTTTTTCTTAAGATCCGTGAACACGTTGAGGCATTCATCATTAAACACAAACAACTGATTTTACTGAAGCAAAAGACATAAACTCTTTGAAATCTTTGAAAAATCCGTGATGAAACGCGTATAGAATCCTTCATTCCCTAGAAAACTTCTTACTCCTTCATAGTGGTGGGTGGTGGCAAGTTCTCAATCACTTTCACCTTTACTTTATCAACCTTGATACTACGGCGAGAAATTTTGTGACCCAAAACAATTCCTTCTGTCGCCATAAAATGACATTTGTCTCAGTTTAGCATAAGGTTTGCCTCCTCGCATTGCTTCAGCGCTTTAGATAAATTACCAAGGCATCAACCAAAGTCATCCCCCGAGACAGAAAAATCATCCATAAATATTTCTAATAAGTCCTCCACCATGTCTCAAAAATGGCTATCATACACCTCTGAAAAGTTACAGGGGCATTGTATAATCCAAATGTCATCTTCCTAAAGTCATAAGTGTCATATGGGCACATGAAGATGGTTTTTTCCTGATTTTCTAGTGCTATGAAGATTTGATTATACCCATAATAGCCGTCAAGAAAGAAAAAAATGCCTTACCAACCAAACGATCAAGCATCCGATCTATGAAAGGAAAGGGAAATGGTAATTCTTTGTCACCTTGTTTAGCTTCCTATAATCCATACAAATCTGCCATCCCGTGACGGTTGTCATAGTTAAAAGCTCGTCATTCTTGTTCTTCATCATGATCATGCCACCTTTTTTTGGTACGTCTAGAACCGAGATAACCCAAGAGCTATTGGATATTGGATATATCACTTCAACATCTAACCATTTGATGATTTCCTTTATCACCATTTTCTTCATTATCGGATTAAGTCTTCTTTGGGGTTCCACAGAGTTGTCGTGGCAATCATCTAACTGGATATTGTGCATGCATATTGTAGGGTTGATTCCCTTGAAGTCTGCTATAGTCCACCCAAGAGTTTTTTATGCTATGACAAAACATTCAACAAACTACCCTCTTGCTCTGGGGTTAGACTACCAGAAATTATAACTGGAAAAGTATCATTACTACCTAGATAAGTATATTTCAAATGTGATGGCAAAGGTTTAAGTTCTAAAGTAGGTGCATGTTGCAACGAATGTTTCGGAGGAATGAATTTATTAAAGTCAAGGGATTCGAATCTCATACTTGGTATATCTTGAAGTAAGCTAGACTGTTCCACCTCCAATGAATAGTTATCAGACTCCACATTTAATTCATCTTCAGTAAGTCTGTTATTTGCCTCAATCGGGAAAAAATTGCCTCGACAAATTTTGTTGTACACCCCATTCTGAACAAATTTGCATTGGCCAAAATTTTTACACTCATCTATATGAAAATTATTATCTTGTCCAAGAGTTTTATACTCGTCTAGATGTAAAAATTTGCCATGGCCAAAAATTTATGTCCCAGCTCCCTCCATTGAATCAACATCTTCATTGTAATTGCATTATTCTAAATCATTCATGTATTTAAGAGTGTTGAAGACAATGATCGTGACGCTTTGATCAGTCACCCTCATCGTGAACTCTCATTTCTCACAATCTATTAGGATGCGCCTAGTGACTAAGAAATGAAGCCCAAGAATAGTAGGTGCATTGTCATCGACCTTACAATCTAGACTGAGGAAGTCTGCTGGAAATATAAATTTGTCCACTTTCACAATAACATATTCAATTCTGCCCTCATGACGAACATGTGATCAGTCATCTAGTTACCAAATTACGGTGGTTAGTTAAGCATTACCCATTCCAAGTTTCAAAAATATGGATTTGGGCATCATATTTACGATGGATCCCAAGTCACATAGAGCTCTCCCAACATAGTTGTCACCAATGGATCATGGTATAACAAAGCTACCAGGATCTCTTTGTTTTGGCGGAAGTTTACTAAGTGCAAAACAATATTCCTTCGTTGTGGCAACGGTTTCTAGTTTTTCCACCTTTCTCTTCTTTGTGACAATGTCCCTCCAGAATTTGGCATAGTTAGAAATCTGCTCAATGATTTCAAGCAGTGGAATGTTGATATATAGTTTATCAAGGACATCAACAAACTTTTTAAACTGGATTTATTTGTTATGTTTCTTCAATCGTTGAGGGAAGGTTGGAGGGGGCCTGACTTCATCTGTTGCAGGTGGGGGTGAAACTTTTTCCATGACAATAAATTTTTCTCCATCAATAAGATGACTTGTTTAACCCTCGTCCTTTTCCTTCTCTTAAGACAACTCGTATTGTTCAACAATTCCATCTTGACTTTTAGATTCTTCTATTGTAATGTCATGGCGAGAAATGTCTTTCTTCTTCCCCCAAACTTATATTTCAGATTAATTTAGGGGCCATTCCTCAGTGTAAGCGCATTGTATTGCTCTTTTCCATGAGGCTTAGTGACCTCAGTATCACTAGAGAGGCTTCCTTGCGGGCGAGAATGTAATGACATGGCAATTTGGCCCACTTCGTTCTCTAACGCTCTTAAAGATGAGCTATGTCTTTGTAATAAAGTTGCTTGGCTTTGCAATAGAGTGCCTTGGTTCTTGATTGTTGACGAGTGTTCATGCATCAAAGCCTTTATTAAAGCCATGAAATCTTTTGTCGAGATCATAAAATCATTCAGTGAAGCTTCGAGGGAATTAGAATTTGAATAAGATGATGAACCCTTGTTAATATTTTGCCAGGGCATCTGTTGATGTTGAAAATTTGTAGGTTCAGAAATATTTTACTGTGGCCTGTTAAGATTGCCTGCATGGTTGTTGTTGGTCCCTTGATTACCCCACGAAAAATTTGGATGTTATCGCCATCCAGATTGTAGGTATTAGAGTAGTGGTTGTTGTTGCTTTTATTAAAATTGCCCACGAAATTGATAAACTCCTGATTTTTCTGGGCATTCACTCTCTCATGATGGTTGCTACGACAAAAAATACATGCTGAGCTAGTTACCTTGACTTTTTTCACCTTGCTGGAACGCTGCAAATGTTTTAACATATTTGTTATGGAAGAAAGTTGGGAATTGATAATCGTTGTTGACTATCTTTGGCGTCAAGTTCAAACACCTTAGACACTTTCCTTCTAGTTCCAGCCCTTGTAGATGGGAATTGATAATCGTTGTTGACTATCCTATCAAGGATATTAAAGGATTCCTCAGGTGATTTGTCAAGCAGAGTACCATTCGCCGAGGCATCTAATATCGTACGAGTGGGTGTGTTGACTCCATTATAGAACATTACAACTTGATTCTAATCGTGGAATCCATGGTTGGTGCACTTGCGAAGCAAAATTTTGTATCAGTCCCAGTACTCGTACATAGATTCATCATCACCTTGGCGAAAACTTGCAATGTCATTATGAAGCTAGGTGTTCATGTTAAGCGGATTATATCGAAGCAGAAAATTTTTGCACAAGTCAGCCCAAGACTCCGTTGAGCCAGATGGAACTCCACTAAGCCAAGCTCTTGCGCGGTCACGCAGAGAGTAGGGGAACAATTTTAACTTCAGCATGTCTTCACGCACATGCTGTCTATCATCTTCATTAGGCGAGCCACTAAATCGATCGATAAAATTGAGCATGTTGAACATCACAGGTTTGAGTTCAAAGTGGGCTATCTGAATTTCCGGTGCTACGATTCCAGGGTTGAGATCATCGAGAATAGGGGTTAAGTGATCTCGTTTCGCTTGTGGTCTTTCAACTAAGGATAGAGTTCGAGGAGAAGCGGGTGAAATATAGGGATGTAAATGGACCGAACTTGAATGAATAAAATTATGTTTGTGTTCATTTATTTATTTTTAAAAGTGTTCATGTTCGATTCATATTCGTTTAAATTTCAGTATCATGTTTGTGTTTATTTATTTATTTTTTTGAAGGTGTTTGTGTTTGTTTACCGTTTGCGGACATGTTTTTTAATGTTCGTGAACATTTTTGTTTAACATTTGCGAACATATTCATTTAATGTTCGTGAATATGTTAATTTACCTTTTGTTTAATGTTTGGCAACCAACAGTCTTTTCATCTTTTATTTACAAGTAAAAAATGGCAAAGTCCTTAATTTCTTTAGGCTTTACAATTTGAACTCCAATGTTCACTTTATGTTCGATTTAATCTCTATCCTCGTCAATATTTAAAATATAAAAAGAAAAAGAAAAGGAGGATTGAGTAAAGGAGCTTATAAATGAGTCAATAAAGGAGCTTATAAATAAGTCAATAAAGGAGCTTATAAACGAGACAATAAACGAAATAATAATGAGCTTGTTTATGAATATAAACAAACCGAACACACCTATATATTTATGTTCGTTCGTTTATTAAATAAACATAAAAATTTTATTTATACTCGTTTATTTAGCTTAATAAATGTATGGTTCATGAACAATTCGTCAAACGCTCTATTCAATAACACTCATAGGTGGAGGTAGTCGCATCCCTGCAAATTTCAATCTATCATATATTTTAGATATTTTCTTTATATTTTCAATTAATAATTTATTTTCGTCCATAAAATTTTATAAGATAACCCCTTAAACTTTTAAAAGTTTGTCTTCTCTAAAATAAATTATTCGTCTCTCTAAAGACTTGCTTGTTAGTAGGGGTATGCCGAATATAGGTGTTTGTTGGCTGTGTTATACGGACAATGAGCCCAGACACCTCTGAGTGTTCTGTAAAAATGTAAGGACTGAGATTCTTCAGCTATGCAGTTTACAAAATGTTCCAGTAGGATGAGACAGTGTAGTGCATTGCTATGATATATTTTATATGGCAATTTGCTGCACAATTTTCTGATGAAGCTGAAATCAAGTGTATTATCAGCATTAATCAATGGGAGTTGGTTCTCATAAATACATATAGCCGGCAAGGTTGGTTGTATGATCAAGAATTCAAATTCTTCTGTAACTTAATTCCAGCAATGCTTAAATCAACTTCACATGTTTTCATGTAAACAGGTTGGCAATCTGCTTTGCTTAAATCCAACTTAATAATTAAAACAGCCGAAGCTATCACCTTCACTTTATTGAACGGACATAAAAAAGGAAAACTTGTCTGCCTGAAAGAAAATCATTTCATACAATTGTTGCTGGGAAAGGAGGCAATATTGATTCGCCTCTTAATTATCACCATGAAGAGTAAAGAAATGCGATTAATCGTACAAACTTACAAATGAATCAAATTTTCATTTCTTATTATAAGATAAATAAATAGATCATCTTATTGCCTTTGTTTTTTTCTCTTGATTTTATAATTGGTAGCATTATATATATGCTATCCGTGCACATTAGCAAGATTTAGTAAGGCCAAAACCTGACAATATAAATGCAACCAATACTCAACACTACCCGTTCCCGACGCAGAAAAAAAGAAGAAAAAGCCAAGATGGGTGCCTGTGCTTCGTCAACCTTGAACTCGAAATTAGTGAAAGGTGCCGGAGGAGGAGGAAGAGGGTCATCGACACCCACCAAGGTTGTGGACATGGATGGACGTGTTCAAGAGTTGAAGCAACCGATCCAAGCCAAGAAGATCATATCCCAGAACCCAAATTGCTTCCTTTGCAGCTCGGAATCCATGACCATCGGCAGATGCGTGCCCCAAGTCCCCGACGATGAGGAACTCCAACCTGGAAGAATTTACTTCCTGATGCCGCTCTCCGATTCCCATAAACCTCTTTCCTTGCCGGACTTGTGTGCTCTAGCCATCAAAGCTAGCTCAGGCCTACCAACTTACAGCGTTGACCTTTGCTCAAGTAACTCCAAACCCTTCCACCTCATGTAAGATTTCTCTCCGGAAATGTGATTAATTGTAAAAGTTGTTGATTGGTATTTCAGTTTGTTTAGAAAAGTAGCCATCTTGATGAACCATTATTAATTCAATCACGGAGGCCAATGCTACTATTATTGTTGCCCTTTCTTGCAGTGTGTTAACTCCCCCACCACATTTTTTTTATTAAGAAGAAAGATAATACATTTAAAAATAAATATTAGAATTTGAATCCACACATAAGATAATATAATTATTTTGTATCACTGAATCGATTTATGGATTTTAACTTCTCCATTATTTTCTTAATTCAATTATCAGTTGCCACAAGCCCTTTTGGTTGTTTGTATTCAAGGATGGAACTAGGATGAAATTATGAGAGGAACCAAGTTCTTTATCCCTTTGGTTTAATTATGTATTATCACATAAAATTATGGGTAAAGTATACAAATGATCATCTATTATAGAATGTTGTTTTGTTGAGTTTCCAATTATTAAAAGTTATAAAATGATCTCTGACTATAGGACATTGTTTTGTTGAGTCCCTTGATTATTAAAAGTTACAAAATTGTTACCCAACTATTCATATGTTCTAATTTCGCCCTTTTTCGTTAAAAAATGACAACTATCTGAACTAAACGTTAACTTATTGACTGAGATATGATAAAATATAATCTAAGAAACACTCTATAGTCAAGGGACCATTTGACCATTTGTGTACTTTACCCTAAAATTATATACATGAATGCATTAAATATTTATTTTATCTTTAACTAAATTAAATAATTTGAAAATAAAATTAAAGTCATCATCTACCATTATGTGACATAAAGTATTTCAATAAATTGAATCCAAAACAGATATGATAAAAAAATGAAAAAAGCAAAAAATCGATAGATTAATTTAAAGATTAAAAATATATAGAAATTAAGCGTGATTGAAAATGTTAATAAAAGCATAATATTTTAGGTTTGACATAAACTAAAATGTTACAAAAAAATAATATTTACAATTGTTAACTGAAAATTTTAAGTTGCGTTCAATTTAAAATGTCATGTTTTATAATAATAAATTTAATCACATTTGATTTCTATCGTATTTTAATCTTAAATTTTAGGTTGTACCGTAAAATTATACGATAAAATGATATTACCTAATCTCGGGATCAGATTACAAGATGCAGTAAAAAACCAAGTAATCACTATTAAACAAACAAATAGATGATAAAAAATCATCAAGTTAACGAATCATTAAACGCGAACCACATGGAGCAAACTGTGAGAATGAGACACAGATCAATGTCAACAAGGTCACGTGCAAATCGCAAAGTTTATAAAAATAAATCCAAACTCTTCAATTAATCAAGATGATTAGATGTTAATAAACTTTGATTAAACAAAAATAAATGGCACTGATCCCCATGGAACTCCACCCTTTTCCAGTGGCATAAGCTGACCTAATGCCATTTCTCCCACAACACATTGTCCCCATTTCCCACTTCCCACGCCTCTGCCTCATGGTACTTGATAAACTTGACTGTATCAAAATCTATCGATTAAATAAAATCTCGAGTTCGAGTTTGTACATATATAAAAAAATTTAAATTAATAGATTTTACTTACAAAAATCAAGAATACGACACGGGTCGATTCGGACTGTGTCCTCAAATCACAAACGGTCTTAATTCGTTTAACGTGTGATGTAATAATGGCCATTCTATATAACACTTAACCATCACTTGCTTCATACTATATACTGTAGAGAAATGGCCATCCTCTTGGTTGCAGTGACAGTCCTAGTTCTAGTCATTAGCCATAACACAGTCCAGGGTGTATCTGCGTTGGCAAGCCCTGGCTCGATGGCTCCATCGACGTTGCCAAGCGCAGCCAGGGAATTCATGGGAGCACACAATCAAGCAAGAGCCGCAGTTGGGGTCGGACCACTCAAGTGGAGTGCTCAACTAGCCAATGTCACAGCTCTCCTCGCGGGATACCAGAGGAACAAAATGGGTTGTCAGTTTGCGAACCTGAAAGATCACAAGTATGGAGCAAACCAATAATGGGGAGTGGAGCAGCAATGACGCCACGCACGGCGGTGGGCACATGGTTGAAAGAGAAGATTTGCTACGATTATGCTAGCAATTCTTGTGCACCAAATCATAGGTGTGGAGTTTATAAGCAAGTGGTTTGGAAGAACTCTAAAGCAACATGCAAGGACCAAATTAGTTTAACCATTTGTGTAATATTCCAAAATCAGGGTTAATGACTAAAATGGAATTTTTGAAACTTTGAAGTATGATTTCAAAAGATTGTAAAGTGCATGGACTTATTTGTAAATATTTTTTAGGGATTGTTGGTAATTATTAAATGAAATAAAGGGTAAAATGGTCATTTGACAAGGAAGATTTTTATTTTCCCTTATAAGATAAGGAAACCACGTGGGAAGAGGGAAAAGAGAGTTCCGGAGTTCTCTTCATATTTCTTCTTTCTCTCCATCGTGAACCAAGGATGCAAAGGTAAGTCCTCTTATTAGTTAATTTCTTGTTGAATTCAAGGTTGGTTTATGATCATTGGATGATAATTAAGCTTAAAGAAAACTCAAATCATCTTAAAAGCAAAGGATGGAAAGCTCAAATCATCTTAAAAGCAAAGGATGGTGGAGTTAGGAGAGATTAAAGATTAAGAGTTTTCAAATGAAATCTTGGAATATAGTTCATTACTCAAATTGGAAGATAAATTTGACTTGTCATCAACTTAATTAAGAGATATGAAGTATAGAATTGAATTTAGAACATATTAAAAATTTGGTAAGATTCTTAGCTTTAAGAATTTGGATGAGATATGGGAGATAATAAGGTATTGGAATAATAAAAGTTAGTTAAAATGGTTGTAGCTGAGTTTAGGGGTAGAAAAGGAGTTTTATATGAGGAAATTTAATGAAAAGTTGTACCGATGCACTATGAGTGTGTACCGATGCACTAAGATAAATTTTGAAGGTGCACCGATGCATTAAGGGGTGCACCGATGCATTAAGGGGTGAATCGATGCATGGGAATTTTGAACCTAATTTGTGTACCGATGCATTCATAGTGTATCGATGCACACCTAAAGGAAAAAGTAAATTATAGTTCAATGAATTAGTTTAAGTTATTAGCATCGAATTATAAGGTTTAAGCTTTTAATAATCGTCTTGGAAATTATGATTATGTAGATATCGAGCACGAACAAGTTCTGGAACGATCATCAAATTAAGATTTGATCAAAAGAAAGGAAATCATAAAAATGGATTAGAACTTAGTGAGGCCAAGGTAAGTGCATATTAGTTCGTTTATGGTGCTAAATAGAAACAATACTTGCGACAAGTCTACTTCCTATGTTATAATGCATGAATAAATGATTATAAGTATATGAATGACATAAATTGTATGTATGCATGATTATATGTGTTAACATTCTTTTGAATGTAATGATATGAGAAGTATGTGCTATGTGATGTATATATATGAACATATGTGAAACTGAACTATGTGACTGCATGAGAAAGATATGAGCCATATGGCATGATATATGTGAACATGAGAAAACAAAGTATAAGATACGAGCTATGTGATCCTATGAGAATATGAAAAGAAGCTATGTGACTACATGTATATGTGAAAGAAGCTATGAGCTTATATGATATGTGATATGAAAGTGTACATGTGAAATGATATAAGTGAAAATGCCCATGTTATATGATACGAGAGCTATAGGTATAGTTGGCATGCCAAGAGTCGAGGGTCTACGCGGTCCTTCGGGACATACAGTGATCCTTCGGGATATTTCATAGTGGTCCTTTGGGACAAAATTTCATAGCCCCCTAGTGGGACCCCTTACGAGCTGTGGTGACAGTATAGTGCACAACCTCAATAGACTCACATATCTATAGTTCTCACAAGTGTACATGGGCTAATAAGAGATAACATTGAATACAATGTATGATATATATATATATATATATATATATATGTGTGTGTGTGTGTTTTGTGATATGAATTATATGATATGATATATGTGTGTGTTAATGATTATTGTATATGTTATAAGATATATGATATGAACATAATAGATAATATAAACGAGAGAATAGAAATATGAATGGTAATAATATGATAATGATAGGAAAGAAGATAATTATATGCATGTGTGGATTTGATATATGAATGGATATATGTTTGGGTATGATGTGATAGCAGTAATTGTTCATGCATGATTACAAGTTATAGTTTACATTATATATTTATTGCCTCACTAAGTCATAGACTTAGCATGTAAGTGATTTACACGTAGGTTTCAAGAAGAGTTGAAGAGCAATGTGGAACAAGACATGTCAGTTCTCCATATTGAAGGTCATATTAGAAGAGAGGTGAATAATATGTATTTTAATATATAAAGTTCTAGTTGGCATGTATTCAAAAGAATATATTGTATAAGCTCTGAATAGTTTTGTAAACGTTTTGAATAAGTTATATGTTATAAAAGTTTTAAATTACTAACTATTTTATACAAGTAAATGTTTTGAAAAGTCAATGTGACACCTCGGACTCGTATTCGGGTCGAATACGGGTTGGGGGTGTAACAATTTGTTTCTATAATCCTCCTGGAAATTATATAGGAGAAAGACCATACTAGATTCATATTAGATATTTATAGCTGCCTGTAGGATCCGATCTATGTTTTTCTGGGTAATATCCTTAATTTGGATCCAAAATAACACTGGCATTTGTTGTTTTTATATGTTTTTGAATTATATATATATCTGAATATTACTCGGTTGAACAGTTTGATTCCATTTAGAACTCTTCAGGCTTCAAAAATTTCTCAATTCTTATCTCTTTAATCTTCCTTCTTATCTTAAGTAACTGCCTTATCCTTTTGTCATTTTTCCTTGTTTCCACTACGCTGTTATTAGGATAGACGAATCAAATCAATGAAATCATAGATGGAAGAGAGTAAAGACACCAGGGTGAATACTCAGCCTCACTTGAGGAATCTATTAAATCAAATTATGGAGCTTTTAGCGCCATTGAGATCATTAAACGGATTAATATTTTCCCACTGTCTACCTGGTGCTGCAACGCTGGTCACTGGCACCATCATTTGTCCCATAAATTCCAGAAAGATTAAGCTTTGTTTGAAAGAAAACACAAAAGCCAATCCCTTGGTCTTCATTGAACTTCCCCTTGCCTCAACAGAATTCACCAGTTCAATCGACAGCGGTGTTCTCCGCATAGTCCTGGACCCTGTCCCTGATTCAGGTATCACGCAAAGGTGGCTAACGTATTGCAATGGACAAAAGGTAGGCTTTGCCAGAAGGTTGAAAGTTGGGCAGGAGGAGAAATGGGTACTTGAAATGATGCAGATGGTCTCGTCTGGAGCCGGGTTTTTGCCTCAAAACAGTAGTACAGACGCCGGTGGATTCAAGTACTTGAGAGGCCAGTTTGAGCGAATAGTTGGTTCAGATGGTTCAGAGGCTTACCATTTGGTAGATCCTGCATATTGGTTAGGACAAGACTTGAGTGTTTTCTTTCTTAGTAAGTACTAGCGTTTCCTTCTGCTTTGTTTTCTAGTCCATTTGATTGCTCAAAGTATAAGAATTAGTAGTTTATGAAATACACAACTCGAAACAATACTATATGCAAACCAGAATGCACACTAACAACTATGTTACAAATGATGCCACACTGCCATATCTAAATGTATTCCTTTTCATTTCTACTCATTTTACAAGTTAAGATGTAAAATATTCCAAAATGAAAATGCCTGCAAATAGCAGCATCAGGCTCAAGCACCATACCTTGATGCATACACTCGATCATCTTTCTAATTCTTTAGATATAAGGTACCTAAAGGTAAAATTATGAGGAATCCATTCAATGCTTTTGCGTGATTTCCCTTGCTGACATTTCCTGATACTACAACGAAGTGATTCGGGCAATGACTGTTGGATCATTTCCATGAGACCCGACCGACACAAACTCGAATTCTTTGCAAATGACTCTACAATCTTTGGTAACAGAATTTTTTTGTTGCGTGCACGGAACGTAGCCCGGATGTACTCTTCTTTTGCAGTTTCCAGCTCTTGTAATACTCTCTTTGGCGTATAGGCACGTACCTAAAGAAATAACCAAATGTAGGTTGGAAATTAAAATGTTTTCGACTGGTGCTAACTGCTAATAATAAAGCAAAAACACAGATCAAAGAAAATATAGTACCGCCGGATCCGAACGGTTTCCTAAACAGAGTGCAAAGTGTAAAAGGGGTTCTGGATGTTCAATTGCATATGCCTGCTTTTTGTCTCCTGGTTTAAATTTTGCCCTTGAAGAAAGTAATAACCGAAGCCACAACATAAAAGGAGAAAGTTTTATCAAGCACCACCTTAAAACATGATTTAAATCAAGCACATAGTGAATATTAAAACTAGAATTAGATGCCTTCAAGCATCTCATATGAAATATCATCTTGTCACTACAAGGTCTATAACAATCTTAAGTAATTAAAGAATCGAAATTGATGACAAGACAAATTAGGCTTGAGATCTACCTCTCCTGGGCGAGACATACGACATCCAAGAATGGAACTCTGTATTGTATCTGCACTGATGGTGTGACCTCCAATGTTATATGCAGCCTGTATGTGTTCAAGAGTATAAGACAATGCATGCCAATCTCGTTTCATAGTTCAAGAGAAGTGACAATGAGATAGGTTATCCTTACCCTCAACAGTAGAAAAAGTCTCCACTTTGTTCTGTGGAATACCATAAGCCAGAAATGCCTATTATGGAAGAAAGAAAGACGGAATATAATCTATCACATTGCATTGGTGGTCAAAGCTATAACCGCAGTCTTTTCATTGATGAGAAAACTTACATGCATCACCAATGAATTGTGTATGTTAATCCAGAATGCTAGCTTCTCTTCGTGACAGTGAAGACTGACAGTGATGAATACTGGAATCCAATAGTTTCTCTTCTCCAGTTCCATTAGGCTCATCCTCCTCCCACCAATTTTCACGGTTACCAGAGAGAATAGCTGAATTTTCAACTTCGGATTCTTTTATCAGGTCCGGAAACTTCCGAAAATCTAGTTTTTGGTGTATCTACTGGTGTTTTAAACCTTTCATCCCTTTTAGAGGAGGGTGTGATGAAGAAGATAGATTAGGGAAATAGAGAAGAAGAAATCGTAGAGTAAAGAGCAGAAAAGAGATACAGAAATAGGATTTTCATTCAAAAATATGCTTGATTGTCTCTTTGCACAGTACTGTTTTATTTGTTTACAAGGTACCAGCAAATCTAACTAATGCCAGCTGTAGATTCCAAATAACTGTTTGTTATTTTCTCAGCTAAAGGGCCACCAACTGGGCTTGCTGCTGCTCGTGGAATCAGCTCTCCTGATGGTAATTAACTCCTCGTGCTCCTCACGTGATCATTAATCAGGTACTCATTCCCAATTCTCTATCAATCCCTAACCCTTGATTTCATTTCCCTCGCTTCATTCTTTTCTTCTCTCTTCTCTCCCGATCGTGACAATACCCGCCGCTGGAGATGATCCTTGTCCCCAAGGATCGAAGCCTGGAAACTGGCCTCGAAGAACAGTATAATCCTCCCACGTATCATGTGTCTCTCATCAAGGTTCATCCACCGTACCAACAACTGAGTCACAGGTCTGTTTTGGCGATTAATGATTCGTCTTCCCAAAACTGTATATGGTTCGATTCGAAACTGATCATCTGTGTTTATGGCAGGAGGGTCCATAGAGGAAACGACTGAATCTCCAATATGTTTCTTCAAAAGACTGACATGAAAGACATGATGCAACCTCGATGTTTTAGGTAAGCTCAAACGATAGACCACTTCCTCGATTCTCTCTATAATCTTATATGGCCCATAGAATTTTGCTGCTAATTTTAAATTCTTTCTCAGGGCTAGTGTCGTCTGGCGATAAGGTTGCAGCTTCAGGTAAACAGAATCCCCCACTTCAAAAACTCTTTCTGATCTGTGTTTATCTGCTTTTTGTTTCATTCCGTTACTTGCTATCTCAAGTTGTTCTTTAAATAGCCTTCGAATATCTTCTCTGCTACGCAGTAGTTCATAGACAGACTGCACTTTAGTTTTGTGTACCAAACCATAGTAGGTGGTTTGTACCCATAAAGTGCTTGAAAGGGTGTGATCTTTAGGGCAGAATAGTAGGTAGTATTATACCACCATTCTGCATGAGGCAACCATTTAGCCCAGTGCTTTGGTTGAAAAAAACAAGCTCCTTAAATATTGCTCCAAGCATTGGTTAACCCTTTCTGTTTGACCATCAGTCTCTGGATGGTAAGCAGTACTAAATAAGGTTTTAGACCCCAATTGTTTCATTAGTTCTCTCTAAAAAGAGACTAGTGAATGTTTTTTGTCTCTGTCAGAAATGGCTAACTTAGGCTACCCATGAAGCTTGTAGACATTATCCAAATACAGTTTAGCCACATCAGATGCAGAATAAGGGTGTGATAATGCTAAAAAATGGTTGTATTTGGTAAATTTATCAACCAATACCATAATGCAATTCTTTCTCAATGATGTAGGTAAACCTTCTATAAAGTCCATAGTGATTACCTCCCAAGCCTACTGAGGAATAAGTAATGGCTGTAAAAGTCCTGGTTTAGGAACATGCTCTACTTTAGTCTGTTGACATACAGAACAAGACCTGATGTAAGCTGCCACCATAGATTTTAACTTAGTCCAGTAGAAACAAGCTATAATCCTCTGATAAGTAGCCTGAATTCCAGAATGACCTCCACGAGGTGAATCATGTAGGGTTTGAAGAATTTGTAATCTTAGAGCTCCAGCAACACCAATATAAACTCTATCCTTATATCTAAGGATACCTCTAGAGTATTTCCATCTAGAATCTGCATTAGGATTGACAGTTAAGACAGAAATCCATTCAGTAGCTACTGAATCCTCTTTATAGCTTTCCTCAACCTGCTGAACCCAACTAGGAATAATCAAGGTAGTCCCCATTGCAAAACAGTGAGCTTGATCTTCCCATTGTCTAGATAGTGCATCAGCTACTATGTTGGACTTACCTTTTCTATATTAAATAGTATAATCCAAGCCCAATAATTTAGTCAACCCCCTCTTTTTAATAGCAGTAGTCAACTTTTGTTCCAACAGATATTTAAGAGATTCATGATCTGTCTTGATTATAAAAGGAGTGATCTCTAAATAATGCCTCCATTTAGAGACTGCTAGTAGAATAGCCAAGTACTCTCTTTCATATATCGAGAGGGCAGCATGTCTAGGGCTAAGACCCTTGCTAAGGTAAGCAATAGGTCTGACCTCCTGAGTTAAAACTGCCCCAATGCCTCCTGAACTGCCATCTGTTTCCAAATAAAACTGCTTACCAAAATCTGGTAAAGCTAGAACTGGAGCAGTACACATGGCCTGTTTCAAGTCTTCAAAAGCATGTAAAGCTTCACTGCTCCAAGTAAAACTATATTTCTTAAGCATTTGTGTCAATGGCTTACTAATTGTTCCATAATCCTTTATAAATCGCCTGTAATATCCTGTCAATCCCAAAAAGCCATGCAAAGATTTTAAAGATTTAGGAATAGGCCAATTCCTCATAGATTCCACCTTAGTAGGATCAGTTGAAACTCCAGCAGCTGATATAATATGACCCAAATAATCTACCTGAGTTTGTCCAAAGAAACATTTGGACAACTTGGCAAATAACTGGTTAGTGTGCAATATCTCTAAAACCAGTTCCAAATGATTAATATGATCCTTCATAGAGGTGACTAGGATATCATCAAAAAATACCAAAACAAATTTTCTAAGAAATGAACTAAACAAGTTATTCATTAGAGCTTGAAATGTAGCAGGGGATTTAGTAAGCCCAAAAGGCATTACCTTGAATTCATAATGACCCTGATGAGTTCTGAATGTTATTTTGTAAATATCCTCAGCCTTAATTCTGATTTGCCAATAACCAGACCTGAGATCAATTTTTGAAAAGTAAACTGCTCCATGTAGTTCATCTAAGAGGTCCTCCACAACAGGAATAGGAAACTTGTCTTTCACAATCTTACTATTTAGTTTTCGGTAATCAACACAAAATCTCCAAGTCCTATCCTTTTTCTTTATAAGAAGACAAGGAGAAGAAAAAGGACTTTTGCTAGGATGAATAATAGAAGAGGAGAGCATGGTAGCTATCTGTTTTTCCACTTCCTCCTTCTGATTATGTGGAAATCTGTAAGATCTCAAATTTATAAGAGCAAACTCAGGTTTTAAAGGAATGGCATGATCATGATTCCTTGTAGGTGGTAGATCTGTAGGTTCAGCAAACACATACTGATATTTATTCAAGAGAGGTTGTAGAGCTTCAGGAATAGTCTTTGAATCTTCAAACATAGATAACAACACCACATGGCCCAAAATAGCATAATCAGAGGCTGTCATTTTTAGCAGGGTAGCCCCTGAAATTTGTTGCAAAAAATTTGAGGGTTGTTGGCCATGTATAATAATATTTTCCTCTTGATGAAAAAAACTCAGAGTCAATTTGTTAAACTCCATCAAAATTGGACTGAATAACTTCATCCAATCCACCCCTAACACCATATCACTGCCCCCCAATTTTAGGAGTCTAAAGTCATGAACAAAAGAATGACCTTGCATCTTCCATTCCACCTTATTACACCTTGCTGAACTAAAAAGTTATTGTCCATTAGCCACTATAATAGCCAAAGGATAAGGTGTATTCACTAAAATACCAGCATCATCCCACTGAGGAGTTAGGAAACTGTGGGTACTCCCATTGTCAATCAGAATATTCAATGGTCTCCCTTGAATAGTGCCTTGAATCCTTAATGTATTATGGACAATACAACCTGTGATGGCATTCATTGATATCTCTAAGTTCTCCTCCTCCTGTAGATTTTGCTGTTCCAAATCAGTAGGTAAATTATCTGAAGGTATAACAGTGTCATCCTCAATCATCATATTCAACTGTTTTACCTTACACTGATGGCCTGGAATAAATTTTTCACCACACTTAAAACATAAATTGTTTTGTCTTCTGTAGTCTACCAGGTTCTGTCTTTGTGGATTATTGGATACATTCTTTTGTGGTAATGGCAGCTGGTTAGGCTTAGAAGCAAGTAGAGGGTTTGAATAAATTGGATTTTTTACAAAAGGTCTGAATCTTTTGCTCTCAAAATCAACAGATAGCTCATATAATTTAGCTTGCCTGCTTGCCTCAGACAATGTTTTAGGGTCTAGAACTTTGACTCTATATTTAATGTCATCCCTTAATCTACTAATAAACAAAGAGACAAAAAATTCCTCACCTAAAGTAGGATTCTGTAAGAGCATGTAAGGCTGTAACTCTTAAAATCTGTCTTGATATTCCTCTACCGACCCTTTCTGGACTAATTTTGTAAACTCCTCCACTATATCCACAAAGGCTTTATCACAGAACCTATGACATAAATCTTCCTCAAACTCATGCCAGGTCACATGATGTTTTTGCGTAATATAACCATCAAACCAAATCTCTGCTTTACCAGTTAAATACATTGTAGCTACTTCCACTCTTTGCTCCTCAGCAATACTACATAATGAAAAATATTTTAAGCATTTCTGTAGCCAACATCTTGGATTACTTCCATCAAAAAAATGTAGCTCAATTTTTGGTCTATGTAGCATAATCCCAGACATACTAGAAGACCCCCTGTACCTCTTTTATCCACTTCTAAAGCCATTAACTGATTTCTAGCAGCACTGTTCTCCCCTATTTTGTTATCATTTTTGAAGCTAGCTAGATGAACAGGCAAATCATTCGGTTTAGACTTTAGAATACCATGTTCATCCTGTTTATAAGTAAACCGAGTCTTATCATTAATTACTATCACTTGAACAGGTTGTTTGTTACTCATATTAAATGAGTCAGGGGTCTGTACCTGATCTTCAATAGACTGGTCTTGGTCCTCCTTCCTACCAGTCAGAATCTTTAAAATTTCCTCAACATAACCATGGTTCGTAGCCATCCTAGACTCCAATGCAGAAATCCTGTTGTCCTGATTCTCCCACCATTTAGGAGGATTAGACTCATCTTGTCCTTGTTTCACCAGTGTTGTCAATTCCTCCATTTGTTTCTGCAACCCAGCTAAATCTTCTGCCATGTTCTGATTTTTCTTGGGCATGCCACCAAACTTGCCAGAAACCGAGGTTCGCGATACCAATTTGTGATGAAGAAGATAGATTAGGGGAATAGAGAAGAAGAAATCGTAGAGTAAAGAGCATAATAGATACATAAATAGGATTTTTCATTCAAAATATGCTTGATTGTCTCTTTACACAGTACTGTTTTATTTGTTTACAAGGTACCAGTAAATCTAACTAATGCCAGCTGTAGATTCCAAATAACCGTTTGTTATTTTCTCAGCTAAAGGGCCACCAACTGGGCTTGCTGCTGCTCATGGACTCAGCTCTCCTGATGGTAATTAACTCCTCGTGCTCCTCACGTGATCATTAATCAGGTACTCATTCCCAATTCTCTATCAATCCATAACCCTTGATTTCATTTCCCCCAATTTCCTCTTCGCTTCCTTCTTTTCTTCTATCTTCTCTCCCGATCGTGACAGAGGGTAAAGAAGACACTTGTTGCTCAAATGCTTTCCTATACAAGGAGAGAAGGTACCATTCCAAATATACAACTTCCAACTCCAATACAGCAATTTCCTTTACTAACTCCATACTAGGCTGCAGAAAAGCACTGTCAACTTTCAAGAGGCAGACATGAAGAATAAACTCCTATTTCCTTACAACTAAAGGAGCTACCTTTGATATCGGCACCGCTGGATCATAACGGGAGGAAGTTCTATAACCCAATGCTATTTCTAATGCCCGACGAACCTCAAATCAATACTGCAACCTTTTCTCGAGCTGTGAAATCTGCACAAAACTGTTTTAGGAAGAAAAATAAGAATCACATTAGCAATACTTTGTAACTTTTTGAGCAGTATCTTGGGTCATTGAAGACCTCACAAAATAGAATTCAAGCCAATGTGGTATCCAAATATGACTAGAATGATAAAAAATAGGTTAAAGTTTCACACCTCTTGTTTCAGAGAGCTTTGGACCTCAGCGCTGGCAGTGGGAGACTGCTGCTTCTTGATTTTGACTCATTTTGACAGAGTCCTTCAAATGCCTCATATCCTGCTATCAGAAATATTTAAAAATCAGAACCTTGTCCAATGGAAAATGTTCTCAGGGAGCCATATTAATTTAGGAAGAGAATTCTGTTATCATTCTCAAATTGCAAGAGGCATTACATTTACCTAAACAAAGCCTTGTATCCTAGTTTCTCAGGCATAAATGAAATAAAATCAGCTTCTATTCAGACTGGTTTTTCATCAATAATCCGATAACACGATTCCCACTTTAAACCATCACTTCTTACATGCTATCATACGTAACAATATGCACGTAAAGCAACAAAGAAAAAGGAAGAAACGTGGTAAAGGGGAGGGCAAAGGATATCTTTAATAAGTTATGTGACTGACACTGCAATAGGCCTTTATATTGGATGCAAGAGAAAAATAATCTTTAGTCTAAGAAACATCAAGATAACATAGTCATTATGCTCCAAATTCTCTAACCATGGAAAAATAATAGCTTCCAAATTACTACCAGACCTAAAAGGAAAAAGAGAATGAACTACCAGGTCTATACAACTTGGTGCTTCAAGAGAACTACTCAAGCCATCTTCCTCAACTCTTCTCTCACCAGGAAAGCTGTCATGGGACAAAATTAGCCAAGAATCAATAGATAAAATTTGTAAAAGGTAAGTTTTGAAGAATGTCAATGCAAATTTGCAATTGGTAGCCTCTCATTGGTGATTGCCAAAACTCAAGCTAAAAGATAACTTGTGTCACATATTTCTATAAGCAAGAAAACCATGGGTGTAATTCCTCACCCTTTACCAGTGGTCCATTTAGCTATCTTTCCCGAAAACAATCTCAAAAAGATATGAAGAGTGAAGAAGTTAAAAAAGAAAAAAAAAGAAAGAATAACTAACTGGTAACAAATCTTATGCAAATAAAAGAAAGTTTTATGTGAAGCCAAATTTCAAGAAGATCCATAAACTTTCAAAACTTCTTTTAATAAACCACGGACCACAAAAGCATTAATGACTATGACCAACCAAATCTTGGAGAAGGGACATGGAGCCAACTCATAGAGAATAGGCAAATGCCTCTTCAGGTCGAGTTTTTCATTTCAGTTTGTAAGTGTAAAACAAATAATCGAGATCAATATCGAATAAGATATGAACAAGAGAGAGATTGAAAGTAGTTCGGCCTTCTCTATGGATGAGAAGGATAATAATTCAAACATAGAGATCACGGAGGTACAATTACTTAAGTAACCACCAGTAAATGCTCAGAGTTCTTAAGTAAACACCATCTCAAAATTCCTTCCGGTAAGAGAAAATCTTGACATTGAAGTACAACAATGGTGATTGCAAAGTAAGAAAGGATTTTGACGAGTCACCTCTGCGAACGCTTGTGCCTTGATGATGTCCCTCTCGATCCCAACATTATACATTTTCCACTGCCTTGAAATCCCATCACTGATAAATTATTATCACATAATAAGTATTTATAACTGAAATAACAAATATTGATGAAACAAGAGATAGAAACTGAAATAACGTAGGCCTTTACCAATTAAGCTCTAAAAGAAAAAAGAACAAGGGAACACCAGAAGGGTTCTGAGGAAGATGAACTACGTACACAATTGTGAAATGAGAGACGCCAAAAGGGTTCGAAGAGATCGGTGATTACACTCCAAAACTTGTTTTCTTGCATTTTCAAGAGTAGTAGGACTTCAGGCTCTATCCACAAAGCATAAAGTGGTCATCTTTTGGAGCTAAAAACAGCCAGAAAGTCAGCAGATGACGGAAAATGCTTTGGCATAAGAACCCAAAAATACAGGTACGAAAAGATGAAACCTTTTGGCATTTGACCAGTGATTTTCTCTCTTTTCTGAGGTACTCTAAGTTCACTCACTCTATAAAACAGTTACCTTTTGCAATAAGGAGAAGAATATCGCTTTCCTTTTATCCATTAAAAGATGTAAACCAGCCCGTGCGCTGTAAAGGAAGAAGAAACTTGGCATAGGAGCATCAGCATTGTTTTTGCGACTACACCCCTCAATGTCAATTGTCAAATGTCCAAAAGTGGACAGTTTTCTTCACTCAACCTGAGTTCTAAAGAAGACAGATGAGAGAAAGATAAATAGTGATCCTTGCCTATGACCCTTTTTACACAAGCATTTATTTGTTAATGCCTCAGTTTCCACATTCTCTTCTCTTTTTGGAAAACAAGTGGGAGTTGGTGACTGTCAGCTGTCACCCTGTCTCAACCAGCTTCTACTATAATACATATATTGTGTATAATATTTGTCTCGGTTTACCTGTTCATTTTCCTCCAATAATTTGCCTCTCATTGTTTATGCAATGCTTATGGTTGTTGCAGTACAATTGGCAAATTAAGCAACTGAATTTAATTGTCAAAATCATCAATATGATGGTTAGTTCGAGTAATGGTTAGAATGTTTCAACTAAAAGGTCACAGATTGGCCTAATCCGCTTGGAAACGCGGGTATTTGAGTTGGGTTTTCAACTAATCTCCAACAATAATGCTCCGGAAAATAACTTATGGCATCAGACGAATTTTCATTTAATTATCTCATCAAAACATTATTCGATATGATAGATTTGTTGGTCAATATTCGATTAAAAAAATCAAAGATTCTTAATGTTATCATGGTTATTGAAGAAGAGTTGCCGACGAGAGTATTTTAAGTATTTACTTTGAAGTTAAAAATTAAAACGTATTTACGAAAAATTAAACTGTAAAATATTTTATAAAAAAATATAAGACAAATTCTGTTGATTAATAAAATAACTTATATTGATCCATCTATTGTATAGTTACTTAACAAAAAAAATACAAATAAAGCATTTTACATCAATCTATTTAAGTCTGATCTTTTAATCAATATTATCCTCACATTTTATGAAATCTAATTCAATATTGTTTTAATTGGATGTATCTGGGTTTTATAGATAATTTTATTCATGGGCCTGGCGTTTGAGACCCCAAATATTTTCTGTACCAGGCCATCAATACCTATTCAGCTAAAACTCCCATATCGCTCGCGTACATTGTTTCCTGGTAGTTTAAGTCTAGAAATAAACGAATCTTAGATTGTCCCTTCGAGAACATCCGATAAAATTGGAATGATACAGAGAAGATTAGCATGGCCCCTATAGGTTTGGTCTTGACATTTTAAAGACCCTAGGTAAATAAAATAAGAGATAAGGGCCATTAAAAAAATAATTTAAAATTCAAGAATAAATTTCGATAAACGCCAAATAAATTTTTTCCTTAAAAATTATACGAGTAGATTCTATTAAATTAACCAACATTATTTTACCAAATATATAAAGAGACATCACAATTTTTCACTCAATTTACTCCTATTATATCTTCAATCATCTCTTAGAATCGTTTCTCTCAATCGAAAATTGACGCATCTCACCTACAAAACAACATACACAAATTCTCATAAGAAACGGTTTATTATAGCATTTTGAGATGCAAAATCATTGATAATAACATCAACATAAATGTTTCCTATCATCTCCTTCTCAATAGCTAATGTTGCTAAACCATTCAACCTTTCTTGTGACATTGATGACCTCAAGTACGTTTTTATTAATTTAAGCTTTGAGAAACTTCTTTCGGCTGAAGCTACGGTCACAGGCACAGTTAATAAAATCCTATAAGCAATTGAAGCATTCGGACAACAATCTGCAGATTTGACAAACTTAAGAATTTCAGTGGCAGATAACAATTCTGTTGGCAAAGTTATTTGTAAGACTTTCAATTCAGAGAAAATATCATCTAAGTCAACATCTGATGAATTGACATGAGAAGAGGTAGAATGAAAATGAGCACAATATTCTTTCAACTCATTATCATCTAATGACTTTAACTTATTTGAATCATATAAAAATCCAAAAATACTTTCAAATGTCTTCAATTGCTCAAATCTATTCTTCAAAGAAGTAATTGACATATCTACCACAACCAAAAAATAATTGACCCTAAATGACTCTTCAGGTGATTCAACTTCGTTATCCTCATTATTCTCTCTAAAAAAGTTCTTCCTAATCACACGACGTTTTGTGGGAAAGATATGCTCCACATCCATTTCAAGTGCAAGACTTTTAACTACATTCATACTACTTGTAAAACCTTCATCTCTATATTTTTCAAAGTAGAACATCACACCTTCTAATTGTCTTATGGTAGTATCAATGCACATAGACTTAGATTGTAATTTCTTGCTTACCATATTAACAGCAAATAAAATTTCATACCAAATCACAACACCAAGCAAACTCAAAACTTGAGAGTGCTTTCACCAAACTTTCAGCTTCACTTTTTGACTTTGCATCATTTTCACAAGATTCATATGATTCACACAAAGGCAATCTTATTTGGGGACATTGAAATCTAATAGCTTTGACACTTTTAATTTGACTCTCCCATCGAGTATTTGATAAATCTTTCACAGTTAATCCAGGAACATTATCAAGTAAAATTTTTCATCTCTTTGTAGAACCCGAAAACAATGCATATATGCGTTGAACAACTCCAAAAAAAATAGCTTTAACACAAGAATGTGCCATATCAACAAGAGTGAGATTTAGACTATGACAAGCACAAGGCATGTATAATGCTTTTGGATTAATTTTAAAAAAATCTTTTTTGAACACCTTGGT
The DNA here is from genome assembly GCF_006381635.1 of Hibiscus syriacus. Taxonomy (NCBI): domain Eukaryota; kingdom Viridiplantae; phylum Streptophyta; class Magnoliopsida; order Malvales; family Malvaceae; genus Hibiscus; species Hibiscus syriacus. Next base: position 6,191,404 of record NW_024063533.1, on the reverse strand, counting down.
GCCTTCCTTTCATATTAGAACCGTTATCATAACCTTGTTCCCTCACATCATCAACATTAAGATCAATATACTTCAAAACATTTTGTAGTTCATTAAAGAGTCCTAATCCAGATGTATCATCCACTTTTAGAAACTCCAAAAAGAACTCCTCAATTTTAACTTTGTTATTTAATATATTAACACATGGAACTATGAGGGTCATTTGTTCTTGATGGCTCACATCAGGCGTACAATCAAGAATTATGGAAAAGTATTTAGCCTCTTTAATGATCTTAATGATAGAATTTCTCACACTTTGAGACAAAAGGGAAATGAACTCATTTTGAATTTTATGTCCAAGATAATGATAATGAATTTCACGATCATGAATGCGTCTAACATGATCTTGCATAATCACATCAAACTGTGCAATCATTTCAATAAATCCCAGAAAATTACCATTGTTATCTTGATATAGTTTTTCATTGGATCCTCGAAATGCAAGATTATGTTTAGCAAGACATTTCACAACTGAAAATATTCTTTGTAACACTTGTCTCCGACGCTCTTTCTCTTTCATAATCTCTTCTTGCAAATTTTTATCGATTGTTTGATTTTTATCCAATCTTACTCTCAATTCATTCCAAGTATTCATATTAGTCATATGTTCAACACTATTTTCATGTTGTTTAAGCCTTTGGTTAATATGTTTCTAATCACTTAAGCCATCATTTGCTAACAAACTTACATTACTAATCGATTTAAACAACTTGCAACAAAAACAATATATTTTGTCAACATTTTTGAAATAAACTAACCATTTTCTATCACTAGTCTCACCATTGCTCAACTTTCTAGAATAACATGCATATGAGAAATGTCTATAATATTTATCAACAAGAAATTCAAGATCCATTTCTCTTATGGGCCCTTTTTCAACTAATATATCTCTCGCATTATTGTCAAGATACTCCTAATTTATAGGATCATATATATTCAAATGAGGAAGTGTTTCTTCACCAATGCCTAAATTTTCAGCATTTTCATCAATTGGCACGTCATTAAAGTCAATTGGATCATTCACATTTTCAGAATTTCCAGGATTTTCAGTATGTAAATTTTCAGTTGATTGATTCAAAGTTTCATGAGAATCAACCTTTTCAAACAAAAATTTATCAAGCGCACTTTTTTGTGACTTATTTAACTCCTCATCTCGCTTCCTTTTTTTCTTTTTTTACTTTCAGACAAATTTTTTTAGGCAACATCTTATCAAAGAGTAAAAAACAAACCAATTCTAATAAATAAGTATAAGAAAAGAACAATTGCACCTGAATTCTTCAATTAGAATTGTAATTCATTGGAGTAAGATAAAATCTCAAATTCCCAATTTGATAATTGACGCTGTTAACATAAATATTAATAGTTATAACATGAACATCAAAAAACAGCAAGCAAACAGAGCCTTAACAAATTGTATCAATCATCCTTTTAAAACATTTAAGTTATAACAAAATTTTACTACACATAAGACAAATCATAATTTAAAACCAGAAATATATGTCAAAACTTTACTACACACAAGAAAAAACATAATTTATTTCTTTTTCCTCTCCATTCAAGAGAAATTATAGAATACCAAAAATTTTTCTTTAATTTCTTGAAGCAACACACAAACCAGAGAATCAATACAAGTCTTTATCCATTCGTTTTTTATTTCGAATACAACAAGAATAAAAACAAAAATTTATAAAGCAAAATAGAGTCAAACAGAAAAGGGAAAGCGTTACTTGTGAGTCATCGGAGCTTCCCAATTCCCATCGAAGTCGGGTTCGTCGGAGCAAACACAAACCAAAGTTGTGGTCTCGGTTTAAGGGCGTTTTGGCCTTATTTATGCGATTTTCAGTTTTGATTTGGATTAAGGTAAATAGATCGGAGTGTTTAGGATGTTTTAGACTATGAGTTGCAGAGATAAATATGGAAAACCAAAAAGGTAGCATTTATAAATTATAATTCAGTTGTAAGGAAAAATGTTATGTACAGTGGTTTGGTCCCGATTTCCAGAGAAAACTGACAATAACCATTTCAAATTGAAATGGGATTTTGGCATGATTATTAAGCAAACAGGAACAAATATGTAAGCTTTATGGGATTCCATCAAAACATAGCTAACAGAAAAGAGATGGATGAAAAATCAAACCACAAATTGATTTATATATATATATACACTATAGACCGTTTTACATATCTTTTACTTTTCTAATAGTTAAATTATAATTATTTTTAAAAATGGGCCCCTGTCCCATCAAAACATAGCTGACAAACAAGAGATGGATGAAAAGTCAAACCATAAATTGATTTTTATATATATACACTATGAACCGTTTTACATATCTTCTATTTTCTAATAGTTAAATTATTATCATTTTTAAAAATAGGCCCCTATAAAATCTGAGGCGTACGCAATCGCCCTCCGCGCTTGGGCTCAGGGTCGGCCCTAGGCCCCTGCATAAGGTTTGACACGTACAAATCGAGAAATGATTTAAATTTTTTAAAAAAAATATTTCCCTGTCGATTCTTCAGCCTTCAGCGAAGACTAATGGGGTAAATTTATGCTTCGATGGCTTCCCTTCCTTTGATTTTCTTTTTCCTTCCTTCACCTTTTTTCTTCTGTTTTATTTTAGTTTATGGGCCCATTAATGTTCCATTGTAGCGTTTCAGGTTGCCAAGTATTGTTAGGAATTTGTTAAAAATAACCTACTTTGCTTCACTGCATATTCTTTCTTGGCATAATGCAAACAAATACCTCTAACGTTTGACCATATATGCAATTCTATCCAAATCATTTTTTTTTAGCATTTGATCTCCCCACGTTTTATTTTGGGTCAAAAAGCATCCTCGTTGGATGAAAATCGTTAGTCAACTGACGGTCAACGGCTCCAGCTGACTAAGCAAGCACAGGTGGACAACGATGATGATGTGGTCTGTCCACGTCACTAATATATACTGACGTGGAATTGACACGTCAGCAAATTTTTTTGTTTTAAAAAAATTCAATTAGAATTTTACACTAATAAGAGAGTAACACGTGTCACTCTCCTATTGGTGCGTATTGGCAAGAATAAATTAAAGGCTGCTACTTGCATGAAAGGGGATTCGAACCTGGGGCAAAAACATGATATTGGATTGCCCTTGCCACCAGGCCAAGCATGCTATTTAGTTATGTAATGAAACAAAAGCTTATTTAACCCATATTAAATCTTCAGTTTAATTAAAGCAAATGAAACACGTTTCAAATATCTCAGAGGATCTTCAAACTGATTTTCCCCCTAAACCCAAGTATCTCCAAATTTAAATCGATATAAAACCCTAATTTCATATCCCCTTTCAATTCCATCTCCATCAAATTCGAAAAGAACAAATTCTGAATCTTTTCCCCTTTCAATCTCTCCATTTCAAATGCAATAGAAGGTGAGTTTAGTTTTTAAAGAAAAACCTCGAATATTTGGGTTTGTTTAGGATTAATGGGTTTGGTTAAATGTTTTGGTTTATGCCTTTGTATCTAATCATTTGTTAAATATTTGGGTTTTCTAACTTGTGGGTTGTTAATAATCGTACAAATTGATGTGAAAATCTGTTATGGTTATTTTTTTCGAATTGGGTTTTGTTTGGGTTTTGCACGAAAGGGTATATATTTGGGTTTGTGCATTTATTATTTGAGTTTCCAATAATGAATCGAAGGTGAAAATCATAATTTTGATGCATATATCATCGGTGGGGATTGCACTTTGTAGGGTATATGAGTGGTGAGGACTGCATGTTTGGATTTTTTTATTGGGAAAGTGGTCCTCCATGTTAATGCATCCATTGTTTGTTTTTTATTGTGAAATGGAAGGCAAACCAACTATCTTTCTTGGGTTTGGTTTTTTCAGATGATGATGATTTCTGGGTTTTTGTTTGATTTAGTGTTGTTTCATAGTTTTATGATAGATCAGTTCTTTTATACAATTAGTTTTATATACTAGTGTTTTTTGGTATTTAAATATATAGATTCTCGTTCGAGCTTGTTTGCTTAATAGTTTTGGAAAATTGAAGACCCGATTTTGCATTTAGTAAAGCAGTTCGAAATATGTATTATGTTTGTCATTTTCCCCCTTTGTGTGTGTGTTGAGGAATGCTTCGACTTGAACAGACATTTCCCGATGAAGTTCTTGATCTGGATAGTTCAGTGCCAACTCTTGATTTAACTATCAATAAATTAGGTATGACCTTTCTCAACTTTAATTTTTAATAATTACACTTTTAAACGACTTAGTGAATCCTTAGTTTTCCCCTTTATCTTTTCATTCCATGCAGTTGAAATTCCTGTGGATATGCAGCGTTTCGTAAGAAATATGCAAGTTCTGTTTGCAATAATTATAGCTTCTTTTGACTCGTAAATGTTGAATAATGTTGTTCTGATGTAAAGACTTCCTTATTTTTTGCCACTGTTTGCACATTCATAAGTTTTTGGGACACTAAATGTGTTGTTATGTTTGGAAAATGCATTTGATTAAAATATTTTATCGAGCATTTGTATGTCCTTGTTAGCATATTGACTTTTTGTGATGGATGAAGTGATTTAACATGGGAAATAATCTTTTGTTTCATCACATAACAGATTAGCATGCTTGGCTTGATGGCAAGGGCAATCCAATATCACGCTTTTGCCCCATGTTCAAATCCCCTTTTACGCAAGTAGTAGCCGTTAATTTATTCTTGCCAATAGGAGAGTGACACATGTCACTCTTTTATTGGTGCAAAATTCTAATTGAAATTATTTTTTTAAACAAAAAATTTTTGCTGACGTGTCAATTCCACGTTAGCATATATTAGTGACGTGGACACGCCACATCATCATCGTTGCCCACATGTGCTTGCTTAGTCAACTGGAGCCATTGACTGTCAGTTGACCAACGATTTTCATCAAATGAGGATGCTTTTTGACCCAAAATGAAACGTGGGGAGGTCAAATGCTCAAAAAAAAATGATTTGGGTAGAATTGCATATATGGTCAAACGTTAGGGGTATTTGTTTGCGTTATGCCTTCTTTCTTTCCTTTTCTTTTTTTGAAACTAAACCGACATTACCTTTTCATGTTTTTAATTGAAACATCCTCCCCTTTTCAAGAATATAGATTAGAGTAATAAAAATCTGTATTTGATTGCATTTGTATCGTGGCTTTTATGATAATGATTATAAAAAGTGCAATTTATAATTCTTGTTTTCTAATACATAAAATTTCAATTTTAATAAGCTTGGAAAGGACATGACTTTATGCTGCTATAGAGGAAAAACTGAATTTGTTTATCACTCTTGTTTATAGTTGCTTAAATTTTTATGTCATTTGAGAAAAAAATAGAGCTAGAGTAATGTCCAGAATTAGCTGACTTTATCAGTAGGACTCTCTGGCGCAAGTTTGTATGTGGCATTCCCCCAATCTGGAAATGTTCACTTATTGCTCTACTTTGCTTTCCTTCATCTTTGTTGTCCTGTAACACTGATAACCAGTATTGAGAATTGCTTCTAGCACCTTGCTATAGATTGTTTTCCTTTTATCCGTATTTGGGTTGAGTTCTGTAATGATTCTTGTTGCCCCTTGATGAACAATTTTGTTTGAGAATCCATAATCGGTTTCTCATTGCAATTCCAGCTAGTTGTCATACCTTAATTTCTGTGAGCTACTTGGTTAGAAATGTTACACGAAAAAACTTCCAAATGAAGGTACCAGTTATATGGTGTATTTTTTATATTTTCTTAGTAAGCATGTGAGAATATATCGAAGTAAGATAATGGTTTTCATATTATATTTGAGGTTATGAGATCGCCATTATGGTTCTGTTGGGTTTTGTCGTTTGGATTTAAGATAACATCCTTCGGATTTTTACTTGGAAGTGACTTGTGTTCAAGAATTAAATCCAAAGTGTTTGATGTTTCAAATTATCAGAGTGTTTAAATTCTTGTGGTGATTGAATGGCTTTGTTTGGTTTGTGGTGATTCAAATTAGTCAGGATTTCATTGGAGTTGAATGGTTTGTGTTGCTTGCTTATACTGTTTTCAAATCACGTAGGTATCTACCGTTATTTTCTGGAAAACTCTTTCTAAACGGTTAATAATAAACATTTCTTTTGTTCTTTCATTTTCTTGCCATATAATGGATTCTTTTATATTTGTCTTCTAGAGACTAGAGGTGTGCATTATTTAATCTGGTTGGCATTCTTGCTGCTTTCTTTAATTCTGGCTTATATGTTGCGATTAAGCCTTCTTGAAACTGTGCAGGAGAGTTACATTGTCTGCAAATGCAATCACATGTGCATCTGCAACATAGCATGTCCAAATAGGGTATTACAAAAGGGAGTACGAATGAAGTTAAAAGTTTTCAAAACAAAGAATAAGGTAGTAGTTTCAAATTCTGGTTGTATTTTAGAGTTTTATCCTTTGACGTTGCTTCATGTCTTACCAGGTTTTACTTCCTGATTTATGAGGATCTGTTTTCGCCCTATGCTCGCTTCTTCTTCCTTCTTTTTAATGTTTTACATTTTATGTTCAATGTTGAGTAGGATATATGATTAGTTCCAGGTATGATACAGACGGTTGCAATTATACATATAACATTGATTCTCATGGTAATGATATGAGCCGGTTGATTAAGGGACAAGTCCAATATGTTATTAATGCAACCAAATATGGGAATGTTTCTCGGTTCATCAATCATAGGTGAGGATACACTTGCTATGAATCAAGTACTGAAGATGCTTTCTCATACGATCTTGATTCTGACCTTTCCAATTTGTTGCCTGCCTATAATACTTGTGAATTTGAGGATTCTGATATTTTAAATATATATTAACCATTTTCTCATACCCTTTAAGCATATATGACCTTTAGGAGGAACTAGTTGTCTCAATGCTGTAGTTCAAGTTCAAGTTTCCTACTTTTAAATTACTGAATTTTTAGTGATTCACTCTTGAAAACTTCTTCGTCTTCTTTTTAATTCTCTCCAGTTGCTCGCCGAATCTTGTGAATCATCACGTTCTTGTGGAGGGCACGAATTGTCACAGTGCTCACATTGGTCTCTAATGCCAGTCAAGATGTAAGTGCGTCTTGTTCTGAATCACGTCTGTGAACTCCATGATGATTGGCGGTTCAAAATGCTTTGCGAAAAAGTGGTTACGACGATTGAGTTAAAATCGGGTGAGCTTATCCAAATAAAATAAGAGTTTAATTTTGCACAGGTGAAAGTTTTGAATAGGTATCACTTGACATTTTTCTTATACCAAGGTTATTAGGCAATCGATCAATGCTGGTCTCTATTTACTATTCAAAAAAGAAAAAAATTATATAGGAATTTCATTGTTTTCTGAATGTATTGAATCCTACCACTTTCACTTTCTGATTTTGCAGATAACTCTTGGTGAAGAGCTGACTACTGATTATTGAAATGAACAGCTTCCTGGAGAAGGATATCGATGTCAATTTGGAGCTTCTGCATGTCGAGGTCACCTATGAGCACTATGGGGTCTCAATGGCATCCAAGCTTTTGCTTTTCTAGTTTCCAAATGAGGGATACTAACTCTTGGTGAAGAGCTGACTACTGATTATTATATATTTAATAATGAATAATATTATTTATATATTTAAATAATATTTTAATAAAATATTTAAAATATACTAATTAATATTTTTAAAATATAATATAACACTATTACTTTAATAAATAATTTATAATATTTATAATATTTTTATTTCACTAAAATATACAAAAATTAATATTTTTATTAATAAAATTATAAAAAATACTATTTAATAATAAATAAATTATTTTTAATAATAAAAAAGTTTTATGATAAATAATATTATTTATTGTATTTAATATTTGTAATAAATAATTTTTAAAAAACTCTTCAACTAGTGGAAAAAAAAAGTTTAAATAACATCTTCCAAACATCATAAAACGTTTCCAGATGTTTTTCAGAAAAATGTAATTCATTTTACGGAAAATATTTTTCGAAAAACGTTTTCTAGAAATGTAATTTATTTTCCAGAATTCAAATTCTAATAATTCATTTTCCAGTAATTCAAATTTCAGTAATTCATTTTACGAAAAACCAATTACAGTCAAAGAAACAGACCCTAAAACTTCTAAGAAGAAAAAAAAACTCGTTTTCACTAATGAGGTGGGTTTGTGGATTCAAAATCACTTGAATGCTCTTACATGCTTTAATTTTCCTGCATGGTTTCTATTATCACATATTGCTTCCAGAACATCAAATAAACCAAAACATTCCTACCGGAAATTGACCCTGCTTGGTAAATTGTTGCACTCATCTGTTGTTTCAGTGAAAGCGCTTTTGAAACCGAAAGGGTATTTTTCTTCCTTTTAGCAGCTTTAGATAATCATTTTAACTGATGGGATATCATATCCGAAAGAAATTCATTTTCACTCTCCCATTAAAAGACTAAACAAATTGTTAGATTCATGATAAATTGGGCAACTTCGAGGGCTACATTATTGCGAAAATACGATAGGAGAGAATATGATAAATTAGGTCTAATATAGGGGCAAAAATTACCCTTTTTCCTTGATTTAAACCACCCCAAAGGTGGTGGAGACCATGTAGAATTATGATTACTAACTAAAGGGCGATGCCGTAGTAAAGAATTTATAGTCGATTGGGAGAGGACAACTTCTTGATGTATGCGACAACTCTGCTTAAAATACTCTCGCTAGCAACAAAATCTTTATCAAAAACTAAATTGTTTCCCCTAGTCCTAATGTTCCAAATCACTAACCTGAAGAGAAGGTCACAGTCTTCAACTACGAAAGAAAAGTAGCTTGTATTACTAAGATTGCATTCTATCCATGGCACAAAGTCCAGTTGAAAAAACTCTTCAAGTCGAACTGGTCTGATTATGGCAGCCCAGGTTACTCTCACAGTGAAACAGTCCAAAAAGATGTGAGATGTAGATTCTAGTACAACTTCACATATTGCACAAGTAGCATCCGAAGAAATATGTCTCCGATCCCTCTTTTCATTGGACAATAAACACCCTTTACACATGATCCACAACAATGTCTTGACCCTATGGAGTCCCTTATACTTTGTGATCAAATCCCAAATCTTAGTATTCAAATTTGTACCTTAATTAGAATTCACAACAGCTCACTGTTTGTAAGCACTCTTGGTTGTAGATCTTCTGTTACTCTCCCATTTCCAATCAGGCTTGTTATTACCACCCGTCGTGAAGGGAGGACGAATAGGCTCAAGACAGGCAAAACCGAAGTTGGGAGAACCTCACTTAAAATTTCCCACTTCCAATCCCCACACAATCAACCATAGAAGCAATCGTCGCTATTTGAGGAATATCATGTCCCTGGAAAGAGAAAACGTCTCGCAGAGGTCCTAAATCTCCCAACCAGCAATCATTCTAGAAATCAACCTTTGACCCGTCACCCAAATTCCACACAATACCATTTTAACGATTTTCCAAATTAAACCAATCCAATTCCAAAGTCTAAAACATCTTGTCCTTGTAACGAAGAGCGGAACCATCACTTAATTTGTATTTTGATCTCAAGACTTTAGCCCACATTTGATTTCTATCTGATATTAACCGGAAAGTTGTTTTCATAATCAAAGCTTCATTTTGATGATGGAGATTCCTCAAACCAAGGTCACCTTGGTTAGTAGTTTGACAAACTTCCTCCCACAGAACCAGATGGCTCTTTTATTCTCGAAACTACCTCAAATAAAACCCCTTATTAATCATTTTATCTCCTCACAAATACCTTTAGGTAAGCAAACTGTTTGCATTGCATAAGAGGGAATGGCTGCCAACATCGGTTTGGCCATTGTTATTATCCCATCCAAAGATAAAAATTTTGCTTTCAACCTCGAAAGTTTATCTCTCACTTTCTATTTTAAATATTGATATGTTCCATGCGTAACACGTTTATGGTGTAGCGAGACTCTTAAATATTTCCCAAGGTCATCCACAAGCGAATATTGAAAATCACTGCTGATATCAATCCAAGTAGGAATGAGAACATTTAAAAAAAATAAATGTTAGTCTTAGGTAGACTAACCTGATGACCAGAGCCATCACAAAAATCATTCACCCTTTGGATCACATCAAGCTAATTAAGAGAAGCTTCAGCAAAGAGTACGAGGTCATATGTAAAGAAAAGATGGGATAAAGTCGGACTGCCCCTTAAATTCTGATTGTTTTCCAACTATCCTCATCCACGACACAGTTGATAGATTGTGCAAGACGTTTAATGCACAACACAAAAAGGTATGGTGAGATAAGATCACCTTGTCGAATACCATGAGAAGGTTTAAAGGGCTCATTTAAAGCATCATTCCAAAGAATATGCGTTGAAGCCAAAGAAACATAATTCATAATCTGATTACGAAGATCAATTGAACAACCCACATCCGATAAAGTATCATCAATAAAAGATCATTCAAGACGATCATAAGCCTTTTCAAGATCGATCATGATGGCCATCCAACCCACTTTACTGGCCTTGCGCTTCATTGAGTGGATAACTTCTTGAAGTATAACAATATTATCGATAATATGACGACCCGACACAAAACTAGTTTGACCCTCGAATATCCAACTCGGGAGGAAATGTTTCAATCGATTAACAATAACCTTGGAAACTAATTTATAGAGTACTGTGCAAAAGTTGATAGGTCTGAATTGAGAGAACCAATTTGAATTTTCCATTTTTGGTAGAAGCACTAACATAGTCTGGCTTACCTCCTTTTGGTATTTCACCACATATGAAACAATCCCGAACAAAATTGCAAACATTCTTCCCCACCACGTTCCAAATTTGTTGATAAAAAATGCATAAAGGCCGTCAACCCTCGAAGCCTTTGATGGATGCATTTCAAAAAGAGCCTTCTCGATCTTTTTATTATTTAAAGGCAATGAAAGAATTGTTGACGAAATATTTGAGTCATGAGTAAATTTACCACGAACATGGTAAGTATATCATACCTCACCAATATTGGAAAAATATCAGAAAAAAGTTTGGCAACAAGATTACGAAGAACAGGTGGATTCGAGCACCAACTCTCGCCCTACATTCGAAGCAAAACAAAATTGTTTGCATACCTCTTACTTTTTGCACAAGAATGAAAATACTTAGTGTTCTATGTAAGCATACATCGAGCATAAACGTAGTGAAAAAGATTGTTTATAAATACTTCCAGCCATTGCCTATACTATATATCAAAATTTAGGATGTGGTTGCACCACCATGAACCACCATCGACCACCGTGAACCACCATCGACCACTCCAAATTTGGCACAAAATTAGAACCGCCAAGGGTCTTCTAAGTACTCAAAACCTCACTTTGATGGAGTAAGTTTTCAAATCCTCTCGAATAAAATGCTTTGGAATGAATGATTGTGGTTCTTAAGAACCTTGGTTAGATGAGTATTTAAAGGTGTGGCTTCCCGTCAAAACCACCCAAAACTACCCATAATAACTCACTTTATGCACGTCCGCGCATAACTCCAAATGGAGTGGGAACCAACCTTAAGTCCTACAACAGTTTTAATTAAATATTTACATTCTCCCACTTGGTTCAAAATTCCCATGAGTACTTAAAGTCAAAATATGATGCATGAATCAAGGTGATATTTCCTCTTATAGTTAAGTAATATCTTTTAGTATCACAATGTACCATGTCTCAACATTTAGCCAAATTTCTTAATGAATAAATCAAATTCACTCGTATACATACATGTTTATTTCTTTCATTTGGGTATTATTGGAGGAAGTATCTTAGGTCCTTATGCGATATGTATAAGGCTCTTATTGGATGTACAAGTGGGTGTATGGTTCTGGGGAACCTATACGTTCTGGTGAACAGAAGAGGGTAGTGTTCATATTTTTTAAAACATGTTTAATGAACTGATTTTTACTGAAGTATTTTATCTGAATGTTTTAGACACTGTAAGGAGCACACCAGACTTTTTAGCTCATTATGTAAATTTTAACTTTTTAGATAATAGCAAACTGTAGACTAGCAGACTGTAGACTAGCAGACTAGGCATCAAGAGGACCGACTACTCTTATTTTTGTACCACTGTATATCTCTATATGTATTTTTGTGATACTTTGGTGGCACGTGTTTTTTCTATCATCTTGATATATATGTATTACCAGTATGTTATGTATGTGTTTTATACAATTTTTCGATATATATATGTTTATCGTATGAATCTTTCTTATGGCTAATTACATATTATACTATTATATGGATTTTAACGTTGTTTTAAATATGAAAAGGATTTTTGAATACGATATGTAACCGCCTAGATTTGATCATAACGTCCAGGTCGGGTCTAGGATTACAATACCTTTTTAATTAATTCTCAAGTCTCCAAGGGAATTAAACCAGTAAAATCTAGCTCAATTCAAAGTAAACTTTAGAAGAAGAAAAAAAGTAAAAAGATGGAGGATTTATTGTTGACATTAAAATTCCAACCACAGTAAATCAAAAATTGGTTTGGATTGGCCTCTAGCTAGCTTGAGTAAAGTCTCAAACAACCAATCCAATTACAATAAATAATTAATAAATTAATAACCCACATTTGGATTCAAAGTTCAAAGGTTAATGAATCAATCCAACTCTAAAATTACTAGGTAGAGGAATCCTGTAACAATCCAGAGCCTAGCAAATTAATCATGAAGTGAGATATTGAAGACTGAAAAAGAAGAAGAGCAAGGGCTATATTGATTAAACAATTGGCATACATGTGAAAAATAAGGGGACAAAAGCTGTGAAATCAAAAGGGGCTGTTTTAATTGGCGGGACCGCGCATGGCAACAAACACCCAAACCCTTCATACTAGTTGATGATATTGGCTTCTTGTGAGTTGGTCTAACGAAAGTGGAATTGCATAGTAAAAGTAAGCGAACATTATTTGGGGCCAAAGGGGGTCTTTTGCGGTTGAAAAATATATAAAGTTGTCCAAATATTTTACATTGGGAAAAGCATTAAATGTCAGGGTAAATTACATAAATCATCATTGATTTTTCTTATATCTTATTTTGGTCCTTAAAGATTAATTTTTTAATATTAAGGGTATTTTTTTTTACTTTGATGGTTGAATTTTCTGGTCTCTCCGTATTATCTCTCTAAATTAGACATTCCATCGGTAACCCTCAATCGTCGGTCATCTCCGTCTATTTCACCTCATACTCAAAGCAATGTCAAAAAAAATCTTTCAACCCACAACCAACATCCATAAATCAAGCACAACTTAACTGAACCTCTCCACCACTACCCATCTCTTCTCACCCTCTTGATCACCTCCAATTCACCACCATCAAACGTCTCACACACCTTGTAATCCCTCAATAATCCCTTACTGTCAAACCAAACACAACCCCTAATTTTATCCTTCCATCATTAACAATAATAAAGAGAACCAAAGAAAGCTGAGAATCAAAGAAAACTTTATCCTGTCAATCCTACTCAAGAATCATTTCAATACCCTCTGAGTTAATACTTATTGCCTAAACTAAGACCCAACCAAATCTTGAACCGAACACAATATCATAACCATCAACAAAAGTGTCGTAACCGTCTTTCGGTTGGGCCCCGGAATTGGGCTTCGACTTGAAAAATGTGGATTGGAGTCGCCACCGATCATTTATTTAAAGATAAATGGGTTGATCGGATACCCTATTTCTTACCTGATCTGCGTCTTACCAGAAATATGTCGGGCTCGGGAGTCGGTTACGGTCAAGGAAGGATTAGCACCCTTGAACCGCCCTTTCGGTACTACGTAATTTCCAGTTGTCTTAATTAAGAAAAATAACAAGTTAAATTAAAAGATAAAATAATGATCCAAAATTACTTACCTTTGACGGATTTACAAATATACTCTTTAAAAGTCAAAATATGGGTTAGAAGAGATGAATAAATGATAAATAAAGTAAAACAAATAAAATAAGGAGATTAAGTAAGAAATAAAGTAAATATAAAATGAATAAAATATATAAAATAAAAACAATAACACTAATATATGCACAACAAAACAATAAAAATAAAATGATAATGCAAATAAATAAATAAAACAAGTAAAACAATAAAAACATAAAATATAGGATAAATATAAAAATAGATAAATAAATGAGTAAAATATAAAAAAAAAGTAAAAGCATATATATATATATATATAAGTAAAATAATAATAAAAAAAAAAGAAAATCAAAGCAATATACGTATATATGCAAAATAGGAAATTAAATATATATAATATATATATATATATATATATATATATATATATATATATATATATATATATAATAACACTAATAAAAAAACATATATACATATATAATAAAATTAATAGAAAGTAATATGCATATATAACAAGAATAATAAAGTAGGAAAAAATGATTTACGGGGGAGAATTAAATATTTTAAAAAAATGAACACGCCTCGGGGGTGGATCTAGGTTCGAAACTTCGAAATCCCACCCTTTTTTAGTCATCGGCGCAACCCACGTTTTGGGTTATTCGAACCAAATCTCAAGAAAAATAACGTGCACATGCGAGAAATGAACGAACCAATGTAAAAAAAGATGCTACCTTTTATTTCCTTTTCGAATCGTTTACAACAACTTTGCCTTTGTATTTTCCGTGCTTTCCTATGTGTTTTGTGTGTAAATCGTGTGTTACAATGGTGAGTTACAATGGCTATTTATAGTGCTTGTGGATCCTATCTTTAGGAATTTAAATCTTAGTAGAACTCTATCCTATTTTTAGGAGTTTGAATCCTAGCAAAATGTTATCCTATTTTTAGGAGTTTGAATCCTAAAATTATATCCTATTTTTAGGAGTTTGAATCCTAGTAGGACGAAAAATGTGTGTTGACAGCTACCCCTCTTTGCCCATAGTCGTGTAACGGGGATAGGGCAAAGATTAAAAGACACACTTTTCGTTCAGTGGAGTTGAAAATTAACTCTGATGTTTCAATAACTCCCTCTCGAATTGAGTTACGGATGACTCCTCCATCGTGAAGTCGAGTTCATCTTGAAATGATATGAAATTAAAGCCGTCGTTCGGAATTTGAATCAGCACGTGGCTTCCCGTTACCCTTCGGTCTTCTTCTCGGTTTAAAGACCTTGGATCGGAATCGAACTCAGAAATCTTCATTAACAGATAGCTTTTTCTTGACTTAAGCTATGCTGTTTGAAAATGGTTGTTTGTCACTAAGGCATGACTAACCCATGTCCTCTTCTCGACTTGAAAACCTCAACTGCAACCGGAAAGTAGTGCGATTGATGTGTCATCGAGCTGAATGGAGTCGAACTCGACAATTTCGATGGCAGCGATCCCTTCGTCGTGAAGTTGAACTTGCATTGTCTGGAGTCCAATATCTTTCGCTGTGAAGTTGAAATTGGCTCTGAATGAAATTTTGTTGACAAGCAGCGGTCCATTCATCGTGAAGTTGAACTTGCGTTGTCTGGAGTCCAATATCCTTCATTGTGAAGTTGAAATTGGCTCTGAGATTGGAAAGTTGTTGTTGACAAGCAGCGGTCCCTTCGTCGTGAAGTTGAACTTGCATTGTCTGGAGTCCAATATCCTTCGCTGTGAAGTTGAAATTGGCTCTGAATGAAATTTTGTTGACAAGCAGCGGTCCCTTCGTTGTGAAGTTGAACTTGCGTTGTCTGGAATCTTGATTCTTGAATCTTTAAATTTTGATCCCTGATCTTGAATTCTTCAAATGTTCAAATCTGATGTGCACATTCTATTTTTGATTTGAGAAATGCTTCTCGACCATCTCAAGTATGTGCCTGAGCTGAGTGTAACGGTTCAGATGATGCTTCAAAAGAAGTTGCCTTGAAAGAGATAGAATTCGTTTCAAGGGAAACGATCTCAAAGATATCTGTTGTTTCATGAGAAACGGTCTCAAGGGAAACAAAATTATGTTTTAAGGGAAATAAATTTGAAGATTTTGTGTTTCAAGAGTAACTGTCTCAAGGGAGATAAAATTTGTTTTAGGGGAAATAAATTCAAAAGTTTTGTTTCAAGGGAAACTGTCTCAAGATAGACGAAAATTGTTTCAAGAGAAACTGTCTCAAGAGAGACAAAACTTAGTTCCAAAAGAAACTGTCTCAAGGGAGACGGAATTTGTTTCAAAGAAAACATATTCAAATATTTTGTTTCAAGGGAAACTGTCTCAAGAGAGACAAAATTTATTTCAAGGGAAAATGTCTCAAGATAGACGAAATTTGTTTCAAGAGAAACTGTCTCAAGAGAGAAAAAATTTGTTTCAAGGGAAACTGTCTCAATAGAGACAAAACTCTTCTAGTGAAGACGGTCTCAAGCGAGACAAATCTTGTTTTAAGAAAAACAATCATGAGTGAAATAAATCTTCTTTCGAGTAAAACAATCCCAAGTGAGACAAAGTCTGTTTTAAAAAAGCAATCTCAAGTGAGATAATCATCTGCATTAAATGAGACTGTCTCAAGTGAGACAGAATTTATATTGGAAATGTAGAATATGAAAATGAATGTCGATCTTTCTATCTGTCGAGTTGGTTGAAGTGTAGCTTCTTGCTGCTGAGCTAAGCAACCGACATCAATATGCAAAGGTGCTTTTGAATCGAGTATCCTTCGTCTTGAAGTCGAACTTGACTCTAAAGCTGTAAAAATTATGTATGTGATAAATGTGATGCTCTTAAGTATGCCTAATATGTATGCAACATGAATTAGGATGGAGCCTCATTTTATCTCCTGGATGGAGTCTTGTGCCTTGTCTGCTTGTTCCTACATGTGGAGGAAATACCTTCAGAAGGTCTGATAATTCGCGTCAGGATGTTGAATCCTCAGAGATGCCCCAATATTTGATATTGAATCTTCAAAGATGCCCCAAATGTTCCTCATTTCTTACTTCAGCATTGGTTCTGAGCATGAGTTTTGTGTCTAAGAGTCACATGTCATTTACCAAGATCCATTCTAGAGAGACTGTCTTGTTTGAAAAAAAATGTTTTTGTTTCTCTTTTATTTTCAAAGTTCTGAAAATATCAATTTAAAGAGTTTCGAAAAATGTTTAATCAAAAGTTTTGAAAATATTGCCCCTTTCACGGTTTTACAATTGAGACGAATCATAAAACTAGAGTTCATCGGATATCAAAGAATTAATTACAATGTTAATCCTTCAATAAATTATAGCTATTCGACAACTGCCAAGATCCAAGCTATCTTTGGGAGATAGTCAAGTAAGGAAAGGATAAAAAGTCTCAGGTTATTGTGTTTGGTCAAAGGTTTGGCATTTGATACTCAAAGGTTTGGCATTTGATGCTCAAAGGTTTGATGGGATAGCCTGCATGCTCCTCTACTGGAAGTGTTCTTCGACTCCCAGTATTCGTGGTCACACTTGGATTGTGCGATGCCTTATCAAGGAATTTGTGTGATCGTCTCAGTTGTACAATTTTTATATTCGAGCCGCCTTTTCAGGTTTTCAACTCGAACCCTCATTTGGTTTCAAGACGCTATTAAGGATGTACGTCTTGAACCCCCCTTTGTTATTTTTCTCTATCATGCATTAATTACATTGTTTTTTGCAAACAAAGATTAATCCTGATGGGCGGGATGAAATCTGAAGATAGTCTCTTATGTTTAAAAATCCATGTATGATTAGAAGGGACTTTTAAGGCACGTAATGTAGGCCAGAGTTCATGGTTATGAAAGAAAATGATAAATAGGCCCAAACAAGTGTTTCAGGGTGTTGAACCAATGATCAATTCATTCTGACGCCTTCAATCATGTCTTGCTCAATTTGAATATGCTCATATGTGTTTCTCTGGATTTTCTCTGGATGTTCCATGATCTTCGAGTGAAGTGATTCAGAGATTCGAGAATGATTGTGTTTGATCAATCTCATAATTTGAAGCTTGATGTACCATTTGTCTTTAGGTAATCTTGCATGTGCTTTTTGTCCCCTTTTTTTATTTTTGTTCTTTCTTTTTTGTTCTTGTTTTTTGCTTTTTTGCTTATTTTCTTTTTTCTTTTTGCCCTTTTTGTTCTGATTGAATCACCGCACTTGGCATTTGGTTCACCTTTCGGTATCTTATCTGAATCAATGTCTTCACTCATGTGAGCAGATTTTCTCCACCTTGCCCCCAGTGTGGAGGGTGATCCTTGGTTAGGGTTGAATCAGAAGAAAAAAATACTATAGGCTCAAAAGGGGACGCAAGGGATATATATTTTCTCCTGTTGAGAAGGGATAAAGAAAGAAAGCTGTTCATCATTTCATACATGTAAGTCTTCACAGAAGAGGTATCCCCAGGGGGATAGATTTTTAGGATTAATTATATTCACATGAAAACAGTGCAATTAATGCATGATAGAATTATTTCAAATGAATTGTTTTTTCTGCTCCTTGCTCCCATCATGTCTCAATGTTCAGGCTCCCGGCGAGATGCCCCAAATTGTATCTTGGAAGAATGCTCATGTTCAAATGAACAACTCAATGCCTTGGGTTTTAATGGTAAAAAAGGTTAATTTTGGGTCTAAAAAGAAAGTTGTGTGATCTTATTGACTCAAAGAAAGGTATGGGTGTATCAAAAAGATAAAGGTAATGTTCAAGAATTTCAAAGGGAGGTAATGTCAAAATTTGGTCTTTTTGGTAATGACCATGAGTTATTTTGGGTAAAGAATCAAGGTATTTTGTTTTGAGGTTTAAGACAGGATAATAAAGGTCTAACCTTGCCATATGTCAAAATCTATAATTCTTGAAGAATTAAAAGAATCCTTAATTCATTTAATATTCGAAGAACTAAATATTAGAATTTGTTCAATTGCTCCACCTTAGAAAGTAGCATAAATTCAATCCTTTAAAAGATTAAGCAAACGATGAAAGATTAGAGACGTGTTTAAACAAAACAATCATCTAAGTACAAATGGTATATGCCATGCCCCCTTCTTCGGCCGTTTATGCCCCTGAATCCATCAGGTTTTGGATCTTGCGCTTCAACGCCTTATAGTTCTCAGATGAATGTTTGGGGCTTCTTATGTGGTAACACCTAACAGCTTCAACATCGTAGTCCTTAGGACATGGGGATTCTTTCTTAGATCATCCTGGCCGACTTTGTCCTACCATTAGCTGATCAGGCTCTTTAATGTTACAATCTTGCTTCCATGTGGTTAAATCCACTTCAACGAGTCCTTCATGACTTAATTTCATGTTTTTGAAAATGCTTGAAAATGTAGATGAATATGCAAAAAGGCAAAAATGAAAAATGCAAGAATGCATGAAATGTTCGAGGCATTGATCCAGAAAAGTGACCATTATTATAAATAATCTTTATTTAGACAAAAATATTTTATCTTGTAAGAGACATAAAAACGATCAAAGGTACATTCAGACTAAATTCTCTAGACCCCGAACAGCTTCTAGTAGATTGACAAGTCTTCTGTCTTCATCTGTCACTGGTTGTATGCCTTGTCGGACCATTCCAGCTTCCCTTTCCAGGCCGTGTAGATGACGAGCTGCCTTCTGTACTTGATCCAGAAAGTCTCGGATGACTGCGTCTCTGGCCTTCACCCTTTGTTGTGCTTGCTCCCAACGGAAACGCCACTGTAATTATCCGTCGAAGAGCACTATTTGAAGTTCGCTCACTCTCTTCTTGAACCCATCTACAATAGCTTCTAACTCAGCTATTTTTTTGTCATCTCTCTCATGTTGTTTCTCCAGATTAGCCATCTGGATTCTCAAGCATTGGTTTTGATGCTGACTGTCTGCTAAGCGCCTCTGGGCAGTCTTCATCTGTTCCTTCCAAGCTCTCTCATCAGGCCCTTCGAACTTTCTTTTCAGGCTATGAGCTTCGTCTTTCCAGTATTCAGAAGCCACTTTCAACTTGGAGTTATCCTTGACTTTATCTTGATACCCATTTCTCAAGTCTTCAAGCTCAAAACAGACTTTTTTCTGTTCCCTTTCCAGTTTGTCTGCTCTATCTTTCTGAGAATCGGCATCTAGTTTCCATTGATAACGTTCAGCTTCAAGTTCCTTAACTCTCTGTTTCAGCTCATTATTCACAGTTTCAAACTCTGTCTTTACTATCTCAGGTTCAGAAGGGATAGGCCTGAGATGTTCCTCCATGGTCCGGGTGTCATCACAGTCTGGCACAGGGATATTGTCATTCTTTCTCAATCTTCGCCACTCCACATAATCCGGAGTGAGCATGCTTCTGGCAGCTACAACATCCATCCGGAATACTTTCCTCCACGAATCGGCTGCTTCTTTGATCATCTTCTTATAGCTGTCGCCGTGATACTCAAACTCTGACCTAGCTAACCCGCATGTTGCTGGGACAAACTGACGTGCTCCATACTGTCTAAGTGCTAATAGCGGAGCATACCCGACTGCTCCCCAAAGTCCAAGTAAGGTCACAGTGTCAGAGTCACCATATCGGAAAAGAACGTCAATGAGAAATAGCCAGGGGGCTCTCCAGACAATATCCCGGTCCTGAAGATGTGTAAAGACCTTCATCCATTTTTCTTTCGAAGCGCCTTCATGCCATTTCAAGGTGATGAATTCACCTAGAGGTGAATAGGTGGTGCTGAAACGGCGGTAGGCAACCCCGTTAGTCTTCCAGAAGTGGCTGTGAATCCAGACCTGAAGGAGCTGAATACACCCGATAAATCTTCCTCCGCCAGTTCTTCGGCAATGATTGAGAGATCGAAAGGTCTCAGCCAAGATGGCTGGTGCTGGATTGACTCTTCTCAAGAGTTGTTCGAATAGCTCCACTACGGTGGCATCGATGTATCCCAAGGTCTTTGGGAATAAAATTAGACCATACAGACCTAATGCAAACAGGTCTATTGTCTTCCACTCATCGGGATAGTGCTTCATTAGTTGTTTGATATGAAGCCAAGCGATTCCTTCTCCACTACCCTTACATCGAGCTCGGTCAGTTACCCATTTTTCATCAACTCCGGCAACCTTAGCTAGTGCATTTTTGAAATGTTGACTTTTAATGTGCTTAAGGTATGCCCGCTCGAGTTTGATGTTTTCACAATGCAGCAGTGTAGTGTATTCTTCTATGGTGGGCACCATGTCTTCCCGGTTAAAGGTGAAGCAACTGTATCCCGGGTTCCAGAATTGAACCAAGGCTCTAATTAAGGGCTCATCAATCTTAACATGAAGCAGAAGTGCAACATCACCGTACCGTTGGCTGAACTTCTATTTCACCTCATTCTTCCAACTGTCCCAGATGTCCCGGAGCTCTTGTATGTCATTCTGCTTTAGGCTGATCGAGGCGTAGCTAACCAGCTCTGACACATAGCTGTCTTGAAGACTGTCTCCCTTTTCCTTCTGAGTCTTCTCGGACCATAGTCGTACCTCAGGGTTTTTAATCTCTTGTATTACAATGCCTTTATCCATTAATTCAGATTATTTTGTGCGTAATGAACGTCTTTTTAGGGATCAATAGCCTCTTGTTATGATGCAAATGCTAAAAACAAACACATGATGCAAATGCTAAAAACAAACACAAAGGCAAACAGTTAGTAAAATAAAAATAAATGGAAATAAATAAAAATAACAAGAAATAAATGGCAATAAAAATCATAAGAAAAAACAAATGGTTAGGAAAGAATTGTCCTAGGTTTTGGAATATGGTTTTGGGGTAGGCTCTATTTCTTCGAAGTCTCCTGGTTTAGGTTCTAAAAACGGTACCCGAGTTCTCCTTGCTGGTGCCCCCTTGGGCTTACCAGACCCTTAGTCCTAAACCCATCACAGGCTTGTGTGGACTAAGTTAAACTCGAGGGGACACATTCCCTTATGTCTATGCGGAGAATAAATTCACACGAAGACATAAGATATATGAATCCCGAAGGCTACTTGCTAGGCATATGCGGTGAATAAATTCACACGAATGCGTCGCTTTCACCCCCACTTAAAGGGTTCGGAGCTCGGGTATAGAGCCTTTGGATGAAAAAGTTTGGAAGACTGAAATCATTAGAAAACGGTCAGTCCAACTATTTACTCGAAAAAATATAACCAAAAGTAAGTAATAAGGATCGAAATGTTACCTTAAAGTTCAAACTTACCCTTTTCATTAAAAAGACAACTGGAAATTACGTTAGCCTGACTCACTTACCTGTGTCCCCAGCGGAGTCGCCAAGCTGTCGGAACCGTCTCTCGGTTGGGCCCCGGAATTGGGCTTCGACTTGAAAAATGTGGATTGGAGTCGCCACCGATCATTTATTTAAAGATAAATGGGTTGATCGGATACCCTATTTCTTACCTGATCTGCGTCTTACCAGAAATATGTCGGGCTCGGGAGTCGGTTACGGTCAAGGAAGGATTAGCACCCTTGAACCGCCCTTTCGGTACTACGTAATTTCCAGTTGTCTTAATTAAGAAAAATAACAAGTTAAATTAAAAGATAAAATAATGATCCAAAATTACTTACCTTTGACAGATTTACAAATATACTCTTTAAAAGTCAAAATATGGGTTAGAAGAGATGAATAAATGATAAATAAAGTAAAACAAATAAAATAAGGAGATTAAGTAAGAAATAAAGTAAATATAAAATGAATAAAATATATAAAAAAAAACAATAACACTAATATATGCACAACAAACAACTAAATAAAATAAAATGATAATGCAAATAAAAATAAAACAAGTAAAAGAATATAAAAACATAAAATATAGGATAAATATAAAAATAGATAAATAAATGAGTAAAATATAAAAAAAAGTAAAAGCATATATATATATAAGTAAAATAATAATAATAAAAAAAAGAAAATCAAAAGCAATATACGTATATATACATGCAAAATAGGAAATATATATATATATATATATATATATATATATATAATAACACTAATAAAAAAACATATATACATATATAATAAAATTAATAGAAAGTAATATGCATATATAACAAGAATAATAAAGTAGGAAAAAAATGATTTACGGGGGAGAATTAAATATTTTAAAAAAATGAACACGCCTCGGGGGTGGATCTAGGTTCGAAACTTCGAAATCCCACCCTTTTTTAGTCATCGGCGCAACCCACGTTTTGGGTTATTCGAACCAAATCTCAAGAAAAATAACGTGCACATGCGAGAAATGAACGAACCAATGTAAAAAAAGATGCTACCTTTTATTTCCTTTTCGAATCGTTTACAACAACTTTGCCTTTGTATTTTCCGTGCTTTCCTATGTGTTTTGTGTGTAAATCGTGTGTTACAATGGTGAGTTACAATGGCTATTTATAGTGCTTGTGGATCCTATCTTTAGGAATTTAAATCTTAGTAGAACTCTATCCTATTTTTAGGAGTTTGAATCATAGCAAAATGTTATCCTATTTTTAGGAGTTTGAATCCTAAAATTATATCATATTTTTAGGAGTTTGAATCCTAGTAGGACGAAAAATGTGTGTTGACAAAAAGTAAAACAGAATCCAAAAAAAAAGGAAAAATGAAGAACGAAAGAAAGAGCAAAATTAGCCAAATAACCTAAGAGATAAAATTAATTAGGCTTATACGGTAATCCAAAAATTAATTTGAGATATACGATAAATATTACAGTGAAGGGAGAAATTGTCATATCCTCGTGACGAGGCCCTCGATATTATCTTTAAATGACCCCGAGCATATGGTCCCTATGGTTCTTAATATTTTAATATTCTTTTAGAAATTCGTTACTTTCACGTGATGAGTTCTTCGATTTATTTTAAATTTTTTGAATTAAAAAATAATTTATTATTTCATATGAATTTTTTTAATAAAATTAAGGAACTCGTCACGAGTACATGATGGGTTTCTTAAGTTGAGCGTATGATTTGAAAATGTAGCCGTTGGCATGATCGTTGGCCAATGGTCAAAATTCAGATGATCCAACAACTAGTTCCATGGAACTAGTCGATTATGATCGTTGATTTTAAAATTTTCTTTTAGTATAAATAGGGTTTAGGCTGTTTAGAATTTTATTGTGTTTTGTTAAGAAAGAAAAACTTGTGTGAGAAAGAATTTGAGTTTAAAAGATTTTGTGAAAATATTTTATGTGAGTTTATAATTTTTTGTATTTTAATTATTTTGTTTTCGCAGATTTTTAAATGTTCGAATTGTAGTATTATTTTTGTTGATATTTTTCTGTAGATTTAAAATATCATCTTGAGAAATAAATGTTACGTCCTGTGATATTCATATTTCCTTGTTTCCACTCAATCTGACAATTTTTGGTATTTAATTAATTGATATGATAAATAATATGATGTTGTTTTTGTTTTATTTTTTTAATTTTACGATGTACGAAGAAGATTGAACCAATTGCCATTGAGGAATGAAAATTTAAGAGTTATGTCGCCAGATTATTCCCTATCTATAAAAATTTGAATTATATAATACTATATTTCTTTGTGGTTTTAAGTCAACGTCATCACTTGTTTCAGGGTTGATTGAACATGGGAGACTCAAAACTCATATGTTTCATCTTTTTTTGGAGAAATATGGTTTACCAACTTGGTGTCCCAGTTAATGCTTTGATATTGACGAGACATAACAATTACAACATATATGGTATTTGCGAGCATTTGTTCGAAAAGATGCCTTTGAAAGATGAAACAAATAAGTTGTTGATACGTGTAATCACTCATTTTCGTATAGCGTTCATATATAATAATATAATGTAATTTTTGAAAATATTTTTGAAAACACATAATTTAATCGTTTTGAATCATATAATATATAATTTTAAAAAAATTATTTTTTTGAAAATATATAATATGGTTTTGAAAATATGATTTAAAAACATATATTATATAGTTTGAAAAACAATTTTTGAAAGATATAATATATAATTTTA
Organism: Hibiscus syriacus; assembly: GCF_006381635.1. Taxonomy (NCBI): domain Eukaryota; kingdom Viridiplantae; phylum Streptophyta; class Magnoliopsida; order Malvales; family Malvaceae; genus Hibiscus; species Hibiscus syriacus. The sequence goes on along the minus strand of NW_024063533.1, from coordinate 6,166,514 downwards.
AAAACAATTTTTGAAAACATATATTATATTATTTCAAAAATAATTTTTGAAAAATATATTATATAATTTCAAAAACAATTTTTGAATATATATATATATATATATTATATAGTTTTGAAAAACAATTTTTGAAATCGTATAATATATGGTTTTTAAACAAATATTTTTGAAAACGTTTAATATATAGTTTTTAAAAAATATTTTTAAAAAAATGTATAATATATAGTTTTTTAAAAAAATACTTTTGAAAACGTATAATATATAATTTTTAAAAAATATTTTTGAACACGTATAATATATATTTTTTAGAATTTTTTTTTATTTTGAGAATATATTATCAGTTATTTTATGTATTTATTTTGTTTTTTAAATTTTTTTATTTCATTTTTAGGTCCAAAGGGAAGTCAGGTCCAGTAAGGGGATAAGGGAGCCCAACCGGGTGTCTAACCTAGCAAGCCCAACAAGGCCCAACCGAAGTAGGCCTGATCCGACCTAGCAGAAGCTAGGGTTTCATGTTTAGCACCATCGTCACAAAACCAAGAGCCATTGGATATGACCCTTTGATCCAATGGTCAGGAAGCATCAGAAGCAGCGCGTGAAGGCCACGCTCCAACGTGGTTACCAACCGGCCGAGATTCCCGGCTAAACGACCTGGGATTGAACCATCCTGGGATGGTCGGTTATACGAACGACCCAAAAATAATGGGAACGAGGGAAATAATCGATTGGGAGAGGAAACAACAACCATCGACAGTGGGTATAAATACCCTCACCTAATTTGTCAAGAACACAACAGGGAAAAAGCATCGAAGCACCAAACCAAAATCAAAGCCACAAAATCCAAATAATATTCGGCCAAGAGAAACCGAAAGCAACCATATAGCCAAAACATAAAAAACACGAAAATAACTTTTAGAAATAGCAAAACAAATCCAATGGAGGTGAGGCGAATGTCGATTTAGGCTCAGATAAGGTAACAATCATTGGAAAGCTCATCGAAAAAGGTAAAGTCGAAACCTTTTTGTTAGATCTACTCTATTTAGGGTGTGTTTTGGGTATTTAGGCTTCGATTTTGGGTTCGGGGTGGCAAGGAAGCTTTTGCGGTAGCCTTAGGGTTTTTCGGCCACCGTCGTCGGTGGTTGGAGCAGCAGTATGAGCAGTGGGGCTCTATCGGTAGGTGGTTGGCTTGTGGCCGGATGAGGAGAGCTTAGAGAGAGTTTAGAGAGAAAGGAGAGGGTTGATTTTGGGAGAAATGGTTGAAATGTTATTTTTTTTTGTGAGTTGGGGAGTATCTATAGGACGACCCTTGTGTAAATACGAAATTCTTAAATTATTTCCGCAGTCCTTGCAGTTTTGATGTGTAATTCATTTTTAGTCACTTGTTGTAAATTTGCCTTTGAATTTCAAAGTTATTCAATTTAATCCTTATTTATATTTTTATAGTTATGCAATTTGACCCTCTAACTTCTTATTTTCTTCTTACAGCCTTTAGTTAATTCCAATTTGACCATTAATCTGTAACTCTTTTCAATTTGGTCATTTTAATTCAAATTTCCTTTTATTTTATTTTTTTATTTAACAGTAATTTGATTTTTTAGGGTCAATTTTAAATCCTTCACTGGTAAGTAATTCAGATTGAACTTTTAAATTTTAATCTAACCTTTGATTTTCGCAATTAAGATAACCGAGAAATTAAATTAATACCGAAAGGATAGTACAGGGGCGCTAATCCTTCCTTGACTGTAATCGACTCCCAAATCCAATTCAATTCTGGTAAAAAACGTAGATTAGGTAAAATGGTAAATTAAGGTATCCAATCAACCTAATTTTAAAAAGATCAGTGGAGACTATATAATATCAAAATTAAGTCAGAACTTGATTCAGGGCCTACCCGAAGGATGATACCGATAGCTTGGCGACTCCGCTAGGGACAAGTAAGTGAGTCAGGCTAAAATTAATTTCTGGTTGTCTTTTTAAGCGAAAATTTTAAGTTTAAGTTTTAATTTAACTTTTTGATCCTTATTATTTACCCTTGATTATTATTTTTCAAATAAATAGTCATAGTGATGTTTTCTAATGATTTCAGCTTTTCAAAAATTCATCTCAGGCTCTATACCCGAGCTCCAAACCCTTTCGTAAGTGGAGGTGAAAGCGATGTCTTCATGGGAATTTATTCTCCGTATAGGCCTAGCAAGTAACCTTTGGGATTCATATACCTCATGTCTTCGTGTGAATTTATTCTTCGTACAGACATAAGGGAATGTGTCCTCTCGAGTTTAACTTGGTCCACATAAGCTTGTAATGGGCATAGGATTGAGGGTCTGGCAAGCTCAAGGGGGCACCAACAAGGAGAACTCGGGTACCTTTTCTTTAGGACCTAAACCGGGAGATTGCAAGGAATTAGAGACCACCTTGAAACTCCATTCAAAAACCTAGTATGCTTGAGTTATTTCCTGTTTTACTTTTTTGTTCAAAGCATGTGAACTAGAAAAATATGCGTTTAAGACTTGTTCAAAAATTAACATGCGAGATAGAAATCATGTTCGGGTAAGAATAAAAGCATGCGGGGTAGATATCTGTGGGGTAGAAATTCTTTATACTTTCATTATTATTTTGATTTTTTATCTTACTAACTTTTTTCCCTTTTATTTTTTTTTCTTTTTATGTTATTTTATCATTTGCATAATTTAAAATAGGTGCTTGATAAAAAAAAGTGTTCGTTAAACACAAATAATTTGAATTAATGGACAAAGGGGTTGTAATGCAAGATGTGAAAAACACAAAGGTCTGGTATGGTCAGAAAAGACTCAGAAGGAAAAGGGAGACAGTATGCAATGTAACTATGTGTCAGATCTGGTTGGTTATGCTTCTGTCAGCCTTACGCAGAACGATATTCAAGAATTGCGGAGCATTTGGGCTAGTTGGAAAAGCGATCAGAAGTAGAAATTATGCTCGCTGATATTGCGCTTCTTCTTTAAGTCAAGATAGACGTGCCCTTAATTATAGCTTTAATACAATTCTAGAATCTAGGGTACAACTGTTTTACATTTAATCAAGAAGACTTGGTGCCCATAATCAAAGAGTATACCACTTTGTTGCATTGTGAAGGAATCAGAATGGACCGGGTCTACACCAAGCACATCAAAAGTCAACATTTCAAAAATAAGTTGGCAAAAGTTGCAGGGGTAGATGAGAAGTGGGTAACTGATCGGATTCAACACAAGGGTAAATGAGAGGGAATTGCTTGGACCCATATCAAGCAACTAATGAAGAATCATCCAAATGAATGGAAGGTGATAAACCTTTTTGCGCTATGTCTCTACGGCTTGGTTATCTTCCTAAAAAATTTGGGATACATTGAGGCGACTATAGTGGAACTGTTCGAAAAACCCTCGATACGAGCGAATCCGGCACCAACAATATTAACCGAGACCTTTTGTCACTCAACCATTGCAGAAAGACTAGGGGAGAAAGATTTATAGGGTGCACACAACTTCTTCTAGTCTAGATCCATAGTCACTTCTGGAAGACTGACATGATTTCTTACCGTCGGTTCAGCACCACTTACTCTCCTTAGGGGGAGTTCCTTACATTGAAATGGCAAGGATGTATCCCAAAAAAAAATTGGATAAATGTATTCACGCACCTTCAAGATAAGGACATTGTCTGCATATCCCCTTGGTTGACCCATAGTGACATCCTCTATCGATATGCAGACTCAGAAATCATAATGTTACTTGGATTATAGGGAAGAGTTAGGTAATCTCCACTTTTGGAACTTCGACAGTATGGGGCACACCAGTTTGTCCCAACTACACATGGAATATTTGGATCAAAATTTGCATACTATGAGGACAACTATAAGAAGAAAGTCAAAGATATAGCTGAGTCATGGAAAAAAGATATTCTGTATGAATGTCGTCGCTGCTAAAGACATGTTTACTCCAAATTATTTGGAGTGGCGGAAGTTAAAAAGAATGACACCATTCATGTGCCAAATCATGAAGATACTCGTGCCATAGAAGAGCATCTTAAACCAGTTCCCTCTGAATTAGAGATAATAAAGAAAGAATTCGAAGCTGAAAATGAAGAGCTGAAATAAAAGCTAAGGGGACTCGAGGTTAAAAGATTCTATTGGAAGTTAGATGTCGATAATCAGAAGGATCAAGCAGACAAGTTAGAAAAAGAACAAAAGAAAGTCTGCTTTGAGCTGGAAGATTTGAGAAAATGGTATCAGGAGCAAGTACAGAACAATTCTAGTCTAAAACAATCTTCCGAATACTGGAAAGGTGAAACTATCAGCTTAAAAAGGAAGTTCGAAGGATAACATGAAAAAGAGACACTGAAAGAACAACTAAAGACTTCCTAAAGACATTTTTTAGAAAGCCAACACCAGAACAAGTGGTTGAAGACTAAGGTAGCTGATATGGAGAGGTTTTTTGAAAGATAGCAAGAACAAGATGGCAAACCATAGCTAAGTTGGAGGCCATTGTAGAAAATTTTAAGAAATAAGAAAGTGATCTTTATATAATTCTTTTTAATGGAGGATTTCAATGGAGTTTTCATTGGTAGAAAGCTCAGCAAAGGGTGAAAGCCAGAGATATGATCATTTGATACTTTTTAAAGCAAGTACAGAAAGCGGCACATCACTTGCACGGTTTGGCAAGAGAAACTGGGGTAGTCCGACAAGGTATTCAGCCAGTGACAGATTAAGGAAGAAGATTTGTGAATTTGTTAGAATTCATTCGGGGTTTAGAGGACTTAGTCAGAGTGTACACTTGAAATGTTTTTAGTCTCTCAATAAATAACACTTTTGTCCCAATAATTTTTTTTTTATAATAATAGACACATTTTTTGATAAATGCCTCAAAAATTTCATGCATCATGCATTCTTCATACTTTGCATTTTTATTATTCCCTTCATTTCTTTACATTCACATTAACTAACAGAAAAATGTATTATCAAAAAAAGAAACAAACACTGGACATACCACCCCAATTGGACAAACCTCATCCTCATAATACTAGTTCAAAGAATAAGAAAATAAATGCAAAGATTGCTCAGCTCGAAGAGAACATGCTAAGGTTACAAAGGGAGCTGGAAGAAAATACAAGTCAGAACAATCAAAGCACTCTGGAATCGATCACTAAAAGCCAAGAGTCTTTGGTTGATCAAATCATTGCAAAATTATCTGGCTTGAATCAAGCCAGTACTCCTGGGGAAGAGGCATCTGAAGGAGTTACTATACCACATACCCCACAAGTGGTTATCTCATGAGGAATTCTACCGAGACTTCAAGGGGAGTCATCCACTGCAAAAACACAAGCCTTGTCCACCGTAAAAGTACAAACTTTTGTATCCAATCCTCAAAATAATCCAAATAACTACCATATACCGGATTTTGATGAAGACGACAAGGCAAAGAAAATGGAGGAAAAAATCAAGCAGTTGGAAGATCAGATGAAGACGGTTATAAGGGACAACGACTATTATGGAGTTGATGCGTTAGAGCTTAGCCTAGTCCCAGATTTGATTCTTCCTACAAAATTTAAAGTTCCTGATTTCAAAAAGTTCGATAGAAACAATTTCCCTTAAGCTCACATTACTATGTTTTGTCGAAAGATGACATGACATGTAGGAAATGACCAACTCTTGATTCACTATTTCTAGGAGAGTTTGTCGGGTTTGACTATCAGATGGTACAAGCAGTTAAACCGCTCACACATCTGAACATTGAAAAGATCTCACCAAGTCATTTTTGGAACAATACAAACACGTAAATGATATGATACCATATTGTGTTATGCTGCAAAGTATGGAGAAGAAGCATAACTAAAGTTTCAGACAATATGCACAGAGATTGAGGGATTTAGATGTATAAGTTCATCCACCTTTGGATGAGAGGGAAACCAAAAATCTCTTTGTGCAAACACTGAAGGCTCCTTACTTTGGGCACCTGATTGCAATCATATCTGAAAATTTTTCTGACTTGGTTATAGCCGGGGATATGATAGAAATGGTCATAAAACAAGGCAAGATCGAAGGAGGGGAGTCAAGTAAGAAACTTCCTATAAAGAAGAGGGATCGAGAGATCAAGAGATCAATAACGTCAACACCTACAAAACCAACAATGGTGTTATAATCTTTAACACGAAATCAACTGTATTTGTACCATCATGTACTTCTAGACAAGATTCAAGGGAATCATTAAAGAAAAAGAAAAAGAACATTTCGATCCAATTCCCATCACTTACAAAGAACTTTATCAACAACTCTTTGACATTCATGTAGTGTCACCATATCCGATGAAACCTATGAAGCCCCCATACCCCAGGTGGTATAATGAGAATGCACATTGTAAATATCATGGCGGTGTTCCAGGACACACTATGGAGAACTACCTCACGTTCAAGAGGATCATGCAGAGAATGCACAACAAGAATTAGATCCACTTTAACAACTTGGGAGAACCAAATGTTGCACAAAATCCATTGCCTAATCACTAAGAAGCTAGGATTAATGCAATCAATGAAGAGAAAGGTAGGAAAGTTAAAACCAATATTGCTGAAATAAAGTCTCCTCTGACTTGGGTGTGGAGACAAATGGTGAAGGCGGGATTTCTTGCACCACATCCCAATGTAACAGAGGATACATGTAGTAGTTATTGTTGTTATAATAACAAAGAGGGACAAGATGTGTAGAAATATCCAGAGTTTAGAGCGTTGATCCAACTGATGATGGACCGAAAAGAGTTGGAATGTTATGAAGAGAACGAACACACTCCGGAAGTAGACATTTGTGCAACCGGAGAAGTATCTGATCAATGATATTGTCCAAGGAACCCTTTGATAATCACCCCTAAGGTTTAGTCAATAGAAAAGGCACCAACGAAGGTAGTGATTGTAGCACCCAGACCTTTTCCCTATAATGACGATCGACAAGTTCATTGGAAATACAATATCCATGTAAGCACTGTGAAAGAGGGTGCTCATGAAATGGGGCACGCTGCTGGAAGTGGGAAGTGTTATTCCCACGAAGTTCATATATCCAGAGACCACTGGAACCATTTAAGGGAGATAAACCAGTGGTAAATAAACCTATTAAAGAAGAAGAAGCAGTGGAGTTTCTAAAATTCGTAAAACATTGTAAATACAGTGTTGTGGAGCAACTACACAGTTTTACCAGCATGTATTTCGATGTTAGCACTGTTACTAAATTCAGAAACGCATAAAGAGGCACTGCTGAAGGTCTTGAATCAGACATTTGTACCACAAGACATACCAATCAACACGTTGGATAGACTTGTCAACAACATCCAGACTGACAATCTTATCTCATTTTCTGATGATGAAATCCCATCCGAATGTAGAGGCTGAGCTAAAGCATTACACATTACACATTACAACTCACTGCAATGGACATGCCTTGCCAAGTGTACTAATCGACAACGGGTCTGCTCTGAATGTGATGCCTTTGGTCACTTTGAAAAGGCTACCAATGGATACCTCCCATATGCGAGCATGCTAGAGTGTGGTCTGAGCATTTAACGAGTCAAAGAGAGAGGTAATCAATAAGATTGAAGTACTCCTAACCATTAGACCTGCCACTTACAATGTCGAATTCCTGGTAATCGACATTAGCCATCCTACAGCTGTCTTTTAGGGAGGCCATGGATACACCTAGCTAGGGCGGTGCCCTCAACACTTCACCAGAAAGTGAAGTTTGTCATTGATGGAACTCTTATCATCATCAACATTAAAGAAGATATAGTGGAAAGTGTGACCACTGATGCCCCATATATTGAGGTGGATGAAGACGCTCTAGAATGTTCATTTCAATCTTTGGAGTTCATAAATACTACAATCGTGGTCGAAGATGAAAAGATTTTCAGACTTAGGATCTCATAATGCACTAAGATGAAGCTAAAACAAACACTGGAAAAGGTGCTAAGACAGGAAAAGGATTTGGAAGTCTTTTACATGGAAATATTGATCCTGTTTTTCCCGTTACAAAGTTAGATCCATGGAAATATTGACTGGGGATGAAATTCAATGGGAACCAATGATATTCCCTCATCTTCAATACACTGATGACATTGGTAGATCCAGAATCCGTTCGTTACCGCTGGGGTCTGTGGTTAACAACTGGATGGCTGAAGAACTACCTGTGGTTTTCAAATTTCTTTTAGAGTAATACTCAAACTTTCCCTATTTTCCTATACCCGGGGCAATAGGTGGTCTTTTGTAAAGGGTTATAAATTGTTTTTATTTACATTCAATAAAAGATATATTTTCTTTTCCGACAAACATTTTTTTCTTCATTTTTTTTATTTCGTGTTTAATTTTTCTTCTTTCTGTGTGGGATGCCTTTCTCCAGCATATACACATTTCTCTTCTCATTTTCCTTTCAGGTCCCCAGATATTAATGATGCAGACGATGATGATTCTGACCCGGAGGTGGATTTTGAGCAGCTCATTTGCCTTGGGGAAATTGATGGATGTGACAATGAAGAAAAGTGCAACATACATTCCGATTTATTAAGAATGATGGAGAAAGAATACAAACAAATATTGCCACATGAGGATAAAATTGAGGTCTTGAATTTGGGCACAGAAGAGGAAAAGAATAAAGTTAAAATTGGCACGACACTTTCACCGGAAGCAAGGCAAAAGTTGATAAACTTGCTTTAGGAGTACAAAGACGTGTTTGCATGTTCGTATCAAGACATGTCTGGGCTAGACACAAATATTGTAGTCCATAAACTACCCATCAGGCTAGAATATAAACCCGTACAGTAAAAACTAAGGCGAAAAAGACCTGATATGCTTCTTAAAATAAAAGAAGAAGTCAAGAAACAATTCGACACTGGCTTTCTTCAAGTGACCAATATCCATAATGGGTTGCTAACATAGTGTTGGTGCTAAAAAAGAATGAAAAAGTGCGAATGTGTGTCGATTATCAAAACCTCAATAAAGTAAGTCCTAAAGACAACTTCCCCTTACCACACATATATACTCTGGTGCACAACTTAGTAGGAAATGATTTCTTTTCTTTCATGGATGGATTCTCAGGATATAACCAGATTAAAATACATCAAGATGACATGGAAAAAACCACATTCGTCATAATATGGGGAACTTTATGCTACAAGGATATGCCCTTCAGATTAAAGAATGTTGGGGCAACATACCAAAGAGCTATTCTAACCTCGTTTCATGACATAATGAACAAGGAAATTGAAGTTTATGTGGATGACATGATTGTCAAGACACAAACTAAAAATGAACATGTCAAGAATCTGAGAAATTTTTTCCAAAGATTAAAAAAGTTCCAGTTAAGACTAAATCCCAAAAAGTGTACCTTCGAAGTAATATTAGGAAATTTGTTAGGCTTCGTGGTTAGCAGGAAAGACAACAAGATTAATCTAAATAAAGTCAAAGCCATCCAGATTTTCCCTCTTTCGTGAACATAAAAAGAAGTTTGAGGTTTCCTGGGTAGATTGAATTATATTGCGCGGTTCATATCTCAGTTGACCGATAAGTGCGACCCAATTTTCCACATCCTTCGAAAGAACAACTTTGGAACATGGGATGAGGGCTGCCAGACTGCATTTGAGAAAAATAAAAGAGTATTTATCTCGCACTTTTCTGTTAATGTCTCGCATCCCGGGCAAAGCTTTATTCATGTATTTTTCTATCTTTGAGAATTCAATGGGATATGTCCTGGGCCAACAAGATAAGTCCGGAAGGAAAAAGAGAGCCATTTACTGCATGAGCAAGAAATTCATTGATTGCGAGGTTAGATATTCACCTATTGAAAAAGTTTGTTGCACTTTAGTATGGGCTACACGAAGACTCAGATAATACATGTTGTACCACACCACTTGGTTGATTTCCAAGTTAGATCCACTGAAGTACATGATGAGTGTGTCTGCTCTATCTGGAAGGTTAGCCCGATGGCAGATGTTATTATCTGATTTTGACATCGAATATGTGAGCCAAAAGGCTATAAAGTAAAGTGTCATATTTGACTTTTTGACAAGTAGAACCTCTGAAAACTATGAACCACTGGACTTTAAATTCCCAGATGAAGATTTGATGGTCATATGTTTAGAAGAAACGAGCACTTCCACATGTGACTCATGGAAAATGCATTTTGATGGTGCATCAAATGCGTTAGGACATGGCATCAGAGCTATCATAGTCTTACCCAAAGGAAATCATTATTCGTTCACTAGCAAATTGAACTTTGATTGCACTAACAACATGGCGGAGTATGAAACTTTTGTTTTAGGGATTCGAACTGCTATTGGAATATAAAGACTTTACGGGTATATGGAGATTCTGCTTTAGTAATCTATCAACTTCGAGGAGAGTGGGAGACCAAAGATGTAAAACTGGTGGAATACATAAAGCTCATATTGGATTTACTCGAACAGTTTGATGAAGTCACTTTCCACTATATGCCTAGAGAAGAAATCCAAATGGTTGATTCCTTAGCTATCTTGGCAGCAACATTCAAGACTAGTGGGGAGTCTGACATGATGCCAATTGACATGCAGTCGTATGAATACCCGACTCATTGTTACTAAGTCGAAGAGATAAAAAATACCAAACCTTGGTACCATGACATCCTGCAATACATTGAGAATCAAAGCTATCCAGAAGAAGCCACCAAAATTGATAAAAGAATAATCAAAAGGATGGCAGCTGGATATTATCTTGATGGGAAAGTTTTATACAAGAAAAACCATGATCAAATCTTGTTAAGATGTGTAGATGCAAAAGAGGGGCAAAGATGATCTTGGAAGAGGTACATGACAGAGTTTGTGGAACTCATACTAATGAACATATGATGTCAAGACAAATTATGAGATGTGGATACTTCTGGTCTACATTAGAGGACAATTGCATCGATTATGCTAGAAGATGTCATAAATGCCAAATTTATGGGGATAAAATAAATGTTCCGCTCCACCCTCTTTACGTGATGACGACACCATGAACCTTTTCTATGTAGGGCATGGATGTCATTAGACAAATTCATCCAAAATCTTCAAACGATCATCGGTTCATTTTTGTAGCAATTGACTATTTTACCAAAGGGTGGAAGCTGCTTCATATGTCAGTGTCACTCAGTCCATTTTTTGTAAGTTCTTGAAAAAGGAGATCATATGTCAGTATGGTTTACCCGAAAGAATCATTATCGATAATGCAAAAAACTTGAACAATAAGATGATGGGCGTTGCTTGTGAAAAATTTAACATAAAAATCACAAGTTTCTCGCTTATAAATCGAAGATGAATGGAGCGTTAGAAGCAACAAACAAAAATATCAAGAAAATAGTGGAGAAAACGACTGAGTCATATAAGGATTGGCACGAGAAGCTACTTTTTTCTTTGTTTTCTTACCAAACTTTGATTAGGGCAACCCTATCTTCATTAGCATATGGGATGGAGGCAGTATTTCCCATTGAGGTAGAGATCCCGTCACTCCGGGTTTTGTCAGAAGTTAAACTAGATGATGCAAAATGGGTGCAAACATGAAATGATCAATTGAACCTAATAGAAGAAAAGAGGTTGAAAGCCATTCACCATGGTCAACTATACTAAAAACGAATGATCCGAGCACACAAGAAGAAGGTTCTCCCAAAGAGTATTCCAGGAAGGATATCTTGTACTGAAAAGGTCTGGCCAATGTAAAAGGACTACAGAGGAAAATGGATGCCAAATTTTGAAGGGCCTTATGTCGTAAAAAAGGCCTTCTCCGGAGGAGCACTGATCTTGACTGAAATGGATGGGCCAAAACTACCTAATCTCGTTAATTTTGATGCAGTCAAGAAATATTTTGCTTAGGGTGAAAGCCCAAAAGGGCGCTCTAAATGGAAGAAAGAACAAAAAAAGGGTGGGTCCAAGATGAAAACCCGTAAAGGGCATCTTGAAACCAAGTATGGATCCAAGTGGAAAACCCGAAAGGGTAGCTTGGATAATGATCCATGATTCGCACATAGGAAGTGTCCCGCATCAGGACAGTAAAGCATTACGGCATCCAAGTCTTCTATAGACTTAAAAATTCGGAGGAACTTTGCACTCTCCTGAACGTTGTTACATCTTCGAAGTCCCCTTGACAAAAGTTATTCTCAAAAGTCATCTAACGGTGTGTCAGTTTAAAGGCGTCCGCGTTATGGAGATATAGGGCATCTACTTGTATTTCTTTTATGTATTGATTTTTTATAATGTTTGCCATGCATTCTTTGTTCTTTTTCCTCATAAATAAATATGGCTATTGCTCTAAAAAATTAAATTCCTTTTAAGCATATTAGATTGAATTTAAATAAGAATGATTTATTCACTTTTGAAAAGACAATTGCGTATTACTGTACAAAGGTTTTTCGAAAGGTACAGTTGTTCGAAAGTTGATAAAGGTTCTTGCACCAATCTCGAGATAATGGATTCTAGTTCATTGAAAGACATTGTTTAAATCAAGACTAGAAATAAACCTTCTTTTTGCAAGTTCACAAAATGTATATCGGATCAAAGCCCATTGAAGAATCCAAGATCAAGAATCAAAAATTTAAGATTCTGGAATCAAGAGTCATCCGAAATGACTGCAAGAGATTGAGATTTCTCTCTAAACCCAAAAATGCATATTACATACACATTTTAGGTATATATAAGAACATTGCATCTATAGCATCACATATATGTGTGATTTTGCAGATTTTTTGTCAGATTTAATTTTAAGGGAAGCTTAAAATTAAAACAATGTTGCCTATCCAAGTTAGATGTCAACTTCGCAAAGAATGATATCTAGCACAAGGTAAATTTATTCAATCTAGACTCAACTTTACGACGAAGGAGTCACCCACAATTTCAACTTCATGAAGAAGTATATCGTACCTAATAGATCGACTCAGCTTCACAACAAATGAGTCATCTGCAATAATAAGGAACTATCTCGCTGCCTAATTTACATCATAGTTTAAGGCGAGAAGGGTTATCTTTCAACGGAAACGTTTGAGTTTGATTTCATTCAGCTTGGGGGCATATCAACCATATGGTAGCAGCGAGGAAGTAATTTCCGATCGAATTTTCAAACCAAGGTCTTTAAGCCAAGAAGAAGACAAAGGTTGACTACGATTTGGCAACAAGAAGCCACTTTTCAGTTCAGATTTCAAATCACGATTTCAACTTCATGATGAAGGATATTGTGTTCAAAGACATCTCAAGATTGACTTAACTTTACGACGAATGAGTCACCCGCAATACGTCTCAACAATATGGAACGATCCACTTTTTTTCGAATCTCAATTCCGCAGCAGATGATAGTCGATAAAAGATTCGACTACGAAACTGAGTCAAATTTTAAACTCAGAGATCGACAACCCTCACAGGAACAAGCTTGTTTCCCAGTCTATGTGCACCAAACGAAAGTTTGTGTCTTTTTGTCTTTGCCCTATTTTCGTTGCACAATAATGGGCAAAGAGGGGCAGATGTAGTCACTCATTTTCGTCCGAGGTTCATATATAATAATATAATATAGTTTTTGAAAATATTTTTGAAAACACATAATTTAAACTTTTTAAATCATATAATATATAATTTTAAAAATCGGGTTTTAAAAATATAAAATATGGTTTTGAAAATATGTTTTAAAAATATATATTATATAATTTATAAACAATTTTTGAAAACGTATAATATATAGTTTTAAAAATAATTTTTGAAAACATATATTATATAATTTTAAAAACAATTTTTGAAAACATATATATATTATATAGTTTTAAAAAACAATTTTTGAAAACTTATAATATATGGTTTTTTAAAAAAAATATTTTTGAAAACGTGTAATATATAGTTTTTAAAAAATATTTTTAAAAATTGTATAATATATAGTTTTTAAAAATTACTTTTGAAAACGTATAATATATAATTTTTTAAAAAATATTTTTGAAACGTATAATATATATATATTTAAAAAATGATTTTTTATTTTGAAAATATATTATCGGTTATTTTATGTATTTATTTATTTTTTTGTTATTTATTTTTCATTCTATTTTTAGGTTTAAAGGGAAGTCAGGTCCAACAAAGGGATAAGGGAGCCCAACTAGGTGCCTGACCCAGCAATGCCCAACCAAAGTAGGCCTGATCTGACCCGGGATTAGAGCCCAGCTGCCTGACACAGCATAAGCTAGGGTTTCATGTTTAGCACCAACGCCGCAAAACCAAGAGTTGTTGGATCTATCCTTTTGATCCAACGGCCAGTAAGCACCAGGAGTAGCGCGTGAAGGCCATGAGCCAACGTGGTTACCAACCGACCGTGATTCCCGGCCAACGACCCAGGACTAAACCATCCCGGGATGGCCGATCATACGAAAGACCCGAAAATAATGGGAACGAGGGAAACAGCTCGTTGGGAGTAGAAACAATAACCATCGGCGGTGGGGTATAAATACCCCCACCCAATCTGTCAAGAACACAACGGGGAAAAAACATCGAAGCACTAAATGAAAAATCAAAGCCATAAAATCCAAATAATATTCGGCCAAGAGAAACCGAAAGCAACCATATAGCCAAAACAAAAAAAAACATGCACATAACATTCGGAAATAGCATAAAAAATCCAAAGGAGGCGAGACGAACGCCGATTTAGGCTCAGATAAGGCAACATTCATTGGGAAGCTCACCGAAAAAGGTAAAGTCGAAACTTTTTTGTTTAATCTACTCCGTTTGGGGTGTGTTTCGGGTATTTAGGCTTTAGTTTTGGGTTCGAGGGTGGAGAGAAAGCTTTTGAGGCAACCTTAGGGTTTTTCGACCACTGTCGCTGGTGGCAGGTGCGACGGTCCAGGCGGTGGGGCTCCATCGACAGGTGGTCGGCTCATGGCTGGTTGAGGAGAGCTGAGAGAGAAGGGAGAGGGTTGATTTTGGGAGAAATGGTTGAAATTTTATTTTTTGTGATTTGGGGAGTATTTATAGGGAGGGCATTTGTGTAAATATGAAATTCTTAAATTATTTCCACAATCTCCGTAGTTTTGATGTGTAATTCATTTTGGTCACCTATTGTAAATTTACCTTTGAATTTCAAATTTATTCAATTTAATCAATATTTATATTTTTATAGTCATGCAATTTGACCCCTAACTTCTTATTTTCTTATTGCAAGCTTTAGTTTATTCCAATTTTGTCATTAATCTTTAACTCTTTTCAATTTGGTCATTTTAATTCAAATTTCATTTGATTTTCTTTTTTTTATTTAACATTAATTTGATTTATTTTTTAGGGTCAATTTTAAATCCTTCAATGGTAAGTAATTCGGATCGAACTTTTAAAATTAATTTAGCCTTTTATTTTTGCAATTAAGACAACTGAGAAATTAAATTAGTACCGAAAGGGCAGTACAAGGGTGCTAATCCTTCCCTAACTGTAATTGACTCTCAAATCGGATTCAATTCTGGAAAAAAAATACAGATAAGGTAAAATGGAAAATTAAGGTATTCGATCAACCTAATTTTAAAAAGATCGGTGATAGCTCTATCATATCGAAATTAAGTCAGAAACCCAATTTCAGGCTCACCCGAAGAATGGTTACGACAATACGAATGACATGGTTGGAGAATGAGTTTAAAGTAAGTGAAAAGTCATATGAACAAGATATCATCTATATAGTCCGAGCATATCTTCTCCAATTGATTGGAGAGACAAAGGTTCTATATCAAAAGAATAAGGTTTTATAATTCACCTATTTTTGACCACTTTGTTTTTCTATCATTGCTTTAAATTCTTTCAATTTCTCCAACGATTCTGATTTTTTTTTTCAAAATATAAATCCAACATTTTATACTGAAATCATGAATAAAAGTAAGATAACACTTGTTTCCACCAAGTGATGGAATATCAAAAAGACCAACTATATATGTGTGTACTATCGCCAACGACCTTTAGGCTAGCCATGATTTGCCAACTTCGAAGCTTTGTCTGTGTTGCTTTCCTTTGATGCAAGCCTCACATAATTGATTTGGAGGGTTAATCTATGACTTTCCTTTCACCATGCTTGCTTTTGATAAGAGATTCGGACCCAAAAATCCAAGATGTCTATATAGTAGATGCCACAACCATGAATAATTTTTATATTACAATCTTCATGTACCTTACTTCTCCTGACTCGATGTCGATGGTAAAGAAGAGAATTTGAGTCAGATCGAATTTGGAAATTAATTCTCCATCTTTATTTTTTATGCTAAGAGAGTGATTCTTCCTCTCCACTTCGTATCCTTTTTCCAAGAGTTAACCAAGGCTAATGATGTTGCTTTTAAAATCAGTGCATAATACACATTTGACATATATTTCTTTTCTCCATTTTTTCTGAGTAATCATGACTTCACCTTTGCCTTTAACTTCTGTGTGCGAGTCGTCACCAAATGTTACTCGTCCATGAATTGTTTCATTTATCTTTATGAACAACTCTTTTCCATCACACATGTGGTTGCTAGCACAATTATCAAGATACCAAATATTCTTCTTGTACTCTTCATTTCCTTTATAAGTGAGGAATACATGAGATTTTCCAATTTTCTCTTCTTCATTTTTCGCTACATTATTTATTTCTTCATGTTTAGGAGCTGATTGACGCTCATAACTATAATGACCATACTTTTTGTAATTATAACATTATACCTGTGATTTATTTCCTTGTTGATATCTATGTTTGCATCGGCCTCAACCTCTGAATCCTAGTCCACGACCTGATTTTTTGGTAGTTTTCACTCGTTTGAGTGGTGTAATATGATCGACCAGCACGTCCTCGATTTCCTCTCCTTCATCTATATCTTCCACGATAACCACCATGATTTCCTTGATCTCACGTGTAGTTGTTGCTGGTTTAACCTTCGTTGACATTCTTATTGCTTTGCAAGGCTTGCTCCAAATTTTCAGAATCTTCGTTTTGTTTCATCTTTTGCTCATGGGCTTGGAGTGAACTCACAAGCTCATCGATTGACAATGAAGAGATTTTTGCAATATCTCTCACGCTTGATTCGTAGTTTTGATGTAGAAGAATCTACTCCTTGAAAAATAAAAACAACGTCCTCTTGTCTTTCTTGCGGGATTCCTTCAGTGCTCTCTTTTCTTCATTGGTCAAGGTTGCTTCTGCTGCTGTATTTTCGGGTTCGACATAACTTTTCTCGACTATATCATAATAATTTTGGGAACCAAGTAACCTTCCTCTTATTTTTTTCTCCTTCCTTTTAATACATTGAATTAAATTTAATATTTTTTAAGATAATAAATATACGCTTACTCGATACGAGAGAGTTCAATACATCTGCCCCTGTTTGGTGACTAGACTGTTATCTGAAGACTTGTTGAAAAAGTGAAGAATACAAATTTTCATTGAACAATAAGACTGGAACTAATTTAGTCTGTCATTTTTAATTTGCAAAACTCTTTGGGCCTACAGTTTATAATGCTTAAATCTATTCTTAAGAACATTACTCGGCTTTGTACAAGATTCTTATGAAAAGGAAGAGATGTTTCAGCTCAAGATGTCAAAGCTAAATGGAGTCAGCTCTGTACTCTTAAATATGAGGGAGGATTAGGGCTTAAAGATTTACTTGAATTGAATAAAATTTGCATTATTATGATCATGTTGACTGGCAGAAGTAGAGCCCTTAATGTTGACTGGCAGAAGCTTATTTGATTTCCTTGGCATATTCTCAAATATTCTTTTTTTTGTATGGCTGGCTCTCTTGAATAGGTTATTTACCAAGGATAGGGTTGGATCGAGGGGAAGCGGGTAAAATATAGGGATGTAAATGAACCGAGCTTGAATGAATAAAGTTATGTTTGTGTTCATTTGTTTATTTTTTGAAAGTGTTCATGTTCGATTCATATCCGTTTAAATTTTCAGTGTCATGTTAGTTTTTATTTATTTATTTTTGAAGGTGTTTGTGTTTGTTTAGCGTTTGCAGACTTGTTTGTTTAACGTTCGTGAACATTTTCGTTTAACATTTGCGAACATATTCATTTAACGTTCATGAACATTTTCGTTTAACGTTTGTTTAATGTTTGGCAACCAACACTCTTTTCATTTTTTAGTTACAAGTAAAAAATGGTGAAGTCCTTAATTTCTTTAGGCTTTACAATTTGAACTCCAAAGTTCACTTTATGTTCAATTTAATCTTTATCCTCGTCAAAATTTAAAATATAAAAATAAAGAAAAAGCGAGAATCGAGTAAACGAGCTTATAAACGAATCAATAAAGGAGATTACAAACGAGACAATAAACGAAACAATAAATGAGCTTGTTCGTGAACATAAAAAAACCGAATACACCTATATATTTATGTTCGTTAGTTTATTAAATAAACATAACAATTTTTTTCATACTCATTTATTTAGCTTAATAAGCGAATGTTTCACGAACAATTCATCAAATGCTCTATTCAATAACACTCATAGGTGTAGATAGTCGCATCCCTGCAAATTTCAAACTATCATATATTTTAGATATTTTCTTTATATTTTCAATTAATAATTTATTTTCATCCCTAGAATTTTATGAGATCACCCCTTAAACTTTTAAAAGTTTGTCTTCTCTAAAATAAATTATTCGTATGTCTCTGAATAAAGACTTTCTTGTTAGTACGGGTATGCCGAATATAGGTGTTTGTTTGCTGTGTTATACAAAGAATGGGCCCAGACAACTCTGAGTGTTCTGTAAAAATGTAAGGACTGAGATTCTTCAGCTATGCAGTTTACAAAATGTTCCAGTAGGATGAGACAGTGTAGTGCATTGCTATGATATATTTTATATGGCAATTTGCTGCACAATTTGCTGATGAAGCTGAAATCAAGTGTATTATCAGCATTAATCAATGGGAGTTGGTTCTCATAAATACATATAGCCGGCAAGGTTGGTTGTATGATCAAGAATTCAATTCTTCTGTAACTTAATTCCAGCAATGCTTAAATCAACTTCACATGTTTTCACAAACTTGCAAATGAATCAAAATTTCATTTCTTATTATAAGATAAATAAATAGATCATCTTATTGCCTTTGTTTTTTTCTCTTAATTTTATAATTGGTAGCATTATATATATGCTATCCGTGCACATTAGCAAGATTTAGTAAGGCCAAAACCTGACAATATAAATGTAACCAATACTCAACACTACCCGTTCCCGACGCGGAAAAGAAGAAGAAGAAGAAGAAGCCAAGATGTGTGCCTGTGCTTCGTCAACCTTGAACTCGAAATCAGTGAAAGGTGCCGGAGGAGGAGGGAGAGGGTCATCGACAGCCGCCAAGGTGGTGGACATGGATGGACGTGTTCAAGAGTTGAAGCAGCCGATCCAAGCCAAGAAGATCATATCCCAGAACCCAAATTGCTTCCTTTGCAGCTCGGAATCCATGACCATCGGCACATGCGTGCCCCAAGTCCCCGACGATGAGGAACTCCAACCTGGAAGAATTTACTTCCTGATGCCGCTCTCCCATTCCCATAAACCTCTTTCCTTGCCGGACTTGTGTGCTCTTGCCATCAAAGCTAGCTCAGGCCTACCAACTTACAGCGTTGACCTTTGCTCAAGTAACTCCAAACCCTTCCACCTCATGTAAGATTTCTCTTCGGAAATGTGATTAATTGTAAAAGTTGTTGATTGGTATTTCAGTTTGTTTAGAAAAGTAGCCATCTTGATGAACCGTCATTAATTCAATCACGGAGGCCAATGCTACTATTGTTGTTGCCCTTTCATGCAGTGTGTTAACTCCCCCACCAAATTTTTTTATTAAGAAGAAAGATAATACATTTAAAAATAAATATTAGAATTTGAATCTACACATAAGATAATATAATTATTTTTTATCACTAAATCGATTTATGGATTTTAACTTCTCCATTATTTTCTTAATTCAATTATCAGTTGCCACAAGCCCTTTTTGGTTGTTTGTATTCAAGGACGGAACTAGGATGAAATTATGAGAGGAATCAAGTTACTTATCCCTTTTGGTTTAATTGTGTATTATCACATAAAATTATAGGTAAAGTATACAAATGATCCCCGATTATAGATTGTTATTTTATTGAGTTCCCGATTATTAGAAGTTATAGAATGATCTCTGACTATAGAATACTACTTTGTTGAGTCCCTCGACTATTAAAAGTTAACAAAATGGTCACCTAACTATTCATATGTTCTAATCTCGTCCTTTTTTCGTAAAAAAAATTGACAACTATCTGAACTAGACGTTAACTTGTTGACTGAGATATAATAAAATATAATCTAAGAACTGTTTGAGTTGTATTTTTTGACGTTAACCTGTTGACGTCCAGTTTAGACGGAAGCCAATTTTTTAACGAAAAATGACGAGCTCGAAACATATGAATAGTCGAAGGACTCAACAAAACAGCGCCCTATATCGAATGATCATTTTGTAATTTTTAATAGTCAGGAGACTCAACAAATAAACATTCTACTTTACCCTAAAATTATATACATGAATGCATTAAATATTTATTTTATCTTTAACTAAATTAAATATTTTGAAAACAAATTAAAGGGACCAAGTTATTCACCCTGCATCATCTACCATTATCTGACGTAAAGTATTTAAATAAGAGAAAATAACCTCAGTGACCAAAAATGCCTTATAATATACGATTTTAACCAACTTTTTTTGGATTTGCCAAAATGACCAACTAAATCGCAATGCGATCGATAATTCGCAACGCGATCTCCAGTATCGCAAATCAGTTTCCAGATTCGCAACGCGAACTTCGACTATCGCATTGCGATTTACATATTCGCATTGCGATAGTCCAAGTTCGCGTTGCGATAGTCGAAGTTCGCGTTGCGATTTATTCCAAATTCGTTGCGATAGTCCAAGTTCGCGTTGCGATTTATTCCAAGTTCGTTGCGATAGTCGAAGTTCGCGTTGCGATTTATTCCAAATTCGTTGCGATTTATTCCAAATTCGTTGCGATAGTCCAAGTTCGCGTTGCGATTTATTCCAAGTTCGTTGCGATAGTTGAAGTTCGCATTACGATTTATTCCAAATTCGTTGCGATAGTCCAAGTTCGTTGCGATAGTCGAAGTTCGCGTTGCGATTTATTCCAAATTTGTTGCGATAGTCCAAAATCGCAACGACGGTATTGCATTTGTTTCTTAAGAATTTTCTCTAAAAATATAGTATTCACGCGGACGTGTCGAAGACACGTATTACCACGACCACGACCACGACCACGAGACGAGACAGGACGACGACGGCGGCGGCGCGCGAGAGTCTCCCTTGTTCTCTATCACTCAACAAGGAAGTAAGAAAGCCAAGCCTTAAATACCATTCCCAATAGTGTTTCCAATACTATGTGGGATTGAGCATTACCAACACTTGTTCCCAATACTATGTGGGATTGAGCCTTAAATAGTGATATTATTTTTGAATGTTTTGCTTAAAATTGAAATAATCGCGATTGATTGTAGATTGACTTTTAATTATGACATATTTAATCGTATAATACTAATGCAATTGGTTGCTGATTCAGTTGTTTTAAGGTGCACGATTGTTAATTGTTTCCTGAATAATCACATTGTATTGGAAACAAGTGTTTGTAATGCTCAATCCCACATTGTATTGGAAACACTATTGGGAATGGTATTTAAGGCTTGGCTTTCCCACTTCCTTGTTGAGTGATAGAGAACAAGGGGGACTCTCGCGCGCCGCCGTCGTCGCCGTCCCGTCTCGTCTCGTCTCGTCTCGTCTCGGGTCGTGGTCGTGGTCGTGGTCGTGGTAATACGTGTCTTCGACACGTCCGCGCGAATACTATCTTTTTAGAGAAAATTCTTAAGAAACAAATGCCATACCACCAGTCGTTGCGATTTTGGACTATCGCAACGAATTTGGAATAAATCGCAACGCGAACTTGGACTATCGCAATGCGAATATGTAAATCGTAATGCAATAGTCAAAGTTCGCGTTGCGATAGTCGAATTTGGACGCGAACTTCGACTATAGCAATGCGAACTTCGACTATCGCATTGCGATTTACATATTCGCATTGCGATTTACATATTCGCATTGCGATAGTCCAAGTTCGCATTGCGATAGTCGAAGTTCGTGTTGCGATTCTGGAAACTGATTTGCGATACCGGAGATCGCGTTGCGAATTATCGATCGCATTGCGATTTAGTTGGTCATTTTGGCAAATCCAAAAAAAGTTAGTTAAAATCGTATATTATAAGGCATTTTTGGTCACTAAGGTTATTTTCTCTTTAAATAAATTGAATCCAAAAAAGATATGATAAAAAAGTAACGAAAGTATAAAAACCGATAGATTAATTTAAAGATTAAAAAATATAGAAATTATGCGTGATCAAAAATGTTATCAAAAGTATAAAAACTGGTTTTTGTCCAGGTACGAATTTTTACTTGGGGGAAAATAAAATGAAAAAATAAATGATTTTGATTTTAAAAACTATTTTGGGAGTCACCATTGACCTTTTTGGGTTAGGTAGGTCAAATACCTAAAAATAATCTTTTAAAATAGTTTTTAAGAAAACATAATTTAAAAGATAAACTGATCTGTGTGTAACAAAAAAAATTTAGTAAAAAGGGATTCATTGTCGGTTACGTTTAGGGAAAGATTAACACCCCTATAACGCCCAAAATTGGTACCCATTAATTATAAATTGTCTCTATTATTGGAAATTTAAGAATTCAAAAATATATTTAATTCATAATCCTGTTATTTCAAATTTATTAGTATAATTTTTTAAAAATATATTAATATCTATATATTTAATATATATATATTAACAATTTTTTAAATAAAATATTTATTTACTTAGAAATATTAGAAAATTACTTCTAGTTGCTTTAAGATAACCCCTTTCTTGATATAAAAAAATAAATATTAATAAAACATTTCTCTAAAAATAAATTAATATATATAATTTATAAAAATAAGATATTTATTTATTTAAGAATATCAGAAAAGGACTTCTAGTTACTTTAAGACAACCCTTTTCTTAATATTAAAAATAAATATTTAAAATATGATTATTTTTCCAAAAAGTAATTTATATAAAATTAAATTTATAAAAATAAAATAAATAAATAAATATTATTTATTATATATATATTTATATGACTAAATAATAATAATAATAATTAAATATATTGAAAATAAACATATAAAATTAAAATATAACTAAAAAGTGACTAAAATAAATAAAATTAAACTACAGTACTAAAATATAAAATGAAAGTGTTTAAAATTAGTGATTAAATTATAACATATTAAATTTAAATGGTCTAATTCGTAACATATTATTTAATATTATAGCGGCTAAACATGTTATTTTACCTTATTATTAATTTAGTGACTAAAATAAACATATATAAAATTAAAATAAATTAAAACATGCTTTCGGGATTAAATTATTAATTATTAAAATTAAAGGTCTAAATATGTTATTTTACCTAATATATATATATATATATATATATATATATATATATATATATATATATATATATATATATATATATATATATATATATATATATATATTTATGTTAATGATTAAATTATAATAAACTAAAATTTGAATACAAAATTATAATAAATAAAAACATGCTTTAAGGATCAAAATTTTTTTTCTCTCGCCTCTCATTATAATTCCCTCACTGGAGGGAATTCGGTCGCCGGCCGGCAACCGTCTGCCGCGGTGGCTGGAAAATTCCAAAATTCCTCAAAAGATAGATCCGAATGATCTAAGACCTATCCCGACCCCCGTTTTCCCTAAAAAGCCTTGGATTCTCGAAGATCTGAAGAAATACCTTCGGTATTTCGGTTTCTGTGGTGGCTCGTAATGGTGCGTTGAAGCTCCGGTCACCGTGTGATTTCGTCGGTGAGCTCTCTCTATTTTTTTATATTTGGTGGTATTTGGTTGCTCACCCTATAGCTTGCGACGTGGGCGGCTGGTGTTGGGATCTCTGGAGCCTTCAGTTGGCATCGTGGCAGTGTGGCAGCACGGGTCGAGGCGATGATAGCATCTGGCTGATAAACGACGATCATAGTCCCTAGGGTATCATAACCCTAGGGTTTCATGCTGGACTCATTTGGGCCGTTGGATATGTCTTGATCTGATGGTGGAAAGGAGATGGCGGTTGGAGAAGAAGATGAAACCCTAATCTATTTAGGGTTACCATTTAGGCCGGTCTGGGTGTATTTTGTAACTGGGCCGGTTTGGTTTTGGGCATGTAATGTAAATAATATTTTTTATTAATAATAATAATAATAAATAATATAATTAATAAATAATAATAAAATAAAATTAAAAAAAACTTATATCTACAATTGCCCCTCTTTGCTCATTCTTGTGTTAACAAGAATAGGGCAAAGACGAAAAAAGACAATGAGTTTTCTTTTATTTGACTTTTCTTGATTAAGATTGAAATGTTGAACAAGTTCTTCTTTGGGAATAGTTCTTCTCATTATGAACTCTTCCATTTTTCCACTGGGATGATAATCTATCTTTTTCTGTAATAAGATCTACCAAAAGGTTGAACAAGCTCTTCTCATTATGAACTTCTTCTTCTTCAGATGAGTTCTTCTCATTATGAACTCTTCTGGAAATGTTGACCTTCAAAAGAGGTATTGTTGATTCAACTTCAATATGTGATGAATCAAATTAAGGTTGAACAAGTTCTTCTCATTATGAATTTCTTCTCCTGCTTTAGATGAGTTGTTCTCATTATGAACGTTTCTGGAAATGTTAATATTCAAAAGAGGTATTGTTGATTCAACTTCAATATGTGATGAATCAAATTAAGGTTGAATAAGTTCTTCTCATTATGAACTTCTTCTCCTTCTTCAGATAAGTTCTTCTCATTATGAACACTTCTGGAAATGTTGATGCTGATCTATCTCCTTCTGTGATAGAGTCATGCAAAAGGTTGAACAAGCTCTTCTCATTATGAACTCTCATTCTTCAGATAAGTTCTTCTCATTATGAACTCTTCTGGAAATGTTGATGCTAATCTATCTCCTTCTGTGATAGAATCGAGCAAAAGGTTGAACAAGTTCTTCTCATTATGAACTTCTTCTCCTTCTTCAGATGAGTTCTTCTCATTATGAACTCTTCTGAAAATGTTGATCCATCGAGTGATGAATTCAAATTTTAGTTGAAATTTTTGAAATTCATGTCAAATATTCAACATAGATAAAATGAATGAAAATGCCCCTATTTTTGCAAAATGTCTAAATATGATGCATGAATATTAAGTTCATCTTTATTTGATTTCAAAGTGGCAAACTTGATCTTCCTTCACTTAGTCAAAATCATTTCAACCTGACATTCTCTTTTTGGAAGAGACTCTATATTATTTTTGCTTCATTTGCATTAAAGTCTCAGAAGAAATATTTCATTCATGAAGTTCTTGATGTGGTCAGAATTATGACGTTGTTACCCCTTTTTATCATGGATAACACCGGCTTTCTTTTCTTAGACTTGTGTAGAAATCCAATAAATCTTTCTTCTTTGAAAAGAGAATCTATCATCTTTGAAGAGAGAATATATCATCTTTGAAGAGAGAATCTATCATCTTTGAAGAATGTATCTATCATCTTTGAAGAATGTAGATGTAGATATGCCAAACTTAGTAGAGATAAATTAAGAGAGCAATATATGTTCTAATTTGACTCTTGAAACACATCATAAGGAGGATTTATCCTAATTCCTTTCATTTCTCCACATCTAATCAGATCTTGAACAAAGCCATTCATACCATATTATGTCGAGATGCTTAACAACAACCTATTGTTCAATCTTAGTTGGCTCCACTAGTTTCTTGTTGTTAAAATTTTAGCTCCCCTTATTTGGAAAGAAATCTTCATCATATCTCACTTCTAACCTTGGATTTGAAGAAGACAAACTTCATCTCGGATCAATAAATGAAAACACCATATGATCACAACATTGGTTTAGCACCATAATTACTGGTTCGTAAAACATTTGACAACACATTCATCATTTCCTGTGGCTTCTGCCTAGATTTTCAATGTTCGTAAAGCATTTGACAACACATTCATCCTTTCCTGTGGCTTCTACCTATATTTTCAATGTTCGTAAAGCATTTGACAACGCATTCATCATTTCCTGTGGTTTCTGATTAGATGCCTCATTAGTGAAGCTCTTTCATAGTATTTGGAGTTTTTGTATGGCTTTACAAGGACACTTAGGAACAAAGCTCAGTGGGAATATAAGTGGGACGTTTTGACTTGCCAGCATCAAATCACCAAAATAATGCAACTGTATGATGAACAAAGCAATTATGTATAGTCAGCTCGACTGTCATTGATTCACCATTTTCATTCTTCATACTTTTCTGTTTGATTGAAAATATTTGCTCAAAATACCCTGTTCCTTACTCAGAATTTCTTTTCTTCTTTTCTGTTTTACTTGCTTCCAAATGACTCTATGATGGTAATAACTTGTTCACTTTTCAACAATGATTGCAAATGTTGATAAGAATTACTTTAGATTCCAAGCACTTAAAAGTATTAACATAAAGTGATATCCAGAAATCTTTTGCTTATTTCAAAATTATGTCAATCCATTTGCAAGATGTTTATATAAAATAATAAATTGAATTTTGAAAATAAATTGAATTTCGAAAAGATAAACTTGGAATCTATTAATAAATATATATAAATGTATTCAAAGTTATGACAAACATAGGAATGATAAAAATTCAAATGACTCAACAAGTTATTAGCATAAGTATTTCTAAACTAATCAACTTGATATAATTTAGAGCACTGAGGTAAGCTTATGTCTGGAAGATCTCAAACGTTGCCAGAATGCTTGTAGATGTGAAATTTCTCCTAAAATATCAAATTCTTAATAGGGTTTAATTGCCAGATGCCTAATATCAACATGCATTTGAGCAGCCCTTTCAGGTTTTCAACTCAAATCCTTTATTTGGTTGCAAGACGCCCTTTGTAGGTTTTTATCTTGACCCTCATTTTTTCTCTTTTTTATTATTTATTTATTTTTCTTCTTCAAGCATAATATTTCTTGACAAAATCTGAGTTTATTGGGTTTCTCAGAACTTTTCCATCCATTTATGCCAAGATCAACTCTCCTCCGGAAAAGGCCTTTTTTACAACATATGGTCATTCCCAATTAGGCATCCATTTCCCACGGAAATCTTTATGTATATGCAAGATCTTTTTTAGCACTAGATCACCCTCTTGGAATTCTCTTGGATGTACTTTCTTGTCATGAAACTTCATCATCCGTTTTTTATACATCTGCCCATGATAAATAGCTTTCAATCTCTTCTCCTCAATAAGGTTCAATTGATCAAATCGAGCTTGGATACATTCAGACTCGTCCAATTTTACCTCTTTCATGATTCGTAGTGATGAGATCTTAACTTCAATCGGTAAGACTGCTTCCATCCCATAGACTAAAGAAAAAGGCGTTGCCCCAGTAGATGTTCGCACAGTAGTTTGATATGCATATAAGGAAAAAGATAACTTCTCATGCCAATCTTTTTAAGTTTCAGTAGTCTTTGTAATGATTCTCTTGATGTTCTTATTTGTTGTTTCAACTGCCCCATTCATCTTTGGGCGATATGTCACTGATTTTGCATGCTTGTTCTTAAAATGTGCACAAAGTTCAGTCATCATTTTGTTGTTCAAATTCAAAGCATTATATGTAATGATTCTCTTTGGTAGCCCTTACCGACAGATTATTTCTTTCTTTATAAATTTACAAACTGTAGACCTCTTAATATTGGCATATGAAGCAGCTTCTACCCACTTGGTAAAATAGTTAATTACCACTAGGATGAAACAATTTCCATTTGATGCTTTTGGTGTGATTGCCCCAATGACGTCTATTCCTCACATAGAAAATGGCCAAGGTGTTGTCATTACATGTAAAGCCGATGGAGGTACATGAATCTTATCCGCATATACCTGGCATTTATGACATCTCCTTGCATAATCAATGCAATTTGTATGCATGGTAGCCCAATAATACCCATATCTCATTATTTTTCTAGCCATGGAAAGACCATTTACATGTGTTCCACATATCCCATTATGTACTTCCTCAATGATGCTTTTGGCTTTTTCTATACAAAGACTCACCATCAAGAAAGTATCCAACAACCATTCTTCTCAATGTTCTTTTATTAAATATCAGATGCATTTTGTGGATAACTTTGATACTTGATATATTGCAAGATATCATAATATCATGGCTTTCCATCTGCTTCTTCTTCTACACTGTAGCAATATGCAGGAATTTCATATATCAACTTTTTTATTTGCTTGAAACATAGTAGCTAATGTAGCCAAAGCATCTGCCATTTGATTTTCCTCTCGATGGAGATAATTGAATATGAAACTTTCAAATTCTTTCACTAATTCGAGGGTATAATCTCGGTATTCCAGCAATTTGGGATCTTTCGTTTTCCATTCTCCTCGTAATTGATACACCACTAATGATGAATCTCCATATATCTTGAGAAATTTAATTTTTCTTTCTATGGCTACCATCAATCCCATGACATAAGCTTCATATTCAGCCATGTTATTGGTGCAAAAGAACTCCAATCTGCTTGTAAAAATATAATATATATTTTCTAGAGAGATTAACATTGCCTAATTCCTCGTCCCAAGGCGTTGATTGCTCCATCAAAATAAAGCTTCCAAGATTCATCATTTGTTCTGACTTCTTCATTCATGGATATGCACATCAAATCTTCATCTGGAAAATTAAAAATCAGAGACTGATAATCATATGATACACGACTAGCCAAAAAATCAGCTATGACACTTCCTTTTATTGCTTTTTGGTTAACATATACGATATCAAACTCGGATAATAACATCTGCCATCTAGCTATTTTTCCTATCAAAGATGGTGATTCCATTAAAAACTTTAAAGGAACAAGTCTAGATATCATCCAAGTGGTATGATATAACATGTATTGTCTGAGTCTTCGAGTAGCCCACACCAAGGAATAACATAATTTTTGTATTGGTGGGTATCAAATTTCACAATCAATAAACTTCTTACTCAGATAATAAATGGCTTTTTCTTTTCTTCTAGACTCATCATGTTATCCCAGTACACATCCCATCGAATTTTCAAATACTGTTAAGTAGAGAATTAACGGTCTATCAGGCACTGGTGATATTAAAATGGGGGCATTGGATAAATATTTCTTAATAATATCCAAAGTTTCTTGATATTCATTATTCCAGACTTCAGGATTGTTCTTTCGAAGTAACTTGAACACTGGATCACATTTGTCAGTTAATTGAGAAATGAATCGAGATATATAATTTAATCTCCCCAAAAAGCCTCGAACTTTTTTTTTTGTGTTAGGTGGTGGAAGATCTTGAATTGCTTTTACTTTATCTGGATCAATCTCGATTCCTTTTTGACTGACTACAAATCCCAAAAGCTTCCCTGACGTTACCCCAAAAGTGCATTTAGCGGGGTTAAGCTTTAATTGATACTTTCTCAATCTATGGAAAAGTTTTCTTAAATTTTGAATATGTTCTTCTTCGGTTCGGGACTTGGCAATCATGTCCTCCACATATACTTCAATCTCTTTATTCATCATGTCATGGAACAAAGTTACCATTGTTCTCTGATATGTTGCCCCTACATTTTTCAATCCAAATGACATTACTTTGTAACATAATGTGCCCAACATGGTTACAAATGTTATTTTTTCCATTTCCTCAAGATTCATTTTTATCTGATTATACCCTAAAAAGCCATCCATAAATGAAAACCATGCATGTCATGCAGTATTGTCCACCAATGTGTCTATATAAGGTAATGGAAAGCTATCTTTTGGACTAGCTTTGTTAAGATCTTTGTAATCCACACACATTCGAACTTTCCCATTCTTCTTTGGTACTGGAACTATGTTGGCTACCCATTCTGGATATTTGGCTGCCTTTAGAAAACCTACATTTATCTGCTTCATCACTTCCTCTTTAATCTTCAACAACATTTATGGCATCATTCGTCTGAGCTTTTGTTGAACAAGTTTATATTATGGACTAATCGGAAGTTTATGCACCACTATATATGTACTCAAACCAGGCATATCTTGCTAAGACAGGCGAAGATATCTTTGAACTCTTGGAGGAGATTTATCAATTCTTGTTTTATCTGGGTTGACAAAGTAGCACCAATTTTCACTTATTTCATTTCTTCATTGGTTCCCAAATTTACAATCTCAATCTCTTCTTTGTGAGGTAAAATTTGTTTATCTTCTTTTTCTACCAGTCTTAACAATTTGGTAGGAACATCACATTCTACTTCATCCTCACACTCGTTGATTTCTTCCAAACATATGAGCCGCTCTAAATTTAACTCATGATTTAGGAATAATCATGCTATTAACATTGTGACACCTGCAAATTTAAATCGGACATATTTCTGAAAAGATATAATAAACTTATGAAATAAATATAAAGAATGAGAAATAATGAATGTAAATAATGCAAAAAATGTAAATTATAAAGAATGATTTCTAGTTGAGAATTTTAAGAAAAGTTCTTAAATTTGATATTAAGTGAGCTTAACATAACTGCCCTTACAAGATAACAAAAACTTTTCATATTCCTGGGCTAAAACATAAAGTTTGGTTCTGAGTATTACTCTGAGTTAGTATTAAAAACTACAGGGAGATCCTCAGCAGTCCAATTATTGAGTGTTTCACCAGGAAAACAAAGACGAATCCCAGCCAAGTATTTGCCAATCTGGTGGTCATTTGTGATCATGTTGATAGACAATTCTTTCATAGATTCCTCTACCATGCTTTGATCTTTTGTCAACTTTTCTTCTTTAAGAGCATCAACCAGCTGTTGTTCCACATTAACCATTCCTCCAGATTTGAATGTGGACTTCAAATGAGGGAAATACATGCGTTCACATGGAATTTCTTCTCCTTTCAGTCTTGCCCTTCTATCTTCACCTCTTCTTTTCATCTCTTTATTCTTTTGCTGAGAGCTGGGCTTAAATCCAAGCCCAAAACGATATTTCTTCATCTTTATATTTACAGGAACTAAACTTCCTTGAAGATTCTTTCCCAAACCTTTCCCAGTTTTAGCTCATACGCCTAAAGTCTGTTGTACAACCATTTTAGTGCAATCAGACAATCTGGGATGTGGAATTTTGCTTCCCTCAGCAATAAAGATTGCATTGACAAATTCCAAAGCTCAGAAAGAGCACTCGAGAGCATCATCATTGGTTTCAATATACGGAGCATCACTTTTCACAGAAGCAATGATTTCTTCCTCAACTCCTATACATATCAGTTGACCATGAATAACGAACTTAAGTTTCTGATGCAAAGAAGAAGGAACAACTCCTGCAGAATGAATCCACGACCTCCTCATTAAATACTTATATGTAGGGTGGATATTCATTACCACAAAATCGATATTGTACACTATTGGTCTGATCAACAATGGTATTTCCATTTTTCCTAGTACCTCGTTTTGAGTGCCATCAAATACTCACACTACATTCCGATAATTCTTCATGTGCGATTTATCCACATACATCCTTTGCAGTATAACCAATGGCATCAAGTTAAGAGCAGATCCATTATCAATCAGTACTCCTGGCAACACATGGCCATGGCAATGCGTGGTAATAGTCAAAGCTTTCACTGATCCCATTCCATATTCAGGTATTTCATCATCAGTGAAAGTTATGTAATTAGCAGTGGCTATGTGCCCCACAATCCTATCAAACTTGTTGAGAGATATATCTTCAGGGATAAATATTTGATTAAGCACTTTTATCAAAGCATTTCGGTGTATTTCTGAATTCATCAATAAATGAAGAATTGAAATTCGTGCTTGTTGTTTATGTAGCTGCTCAACCACACTATATTCACTATGTTTTAGAAATTTCAAAAATTCTTGTGCTTGTTTTTCTGTTACGGGCTCATTGACTGTTGGTGGGGATTCATCATTAAATATCTTTTGGGGTATCACTGTAGCTTTTCCCTTTGCTTTTGCTTGTTCTGATGCATTCGATGTCTCGGGAGAGTAGCACCTCCCACTTCTTGTAAAGAATCCAACTTCACTTACTGCTTCAGATGTCGAATCCACACCCTGTGCTTTATCTTCTGCTTTTTCCAGAGAAACATATCCTCCTACCATTTAAACATTGGTTGTATAATTCCAAGGTACCTTGCGGGTATCCTTATATGAAAATGGTAAAGGAGTTGTGATAACTACTTTTGGCTTTATTGGTGTAGGATTCATAGTAGACGATTTCACAGTGATAATCACATGGTCACTTATTATCTTTCTAGGCTTAGAATCTTCTGATGAGCAAACGTCATCTTCTCTTTTTCCTGGTTCTTCTTCAAAGAACTTTACCTCTTTGTCATTCATCAGTTTTTGCAGCAATCCCCTAAATTTAGGGCATAGTTGAATTCCATGTCCTTTTTCTTGATGATATTCGCAATAATTTTCGCCTTCATTATGTTTTAGCTTGAATTATTGTTGAATCATACCAGATAGGGAGAGTTGTTGAAATATCCAACCAAAAGAAGATTTAAGTTTAGAAACATCAGTTTTTGTTTTCCTTCTATTCTCCTTCTGGATTGCGTTTACGCTTTTATCTCCATGATTTGGCAGCGGATGATTTGACGTAGCTGGTGAATTGAATTCCAATTTTCCAGTATTAATCAAATTTTGGACCACCCTTTTAAATGCCAAATAATTTTCAATAGAATGGCCCATAATTCCATCATGATAAACACAGTGCGCTTTTATATCATACCATGGAGGGAATGGTGGTTGCATGAGAATCAAAGGATAAGGCCGTATTACATCTGCCTTTAACAGTGAATCATAGATCTCTGCATAGGGTACTAGTAATGGTGTAAAGGAAAGTCTTTCATTTTCCCTACGAGATCCTCTGGATTCTGTTCGATTAGTGTTTGTTTCCTCCTTCTTAACCCTTGGTTGGGTTATCATAACACTTTTCGAGGTATCATTGTTATAAGCATTCGCATTGTTAACTTCATTCTCCTTTTTCGATACATAGGTCTTTTGGAACTAGACCCCTCACTTGATTTCATTTTGCCATTTTTCATGACATTCTCAATGAGTTCTCCAGAAATGAACAAATATACAAAATTTTCGGTTGCATTCCCTATTAAATGGCCTAAATATGGAACCTTTAAAGTGTGGACGAACATAACTGTGGCTTCTTTTTCTGATAGTGGTGGCTGAACTTGTGCCACTGTATCACGCCATCTCTGAGCGTACTGTCTAAATATTTCATTATTCTTTTTCTCCAGATTTTGAAGAGTCCATCTATTGGGAACCATATCTATAACATGATGGTACTGCTCTAGAAATGCTTTTTCCATATCTTTCCAGGATTTGATGTGGGCTTTGGTCAATTGAGTATACCACTTTAAGGCTGGTCTTGTCAAACTATCTTGAAGCAATGAATTAATAATTTCTCGTCTTTCACATGACCTACCATTCTGCAATAAAACATGGTAATATGGGACGAAGGGCATTCGTACAATCATATCTTTCAAATTCAGGAACTTTGAACTTAATGGGAATGATTAGGTCCAGAACTAAACTCAACTCACTGATGTTAAACCCATAGAATGATTCAGTTACTTCTACAGATTTTATTCTTTCCTCCAAGCTCTTGATCTGTCTAGCCAATTCTTCATTGGCTTTTTCTTTCTCATTCAACTCATTCATATCTGGAATTAGATGCTCAGCATTAAATTCTCCTATATTCACCTCTGACATAAGCGGATTTTTGCTTGAAGACGTAGGATCTGCTTGTTGATTTTCATTAGGTTTGGTCTCTTGAAGTGTCAATGTGCGAGCATGGATTTGCACAGGTGTGATAGCAGGATGATAAACCGATTCTGGTATGAAACCTAAAGGATATTATAGGTTCCTGGTCAAAAGATACAGGATTTTCATGAATTTTTCCAATAGTAGCTTGCTTTTTGAGCATCTCTTCTATTTTCTGTATCATACTTTCTTGTGAATTTGCAATGCTGGCTTTAATCTTCTCTAACTTCATTCTCATTTCTGCTTGTTCTTTATTATGATATTCCTCGAGATGTTGTATTTTATCCTCCATTTTCTTAGTTGTTTTTCTAGTATCGTAGTGGTGTTGAATTTCTCGTTTGGCCAAGATAACTGCGATTGAAAATCCTTTTCATATTATTTTTTTCAAATTTTACTTTATGAATGTTTATCTGAATGTTAAATAAAATTTATACATAAAGAAAATAATGCAATGAATAATGAATGTATGCAAAATGAATGTATGCAAAAGGTATTGATCCCAAAAAGTTATTTGTCATATAACAACTTCTATCGGCATACAAAAGTTTCTATATAATAGTTCATAACTACAGATACGTCATAGCTTTCCTATTAAGCTTTATGATTTCCTTCATCAGCCGTGACATCTACTTTTCGAACTTAGAAACTGGATCGACGTGATGCTCAATAATCTTTGCTTCAGCAACTAACTCCCCAATATACCTGGCAACTTCATTCATTTGTACCATGGCCTCGAATACCATACTGCTTCTAACTTCACTTCTTTCTTCATAGAAATCAGTCGATTTTTACCATTGTTCATTAGTTCCATCAAGAGTTTTCTCTAACTCAGTGATTCTTACTTGACAACTGTGCAAAGTACTTTCAAGATTTCATATTCGTCTTCGTAATGAAGCGATTTCCTCATAACTCTCTTTAAGATCACTAGGTCCTAGACGAACCTTCTCTTTGAATAATGATTCTTCAAGTTGCAAGATATAAGCATTAAACTCTGTGTTTTTGTTTATACACTGATCCAAATTCTCTTCAAGTTTTGTTCGTGTTTCTTGTATCCTTTGATGAAACTTATGGATTTGCACATTTTTGTTTCTACATCGTTGCATCCAATGGTTAGCTACCTCTTGCTCTGCTTCGATTATGGTATTGAAGTTCTTTCTCTCTAAATCCCATTTTTCCTTTTTAACATCGCACTCTTCAATCCTTTGGCCCCTAACTTCAAGTTCGGCACTCATATTATTCATTTCAGTTTCAAATCCCTTGAATATGGTGTTTTTCTCAACCTTAAATCCCTCAAGAATATCATTCTTCATATCTTCTAATTATTTGGCTCGATCCTTTTCTTTCTTCATTTCATTCATAATCTCACAATTTTCGGCTTTGTTCTTTATAATTCACTCCCTTTTGTCAACCTCAATATCTTTCATTTTCTGCTTTCCTTTCTCAAGGCTTTTGAGCGAACGACTATTTTTTCCTTTCAAATCTTCGACTCGACCTTTCTCAATTTTTAACTCTTTGGTCATCTGTGTTGTTGTTGTGCTCGATCCTGATGCTCTCCGGGATTTTTGTAGCTCATGGTAATTCTTCCTCAACGTTTTGAACTCACCATCTACTTTTTCTTTGTTTTCCCTCAGCATTGCACATTGTGTTGAATGAAAGTCATCGCCAACGCCCAATATAGCTTTATCTCGTCGCATTTGTTCTAACTCTTTCGACCAACCCTCTCTTTTTATTTCAAACTCTGCTTTTAGGATTTTTATCTCTGATGGGACTACCCGAATGCGATGTTCCATAGAGATATCCTCATTTTGGTCTGGTAGAGGAATATTTTCATTTTTCCTGGCATACCTCCATTCCTCATAATCAGGGGTTAATATTATTTTCGCTGCTTTGGCTCGAATACAGAAAGTTGTTTTCCAAGCTTTAACGGCATCCATGATGTTTCTGTTGTAATTTTTTCTATTAAATGCAAACTCAGACAAATGTAACCCATTAGTAACAGGAACAAATTGACGACCATCGTACTGTCTTATAACCAGAAATGGTGAATATCCAATTACTCCCCATAAACCGAGCAGCATCACCCAGTTATAGTCACCACATTTGTAAAAGAACTCCCTTTGTATTTGCCACGGGGCGCGCCAAACGATGTCGTTGCTTTGAAGATTTTGAAGGGTATTTATCCACATGTCTATCGTGACTTCTTTCGGCCATTCTTGCTCCAGAAACTCTTTCAATGGTGAGTAATATGTACTAAAGCGACGGTATGGAACCTTTTCTACCCTCTAAAAATGGCTACGGATCCAGACATATAATAATTGTGCACATCCGAAAAATCATGCACCTCCCAGTCTTCTACAAGCGCTTAATGATCGAAATGTTTCTGCTAGAATTACAGAAGCAGGATTGACCCTTTTTTATAACAACTCGAATAAATCTACTACTGCAACCTCAATGTATCCCTACTTTCAGGAAGATGACCATATCATATATACCCAGAGCAAAGAAATCAAATTGTACTTTATCATCTAGATGGCTTTGAATGATTTCTTTGATGTTGATCCAAGAAATGCCTTCGCCCTCGCCCTTTTGTTTTGTACGGGCCACTACCCATTCCTCTCGTACTCCTACAATCTTTGCTAATTTAACTCTTAAAGGTTGAGTTTTGATTTTTTTGAAAACATTTTTGATATTTCGATATAACAAATTAAGTTAAATGAATTTTAAGATTTTACAAATGATTTTACAAATTTATATTCGATTCAATTAACCGAATATCAAATTATTACTCCAAGTTTTTCAAGACCAATTTTAATCCTTACTAAATGTGTAAAATTGTGATTTGTACTTAAACTATTTTTGAAACAATTTTCACAAAGTATTTTGAACCAAAAACAAGTCTTAAATCAATTATTCAAAGGCATGCACCGATGCATCAGTCCATGCATCGATGCATCGATGAATTAATTGAACATCGAATGCATTCCATGCACCGATGCACTCTCTATGCATCGATGCACTCTGAATATTTTCAAAACATCGAATGCATTTGATGCATCGATGCACAAGCCATGCATCGATGTACCAGGCTATTTTCAAAACATCGAATGCATTTGATGCATCGATGCACAAGCCATGCATCGATGCACAAGCCATGCATCGATGCACCAGGCTATTTTTTAAACATCGAATGCATTTTATGCATCGATGCACACTTGGTGCACCGATGCATCAAGTGTTCCAACGGTCAAAATATTTGAATTTTACACTGATGCACCGATGCATCCTCCATCATGCATCGATGCATGAGACGCTCCACCTAGAAAAATTAATTGCTTTCACACTTAAACGGCTATATGATCTTCACTAATCATCCCCAACGCTCAGAAGTGATTCAAGGTGTATTTAAACAAGTTCTGAAGCCCTTGATCAATAAGAAATCATAGAGAATCAAAGAGAAAGCATCAAACCTCAAGTTTGAGCATTTCAAGCCTATTTTTTATCCAATATTCATTTGCTTTCAAGAACACTTTTGTACTCAATTGTATTTATCTTTGAGTGTTCTTTTCTTTGTTCTAGAATTGTGAAAACATCTTACCTTGTGAGGTTTTCTTGTAAGTTTGCAAATTTGTAATCTTCTCTTTGGGAAAAAGAGTATTCTCAAGAGTTGGGGTATACTCTTGAGGGATTTTGTAAGGTTATCTCTTTGGCCTTAAAAGAAAGAACAAATTAGTGAATTTATTGGAAAATCCTTAGTGTTGATAGTTAAGGTAGTGGACGTAGACTTTGTTTGAGAAAGTCGAACCATTGTAAATCACTGTGCAATTACTTTCAATTTTCTGCAAAAGCTTCCACGAAATTTTTAATTGCCAATTCACCCCCCTCTTGGCCGATTCTGTCGATCAATTAACTCAATAATTGGTATCAGAGCCTCACTCATTTGAAGGTTTAATCGCCTCTTGAGTCGATTCGAGAAGAGTTACCTCGATTACAAAGTCATCAATGGACTCCACTTCAAATTACGACTCCGGTCTCGATTCGATGCTCGTCAACAAGCCTCCTTTCTTCAATGGGGCTAATTATGCCTATTGGAAGAATAGAATGATGTACTTCATTCAAGCAAGTGACATGTGAGCATGGAATGCCGTAGAAGAAGGATACATCAAGCCTCTCACTCATCCAAGGTTGTGGAGTGAAGGAGACACAAGAATGTTCCAGCTCAACTCCAAAGCCATCCATATTATTTTTTGTGCTCTTGGACTAGATGAATACGAAAGAGTTTCATCGTGTACAACCACCAAAGAAATATGGGACAAGCTTCAAGTCACACATTAAGGTACAAATGAGGTAAAGAAATCAAAAATTAGTATTCTAACGCATAGCTATGAAAATTTCAGGATGAAACCAAATGAAGACATCAAAGCTATGACGGATAGATTTTCAACGATTGTCAATGGTCTTAAGTCGTATGGAGAGATCATCTCAAATGAAGAGCTTGTGAGGAAGTTAGTCTACTCCCTCCCAAAATCATGTCAATCAAAGAAGACGGCAATCATCGAGTCTAAGGACCTATCATCCTTAACTCTTGAAGAACTTATCGGTTCACTCCCCACTCATGAGATGATGCTTGAAGATGAGGTGGACCTTGATAAAGTTGAAGAGACACCAAAGGAGAAGGAGAAGAAGAAAAACATTGGAGTTGCTCTCAAATCCACAAAAGATGAGAGTGATTCTAATAATGATGATGATGACGAGGAAATGGCATTATTTGCCAAACGGTTCAGAAAAATGATGAGACCTTACCGAGGAAGAAATTTCAAACGAAACGAAGGCCTAAAAATGAACCAAAAGAGAAGGACCCAATCATTTGCTATGAATGCAAAAAGCCGGGGCATGTCAAATATGATTGCCCACAATTGAAGAAAAAGGGTCAATCAAAGAATAAGCACAAGGCTCATGTGGCTACATGGAGCGATGAAGAAAGTTCCGATGAAGAGGAACAAGAAGTAGCAAACTTGTGCTTGATGGCATTCGGGGAAGATTCTAAGGTAACCTCTAACTCATCCGATTTTGATGATTTATCTTATGATGAGTTATTTGAGGAATACAATGGGTTGACTTCAGATTATGAGAAATTGTTTTTAAAATATAAAAATGACGTTTCAAAATTGAAAAATGAAAACAAACTCATATCCAAAACCAACAATGATCTTGAAAGTAAAATCAAAGATTTGCAGATCAAACTAGAAGAATTTGAAAAGAAAATTTTAGATTTGCAAAATTTACTTTCAAAGGTCAATGATGATCATCAAAAGAAAATTGATGATCTTAAAACTTCTTTTGATAAAGTTGGTACAAAACATTTTGAAAAAGGAGAAAATTCAAAATCCAACTTTGTTAGAAAAAGTTTTAGAAATTACAATCATAGAGGTCCTCAAAGAACCTCAAATGAAAAAATCGTTAGAAGCATGTGGGTTCCTAAAGAACTCATTACTACTAAAGATAAAGATATCCTACACAAATGGATACCTAAGGGGACTAGGATTTTGGAAACTAATGAATATGGACCCAAAAGAATTTGGGTACCAAAAATCAAAAATTAATCTATGTTTGTAGGGAAAAGAGCATTGCTACAAGGCACGGGAAACAAATTCAAACTCATGGTACCTTGATAGTGGATGCTCGAGACACATGACCAGAGATAAAAGCCGGTTCATTGAGCTTAACGCCAAAAATGGAGGAGAAGTGACTTTTGGAGATAATTCAAAAGGTCATATTGAAGGTATTGGTACTATAGGTAATACCTCTTCCATACAAATTAAAAATGTATTATATGTGAATGGATTAAAGCATAATCTTTTGAGTATTACTCAATTGTGTGATAAAGGATTCAATGTCTTATTTGAAAATAATGGTTGTAAAGTTATTGACATTGCATCTAATCGGATTATGCTTGTTGGTCATAGAATAGGAAACATTTACATGGTGCATTTAGATTCTATTGATATGACTAATTTATTCCTAGTTGCTAAGGATGAGCATGATAGTTGGTTATGGCATTGGAGATCAGGTCATGCTAGTATGAGTGTTTTGCAACGGTTAATTCAAGGAGACTTAGTAAGAGGGTTGCCTAAGCTTAAATTTGATAATGATAAAATCTGTGATGCTTGTGCTAAAGGAAAACAAAAACGAGTTTCTTTTAAATCTATTAATGATGTATCAACTAGTAGAGTATTACAATTGATCCATTTAGATCTTTTTGGGCCAACTAGAACTACTAGCTTGGGTGGAAAACAATATGCATTTGTCTTGGTAGATGACTATTCTAGATATACTTGGGTTCTATTCTTAAGTACTAAAGATGAAACATTAGAACATTTCATCACATTTTCAAAAATAATCCAAAATGAAAAAGGTTACTCTATAACTAGTGTTAGGAGTGATCATGGAACTGAATTTGAAAATCTTGGATTTATTGAGTTTTGTAATTCTAATGGTATTAGCCATAATTTTTCAGCACCTAGAACCCCTCAACAAAATGGAGTTGATGAGAGGAAAAATCTAACTTTAGAAGAAATGGCTAGAACCATGCTTTGTGAAAATAATTTGCCAAAATATTTTTGGGCGGAAGCCACAAATACCGCTTGTTATGTTGTAAATCGAGTAATGATTAGGCCAATTTTAAAGAAAACTCCATATGAAATTTTCAAAAATAAAAAGCCTAACATTAGTTATTTTCATCCTTTTGGATGTAAATGTTTTGTTTTAAACAACGGTAAAGAAAACCTTGGCAAATTTGATGCTAAAAGTGATGAAGGAATTTTTCTGGGCTATTCCTTAAATTCTAAAGCCTATCGTGTATTTAATAAAAGAACTTTAGTTGTAGAAGAGTCTATACATGTTGTTTTCGATGATAATCCCCTTCCGAGGAAGGATTCTTGTGTGAATGATGATGTAGGTGTTATAAATACAAATGACGTTAGACATGAAGTTGGAGAACCATCATCAAAGGAAGAAACGAAAAATGAGGAAACTCATGATCCTCTTGAGAATCCAACCATTGAAGAAAGGGAAGTATCTTATCCAAGAGAGTACAACTATGTCAAGGATGGTGAAATTATAGGTGATCCATCAAAAGGGGTAACAACTCGATCTTCTCTTAGAAATATTTGTAATTATGTTGCATTTATCTCATGTATAGAACCTAAGAATATTAAAGAAGCATTAAATGATGAACATTGGATTATGGCTATGCAAGAAGAGTTAAATCAATTTGAGAGAAGTAAAGTATGAACATTAGTTGAAAGGCCTAGTAATAAATCTACTGTAGGTACTAGATGGGTATTTAGGAATAAGCTTGATGAGAGTGGTAATATAGTGAGAAACAAGGCTAGACTTGTTGCTCAAGGGTATACTCAAGAAGAGGGCATAGACTATGATGAAACATACGCTCTCGTAGCTAGGATGGAAGCAATTAGAATGCTATTAGCATTTGCATGTTTTCATGAATTTAAATTATATCAAATGGATGTTAAAAGTGCATTTTTAAATGGTTTTATAAAAGAAGAAGTGTATGTGGAACAACCTCCAGGTTTTGAAGATTCAAAATTTCCAGATCATGT
Source organism: Hibiscus syriacus (assembly GCF_006381635.1). NCBI lineage: Eukaryota > Viridiplantae > Streptophyta > Magnoliopsida > Malvales > Malvaceae > Hibiscus > Hibiscus syriacus. Next base: position 6,125,002 of record NW_024063533.1, on the reverse strand, counting down.
TCTTAAATTGACAAAAGCTCTTTATGGTTTAAAACAAGCTCCTAGAGCTTGGTATGAAAGATTCTCAAATTTTTTAATTGAAAAAGGTTTTTCAAAAGGAAAGGTCGACACTACATTGTTTTTAGAGCATAAAGGTAAAGATTTATTAGTAGTTCAAATTTATTTTGATGATATAATATTTGGTTCTACTAATGATGTTCTTTGCCAAGAATTTTCTAAGCTAATGCAAAGTGAGTTTGAGATGAGCATGATGGGGGAGCTCTCATTTTTCTTGGGACTCCAAATCAAGCAAAGAAAAGATGGCATCTTCATTAATCAAGCTAAGTACGTCAAAGATATGCTCAAGAAGTTTGGACTGGAAAATGGGAAACCTCATGACACTCCAATGAGCTCTTCTACAAAGCTTGACTTTGACGAAGGAGGTAAATGTGTGGATGTTAAATTATATAGATCCATGATTGGCTCATTGCTTTATCTAACCGCAAGTTGACCGGATATTATGTTTAGTGTTTGCTTGTGTGCTAGGTTTCAATCATGTCCTAAGGAATAGCTGTTAAGAGAATCTTTAGATACCTTAAGGACACTCCTAGTTTAGGACTTTGGTATCCTAGAGACTCTAGCTTTAGCTTGCATGCCTTTTCTGATGCGGATTATGGAGGATGCAAATTAGATAGGAAAAGCACCTCCGGTACTTGTCAATTCCTTGGAAATATGCTGATTTCTTGGTTTTCAAAGAAGCAAAATTGTGTTGCATTATCTACCACTGAAGCATAATACATTTCAGCCGGTAGTTGTTGTGCACAAGTTTTATGGATGAAACAACAACTTTTTGATTATGGAATTGAAGTAGGTACCATTCCTATCAAGTGTGACAATACTAGTGCTATTTGTCTCACTAAAAATCCCATCCAACACTCTAGAACTAAGCACATTGAAATAAGACATCACTTTATTAGAGACCATGTCACTAAGGAAGATGTAGTTCTAGAATATGTTGATACTTTGCATCAATTAGCGGATATCTTTACAAAACCCTTAGACAAGGAAAGGTTTTGGACACTTAGAAGAGAATTAGGTTTAACTGACCTATCTTCACTTAGTGTTTAAAATAATTTAGCACTTTTAATAAATACTGAAAAATGCTTATAATAATAATTTTTGATTGCATTCTTGCTATTAGTTAGGGGGAGTTTATGATTCTTAGTGAAAATTAATTTTATGTTCAAATAATGTTTAAAGATTAATTTAATTGATTGAACATAATTAATTTTTGATATATGAGTTGCCAACACCACTAGAGCCTATTTATTTAGCATTTTAAGTGTTTAAAATGGATTTTTGACATTTTTGTGCTTTATGCACCGATGCATTTAACAATGCATCGATGCATCCCTTTGAATATGCATCGATGCATAAGACCATGCACCGATGCATCTGTCGGGTTTTAGGTTTAAAATCCTCATCTTCTTCATTTTTCTCAAACCCTAAACACTAAAACATACGGTAATTCACCCCTTTCCAAAATCTCTATTTTTGCTCATAATCTTCGGGAAAACATCGGATTCTTCAAGATTTTCATCCTACAAACCTGCTACACTCATTAAATCGCGCAAAACATCTCATCATTCCCCTCAATCCGAATTTTTCAAGGTATTTTCACAAAAACTCTATTCCATTAAATTTTTGAACTTAGGACTAGTTTAGATTAGTTCTAGTTTGAAATAATTATCGGGCATTGGCTATATGATGATTCTAAACTAGTTTCTACAATGAATTTCATCAAAAACGCATAATCTTTCAAAATTGTTTTTGAAATTTCGAATTTAAAAAAAAAATTCAAAAATTACTGATTCAATTGTGTTGTTTTCATGAAAACTATGTGTATTATGACATTAATTTTAAATAGTTTTCAAAACTTTGCCCATTAGGACTTTGTTAGAGAACCTTGAATTATTGAGGACTCATTTGAGTTTTGGGATTAATTGTTGTGCATACATGTGTTTTAAAATTGCAGGTGATATTTCTTTTCCGATTTCCCTAACCATGTCTAATCCCAAACGCCCTAGGTCATCCTCGAGTCGGTCTCACCAAAACCGTCCTCCCGCTCCTAGACCTCAAAATCCATCCAATATTCCTTCATCCCTCATTAGTACTTGTTTTAACATGCCTGAAAACCGTAGGGATGAATTGTACTCTAGGTACATGAACTCCTTCTAATCTTATTGTATTAGGGAAGAGCGTATTCCTTCTCTACAAGCTATGATAAAACTTGAATTTGAATACCTCTCAATTCTTCGCCGATGGAAGTTTGATAAACTCTTTTCTCTTCAACCCATCGTCTTTCACCAACTTGTCCGCATATTTTATTCCAATGCGGTTTGTATTCAGAACACAACTCAGTGCGGTACTATAGCGATTAGATCCTATCTTTTAGGATAATATATCACTATTACTTCTGAATTCATCGCATCTCATTTTGGTTTAGATGACGAGGGTTTATTTAATGAGAAGGAAGATGTGGAATATCCATATCTCCCTAATGCTAGTGTCAGTACCTTTAGGTCTCACCACGATCGATTTCTTCACTTAATGATCTCTTGGTGGTTTAGACCATCCATAGGTCGGTACTCCACACTACGTACTACAGACTTATGGTGGATGCACTGTATAAAGAACAAAAAGAAAATCAATTTTCCACATATTATCTTTAGCGCGTTTGTCGATATCATAAACATCATTCCCTCAAAGCATGTAGAAACCCTACCTTATGGTTGTCTACTAAGCAATTTGTTTATCAAACTCGGCCTAGATGTCTCCCTTGACAATCCTATCCCGCTCCAAAACCCAATCAATATCACATCCTCAAAGAAATCGGATTGGAAATTGGATGAGAACACCAGACTATGGTCTTTTCGACCCGGTAAGCAAACCCCGGGAGCTAGTTCTTCACGAGCTGCTCCTAGTTCTTCTCGTGCTCCTCCTCCTCCTCCAGCTCCTGACGCTGATGATGATCCAGAGCTTCAAAGGCTTATGAGAGATATTGACGAGGAAGTACCAGCTCGGCAAGATGATCAAACGCCACCTTATTTCCGATCTTTTCTAGAGTCGTTTGATCTACGTTTTGCCTCCATTGAGTCTACAATTTCTAAGTTTCAGAGGGAGATGCGTGATCGTATGGATGCTCTGACTCTTGAAGTTCGAGCTCATTATCCTCCTCCTCCCGATCCTCCGATGGAGTAGACTTGCTTGTCATGTTTTCTTGTTTTTAAAACTTGGATTGATTTTGATTTTTGTGCTTTGTTTGGTACTTTGAACTTGATTAGTTGTTGGATGTTTGTTTGAGGATGCTTGAACTTATTATATATATTTGGGTTGACATTTTAACGCTTTCTGTTTATTAATTTTGCATCATTAGAAATTTATGACCAAATTATGTCATTTCACATTTTATTATGAATATTGTTTATGAAAACTAATGGCTAATCTCTCTTTTGATTGTGATCTTAGCAGCTTATTATTAATAAATCAATTGGCTAACGTTTTATAGAGTCTTTTTGATTTAACAAAAAGGGGGAGAAAATTTAAGATGTGCTATAGTAAGGGGGAATAAGTTTTTCAAAATTAATTTCAAAAATAATTTCTTAAACAAATCTTAAAATTACTCAAATGTTTTGTTATATCAAAAAGGGGGAGATTATTGAAAACATTTTTGATATTTCGATATAACAAATTAAGTTAAATGAATTTTAAGATTTTACAAATTATTTTACAAATTTATATTCGATTCAATTAACCGAATATCAAATTATTACTCCAAGTTTTTCATGACCAATTTTAATCCTTACTAAATGTGTAAAATTGTGATTTGTACTTAAACTATTTTTGAAACAATTTTCACAAAGTATTTTGAACCAAAAACAAGCCTTAAATCAATTATTCAAAGGCATGCACCGATGCATCAGTCCATGCATCGATGCATCGATGAATTAATTGAACATCGAATGCATTCCATGCACCGATGCACTCTCTATGCATCGATGCACTCTGAATATTTTCAAAACATCGAATGCATTTGATGCATCGATGCACAAGCCATGCATCGATGCACCAGGCTATTTTCAAAACATCGAATGCATTTGATGCATCGATGCACAAGCCATGCATCGATGCACCAGGCTATTTTTCAAACATCGAATGCATTTCATGCATCGATGCACACTTGGTGCACTGATGCATCCTCCATCATGCATCGATGCATGAGACGCTCCACCTAGAAAAATTAATTGCTTTCACACTTAAACGGCTATATGATATTCACTAATCATCCCCAACGTTCAGAAGTGATTCAAGTTGTATTTAAACAAGTTCTGAAGCCCTTGATCAATAAGAAATCATAGAGAATCAAAGAGAAAGCATCAAACCTCAAGTTTGAGCATTTCAAACCTATTTTTCATCCAATATTCATTTGCTTTCAAGAACACTTTTGTACTCAATTGTATTTATCTTTTAGTGTTCTTTTCTTTGTTCTAGAATTGTGCAAACATCTTACCTTGTGAGGTTTTCTTGTAAGTTTGCAAATTTGTAATCTTCTCTTTGGGAAAAAGAGTATTCTCAAGAGTTGGGGTATACTCTTGAGGGATTTTGTAAGGTTATCTCTTTGGCCTCAAAAGAAAGAACAAATTAGTGAATTTGTTGGGAAAACCTTAGTGTGGTTAGCTAAGGTAGTGGACGTAGACTTTGTTTGAGAAAGTCGAACCATTGTAAATCACTATGCAATTACTTTCAATTTTCTGCAAAAGCTTCCACGAAATTTTTAATTGCCAATTCACCCCCCTCTTGGCCGATTCCGTCGATCGATTAACTCAACAGATTGACCTTGAATAAATTTGATTCTCCAAGCCCCTTCTATATGTAGCAAAGTTGTATACTCTTCAATAATAGGAACCAAGTCCTCTTTATTGAAAGTGAAGTAATTATACCCTGGATTCCAGAATTGAATCAGGGCTCGGAGTAATTCATAATCAACTTCGACATAGAGCAAATATGGGATGTCCCTGTAAGACTGATAGAACTACAACTTTTTATTTGAATCCCAACTCTCCCAAATGCCTCACATATCTTGAATATCATTTCTTTTTAGAGAAACTGGAGCATAACTTGCTAACTCTGGTATATAATCATCCTGCAGACTGTCTCCCCCTTGTCTTTGTAAGTCTTCAGACCACTGTCTTACTTCTGAGTTTGGAACTATTTGATTTGAACACTTTTTATCCATAGATGAAAGTTTTCCAATGAGACGATTAACTCAAAGATCAATACCTTTAATCCTTCATGATGCCATGCAGACAACAAAAATAAAAGAAAAACATAAAAAGAAATAAATAAGTTCAAATAATAAGGGAGGAAAAATTTAATTTAATGTCTACCCAAATATTTTTATTTAAACATGCTTTCTACATAGCATACTTTAAATAATTCTATAATCTAACTTCACATGCAATTTATTTAGCAAGGAAATAAATAAATAAATAAATAAAGGCAAAAGTTAGAATTCATTTCTCCTTTGTGTACACCTATTTTAGACAAAATTTTGGCATGGTTTCATATCGGAAGAGTTTCTATGGTTTACTATATGCAGAGTTTCAATTCTAAGAGTAAATGTACTCGAATTGTCCTTGTTGGTGCCCCTTTGGGCTACCAAACCCTCAATCCTACTCCATTACAGATTAAGTGGATCGAGTTCGATTCGAGGGACACATTTCTCTATGTCTGACACGGAGAATAAATTCTTATGAAGACATAAAGTATATGAACCCCGAAAGCTACTTGCTAGGTCTGATATGGAGAATAAATTATCACGAAGACGTCGCTTTCACTCCCACTTAAAAGGGACAAGCTTGATTATAAAGCTTATGTTATGCAATTCATGTGTTGTGTGTGATGAGAAATTTTCAAACCTTTGACAAACAAATAAAGAATGAAATTTAAATTTAATACCTTAAAATAAAATAAAAACATTAATAAAGAAGAATATATAAAAATATTATGAAAACCATAAGTAATAAAAAAATTGAAAGAAAAGAATTATAAATTAAATAAATATGAATTTTTAATTTCTAATTGATAGAGACAATTTATAATTGATTTTAAAGCTTGACTCGTCCCCAGCGGAGTCGCCAAGCTGTCGTAACCGATTTTTTCCGGTACAAAATTTTACTTGGCGGGAAAAATAAAATGAAAATATAAATGATTTTGATTTTAAAAACTGTTTTGGTAGTCGCCATTGACCTTTTTGGGTTAAGTAGGTCAAATACCTAAAAATAATCTTTTAAAATAGTTTTTAAGAAAACATAATTTAAAAGATAAAATGATCTGTGTATGACCAAAAAATTTTAGTAAAAAAGGATTCGTGGTCGGTTACATTTAGGGAATGATTAGCACCCCTATAACGCCCAAAATTGCTACTCATTAATTATAAATTGTCTCTATTATTGGAAATTTAAGAATTCAAAAATATATTTAATTCATAATCATGTTATTTTAAATTTATTAGTATAATTTTTTAAAAATATATTAATATCTATATATTTAATATAAATATTATATATATATATATATTAAAAGTTTTTTAAATAAAATATTTATTTAGTTAGAAATATTAGAAAATGACTTCTAGTTGCTTTAAGACAATCCCTTTCTTGATATAAAAATAAATAAATATTAATAAAACATTTCTCTAAAAATAAATTAATATATATAATTTATAAAAGTAGGATATTTATTTATTTAAGAATATCAGAAAAAGACTTCTAATTGTTTTAAGACAGTCCTTTTCTTAATATTAAAAATATGATTATTTTTCCTAAAAGTAATTTATATAAAATAAAAAAATATATAATATAATATAATATAATATAATAAATAAATAAATAAATATTATTTATTATATATATATTTATATGACTAAATAATAATAATAATAATAATTAAATATATTGAAAATAAACATATAAAATAAAAATATAACTAAACAATGACTAAAATAAATAAAATTAAAATTATAGTACTAAAATATAAAATGAAAGTATTTAAAATTAGTGATTAAATTATAGCATATTAAATTTAAATGGTCTAATTCGTAACATATTATTTAATATTATAGGGGCTAAACATGTTATTTTACCTTATTATTAATTTAGTGACTAAAATAAATGTATATCAAATTCGAATATCAAATTAAAATAAATTAAAACATGTTTTCGGGATTAAAATATTAATTATTAAAATTAAAGGTCTAAATATGTTATTTTACCTAAAAATATATATATTTATGTTAATGATTAAATTATAATAAACTAAAATTCGAATACCAAATTATAATAAATAAAAACATGCTTTAAGGATCAAATTGCAAGTTTTTTAAGTTACAGTGGCTGCGGGAATAGTTAAACATGCGCAAAATTACACAGGGGTCCCTCACCAAAACTACGTCGTTTTGGTGAGGGTATTTATACCCCCTTATAATCGGCCTTAAGGCCTTATTTCTCATTTCTTCTCTTTTCATTCTCTCTCTAAGAGAGAATTTTTTTTTCTCTCGCCTCTCTCTATAATTCCCTCACCGGAGGGAATCTGGTTGCCGGCCGGTAGCCGTCGCCAACTCTGCCGCCGACCACCGCCATCGGTGGCCGAAAAATTCCAAAATTCCTTAAAAGATAGATCCGAATGATCTAAGACCTATCCCGACCCCCGTTTTTCCTAAAAAGCCTTGGATTCTCGAAGATCTGAAGAAATACCTTCGGTATTTCGGTTTCTGTGGTGGCTCGTGAAGGTGCGTGGAAGCTCCGGTCACCGTGTGATTTCGTCAGTAAGCTCTCTCTATTTTTTTTTATTTGGTGGTATTTGGTTGTTGTGTTTCCTTGTTGCTCTCCATTTTTCTTTTCTTTTCGTAGGTTCGGTGGCTTTTATAGCCACCACCGAGCCTCCTTCGGACCGGTAATATGGAGGTTTTCGGTGAGTCACCAACTATTGTGGTAACTCACCCTATAGCTTGCAACGTGAGCGGCTGGTGTTGGGATCTCTGGATCCTTCGGTTGGCGTCGTGGCAGTGTGGCAGCAGGGGTCGAGGCGATGGCAGCATCTGGCTGATGAACGACGGCCATAGTCCCTAGGTTATCATAACCCTAGGGTTTCATGCTGGACTCATTTGGACCGTTGGATCTATCTTGATCTGATGGTGGAAAAGATATGGCGGCTGGAGAAAAAGATAAAACCCTAATCTATTTAGGGTTACCATTTGGGCCAGTTTTGGGCATATAATGTAAATAATATTTTTTATTATTAAAATTAATAAAAAATAATATAAATAATAAAAAATTAAAAAAATTAAAAAAAAACTGATGTCTACAGCTGCCCCTCTTTGCTCATTCTTATGTTAACAAGAATAGGGAAAAGACGAAAAAAGACAATGAGTTTTTTTTATTTGACTTTTCTTGATTAAGATTGAAATGTTGAACAAGTTCTTCTTTGGGATTAGTTCTTCTCATTATGAACTCTTCCATTTTTCCACTGGGATGATAATCTATCTTTTTTTGTGATAAGATCTAGCAAAAGGTTGAACAAGCTCTTCTCATTATGAACTTCTTCTTCTTTAGATGAGTTCTTCTCATTATGATCTCTTCTGGAAATGTTGACCTTCAAAAGAGGTATTGTTAATTCAACTTCAATATGTGACGAATCAAATTAAGGTTGAACAAGTTCTTCTCATTATGAACTTCTTCTCCTTCTTTAGACGAGTTCTTCTCATTATGAACACTTCTGGAAATGTTGATCTTTAAAAAGGGTATTGTTGATTCAACTTCAATATGTGATGAATCAAATTAAAGTTGAACAAGTTCTTCTCATTATTAACTTCTTCTCCTTCTTCAGATGAGTTCTTCTCATTATGAACAGTTTTGGAAATGTTGATGCAGATCTATCTCTTTCTGTGATAGAGTCATGCAAAAGGTTGAACAAGTTCTTCTCATTATGAACTCTCCTTCTTCAGATGAGTTCTTCTCATTATGAACTCTTCTGGAAATGTTGATGCTAATCTATCTCATTCTGTGATAGAATCGAGCAAAAGGTTGAACAAGTTCTTCTCAGTATGAACTTCTTCTCCTTCTTCAGATGAGTTCTTCTCATTATGAACTCTTCTGAAAATGTTGATCCATCGAGTGACGAATTCAAATTTTTGTTGAAATTTTTGAAATTCATGTCAAATATTCAACATAGATAAAATGAATGAAAATGCCCCTATTTTTGCAAATGTCTAAATATGATGCATGAATATTAAGTTCATCTTTATTTGATTTCAAAGTGGCAAACTTGATCTTCCTTCACTTAGTCAAAATCATTTTAAGATGACATTCTCTTTTTGGAAGAGACTCTATATTATTTTTTCTTCATTTGCATTAAAGTCTCAAAAGAAATATTTCATTCATGAAGTTCTTGCTGCGGTCAGAATTATGAACTTGTTGCCCCATTTTATCATGGATAACACCGACTTTCTTTGCTTAGACTTGTGTAGAAATCCAATAAATCTTTCTTCTTTGAAAAGAGAATCTATCATCTTTGAAGAGAGAATCTATCATCTTTGAAGAGAGAATCTATCATCTTTGAAGAATATATCTACCATCTTTAAGGAATGTAGATATAGATATGCCAAACTTAGTAGAGATAAATTAAAAGAGGAGTATATGTTCTGATTTGACTCTTGAAACACATCATAAGGAGGATTTATCCTAATTCCTTTCAAGTCTCCACATCTAATCAGATCTTGAACAAAGCCATTCAGACCATATTATGTCGAGATGCTTAACAACAATCTATTGTTCAATCTTAGTTGGCTCCACTAGTTTCTTGTTGTTAAAAATTCAGCTCCCCTTCTGTGGAAAGAAATCTTCATCATATCTCACCTCTAACCTTGGATTTGAAGAAGACAAACTTCATCTCGGATCAATAAATGAAAACACCATATGATCGTAACATTGGTTTAGCACCATAATTACTGGTTCGTAAAATATTTGACAACACATTCATCCTTTCCTGTGGCTTCTGCCTAGATTTTTAATGTTCATAAAGCATTTGATAACACATTCATCCTTTCCTGTGGCTTCTGCCTAGATTTTCAATGTTCGTAAAGCATTTGACAGCACATTTATCATTTCCTGTGGCTTCTGATCAGATGTCTCATTAGTGAAGCTCTTTCATAATATTTGGAGTTTTTGTATGGCTTTACAAGGACACTTAGAAACAAAGCTTAGTGGGAAATAAGTGGGACGCTTTGACTTGCCAGCATCAAATCATCAAAATAATGCAACTGTATGATGAACAAAGCAATTATGTATAGTCAGCTCGACTGTCATTGATTCACCATTTTCATTCTTCATACTTTTCTGTTTGATTGGAAATATTTGCTCAAAGTACCCTGTTCCTTGCTCAGAATTTCTTTTCTGCTTTTCTGTTTTACTTGCTTCCAAATGACTCTATGATGGTAATAACTTGTTCGGTTTTCAACAATGATTGCAAATGTTGATAAGACTTACTTTGGATTCCATGCACTTAAAAGTATTAACATAAAGTGATATCCATAAATCTTTTGCTTATTTCAAAATTATGTTAATCCATTTGCAAGATGTTTATATAAAATAATAAATTAAATTTCGAAAATAAATTGAATTTCGAAAAGATAAACTTGGAATTTATTAAGAAATATATAGAAATGTATTCAAAGTTATGGCAAACATAGGAATGATAAAAATTCAAATGACTCAACAAGTTATTAGCATAAGTATTTCTAAACTAATCAACTTGATATAATTTAGAGCACTGAGGTAAGCTTATGTCTGGAAGATCTCAAACGTTGCCAGAATGCTTGTAGATGTAAAATTTCTCCCAAAATATCAAACTCTTAATAGGGTTTAATTGCCAGATGCCTAATATCAACATGCATTTGAGCAGCCCTTTCAGGTTTTCAACTCAAATCCTTCCTTTGGTTGCAAGATGCCCTTTGTGGGTTTTCATCTTAACCCTCTTTTTTTTCTTTTTTATTATTATTTATTTATTTTTCTTCTTAAAGCATAATATTTCTTGACAGAATCTGAGTTTATTGGGTTTCTCATAACTTTTCCATCCATTTCTGCCAAGATCAACGCTCCTCCGGAAAAGGTCTTTTTTACAACATATGGTCCTTCCCAATTAGGCATCCATTTCCCACAAAAATCTTTATGTATAGGCAAGATATTTTTTAGCACTAGATCACCCTCTTGGAATTCTCTTGGATGTACTTTCTTGTCATGAGACTTCATCATCCGTTTTTTATATATCTGTCCATGACAAATAGCTTTCAATCTATTCTCCTCAATAAGGTTCAATTAATCAAATCGAGCTTGGATCCATTCAGACTCATCCAATTTTACCTCTTTCAAGATTTGTAGTGATGGGATCTCAACTTCAATCGATAAGACTGCTTCCATCCCATAGACTAAAGAAAAAGGCGTTGCCTCAGTAGATGTTCGCACAGTAGTTTGATATGCATATAAGGCAAAAGGTAACTTCTCGTGTCAATCTTTGTAAGTTTCAGTAGTCTTTGTAATGATTCTCTTGATGTTCTTATTTACTGCTTCAACTGCCCCATTCATCTTTGGGTGATATGTCACTAAGTTTGCATGCTTGATCTTAAACTGTGCACAAAGTTCAGTCATCATTTTGTTGTTTAAATTCAAAGCATTATCTGTAATGATTCTCTCTTGTAGCCCATACCGACAGATTATTTCTTTTTTTTATAAATTTACAAACTGTAGACCTCTTAATATTGACATATGAAGCAGTTTCAACCCACTTGGTAAAATAGTCGATTGCCACTAGGATGAAACAATGTCCATTTGATGTTTTTGGTGTGATTGCCCCAATGGCGTCTATTCCCCACATAGAAAATGGCCAATGTACTGTCATTACTTGTAAAGGCGATGGAGGTGCATGAATCTTATTCGCATATACCTGACATTTATGACATTTTCTTGCATAATCAATACAATATGTATGCATGGTAGCCCAATAATACCCATATCTCATTATTTTTCTAGCCATGGAAAGACCATTTGCATGTGTTCCACATATCCCACTATGTATTTCCTCAATGATGCTTCTGGCTTCGCTAGTATTTACACATCTCAATAGCATTTGATCATTGCTTCTTCTATACAAACTCTCACCATCAAGAAAGTATCCAGCAGCCATTCTTCTCAATGTTCTTTTATCAATCTCAGATGCATTTTGTGGATAACTTTGATACTTGATATATTGCAAGATATCATAATACCATGGCTTGTCATTTTCTTCTTCTTCTACACTGTAGCAATGTGCAGGAATTTTATATACTTGCATTTTGATCGGCATCATATCAACTTTTTATTTTCCTGAAACATAGTAGCTAATGTAGCCAAAGCATCTGTCATTTGATTTTCCTCTCGAGGGAGATAATTGAAGGTGACACTTTCAAATTCTTTCACTAATTCGAGGGTAAAATCTTGATATTCCAACAATTTGGGATCTTTCGTTTCCCATTCTCCTCGTAATTGATATACCACTAACGATGAATCTCCATATATCTTGAGAAATTTAATTTTTCTTTCTATGGCTGCCTTTAATCCCATGACACAATCTTCATATTCAGCCATGTTATTGGTGCAAAAGAACTCCAGCCTGCTTGTAAAAGGATAATAGATATTTTATGGAGAAATTAACACTGCCCCAATTCCTCGTCCCAAGGCGTTGGATGCTCCATCAAAATAAAGCTTCCAAGATTCATCATTTGTTCTGACTTCTTCATTCATGGATATGCACAACAAATCTTCATCTGGAAAATTAAAACTCAAAGACTGATAATCATCTGATACACGACTAGCCAAAAAATCAGTTATGACACTTCCTTTTATTGCTTTTTGGTTGACATATACGATATCAAACTCGGATAATAACATCTGCCATTTTGCCTATCAAAGCTGGTGATTCCATTAAAAACTTTAAAGGATCAAGTCTAGATATCAGCCAAGTAGTATGATATAACTTATATTGTCTGAGTCTTCGAGTAGCCTACACCAAGGCACAACATAATTTTTGTATTGGTGGGTATCGAATTTCACAATCAGTAAACTTCTTACTCAGATAATAAATGGCTTTTTCTTTTTTTCCAGACTCATCATGTTGTCCCAGTACACATCCTATCAAATTTTCAAATACTGTTAAGTAGAGAATTAACGGTCTATCAGGCACTGGTGATACTAAAATGGGGGCATTGAATAAATATTTCTTAATAATATCCAAAGTTTCTTGACATTCATCATTTCAGACTTCAAGATTGTTCTTTCGAAGTAACTTGAACACTGGATCACATTTGTCATTTAATTGAGAAATGAATAGAGATATATAATTTAATCTCCCCAAAAAGCCTTGAACTTCTTTTTTTGTGTTAGGTGGTGGAAGATCTTGAATTGCTTTTACTTTATTTGGATCAATCTCGATTTCTTTTTGACTACCTACAAATCCCAAAAGCTTCCATGACGTTACCCCAAAAGTGCATTTAGCGGGGTTAAGCTTTAATTGATACTTTCTCAATCTCTGGAAAAACTTTCCTAAATTTTGAATTTGTTCTTCTTCGGTTCGGGACTTGGCAATCATGTCATCCACATATACTTCAATCTCTTTATGCATCATGTCGTGGAATAGAGTTACCATTTCTCTCTGATATGTTGCCCCTATATTTTTCAATCCAAATGGCATTACTTTGTAATAAAATGTGCCCCACATGGTTACAAATGTTGTTTTTTCCATGTCCTCAGGATTCATTTTTATCTGATTATACCCTGAAAAGCCATCCATGAATGAAAAACATGCATGTCTTGTAGTATTGTCCACCAATGTGTCTATATGAGGTAATAAAAAGCTATTTTCAGACTAGCTTTGTTAAGATCTCTATAATCCACACACATTCGAACTTTCCCATTCTTCTTTGGTACTGGAACTATGTTGGCTACCCATTCTGGATATTTGGCTGCTTGTAGAAAACTTGCATTTATCTGCTTCATCATTTCCTCTTTAATCTTCAACAACATTTCTGGCCTCATTCGTCTGAGCTTTTGCTGAACAGGTTTATATTCTGGACTGATCGAAAGTTTATGCACCACTATATTTGTACTCAAACCAAGCATATCTTGATAAGACTAGGCAAAAATATCTTTGAACTCTTGGAGGAGATTTATCAATTCTTGTTTTATCTGGGCTGACAAAGTAGCACCAATTTTCACTTCTTCATTTCTTCATTGGTTCCCAAATTTATAGTCTCAATCTCTTCTTTGTGAGGTAAAATTTGTTTATCTTCTTTTTCTACCAGTCTTAACATTTCGGTAGGAACATCACATTCTACTTCATCTTCACACTCGTTGATTTCTTCCAAACATATGAGCCGCTCTAAATTTATCTCATGATTAAATTTAGGAATAATCATACTATTAACATTGTGACACCTGTAAATTTAAATCGGATATATTTCCAAAAAAAATATAATAAATTTATGAAATAAATATAAATAATGAGAAATAATGAATGTAAATAATGTAAAAAATATAAATTATAAAGAATGATTGCTATTTGAGAATTTTAAGAAAACTTCTTATATTTGAGAATTTTAAGAAAAATGTAAAAAATTAAAACATGCTTTCGGGATTAAAATATTAATTATTAAAATTAAAGGTCTAAATATGTTATTTTACCTAAAATATATATATTTATGTTAATGATTAAATTATAATAAACTAAAATTCGAATACCAAATTATAATAAATAAAAACATGCTTTGAAGATCAAATTGCAAGTTTTTAAAGTTACAGTGGCTGCGGGAATAATTAAACATGCGCAAAATTACACAGGGTTCCCTCACCAAAACTACTTCGTTTTGGTGAGGGTATTTATACCCCCTTATAACCGACCTTAAGGCCTTATTTCTCATTTCTTCTCTTTTCATTATCTCTCTAAGAGAGAAAAAAAAATTCTCTCGCCTCTCTCTATAATTCCCTCACCGGAGGGAATCATGTCGCCGACCGACAATCGTCTGCCGCCGCCAACTCCATCGTCGGCCACCGGCGACCGAAAAATTCCAAAATTCCTCAAAAGATAGATCCGAATGATCTAAGACCTATCTCGACCCCCGTTTTCCCTAAAAAGCCTTGGATTCTCGAAGATATAAGGAAGTACCTTCGGTATTTCGGTTTCTATGGTGGCTCGTGAAGGTGCGTGGAATCTCTGGTCACCGTGTGATTTCGTCGGTAAGCTCTCTCTATTTTTTTATATTTGTTGGTATTTGGTTGTTGTGTTTCCTTGTTGCTCTCCGTTTTTCTTTTCGTTTTGCAGGTTCGATGGCTTTTATAGACACCACCGAGCCTCCTTCGGACTGGGTAATATGGAGGTTTTCGGTGAGTCGCCAACTATTGTGGTGACTCACCCTATATCTTGCGACGTGGGCGGCTGGTGTTGGGATCTATGTAGCCTTCGGTTGGCGTCGTGGCAGTGTGGCAGCAAGGGTCGAGGCGATGGCAGCATCTGGCTAATGAACGACGGCCATAGTCCCTAGGGTTTCATGCTGGACTCATTTAGGCCGTTGGATCTGTCTTGATCTGACGGTGGAAAGGAGATGGCGGCTGGAGAAGAAGATGAAATCCTAATATGTTTAGGGTTATCATTTGGGCCAATCTGGGTGTATTTTGTAACTGGTCGGTCTGGTTTTGGGCATGTAATGTAAATAATATTTTAATAATAATAATAATAATAATAAATAAATAATAAATAAAAAAAATTGATGTCTACACATCTTCTACCATTATGTGACATAAAGTATTTAAATGAATTGAATCCAAAAAGGATATGATAAAAAAGTGACGAAAGTATAAAAACCGATAGATTAATTTAAAGATAAAATATATAGAAATTATGCGTGATCGAAAATGTTATCAAAAGCATAATATTTTAGGTTGGATGTAACCTAAAATATTACAAAAAAAATTAACATTTTCAATTGTTAATTGAAAATGTTAAATTACGTTGAATTTAAAATATTATGTTTTATAATAATATTTTTAATCGAATCTGATTTCTACCGTATTTTAATCTTAAATTTTAGGTTGTACCGTAAAATTATACGATAACATGAGATTACCTAATCTCGGGATCAGATTACAAGGTGCAGTAAAAAACCAAGTAATCACAATTAAACAAACAAATAGATGATAAAAAGCCATCCAGTTAACGAATCATTAAACGCGCACCACATGGAGCAAACTGTGAGAATGAGACACAGATCAATGTCAACAAGGTCACGTGCAAATCGCAAAGTTTATAAAAAGAAATCCAAACTCTTCAATTAATCAAGCTGATTAGTTGTTAATAAACTTTGATTAAACAAAAATAAATGGTTCTGATCCCCATGGAACTCCACCCTTTTCCAATGGCAAAAGCCGACCTAATGCCATTTCTCCCCCAACACATTGTCCCCATTTCCCACTTCCCACGCCTCTCGGCCTCATTGTACGTGATAAACTTGACTGTATCAAATCTATTGCTTAAATAATATCTCGAACTCGATTTTTTTATATATATAGAATTTTTATTAAAATATTTCACCTATAAAAATCATATATATGACACGAGTAGATTCAGATAGCGTCCTCAAATCACAAACGGTCTTAATTCGTTTAACGTGTGATGTAATAATGGCATTCTATATAACACATAACCAGCACTAACTTCATACTATATACGGTACAGAAATGGCCATCCTCTTGGTTGCAGTGACAGTCCTAGTTCTAGTCATTAGCCATAACACATTCCAGGGTGTATCTGCGTTGGTGAGCCCTGGTTCGATGGCTCCATCGACGTTGCCAAGCGCAGCCAGGGAATTCCTGGGAGCACACAATCAAGCAAGAGCCGCAGTTGGGGTCGGACCACTTAAGTGGGGTGCTCAACTACCCAATGCCACAGCTCTCCTCGCCAGATATCAGAGGAACAAAATGGGTTGTCAGTTTGCGAACCTGAAAGATCACAAGTACGGAGCAAACCAGTTATGGGGGAGTGGAGCAGCAGTGCCGCCACGCACGGCGGTGGACACATGGTTGAAAGAGAAGACTTACTACGATTATGCTAGCAATTCTTGTGCACCAAATCATAGGTGTGGAGTTTATAAGCAAGTGGCTTGGAAGAACTCTACGGAACTGGGGTGTGCTCAAGCTACATGCAAGGACCAAATTAGTTTAACCATTTGTTTCTATAATCCTCCTTGAAATTATGTAGAAGAAAGACCATACTAGATTCATATTAGATATTTATAGCTGCCTGTAGGAACCGATCTATGTTTTTCTGGGTAATATCCTTAATTTGGATCCAAAATAACACTGGCATTTGTTTTTTTTATAAGTTTTTGAATTATATATATCTGAATATTACTCGGTTGAACAGTTTGATTCCATTTAGAACTCTTCATGCTTCAAAATTTTCTCAATTCTTATCTCTTTAATCTTCCTTCTTATCTTAAGTAACTGCCTTGTCCTTTTGTCATTTTTCCTTGTTTCCACTACGCTGTTATTAGGAAAGACGAATCAAATCAATGAAATCATAGATGGAAGAGAGTACAGACACCAGGGTGAATACTCCTTCTCACTTGAGGAATCTATTAAGTCAAATTATGGAGCTTTTAGCGCCATTGAGAGCATTAAACGGATTAATATTTTCCCACTGTCTACCTGGTGCTGCAACGCTGGTCACTGGCACCATCATTTGTCCCATAAATTCCAGAAAGGTTAAGCTTTGTTTGAAAGAAAACACAAAAGCCGATCCCTTGGTCTTCATTGAACTTCCCCTTGCCCCAACAGAATTCACCAGTTCAATCGACAGCGGTGTTCTCCGCATAGTCCTGGACCCTGTCCCTGATTCAGGTTATCACGCAAAGGTGGCTAACGTATTGCAATGGACAAAAGGTAGGCTTTGTCAGAAGGTTGGAATTTGGGAAGTTGGACAAAAGGTCTCGTCTGGAGCCTGGTTTTTGCCTCGGAACAGTACAGACGCCGGTGGATTCAAGTACTTGAGAGGCCAGTTTGAGCGAAAAGTTGGTTCAGATGGTTCAGAGACTTACCATTTGGTAGATCCTGCATATTGGTTAGGACAAGACTTACTCTTTGTACAAGTTAAGATGTTAAATATTCCAAAATGAAAATGCCTGCAAATTGCATCATCAGGCTCAAGCACCATACCTTGATGCATATACTATATCATCTTACTAATTCTTTAGATATAAGGTACCTAAAGGTAAAATTATGAGGAATCCATTCAATGCTCTTGAATGATTTCCCTTGCTGACATTTTCTGATACTGCAACGAAGTGATTCGGGCAATGACTGTTGGATCATTTCCATGAGACCCGACGGACACAAACTCGAATCCTTTGCAAATGGCTCTACGATCTTTGGTAACAGAATTTTTTTGTTGCGGACACCGAACGTAGCCCGGATGTACTCTCTTCTTTTGCAGTTTCCAGCTCTTGTAATACTCTCTTTGGCGTATAGGCACGTACCTAAAGAATTGAACAAATGTAGCATGGAAATTAAAATGTTTTCGACTGGTGCTAACTGCTAATAGTAAAGCAAAAACACAGATAAAAAAATATATTACCGCCGGATCCGAATGGTTTCCTGAACAGAGTGCAAAGTGTAAAAGGGGTTCTGGATGTTCAATTGCATTGCCTGCTTTTTGTCTCCTGGTTTAAATTTTGCCCTTGAAGAAAGTAATAACCGAAGCCACTACAGAAAGGAGAAAGTTTTATCAAGCACCACCTTAAAACATGATTTAAATCAAGCACATAGTGAATATTAAAACTAGAATTAGATGCCTTCATGCATCTCATATGAAATATCATCTTGTCACTACAAGGTCTATAACAATCTTAAGTAATTAAAGAATCGAAATTGATGACCAGACAGACGTGGTTTGAGATCTACCCTTCCTGGACGAGACATACGACATCCAAGAATGGAACTCTGTATTTTATCTGCACTGATGGTGTGACCTCCTATGTTATATGCACCCTGTATGTGTTCAAGAGTATAAGGTGGTGTTTGTTTTTTACTGTGTAAGGTATGTAAATCTCTTATGTCTGCGCCGCGCAGACCACGCGCAGACATTGGGCTTCGCAGACTGTTTGTTTTTTAGAAGACAGATGCTCTTTAAACGTCTGCGCGAGCTCTTCTTAGTGCAGACATGGTTTTATGTCTTCAAAGGTCTGCGGGAAAATTAAAATCATTTAAATCCATTTTAAAATATATATTGATTTATTTTAAAATATGGATTGATTTATTTTAAAACATGAAAATATTTATTTTAAAATATGGATTGATTTATTTTAAAATATGGATTGATTTAATTTAAAATATGAAAAAAAATTTATTTTAAAATATGAATTGATTTATTTTAAAATATGGAAAATTTTATTTTAAAATATGGATTTATTTATTTTAAAATATGGATTGATTTATTTTAAAATATAGATTGATTTATTTTAAAATATGGAAAAATTTATTTTAAAATATTGATTGATTTATTTTAAAATATGGATTGATTTATTTTAAAATATGAATTGATTTATTTTAAAAAATTTATTATTGTAGTTATATGAATTATTTAAATTTCAATATTATAAAACTAAAATTATTAAAATTTCAGTATTGCAAAACTCTATTAAGTTTAAAAAATCAGTTTATTTTATATTTCAGTTTATTTTAGCAGTCTGCAGACGTTAAAAAACAAACAGTCTTCTTCTTGCAGACTACAGACTTTTGGTCCACCTTTTCTGCTGCAGATGTCTGCTGATGTGGTCCGCAGACTGCATACCTTTTACATCTTCAAAAACCAATCTCGTTTCATAGTTCAAGAGAGGTGACAATGAGATAGGTTATCCTTACCCTCAACAGTAGAAAAAGTCTCTTCACTTTGCTTTGTGGAATAAGCCAGAAATGCCTATTATGGAAGAAAGAAAGACTGAATATAATCTATCACATTGCATTGGCGGTCAAAGCTATAACAGTAGTCTTTTCATTGATGAGAACACTTACATGCATCACCAATGAATTGTGTATGTTTATCCAGAATGCTAGCTTCTCTTCGTGTTTCAGCTTCCTAGGATCGACTTCTTCCAGTTGACAGAGGAAAGACCTATAACATAATAATTTTGAAAAAGAAAAACAGCAAAAGCTGTAAGAGGCTCACATATCTAATGTTTCTTATATGATCCTGAGATCATTAGAAACAGTTTTACTTGTGACAATTGTATGTCAGAACAACCCACCTGAAATTCTGTAGCAGGAGTTCCACATCATCCAGTTTCTGGTTATATCTGAAAATCCATGGCACTTCAACCATTGTGCTATATGGTCCACTAAACTCTTTAAGTCCTTCCACGTGGAAAGGGTTATCTAACCGTACATCGAAAGATGAATTATTTCTGAACCCTGGACTCCACATCTGGTGCTGATCCTGTGGGGAAAAGGCATTGGCTGATGACGTTGGTGAATTGGGAGATGAAAAGCTGTTTTGGACCAAAAGTGGGTCTGCAAGCTTGCAATATATATCAGGCACGCACTTGATCATATCCTCGGAAAGCTTGTTCGGTGTCTTGGGAACATGATCGGAAATGCGAGTGCCAAGGTGATCTGCCAGACTGATTATACTCGGTGCATTCTGAGCATACTTTAGAGAACCAAGCAAAAGTTAGAACAAGAAAAGATGATCAAATTTTCTGAGAAGATTACAAGCTGAAGGTAATTTACCTGCGTCACGGACAGAGGCTGTGAATGGCAGGAGCGTTCAGTTTTGGATAAAATCTCATCTGGAGAAGTCCTACCTAAAAATATTGCTCTTCGTGACAGTGAAGACTGACGGGGATGAACACTGGAATCCATTAGTTTCTCTTCTCCAGTTCCATTAGGCTCCTCTTCCTCCCACCAATTTTCATGGTTACCAGAGAGAATAGCTGAATTTTCAACTTTGGATTCATTATCAGGTCCGGAAACTTCCGAAAATCTAGTTTTTGGTTTATCTACTGGTGTTTTAAACCTTTCATCCCTTTTAGAGTAGGGTAAAGACGACACTTGTTGCTCAAATGCTCTCCTATACAAGGAGAGAAGGTACCGTTCCAAATATACAACTTCCAACTCCAATACAGCAATTTCCTTTACTAACTCCATACTAGGCTGCAGAAAAGCACTGTCAACTTTCAAGAGGCAGACATGAAGAATAAACTTCTATTTCCTTACAACTAAAGGAGCTACCTTTGATATCGGCACCGCTGGATCATAACGGGAGGAAGTTCTATAACCCAATGCTATTTCTAATGCACGACGAACCTCAAATCGATACTGCAACCTTTTCTCGAGCAGTGAAATCTGCACAAAACTGTTTTAGGAAGAAAAAGAAGAATCACATTAGCAATACTTTGTAACTTTTGAGCGGTATCTTGGGTCATTGAAGACCTCACAAAATAAAATTCAAGCCAATGTGGTATCCAAATATGACTAGAATGATAAAAAACAGGTTAAAGTTTCACACCTCTTGTTTCAGAGAGCTTTGGACCTCAGCGCTGGCAGTGGGAGACTGCTGCTTCTTGATTTTGACAGAGTCCTTCAAATGCCTCATATCCTGGTATCAGAAATATTTAAAAATCAGAACCTTGTCCAATGGAAAATGTTCTCAGGGAGCCAGAATAATTTAGGAAGAGAATTCTGTTATCATTCTCAAATTGCAAGAGGCATTACATTTACCTATACAAAGCCTTGTATCCTAGTTTCTCAGGCATAAATGAAATAAAATCAGCTTCTATTCAGACTGGGTTTTCATCAAATAATCCGATAACACGATTCCCACTTTAAACCATCACTTCTTACATGCTATCATACATAACAATATGCACGTAAAGCAACAAAGAAAAAGGAAGAAACGTGGTAAAGGGGAGGGCAAAGGATATCTTTAATAAGTTATGTGACTGGCACTGCAATAGGCCTTTATATTGGATGCAAGAGAAAAATAATCTTTAGTCTAAGAAACATCAAGATAACACAGTCATTATGCTCCAAATTCTCTAACCATGGAAAAATAATAGCTTCCAAATTACTACCAGACCTAAAAGGAAAAAGAGAATGAACTACCAGGTATATACAACTTGGTGCTTCAAGAGAACTACTCAAGCCATCTTCCTCAACTCTTCTCTCACCAGGAAAGCTGTCATGGGACAAAATTAGCCAAGAATCAATAGATAAAATTTGTAAAAGGCAAGTTTTGAAGAATGTCAATGCAAATTTGCAATTGGTAGCCTCTCATGGGTGATTGCCAAAACTCAAGCTAAAAGATAACTTGTGTCACATATTTCTATAAGCAAGAAAACCATGGGTGTAATTCCTCACCCTTTACCAGTGGTCCATTTAGCTATCTTTCCCGAAAACAATCTCAAAAAGATATCCAATTACTTGAAGTAACCTAGGATTGACTTATTAATCACCAATGTTACAAAATAAATCTGAAAGAGTGAAGAAGTTAAAAAAAAGAAAAAAGAAAAAAAGAATAACTAACAGGTAACAAATCTTATGCAAATAAAAGAAAGTTTTATGTGAAGCCAAATTTCAAGAAGATCCATAAACTTTCAAAACTTCTTTTAATAAACCACGGACCACAAAAGCATTAATGACTATGACCAACCAAATCTTGGAGAAGGGACATGGAGCCAAACTCATAAAGGAGAATAGGCAAATGCCTCTTCAGGGTCGAGTTTTTCATTTCAGTTAGGATTTGTAAGTGGAAAACAAATAATGCAAGATCAATATCGAATAAGATATGAACAAGAGACGATATTGAGAGTAGTTCAGCCTTGTCTATGGATGAGAAGGATAATAATTCAAACATAGAGATTATGAAGGTACAATTACATAAGTAACCACAAAATATTAAAATATTTTTCCCACTCAACTAAAAAAAAATTCAAATTAAATTTGAGTTATAAAATATATCTCATCAACTCAATTAAATCAAAATTTTTTGAGTTGACTCTTCTACTCACCCCTAATTACAACGGACAATAAACTCTCTCTATTTAATTTATATGATGGGCTGAAGACTGGAAGACTAAGGGCTTAGCCCGAATTCTGACCCCATCCTACTAGTCCTAGACCTAAATCTTAAACTATGTTTAACAAATTATGTAAAATGGACCCAAAAGTAAGGTCCATACTATCCTTGGATTGCCCATCTTTCTCTATAGCCATTACGTAGGAGGAATTTGTAGATGCGTACACACTTTATAGAATCTTTTAATCAATCTCTTTAATTGGGGGTTGATAATTAAACTCTTTTCATCTGTTTATAATATTTCTTAGTTATTGACAACATTCACAACTGTTTGAATCTAAAATCTTTAAGAAAAACAATACTCCTTTTTACTAATGAGGTGGGTTGATGGATTCTTCAAATTCACTTGAATGCTTTTACATGCTTTAATTTTTCTGCATGGTTTCTAATATCACAGATTGCTTCTAAAACATTAAATAAAACAAAACATTCTTACTAGAATTTGACCCTGCTTGGTAAATTGCTACACTCATATGTTGTTACAGTGAAAACGCTTTTGAAACCGAAAGGGTTTTTTTTCTTTCTTTTAGCAACTTTAGATAATCATTTTATCTGATGGGATATCATATCCAAAAGAAACCCATTTCCACTCTCTCACTAAAAGACTAAACTAATTGTTAGATTGATTTTTCACCCATAAAATTATACTTATCTTTGATAAAAAAGGAAAAAACAAAAGGAGAGGGAACTGATTGATGGCTGCATTGCAACTGAACAACTTGGTTTAAAACTAAGAGATGTTGGTTTATATATATATATATATATATATATATATATATATTGTTTTTCTCAAAGGAAAAGCAACATATTAGGTAAAGGGTACTTGTTGCTTTGCAAATTATTTGTTTTGGATTTTAAGAAACCAAACTTTGATTATCAGGTGAACAAATGCGGCAACAGAAAGAAAGAAAAACAATCTGGCAGTTCTTTAGCTGAGCATGCAAAATAAGACAAAAAAGAAAACAAACAAAGACTGAGAATCGATTGGTTTAG
Organism: Hibiscus syriacus; assembly: GCF_006381635.1. Classification (NCBI taxonomy): domain Eukaryota; kingdom Viridiplantae; phylum Streptophyta; class Magnoliopsida; order Malvales; family Malvaceae; genus Hibiscus; species Hibiscus syriacus. The sequence continues at coordinate 6,100,762 of NW_024063533.1, read as the reverse complement.
GGAATTTATGCTAACAATGACTTATACCACCCACTTGTTGCCAGCCAATTTCCTTTTAGGTCACAATGCCTTCTTTCACGTTATATACGCTTTCTTTTCTCTTTGTCTTTGGCATTTGTTGAGCCAGTAAACCATAGCGAGGAATCGTTATGTTATTTCACTTGCATTTGGTAGTAATTTGTTTTCTAGATCCATCCCTGAATCTATATATATTAAATATCAAATCATTAAAGCACCCAAAGTTCGTATCTATTTACCTTTCCCTCGAGCCATCAACAGTTAGTTCTCATTTATATGGAAGAAAATATATCTTAGGCATGGAGAACTGAATGGGATGGCCGAAGTTAATCGCCTTTTGAAAATTTTAAACTATCATATATTTTAAATATTCTTTTATATTTTTTTATTGATAATATGTTTATGTCCCGATAATTTTATAAGTTTGCTCCATTCTAAAATTTTGAATTTCTGTAACCCTAACATAAAAACTCCTATCCATCTCTGACATTAGAGTTTCTTTGACACTTGAATGAGACATTAACACTTTTATCAATACTATAATTATTTGATTTAACATCATTGATAAAATAATCATATCATTTAAAGTATTTTAATAAATATAAAATGATTAAACACAAGAAATAAGAAAATTATTTAAATTGATAGAAATAAATAAAATAGAGGAGCATATATTGTTAATAGTTTATGTCATGAAAAAACATAAATACTTCTTTTTGAATAAAAAGATGAACATAAATTAAGAGAAGCCAAGTATCCACAAGTCTGTGCGGTTCAGCGTTCTCCTGGTATTCCCGAGTAGTCTCAATTGGAAGCGTAATGCTTTGAAACAGAAAGCATCCTTCCAAGCTAGTTTAGTCAATCCATCTGCGACTTGACCTTATTACAATCATGAGGAGTATGTTTGAGTGACACCTGGCAATTACACTTAATTAGATCAATTATATGCGACACCATTGACGAACCACCCCAAGCATTACCATCCCACCAGAGCATGGAAAGAGCCTCTCAACTGTCCGATTGTACCACAATTGTTGGAATTTATAGTCTCCAAACAATTTGTAATCTTTCAAATATACCCCATAATTCTGTATCAATAACTGAGCAAATATCAATAGCTTTGGATAACCCCATCACAAGTGGATAAGCCAGAGTTAATTAGTCTTGCTCCATCCGAATTTAATTTAAGGCTTAAGGGTAACTTTTGCCTCTGTAATAGACCTAATTTAGCATTTTCGCCCCTATCGTATTTGTAGATACCCGTTTTTCTCAAGATTATTATTAATATCTAATATTATTATTATAATTATTTATATTACTATTACTATTATTTTTTATTTTCATTATATGTCTATTTTTATTTTTATTATTTTGCAGGCTTTACAAACCTGAATGGGCCCGAATACAACTCAAGAGGCACAACAAAAAAAATTGGGCCCAAATTACAGTCTGACCCGATCAAAGCTTCAAGCCCAACTCTCAGGCCTAAGCATCAAAACCAAATCATCCCAAACCCTAAACCTAATTAAGATTTGTTGAAACCCTAGGGTTTTCAGTCGTCGCCGCCAATAGGGGAAGAGTCGCGCCGCCGCTGTTCCAGTCACTCACTCCAGTCGATTTCAGTCGCCGTTTAATCTAATCCATCCTCATCATCTCAACCAACAGTGACAACCAAATCAGAAAAAAAAAATCAATCAATCAAAAATCAATCAAAGCCCATTTTTAAAATCCCAAAAAATCCAGATCTTTGAATGTATGCTTAGGAGAAATCATTCCCTACCTTCTGCTACCACAAAACCCACCACCAAACCGAGCCAAAGGAAAGGATAAAAAAGAGGGTTCAGGAGGAAAAAGGGAGAACATTCGGGGAGGGGGAATTCTAAAAAAAAAGGAAGAACTGAAAAAAAGAAATTGTTCGAACAAAAAAAAGGCCATTAGAACAAAAAATAAACCCAAGAAAAAAAATAGTTTCGAGCAAAAGACCTACCTTTTAAGGAAACCCGACCATTGATTCGCTTCACCGAAATAACAAGGTTCCATTACCGAAAGTAAGGTTTTACCTTTAGGGGTTAGTTTTCGTTTTTGAGTTTGGATATTTTTTGGGGTTAAATAAAAGGGGTTTGGCTGTGAAATGTGTTGTTTTGGGAGGGAGGTGATGTCCCGAGCGGTTTGTATCCCCTGTTCACCGATTTATGATGGCCGAAGTTGGTTTGTTTCCACCAGCGGCTTTGGGAGAGAGCCTTTAGGGTTCTCGGTTGAAGAAGAAGAAAAGAGGGGAGATAAGGTTTAGAGGAGAGACGAGCAACTGGGCAAATGAAAATGGGTTAGAGTTCTTTGAAATCCCTTAAGGGTATATATATGCGTGAGTTAAAACGACATCGTTTTAAACTCTTAGGGTTCTTGTGTTTCGCGCATGGGTAAATTCCATACGAAGGGTCTCTATCTTTGTTAGGTTTCATTTTAGTCCATGTTTGAAGGTTTTTAGAAATTTTGATTTTGGCTTCTTATTTCAAGCGTGTTCATTTTGGTCACTTTAAGCTATGTATTTTTTATTATTTCGATTTCCAACATGTAATATTTGATATTTGTATTTCGATCCTAAATATATGGGGTTATTACATTTTTAGTGTTTGTAATATGTTATTTTTACATTATGTGTTTTGTTATTTATTTAATTTGTTTTTGAGAGATTAACTTTACAGTTTTATTATTTAGCCTTATTTTGCTTGTTTTCTTATTTTTAGGAATATTTTAATTTGAATGCCTTACTTTAAATATATCCATTTTGGTCCTAAATGATTGAAATTGGTCTATTAATAATTTTAGTGCTAGTTTATAAAATATTTTTACCATGATTGCCTTTATTTCTTCTTATTGATTGTATAGTTTAATCCCTAAAGTCACTTTTTATTATTATTTTGAACCATAATTTATATATTCATTAATTTATTGCTAGTTGCAATATTTTCAAATATTATTTTACTTGAGGAATTTATAGAAACGTGCCTTAACTAACAAGGAGTGTGTTTCCAAGAATTGTTCGAACATAAAAATATTTCATATTCGAATGAATTTATTTTTTTTATATTTAACATATGTATTTTATCTAAAAAGTTGGGCAATATTATTTTGTATGGGGAATCCATGGAAATACCCCTTAACTGACAAGGAAGGTATTTCGAAAATTGTTCGCGCAAAAAAATAACTCGTATATTTTTCTGAAAAAGGGATCATAATTTAAATGTATATTCGAATTTGCAAATTTCAATATTTAGATGACGTATAATCACTTAGGTACCGATTTTGGGCGTTGTGGGGGTGATAATCATTCTCCACACGTAATCGACTCTCGAACCCTCTTCAAAATGAATTTCTGGTTAAACGTAGATCATTTTTTATCTTTTAAAATTATTTTTCTTAAAATTATTTTAAAAGGTATTTTTAGTTATTCGGCCTAGCTAATCCAAAGGTTGATGGTAACTCCCAATTTATTTATTTACGACCTTATTTTAAAACCCAACCTTTTCCAAAATTAAGTTGGATCGATCCCCGCCAATAGCCCCAAAAAGCTTAAGGACCGATCCCGTCATCTGACAGCTTGGCGACTCCACTGGGGACATTAGAGAGTCAGTCCCTAATCGATTATATGTCATTTTTTAGTTGAAAATGGTAAATTTAAATGATATTTAAATCTTGATCCTCATGTTTTGTTTGCATTGCATCATGCATATTTTATTTATTAGTTGTACTAACGTGTGATTTACATGTTTCAGATTTCTGACTTTGTTTTAGTCTGTTTGTTTTTGGTTCAAGGCAAAGGATTGTGAGTTCCCCCCACTCGCACTATAACTGTTTGAGTATTTAGAGCCTTCTAACTGTGCTCTGCCCTGTTAGGTAGGGGTAAACGCTACGCTTACGTGAGAAAAAGTATTTTCTCCGCATGGGCCTTAGCAAGTAACCTCTGGGGTGCATATGCCTCGTATTTACGAGTGAAACATTGAGTTTCCTCGCATGGACATGGGGAAATACATCCTATCGAATTGAACTCAGTCCTCTTAAGCCTATAATGGGTGAGGATCGAGGGTCTGGCAACCCCAAAGGGGCACCATCAAAAGACAATTCGAGGACCCTGTTAGTAATACCGAAACTCTACCCGTTTTATACTTAATTTTTGTTTGTTGTTTTTCAAAAGTCACAAAGGGGAAACTCACTATAACCTTTCCTCAGACTTATTTATTTATTTTGCAAAAGCATGAGAATTAGAAGAGTATGATGTTAGGTTAATTTGTTTCCAAACAAGCATGTGAACTAGATGGCATGAGGTTAGGATTTATGGGGATAGAAAATATGTCTGGGTAGAAATGTTATAAAAACATGTCAAGGTAGATACCATGTTGGGTAGGATCTTTTCATTTCGTAAATATTTCTTATGTTTTTGGTTAAGTGGTACTAACAATTTCTTTTGTTTTTATCTTATTTTTATCTTCCTTACGTTTGCATTTGCATTTTCACATCAGAGCCAAACAAGGTGTTAGTTCAAAGTGATTGATCAAATCAGAAGGCTTTCATATCGACATAAGAGTTCCATAGCTAGATAGTCAAATAGAAGGACAATGACTCACGAACAAAGTTAAACGATGAGAGAATAACTCAAATTCGATCGAAGTTTCCTGTTAGATGAACAAAGATCGATATGATATCAAATAGCCAGATGATAGTTGAGTCAAGAGATCCTTCATGAGATATCAAGGTCGCTTTCCTCTTGGATAATCCCACAGAAATGGAAGTCTAGAGATCCAATAATCACGGTGAGTGGACTAAAACAAAGAAAGGCGGATCAATATTTTGAGAAGTCCAACAACTATAAAGATAAAAAAAAACCAAATCGTGAGAAAGGATTGGATCAAATAAATGAATAAAATAAAGCTTGTATGTCTAGTGTAAGGAGAACTTATGGTGTGTTGAAGGATGTTCTATGGTGGTCGCTTTTGGAACTAACACCTTGTGCATTTGCACTTGCATTGGCATTCTTGTTTTCCATTAGCATATTAATTTATTTATTTTGCTATTGTTGCCTTTATAATAATTATATAACACCCCAGCCTGTATCCGACTCAGATACGAATCCAAGGTGTCACATTGACTTTTCAAAACATTTATTTTTAAAAACAAGTCGACAATTCGAGCAATATATCACATTAAAGCGGTGGAGCCTTTAAATAAATGTAATCATAGAGAATTCTTACTCAATTTAAAATAATACTTAGTAATTTATATAAATATAATCAAGTATGTTTACAAAATTTGATCAGAGCATATTTGATTTAAACTTTCATTTACATGTCAACAAAATAACATATAACAAAAGAACATACATCTTAAATCAATTCTGATCTGATCTTCTGTAGAGCTATGTTGTCTTGGCTTGCCCTAATCTTGATTTCCCGACTTCTTAGAACCTACATGTGGAAATCACTCACACACTATGTCATAATGTACATAAAACATCATATATTTAAACAACAAGAATATATGTAACATCATGCATTTAACCAACAAAAACATATAACATTATGCATTTTTCATTCATGTTATTTCTTTTAGTATTCCATGGTACATTCTTGAGAAATAAAATCCTAAAACACTTAGACATATTCTAAATATATCATAAAATCATATAAAGAAACTATGAAACATTTCATATAACAAAAACATATATGCATATATATATATATCATCATCATCAACAACATCATTATCATTATCATTCACTGTTCATTTATATCCTTTCTATTCATAGCCCATGTATATCATTGAGAACTTAAGGTATGTGAGTGCATTGAGGTTGTGCACAAATGTTGTCACCACAGCTCGTATAAATTGAACCGAAGAGCCGCGTAGGCATTGCACCGAAATGACATATAGAAATGTACCGAATGAGCACATAGTATTATCTCGAAGAATCGCGTAGAAATATCCCGAAAGACCACGTAGATTTGTCCCGAATAACAACGTAGAACCCTCGACTCTTGGCATGCCACTTATACCCTTAGCTCTCATATCACATACTTATGGGATTTACCTTTTATACATTTCACATATCTATATAATCACGTAGTTCAATATCACATAGACATATAATCACATAAGTCATTGTCACGTAGCTTATATCACATGTTCCTATAATCACTTATGTCATTACCACCTAGGTTATATCATATTCTCATGTAATCACATAGGTCAATGTTATTTAGCTTATCTCACTTTTTCATTTAATCACATAGGTCAATTATACCATTTCACATAGGTTATCACACAGACATGTATTCACATATCATTTTCTTATATATCCACATAGATCATGTAACACATAGTATAACATGTAACACATAGCTCATATATAACAATGCACATAACATATATACATATACATGTACTCATGTACACATAGAAAACCATATCAGTAATATACTTGTATTCATAAAATCATGCAATCTAACATTGGAAATAGACTCATCGCAAGTCTTATTTCCCATATCATCATATATTATAGTAGTATGCACTCACCTTAGCCTCACTTAGTCAAAGCAATACACTTAGCACTCTAGATCGATCTTAAAACTTTGAATCATCCGGATCTTGTCTTCGTTCAATATCTACACAAATATACGATCTAAATGAATATCGAAATTCATAATACTATAAATCAATCACTAATAACTTAAGCTAAACGAAACACTTAATTCACCATTTCACTTTGAATAGTATCGGTACCCAAGGTCTAGTACCGATACTTCTACACTATGGTACTATACTTCAGTATCAATACCCTTTCTCGATTCTGGAATTTTATCTCTCAAAATGGTACCAATACTTATAGATTAGTATCGATACCCTTCTTTTGGTATCGATACAACACTACTGATTTGCACAACTTCACCAGATGGTATCGATACTAGAAGAACAATATCGATACCCAAACCCATATTTCCCCAATTTTTGCTTGGAAGTATCAATATTGTTAATCCAATACCGATGCCCGTTGCCCAGAATTTATTCCTTTTAACCCGAAAATTTGCCAAAACTTATTTAACTTCCACTATTTTGACTCCTTTTAAGTCATTAAACTCAAATATACTTATTAAAACTAACTTATATCACTTAAATATTCCTTAACATCCAAAATCCCACTTCAATACTTGAATCTAAAAATCACACCATATTTTCAAACATGTTCTTAATCCTTTCTAATACTTCTAAATTCTTAATTAGACCATTGACAAGTCAAATATAACTTTCAAATCCAATTCCTAAACATTTCTAATCCATTCACTCATAAAACATTCTTTACAAATTCCCCCATAACTTATTTATATTTTAGTTTTAAACACCATTAAGCTTTCCTTAAGCTTATGTATCACCCAAAGACCAAAAGTCAAACTTAAAATTCAAGAAATAATCAACTTGAAAAGAACTCACCGTTGGTATGAAAACTCACGGCTAAAAGAAGAAGAAGAAGAAGAGAAATACACCAACTTTCCACATACTTCTTCCCTTCCCACTTTTTTGCCTAAATATCTTGTAAAATGAATTTTAAATTCATTTCTTACCTAAAGACCATTTTCCCTTCCATCATTCAATTCTTGCTAAATAATCATTTAAAAAAATATTCCAAATAAATCTCTAAGCTTTTAAAATTTTCAAAATTTACCATAATGTTTCAAAAACTTACATTTTAGCCATTAGTCCTGTTTTTGGGATGTTACAAATTTCCTCCTTAAGAAAATTCATCCTTGAATTTTCACTGCATAAATAGTTGGGGATACTATCTACACATATCTTTTAATGTTCCCATATTGCTTCCTTAGTTTAATCTTTCGTGTTTGCAGTTAATAAACTTTTCTTTTCACTCATTCAATTCTACACCTACATTCAACCTTTAGAAATCCGGATAATGTCATTCACCATGTATATAATAGAGTTCTATCAACACAGTAACCCCTAACATCACTAACTCAAGATCATAAGTAAGTTGATTTCTTTCATCTTTCTCTAATTGCTTTGCAATATAGATAAACCTTTACTCTTGTACAATCCTCATTCGAATTACAACACACATAATCTTTTCCAAATTCTACTTATACTAATCTATGAATAAATATCAATATTCTTTTTATCATCTTAAAATTTTCTACTACATCTTAAGCTTCCTTAATATATACAAATCCTTATCTACTTGACTACATATATACTGCTAAGATACATAACCATAAACAAATCCATTACATACTTGATTAGCTTAACCTGACATATTCTTCCTATTTTTTTACACTATTACACTTACCCTCACATAACCTTGATAGTCAGTACTACTTGCACAAAACCTTGTTCTATATTATTTCTTATTAATTAACCATTCTTAGCTCCTTATATGTTTTTCAGAATAAGTTTCTCGCAACTCAAACTAATTCAACACAACTTATTCACCCGAGAACCATTCCCTAATGGTTTAGTCACTATCACATCATTACTTGTTGCTTCTAATCAGAATTTTCAATTCTCTCACCAATTTTCTACTTATGTATAAATATGTTGATCCCGGATCTATCAAAACCAAAACTACTTTACCACATAATTGAAAAGTACCTGCAATGATCTTCATTAGTCCTTATATTGTAAACCTAAGCAGTTGAACGCATCTCATGTTGAGTGGATAACTCTGACTGATTTCTTCCTCGACCTCTGCCTCTACCTCTCTGAGATACCGTAGCAGATCGCTCAATTTGTATAGCCTCAATAGTAATCAATGGACAATCTTGAATAATATGTCCGGTGTCACCACATCTAAAGCAGGCTCCAGAGACCACTCGACATACTCCGATATGATTCTTTCCACAATGCTGACATTCCCTCGATTTACTTAAATTTGATCTTCTAGCACAAGATGTAGTTGACTCATACCTAGTCTGAAGTTGAAAATTCGAATCTTTTCTTTTCTTTGATGGTGCCGAACTCGATGATGCACCAGTTCTCTTAATCATCTGAGATTTTTGTTCTTGATACGTCTCAGTCTGAGCTCTCTCTAGAGCTTTAGTGTGATTAACCACTTCTTGAAACGAGGACAAATTTAAAACTATTAACATTAATTCAATCTAGGACGCAATCCCTCAACAAACCAATCGCATGCATCATTCTCAGTCGGAATCAGCTCAATATCAAATCGACTCAACTTATTAAAATCATACTCGTACTCATACATGGTGTAATTCCCTTGCTTCAAGCTCATAAATTCTTTCTTCATTTGCCTAATAAACTTATCATCGATGTACTTATTATTGAAATTTTCTAGAAATAACAACAACGTCACTTGATCACTTGACGTTCTCATGGTGACATTTGACCATACCTTAGCTTTCCTGCGAAGTAACGAAACTACTCCATCTAACTTCTCCACTTTAGAATAGTGAAGACCTTCTAGCATGATTTTCACTTCATTTAACCAAAGGTTCGTAGTGATAGGACCTTCCTCAGCTTCACCATTGAACTCGGGTGCTCCTAACCCTTTTAACTCATTTGCTACATTCATTCTAGGAATTGAGGGAGTAGAAGGTTGGAAACGCATCATAATAGAGTTCAACGTCCTGAAAAACACCCACTGATCTTGTATAGGCACTCCCTGAGATGTCTGCTCTTCATATTGTCTGGTGAGGGCAAGTGAATTACTATTACCTTCATGTCCTCTATCTCCAGCTTCACTTCGGGAGCTCTCGTGATCAGACATCTAATAAAAGAATAATATTTAACCATATTAGTAAGACAACATACTCATTATCCTATCAGATCAAAAATTTTCACAATTTTGTTCGCATGTATACTTTTTAAAACACATTTGACTTCGGTTTATGCCTAGAATCAGCTAAACCATAGCTCTTATACATTAAATGTAACACCCCAACCCGTTTTCAACCTGGATACGAACCCAAGGTGTCATATTGACTTTTCAAAACATTTACTTTTAACAACTAGTCGACAATTCGAACAATATATCACAATAAAGTGGTGGGGCCTTTAAATAAAAGTAATCATAGAAAATTTATACTCAATTTAAAATAATACTTAATAATTTACATAAATATAATCAAGTATGTTTACAAAATTGATCAGAGCATATTTAATTTAAACTTTTATTTACATGCCAACAAAATAACATATAACAAAAGAACATACAACTTAAATAAATTATGATCTGATCTTCTGTAGAGCTATCTTGTCTTGGCTTGCCTTAATCTTGATCTCCCGACTTCTTAGAACCTACGTGTTGAAATCACTCACACGCTATGTCATTGACTTAGTGAGGCATATAATTCACAAATGAAATATTAAAACATGTAATCACATTTTATCATAATGTACATAAAACATCATATATTTAAACAACAATAATATATATAACATCATGCATTTAACCAACAAAAACATATAACATTATGCATTGTTCATTCATGTTATTTCTTTTAATATTCCATGGTACATTCTTGAGAAATAAAATCCTAAAACACTTAGACTTATTCTAAATATATCATAAAATCATATAAAGAAACTATGGAACATTTCATATAACAAAAACATATATGCATATATATATATATATCATCATCATCATCAACATCATTCTCATTATCATTATCATTCACTGTTCATTTATATCCTTCCTTTCCATAGCCCATGTATATCATTGAGAACTTAAGGTATGTGAGTGCATTGAGGTTGTGCACAAATGTTGTCACCACAGCTCGTATAAATTGCACCGAAGAGCCGCGTAGGCATTGCACCGAAATGACATATAGAAATATCCCGAAGGAGCAGATAGTATTGTCCCGAAGAACCGCGTAGAAATGTTCCGAAAGACAACGTAGATTTGTCCCGAATGACAACGTAGAACCCTCGACTCTTGGCATGCCACTTATACCCTTAGCTCTCATATCACATACTTATGGGCTTTACCTTTTATACATTTCACATATCTATATAATCACGTAGTTCAATATCACATAGACATACAATCACATAAGTCATTGTCACGTAGCTTATATCACATGTTCCTATAATCACTTATGTCATTATAACCTATTTTATATCATATTCTCATGTAATCACATAGGTCAATGTTATTTAGCTTATCTCACTTTTTCATTTAATCACATAGGTAAATTATACCAGTTCACATAGGTTATCACACATACATGTATTCACATAGCTCATGATCACATAACTTATATCATTTTCTCATATATCCACATAGATCATGTAACACATAATATAACATATAAAACATAGCTCGTGTATAGCAATACACGTAACATATATACATATGCATATACTCATGTACACATAGAAAACTATATCAATAATATACTTGTATTCATGAAATCATGCAATCTAACATTAGAAATATACTCATCGCAAGTCTTATTTCCCATATCACCATATATTATAGTAGAATGCACTCACCTTAGCCTCACTTAGTCAAAGCAAAACACTTAGCACTCTAGATCGATCTTACAACTTTGAATCATCCGAAATCTTGCCTTCGTTCAATACATACACAAATATAAAATCTAAATGAATATCGGAATTTATAATACTATAAATCAATCGCCAATAACTTAAGCTAAACGATGCACTTAATTCACCATTTTACTTTGAATAGTATCGGTACCCAAGGTCCAATACCGATACTTTTACACTATGGTATCGATACTATACTTCAGTATCGATACCCTTTCTCAATTCTGAAATTTTATCTCTCAAAATGGTACCGATACTTATACATTAGTATCGATACCCTTGGTATCGATACAACACTACTGATTTGCACAACTTCACCTTATGGTATCGATACTGTCCCAAATTTTTGCTTGGAAGTATAAGTATTATTCATCCAATACCAATACCCTTGCCCAAAATTTATTCCTTTTAACCCGAAAATTTGCCAAAATTTACTTAACTTCCACTCTTTTAACTCATTTCAAATCATTAAACTCAAATATACTTATTAAAACTAACTTATATCACTTAAATATTCCTTAACATTCAAAATCTCACTTCAATACTTGAATCTAAAAATCACACCATATTTTCAAACATGTTCCTAATCCTTTCTAATACTTCTAACTTCTTAATTAAACCCTTCACAAGTCAAATATAACTTTCAAATCCAATTCCTAAACATTTCTCATCCATTCACTCATAAACCCTCTTTACAAATTCCCCTATAACTTATCCATCTTTTAGTTTTAAACACCATTAAGCTTTCCTTAAGCTTATGTATCACCCAAAGACCAAAAACCAAACTTAAAATTCAAGAAATAGTCAACTTGTAAAGAACTCACCGTTGGAATGATAACTCACGGCTAAAGGAAAAGAAGAAGAAGAGAAATACACCAACTTTCCAGATACTTCTTATCTTCCCAATTCTTTGCTTAAATATCTTGTAAAATGAATTTTAAATTCATTTCTTACCTAAAGACAAATTTTCTTTTCCATCATTCAATTCTTGCGAAACAATCGTTCACAAAAATATTCTAAATAAATCCCTAAACTTTTAAAATTTTCAAAATTGACCATAAAGTTTCAAAAACTTACATTTTAGCCACTAGTTTTTATGTTGCTTTTATTTTTGTTTGGATCGTATGATCATGACATAATCAAGGTGTTGATTTGTAAGTGGTCATTAGGGTAAAAGACTTTCATGATGGACAAATGGTTTCACAATCAAGTAGACTATAATACAACTGGGAATGGAATCTTGAGGAAACTCCGATGATAGTGGAGAGCTATACGCCGAGTATCGTGTGTCCGACGAAGAGCAAAAGGAGATAAGAGAGATAAAAGAACAAATGTCCAAGATGATGGATAGAATAACTGTTTTGGCCAAAGGAAAAGAGACTTTGGCAAAAGAAAGGAAAGAATTCAATGAAAACAATCATGCAATGTCAAATACACGAGGGTCCACTGATCTTAGCCAAGCTGAGAAATCACGCACAATCACCATTCGTATCAACAAGTTGTCTGGAGACACCAATAAAATAGTGACAACTGTAGGAGTTCAGAAAGAAAAAAAGTCATGCTATTAGAACTCGTTGGTTCCTGAGAGTCTACTTTCAACCTTATGGGGAATAAACCAGAAGACTCCAGTTTAATCCCAGCCAAGTGGTGGCTCTCGTCTTTATTCTATCCCTATATCATACAAGGAGTTGTATGATAAGATTTTAGAAGCCCGGGAGGTGACCCCACATTATGTGAAACCTTGGTAGTCTTTGTATCCAAATTGGTATGACATCAATGTTTGTTGTGAATATCATGCCAGAGCCCAAGTACATTCCATTGAGAATTGCACCGCCTTCAAGCATCGAGTCCAAGACCTTTTGGATCATGAAATATTAGAGTTTGAGATGAAAGGTAAACCTAATTTGGTAGTTGATTATCCTGTTAACGTAGAGCCAAAAGAGTTAAAAGGTAAGGGTATCTTTGGGGACATAGGAGGAAGAATGTTTGCTAAAGTATGAGGCTCAAACGAGCTATTTCTATATTAAAATTAATAAACTAAATAGAGAGATAAAAGTCATGCATGATGGTTTTCAAAGGATCATTCTAGCCTTTAAAAATGCTAGAATAGGAAATTCCCCAGAAGAGTGGACAACAGGGGTCACTAAACTAAAAAATGATATTGAACAACGGAGAAAGAATTGAAAGGTGCATTAAGGAAGAGCCAATAAGTTCTCTTATGATTTATGGATTGCAAAAGAAAGGCGCAATATAGTCGTCATCAATTTGGAAAGATGCCAAGCTGAAAATCAGATGTTGAATATGTCTATAGCCAACATGGAAGCTTCATATCAGTGCCACAAGCGTGAGACTGATGCTAACTAGAAGCCACTAAATCCAGGAGCAAGACATTGATGAAGATTATAGATTATTATGGAGATATTGCATAAGAACTTCATAACCAAAAGAAAATCGTGCAAGGAAGAATGAAAAACATTGTCTATAGCTCCGAGAGTTGACATAGAAGATGAAGGAAAAAGACGACACCATGCAAGAAGATATTTCCCAAACAAGCAATGTGGCTCACAAATTGGTTGATTTAGCTGGCTTTGCAAGGAATGCAATCAGATTGACAACTCAACACCCGAGCATGAATGGAAGTTAATTTGTCTTTTGAGAGAGATATAGAAGTTAGGAGTGAATGTTATCCCTTATATGTAAAGTTTGATTGATGTGCTAAAACCTTTGTGTTTAATGAAAGTTGTTTTAAGATGGTCACTCTGGAATGACACCTTTTGCATACATGCATTTGCATCGCATTTGTTTATTTAAGCATTTTACATGTATTGGTTATGAAAATATGAAAATAATTCATGGAAGGTTATGTGACAGTAATACCAAGGTCATTCATTCATACTATTTCCTCATCATCATGAGTAAACAAATGGAAGCAATGGAACAATCTCATGAGGGATCACTAGATCAGTTGCAAGAGCAGTTGGCCAAGTTAAAACAAGATATAAGAAATCAAGCATCAAGTTTTCTATAAGATGTATTGAATCAGATAATTCAAGGGATGTCAACCAAGGCTGCTGATAGAGAGAAAATGGCTAATAAATGATATAAGAGCTATAAGACTATTACGTCAAGAATGATAACTTGCCCTGGAACTTTACACTCACACATAGGGAAGAGCCTCATTATTCAAGAGAAATCTGAAGATGGATTCAAGTAGTTAAAATAAGCAATTGGAGCTATGAAAAATGTTAATAACTCCCACAAAGAACTAGAAGCAAGAGAGCACAGCTTGGACCCAGATTTGGTCATCCTATATGAATTTAGGGTGCCTAATTTTGAGAAATATGATGGTGCCAGTTGTCCTCTAATCTACCTGAGAATGTTTTGCAAAAAGATGGAAGGGTACTTAAACAATGATAATCTACTGATTCATTACTTCCACGATAGTCTTACTGGACCATCTGTAGTATGGTACAATTATTTGAACAGAGAGCGGATCAAGAGATGGGTTGATCTAACTGACATCTTTGCGGGGCAATATCGATATGTTAAAGGCTTAGCTCCAAAGAGTCTATATCTTCAAGGAATAAGGATGAAAACTTTAAAAAAATATGCCCTAAGATGGAGAGGGGTGGCAACACAAGTTCAACCTCCCATGTTAGAAGAAGATATATCATATACGTTTCATAATTATCTCTCACAGCCTTTCTTCGAGTTAATACTGGTAAACTCAACAGGGGACTTCAAGAATCTTGTGACAGTTGAAGAATTAATTGAAAATGCAATAAGTGAAGGAAACTTAAAAGCCATTTCCAAAAGCTCAATCGATCAAAAAGAGAAAGCTGGTGATATCAATAAATATCACATCCAGAGCCCCCACAGCCGAGAAAAGGGGTAGCTAGTTGTTCGGACTGACCAAAGAAAATCTCACGAACGATAAATACTTTGGAGGTGTTCCAAACTTTTATCTCAGATTTATACCCCCATTTGATTAAAGGTCAATACCTCACACCGAGGCCAATGAAAGTGCCACCAAACCCTTCTGCCCACAGCTATAATCAAGATAGTGTCTGTGATTTCCACTTGGGGGCATCTGGGCATTCTACGAAAAATTATAGGCTGCTATCAAAGGCGATAGAAATTGTAACACCCCAACCCGTGTCTGACCCAAATACGAATCCGAGGTATCACATTAACTTTTCAAACTCTTTGTCTTTTTTAAAATATGATTAAAACATGAAAAGGAAAAAAAAACTTAATAAATCATAGTTAAAATACATATCAGAGCATCTATACTTTACATTTATGGTACATGCCAACAACATTTTTGTGATACTATCACAAACTATTCACATTTCTCTAATCTGAAAATCAGCAAAGATATGTTGTCTTGCCCACGCTTACTCTGCTTACTCCTCACATACCCTTGAACCTACGTGTGAAATACTCACACGCTAAGTAATTTACTCAGTGAGGCATTATGAGTAATATAAAACAATAAAACATTTATATAAATTTACAAAAAAAATGTTTAATTTTACAAAACATGACAAGTCTTATAGCTTATAACATCTCATATTAAACACTGATAAATTTATACTCATTTTATTCTTGATTATACATTACATATCATTAACAATATAGACTTTTAGACAATGTACACTTTCATAATCATTTTTAATTTTATATGAACTACATATAATTTATACATTTTTCATTTAATATAGATTTGTTTAATTGGCCCAACGTATATCTTTGAGAACTCAAGGTATGTGAGTACATTGAGGTTGTGCATTAATGCTGTCATGACAGCTCATATAATTTAAACTGAAGTTCCATGTAGAGTTGCACCGAAGTGCCACATAGTTTTGTCCCGAAGGACCGCGTAGGATTTGTCCCGAAGGACCACGTAGAAATATCCCGATGGACTGTGTAGTACCCTCGACTCTTGGATGCCAACTATACCTCTAATTCTCATACATATTCCTTGGGCTTTAACTTATAATTATTTTTTTATTTTCACTATTGAAAGTGTGTCTTATTCTCGTAGTGTTCGTTCACAAAGGGTATCTTCGCGTAAAATTTTTTCACTTATCACATTCACGTAGAACCTTTTCACTTAGCACATTATCATATATATATATATATATATATATAACATTTGCAGATAGAACACTTTTCATGTAGAACAATTTTATGAAACATTATCCAAGTCTATCATTTATTCACATAGAACTTGTTCTCAAAACATTTAATTCCACACAGCATTTATTCAATATTTATTATATACTCATGGTTCGTACTTATTTCATATTACATATCATATTCCACTTGTAAATTTAATCATATAAAGCATATTCACATAGAACATAATAACATATAATCATAATATTTTACTTTGGTCAAGGACATTTGAGATTGGCTCATCGCAAGCCATTCTGTAATAAAAAATAGAATAAGTAAATATCACTCACCTTTGCCTCACGTAAGCTCTAAGCAAAATCATTTTGTTTCAATCTCGTACTATATCGATTCCTTCGGTACCGTTGCGATCTAAATTTACACATAGACATTTCCTATATCAATATCAATCTCTAATAACATTTAACCGATTAACACTACATAAATGGAATGAAAGACTTTAGAATTTCAAGTTTCAGACTTAATAGTATTGGTACCCCTTCTATAATACCAATACTTATCTTTTATGGTACCAATACCATTTTGGCATTCTGAAATTTCAATTTCAGATACAATATTGATACGTTCCTCTTGGTATCGATATCACCACCTCAGTATCCATACTGATTCAATCAGTATCGATACTGTTCATTTGGTTCACTTAAATATATTAACCTTAACTCTATTTATAACTTCAAACTCATTTACACTTATTCCCACTAACTTATCTCCATTAAAACCCCTTTAACATCAAAAATCTACCATATAACTCTTGGAACTAAAAATCATATCAAACTTTCAAACATGTTTTTAGTCATTCCTAACACTTCTAATCCCTGAATTAAACCCTTGACAAGTCAAATATATCTTTAAAAAATCTAAATACAATCACTTTCAATCAATTCTCTTAAAAACACATTTTACTAAATCATCATTAACTCGTCATTCCTTTAGCTTCTAATTATCTTTAAGCTTCCTTAAGTTTCTATACCACTCAAGTATTAAAATCCAACTCAAAAACGAAAGAAAAACCAACTTGGTAACTTACCTTAGCATGGAGTTTCACGGGGAAGAGGGGAAGAAGAGAACAGAAAGCTTCCAGACTTTTCCTTTCTTTCTTTTTTTCTTTTTTTTTAATCCCATTTATAAAGCCTTAGTAAAAGATATTTTAAGCTTCTATATGCTAAAAGACCATTATGCCCATATATTTTCCATTTTTGAACATAAATCCTACACAAACATTCCCAAATCAGTCATTGAACTTTTCAATTTATCAAAATTAAACCACTAAATTTTTAATATTTACACTTTAGTCACAGACCCGAAGTTTGGGATGTTACAATTCTTCCCCCTTAAAAAATTCGTCCTCGAATTTTCACTGCACAATAGGTGAGAAAACTATCTTCTCAAATACTCTTGACATTCCCCTTTCACCTCTTCCACTTTGTAACCTCTCCAGAGAACTTTAACTAACATAATCATCTTGTTCCTTAGTTATTTGACTTTATATACTAAAATTAGCACTGGTTCTTCCTCATAGGTCATAACCTATTGAACTTTTAACTATTCCAAATCTATGATGTAATAAGGACCTGATTTATATATTCTGATTATAGAATCATGAAAACTAATGTTCTTAAATAATCCTCACTTTTCTCTAATTTCTTAGTTTATATCTGACCCTACTATGACTCAATCTTTCATTTCAAATCAATTTCATGATGTCCTACACTTTCTTCTACGAAAACTTCATATGAAGCTAACTTGATAACTTCTTAAACTTGCGGACATGTTACTCATTTAAAAGCATCTCAATGAGAACTATTTTTTCATGGCATGCAACCATTCCACAGACTTTAAATATTTAATTTCTTCTTTTTCTACTTATTCTGTATTTGACCAACACTAAAATTTATCTTTCTTTTAAAGACAATCATATACTCAACAATTCTTAAAGTAGAAATTATCTTATAACTTTATCATACCCATTATCATATTAACCTGCCATGTTGCAACTAATAAACACTTCATCAATCTCCATATAATTAATCCACTTCCTGTCTTTACACTCTTTCACATACATTTGAATTTTGAGATCCATATAGATATAAAATCATTCATTACGTATATAGGGGTGGCCTCACAACAAAATCTGCAAGTACAACTAATTGCTTTGCAGTAAAACTAGAACTTTTCCAAATTCTAATCATACTAACCTTGGAAATTATGTCAATATTTCTTGTACATCTTAACATTTTTTATATTTATCCATTCAATTAAATTATATACCCATCCTCAATAATTTGGTCAAAGAAAATATAATTATTGACTATATTCTTATCATTCTTTAGAATTCATTCTACTATTTTTTGAACTTATTTACTATACATATCCTTATCCTCTTAACAGAGTCTACATGGAAAAGGAATACAACTTTAAAGAATCCACACTTATGCTTGATCAACTTAATATACCATTTTTTCTCCCGATCCTTTAAACTTGATCACACGTGCCTTAACATAACGTTTAGAAGTTGAATAACCTTATCAGACCAATTAAATACATGAGGATGTACAATAGCGCCAAAATTTGATTAAATTTCGTAGGTCTTGCTCAAATAATTCCAAAACCTTGAGGTAAACCTTAATCTCCTCAGATACAATTAATTCTGGTACTCTATGTAGTTTAACTGTCTTCATAAAAAAATCAGTTCGAACATGAATGAAATGCGTAGTTTTTGTTACATGCTCAACAATTACCCATATTGAATCATTTTTATTCAATGACAAAAGTAACTCAGTTACGAAATCCATCGAATCTCTTTCTCATTCTACTAAGAACTGAAATTTGTTTACTTTCATTCGAAATTTATTTAACACCTTATTTCCAGCATGTCAAGCTTATCAGTTACACCTCTATAAAGCCTTTATCACACTTGGTTCTCTAAACCGTTCACTTATATTCCTTATGTCTTTATCTCTTTACATAATGAAAATATTTTTATTTCTTTATTATCTTAACATATCCTATACTCTTAAATTTTCCTCGATTTTCTTATCCTATCTTTAATATGTACTTATATATTCATCCTTTATTCTAAAAAAAATCTTGAACTTTCCTCTGCCTCCATTATACTATCTTTTTCTTCCAACAGACAACCAACGTTCAACATAACATATCACTTTCCATATCTTTCTTATGATCCCTAAACGTCTTAACCTTTTTTCTTTGTCTTACTTTTGACTTTGTAATTTGACCAACCCTTTAGGGTTTTTTTAACTTCAATGCAGTCAATCCAATACTTTTGCCATCGCCTTTAAGCAAGTACAATATTTGCTAACTTTTACTCATAACTCATGAACTTTCCTTCTTAATTCAAAAACAAACTGTTGAAAACATTTTGATATTTCAATATAACAAATTAAGTTAAATGAATTTTAAGATTTTCTAAAAGATTTTCTAAGTATATTCGATATAATTATTCGAATATCAAAATAATAATTCAAATCTTTCAAATGTCATTTTTAATCCTTACTCAAGTGTAAAATTAAGTTTTAATCTTAAAATAATTTCAAAACAATTTTACAAAATATTTCGAACTATTTTAAAGCCAAAAATTTCAGATTTCTCAGAGGTAACCGATTCCCCCCCCAAGGGGGTACCTATTCCCCCCGAATGGTTTGGCTCCAAGAAAAATAGAATGCTCGGAGGGAACTGATTCCTCCCCAAGGGGGTATCGATTCCCCCTGTTCAACGGTCAAAATATTTGAATTTTACAATAAGGGAATCGATTCCCCATGAGGGGGTACCGATTCCCCCACGCTCCAAGCTGTTTTATTAATTGATTTCACACTAAAACGGCTCTATTGACTCCACTAATCATCCCCAACATTTAGAATCATTTGAAGGTGTATTTAAACAAGCTTAGAAGCCATTGATCAACAACAAGAAACAACAATCAACAAGAATCAATAGAGAATCAAAGAGAAAGCATCAAACCTCAAGTTTGAGCATTTTCAAGCCTATTTCATTCAATATTCATTTTTGCTTTCAAGAACACTTATTGTGCTCAATTGTATTATTCTTAAGTGTTCTTTATTTGTTCTAGAATTGTGCAAACATATTGCCTTGTGAGGATTTTCTTGTAAGTTTGCAAAATTTGTATTATTCTCTTTGGGAGAGAGTGTTCTCAAGAATTTGGGGTATAATTCTTGAGGGATTTGTAAGGTTACTCTTTGTCCTAAAAAGAAAGACAAATTAGTGAATTTGTGGAAAATTCTTTGTGTGGATAACTAAGGTAGTGGATGTAGACTTTGGTTGAGAAAGTTGAACCACTCTAAATCACTGTGCAAATCTTTTTAATTTTCTACAAAGCTTCCACCGAAATTTTTATTTCCCAATTCACCCCCTCTTGGCCAACTCAATCGATCGATTAACTCACCAATTGGTATCAAATCCTCACTCATTTGAAGTTTTAATCACTTCTTGAGTCGATTCGGGAAGAGTTACATCAATTTTCAAGTCATCAATGGTCGACGCTTCAAACTCCGACTTCGGTCTCGATTCGATGCCTGTCAACAAGCCTCCTTTCTTCAATAGAGCTAACTATGCTTATTGGAAGAATATGATGATGTATTTCATTCAAGCAAGTGACATGGGAGCATGAAATGTTATAGAAGACAGATATATCAAGCCTCTCACTCATCCAAGATTGTGGAGTGAATGAGAGACAAGAATGTTCCAGCTCAACTCCAAAGCCATCCATATCATATTTTGTGCTCTTGGACTAGATGAATATGGAAGAGTTTCATCTTGTACAACCACCAAAGAAATATGGGATCAACTACAAGTCACTCATGAAGGCACCGACGAGGTAAAAGAATCTAAAATTTGTCTTATAACACATAGCTATGAAAATTTCAAGATGAAACCAAATGATGATATCAAAGCTATGACGGATAGATTCTCAACAATTTTCAATGATCTCAAATTATATGGAGAGATCATTCCAAATAAAAAGCTTGTGAGGAAGTTAGTTTACTCACTTCCAAAATCGTGGCAATCCAAGAAGACTGCAATCATCGAGGCTAAAAACCTAAAGTCCTTAACTCTTAAAGAGCTAATCGGTTCCCTCCTCACTCATGAAATGATACTTGAAGATGAGGTGGACCTCGATAAGATTGACGAGACACCAAAGGAGAAGGAGAAGAAGAAAAACATTGGAGTTGCTCTCAAATTCACAAAAGATGAGAGTGATTCGGATGAAGATGATGATGACGAGGAAATGTCATTGTTTGCCAAACGGTTCAGAAAAATGATGAGAGCTTACCGAGGAAGAAAATTCAAACGAAATGAAGGCCTAAAAAATGAACCAAAAGAGAAGGACCCTACCATTTTCTATGAATGCAAAAAACTAGGGCATGTCAAATATGATTGCCCATAATTGAAGAGAAAGGGTCAATCAAAGAATAAGCACAAGGCTCATGTGGCTACATGGAGCGATGAATAAGGCTCCGATGAAGAGGAACAAGAAGTAGCAAACTTGTGCCTGATGGCATTCGGGGAAGAATCTTAGGTAACCTTTAACTCATTTGAATTAGATGATTTATCTTATGATGAGTTATTAGAGGAATATAATGGGTTAACTTCGGATTATGAGAAAATGTTTTTAAAATATAAAAATGATGTTTCAAAATTGAAAAATTAAAATAAGCTCATATCCAAAACCAACAATGATTTTGAAAGTAAAATTAGTGATTTGCAAATCCAACTAGAAGAGTTTGAAAAGAAAAATTTAGATTTGCAAAATTTACTTTCAAAGGTCATTGATGATCATCAAAAGAAAATTGATGATCTTAAAGCTTCTTTTGATAAAGTTGGAACAAAACGTTTTGAAAATGGAGAAAATTCAAAATCCAACTTTGTTAGAAAAGTTTTAAAAACTACAATCGTAGAGGTCCCCGAAGAACCTCTAATGGAAAAATCGTTAGAAGTATATGGATTCCTAAAGGACTCATTACTACTAAATATAAGGATATCCTACACAAATGGATACCTAAGGGGACTAGGATTTTGGAAACTAATGAATATGGACCCAAAAGAATTTGGGAACCAAAAATTAGAAATTAATCTATGTTTGTAGGAAAAGGAGCATTGTTACAAGGCACGGGAAACAAATTCAAACTCATGGTACCTTGATAGTGGATGCTCAAGACACATGACCGGAGATAAAAGTCAGTTCATAGAGCTTAACACCAAAAATGGAGGAGAAGTGACTTTTGGTGATAATTCAAAAGGACACATCGAAGGTATAGGTACAATAGATAATACATCTTCCATACAAATTAAAAATATTTTATATGTGAATGGATTAAAACATAATCTTTTGAGTATTAGTCAATTATGTGATAAAGGATTCAATGTCATGTTTGAAACTAATGGTTGTAAAGTTATTGACATTTCATCTAATCGGATTATTCTTGTTGGTCATATAATAGGAAACATTTACATGGTGCATTTAGTTTCTATAAATATGATTAATTTATACCTAGTTGCTAAGGATGAGCATGATAGTTGGTTATGGCATAGGAGACTAGGACATGCTAGTATAAGTGTTTTGCAACGGTTAATTCAAGTAGATTTGGTTCGAGGGATGCCTAAACTAAAATTTGATAATGATAAAATCTGTGATGCTTGTGCTAAAGGAAAACAAAAGCGAGTTTCTTTTAAATCCATTAATGATGTATCAACTAGTAGAGTATTGCAATTGATCCATTTAGATCTTTTTGGGCCATCTAGAACTACTAGCTTGGGTGGAAAACAATATGCATTTGTCTTGGTAGATGACTATTCTAGATATACTTGGGGTTCTATTCTTAAGTACTAAAGATGAAGCAATAGAAAAATTCATCACGTTTTCAAAAGTAATCCAAAATGAAAAAGGTTACTCTATAACTAGTGTTAGGAGTGATCATGGAACTGAATTTGAAAATCTTGGATTTACTGAATTTTGTAAATCTAATGGTATTAGTCAAAAATTTTCAGCACCTAGAACTCTTCAACAAAATGGAGTTGTTGAAAGGAAAAATCAAACTTTAGAAGAAATGGCTAGAACCATGCTTTTTGAAAATAATTTGCCAAAATATTTTTGGACGAAAGCCACAAATACCACTTGTTATATTATTAATTGAGTAATGATTAGGCCTATTTTGAAGAAAACTCCATATGAACTTTTTAAAAATAAAAAGCCTAACATTAGCTATTTTCATCCTTTGGATGTAAATGTTTTGTTTTAAACAACGGTAAAGACAATCTTGGCAAATTTGATGCTAAAAGTGATGAAGGAATTTTTCTGGGTTATTCCTTAAGTTCTAAAGCTTATCAAGTATTTAATAAAAGAACTTTAGTTGTATAAGAGTCTATACATGTTGTTTTCGATGATAATATCCTTCCGAGGAAGGATTCTTTTTTGAATGATGATGTAGGTATTATAAATACAAATGACGTTAGACATGACATTGGAGAACCATCATCAAAGGAAGAAACGAAAGATGAGGAAACTCATGATCCTCTCGAGAATCCAACCATTGAAGAAAGGGAAATATCTTACCCAAGAGAGTACAACTATGTCAAGGGGTAACAACTCGATCTTCTCTTAGAAATATTTGTAATTATGTTGCATTTATCTCATGCATAGAGCCTAAGAATATTAAAGAAGCATTAAATGATGAACATTGGATTATGGCTATACAAGAAGAGTTAAATCAATTTGAGAGAAGTAAGTATGGATATTAGTTGAAAGGCCTAGTAATAAATCTACTGTAGGTACTAGATGAGTATTTAGGAATAAGCTTGATGAGAATGGTAATATAGTGAAAAACAAGGCTACACTTGTTGCTCAAGGCTATACTCAAGAGAAGGCATAGACTATGATGAAACATACGCTCCCGTAGCTAGGATGGAAGCAATTAGAATGTTATTAGCATTTGTATGTTTTCATGACTTTAAATTATATCAAATGGATGTTAAAAGTGCATTTTTAAATGGTTTTATAAAAGAAGAAGTGTATGTGGAACAACCTCTAGGTTTTGAAGATTTAAAATTTCCAAATCATATTCTTAAATTGACAACAACTCTTTATGGTTTAAAACAAGCTCCTAGAGCTTGGTATGAAAGATTGTCAAACTTTTTAATTAGAAAAGGTTTTTCAAAAGGGAAGGTTGACACTATATTGTTTTTAAAGCATAAAGGTAAAGATTTATTAGTAGTTCAAATTTATGTTGATGATATAATATTTGGTTCTACTAATGATGTTCTTTGCCAAGAATTTTCTAAGCTAATGCAAAGTGAATTCGAAATGAGCATGATGGGAGAGCTCTCATTTTTCTTGGGACTCCAAATCAAGAAAAGAAAATATGGCATCTTCATCAATCAAGCTAAATATGTCAAAGATATGCTCAGGAAGTTTGGACTGGAAAATGGGAAAGCTCATGACACTCCAATGAGCTCATCAACAAAGCTTGACATAGATGAAGGAGGTAAATGTGTGGATGTTAAATTATATAGGTCAATGATTGGCTCTTTGCTTTATCTAAGTGCTAGTAAACCTGACATTATGTTTAGTGTTTTCTTATGTGCTAGATTTCAATCATGTCCTAAGGAATCACATTTACTAGCTGTTAAGAGAATATTTAGATACCTTAAGGACACTCCTAGTTTAGGCCTTTAGTATCCTAAAGACTCTAGCTTTAGCTTGCATGCCTTTTCTGATGCGGATTATGGAGGATGCAAATTAGATAGGAAAAGCACCTCCGATACTTGTCAATTCCTTGGAAATATGATGATTTCTTGGTTTTCAAAGAAACAAAATTGTGTTGCATTATCTACCACTGAAGCGGAATACATTTCAGCTGGTAGTTGTTGTGTACAAGTTTTATGGTTGAAACAACAACTTTTTGATTATGGAATTGAAATATGTACCATTCCTATCATGTGTGACAATACTAGTGCTATTTGTCTCACTAAAAATCCCATCCAACACTCTATAACTAAGCACATTGAAATAAGACATCACTTCATTAGAGACCATGTCACTAAGGAATATATAGTTCTAGAATTTGTTGATACTTTGCATTAATTAGCGGATATCTTTACAAAGCCTTTAGACAAGGAAATATTTTGGACACTTAGGAGAGAATTAGGTATAACTGACCTATCTTAACTTAGTATTTAAAATAATTTTAGCACTTTTAAGAATAAATGAAAAATGCTTATAGTTAATTTTGATGGCATTCTTTGCTATTAGTTAGGGGGAGTTTATGATTCTTTATGAAAAATTTATTATATGTTCAAATAATTTTTAAATGATAGATTTGATTAATTGAACATAGTTAATTTTTTATAATATGAGTTGCCAATACCACTAAAGCAAATATGTCTCCATATTTCATCAAAAACACCGTTTTTAATCGGAATTACTTCAAATATCAACTCCTAAACCTGTTGGAATCATCAAAATCGTGCAAACTTCATCCAATCTCACTCTAATCCAAAATTCTTCAACGTATTTTTCTAAAAATTTCTTTTTATCAATTTTTGATTTTAGAACTAGTTTTAATTAGTTCTAGATTGAAATAGTGATCGGGCATTGATTGTTTAGTGTTTAGAAACTAGATTTTACAACTAATTTCATCAAAATCTCATAATTTTTCAATTAATTCTTGAATTTTTAGAAAAAAAACGAAAATTTTAATTAATTTCAAACTGTTGTGTTTTGATTTAATTATGTTGTTAGTATGAAAGCTATACGTTTATTAATTTTCAAAACTTTATTTTTCAATAGTTTTCAAAAACTTTTCCCATTAGGATTGGTTTAGAGAACCTTGAGATATTGAGGACTCAATTGAGTTTTGGGATTGATTATATTGCATACATGTGTTTTAAAATTGCAGGTTATTCTTTCCATTCCGATTACCTTAAATCATGTCTCACAAACGTTCTAGACCTTCCTCTAATCGTTCTAGCTAACCTCCAAACTCACTTCCAAATCCTCCACCTATCCAATAAATTCCTAATCGTAATCCCGATGATCCAAACATGACCATTCGCAATTCTTGCTTTAATGAACCCGATCGTAGACAAAATCTTTACTTTAGGTTTTGTCAATACTTTGAGTCCTACAAAATCCGGGAATAACGCATCCCATCTCTTCAAGCCATGTTAGACATCAATTTTTGACATCTTCCTACTCTTCAAGAGTGGAAATTTGACAAACTTTTTGAGCTTGAACCAATAGTCTACCATCAACTCGTTCGTATCTTCTACTCTAATGCCGTTTGCATTCAAAATTGGGAGAAAACCTTTACCACAGGAATTCGATCCTATCTTCTAGGATGATACTTTCATCTTGACCCGGAATACATAGCCAAAGCATTAGGATTAGATAATGACGGGTTAGACAATGAAAAACTGATGGTAGGATCTCAGTATAAATGAAGGGATAGTGCAAGTGTGTTAGATCTTCACGACCGTTTTCTTCATCTCATGATCTCTTGGTGGTTTCGACCATCCGGAGGCCGTTACTCTACTCTCCGAGCCATGGATTTATTTTGGCTACATTGTGTCCAAAATAATCTTAAAATCAACCTTCCACAGATTATCTTTTCTAAACTTGTCGAAACAGTAAATCTTGTTCCCAATAAGAAATTATGTTCTTCTTTAGTTTACGGTTGTATTCTTAGTAATCTGTTTAAAAAGAATGGGATTAGAGTTGGTCTTGATGCTTCATTTCCCCTCAAAAACCAAATCAACCTCTTCTCTTTAACCAAATCGGGATGGAAGTTCAATGAAGAGAATGGTCTTTGGGTTCGTATTCATGAACAACCTCCGGAAGCCGATGACTCCTACGATGAGCAAGAACAGCACGAGGAACAAACTCCACCAGAGGAACAAACATAACCAGAGGATCAAATATCTCCATACTTTCAATCCTTTATGGAGACATTTGATTTCTAGTATGCATCCATGGATTCTCGCTTCACTTCCATATAGTCTCATTTATCCACAATGGGAGCTCAACAATTGGAGATTCTCCGGGAGATGCACGCGAACAACGCTTCTATGAATGAACGCATTAATGCACTCTCGCACGAGATGGCCGCTATGCGAGCTCATTTTTCTCCTCCCGATCCTCCTACAGATGCTTGATTATTTGTCATGCTTTGAAATAGGACTTAGAGATTACTGTTTCAACATTTTGAATGACTTTGGATTGTTTTTAATTTTGATTATTGGATGTTTTAATTTGGTTGATGTTTTATGGATGTTTGAAATTATATTTCTATATATTTGGTTTGGTTAAATTTATTCATTATTGCATCATTTACATCATGTTAGATATATGACCAATTTCGCCATATCACATTGTTTATGAATATTGATTATGAAACTAATGGCTAACGTTTCTCTTGATTGTGATCTTAACAGCTTAAGCTAAATTTAAAATCTTTTAAAAGTCTTTTTGATTTAACAAAAAAGGGGAGAAATGTTAAAGTGTTTTAAAGGAGAGAAGTGTTAGAGTAAGGGGGAGTAATTTTAAAATCTTAAAATTACTAAAATGTTTTGTTATATGAAAAAGGGGGAGATTGTTGAAAACATTTTGATATTTCAATATAACAAATTAAGTTAAATGAATTTTAAGATTTTCCAAAAGATTTTCTAAGTATATTCGATATAATTATTCGAATATCAAAATATTACTCCAAAGCTTTCAAATGTCATTTTTATTCCTTACTCAAGTGTAAAATTAAGTTTTAATCTTAAAATAATTTCAAAACAATTTTACAAAATATTTTGAACCATTCAAAGCCAAAAAATCCAGATTGCTCAGAGGGAATCGATTCTCCCCCAAGGGGGTACCGATTCCCCCCTGAATGGTTTGGCTCCGAGAAAAACAGAATGCTCGGAGGGAACCGATTCCCCCCTGTTCAACGTTCGAAATATTTGAATTTTACATTTAGGGAACCGATTCCCCATGAGGGGGTACCGACTCCCCCCCCACGCTCCAAGTTGTTTTATTAATTGATTTCACACTAAAATGGCTCTATTGACTCCACTAATCATCCCCAACGTTCAGAATCATTTGAAAGTGTATTTAAACAAGCTTAGAAGCCATTGATCAACAACAAGAAACAACAATCAACAAGAATAAAGAGAGAATCAAAGAGAAAGCATCAAACCTCAACTTTGAGCATTTTCAAGCCTATTTAATTCAATATTCACTTTTGCTTTCAAGAACACTTATTGTGCTCAATTGTATTATTCTTGAGTGTTCTTTCTTTGTTCTAGAATTGTGTAAACATCTTACCTTGTGAGGATTTTCTTGTAAGTTTGCAAAAATTATATTATTCTCTTTGGGAGATAGTGTTCTCAAGAATTTGGGGTATAATTCGTGAGGGATTTTTAAGGTTACTATTTGTCCTCAAAAGAAAGACAAATTAGTGAATTTGTGTAAAATCCTTAGTGTGGATAGCTAAGGTAGTGGACGTAGACTTTGGTTGAGAAAGTCAAACCACTCTAAATCGCTATGCAAATCTTTTCAATTTTCTGCAAAGCTTCCACTGAAATTTTTATTTGCCAATTCATCCCCTCTTGGCCAACTCCATTGATCGATTAACTCAACACATACTTGTAACATAGATCATCTCTTTTTCTTATACCTCAATATTCTTTTCATATCAATAGGAGAAACGACATCTTACTACTTATACTCATTATTGATTGCCTAATTTATTGCACCTACTTAACTTTGATAGTTTACCCTAATTGTACAAAACACTATTCTTTATTAATCCTTACTTACATTTCTCCACTTGAATCTTCAAGAACTAGATTCAAATATGCACCTAATCATTTAAGATACTCTTTCTACTTCAATTTGTACAATTTCTAACGACTCTTCTAATCCAGTTTATAGAATTTACATTTAAACATGACTTCTTATCGATTAACAATTTCTAACTCCTTATTCCTTTAAAATCATTTTCAATTGTCTTCTATAACACTGTAATTACTTTTCCCACAGATCTTATTATTACTTATCTTATATTTCCTTGTTTCTTGCAATCCAAATAACTATTGCCTTCCCTACTAATAACTTGCTTAGTGGGGAGGAATCTTAGAGAATTTCTCCATGAATCTTTTGAATAATCAAAGAACTCCAACAAATTTCGAATTCAAAATAACTTTTTTACTTCCAGCCAATCATAACTCGTACTTATTTTATACTTTCTACCTTTTCAACATTAACTTCTTTATGAAGTTTAAATCATTAATCAAGATTCTACTTCACGTCTTTATTTTATCTCACCAATCTATTTGGCTTAACAACCAAATATATCTAATCTTCCACCAGGATTATTCTAAATCCCCAGAAGAGGATACTTGTTCTTCTTTGCTACTTTACTTTATGGATAATAATCCATCCATAATTTCATAGCTTATCTTTCTTGCTACATCTCAACATAGAGATAATTCATATAACCCTTATAGATACACAATTAGATACTCACTAACAGTGAAAATATCTCTTAACTTAACTATGAAAGTTTGAGTATCCTCTTTAAATACTTAACAATCCTATAATCATATCTTCATAATAATTACTTCTAAAAATTCTCGTAGGGAGCCTTTTTACTCCTTTTATCACATATAATATATCATATACATGCTTGACCACTTAGCAGTAAGACCACTCCATCCAACTTATTCATTAAAGAACAATGAAGACTATTCAACTAAATTTTCTCGTCATTAACCAAAGTTCTGCAAAAACAGAACCTTCTTCAACTTCTTCATTAAACTCAGATACTCTTAAACTTTTAACTCTTTAACAACATCTATTATAATAACTTGAAGAACTAAACGATTGAAATTGCTTCAAAATCACGTTCATCATTCGGGAAGTACTCCCTGAGGCGTCTATTATTCACTTTACCATATTATTACTTCTCTTATTAACTCTAATTCTCGCTTCACTTCGAAAGACCTCTTAATCTTACATCTCTTAATATCTAATCACTTAACTATACTAGCAAGGACATCATACTTATTACACTATCAGATCATAGATACTTAATATTTTGTTGGCATGTACAAACCAAACATTTTTTTAACAGTCGACCGACCAGTCTATTTCGAAAACTTGATTCAACCTAGGATATGATACCATTAAATGTAACACCCCAACCCGTATCCGACCCATATACGAATCTGAGGTGCCACATTGACTTTTCAAACTCTTTGTCTCTTTTAAAATATGATTAAAAAATGAAAAAGAAAACAAAACTTAATAAATCATAGTTAAAATACATATCAGAGCATCTATTTTACATTTATAGTACATACCAACAACATTTTTGTGATACTATCACATACTATTCATATTTTTCTAATCTGAAAATTTGCAAAGATATGTTGTCCTGCCTGCGCTTACTCTGCTTATTCCTCACATACCCTTCAACCTACTTGTGAAAACACTCACACGCTAAGTCATTGACTTAGTGAGGCATTATGAGTAATATTAAACAATAAAACATTTATATAAATTTTCAAAAGAAATGTTTAATTTTAAAAAACATCACAAGTCTTATAACGTATAACATCTCTAATTAAACATTAATAAATGTATACTCATTTTATTCTTGATTATACATTTCATATCATTAACAATATATACTTTTAGACAATGTACACTTTCATAATCATTTTTAATTTTATATAATCAACATATAATTTATACACTTTTCATTTAATATACATTTGTTTAATTGGTCCAACATATATCACTGAGAACTCAAGGTGTGTGAGTACATTGCGGTTGTGCACTAATGCTGTCACCACAACTCACATAATTTACACCAAAGTGACACGTAGAGTTACAGCAAAGTGCCACATAGTTTTTTCCCGAAGGACCACGTAGAATTTGTCCCGAAGGACCACATAGAAATGTCTAGAAGGACCACATAGAAATGTCCCGAAGGATTGCGTAGAACCCTCGACTCTTGGCATGCCAACTATACCTCTAATTCGCATACATATACCTTGGGCTTTAACTTATAATTATTTTTTTATTTTCACTATTTAAAGTGTGTCTTATTCTTATAGTGTTCGTTCACAAAGGGTATCTTCACGTAGAACTGTTTCACTTATCACATTCACGTAGAACCTTTTCACTTAGCACATTATCATATATATATATATATATATATATATATATATATATATATATATATAACATTTGCATATAGAACACTTTTCACGTAGAACAATTTTATGAAACATTATCCAAGTCTATCATTTATTTACATAGAACTTGTTCTCATAACATTTAATTTCACATAGCATTTATTCAATATTTATCATATACTCATGGTTCGTACTTATTTCATATTACATATCATATTCCACTTATCAATTTAATCATATAAAGCATATTCACATATAACATAATAACATATACTCATAACATTTTACTTTGGTCAAGAACATTTGAGATTGGCTCATCACAAGCCATTCTCCAATCATAAATAGAATAAGTAAATAGAACTCACCTTTGCCTCACGTAAGTTATAAACGAAATCATTTTATTTAAATCTCGTACTATGTCGATTCCTTCTGTACCATTGCGATCTAAATCTACACATAGACATTTCCTATATCAATACCAATCTCTACTAACATTTAACTGATTAACACTACATAAATGGAACAAAAGACTTTAGAATTTAAAGTTTTAGACTTAATAGTATCGGTACCCCTTCTATAGTACAAATACTTCTCTTTTATGGTATTGATACCCTCCTTTAGCACCGATACCATTTTCGCATTCTAGAATTTTGATTTCAAATATTGCATCGATACCTTCGTCTTGGTATCGATATCACCACCTCAATATTGATACTGTTCATCCGGTTCATACTATTTCTTGCAATTTACTTTATAGTATCGGTACTATTCTTCCAGTACCGATACCCTTACCCAGAAATAACTTATTTTACTTCGAAAATTACCCAACATTCACTTAAATCTCTTACCCTTAACTCTATTTATAACTTCAAACTCATTTACACTTATTCCGACTAACTTATCTCCATTAAAACCCCTTTAACATAAAAAATCTACCATATAACTATAGAAACTAAAAATCATATCAAATTTTCAAACATGTTTTTAATCATTCATAACACTTATAATCCCTTAATTAAACCATTGACAAGTCAAATATATCTTTAAAAATATGACAATCACTTCCAATTAATTATCTTAAAAACACATTTTACTAAATAATCATTAACTCCTTATTCCTTTATATTCTAATTATCTTTAAGCTTCCTTAAGTTTCTATACCACTCAAGTATTAAAATCCAACTCAAAAATGAAAGAAAAACCAACTTGAAAGGCAACTTACCTTAGTATGGAGTTTCACGGGAATGATGGGAATAAGAGAAGAGAAAGCTTCCAGACTTTTCCTTTATTTCTTTCTTTCTTTTAATCCCATTTATAAAGTATTAGTAAAAAATATTTTAAGCTCCTATATGCTAAAAGACCATTATGGTCATATATTTTTCCTTCTTTGAAAATAAATCCTACACAGAAATTCCCAAATCAGTCGTTGAACTTTTTAATTTATCAAAATTAAACAACTAAATTTTCAATCTTTACACTTTAGTCACTGACCCGAAGTTTGGGATGTTACATAAATGCTTGTTGAAAATGGAACGTTGACACAATAACTGGTGGAACAATGGATGACAAACTTGAGTGAGGCATCAAAGCACGATATGTAGCATCCGATTGAGTCAAGTGCCACTATATTAGATGAATAATGGGGCATCCTTATTAAGAAGAGATCATTTCATCCATCATGGAGCTTTATTTCATTTGTAGCATCTTGTTTGAACTTGTTTTTTTTTTTGTTCTTGCTCAACTTTTTTGTAAGGATATTTTAAATGAAATTGTGTTACTTTATATATGGTGAGCATTTAATAAAATTTCCATTCTTGATGTTCTTTGAATACCAATTGAATTAAAAATTCTTTAAATGATTAGAATTATAAATCTTTGACTAAGTGACAAGATTGAAAACTTATAAAACAAGGACCCTGGACCTTACCCCAGAAAATACACTCGAAAACCATACCCTTCTCTTGCAGGGACCAATATAGCATTTTCCTCTCATAAAGAAATGAACAAGAGGCTTGGTATTAAGGTATGCATAAGAGCGAACAACATGGGGCATCTCTTGTGTATGACATTGCAAAACTAACTAGATTACAATTCTGTTGAGGACATTCAATGATGATCTGAATCTTCACAAATAGAATGGTGGAGTGGATGAATTTAGTGTAGGTCAGTTGTTTGGGAACTGAAATCTAAATATTAGATTATCTAACCATTAAAGACACATAGACTATAAAAGGTTCTTCTTGATGAGCTTAAGAAATTCTAATCTGAATACTCAAAAGGTTAATAGATTTATTATTATTATTATAGATTATGCAATAAAGTTGAGCTATTCCACTAAAATAATTGGTTATAGAGGAAACTCAAAAGCCCCATCTTTATGAATAAATTGCATTCAAACCATGACATTGCTAGGGTACTCGGCAATTCAGTGTTTACTCCACTGCAATTGTCAATTCGAAGACTTTGTGATGAGACAAACCCTTCATCTAGCTCGATAAAGGCAATTACAATAAAGTTGAATTCAGCTAGCCAAACAATGGCAAATTAAATCAAATTTATCTAATAATAAGTTTTAGTAAAATGGACTAAGGAAGTTGAGAAACACCTTTTATAGTCAACCTCATACAAATACTCAAGAATTTTATATTTAGCCTGATGTCTCTACACTACCTCTGCTAAGGAAGTCTATGAAGCTTAAACAAATTGAAGATTTCAGAGAACTGAAATAGAAGTGTTCTAGAAAGTCTAGTAATTGATTATGCTAGTTGAGCCATTTTGTCTACAATACCAACCCATCAATTTTGACATTTGTCAAAGAGTTATAATTTTGAAAATATTAAAAGAGTTGTTGATTCTTTTAATATTCTGTGAACTCATGTATGTGATTTGCTTCAATTGCAAGATTGAATTAAGGAATAATACTTAACAAAAATTCTTTATTCTTTGATTTCTAAATAAAAAAGGAGAAAAACATTTTCAAACAGGACAGTCTCAAATGCAAAAGGTCCTTGAAGCAGGTGAGGCCCATTCTGCCTCTATTGAAGAAAAGAGACTAAATAATGCTAGAATAATGAAACATTCACAATCTTGAACGCAAGTAGTCTGAGAGATTAGAAGGGATGGAGGATAAAACTTGTAACACATCCTTGTGACATTGTCGGTAACCCGTCGAGAAGCATATGTTTGCCCTAATTGAAAGGGGCACATATCCCAGCTCATAGAAAAAATACAAGATATTTCTGATTACTAGAATATCTAAGTGCCCATGGCGTCATAACATTGTTGTTCAGTAATGCAAGAGTAATACCAGTCAAGGATGAAATTTTGGCACACAAATAGGGATGAGTAATGAAAGTATCTATATTGGGGCATGACCAAAAGTCTAGATCATGTTAGGATAACAAGGTTCAGACCAAAAAGACATTAGGAATGAGCCTCATAACTTGGAGTGTCAGGGATAGACCATGAATTTTGGAAGAGCATACCTTGCAGAGCAAATCAGTCGAGCATCAATTAACTGTAGGGTTCTGGAAAAACAACTCTGATAGCGCAATTGAGTCAGGGATAGAAAGGGGCATCAAGGTCATAATTTTGACTGTAGAAAGAATTCAAGAAATGAAACATCTCTTCTGAGACTTTAACAAAAACAGGAGGCAAAGAAGAAACACAGACATAAGTTGATCAGATAGCTCTTCAAAAATGCAAGCTTGAAATTATAAGTTGCTACACTGATATCTGAAGTAAGCCCTGGAGAGGAGTGATCAAGTAGAAGAAGAACTGGTTCCCCACTTTGGAGTCTAAAGAAATTTGAATTAGCATTTAGGCATGCATGAGAACATCATTGGCATAAAAGAAAATTCATTACATTGCATTCACATTTCATACATAAACGTATGATTTTTACAGATCTTCCAATGAAAATATATGATTCATGATCTCAAAATCATAACAAGTGAAAGATAGAATTCAAACCTCAAATACAAGCAATCATGTTTAGAGAGACAGAACCTGAAGAACATGGAGATAATCCACAAAAGAAGCATTACTTTGAAGTGTGGCATGTTACCCAACCATTAAGTTATTTTGAAAAATGAGAAAGCGATTTCCAAAGTTTCTCATTTAAATCTTTTCAGAAAATGAAATTTTTGAAAAGTAAGAAAGCGATTTCCAAAGTTTCTTACCAGTAAAATATTTCCAAAATTCCTTCGGGTCATCAGTAAGTCTTTCGAGCATGATGCTTAAATCATTCAGGTCATCTACAAGTCTTTTGAGCAAGATGATAAGTCCTTCAGGCCATCCATAAGACCTTCGGGTAGGATGTTTTCACATGAATTTGAAAAATGAGAAAGCGATTTTCGAAGTTTCTCATTTAAATCTTTTCAGAAAATGAAATTTTTGAAAAATAAGAAACTGATTTCCAAATTTTCTTACCTAGTAAACTATTTCCAAAATTTGTAAGTCATTCGGGCCATCAGTAAGTCTTTCGAGCATGATGCTTAAATCCTTCGGGTCATCTATCAGTCTTTCAAACAAGATGATAAGTCCTTCGGGCTATCTATAAGACCTTTGGACAGGATGTTTTCCCATGATTTTCATAAAATTAGAAAGCGAATTCCAAAGTTTCTCATTTAAATCTTTTCAGAAAATGAAAATTTTGAAAAGTAAGAAAGCGATTTCCAAAGTTTCTTACCTAGTAAACTATTTCCAAAATTTGTAAGTCTTTCGGGCCATCAGTAGGTCTTTCTAGAATGATGCTTAATCTTTCGGGTCATCTGTCAGTCTTTCGAGCATGATACTTAAGTCCTTCGGGCCATCAATAAGTCTTTCGAGCATGATGCTTAAATCCTTCGGGTCATCTGTCAGTATTTCGAGGAAGATGATAAGTTCTTTGGGCCATCTATAAGACCTTCAAGCATGATGTTTTCCCATGATATTCAAAAAATGAGAAAGCGATTTCCAAAGTTTCTCATTTATATCTTTTTAGAAAATGAAATTTTTGAAAAGTAAGAAAGCGATTACCAAAGTTTATTACCTAGTAAACTATTTCCAAAATTTGTAAGTCCTTCGGGCTATCAGTAAGTCTTTCGAGCATGATGCTTAAATCTTTCGGGTCATCTATCAGTCTTTCGAGCAAGATGATAAGTCCTTCGGGCCATCTATAAGACTTTTGGGTAGGATGTTTTCCCATGATTTTCGGAAAATGAAAAAGCGATTTTCAAAGTTTCTCATTTAAATCTTTTCAGAAAATGA
The DNA here is from genome assembly GCF_006381635.1 of Hibiscus syriacus. Classification (NCBI taxonomy): domain Eukaryota; kingdom Viridiplantae; phylum Streptophyta; class Magnoliopsida; order Malvales; family Malvaceae; genus Hibiscus; species Hibiscus syriacus. The sequence goes on along the minus strand of NW_024063533.1, from coordinate 6,063,505 downwards.
AATGTTTGAAAAGTAAGAAAGCGATTTCCAAAGTTTCTTACCTAGTAAACTATTTCCAAAATTTGTAAGTCCTTCGGGCCATCAGTAAGTCTTTTGAGCATGATACTTAAATCGTTCGGATCATCTATCAATCTTTCAAGCAAGATGATAAGTCCTTCAGGCCATCTATAAGGCCTTCTGGTAGGATGTTTTCCCATGATTTTCAAAAAATGAGAAAGTGATTTCCAAAGTTTTTTACCCAATAAATTATTTCCAAAATTAGTAAGTCCATTGGGCCATCAGTAAGTCTTTCGAGCATAATGATTAAATCCTTCGGGTTTTCTGTCGGTCTCACTTGAGACAACGTCGGGACAGAACCGGACAAAAACATGTAGTCTTTTTATCTCTGCCCTATTCTTGTTAACACAAGCAAGGTCAAAGAGGGGTAGTTGTAGATACTCATTTTTGTCCAGGTTATTATTAATATCTAATTTTATTATTGTTATTGTTTATATTACTATTATTATTATTATTTTCATTATATATCTATTTTTATTTTTTTTATTTTGCAGGCTTTACAAACCCAAAGTGGGCCCGAATACAACTCAGGAGGCCCAACAAAGCAAATTAGGCCCCAATTATAGTCTGACCCGATCAAAGCTTCAAGCCTAACTCCCAAGCCCAAGAATCAAACCTAAATTAGCCTAAACCCTAAACCTAATTAAGGGTTATTGAAACCCTAGGGTTTCCAGCCACCGTCGCTTCCTTTCTGGTCACTCGTTCTCATTGATTTCAGACGCCGTTCAAGCTACTCCATCGTCAGCCAACAGTGACAACCAAATTAGAAAAAAATCAATCAAAAATCAACCAAAAGCCATTTTTAAAATCCAAAAAATCCTAGAAAATCTAGATCTTTGAATGTATGCTTAGGGGAAATCATTCCCTACCTTCTGCTGCCACAAAACCCATCATCAAACCGAGCCAAAGGAAAGGATAAAAGAGAGGATTCATGAGGAAAAAGGGAAAACATTCGGGGAGGGGAATTCGAAAAAAAGGAAGAACCGAAAAAAAAGAAATTGTTCGAACAAAAAAAAGGTCATTCGTACCAAAAATAAACCCAAGAAAAAATAGATTCGAGTAAAAGACCTACCTTTTAAGGAAACTTGGCCATTGATTCTCTTCACCGGAATAGCAAGGTTCCATTACCAAAGGTAAAGTTTTACCTTTAGGGGATAATTTTTGATTTTGGGTTTGGGTATTTTTTTGGGTTAAATTAAGGGGGTTTAGTTGTGAAAGGTGTTGTTTTGGGAGGGAGGGGCTATCCCAAGCGGTTTTTATCCCCTATTCATCGATTTACGGTGGTTGAATTTGGTTTGTTTCCACTGGTGACATTGGGAGAGAGCCTTTAAGGCTATTGGTTGAAGAAAAAGAAAAGAGAGAGATAGGGTTTGGAAGAGAGACGAGCGGTTGGGGAAATGAAAATGGGTTAGTGTTTTTTAAAATTCTTTAAGGAGATATATATGCGTGAGTTAAAATGGTGTCATTTTGAACTCTTAGGGTTCATGTGTTTCACATATAGGTAAATTCCATAAGAAGGGTCTCTATCTTTGTTAGGTTTCATTCTAGTCCCTGTTGAAGGTTTTTAGAGATTATGATTTTGGCTTATTATTTCACGCGTGTTCATTTTGGTCACTTTAAGCTATGTATTTTGATAAATTTCGATTTCCAACATGTAATATTGGATATTTGTATTTCAGTCCTAAATATATGGGTTTATTACATTTTCAGTGTTCGTAATATGTTATTTTTACATTATGTGATGTGTTATTTATTTAATTTGTTTTTGAGAGATTAACTTTCCAGTTTTATTATTTAGCCCTATTTTGCTTGTTATCTTATTTTTAGGAATATTTTAATTGAATGCCTTACTTTAAATATATCCATTTTGGTCTTGAATGATTGAAATTGATCTATTTATAATTGTAGTGCTAGTTTATAAAATATTTGCCATGGTTGCCTTTATTTCTTGTTGATTGTATAGTTTAATCCCTAAAGTCACTTTTTTATTATTTTGATCCATAATTTATATATTCGATAATTTCTTGCTAGTTGCAATATTTTCATATATTATTTTACTCGAGGAAGTTATAGAAACGTGCCTTAACTGACAAGGAATGCGTTTCCAAGAATTGCTCGAACATAATAGTATTTTTATATTCAAATGAATTTTTTTATATTTAACATATGTATTTTATCTAAAATTTTGGGCAATATTATTTTTGTATGGGAATCCATGGAAATGCCCCCTTAACTAACAAGGAAGGTATTTCGAGAATTGTTCGTGCAAAATAATAACCCGTATATTTTTCTGAAAAAGGGATCACAATTTAAATGTATATTCGAATTTGCCAATTTCAATATTTAGATGATGTATAATCGCTTAGGTACCGATTTCGGGCATTGTGGGGGTGTTAATCATTCCCCACATGTAATCGACTCCCAGACCCTTTTCAAAACAAATTTCTTGTTAAACCCGGATCATTTTTTATCTTTTAAAATTATTTTTTCTTAAAATTATTTTGAAAGATATTTTTAGGTATTCGACCTACTTAACCCAAAGGTCGATGGAGATTCCCAATTTATTTATTTGCGACTTTATTTTAAAACCCAACATTTTCCAAAATTAAGTTGGATCGATCTCCGCCAATAGCCCCAAAAAGCTTAAGGACCGATCCCGTCATCCGACAGTATTTTCGCATCTATTTAGATCTCGAAGTTATTTAATTGCATGATTTTATATCTTAAATTGATAGCCCTTAACCATAAACTATACCTCACCTCGAAGTTGTTTGAGAATCCATAATCGGTTTCTCATTGCAATTTCAGCTAGTTGTCATACCTTAATTTCAGTGAGCTACTTGGTTAGAAAGGTTACACGAAAAAACTTCCAAATGAAGGTACCAGTTATATGGTGTATTTTTTATATTTTCTTAGTAAGCATGTGATAATATATCGAAGTAAGATAATGGTTGTCATATTATATTTGAGGTTATGAGATAGCCATTATGGTTCTGTTGGGTTTTGTCGTTTGGATTTAAGATAACATCCTTTGGATTTTTCCTTGGAAGTGACTTGTGTTCAAGAATTAAATCCAAAGTGTTCGATGTTTCAAAATAGCAGAGTGTTCATATTATTGTGGTGATTGAATGGCTTTGTTTGGTTTGTGGTGATTCAAATTAGTCAGGATTTCATTGGAGTTAAATGGTTTGTGTTGCTTGCTTGTACTGTTTCTCAAATCACGTAGGTATCTACTGTTATTTTCTGGAAAACTCTTTCTAAACGGTTAATGATATACATTTCTTTTGTTCTTTCATTTTCTTGCCATATAACGAATTCTTTTATATTTGTCTTCTAGAGACTAGAGGCGTGCATTATTTACTTGATATGACACTCGTTAGCATCTCATATGATGACTAGCCCTTTTGACAATTAAATAGTCAAATTTAATCTGGTTGCATTCCTGCTGCTTTCTTTAATTCTGGCTTATATGTTGTGATTAAGCCTTCTTGAAACTGTGCAGGAGAGTTACATTGTCTGCAAATGCAATCTCATGTGCAGCTGCAACATAGCATGTCCAAATAGGCTATTACAAAATGGAGTACGAATGAAATTAAAAGTTTTCAAAACAAAGAATAAGGTAGTAGTTTCAAATTCTGGTTGTATTTTAGAGTTTTATCCTTTGACGTGGCTTCATGTCTTACCAGGTTTTACTTCCTGATTTATGAGGATCTGTTTTCGCCCCATGCTCGCTTCTTCTTCCTTCTTTTTAATGTTTTATGTTTTATGTTCTATGTTGAGTAGGCTATATGATTAGATTCCAGGTATGATACAGACGGTTGCAACTATACATATAACATTGATACTCATGGTAATGATATGAGCCGGTTGATTAAGGGACAAGTCCAATATGTTATTAATGCAACCAAATATGGGAATGTTTCTCGGTTCATCAATCATAGGTGAGGATACACTTGCTATGAATCAAGTACTGAAGATGCTTTATCATACTCTTGATTCTGACCTTTCCAATTTGTTGCCTGCCTATAATACTTGTGAATTTTAGGATTCTGATATTTTAAATATATATTAACCATATTCTCATACCCTTTAAGCATTTATGACCTTTCGGGGAACTAGGTGTCTTAATGTTGCAGTTCAAGTTCAAATTTCCTACTTTTATATTACTGAATTTTTAGTGATTCACTCTTGATAACTTCTTCGTCTTCTTCTTAATTCTCTCCAGTTGCTCGCCGAATCTTGTGAATCACCACGTTCTTGTGGAGGGCATGGATTGTCACAGTGCTCACATTGGTCTCTAATGCCAGTCAAGATGTAAGTGCGTCTTGTTCTTAATCATATCTGTGAACTCCATGATGATTGGCGGTTCAAAATGCTTTGCGAAAAAGTGGTTACGACGATTGAGTTAAAATCGGGTGAACTTATCCAAATAAAAGAAGAGTTTAATTTTGCACAGGTGAAAGTTTTGAATAGGTATCTCTTGATATTTTTCTTATACCAAGGTTTGTTAGGCAATCGATCAATGCTGGTCTCTATTTACTATTCAAAAAAAATTATATAGGAATTTCATTGTTTTCTGAATGTGTTGAATCCTACCACTTTCACTTTCTGATTTTGCAGATAACTATTTGTGAAGAGCTGACTTCTGATTATTGAAATGAACATCTTCCTGGAGAAGGATATCGATGTCAATGTGGAGCTTCTGCATGTCGAGGTCACCTATGAGTACTATGGGGTCTCAATGGCATCCAGGGTTTTGCTTTTCTAGTTTCCAAATGAGTGATACTAACAAAGGAGATCGACCTCCATCAAGCTAGTCCCCGGACGAAATCCGACACACTTGTTGTGACCAGTTCTACATTTTATGCTGGTGGTTCTAGCAGCATGGAAACCGTAAAGGCGTAAACTTCCAAATCTCTATCACTCTCAGTTAGGTTCAGTTGACAAAGTGGGATTTGTATGGAAGGATATGGCCAAAAATTATTGACAGACATGTCCAAACTTCAGTTTTATTGGGTGGGTCATGAACAAAGTTTCTCCCCAAACAAACAGAAACACGGATCACTAAGCTTCTGTGTGTGTTTTAATGACATCTGATATTTGCCATAAAAGATGTTTGATATGTCCCCACTAAAGGAATTGGTATCATACTAAGCTATGAAGACGCTAGATATCTTGCAGTGATGATGCTCCTCAAATAAATCAAGCTATGAGCCATTGGGAGAAGTGTTTAATCTCGAATCAATAGAAGGTGAGGCATAAATCCGAAGTAAGCCCCGAAAACGTCGTAAAACAGCCGCTAAGGAGGGTAGATCCAACGTCGGTCAGTAGCCACTGACAAAAGGGCCGATGGTGGAGCATCCTCTATCCAAAAGCAATCCTCAATCGTCGTTCTACCCATCAAAGCTATTGCATGTGCAGTTTGATTCCAGTTCCGACCAATGTACTCAAATCGATAGCTTCGAAATCTTCTAGAAAAGGATCAAGCATCAGCAATGAGAAGGCAATGTTTGATAAATCTCCATATGAGAAATTTAATTTCTAGAAGACAGATTTAGAGTCCCCTTCTACAATCACATTTCGGCAACCAATATCTTCACAAATTGGAGACCTTGAACCACCACCAATGCTTCTGCCTCAAACGTCGATCGAACATTAAGATTTATGGTTGTTCTCAATTATTATCATTAAATTTAAAGACTAGCTTAATAATCAACACATAATTCATATAATATTAAAATATGTATTCACATGTAACAAGTTTAAATAATCAAACCTCTTAGGTAAAAATATAATAATCAAGTAGACTGTTCATTCTTCGCAAGCCTAAATCTCTAATCCTCTCATCATTATGTATAATAAAAAAGACCACGAAATTTTAAAATATTTTCCCACTCAACTAAAAAAATCAAATTAAGTTTGAGTTATAAAATATGTATTGTTAACTCAATTAAATCAAAATTTTTTGAGTTGATTCATTCGAATATTCACCCCTAATTACAACGGACAATAAACTCTCTATTTAATTGTATATGATGGGATGAAGCCTGGAATACTAAGGGCCTAGCCCGAATTGTGACCCTATCCTACTAGTCCTAGACCTAAATCTTAAACTATGTTTAACAAATTCTGTAAAATGGACCCAAAAGTGAGGTCCATACTATCCTTGGATTGCCCATCTTTCTCTATAGCCATTACGTAGGAGGGGTAAAAGCAGCGGTCCTTTGCTTTTATAGCTACTACATACATACACACACCTATAAATCTACAAGAAAAGCATGACATAAAAAATATAAAATAGATTAAAATTTTAAATTTAAATTTTCAAGAGACGACTATTACAACATCCATCTCTCGGTTCATCTATGTTTTCCTTATTTTAAATTTTCAAGAGATGATTACCCTAACATCTATTTTTCGGTTCATCCATGCTTCCCTTCCATTTTCTATAAAAGTAATATTTGTAAGTTTACAAAGAGAAAGCCAAAAGCACCTCATATATAAGAATCATCTTATGGTATGTTTGTCTGGGGTGTTTGTATCACGTAATTCGTTTTCTGGAAAATGTTTTCCCTTGTTTGTTTCACGGAATTCATTTTTCGGAAAATATTTTCCAGTGTTTGGTTGGAGGAAAACTGGTTGGTTAACGTAAAACATTTTCCTGGTCAACAGAATTTCTTTTGTGTTTTCTGGAAAATGACTTACGGTCTAATTTCCGAATTTTTCACTTTAAAGAATAAATACTCAAAATAATTTTATTTTATGAATTTAATATTAAGAAAATATTTTAATATCATTTTAATCAAAATATTAATTATTAAAATATATTTATTAATATTTCTAATAATATAATATTATATTTTTAATATTATAATAAAATAATCAATTATATTATAATAATATAAGATATTATATTTTTATTTTAATAATATATAATAAATTATTAATAAAATTTATATTATTTATTAATTTCATAGTAATAATATTATTAAATTATTAATAATGAATAATATTATTTATATATTTAATATTAATCTAATAATATAATAATATTTTAATAAAGATATTTAAATATACTAATTAATATTTTTAAAATATAATATAACACTATTACTTTAATAAATAATTTATAATATTTCTATTTCAATAAAATATACCAATATTAATATTTGTATTAATATAATTATAAAAATAATATTTAATAATAAATAAATTATTTTAATATTTAAAAAATAATAATATTAATTTTATGATAAATAATATTATTTATTGTATTTAATATTTATAATAAATAATTTTTAAAAAACTCATTAACTAGTAGAAAAAATGTTTAAACATCTTCTAAACATCATAAAACATTTTCCAAATGTTTTTCATAAAAATGTAATTCATTTTACGGAAAACGTTTTTCGGAAAACGTTTTCCAGAAATATAATTTATTTTCCAGAATTCAATTTTCAGAAAATCAATTACAACCAAACAAACAGATCCTTAGATTCTAATGATGTTTTCTCTTCCAGTCAGTTACCTTAATTGGTGAGTCGATATTTAAACCCTTTCCTTCTTATGTAGTCACTAAATCTAATATTATATTAATCAGTCATCTATAATACATACGCTATAGACGCATACACACTTTATAGAATCTTTTTGTCAATCTCTTTAATTGGTGGGTTGATATTTAAACTCTTTTCATATGTTTAAAGTATTTCTTAGTTATTGAAAACATTCACACATATAATTGCTTGAATCTAAAACCTCTAAGAATAACAATACTCATTTTTACTAATGAGGTGGGTTGGTGGATTCAAATTCACTTGAATGCTCTTACATGCTTTAATTTTTCTGCATGGTTTCTAGTATCACAGATTGCTTCTAAAACATTAAATAAAACAAAACATTCATACTGGAAATTGACCCTGCTTGGTAAATTGTTGCACTCAGCTGTTGTTACAGTGAAAACGCTTTTGAAACCGGAAGGGTTTTTTCTCCCTTTTAGCAGCTTTAGATAATCATTTTAACTGATGAGATATCATATCCAAAAGAAACCTATTTCGACTCTCCCACTAAAAGACTAAACAAATTGTTAGATTGAATTTTCACCCATGAAATTATTGTTATATTTGATAAAAAAAAAGGGAGGGCGGAACTGATTGATTGATGTATTGCAACTGAACAACTTGATTTAAAACTAAATGTAGAGATGTTTATTATATATATATATATATATATATATATTTTGTTTTTCTCAAAGGAAAATTAACGTATTAGGTAAAGGGTACTTGTTGCTTTGCAAATAATTTGTTTTGGATTTTAAGGAACCAAACTTTGATTATCAGGTGAACAAATGCAGCAACAGAAAGAAAGAAAAAAATCTACCAGTCCTAAGACAAAAAGAAAACAAATAAAGAATGAGAATCTATTGGTTTAGGGACTTTATGTTATCAATGACTTATACCACCTACTTGTTCCCAGCCAATTTCCTTTTAGGTAACAATGCCTTCTTCCACGTTATATATACTTTCTTTTCTCTTTGTCTTTGGCATTTGTTGAGCCAACAAACCCTAGCGAGAAATCATTATGTTATTTCACTTGAATTTGGTAGTAATTTGTTTTCTGGCTTTATAAAATTCTTAGTGATGAACTTGTTCAAAGGTTAAATCCTTTCAGACCCGCGTACACTGCATGTGTATTAGAGACATACATAGAATTTTGTGTTAAGGGAAAAATTTTAAAATTCTAGGAAGAGACAAACATATAGAATTCTAAAGCCGAAAATGAAATATCAGTATAGAATACTAAAAAAATATCTAAAATTTATAATAATTTGATTAATTTCAAAATTTTAGAGGGAAGACTATTCCAACCACCCTTTCAGTCCATCCATGAATGTATATATACTAAATATCAAATCATTAATGCACTCAAAGTTCGTAACTATTTACTTTTCCTCGTGGCATCAACAGTTATTTTTCATTTATATTGAAGAAAATATATCTTAGACATAGAGAACTGAATGGGATGGCCGGAGACAATCCCTCTTAGAAAATTTTAAAATTTTAAAATTGTTATATATTGTAGATATTATTTTATATTTGTTTATTAATAATATGTTTGTGTCCCTGTAATTTTATAAGTTTGATCCATTCTAAAATTTTAAAATTCTATAACCCTAACATAAAAACTCTTATCCGTCTATGATCTTAGAGTTTCTTTGGCATTTGAATGAGAAATAAACACGTTTATCAATAATATAATTATCTGATTTGACATCATAGATAAAATAATCATATCATTTAAAGTATTCTAATGAATGTAAAATAATTGAATACGAGAAATAAAAAAATAATTTACATTGATAGAAATAAATAAAATAGAGGAGCATATATTGTTAATAATTTATGTCATTTTTTTTGAATAAAAATATGAACATAAATTAGGAGAACCTAAGTATCCACAAGTTTGTGCTGTTCAGCGTTCTCCTGGTATTCCTGAGTAGTCTCAATTAGAGGCGTAATATATGTTTTGAAACCGAAAGCATCCTTCCAAGCTAGTTTAGTCAATCCATCTACGACTTGACCTTATTACAATTACGTGGAACATGTTTGAGTGACACCTGGCAATTACACTTGATTAGATCAATGATATGCGACACCATTGACGAACCACCCCAAGCATTACCATCCCACCAGAGCATGGAAAGAGCCTCTGTACTGTCCAATTCTACCACAATTGTTGGAATTTACAGTCTCCAAACAATTTGTAATCCTGCAAATATGCCCCACAATTCTGCATCAATAACTGAGCAAATATCAATAGCTTTGGAAAATCCCATAATCACTTCAACAGTATGACTCGAATGATCCCACCACAAGTGGATAAACCTGAGTTAATTAGTATTGATCCATCTGAATTTAATTTAAGGCTTAAAGATTACTTTTGTCACTATAGTAGACTCAGTTTATCATTTTCGCCCTTATCGTATTTTCGTATCAATTTAACCCTCAAAGTTCTTTAATTGAATCATTCTATACCATACCTCTAACTTAAAACCTTAAATTAATATAACCCATAACTTCCAAACCCTAAGCCCTAAATCTTAATCTCCAACTTAAAACCCTTAATTTAGTATTTTAAGTGAGAGATAATGTATAAAATAATGTAATTGAACAACTTCGAATGATAAATTAATGCGAAAATACGATTGGAACAAAAATGATAAATTGTGTCTAATAAAAGTTACCTTTTTCCTTAATTTAAACCCCCCCAAAGGTGGTGGAGACCAAGCAGAATTATGAATACTAACTAAAGGGCGACGCCATAGTAAAGAATTTATAGTCGATCGGAAGAGGACAATTTCTTGATGTATGCGACAACTCTGCTTAAAATACTCTTGCTAGCCACAAAATCTCTATCAAAAACTAAATTGTTTCCCCTAGTTCAAATCTTCCAAATCACTAACCTGAAGAAAAGGTCAAAATCTTCAACCACGAAAGGAAAGTAGCTTGTATTACTAAGATTGTGTTCTATCCACAGCACAAAGTCCAGTTGAAAAAACTCTTCAAGTCGATCAGGTCTGATTATGGCAGGCCAGGTTACTCTCACAGTGAAACCATCCTGAAAGATGTGGGATGCAGATTCTAGTGCAGCTTCACATATTGCACAACTAGCATCCGAAGAAATATGTCTCCGAGCCCTCTTTTCATTGGACAATAAACACCGTTTACACATAATCCACAACAATGTCTTGACCCTAGGGAGTCCCTTATACTTTGCGATCAAATCCCAAATCTTAGTATTCGAAGTTGTACCTTAATTAGATTTCACGACAGCTCGCTGTTTGTAAGCACTCTTGGTTGTAGATCTTTTGTTATTCTCCCATTTCCAAACAGGCTTGTTATTACCATCCGTCGTGAAGGGAGGACGAATAGCCTCAAGACACAGTCAATCCGAAGCTCGGAGAACCTCACTTAAAATTTCCCACTTCCAATCCTCACACGAATCAACCATAGAAGCAATCGTCGCTATTTGAGGAATATCATGTCCCTTGAAAGAGAAAACGTCTCGCAGAGGTCCTAAATCTCCCAACCAACAATCATTCTAGAAATCAACCTTTGACCCATCACCCAAATTCCACACAATACCATTTTAACGATTTTCCAATTTAAACCAATCCCATTCCAAAGTCTAAAACATCTTGTCCTTGTAACGAAGAGCGGAACCATCACTTAATTTGTATTTTGATCTCAAGACTTTAGCCCACATTTGATTTCTATCTGATATTAACCGGAAAGTTGTTTACATAATCAAAGCTTCATTTTGATGATGGAGATTCCTCAACCCAAGGTCACCTTGGTTAGCAGTTTGACAAATTTCCTCCCACCGAACCAGATGGACACCTCTTTTATTCTCAGAACTACCTCAAATAAAACCCCTTATTAATCAATCTATCTCCTCACAAATACCTTTAGGTAAGCAAGCTATTTGCATTGCATAAGACGGAATGGCTGCCAACATTGGTTTGGCCAGTGTTATTATCCCAGCCAAAGATAAAATTTTTACTTTCAACCCCGAAAATATATCAGTCACTTTCTGGATTAAATATTGATAAGTTCCATGCGTAACACATTTATGGAGTAGCGAGACTCCTAAATATTTCCCAAGGTCATCCACAAGCGAATATTGAAAAGCACTGCTAATATCAATCCAAGTAGGAATGAGAACATTTTTAGAAAAAAAAAATGTTAGTCTTAGGTAGACTAACCTTGTGACCAGAGCATTCACACAAATCATTAAGAACCATTTGGATCACATCAAACTGATTAAGAGAAGCTTCGGAAAAAAGTACGAGGTCATATGTAAAGAAAATATGCGATGAAGTTGGACTGCCCCACAAAATTCTGATTGTTTTCCAACTGTCCTCATCGACGACACAGTTGATAGATTGTGCAAGACGTTTAATGCACAACACAAAAAGGTATGGTGAGATAAGATCGCCTTGTTGAATACCATGAGAAGGTTTAAAGGACTCATTTAAAGCATCATTCCAAAGAATCTTCGTTGAAGCCAAAGAAACATAGTTCATAATCTGATTACGAAGATCAATTGAACAACCCACATCCGATAAAATATCATCAATAAAAGACCACTCAAGACGATCATAATACTTTTCAAGATCGATCTTGATAGCCATCCAACCACTTTAACGGCCTTGGCTTCATTGAGTGGATAACTTCTTGAAGTACATCAATATTAGCGATGATCTGACGAACCGACACAAAACTAGTTTGACCCTCGAATATCCAACTCGGAAGGACATGTTTCAATCGATTAAAAATAACCTTGGAAAATAATTTATAGAGTATTGTGAAAAAGTTGATAGGTCTGAATTGAGAGAACCAATTTGGATTTTCCGTTTTTGGTATAAGCACTAACATAGTCTGGTTTACCTCCTTTTGGTATTTCGCCACTTGTGAAACAATCCCGAACAAAATTGTAAACATTCTTCCCCTCCACATTCCAATTTTATTGATAAAAAATGCATGAAGGTCGTCAACCCCCGAAGCCTTTGATGGATGCATTTCAAAAAGAGCCTTCTCAATCTCCTTATTATTTAAAGGCGATGAGAGAATTGTTGACGAAATATTTGAGTCATGGGTAAATTTACCATGAACATGGTAAGCATATCCTACCTCACCAATATTGGAAAAAGTTTGGCAGCAAGATTATGAAGAACATGTGGATTCGAGCACCAACTCTCGTCCTCCATTCGTAGCAAAACAAAATTGTTTAGCCACCTCCAACTTTTTGCACAAGAATGAAAATACTTAGTGTTCCGTGTAGGCATAGATTGAGCATAAACACAGTGGAAAAGATTGTTTAAAAATACCTCCAGCCATTGCCTACACCGTATATCAAAATCCAGGATTTGGTTGCACCATCGTAAAAAATCGTCAAACCACCTTTGACCACTGTGATCCACCATCAACCACTGTGAACCACTATCAGCCACTCCAAATTTGGCACAAAACTTGAACTGCCAAGAGTTTTCTAAGCTCTCAAAACCTCACTTTGATGGAGTAGGTTTCCAAATCCTCTCAAATGAAATGCTTTGGAATTAATGATAGTGGTACTAAGGGAGCTTGGTTAGATGAGTATTTATAGGTGTGGCTCCCTACCAAAACCACCCAAAAACTACCTATAATAACTCACTTTATGCACGTCCGTGCATAACTTCAAATGGAGCGGGAATGTGAGTGTTGGGCATGAACCAACCTTAAGTGCTTACAACAGATTTAGTTAAATACTTAAATTATCCCACTTGGTTCATAATTCCCATGAGTACTTAAAGTCAAAACATGATGCATTAATCAATGTGATATTTCCTCTTATAGTTAAGTATTATCTTCTATGTATCACAATGTACCATGTCTCAACACTTAGCCAAATTTTTTAATGAATAAACCAAATGTTTATTCTAGGTCCAAACTGTAGTGACATTTCTCGAAATAATTAAAATTAATGTGCACACAACAAGATGGAAACATAAAACTTAATATAGCTTCATTAAAATCGTTCTTACAACGAAATTTACAAAGTGGAAACAAATCCCATAGTGATAACATGATCCTTAAGTTTATGTGGTGGCATGCCTTTAACTAAATGATTGGTTAACATTTGCTCAGTGTTAATGTGCTCAATGACCACTTTGTTTTCTTTAATACGTTCTCTTCTGGCCAGTTACTTAATGTCGATATGTTTACTTCGACTTTCACTTTTGTTATTCTTAGCCATAAAGACAGAAGTTCAATTGTCACAATATATCATTAATGGAATAGAAATCGAGTATACAATTCTAAGCTCATAAATGAAACTCTTCAACCATACTCCATGTGTGATAGCCTCAAAACAAGAAACGAACTCAACCTCTATAGTGGAAGTAACAATTAAGGTTTTCTTGACACTCCTCCATGATATAACTCTACTGTAAACATAAATATGTAACCTTGTGTTGATTTACGTGAATCAACACAACCAAAAAAGTCTGAATCGGAGTAGCTAACCACCTCCAAACTATTTGATCATTTGTATGTAAGCATATAGTCTTTTATCCTTTTCAATAACCTCAAAAGTTTCTTTGTAGCTTTCTAGTGGTCAATACTCAGATTACGCTGATATCTTCACAACATCCCAACTACAAATATAATGTATGGTCTTGTAAAAACTTGAGCATACATTAGGCTTCCAATAACAGAAGCATATGAAATGTTTTTCATTTTCTCCATCTCAAAATCGTTCTTCGGGCATTGGTGCAAATGGAACTTATCACCCTTCATATTAAGAGAAACACTAGGTGAACAATATTTCATCCAAAATCTTTCTAAGACTGTTAATATAAGTTTCTTGAGATAGAACTAAGATACCTCGATGTCTATCACGATGAATCTTAATGCCAATGACATAAGTTGTATCACCTATATCTTTCGTATCAAAATTTTTAGAAAGAAATTGTTTCACCTCATGTAGCATACCCTTGTCATTTGTTGCAAGTAAAATGTAATCCATATATAGAATAAGGAAACAAATTTTACTCCTACCAAGTGTTCACCATCACTAGAGGACAATCCTTTAGGTTGTTTCATGTATACCTCTTCCTCTATGTCAACATTGAGAAATGTAATTTTCACATTTATTTGTTATAAATCAATATCAAAATAAGCTACTAATGCTAACACGATGTCAAGGAATCTTTCTTAGATATTGGACTAAAAGTCTCAATGTAATCGATTCCTTTTCACTTAGTGAACTCTTTCGCAACGAGTCTTGCTTTATATCTTTCAATGTTTCCCATTGAGTCTCTTTTTGTTTTAAATGCAAATATACATCCAATGGTTTTTACACCATCAGGCAACGGTACAAGATCCTAAACATCATTGCTTTTCATGAAATTCATCTCATCTTCCATAGCATTGCACCATAATTTTGATTCATTACAACTCATGGCTTGTGAAAATGTTTCAGCATCATTTTTAGCTCCAACATTAAAGTCAACCTCATGTAGATACATAATATAGTCACTAGAAATCGATGATTTATTTCTCTAGTAATCTCTTTATTGATGAATCAACATTTTATTATGGATCATGTTGTTCAATTGGTTGTTCAACAATTTCTGGAGTTTCATGAACAACTTGCTACTGGAGTATTTTCAATAGCTTGTGGATTTTCATTGATTGGTTGTTCAATACCCGGTTTTACTTGAGGGATGTTCTGTCTGATAACCAATCTCTCACTTGAAGTGGAGGGTTAATCTACATGAATTGAGTCCTGAGATAGATCACTCCTACTGATTGAGTCATACTCAAGAAACTTTGCATTTCCTGATTCCACAATTTTAGTGCTATGTGATGGACAATAAAATATGTATCCTTTAAACCTTTTGGCATATCCAATGAAATACCCACTAATGGTCATCATATCCAGTTTTGTTTCTTATAGGTTATAATTTCTCACTTTAGATGGGCATCCCCATATGCGTATATATTGCAAATTCGGTTTTAAACCTTTAAACAACTCAAAAGGTGTCTTTGCGACAAACTTGGTTGGAACTAGATTTAATATATACACAACCCTTTTGATAGAGTCAACCCATAAAGACTTAGGTAGCTTAGAGCTACTAATCATATTGCACACCGTATCCATTAAGTTTCGGTTTCTTCTTTCCACAACATCATTTTGACCAGGTGATCATGGCATTGTGGTTTGGGAAAATATATAATTATCTTGAAAAAACTTCGTAAATAGACTAGGTGCTTGTCCATCTTTAATATATCTACCATAATACTCACCACCTCTATCAGTTCTCACAATCTTAATTTGCTTACCGTATTGTTTTTCTACTTCAACCTTGAAACCTTAAAGGCTCTTAATACTTCGCTCTTATGATAAAGCATGTACAGATACATGTATCATGAGTAATCATCTATAAAGGTAATGAAGTATTTCTGACCTTGTACATCCATATCTGGGTAGCAAGTATCAGCATGGATGATTTCCAATATACCCTTAATGTAATCCATCATTTACTAATCTTTTTATCCTTTCAATGGAGACGTATCCAAATCTCTGGTGCCACAAGATAGAGGAATCTTCATTTATAGCACAATGTTTAGAACCAATTTGAATGTGCTTAACATTATGAGTGGCATTATTTTGCAAATTTAAAGAGTAAAGAACATCCGATAAAATTTTATTTCCAAACATTTCTTATTTATAAAATAAACTAAACTTATTGTTTGAAAATTTAAAACAATACCCCTTCGGATAAAATCCCATTTCTAAACATTTAGAAATTAAATTTCTAAAAATAAAAATTAAAAAAAGTCTTTTATAAAATTAAACCAAAGCCACTTATAAGTACTAATTCGCAGGTCTCGATAGTTTTCCACATGCGATTGTATCTTATTTCTTGGATAGATGTATCGCTTAGCTCCCACTGGTTCCGTCAGGTTGCTTAATCCTTGTAAATAATTTGAGACATGGGTTATAGAATCAAAATCAATCCACCATGTGTTATAATTAACATCAATCATATTTGACTCAAAGGAAACAAGTGAGATTGATTTATCTTGTTTCTCAAGTCAGCTATTAAACTTGACACAATCCTTCTTAGGTATCCCTTTATTGAGTGTTGTGGGTATTATAAATTATACACAAATCATGTGCAAGTATACACAATCGCAATAAGTAATAAAGGGATGAGTCAGTATCATCTCCAAAGGGATTGAAGGGCTTTTAAAAGATTGCTACAGCAAGGAATATGCATCACTAACTAATCCTAAGTATCTAAGTTTAATGATATAAACAAGGAAAATATACAATGACAAATGGTATGAACAGATGGAAAAAGTTTTTCGAGGCAAGAAAAGTGTGAAGTGAAGTAAGCAGATAAATTTTTTCGTGGCAAGAGAACAATTTATAATGAGTAAAAATGAAAGCTTAGATGACTAAGAGAATTGGTGCTTCATCAAGCTCAGCACCATCAAAGAGAGGCAAAGGTTCAGATTTTTGACCTCGGACTAGATCCGAGTCAGCTGCATCGTCGACCAGAGGATCAAATCCAATGAGAGCAAGATAGACTCAAACAACTGGTTCTGGAGCTGAAAGATCAAATTAAGGTCAATCGAGGCAATGTCAGTATTGTGGGAAGAATCATACTGAATTATGTCGAGTGGTCTCTGGAGCATGATTCAGATGTGGGGACACTGGACATTTTATCTGGGATTGTTCTTTGATGGCTGGAGAGACTGCACAGTCTAAGTGATCTGCTATGGTACCTCAGAGAGGTAGAGGTCGAGGAAGAAATCAGTTTGAGTCGTCCACTCAACATGAGATGCGTTCAATAGCTCGAGTATACAATATTAAGACTAATAAAGATCTCGATGATCCGGAGATCATTGCAGGTTCCTTTCAGTTATTTGATTAATTTATTTTGGTTTTGATTAATCCGGGATCAACTTATTCTTATGTTAGCAGAAAATTGGTGATAGAGTTGAAAATCCAATTAGAAGCTATAAGTAACGATGTGATAGTTACTAAACCATTAGGGCATAGTGCTCGGGTGAATCAGTTGTGTCCAGGGTGTCCCATAAGGATTCAGAGAATTGAATTCCCTGCTAATCTGATAGAATTACCCTTTTATGAGTTTGAAGTAATCCTAGGAATGGATTGTTTGTATCATTATCATGCCAATATAGACTGTAGATTGAAGAGAGTAACTTTGATAAATCCCGATGGATTAGAAGTGATTGTGATCAATGTAAGATTTAACCCATTCACTAATGTTATATCAGTGATGTCAACTAAGAAGTTAATGTTACAAGGATGCCCAACTTTTATTGCCAATGTGATTGACACTCAAGTTAAGGAGAGTGTACTAGAGGATATTTCGATGGTCAGAGAATTTCCAGACGTATTTCCAGTTGAGTTACCGGGATTACCTCCAGGTAGAGAGGTAGAGTTTCAAATTGAGGTAATGCCTGGAACGAAACCGATTTCAATGGCTCCGAAGGAATTGAGTAAGTTAAAGACTCAGTTGTAAGAGTTTTTGGATAAAGGATTCATCAGATCTAGTGTGTCACCTTGGGGAGCTCCAGTGTTATTTGTAAAGAAGAAAGATGGTTCGATGCTCCTCTATATTGATTATCGACAACTTAACATGGTGATAATAAAGAACAAGTATCCTCTCCCAAGAATCGATGATTTATTTGATCAACTTAAGGGGGCTTATGTGTTCTCCAAGATTTATTTGCGCTCTGGCTATCATCAATTGAAGATTCAAGAAAGAGACATTCCGAAGATGACTTTTAGGACTCATTATGGCCATTACGAGTTTGTGGTAATGCCTTTTTGGAATAACAAATGTACCTGCAGCGCTTATAGACTTCATAAATAGAGTGTTTCAACCCTATCTTGATATGTTCATGGTAGTCTTCTTTGACGATAGCTTAGTGTATTTAAATTCCAATAAAGAGCATGATGCACACTTTAGAGTGATTCTACAAACACTTCGAGATAATAAGCTTTATGTTAAACTGTCTAAGTATGAGTTTTGGTTGACTGAAGTGTCATTCCTTGGACATGTAGTATCTGAATATTAGATTGGGAAATTCCTAAGAATGTGTCAAAAGATCGGATTTTCCTGGGTCTTGTAGGTTATTATCGAAGGTTCGTTAAGAACTTTTCAATGATAGCTTTGCCTTTGACAAAGTTAGTAAAGAAAGATGTATATTTTGCTTGGACCCCTGAATGTCAAAAGTGTTTTGAAGAGTTAAAGAAAATTTTGACGGAAGCTCCGATATTGGTCTAACCAGAATCTAGCAAGGATAATGTGGTTTATAGTGATGCATCCCATAATGGTTTGGGATGTATGTTAATGCGAGAAGGTAAAGTGGTGGCATATGTATCGAGGTAATTGAAACCACACGAGAAAAATTATCCGACGCAAGACTTAGAGTTTGCTACAGTAGTGCTCGCTCTGAAGATATGACATCACTACTTATATGGTGAACATTGCTACATTTACACAGATCACAAGCGTTTGAAGTATTTGATGACTCAAAAAGAGCTAAACTTAAGACAACGAAGATGGATTGAGCTTCTCAAAGATTATGATGTAGTAATCGATTTCCACCCCGTGAAAGCAAATGTGGTAGCTGATGCTTTTAGTCAGAAGACGTTCTTAGCCTTGCGAGCTATAGATACGAGATTGTCATTAAATAGAGATGGTGCATTACTTGTGGAATTAAAGCTTAAGTCAACATTATTGCATCGAATTAAAGATTTACAAGGTAAATATGATAAGTGTTTGAAAAGAATGGAGCAAGTGAAAAATGAAGGGAATAAGGATTTTGAAGTTAAGCTTACTGGCAATCTGTATTATCGTGGGAGGCTTGTTATTCCAGATGATGAGAAGTTGAAGAATGACTTGTTGTCAGAAACTCATAATAGTCCATTGACTATGCACCCAGGCAGAAACAAGATGTATATGGATCTTAAAATTCATTATTGGTGGCCAGGAATTAAAAGAAGTATCACGTAATATGTGTCCAAGTGTTTGACTTGTCAGCAAGTAAAAGTTGAACATCAGGTTCATTCGGGTTTACTATAACTAATCTCCATTCCTCATTGGAAATGGGAGAATATTACGATGGATTTCGTAATGGGGTTACCCTTGACTCCAAATAAAATAAGCTCAATTTGGGTGATAGTTGACGGATTGACCAAGTCAGCACATTTTATTTCAGTTCGAGCTGATTTTTCTATAGACAAGTATGTTGAATTGTACATCAAAGAGATTGTTCAATTGCATGGTGTGCATGTTTCGATAGTATCTGACCGAGATCCATGATTCACTTCAAGATTTTAGAAGAATTTACATGGAGTTTTAGGGACTCGATTGAAATTTAGTATAGCTTTTCACCCTCGGACAGATGGACAGTCTGAGTGGACTATCCAAATCCTGGAAGATATGTAAAGGCATGTGTTATCGAGTTCAAAGGATATTGGGAAAATTATTTACCTCTTGCATAATTTGCTTATAATAATAACTACTAGTCAAGCATTAAAATAGCTCCCTATGAAGCTATATACGTGAGAAAGTGTCGTACACCATTGAATTGGTATGAGCTTAATGATCGGGATGTTATTGGTCTTGACTTGATTAAGGAGGTAGACAAAAAAGTTCAAGTAATTCAGAATAATCTCAAAGTGGCAGCCGATAGACAGAAGTCATATGTTGATTTAAAGAGAAAAAAGATTGAGTTTGAAGTTGGATACAAAGTATTTTTGAAAGTCTCTCATTAGAAGAAAGCATTATGTTTTGGTCGGAAAGGAAAACTTAGCCCTAGATTCATTGGCCCATACGAGATTGTTAAGAGAGTGGGACCAGTAGCATATTAGTTAGCTTTGCCAACGGAAATGGAGAAGATTTATAATTTTTTCTATATTTCCATGCTTATAAGATATCGATATGATCCTTCTCATATCATCACGCCGGAAGAGATTGAAATTCAACCAGACTTAACTTATAAAGAAGAACAGGTGTAAATTTTGGCATATGAAGCTAAACAGCTAAGGAATAAGACATTTCCATTAGTTAAAGTTTTGTGGAGGAATCACAAAGTAGAGGAAGCAACTTAGGAGTGTGAGGATGATATGTGTAGACAATTTCCCCATCTCTTTGTGCAATGAAAATTTGAGGAAAAATTTTCTTAAGGGGGAGATTTGTAAGATCACAAACAACGGGCTAGTAACTAAACTGTAAGATTTTAAAATTTCATGATTAAATTAGATAAATTGAAAAGTTTAGGGAGTTAATTAGAAATTATTTGTGTAGACTTGATTAGAAAAGATTGAAAGATGGAAGGGCATAATGATCTTTAGACAAGAAATGAACTTAAAATTCATTATTGGTGTATTATATACACGTGGAGATAAAGAAAATGGAATCTAGAATTCTCTCTCTTCATTATTTCTTCCTCCTCTCCACCGTGAGTTCTTGGCTAAGGTAAGAAATCTTTAACTTAGTTAATTCTTGTAATTTTTTATTTGGTTTTGATTCTTGGGGTATTAGGGAAGATTGACAAAGTTAAAAAGTAGAAACTAAAAGATTGATAACTTATTGATAATTGAATAAAGAGGGTTTTTGAGAGAATTTATGAGAAATGGTTAGTAAATGGGGTTTGAAGTTATTTTGACTTTTCATAAGCTAGAATAAGAAGTTTAAGGTGTTGGAAAAGGATTTGGGATATGTTGATTAATTGGTGTGATTTTTAGTTTCAAGTGAGTTAATAAGAGTAGTTGAGTTTAAAGGCCAGGAAGGAGATTAAAATGGGAGATTTAAGTAAGTTTTGGTCAATTTTTGAGTTAAAATGGGTAATTTCTGGGCAAGGGTATTGGTATTGGAAGAAACATATCGATACTTCAAAGCAAAAATAAGAGAAATCTATGTTTGAGTATCGATACTAGAAGAACAATATCGATACTATAAGGTGAAATTGTATGAATTAGTAGAATAATATCTATACCTAAGGAGTAGCATCGATACTGAGGGTATCGATACTAATGGAAAGTATCAGTACCATTTTAGGAATATGAATTCCATAATATAGTTTGGATATCGATACTGAAGTATAGTATCGATACCATGTTGGGGAAGTATCGATACTGGGCATAGAGTACCGATACTATTTAGCATGAATTTTTGAATTAGGTGTTTCGTTTAGCTTAAGTTATTGATGATTGAGTAATAGTAATACAAACTTCGATATTCATTTCAATCGTATTATTTTATAGATATTGAAAGAAGGTAAGTTTCGGACGATTCGACGTTATAAGATTGGCCAAGAGTGATAAGGATTTTGCTTTGACTAAGTGAGGCAAAAAGGTGAGTACATACTACTAAAATATATTATTATATGGAAACAAGACTTCTGATGTGTCTATTTCCATTGTTTTGATTTAAAACAATATTTTGAAAGTTTATTAAATGTTTTGAATACATATTTACATGAGTATAAATATGGTTTTAATTTCATTACTATGCGTACATGCACTGTTTATATTTCATACTATGTGTTATTGATCTATGTGAATATATACGAATATGTGATATAAGCTATGTGAAATGTACAAATGGTAAAGTCCAAAAGTATGTGATATGAGAACTAAAGGTATAATTGGCATGCCAAGAGTCGAGGGTTCTACGCAGTCTTTCGGGATAATTCTATGTGGTCCTTCGAGACTTTTCTTCGCGGTCCTTTGAGACATTTCTATGTGGTCCTTGGGGACATTTCTACGTGGAACTTCGGTGCATATTCTACGTGGCACTTCGGTGCAATTCTATGTGGCAGTTTCGACTGCAACCTAGTGCATAACCTTAATGTACTCACATACCTTAAGTTCTTAGTAATGTACCATGGGCGATTAAAAGAAATGACATGAATGAACAGTGCATTATAATAAATGTTTTTTTATGAAATGCACTATGTTTTCTTTATCATATGATTTTTTTATAAAAGCCTAAGAATTAGATTATTTGTTTTTAATGTTTTATTTATGCATTTTATGCCTCACTAAGTCGAAGACTTAGCTTGTGAGTGTTTTCACACGTAGGTTCAAAGAAGTTAAAAGAACAAAGCTAGGACAAGTCAAGACAACATATCTCTATCGAAGATCATATCAGAATCGATTTAAGTAGTATGTTCTTTTGATTCATTGAATTTTGTTGACATGTAAATAAATGTTTAAATTGTATGTGCTCTGATCAATTTTTGTAAACATAATTTATTGTATTTATGTAAATTATTAAGTTTTTATTTTTAATTTGAGTTTGTATATCCATATTTATTCTCATTTAAGGGTTCCACCATTTACAAAATAAAAGTTTAAACTGTCAACTACTATATAAAAGTCAAAGGTTTGAAAAGTCAATGTGACACATCGAATTCGTATCCGAGTCGGGTACGGGTTTGGGTGTTACATGGTTGGTGTACTTGCGAAGCAAACTTTTGTATCGGTCCCAACACTCATACATAAACTCTTCTTCACCTTGGCGAAAAGATGCTATGACATTCCTAAGATGGTTGTTCATATTAGGTATATTATGCTATAGTAAAATTGTTTTGCACAAGTCTTCCCTGAACCTTATCGAGCCAAAATGTAGTCCATTAAGCCATGCTCTAGCCTGATCTTGCAAAAAATATGGAAATGACTTCAATTTAAGAACATCTTTGTATACACCTTGTTATCGAAAGAAGTCACAAGCCTCCTAAAATGCTCAAGCATGTTTCCTTGCATCCTTATGAGAAGCACCAACAAACTGTCCAATTAAGTCCAACATGTCGAACATAACCTATTTAAGCTCGAAGGGGGCTGCCTAAATCTTGGGAGCTACAATAGCATGTTTTAGGTCGTCCAAGGTGGGAGCTAAGTGATCTCTAATAGTTCATGATCTTGTAGCATTCTTTGATTTTTATTTGTCGTGACATTTAATTCTTTAGGTTTATCCACTTCATTTTTAACTTCAAATATAGTTCTTATAGCTCCTTAAACACATCTTCTTTGACAAAAAAATTTTCGATCTCAGGTTCAAAATGAGATAATGGTTCCTTGGGACTTCGACAAGACATGCAACCGCATAATACCTGAAAAGGGTAAACAAAAATAGAGAATAAATCCATAAAAAATAATAAAGAAACAAGATAATGATATAACAAAACTTTTAAAAAACTAATTGCCAATCCCTGACAACGGCGCCAAAAAATTGTTGCGTGCTGTGAGTATTATAAATTATACTTAAATGATGTGCAAGTATACACAATCACAATAATTAATAAAGTGATAAGTGAATATCATCTCCACATGGATTGGAGAGCTTTTAAAAGATTGTTATAGCTAGGAATAGGAGTCACTAACTACTCCTAAGTATCTAAGTCTAATGATATAAACAAGGAAAATATACAGTGGCAAATGGTATGAACAGATGAAAAAAAGTTTTTCAAGGCAAGAAAAGTGTGAAGTGAAGTATATAATTTTTATGGTGACAAGAGAACAATTTATAATGAGTAAAAATGAAAATTTCGGGGCAATGTAAAATAATAAAAAATAGAAAATAAATGGAATAACGTGATAATCCTCACACATGAAACTACTTCGAAAATGATTGGTGGGATGACGCATAATGATCTAAAAATTTATCTCTCTAGGTGATTTAGTCTACTAATGCCTTACTTGCTCGACGGAGTTTGCTAAAAGTGTTGCTATCTCTAGTCGTAAGATCCTAACATAATAGAATGCCATGGTATCTCCTCTCAGTCTCAACTATGGCAGCCTACACTATTGATGACACACAACCCCTCTTAGTCATTGAAATCCTAGCTTAGTCTCTCTCAAGTACTAAGAGATTAGACTATAGTGATTAACTATATCTCATTGTTTATGTTAATCTTACTCAAGTTTCTCTCAAACACTTAAGAATTAATGGCTAGATTTCTCTCGAACAACTAGTCTCCATTTGAGAAACATACATTCTCATGCCTCCTACAATCTTAGAAGATGAAGCACAAATAAACAAAACAAGTAAAATCAAAAGATAAACATTAATCAACCATTAAAACAAAGTTTTCAAGCATCCATCAAATGAACACCACAAAATATAGCTCAGTTCATGGTGGGGTTTGAATAAACCATGGAAAATATCCAATCATTCATTCAACCAAACAACCCAAATAAGTTTTTAATATTTCACAAATGAGCAAATGTTACAGAAGAAAACACTCGGTGTGCAAGGCCGACGCTTCCTTAAACCACCATGAATGGCTATAGCGTGAGCTCCTCTCAGATGCTAACGCCATTTCCTCGAGCTTCATCAATGGAGGAACACCAAGACAAATGGAGGAAGAAAAATGGTAGAAAATATTATGATTTTTCAAGTTTGGTAACCCCCTCTTTTCTCTCTCTTGTGTGGTATCCTTTTATAATAAAAATATCTAAGGGTATTCTTAGAAATATTGCACTCAAAACACCCATCATACTCCCAAATTCTTTTCTTGGGCTTGAGGCTTATCTTTACAGGTGGCAGTGGACCCCTTCAGGCGGTTACAAGCAGCAGACAAGTGCTTTGACTAATGTCCTATTCTGAAAATATCTTTTTGTTTTTTTCTGCACCAGAAATGCCAAGACATTTCAATCTTCTTCATCAACATTTGATGTCATGGAATTCCTTCCCAAATCGCCCTTTTTTCTTGTTATTTCCTGCACATCACAAAAAACCACACCTTCTTCCTCATACAATACCTTAATAAAATAAAATAACTCAACACCACAAAAGCAATTATATGCAACTGAATACATATAAAATGACATGTATGTACCCTTAAACAAATAATAACTTAAGTGAAAAAAGCCTTAATAGTAGCCTTTTTACATAGTTATCACATTTCTTTTTACAAAAGAAACATTTTGACTCTTTCTTAATGTCATCTTGGGGTTGGATTTTAACCTTACCCTTTGGCTTAGCTTGGATTGATCTTTTTCCCTGAGTAACTATCAATGTACTCTATTCCATTTAATGTATGAGCCTAGCATTCTCCTGATCACACATGGTCAAAAGTTCACTAATAGACCACTTACCCTTATGTGTGCTATAGGAGATATTAAGTGGCCCATATTGAGGTGGAAAAGTGTTCAATATACAGTGCAATAAGAAATAATCAAATATTTCAACCTCCAATGCTTTAAGTTGAGCTTCTAAATCTCACATCTTATTGATGTGATCACGTATGCCTTTCACAGTAATGAGCCTTATAGACGTGAACTTCATGATTTGGGTGCTAGCCAAGGATTTTTTAAGAAGTTTTGAACTTATTTTTAATAGCCGTTAATAGTTCTTGAACAATCTAATAACGCTCAATTGGGCCACGAATATCAGTAGGAACCTTGCTCTTAACGAACATAATGTTGAGGTGATTAGATCACTCCCACCTTTCATACAGAGCAAGATCAACTTGAGTGTTGGTGTCAGTGATATGTGGCTCATTTTTCCTTATGGTGTAATCAATATCCAGACACTCCAATTGAAGATGAATACTCTCCTTCCATAACTTAAAGTTCTTACTAGTTAGTTCAGGGATACCTACTCTATTATCAAACATATTCATGGGTTGTAAAACTACAAGAAATAATGAATATACATGTTTAATAAAAAATTTGAGGCAAACATAATCATAATTTACCGATGCAAATTTTATAAATAATGAATCTATTAACATAAAAAGTGCATGTGGGCTAAATTTTTAATTCGATTAGATCCATCTTATGATGGAATTGTTTTCTATCCCTTTGATAAAATTATTAAATTTACTTCCACAACTCGTGTGGGTAACTATGTAAATGCATCTAATAATTTTACTTTAGTAAATTTTTAATAAGATTTAATACATATGCTTTATGTATGTGATTTTTAAGTTTAATAATTTTATTTAACTAAAGAAGATGTGGCTATTCTTTAAGTAAATAAAATTATGAAAATAACTTAGCTAGATATTAACCCTAAATTTTATTTGAAATCATTGCTAATTAATTATGCAATTTTTTATGTCTATAGTCATGATGAAATCATTACTCTAATAAATATTTTTATTTAACCAAAGTAATTGTGGCTAATTCTCTGATTAAATAAAATTATTTTGATCTTTAGACATATAATCTAATGTTTTATTGATAAATCTCTTATGTAGTAATACTAAAGTTTTCATGCACCTAAAATGTACATTTTTAATAACCATATAATTCACATACATAGAAATATAATTAGGCACACAAAAATCATAAAACATTTCTAAATTGTTTTGTAATTATTATAAACATAATTATCATCACCCATTTTATCCGGGTGGTGACACATTTCATATTATAATATTGTAATATAGAATATAGTTGGCATATTTGATATATCGTATCATATAGTATATAATTTTTGTTAGGTGATTGCATATTAAATAATAATTGCATGTGATAGTACATATTAAATAATAGTTACATTGCATATCATATGGTTTCATATTAATAATTGCATATTTTAAAGTATTCATTTTATATTATATATTAAATAATTAGTATATTACATAGTTTATATTATATAATTAGTATATACTAGATAGTTTGCATGTTAGAATAAATAGTCCATATTAGTATAACCCATTATAAATAAATGAAAACAAACAAAAAAATAGTTCATTTCATTAGATAATAGTCCACTACATTTTTAAGGTCCATTTTCTTTTAGGCCATACAATTTTTTACAAATATACAAAAATATCCTAGCCTAAACACCCATGTGTAGCCGGTTTTTGTTGTATATGGAGAGATTTTGTTTTCAAAAGTCAAAGATGGGGCCTTTAATGTGGTGCAACTTTTTAGGTGATGACATCACTAATCCTTGTGAAAAAACACAAACTGATCACAACCCTTGACTATCCTTCATCTAAGGGTCACTATTGCTTCAATCCATGTGAAAGAAACACAAATTCATATGAACCTTTTGATAAGAAGCTAGATCCAATGGATCTCATTAAGCCACATCATGCATCCAAGAAAAAAAGACAATGATCAATCTCAATCATCGGATCAAGATTGGATCTAATGGTTAAGATTTTATCTTCCAAAGGAGGCTTGGCTTCCCACCGACGTCCCAACCGACCAGAGTATTCACTGGCACGTGAGTAACATGCACCAATCTGGTCATCTTCCTCGTCGAGTTGCTTCCACACCGCCGCCGCATCACTGCTATTCCGCTGCCGTCCTCGTTCATTTCGGACATGGAGGAAAAATTAAAAGAAAAAAATAGAGCTCAAGATCATTCTCAAATCTAAGATTGTTCTAATCGTTTTTAAGCTGAAACAGTTAGATTAAGAGCCAATTTCATCAATATAAAAAGTGCTTCAATCATTATCATCAAGTACAACAAAATACACACTCATCAAGAGAAATCGAAGCACTAATTCAAGGATTTCGAGGTAGAGTTGGGAGAAAAAAGTTCATTACCTTTGAAGTTTCACCCCACCGCTAGCCTTCGATTCCAGGTTCGAGGTGAGCTTAGTTTGGTTGCTTGTTTTTATATATTTTTTGTGGTTTGATTGAATCTCGCCGATGGTGTGGAATGGTGGCTGGAGTTCAACCATCGAGTTTAATGGAGAAGCATTGTGTTTGGCTAAAGACTTTCGGTTTAGGATGGTAGTTTAGGTTGGGTGAAGTTGGGAAAATCCTATTGGATTTTGGGGTTTTGGTTTCGATTTTGGGTATATACAAGAACATTAGGTTTTATTCTTGGGGGTTTGGGGGTTTGATCCAAGAATAATGTGTTTGGGTTATTTTTTGGTGTTAGTGGAAGATCAAAGTTGGTTTTGGGAGATGAACATTTGGTGTTCTTGGAAAAGTAGTGTTTGATCATGAAAAACAACTTTTTGAGTGGTTTTGGGTTTTTTTTCGGATCTAAGTGTTTTGGGATGAACTAAAGATGAAAAAGGTTGAATATTTGAAAGAGTTGGGAGGTTTTGTTAGGTGATTTTTGGCTAGATGAAAGCATTTTGGAGGAGGAAAATTTTTGAAAATGAAGGTTCCTCTAAATTTTTGGCTTTTATAATGTGTAATATTTTGGGGTAATTACTTCATTAAAACCCCCATTGTACGCATATTTTGCTTTCGGGATGTGGCTTTTATTTTATTTTATTTTAGTCATCAAATGCTTGTAATTCATTCCACAAATTTTAAGTGAATTCGATTTTAGTCATCAATTTCATTCCAATTATTTTAATTATTTTATTAAATGTGTTTAATTATTAATAGTGAATACCAATTCTTGAATTTTTTAAAATAATCACATGTTTAACCATAAAATAAAACCTTTAGATTTTTCAATGTTTTAATTTGATCACTAACATTAAAATCAAGCCTTAGACTTTTTAATTAAAGCCTTAGATTTTAAGTTCTTTAGCTTTAGTGGGTATCAATTAGAGCCTTTGTTTAGGTTCTTTAGTTATAAAACAATTCTATTTAGAGTTATCCTTTTAGGATTAATTTCTTTAATAAAATTAATTATAAACAAAAAAAATTCATAATATGATTAAAATAGAATGTCTATTTATTTTTAATATTGAAAGGAATGGTCTTAAAATAACTAGACATTTCTTTTTCAATATTTTTGAATAAATAAATGTTCTACTAGTGGTCACTTTGAAAATTAAATAGACTCATTAATTAAAACAAAAGGGTAGAGGTTTGTTCCTACGTTTAAATTGCTAAGGACACACTGTTTGATTAAAGTCAAAGGCTTGGCCTTCGTTCTTTAAATCAAGGAAAATCCTTATTCTTTTAAATAATAATTTGACTAGCATGTCAACTTTAATTTTCTTTTAGTGTTCTATAATTTTTAAGGATGTCAATATTTCATTATTTCTATTAAAACATAAGAAATAATTACCTTAATTTCGATTTGGGCCTTGGTTTCTTCTTTAATTGGAAACAGACAAATATTGTGTGTCTTTCTAAAATTCTTTAATTAGGTTAAATATTTTTATTTTAGGGAATACAAAGATCATTAATTAAATAAATATTTGAATTTCTTAATTTTCAATATATGGACAAATTTATAATTCAAGGTGCCAAAATATGGGCGTTATGAGGGGTGCTAATCCTTCCCCAAACATAATCAACTCCCGAACCCATAATCTCTAAAACGTATACCAAATCACGTCTTTTTAAAGTTTCATTTAAAAGGGTGTTTTTTTGACATGCCTAATCCAGAAGGTTGATGACGACTCCAAACGTTTCAAATCTTTTCTAAAAAATCATATTCTTAATTTTTAAATTTATTCCATAATTACGCCTTCGAAAAAAATTGTCATGACATCTTGGCGACTTCACTGGGAACTTGAACCAAAGCCCTTGATTTATTTAGAGGGTCAGGCCTTAAAACAATTATACTTTGTCCTTGTATTAGAAAATTGAGAAATCCAGGTTTATTTCATTCCTGATCCTTTTAATTTCCCTATAATTTTCCTTTTAATTTTCTTTAAAATTTAATACTTCCCTTAATTTTTTAACCAGTTGTACTAAAGTGTGATTTAAGTGACTTTTTTAGATATTAGATTGTTTCCAAAACTGCTTGTTTTATCTAGTTCCTTTCTCTTCTCGTTTGATTAAAGGTTTGAGTATTTCTTCCCACACACAACACACCCACATTCATGATATTCACTCTATACTCGAGCTGTCCTTTTTAAGTGAGACTGAAAGAGACGTCTTCGTGAGAATTTATTCTCCGTATAGACCTAGTGAGTAATTTTTAGGGTCTAAAGTACCTATGTCTTCGTACGGATTTATTTCTCGTGTTAGACATAGGGAAATGTTCCCTCTTAAAGTTTAACTTGGTGCATAAACCAATAATGGGTAAGGATCGAGGGTTTGACTAGCCCAAGGGGCACCAAAAAGGATAATTTCTAGTACCTTATCCTTTTAGAGCCAAAACCATGAATTTAATAAATCGAAGGTCTACTCGATGTGAAACTCTGTTAAAATTTTACCTTTAGGTACCCTGGTAAGTATACACAAAGGAGAAATCAACTCTATCCTTTTATTCACATTTATTTTCTGAAGCAATGCATATGAACTAGAAAATCATATGGCTTAGGACTTATCATGTTCTTGAAATTTTTTTTATTATCTATCTTACCTGTATTAACTAATCTCCGTATTTTTTTCCGTGATGTTCTTTTCTTTGTTTCTCACATTTATATCTTCATATCATAATCAAAGGTGTTAATTCGTAAGTGATTGACCAAATTGGAAGGTTTTCATATTGAAACAAGGTTTCTCAACCAAATATTCAAATTAGGGACTTTTGCTATATCGTGAAGATCTATGAAAAATGCCACCAATGGGTAAAGAGCTTATGAACTTTTTTTAAAGACACCAGTATCGAGATGCTACCCTATAAATCAAATGCTAGAACTCTTGACGAAGACATGAACACCATGAAAGAAGACTCTAATTCAAAAATCATAGTAAGGAATTCAAGAGAAGATAAAGAGTGTCATCAGATGTGAAAGATAGCTCAATATATGGATCAATGCAATATTGACTCAGAGCGTGACATCAAATCATTGGGAGAACACGACTTGAAGATTGAAGTTTTCTTTAAAGTATTTTGATTATATGGAATCTTGTTGTCTTATGAAAATTGTTCTATGGGATCACTTTTAAGAATTGACACTTTTTGTATTTGCATTTACATTTTCATCATCATACATAAAGGCGTTTATCTTCAGATGACTATCTAATTAGATAATTTTCATAAATAAAGAAAAATTTTCTTATTCAAGTTGTTGCACATGTGGATGTGAACTGATAGAAGCTTAGAGGAAACAAGAAAACAACTAGCGTGGAGTTCATATATCAAAGTTGGTGGATTACATGTAATTCAGTGTCAAATCAGGTAGTATCCAAGTCTCGAAAAGATATTCGATCTGAATAATGGTGTAACTATGGGATCTTGCTTATAATCATTCTACCTTTAATCGTCAAGGCATTACGCTTAACTTTAGCATCATAGGGGTATAATATAAGGTAGAGGTCGTATTTCAAATGAAGTCGTTACACAAGCATACGAGGCAGTTGAGTAATCGAGGGGCATGGTTTTCAGGATAGAAATCACCAGGTAGAGTAAATACACTTTTTGATTAGCGGAAACAATACAAGATCAAGCCTGTAAATGAAGTAACGTTTGTAAAAATTGGCTATCTTGTACTGATGTTGGTTTTTTGTTGAAAACATTTTGATATTTTGATATTCCAAACAAATTTGTTAATTAAGTTTTATAAATTTTAAGATCATATTCGATTCAATTATTTGAATATATACAATTATTACTTAAAGTTTTAAAACGTCAATTTTTACTCCTTACTTAATGAAAAATTGAGATTTATGCTGAAAATATTTTTGAAAGAAGTTTTACTAAAGGTTTCAAACTTTAATTGAGTCAAAAAATCAATTTTAAAATAGTAGTACCGATACTACTAAGGCAGTATCGATACCGTGCATACAGAACCTCAAAATGATACTGATACCATGCATGGTATCGATACCATGTTAATATAGTAGTATCAATACTACAAGTGTAGTACCGTTACTACTCCTTTTGTTTTGACTCTGAAATTTTCCATAATCTCAAAATGGTACCGATATCGTTGTCTAGTATTGATAATACTCTATAGAGTAGTATCGATACTCCTTGGGATAGTAGCGATACCGTTGTTTTTCAACGGTCAAATTTTTTGTATTTATTGTAGTAGTATCGATACTATAGATATAGTACCGATACCAAAAGCTTCTAAGTAGCATTTAATGCGGAAAAAATACCCCCCAATGGCTCTATTCACTCCCACAACAACTCAAACAGTTGGAATTAATTGAGGGAGTATTTAAACAAGATCCCAAGCCATTTGTGATGATAAGAAATAAGAGAGAATGCCAAAAACTTCAAGTGTGAGCTAAATCAAGTCAACATTCTTCAATATTCTTTTTTCTTTCAAAGAACACTTCTTGTACTTATTTTTTCATTTATCAAGTGTTCTTATTTGTTCTTGAATTGTGCAAACACATTCCTTGTGAGGTTTTTATAAGTTTGTAATTTGTAATTTTTCTCTTTGAGAGAGTGTCTCAAGAGTTTGAGGTATAATTCTTGAGGGAGTTGTAAGGTTACACCTTATCCTAAAAGGTATATACAAATTAGTGAATTTGTGAAAATTCTTATTGTGGATAGCTAAGGTAGTGGAAGTAGACTTTGGTTGATAAAGTCGAACCACCCTAAATTCTTGTGTTCATTCCTTTAAATTTTTCCTTTTAAGCTTCCACAAAATTTAAATTGCCAATTCACCCCATCTTGGATAATTCATCATTCGATTGACTCAGCAATTGGTATCAGAGCTAGACTCATTGGAAGGTTTAACCACCTCTTGAGAAGATTCTAAAGGAGTTCAATCGTCATCCATGGCCTCCACATCAAATTTTGAAATTGTTTGTGACTCTCAACTCATCAACAAGCCTCCATACTTCAATGAAGCCAACTATGCCTATTTGAAGAGTATGATGAATCTCTTTATTCAAGTTAGCGATTTGGGAGCATGGAGCATTATGATGAAAGGTCACTCTACTCCAACTAGAGATATGGAGATGTAGAGTGAAGAATTAAAGAGACTGTTCCAACTTAACGCAAAGGCAATGCATATTTTATATTATGCACTTGGGCCCGATGAATATGGGAGAATATCATCTTGTTCCAATGCCAAGGAGATATATGAAAAACTTAAAGTTACTCATGAAGGTACTAATGAGGTAAGAGAAACTAAAATTATTCTTCTCAATCATAACTACGAAAACTTCAAGATGAGACCGGATGAAGACATAAAATCCATGATCTATCGATTTTTGGTTACTATCAATGGTCTCAAAAGCTTTGGAGAAGATATTTCAAATGAGAAGCTAGTTAGAAAAATGATCTACAACCTCCCCAAGTTATGGCAATCCAAGAAGACTACCATAGTTGAAGCAAAGAATCTAAAGATTCTCACCTTGGATGAGCTCATTGGATCTTTGCTTACTCATGAAATGATGATAAAAGAAGAAGAAGATCAAGAAAAGAAAGATGAAGAAAATAACGAAATAGAAAAGAAAAAAAAGATTGGGGTTGCTCTAAAATCTACTAAAGATGAGAGTGACTCAAATGATGAATATAAAGATGAAGAAATGGCAATGTTTGCTAAAAGATTCAAACAATTCATGAAGTCAAACAAAGGAAGAAGATTTCAAAGAAAAAAAACTTCAAGAATGAATCCAAGGAGAATGACCCTATAATTTGCTATGAATGCAAAAAGTCGGGGCATGTTAAATTTAACTACGCACAATTAAAGAAGAAGGGATCCTCCAAGAAGAAGCAAAAAGAACATGTAGCTACATAGAGTAATAATGAGTCATCCAACGAAGAGAAAGAAGTAGCTAACTTATGTCTCATGGCCATCGAGGGAGAATCTAAGGTAACCTCTAACTCATCTACATTAAATGAATATTCCTTTGATGAGTTACAAGAGGCTTATGATGAGTTGGCCTTAGAATTTGAGATCGTTCTTTCAAAACATAAGAAAAATATTTTAAAATTGAAAAATGAAAATGATATCTTATCCAAGATCAACAATGAACTTGAAAGTAAGGTCAAGGATATGCAAGTTAAACTAGAGGAGTTTGAAAAGAAATCATGACTTGCACAACCTACTTTTAAAAGTTCATGATGATCATCAAAAGAAACTTGATGATCTTAAAGCTTGTTTTAACAATATTGGAGCAAATCAATTTGAAAAAGGACAAAATTCAAAATCCAAGTATGTTAGAAATAGCTTTAGACTATACAATCATAGAGGTCCCTAAAGAACCTCAAATGGGAGAGTTATTATAAGTATATTGGTCCCTATAGGGCTCATTACTACTAATGACAAGGATATCCTAGAAAAATAGATACCTAAGGGGACTAAATTATTGGAAACTAATGCCTATGGACTCAAAAGAATTTGGGTACCAAAAATCAAAACTTAATCTATATTTGTAGGTGGAGGAGCATTGCTACAAGGCAGAAAACAAAAGCTCAAACCCATGGTACCTTGATAGTGGATGCTCAAGACACATGGTCGGTGATAAAAGTCGGTTCTTGGAGCTTAATGCTAAAAGTGGAGGAGTAGTAACCTTTGATGGTAACTCAAAAGGTCACATTGAAGGAATAGGTTCTATTGGTAACAACTCTTCCATTCTTATTGAAAAAGTTTTATATGTAAATGGGTTAAAGCATAATCTTCTTAGTATTAGTCAATTATGTGACAAGGGATACAATGTCTTATTCGAGTCTAATGGTTGCAAAATTGTTGACATTGCATCTAATACGATTATGCTTGTTGGTCATAGAATAGGAAACATTTACATGGTGCATCTAGATAATATTGACATGTCTAACATATGCATAGTTTCTAAAGATGAGCATGATTGTTGGTTATTGCATAGGAAACTTGGACATGCTAGTATGAGTGTTTTGCAAAAACTTGTTCAAGGAAATTAGTAAGAGGCTTGCCAAAATTAAAATTTAATCATGATAAAATTTGTGATGCATGTGCTAAAGGAAAACATAAAAGAACTTCCTTTAAATCTATTAATGATGTATCATCTAGTAGAGTATTACAATTGATCCATATAGATCTTTTTGGGCCTATTAGAACTACTAGCTTGGGTGAAAAACAATATGCTTTTGTATTGGTTGATAACTACTCTAGGTTTACTTGGGTTCTTTTCTTAAGTACAAAATATGAAGCTTTAGAAAATTTCATCACTTTCTTTAAAATAATCCAAAATGAAAAAGGTTACTCTATTTCAAGTGTTAGGAGTGACCATGGAACCGAATTTGAAATTCTTGGGTTTGCTGATTTTTGTAATTCAAATGGAATTAGCCATAATTTTCAGCCCCTAGAACCCCACAACAAAATGGAGTTGTTGAGAGGAAAAATATAACTTTAGAAGAAATGGCTAGGACCACGCTTTATGAAAACAATTTGCCAACATATTTTTGGGCGGAAGCCACAAATATCGCTTGTTATGTGATTAATAGAGTAATGATTAGGCCTATTTTAAAGAACTTTTCAAAAATAAAAAGCCTAACATTAGTTATTTTCATCCTTTCGGATGCAAGTGTTTTGTTTTAAATAATGGAA
This sequence comes from Hibiscus syriacus, assembly GCF_006381635.1. Lineage (NCBI taxonomy): Eukaryota > Viridiplantae > Streptophyta > Magnoliopsida > Malvales > Malvaceae > Hibiscus > Hibiscus syriacus. The sequence goes on along the minus strand of NW_024063533.1, from coordinate 6,027,590 downwards.
AAGATAATCTAGGCAAATTTGATGCAAAACGTGATGAAGGAATTTTTCTTGGTTATTCTTTAAATTCTAAAGCATGTCGAGTATTTAATAAAAGAACTTTAGTGGTAGAAGAGTCAATACATGTTGTTTTTTATGATAATCCCCTTTTGAGGAATGATTATTGTGTTGATGATGATGTAGGTATATTAAATCCAAATGATGTGGGAGAATCGTCATCTAAAGAAGAATTGATGAATGAGGAAACTCAATACACTTTCAAGAATCTAACTATAGAGGAAAGGGAAGTCACATACCCAAAGGAGTACAACTATGTCAAGGATGGTGAGATTTTGGGTGATTCATCCAAAGGGGTAACCACTAAATCTTCTCTTAAAACATTTGTAATTATGTTACATTTATCTCATGCATAGAGCCTAAGAATATCAAAGAAGCATTAAATGATGAACATTCAATTATGAATATGCAAGATGAGTTAAATCAATTTGAGAAAAGTCAAGTATGGACATTAGTTGAACGGCCTAGTAATAATTCTAATATAGGTACTAAATGGGTATTTAGGAATAAACTAGATGAAAGTGGTAATATATGAGAAACAAGGCTAGACTTGTTGCTCAAGGGTATACTCAAGAAGAGAGCATAGATTTTGATGAAACTTATGCTCCTGTAGCTATGATTGAAGCTATTAGAATGTTATTAGCATTTGCATGTTATCATGGATTTACATTATTTCAAATGGATGTTAAAAGTGCATTTTTTAAATGGTTTTATAAAAGAAGAAGTGTATGTGGGACAACCTCCCGGTTTTGAGGATTCAAAATTTCCAAATCATGTTTTCAAATTGACAAAAGTTGTGTATGGTTTAAAACAAGCTCCTAGATCTTTGTATGAAAGATAATCAAATTTTCTTATTGAAAATGGGTTTTCAAAAGGGAAAGTTGACACTACATTGTTTATAAAATGAAAAGGTAAAGATTTGTTACTATTTCAAATTTATATTGATGATATAATTTTTGGTTCTACTAATGATGTTCTTTGCCAAGAATTTGCTAAGCTAATGCAAGGTGAATTTGAGATGAGTATGATGGGGGAGCTTTCATTTTCTTGGGGCTCCAAATCAAGCAAACAAAATATGGAATCTTTATCAATCAAGTAAAATATATCAAAGATATGCTCAAGAAGTTTGGATTGGAAAATGTGAAACCCCATGCCACTCCTATGAGCTCATATACAAAGCTTGACAAAGATGAAGAAGGTAAGTGTGTTGATGTTAAACTTTATAGGTCTATGATTGGATCTTTGCTTTATCTTACCTTAAGTAGACTAGACATTATGTTTAGTGTTTGCTTATGTGCTAGATTTCAATCATTCCCTAAGGAGTCTCACTTACAAGCCATTAAGAGAATCTTTAGATACCTTACGGACACTCATAGCATAGGACTTTGGTATCCTAGAAATTTTGGCTTTAGATTGCATGACTTCTCTGATGCGGATTATGGAGGTTGCAAATTAGATAGGAAAAGAACCTCTAATACATGTCAATTCCTAGGAAATATGTTAATTTCTTGGTTTTCAAAGAAACAAAATAGAGTTGCACCATCTACCACTGAAGCGGAATATATTTATGCCGGTAGTTATTGTGCACAAGTTTTATGGATGAAACAACAACTTTTAGACTATGGAATTGATGTGGGTACTATTCCTATCAAGTGTGACAATACTAGTGTTATTTGTCTTACTAAAAATCCCGTCCAACACTCTAGAACTAAGCACATTTAAATTAGACTTCATTTAATTAGAGATCATGTCTCAAAAGAAGATATAGTTCTAGAATATGTAGATACTTTGCACCAAGTAGCTAATATTTTTACAAAACCTTGATAAAGAAATATTTTGGGCACTTAGGAGAGAATTAGGTCTAACCAACCTACCTTGATTTTGTGTTTAAAATAATTTTTCACTTTTATGAATAAAGAAAAATGCATGTAAAAATGACATCTTTAATATGTTCTATGATATTAGTTAGGGGGAGCTTATGATTTTTCATGAAAATTAACTGTGTTCAAGTTAATAGTTAAATGTATGTTTATTTGCTTGAACATACTTAATTTTTGCAATTAGAGTTGCCTATACTAACATTGGTTTTCAAAATTTGCATCCTATGTGTTTTTCTTGTAATTTTGAACAATTCTATGCACTTAGTATCGATATTGTTCTTGCTTGGTATCGACACTGTTCATATACTCCTCGAGGAGTATCGATACTACTCGATGGTTTTAGGCTATAAAACCCTAAAACATCTCATTTTTGCCCAAACCCATAAAAAACACTCTTAGTTATTTATACACTCTAAAACCCTAAATTTCAATTACTTCAACCCAACATTTACAAGTCAGATTTTTATTGTTCTTCAACCTCTAAACCTGCTAGAATCATCAAACTAGTGCATTCAACATGAAAATTCCTTCTCAATCCAACTTTCAAGGTATTTTTTTTCAAAACACTATTTTTTCGAATCTATGACTAGTTTTAGATAGTTTTAGTTTAAATTAGTGAATGGGCTTCACTTATTTTGTAGTTTTACACTAGATTCTACAATGTTTTCTTCAAAATCCTCATAATTTCAAAAAAATTTAAATTAAAAAAAAACAAAAAATTTTGTTTGATTATATATGTACATACTATTGTTTTTCAAAATTGTTTTTCACAAAAAAAAATTGTAGCCTATTATAATTTAGTTCTAGGTTACCTTGAATTGAGGACTCATATTGAGTATTGGGATTAATTGTTTGCATACATATATTGTTTATCCTTGCAGGTATAATTCTATTATGATTTTAGGTAAAATGTCTCATAAACACCCTAGATCCTCATCCTCTAGACGTACTAATCCACCTCCTAATCCTTTGTCAAATCCTCCTCCCAATCTAATCGAAATGTCTATCTTGAACTCTTGTTTCAATGAACCTAATCGTAGAAACCTGTATTTCCGGTACCCAAATTATTTCGAGTCTTATCCTATTAGGGGAGAGCATCTTCCCTCTCTTAAGGCAATGAAACAAATGAATTTCAGATATTTACCAATTCTCCAAGCTTGGAAATTCCACAACACTTTCAAAGTCTAACCCGTTGTCTACCACCAGCTTATCTGTATTTTCTATTCTAATGCGGTTTACTTTCATAATGAATCTCGTACTCAAACCGAAAGTATTTATTCTTATCTCTTGGGCGAATACATCATAATTTATTCAGATTATATAGCTCGTGCTTTCGATCTTGAAAATATAGAAATTGATAATGAGCGAGATTTCGTGCCTTCACCATATCAAGTAGGAAAGAGTGCTAGTGTCCTAAACTATCACGAGCGATTTATACATTTAATGATCTCTTGGTGGTTTCGACCATCCAGAGGAAAATACTCTACTTTTTTTAGTATAGATATTTGGTGGATACATTGTATCCAAAATAATAAGAGAATAAATCTTGCTCAAATCATTTTTGGAGAGCTAGTAGAAACCGTCAACAATGTTCCCTCTAAAAGAGTCGAGTCTTTAGTACAGTTGTCTACTTAGTAATATTTTCATCAGAGCCGACCTTAGAGTCAACCTAGATGTTGTCATCCCTCTAAGTACCCAAATTGATTTTACCTCCCTTCACAAATCTGGATGGACTAGGGATAATACAACTTGGACATAATCAACCAAACAGACACCTGGTGCAAGTTCTTCACGAGTAGCTATGACTCCGGCTCCGGTTTCTCATATCAACAATGTTTTACAGGATGTCAATGGTCCTGTAAATCGTGTTCCAGATGACGAGCCTCCTAGCAATAGTAGTGCAATGCCTCCATACTTTGATCACTTATGGAGACATTAGATCTCAGGTTCGCATCCATGGAGTCCCATTTTACTGCTATGGGAACTCAGATGTCCGAGCTTCAACGGAATATTTGAGCAAGATTTGATGCAAGGGATGATAGATTCAATGTTGTGGATGATAGGCTTAACGCGCTTACTTGAGATGTTGCATCCTTTAGAGCACATCGATCCGATCCCAATCCACCATCAGATGTTGGAGCTTACTACTCTTTGTTAGCTATTATTTGGTTGATTTCTATGAAACTTGAATGTTATTTGATATTTTGATATTATGGATTTGGTTAAAACTTTGTGTTTTCGATGATTAAATTCTTGTTTATTAAACTTTGCATTTCTTATTTATCATATTACATCATAGTATGTTTATAACCATGCCCACATACATATTGAATATTTTTAAAGTTGACTAACCTCTTTTTGGCTATCTTGATCTTCACAGCTATAGTATATACCTTGTTTATAAATGAGTCTTTTTGATTTAACAAAAAGGGGGAGAAATATTAAAGTAAGGGGGGGTAATTTTTCGAAGTAAATTTTTAAAATAAATCTTAAAATTTTAAAATGTTTTGTTATATCAAAAAGGGGGAGATTGTTGAAAACATTTTGATATTTTGATATACTAAACAAATTTGTTAATTAATTTTTACACATTTTAAGATTATATTATATTCAATTGTTCGAATATATACAATTATTACTTAAAGTTTTAAAACGTCAATTTTTACTCTTTAATGAAAATTTTAGATCTATACTGAAAATACTTTTGAAAGAATTTTTACTAAAGGTTTCAAACTTTAATCCAGTTAAAAACTCAATTTTAATATGGTAGTACCAATATTGCTAAGGCAGTACCGATACCATGCTTACAGAACCTCAAAATGGTACCGATACCATGCCCATCGATACCACGTTAATATAATAGTATCGATACTACTCCTTTGGTTTTGACTCTGAAATTTTCCATAATCTCAAAATAGTATCGATACCGTTGTCTGATATAGATACTACTCTATATAGTAATATCGATACTCCTTGAGACAATATTGATACCGTTGTTTTCCATGGTCAAATATTTTTTATTTATTGCATGTAGTATCGATCTATATAGTACCAATACCAATAGTTTCCGAGCAACATTTAATGCGGGAAAAATGCCCCCCAATGGCTCTATTCACTAGTATTTAAACAAGATCCCAAGCCATTTGTGATGATAAGAAACTAGAGAGAAAGCCAAAAACTTCAACTGTGAGCTAAATCAAGTCAACATTCTTCAATATTTTTTTTTCTTTCAAAGAACACTTCTTGTACTTATTTGTTTTCATTTCTCAAGTGTTTTTATTTGTTCTTGAATTGTCCAAACACATTCCTTGTGAGGTTTTTATAAGTTTGCAATTTGTAATTTTTCTCTTTGAGAGAGTGTCTCAAGAGTTTGAGGTATAATTCTTAAGGGAGTTGTAAGGTTACACCCTATCCTCAAAGGTAGATAAAATTTGTGAAAATTCTTATTGTCGATAGCTAAGGTAGTGGAAGTAGACTTTGGTTGATAAAGTCAAACCACCCTAAATTCTTGTGTTCATTCCTTTAAATTTTTCCTTTTAAGCTTCCACAAAATTTTAATTGCCAATTCACCCCCCTCTTGGCTAATTCATCCTTCAATTGACTCAACACTTTTGTCTCTAATGAAAATTGTTCTATGATATTCATCTTTGCGATCAATATCTTTTGCATTTGTATTTGCATTTGCATCTTTACATTTTATCATTTATATTGCATTTAACTACATATTTTCTTACATTGCATTAATCATGAAAACATGAGAATGACTTGTGGATGATTCCATGACAAACATCTCAAAAGAAAATATAAGTCACCCTAACCGTACCTATAGAGAGATTGAGAGCCACGAATGAGATTCTAGTCCGAGTTTTTAAAATTGAAAGACTACAAGAACAAATCGTCAAGAATCAACAAGAAATGAATGACCAAGTAAAGGAATTTCAAAATGAGTTGAGGGAGCAAATGTCTGAATTGATGAACATGGTGACTATTCTAATACATGGGATGAAGCCATTAGAGAATCCCACTGTGTTAGTGGAGGCACATACTTTGAATGAGAGTGTGAATTTTAATTGTGGGGATAAAGTGACATTGGTGAATGGTCAAGACCTCGTTAAAGATCAATATAATTCAAGTCAATTTTGGAAATCTGATATGACCTCACAAAACACCACTGAACCAATGTCAGGTAAAGGGGTCTTATAGGATAAAGGTTTGCTTGTGAAACGTACACTTCACTCGAAGAAAAGGGGGGATTGAAGAAAACTCGATGATGATCAAGAGGAGTAAAATAAATGAGAATGAAAACAAGAAGGCATTATTCCTCCCAATCGTCTAATCATATTCAGACTTGCTACCTTATCTCTTACAGAATTATCATCTCGCACCCATTCCGTTAAGGCTTAATGTTTATCAGTGACCAGGTTCGCATGGTACCAGGAATTCATGCGGATATCACCTAGGTGTCTTTAATCATTCCACAGAGAATTGTAAGGCCTTAAGGTTAAAAGTTAAAAACCTCATCATAGAAGGATTGTTATACTTACAAGATAGAAACCATGGATTCCTTGAAGGCTCAACATCTGTTGGTGAAACTGAGACAGAGTATCAAGAGAAAGAATTTGCAAGTTAAAATTTCAACCCACCACAAATTAAAAATCAAGATCTGAGCCTTCATAGTCAGCCCCTTTAATCACAAACTGGTCCTTTATCATATTATTAAGGAAATGAATATGAAAAGAAATTATCTCATAATTCATTCCAATTCCCATGTGAAAAGTCATAATCTGAATTGCTCGCACCACACATTGTCCAATCACATTTACCACCATGTCAGAAGTCGTCTGATAAGGAAGTTCCTTGCATAAATAAATCTGAAACTCCGAGGTGTTTCATGAAAGAATGTAAATGCATTAAGAAGTTTAAAATAGAAGGGTATAGTATTAAGACTTGAATGATTCCTTGCCCAGTGGAGTCTAACAAAGCCAAATTGAAAAATGGCCTTGTGGTAAAAAAGAGGTATAAAAAGATATGTAGAGTTAAAAGTAGAAAAGACAAAGTAAAGCTGGCAGAAATGACTTTTAAAATGTCTCAAATGATGAAAGATGAATTAAGAGATAAGAAAAGTTTGGATCCAAGCAAAGAGGTTGAAACAAAGATGATCTTGGATACACATTCATTCCAAAAGATAAAATGGATAGATACGCCCTCGAGATGTCTAAGACACTGATTTTAGATTTTTTTCGATGCAAGTGGGGCATTAAAGGGTAGGATCTTGGACGTAGTTGAATCAAGCATAGTGGGGGCATTCTAGAGCAAGCATAAGATATCTTTGTCCACTAATCATCGAGCATAATTGCACTTGCATGAAAGTAACATGTTATGTTTGATTTTTTTTTATTCCTTCTCTATTTCCCATATGTTTCAAAATTCTTTGGTTAAATGAACATTACTTTAAGACTATGAGCAATGAAACAAGTTTCTTTTAGAAGTTCAATGAATATAATGAAATTATCTTATAGCTTTTGATGAGAGAAAATATTGAACCCTCATAAAACAATGACTCTTGATCACACTCCAAATTACGTCCAAGCATTATACCTTTTTCCCTTTTAGGGTTGAAAACACCTTCATCAAAATGGGGCATTTTTAGTGTATAACATTACAAAACCGATTGATTTACATTTCTATTAAGGACGTTCAGTGATGATCATAATCTCCCCAAATGGAATGGTAGAGCAGATGAATTTAGTTTAGGTTAGTTGCTTGGAAATTAAATTCTAAATATGAAATTCTCTGACTTTCAAGGAAATCCAGGCTATAACAGGTTCTTCTTAATAAGCTTAAGAAATCTTGAAGCTGAAAACTCAAAAAGTTAATAAGTGAGTGTAATAAAACGGGGCCACTCTGCTGAAAGTAATAAGGTGATAATATGGAAGTAATTTCAAATAGTTATTGACATAAGTTTGAGCTTCATGAATTGGTTATATTCAAATCATGACATTAATTGCGGCGTGATGAATTCCCTGAGGTGAGGAAAAAGGATACAAAAACATGAAGAAAAAAAGAAAAAGTTATAGAACTAGAGTGAATGAAATAAAGACAATAAGGCTTTAAACTTAAAATGAGTTTAGGTGGAAGATGGACTAAGGGAGTCGAGAAACACCTGTTATAGTCGACTACACACAAGCACTTAGGAATTATATTTTTAGACCGATATTTTTGCACTACCTTTGCTAAAGGAGTCTATGAAGCTTAAACAAATGGAAGATTTTAGAGAACCAAAATAGAAGTACTCTAAAAGGTCTAGAAATTAAATATGCTTGTTACACCATTTTGTTCGTATCCAATTGAAATGCCAAGCTGAGATAGAGGGGCATGTCACAATATTCACGGGGACCAAGAAAGAGAAAATTTTGATGGTTGATACCTTAACGTTTAATGAAACAACCCAAAACCAACCTATCAATACTAAAACTTATCAAAGGGCTATAACTTTTCAATTCAAAAATTATTTGATATTCATTGAATTGATGATTTGTTTTGATCGTGAGCCCAAAGAAAGGGGCACTATTTTTTTAAAAAAAATCTTTCATCATTTTGGATTCTAAAAATAATAGAAAGAAGGGAATACATTTTCAAACATTACATCTCTCGACGAGGTTCTGAAAGTGAGAAGGCTCATTTTACCATAAAATGACCAAAATAAAGAAGTGGGGTAAGAAGCAGAAGCCCGAGCAAGAGCATTGAAGATGTTCTATGGTTTTTGAAACAATAAGGTCTAAAAGATCACAAGATTCGAGACTAAATTTCCATATTTCTTTATGAAATCATTTAGAATGAATAACATAAAAGAGAGTACATTATCACCTTGATAATGGGAGTGTGGTTTAATCTTAGATTTTTTCCAATTCATAGCGGTGACTTAAGACATTCATGTATCGGATATATTGATCCCTTTTCTGAGCAAGCTTGGAGATAAGAAAGTATTTTTTTGCAACTGAAAATGAAAATTATGTTCAAAGGCTTTATTAAAGAATAAGGCATCTGTACATCTGATTGGGAGACAACATAAACAAAAGTCATTATTGAAATGTTCATTCAAAAGAGAGATAAAGAGAACATTTGATGGAACTTATGTCGATCCAGTTGAGAGTGTGGTTTGTTGATAAATGCTACGAGGAGGAGACCATTCAAAGTTGAAAATTTTGGCACTCAAGTAAATATAAGTTATGGAAGTAATTACCTACACTAGGGTGTTTACTAAAGACCTAAATCATGTTGGGCAATCAAGTTTGACATTTCAGTTCTCATTGGAGCATTTCTCATCAAGATCAAGCTATTTGGGGAATATAAAAGGCCGCAGTTGCAAAAGAAAAAGTGAAAAGAAAAAAAGAAAGAAAAAGAAGAGAAAAAGGAAAGAAAAAGGAAAGAAAAAAGAAACAGAAAGAAAAAAAACTAAAGTGAAAATCCAAAAGGGCATTTTGATAAAAGTGAATAAAGTGAAAACTCGCAAGGGCGCTTTAGAACGAATACGAGAAAAGAACCCGAAGGGAAGACATATGAAAGGGTTTGATTTCAAACGTAAGATAAAACCATGAAACCATGAGGTGAAACATTTTTAACATTTGACAGGACTGGTAAGATTTCCATAGGAGACATTCCCTAGCAAAAACTGAAGTTCGATGAGGAACTCCACGCATGTGCATCATTACATTTGTCAAGAATTTTTTAGAAGTTGGAGAAGTTCATATAGGAGAGCTTGTTCGATTTTGACGACCCTTTCAGTGCTTGATTTCATAACAGAAGGAGATGGACCGGTACCAATCTTTTGCTCGATCCTTCGCAAAAATAGTTGGATCAATAACCTTATTTTGCTTAACTATTACAGAAGGAGGTAGATCAACATGGACATTTTGTTTGATTCATTACATAAGAAGTTAAATCAACAGTATCATTCGATTCTTCACATAAGGAGTTGAATCAACATAACCTTACTTTGCTCGATTGTATCACAGAAGGGGTAGATCGACGTTGGAAAATTTCTTTGATTCTTCACAGAAGGAGTTGGATTAACATTTTTCATGTTACTCGATTTTTCACAGAAGGAGATGGATTAGTGACAACCTTTCACTTGATCCTTCGTAAGAGTTGTATCAGTGAAAATATTTCGTTTGATTCTTCACAGAAGGAGTCGAATTGACGTCAATCTGGTGCTCGTTTACATCATAGAAGGAGTTGGAAAAGCATCACCATTTTTCTTGGCATTGTCATAGAATAAGGTAGGTCGGCTTCGTCACTTTGTTTGTTTCTTCACAGAAGTAGTTGGATCAGCATTGTGTTTTTGCTCAATTTCATCACAGAATGAGGTGAATCAGCATTTCTATAGGAAGAATGAGCTTATATAGGTGAGATTGTTCAACCTAGAATGAGTCGTTGTGGTAGAATTGAGGGTTCATATAGGAGATCTTTTCTGTTCTGTCCAAGGTGTTTTGAAAGTGAAGAGTCCATATAGGAGAACTTGCTTAGATTCCAGAATTAACTTTTTATCAGGGAGTGAAGGGTTCATATCAGAATGATCTAGAGCTCGTGATTTACAGTTAGTCATATAAAATTGATGCTTCTTATATTTGTTTCATTCTTATTCCACGTCAATGAGCACAGAGGGGCAGCTGTTATTACCCATTTTATCCGGGTGGTGACACATTTCATATTATAATATAGTAATATATAGTATAGTTGGCATATTAGATATATCTTATCATATAGTATATAATATTTATTAGGTGGTTTCATATTAAATAATAATTGCATGTGATAGTACATATTAAATAATAGTTGCATTGCATATCATACAGTTTCATATTAAATAATTGCATATTTTAAATAGCAATGCATATTATATTAGATATTAAATAATTAGTATATTATATAGTTAGTATACATTATATAGTTTGCATGTTAGAATAAATACTCCATATTAGTATAACCCATTTAAATAAATGAAAACCCAAAAAGAATAGTTCATTTCATTAGATAATAGTCCATTACATTTTTTAAGGCCCATTTTCTTTTATCCCAAACAATTTTTTTACAAATATACAAAAACAATCCTAGGCTAAACTTGGTGTATTTGGAGGGGGGGGGAGGGAGAAATTTTGCTTTGAAAAGTCCAAGATGGAGCCTTTAATGTAGTGCAACGTTTTAGGTGATGACAAGAAAAATCATTGTGAAAAAATAAAAATTGATTACCACCCTTGATTAGCCTTCATCCAAGGTCATTATTGCTTCAATCCATGTGAAAGAAGCACAAATTCATGTGAATCTTTGGATGAGAAGCTAGATTCAATGGATCTCATTAAGCCACATCATGCATCTAAGTGAAAAGACAATGATCAATCTCAACCATTGGATTAAAATTGGATCCAATGGTTAAGATTTCATCTTCCAAAGGAGACTTGGCACCCCATCGATGTCCCAACCAGCCGGAGTGTTCGTAGGCGCGTCATCGACATGTGAGTTACACATGTCAGTCTGGTCATCTTCCTTGTCGAGTCGTCGTCACATAGTTGTCGTTCCGCTACTGTCGCTGGTCATTTCGATCATGGAGGAAAAATCAAAAGAAAAAAAAAATTAGAGCTCAAGATCATTCTCGAATCTAAGCTTGTCCTAACCATTTTTTTAAGGGAACAGTTAGATTAAGAGTTGATTTCATCAATATAAAAGAAGCTTCAATCATCAACATTAACCACGACGAAAATACACCATCATCAAGAGAAATTGAGGTATTAATTCAAGGATTTTGAAGTAGATTTGGGAGAAAAGAAGTTCATTACCTTTGAAGGTTTACCCCGCCCATTCGTCGTCGATTTCGGGTTCGAGGTGAGCTTAGTTTGGTTGTTTTTTTATATATTTTTTGTGGTTCGAACGAAGATCGACGGTAGTGGGGAATGGTGCTTGGCGTCGGGTTCAACGGAGAAGCATGGTGTTCGGCCGGTAGCTTTCGGTTTAGGAGGTTGGTAATTTAGGTTTGGTGAAGTATGGAAAATCCTATTGGATTTTGGATTTTAAGTTTAGATTTTAGGTAGATGTAAGATCATTAGATTTTGTTCTTGGTGTTGTTCTTAGGGGTTTGGGTGTTTGATCCAAGAATAACGTGTTTGGATTTTTTTTGGTGTTAGTGAAAGATCAAAGTTGATTTTGGGATATGAACATTTGGTGTTCTTGGAAAAGTAGTGTTTGATCTTGAAAAACAACTTTTTGAGTGGTTTTGGGTTTTTTTTTTTCAGATCTAAGCTTGTGTTTTGGGATGAATAAAGGTTGAATGTTTGAAGGAGTTGGGAGGTTTTGTTTGGTGATTTTCGGCTAGATGAGAGCATTTTGGGGTAGGAAAAAATTTTAAGTGTTGAAAATGAAGCTTCTTATAATTTTTAGCTTTTATAGTGTGTAATTTTTGGGCTAATTGCTTCATTAAAACCCCCATTGTATGTGTGTTTTGCTTTTGAGATGTGGCTTTTCTTTTATTATATTTTAGTTACCAAATGCTTGTAACTCATTCCCCGAATTTTAAGTGAATTCAATTTTAGTCATCAATTTCATTCCAATTGTTTTAATTAATTTATTAAATATGTTTAATTATTAATATTGAATACCAATTATAGAATCTTTAAAAATAGTCACACGTTTAACCATAGAATACAACTTTATATTTTCAATGTTTTAATTTGATCACTAACATTAAAATCAAGCCTTAGACTTTTTAATTAAAGCCTTAGATTTTAAGTTCTTTAACTTTAGTGGTTATCAATTAGAGCCTTAGTTTAGGTTCTTTAATTAGAAATTAATTAAGTTTAGAATTATCATTTTAGGATTCATTTTTAAATAAAATTAATTAGAAACAAATAAATAAATTCATAATTTGATTAAAATAGAATGTCTATTTATTTTTAATATTGAAAGAAATAGTCTTAAAATAACTAGATATTTCTTTTTCAATATTTTCTAATAAATAAATATTCTTGATAACTGTCATTTTGCTATCAAAATAATTATGGCTTCTTAATAAGTAAAAAGTGAGAGTAGTATAGAGAAACAAGGTCGATCCACAAGGACTATGGTGTTTCTGATTTAGTGGACTTTTTTATTTAAAAGAAGATAGAATTTCAGATAAGGAAAAAAATATAAAATAATAAAATAAAATAAAATAATTAATTAAATATAAATTATTTGAAAAGGAAAATAAGGATAAAATAATAAAATAATAAATAAGAATTATAAGATAATGATAAAGTTAATAAGGGAAAATTGTTTAAAAAAATATAATGAGATAAAAAATTAAATAAATAAATAAATAAATTGAGATAAAGAAAACTTATGGTAAGAACAACCTCAGACTTCAGCTTTGCCTCCAATTCCTCGGATCATCGAAATAGATCTTTACTTCAAGATTCACGTCGGCTACTTGTCTACAATAACAATTCCTTTTGACTATGCTTTGTATACCGAATATCCAAGTGCACTCTTAAATTTTGGTTTGTGAGTTGATCTAAGCAACAACAATGTTGTAGATCTTAAAACATTGAAGTTCAAAAAGTTTCTAACTCGGATTATGTTGTTTCAACAATAACTAATCCCGATCTCAGTTTCCTCTTAGTAAACAATTTTGTTAAGTGTGTTCACAGGAAGTCGAATGTGCTTCAATAAGCCGATTTTCCTTCTCACGTTAACCATAAAAACATCCAGACCAACGCTGACTTTTGTTTTTGAAAATCATTTTGATTTGAAAATAGGCCTAGAAAACATAGAGAAAAATCTGAAGCGATTTAAGTGCCTTACAATTCTCACGTTTGGAATTGAGCATTCGCTTTATCCTTTGGCTTAAAAGAAAATTAGCTAAGCATGACCAAAGTCATACTTAGCATATTTAAAAACAAAACTTGAAATAAAAATGAAAATTGTGAAAAACTTGAAAAAATATAAGAGAAAAATTTATAAATCTAGAGATAATAAGAAGAGTAAATTATCAGTTGTTGAGAGATATGTTTTTAGGCTTACCCTAAGAGGGTATTTATAGCCTTCAAAATCCTAAAAAAAGCTAAAGATAATTCCTAAAATAAAGAAATAAATCCTAATTAAAATACTTAAAACCATTTAAACTAAAATAAATAAAACAAAGATAAGATAAAATATATTTAAAATAATATCCTAAATCATAATTAAAACACTTAAACCTATTTAAACTAAAATACCTAAAACAAAGATAAAATATAATATCCTAAAACACGAGTTTAATTCAAATTTGAATTGTAGAAACCTGCTGCTGATCCATTCGTTCTTCTAGAAGTGCTGACTGGACCTTCTAGAAGGTGCTAGTGTTATCGCCTCGTAGATGTTTTATGCCCAAAGTCATGCCCACTAATCCAGCTTTGATTCTGAAAATAAAAAAACTACAAAATTCTGTCCTTTGAGTGTAATTTCCAGAATCTATCGTCCTGCACATAAAATGAATTAAAACGAACAAATAAGCCACAAAAACCAATGATTACGGAGCAATTCAAAAGCAAAATAATAACTAAATAAAGCACTTATCAAATTCTTCATCACTTATTCAATGCTTGTCCTCAAGCATTCATCAATTAATACATCAAAATCATAGGTTGCCATCTCCATGTTCAATTTATTCCTCAAACTTCCAATTGAACTAAATTAATGACATTTTCCGAATTCAAGTTACAATCAAGCAAAGAAACAACTTAGAAAATTTAAAGTAAGTAATATATCTCAATTAATTGTCAATTTCAATGAAACATGACTCAACACCTCACAAAGATTCACACATATTCGTTCAAAGTGTTTGGGGTAAATGAAATCGCTCAAACCGAAACAAACCAAAATATTATCATAGGCTTGGAATCCAATCAAGTCTCCACTACTAAAAGTGAACATAATGAAATAATCAATGGGTCTTGAAACAAGGTGTAACGGGGTTTAGGTTATGGTAGGGAAAATGCCAAAATAAGAGATCAAAATAATTAAGAACAATCTACGAATTAACATGAAGCACAATGAAAAACAAAACAATGAAAAATAATTTATGAAAGGCAATTGAAACGATCGATTTTTCCTTCTTTTTTTTCAAATGAAGGGTCTATTTTTTTCTGTTGTTCGAAACAGTGAACAACTTTTTTTTTCTTTTTTGAAACAGTGAATTAATTTCATTTTTTTCGTGGAACAAGAATGATACAAGATCTCAAGTCTCAACAAGGGTGTGAAAAGATAAGAAAAATAAAAAGAAATACTTTGGGTTTAATTATGAGGTGTAAAACAAAGAAAGGGAAATAGGCTCAAATGTGTTTCACTAGGGAATATGTAAATGGGTAGGCCTTTTGGGAAAAGTGGGTTTATCCTAGGTGCCCCTATAATATTAAAACATTACGTTCAACATGTAGTCTTGATATGCATTGTGATTACAAGTTCTAGAAAATGCTAATTAGTCTGGCACACTCAAGTCAAACATTGAGCAAGAAAGAAAATGTATGCTCGTTAGGCTCAAATCTCACAAGATAAATCTATATGCACTGAGTCAAGTTCATCTCTATCAACAAAAGCATGAAATATCAATACTCAACAAAAAATTTACCAGTTAGACCAATTACCAATCAAGAAAATTAAATTCGATCAAAACATGGTCACAATCCAAAAAGAAACAAGAGTATAAAATGAAGTTCAAGAATAGCAACCAATGATCCCAACATATCAATATCAGAATATCTCAATTTCAAACAATCAAACAAGTCAAGGAAAAATTTTGACATGCTTATCCTTCCCCCCTCTTAATCTGTTTTGTCCTAAAACATATATCAAATTTAAAAACAAAGAGAGGAAAAAGGAATACTCCCGATCTAATGGCGACCACAGCCACGACCACGTCTAGACAAACTGTTGTAGAGTAGAATGTCTGATCGAGAAGCCAAAAGAAGATATATTAAATTTTTTTGCAAAACAAAAATAAGAAAATATAGATCATTCCAAGATTTTATTGTAAAGGAAGTAGACTTCAAGAAAAGAACTCAATCAAGCTTTATCCATTTTTTTCACTGTTCAAACAAAAATTGTATTGTTGTGTTTTTTTTCTCGAACCAAAATTGTACTGTTATTTTTTTACACTGCATTGTTCTATTCGAACTTTTCTGCACAGTTCGAACCAAATCTATTTTTTTCTGCATTGTTTTTTTCTTCACAGCGTTGTTCGAATATGCTATGTATTTTTCTGCAGTGTTTGAACCAAATCAGTTTTTCTGTACAGTTCTGTTCGAACAAGTATATTTTTTTCTGCACTGTTCGAACCAAATCAGTTTTTCTGCAATGTCTGAACAGTGTATTTTGAAATTTTGCTTCATTTTTTTCGAATGATTCTTCCTTTGTTTGCTGCCACACAATCTCTTCACGCCTTGGGGTCGGGTTTTCACAATTTTTTTGCTTTCGGTTCGAACAATTCTTGATTCTATCTTACTTGAAATTCAACTAGGAATAACGGGTACCTGAAAAAAGCAAAGAAAAATAAAAAAATAAAAATAAAATTTAAAAATAAAATTTAAAAAAATTGAACAAACGAAAAATAAAAATAATAATGGGTTGTCTCCCATAAAGCGCCTTTGTTTAACATCATTAGCTCGACGACCTGATTTTTTTCAAACTGTGGGTTCCTCTGAATTGATTTCTTTGATTAGACCGACTGGAGCGTTGTCATAATACAGTTTCAACCTTTGACCATTAACTTTAAATCGAACTCCTAAGTTATCTTCAACTTCAATAGCACCATGAGAAAATACTTGAGTTACTGTAAACGGTCTGGGCCATTTTGATCTGATTTTTCCTGCAAAGAGTTTAAAATTGGAGTTAAATAATAAAACCTTTTGACCGATAAAAAAAGTTTTAAATGAAATTCTACTATCGTGAAATTCTTTTGTTTTTTCTTTAAATATCTAAGCACTGTCATAGGCATTTTTTCGGATTTCTTCAAGTTCTTGAATGTGTAATTTTTGAGCTTCACCAACAACATCCATGTTCATGTTACACTGTTTAACAAACTATTAAGCTCGATGTTATAACTCAACCGGTAAATGGCATGGTTTACTGAAAACAAGTCGGTATAGTGACATCCAAATGGGACCTTTATAAGCAGTTCGATATGCCCAAAGTGCATCATTTAATTTTAAACTTCAATCCTTTCGATCTGGTTCAACATTTTTCAAGAATTATTTTAATTTCTCGATTTGATACTTTTGCATGCCCATTTGTTTATTAATGGTAAGCGATAGCAATTCTGTGAGTTACTCCAAATTTCTTCATTAGTGATTCGATTACTCGGTTGATTAAATGAGTTCCTCTATCACTTATTATAGCCTGTGGCGTGCCAAACCTGGAAAAATAGATTTTTTCAAAAAATTAATTGTAGTTTTAACATAATTATTCTGAGTGACCTTAGCTTCCACCCATTTAGAAACATAATCCACGACTAAATAATATAAGTATTTCAAAATGACGAAATAAAGGACCCATATAATCGATTCTCCAAACATAAAAAAAAAATTCACAAACTTGTACAAAAGTAAGAGGCATTTCATTCCTATGGCTTAAGTTACATGTACGTTGAAGTCTTTCACAAGTTTTACAAAATATATAAGAGTCCCGAAAGATGTTAGGACAAAAGAAACCGCATTCAAGAATTTTATGAGTTGTACATTTTAGCCCAAAATGACCACCACAAGAGTAAGAATGACAAAATTGTAAAATTGAATTTACCTCACTTTCGGTAATACATCGTCGAATTACCTGATCCGAGTAGTGCTTCCATAAATAAGGATCGTCCCAAATATAATATCAGGATTCTTGCTTAATTGGATTGATTTCAGCTCTCGGCAAATCTAATGGTAACTTACTTGTGGCCAAATAATTAACCATATTCGCAAATCATGGAGTTCTTCTTTGCGCCACCATCAGGTTTTCTTCAGGAAATTCTTCTCTAAGTGGTGGGTCAGATGTGGAAATGTGAATTCGACTTAAGTGATCCGCTACAAGATTTTTATATCCCTTTTTGTCTTTGACTTCCAAGTTAAACACCTGTAAAAGTAGGATCCATCGGATAAGCCTTGGTTTTGCTTCTTTTTTGCTCATCAAATACCTTAAAGTTGTATGATAAGAAAAAATAGTAATTTTAGTGCCAAGAAAATAAGACCTAAATTTTTCTAAAGAAAAAAGTATAGCAAAAAGTTCTTTTTCCGTAGTTGAATAATTTTTCTGAGCCGAGTTCAAAGTTTAGGGCGTATAGGCTATGACATGTGGCTATTTCCCTATTTTTTGGCTGAGAACGGTTCCAATGGTAGTATCTGATGCATCACACATAAGTTTAAATGGGTAATTCCAATCTGGTAGTTGAACAATTGGAGCTGAAATAAGCTTTTCCTTTAATGAATCGAAAGACTCCTTGCATTTTGAATTAAAGTTAAAGTCTTGATCCTTTTGAAGAAAATTGCATAAAGGTTGTGCTATATTTGAAAAGTATTTAATAAACCTTCGGTAAAATTCTACATGGTCAAGAAAAGAACGAATTTCCCTCACAGTTGTGGGGTAAAGAAGTGAGCGTATAATATTTTTTTAGCTTTATCAATTGAAATCCCTTTTGAGAAAACAATATGACCTAAAATTAACCCTTTATCAACTATAAAATGACATTTTTCATAGTTTAAAACAAAAGGTTTTACTTTAAGCATATTTTAAGCACATTAGTTAAATTATCAAGACATTCACTAAAAGAATTACCATAAATCGTGAAGTCATCCATAAAGACTTTGATGCCCTTCTTCACATAGTCGGAAAATATATTTAACATGCATATTTGGAAGGTGGGAGACACATTACAAAGACCAAAGGGCATTCAACTATATACAAATGTACCAAAGGGGCAAGTAAAAGTCATTTTTTCTTGATCTTTGGGCACTACTGGGATTTGGAAAAACCTTAAAACCATCAAGGCAACAGTAATGAGCTTTCCCAGCTAATCTTTCAATCATTTGGTCCATAAAGGGAAGAGGAAAATTATCTTTTCGAGTAAGAGAATTCAACTTTCTGTAATCAATACAAACTCGCCATCTATTTTGAACTCTTGTTGGCACTGAGTCCCCTTCTTGATTTTCAACCACTGTGACTCCCATTTTCTTGGGAACCACATGAATCGGACTTACCCAATTACTATCCGATATCGGATATATTATGTCAGCATCAAGGAGTTTCTGAATTTCCTTATTTACTATTTCCATCATCGGTGGATTTAATCGGCGTTGTCCTTCTCGTGATGGCTTTGCTCCATCTTCAACTTTGATCTTCTGCATGCAAGTCGAGGGAATTAATCCTTTAATGTCGGCAATGGTCCATCCTATGGCTTCTTTTTTAGAACACAACACCATTATCAAAGCTTCCTCTTCTCCTTTAGATAATTTACTTGAGATGATCACCGGTAAGGTTCTATTTTTTCCTAAAAATGAATATTTCAAATGTTCTGGTAACTGCTTTAATTCTACATCAGGTTCTTATAAAACCGAAGATAAAATTTTAGTTTTAGAGGAAGGTAAAGATAAATCAGAATTGATTGAATGAATATTTTAAAACTCCATTTCTTTCTCTTTGTGGCAAAGTTCACGATCCTTGAAGAGATTATAAGAAAAATTAGATTCAATATATTCATCAATTAAAGGATCTATAATATCAACATAATTAATCCTTTCAACACGATCCAAGTATTTCATTTCTTTGTAAACATCAAATTCAACGATCTCATCATCAAATTCCATTGTTAGTATACCACTTCTAACATCGATCTTTGTATGTGCGGCGCTTAGGAAGGGTCGGCCTAAGAGTACTTCGAAATAAGAATCCTACCTATCATGTTCCATGTCAATGACATAGAAATCTGAAGGAAAAAATAATACATCGACCTTTACTAAGATATTTTCCATACTCCCACTGGATAGATCACATATCGATCAACCTACTGTATGATTATTCATGTTTTCTTTAAAGGCTCATTAGCAATCATTTTATAAATATAAATTGGCATAGCATTGATTGAAGTGCCTAAGTCACACATTTCACGTTTAATTTTAAAATTACTTATTTTACAAGGTATAGCGAACATACCTTGATCCTTCATCTTTGGTGGGAGCTTTCGTTGAAAAATTGCGGAAACATGTTCTCCCAAATTTACCTTTTTGTTCCCCATTAATTTTCTCTTTGTAGTGCAAAGTTCTTTAAAAAATCGAGCATACCTCGGTACTTGTCGAATTACTTCAAAAAGAGGTATGTTAACTTGAACTTTTTGGAACACCTTTAAGATCTCCCTTTCTTCACCTTTTTTATCATGATTTATCAACGTTGATGGGAAGGGTGGTGGCACTATTTCATGAGGAGAATGAGAAGGATGTGTGTCAAATGTACCTTGTATTTCTAGATGTGGCATTTCTTCTTGTTCTTCCTGATTTGTGGCTTTTTCTGCTGGAACTTCAGGTGAGATGATTGTTCCACTTCAGAGTGTGATGAAACTAACATTCTCTCTCAGATTTAATTTCGTTTGAGAAGGTAGTCTTCCATATGATTCCAATTTCTCCACAGTTTGAGCTAGTCAGTTCACTTGGTTATCTAATTCTCTAAGATATGTCTCGTTTCGACTTTGGAATTTTTCCTGGGATGCACCTAGCTTTTCCTGGGACGTAACCAGCTTTTCTTATGAAATTTCTAACTTTCCTATGATTTCCTTCAATGATGGATTTTAAGTTTGCTGTTGATGAGGAGGTATTGGTTGATAAATTGGCCTTTGATTCGCCGCATAGCTAAAATTTGGGTGATCTCGCTATCTCGGATTATAAGTATTGTTATACGGGTTGTATGGTCTTTGTAGAGGACCTGGAAAGTTTCCTATGGCATTGATTTCTACATTGCATCTTTCTTGTATCATCGGGAAATAGTCCGTCGGATGGTCTAACTTCGTGCATATCCCACATGCTCTTGTTACCCCATATTTTCCTGCAACAAGTGAATTAACTATTTCAGTTAATTTATCTAATTTATTTTCAAGGGAAAAGATATTTATCTTGTGAACCCATCGGTTGGGTTCACTTGAAAACTATTAAGAGTTGGTTGTCATGGTTTAAATCAATTTTCTTCTTGTTGTTGGGGTCATGTTGACTAATACTCCTCTGCTGGCGACATCTACCATTTTCATTTCCATTGGTAAAAGACCTTCATAAAAAGTATTAAAGTAACATTTTCCCACTTAATCCGTGTTGTGGAAAATGTGCGCAAAGCTTTTTAAATAGTTCACAATTGTCATAAAGACTTTATTCGCTCTTTTACTGAATAAAAAGAATGCTCCTTCGTAAGTCGCTTGCTTTAGTCGCTGGGAAGAACCTGTCAAGAAAAATTCGACTCATGTCAGCCAATGAATTAATTGAATTTGGAGGTAAATAAAATAACCAATCTTTAGCCAAGTCGGCTAAAGAGAAAGGGAAAACTCTCAATTTAATTTGACCTTCGATAGCTCCTTATGGTTTCATGCTAGTGCAAACCACGTGGAACTCCAACAAGTGTTTGTGCGGATTTTTAGTGGGAAGTCGTGAAAAGTATGAAGAAGATGAGTAAGTCCCATCTTTAATTGGAATGGAGTCTCGCCCATACGAAAAGTAATGCATAATGGCGTCTGAGTGACATAAGTTGTGGCTAGCTCTTTGATCGTTTATTCTTCTTCTGCCATCAGAATTTGATCTTCGTTATATGTGTCTTCTTCGGAGTTTGTTTACCGATTTGATTTAATTTCTGAACTATGCTCGTCTTGTCTTTTTTTTTTCCTCGAAGCGTTTGTGCGTGGATTCTTCTTGCTCGTGCTTCGATCTCCGGGTCAAGGTCTACTAATTATCCTGGGTTTCTTCTTGGTATAAATCAAAAACAAAGAAAATAAATCAGTACTTTTCTTGAATCCCAACAAGGACGCCAATTTGATAACTGTCGTTTTGCTATCAAAATTATTTCGGCTTCTTAATAAGTAAAAAGTGAGAGTAGTATAGAGAAGTAGGGTTGATCCATAGGGACTCTGGTGTTTCTAATTTAGTAGACTTTTTGATTTAGAAGAATATAGAATTTCAGATAAGGATAAAAAGATAAAATAATAAAATAAAATAAATAATTAAATATAAATTATTTTAAAAGGAATATAAGGATAAAATAATAAAATAATAAATAATAATTATAAGATAATGACAAAGATAAGAAGGGGAATTGTTTAAAGAAATATAATGAGATAAAAATTAAATAAACAAATAAAAATAATATATAAATTGAGATAAAGAAGACTTATGGTAAAAACAACCTCAGACTTCAACTTTGCCTCAAATTCATCGGATCATTGAAATAGATCTTTACTTCAAGATTCACGTCGGTTACTTGTCTACAAGGACAATTCCTTGTGACTATGCTTTGTATACCGAATATTCAAGTGCACTCTTAAATTTCGTTTTGTGAGTTAATCTAAGCAAAAACAATGTTGTAGATCTTAAAACGTTGAAGTTCGAAAAGATGTTATGGTGTTTCAATAATAACTAATTCTTATCTTAGTTTCCTCTTAGCAAACAATTTTGCTAAGCGTGTTCACATGAAGTCGAATGTGTTTCAATAAGTCGTTCCTCCTTCCCACGTTAACCATAACAACATCCAGACCAACGTCGGCTTTTGGTTTTGAAAATCGTTTTGATTTGAAAATAAGTCCAAAAAACAAAGAGAAAAATCCGAAGCGATTTAAGTGTCTTACAATTCACACGTTTGGAATTGAGCATTCGCTTTAGCCTTCGGCTTAAAAGAAAATTAGCTAAGCATGACCAAAGTCATACTTAGCATATTTAAAAACAAAATTTGAAATAAAAATGAAAATTGCGAAAAACTTGAAAGAAAATAGAAGAGAAAATTTTATAAGCTAGAGAAAAGAAGAAGAGTAAATTCTCAGTTGTTGAGAGATATGTTTTTAGGCTTACCCTGAGAGTGTATTTATAGCCTTCAAAATCCTAAAAACAAGCTAAAGATAATTATTAAATTAAAGACATAAATCATAATTAAAATACTTAAAACTATTTAAACTAAAATACCTAAAACAAAGATAAGATAAAATATATTTAAAATAATATCTTAAATCCTAATTAAAATACTTAAAACTATTTAAACTAAAATATTTAAAACAAAGATAAAATATAATATTTAAAATAATATCCTAAAACATGAGTTTAATTCAAATCTGAATTGCAGAAACGTGCGGCTGATCCATTTGTTCTTCTAGAAGCGCTGACTGAACCTTCAAGAATGTGCTGATGTCATCATCTCGTCAGATATTTCATGCCCAGTAATCCAGCTTTGATTCCGAAAGTAAAAAAAATGCAAAATTTTTTCATTTTAGTTCAATTTCCAGAATCTAGCATCCTGCACAGAAAATGAATCAAAACGAACAAATAAACCACAAAAACAATGATTATGGAGCAATTCAAAAGCAAAATAATAACTAAATAAAGCACTTATCAATTCTACTAGTGGTCACTTTGAAAATTAAATAGTCTCGTTAATTAAAACAAAAAAAATAGATGTTTGTTTCTACGTTTAAATTGTTAAGGACAAGCTGTTTGATTAACGTCAAAGGCTTGGCATTCGTTCTTTAAATTAAGGAACATCATTATTCTTTTAAATAATAATTTGACTAGTTTGTCATCTTTAATTTTCTTTTAGAGTTCTATTATTTTTAAGGATGACAATATTTTATTATTTCGATTAAAAATAAGAAATAATCGTCTTAATTTCTATTAGGGGTTTAGTTTCTTCTTTAATTGGAAATAGACAAATATTGTTCTTCTCTCTAAAATTCTTTAATTAGCTTAAATATTCTTATTTGAGAAAATAAAATGATCATTAATTAAATAAATATTCGAATTTCTTAATTTTTAATATAGGGACAAATTCATAATTAAAGTATCAATATTTGGGCGTTATGGAAGTGTTAATCTTTCCCCAAGCGTATTCGACTCTCGAACCCATAATCTCTAAAACACATACCAAATCATGTCTTTTTAAATTTTCATTTAAAAGGGTGTTTCTTGGGTTTTTCGACCTGTATAATCCTAAAGGTCGATGACGACTATAAACGTTTCAAATCTTTTCTAAAAATCAGATTCTTAATTTTTAAATTTATTCCATAATTATGCCTTCTTAAATAGTCATCATAACATAATTAATTTTAGAATTCTTTTTTACTAAAATCCAACAATTTTAACAACATAGTCTGCAACACAAAATCTCAAAAGTAAAATAAACATGTTATCATATTTTTAGAATTTCTCAACTTCAAAAAAACATGGCATAAATTTTGATAAACATGCAAAGTTTTAAAATTGGCAAGATAGATTTTAATCATTCTCTGATACCAAATGTAAGTATACATCTAGCGTAATCACAGTGAAAAATATTGTTTATAAATACCTTCAACCATTGCCTACACCATATGTTAAAATCTAGGATATGATTACACCTAGGGCTGTAAATGAGACGAGACAGATCGTGAGCTATTCGAGATCGACTCGATCAAGGCTCGATAAATACTCGGATCGAATGGACTCGACTCGAGCTCGAGCTCGACTCGAGTTCTTAACGAGCTGAAGCGAGCTACTCGATATTCGACTCGAAAAGCTCGTGAGCAGCTCGAAAATATAATATATTAAGATTTTATTTGAAAAAATAAATTAATAATAATATTAATATTTATATATTGATTTTTTTTTAAAAATACAGTAAGATTTCATGTATTTAAGGTTCGTGTTCGAGCTTGAGTTTGAAGCTTCAATCGAGTTAAGTTTAAGAATTTTTTTTCATTTCGAGCCTTTTCGAGCTGCTCACGAGCTTCAGTTCAGGATTTCGAGTTCGAGTCGAGCTTGAAAATTTTAAGCTTGCGAGTTTTCGAGTCGAGTCGAGCTCCATTTTAGAGTTTTCGAGTCGAGTCGAGCTCAACAATACTCGAACTCGACTCGGCTCGTTTACACCCCTAATTACACCATCGTAAAAAATCATCAAATCACCTTTGACCATCATGAACCACCATCGACCACTCTAAATTTGGATGCACAAAACTCGAACTGCCAAGGGTCTTCTAAGTACTCAAAAACTCACTTAGATGGAGTAAATTTCCAAATCCTCTCAAATGAAATGCTTTGGAATAAATGATTGTGATATTTAGAGACCTTGATTAGATAAGTGTATATAGGTGTGGCTCCCCATCAAAACTACCCATAATAACTCACTTTATGCACGTCCGTGCATAACTCCAAATGGAGTGGGAACGTGAGTGTTGGGCATGAACCAACCTTAACTGTTTACGACAGTTTTAATTAAATACTTACATTCCGATCACCGTAAGAGATCCAGTTACACCTCAATTTATGAATCTCTTACGGGGAGATTAGCCAGCGCTAAGGATGCCCATGAAAACCTCAATCCGTTATCGCGTTATCGAACACAAAGTTGGAACATGCATGTTGATTTCTTCCCTCCTTTCATCCGTATTAAGAAGAACATTAAAATCACCTCCAAGACACCACAGGTGATCATCTCCTGGATTGAGGCGCTCCAACTATATCTAAAGATGCTTCTAAAGAGAAATATTTGGACTAACATTAACTATGGTAAAGAAACCCGGTCTCAACAAATCATCGGAAAAAACTTTCGCATGAATAAATTGGTTTGACATATGAAGAATATCCTCCTAAAGATCATTCCTCTAAAGGAGACAATTTCCCCCACTGAGACCAGGTGCTTCAACCCGGAAAGAATTTGGAAATTTTAGATGATGCAAGTAGTGTTGGCTATGATTCCACTTACCATAGTCTCCAACAAAGCAACTAACGATTAGTTATTCTCCCCTACAAATTTCTTGCTTGAAAAATTGATGATAAGATGGGCTAGCGACACCCTAGCTATTCCATATCATACAACTAAACATGATAATAAAGCAAATAAAGAGAAAGTCACTCACGTGACTATGTTCATGGCTCCACCACGGCTACTTCCCCATTCGCAACCTCTAGACCCACATCCTCTTCCATAGTGATGGAGCTTTCTTGTTCTTGCTTCCTTTTAACCAAATCGCCAATCATATCCGAGGCAGATTGCACCCATTCATTTAGAGAAGGCTTACTAAAGGTTTATAATTGAGTTGTTTAACTTTTAAGCCCTTAAAAGAAGCTTTTTTGCCCCTTTGGAAGCAAGGAGCTTCTCCAGATCACCCCGTCTTCGCTGAAAAGAACGTTTCCTTGACTTTCTTCAATAATAGTAATTGCCAAATGTTTCCCATCCCGCATCTTCGGTGTTTGTATTTGCACATGAGTTTCCTGCTCTTCAAGCATTAGTTCCACTTGAACTCAACCAAGTGCCCATTGATTTTCGTAGGTACAAATTTGTCTTTGAGTGTTAGCACTTGTGACACCATTTGAGCTTTCCTAGGCGATTTGGAACCACTAGCAATATTAAGTCTATGGTCTTTAGGCATGACATTTTTGTTCCCAGTTTTCGAATCCACAAGGATTCCTTTATTACGAACCCGAGAATTCTCCTTCCTAGCCACTCCAGTTTGGTCTCCAACTCCCGACTTAGCCATGGGGTCTTCCACTGATTCTATGTTTGGATTGATATTTTCAACATCTACATCATTTGCAAAAGATTCAAGGATCTCATACCTCGATTAGGTGTCCAGCCCGTTCGATGCAACCTCAGCTTTCTCCCCACCTCATGCTTTTCATGGTCTTCATTTTCGGTTAACCGCCACCATCCAATGACGAAAGAGATCATTGCTCTCAACCGAAAGGCTAGGGACTTGTTGAAGAGGAATATGAACATCCTCTGCCTGATCATTTGGTTCTTTTGGCTGCATACTGCATGAATGATTGGAATAATCCTATACTCCACAACCAAAACAATATTTTGTAACCCTTCTTGCTCCAACTATTGCACAAACTCGTCAATACCCAAACAAGGAAGGAGGGGTTTATAGAGGTCCACAACAACCGCTAACCTAGCAAACTTCCCTCGTTCTCCAGCTTTGGTATTGTACTAAACTTTTATCACCTTGCCAATTTCTAAAGCAATTAATCTGAATAGAGATTTTGTATAGTATCAATATGGTATACCCAACAGCCTGATCGACACAATTGTTTGAGAATGGTAATTGGTCGAAGTGTTGAAATAACGGTTCCAAGGTTGAATAGTGAGATAACATTCGAATACAACCCAAGGACCTTTGCTTAAAGTTTTTGTCTAATCACATTCCAATTCCATCTTCACAAGATGGTACTTATTTTCAAGATCAATCAGTTGGAATAGACCATGAGTTTGCCAAAGAGAATTAATTTTAGTCCAAAGAGAATGATAACCAATAGACTTACCTAGCATCTTGATTATGATCATCCTCCACATATTATAATCGATCAACTCATGAACGCAGTCTGAAAACTTGATAATGGGGCAAGGACCACTTTTATCTACGATAACATCACCCTCCTAAATAGTAACATCATCATCACCAAAACTTATTTTCGGAGACATATCATTCCTTGAACTACCAGATAACGTGTCAACATAAGATTTCCTTGCAAAGAGGCAAAGTTCTCTCCCTTGGTACAGGTTGCATCACGTCTCCCATTGTAGTATCGCCATCCAAGGGACCAATTGGATCAACATTATCCATGTCGCTTTTAGGTACCAGGAAATAAAAACCCCTCCATCTTGTTGTATCATAAACTTGATCCATTATGGGAGCCTAAACCCAAACCCAAACCCAAACTAAATTGATGTCATTGCTTACATCATTTAAGTAAAGATGTCATTGCTTACATCATTTAAGTAATAATGTTATTGCTTACATCAATTTAGTTAGGTGAGAGTTAGGTATTTGTTGAATTTGTAATGGTTTAAATTAGTTTATTTGTGTGGTGTAGGATTATTCTTGAGTAGTATAAATACCCCTCCCCATTTTAGTTTTAAGCATCAAGAAAAATTAAGAGTTCTAAGTGAGTGAAGAAGCAAAGTCTTATAAGAGTGAGTTGTAGTTCTTGTTTTTGAGTGAGAGTGCTCTTGTAATATTTGTTTGAGTTTCAATAAAAGTTGTTTGTGTGAGTATTTTATTTCCAACAAAGTGGTATCAGAGCGAGTTGGAAAGATCGAAGATCTCGAAGAGAGGAATCAGACGCCGCTAGAATTTTCTCAATCTGAGTTCTGACGCACCACCACGCACCGCCGGAAGACTGTTTCCAGAAAATCGAGTTGACTAACCGAGTTGAGCCGAGTCAGCCGAGTTGGAGCCCTTGACCGAGTTGTTTAAGTCCCTCCCAAAGTTTTTCGACGTTCCGGATTCATCTGTGCAATCGGATTTTACAAAATCTCATTATATTGAGAGATATGGCAAATGGTATGGCACCATTCCAAGTTCCGACACTCAACAACAACAATTACGACAATTGGAGTATCAAAATGAAGGCACTTCTTAGATCACAAGATGCGTGGGATATCATAGAGAAAGGCTATAACGAGATTGTGGATGATGTTGTTTTTGCTACTCTTACACCAGATCAAAAGGCAACTTTGAAGGATTCAAGAAAGAGAGACAAGAATGCTCTCTACCTCATCTATCAAGCATTAGATGATGATGGTTTTGAAAAGATTTCAAGTGCAAGCTCTACCAAGGAAGCATGAGAGAAGCTGCAAACCTCTTACAAAGGATCCGAGCAAGTGAAGAAGGTTCGTCTCCAAACATTAAGAGGTGAATTCAAATCCTTACACATGAAAGCATCTGAGTCTATTTAAGATTATTTCTCAAGAGTAGTAGCTGTTTCTAATCAATTAAAAAGAAATGGTGAAAAGTTAGAAGATGTGAGGATAATAGAGAAGATACTCCGTTCGTTGGATCCCAAATTTGAGCACATCGTCGTGACGATTGAAGAAACTAAAGACTTAAAAGAAATGAGGATCGAGCAGCTCCAAGGATCATTGCAAGCATACGAAGAAAAGCATAAGAAGAAGTATGAGTTTACTGAGCAACTCCTCAAGCTGCAACTCAAGGATATGCATGAGAGCTAACGCAATGATAGAAACCAACGTGGCCAAGGCAGAGGTAGAGGTCATGGACGAGGTGGAAGTCGAGGTCGTGGACGAGGCTGGAATTACAACAACAAAAATTCAAACAACAACTATGAGAAAGGAGAAATCTCAACACGAGGCTGTGGAAGAATCAATATGAACTCAAAGTATGACAAATCTCAAATTCGATGTTATAATTGTCAAAAATTTGTGCATTATGCTTCAGAATGTAGAGCTCCCAACAACAAAATTGAGGAGAAGACCAATTACGCGGAGGAAAAGACAGATGGAAAAGAAACTCTTCTTCTAGCACGAAAGGAAACTGATGGTGGCCAAGCAAATTCCTGGTATCTTGACAGTGGTGCAAGCAATCACATGTGTGGAAGGAAAGACATGTTCGTGGATTTAGACGAGTCAGTAAGCGAAAATGTTTCGTTTGGAGATGATTCCACAATAACAGTGAAAGGGAGAGGTAATATTCTTATCCGTTTGAAAGATGGGAGACATCAGTTTATTTCAAATGTCTACTATGTGCCCAATATGAAAAGTAACATCTTAAGTTTAGGGCAACTGGTAGAGAAAGGTTATGATATTCATATGAATAATTATAATCTTTCTATAAAAGATGATAAGAATAACTTCATTGCTAAAGTACCGATGTCAAAGAATAGAATGTTCTTGATCAACATACAAAATAATGTTGCAAAGTGCCTGAAAGCTTGCTACAAAGATGCATCATGGCTTTGGCATCTTCGATTTGGGCATCTCAATTTTGGAGGTCTAGAGCTGTTATCTAAGAAGGAGATGGTGAAGGGACTACCTCGCATCAACCATCCTGACCAGCTTTGTGAAGGGTGTCTAGTCGGGAAACAATTCAGGAAAATCTTTCCAAAGGAGTCAGAGACAAGAGCCAAGAAGCCACTTGAGCTCATCCATACCGATGTGTGTGGACCGATCAAGCCAAGCTCTCTCGGTAACAGTAACTATTTTCTTCTCTTCATTGATGATTTTTCAAGAAAAACCTGGGTATATTTCTTGAAACAGAAGTCAGAAGTTTTTGAAGTCTTCAAGAAGTTCAAAGCAGCAGTGGAGAGAGAAAGCGGTAGAAAGATCAAAGCCATGAGATCCGATCGAGGTAGAGAATTTACTTCCAGGGAGTTTCAAGAGTTCTGTGAAGCAAATGGAATTCGTTGACCAATGACAGTTCCTAGATCCCCCCAGCAAAATGGTGTGGCAGAAAGAAAGAACAGAACAATCCTCGACATGGTACGAAGCATGCTCAAAAGCAAGAAACTACCCAAGGAATTTTGGGCAGAAGCAGTAGCGTGTGCAGTCTACTTGACAAACCGATCTCCAACAAGAAGTGTGTGGGGAAAGACACCGCAAGAAGCATGGAGTGAAAGAAATCCTGGCATTTCCCACTTGAGAACCTTTGGAAGTATAGCCCATGTTCACGTACCAGATGAGAGAAGAACGAAGCTTGATGATAAAAGCGAGAGTTTTATCTTCATCGGCTATGATGCTAATTCGAAGGGCTACAAGTTGTACAATCCAAACAATAAGAAGTTTGTGATTAGTCGAGATGTGGTCTTCAACGAAGAAGGAGAATGGGATTTTAACTCTCGTACAGATGACTTCAATTTCTTTCCCCAGTTTGAAGAAGATGAGCAGACAATGAGGGAACAACTAGATGAATCTCAACAAGAACTTGCAACTCCACCCACTTCACCAACATCAACCACTCAAGGAGACTCATCACCTTCGTCATCGTCAAGTGGGAGTCAAAGTGAAAGAGTTGTGCAACGCACAAGAAGCCTTAGAGATCTCTATGAGGTAACTGAACGACAAGATAATCTTACATTATTTTGTCTGTTTGCAGATTTTGAACCAGTGAGCTTTCAAGAAGCGGTACAAGAAAAGAAATGGAGAGATGCGATGGAAGAAGAAATCAAGGCCATTGAGAAGAATGACACATGGGAACTTACCTCACTTCCCAAGGGACATAAGGCGATAGGTGTCAAATGGGTGTACAAAACAAAACAAAATGCCAAAGGAGAGATTGAAAGGCACAATGCGAGACTAGTTGCAAAAGGCTATAGTCAAAATACTGGAATTGACTATGATAAGGTATTTGCTCCTGTTGCTCGATTGGAGACTATCAGACTAATCATTTCTTTGGCAACTCAAAACAAGTGGAAGATACAACAGATGGATGTAAAGTCCGCCTTCCTAAATGGAGTTCTTGAAGAGGAAGTTTACATTCAGCAACCATCAGGCTATGAAGTCAAAAGACATGAAGACAAGATGTTGAAGTTGAAGAAGGCTCTTTATGGGCTAAAACAAGCATCAAGGGCATGGAATAACCGAATCGACAAGTACTTCCAAGAGAATGGCTTCAACAAATGTCCGTACAAGCATGCTCTATATATCAAGATCAAAGATGAAGATATTTTGATCGTGTGTCTCTATGTGGACGATTTGATCTTCACTGGAAGCAACCCAAGCATGTTTAATGAATTCAAGGATGTGATGATGATAGAATTCGAGATGACAGACATGGGGCTCATGGCGTACTACCTTGGCATTGAAGTTAACCAACAAAATGATGGAATTTTCATTTCACAGGAAAGCTATGCAAAGGAGATACTGAAGAAGTTCAAGATGGAGAACTGTAAGCCAATAAGCACACCGGCAGAATACGGGATCAAGATGACCAAACATGAAGAAGGCGAAAGTGTAGATCCAACATTCTTCAAAAGTTTGGTAGGAAGTCTACGCTATCTAACTTGCACGAGACCCGATATTCTTCACGCAGTTGGATTGGTTAGTCGCTACATGGAATCTCCAACAACCATCCATTTTAAAGCCGCAAAGAGAATTCTTCGCTATCTGAAAGGTACAATTGACTTTGGCTTGTTATATTCAGTTTCTAATTATTACAAGTTTGTTGGATATAGCAACGGTGATTGGGGTGGAGACATAGATAATCGAAGGAGCACTACTGTATTCGTATTTTTCATGGGAGATATTGCGTTCACATGGATGTCAAAGAAACAACCGATTGCCACATTGTCCACTTGTGAAGCGGAATATATTGATGCTACCTCATGTGTTTTTCATGCAATTTGGCTTAGAAATCTATTGAATGAGATAGGTTTGATACAAGAAGAGCCTACCAAGGTTTGTGTCAACAACAAATCAACCATTGCTTTATCAAAGAATCCAGTATTCCATGATCGAATCAAGCACATCGACATTCGCTACCACTATATAAGGGAGTGTGTTGTAAGAAACGATGTGGAAGTTGAATACGTGAAGTCACAAGATCAAGTTGCCGATATTTTTACCAAGCCACTGAAAAGTGAAGACTTCATAAGATTAAGGAACCTACTAGGGGTCACGTGATCAAGTTTAAGGGGGGGTGTTGGATCATAAACTTGATCCATTATGGGAGTCTAAACCCAAACCCAAACTAAATTGATGTCATTGCTTACATCATTTAAGTAAAGATGTCATTGCTTATATCATTTAAGTAATGATGTCATTGCTTACATCAATTTAGTTAGGTGAGAGTTAGGTATTTGTTGAATTTGTAATGGTTTAAATTAGTTTATTTGTGTGGTGTAGGATTATTCTTGAGTAGTATAAATACCCCTCCCCATTTTAGTTTTAAGCATCAAGAAAAATTAAGAGCTTCTAAGTGAGTGAATAAGCAAAGTCTTATAAGAGTTAGTTGTAGTTCTTGTTTTTGAGTGAGAGTGCTCTTGTAATATTTATTTGATTTCAATAAAAGTTGTTTGTGTGAGTGTTTTATTTCCAACACATCCTCCCTATTCTTACTTTTCTTTGACAAACGTAAGTCTCGTAAGTCTTCCACTACTACCGGAGACGACAAATGTTCTTGGAACGGTAAAGGCGATAGTCCAACCCTCGTCAGGGCCAAATTCGAGGATTCACTCATACACAAAATCCTAGATGGAATTCTTGATTTTGCGGATAAAGTCAAAGTTTTTGGAAATTTGAAGTTTTTTTAATTTATTAAAAAAAGCATGAATATTTCATGTTATTGTTGAAAAATATAAAGCTCGAAGACTCAAGACCTTAAGTACATGATATATTTCATGTTATTGTTGAAAAATATAAAACAATCTACTATACAATTATAATAATAAAGTAAAATACAAGTAGCTAAAATAATGCTACGGTTTATCATTATGCATTTATCCTTTTCTTAGAAATGACTATTCAGCTCATTTGGTAGAGCACAAGGTTCTTAACCTTGAGGTCGTGGGATCGAGTCCCATGGAGGGCATTTCATAATTTGGAGGTCTCCTACGGAAGCTGCTCTCAACCTAATGTTGGGGGTAACCTACTATCTTACCTCCCCTTACCCCATTACATATGGGAACAAGGGACAACCATTTATCATTTTCTTAATAAAATTGAAGAAAATAGGGTGAAAAAAGAAATCAGAATGGGATTATTGTTATTTTCATCTTAAGAGAATACTATGAAATTAAAATGTGTATTTGGAAATAAATCAACAGCCCTCGAAATCTCTAACTGAGAAAGAAGAAGACGTATTATCGGGCATGTTTCCAGCATGGCGTAGCCCTAAAGTGAGTGATACATCACCGGCCGTGGTCCCGTAATCCGCTACAACGACACCACCACCACCACGACACGTTTCTTCTGCACCGTCGTCATGGGTGGCGGTGGCGGTGGCGAAAGGCTGGGAAATGAGTGGCACCGCCTCGGAAGCATCATAGGTGGTGGGGTTGGATTGTTTTGCTTGGTTTTCAGATAAGCAATGGGCAGTATTGATTGCAATGAATGAAGTGTCGTTTTCAGTGGCATTGATTTGGGATCTTTTGCCTGCTGGTGTTGTTGTTGTAGTAGTTGGCGCTGCTGTTGTCGAAGGCGTTGATGTTTGTGCATTGTGGTTTGGGTTCCTTTCTCTCTCTGTATTATTGTTATTGCCATTATTATCATCTTCTCCTTTTGTTTCTTGCTGGTACATCTCTTCCACCATGGGTTTCCACAACCGAACCCTGGCATTTATGAACCAATTTGAAACCTGCAATCAAACTTATAATCTTTTCATTACATTACCATGACAAAAAAATGTGTTCATGATTGATACCTAAGTATCTAATCATCCCCCTAATCAATCTTAAAGAAACAAAATCATTTTGATCAATGATGTCCAATTTTCAACCAGAAGCAATCACTATATCCGATACCCACAATCAGTTATTATTACTAGTATTTAAGTTAGGATACCATATGTGGGAGAAGCTGCATTTAAGAGCTCTGAATCACTGTCTTCTTCTTCTTCTTCTTACTGAGTTACAAATTATGAAAGACATGGTACTAGAATTAGGTGTTTGTCTTTTCCTATCTGTCATACTTTGCACCCCACACGTTTATCCATTTTGGCTTTCATGCATGCAGATTAAAAAGAGAGGGAGAAAATATAAACTCTGCTCCTGCAAACTAAATAATTATACTTGAATAACACTCTTCCCGGATCCCGGAAAAGGACTAGTACTAATTATAGGATATTGCTCTATATTGCACATGAAATTAAAATATAAAGTATGGTGGAGTAAAAAAAATGTTTAATACTGTTACTTTGAAGTACAGAAAAGTTAATCTTTAGTGTATTTATGGGGGCTTTATCGTGTGGTTGGAGCCTGGAGGATGCCATCCTCAGTATTTGATATGAGAGAAAAAGGGACAGAGAGAGGATTAAAGCTGCAAACTTTGATGTCTCATCTCTTTGTGTACTTTGTCTCTGCCCTTAAATATAATCTGCTAATTTTCGGTATGTGTCTTTTATTCAGAAATAAGAATCTATGTCCTGGGCTAAAAAAGTCATAAAGAAAAAGAAATGATCTTTATCTCAAAACAGTGAAAGAATAATATGTAAAGAGAAATCTATATGTCAAAGTTACCCATTTCTCATCTTCTTATAAGCGCCAATAATCATGTCAAAATTTATATATCTTGAACTGAATTTAGTGTTTTAGAAGTGAAAGAGAGGTTAAGATGTTACCTGATTTCTCGATAAACCAGTCTGTCGAGCCAACAAATGCTTATCTGCATCGCTTGGGTACCTGAGATAGAGACCAGAAATGACATCAGAGTCGTAGTCTAGCCCTAAACCCTCTCCCATCCCATCTTTACGTATTGTACACTACATGGGATTGAATCTTTCGGGCTTGAGAATCTACAATAAATATCAGCACTAGTTTGGCAGAGAGCAATGAAGGGTACAACTTTCTTTCACAATCTCTCACTATATTTATGTGCATATCACTTATTTTAACCCAAAAAAACACAAAAGAAAAAGAATATTTTGTTTATTTGTTTGGGTACTTTTATGAGACACTGTTCATGAGAGAGAGAAAGTGTGAAGAAGGCTGTCGCCTGTTAAATGAAGATCTATTAACATCTTTTTTGCTGACAAAACATCCAAGGACACTGCATTGTTGTTTTTTCTACTAAGGATGAGGGTTAAATATGACATGCGACGGTTTTAATATACGATTAAAATAAATATTATTAATTTTATTATTATTTAAATAATAAAATTAAAAAAAATTTATTAAAAATATTATTATTTTTATCAATTTTATTATTATTTTTTATCAATTTTATTATTATTAGATAATTTATCAAAAATATTAAAAAAATTGATATTTTATGTAAAAAAAAATTTTTTAAAATACTTTTTTATCGATTTTATTATTTAAATAATAATAAAATTAGTAATATATTTTTTAATTGTTTATTAAAGTTACCTCACCGTTGGAAAAAGAAAGAAAAAGTTGGATTCTTTATCACTCTCCCCTATCAGTTATCTACCTTCATTAAGAAGATGCAGATAAAGAAGCGAGAGATAATAACATAGATAGGTAAAAGGTAACGTACGGGTGAAGAAAATGTTCGTAAAGCCAGGCTCTTAAAATGTTGACGGAACGTTCAGGCAGTCCCCTTTGGGGTCTCCAAGCTTCCTGTTCCATCATACCCATTTGATGGAACGCTCTTTGCTGTCTTAAGCTTTGCTCCAACATCCTCAGCCTCGGTGTCTCTCCTTTGGTTATGCCTGAGCTTCCTGCTCCATCTTTCTCCCCAAGCATCTCGCAACTGTGTCTCAATTGTGCTGATATTGCATCTTTCAAACACCTAAAGTGTCTTGACATTGCCTTCTGAGCAAGGGCAGTGTAAGGCACTGCTGCCCCAAAACCCATCACCAGATCAAATGAGTTCACCACCATTTGCATTTGTTCACAATAATGGTTGTATCTCCGCTCCACCTGTCATATCATAACATTATACCATTAACTTCAATGCATTAACCAAAGCTTGGTACTGTGAAATGATTGTTAATGGCACCTGTACCCACTGGGAACAAATGATATCCTTGTGTCTTATTTTTTCTACGTCTCTATTGACTGGCTGGTGAATGAGCCAACCAAGTTAAAATATAGAAGAAAAAGGAAACAACGGCTTTCCCAGAGTCAACCAAGTTATAATATATGCATATGTATGGCTTTTTCTGCAATATTACTATGATGGGTGGGTATGGATCTCTCAGGAAACAGTGGCTTCAAAATAACTGTTGATACATGATATGGTTGGTTAATAGTCATCTTCGGAATCAGAAGGGACGTCGCTTATCGATTGAACGCATACCTTTAATAGTAATCTTTCATGTTAGTACTTAACACACCCACCAATCCAATCAGAGACACGAAATGATGAAATATTAGGAAAAAAAAAAGAAAAAAAAAACAAAGTGAAAAGCATAATCAAACTCTACCAACTAGATCCTATAGAACCCTATTGCACCAGCCGGCTTTGCTCTATCTGGGTTTTCTTTTGTTTAAAATATTCAAAGTTGTCACTGTGCTATGGTACTACTGATGTTTGATTTGAAAAATAATGGGGGTGTTTAAACAAATGATTGGAGGACAATCGTAAAAAAAGATTGGGTCTTTGTCTCTAGAAGGAGAGAGAAAATGGGAATGCAACTATGAAATTGGGAAGGAGAATAAGCGATTACATGCCTCATCAAGCATGGATAAAAGTTTGACCTTCCTTCTTTGGCGTTCAATTCTATCAGTTGCTGATAAAGGAGGGAGATCCTTTGTTGATGAAGAACCACCGCCGCTAGTACCCGGATTAGAATTAGGGTTTGTCTTGTTTCTACCGAACTTGTTCTTCTTGAACTGGCGTCTTCCGACACTACAGAACTCTTCCAACAATTCTTGAGCTGCTTTGACATACTTTGAATTTCTTAATACATTGACCATCTCTAATGAGGATCCGAACCCAACATGAACCTGATGGTTTTGTCCCACTCCGCCTTGCAAATGCATTGTATGGTGATGACTACCCAAATTCCTGTATTGTTGAAACTGATGAGCAGCGGAACCCTCTCCTTGATTATAATACATTAACCCCCCATTTCCCGTCTTCAATTCTTCAGCCTTAGCAGCCTCCAAGTGTTGCAAAGAAGATGATAAAGATAGTGAAAGGCCTTGGCCTTCTACAACAGTTCCGATTTCATTTAGGTTGTTGAGTTGGGAATCAGTGTTGTTGCCTCCTTCACGAGCACTGTCAGGAACCCAAATAAATTGAGGTGGAGATAGAACAGAACTTGTGCCGAAAGCCCCTACAGGACCTGATACATTAAACCCTTGAAGAGAAGTAGATGGATTTGGAAGCAGCATGTGAAGAGTATTAGAAGAAGTTGCTGCAGTAGAAGGAGGAGGAGATGGTGATCTTTGCTGCGGATTCATCAAGAAAAGATGCATGGCAGCTGCTGAGTCGGCATTAATGCTTGGTAGCTGCTGCTGATGCTGTTGAGCTAAACTGTCACGGTTAATGTGGCTCTTTGATTCTCCTAACTGTCCCGAACCCCCAACTACATCTTGCCTATTGCTATACCACTCTTTGGTATTACCTGGGTTTGGCCTGTGTGCTCCATAATTTGGCTCTATATGGTGGTCAAGTAACTCGGTCGAGGCTGTGGCGGCAGCCGCACCTGAAGGAAAATTGAACATTTCTGATAACATACCTGCGGCTTCATAAACCGGAAGAGCACTTGATTCTTCCCCTCCAATCCCTGCTAATGGTGGAGGTGGAGGCTCTAAGCCTTCAACACTTAGTTTATCTCTCCGGATCTGCTGCTCCTCTTGGTGGCTCACAGCTGATCTCTCGAACCCATTCGAGAAGCTGAAAATGCCAGGGTAATATTGGGACATAGAATTAGTACAAATTTTGCTCTTGTGTTGGATTAGTGGAGTTTGATGGTGAACTTTTTTAGAGTATGGAGATTCTCGAGAAAGAATTGATGCGACGAGTGGTGGCGTTGTTATTCCCATATCAGTATCTTCTTGTTCTTTTTCATCATCATAATATCCTTTTGTTTATTTTGCTCCACTCTATCAATTCCCTTCACCTTCTTGCTATTCAATCATGGATCGGAAAAAACCCACAAACAAAAACAGCACCCATCAGAAGGGAAAGGACAGAAAAAGATGAAATTCTCTCAGTTGAGGGAAACAAAAAAAGAAAAGAGGGATGAAACGGGTGTTTGCTGATTATGTTTTCGATGTT
Organism: Hibiscus syriacus; assembly: GCF_006381635.1. Lineage (NCBI taxonomy): Eukaryota > Viridiplantae > Streptophyta > Magnoliopsida > Malvales > Malvaceae > Hibiscus > Hibiscus syriacus. The sequence goes on along the minus strand of NW_024063533.1, from coordinate 5,988,828 downwards.
GTTCTAAACCCTTTGATCATTTTCAGGTTTGGTTTTCATATTAAACTTTCTTGTGTATGTATATATATAGGCAGACCTTGTTAGAGTTGCGAAGTAGGAAATGATATAAAGCTCATAAAACTACACATATCTCTTCCTTAAAAGCTTCTTCAATTCTTTCATTTCCTTTCCCTCTGTAGATGATGTGCGTCGTTCTCTTTCTTTCTCTTTCTCTCCTTTTCCTTCATCGCCATTAATTATTCCTTATGAAATATATAAATACGAAAGGAAAGAAGTAATAGTAAACAGAGAAGTTTATAAAGGAATGAAAATGGAGGCTGATCTGCGGAAAACAGATAATTCACTTTCTCAAAACAAATAACCTTAGCTCAACAGACAGAGAGAGAGAGAGAGAGAGAGAGAGAGAAAGAGAGATGGAAAAGCAAAGAGGTCACTATTCTTTCTTCTTCTTCACCACTTTTCTCTCTGCCAATACTTCTATTCGATTGATTTTTTTCACAATAACAGAAAATTGGGTTCAATTATTCTTAGGGTAATAATATAAATTTGGTAACTGAACCTTTTTATATTCTATTTCACTTACTATACTTTAAATCTTTTCAATTTCTTCACTAAATTTAATACATTGAGATTTTTTTTATCACTCGGCCGTTTTTTCACTAACGGCGTTATAAATGGATTGTTATATAAATGCAAAACAACATCGTTTTGATGAAAATTTATTTTTTTAAACGGCATCATTTTAACACTGTTAACTATTTAATGAGGAGTGACCAAAAAATTCAATATAATAAATTCAGTGGAAATATTGAAAATTTTTAAAGTTCAATGAGTAAAATAGAAAAAAGAGTAAAGTTCAATAATCAAATTTGTAATTTACCCTTAATTTTTATTAGATGACATAATGTCGAAATTACTCCCAACATTTATCAAACTGATCATTTTGACCTCTATTCTTTTTTCCTAACATTTTAACTCTCAATATTTTATTTCGAGATAAAAAATTCTCAAACATTTGATCAAATAGTTATTTTGACCCCTATTCTTTTTTTTGAGCATTTTTATCCTTAGTGTTTACTTTTAGGATAGAAAAGACCCTATTTTATATCATTAATTATTTGTTAATTAACGGTTTTCATCCATATAGGGGTCTTTTTGCCCCCAAGATAAAACGTTGTGGGTCAAAATGCTAAAAAAAAAGGAGTCAATGTGACTATTTAATCAAACATTAAAGACTTTTTTTTAACATTATGCCTTATAAGATTTATTATCAATTTACAAAAATAACCTTATCAAGGAAAATTAAATTGTGGGTATATTTGGGTTTAAATGTATTATTCAACTCAAGTTCTCATTTTCTTTTCTCTATTTGATATTCAATGAAAAAATAAATAAAAGATGACTCCAAATTAATAATATTGAGAAGGGCTGCTATTATTGTAATTTTAATAGGCATAAAGACAAAGTTAATTTAGCATTTTGTGTGTTTAAAATCGGATTTTAGCATTTTGGTGCAGAGGGAATCGATACCCCCATGAGGGAACCGATTCCCCCTTTGAAGGGGAACCGATTCCCCCTAGGGGAATCGATACCCCCTGAGGGTTCTGGTTATATCACGCCCATAACTCTTTCTTTGCCTCAAACTCTCTTCTCTCCTTATTCACGCCGTTCTCCTCTCCACTATCACCCTATATCTCCATTTTGCCTCAAATCAACAATTTTAATCAGAATTCACTTCAAATATCATCTTCTAAACCTGCTAGCATCATTAAAATCGTGCAAACAACATCAAAATCCACTCAATCTCATCTTTCAAGGTAAATTTTTCTAAACTCTCTATTTCATTGATTTTAAACATAGGACTAGTTTTAATTAGTTCTAGATAGAAATAGTGATCGGGCATTGATTGTTCAGTGATTAGAAACTAGATATTACAACTAATTTTATCAAAAACACAAGAATTTTCTAAAAACTTTTTGAAATTTTTGAAATAAAAAAAATGTGTTTTTCAAATTATTGTGTTTTAATTGAATTATGTTGTTGTTATGAAAACTATACATATATTGTTTTTCAAAATCTTAATTTTCAATAGTTTTCAAAAACTTGCCCATTAGGATTGATTTAGAGAACCTTGAAATATTGAGGACTCAATTGAGTTTTGGGATTGATTGAATTGCATACATGTGTTTTCTAAATTGCAGGTTATCCATCTATTCTGATTTCCTAAACCATGTCCAATCCTAAACGTGCTAGGTCATCATCTAGTCGCTCACACCGTCAACCAAATCTACCTCCAAATCCTCCTCCTATTCCTGAAATTCCAATTCCTAATCCTAATCCAGTTGATCCCAATTTAACTATCCAAAATTCATGCTTCAATCATCCTGGTCCCAGAAATCATCGTTTTTGGTATTATCAATATTTTGACTCTTACAAAATTAGAGAAGAACGTATCCCTTCTCGTCAAGCTATGTTAGATATTAATTTTAAATATCTTCCTCTTTTACAAGAGTGAAAATTCGATAAACTTTATGACCTTGAACCTATAGTTTACCATCAACTTGTTCGAATCTTTTATTCTAATGTCGTTTGTGTCAAAAACTGAGCTCAAACTGAGACCATAGAAGTTCGTTCCTACCTCCTAGGACAGTTCTTACATATTAACTCGGCTTACATAGCCAAGACATTAGGATTAGATAACAATCGTATTTCAAATGAAAAACAAATTTTAGGTTCTCGTTATAAAAGAAGGGATAGTGTGAGTGTCTTAGACCTTCATGAAAGTTTTCTTCACCTAATGATTTCTTGGTGGTTTCGACCATTCGGAGGTCGTTATTATACTCTTAGAGCCTTGGATCTTTGGTGGTTACATTGTTTTGAAAACAATATTAAAATTAACCTACCTCAGATCATTTTTGCTGAAATTCTTGAAACCGTAAATCTTGTTCCTAACAAGAAACTTTGTTCATCTCTAGTTTACGGTTGCATTTTGAGTAATCTATTTTCTAAAGCCGGGCTTAGAGTAGGTCTAGATGTCTCCTTTCCTCTAAAGAAACAAATTAATCTTCTTTCCTTAACGAGAGCGGGATGGATAAAGGATAAGGAAACCGGTGAATAGGTTTGATCTTCTGAAAATACTCCGGGAGCTAGTTCTTCACGAGCTCCACCAAAAGCTGACGACGATCCCGAGCTTGAACAATTAATGCGAGACATCGACGAAGCCGAAGATGAGCCTGAACAGCCCAAGGAGCAAGCACAACAAATGCATCAAATGCCTCCATATTTTCAATCTTTTATGGAGACATTCGATTTCCGATATGCTACCATGGATTCGCGCTTTACTTCTATAGAGTCTCATTTATCCACAATGGGAGCTCAACAATTAGAAATTCTCCGAGAGATGCGCACAAACAACGCTTCGATGAATGAACGTATTGATGCACTCTCACATGAGATGGCTGCTATGCGAGCTCGTTTTCCTCCTCCCGATTCGGATGTTTGATTCTGTGTTTAGCTTTAGAACTTTGAACTAAAAGATTATTGTTTCAACATTTTGAATATTTTGGAATGTTTGATTTTGTGGATTGTTAGACTTTGGATTTGTTTGGATGTTTGAACTTATATATTATGTGGTTAAATTTATTCATTATTGCATCATTTACATCATGTTAGATATATGACCAATTTTGCCATGTCACATTAATTATGAATATTGATTATGAAACTAATGGCTAACGTTTCTCTTGCTTGTGATCTTAGCAGCTTAAACTATATATAATTGGCTAAATGATTTGAAAACCTTGTTTAAATTCTTTTAAAATGTCTTTTTGATTTAACAAAAAGGGGAAGAAGTGTTAAGTGTTTTAAATGGGAGAAGTGTTAAAGTAAGGGGGAGTAATTTCAAAACATGATTTCAAAATCTTAAAATTACTAAAATATTTTTTTATATCAAAAAGGGGGAGATTGTTGAAAACATTTTGATATTTCGATATAACAAATTAAGTTAAATGAATTTTAAGATTTTCCAAAAAGATTTTCTAAGTATATTCGATATAATTGTTCGAATATCAAAATATTACTCCAAATCTTTCAAATGTCATTTTTAATCCTTACTCAAGTGTAAAATTAAGTTTTAATCTTAAAATAATTTCAAAACGATTTTACAAAATATTTCGAACCATCTCAAAGCCAAAAATTCCAGATTGCTCAGAGGGAACCGATTCCCCCCAAGGGGGTACCCATTCCCCCTTAATGGTTTGGCTCTGAGAATTCCAGTATGCTCGGAGGGAACCGATTCCCCCCTAGGGGGTACCGATTTCCCCCTGTTTAACGGTCGAAATATTTGAATTTTACACTTAGGGAACCGATTCCCCTTAAGGGGTACCGATTCTCCCCACGCTCCAAACTGTTTTATTAATTGATTTCACACTAAAATGGCTATATTATCTTCATTAATGATCCCCAACATTAAGAAGTGATTCAAGGTGTATTTAAGCTAGCTTAGAAGCCATTGATAAATAACAAGAAACATCAAGCAACTAGAATCAAGAGAAAATCAAATAGAAAGCATCAAACCTCAAGTTTGAGCATTTCAAGCCTATTTTTCATTCAATATTCATTTTGCTTTCAAGAACACTTATTGTGCTCAATTGTATTCATTCTTGAGTGTTCTTTTCTTTGTTCTAGAATTGTGCAAACAATCTACCTTGTGAGGATTTCCTTGTAAGTTTGCAAATTTGTATTGTTCTCTTTGGGAGAGAGTGTTCTCAAGAATTTGGGGTATAATTCTTGAGGGTTTGTAAGGTTACTCTTTTTCCTCAAAAGAAAGACAAATTAGTGAATTTGTGGAAAATCCTTAGTGTGGATAGCTAAGGTAGTGGACGTAGACTTTGGTTGAGAAAGTCGAACCACTCTAAATCGTTGTGCAATTTCTTTCAATTTTCTACAAAAGCTTCCACAAAAATTGTTATTGCCAATTCACCCCCCCCCTCTTGGCCGATTCCGTCAATCGATTAACTCAACAAAATCCCCTTTTTAAAGGTTAAAAGAATTGTAAACAAGAAAACCTCTTAAAGGAAGGTGTTTACAAAAATTAGGCTCACTAAAACACTAATATTTACAAGAGAAAGAAAATTAAGAATGAAAAACTCTTATCTTGTGTTTGATTGTTTGGATAGGTGTTTTCCAACCTTCTTCAAGTGTCATCAACTTTTTTTTATATGTTAGAATGAGTTTGTGGCCATTTCTAGTCGTTGGGGATTAATTTTCTACAAAATAAAACTACCCAGGATAGGGAGTATCGATATTCCTTTAATGAGTATATGTACTACCTTTGTAATATTTAAATAAACTAGTCATTAAAAACTATTGGGCTTGACCAGTATCGATACTATGCTTCATGGTATCGATACTACTGTGTAAAGTAGTATCGATACCCCCTTGAATACCAATACCTATTTCATTATGGAATTTGATCAATTTGGCAAACACCTGGTAGTATCGATACTTCTCTTACCTTTGGTATCGGTACCACATGAACAATATCAATACACTACAGCAAAACTGTACATTTGAGGCGTTTTTTTACCTATAGCGGCGTTTTTTAAGCGCTGCAAAAAAAACCTGCGGCGCTATAACAAACGCCGCAAAAAGCGCTGCTGAAAATAACGTCGCTAAAGTTCGCGGCGTTTGGTAACAAAAAACGCCGTAATAGGTAACGATATATAGCGGCGTTTGTCCAACAAACGCCACAATAGGTGTTGATATTTAGCAGCGTTTTTCCAACAAACGCCGCAATAGGTGTTGAGATTTAGCGGAGTTTTTCCCACAAACGCCGCAATAGGTGTTGAGATTTAGCGGCGTTTTTACCACAAACGCCGCAATAGGTCTTGAGATTTAGCGGCGTTTTTCCCATAAACACCGCAAAAGATCTGGTATATAGCGGAGTTTTTTTAGAACAAACGCCGCAAAAGGTCATATCTATAGTGATGTTTTAAGATACAAACGCCGCTAATTACCTCTCTATAGCTAAAAGAAATTGATTTTGCAAATTAAAACTAATTTGTCAAATGTTGTTTTCTACTCTTTTATTACCCAAATTTAACCTGTAGCATTTTCCAATAAACTTGACATCCATAACAACAAACTTAAAATCCATAACAAGAAAAATGAAATCCATAATAATAAATCAAAGTTTACATTAACGTAAAATATAATGTAGTTCAACATTATTAACTATAATAAACAATAATATCTAAGATATTTTGCTTCTAATCTTACACATTCTTCAAAACTCTTCGTCACAATGAGGCGCTTAAATTCAAAGAGATAAATATAGTTTATATGGGAAAACAATGATGCAGAGCTAGTATCGTCCTGTCATTTCTTGCACAGATATTTTGCTTCATGAGGTCTTACTCCAATTGGCATGCCACTTGAAAAGGCCTCATCCATGGCATTGCATAACTTGGAACTAGATCTTACCAAGTTCAAGGATTGGTGGAGCAAATTTCAAAGCTTGAAATGCCACCTGATATTAAATAATGAAAAATTAGAATCTTGAGAGCAAACATAACTTGGTAAAGAAGAGGGCAAAGTGACCCAAATTCAGTAAGATTTTCTAATTGTTGATGTGCCATTGGTCCATTGTGTTAATTTACTTTATGCAAATAAAATATAGGAACTTGACTATACATTCAACCTTTCGTTTACAAAATGACTTTCAGAGTATTGCTCCTGACCGTTTCAGAAAGATTCCAAGTCATTGCCAGATTCGTCTAACCGACGCTCATAAAATGAACTTGAAATGCCTTCTTTACAATAGATCCCTATATTAGTCAAAAGATGGCAGACACCCTACATTACATGACAAGGTTAGTGCCATAAATATAATCTATGCTTAAACAAAAGCCCATCATACTCTACATTCAACCTTCCGTTTACACCTAAAGTGAATCAAAATTAACTGAAAAAAAAATTATAGATACTTAAAAGAAAAGCACAAAACAAGGGCTTCTAACATTTAAGTATAACATAAGTGAGGAATGTAACTAAATTCCACTTGAACATCAGCAGTAGAATGTTAATTAAATTCCACTTGAACAGCAGCAGTAGAATGTTGATTAAATTCCCAACCATTCAATTCTTTACTAAGAATATGCATCCAACTATCAATATCAGGATATGTAATGATAGGTATGTACTTCATTTCATTTGACCAGTAGTGGATATAATGTTAATTAAATTACCAAATTCTTCTATAAACATATGCATCCAAACATCAATATCATGGTAAAGAATGGCATATTTATACTTCAATTCAATGTCCAACATGAAGCCCATATGGTGATGATACCAACAATAATGCTCTATCTCTATAATGATTCTTGCCCATAATTTAATGTACATCTTAAGCATAGCAAACAAACGATTATTCCAACAAAAGCATATAATTACAATTCAATACATGATATTTATAGTTTACGAGGCAATAAAGAAATACCTCAAAAGTCAGGAGGTTGAAAGCATGTATTTAACGGCGAAGAAACATCCCCAGGTTACTGTTTGGGTCCAAAGTAACCTGATCATCATCCATAACTCCTGAATCAACCCCTCCAAGTGTTTCTACCAAAAAAACAATAATGACAGGGGAAATGAAGATGCTAAAGTGAGTAAAACAACAAACAAATAAATAAAAAGCTAACCTCGCAACTCATTAAAGAAATTGAACAGATCATCAGGCGATGATAAAGATGATAATCGACTAGTTACATGATCAGTTAACCAATCATCCATTAAACCACCAATCTCTCTCAATTGGATAATGAGCTGATCTAATTTCAACTCCAACATGTCATCACATGACTGCAATACGCAAACACTCATCAATTTTAGTCATAGAAAAATGATTACCAGAATAAGTCCAATAATGTTTTTAGGGTGCTCATAATAAACTGGAACTCTGCTATGCCCTTTCTCCAAAATTAAACTCATCAATTCCCTGCCCATAGTAAGCATGCAATGGTAGTTTATAAAATCAAATGAAAGTTGAAGTAGATATTCAAATGCCATCTTTCTTGGTAATTTACAGAAAACCATACCTTTCAAGCTTGGCATTAATATCAATTGCAAATGTTTCAGATATGGGAGTCATGGCATCTTTAGCTTTTTTTTCAGTGAGCTCAAGTGCTCCAGCTATAATTGTTGTCTCATCATGGGTCAGCTCTCCACCTTTGCCAGCCTAATAAAGGTCCAATAAAAGGATCGTAAATCTGAAAGTTATGATGAATGAAAGAAGGCATTGCACTTCAAAAGGCAAAGACACATCAAGAATTTTACAATTCAAAATGAGAGAAGTTAGAAAGTACAACAGTGATTAATTAATGGTCAAAAACAAATATTGATTTGATAAACAAAAACAACCAAGATAATAACTAGTTATAGAAACAAGCAAATTAAACAACTATAGGGAAAAGCTTGGATGCAAACCTCGTTTCCATGCAAATCTACTAGGGTTTTCAACTCGGATCTTCGAAAAAGTGCTATATGTCCATGACCCAACAGAAAGTCTAACAGCTGGAAAAAAAACAGAGAAGGTCAGCCACAAGAGCAATCTGAAGGAATTACATGCTTGGTTATCTTTCTCACTGTCATAAAAGCATTACTAGCAACGTTCATCACCTTGTTTATTGGGTAGGCAACAGGAAAACATATTCAAACAAGAACTCGAACGAATGGAGCTACCTTTACACCAATTGCCAAACCATATCGAGAACAAACAGATTGTGGTATTATCTGCACAAACAGTTAAATTGCAATTAGGATTTAGGGCATTCAAAGAACTTGATTCCTTTTTTAACAGCTATAAGTAATTTCACTTTCTAAGAGCAAGTCTAAAGCCATAATGGTCGGAAAACAATTTTATAAACCAACGTTTGCAACCTTCTGGGAAAAAGCTGCTCAGCCAAAAGTTTAGCAAATAATATCCGAGTAACATATCAAAATTTTCATATCACAACTAATCAGTGTTTAACAAGGATTTCTAGCTCTACCGAGTTAAAAAAACGCTTCAAATAAAATAAGACAAGGTGGATACTCACCTCACCGAACAGAAGAATCAAGGTCACTGAAATCAAGATAGCACCCCAAGCTGTGTTGAGAAACGGAGGAGAAAGGGAAAGAGACGGAGATTTGAGAAGGAGAAGCATAACTATGAACCAAAATGCACACTGAAACTAGTCTAAAGTCGAGAGGGAGGAGAGAAGATGAAACATTTTATTTTTTTAGAAAGGGGAGCGGGAATGGAAAAATAGGTGAAGGGGAAAATGAAATAGGGTTAAAGAGGCACCGGATTTAGCAACTTTAAACTTGCGGCGTTTTAAAAAACAAACGCCACTAAAGTACAAGTCTAGCGGCGTTTGTATAAAAATGCCACTAATGTACGAGTCTATAGCGGCGTTTGTATAAAAACACCACTAATGTACGAGTCTATAGCGGCGTTTGTATAAAAATGCAACTAAAGTACAAGCCTATAGCGACGTTTGTAAACACAAACGACACAAAATTACGAGTCTATAGCGGCATTTTTATAAAAATGCCACTAAAGTACGAGTCTATAGCGGCGTTTGTATAAAAACGCCACTAAAATACTACTCTATCGCGGCATTTTGTATAAAAACACCGCTAAAGTCGAGTCTATAGCGGCGTTTGTATAAAAACGCTGCTAAAGTACTACTCTATCGTGGCGTTTTATATAAAAACGCCACTAAAGTACGAGTCTATAGCGGCGTTTGTATAAAAACGCCGCTAAAGTTACCATTTTATGGCGTTTGAAATGTAAACGCCACTATATGTTTAAAGTTAGTGGCGTTTACTCTTAAAACGCCGCTAAAAACGCCGATGTAGAACATTTTTGTTGTAGTGATATTATTCATGTAGTATCAATACCGTAAGAAAACTATCGGTACTACGTACCCATAAAACCTGTTTGTGCTCAAATTCAAGTTTAATGGACTTTGAATTATTTTTGAAAACTTTAAATAAATTCAACCGAGTCCAAAAACATTTATCCTTAATTTGTTATATCAAAATATTATAAAGCATAGTTCAACAGTATGCTTTACATTAATAAATTATTGATGAAGTTGACGACTTGATGCATATTTGAGTTACCTTCGACATTCATTTATGTTTCGTATAGTGTAAGTAAAGTTTGAATGTTTTTAGGCATTATTGAAGGATAGATTTGATCATTTGGTGCATCGGGTATCAATACAAATAAGGGGCATCGATACGGAATCAATATGAGGTATCGATACCAACTAGGGAATATTGATACCTTAGGCCAAAATATGATTCCAATATACCAATTTACTATCAATACTGGATTAAGTATGGGTACATGAATCTTGGTATCGATACCTAATAAAAGGATTGGAGTCCCTAAACCCCAAACATATATTGATATTATCCACAAGTATTGATACAATATCTATGCAATATTGATACCAAATTAAGGTCAATGTTTTAATTTAGTCAACTAGTAATGATACCAATCATATAGTATCAATATTTTACATACACATTATCGATACCTATAAATTGGTATTGATATCAACCACTTAAAATAACTAAATTACTCATGTAGTCCCTCAATTATATATAATTTATGATATGATCTCTTAAGTTTCTATATTAATATATGATTCATGTTGATGACCTCAAATATTAAAATGTTTAAAGATTAGACATTAAACCATAATATGGATTATTTGAATATTTGATAATTCAATCAGGGTTAATAAAATTATCCTTATTGTTCTGAACAGTCAATGTAACATCATTGACATAGTTCATAATTAGACTTAGTTCATAATTAGACTGGGTTAAGAGTGTTGCATTTATTGATATTAGACCTTGAGCTTAGTTGATTCTAGGACTAAATTGAGACATGTTAGGTTTTATGTGATATTGTATGCTTCTGAATTACATATGCCATATAAGAGTTTATATTATTATTGATTCATTGGCTTGTGACTAATGCAATATGATTTTTATTGAATAATTATCAATATGTTAAGAAATCTTAGCGATTTTGTAGATCTTAAGTTGTTCAATGATTCCTTGAATAACAATGAGGAACACTTATAGTAGAATGCTCTAAATACACCAGCTTAGATGGCCCCCTTAGGATCCTTTTAAAGATTTATACATGACACAAGTAGCGTAATTACAAAATATGTTTGATATGTTCAAGAGGTTTATTAAGTCTATAAATCAACCTCTGATGCCTCTACCTCCTCAAACATCAATCTCTTAGGCTCTTATTGATAAGTGACCAAATTCTAATGCATTGGGCACAAACTGGAATATGGTAGAGCCTTGATATCTATTAGGGCTTAGAATAGGTAGGAGACAAATATTTTGATTGTATTCAAAGAGAAAGTGATTTAAGACTTTTTCAAAGAGTTTAAGAAAATATGTGTAAGAAACAATTATTTTTACAGAAAGTATATAAAAGTTTCTCCATTTGAAATAGGAAGGCGGTACTGCTGATGAGTATGTCAAAAAGTTTTGTTAGTTGTGCAATTATGATGTAAAATATATCAAGACTAAGGAAGAAAAGTTTCAAATATTCATAGATGGTCTTAATAATAACACATGACCTATTTTCAAAGCTCTAGAGAGGTGTTTTTACACAAGTTGGGCTTATCCAGATAACCCTTACTCTACTAAACCATCGTCATACAAGGTGACTAGGGTGTCCTGGTTGTTTCCCAAGAGTCAAACAAGATATAAGTCTTATAAAATCTTACTGAATTAAGATCTTACGTTATCACACAAGCATTAATATTCTCACTGACAAGCTTCTACAAGTGTATTCTCATTATCACCAACCTTTACCCCAAATCATTTACTCAAAACAAGGCTGATGGCCCATGCTCACACAAGAGTATCAATACTCTTCCATGTAGTATTGATATTGGGTTTCATTGGGATATCGATACTGCCTCGAGTATCAATACCATTTGAGCATTCTAGATTTTGGGACAAGCTCATAGTATTCGATACTTTTGCTTGGGGCACCGATACTAATTTATGTTTTATGTTTAATTAAAGCCTTAGTATCAATACCTTACTTAGAGTATCAATATTCTTCCTTGAGGTATCAGTGTTGTCCTGAGTACTAGTACCATTTGAGTATTATGGAATTTGGAATTACTCTTGAGTATCGATACCCACCACCGATTACCAATATTGATCCCTGAGTATCGATACTCTAAAGAACATTATCGATACCAACATACATAATCTCTTTATTTTTCTTCCCTTTTTGACTAATAGTATTGTATTGGAGGAATAATATCGATACCATAAACCTAGATTATCATATTTTCCCAACGTTAAACCTTCAAAATCACTCCTATAACTCTCCCAAGGTCCCTAAACGTTATTTAAAGCTTAGGTAGACGTAAAGGATCATAAAAGGTCATTTATTTATGCATTAACAACATCAAATATCCATTTTCATACCATAACCTAAATGATCCCCAAATGTATCATGCACTCATAAAAGCATCAAAACTACACATGATGATCTACAAGCAGTAGAGAAGGGTTAGAAGTGTGTTACCTTAATGCTAATAGTTGGAGAAACAACCTCAAGCTCACCCAATGATCTATTTCCCTTTGTCCTTCATTGTTGAACTTTCCCCCCACTTCTCTCACTAGCATAAGTAAATGAATGAATCACTAAATAAAAAAAGGGAATTGATGAATGTAGAAAATAGAATTTATAACCATTAGGGATGAACTATAATCATCATAAGCTCCCAAGACTTAAAACCTTACTAAAACCCCCATCTTAGTCACCGTAGCCAAAATATGAAAAAAAAGGTTTAGAATGGAGCTCTAGGGGTGAAGATTACCTTTATTACCTTCATAATTTCATGCTAAGAGTTTCACATTTGCTAAAAACTAGAATGGATTGAGGGATTTTTTTTTAGAAAAAAGAAGAAGACAAGGAAGAAATGAAGGAAAAAGTGAAACCTACAATTGACATCATCCATTTTTAATGGATTTTAGCTTTTGAAATATTTTAAGGGTTATTTGCTGATTTGATCATTCCTCAATTATCCTTAATCCAGAAATACTCTTTTTAACTCATAATGGGCTCAATTGAAGCCCAAATCAACCCTTATGTGGACAAAGGCTTCTTAGATATTTATTAGGTTTATATAGTTTTCTCTCTCTCGGGTTAGCCCGGACTACGAACCCTTGAATCGGGGCGTTACATGACTAATCGAGTGATTTCCATGGAGTCAGTTCAATGAGTAAAACAAGCAAGGATTGGTGGTTTTATGAACCAGATAAGAAGACATGTAATTCCTTTTGCTCACCTTTATTGTAAAAGAAGGCGCGAGTTTCACAATGACCATCACAAATATCAACCAATAAGACTCCAAAGTCCAAAAATAGTAACACACTAGAGTTGGTAGCCCGATCTATGAGAAATATTAGTCACTTGAGAGTACTGGTGGATCTGGGTGAGGTTCCCAAATACCTATATGTGACCATTGCAAAAAACATCATCCTGGTGAATGTCGTAAGCTTTCCAGAGCATGTTATTAGTGTGAGAAGCATGGTCATTTTGTTCAGCATTGCCTAAAAAAAGCTGATCAAGATTCAAACCCTCCTTAGACAATAGTTACTCAACCTCATCCATAAAGGAGTCGAGGACCCAATAGAGCAAGGCCTAGTACTTTAGGAAGATCCAAAGGACAATCTACTATAGTGACTCATTAGGAGTGTAACACCTCAACTACGATGTACAATGTTTATGCTAGAGATGAGAATGATGGCCAAGTTATTATTGTATATACTTTTGAGGTATTTGATAAGTTTGTTTTTGCATTGGTGGATCCTTTATCCATTCATTCCTACATATTTACTTAGTTGATTCGAGATTATGACTTCACTTTAGCAAACTAAGAATGAAATTATAGCCACTAATCCTTTCGTGGATAGTGTATTGATAAATTGTATGTGTTGATTGTGACCTTTGAGGATTTAGTGGATTAAATTACATACGAATCTTATGGAGTTACCCTTCTATGAATTTGATTTGATTATGGGGCTAAACTGGCTAGGCGAGCATAAGGTTTAGGTTGCCAACAAAAATGATTGTATCTAAATGGTTTAATTGTAAACCATATCTTAGTAATGAGTAAAGGGATCAATTGTTTGAACTCAATGATCTTGGAAATGAAGGCCGAAAAAATGGTTTGTAAAGGATGCTAGGCATTCTTAGTAAATGTGATTGATTTTTGTAAGTATGATCCTAAGCTTGATTCCATTTTTATATTTTTTGATTTTTCAAGATGTATTTCTTGAGGAGTTTCTAGAGTTACATTCTGATAGAGAGGTTGAATTTAGCATTGATTTGAAAAAGAAACCACTTCAATCTCAATTGCCTCACACCAGATGAATTAGATAAATTTGATGGAATTAAAAGAACTCAAATCTTAACTTTAAGAGTTATTAGACGAAGGCTTTATATTACCTAATGTATCACCTTAGGGTGCTTAAATCTTATTCGTAAAGAAGAAAGATGGATTCATTAGACTTTGTATTGATTATCATTAGCTAAATAAGTTGACTATCAAGAATAAGCACCATCTTCTAATAATTGAAGACTTGTTTGCTCTATTAAATGGCGCCTCAATGTTTTCTAAGATAGATATATATTTCTTTTTTATCGTCAAATATGATTTTTTTAATAATTAGATCATAATGCCAAAATCAGAATTAAAGGCCTCATTAAAAACCTCATTAGCCTAGTGAAGGAAAAGAGTACCCTCAACTCAGTAATAAATCAAAAGTTCAACAGCAATCCGAAGTAGAATCAATATATAACCTAGATACAAAATCGAATACAATGCAATAAAGACTAAAAGACAACATATAATCCAAAATTCCTCCTACAAAAAATTTTGCTACCACCACGCATTCAAAAGTTGACACCGATTCAAACCTGCTTTAGCTAAATGATCTTTATTTCGGCTACTACCAAATGAAGGTTAATGATTATGATATTCCAAAGACTACATTCAAGACGCGTTATGGATATAATGAATTTTTGGAGATGCATTTTAGACTCACTAATGCATCAATCGCATTCAAAGAGTTAATAAACAAGGTGTTTCAACCATATGTCCCTATCTAGACTAGTTTATGATTATTTTCATAGATCACATTCTTATGTACTCCAAATTAGAGGATGACTATTATAAACATCTCCGTATGATCCTATAAAATCTTTAAAATAAGCAATTGAAAGTCAAACTTAGCTAGTGTGAGTTTTGGCTTTCGGATGTCTCATTTCTACGATATGTTGTTTTTTTGTTGGAATCCAAGTAACTTTTAAGAAAATTCAAGTCAAGCGACGGTTGACAATGACAATGACAACAAGGATGATGGCTAAGGTTAGAAAAGATTATTTTTTTGAGAAAAAAAGATTTTAGGGTTTTGGTTTGAATAGGGTGAAAAATATAAAGCTATGAGAGTTAATAGATTAAATTAGAAATCAATCCTTTTTTTACTAACATGTAATGTTATCGAACTAACGAGAGTTAACGATCAAGTGACCAAAATGTAATGAGCCAATAAAGTAAGTGACCAAAATGTTACTTTTTCTAAACCATTGACTAAAATAAGATAGAGTGAAAAGAAAAGGGATCATAAATGTAGTTTACCCAAATAAAAAGTTGTAATAAAGAAAGAGATGCAAGTGCTAAAGGATGGTGCTGAGGCTGGCTCGCGATGAAGAAAATTAGGTTTTATGTTGGGGTTGTAAGGTCAGAAAAGCACACTCAAGTCCTTTCTGGTTTGGCAATGTCAAGATGGACGTGTTTCTTTAATCTTTTTCTTATGTCTTTTTTTGTACTTATGTTTTTTTAATGATTTAAAAAGAACATTTTTCTATTCAGCTCCAATATGTTTTAATTATTTATTTATTATATTTATTTACTTTTTAAACTTTAAAAATAAGTTAAAAATATTTATTTTTATATTAACATTGTTTGTAAAATTATTTTTATCTCAGAGATGTACATATAATAACCCATATATAATCAAAATTATATTAAAAACATATTAAAACTCTCTATATATCCCTATATATATAAGTAAAATGTATTTTAATAAAATATTTAATGCGATATATGTATACATATAATATTTAACATAGTATTTATATTTTATCAAAATGTGTAATATGATGCATAAACTATTTCTTTGTATTATTCTGGCTCTTAGATTAATACTTTTAGTAAGTGTTGTATCTAAATTATAATTTTTTACATTATTATAGTACTTGAGTTAACATTGTTAAATTTCAATTCAGTCAATAATTTTTTTACATGTATTATAATAATATATAGTATGATAGTTTATATATCATATTAGATATTTTATCAAAGTACAAATAATAGATAAAATATCTTAAAAGTACAAGTACTATATTTTATCAAAGTACAAATATTAAATGTGTGTTTTTCTTTTTTTAATATATTCTTATTCATTTAATTAACTTATAATTATTCTATAAATAATAATTTAGTCGAATCCATCAAGTGATCTCAGTAATTAAAGAGAGTGTTATTCTCTCTGGAAGCCTTGTACTCAAACAATTGCATCTGCATAATGTGTATGTGTTGTTGATAATTAATAAAGATTCTGAATAGATACTATCTTATAATCACCTCAAACTATTGAAAAGATGATAATAACTTAACTTACTTGAATTAACAAGTCTCAAAGGACATTTATTAATAAAAATTAAAATAAAGAAGAAAATGTATAATATTTTGCTTGATTAGTACAAATATATAAGTATATTTCTTTTAGTTAAATGATTAAATCATTAAGGCATTTCAAACTTCAAACTTTAAAGATTATATATATATAATTTCTCTTAGATATTATTAGAGACGAAAAATTGATTTTATGTTAGGAGATGAATGTATAAAATTCTAGAGGGGAGTGAATTTATAAAATTTTAGGGACGAAAACAAATTATCAATAGAAAGTATATATAAAAATTTAAAATATAAGAGAATTGAACATTGTCAGGAGGCGATTGCCCCCACCTGCCCTCTTTACTCTATTCCTAAATATTATAGTAATAATTATGTTAATCTAATTGTATTTCATTTATAACTTAAAATTTAAATTCAATTAGGCTATGGTATATGTAGACACTTATTTTCGTCCGGGGTCTTTATTACATTGTATAGCATATATGATATTATACATAATAATTTCAAAAATATATAATACTTGAAAATATATAGTATAATTTTTGAAAAAATATTACATAAATTTTTAAAAAAACATATAATATATAGTTTTTGAAAAAATATATAATATAATTTTTAAAAACATATTGTTATATAATTTTGAAAACATATAATATATATAGTTTTTAAAGATATGTAGTATAGTTTTTAAAAACATATTGTTATATAATTTTATATTATATGATTTTGAAAATATAATATATTATATAGTTTTTTAAATATATATTAAGCTTATTATTATTATTATATTAATTTTTATTTACTTATTGCTTTAGGTCCAAGTCCGGTCCAATAAAAGGAGTCCAAAGGTCCAAGTCCAACAAAGGATGGGGAAGCCTAACCGGGTAGCCTGACCCAGCAAACCCGGTTAGGAGGAGAGGGCCTTACCCAGCCTGAATCAAACTAGGGTTTCATATCAAGGAAAGGCCCTGCACGCATCACAGCCGTTAGATCAGGACAAGGATTAATGGCTCAGATCAAAGAAAATTAGGGTTTGGACCCTAGCATTGGCACCACACGAAAGGACGCATGAGAACCACTCACAATAAGCATTCACCCGAGAATCCCGAGCCAGTTTCCGGTAACCAACTGACCGGGATTTTCGGGATCACAAAACACCCAAATACCAGTAAAATCAAGAACGGTTTGGGACTGAACCATCCCCAAAACTCTCGACCAACAACAACCACCCCAAAGCCCGAGTAAATCAGGAAATGGGGGAAACAACCCTGACCTAATCGGAAAAAGCCCCGACTGGGGGCTATATAAATACCACAATAACCACAGAGGAACCATAAAACAAATATACGAGTACCAAGAAGAAACATAAACGAAAAATCATGGCAAAAAATGAAGCAATATTTGGCAAAGCAAAAAATGAAAATAACCAAACAACAAAGCCAAATTCTTTGAGCAAACAACAAGGGAAAATGCCAAAAAAACACAAAAGGCACCAAGGTTGAGCATCAGTCTCGGTTTGGAAAGGGGGAAGGTCGTTCGTCGCCATCGAACAAAAGGTAAAGAACTGAAAGGTTCTTTTTAGATTTACTTTGATAGGGGCATTTTTTAGATGTATGTTTGGGGGTTGGTTTCAGGTTAGGGACGTGAAGAGGAAGCGTTTGGGGGTAGTTTTAGGTCTTCCGGCCATCGGGGTGGTGGCCGGAGTGGCGAGGTAGGGGCGGTTGTCTAGGACTTGAGGGGTGGTCAGTTGGGAATAATCACTACAGCAAAAGTGCTCTGCAGTTGCATTTTTAGCGGCGTTTGGATAGTAAACGCCATAATATTTTGAAATATAGCGATGTTTATAATTCAAACGCCGCCAAATGATAATATAGCGGTATTTTTACAAAAAAAAAAATATCGTAATAAAGTGGTAATTTAGCGGCGTTTATGGCACAAACGCCGGTATATAGTTATTTTTAGTGGCTTTTTATCAAAAAACACTGGAAAAGAGTAGCCATTTAGCGGCGTTTTTATACAAACACCGCTATTGAGTATTAATGGAGCGGCTTTTTTTATGAATGCCGCAATATGGTTATTTTAGTGGCGTTTTATGTACAAACGCTGTAATATAGTGGACATATATTGGCGTTTTAACAACAAACACCACAATAGATAAGAAAGTTTACGGTGTTTTACAGAAATCGCCACAATATAACGGTAATGTAGAGGCATTTATACCTCAAATGCCACAATTATTAATACTTTCGCGTCATTTTTAGACAAACGCCATAATAATGTTAATCAATAATTGCGTTTTTTATAAACGCCGCAAAAGTATGTCATTTAGTGGCGTTTTTTTAAATGTCACAAAATGTTAAATATATGGTCCTCATTTTTCTCCTACCTGAACCTTAAAATCATTTCAACTCTTCTTCCCTCAAACATTCTTCTCTGGTACAAAAACAGGCTGAGCACGATTCCAAGCGACGTTGTCTTTTGAATGTCCCGACGACCAAATCGGCCCTCTGATCGATGAATTATAACACAATTGCACGGTTTGATCCCTCTTATCATTAATGATATTTTTCATTTTTGTTTTTCTGGGTATTATAAAAATGGGGAAAACCCTAAAAGCTAACGTATTAGAGAAAAAAAGAGCAGGTATTGCCTTGAGTAAAAGAAATTATCGTAGGAATGTCTACATGGTGTCTTTGCTCTGACGATGGATCAAATTATCGTTGGGAGGCTATCAGTCCGATCTCCCCGTCGAAACTCGATGATGACCGGAAAGGAAATTATATTTCTCCATACCCTTCCATGGTCGATCTCCTACTCGAAGGTAATAATCTATAAATCTTTAAGCCGCTATATACTGTTTTTCTATGGTCACTAAAATTTCATAGATCGTACGCATGTAGGATCTTCGAAGCTTATTGAGAACGATGATAGATGAGTGGATAAATACTCGATGTTTAGAACCGAATTTGGTAACTTTGTGGCGTTGAAAGAATCTTCAATTGCAAAAGCAGTATATATCCTCAATGAAGACGATGTTGCCTCTATTGTTACTCAAAGTAAACATTTATATTATCTACTTATATTTATTTTAATGTTTGATTCATTTCCCAAGCCACCTCCTATCAAGTTTAATAGTGTAGGTGGAAGTTCGTTATCTGTTTCAAGTGAAGCGCGCAAAGAGTCTTCTTGGTGAACTGGAGGTAGGGGATTTATTTGGTGAAATGGATGAACAATTTCTCCATATAGAGTTTACAGAGAGGAAAAACTTAACGATGCGTCGTCAAACAAGGAAAATAACTTTCCTACGTCCTTTCCCCACGAAGGAGCATAACTAAATATATTATAGTGAACAATATGATGAAGACTATTTATGCATAACTTTAATGTTTCTAAATTTTAATGTATTTTGTTGTTAAGTATATTTATGCATGACTTATGGCTTAATTGAAATGTATGGATGCTGGTAATTAGTTTAAACTACAAGATGGTAAAATTTATGTTATGTAGAGCATAAATTAAATATTTAAAAAATGTTAATCTTATATAAATCAATATATTTAGTAGCGTTTGTATCAAGAAACGCCGCTATAGGTTCATATATAGTTGCATTTTTTACAACAAACGCCGCAATAGGTTCAACCATACATTTAATTTAATGTTTATCAATTTTAATTTATTTTGTTGTTAGTTTTAATTCTGCATAACTTGTGGGTTAATTAAAATGTATGATTGTTAAAGCTACATATATCAGTAAATTTAGCTGATGTAGAGTAGAAATTAAATATGTAAAATCATTTATTTTTATTTAAATAAAGGTAATTAGTGGCATTTATACCTCAAACGCCACTAACTTTAGACATATAGCGGCGTTTTTGACACAAACACCGCAAATAATTCGTATTTTAGTGGCATTTTGTTAAAAAACGCCGCAAATGTTTTTTATTTAAACGCCATTAACTTTACACATATAGCGGCTTTTTTTAATAAACGCCACAACATATTAGTACTACAGTGGCTTTTTGACAAAAACACCATAAGAGGGTTCACATATAGCGACGTTTTGGTAACAAACGTCGCAAATTATTCAAATCATTAGTGGCGTTTTGAAAAAATAACGCCGCAGATGTTTTTATTTAAACTTCATTATATTTAGACATATAGGGGCATTTTTTAATAAACGCCACAACAAATTAGTACTTTAGCGACGTTAAACGCTGCAATATTGATCACATATAGCGGCGTTTTAGTAACGAACGCTGCAAATTATTCGTACATTAGTTGCGTTTTGGCAAGAAATGTTGCATATGTTTTTACCATTAGTTGCGTTTATAATTAGAAACGCCGTAATAGAGTAGACATTTAGCGGCATTTTAGGCCAAACGCCACAGAAGGGTTAATCAATAGCCACGTTTATAGTAAAAACGCCGCAATAGAGTAGACATTAGTGGTGTTTATTATGAAAACACAGCGATAGAGTATAACAATAGCGGCGTTTGGATTACAAATGCCACAAATTTCTATTAAAACCCTAAATTAACAAACATCTCAATCCCTAACCTAAAATTTCAGCCAGTATCTCTACCTCACATCGTTTAAATCCGGTGATAGAGAGTGCTAAATCACTTGTTGCTCGTCGATTTTCGAAGTCGTCTACACCTCCAAGGTTACGCCATCAAGGTTTCTCCGTGGTGTTTCAGGGAACAGTAAAACTACAAAATCTCAAATCAACCGCAACCCACCGAAGAAGAAGAAATAGATGAATTCCTAGGAGTTACCCAACAATTAATCGAGCATATCAAGTCTTTCCCTTTAGATACCTTCAAGAATTTCCCTATCAGCAGGTAACTCCTCCCTCTCTATATCGTTTTTTGAAATTCCCAAAGAAAATTAGGTTTGAATGAAGCTTTTTTGGTGTTCAGATAAAATTTGTCAGTATCTTGCGTTTTTTTTCTGTGTTTCCTGTAACCTTGATGGATCCTTGCTTTGTTCATTGATACAGTGAAAAATGAAGGGTGCTTGAATTGTTATTCATTGATGATTTTGTATCCAGTAACTCATCAGCATTTCAGCATTCTATAACTTTATTACTGTGTGTGTTTCATCACCCGTTTCAACAAATTTAGTCATTAGTTTTATAGGAATTAGACATATGTTGTTCTGAACTTGCAAAACATTATGGAATAAGGAGTGATCCATTTGAAAATCATGTATGAGTTTAGATGTAGGATTTCTAAGCGGAATAGGTATCTACATTTTATTTAGGTCATTTCTTCAATTCATTTTTATTCCATTTTTTTTGGGGAAGGGAATAATTGTTGGTTTGGAAAGTTAATTTGCATTTGAAGGAATTCTTGGGTTTATTATAGCCATCAAGATATGAAAATTATAGGGGATTTCAGCTGTGAATTACAGTCCACTAGGCAAGGGATAGTATTGGTGCTATAGAGAAAGAGTAGTTATTCATTGGAAATGCATTCTTATGAACTTATCTCTTTGTAATATAAAGATCCAGTTTGCTAAAATTTAAAATGTTTGAACCTCTTTTTTTGTATGAACATGATAGGTCATATTCTTTATTACATTTAAAATGTTTGAAGAATACAATTCAGATTCTTTTCTCCAACTTGTATGAACATTCTTTTTATGTGCACAAAACCTCTTTGCTTGCCACACATCCCTGTGCTATATTGCATCATAGTCCTTTTCTGTCGGTTGTGCATTATTTGATTTCTCTAACATCTTCAAGCCTTCCTCTGAACTATTATTTCTGATTCATGTCGTAGCTTAAGCATTGCATTGCAACATAGTCAAATTTCTGGTGGCATTCTTTATCCTATACCTCCAGCTAGCATCTTGATTGGATGAAATATTATTATATATTTTTTGTTGTTAATGCCATTGGATCCCGTATTCTCTTCTGACGTTTGAGTTGTAGGTGGATATCAATATTTAAACCTTGTTTTTATCATGCTTCATTTCTATCTGGTGATTGCTCGACAGTTGTGAGCTTCCGTTCTCATAAACTTTGTGCTGCATCCACCCTATTGTTGGAGTTTTTCTTGCATATAGAAAAAATTGTGTAAGTTAGGAAAACAAGAGAATTTGAATTATGGATGCCATATTTTAAAAATAATTTTATAAACCAACTAGATTGAACTTTGAAGTTCAATATCAGACAGTTATACTTATCGTGTCAAGGTGGAACTTGTTCGAATTTGACGCAAATTTTTATTTTGACACAGTTATACTTATCGTATTAGGTTTTTATTAAAAGTGTGAAACCTAAGTGGAATAAAATTCATACTACACAAGTGTTCTCTATTAAAAATGTTCGCTATAATTAAGTAATTATACCTATAAACAGATAAAATGGATTAAAGTTATACAGTAAGTTGGTTAAGTCAAGCATATTCACAATTCTTTTTTCTCGATATTAGTAAAACTTTTTATCTTATTTTCGTAATATTTTTATTTTAGAGTTTTCTACGTAAAATCTTAATACCTCTTTTATTATATAATTATTATTTCCAACTTTATCTTATAACATCAAGCCTTTAGGATGTAGCCTAATAAGATTGAATCCAAGCTATAATGACAGTGACCTACAAAGGTGCCCCGTCGGTAAGCCAACCCCGGCCACATAAAAAAAGAAAAGGAAAGGTGACTAATTATCAGGGTTGAAAAGTTTGATCAAAAAAATGTTTAGGTCAGGGGTGACTCTCCTAGTTTAGGGTCAGGGTATATCTAAGACCTAATTAGAATTTATTCTAGAATTTACAGATTATCCACAAAGAGAGACGGTGATAGAATTCAATGTAATGCTTCTGTTTAGGTTCTAAATTTATCTATAATATTAGTAATTAAAATTTGAATTTGAAACTCTAGAAATACGAAATGGATAAGAGTTGGATGGATTTCTTAAGGGTAAGTGTTGAATATCGAAATGGAGTTGAAAAATTTCTAAATTTAGCTTTTCTGAATGCAAGCCAAGAGAATATGATTCTTTGCCCTTGTAAGAACTGTGTTAACATTAACTGGAACATTCGTGTTGTGTACGAGCATCTAGTTATTTTTGGATTTGTTCGGGGGTATAGAAAATGGATCTTTCATGGAGAGTTTGTATCAGATAGATTTGCTTCCACGAGTTATTTGACTTATCCTGCTCCTTCTCACCATCCAACTTTTAGAGAAGATGACATGGAAGGGATGTTACGAGATGCATTTAATATGCACACTCATCAACCGTATGTTATAGAAAATTATTGTCAGAATGATGTTAATGATTTCATTGAGATGAGAAGAATTAGAAGTGCTGAAGAGCCAAATGGAGAAGCGGCAAAGTTTTACAAGTTGCTGAATGAAATGAATGAACAACTTTATGAGGGATCAAAGCTTTCAAAGCTTTCTTTCTGCATTCATCTTTTCCACTTAAAATGCCTAGGAGGGTGGACTGGTAACTCCTTTACGCAATTGTTGAAGTTACTAGGAGAAATGTTTTCTTTTGCAAAAATCCCTCAATCATGCAAAGATATGAAGAAAATGATAAAAGATTTGGGTCTTGGATATGACAAAATTCATAGTTGTCTGAATGATTGTATGTTGTATTGGGGTGATCGAAAAAATCAGGATTCTTGCCATGTATGTGGAAAATCTCGATGGATTATTAGGGAGGCAGAAAATGTTACTGAGGATGAAGCTCAAGCACGATCAAGAAAGAAACCGATTAAGATTCTACGATATTTTCCTCTCATACCTAGGCTACAATTGTTTATGTCCTCCAAGACTGCTGAGTCTATGAGGTGGCATCATGATGGCAGAACCGATGATGGATTATTATGGCATCCAGCGGATTCTTTAGCTTGGAAGTCATTTGACAACAAGTATCCAAGTTTTGCGAGAGATCCTCGAAATGTCAGGCTCGGTCTTGCAACTGATGGGTTTAATCCATTCAAAATCATGAGTACTTCGTATAGTACTTGGCCTGTTGTACTTGTTCCATAAAATTTGTCTCCCTAGATTTGCATGAAACAATCATCTTTCATCTTATCTATGATAATCCCCGGCGAGGAAGGCCCCGCAAATGATATTGATATTTACATGCAGTCGCTAATTACAAAGTTGAAACAGTTATGGGAAGGGGTCGAAACGTACGATGTGTTGACGAATAAGAACTTTAATTTATGCGCAACTTTATTATGGACAATTAATGATTTTCCTGCGTATGCAAATTTATCGGGTTTGAGTACCAAAGGTCGTTACGCTTGTCCTTGTTGTGCTGTAGAAACATGTTCGAAGTGGTTGGTTAATGGAAAGAAGTTCTCTTATATGGGACATCGTTGGTGGTTACCTGATAATCATAGATTTAGAAGTCAAAAGAATATGTCTGATGGTGATGAAGAGTTTCGAAATGCTCCTGACCAAACAACCGGCTCTCAAATATTCAGAATGTTGAAAAATATCAATTTTACTTATGGAAAGATGAATCAACCAAGTAGTGCACAATCAAAGAAAAAGGCAAAACAGGTCAATGAAGAGGTTGAAGTTGACGAACAAACTGATGATGAGTCTGATGAAGAGGATTATCCAAACGAGGTAGACTTGTGGAAAAAGAGGAGTATATTTTTCGAGTTGCCTTATTGGAAAAAGAAGATTTTGAGACATAATCTTGATGTAATGCATATTGAGAAGAATGTTTGTGAGAATATTATCGGGACCATTCTGAATGATGGCAGAAAATCTAAAGATAATCTTAAGAGTTGACTTGACTTAGTGGACATGGGAATTTGGCATGATCTTCATCCGCAATTACGTCAAAATGGAAGAAATTTCTTGTAGGCCTTCTATTTTTTCTCTTTCGAAGAAAGAAAAAGAAGTGTTTTGCACGGTGTTAAAGGATATAAAAGTCCCAGATGGGTATGCATCAAACATTTCTCGATGTGTTAGTGTTAAAGATCGAAGACTTTATGGTTTAAAGTCACATGATTATCACATATTAATGCAAGATTTACTGCCAGTAGCTGTTCACGGTTGCATGTCGAGTAAGGTGACGTCTTGTATCATTGAACTTTCTAATATAATGAAAGCCATCTGTGGGAAAGTTCTAATGGTTGAAGAACTTGATAAACTATAAGATTGAGTCGCCTTGACTTTATGTAACTTGGAGAAGATATTTCCACCTTCATTCTTCATAATTATGGTGCATATGCTAATTCATCTTCCTCACGAAGCAAGAGTTGGTGGTCTAGTTTTCTATCGATGGATGTACCCTATAGAGAGGTGTTATTTGAATTACACGTTTCAAATTACTACTGATTATACCTCTCACTCAAATGTATTTACGTAGTATGTTGTTTTGTGTATAGGTTCTTGGGCAAGTTGAAGTCTTATTGTTGTAATAAGTGTTATCCGGAAGGATCAATTGCTGAAGGGTATTTGGCAGAGGAATGTATGACATTTTGCTCTAGATATTTGGAAGATGTTGAAACAAGATGGAATAGACCAAATCGAAATGATGTGTTAAGTACTGATGACTTACCTCAACATTATTTCTTTGGAAGTTATTGTAACCATTAGGGAAAGTTGAAATTGCACACTTAGATGACACGTCTTGGGTACAAGCACACCGATATGTTCTTTTTCATCACGATTCAATAGATCCCTTTCACACGTAAGTCTTTCGGACCCAATCCTAATGAAATCTCTTTATCTTTTATATTTATCAATTTTTAAAGAAGTACTTTATAATATTCTTTATAGTGAGTTTAAAGAAGTATTGAGATCTCGAGCACGATCCCGAAGATTAAATCAGCAAGAGCTACATAAATTATTCACATAAACTTTTCATGAATGGTTAGGCCAGATGGTAAGCAACTAAATCTTACGGAACACTTATAAATTATATACGTCTTTCTTTTTATATCGACGTCAATGCAAATTAATTCACCATTCATGTGTAATAGGTTTGGAGTGGGAGAGAAGTTAATGAAGAAGTTAAATGGCTTTCTCATGGTCTGAATAGAATAGTTAAAAGATATAATGCCTTCCTCATTAATGGGTTCAGGTTCCACATGAAATCTCGTGAAAGATTAAGTGTGGAGTCGTAGTTACTTCGTCAACTACAAGTTATGCTACTGTAAGGGACAATAATCCGCATGAGGGAGAGGTCGATTATTATGGAAATATTATGGACATTATTGAGTTAGATTATTATGGAAAACGAAAGGTTGTGATGTTTCGGTGTGACTGGGTTGATGTAAACAGATGTATAAAAAGAGATAAATTCAGGTTTACGTTGGTGAATTTCTCTCGATTAATTCACACGGGTCAACGTTTTATGGATGAACCATATGTATTTTCTTCTCAAGTGAAACAAGTATTTTATTGTCGCGATCCAATGGATGACAGTTGGTATGTTGTGCTTCGAAATATTGTACGATTTTATATCTTCATTTATTTATTTATAATGTTATAACCTTTAACATGTTATCTTTCAATATAGTCATTAATTAATTCATTTTTTTATTACTCGTGTTTGTTTATTATAGATATCATGCCGAGGAGAAAAATAACTAATTTGCAGGTTGTTCGAGCTTCTGAAGACCATGAAGAAAGAAATAACGAGGAATCGAATGCACCTGAGTCTTCCGAAGTTCCATAAACTGTTGAAGAAGACGTATAAATTCAAAGTAATCTTCGAAACATTATTTACTACTTTGTTCATTTTCAAAACTGGCATTTAATAATTTCTTATATAGTTGAAAATGCTGGAACGCGCAAGACTCAAAGACGTACAACTTTGAAGGAATTATACCAACTTCCTCCTGGGCATCGTGTCAAAGTTTCAAGAAACGATGCCGCTCAACCTATTGGCCCAAAATCACGTCTTTTAGCAGGTTACTTAGGCATAGTTGGACGTAATGCGAATCTGTTACCGATCAATTACGAGTCATGGCGCGAAATGCCTAATAGTAAAAAAATCAAGCGTTGGATTTTGTTAAGGTAATAATGTCATTATAATACATACTCTATAAAAATTCAATACTAATTTATACTTACGGTGCACACTTATTTGTTGTATAGGAGAAATTTTTTTTAGAGGTCTCTGACGATTATGTGAAGAAAACGTTAGGGAAGAGATGGAGGGATCACAAGATCTCCTTAAAGAATAAATACTTCAAGAATGATCTCACCCTTGAAGAGAAGTTGCAAACAGTCCCACCAGGAATGCTCAGGTACTAATGGGAAGATGCAGTCAGATTTTAGAGTTCACAAAAAGGACAGGTATGATGTATTTTTCAAAAATAATTGTAACAAATTGTAAATCATCATTAAAAGTGGTTGTTTGACATTGTAGGACCGAGAGCATGTTGGTGTTTCTAGCAGGCAACAACAAAAGTTTACGCACACGGCTGGATCGAAGAGTTTTGCTTGTATAGCTTATGAGGAGGTATTATAGATTATTGAAATAGTTTTTTGTATTCCATGTACATACTAACTCATAGTAATTATATTATGGTACATTGTAGGAAAATACATCTGGTTCTAAAGTTGGTCGAATCCAACTCTTCGACATGACACATACGAAGAAGGATGACACTCTTATTACTGTTGACGCTGCATAAATTATGGTACGTTTTTTGGGTAGATGTTTTAAATTTACCTGACTTTATTTATATTTGTACCATGAAATTTTTTTATTTTAATTAATTATTCACTTTATTAGGAAAAGTTGAGGGAGACAAAGGCGGAGTATCATGTTATTGCTTCGAGTCAAGGTATTATTAATGATGATGACATTGAAAACCAAGCTATTAATGACGTTTTGGGTCCTGAAAGATATGGTCGGGTGCGCTGTCAAGGATCATTCGTTACTCCCACCAAATATTTTGGATCCAGTTCATTACAGTGCATGTCATCACAGTCTCGATCTTCCCACCAAGAAGTTAGTCGTTTAAAAGAAAAGTTGGCTAAGATGGATCAACAAATGGCTAACTTAAAAGTGGAAAATGAAGCAAGGGAAGCAGAGAGAGCAGCAGCAGAAGCAGCCAGAGTAGCAGCGAAAGTAGAAAAAGAAGCAGCGGCAGCACAGAGAGAAGCAGCATATCAGCAGAGATGTGAAGAATTTGAAAAATGACTCAATGATATGATGCTAATGATTCAGAAAACGCAACCTCAGAATCCACCATCGTAGTCTCATTTATGTTATGAGCATTCTACTGAACCTTGTTTAACTGAACTTATATTACGTTAATGAAAACTTTTATTTATTATATTGCATTTGATGTTTGTTATGGATATAGAGTTTGATGTTATTATTGTTTTGTTTGTTGGATAATGAAACATGTTGAAAAAATAGTTTTGGGGTAATTAAGCATAATTTTTAGGACTGTTAAATTCTGTGTTATTTAGAGGCGTTTGTAACAAAAAATACCACAATATACCATACATTTAGCGGCGTTTTTATCCTAGAAAGGCCGCTATATACAGACCTTTACCGGTGTTTTTGCTAAAAATGCCGCAAAACATCAACACCTACTGCGGCGTTTTAGATAAAAATACAGCTAAACATCATAACCTATTACGGCGTTTGTCTAAAAAACGCCTCTAAATATCAACACCTATTACGGCGTTTGTCACACAAATACCGCTAATTATCAATACCTATTGCGGAGTTTTTTTAGCGGTGCTATTTTCAACGACAGTTTTCGCGGCGTTTGTCTTAACGCCGCATGTGTTTTTAGCGGCGCTTATAAACGCCGCAAAAAGACTGTTTTGCTGTAGTGAATTGACAGGTTTTTAAGAGGTAAGGAGAGTTTTTTTATGAAATGAGGGGATAAATGTTTTTTTTTTAATTTTGGGCTACTTATAGGGGGACCAGCTTGTAAAAACGAATAATTTAATTATTTCCATAGTCCCTAATATTTTTTTCAATTTACCCCTAACTTTTGATTTTTCTCCTTGCAACATTTAATTAATTTCGACTGGATCCTCTTATTTTTTTAAATTCCTTCTAATATAGTCCTTTAATTTAAATATCTTGTATTTCTTTTTTATCAAATTTTTATCTTTACTTTTCCATTTTCTTTTATTTATTTAATTTTATTACCTAACATTAATTTGATCTTTTAGGAGCATTTTGAATTCGTCAAAGGTAAGTAATTTGGATCGAACTTTGAAATTTAATTTATCTTTTATTTTTCGCAATTAAGACAATCGAGAAATTAAATTGGTACCGAAATGGCAGTAATCAACTCTCTGACCCGATTAATATTTGGTAAGACGCAAATAAAGTAAATGGTAAGTTAAGGTGTCCAGTCAACCTAATTTTAAATGATTGACGACGGCTCTAACACATCAAAATTAAGTTGAAACCCGATTCCGGGCCCACCCGAAAGACGATTACCACAATATATAAATACTATAAAGGTGACTTTGATGTATTAATAAATGCAATGCTTCCAAAGTTCTGAATCCCCACTTGGGTGTCATTCTTATTGTTCTTTAATCAATAATTCACCCCATATATATATGTTTTGATGAATAGTTCACCAAGAGAGGGGAGACACTTCGAGTTTCTTGTTGAGAGATTCGGAACACTACGTTGTCCATCCACGAGCGATCAACTTGGGTTAATATAATACTAAAGTATACATAACTTCAATATATAATTGTTGGATATTGTTATTAGTCAACATACTATGTGTATGTTTAGATTTAGTCATTAGGTTCTAATTTAATTAATTTTAGTTTTTTTTATATATTTTTTGAATTTTGAAATTCTAATCCTAATTCAAATTATATATGGTGATCCTATTAAATTATGTTATTAGTTCTCATATCATGCATAAGTTGTCGATTTAGTCTATATTTTTTAATTTGATCATTTTTAACAATATACGTTTGAATTAAGATTGAAATTTTAAAAATATTTTTTTTAAAAAAAAATCAAATGTGAGAACATGAATTAAATATACAAATTACATATTGCATAGGGATTTTTTAGAGTTGTGTGATCTGAATTTTGTTTGATCCAATCTGAAAGCTCGAGATACAACTCACGTGTTGAATCCATATAAAATTATACTTCTAAACTTAGATGTTGATTAAAGGTAGAAAATTCAAGTCGAGTATATTTCTTTCTGTGTAATTTTTTTTGCATGTAATTTTTTTGGATTAAGTTAAAGGTGATTACGAAGTAGTATCTGTTCTAAGTACTCTCAATCATTTGACAATAAATGCTCTATCATCCTTGCGATCGCTGGTGCTCGAACTCGTGATCTTTAAGAACTATAATGATTCCTATAACCACTGGGATAAATTGGTTTGTGCTTTATCCATGTAAATTAGATACTAAGGATTAGGGGTTAGAGATTAGTTTATTTACCCTCAAATCCCGCATAATCATAATTCATTTGTAATTTTTTTTAATCTTCATTTACTTGTGGGATTTCATATTAGGGTTTCCATATAAATTTTGGTGTCTCTCTTTTCTTTTTCTATGTCATTATCATCATATAATACTAAAACATTTGCTATATATTGACACAAATATTAATCGTAATTTCAGTGGTTAAAGATTACTTATTGATTAAATTTATTTAGATAAGAATTCTCATGGATTAAAAATTCTTGGTGATTAAGTTCGTTTCTTTTGTAAATAAAGAGTAAACTTTTATCTTTTAGAATTATTAGAGGTAATTATTTTAGAGAGATATAATCATTTTATGATATTGTATTTTTGGCGATTTATGTTGCAAAGATGAATTTTGTAGGGATGTTGGAAAGGGATTTGAGATACATTTAAAGTGTATCTATGTTATCTCCGTGTAAATATAAACAAAATTGACATGTATTATGATATCACTTTTATTATTTTTCTGCTTATAAATTCCTAACAGAGTTAATAATATAGACCTGAACTCAATAATTTTAGGTGTATTTAGCCAGAAACGTACTGATCTTATCAAGGGCTGGTAAATTATATGAAGGTTATTAAATTATTAGCTTGATTCTATTTTGATTATTGAACCAAAAGCTTTGTTAATTAATTCACTAAATTATCATATTGGTTTCAATCAAGCTACATATAGTTAATTGTTAACAAGATTTCTGACATGATAGTTAAATAAAATTATATAATAATACATTGGATCCTTATTACTTATGCATTTCATCAATTTGATTCTAATTCTAGTTAAAGGAAAACAAAAGAAATAAGACTGCTTATGAAGAGAATCCAACTTGAGTCTCAAATGCAATAGAAGCGAACCTAAATTGTTGTCCCTCCCACCTACAGCATAGGTTAGTCATGTAAATACCATTATATATAATTTAGGATAAATTATGTATTTAATCACCCATCTATTCACACAATTCTGTTTGGGTTATAATACATTTGGTCCTTATTACTTACACACTCTTATCAAGTTGATCCTAATTCTAATTAGGGGAAAACAAAAGAAATAAGACTGCGTGCGAAGAGAATCAAACTTAGTCTCAAATATAATAGAAGCGCACCTAAATTGTTGCCCCTCCCACCTACACCATAGGTTAGTCCTGTAATTATCATTATATAAAATTTAGGGTAAATTATGTATTTAATCGCCCATCTATTCATACAATTCTGTTTTGGTTATTTAACTATATCTTTTTTTTTTCAAATTATACCTACCGTTACATTCTGGTTTCATTTCGGTGTAAAACGATATACATATCTCTCAGACAAGCTTCAAAGTGAATTTCATTTAACTTTGATGTTTTCGTGTTATCGTTGTGACATAAAACGGAAATATCAATAGGAGAATCTGAAATTAATCTCTAGCAGACAAAAGCCTTTATCTACTTATATGGGACCGAATAAAGATTACATATTATTACCTGTCTTTCCAAGCTCCTTTCAAAGAACAGTGTGTCCACTATTATTATTAAGAAAAAAAAGGCAAGTGATCCCACAAATTCATCCTACCAACATCAAGCCCTATTAATGTGATAACAAAACATCATTTACTCGTATCTGCAATGTTTTCTCGTTTTCCTCATATATGATAGATGTTGAATGCAAAATATATACCTATCTATGTATATATATATATAATGTGATTAATTGATGTTACTTTCAGTTTTGGTTCAACATGAATACATTTAAGCAGGAGTCAGGGTTGGAATCTGAGAGATTATTTGCAGACACAAACCAGGTCCAGATGCATTACATTTCAAACAAATGCAGTCAAAATGGAACATATCAAATCAAAGGGAGAAATATCAAAACATTTCCTCCTTGCATGTTCCATGCTGAAAGTAACTCTGATATAATAATGTATTCATGACGTTGCCTTTTATTCATTTATATTTGATTGCGTAGCTCATTAATTACTCAATACACTGTAGTCGTGACATAGTCGTATTCAAGAATGGAATATCCCAAGGGAAAGCTTGAAATGAATCATGTTTGGTATTAGAAAAGAGCGTTAATTCCCGTATAAAGCTCACGATTCTTTCTTGATTTAGGGTTATTCATTGTTCATTTGATGTCGAAATTCCACAACGCGTGTAGACAAATCATTTTTAATGAACATGGCTACGGATACAGACAGATGCAAACGTGAGGGATGAAGAAGCCATATAATTGTTGCAGATTATAGACACATTTTTATCACACTAATTCCTGATAATGATTTCTGAAAGAAACTTATTTACTGTTGCTTGGGGGACAACAATGTTAATTCACGTGAATTTCTACTTCAATAATCAAACTTATAGGCTTAAAACATTTTTATCACACTAATTCCTGATAATGATTTCTGAAAGAAACTTATTTGCTATTGCTTGGGGGACAACACTGTTAATTCACGTGAATTTATACTTCAATGATCAAACTTATAGGCTTAAAACATTTTTAATGGATTCATGTTATACAAAATAATAATCCGATACGAAATCGGATATGAGAAAAATAAAAACGGAAGTTAAATTTTTAAATAATAAATAAAATAATATAGAATGAAAAAAAATATTATTTTGATAGATCAATTGATCAAAACAGTTGAGACATATTGCTAGACGGTTTCCTAAAGATAGATTTTCGACCACTATTTTGGTGCTCGAGATCGTTGGTCGCCTGTCTCCCATGATACAAAAACTAGATGATCTTTGAACAGTAACACAACTTTCGAGATCACAAACTACTTCTTGACTTTGCCTATCACCAGAAAACTAAGGAGAAATTTTTTTTTCAAGATCTATGAAATTCTTGAATTCCGAGATGTGTAAAACTCGGAAGATTAGCTCTCTTTTTATAGTGGATTTTCACGAGAGATTACTCTAACAAAATATTTTTTAATATTAAATTTTAAACAGATAATATTATCTTTTAATTTAAAATATTCAAAAGATTTAAACTCCTTTTATTATTCAAATTTAAATAGATATTATTTTAATTTGAAATATTCAAAGTATATGATTATCTTTTAATATTCAAAGTTAAATAGATAATAAATACCTATTAATTTGACATATATAAAAGAATAATTATCCTACTAATATTCAAATAAAAGAATATATCTTAATCTGCAATATTTAAAAGGAATATGGATTTAATTTAAATATTAAATCCATCAATAAATTCACTCTTTTTCCAACAATCCTCCACATAAATGAAATTGATGATTTTATCAAAATATTTTGACAAGATGTGGTGATAGACACTATGATCGATAGTTGCATAGGATTGGTAGGTGTCATCCTTTGAACCTTGTGACAGTATATTTACTTTACTGGCCAACCAGTAGACGTAATGTCCTTGAACTGTTCTGTTGTTTGTGTAAACGATGACATACTTCACACAACTACCTCTCTCACAAGAATTTAGTTCTCATGGGTATGTCCTTAAAGCCATGGACATCGCCTAGTTCTGCAAGAATTTGAAAGAACTATGTCCAATAGTCTCCTTGAAATGGTCGCACTTCATTCTCACATAGGTGACTTATGTTGCTCAACTCACCGAAGCACACAATGATCATTAAAAGCTTTGCTTATCCTACATCACCTTCATCATTGTTTACATCATAGAAATAGGCTTGGGATCAGATACCCCTACTGTGACCGTACACGGTTTATGTAATTAGGTTCTCCCTTTAAACCTAGATCTTGGGATCTCTAGTCAACTAGGTAGGGTTTTCCTTCATATAATGCCTTTAAGTTTCATGGGCTTTAATCATATTCCTTTAGATGTTTTCTCAAATTGATTTCGATTTAACCCTTTGGTTAGTGGACCTTGATGTTATCCTTTGATCTTAAAAAATCAATTGAGATAACTCCATTTGAAATCAGTTATATAATGGTATTATTTAGACGACTTATATGTCTCGATTTACCATTGTACATAAAATTTTGTGCTCTAGCAATTGTTGCTTAGTTGTCACAATATATGAATAATGTGGGAACAAGTTTTGGCTATTCTGGAATATCCTCAAGAAAGTTCCGAAGCCATTCAGTTTCTTCTCCAGACTTGCCAAGAGCTACAAACTCAGATTCCATTGTGAATCTAGTTATAACCGTTTGTCTTGAGGATTTCTAAGACACAACTCCTCCTCCTAAAGTGAATACATATCCACTTGTACCTTTTGTATCTTGAATATCAGATATCCCACTAGCATCAGAGTATCCTTATAAGACAGTAGGATCTCTGGAATAATAAAATCCATAATCTCGAGTATATCTAAGATATCTCATTATCTTGGTTATTATTTTCCAGTGATTTCCCCTGGATTACTCATGAATCTTCTTAAACTGCTCACAGTGAAAGTGATGTCGGGTCTAGTACATCTCATAAGATACATTAGGTTGCCTATGACCCTTGCATATTCTACTTGGTGACCACTTTCACTATGATTTTTAGATAGATGTGAACAAAAGTTTATTAGAGTTATGGCTATACCAGAAACATCCTTCTTAAATTTCTCAAGAATCTTATCCACATAGTGTGACTGAGTTAGTACAAGGCCTTCATATGACCTTTCAATTTAGATAATGAGAATTGTATCAGGTAATCCCATATCTTTCATGTCAAATCTTGAATTTAGCATGTCTTTGGTATGTTTTACCATCTCATTGTTACTCCCAACAATGAGCATGTCATCAACATACAAGCATAAAATGACATATCCAATGTTTGTAGTTTTGATATATACACACTTTTCACAGTCGTTTATCTTGAAGTCATTTTCCATCATGACACTATTAAACTTCTCATGCCATTGTTTTGGTGCTTGTTTAAGTCCACACAAAGACTTCACCAAACTATAGACTTTCTTTTCTTGACCTAGAACTACATGACCCTCAGGTTGTTCCATGTATATTTCTTCATTAAGGTCTTTATTTAGTAAACCTATTTTAACATCCATTTGATGTATTTATAGATTTCACAAAGTTACAATTGTGAGTATCATTCTTATGGATGTTATTCTTGATACATGAGAGTATGTATCAAAGTAGTCAAGGCCTTCATTTTTTCGATATCCTTTTATTACCAATCTAGCCTTGTACTTATCAATTGTTCCATTTGCCTTCTTTTTTCATTTGAAAATCCATTTATAATTTAGTGGTTTAATCCTCGGATGAAGGTCGACTAAATCTCATGTATGGTATAGCTTCACTATACGTTTGAGGTTCAACCTTCAACATAAAGGTCAAGAAGTCTTTCCAAAGGATCTTTTCACCCTTGCTCGTTTGCTCCTTATTGGCTCAATTTCAGTTTCAGTCTCCTGTTGATCTTTTATATTATTTCCATCATTAGTCTCTAAAGTTAATTTTATTGAACTTTGATCAACCTCCCTAGATTTATAAGGGAAAACATTTTCAAAGATTGATGCATTGTTTGACTCCATTATCTTGTTCTTATGAATCTTAGGATTCTTTGATTCTTACACAAGAAACCGATACGCATTGATATGTTCTACACAGCCAATAAAAATGCAATCCACAGTCTTAGGACCTATTTTTATTTGGTTTGGTAATAGGGTCATTACCTTGGCAAGACATCCCGACATTTTCAAATGTTTGTAGGAAGGTTTTTGACCTTTCCATAATTTGTATGGTATCTTGTCATTTTTCTTTCAAGGTACCTTATTTAGAAGGTAATTTGCTGAAAGGACAACTTCCCCCCACATGTTATGTGATAACCTAGATCTTCCTAACAAGGCATTCATTTCTTTTAGAGTTTAATTTTTTCTCTTAGCTACTCTATTTGACTGAGGAGTATATGGTGGTGTTACTTAGTGAATAATACCATGTTGTGAACAAAAATTCACCAAATGGTTCAACATATTCACCGCTAGGATCACTTCTTACCATGTTAATATTTTTATTAAGTTGGTTTTGAACTTTCTGCTTACTAAACTTCTCTATAGCTTCATCTTTGTTCTTAAGTAAATACACATAGCAGTATTTTTTGTTATCGTCAATGAAGATAATAAACTATTTATTCCCTCATCTTGTTTAAACGAATTTCAAGTCACAGAAGTTGATGTGTATTAAATCAAACAATTCAATATTTCTTTTAATAGTTTGAAAAGAGGACCTTGTTAATTTTGCCTCAACATAGTTTTCACATTTATGATTATAATTAGTATGAAACAAATGAATGTGTTCTAAGTTAATTAAACTCCGTAGAGTATCATAATTAATATGTCCAAGCCTACCATGTCATAAATTAAATGACTCAAGTATGTAAACGAAATAAAAAGAATTATTCTTATTCATGCTTTTGGCTTTTACAGAGATAGCATTAAGTTTCCACATATCATTCAATACATATCCTCTACCCACAAACATTTCTCCCTTAGAAAAAATTAGCTTTTGGAATTCAAATATCATTCTAAAGTCGTGAACACTTAAGAATGTTCCATAAACAAGTTTTTTCCGTATGTTAGGTACATACAACACATTCTACAGCTAGAGTTGTTTTTCAGAAGTCATCTTCAAGACCATATTACATTTCTCCTTAATTTTGGAAGTTACAGGATTACCCATATAGAGTTTCTCCATATTGTCGCAAGGTGTCAATTCAGAAAAAGAATCCTTGTTGGAATAAATATGATGTGTGACTCCAGTATCAAGTCATCATTCTCTTGGATTAGTGTCAACCAAGTTGATTTTAGAGATCACAGCACATAGATCTATGTCCTCAACATATTGAGCTATTCTTTCCACATCATTATCCTCGTGAGCTTTGGCTTTCTTTGGATGTCTGCACTTAGTGGATTTGTTCCTCATCTTTCCATAGTTAAAGCATTTTCCTTGGAATTTCTCCTTCTTGGAAACTTCACCTTTAGGTCCCAACTTCAACCTATTTTTGGATTATTTTCCCTTCTTGAAGTCTTTAGCTTCCATCAAGTTTGCCTTATACTCATTGAAGGTTTCTTTGTTGAGCTTTTTGGCATTGACCCTATTGTTATCTTCTATTTGAAGTCTGACAATCAGTTCTTCCATGGTTATTTCCTTTCTTTTGTGCTTCAGGTAATTCTTGAAGTCGCTCCATCTAAGAAGCAATTTTTCAATAAAAGCGGCTACCTGAAAGGATTCGCCTATGACTATTCTTTCAGCAAGAATTCTACTAACACTCAGTTGGAGTTCCTTTACTTGTTTTACTACTGTTTTAGAGTCAACCATAGTAAAATTCAAGAACTTGGTAACTAAAACTTTTTAGCTCTAGTATCTTTAGCTTTATATTTGTGGTTCAATGCCTCCCACAACCTCTTAGTTGTTTCATAACCAACATATAACGGATACAATGAATCTTGTAGACTATTCAGAATTATGTTCTGACATATATAATCAGTATGCTTCCAAGCATCAACAATATTGAAGGCAATAATATTGTCTACCTCTCTTTCTCCTTCTCCCTCTTTAAAAACAATAGAACCTTCCTTCAAGAACTTAGAAAGATTCATCGTGGTCAGATTGAAAAGCATTTTCTGTTGCCACATCTTAAAATTCTCTCCAGAGAATTTTGTCAGCTTTTCGTTGTGGTTAATTGCCAGTGTCGGTTGACCCGCATTCAGATTTGGATTCTAAACTAGTACTACCATTTTAGCATCCAAGTTGGGTACACTGATGGAGCTTTCTGTCTCCATTTTATTTATGTAAAAGAAACAGAACCGGAAATAGTATTAGTTCCAATAAACAGAAAATTAATTCTCGTTTATTTTCGATTTTGTTATCGGACAGAATCCATGTTCTGAAACAAAATCAGTAACCAATGCTACTTTCATGACGACATGATAAATCCTAAAACACATTTATTTGCTATCTCGATTTCACCATAATTTCTGAACCATCTTGGATTAAAGAAAGGTAGAAGAATGAGTTTAAATTTGTCTTAAGATTGTTATACAAAATAACAATCCGAGATGAAATCGGACCTGAGAAAAATAGAAAGGAAGTTAATTTTTTAAATAATAAATAAAATAATATAGAAAGAAAAAAAACTCTTTTGATAGATCAATTGATCGAAACAGTTAAGGTCTGTCGCTACATAGTTTCCTTAAGACAGATTTTCGGCCACGAGTGCTCGAGATCGTTGGTCGTATCTCTCTCAGGATACAACAACTAGATGATCTTCTAACAGTATCACAACTTTCGAGATCACGAACTACTTCTTTACTTTGCCCATCACTGGAAAACTAAGGAGAGAAAAAGAATTTTTCAAGATTTATGAAATTCTTCAATTTTGAGATGTATTAAACTTGGAAGATTAGCTCTTTATTTATAGGAGATTTTCATGAGAGAATTACTCTAACTAAATATCTTTTAATATACAAATTTAAACGTATAATATTATCTTTAAATTTGAAATATTCAAAAGATTTAAACTCCTTTTACTATTGAAATCTAAATAGATATTATTTTAATATGAAATATTTAAAGTATATAATTATCTTTTACTATTCAAAGTTAAATAGATAATAAATACTTATTAATTTGACATATTTAAAAGAATAATTATCCTACTAATATTCAAATAAAAGAAAATCTCTTAATTTACAATATTTAAAAGGAATATGAATTTAATTTAAATATTAAATCCATCAATAAATTCACTTTTTTTTTCAACATTTCACTTTGAACGTTCATACCCCGCATTCATGATGCTCGAATCGAGGTCGCTTGGCTCATGCTTTGTGGTTTGAATTCGCTAAACTTAGATGGTGACATTGTAGTCCACAAGTGTTCTTAATTGCTGCATTTTTTTGTTTACAAATTCTCTAGGGGGACAGTACGGACCTATCTGCATTTAACCGATTGTGATTTCTGATAAGCGTGTTTGAATGAATTAATCCTTTGAAATAATTATGATAATAAATTGCATATGCTTAGCACCTGCGAGGGAGTTCAATGAATAAGCAAAAGATTTATGACATTTTAAAAACTAAATATAAATTAGTCCCCAAACTTTTTAGTATTCTACTTGTATCCTCAAACTATGTCTCTCATTCCAAATTGGTCCTCATACTTTTGAATGTTACAAATCCATCCCCAAACTATGACTCATTTTATATTGGCCCCCCAACTTTTGAATGTTCAAATTTCATCCCTAAACTTTTGAATGATTTTGGGAGACATTATTGGATTGTCAAAAAATAGGGGACCAATTTAGAATGAGGGTCATAGTCTGGAGATGGACTTGTAACGTTCGAAAGTTTGAGGATCAATTTAGAAAGAGAGTTATAGTTTGAGGATGAAATTAAAATATTAAAAAATTTATGAACCAATTTAAAATTAAAATCATAGTTTGAGGATAATATATATATATATATATATATATTCAAAACAATAAACCAAATACGCTTTTCTTTATTATCTTCTATTTTCTAAAAAAATAATCTATATTTTCTAAAATCAAATTTAATCTATTTGTAACTGTATATTTTGTTGTACATGCATCTTCTTTTTGATGAAAATAGTATATACACCTTAATGATTCAAAATCTTGTTAAAACTTATAAATTCAGTGCACAAATCAAGCAATCTTAACAGTAAAAGAATTATTAATACTTCTTAAAGTCTTGAATTTGAGTATCAATGTTGTTAATTCTCTAAAATATAACATTATAGTCTCACCAATCTCTCATAACATGTTGATGAACGCTAAACAAACGAATACGAATACCTTTAAAAATAAATAAACGAACACAAACACGATATTAAAAATTTAAATGAACACGAACCATATATAAATACATTTGAAATTAAACAAACAAAGACGAATACAACATTATTCGTTCAAGTTGGATTCATTTACACCCCTATCAACGACTAGAACCCCTTCGCCAACCTTTTCGTTCGCACGTTCTTGCGTAGCCTTCATTCTCGTTCGCTCTGTCCAGCACCTTTTCCTTCTACAACCTACTGCCCCAAACTCCTCCATCGCGAGCTGTCGAATCCTTCCTAAAACTGAGAATCTGAGATCCTTCTCTTTCCTGATCTATTGTCTGCAACCTAAAACACCGGATGCCGCTAATCGTCGCATGCCTTCTGCTTGCTTTACTAAAATCACAACTTAAAACCGTTGTTCGTCCCTTCTACATTGAATTGACTCTAACGTATGTACCACACCTCATTCTTGTACATAAATCAACCCTTAATATCCTTCCATCATTACTACTGCGCGCCTTGGCATGCAATGTTACCCTTAATATCGTCGTATTGTGAAAATGAGTAAAGAAGACTGGATGTTTGGGAATAATAGTAACATTTGATTATTGGTCAAATTTTGATATATGAATGCTTTGTCTATTGATCGTGTAGGACTAAGTACTATTATTGATCAAGAAAAGGCTTCGATTTTGTAAACACGTAGCATCACAAATTTATACGTGTGTCTATTCGTTAATTTGGGATGATTACAAGATATTGTATGTTCTAAACTTTCGCACATCTTACAAATATAACTACTCGAACCCAAAACTTCTAGAAAAATAACATTCCATTCGACCATATTACCACATTTTATTACTAAAATTATGGTTGTTTATCTAATTAAATGTTGCGGAAGACAGCTATCGGATAGAGAAAAATCGTAACTGATAATTTGAGAAAATAAAATTGAAGATAAAGAAGACACAAAATTTACGTGGAAAACCCCTAAATAATATAGGGTAAAAACCACGGGCAACGATAGAAGAATTTCACTATGAGAAAATAGGAATTACAACTTCTCTCGATCTATCAAGGAGAAAACAATGATAATTCTCTCTTGATAAAAAGGAGAAAACAACTCTCAAGAAAACTCTCTAAATTCTCTAGTATTGGGAGAAAGCTAGAATGATTTGGGATAGTTTTGAAGTTAAATGAGCTAGGGTATTTATAGTTGAAGCTTAAGGACTAATCTTGTAAATACCCTAAAGTACTATGACTAAATGTGCATTTCTATCGTTGTTAATTTTCAACACAAAGCCACCCTTTTTGACATTTTCCATTCGATGCATTAATTGCACCGAAATGGCCTGACTTTCAACAATCTCACACTTGAAGATTTGATTGGAAAAATCATATCTTCACACCATTCTTTCTACCTTTTACCTTCATGTTGCTTACGTTTCTGACGGGCCACAAGAGGATCGACACCAAGTAAACTTATAAGCATATATCGCCTTTGTCAAGAAATATGCTATGTTCTCCTTGGTATGGATTTTCTGCATATCTACCGTCCCTTCTTCCACCTTTTCACGAATGAAGTGGTATTGTACTCGTATGTGTTTTGTTCTTGAATGAAATGATGGATTCCTTGCTAGATGCAAGGCGCTTTGACTGTCACAAAACAAAGAGACATACTCTTGATTGTGCCCAAGCTCCTCCAATAGCATCTTCAACCAAATTGCTTCTTTACTAGCTTGTGTAGCTGCTACATATTCTACTTCTATTGTTGACGTAGCCACAACTGACTGTAATTTTGAAACCCAGCTTACAGCTCCACCAGCAATTTTGAACACATATCCTGTAGTAGATTTGCTTTTATCCAAATCCCCTGCATAGTCAGAATCTACATACCCATTGATTAGTAAGTTTGATCCTCCGTAACATAATGCAACATTTTAGGTTCCTTTGATGTATCTCATGATCCTCTTTACTGTATTCCAATGCTCTTTGCATGGATTCGCCATGTATCGACTAACCACTCTCATTGCTTGTGCAATGTTTGGTCTTGTTCATATCATAGCGAACATTAAACTTCCCA
This sequence comes from Hibiscus syriacus, assembly GCF_006381635.1. Taxonomy (NCBI): domain Eukaryota; kingdom Viridiplantae; phylum Streptophyta; class Magnoliopsida; order Malvales; family Malvaceae; genus Hibiscus; species Hibiscus syriacus. Next base: position 5,945,778 of record NW_024063533.1, on the reverse strand, counting down.
CTGCAGATGCATACGGTACTCGAGACATCTCCATCATCTCTTCTTCACTTCTATGACTCATAATGGAGGATAATTTGAAGTTAATAGGAAGAGGGGTAGAAATTGACTTACAATCTTGCATATTGAATCTTGACAAGATCTTCTTCAAGTAATTCTTTGTGAAAGCCAAATCTTCCTATTACTTCTATCTCGATGAATTTGAATCCCTAGAATCTTGTTTGCTGATCCCAAGTCCTTCATTTCAAATTCCCTAGCTAGTTGTGCCTTCAATTCTTCAATATGATCTTTGCTGGGTCCTGCAACCAACATGTCATCCACATACAACAGCAATATAACAAATCGTTATCACCAAACCTCTTGAAATAAGCACAAGGGTCTGCATTAAGTCTGTTATATCCAAGACACATAATGAAGGAATCAAATCTCTTATACCAACACCTCGGCGCCTGTTTTAGACTGTACATAGATTTGTTCAACCTAAAACCAAGTTCTTCTTTTCTTTTTCTTCAAAATCTGCAGGCTGGGGCATGTAAATTTCTTCTTCAAGATTTCCATGAATAAAAGCTTTTTTAACATCTAGCTGCTCTAGATGTAAGTTTAATGTAGTACACATTACCAAAACTACTCGAACTGTTGTTAGTCGAACCACAGGAGAAAAGATTTCATTGAAATCAATACCTTCTTTTTGAGCATATCCTTTGACCACCAGTCTTGCAGGATACCTCTCCACTTGATCATCACCATTTCGCTTGATTTTGAAAACCCATTTGTTACCAATTTGTTTCCTTCCTTGTGGTAGTGGCACAAGGTCCCATGTATTATTTTTATGAAGGGATTCAATTTCTTCTTGCATCGCCATCATCCAGTGAAGCATCCGAACTGTTTATTGCCTCCTGGAATGTTGATGGCTCACTGTCCTATGTTAAAATGCAGTATGTAATATTTCATTCTATAACATAATCTGAGTGCCGATTGGGACGTCTTCTCACACGATCTGATTGACGAGTTGTTGGAGCTTCAGAACTCTCTGGTTCTTGTTCATCATGTGATGTTTCTGCTTCAGAAGAATCTCCTTCTTCAACCTCTTTTTCCACATGTATCTGTGTAGTCTTTGACTTTTTAGCGCTATCATCGTCTTCTTTTCTTTGTAGTTTATCTTCTACAAAGATAACATCCCTGTTGATGATCACTTTGTGGGCAGTGGGATCCTACAAACGATACCCCTTTACTCCATCAACATACCCCAAGAATTTGCATTTCCTAGATTTTGGATCCAACTTTGAAATTTCTTGGGAATTGTACATCACGTACACAATACTTCCAAATACATAGAGGTTTGAATAATCAGCTGGTTTACCAGTTCACATCTCCATTGGTGTCTTCAGCTCTATCGTAGTTGATGGAGCTCGATTCACCAAATAACAGGTGGTATTGACTGCTTCTGCCCATAATGATTTTTCTAGGCATGCATCCCTCAACATTGCTCTTGTTCTTTCTAACAAGGTTTTGTTCATCTGCTCTGCCACTCTATTTTGTTGAGGAGTGTTCGCTACTGTGAATTGTCTTTTGATGCCTTCTTTCTTGCAAAAGTCATCAAATTCTTCACTTGTGTATTCTCCTCCATTATCTGTTCTGAAACACTTGATCTTATTTCCATAATCAAGTTCCACCCATGCTTTGAAGTTTTTGAAAGTGGAAAACACATCTGACTTCTTCTTAATAGGGTACACCCAACATCACCTGGAGTAGTCATCAATAAATGAGACTAAGTATTTTGCTCCACCTAGGGATGTAACTGGTGCTTGCCATACGTCAGAGTGAACCAATTCTATAACACTTTTGGCTCTAGAATTTGATGTGTTGAATTTGAACCGATGTTGCGTACTTGTTATGCAATGCTCACACAAAGTAAGTGATACATTTGTTAAGCCTGAAAGTAGCTTTTGCTCCACAAGGACTTTCATTCCTTGTTCTGACATGTGTCCGAGTTTCTGATGCCATAGCATTGAAGAATCTTAATTACATGAGGCAACAGAGGCTTCTGTTTCTACCAAAGTCTCTCCCTTCAGCATGTACAAGTTTACAACTATATTTTCTCCTTTCATCACCACAAGTGCTCCACGGAACACCTTCATGATTCCTTTCTGTGTTTCAATCTTGTTTGCATTATTATCCAACAATCCATAGGATAATAAATTTTTCTTCAGGTCTTTCACGTGTCGCATATCTCGAGCAACTTTAATTGTTCCATCATGCATCTTCAATTTGATGGTTCTCACGCCAATGATCTTTAAGGCATGATCATTGCAACTATACACAGATCCTTCTGAGACAGGTTCATAATGATGGAACAATTCTCTTCTTGAGGTCATGTGATATGTTGCTCCCGAATCAATGAGCCATATATCTGCAAATCTTTTTCTGCTTTCCACGATGGTTGACGCTTCACAGCATAGAATATCTCTATCATCTGTAGTGTTTACGCTATTGCCTTGTGGATTGGAATTTTTATTTAGACTCCAACAATCCTTCTTCAAGTGATCATTCTTTCCACAGCTGTAACACTTTAAATTCTTCTTGCTCCTCGACTTCGATCTACCATGTTTGTGACTGCTGGTTTGGCCACATTCTATTGATCTCCCTCTCATCGTTGTCATCGTTGTTAACGCTTCTGCTTGTTGCATATTTAATTGTCTATCTTCCTTATTATTGCGTCGATTTTCTTCTTGTAGAACAGCAGTTGTAACGTTATCGAAGATTAGACTGGTGACATTACTATTTGTCAAGTTGATGATGAGTTGATCATATGAATCCGGTAGACTTTGAAGTAGAAGTTCAACACGTTCCTGTTCTCTTATTTTACAGCTTAAGGATGTAAGCTGAGAAAATAAAGTGTTCAGTGTATTTAAGTGCTCCGTCACTGAAGTAGATTATGGCATACGGAGAGTGTACAATTTTCTCTTAAGGAAAATTTTATTGTTCAACGATGTGGCCTCGTACAATTTGGTGAGATGATCTCATATCTCCTTAGTTGTCTTCTTCTCCTCGATGCTTGATAATACGTCATTTGCTAATGCTAGATGAAAGTTTGACATAGCATTCCCGTCCATTTCGATCCATTTGTTGTCATCTGTGAAATCTATCGGCCTTTCACTGATAGCTGCTAGACAACCGTCTTTCCTCAGGATAGCCTTTATCTTCAATTTCCACAATGAGAAACTTCTCCTATTGAAATTTTCAATATCAAATTTCGTTGCCATAGCTTCTATTACGGATAGCTCCCACTCTTTTACTATCGTAAATAGTTCTCTGGAACCTTCAAAGAATGGGTAATACCTTCTTATTTTCTTATGTTGGAGGATCCACCTTTTGGTGGCAACCACAAAGACAATAAGCAGATATTACACACTCAAATCTAGCTCTGATACCAATTGTTACGGAAGACAGCTATCGGATAGAGCAAAATCGAAACTGATAATTTGAGAAAATAAAATTGAAGATAAAGAAGACACAAAATTTACGTGAAACCCCCTAAATAATATATGGTAAAAACCACGGGCAACGATAAAAGAATTTCACTATGAGAAAATAAGAATTACAACTTCTCTCGATCTACCAAGGAGAAAACAATAATAATTCTCTCTTGATAAAAAGGAGAAAACAACTCTCAAGAAAACTCTCTAAATTCTCTAGTATTGGGAGAAAGCTAGAATGATTTGGGATAATTTTGAAGTTAAATGAGTTAGGGTATTTATAGTTGAAGCTTAAGGACTAATCTTGTAAATACCCTAAAGTACTATGACTAAATGTACATTTCTACCATTGTTAATTTTCAACACAAAGCCACCCTATTTGACATTTACCATTCGGTGCATTAATTGCACCGAAATGGCATGATTTTCAACACTAAACATGTAGTCTAACAAAGACAATATGCAAATCCGAGGTAAATAGTCAATGAGGCCCACTACATCTTGTATGCTCTGTCAAATTAGTTGTGTGTCTATGTTGGTTGAATAACATCATCTCTATGTTGATGCTTGTTTCAATATTCTATCTAGTTGGTTAAAAATCACTACTATCGTTTGCTTACTACTTCTATTAGGGTTTTGTATTTTGCATGTCTTCTGTTTCTATACGCTTTTTGATGGAGTATGATCACTGATTTAGTATCCGTAAGATTTTAAGCTTGCCATTCTATAATTATTGGTTTCGAGTCCTTTGTCGCATATCATTATATTATTATTCGTATTGGTCTGAATTGTTGTAGAGGCAAAAGCTCTCATTTTTTTTTTGTTTGAGCTTCGGCTCATGTTTGTTTTGGTGTGTATGGTTTGATTTTGTTCATAGAAGGCTCGCTTTGTTCGTTTTGTTTGGTATTAAAATATGGTTTATTTAGGTTTCTTGGCATAAAAGAATGATATGATAACATGGTCTTCCATATGTTTTAAATGTGCGTAAGAACTTTTATTTTGTTACAAGGCTTACAAGTTTTAAAGTGCAAGTTTGGAATTTAAAATAAGGGAAATTTTATAAATCCCAATGAAATATCGATATATCGATATAGTATAAATTAATATCGATTATTCTTAAGAAATCCAACATGAACATTGATTTTATGAGTATCAATACCCAAAGTCAGAATATTAATACCGAACCCAAATGTATCAAAAACCTACTCCTACTTATATTGATATTTTACTTTTAAAAGTAACTCTTTTTGGCCAACAATCTTTATAGTAGGTGGTTAAAAGCTCTTAAGTGATATCTCCTCTCTTCTTAAGTTGTAGGTTCAATATTTATTTTGAATAAATTTTCTTTTCCTTTCTTTTCCTGAGTAATAATTGTTAAAGAAAAAAATAACTCTTTTACACGAAAAAAAAAAGCCCAGAATAGTTTTCAAATTTATTGTAAAGGATAGAATTCACATTTGAATATTAAATAATTTGATTGATCGTTAAAGGACCTTAGACATTGGCATTGAATGTAAAACTTTTTTTAATAATGAAAACTGAATTTTAATAATAAAAATAATATAATGAATTAAAATTACAATGTACCTCGAATATAAAGAAGAAAGGAGGACTAGTGATTAGAAAAACAAAAATTCATATAAAAATAAAAATATTAACTTAAAGATACGAAGAAAAATAAAATCTTCTCTTGAAAATGATGCCCAACATCGAAATAACTCATTAACATTCATAAACACTTATTGTCTTTGTCGTATAAGATTCTTTAAGAAGTGATAAAGAAGTGGCGAGCGAACCAAATTATCTGGCAGATTGCTTCACTACACAATTCTGATTATATCGGCAAACAACCTTTTATCAAAGAGGATATCTGACTATACATGATCATTGCCAACCATTTAGAAAATAAATGGTATGAGGGTCTTTGTGCGAGCACCAAAACGACTACAAATGTATACGAAAAACGTATCAAAAGCCATAAGGAACATACCACAAAAGCATAGAAAAGAATGCATAAGAACATAAATTCTTATTCAAAATTGAAAAAAAGAAAAACTCGAGAATAAAAAAAGAAAGCAAATGGCAGAGTATGAAAAATAAGAGAATTGATAATCGTTTACAGTTGACAGCCAACATGAAGATCGATTTTGTCATCGGCTAAACAAAAATGAAAGGAAAAGAGGAATACAACATAATAATATTGAAAAAAACCTAGATTTGAGAATGAATAGGGTTTTAATTTAGGGTTAGTGTTAACTTCTATGAACAAAACACCTTGTATTATTAGAATGGTGTATAAACTGACGGTTGTATTGTTGGTTGGGCTGAGCTGGTGTTTGGCTCTTTGGGCTATATATACACTCTGTTGTTATCAATTTAATATGCTGGAATTTAATAAGAAATACTTTTCTTCATCTGTTCTCTCTCTCTCTCTCTCTCTCTCACTTTTCTATCTATAAAACTTAACCGTCTTTTGTTATTCTTCATGGCTCTTACTTCGGTCATCGGAGTTGTGCCTTTCTCCACCGCTGTTCTTTCTAATATATATTCATCGAATCAAATGAAAAGTGTTACACAAAATCTTCTAATTATAATATTAAGAAAAATAATTACATCTAATCTAATTTCCGATTTCAATGAAACAATGGGAAAATACATTTGGCTAGCAAATATGAATTTATTTTCATGATAAAGTTTTCATTTCATTAAGGGTCTGTTTGTTTGGGAGAAAATCAATTACACAATTGGTTTTCCCCAAAATTTGTGTTTGTTTTACATAATTTATTTTTCGAAAAATGTTTTCCAGTATTTGGTTGAGGAAAACTGGTTAGTCAACGTAAAACATTTTCCTGGTCAACAGAATTTCCTGTGTTTTCTGAAAAATGACTTACAGTCTGATTTTCCGTAAGTCATTTTCCGAACTTTTCACTTCAAAGAATAAATACTCAAAATAATTTTATTTTATTAATTTAATATTAGTAAAATATTTTAATATCATTTTAATCAAAATATTAATTATTAAAACATTTTAAAACATATTTATTAATATTTCTAATAATATAATATTATATATTTTTTAATATTATAGTAAAATAATCAATTATATTATAATAATATAAGATATTATATTTGTATTTTAATAATATATAATAAATTATTAATAAAATTTATATTATTTATTAATTTCATATTAATAATATTATTAAATTATTAATAATGAATAATATTATTTATATATTTAATATTAATATAATAATCTAATAATAATTTAAGATATTAAAATATACTAATTAATATTTTTAAAATATAATATAACACTATTACATTAATAAATAATTAATATAATTTATAATATTTTTATTTCAATAAAATATACCAATATTAATATTTTTATTAATAAAATTATAAAAATAATATTTAATAATAAATAAATTATTTTAATATTTTAAAAAATAATAATATTAATTTTTATTATAAATAATATTATTATTTATTGTATTTAATATTTCTAATAAATAATTTTTAAAAAACTCATCAACTAGTGGAAAAAAGTTTAAACAACATCTTTCAAACATCGTAAAACGTTTTCCATATGTTTTTTTTAGAAAAATGTAATTCATTTTCCGGAAAACATTTTCCAGAAATGTAATTTATTTTCCAGAATTTAAATTTCAGTAATTCGTTTTCTAGAATTCAATTTCCAAAAAACCAATTACAGCCAAACAAACAAACCCTAAATATTTTTTAATTTTTAATAATTCTACCTTTATGACACATTTTATTATTAAAAAACAGTATCTTTGTTTTTCTCTTGTTTTTTAATTTTTAATAATTCTACATTTATGACACATTTTACTCTGCCTTTATGGTACGTTTTCCTCTGCTTTTTGGCATGTCGATCTTTTGATCGTTGTTTTCTTTTATCATTTTTCTCGGGGTTGGACTTGATATTGTCACGATTGATCAAGATGACACTTATTTGTTATCATGCTAATATTCCCTGGTTTGGACCCTTATATTGGATCTGGATACATAATTTGTGTCAGTGTATAATTTTTCACGTCGTTCGACTCTGATTTACGGTTTGACACTTGTCTTTCAATAGCTTGATCTCCTTTTGTAGTTCGTTTGCCGATGCGATTAGATTTGTTCGTATATATCTTTTTTTCGAATTTATTTGATTATGTTTTTTAACATTTTCCTTATGTGATCTTATGTGGCTAGTTTTATATGTTATTGGTCATAGGAGAATGTTTTATTATGTGTATAGTTTACGGTTAGAGTTATAAACCTTTATTGTAATTTGGATATTCTCTATTTTAATAAAACTAGTTGTTTGTATGGGAAAAAATTTACATATATCCCTAACTTATTTCAATGTTACTTCTAAAATAACCATATATCACCGATGTTTTTAATTTCATTGAAACTAATATGAGCACTCATCCAAAATTATCCTTCAACTATAAATTTAAATTCACAATCTTGCAAGCCTCAGAATCACCCTCCCATGCCTTACACTTTTACGAAAAGTCTGTCTCCTAGGTTATTACGACACTGCATGGACCACCGCTTCCACATGGCCGTGGCCAACCTTTGCCGGTCGTGCCACCATGACCCGGCCCCTTATGCGAATTTTGGACCACCTTATAGTTATAGATACCGTTTCTTATATTATTATTAGAGAGCGGCCATTTTTTGTATCAGAAGTAATGGGTCGCTTTCAATAATTTTAGGTCATTTTCTTACTTGGGACCATGCCTAGAAAGCATCCAAAACTATAAATAATTTTTCACCTTTTTATTGTTTTTCTCTTTCTTTTGGTTTAATTTTCAACCATTCTCATTTTCAATTCTATATACAGAACTTGGTCAATTTCAAAAATAGGGATGTAAAGGTAAAAATTGAAAGGAAAAAAATGAAGTAAAATAATGATTTCAAAAAGGGTGTGGGATGCATGCTCGCGAATGTTGTTCCTTTTAGTTTTAGTGTTAAAATGTAGGATAAACTATACCATTAGTCACACATATATTGTATTTATTGGGTCATAGAACTATTTTAAAAAAAAATCATCATTAATATTATATTTTTTCTACTTTTATTTTGATCGCCGGTCATTAAACATTTAATGGCTCTATTTTACCTATGTTTTTTCAATTTCCATGTCATTTTCTATCCTAATCAACGGTTCACGTGTCATTTCTAATAATTTTATTTAGACCAATTATAGGGTAATATGTGTCAGCAACATATTAGTCTGAAAAAACTAAAAAGAAAAATGTTTGTTGTTAAGGTAGGAAAGGAATCAGGCCCATGACCGCTTGCATAGGGTTCTTTCGCTTAACCTCTAAACAAGGCTTAAAACTTGTGATAATTCCATCAAAACCTATATTAGTTCTATTATTTTCATTGGTATATACTAATTGTTTATTTTTGGCTTTATCATCTCCATGAATTCCAGAGTTCTACAATTCACGTGAAATTAATGAAGATGATGAATTGATATGGCTACCACAGCAAACACAACATGTTTAGATCACTTAATATAGTATGGAACTTACAAAATCATAAGGAAGTATGTGATCACAATCAAGGTGGGGAACATTACATTTTCTAATAAAATCATCTTGCTGAGCTAAAAAAAAGTATATGACCATGTATTAAAAAAATCATATAGATTTTTTTTTAATTTGCCTAATCATTCATCTATTTACAATAGAACAAGCGATGTTTGTGTCTTCGTCCAAAAATACTTTATCAAATTATTTTTTTAAAATATGGATCTAATCATTTCTTATAAAGTTCAGGTGAGGATTGTTAGAGTCATAAATATACTGCAAGGAGGTTATTACCCATACTTGGTGGGGAGCTTTCTAGAAGACAATGATGGGGCTCTTCCTTCCATCAGGTTAAGAATTGCATAGTGTCAAAACTATTATTTTTAAATAAACTTAATTTTAAATGTGATCTTTAAAAGATCTCGTTTCGATTAATTTGATGACCTTTTAATAATAAAACATGATTTGAGATGTGATTGGGCACCAATATTTGATTAGGGAGTGATTGGGCACAAAAAATATTTTTTCACTTTAATAAAAATATTAATTTATTAAAAAAAAATTACGGTCTGCGTTAACAAATATTTGAGTTCGGGACTAGGTTACTCGTGGAGAAGGATTAGCACCCCTACAACGCCCTAAATTGGTACATAATCGATTAATTAGTTGTCTTTGCAATGAAATTTAGGAATTCAAATTTAATTTAATTTAGGATGTCATACGACTAATATTCTTTAAATTTTAGGACAAAACACAATAATATTTAATTATTTCCTATTGAGAAGAATTTACCTCTCAGGCCTTAAAGCAGTCGATTCTTACTCTAATCGAAATAAATAAATATTTCAATTTTATTTTCAAGTTCATTATTAATTCCAAATTTAAATGCATAAATAACAATAAAGTAAAACAAAATAAATTTAAGATTTTCTTTTATAAACACGTTTTTTAATAGGGAAAATGGTAATATTTAATTATTTCCAATCGAGAAGAAATGACCCCTCATACCTTAAAGCAATCATTTATTACTCCAATCGAAATAAAGAAATATTACTATTTCATCCTAAAATTCAATATTAATTCAGATGCGATTTATTTTTTAAATCATATTAAAACACACACAAAATAAAATGAAAATTAAACACATATATCAAACAAAACCGATTAATTAATTATTTTATCAACCCTTAATAAGAATAAAGATGTTCAATTATTTAAATACATCGAGACAAGACCTTAGATCCGATCTAACAGTCTTTTCTCGGTGAATTTAATTAAAAGAACATAATCTTTTTCTTAGTCCCCAAATTTTAAATGTAATCAATTTTTAGGGTTTCACTTAATGAGATACACTTTTATTTTAAGAATATTGAAAACGACCTATTATTCTTTAAGACAATCACTTCCCCTAATCTCAAAATAAACGGATATTCCCTTTAGTCAAATTATTTTGATCAAATCAATAAATGCTTGTGAGGATATCATACAATTTAATTTAAAATAGAACCTAAGTCAATATGCACCAAATTACTCATTTATATACATATATGTAAATAATTATCGAAATTAAAATATGTTATGAATGAAATATATATAAATACACACATACGTAAAACAAAAAACATGGATATATATTTTATAGTAAGTATAAAGAAAAATACATGAGTGTAATATAATAAATAAAGAAAATATACTTGATACATATACGACTAACGAAAAGCATATTATATTATTAACATAGCACGCATATAAATGTAGATATACAAATTATGAGGACAAAAATAAAATTATCATAAAATAGGAGCACTAGAATCAAAATAAGATTCAAAACACATGCAGGACTAAAGTGAAATAGAGCATAATTTAAACATTCAAAGCATAAAAAGGGCAAACTTCATTTAGTGACTGAAACAAAAATATTTAAAATTACTTGCTAAAATTAAAATGAACAACGGTATATAAACTGAGGTGACCAAAATAAATGTTCGAAAAATATAAAGGCCCGAATCACGATAAAAAAACTCACATTTCGTGATGAAACCTTACAAAGCCTAAGACCCTTCTCGCACAAATAACCCATGCGCCAGTTTCTGAAAACCCTAAGACCCTTAAATGACAGTGTTTTGAATCCCCTTTATATACCTTATTATAGGTTTTGGGGTAAACCCAAACCCTCATTTTTTAAGCCGCCCGAGCCCCTCCTCATTTTCTCTCATCTTCTTTCTTTTTTCACTTTTTTTTTAAATATAAAACCCATTCGATGTGACCACCATCGCACGTCACCCCGGTAAGGGGCTATCCCCATTCGAAACAATCCGAAACACAACTCCTATCATTTTTAACCCCTAAAACTCCACTACCCGTAACCCAAAATAAGAAGACTATCTTCGATGCTTTAGGGAGCCCTCTCATCGTCGGTGAAGTGGAGACCTTCAAACCCGAGGTAAAGTCTCTTTTTTTCTCTATACTTTTTTCAAAATACCTTCTGTTTTTTCTTTTTGATTTTCTTCTTTTTCCTCAAAAATATCCGAATCTCCTTTATAAAAACTGAACCCTTTTAAAATATCATCTCTTTTTGCGTGTTCGGTGAGGCTAGAACCAAGCAATAGACACTCCCAATTTTTCAGGATTTTTTCAAAATTTTTAATTGGGTTTTGGAGATTTGGTTTGGTAGATTAATTATTTGTTTTTTATTTTCCCTATTGATTTGAGATGATAATGTTAAGAAGATGAAATGGCATTGACCAGATGGTAGAAACCGGTGGCATGAACAGTGGTAGCGCGCGGTCTTCTCCTGCTAGCGGCGGTAGCGGTGATTGGAAACTAGGGTTTTAAACCTTAATTGGGCTAGGGTTTGACATGACCTTGGTTCCCTTCTTCGATATCAGACAACATTCATGACCAACTACTTGATCAGTGACAAACATCTTGGATTATCCCAACTTGCTAAACTTTTTATGTAGCCTAAGGTTTTAATTTCTTGTATCCCATAATTATGTAAGCTTCATGCTAAAACCATTTTCAGCTTCGGAACACATGCACTTTTCTAAAACTTTTTGCAAATAATACACAATGATCTCATGTTTCCCAAGTTAATCTATATGTTTTTATTTTCAAATTAGGATGCTTGCAACAATGGCGTTAACAAGAAAAATGCCTCTTTTTATTTATATAAACATAATGAGTTTTTTAGGTAAATATATGGCAAAATTTTACTAGAAAAAATGTAAAAAGAAAATGAAGTAGGCGTCCTTATATATCAATAGTACAAATGCTTTTGAACTGGTACGCTGTAGAATGACTCAAGTGTAGCTTTTGTTAAAGGTGTCTCAGAATTATGACAACGTGTAAGGGTGTTAAGTTCCCCTGTACTACCAAATCTCCCAAATGTTAGTGCTATAAACTAGCATTAAATCTCATGTTCTTTCCATTTTTTTTCTAGTTATTCAAGTCTTTTTCAATCTCTAGTCCCAACCCTAATCACCATTTAATTTTATTACTTAAATCAGGAGTCCTTTCAACTTCAAAATCAATTCAGAACCTCCACCATGCACGAATCCTAAATTTGAATGATACTCAAACCACCCTTTACGGGTTTTCAACTTAACACCTCATTTGGTTTCAAGACGTCCTTTACGGATTTTCATCTTGAACTCCCTTTTTATTTATTTATTTATTTATTATTTTTTTCTTTTTCTTTTTCTTTTTCTTTTTTCTTTTTTCATTTTCTCATTTTCTCTTTTTTCATTTTCTCTTTTTTCATTTTTCATTTTCTTTCTTTCTTTCTTCTTTCTTCTTTTTTCTTTTTTTTGTTTTCTTTTTATCTTTTTTCAGGCGAAGTATTTTTTGACAGCAATCGGAATTCACAGGGTTAGGTAACTCTGGTCCATCCATCTCGGTGAGGATCAAAGTTCATCCAAAAAGGGCTTTTTTTACAACATAAGGTCCCTCCCAATTTGGAATCCATTTACCTCTAAAGTCTTTTTGAATTGGCAGAATCTTTTTAAGTACCAGATCTCCTTCATGAAACTCTCATGGGAGAATGTTCTTATCATGTGTCCTTATCATACGTTTCTTGTACATCTGACAATGACATATAACTTTTAATCTTTTCTCCTCAATCAGATTCAGCTGGTCTTATTTGGCTTGTACCTATTCTGCTTCATCTAGCTTAACCTCTGATAGAACTCAAAGTGACAAAATTTCTACTTCAATGGGTATCACAATTTCCATCCCATAGACTAAAGAAAACGGGGTTACCCCAGTTGATGTTCGTACCAAAGTTCGATAGGCAAACAGATCAAATGGTAACTTCTTATGCCAGTCTTTATAAGTCTTAGTCATTTTCTCTATAAGCCTCTTAATGTTCTTATTGGTTGTTTCTATTACCCCATTCATCTTCCGGTGATAAGTGATGGAATTATGATGTTTTATCTTGAACTGTTTACATACTGATTCCATAATCTTATTGTTGAAGTTCAAGGCATTGTTAGTGACAATTCTGTCTAGTAAACCATGTCCACAGATGATCTCTTTTCTTTAAGAACTTGCAGACTGTTGACTAAGTGACGTTTGTATAGGAAGTTACTTCTACCCATTTGGTGAAGTAGTTAATTGTCACCAAGATGAAATGATGGCCATTTAAAGCTTTGGGAAAAATTTTTCTAATGACATCAAAGCCCCCACATAGAAAATGGCCACGGAGTTATCATCATGTGCAATGGATGAGGAAGGGGTATGGATCGTGTCTCTATAAATCTGACACTTGTGATATTTTCTGGCATAATTGATGCAATCGATCTCCATGGTTGAATAGTACCCAAATCTCATTATTTGTCTAGCCATTGCATTCCCATTGGCATGTGTACCACACACTCCCTCATGCAGTTCTTCAATGATTATTTTAGCTTCTTTGGCATCCACACACCTCAACAAAACCTGATCATAAATTTTCTTGTACAAGATATCGCCATCAAGCACATACCCTACAACCATTCTTATAATAGTTCTTTTATCATTCTTGGTTACCTGCTCAGGATAACTTTGATATATGATGTATTGCAAGATATCATAATACTAGGGCTTTTCATCATCTTCATCTTCTATGCTATAGAAGTGGGTTGGATACTCATAAGTTTGCATCTCAATGGACATCATATTTGAATATTCATTTACTTTAAAGGTTGTTGCCAAAGTGGCTAGGGCGTCCGCTATTTGATTTTCTTCTTTGGGGAGGTAATTGAATGTCACGTCCTCAAATTCTTTGATAAGCTCCAAGAACAACTTACGATATTCCACCAACTTGGGATCTTTCGTTTCTCATTCACATCTGAGTTGATAAATAATTATAGTTGAATCCCTATATACTTTAAGTGTTTTCATTTTGCACTCAATGGAAACTCTAAGACCCAAAATACACGCTTTATACTCGGCCATATTATTTGTACAATCAAAATTCAACTGACTAGTTAAAAGGTAGTGTTCTCCACTAGGTGAGACCAAAATTACCCTAATCCCATGCCACAAGGCATTCGAAGAACCACCAAAATTCAACTTCCAATGTTCATTGGTAAAAGTAAATTCCTCTTCAATAGAAATATCAATCAAATCTTCATTTGGGAAATTGAAGTTCAGTGGTTCATATTCATCAAAAGCCTTGCTTGCAATGAAATATGTTATATCACTCATTTTAGCTGCTTTCTGGCTCACATATTGGATGTTGAACTCAGACAATAAAATATTCCAACGAGCCAACCTTCCTGTCGAGACGTTTCTCTTCCCAGCGACAGAGAGTGCAAATAGTACACCCCAAAAGGTGTAACTAGTCTCGAAAAAGTAAGTGTTTATCCTCCATGAATTAGATAAAACACCAAATTGTAGAGTCGCCGTCAATCTTTTTATTTGGTGTGATTAGTCACCAAAATGTCATATTATTCTAATAAAAGTTCTAGGAATAATATTAAAATAATACAACTGGGGTCTGTTTACCAGAGAAATGAGTCCGGGAGTCGGTTACATATGAGGAAGGATTAGCATTCCCAAAACGCCCAAAATTGGTATCAGTATTTATTAATTAATGTCTTTGCAGTAAATAGTAATCTTGTTTTCTAGATTTAAATTTACAAATAATAAATGATTACTAAATAATATTATGAATCCTATAATAATAAATAATGATTAAAAATAAAATAGTAAAATTAACTAACCTAATTTGAAATAAAATTAAAAATATTTACTAATAATATAATTAACCAAATATATTAATGCGAGATTAAAATATAAATAATTAAATAATAAGGACTAAATGTGTAATTTTATCCTAAATATATATAAATATAAGTAGGATTATAATAAAAATAAATAAAATATAAAAACCAAATTAAGAAACGTAAAAACCTATTGTCAGGACCAAAATGAAAGGTTTACAAAGCTGGAGGGACCGCTCATAGAATTTAACCATTCTCTAATTACACTAAAGCCCCTCCCCAAAATGACGTAGTTTTGGGAAGGTATAAATGCACCCCAACCGGCCCTTTAGGGGCAAACTCTCTCATTTCTCTCATTTCTTATCTCTCTAAACGAGAAAACCTCTTGGTTCTCTCTAAATTTCCTCGCCTGAGGTAGACCAGTCACCGGTCGATAGCCATACGCTGCCGTATTCCGTCGCCATCAACCACCACTCACAGTGGTCGAAAAATATCGAACTATACTAAAACGTAAATCGAGACCCCCTTTACTCGAATCCACACTTCTCTTTTACTAAAATCTAGTCACTCGGACTAGATCTTGGATTTTACCTTTAGTGAAATAGCTTTCCCAACGACGTTTGGGTTTCGGCAAGGGTAAGTTTCCTCGCTCTCTTCTCTATGCTTTTTGGTACTGCTGTGGATCGTTATCGTAGCCTTCTGTTTGCTCTCTGTGTTGTTGGGTTCCTCTTTCTTTCTGTTTTGTTGTTGTTGTTGTCTCTGTTGTTCTTGTGTCCTTGTTCTTTGTATGTTTGGTGGCCTTTTATAGGTCCCCACAGTGCCTTTTTTGGACCGGTCACAAGGGTGCCCTTCGGTGAGTCACCAGAGCTACGGTGGTGACTCACCCTAGGGTTGCGACGTGTACGGCTGGTGGTCTTCTTCTAGAGCATTCTGGAGTGCTCTAGTGAAATATGAGGAGGCGACAACAGTGTGGCAGCGCTGGATTGGAGCTGTGGAGGCGGTAAGATGGTAAGCCTAGGGTTTCTGGAATCATCTGGAGCAATCTGGTGAGTTGATCTTCATCTGGATCGGATGGTGGAGATGATCTGGCAACTGGAGACAAGTTGTGGAAACCCTAGCAGCTGATGGGTTTCTCGCATTCCTGCTGAAGTCGAGCTTAGATCAATCCGGGCTTGAATCTATTTGTAATTTGGGCCTTCGAGTCTTTTTAATATTATTTAATAATAATAATAATAATAATAATAATAATAATAATAATAATAATAATAATAATAGTTGTATAATATATAATTTTATATAATAATAATAATATGATAATAATAATAATAATAATAATACCTGACGAAAATGACTGTCGGTAGCTGCCCCTCTTTGCTTATTTTTGTGTTAACAAGAATAAAGCAAAGATAAAAAGACATGAAATTTATGTCTTACTGACTTATTATTATTAGGAAATAAAAAATAGAAAAACATCCTACCCTGAGGTTTTACAGATGACCCGGAGGTTTTACAAATCACCCGGAGGATTTAATTTTCTAGAATATTAAATGAGAAACTTTGAAAATCGCTTTCTCATTTTCATGTGAAAACATCCTACCCTGAGGATTTACAGATGACCCAGAGGTTTCACAAATTACCCGGAGGATTTAGTTTTCTAGAACATTAAATGAGAAACTTTGAAAATCACTTTCTCATTTTCATGCAAAAATATCCTACCCTAAGGTTTTATAGATGACCCGGAGGATTTACAAATTCATGGAAATAGTTTACTAAGTAAGAAACTTCTTACTTTTCAAAAATTTCATTTTTGGAAAAAATTAAATGAGAAACGTTGAAAATCACTTTCTCATTTTTCGAAACAACTTGTTGGTTGGGCATGCCCTAATACTTCTTCTATATGGATTGCGTTCATCTATTCTTCAGATGTTTGCCTCTCTAAACACGACTCCTATATTTGTTATTTGGATTCTACCTTATACTCGTAAGGTATCTTGTTCATGTATCTTTATGAAAATGTATTTATGTAATCAAATGTATCAATGTAATGCATGCTCTTTTATGCAAATGATGTTTTTATGAGTGAAAAATGTTGATTCAATCTTCTTTTGACTCCCAAGTTCAATCTTCTTTCACTTGATCATTTTTTCCATTTTTGAATAACCATTTGGTCAACTTTTATCATTGTATCTTCTTTTACCTTCAGAAGAACTGTTTCATTTATGGGACTCTTGATAACACCAGTTGTCCTTATCTGAACTTGTGTAGGAATCCAATAAAGCTTTCTGTCTTTGAAAAGAGAATTTATCATCTTTGAAAAGAGAATCTATCATCCTTGTAGAATGTAGATATGAATATGCCAAACTCAACAGAGATTAATCATGATATCAGCCATGTTTGTTCTGATTTAACTCTTTAAACACATCACAAGAAAGATTTATCCTAATTCCTTTTATGTCTCCACATCTAATCAAATCTCGAACGTGTTGAGATGGTTAACAACAACTCATTGTTCAATTTTAGTTGGCTCCACTAGTTTCTTGTTATTAAAGTTCCAACATTCATTCATGGAAAGAAATCTTCATTATTTCTCATTTCTGATTCTTGGAGTGTGAAGACAAACTTTCATCTTAAGTCAACCACATGATCGTAACATTGGTTTAGCACCATAATTATTGGTTCGTAAAATATTTGACAACACATTCTTCATTTCATGTGGTTTATGTGGGGATAATGTAATCACATGGTGGACAGAACAGTGATGTCAACTATCATTATTTCACCATTTTCATTTTTCATACATTTTTGTCTCATTGTAATGATTTTTCCTATAATGATAAGGGTCCAACATGCCCTATCATTTTGCTAATACAAATACTACTGATGTGATCGTTCGAAATACTCGGTTGGATCATTTTTTTCTAAAATAGGCTTTTACCATGCCTCAGCCTTAAAATGCCCCAACATTATTCTATGCTGATGTGAGCCTTCAAGATGTCCCAACATTCTAAGTTGTAAGGTTTACTCTTAATGTTCATTCATGCTTCTCATGAGGTCTAATTTTGATAATGCCCCCATGTCGGAACATATGTGGCTTCCTTGGTTCCAAATCTGGTAATCTTGATTGCTTTCATTCCAGTGTTAGTAAACGACAATGTTGTTTAGGTAACTTGAGGGATTCTTTTCATGTTGTCAAAACTTAAGAGATGATCAATCCTTCTGACAGAAATGTTTGAGATATATGCCTCTTCCAAATGAGGTAATTACCTTTTCCTTGACTGTTTGCCCCAAAGGGAATGGTATAAGTTTGGTTCTTCAAATTTTTGATTTCTCAGGCCACTCAATTTCAAGAATATGAAATGTTTCATTATTCTGGCCTTGCTCATTTTTTCAATAAGGGTAAATCAACTTGACTCAAAATTCTTTCTCATTTGAGACCCTCTTGTTTGAAAATGTTCATCCTCCTTTTTTATCAAAGAATGAAATAATTTTGTAAAATATTGTCCCTTATAGGTTCAGAATAGAATCAAATCATAAGCGTGAATTCAAAGAATACTAAAAGAATCAATAACTTTTACCATTTTAGAGTTATAGTTCTTTGACAAGTATCAAGATTGAGAGGTTAGTTTCAGGTTGACTTCCCTATTTTCTATGGTTACATCTTAGTGAAGATGTCACTCATCTCTTACTCTTTTGTGAACATTGTCACATGCCTCACTTTCTTGATTTGGTATCTTTAACCGGATGCGTACAAAATGACACAATCTAGCATAACAGTTACTAGACCTTCTAAAGTACATCTATTTCAATTCTCTGAAATCTTTGATTCTACCCAAAGCAATGTGAAAATGTCGATCTAATAACGAAATTTTTGTGTGCACATGTGTGAAGTAGACTATAACAGGTATTATTTCGCTTTACAACAACATTTTTTGTGACCTTTTGCCAATTTGGCTAGCTGAATTCAGCCTTATTGACATTAGCCATTATTGGACTAATTGAAACTTATCCATAAAGCCAGGGCTATTAACCAATTGCTCTAGAGGGACAAATTTATTGCATATATGACTCTTATTGTTTTACAAGGAACCTATTATAGTCTATGTGTCAGATGAAATTCAAAAAAAATCATTACGAAATTTCAATTCACAAGCAACTGACTTTAGACTAGTTTTGTCAAAGTTTCATCGTCGAATCTCATTAATAGAAAATAATCTAGTTAGCTTTGCAATGTCATGAAATATGTCCCACGTTGTATGGTTCTAAATATCAATACGAAGCCTTTTGTCTAATTCCTTACATTGGAGAAAACTCTTTCATTTTTGTGGAAAGGGTAGTATTAGGGATGTATTTCTTCTGAAGTAAAGTCAGGGTCCTTTTTTCTGGTTTTCAATCTTGATACTTTGTCAAAGATGTATAACTCTAATTGTAAAGTGCCTTGAATCTAATGATATTTAAAGAACTTCAAGATTGCAAAATTGATTCAATGCTCATAACCTTAAAAGCCACACATTTTTATTACAAAACAGGCAGAGAAAGGAATAAAAACATATTCAAACAAGATGCTACAAAATGAATGGTACAATAGTGGTAGATAACAACTTCCAATGCCTCATTTTTCCTTGGATGTTGGATGTATAATCAGACCAGGATCTTTATCTATATTTGCCCCCCATTTCTTGATCATTTCTCGGGTAGCTTCTTTGAATGAGCTTTTAGATACACAAATCTCAGCTCTTTCTTGAGCTATTTCTTGTTCAAATCCCATTATAATCTTTCTTAGTTGGCAATTGGGCTCAGTTTGAATTTCAGAACAAATTTCTTTAGTGGAGATTGTTGTATCCTGGTTCTGGATATCTCTTACAGCTGTACTTGGAGTAGCATTCTCTTTTCTCTCTAAATTGCCCTTTGCTTTTCTTGATTTTAGAAGATATGATAGAGGTGTCTCCAAGGTTGTACCTGTCTCATTTCTTCTTAAACCTGTACGCCAGTCTCGAATTACCTTTCCTTTTGTTTTTTCATTTCTTTTTTTTGTTTCATCTATCAAAGAAGTATCAAGAGTTAAGTCGGTCATACATACTTTATCTTTCTTGGCTTACATTGTCCTCCATTTGTTTTGACACTATCAAATTCATCTCTGGAGTTGACTCTCAAATGTTTGATCAAAATGGATTGACTGTTGGCATCCACTTCTATAATTTTCTGCGCCAGAAGATCTTGAACTCGTCGTTTGAAATTGCCACAATTTTCGATGGAGTGTCCTTGGATTCCAGCATGATACTCACAAAAGACTTTTTTATTATACCATCTTGGGTAAAGAGGTTCCAAAGGTTTAGCTAGACACGGAGAAATAAGTTAGGCTTCATGTAATTTGGCATATAACTTGCTGCATGAGATTGAATGAAAACATGGTAGAGATTCCTTTGAAATGACTGTTTCGTTACTATTACTTTCCTGAAATTGTTTACTTTGAATATATGACTTTTGACCATTATCTTGAGAGAGATGATGAGTTGAAAGTTTCTCTTTTTCAACCATCTTTGAATTTCTGAGGAGCTTAGGTTTCCCTTTTTCGAAAAATAACAACCCTTCTACCATAAGGTCTTGGACTTTTAATTTCAGCATTATGCAATTTTCTTTGGAATGACCAAAATCTCCAGAATGATAATTGCATAGATTCTTGATATTTTTCCAATTTGGATACAAATAAGTACTAGAAGGAATAAATGTTACAAGACCACTTTCAAAGAGAAAGGGAAACAACTCTGAATACAAAATTGGAATTGGAAAGAGATGTGCCATCATTTTTTCTTTCTTGCCCTTTTTATCCATTTTCAATGGGACTTGTTCTATGTTTCTTTTTTTTAAACCAACTTCAATTTCCATATCTTCTATCATATTTTCCAATCCATAAAGCTGAGTTCCATAATAGGTTTTTGGTCATTTGTTATCATATCAGTAACGATATCATTGCAATCTAGACTTTTTCCCAAGGTTTTCATTTTTTCCTGCTCAACAGGGTCTTCTAACATCTTCTCACCATAAAACAAAGTAACCATCATACCCATCATCTTAGACATGTGTTCTCTGGACTCAGCTTGGAATTTTCTTGTTTCTTTAAGCATTTCTCTTTGAATCTCTACAAGTTGTTCTTGGATTTTCTCCATCTTTCCAACTCGAGCTAATATTCCATTAATTGCTTTCAATCTTTTTTAAGACATGCCCTTGATTTTCAGAACTCCTGATTCCAAAATCCTTTACTGATTACTCCCATGCTTTCACAATTGATACATATGTTATCATGCTATGAAAAGGTGTAATTCAAGAGTGATTATCTTAAAACATCTTCCATTGAACACAAAAAGGTTATTTAGTACATCCAGAGATCATTACATATAAAGGATAGATTTTCCTCCTAATTTCTCTATCTCCTTTAAAAGCCAAGTTAATTTCCATTTATGCTCCAGAATCAGATCGTCATCCTGCTTTAATTCCCTTGTAAAACCAGCTAGGTTTACCAGCTTGTGAGCCACCTTATTTGCTTGGGCAACAACTTTCTTCATGTCATCTTCTTTTTCTTGAATTTTACATACTATTTCCTGAAGTTGCAGACAATATTGTTCAATTTCCTTCATCAGAGAACTTTTATGTTCAAGAAGTTATTGTACCAGATTTCCATAACCATCCACCATTTCCAGCAATACCTGGTTCTGAGCTCTAGTGGATTTTAATTCAGCATTAATATCACATTGATGTATCAAATATGAAGTTTCCATGTTGGCTATATCCTTCTTCAATATCTGGTTTTTAGCTTGACATTTCTCCAAATTTGTGATGGTTGCATTGTATATTTCTTCAGTAATTTGAAAGTCATAGGAGAATTTCTTTGCTTAATCATCTTGTATCTTTTTCTAGTAGCCAACATCAGTCTTCAGTTTAATGATTTATGTCATCCATTCTTCAGGGGTATTTCCTAGTCCAACATCTTTGAAGGTTTGACTGACTTTGTGAAAATCATTAAACATGGGTTCAACATCTGTCCTCAATTTCTTGTTTTTGTCTTTCCAAAAACGGGCTTGAGCTTCATGAAAGTTCCCTCCCTTGTGATTTCTTCTATTAATGCTCTTACCATAAAATGCTTTTGGCACCAATCTAACAGGATTTTTGTATTTTTTTTGTATGCATAACCCTCCATTATTTTAAAAGCTTCCTTGAGATACCCTTGTTTGGAGGCTTCATAGTTTACTTGATCATGAAACCCTTTGTCCATAATGAAAACCTTTGATTTTGATAATAACTCTTGAATCAACACCCTTGAGTATGTCATGTTTATGCAAATGCAAACAGAACAATTAATATACGCATTTCCAAAATATATCAAAAACTGATTAGTAAGGAAAATCATATCCTAACCTTATGCTTTCTAGTTCAATGTTTTGTTTCGAAAAATAACCTAACCGCATGATTTCTAGTTCGCATGCATTTATTTAGAAAATAATAATAAATAAAAGACTCAACATGCTTTCCCTTGTGTACTTAATCTTTACAAGACTCAGGGGCTGTTTGTTTACTTCAAAATGATTAAGTGTTGAATGATTCAAATGCTGAATGATTCAGAGGCTCTGGATGAATTAGCTCTAAATGTGACATGTAGTTTTTTATTGGCTCTGAAACATTCAGATTGTACTTCTGTGTTGAATCATTCAGCACTGTTTTATTGAATCAGTCAGTACTGAATCATTCAGAGGTGCGAAACAAACGCGCTGAATGCTGAACGGTTCAACATTCAGCGCTAAATGGTTCCATTAAGAGGTAAACAAATAGCCCCTTAATCGGGTTAGGCTTCACCTAGATTCCAATTCTAGGTTTTATTATATGTTGGGTTTTGGTTCTAGAGTAAAAAGGGTCAACGAATTGTCCTTTTTTGGTGTCCCTTTGGACTGCCAAGCCCTTAATCCTAGTCCATTACAAACTTTCAGATTAAGTTCAATTCAAAGGAACACACTTCCTTATATCCATACGGAGGTGAAAACCACACGAGGAACATAAGGTGTGAGCTCAAAGAATGGTCCCCTATCCCATATGGAGGTGAAAACCACATGAGGGAATAGTTTCTCATTCACTTAAACAGGATAAGAGCGAGGTTTTAGCTCATGTCGTGAATGCAGTGCACAATATGTGAGGAAAAACGTAAATAAAATAAAATAATATATAACCTATTATTCTATTCTTAATGACCCAAAATTAAATCTGTTTCTTATAGAAAAACAAAAGTTAGTAAAATAATGAAAATAATTAAAACAAAATCAAAACAAATTTATTATTTACTACAAAGACAAATAATTAATAAATTGGTGGTTGGACTCTCATTTTTTAAAAATATTCCCCAGCGGAGTCACCAAGCTGTCGAGACGTTTCTCTGCCCGGTGATAGAGAGTGCAAATAGTACACCCCAAACGGTGTAACTAGTCTCGAAAAAGTAAGTGTTTATCCTCTATCAATCAGATGAAGCACCAAATTATAGAGTCACCGCTAATCTTTTTATTTGGTGAGATTGGTCAGCAAAATATCATATTATTCTAATAAAATTCCTATGAATAATATTAAAATAATACAACTCGAGTCTGCTTACCAGAGAAATTAGTTCGGGAGTCGGTTACGTATGGGGAAGGATTAGCACCCCCAAAACGCCCAAAATGGGCACCGATATTTATTAATTAATGTCTTTGCAGTAAATATTAAACTTGTTTTCTATATATAAATTTACAAATAATAAATGATTAATAAATAATATTATTAATCCTTTTATAATAAATAATGATTAAAAATAAAATAGTAAAATTAACTAACCTAATTTGAAATAATATTAAAAATATGTACTAATAAAATAATTAACCAAATATATTAATGCAGGATTAAAATATAAATAATTAAAATAATAAGGACTAAATGCATAATTTTATCCTAAATATATATAAATATAAGTAGGATTATAATAAAAATAAATAAAATATAAGAACCAAATTAAGAAACGTAAAAACCTGTTGTCAGGACCAAAATTAAAGGTTTACAAAGCTAGAGGGACCGCACATGGAATTTAACCATTCCCTAATTACACTAAAGCCCCTCCCCAAAACGATATAGTTTTGGGATGGTATAAATGCACCCCAACTGGCTCTTTAAGGGAAAACTCTCTCATTTCTCTCATTTTTTCTCTCTCTAGACGAGAAAACCTCTCGGTTCTCTCTAAATTTCCTCGCCTGAGGTAGATCGGTCGGCAGCCATGTGCTACCGTATTCCATCACCGTCGGCTACCACTCACGGTGGCCTGAAAATACCGAACTATCCTAAATTATAGATCAAGACCCCCTTTACTCGAATCCACACTTCTCTTTTACTAAAAACTAGTCACTCAGACTAGATCTTGGATTTTACCTTCGGTGAAATAGCTTTCCCGACGACGTTTGGGTTTCGGCAAGGGTAAGTTTCCTCGCTCTCTTCTCTATGCTTTTTGGTTCTGCTGTTGATCGTATTGGTAGACTTCTTTTTGCCCTCTGTTTTGTTGGGTTCCTCTTTCTTTCTGTGTTGTTGTTGATGTCTCTGTTGTTCTTGTGTCCTTGTTCTTTGCAGGTTTGGTGGCCTTTTATAGGCCACCACAGTGCCTCCTTTGGATCAATCACAAAGGTACCCTTCGGTGAGTCATCGGAGCTACGGTGGTTACTCACCATAGGGTTGCAAAATGTATGGCTGGTGATCTTCTTCTAGAGCGTTTTGGAGTACTCTGGTGAAATCTGAAGAGGCGACAACGGCGTGGCAGCGTTGGATTAGAGCTGTGGAGGTGGTAAGATGATAACTTTGGGGTTTTTGGAATCATCTTGAGCAATTTGATGCGTCGATCTTCATCTGGATCGGACGGTAGAGATGATCTGGTAGCTGGAGACAAGTTGTGGAAACCCTAGCAGTTGATGGGTTTCTCGCAGGCCTGATAATGTTGGGCTTGGATCAATCAGGGCTTAAATCTATTTGTAATTCTGGCCTTCGGGTCTTTGTAATATTATTTAATAATATTAATAATAATAATAATATATAATAATAATATCATATATAATAATAGTAGTATAATATATAATTATATATAATAAGAATAATAATAATAATATAATAATAATAATAATAATAAGACTGGACGAAAATGGTTGTCTACACTTCCAGATAAAGTAGGTACACCCATTAGATATTTCAGAGGTCCAAGCCTACAGATCAACCAGGTAGTGTGATACAATATATACTGCCTGAGCCTTCGAGTAGTCCAAACCAAAGCACAACACATTTTTTTGATCAGTGAATATCTTGCCTCGCAATCAGTGAACTTTTTATTGAGGTAGTAAATTGCTCTCTCTTTCTTCTGACTTTGTTCATGATGCCCTAATACATTCCTCATTGAATTTTCGAAGATTGACAACTAGAGAATTATTGGTTTGCCTGAAATAGGTGGCACTAAGACTGGGGTAATTGACAAATATCTCTTGATTGCTTCAAAAGCTTCTTAGCAATCATCACCCATATCCCTGGGTTATTTTTGAATAGAATGCAAAAAATAGGATCACATTCCTCGATCAATTATGAAATAATTAGAGTAATGTAGTTTAATCTTCCCAAGAATCCTCAAACTTCTTTTTGTATTTATGGGGGTGGTAAATTTTGAATGGATTTGACTATATTTATTTTGATACATTGTTTGCTGACTATAAACCCCAAGAGCTTCCATACATCACCCTAAAGGTACACTTCTTTGGATTGAGTTTATCTGGTATTTTCTCAATCTTTGGAAGAGTTTCCTTAAATTCTCTACGTGTTCTTCCTCTTTCTTGGCCTTAATGATAATGTCATCAACATAAACTTTTATTTCTTTATGCATCATGTCATAAAATAGTGTTACCATGACTTTCTGGTATTTTGCATTTGTATTATTTAGCCCAAACGACATCACCTTAGAGAAAAATGTACTCCCACATGGTGAAAAATATGGTTTTTTCCATATCTTTAAGATGCATCTTTATTTGATTCTAACCAAAGAACTCATCCATGAATGAAAACAGGGAATTACCAATAGTATTGTCCACCAGCGTACCTATGTGTGGAAAAAAATTATCTTTCAGACTCGCCCTATTGAGATCTCTGTAGTAAACACACATACGAACCTTTCCATCATTCTTTGGTACTAGAACAATGTTTGCCACCCACTCAGGATACTTGGTCACTTTAAGGAAATTGGTATCAAATTGTTTATTTACTTCTTTAATTTTCAATAGCATCTCGAGTCTCATTCTTCTAAGCTTTTGGTGCACTGGTTTATATTATGTCTTTATCGGTAATTTGTGTACCACCAACTCAGTATCTAAACCCATCATGTCCTCAAATGACCAAACAAACATGTCTTTGTACTCTTAAAGCAATTCAATCAAATTCGGTCGTCCCTCAGTAGATAGTGTGGTGCCAATCTTCACTTCTTTCTTATCTTCATCTGATCCCAGGTTCAAAATTTCAGTGGGCTCTTCATGATGCAAAATCTGTTTATCTTCCTTTTCAACCATTTTTAGCAGTTTAGAAGGTAAGTCACATTCTTCATCATTATCACAACCCTCGATTTTCCCTTGACACATAGGTAGCTAAAAATCAATCTCCGAGTCAGTGTCATCAGTATTCATACTATTGATACCTAAAGTCCTGAAAGAATAAAGAACGAGATGATATATACATATACACATACATGAGAATCTATCCCATATCAAAATATAATTAAATAATATATATATAATTAATTAAAGAATTAAGAAATGCATGAGAGAATGTTTGGCATTTTGTGAATGAATAGGAATGCATATTTCATTGAAAATTTAAAAACAAGTAGATTAACCCTATACAAAAGATAACCTATTGCCCCGGGTTTAGACAACAGGGAAAGTTTTCATGTATTACTCTGAATTGTTTTTGTAAAATACATGTAACTCCTTTGTAGCCTAATTGTTTAGTATAAAGTTTAACGGTGCGAGATAGATGCCTATAGCTTCTCCTTCTTCAGCCTCATCATCCATTATCGCATTAATGCCCATATCTCCCAAGGAATCTTCAACAATTGGTTATTTAACTAGATGGCTTCCTTGGAACATATAACCCCCAGACATAAACGTATCACACAGTGGTGGAAAAGTCATAGGCTCCCACTTAATATCCTCTCTGGCTAACCTTGCTCTTCTTCTTTCCTGACTTTTCTAGATACTCTTCAATTTCTCTTTCAATGTCGGCTAATATCCTATGCTTAAAAGGTCTCTTTTGACAGTGGGAAAAACTGGATTAACATATCCATGTATCCAACTCCCTAGCCCTTTCCAGCATTAGCTCCCATTCCCAGAGTCATCTTTAATTACATTCTAGTACAATTGGATAGTCTAGGCTTTAATATCTTCTTTCCCTCAACCATGAATGTGGCATTAACAAACTCAAGGGATCTGAAGGGACATTCAACAGCTTCTTCCTCTACTTCAACATATGGAGCAGTATTGGGCATAGAAGCAATAATATCTTCCTCAACATTGATGCATACCAATTTTCCCTCAATCATAGATTTGCGTTTCTAATACAACGTGGATGGAACTGCCCCTACCTGATGGATCCAGGGCCTTCCCAATAGGTATGTAGGCATGATATAAATAACAAAGAACTCAACCTCGTAAGTAGATAGGCATATTGTCAAAAAAATATCAATCTTCCCCAGCAGTTCTTTTTTTATTTCGTCAAATGCTTGAAATACGCTCTGGCAATTCCTCATGTGTGTACTGTCTATTGACAACTTCTTCAGGGTTACCAATGGTATTACATTCAGTGGAAAGCCATTCTCAACTAGTACTCAAGATAACACATGCCCCTAGCATCTAATAGTAAGTTGCAGACCTTTGTGACAGCTAATCATCCCAAACGGGATCTCGTCATTGAAAAAAAAGGATAAAATTATCAGCTTGAATATTCGCAACCAATATATCAATCTTGTCCACATGTACATTTTTTTGCATGAAAGTCTGATTTAAAACTTTTAACAGTGTTTCTCGGTGTACCTCATAGCTTAACATATGAGCAAGGATCGGAATACTAGCAGGTAGCTTATGCAGATGTTCAACAATACTATACTCGCTATGTTTCAAATATTTTAGAAATTTCACAGCCTTATTTTCTGTCACAGTCTCCTTAATGACCAGCTCATCATCTTTTAACAGTACTTCAACTTTCTCCCTTTTATCGGTGACAGTTCTTTTCTCGGGTTCTTTGGTCTAATTGGGAGAATAACATCTCTCACTCCTGGTGAAATGGCCTACTTCATCCATTTCTTCTTTGGTAATCTCTGAAGTACCCACGTTATCAATCTTGCACTCGTATCTCTAAGGGACTTGTTTATTGTCCTTGTAAGGGAATGGAGACAATGGTGTGATTATTACCTTAGGAGTTACTTTCTCTACCCCATGAGGTTTTGGTATGATGACTAGAGGACAGTTGGCATTGTAAACTTCCTTGGAAGAACCCTCAGATGCACAATTCTATGCTTCTTTTTATTCAGCAACTTCTTTGTAAAATTTCATCTTCTTGTCATCCATCATTTTTTTGCACCAAAACTCAGAACTCAGAATAATCTTGTATGGTGTGACCCTCATAGTTATGATATTGACATGCATGCTTACTCTTATCAACCACGTTAGAGACCAACAAGTCTGCCTTGATCATTTTTCTCCATATTCAATGCATGGGTGACCTTACCTCATTCACCTTGGTTATAATATTCTTTCCTTTTTCCTCAGTAATTGCATTAACCCATGCACCTACATGGTTTGGCAGTGGGTTCTAAGCCACATTGGCTACTCACTATCACCAAAGTTGATGACATTTTTTTGTCTTAACCTTTGGACAATCTTCTTAAAGGAAATGTAATTCTCTATTGAATGTCCTGGAACCCATTCGTGATATTCACATTGGGTATTAGCGTCATACCATTTAGGGTGCGTTTGGTTCACAAAATGTAAGATTACCAGTTGGAATGTAAGATTATCACGGAATAGGATTACTGTGAATGTTGTATTTTGTGTTTGGTTGGCTTAGCAGGAATGTAAGATTACGTGTTTGATTAAAGGATTAAAAGATTATTGGAATGTATATTTGACCAAATTGTCCTTATTATATATTTGTTTTTTTAACAAGTTGAAAAATATTTATATATTTTCTTTAAAAAAATTAAATTCATAAAATTTATATAATTTTTTTACAAAATTGAAAATATAAAAAGATTTAATGAAAGGGTAAAATTTTATTTTAACCCCTGAACTTCATATAAAATTTTAATTATAGACTTTTTTTGTAAATCTAAAATAGTTTAAGGATAAATTTGTAATTTAACCTTCGTAGAATTTTTATTATTCAATGACAGAAGAAGGATATTTTTTTAAAGAAAAAAATTAAGGGCATTTTAGTCCAAAACGCTGGTAATCAAACAATTCCTAAGGAAAGGGAGGTAATGACATTCCCGGTAATATACCCCAAAAAATCCACTATTGGTAATCTTACATTACCAGAAATGGGATTCCCGGGCTAACCAAACGGGGGAATGTGGATTCCATTCCCATGGGAATCCCACATTCGCCCATCCAAACGCCCCCTTAGGGTAGGGAGATTGCATTAGTGATGTATGGTAAGGTAACACCACATGTTTATCATATAAAATCTGAAACAATTCTTTATAGGACATGGGGATCAGGTCAAACTGAAGCCTTTCTCTCTCTTATCTTGGTTCCTTTGCCCCTTGCCTGGCAGAGTTCTGTGTGGATGATCCTGTGGCTTGAGGTCGAGACAGAGTAATGTTATTGGAGTCATACTTCCTCGCATTATTAACTTCATTATCCTTCTTTTTCACTGGTGGTTTCTTATTTCTTCAAGTCTCACACTCTTGATCATCATTTCAATCATCTCCCTTGCTATAACCAAATTAGTAAAACTCTTGGATGAATTTCCAATGAGGTGACCAATGAAATGAGCTCTTAAAGTGTTTATAGAAAGCATGTTGGTTTCCTCTTCTTCAAGTGGATGATGAACTTGTACAACCACATCTCTCTACCTCTGAGCATATTATTTGAAGCTTTCATTTGATTTCTTCTACATGCTCTACAGCATGATTCGATTAGGCCTCATATCTTTCACATGCTTATATTTCTCTCGGAAAGCTTTAGCCAAATCTTTCCATGACTTAATATTAACCCTGCTCAATTAATTGTACCAATGGATAGTTGAACTTGTAATGTGAGCCGAGAGATATCTCGTGCCATTGAAATTTTCAAAATCTGAAATTTTAAACTTGGGTGGTAGCACTAAATCATGAACCAAACTTAGCATTTTGGAATCGATCCCATACATGCTAGTGTCCTCTTTCATAGCTCTGATTTCTTATTCCATTTGTTTTCATTTCTCTTTTAGTTGTTTATTATGCTCTTTTATGTCATCTTCATCAAAATATGAGACATCTTCAACTAGATGTGCATTAACAGAGGTGTTGGGTATTTTTATGTGTACTCTTCCTGCCTGAGCAGTCGTTTATTATGTTCTAACATATGGTGGTGTAAAGCCATAAGAATACATGGGTTTTTCAGTGGTACCAACAGTTGGAGCCTTTCCATAATCAACCGATGGTTCCAAGCCCTGGGGATACACATGTTATTCGGTAGTAGCACCGACAATTGAAGTCTCTTCTCGACTTGTATTCATTCTATGTAACAGGCTCGCGAGTTTTTCCATCAGATCATTATGAGATTTTAATATTTGTTCAAGCATCTCCTCTTGAGCGTTCTTAAAACTATCATGCATTTCGAGTTGGGCTCCATCAATTTGGGTGATTCTCTCATCTATTGCCTTTTTCAGGTATGGTATGGATACTTAGAAGTTTCCAATATTATGACATGCAACTTTTTTTTTAATATTGATATTTTATTAATTAATATGAAAAATATGACTATTAATGAATAAATTACAATTCGAAAAGTAAATGCAATACAAAAATGTAGATGCACAATGCTAGGTGTTGATTCTGGAACGATTCCTTAGAATAACTTTTTATATTAGAAACGAAGGTTGGTTACAAGGCTTAAACGTATGACAAATAGATCTGAGCTATCAGCCCTAATTGTTGCACGTGGCAAAGTAAATCCAAAATACTTTGAGCTTCTTCAGTCTTGGGTTTCAATCCTTTGCTTACAATAGTAGCTACGTGTGCTAAGTCAACTAAGTATTGAGCCACTCCATGTGCATGTTCCAAGTAGCTTGCTATGAGGTCATCCATTTTCTTAACTATCCACTTAGCTTGTTCCCAATGATGGGACTGCTGTACAAATCCTTCATAGGGACTATTGGTAGTTCACTTGTTCTTCTCTAAAATTCTTGAACCATAGCCTCAAGTTCAGTCACTCGTTTCCTCAAGTTTTCAACTTCCCCATGATTTGAATTGCCTTTTTGACTTTGGTATCATCACAAAGATGACTCTAACTCAAGACCCTTCCCTTCAATTTCTTGTTTTGGGCTTGACTCTCTTATAGTTGTTACTCTAATGCACTCTTTTCTCTTGAAAATAGCTTTATATGATGTCTACTCTGCTTGAGCTCTTTTCTGCTTTCCTCAATTTCTCTTTTTAAACTCGCCACTTCCTGTCTCTATTCGACCGGTGATTTACTTGATCTAGTGGTCATTTGAGCTTTTACGATTCGTTGGTATGATAACTAGAGATCGTCAAAATCCAATATGAGTTGTTTTTTCTATTTTTCAATTCGGTCAACTCAACTATTTTGGATATCAATTTCTAAACCTTTTTGGTACACCTCATCCTCAATCTTCTGTAACGTTTCATTCCACAGTTTTCTTTCGGCCTCAAAATCATGTCTGGGTAGTTTTAATGGAGATGGTATCACTCTAAGATGTTCTTCCATAGGCTGGGTATTTTCGGGATTGGCCATCAGGATATTATCATTAACTCAGTTACTTCTTCATTCCTCGTATTCTTGTGACAGGTTCAAGTCGAAGGTGAAGAGATTTACTCTATGAGTCTGCTTCCATGTATCAACAAACCCTTTGAATTTAATTTTATACTGCTCTCCTTTGAATGCAAACTCTGACCCAAATAAATTCCAAGTTGTAGGAATAAACTATCTCGACCCATATTGCTAGGAAACCAATAAAAGAGCATATCATATAGAACCCCATATTTCTGGCAACAAAACTCAATCTCGTTCTCCACACCTATAGAGTATGTCTGCAGAAACGTTCCATGAAGAACACCATAGTATATCACTATCTCAGATATCTTTGAAAATGACCATCAATTTCTCTTCAGTGAAACCCTCAAGCAATTCTCAAAAATGAAAATCTTTCAAGGGCGATAATCTTTCTAAGAAGAATCGACTAGGTGCCCTCTCCCCGTGTTCGAAGTGATTAAGGATCCAAACTAGTAATAGTGGTACACACCATATGAACTGTGCTTTTCCTTCTCGTTCGCATGAATTCAAGGAATGAAATGTCTCTGCCAAAATAGACGGAACGGGATCCACATATCTTTCCAATCTTTCGAACAAATAAATCTTTGATATATCAACGTGCCCAGGAACCTTCGGGAATATAAATAGCCCATAAATACCCAGTGCAAACAGGTCTATATTCTTTCTTTTATCGGGACGAGAGACAATTACTTCTCTCAAAGAGGTCCAAGTAATGCACTCACTATCTCTTTTCTTTTTTTATGCTTCTAACGACCCATTCTTCACTTATCACGGTCATCAAAAGAAGTTTCTTCTTGAAAGAATGAGTGTTTGGCGGCTTAGTGTACACCTTGTCTACATGGGATCTCAAAAAATAAATCAAGGTATGGTACTTCTATATGGTAGGTGTCAAATCCACTTGGCCAAAAGTAAAGCAACTTTAAGCGATTTCCAGAACTACGCAAGGCCTTAAACAAATTTTGATCAACCGGAATATCCAAGAGATAAGATATGTCACCATAGAATCGATAAAACAACTGCTTATCGGATGCATCCTATTTTCCCCAGATCTCTTTTAACTCGTTCAAGTCATTTTGACGAACAATAATGTGGGTGTACCCAAGCAGATCTGACATGTAACTTGGTGGTAAGCTATCTCCATTTGTAAGATGGGACTGTTCGGACCATATCAGAACATTTGCATTATCTTCTACCTCTTTTTGAATCCTTTGTTCCATATTACTAGCCTTCTATATGGACATCGATCACAGATCAACACCATGGAATGAATAGTGCAATGTAAAAAAATAAAAATTATTGACATTATTTTTTGCCCGGGTGGGAAAAAAACCGATACTGACTCGAGAGGTTTCTCTTTTGAAAAGAAAATTCGAAAATATGAGGAGTCACCACCAATCATTTAAGGTGCGATTGGGACACCATAAAAACCAGGTGATTTTTATTTTTATAAAAATATCAAGTTTTGAGGTCTGCAAAAATCCAGAAATCAAGTTCGGGAGTCAATTACGCGTGGAGAAAGATTATCACCCCTAAAAGCGCCCAAAATTGGTACCTAGTTGATTACTCTATATTTAAAATTAAAATTTTTGTGTTTGAACTTTATTTAATTTAAAAATCATCATGGATGAAAAGTTGAAAAGGGTATTCGTTTATCAAAGCCAATAGCATTCACCCCTAGCATAGATGCGGGAGATCAGCTATTGTGCCTAATAACCAAACGTTGCCTTAATTTTAGATATCATTATGTGGTCTTTGAAAATTATGTCGACCTATTTCGGGAATCATCATAATTCACCCCTTGAGCATACTTGCGGGAGATATACCATTAATTCCCTAATAAGTGAACAATGCCTTAGGTTTAAAAAGAAAGGGCAAATAATACAAATTTTTTATTTATCCTAATTAAGCTAAAGGTAAATCAAGGTTTTTTTTAGCCTAAGGTGTAAAATTATGAAATTAAAGGAACCCAGAAGCTCAAGCCTAAAAATGTAGACTTTAATATTAATCCTATTTATTTTTAAAACAGTTATTGAATTGAACAATCGGGATGGTCCCTCGAGCATGTATGCGAAGGTAAACTTCCCTAAATTAAAAAGACTATATTGAAATCTAACTAAAAGTGAAGACTCTATTTAACCTATTTAATTATGTCAATATTAAAGGTCTAATCGAAGTTTGGGGACTAATAGATCAACAATCTAAAATATTGAGTTCTAAAAGACTTAAAAGTTTAAGGACCTAAATTAATAATTTCTAAAGTTGGGGGCTAATTAACAATCTAAATTCTAGATATTATCAAAATTATTAAACATAATTTTTTAGAGAATATTAATTATTAATAAATTTTAAGGGTCGAGTAATCGGGCATCTCATGCGAAAACTCAGCTCGAATGGCTCCCTAATTACACTAGAGTATCATCCTAAATTCTAAGTTTGATTCTGGTGTTACTCTAATTTAAAATTAAATCTAAGAATTTAAACTATGAAATATTGAAACATTTAATAAACTTAATTAAAAAATTGAAACAATAAATAAGTAAAAAATAGAAAAAGAACAATATAAAAAAATAAAATAAACCTAAATATAAGGACCTAATTGTATAAATATTAGATACTAAACTAAAAGGGAATAAATTAAACATAAAAAGAGGCTAAATTAAAAAAAATTAAAATTTAAAGTCTAATTTGAAACCAAAAAACTAAACAAATTAGTGACTAAAATACAAAACATGCATATTATATAGGGACCTAAGAGCAATTTTTCATTTTATTTAAGCTTAAAAACTAGTTTGTTAAATAAAAAGGTAAAATTAAAGAATCGATCCACATATATTTTTAAAAAATGAAATGGTCACTACACATGACTAAAATGCAAAAACATGGCTAACTTACGGGGACCAAATAAAAATTTCACCAAAATAAATAAAAATAGGTAAATAAAAGGAAAAATTACAGATTTAAACCCTACATGACCAGAATCTAAAAACAAAATAAAACGTGAGGGACTAAAACATGAATAACCCAAAAAAATAAGGCAAGCACAACAGAAAGGTAAAATAGCAGTTTCGGTCCATACATGGATCAAACTACAAAAACACGCGTAAACTCTGAGGGTAAAATGTGATTAAACCCTTAAGTTCTCTATATATACCAAATTTGTTTTAATTCTCTTTATTTTCAACCGAGCATAGAAAAAAAACAGAAAAAAAAAACTTCAAACTCTCTCTCCTTCCCCCGGTTGGCAGTAGGTCGGCTACCTTGCGCCCCCTTCGGCCGCCATACACAGAGGTCGAAAACTTCCAAAATTTCACCAATCATAGATCTAACTGCCTCAAGTCTAGCCTAAGGCTTAAAACCACCTAAAACAACCACAAACTACCCAAAAATGTACCTAGACCACTCGGCTACTTCGAACTTCAATGACCCTTTTTCGACTAAAGTATGATTCGATTATAATTTCTTTTTATTTTTTCGTTTATTTACTGCAAAATGGATTGTTGGTTGATTGTTAGATTAGGCCAAAATATTTGGAAAAAAGCTCTTATTTTATTTTTATTCAAAATATGCAGATGTTTGCTTTTTAGAAAATCTCTGTATATATTTTTTTACAAAAAAACAAAAGCGATAGGGGCTATTCGAAAACTGAAAAGGAAAAAAAATATCTACTGGGTTTCGAATCTGAACAGAGCAATAACAAATAAAAAAAAAACTCAAAATAAAAGAAAAAAGGGAAAAAAAAACCTTGAGTGCAATTTATTGCTTTGAATGGTATTATAGTGTTTTTTGGTAGGATTTTCGAATCCTTTTTATAGATTTTTTCATGGGTTAAATACCCATTCGTAACAGAAAATAAAATGATTCATTTTTGTTTTCTTTTTCATTGCTTGCAAGGGAGTGTAGTGCTTGTTGTTGGTGTGCTTGATGGCTTTGTCGAGAATGGTGCAGAGCGGGGTGACTGCTCGTTGAGGAAGAGAATGGTGCACTTTGATTGGGGGTGTTCAGGTAGCTACCTAGTTAGGTTAGGGTAGACCCTGGTCGAGTCAGATTTGGTTGACCTCGAGTCAAGTTTAGGGGTTTTAATTGGTTTGGGCTTTGGGTGTAAAATAAAATGTAAATGGGTTTGGTTTTTTTAGTTTGGGTCGGATTTTGTAATGAATTGAATTGAGGCCTGGGTTAGTTGAATTAGAAAAATGATGCTTACAGCTGCCCCTCTTTGCTCATCACTATGAAACAGGAATAGAGAAAAGACACACAAAGCACCATTTTTCAACGTGGTCTCTGCTTGTCAAGCTGCAAACTCTTCGCTGGGAATGTCAATTTTTCTCTTTTTGTTAAATCGTCGAGTCCTTGCTGCAAAAGGTGTCATATTGCTTTGTTCTTTTGGTTGAGTCTCCATCTTTAGTTTTTCAAGCTACGGGTTCTTTTCATCATGATCTTTCCACTGGAAATGTTGATCCCTCGATTGATGCGTTGCTGATTTGAAGTGTTGAAAATCGAGCAAAGGAAATGTGAACCACTCTGGTTGGGCATTGTTAATTCGAAGTGTTGTGAATCGAGCAAAGGAAATGTTGAAAACATCCTGCTTGAAGGTCTTATGGATGACCCGAATGACCTATCATCTTTCTCAAAAGACTTATAGATGACCCGAAGGATTTAAGCATCATGCTCGAAAGACTTAATGATGGCCCTAAGGACTTACTCATCAAGAAACCCTTGAAAATCAAGCTTAGTTTCTTAAAATCTCTTTTGTTTTCAGTTATCATCAAGAAACCCCTAAAAATTAGACATAGCTTCTTTTAAAAATTCTTTGAAAATAATCATCAAGAAACCCTTAAAATCAGGCTTAGTTTCTAAAAACTCATGTGAAAATATCAAGAAACCCCTAAAATTAGGTTTAGCTTCTTTTAAAAATTCTTTGGAAATCATCATCAAGAAACCCCTGAAAATCAGGCTTAGTTTCTTTTAAAAAAGTCTTTGGAAATCATCATCAAAAAACTGCTAAAAATCAGGCTTAGTATCTTTAAAAATTCTTTTGATAACATCATGTTGTTTGGGTAACGTGACGTCAAAGTAAAGATTCTTCTTGGATTGGGTTCCTCAATTCTTGAGGTTATGCCACTCGGAATATAATTCCCTTCATTCAAGGCTTGAATTATATCTTTTTCCTCTCTTATTTTTTAAAAATAATATGTAAAAATATGCTTTGATGCATGGAATGTGAATGTAATAAATATGCATCTAAATGCAATGCATGACTTTCTTATATGTATAAATGTTCATCAATAATCCTCTTTTGACTTCAAAATGGAGATCTCGATCCTCCTTCACTTGATCACTCTTGTATGGAGTCTGCCCCCCGACATCAACATGGTCAAACTAATCCTCTAGAACAATCATGCCCTTCCCATCTTCTATCTTTTGTATTGCTTCTTCAACATAATTCTAGAACAAGTGTTTCCTCTCTTGATTTCATGTTGCGATCGGGTAGACGACTAGGCATCTTACATGTCTATGACTCGACCTTTCAATCAAAATTGGTTCTCAAGAGTCCTTTGCCAACTGAAGCATGAATGATTTGTTTCTCAATGTAAGATCCTTTTGTTTTTATTTTCTGCCCTGGGCACTCCAAACGGTGAGGCTCATCTTTCATATCTTCTTCATTTAAATCTTGTGATCTTAATAAAATCTGGTTTTGGTAATGCCCCAATGGTACTCATGGATCTCTTCGTGCCAAACTCTTAATCTTGAATGGTCTCACTCTTGTGCGATAATCAACAATGTTATCAAATATCTTGAGGACTTCTCTTCATGATGCCAAAAACATATGGACACTTAAGAAATGATTAATTCTTCTAACATAATTGTCCTTCATGTTTGCTATAAGCTGGGATATATGCCATCTTCAACTAAGGAGATCATCTGCTTCGGACAACGTTGCAAGGAAGTGTTAGAAGTTTTATCGTTCAGTCCTTCTGATCTCTCAGACTATTTGTTTTCAAGAAATGCTTTATTATTCTGGCATCGTTTGTTCTTCTCCAACTAAGGAAAAATGAGACTCTCCAGCTTCTAGGACATTTTCCACTTGAGATTGTCCTATTTGAAAACATTTCTCTTCTTTCTTTTATTTTAGAAATATGAAAATTTTGTTGAATAAATTTCAAAAGTGTTGTCATTTTCTTCGGACTCACAATCAAAACAAATTGTAAAACAAGAGTTCACTGAATATCAAATAAGTCAAATTTTCCTTTAATCCTTCAAAAATTATATACATTTGAAAAGTGTAAAGATTAATGCTGGTATAAAGCTTAGGCTGACTTGGGAAGGTAATGTGTTTCAGGTTAATTTGGATAGGTAATGTGTTTCAGGTTGGCTTCTTTGGTTGAAGTCTTGTATCCTTGATTATGGTGTTGATGAAGTAGTTGTTATGTTTATCTTCTGGAAATGTTTACTGGTTCTCAGCCCCTCGTGAGCGCCTTTGGACTGTGCAATGCTTTATCAAGAGATTTATAAGATCGTCCTTTGTGCAATGGGTGACAATCTTCGTTTTCGAGCCGTCATTTTAGGTTTTCAACTCAAACTCTCCTTTCGCTTCAAGATGTTATCTAAAATTTTACGTCTTGAACCCTCCTTTTATTATTTTTCCCTATCATGAATTAAAGATTTTATAAAATTATTTGAAAATAAAATTAACCCTGAGGAGCGGAATGAAATCTGAAGATACTCTCCACTTAGAAACCCATGTATGATTAGAAGGGACATTTTAGGCACATAACGTAGGCTAGGGCTCACGGTTATGAAAGAAATGGATAAATAGGCCCAAACAAGTGTTTAAGGTTATCGAACCAATGATCGATTCGTTCTATTGTCTTCAATCTTGTATTGCTCGATTTGAATTATCTTGAGTTTCTTTTATTCTATTTTTATTTTCCTTTGGTGTTTCATGATCTTCGAGTGAATTGATTTGAGTCATTCGTCTTGAAGTGTTGGTTATGTTTTCTTTATTCTTTTTTTTTTGTCTCTCTTTTTTTTATTTTTCTTTTTCCTCTTCTTTTTTTTTTGTTTTGTTTTGTTTTGCTATATCTTTTCCTATTTTTTCCTCTTCGTGTTATCAACTCGATTTGATCCTTCATCGCTTGTATTAGGTCCACCTTGAAGTATCTTGTTATTTCTCACTTTATTTTATCATGCTTGCTTCTCTAGAGAAATTTGGTTTGATGATCTTCATTCATGCGAGCATATGTCCTTCACCTTTTCCCCCTAGTGTGGAGGGTGATCCTTGGTTAGGGTTGAATCAGAAGGAACAATATTATAGGGTTAAAAGAGGACAACAAGGGATATATATATTTGAAAGGATAAATGAAACAAAGTCGTTCATCATCTCATACATGGAAGTCTTTGTAAAAGAGGTATCCCCAGGGGGACAAGTATTCAGGATTAACCATATTTACATGAAAAAAATGTAATTAATGTATGATAGAATTATTTCAATGATTCCCTTTATTTATCCTTCTTTCATTCGCTCCTAGTATGACCCAATTATTCGAATTCTCAAAAACTTGATCTTCAACACTCCATCTTAACTTTCTTGCAGGAAAAATCCTCGTTATGCCCCCAAGATTCATTGAGATTGGGAAATGAATGTTGGTTCCATGTCTAGGAAGGGAAATGTGTGAATTTAAAGTCATAATTCTGGAAACAAAAAGAAGGTATTGTTATGAAAAGGTTATTTATGTATGAGAAGGTAAAAGTACATGTTTTAGTGCCCCGGGGAGGATAGGGGCATGACTTTATGTTTCCAGGGGAAGTGATGTAAAGGTTCGGTCTTTTGGTAGTAAACATGTGTTATTTAGGGTAAGGAACCAAGTAGTGGTTCTTTCGGCTTTGGATGGGGGTATAAAAGGTTTAATCTTGTCACTTGTCAAAGATCCACAACTTTAATTATTTAAAGATTTTTTAATTCATTTGATATTCAAAGAACTGTAAGATTATAAATTTGATTTAATCCTCACCATCTTTAAAACAACATAAGTTCATTTAAAAATCCTTAGAAAAAGCTGAGAAAAAGGAAAAAATAAGTTCAAACAAGATGTTGCAAATGACATAAAGCTTCATGATGGATGAGATGATCTCTGCATAATTAGGATGCCCCATTACTCATATGATGCAGTGGCGTTTGACTCGATCAAATGTTACATATTGCGCTCTGATGCCCCTTTCAATTTCGTCATCCATTGTTCAACCAATTCTTGGGTTAACGTTCCATTAATGATGAGCATCTCTATTTCCTTCATAAATGGACCACAGCTCCCTGTAGAATGCCCAGGTGCACCATGTGGAAATCACATACATTGTCTTCTTTATAACTATGACCAGAAGGGTTTGACATTACTTTCATCGGTCTCGGAGTGATATGTTGACCTTTAACAAGATGCGGGAATAATTCTGATATGGGTGTTTAGAACACCTTTAAAGCGTTTCTAACTTGAGGAATCTTCTTTGGTCGATCCGAGTGACTAGTTGTCCTCCATCTTTTAGCAGTTATGGGGGATCTGGACGTGACCTTCATTTACATCACTATCTTTTCATTTTTAAGTGGTTGATCCTTTGGAAGCAGTCTTTAAATTCCCCTTAGTGGTCACATACTCTACTTGTTCCTCACTTGACACAAGATCTTCAAAATCATTTGTTGAATCTACAAGCAATAACTCGAAGAAAGGGTTCAGAAGGGTGCTATGAAACATACGTGATATTTCATTTTTTTAGCATCAGAGGCTGAACTTGAGCCACCATGCTTCACCATCTCAATGTGTATTCTCCAAAGCTTTCAGTAGCTTTTATCTTCAATTTCTAGAGATCTTGACGATTTGGAGCCAAGTCTTTGACATATTTTCCAAATCAATCCATGAATTATTTTGCTCAAGTGCTTATACCACACCATAGCCGGTCTAGTAAGGCTGTCATGGAAGTAATGAATCAGTAAATCATCGTCATTCAAGAACCCCTCCATCTTTCTGCATAGAATCTTCAAATTGATTAAAGGGCAACTAGTATCATTATACCTTTCAAACTCAGGTACCCTAATCCCGTGGGGAATGACCAAAGTATGGACTAAGCTTAGCTCTTTTGCTCTAAGTTTTCACGGGACACCTCACCAGCTTTTATTGCCTCAATCGACCCTTCTATATGCATAATTCTTCTTTTGAAATGCTCAGTAACCACGAGACTCCTCCCCTTATCCAAATAGGATTCCCCATAGTGGTTAACCAACCTTGATGTGTTAATTTGTTAATGTCTTTCATCAGATGCTCTTCCTCGGTTAACGACCATTGTAACCAATATTCCAGTCATCTTACCCAACACTTCTTCTTGAGAGACAAATGCTTAAATTCTCATCCTCTATTGCAGTGTGGCCATCTGATCTCGTATTTGATACCGTAACTCTCCTTGGGATTACTCTATTGCTTTTAACCTTTTGTCCATCGAGAGTATAGAATAAATATAGATGGGTTATCTTGGTATTACTGTCATGTAACCTTTCAAAAATTAATCTGATGATTTTTATTAGAAATACATAAAAATTAAATTAAAATAAAGGTAATACATGCAAAAAGAGGTGTCAATCCAGAGTAACCATCTTAAATGATTTTCATTGATCACAAAAGGTTTAGTACATCGAATAACCAAACTATAGATAATGAATAGCTTTATCACCTAGTTTTTCTATCTCATTCAAGAGTCGGGTTATCTTCCAGGCATGGCCTGGTGTTTAGCCATCAATCTGCTTTAAATCTCTTGCAAAGAAAGCTAAGTCAACCAACTTGTGAGCCATGTTGCTTGCTTCTTGAGTAATCGCCTCATTCATCGCGTCTTCTTTTTTATCCAATTTACATTTCAACTTTTGAAGCTGTAGGCGATATTGATAATTTTCTTTCTCAAAAGACTCGACACTGTCATAAAGTTCTCGTGCAAGATTTCTATAGTCAAACATCAGCTCTTTCAATGTTTTATTATCAGCTTACTAGCTTCTAGCTCAGCTTCTGAGTCGATAAAGGTTGTTCTCCACAATTCATTCTTCTCTTGCAAAAGCCCCGATTCTTATAAGGCTTCTCTACATTTGCCTTCTACAATCTGCATATCTCAAGAGCACTTCTTATCTCATCATTCGTGCATTTTGTAATTCTTTTTCCATCGTTCGACATCACTTTTTAATTTAGAGGCCTCTTTTGCCCACTCTTTCGGGGTATTGCCTAAACCCACACTTTGGAAGGCTTAACTGATTCTATGAAAACCGTCTTGCATGGCTTCCAATTATTTGTTTAGAATATCATTTTCTCTCTGCAACCGATGTACTTGAGTTTCGTATTTCAGTAAATGCTCTTCGTTTTGGATATTTTCACTGATGTTTTTATCCTTAGACTCTTTTAGCTTCACCTCAACCAAATGTTCAGCCACTAAACCAAGTTGACCCTCCTTCTTGAATTCCAGTATTCCATGCTCTATCATGCAATAAACACGAAGCTTGATGGCAACACAGGTATCGATATAATGTTCTTGAGATTCTGTGTGATATTCACAGTTGGCACTGGCATCGTACCACTCCAGATACGGAGGTTGTAGAGGCTTCACATATTATAGGGTCACTTCTCGTGCTGATAGCAATATACTGTACAAATCTTCATATGCAATAGGAGTAATATCAAAGTCAGGTTCACTCCCTCTTAACTTTCGGTCATTCATGAGGCACGTCTCCCATTTGAAATGATCATATGGCTTCTCTTCCTCCATATTTCCTTGAAATTTTATAGTTTTCACTATTTCCTTTTTACTTCCTGACAACTTGCTGATGCAGGCAATGATTGTACAAGACTCCTTAAGTTTGCTTGGGTAACATTGTTCTCAAGTAGCCTCTTGTGTTACAGCTTTATTTTTGTCGAGTTCTTTCTCCCTTCGCGCAGAAGCCTCTTATCCTTTGGCCAACATAGTTATTCTATCTATCATCTTGGACATTTGCCTCCTCATTTTCTATATTTCACTTTGTTCTTCATCAGATATGCGATCCTTAGACGTACAACTCCCTGCTCTTCTTCTTTTCTCGGAACTTCTTTCGAATGCCATTTCTTAGCTGTATCGCAATCTACCTGATTATGAAACCCCTTGTCCATGGTGAAAACCTTTTAATTAGTGACTACTTGGAATTGACACCCTTTCGTGAATTTCATGACCATATGATGCAAGAAAAAGAAAGGCCAAAAAACAAAACAAGTTAAGACGTATAAAAACAAGTAAGGTGTAAAGGTAAATGCAAAGGCAAAAATGCAAATGTGGATGCAAATGCGATGAAGGGACTGATCCCAAAATAACTGTTCTTTGAACAATTATTGAAAAACTGGCAATGTCTAGGTATAATGGGGAAGTGTAAATCTGGTTCATCTTCTAACTCCTTTGAGCGTCTAGGTATCGCACCATCCTTCGTCAGATGTAGGCATATTGAAAATCTTCTACTTCGTATCGTACTTTTAGAAGTTTTTCGAGCTGGATCGTGATGTTCAATCATTGGTTT
This sequence comes from Hibiscus syriacus, assembly GCF_006381635.1. Taxonomy (NCBI): domain Eukaryota; kingdom Viridiplantae; phylum Streptophyta; class Magnoliopsida; order Malvales; family Malvaceae; genus Hibiscus; species Hibiscus syriacus. The sequence continues at coordinate 5,901,909 of NW_024063533.1, read as the reverse complement.
CGAGTCAGGTCTTCTTGAGTCTGACTTGTTACCTTAGTTGAACGATGTCTGGCTTGTCTCTTTAGTGGGTAAACTCTCTCTTGATGCTACTTAATATACGTAGAGCATCTTCGAAATTCTTCCTAACCCAACGAAAGGCATTGTTGTGGCATTGTTTTTAAAGAACCTTTTAAAAGATTTGTTATATAAGGGATCAATACATCTGAATGATATGTCACCTTCATGAAAAAAAATACAATAAAACACAAGATCAGACAAAAGCAAATCAATGTTAGTAGAAACAAGACAAAAAGAGTCAAATTAGTTGAAATAATTAGTCAAACAAATGTAATCTTAGCAAAAATAATTAAATAAAACTCAAAGTAGAGACTGAAATGAGTTTTTCCTTGTGTACTCTCCTCACGGGACTCTTAAGGTTTAGTTTAGGCTCTACCTGAGCTCTAGGTTCACTATATGATGGGTTGGCTCTAAAGTAAAAGGTTCTCGGATTGTCCTTGTCGATGTCCCCTTAGGTTGCTAGACCCTCAATCCTGGCCCATCTCATACTTTTAGATCGAGTTCAATTCGAGGGGACACACCTCCTTATTTCCTTAAATAGGATGGAGCGGGGGTTTAGCTCATATAATGTGAATGCAGCTGTGCAGTGTATGAGGAAAAGAGAAAACAAAATAAAATTCTTAAATTCTTGAACATTTATTTAATCTGAAAACATCAAACAAATCAGTACAACTATTTAGTGGTTAATCAAATTATAAACATAAAATTTATTTAAACCAAACAAGGGATCAAAAACTAAATTAGAACAAACTTGTAATTTTCATTGCAAAGATAATTAATTAATTGAATAACAGTTTGACACTGAAAAAAAGTCCCCAATAGAGTCACCAAGTTGTCGAAACAATTTTTCTTAAAAAACAAATTTAATTTTAAATGTGATTTTTAAAAGATCTCTTCTCGATTAATTTGGTGACCTTTTAATAATAAAACGCGATTCGAATAGTCACCACCAATCTTTAATTAGGGTGTGATTGAGCACCTAAAAATTTATTTTTTATTTTAATAAAAATATTAATTGAATTGAAACAAAATATTTATTGTCTACGTTACCAAATATTTGAGTTCGGGTGTCGGTTACGTGTGGAGAAGGATTAGCACCCCTACAGCGCCCTAAATCGCTAGTTATTAATTAGTTGTCTTTACAATGAAATTAACGAATTCAAATTTAATTTAATCTAGGATCCCATGATGAAACATAATAATATTTAATTATTTACTATCGAGAAGAATCGACCTCTCATGCCTTAAAGCAGTCAATTCTTACTCCAATCGAAATAAATAAATATTTCAATTACATCTTCAAGTTCGTTATTAATTCCAAATTTCAATGCATAAATAACAATAAAATAAAACAAAATAAATTTAAGATTTTCTTTTTAAAACACATTTTTAAGAGGGAAATGGTAAAATTTATTTATTTCCTATCGAGAATAAATGACCCCACATACCTTGAGGTAATCATTTATTACTCCAATCGAAATAAAGAATTAATACTATTTCATCCTAAAATTCAATATTAATTTGGATGCAATTTATTTTTGTAATCAAATTAAAACACACAAAATAAAATGAAAATTAAACACATATATCAAACAAAAACGATTAATTAATTATTTTACCAACCTTAATGAAAATAAGGATGTTCAATTATTTAAATATATCGAGACAATTCTAACGGTCTTTTCTCAGTGAATTTAATTAAAAGAACATAATCTTTCTCAGTCTCATAATTTTAAATATAATCAAATTTTTTAGGGTTTCAGTTAATTGGATATATTTTTATTTTAGGAATATTGAAAGCGACCTCTTATTCTTTAAGACAAACACTTCCCCTAATCTCAAAATAAATAGATATTCCCTTTAGTAAAACTATTTTGATTGATTCAAGAAATGCTAGTGAGGATATCATGCAATTAAATTTAAAATAAAACCTAAGTCAATTGTCATAACCATTTTTTTAAAATCTTTTTATTTAAAAAAATTATGACTTTATTTGAGAAAAATTGAGATTTTTAATTAATTTGAATTAAATTGAATATGATTTGCCATCAACCTATGGGTTAGGCAGGTCAAATACCTAAAAACGTCTTTTAAAATAACTTTAAGAAAAATAGTTTTGTAGACGAAAATTAGTATGTGTTATCAAAGATTCATTTTTTGGATCTGGGAGTCGATTACGCGTGGGGAAGGAAATTGTAAATTTGAATCAATATTTAAAAGTATGATCCTTTTATTGAACGTTGAATAATTTGTTTTGAATTAATTATTATGGAACATTCCATAATTTGAGAAGAAATCACAAGATTTGCACATCCTCCAATGGGAAGGCTATCCCATTTATTTCTCATTTATACGAGAAATGTACCCCTCCTAAATGTTATCAAAAAGTACAAATTGAATATAAATTAAATATTGGTAATTGCATAAAATAAATTACTATTTAAAGAAACATGCATTGCAATATATTAATTAAAATAAAAACAAAATTAATCATTATTTATAAAAATAAACTCGATTTAATTTAAGTTCTCTTTTGGTTCGAGTATCAAATCGCACTGCTTCGATCAAGCAGTTTTTAATTCTCATTCTACAATAGAGTGTTCTTGAAAGCATACGAGTACAAAATCTAATAAAATATCGATATCGAATATTTAGGGCATTTTATAAATTTTAATCGATGTTTACAACAATATTGAAATGTCTATATATATACAACATATTTTCATGTGATAATAAAGCAATAAATAATAAAGAAAAAATTAAAACAAAGATAGGATAGTACAAAGACCAAAACAACAATTTCAAAGTATAAAATAGATACAAAATCATAAATTATAACTACAACAAAAGCCAATTAAGCAAGCAGTTAAGCTTAAACAATGACTCTAATACAAACATGGAAAAATGAGAACCTAAAACAAGAATATAATCAAATTTTAAATATGGCAGCAACAAGGACCAAAATAAAATGAAATAAAAAATACATGCCCGAATCACAAGAAAATAAAATTTCATTAGTGGCTAAAATAAAATAAATTAAAGATCAGTGATTATATTCGAATAAATAGAACATAAAAAATGTGATTGAATTAAAATAAAATAAAAAGGATTCTTAAATCAAAGAAATACCAAAATAACATTTATAATGACTAAAATGCATGAACATGGCCAAACTTGGGGGACCTAAAGATAATTTTCCCTAGAGCATATGACTAAAACACAAAAAGTGCTAAAAGTAAGGGCTAAATCGAATTATACCTTAATTTAGTAACCAAGATATAATAGAACACCTAAGGCCCAGGGACCCGTGGGCAATTAACCCACAACATAGTGACCAAAAGGTGAAAACATGCTAAAGGTCTAGGGACCTTAGCGTGATTAGCCTAAAAAATAACAGAGGCATAATACCCCATCTGCTTCATTTCACTCAAAAAATAAAACAAACCCTAATTTTTTATCTAATTTCCTTCCCTTATCACAACCTGTGGTAGTCGATTCCCCAAAGACCCAAGGCATACAACGTCTCGTCCACCATATATGGGTGGTCATTTGCTCTAACTATCCACCGCAAACCGACCAATGAATCAAGCCCTCCTAATTACGATCGAAACCTAACTAGCCTCTCTTCCTGCTATTTATCTCGACCGAGAACACCACAAACGATGACCAACTCGCATCCCTAGCCCCGACGCTCGATGATGATGGCCACTACCCCGACGCTCGATGATGATGGCCACTACCCCGACGAGGAGATTGACCCCTAAGGTAAACGCCCCTTTTTTACTCTTTTTGTTTTTATTTATAAAGGAAAAAGAACGCTGGAAAATGAATGAAAATAAAGAAAAAACCTTTAAAAATGTTGTCTTCTATTAGAATATCGGAGAGAAAATTGTTTTGTTCTTTTTCTGGTTACATACCCATTACACTGACAAAGATAAAAAAAAATTGGCTACTGATTTGGTTGGTTGCGTAGAGTGTTGGAGATGGTAGGGAATGGTGGTGCAATTGAGTTGGTGTAGCAGGACGTGGGCACGGGTGCTGTAGAAGGTAGGACAAAATTGGTTATTACAGCTAGCTCTTTTTGCTCGTTGCTATGAAATAAAAATGGAGCAAAGATTTAAAGCATCATTTTTAGCCTACTATTCAAATATTTGAGCTACAAGTCCTTCTCATTATGAACTTTTCACTCTTCTATTCAGACGAGTTCTTTCCTCTCTTTGATCGGCCCCCTTTCTTCGAATAATCATTGTTTGTTGACGACATTCTTTTTTGAGGTAATTTTAATTTTGAAAACGATATTGTTTATTCATACATAAGAGATCTAGCTACTTTCAGGTAAATTATTTATTGAAGATGATGTTGTTCCTTCTCGTTGAGGAAGTCGGGTCAATTTGGAGATAATTTGGTGTTGAAGACGAAACTGCTCATCCATGTTGAAGAGTTCTAGATGCTTTCATATGATGTTGTTCCTTCTCGTTGATGAAGTCGGATCAATCTCCATAATTTAAATATAACATTGTTCCTTCACGTTGAGAAAATCTGATTGTCTGATGATGACACTGCTCCTTTACGTTGAGGAGATTTGGTCGATGGACGACATTGTTCTTTCGTGTTGAAGATGTCTAGCCATACTTTGACGGTTTGATTCGACATGGTTTTTTCTTGGTGAGGAAAACTAGTCGTTCTTTAAGGATTATGAATCTGAAGGCAATGTTGTTCCTTCTTTCTAAGGAAGTCTAATTGTCTAAAGATAGTTTGACTTTGAAAACGGCATTTCTCCTTTATGTTGAGGAGAGCTAATCGTTACTCGGTGTCAAATCTAATGATGAAGTTACTCCTTCTCGTTGAGGAGATCTAGTCATAGTTGCCAATGATTGACTTGAAATGAAATCTTCTTTTTAAATAGGGAATTGCAAAATGAAGTCTTTACTAACTTTGAATTCTTGTCAAATAGTCGACAGTTGAGTGAAAATAAATGAGTGGAAAGAAATTTCTTTCAAGAAAAGCTATCTTAGGAGAGATAAATTTTTTTTAGGGAAATAATTTCAAAATTTTTATTTCAAGGGAAAACTATCTCAAACGAGACAAAATTTGTTTTTAGGAAAACAATCTCGAGTGATATCACTTTTGTTTCAAGTGAAACAACTTCAAAATTTGGGCTTCAAACGAATTTTCTCAAGCGAGACAAAACTTTACCTTAAGAGAAACAATCTAAAAGGCTTATGTTTCAAAAGAAAATATCTCAAGCAAGATGAAACTTTGTTTGGAGAGAAGCAATCTCAAAGGTTTATGTTTTAAAATAAATTGTCTTAAACGAGACGAAACTTTTCTTTGAAGATAAATAATCTCAAATGTGATCACTTTTGTTTCAATAAAAATTGTCTCAAACGAGACGAAACTTTGCTTCAGAGAAATAATCTCAACGGTGACACACAGTCTGCTTCTACATATTGAAGAGATCTAGTTTCCTTAATAATTCCTTTTCTCGAGAAATCTGAAAACGACATTGTTCCTTCACGTTGAGGATATTTGGTTATATTTTGACGGCTCAATTTGACATAATTCCTTCTCGATGAGGACAACTAATAATTTTGAGTCTAGAGACAACATTGTTCCTTCTTGTTGAGGAAGTCTAGTTATCTGAAGATAATTTGTCTTTGAAAATGACATGGCTTCTTCGAGTTGAGGAGTTCTAATTGTTACTCGATGTCAAATCCAATTATGACATTTATCCTTATTGTTGAGGAGATCTAGTCACCTTTAGAATATTTGATCATTCACTTTAGTTTGTCAAATCTGTGAACGACGTTGTTACCTCGTGTTGAGGATGTATAGTCATCACTAAACTTTTTTTTTCCTGAAAGATCTTTGGAAAATGATTAATTTATGAATGATTATCTTGGATGTTTTTATAGATGTCAAGATGAAGTTTATTTCATGTATTTGATTTGATATTTATTTGATAAAAATGACCTTTTGAATTTGTTCTCGTGAGAGGAGAAAAGGATATTGAGGGAGGAGAATTAGATGATGTCCTCGTGAGAGACGAAAAATGTCTTTTAAGAAATATGAAATAAGGATTTCAGGGAAAAACAGTGTTAAGAAATACCATATTGATATTTTTAGACGAACGATCTTGAGAAATATGAAATTAGTTTCTCAAAAGCAATTCTAAAAGTATCCTTAGAGAAGGGAAAACCCTTTTTTTATTGCAATGTGATGAATGTATGATGCAAATGTGCAAATTCATATGATGTGTATATTTATGTTGATGCATTTTTTTATCTGTGATGGGAATGATTGCATGAGCAATCTCTATTCTATCCCTTATTCGGTTGTATGCATTTTCCGCTAGAGTTTACTCTTACAAACTTGACTCGTGTCAATTTCTTCTTTCCCATCAAATTTTTGCCCCTGATAAATTTGGCTTTCTTTGCCTGAATTTGTGTAGAAATCCAATAGAGCTTTCAACTTTAAAAAGAGGATCCATCGTTTCATGCTTTAGAGACTGTGTATGTGCTACTAATTTATCACAGAACATCCATAGCCACTGTCTAGAGCTAGCCACCGTAGTAATCAATGGGACATCCACGTCCCCGACAAGCTCTACGATATATATATGCCAATGATGGTAGTAGGATCCATAGAGGTAATCGAAATCAAAATTGAAGATGTTTGCTCAATTTTTAACATCGAATTCAATACCCAATGAAACCATACCAAACATTCTAGGGTTCTTAACTCTTTCATTGACCCAACAATCAGAATTTTGTCAAGAAAAAGGCAAATAATGAACTATGGAGCTCCTAAGAAGTTCATGTTTGATTTCCTTGACCATTTCTTCAAATTCTTACAATAAAATAGTATCACTTGCTTTGATTAGGCTCTTAACTCACGTTAGATAGATGGTCTATAAGAATTAAATCCCGAAAGAGGATATTTATAATACATCATGTTGAGAAGTTAGCGACAACTCATTGTTTAATTGGCTCCACTAGTTTCTTGTTGTTAAAATTTCATTACCCATTCAATGGTAATAAATTAGCCACTTTTAACCTTGGTACAGGCAGAACATGACCTTCCACCTGAGTGAAATTGGAATTTAGAAACCTCATATGACCGACTCATTTGTTCAACACCATAATTATTGGTACGTGACACATTCAGCATTTCTTGTGGCTTCTATTATTACTGCATGATAAATCATCAGCTTGATACAATTGTATATTGTGATGGTTGACAAAACAATCATATATAGTAAGCTCCACTGTCTCTACTTCATCATTTTAATTCCTCACACCTTTCTGACTCATTGAAAATAAATGTATTCTCAATTTAAATATCTTGTACTCCTGGAAGATATAGGCCTTCAATAAAGCCCCAACATTTATCATTTCTTACTCCAGTAATGATTCTAAGTGTGAGCTTCTGTGTTTGGGAGATACATGTCAACTACCAATATCTACTCCAAAGAGATTATCTTGTTTGAAAATGTTTCTCTTCTTTTTTATTTTTGAAATTTGAAAAATATCAATTAAAAAATTTTGAAAAATGTTTAATCAAAAATTTTGAAAAAAATATTGCCCTTTTCTAGGTTTCACAATTGAGACAAATCAAAATATAAGAGTTGGGCATCAAGGAATTAATTACACTTTTAATCCTTCAAAAATATAGCTCTTTGACAAATGTCAATATTAATGCTAATTTTGAGGTAGGTTAAATAAGGAAAGGATAAGGTGTCTCGGGTTGTCACCTTTGCTCGAGATTTGGCATTCTTGTTTCTTTGATGTTCACTGATCTGACGGAGTAGCTTCTATGCTCATCCACTGGAAGGGCTCTTCAATTCTCAACTCTCGTGAGTGCACTTGGGTTGTACGATATCTTATCAAAGGATTTGTGAAATCGCCTCCTAAACAACAGCTGCATAATCTTCATATTCGAGCCACCTTTTCAGGTTTTCAACTCGAGTCCTCCTTTGGTTTCAAGATGTTATTCAAAATTTTACATCTTGAACCCCACTTTGTCATTTTTTTCTCTATCATGCATTAAAGATTTTAGAAAGGTTTTTATAAATAAAATATTAATCCTGATGGGCATGATGAAATCTAAAGATAGTCTCTTTTGTTTAGAAATCCATATATGATTATAAGGGAATTTTTAGGCAAGTATGTAGGATATGGTTCACGGTTATGAAAGAAATGGGTTAAGGGTTATCGAACCAATGATCAATTCATTCTAATGCCTTCAATTTTGTCTTGCTCAATTCGAATTTGCTTGTATGTATCTTTTATTTTCACTTAATGTTCCATGATCTTCTGGCGAATTGATTATGGAATGATTGTACTTTATCAATCTTATGGTTTGAAGTCTTTTCATGTGCTTCTTGTTTTCTTTATTTGATGAGTTTAAGACTTCAATTGGTTTGAATGCCTTCTTGTCCTTTTTATTTCTTGTATTTGAAACTTCTTTCGTTGTTTTTGACTGGATTTTATTTTCGCACTTTGCATTTGATATACTTTGCGGTTCCTTGTTATTTCACACTTTATTTCACAACGACATAAATTAATGGTCTTCACTTCTATGAGCAAATTTCATTCACCTTTTCCCCCAGTGTGGAGGGTGATCCTTGGTTAGGATTGAAACAGAAGAAAATAATTCAGATTCAAATAGAGACACAAGGGATATATATTTTCTCCTTTTGTGAAGGGATAATGAAAGAAAGTCTTTCATGATTTCATACATGGAAGTCCTTGCAGAAGAGGTACCCTAGGGGGATAGATTTTTAGGATTAATTTTATTCATATAAAAACAATGTAATTAATATATGATAGAATTATTTCGAATTAATTTCCTTTTCTATTTTTTTTATTTCTTTTTCTTCTAGCATGTCTCAATTATTTAGGCTCATCTTCAGGAAGTTGATTAGTGATGTCCCACATTGGTTCTTCTTGTAGGAAGGTTCATATTCAAGTGAACATCTTGTACACAATGCCTTCAAGTTTTATTGGTAGAAAAATGTCAGTTTTGCATCTAAGAAGATGATGGTGTGACTTTATCGGCTCAATGAAAGGTAAAGGTACGACTTTTTGTGTCTCAAAAAGATAAAGGCAATATTTCAAAGTCTCAAGGAGAGGTAATGTCAAAATTTGGTTTTCTGTTAGTGACCATGAATTATTCCGAGTAAAGAATTAGGATATTTTATTTTTGGTTTTGGACGGGATAAGAAATGTATAATTTTTCCAAATGTCAAAAATCTATAATTCTTGAAGAACTAAAATAATATGTAATTTTTTCGATATTCAAAGAACTACAAGATTAAAACTCGTTCAATTGTTCATAACCATAGAAGGTAGCATAAGTTCAATTATCAAAAGTCTTAAAAATATTTAAGTAAATATTAAAGAAAAAAATGAGTTCAAAAAACCCAATGCTCTTAATGCAAGTGCAAGAAAGCTTCATGCTAGATGCAAAGACTTCTCTATTCACATTGGAATACCACATCATTCTTCGAATGTCCATGCCCTTGAATCAGTCAAATTCTAGACCTTGCGCTTCAATTCCTTACAGTTCTCAATGGAATGTCTCGAACTTCCTATGTGATAGTTGCATATGGCATCAACATCGTAGCCCTAAAGATATGAGGACTCTTTTAGCTTGGACTGAACTGGAGTCACAATATTCTTCTTAACTAGTGTTGGAAGTAATTCCTCATAGGTCATTGGAATTGGATCAATTTGACTTTTTTCTCAGATTCCTATAAGGCTCAGCTCTACCACCAGTTGAATTAGCTCCCACTGTACTGATTTCAACTTCTTCTTTTAATTGTTAGAATCTTGCTTCTATTCTTAATGTGGTGTTACTTGATTATGACCACTCTCATCGAATCATCCACTAATTAATTCCATGTTTTTATGAATGATGTATGTGAAAACACTTAAATAAATGCAGTGTATAATGTAAATATGCAAATGTAGATGCAAAAAGTGTTTATCCCAACGATTAATATCATAGAATAATTTTCATCGGAGATAAAAGGTTTTCACATCACAAGATAGTCCATTTTACATACATGTTTTCTCTGATGGGTCTGAAATGTTAACATTTCATCTCGGAGCTTTGTCATTGAAAATTAGGCCCCTCAAATGCTCTGTAACCTAACTTAGTTAATGCCCCCTGCAGTGCTGAAGTCACGCATCAGTGCTCGGTGATTAGCGATGGAACGATCAAAGATAAGACTCTAATATTGGATTACTTCTCATATCAATGGATAATCTTTCTAGTCTTGAATGTTGCATGATCTTCAAGCAAGTTTCCTTCTTGTACTCTCGGAACATCTTTTAGCCCTCAGTGCATGTCTGTGTACGTGACTACTTGATTAAAATCTTTTATCTCTCCTTTTAAAAAATTTCAATTAAATATCCTCATGCGGATCAACACTTTTGCATTCTGTCATATCGATGAAATGCAATACAAAAAAATGTGAAAATGACTCAAAAAAGAGAAGAAATAAGTTAGTACAAGGAAGATAATCATTAGAATTAAAAGATTCTATTTAAAGATAAATATAAAACCTAACCAATGATGATATCTACCCAAGCATATTTTTATTAAACATCAATCCTATCTGGACATTCTTTCTATTCAAAATGATTTATTTCAAGAAATTAATCCTATTAGCATGGTATCTAGTTCACATGCTTTTATTAGAAAATAATAAATCTATTTTGCACATTTTGAAAATAAATAAATAAATAAATAAGGTTAGAGTAAGTTTCTTCTTTGTGTATCCCTATTCTAGCAATTATTGACAGATAGAAGTTCGATATGGCTATACCTGGGGTGTATGTTCTACGGTTCACTACATACATGGTGTCTGTTACACCCTAATTTTGGGGTCAAATTATAAGTTTTAGAAACTTATAACCAGTTTGAGAAAGTTGTAGGAGTTTGGGGACCTAACCCAGAATTTGCCTATTTTTCTTTATCAGTTAAAAATAAATCTTTCTTTTTTTTTCCTAATCAAGTCCCAAATTGTTTCCCAATACCCAACCTAGTCACCGCCTCTCTACCCCTTTTCCCTTCGATCCGGCTGTTGTTATCGTGCCCTGACCCTACCATCGTGACCAGCGTCCTCCGACGACCAAACCTTAGCTGTCAATGACCTCGATTGATCACCAAACGTCGTTAATCAAATGGATGAATTTATTTTGTTGTCACCACTTCCCTCCCCAATTCCGGCAGTTTTAACTGCTGGTAAGCCTCACCACCATAGTCGTTGGACTCCTTAGACCCAACCGGGTTCATCGCCCCATCGTTGTCCGTTCGTCATCCGCCATCGGTAAGGTTTTCATTTCCTTTTTTGTTTAGTTTCAGACATTTAATATGGATTTTTGTCTGATTTATTGTTTAGTTGGATGATTGGATGATGTTGGATGAATCAGTTAGTGGAAAAGGCACCTATCGTCGCCGTACGCGCCAACAGTGTGTGTGGTGGTCTCTGAACTGTCCAGGAAATTTTTGGAACGAGGTCGACCTAACCCACCTGCCCAACCGAGTCAACCCGTACTGAGTCAACTCACTGGGTTAACTCGTTGACTTTGACCGAGTCAACCCGTTAACCATTGACTTTGACTTTGATCGAAAAAGTCAAATTTTTTGAAAAAGCCCTATTTTATGTTTTTTGACGTCCTAAGTTCGATTCCGAAGTCAGTGTTTCCAAATTCACACCCGGTAAGCCATTTTTTTCATGTTTTATCTTGGGATTAAAATTGATTTCTCAATTAAGTTCAGTTTTTGAAGTAAATTTGGTTGCTTTGTATCCGAGGAATTATTGGACATTGAATTAAAGTTTTAGGGTGATCAAATGGAGTTTAAATGGTCGATTGATATGGCACAAAATTTCCACCACTATAAGAATGTATAAGCGACTTACAGCCTGACTCTCTAAAGTGTCCCTAGCAGAATCACCAAGCTATCATAACCATTTCTGAAAACATTTATGTTTTAAAAACAATTTTGACTTTATTTAAGATAAAAATGGGATTTTGAATTAAATAGAATAGAATTCGCCATCGAACTTTGGGTTAGGTAGGTTGAATATCTAAAGACGTCTTTTAAAACAGTTTTTAGAAAAATCATTTTTAGATAAAAATCGGTCTTCATTATCAAAGAATCGTTTTTTTGGATTCGGAAGTCGATTACGCGTGGGTAAGGATTAACACCCCCACAGTACCCAAATATGGTACCTAATCATTTACACAACATTATAAATGGTGGAAATTCTAAATTTGAATCAATATTTAAAGTATGGTCCTTTTATTGTATGTTGAATAATTTGTTTTGAATTAATTAAGAGGGAACATTCCTTAATTTGAGAAGAAATCACGATATTTGCACATCCTCCAATGGAAAGACTATCCCATTTATTTCTCCTTTATACATAAGATATGTCCCTCTCCCCAACATTATCAAAAAGCACAAAATTGAATATAAATTTAATATTGGTAATTGCATAAATAAATTACTATTTAAAGAAACACGCATTTCATCATCTGAATTAAAATAAAAACTAATTAATCATTATTTATAAAAATAAACTTGATTTATTTCAAGTTGTCTTTTGTTCGAATATCGTATTAAATCGTACTGCTTCAATCAAGCAATGCTTTTCACGCCCATTCTACAATAGAGTGTTCTTGAAAGCATACGAGTATAAAATATAATAAAATGTCGATATCGAATATTTAGGGCATTCTATAAATTTTAATCGATCTTTACAACAATATTGAAATGTTTATATATATATATATATATATATATATATATATATAACATATTTACATGTAATAATAAAGCAATAAATAATAAAGCAAAAATTAAAACAAAGAAAGGATAATAAAAAAACCAAAACAACAATTTCAAAGTATAAAACAAAAATTAAATCATAAATTATAACTACAACAAAAGCCAATTAAGCAACCAGTGAAACTTAAACAATGACTAGAATATAAACATGGAAAAATGAGAACCTAAAACAAGAACACGACCAAGCTTGGGGGACCTAAAGGTAATTTTCCCTAGAGCATATGACTAAATCACAAAAAGTGCTAAAACATTAGGACTAAAATAGAATTATACCTTAATTTAGTGACCAAGATATAATAGAACACCTAAGGCCCAAGGGCCTGTGGGTAATTAACCCACAACATAGTGACCAAAAGGTGAAAACACGCTAAAGGTCCAGGGACCTTAGCTTGATTAGCCCAAAAAAATAAAACAGACCTAATATCCCCTGGTTCATTTCACCTGAAAAATAAAACAAACCCTAATTTTTTAATCTAATCTCATTCCCTTCTCACAACCCGCGGCAGCCGATTCCTCAAAGACCAAAGGCGTACAACATCTCGGTCACCCTATTTTGGTGGCCATTTGCTCCAACTAGCCACCCTGAACCAATCGATGAATCAAACCCTCCTAATCACAACCAAAATTAAGCCCCAAGTAGCCTCTATTCCTCCTATTTGTCTCGGCTGAGAACACCTCAAAAGACAACCAACTCACATCCCTAGCCTTGATGCTCGACAATGATGGCCACCACTCTGACGAGGAGACTAAACGCCCTTTTTCTACTTTTTTCGTTTTTATTTCTCAAGGAAAAAGAATGATGGAAAATGAAAGAAAAGAAAGAAAAAACCTTAAAAATGTTGCCTTATATTCAAATATCGGGGATGAGAGAAAATTGTTAAAATGCTCTCTTTGTTCCCAAAGGAATCGGTGAGAGAGAGCACTTTATTTTACAATCTGAATTCCAGTATTCTTGTTACATTGTTTTGTTCTTTTTCGAGTTATATACCCATTACACTATTAAAGATAAAAAAAAATGTTTTGGCTACCTATTTGGTTGGTTGCGTGTAGTGTTGGAGACGACAAGGAATGGTGGTGTAGTTGAGTTGGTGTAGTAGGGTATTGGACGGGTGCTGTAGAAGGTAGGACAAAAATGGTGATTACACCAATATGCACCAAAACTTACTCATTTATATACATATATGTAAATAAAAATCGAAATTAAAATATGTTATGAATGAAATATATATAAATACACACATGCATAAAACAAAAAACATGAATATATATTTTATAGTATGTATAAAGAAAAAATGCATGAGTGTAACATAATAAATAAAGAAAATATACTTGATACATATACAACTAACTAAAAGCATATCATATTCTTAACATATCACACATATAAATGTAGATATACAAATTATGAGGACATAAATAAAATTATCATAAAATAGGAGCATTAGAATCATAATAAGAATCAAAACACATACGGGACTAAAGTGAAATAGAGCATAACGTAAACATTCAAAGCATAAAAAGGGAAAATTTCATTTAGTGATTGAAACAAAAATATTTAAAATTACTTGCTAAAATTGAAAATGAACAACAGCATATAAACCGAGGTGACCAAAATAAATGTGCAAAAAATATAAAAGCCCGAATCACGATAGACAGAAACTCACAAAGCCCCAGACCCTTCTCGCGCAAATAACCCATGCGTCGATTTCTGAAAACCCTAAGACCCTTAAATAGTAGCATTTTGAATCTCCTTTATATACCTTATTATAGGTTTTGGGGTAAACCTAAACCCTCATTTCTTTTTTTCAGTCGCCCGAGCCTTTCCCTATTTTCCCTCATCTTTTTTCTTTTTTCCCCTTTCTTTCTTTTTTTTTGAAACATAAAATCCATTTGGTGGCCACGAATCACTGTGACCACCACTGCACGCCACCCCATTGAGGGGTTATTCACCTTCAAAACTACCCCAAACATAACCCCTATCCTTTTTAACCCCTAAAAATCCAATACCCAAAACCCAAAATAAGAAGAAGGCTACCTTCGATGCTCTAGGGAGCCCTCTTGTTGCTGGCGAAGTGGAGAGCTTCAAACCCGAGGTAAATCCTCTCTTTTTTCTCTAATTTTTCAAAATACCCTCAATTTTTCTTTTTCGATTTTCTTTTTTTTTCTCCAAAAAATCCGAATCCCCTTCTCTAAAATTTGAACCCTTTTAAAATATCCTCCCTTTTGCGTGTTTGGTGAGGCTAGAACCGAGTAATAAACACTCTTGATTTTTTCAGAATATTTAAATGGGTTTTGGGTATTTGGTTTGGTAGATTACTGATTTTTTTTTGTTTTTTCTCTGTTGATGTGAGATGATGATGTTGAGCAGATGAAATGAAAACAACCAGATGATGGAAACTGGCGGCAGTAACAGTGGCGGCGGCGCAATCTTCCCTTGTTGGCGGCGGCTGGAAACTAGGGTGTTGAAAACATTTTAATGTTTTGATATAACAAATTAAGTATAAATTAATATTAAGATTTTGCAAATAATTTTCTAAGTATATTCGATTTAATTACTCGAATATCAAAATATTACTCCAAGTGTTTCAAAGATCAATTTCAATCCTTACTAAAGTGTAAAATTGTGTTTTAATCTTAAAATATTTTTGAAACAATTTTCATAAAGTATTCCGAACTAAAAACGAGCCTAAAATCAAATTTTCAAAAGAGTGTACCGATGCACCAATCCATGCATCGATGCACCATTGAATAAATTGAACATCGAATGCATTATATGCATCGATGTACATACCATGCATCAATGCACTCAGGTTTTTATGAAAACTTTGAATGCATTTGATGCATCGATGCACAAGACATGCATCGATGCACTCAGGCTATTTTGAAACATCGAATGCACTTCATACATCGATGCACTCTTAGTGTACTGATGCACTAAGGGTCCAACGGTCAAAATATTTTAATTTTACACATAATGTACCGATGCACTAGCCTTATGCATCGATGCACTAGACGCTCCCAACTGTTTTATTAATTGTTTTCACACTTAAATGGCTCTATTGACTCCACTAATCATCCCAACGTTCAGAATCAATTGAATGAGTATTTAAACAAGCTTAGAAGCTATTGATCAACAACAAGAAACAACAAGAATCAAGAATTAAGAGAGAATCAAAGAGAAAGCATCAAACCTCAAGTTTAAGCATTTCAAGCCTATTTTTCATTCAATATTCATTTTTCTTTCAAGAACACTACTTGTACTCAATTGTATTCATTTTTTAGTGTTCTTTTCTTTGTTCTAGAATTGTGCAAACAATCTACCTTGTGAGGATTTCCTTGTAAGTTTGCAAATTTGTAATCTTCTCTTTGAGAAAGAGTGTTCTCAAGAATTGGAGTATATTCTTGGGGGAATTGTAAGGTTATCTCTTTGGCCTCAAAAGAAAGAACAAATTAGTGAATTTGTTGGAAAATCCTTAGTGTGGATAGCTAAGGTAGTGGACGTAGACTTTGGTTGAGAAAGTCAAACCACTCTAAATCGATGTGCAATTACTTTCAATTTTATGCAAAAGCTTCCACCAAAATTTTAATTGCCAATTCACCCCCTCTTGGTCGATTTCATCAATCTATTAACTCAACATAGGGTTTCAAACCTAATTGGCCTAGGGTTTTTCTTTGCTATTGGGCTTTGGTATGGGTCATTTGGGCCAAATGACCCTGTGTAATTGGGTTGTAATGTAATTTTGGGCCCGATAGGGCTTGTTGTAATGGCTTGCAAAAAATAATAAATTAAAAAATTATAATTATAATTATAAAATAATAATAATTATAATAATTAATATTTAACAAATTATGTGGCGAAAATGAGTGTCTACACATAGCATTATATGTGGTTCTAGCCCATACCTTTCATTGGCAGTTCATCACCGAAATCAGTCAATGATTCGTCGAGCAGGTCTTCCTGCTTGTAACTCCGTATACCCAACCACATAGATGACCCAAGTATTTTGAGAGCACATTAGATTTTGAAGCGAATCAGACAAACTAAACCCTACTCATGCGTACTAAAAAGAAACAAACTAAGATAATTGTTCTTCATACGAATCACAACAACGAAGTATCAAACATCATGCTTCAAACAATCAGACAATTCTACGTCGCAAATCAATCCCATTTAACACTATAAGTGTAAAACATTCATTTCATACATGCTCGTCAAATCAATGTTTAAAACTGAAATTGATCTTACCAAATATTCATTAATAATCTTTAATCAGTCACATGCCAAATTTCATGTTAATCGGACTTCGTTTAGAGACCTAATTGAACATGCTTTTTTAAGGACTAAAACATAAACAATTCAAAACGTACTTACAATCAAGACCATTCCATTATGTAATTAGGTATGTTAAAGGGAGACGGAACAAATCTCAGTCAAATCTGATTTATATCCAAGTATTAATTAAGGAAACATGTTCTGGACAAATTTGAATTCATACAAACATTTTGGGGTTAAACTATGACTTAGAGTACACTTAGGACCTTTAATGAACTAAATTTTATCATTTTTAAGTGAGACAAAATACAAGAGATCAATTATTCACAAAAGAAAATCAATAAATTAATCATTTAAGGAAGAGATCGATATTTTGCTTGAAGGTATCAATCATTTTTCTGGAAAATGTATAAATGTATATGAACATGCAAGAACAGGCCACCAAACATTCATGTAATCGATCCAAGGTTCTATAATCATGCTTGAACCACTTAGAACATATCATAACACATTTGTAGCATGCTTAATGATATCAATTAGTATATAATACATGCATTTGGCATCAAAAGTTAAAATTTGCATAAAAAAGTTAAGTTAATCACAAGTCACTTATCCATTGTGTGCATTATTGGTTATTTCATGCATCCTAAAGATCTAACATATTATGTTCATTTATTGTCACTTGTCTAAATGATCAAAACACTCAATTAAGGCACATAGTAAGATTTTGGTCATTTTAGCCACTAACGAACATTAAACAACATATGAACAACAACATATTTGATCATTAATTCATTCTCAATTGTGAATTCGAAGTTATTAAAAGTGTCATTATAGATCTCTTAATATGCTCAACAAACACATTATTCAATAGAACCCAACATAGTTCCCCATATTGTCTCAAATCACAATATAAGGTCTATATACACTTCTAAATGCTAAGTCTCGCTTGACCATCACATAGTGCTCACTCCACAATAAAAAAAATAAGTAGCTAATCCTCTACAAAATGATTAAAAAAATGAGTGTGACCTACAAGCTCAATGAATGATTTAATCATTCGAACATGATGCACATTTCAAAGCTAAAAGAAAATATCTTGTATACCATGAACCCTCACTTATTTTTACCTTAATTTTCGTACATCAATATTATGTCACAACGTCCCTGTGATGCATTACTAATGCATCACAAAATAATAATTTTTAACATGCTTTAATTCATCACATACAAGCCGTCGACATTGTATATTCATCCTTGTAACTTTGTTCAAAATATAACTTACTCATTGGATAAATGAACTCTATACAACTCTCATTTTATTGGGAACTCACATGTAGATCTCAAAACCACAATGTTCCGAGTAAAGTTCTACACACCAACCTTACCACTTGTTGTTCACGGAGCAAAGCTCGACGAACCACTTGATTTCTCAATTACACACATAATGAAAACATAGAGTACTTTTTCTTAGACATGTATTTCATATCCAAAGGTCCCATTAAGAATAATGATCCAATTAATCTAAGTTTATCAAGAGTAGCTATTCTCATTTGATGCATAAAATATACATATTCATTTCCAAAACATGATTTCTTTTATTCCATGTATCTAAATAATTATCCAAATTAATTAAAAAAATTCGTGTGTTATGCATCAAAATAACTCATTGAATGGCATTAAACTTATTCAATTGGTTAAACTTGATTTTAAAACCATTACATAAAAGAACGAATCTAAATTTTAAGATTATGTTTATATGCTTTACTTTTCATGTGATAACTAAGTGCAGAAAATAATAACTAAGAGCTCAACGGTTGCATTTGTGCATGACTTTCAGTACTCATTGTTTATTTGAAAGTCTATGTTCACTGTACTAAAACGACAAATTTACTAACTACTTGGCCAACGGTACAATTTCGTTTTTAAGTGTAAACTATGTGTTTAGTACTTAAATTTTCAGTTTTAGTACCTAAATTTTTATTTTTTTCAAAATCATACATAACATTTAGTTCTTGTTTCATTTTAATACCCAGCAATTAAAAACTTAACAGATGAGCTTTCCGGCCACTGTGTCTACAGTCGTCGGTCGTCGCATCCATCAGCCGATAAAGCCCAAACTTTTCAGTACACAATTTGTTGACCCCCTAAACGCGATTCCGGAATCCGTTTCATCGAGAAACGCCTCAATCTTCCCAAATCAACGATGGACTCCTCAATTTCTTCATCCTCTATCTACATGGTCCACCGTCCGATGGGTCTGAAACTGAACTATGTTCGTCGACTCGTCATTCTCTCGTGATCCACCTTTCATATTGGTCATCTCTCCACTAGAGTTATGCCACATCATCACATCCATTAAGTTTTTAACGGTTGGGTACAGGGCCGGTCCTGATTATTTGTAGGCTCGGGGCGAAAATAAAAAAATGGGCCCCTAATATAAAAAATTAAAAAATATGTAATATAAAAATTTTATTATATTTTTTATTAAATTAAAAAATAGTAATTCATTACAATATAAAAGATGTCAAAAAATATATTTAAGAATACAAATACTTATAAAAAATATTACATTCGATCATTTTTTATTCAAAACCATTGATGATAGTATCAACATCAATGATTTCCAATATAATTTTCTCAATACATAACATAACTTATTCGGTCGCCATTGTTGCTCATCACTACCCTCACCTATCTTCATTTGTGGCAAGATTGGTACCAATAAATTTTTATTTCACTCTTATTTCTTCTCCTTGGAATATTTCCATGAAACTCATTCAAAACCAACCAAAAATAAACTAAAGCCTTGATGTTCTAATGGTTTGATCTCCTCTGATGACCGTTCGATGAAGCTAGTTTCTAGACATGTTATTCGTTTTCTCGAAATAATATTTCTTACCATTTGAATTTTCGAACAAACACCTCAAACCCGTCAAATGTGAGAAAATCTCGAAAGTCCTAAAAATAGTGGGGGTTTTTTAGTTACATAACTTTTAAAGAGGTTTTAGGAAAACATAAACCAAAAAAATGTTAGAGGATTATGAGACGAGTTAATTGGTATCTAGGATGACCACAAAAGATGTTGAATAATGGTAGCTTTTGGTGACGACTAAAAATTGGTTAAAATACCCTAACTTTGATGAAGAAGATGAGAGATTAAATAAATAAAAAATATTTTTTGGCTTCCACGTTAACACTAAACTACCACCTACTTTAATTGAACTCGAAATTAAAATTTTAGTGCTAAAATTAAATCAATTTAAAGTTTAGTGGTAAAATCGATACATATCGTAAAATTCAATGACATTTGAGTAGTTTACCCTTAATTCTATATCTTATATACAATTTTGATCAAGTCAACAATTGGAAACCAAAATGTGGTCCAACAAACTGATTTTCTTGGGGTGAACTATTTTGGACATATTAAACTATAAAGGTCATTCTATTTTGGCATCTTAAGAAAATCAATGGTTAATTAATCACAGAATTTTCAATTTAGTTTTAATCATACCATTAATCATTAATAAAATTGTTAGAGAAAAATCAAGAAAATTAAATGCTTTCAAAGGGACTTGAA
Organism: Hibiscus syriacus; assembly: GCF_006381635.1. Lineage (NCBI taxonomy): Eukaryota > Viridiplantae > Streptophyta > Magnoliopsida > Malvales > Malvaceae > Hibiscus > Hibiscus syriacus. The sequence goes on along the minus strand of NW_024063533.1, from coordinate 5,881,135 downwards.
CATGGGTCATAGAAAAAGACACACAACTAACCAATAAGCCAAATTCACTTATTGGATTATTGTTATAAATATTTTGCATATATGATATTTTGCGGTGGTACGAATATGTTGAGCTTTTATTGAATTTATCATATGATTGGAGTCGTCAACGATTATTTTGGTTTTGGTGTTGTTGAACACCTATAAAATCATTTTTTTTATAAAAATAATCATTTTTGGAGGTTTACGTGTAAATCCATAGTTAAAATTAAAGTCAAAAGTCGGTTATGTGTTAGAAATGATAAAACATCCAACGAAGTCCAAAATTGATATCTTAATAAAGATGCATGTTATCTCGAATTAAAAATGTTAGTGGCAACCATATTGGATTAGAAACACACACAAAACCCATAATAAAAATACTATAAGGAAAATTAATATAAATTAATTAATGATGAAATAAATAATAAATATATTTATATTGACGAAAACGGGTAAAGAAAACAAAAGAACACGAGAATTTTACGAGGTTCGGTAATGTGCTTACGTCCTCGGTGCCTAGGCGGCGCTAGAAGTTTTTATTCAATGATATTTTAGGTCTAGGTTACATCTCTATTTATAATAGAAAACCCTGGTACATAATTACAAAATTAACCATGTACCGTACCGCGGGGGCTACGCCCCCGCACCCCCAACCCACATAATTCGTAACCCCACAACGAGACTTTCTTTGTAAGGACAGTTGATGTTCGCTTCGCTCACTCCGCTCCATCTCCTGTCCTCTTTACTGGTATATTTATGAGCCATACCTAACAAATCTCCACCTTGGCGAATATCTTGCCTCTTGAAAATTTTATTGGTTTTAGTGAACATATCAGCGGCATTTTCATCAGTATGTACCTTCTGAAACAAAACCTCTCCAGATGCAACCAACTCTCTGATCTTGTGGAACCTTACATCAATATGTTTAGTTCTAGCACGATACACCTGATTCTTAGCCAAGTGAATAGCACTTTGATTATCACAAAGCAACTGAACTCCACCTTGTTGAACACCCAACTCCTTCACTAAACCAGTAAGCCATAAAGCTTCTTTTGCAGCTTCAGCTGCTTCCATGTACTCAGCTTCAGTTGTAGATAGAGCCCACAATAGATTGAACAGTAGACTTCCAACAAATAGGCCCTCCACCAAGAGTAAAGACATACCCTGTCGTAGATCTTCTATTATCCAAGTCACATGCATAGTCTGAATCCACATATCCTACAACAAAAGGATTATCCCGCTGACTCCCAAAAACAATTCCATGTCCCACAATACCCTTTAAGTACCGAAAGATCCACTTGACTGCTTCCCAATGTTGCTTACCAGGTTTAGACATGTACTTACAAACTTGACTAACAGCATGAGCTAAATCAGGACGAGTACATACCATCGCATACATCAAGCAGCCAACAGCATTAGAATACGGAACCTTTGCCATATCTTCAGCTTCCTTATCTGTCTTGGGGCACTGTTCTGATGAGAGCTTAAAGTGATTCGCCAATGGAGTGCTAACTGGTTTTGCGCTGCTCATCGCAAACCTTTCTAGCATTTTCTCAACATAACCCCGTTGAGATAGCCGCAGTTTCCTTGAGTCTCTGTCCCTGCAAATTTCCATTCCAAGAATTTTCTTTGCAGCACCTAAATCTTTCATATCAAATTCCTGACTCAATAAAGTTTTCAAACCGATAACATCATCCATGTTCTTCGCAGCAATCAACATATCATCAACATACAGTAATAGAAAAATAAATGAACCATCATCAAGGCTCTTAACATAGACACAACAATCATACTCACATCGGTTGTAGCCAATCTTGATCATATAGGAGTCAAACCGTTTATACCACTGTCTCGGAGACTGTTTCAACCCGTACAAAGATTTCTTCAATCTGCAAACTAAATGCTCGTTTCCAGATTGAGTGAAACCTTCAGGTTGCCGCATGTAGATCTGCTCCTCTAAATCACCATGCAAAAAAGCAGTTTTAACATCCATCTGCTCTAAATGCAAATCCCAACTAGCCACCAATGCAAGTACTGCTCGGATTGAAGTGTGCCTGACCACAAGAGAAAAGATTTCATCATAATCAACTCCTTTCTGCTGTGAAAAACCCTTCGCTACCAAACGAGCCTTGAACTTCCCCCTCTTTTCTGTTACTACTGGTTTCTTCTTATACACCCATTTGCAACCAATCGGCTTCTTACCCTCAGGAAGGGGAACTAACTCCCATGTGCGATTGTGATTCAAAGACTCCATCTCCTCAACCATGGCTGCCATCCACTTGTCGTTTTCCTGACTAGTAACGGCATCATGAAAATTAATCGGATCATCACTGCTAACAATAAGTGCAAAAGATACCAAGTCTTCAAAACCCAATCTGTTCGGAGGCTTTATATTCGTCCGTCTCACCCTGTCTCTGGCGAGACTATAATCCTGCAAATCATCCGTAGTGGAACCACCAGAAGTCGGTTGAGAAGTTTCTGGTTTCTCAACTGGAAACTGCTCGAAATCCACCACTGTCGTGTCTTGCTTCTGCTGTAACATGGATTGTTCATCAAAAACGACATCTCTACTAATCACAACTTTCTTCGCAACTGGATCCCAGAACTTGAATCCTTTGACACCTTTCTTGTAACCCAGAAAAATGCACTCCTTCGATTTTGCATCAAGTTTGGATCTCTCATCAGCAGGTACATGCACATAAGCAGGACAACCAAAAATCCGTAAGTTATCAAAACTAACATCATGACCAGTCCATACCTCTTCTGCAACTTTCCCAGCCAGCGATGCCCTTGGCGATCTGTTGATAAGGTAACACGCCATGTTAACAGCCTCAGCCCAGAAGTGTTTGGGAAGCCCCGCATTCAACCGCAAACATCTGGCTCTTTCATTCAACGACCTGTTCATTCGTTCCACAACACCATTCTGTTGTGGTGTCTTGCGCACTGTAAAATGCCTCTGAATCCCATGCTCCTTACAGAATTGTAGGAACTGTGAATCTGTGTACTCCGTACCATTGTCAGACTGCAAACACTTGATTTTTCGTCCTGTTTGGTTTTCTACCTCAGCTTTCCACAGCTTGAACTTCTCAAAAACTTCAGATTTCTGTTTCAAAAAATACACCCAAACTTTCCGTGAAAAATCATCAATAAAAGTAACATAGTACCTAGATCCACCCAAAGAAGATGTCGTGGAAGGCCCCCATACATCAGAATGCACATAATCAAGAATCCCTTGAGTTGTGTGCTTCGCAGTCTTGAAACGGACTTTAGTCTGTTTACCAAGAACACAATACTTGCAAAAGTCAAGCTTACAGCTTTTGACACCATGCAACAAGTTTCTCTTGTGTAATTCTGCCATACCACGTTCACTAAGATGAGCAAGACGCATATGCCACAATTTTGTCGTATCATCACAGGACTCAACAGAGTGAACTCCACCTGCAACGGTACTCCCTAACAATCTGTAGATATTCCCTGCAGTCATCTTGCCTTTCATCACAGTCAATGCTCCTTTAACAATCCGAATGGTTTCCCTATCCTCGTCAGCCTTAGGGATAAAACCATTCTTGTGCAAAGTGCCCAAGGAAATCAAATTCTTCTTCAAGTCTGGGATATGTCGAACACCACTCAACGTCCGAACGGAGCCATCGTGCATCTTAATTCTGACATCACCAATACCAACAATATTGCAACATCGATCATCACCCAAATAAACCGAACCAGAATTAACCGGCCTGTATGTCGAAAACCATTCCCTATTTGGCGTGATGTGATAAGAACATCCAGAATCAAGAATCCAAGCATCCGTCAATTGTGTCGTTGAAATAGAAAGCATATCACCCTCACTGCAATCAGAATTATCATCCTCGACCACGTTCACAGACTTGGATGAGCCATCACGCTTCTCATCAGTCTGCTTTTTCAACTTCGGACAGTCTCGCTTCATATGTCCCGCCTCCTTGCACTTGTAACAGTGAATCGTCTTCTTATCCCTGGATTTGGATCTGGAATTCCGCTTCCCGGACCCTGGCTTCCGTCCACGATCTCGATTACCCTTAACATATAAATTATCGGCTTGAGAGCTTTCCCCTGCATTCTGCTTCCGCTGGTTGTGAGCCAACAAGGCTGCAGTAATCTCCTCAACATTGATAGTCTCTTTCCCATATGTAAGAGTAGTCACCATGTGTTCGTAAGAGGGAGGCAACGAACACAACAGAATCATCGCTCTGTCTTCATCCTCAATTTTCACATCAAGCCGAGCCAGATCAGAAACGATTTGATTGAAGACATTCACATGTTGCGCCAAATCGTGATCGTCCTGCATTTTCAGCCCATACAACCGCTGCTTCAGATACAGTTTTGTCGTTAAGGATTTGGACATAAACTGACTTTCCAACTTCCTCCAAATTTCGTCTGGAGACGATAGATGCATGACGTGATACATGACCTCGTCCGCCAAGCATAATCGTATGGTTCCTGCCGCTCGCTGCTGCAATTCTTCCCAATCTTCCTCATCCATCGACGCCGGCTTTGTAGATCGCAAAGCCTTCAAGATCCCTTGCTGCGCCAATAGATCCTTCACCCCTCGTTTGCCATAATCCGAAGTTACCCTGACCATCGAATTTCGCGACTTCGAATTTTGCTCCTGACATCTGATACCAATTGTTGACGAAAACGGGTAAAGAAAACAAAAGAATACGAGAATTTTACGAGGTTCGGCAATGTGCTTACGTCCTCGGTGCCTAGGCGGCGCTAGAAGTTTTTATTCAATGATATTTTAGGTCTAGGTTACATCTCTATTTATAATAGAAAACCCTGGTACATAATTACAAAATTAACCCTATACCGTACCGCGGGGGTTGCGCCCCCGCACCCCCAACCCACATAATTCGTAACCCCACAACGAGACTTTCTTTGTAAGGACAGTTGATGTTCGCTTCGCTCACTCCGCTCCATCTCCTGTCCTCTTTACTGGTATATTTATGAGCCATACCTAACAATTTATATATAAGAAAATATAAAGTTACTTATATCGATGTTAGTAAAATTAAATGGTAATAAGAATAATATAATCATAAAATCTATCTATACTAAGTAGAATAAAAAAACAAATGTTATGATAAAATTATAATGGAAATTAAATTAAAGGCATTTTTTTTATTAATTCGGGTGATTACAAGGTAATATTTATTTTAATGATTCTCAATTATTTGATAATGAACGTTTAAACACCTCTGTAAACGACGTTTTCGAACCCGATATCTCTAGAGAATAACAACTAGGGGTGTGCACTCTTGGATATCAAATATACAAAATTTTATAACAACTAGAAGTGTTTACACGAGGTATGGGTGGCCGTCCGACAATGATCGGTGATGGTCGGTAATAATTGAAAATGAATTTGAAATTAAACATCTTAAAGGTTTTGGGATTTATTATTTGATTTTGAGAAATTTGATTTTTTCAAATAAATTTTAATTTTAATTTTTTTTATTTTAAAATAAAATTTTAAAATTTTATATGTCTTATGTGTGTCAGATAACGGTCAAATTTAATAACCTTGAAAATGTTTTATAAATTTCTTTAGGCACTTAAAAGTGTAACGAAAAAAAAATGTTAGGTACCTATTTTGAGCACAAATTTCTTTAGCCACCTAAAGTTAACTTATATTATAGTTTAGACACTTATTTTTACAACATGGCTTAATATTTTTATAAATGTTCAAAATAGATTATAAATATGTTTATTTAGTTTTTTGAATTAATCACTCGTTTTCGGATCTATTAACCGACTAATCCAATTCGGGTACTGCAGAAGCGAAGGCGACCCTCCCAACCCAATTTGCTCCATTCGCAAACGCCAGAATTCAAACCTCTGACCTTGCTTAAGGGATTTAGTGCCTCATCCCACTAGACCAATTAGTTGTTGGCATAAATATGTTTATTTTAACTCAATTAGATTTAGTTACTTTTACTCGAATTAATTTTTTTATTTAATTTGATTTGATAAAATTTTAAATCAAGTTCAATAAAATAAATCCAAAAAATTGTCGCTTGATTTTGAATTGAGTAGAGGAAATTAAAGACTCGCCTATATTGATAAGTGACAAAATCATTACGTGTAAACTACACATTTAGTACCTAAACTATTAATTTTATTTCATTTTAGTATCTAAATTTTTGTTTGTTTAAAACTATACCTAATGTTTACTTTTGTTTCGTTTTGATATCTCACCGTTAAAAATTAGCGGAACTATTACACCATGGCACTTTTCTATGGGTAAATTACATCATTCATCACTCAACTACTTTCTCACTCCTATTTCGGTTACTAAAGTTTATTTTTTTAATTTAAATACTTAACTTTCAAATTACTCCTAATTTAATCATTGTAACTTTGAAATTTATTTTTTTTATTTTAATTATATATTAATGAAATAATAAAAAAAATCATGTCATAAAAATTATTAAAAAATAAATTAAAGTAATTAAAACATGAGTAATTTAAAAGTTGAGTAGTGAAATTGAAAAGTTTTAAACTTTATTGACTAAAATAGGAGTGAGAAGATACCTAAGTGATGAATGATGTAATTTATCCATAAAAATGTTACGTGCAACAGTTATTTTAGTTTTTAACTGAGTGTATTAAAATGAAACATTATTATGGTTTTGAAACAAATGAAAATTTAGGTACTATAACAAAATAAAATTTATAGTTTAGGTACTAAATGTGAAATTATCCAATAATTATTATACGTCTAAAATTGTCAAATCTTTACATATTTAAATTAATGAATATTGTATATGTCGGAACGGTCCTTAAGCTTTTTAGGGCTATAGAGGGGAGCATCCAACTTAATTTTAAAAATATTAGGTTTTAACATAAATGCACAGCTAAACAAATTTGGAGTAGCCATCGACCTTTGGATTAGGTAGATCGAATACCTAAAAATTTCCTTTAAAATAATTTTAAAAAAAATGATTTTAAAAGATAAAAAGTGATATGTGTTTAACCATAAACCCATTTTGAAAAGGGTTCGAGAGTCAATTACACATGGAGAAGGGTTAGCACCCCACAACGCTGAAAATCGGTACCTAAGCGATTATGCGTCATCTGAATATTGAAATTTGCAAATTTGAATACACATTTAAATCATGATCCTATTAGAAAAATTTTCAAAAAGGGTATTATTTCATACAAACAATCCTCGGAAAAACACACTCCTTTTTAGTTAAGGTGTGTTTTCATGGATTCTCCTTTCAAAAGATCATTACCATGTTTTTATCAAATTATATATTTAATATATATATATATATATATATGTAAATGAAATAAAATAAAGAAATTGTTGGATTATATAAAAATGCTATTTTGTGTGGTTAATTCTTGAAAACACATTACTTGTTAGTTAAGGCATGTTTACATAAATTTACCGTACAAGATAATATTCATTTAATAAATTGTTCATATGTATAAAAAAATTAATACGCAAAACAAAGTTTATTAAAATTATAAGGCATATACGAGAATGGAAAAGAACTAGGATCGAAACATGAATATGCTAAAATGAGGTACTAAATGTAAAATAAAAAAAATAGAAACAAAGGAGCAGAAAGGTATAATAGTAAACATGGCATAAAACATGACAAAAATGCAAATATCTTACAACATGCATACTAGAAGTGAAGTAAACCCAAAAATGTTATGCATGACTAAAATGAACAATATAAAAATAAGGTTCTAAATTTAAGAGAACCCCAAAACAATGGCTAACAAACAAACAAGTACTAAAGTGAAAGTATATAAAATAAAGAATCAAATGTAAAAAAAATAAGAAAACATAAGTTAATAGGCATAAATGACTAAAATAAGATGGAGGGAAAATTAAAACAAAATTAATCTAAAATTTAAGGATTGACTCAAGCATTCGACCAAAACATATATAAATGTGGGCATTGACTAAAATAGAAACAGAATGAAACTTAAAACGCAAACAAAAATAAATGAGAGTTCATTTCAGTGAACAATTCATAACTTTACAAAGATATAATGACCCAAGAAGGGGTTTGCTTACGTGCTAAAATGTGCACTCTCCCCTCCCCAAAATGACGTCGCATGGCGCCTGATATATAAGGCTAAAACTAGGCCTAAAACGGCCTTGTGTTTCATTTCACCCCATTTTCAATATTTTCCCGAAAGGGAAAAACCTTTTTCCTCTGTCCTCTCTCTTCTCCCTCTCCGTCAAGGGAGGTCGTAAGCCTCCGGCCACTGCTCATTGGACGATCTATCACCGCACACGGTGGTCGAAGCTTGAAAAATCCTCCCCAAAAAAATCCTCTCTCCCCTAATCCCAAAAACGACCTCCCCTCATCCTGAAAGCTCTCCCACCATCCTAGATCTAAATGTTTACCTTTGAAATGGAGTCTTCCCGGTGAAGTTTGGAGGCTCAAACTAATGGGGGGGTAAAACTCATCTCTCTGTTTCTTTTCTCCTTTTTTATTTTTGCTTTCCAAAAATCTCTGGTTGCCTCTTTGTGTTTTTTCTTCGAAAGTCCCCCTCTTTTTTTGTTCCCTATCGGTTCTATTGGTTGTGTAAAAGAAAGATCCCCCTAAAACGAGACCCATTCCCTTTTTCTATTCTTTGTTTCGTTCTCATTTATTCTCGTTCGAAGCCTCCCTTTTTCTCCTTTTGGTTGCATGTGAATGAAAAAAGGAAATTGATGGTTGCTTTTACTTTTTTTCCTTTTTTTTTAATTTTTTGGCTTTGTTTTATGATTGAGACGGGAACATCGCCAGAGATAACGCTCTGCAGGCGGGGGTGACATGAGCAAAGGATGGGGTAAAAATTTTTACCCCAAGTCCCCTTTTTTAACATTTTCGTAGAGACAAGTGATAAATCTGGTGGCTGTGATATCATCGGCATACATGGGAAACCGATGATGCTGCATCAAGGACCATTGGATCAGATTTGATCCAACATCTGTGGTCATGTGGTGGGGTAAAACCCTAAGTGTTACCTTGATTTGGACTGTTGAAAGGGGTCCAAATCTGACGGTTTAGTGTGAACGGCGGTTGGGACTTGATGGAGGCTAGGGTTTCTTCAAACCCTAGTAGCTTGGGTTGCTACTTGGGCTTTCGATTTTGGGCTGCTAATTGGGACCTATTTTGAGCTTGATTTAATTAACTTCGGGCATGTACACAAAATAAAATGTTAAATCTTTTTTTTAAATTTCAACTTATATATATATATATATATATATATATATATATATATATATATATATATATATATATATATATATATATATATATATATATATATATATATATATATATCCCTGGACAAAACGAGAATCTATAGTGTGCTTAAGTACCGATTGAATTCACGTTCTTCTTTTTTTTATTAATATAGGGTAAGTATAAGGTAATATCTATCTAAAGATAACTCTCAACCATTTGATATTGAACGTTCATACCCCTGGCATTGCCGGTGCTCGAACCCAAGACCTCAAGGAATAATGACAATTCCTTTACCGCCAAGGTCACTGGGTTCGTGCAAATTCACATTCTTCTATATATTGTAATAACAACTATTCTATTCGAGTTAATACTCAATTAACTTTCGTGTTAATAAGTATAAATATAAGTTTTTTATATTTAACTTTTGTTCATGGCACAGTTAGGTGACTAAGTTTCTTTAATGGTGCAATTAGGTATTGTCAACACCGTTTTTAACCCGGGTAGGGAAAAGACCGATACTAACTTCGGGGGTTTTCTCTTTGAAAAGATTTATCGAAATGTGAGGAGTCGCCACCAATCATTTAAGGTTTGATTGGGACACCGTAAAAACCGTGTGATTTTAATAAAACATTTAATTTTTATCAAAATATCGAGTTTTAAGGTCTGCGAAAATCATAAATCGGTTACGGAAGATAGTTACGCGTGGGGAAGGATTAGCACCCCCACAAGTGCCCAAAAATTGGTTCCTAGTTGGTTACCCCATATTTAAAATCAGAAATTTTGAGTTCGGTCTTTATTTAATTGAAAATCATTACGGATGCAAAGTTGAAAAGGGTATTCGTTTATTGATACCGATAGCATTTGCTTCCAATCATAAATGCGGGAGATCAACTATCATGCCTAATAACTGAATATTGCCTCATTTTTAGAAAATCATGACGCGGTATTTGAAAAGGATGTCGACCTATTTCGAGAATCACCAGTAGTCACCCCCTGAGCATACTTGCGGGAGATATACCATTAATTACCTAATATGTGAACATTGCCTTAGGTTTAAAAAACAATGCAATCAAACAAAATTTTATTTAATTCTAATTAAGCTAAGGTAAATTAAAGGCTTTTTCTAGCTTAAGGTGTCAAATTTTGAAAATTAAGGAACCTAGGGACTTAACCTAAATGTAGGCTATAATATTAATCCTATTTGATTTTAATCAACTATCGAATCGAATAATCGAGATGGTCCCTCGAGCATTTAAGCGAGGGCTAACTCGAATTATTCCCTAAATTACAAGCCTAGTTTGAAATCTAACTAAAAGTGGAGACTCTATTTAACCTATTTAATTATGTCAATACTAAAGCTCTAATCGAAATTCGGGGACCAAAAGGTCAAGATCTAAAATATCGAGTTCTAAAAGACTTAAAAGCTTAAGGACCTAAATTAATAATTTATAAAGTTGAGGACTAATTAATAAATCAAAAAACTAATTATCATCTAAATTATTAAACCTAAAGTATTTTTAGAAAATATTAATTATTAATAAATTTTAAAAGTTAAGCAATCGATTCGAGTAATCGGGCATCTTATGCGAAAACTCGACTCGAATTGCTCCCTAATTAAAACTAATGTGAAATCCTAATTTCTAAGCTTGATTCGAATATTAATCTAATTTAAAACTAAATCTAGAATTTAAACTATGAAACAAAACAATTAAAAATAAACTTAATTAAAACAATTAAAACAATAAAAAAAATAGTAAAATATAAAATAAACATAAACATAAAGACCTAATTGCATAAATGTAAAATAATAATGACTAAAATGGAAGAAAATAAAAGTTAGTAGCTAAATAAGAAAAAACAGTTGCTAAATTAAAATAAATTAAAATTTAAAGTCTAATTTGAAATAAAATAAAAAAATAGATATAGGGATTAACATGTAAAATACGCTAGAAATTAAAGGGACTAAAAGATAATTAAACTATTTATTTAAGCCTACAAATTTGTTAAAATAAAAAGGAAAAACTACAAAATAAGTCCACAAAATTGAAAAAAAAAAATTAAAAGGTAACTACACATGACCAAAGTGTAAAATCACGCTAAAAGTGGGGGACCAAACTGAAATTATACCAAAAATTTCAAAGCACAAACATAGAATGAAAAATTATAAAACGGTCCCTTCCAGTGACCATTTTATAAAAGTATTGGAATTGTTGGGGACCTAAAACGTGATTTCCCTAAATTTGTTTTATAAATACAAACTTTTTTTCTTTTTTTATAATTTCAGTTTTTTAGTTTTAAAAAAAGTAGAGAGAGAAAAGGTCGGTCGTCTGCCGTCTGACCCTCGCCGGCCGCCGACCCGGTCGTCGTAGATTTGGGCTCAGTTTCGTGAGAATCGGCCCTCAACTCTGCGAAATTAGCCGAGAGCCGCTCAACTTCCACCGCTCTGATCTCCACCATTGGATCGGGCCCAAATTTCAGTATGTTGCTCCCCTCCTCGAGACGCTCCTTCTTACCATTCGGATCTGTGAACTAACTCCCCGAACGCCTACGAGGATCCTGCCGAATCGTAACGCTCTTTCTCCTTTTTTTTACTTTCGAAAGCTTTGAAAAAATAAAAAAAACATCAATAAAAAACCTTTAAACTGCTTTTCTCTGCTTTTTATTGATTTTTCGAATGGGAATGAAATCTCGATTACAATGTATTGTTTTGGGTTTTATACTCGTTTACAATTGGAATCAAATGATGGTTTTTTGTTGTGTTGTTTGTTGTCCCTGCTTCCCTTGCGTGGAGCTGGAGTGTAGATGGCGTGCTGGCATAGGGGGGTGGCCTCTGGTTGGGTGGAGTGTAGGTGGCCTTCGGTTGGGTGTTTGAACGATTACCGAGTCGGGTTTTGGTTTGGGGCTATCTTGGTTTTAGTTTGGGGCCTCAAGTTGGTTGTAAAATAATATAAACAACAAAAATGGTGCTCACAGGTACCATACTTTTTGGGTGCAATTAGTACCCAACGTGTACTTAAAATATTTTTTAATTACAGATGTTCATACATTGAATTTTAATGTCTATTTTTTAAAATTTTAATACATATTACTCCTTTAACTAAACGGCATTAAAAATTACAAGTATGGACCAAATAGAATAAAAAATATTTAATTAAAAAAGATAGGCACATAATTACACTAAAGAAAAAGGTTGGATATTAAATTTGAGAAATCAAATGTAAATACTTAATTGCACACAAAAATTGAGTGCCACATTGCACGTAAATATAAAAGTTTGATATAAAAAATAATAGAATGAATTGCACAAAGTATCAATATTTATTTCTGGTTTATCTTATTTTAGTCATCAGTTTTAAAAATTAACAATTTGATTAGTTACGTTATCTTTATATTTATTTAGTTGTTGAGTTGTTAATTTAAAAAAAATTGATAAAATGACATTAAAAAAAATCAAATTTATTTTCCTTATGGACTATTGTCCAAGCCTGTTCTGCACGAAGGGCATTGTTCTGCGGTTGACCTCGTCAGCTGCAATAATCCTAGAGAGGTAGAGAAGTCATTCTAAAATTAAAAAGAGTTTTTAGGTTTTTTATAACGATAAAAAATATAAATTTTTGTAATTTTATAGAATAAATTTGAAATTAACTTTTTTTTTAATATATTATATTATTAAATTAATAAAATTTAGGATAAAATACACAAATGATCCTCAAAATATAGGGTGATGCTTTGTTGAGTCGACTGACTATTAAAAGTTACAGAATTGTCATCTGACTATTAATAAGTTTCAAACTCGTCATTTTTGGTTAAAAAAATTAGCGGTTGTCTAAGATGCACATTAACATATTGACTAAGATATAATAAAATCATATTTTAATAATGTCTATTGGCACAACCGTTGCTTTCTAGCATTGACTCGATAGTATAATCTTTTAAGCACTGGCTCGACAGTATAATGTAAACGAAGAGTTGATCTATAAAATACAGCTCAAACGGTTCTATGATCAGATTTTATCATATCCTAGTCAAGAGGTTAATGTTCAGCTCAGATAACTATCAATTTTTAACTGAAAATGACGAGTTTCTAACATATGAATAGTCAGGTAACAATTTTGTATATGTTAATAGTCGGAGGAATCAACAAAGTAGTTTCCTATTATTGAGGGATTATTTTGTAGCTTTTAATAATTGAGATACTCAACAAAGTAATACCCTATAAGCGGGGACAATTTGTGTTCTTTACCTTAATATTTAATGATTAAAATAAAATAGACTTATAATATAAATATTTGAAACATTATTTTACTTAAACTCGTTAATTAAAATAACATAAATTAAAAGGTAGAAATAATAATTTATATTTTAGGCTGTGCCTATTTTATGCGAATATTCAAACTCAAGTCCACGTGATTAATGTCAACTAATAATAAATAAATAAAGGTGTAATGATAAACTATCCATTAATATTTACAATTTTTTTATTAGTTCTTTTTTAGTATTTGTATTGTTTTGTAGTTATTTTTTTTAATTTATAATTATTCTTTCTAATAATATGTTTTTGAGTTTTGTGTCTACTAATTTTAATTACTTTTTAATTAATTTTAATCATTAATTTTTAAAAAGAATCAAGTCATATTTTCAAATAAAAATATTCACTAAATTTTATATTTTTAAAAAAATTAATGTGTACAGGGTGACAATTCATATATATTTTATGTTAATATAATACTTTTTATCTTAAATGTTAAGTAAATAAATAATTTAAAATTTCTAAAAAAATATTCTAAAAATAAAATAAAATAAATTAGCAAGAAATACATGTGAACACTTATGTAAATTTTCATATTATTATTATTAGAAAAATTAATATTTTATTTTTATTTTAATTAAGAACTATTGATTTAATTTTATTTAAAATGTTGAAGTAAAAGTTAATCAAGAAAATAAAGATTAAATTTATAAAAAAAAACGTAAATATCAACAGTTCAGTTAATATTATGTCAAAAATAAAATAAAAATTATAACGACCTCGCATATACAGATATTGGTAGGACCCGTAGAATTTGCTCACAAATCAGCTTAATTTGCGGCCTTGGAATGTGCCATCTAAAACCTAAAAGAAGCCCTTTAATCAGGAGAAAACGTAATAAATTAAAATAAAATATGTTTTTCCTTTTTCATATAAATCCAAATGAATATGATACTAATATAATTTTGCTTTAATATAATTTTAATGACCGGAATAAATTTATCTCGTTGTTCATTCACTCATATTAGTTTGAACAGAAAATCATCGTTGGTGATTTTTTGTTAAGAGAAAGAAAAATGTGATGAGTGTAGATGAGAATCAAAAGGGAAGAAGAAGAAAATGTGGGTATGTTTAGAAGTTTGTTTAAAGGTCTTATTCATCAGTTCAAAAGGAAAAAAAAAAAGGTCTTATTCATATATTATGACTAATCAGAATGACATTGATCTATTGGAATCTTTAATGGACAAAACAGTCTATTCATAAATGTTTGAAGGGGCATAGAACTGATCGTTCTCGAAAATATCTTACGAGATATAACAAATTAATGGGTAATATTACTATTTGTTTCATACACCCCAAATTAAAAGAGAAAAACAAAGCTAGCTCACAGCCTCAGTCTCATCAATTTGGTCAAAGAATCAAAGTGAAATGTCTGGCTCTGGCAAGACAATGATAGACCCAAGAGTAAAGGGAAGAAATTGGCAAACTATCAAAAAAGCACCATAAAAATAGTAACTGATTTGTATGATCCACACTATTACTGTAATATGAAAAGCATCCCATAATAAAGCTTCCTCTTCAAATTTAGAAACCACAAGAATTTTATAACCAATAATGTTAAAAATGAAAAACATTTACTACGCATGTATATGTATTCCGTCTTCAACACCATAATTTTATAAAGTTTTCACTATCACCCAGAAACAGGATGAAATATAGAAGCAATTATGACATCAAACAATTTGAAAAGGAAAAGATGAACATGAAATTTGAAAATATTTCCATCTCCTTGATTTGTAGCTGTAATATATACTATTCTCAAATACATTGTAGTAAGATTGTTAATGTCTCTGTTGTATTATCTATGAGCATCTCACCATCTTCAATAGAGAAAGATCTAAATTTTACACTCAAATCTCTGTTTTTTGATGTTCAATGGTATCATAGAACTAAAAACCTAAGCCCAGATATGAAAAAAAAAAACATGAGATTAATTATATAGAAATGTTGTACCAAAATTCTAAGACTCCAAAGCCAAGGGTGTTTGCAGAAGATCATAGGGAGCCCATAGCGCATCCAAAGGGCAAGGTCTGTTAGCATCTAGTCTCACCCATGGCTTCCCTTTCCCGCTCCAATGCAGCAAACTGACCGGACCGCGATGCAAGTTTCTGCACAATCCTCTATAGTTATCTCCTCCCAGCCCGTGTTGGTTCCATCGATGATCAACGGGTGCTATGTTCCCTGCAAACACGAGCAAAAACGGTGGCAAGGACCCTAACTCGTAGATCCTCATCCTCTTCTGGAGCTCCATCCATTCTATAATCTTTGTGGTGTAGTCTCCTTGTCGCCATCTTTGTAAATCTATGATCATTACACCCGTGTTGAAATAACACGCTTTGCGCCCGGCAAATGTTAAAGATAATGTCGGGTTTGACCAGAAAGTTGGGGTGAAGTAGGAAGTGAAGTTGGCGTTACAGTACTCCGGTGCAGCTAAAACAGTGCTGTCTCCGAGCGGTGTCGCGGAGAGTTTAGCGATGTCGTCGACGAGGATGAGGTCTGAGTCTAAGTAAACGACTCGGGTGAGACATGGGGGGAGGAGGTTGGCGAGGTAATTGCGGGCGTAGTTGAGAGGGCAGTCCAGTGCTGAGCGGATGGAGGTGGAAATGAGGCCCAACACCGCGGAGGAGTCGTATGGGTAGATTTGGAATTTGAGGGAAGGGAAAGAGCGGAAGATTGTGTGGCGGAGGTGGTGACGGTCGGCGGTGGCGGAGGCGATGAAGTGGAAGAGGATGTTTTGAGGGCAAGAAGAGTGCTGGAGGACGGAGAGAATGGCCGCCATTGAGCCACGAATGTAGACAACGTCTAGGGTCATTGCAACGTGGACAGCTTGGTCGGAGCACATTTCGTTGGTGTCCAAGGAAGGGCAGGCGGGGGAGTTGTAAAATTGTGGAGCTTCTTTGAATCTTTGATAATTAGTGGTAGTAGCGGAGGCAGGGGAAGCATTGGTGGCGGAGAGAAGGAGGGAAAGGAGGAGGAGGAGAAGGTGGTGGTGGTGTCGGTGCAGTTGATCATGTGGTGGGGTAAAGCCAAATTTAGGCATTTTTCTTGGAGGGAAGGGGAGAGGATATGGAAAGTGTTAAAGACTTCGGTTTTTAACCTTTTCGGAATGGAGCAGGAAACTCGATCCTTTGTCTGATCCAATTCAACCAGCCAAGGCAAAAGGTTTTTGAACTAATTTGATTGTTAATTAAGTTTAATTTTATTATCGACATAACATATAAGAGAATGTTAGATTAAATAAAGTTGCTGATTTAGGAATACTTTTTAAGATGAACATGTATATTAATAATATAATTTTTTCGTATAAGATAGACACAAATAAAAATTTAGATAAATACTCTTGATAAAATTAACTATTAATATAAAAAATTTAGATTCTCACTCTGGACAAAAACTATATTCGCAACTGATTAAATATATAAGATAATAATCATATATTATATTGTAATAAAAAAATTTCAAAGTGCACGAATAATCTAAATATTGTAAAAAAATTATAGTTTATCAACAAATATTTAAAATAATATTAAAATACGTTACACTTTCATGAAAAGAATTTAGAGAAGCAATAGCTATCAACATCGGAAATTTTAGCAATTCACCCTAACAAATATGCTAATATCATGAGTAAATTATCGTAAGCTCATAATATAGTAAGCGAATTTTGATGGAAAATATTACTAGGGTTGAATAAAAAATTACTTTAATTTTCAAAAAATTTAAATAAATGGACTAAATCAAAAAATTTAATAAATAAACAATGGTATTTTTGGACTTTCTAAATAGGAAAGTTGAATGTGACAAATTAAGAACTAGATGTTAAAAATTTAAATGATTAGAGTTTTAAAAAATTATATGAATTAATAAAATCTAGATTCGCATTTTTCTTTAATCCCCTTTTTATATTTGACATTAGACAAATACAATAAAGTCCAAAACAGGGAGTTATTAGGACGTGTATTCTGTTGTCATGGGTTTAATTAGTATAAAATATGGTAGCAAATCAAATCTTTACGCTATACTTTTTATTTCTAAGATAAATTTGGTATGCTATCAATTCTTAAATTCAAGATTTGCTGATTAAATATGGTAAACTTGGACAAGAAAAAATTCACTAAATGTAGCTATTTTACTGTAACAGAAATGGATATTTATGGACACTAATTAAGAATTGATTATCTTTTATATAATTGGTTTTTTTTAATAAAACCTAAATATAATCTTAATTTTACCTAGAGCGGAAGAGGGAGGGGATTCTAGGAAAAGCAAGGAGAGTGATCCTAACGAGTCTTAAACCCAATACATAAGAGAATATAAGAGAATAAAGATGAATAACTCGATCATATACCGTAAACCTAAATATAATATCAATTTATCATTTTTGATCCATGGTATTTTCACATCAATTTAGCCTTCGAAATTGTTTAGAGCATCATTCTAGCGCAAGATGTTCGTTTTGACTAACATAATCGTTAGTCTTTTGCGTCTATAGATGCCATCAATTTTCACGTCAGCCAATATTATTAACGTGACATTTATTAATAAAAATATATAATAAAATATTTAAAATATCTACTACATACAATGATTACAAAAAAAAATCTAAAATTTTAACCTAATTCTTTAATCTCACTGAAATAAATAATAAAATTTTAGAAAAGTTTTTCCAACTTTTGTATTTTAACCTAATCTCTTTATCCACATACGCAGAAGACTCACGAATATGTTAGTCAAAATGATCAACCGACTTCGAGGACTAAGATGTTGTCCCTAAATAACTTTGAGGGCTAAATTTATACAAATATATCATAGGGACAAAAATGATAATTTGACTAAACAAAAATAATCCTTGAACCTTTTATTAAATATTTTTATATATTCTTCTCCGGTTTTCTTGGTATTTATACCAAATGAAAAAACGTAAAAGACAGATTATAGTGAAGTTGAATTCACAAAGACATATCAACGATGTGGTTGAGCCATCAACGTCGGAAAGAGATCTGCCACGATATATTTTTATTTTGCCATCAATCTAAGGATTTGCATGTTCAGTGTAACAATAAGAGCATTAAAAAGAATTTAAGTATTATTTTTTGTCACCAATTTGATCCACTTATTCCGTGAAAGTTTTAATGCAGGAGCTTACCGTGTCCCAATGTAAAGAAAAAAAATGCAGTCAAGTTATAATATTTATGTCCTTAACAACAAAGGCCACATCACCTTAGCTGCAGACAAAACGAAACATACCACGTGGATGCAATATGTGGGCCCATAAAGCGCCACTAAGCAAAGGCATGCTTATTATTGAAGACAAAACGAAAGTTTGCTGTCAAATTGATAAGAGATAGGGACATGGAAACCAAGAAATTGGTGGGAAGTGCTTCTCTCAACTAAACATTTTGCTTCCTCATCTAACATGACTTCCGGATTTCCCTTCAATAATAATATAATAAAATAGTATGTACCAAACAAAATATAATAAAATATGGATATGTTCGTAATTCAATTTTTTTTTAAATATAAGTTATAAATAAAAACAATATCAATAATATCATCAGCATAGTGTTACATTTTTTTAAAAATTGAAATGAAAATAGATTTTTTAACATATTCCATTTCTTTATAAAACATGATTAATATTTGATGTATTGTAGTTTATAACTTTATGTATCATAATAAATAACATATTGACTTGTCACCACAAAATTTTAAAATTAAATTTGTTGATGTACAATTAAGGGAAAATAAGATTGGTGGTGTTTGGTTGAAGTTAATCCCTTTTAGTTTGGAATCAAAGTTATTAGGGAACGACAGCAACCAGAATTACTTCTGAGGGCTAGGATCTAGTCGGGAAAGGTTGTTGAGATTAGCTGTGTAAACAAGTCGAGTCGAGCTCGAGTTTTTCTGAGCTCGACTCGATTCGAAAACTCTGAAATAAAATTCGACTCGACTCGAAAACTCGATTTAAGCTCTACTCGAACTCGAAATCCTGAACTGAAGCTCGTAAGCAGCTCGAAAAGGCTCGAAATAAAAAAATCTTAAACTTAACTATATTGAAGCCTCAAACTCGAACCTGAACCTTAAATACATAAAAGTCTTACTGTATTTATTTAAGAAAAACATCACATAAATGTTAATATTATTAATAATTTATTTTTTTTTAAATAAAATCTTAATATATTTTATTTTCGAGCTGCTCAAAAGTTTTTCGAGTCGAGTATCAAGTAGCTCGTTTCGGCTCGTTAAGAATTCGAGTCGGGCTCGAACTCGAGTCGAGTCCATTCGATCTTAATATTTATCAAGTTTTGACCGAATCAAATCTAATAGTTCACGATCTGTCTCGTCTCATTTACCGCGCTAGTTGAGATTATCTAGGAAGAGGAGAAAGAAATGAAGACCCCTTTGCTGTTGCAAGCTTCTCTTTAATTCCGCTTAGAATCATCATTTTCTATGTTATACTAAGAAAATTAAAAGATATGATACCTAGGATAGCGGAGAGCAGTCATAGGTCATTATTCGACCTAGCATCCCCGGCTAGTCACCTATTACAATCATTTTTCGGGTGACTGTTAGTCTCATATCATCAATCATTAGTCATCAATCTTAAATGTTTTCAGTCGTATAATCATTGGACAAAGATATTAATATATGGCACATTGTTAAATATTGTACGTGATTTGCTTAATATTTTTGTTTCTCATGAATGGTAAAAAAAAATTCTATAAAACTTACCACTTGTTTCTTCCTTTTTTTTTTCGCCATCAACGAATTAGATTGTTTAAATAAAGTAGTTGAACGACCATCAAAGAGATAATAAAGTCATGTTGGCGCTCTATTTAACGGGGGATTATAAGTTCATCTCGTCCTTCTCTTCAACGGAAGGATTATAAATATATCTTAACGCTCTCATTAACAGAGGCATTATAAGTTCATCGTGATGCTCTCATTAGTGGAGGAATTATAAGCTCATCTTGCAACTCTTATTACCATAAGGATTATAAATTCATCTCGATGCTCTCAATTGCGGAAAGATTATAAGTTCATATCAACACTCTTACTAACGGAAGGATTATAAGTTCATCTCAACACTCTCATTAAATGAGGGGTAATAAATTCATCCTGATAGAGACATCTTAATGTTGTATTAACAAAAACATCTCGATGGAGCTACAACTATATGAACATATAAAAATGGGGGAGTTTATGGAGATATCTCATGATATGCAAGCATAAGTACTTCACAATAAAACATCTCCATCTAGGTATTTCAACATAAAGTCATCTTAACATTTTAATTAGCAGATTAATTATAAATTCATTTTGAGTCATTTTTTCCTTTCACAATTGAAAGCTTAGTTTTCATGTTTCTTATCTCTAAGTCTCCAACATTGAATTATTTGTTACGAGTTTTAGAATTATTTGTTATAGACTGAAATTGTAGTACGTTATCACATGTTAATTTCTTATTGTCAGTCTTATTTTGGCAATCTCACAAGCGTCTTATAGAAGATCAGTTTTGTTTCAAAGCATTTTCATTAGCATACAAGTTAATTTGGTTTGTTTTCCAGGTTAACATTTATGTTTTAGTCGACATGACAACCTCAGACACATATATTAAGTTTAAAGGGATTTATTTACAATCAAGTGTGTGGGTTATTGTTCTGAGTGCTCACAGTATGCCAAATAATTCATCTAGCCATACATCTCCCTAGTCTATGACTTTTTTCTTCAAGATTGTTAAGATTTTTTTATTGACGGCCTTCTTCTAACTATTGGTTTGAGGGATTTTAACAAAACTATTGGATGGGATAATCTCATGGTTTGAGAAAATTTCTTTAGAACTATTGGTCATTGTTCATGATGATTATACGAGAAATAACATACATATAGATGATGGTGTGACTTTATTGGCTCAACGAAATGTAAGGATATGACTTTTTTGTGTATCGAAAAGATAAAAGCAATGTTTCAAGGTCTTAAAGAGAGGGAATACCAACATTTGGTTCTTTGGTAGTGACAATGAATTATTTCGGGTAAAGAATCGAGAGATTTTATTTTGGGATTTAGACAGAATAAGAAAGGTCTAATCTTGTCATATGCCAAAAATTAATAATTCTTGCAGAAGTAAAAGAATTCGTAATTCATTTGATATTCGAAGAACTAAAGATATAAAATTCGTTCAATTGTTCAACCTTAGAAGGTAGCATAATTTCAATCATTAAGATTAAAAATATTTAAGCACATATTAAAGACAGAACAAAAACGAGTTCAAACAAAACAATGCTCTCGATGCAAATGGTAGATGCAATGCCCCCATCCTTCTTCGATTGTCCATGCCCTTGAATCCATCAGATTCTGAATCTTGCGCTTCAGTGTCTTATAATTTTCAGCGGAATGTCTGGAGCTTCCTATGTGATATCAATATCATAGACCTTAGGATACGGGGACTCTTTTCTCATATCATCCTGGAAGGCTCAGTCCTACAACCAACTGAACAAGCTCCCACCGTACTGATTTATTCGAATTTTGTTTCAATGTGGTGTCACGTGATAAGGACCACTTCATAGAATCCTCCATGAATTAATTTCATGTTTATGAATTATGCATATGAAAATGCTGAAAAATGAAATACAGATGCAAAATACAAAGATGCAAATGATGATGCAAAAATGTTGATCCAAACGATGAATATCGTAGAATAATTTTCACCTGAGATAAAATCCTTCACATTACAAGACAAACCATTTTACAGACATGCCTTCGCTTAGATGGTTGAGTCTGAAGTGGAACACTGCTTTTTCACAGATTTGCGTCCTTGAAAATAATGCCCCTGCGGTGCTGAAGTCAGTGTGTCACTCTTTGGTGGTTAGTGATGAAATAATCGTAGATGAGAATCTACTGTTGGATTAATCCTCGGATCAATGGATCAACATATCAGTCTCGAATGTTGTATGATCTTCGAGCAAGTCTCATTCTGGTACTCTGAACTTCTTTTAGCCCTTGGTGCATGTCTGTGTACACGACTGCTTGATTGAAAAATTTCACCTCTTCTTATGAAAATTTTCTCTCGAATATCCCCTTGCGGATCAACACTCATGCACTATGTTATAACAATGAAATGCAATGAAAAAATGATATAAGAAAAGGAAAAGAAATAAATTAGTGTACACAAACAAAAGAAAAAAATTAGCTAGTACATGTAAGACAATCGTTACAGATAAACATGTTATTCAAAGATGAATATAACACCTACCCAATTATGATATCTACCTGAGCATACTTTTATTAAATAGCATTCCTACCCGTACATGATATCTACCCAAAATGAATAATTTCAAGGAAATGATCTTAACCGCATGATTTCTAGTTCGCTTGCTTTTATTTAACAAAATTTAAAATAAAAAGGAAAGGTTCAGAAACGCTCCTCCTTTGTGTACACCTATTTCTTGGTACCTAATGAAGGATAGAGGTTCAGTATAGCTATACCTAGGGTGACCGTTCTATGGTTCACTATATGCATGGTTTTAGCTCTAATAGGAAAAGGGTACCCGAATTGTCCTTGATGTCGATGTCCCCTTGGGCTGACAGACCCTCAATCCTCACCCAATACAGGTTTCAAACGGAACGAGTTCGACTCGAGGGGATTCATTGCATTATACCCATACGAGGAATAAATTCCTACGAAGGTATAAGGTATGTATCCCATAGGTTATTTGCTAAAACTCATACGAATAATAAATTATCACGATAGTATAGCATTCACCCTGGCTATTTTGGATAAGCTCGTGTCTAGAGCTTTTGTTATGCAAATGTATGTGATGTGTGTGAGGAGGAACATACCTGCCTTTGACTCAAAAATGGAAAAGAGAAAAAAACTCGACAAAACTTAGACAACGCTGAAAAGAAAAAATTGAAACGTTGGTACGATAATTAAAATTAAAGCAATTAAAACTTCAATAAATGTATCATAAGTTAACTAAAGACTTGAACACATAATTTCCACCAAACGACATTGTGTAAGCCACTTACAGCCTGACTCTCTAAAAAAAGTCCCCAACAGAATCACCAAGCTGTCATAGCTATTTTTTAGAAAAACAATTAAATATTATTTTTAAAAAACAGTTATGACTTTAATTTGGAATAATTGGGGATTTGGAATTAATTTGGAATTAAATTGAAAAATAGTCGCCATCGACCTTTGAGTTAGGTAGGTTGAATATCTAAAAGTCTTTTAAAACAATTTTAAGACAAAAAGATGGTATGTGTTTACAAAGATTGGATTACAACGGGTTCGGGAATCAGTTACACGTGGGGAAGGGTAAACACCCCCACAATGCCCAAAATTGGTACTTAAATCGCTTACACGATGTAAATGTGGAAATTAAGAATCTAATATAAAATTAAAATATGATCCGTTTATCGAACATTGATTAATTTGCTTCGAATTAACTATTGTTAGGAAAAATTCTTTAACTAAAAAAGAAACCTCGAAATTAGCAATCCTCCATCGAGAAAGCTATTTCGAATATTTCTTATCCATAAAGAATATTCCCTCTTTGATAAAATGCAAATCGAATATAAATTGAATATTTACATTTGGCATAAAATAAAATAAATCGCTATTTAGAAACATGCATTACATTGTTCAACGTGAAATAAAATGAATTAATTAACTAAAATAAAATCCATTTATTTCAAGTCCCATTTCGTTCGAACGTTGTGTCGGATTGTACCACTTCGATCAAGTGATACTCTCCACGCCCGTTCTACAAATACGTGATCTTGAAGCAATTCAGATAATATTAACAAATAAATAAAAAAAAAACCATGGAAACAAACACGAATGGAAAAATACAAAATAAAACATATACAATAAACTAATAATATATATATGTTTACAAATAAATATATCATATGTAGAATATTTATACATAAATGACTAAAATAAAACTAAATTAACATTACAACCCCAAAATACAAACCAAATAAGCACATAGGATAATTTTAGGGACCAAAATGATATTTAACACACTTGAAAGGCTAAAATAGCTAAAAAATAAATTTAAAGGACTAAAATAACAAAAACAGAAACTTAAAGGGCTAAAATAGTAAAAATATAAACTTAAGGGTCTAAATAGCAAAATTAGAAATTTAAAGGACTAAAATAAAAAAAACATAAACTTAAGGACTAAAGTGGTATTAACAGAAATGAAAAGGGTTAAACAGTAATTACAAAATAAACCAGAGTTCAAATCACAAATGTTAAATAATACAGACAGTAGAAATGCAAATAACCTATAAATAATATTTAGGACTAAAATGAAATAAATAGAAAGATAAAGGACTAAACAATAATTAAACCAAATAAGAAGCAATGACTAAAATAAAATATTTACAACTATCACAGCCAAATTTGAATATCAAGGGAAATATACAAAACATTAAATCAGTGACTAAAATGAAACATTAATAAATAAACAAACTAAAAAGGAAAAATTAAATTTCCATTACATGACTAAAATATAAGTATTACAAAGCAGAGACCCCTCCCACGTAAATAACCCATACGCGAAAATCACATTGAATGCCCCTCTTTCATACGACACCATTTGGGTGTGATATAAAAGGCCAACATAAGGCCCAAAAATACCTAAAATCCCTTATTTGCTTCATTCGAACCCGAGAGACAAGAGAGAGAAAGAGAGATTCTCCCAACTCTCTCATCGGAGAAGGGAGATTTGGCCACCGCCGACGACCACGGCGGTGCATGGTGGCCGTAGAGAGAGAAATCCACCAAAAGACCCCTCACATTTCCCTTAAACCGCAACCCCACTTAGTTTAACCTGAACAACCCCATTACGACTTAGATCTAACCTTTTACATCTAGAAAAAACAATGAGAATCGGCGGCTCCTTTGGTGTTCCACGACTTTCGACGAACCACCCTACTCGGTAAGAGTTATTTCCTTCTCTCTTTGCTTTTCTTTCTCGGTTCTTATTATTTTCTTCTTTTTCGAATGGGTTTCTTTTTCTTTAGCTTCTCTATTTATTTTCCTTTGTTTTGCTCTCTGATTTTTTTCTACACTCTCACCGAATCCCTTCGCTGAATCTCTCCCCTCTGGTTTTATATTTGCCTCCGTGATTGGTAACTGATGAATGACCATCTCTTCGTAGGGAATGATTCCCTATGCTTCTAGGATAGATTTTGTTATTTTTCTTGGATTTTCTGACTTTGGATGAGATTTCTCTATGTTTAATACATCTTTTAGTCACTGTAGGTGATAATACCAGGTGGGAAAAGTTTGACGGCGACTCAGTGGCTCGGCGGCCGGCTCACGCGCTGGTGGGATTGATCGGTGAACTCTACGCATGGCTGGGGAAGCTAGAACATCACTGGAGATGGTGGCTTGATAATTTAGGGTTTTAGAAACCCTAGGAATCAGGTCGGGTCTGGCTAATCGGGTCATCCGGGTTGAGTTCTGGGTCTTGCAAATGGGTTTGCTGAGCTGTTGGGTTGAGGTCTTTGGGCTTGGATGTAATGGGCTTCGGGTATAATTGCTTGGGCTTACAGTGGCCTACAAAAATGTTGTAAACATAAATAAATAATAATAATATTTTTTGTAGACTAGGACAAAAACGGGTGTCTACAGTTGGTTATCAATTCATAAGGCCTTCAATTCAATGAGCTTATCCGTTATCATTTCAAAACCTTATTATTATACCCACACTTAATTCTAATAGTGGTTGAGCATCCTTGTAGAGCTTGATTCCTTGGATGAGAGACAACCTCCAAATATGTTGGAGGATGTTAACTCATTTATGGTAATGTCATCCTTCAACATTAGATGCCCTTTCTACATTATCACCATAGAATTTGATGCTCTACCTTTTGAGCTCTACCTTTTGAGTGAAAGAAACTCATATAGTACTTTTGTATCGCCTTCTGTCAGTTTGAGAGTTGATGAGGTTGAACCATATAAGGAAAGTTAGAGTAAGCCTATAATTGAGAAAGATGTTAGTTGAAAAATTTCTACTCGTGGCTTGATGAACTCAGATAGAGACCTAAGATGATTGAAGATAGTGAAAATGATGAATAGTGATTAAAGGGTCACAATCTCTACTCTCTTTTAGTGTTTCTGAGTATTTTAATCTAGTAAAGGGTGGTCTTATAGAGTGAAGAGAGTTGTTTGTTTGAGATTCATCATTCTAATATATCCTTTTGGTTAAATAATGTCGTTCATGCTCATTATACCAATAAGTGAACATTGTCTTGTGTTTGAAAATATATGTAAGCAATCCGTCAATCGATTTATAATCCTAATTTTACTTGGTGAGTTTGTTAAAGGATTTCTAGCCTAAAATTTCTCAATTTACTAAACCTAAAAATGTAGGTTATAATATTAATCCTATTTGATTTTAACTTGTTATTAAATCGAATAATCGAGATGGTCCCTTGAGCATTTAGGCGAGGGCCAACTCTGACCACTCCATAAATTAAAGGGACTAGATTGAAATCTAACCTAAAGTGGAGGCTCTAATTATCCAATTAATTTTAATTAATTATGACATATCGAATAATTAATTCAGAACCTCGAGCAAAAGCAAGTACCAAATTAAGAATTCTCCTAATTTAAGGACTAAATGTGAAATTATGCCTAAGATGAAGGTTCTAATTGTTAACCTAATCAATTATGTTAATTTAAAATTCTAATAAAAAAGTTTAAGGACTAAAATAAAAAAAACTAAATTTTAGGGACCTAAGTGTAAAAATATAAAGTCTAGGGACTTAAGTGTAAAGAATCTAATCTTAGAGGGCTAAAATAAAAATATAATTAGTCTAGGGACAAAAATAAAAAAGTGAACATTTTAGGGATTAAATTGTAATTAAATAAAATAATTAAAGTTAAGGACTAAATTGAAAATTTACATAATGTTCAGGGGTAAAATAATATTTAATTAATTAATTAAACAAATGACTAAATTAAAACAATGTAAATTTAGGCTTGAAATTAAGGAATTAAAATGAGGACTAAAATGTAAAATGAAATTAGAATTTAACTAAGTAATTAAACAAATATATATTAGAAAACAAAATTGAAAAATTATGAAATAAAGACAAAATTTGAATTTAACTAAGTACTTAAACAAATATGGTGACCAAAATAAACTCGGGTAAACTTGCGAGGTTCGCACACATGGTTGAGCCCTCAAGGCCAAAATGCACAACATCAGTAGAGTAGCAAAACGACACCGTTTTGAGGTGTTCAGGCAGGTGCCAAAACGACATCGTTTTGATGTGCCTATAAATAGACTAAATCCCCCTTTCTTTTCATTTTGTTTTCTTTTTTTCTTTTTTTAAAGAGAGAAGATATATTTTCTCTCTAAACCGTGGTCACCTGTCGGCTGTCTTGGTCACCGTCAACCGTTGCGTTGCCGCCGTCTTGGCCACCGTCAACCGTCGTGTCTTCGTCGTCTCTGGTGGTTGTTTGAAACCAAAATTGCACCGGCGGCTTTGTCTCGACGTCAAGAATATAGATCGGGGCTCGATTTTGCACAAAACGACCTCTAACGCCGTGAAAATGGCTGAGACTCTCCGGTTTTCCAAGGCTTCGATCGTCGTCATCCACCGTTAGATCGAGTCGAGTTTGAAGTATATTGTTCATCAAACTCTTACCTCTCTTCTTACCGTTTGGATCTTCAAATGGAGTCCCCCAACACCGGTGAAGCTTCCAACCGAAGGTGAAAACCCTTTTTCTTTCTTCCTTTCGTTTTTCTTGTTTGGTTCCTTCAAAAAGAAGAAGAAGAAAAAATAGTATAGTTTAGTATTTGATTTATGAAAAAAATAAAATAAATCAGAAAATACTTTTGATCTCTACTATTGCTCAAAAAAAATAGTGGGGAAGAAGACCCCTTTACATTATTTTTATGCTTTCGAATCGGGGAAGAAGATACCCCTCCTCATTCGTTTGTTTGGGTTTTTATAACAATCCGGTTATAACCAAAATTTCGAATAAAATTATATTTTTTTACTGCTCTAGATGATTTGGGATGATTTAGTGTTGATCAGACAGGCATGGCAGCAATTGTGGATGAGCTGGGATCGATGCAACAACAGTAATCGGGCGTCGGCACCAACATGGGACGCCCGAATTTCATGGGATTTACATTCCCCTTTTTCTTTTTCTTTTATTTTTTTATGATTTTTTGTAATAATAATATAATAATAAATATTTTTTGGGATAAAAAATAGTGATTACAAATGTGACATTACAAAACTCATTTAAATTCGTTTTTTTATTATACATCATTTAATTTACTAACAATTCATAAAATAACATATCATCAATGCATAAAATATTCACTTTGTATTTCTTCATAGCTTTAATGGTAAAAATATCTTTTGTAAAATTAAAAAATCTATTTAGTCCTTACAAAAATATTTCACTCAATTGAGCCCTTTGAGCTACAAATTTAATTAATCAAGCTTTTCGTTAATGTTGAACAGGTTGACCGTTATTTTTTTATTGACATGACAAATGAACCCTTATAATGGTGACCTGTGTCATCTAATCCACTGACCACAATGGCATAATTAATTATTTTCTTTGATGTTAGGGACTTAACTAATTATTTTGTTTGATGCTGAAAGTTTAATCGAGTATATATTAAAAAATTATAAATAATTTTCAAAATAATTAAATAATTAAAAATAAAAAAATAAAAATAAATCATAAAAATTATAAGAATTCTTTTAAAAGAATTTATAGAAAATTACAAAATTATATATACATATTTCTAAATTGTTTTAAAAAATAAAATTATATAAAATATATAAAAGATTACAAAATTATATATTAATCAATCTTTCCTTGATAAGTAATTGATTAGTGTCTTAATTTTGTATATATCAAATTTAGATATCTTCATGAGTAATATTTAGCAAACCAATTAATGTCGAGGTTGACTTTATAGTGTGTTGTGGAGTAAAGCAGGAAGTTTGATTTGTTTCATAAAATTTTCAAGCTCCTGAAGTTAATCTCCTAACAAATACTAATTCTCATATACCTATCTAATTAATTTTAATATTTTATTATAATGTTATACTTTTCTAATTTTACACAATTATTTCTCTTTTTTTGAAATTGTTATAGATTTTATTTTTAAAGAATAATTTTATATTTTATCATCCTTTAAAATTTTAAATTCAAACAAAATAATCAATTAAACTTTCCACTGTTCTACTCCACATGGAAAATTTACACTTTTAGTTTGCCAAGTTCACCACCTTCCATAGTGATTTCTCTTCTTTCTTTCTTTTTCCCTATATTATATAATGTAGTGTTAGATAACCATAGTTTGTATCAATGGGGTTGATTTAAATAGTAAGTAACTTGATATCATTTAAGCATGTCTCGAGTTGAAGGCCTTGTGTATGCAAAAAATCTCTGTTGCCAAAACTCACATACTAAAATTAAGTGTACGATACAAATCAGTCCATATTAATTAACACAAAGCACTAAAACTGGGAAGGTAACAGAGAGAGAGAGAGAAAAATCATAGTTTGTCATATGGTAAAGAATCCAATAGAGGTAATTTTAAGTTTTGATTACGCTCATCAATATATTTATATGTTCAAAAAGCTTTGGTTACCATTAAGGGTCCAAGTAGGTTTTCAATTAGTTTTGGTTAAGCAATATATAAGGGATGACCTACTAACACGTATATTGCAACCAATTAATCCTCAAAAAAGTATAACGCAATATACTTAAAATTTCCACACATCATATGATTTATATCATATATACAACAAAATACATAGGGTAGTTTCAATTGACAAGCGGCTCATATAAGTTATTTGGCCTTAATTATTAACACAGGATGGGAGTGGGACATGCATATATGGTTCCCTCTTTCATTAACAAGGAAATAATAAACAAATCAATAAAACGAATGAAGGCAAAGGTTTTGCAATGCATGTGCTACACATGACAAACTAACCTACTTCCCCTATACCTCATGACCCCATCCCTTTCTTTCTTTTCTTTGATTAGGTCCCCTCCTAATTTTAGTTTTATATAGATTTAAGACGGTTGAATGAATAAAAATAATCGAACGAAATTAACTCATTGTTTTTTATTGAATATTTTCTCAATTCATACTATTAATCTCAGTTATCTATTTTTATTAATTTAACAGTCTTAAATATATATAAAACTAAAAAAATATTACTCTGTATAATTAGTAATATCCCCCTCTCTCTCTCTATATATATCCATGCAATTATGAAACCCTTTCCAAATTTCAAGCCACATTGACAATCTTCTGTTGTTGGCACTGCCATCTCTCACCACTTTATTTTGAAATTTAAGTTTCAAATCTTACTTTAAAAAAATAATAAAAAAGATATTACGTGCAAATCGTTGAATATTGAATCACGTGTTCGACCAAGGCCACACGGTAATGTTCAGATGAATATGATAGCTGAAAGAAAAAGAAGTAAAAGGGTCAGCTTCAAGCGGCAATCCCACAGTCTCACTCTTAACTCTCAAACAAAAAAAATGTAAGGGCATAAATCTTATGATACATGAAAAATATGTAAAATTTGTAATTAAATGTATATATAAATTGATTTTTCTTAAAAAATTTAGATTTGGGGTAAGGGTTTAATTGAAAAAAATGATACATAAAAAAATATTTTTTTCATTGTTTCAAAATTCTGAAAAATATTATAAAATTCTATATAATTTTGGTTTTTTTATTTAAAAAATTATCCATTCACAGTTTGACACATATTATGTACTAACGGAAAAGAACAATACCATCATAAATCCTTTTTATTTACTTATTATTAAAATATGCATAGAATAAATTACTCTTTTATTCAAGATGGATCTATTTGTTCAGTTTCAAAATTATCAGAGACTTGAAAGAATGTTCAAAACAAAATATTAAAGCTAACTAATTATAACTTTAATATTTTGGAAGAAAATATTCACTTTTCAAATATATAAATACTAAAATGTCCATTTTTATAGTAGATAGACTAAAATGAACTTTTAAATAAAGGAAATTCACAAATATTTCTTTTTATAGTATATAGACTAAAATAAACTTATAATTATCCTTCAAAAACTTCTAATAAACTTTAATCCTAAAAAATTAGCAAGGTTTATACAAATTAAGGCCTTTTAATGAATTAATTAATTTTTTGTTACAATCCATTTAATTTGAATTACATTGATAAAATATATAAATGTTATAGGTTAAATTTATTATTATTTTTAAAATTAAGATAAAATTACTGATATAATATATAAATGCTGAAAATTAAATTTATTATTACATTAATTTAAATTCTATAAAATTGATATAAAATATTAATATCTTATAAATTATATTTAATTTCTCACTTTTCAAACAGATAAAATTAAATTATTTTTTAAAAGAGACTAAATTATTTGATATCAAGATTAGAAGAGTCTAGAAAAGTTATTCTACCAATAGTTATAATCACAAAAGATCTAGAAGAAATTCAGATATGAAGAATTTGAGTTAATTACATCATATGTCCCCAATCCTATGACCCTCTTTCTAAACTAATCTCTAAACTTTTTAATATTCCAAGTTCATCCCTAAATTCATTTTCAAACATATAATATTATAACTTGACCTAAAGATTTTATTAATAAGGGACATGATTAGCGTATACGTGTAGTTTGGGACGAAATTGGAATGTTCAAAAAGGTTGTGATCAAATTAGAATGGTCATAGTTTGGGGGTGAAATTGAAATGTTTTAAAGTTTGAGGACTAGTTTCTAATAATAGGTATAGTTTAGGAATAAAATTTGAATACTTAAAAATTTAAGAATCAATTTAAAATGAGAGTCATACTTTGAAGATATGTGGTACAATTAACTCGTGGAATTTTAACATGGTATTTTTTATGGGGGGGGGGGAACATGAAAAAGGTTTCTGGTTTCTTCAAGTTGTTTTAATAATTAGATTTGATGGTATAAATTTAAACCGGCAGCCGGGATGCTGAATAAATTCATCTTACATTGACGCGATATGGTTGGGTGGTTTGGAACTCCATTTCAGTGACTTTCCATTCAAAAACTGGTTGAAGAAAGGGTTTTTTAATTTGGAAATTCTCACGACGGTGACATTAATATACGATTAAAAAATGTTATTGGTTTTGTTATTATTTTTTTAATAAAATCGGTAAAAAATTACCGGAAACAATATTATTTCTACCGATTTTGTTATTATTGGGCGTTTTACTGGTTTTGTTAACATATCTAGTAAAGCGCTATTATTGGACACGTTACCGTAAATGTTAAAAAACATTAATGTTTTAAGTAGAAATAATAATGTTTTAGGTAATTTTTTACCGGTTTTATTAAAAAAATAACAAAACCGGTAGCGTCTTTTCTTAGCCGAATATTAAGGTTGTCGTACGGTAGAACTTCCCTTTTTAATTAATGATCGCTATATAATCTATTAATTAATTAATTCAGATCTAGTTTTGCAGAGATTTATCATATGGACAACCCTTTTAACTCAATTTGCTCCATACACAAATATATAAATTCAAACTGTTAACTTTACCTAAAGAATTTAATGTGTTATGTACTATATCAAACGGATGGTCATTGTTGGTTGCATAGAAACTTTAAATGCAGCACAATAACAATATATTAGATTAGGGGCCCTTTGGAATTGACCAATACTATACATATACCAGTACACAAATCGAAAGATACAGATGCGGAAAATTTTCAAGCCGAAGAAACTAAGGCCATAAAGTCCCCCCAGCAACATTTATTTCAAATTCTTCGGTTCTTGTTTTTGATTTCGACATTAATTCAATACGATGAAATCACTACCATATCTATTTTATCCCGTGAGCACTAACGAACAAATAATAGAAAAAATAATTTTTCTTAGTCCTTGATAATGTATATATATCTTACATATATAACTATATGAAATTCGATCTTTCATAAAGAATATAATCTCTTTTATCATTAAAATCACCCAATAAATTTAATGCAAATCATGAAATTTGAGGAACCATGAATTAGGTTGAAACATGGAGGAACTTGTGAGGCAGGAAAACGGAAATCTAAGCAGTCAATCAAGTTGCAAGGATGACAACAAATATGGTTCAAGATTATTAATTTCCCAAGGCCATGTGATCAACAAATCAACTGAGCTTTTATGAATCACCTACCCTACCACGTGGAAAGAGTACCGACAGGAAGGTTTCAAGATATTTAAAACTGTAGTAATAAAGTTGAGGGCATGAGCCGTATAGTGCCAAAACACCGAGCTTTCCACCAACATGAAACTGTTGTAGATACATTTCTGGGTTAAAAGTGGCATAAATGCCTCACCATCATTCAATATTGTGTTAATGCATCAAATAACGTTCATTGCTTCTTTAGAGGTTTAAAGTAGCATAAATTCATGTTTAACACCTATACAATATTGTCCACACAAAGATTTTCAAGTTAAAAAGCATCTGTGACTGTTCCTTAAAGACAGTAATGTATCCCCGCCATTGACAACATTTTCATAAAAGGAGAACTAGTTTTCCAGAGCCTGAGAAATGAACAGTGGAGCAAGTTGTTGGTGATGCCAAATTATACAAAAATGACAGTATTAGACCAATAAAGAAGAGCAAGGACCACAAAGACCCCAATCAACAAAAGAGGATTCTTCAAACTGAGAGCTTGGTACAATTTCGAATGCCTATCTCTAAATTGGTCAGTGTAAACAAGCATGATAAATGCATATACGGACCAGTAAGCCCCTAACTGCCCATCCATCCCCTAAACTCCGCCGGCAGAATTCTTCCAAAATATCACTTTATTTATCCAGGGAGTAGTAATACGTAACTTAACATGTAATTTTGTAACAGAAGCAAACAGTAGTATGATACATAATATAAAACCAGTAACTTACTCTGCAAAACTCAAACTCGTGCAGAATATAGTACAATAAACAAATATATTCCAGATGATAATAGTTTTATAAGGTTGTCCATATAATATACACAAGGATGAACAATAATACGGATTAAACATATGTGACGATCAAGCTTACATATCAGGCGTATATTCTTATCAATCATGCATGTTAAACATACATACGGAT
The DNA here is from genome assembly GCF_006381635.1 of Hibiscus syriacus. Classification (NCBI taxonomy): domain Eukaryota; kingdom Viridiplantae; phylum Streptophyta; class Magnoliopsida; order Malvales; family Malvaceae; genus Hibiscus; species Hibiscus syriacus. The sequence continues at coordinate 5,846,408 of NW_024063533.1, read as the reverse complement.
AGACATTCAGATTAAACAAGTATGTCAATTATACACCATAAAGATACATGCATGTCATATTATAAGAGAATAATTTAAGCATTGTGTCATGACATCAAAGAGCAAACCATACATACGGATTAACAGAACAGACAGTGAAAATCATACAATCATCATACAACAACACACCTATAAGCTTAGTACAAGGGTGAAACACAAACCTCTTTAGACATATATGGGTACCCAGAATACAAAGCAGTGATCCTTCCTATATCGATGGTTGAACATATTTGGTATAACACGATAAAAACCATAACAATTACTTAAAGTCTATTTGACTTAACAATTTATGTACTCTAAACTCAACTTTTGAAGCTCGAATTATACTCTGAAAATATCATAAATGAAGAGTTATATTAATAACAACAGATTAAAAATAAGATAAACGATTTGAATTGAATGTGAAACGTAGAAAAATTAATAAAGAAAAGCTATAAATATAAAAATATAATGATAAAATTAACTCATTTTAAATTTTCTTTCCTTCCAGTGTTTCCAATGTACCAAACAATAGAATGGGAGGATACTTTTTTTTCTTCGTCAATATATATCTCTGGTAGGGCGAAACTAGTCGGAATACCTACGTATTCTAAGTGTTCCTGTCATCCTAAGAACAGCTAAGGGCTTTAAAAATTGAATCCACGTGTAGAAGCATAAATCAATGGGGATATACAGTTTATTAGATCCAATCTTTCATATGTTTAAACAAATGAAAAACTCTTCAAACAGAATGCTACACAAAGCCGCTTGCCTAATCCTAAAACAAAACTGTGTCAAGTATCCATCTTTTTTCTTTAATGTTTACATTATCCGATCATCAATGATCCAAAGCACCCATCTGCATGTTTCCAGAACGATGAAATGAAACCGACGACGTCGATGAGGGTTGTTGTAATGTGGATGGAAACACTGTCTTGAGTTCATTATACCTCTGGATATCGAAATTGTAAGCGTGTATGAGCTTCCTTTGCTTTGTGGTGAACCTGCTCTTATAGAACCCTTCGAACGAAGGTTCTTTGGATGTCCTGAGGAAAAATGCATAGCCGGCCATGAAATACATGGATGTGAGGTAGAAACAAATGGGTTCCATCACATCCCATGTGAGTTCCCAGAATGTTAACCTCATGAACCCGGCTGTTTGAACCACCAGGAACGCTAGGCCGAGCCAGAGTTCACGTCGGACCATAGAATCGGCTTTCGAATCGATTATTGCTTTCTTCTTTTCCAACTCCATCAGTTCTTTTCTTCTGGGGTCATTCGGGATTGATCCGGGTAATGGAATTAGACCTCCCAGAGCTTTTGCTACCTGTGATCACGTGAAAAGAAAATTGACTCAAAATCTGACCAATAATTAATGTAGAGTTTGACAAAATGATGAAAGCTAGTAATAATAAGAATAAGAAAAAATGAAAAATTCTTATGTCATGTTGAAGCCTATCCTTATAATTAGGCTATTCCTCCATCAACCACTTTCTTATTGGTCAACGCCACTTTTCTTCTGAATAGGTTTTTTAGATTTCTCGTATCTAAAGGTAAATAAATGAATTTATGAATTTGAGACTTAATTTCCATCATCGTATACATTTGGTTTTAATGTATGTCGAGATGGATTAGGTATATTGTCATCTCCTAACAATTTTAAATTATTATATATTTTAAATATTTTTATTGATGATTTATTTTCGTTCTTTCTAAAATCTTATAAATTTGCTATCTACTAAAATTTTAGAAACTCCATTCCAATATAAAATTGTTTATATGCCCCTTAGTAGGGATTTAAATAATAGTCTTTGACTACAATAACATCCGTTATATAGTGATAGTAGTATCGTCCGATACCGTTATTGTATGATTGTAATACTTATAATAATGTCATTTAAATCTCCAATCATAATAAACACAACATAACCAAAAATGCAACTGTAACCGTAATTTGAATATCTGACCGTAATTTTAATATGTAGGGCAAAACACATAATGAAGTTTCATGAGAGGATTAATAGGTTGAATTTTTTATATACCTGTTCGGAACGTAAAAGGACCAGGTTTCCCAAAACGATGACGTTTCCTGATTCATCCAGCAATTTCGCATACTGCAATCCTTGTTCTTGATCCGAGCAACTTTCCCCGCAAATCCGAATGAAGTCAGAATACGATATCCAGTTTCTCCCGATCTCCCTCAACTTCGATTTCACCACCTCCAGCTGAGCCGCCCTTAACAATTTCTTCGCTTCCTGAGCGGACAGTGCAGGCACCTCCGGCATCGCCTCAAAGACCGGGATCAACCCCTCCAACCGGATGCGATCCCTACACATATCGATTTCCCTTAATCTCTCCATTAAATCCTCCCCCACCGGCAACTTCCTCGTTGCCGGTGAAGCCGTAGTTCCTTTATGAAGAAACCGCCTAAACATGCCATTGCCGTTACAGTTACCATCTCGTGGATCCACAGTCATAGTTGTTGTTGCTTTCGCCGGTTTTTGTGCCATCCGGTTCTGAACCGCTGGTGAGGAAATCCTGCAATTGGTAAGAGCTTGCGAAGAAATCTTCGAGACATTGCAAAGCTTCTCCGCCAAGGTTTTCCTTAACGCCATTGCTAGAATTTAAAAAAACTTAATAAAACAAAAAGAAAATTTATTTATTTTCTTTGGTGTTGGCACAATGAATGAAGGTTTTGGTCCCTTTTTATAGGGTCCGGCAATAGCGGAAGATAATTAGATAAGCATAAAAAGAAAAAAAAGAAATGAAAATAACACGTGGCTGGTAAAGCTTAAGCTACTAATCTCCTTCGTAATCGTCAGATCATATGACAATTTTCATTCTCTCCTTTCCTGATGTTGACTTTCAAAGTAACCAAAAGTAAATTATAATAATTCTAACTTATTTAACACGTGTCATGATTTTAGCGGAAGAAATCTAGAAGGTCTCAGTAAATAGAATGGTTGCGATTACATGGGAAAAAATCTGTGCCTTTGATGGCAGCTAGGAACAAATTTCCTTTTTGGTGTTCAGTTGATGATTACTACATTCACGCAAACGTGTCGCCACATATGATTTGTAATTATTAGTAAAATCTATATGGAAAATTCTGGAACATTTTTCTCCTCTCTTATTCTTTGATGGGAAAATTATGTCAATGAGTTGATTCAACGAGTGCTAATTGGTTAAATACCCTGACAGATTTAAAAATAATTTTAAAGGTAGGTACATATACATTAAAAAAATAAAAATTTTAAATGAGTTAGACATAAATAAAATTTTAAGGAGGATACTACTAATAAAATAAATAATTAATCAATTTTTTTTAAAGAGAACACCACTAATAAAATAAATAATTAATCGAAAAAAATTTCAAAGAGGAGACGTGACCATCCTCAATAATATGTGGCTTACCGGTTAAACAGTTAATAATATATCAATAAAATTAATGTTTGATAGTAAAAAGGATTATGAAATTTTCATTTTATAATTTTATTTATTTTGATTATCCTATTTTCTAGTTCATGATCGATTCTAAATTCAATTCCTTTTAAGCATTACGATTAACGGTGAATTTAGAAATATTTTTAAGGCATATGCATAATGTCGAAACGGTTTTTTTTGAAAGGGAAAAAGGGGGTCTCATTTTGAGATAATTTTTGTTGATCGGTTAACGATATAACGTGGTTCGAGGAGTCACCATCAATATCTGATTATAGTGTGATTGGGCACCTAAAAATGTATTTTCCATTTTAATAAAATATTAATTTTAATTAAAAAACAAACTTGCGGTCTGTGTTACCAAAATTCGAGTTCGGGAGTCAGTTACGTATGAGGAAGGATTAACACCCTCACAACGCCCTAAATCGGTACATAGTCAATTAATTAGTTATTTTTGCAATGAAATTTATGAGTTCGATGCTAATTTAATTTAAGATCCCTTTTTTAAATTTTAAGGCGAAACATGATAATATTTAATTATTTACTATTGAAAAGAATCGATCTCTCATACCTTAAAGCAATCGATTCTTACTCCAATTGAAATAAAGAAATCTTAAAATTCAATTCAAAAGTTCTTTATTAATTCAAAACAACAACACCCAAAATAATTTTAAGAGAGAAAATAATAATATATAATTATTTCCAATCGAGAATAAACAACCTCTCATACATTAAAACAATCATTTATTACTCCTATCGAAATGAGGAGATATCATTATTCTATCTTAAAATTCAATATCAATTCGAGTGAAAACAATACTATCTAATAATTTACAATTGAGAATAAACGACCTTCATACCTTAAAGCATTTGTTTATTGCTCTAATCAAAATGAAGAGATATCACTATTCCATCTTAGAAATCAATATTAATTCGAGAGAAAATGATAATATCAAATTATTTCCAATCGAGAATAAAAGACCTCTCATACATTAAAGAAGTCATTTATTACTCCGACTGAAATGAAAAGATATTACTATTCTCACTATCGATTCAAATGTTATTATTTTGAAAACCTATTGGAAAACACATGCAAAAATAAGCAAATTAAAAGCATATCAAGCAAGTAATTAATTATTTATTTGAGAATAAGGATGTTCAATTATTTAAATATCTCGAGACGAGGCCTTAGATTCGATCTAACAGTCTTTTCTCGATGAATTTAATTAAAAGAACATGATCTTTTTCCCGATACTTGAATTTTCAAATGAATTCGATTTAATTTGTGTCACTATATGGGTAACTTTCTTATACGTTAAGACAGTCACTTTACAACAATATTAAAATGAACAAATATTACCCTTAGTCAATTTATTTTGATTCGAGTCAAGAGATGCATATGAGGGTATCATATAAAATTAATTAAGGACTAAAATGAATTAACATGCGAGCAACATGAAAACATTAAAATAAAATAAAAAAAAGACTAAAACATAAACAATCAAACCATCATGTCAAAATTACAAAGAATAAAAATAAATAAAACGTGGGGACTAAATTAAAATAAACTAAAATATCATGGACAAATTAAAATAAATAAAAAGATAGATTCTGGTTTGAAATAAAAACATGCAAAAACTACAGGGACTATTTCCTAAATATTCCTTTTTTTCCTAGCCTAAAATATACATTCGAAATAAAAAAAGGGGAAATTACTAAAGTAGTCCATAAGTATTTAAAAAAATTAAACGGTCACTACACATGACCAAAATGCAAAACACAAATATTCAGGAACTAAACAAAAAATAACTCTAAAATATATAACATGCATAAAAGTGGGTAAATTACAAAATAGTCCTACAGGTGACTAACATGCAAAAACACGCTAAAGTTAGGGGGAATAAACAACAAATAAACCAAAAAATTACAAATCATACACGAAAATGGGTAAATTACAAACAAAAAACACACATAAAGTAAGGGTACCTAAGCATGATTTCCCCCCAAAACTTTTCCTATATATACAACTTTTTGTTTTTTTTCATTTGAACCGATTTTTTTTTAAAAAAATCTCCTATCTTCTTTTTCTCTCATTTTCCTTCGAAACTCTCCCAAAATCCCCCTAAATACTCATATCTAGACCCCCTAAGCCTAGATCTAGGGCTAAAACTCCCCTAAAAGACCCTAAACAAACCTAAAAAATACCCTAAACCATTCAATTTTCCCCTTTTGACTGTCACGAAGACAAACGATCCCCGGTTTGGCTCCCCTCACAGGTAAAAGATCCAACCCTTTACTATTTACTTTCGGTTACATGCAAGATTTAGAAAGTTTTGGGTATTTTATTCTTGTGTTGTGAAACTAAAAAAGAGAAAACTATCTACAATCTTTCTTGCTCTTTTATTGTTTTTTTAAAAGGAACCCCTTTTGTTTATAATAGTTTTGGGTTTTATAACCCTCGAATATTACATCTTTTGCTTATTTTTTTCCTGGTCAATTCAAAATGATTTTAAAAGGAAATGATTGTGATTTTGTTTATTATGGTTGTTTGCTGCTGCATGTTGCGTAGAGTGTTTCCCTTACTGATTTTGTGATCTCTCATGGTAGGAGACTAATGAGGATTGGTAGAAGTGTTGGAGGCCGTGGATGGGTGGAGATGGGTGGCAACAGATCTTCATCAGGGCCGTCGGATCTCTCTTAGATCCAACGGTTGTGATCGTGCAACACTAGGAGAAGAGAGATCAGAGTAAAAACCCTAATGGGTTTGGGTTCTATTGGGCTCCTGGTTTGGGTCTTGATGGGCTCCATGTTTGGGTCTGATGTAACTTGTGGCTCTATTTTGGACTTTTTGTATTTGTAACTTGGATCTGTAAAAAATAAAATAAAATATAATAATAATAATAACAATAACAATAATAATAATAAAATTGAGACGAAAGCAAGTGCCGACAACTGCCCATCTTTGCCCATTCTTGTGTCAACATGTATAGGGAAAAGACAAAGAGACAATGAGTTTTCGTACGAACAATTTCATTCTTTGAAATATGATGAGAGATATGCTCCACTGTTCCTTCAGGGTAGATCAGATCGAGAAACATTGACTCATTCCACTGTTCTTTAGGGAAGATTAAATTGAGATAAACTTGTTCTATTATTACTCAGGGAAGGTCAAATCTTGAAAACGAGGGATCTGTTATGCTTTTTCTTGAGGGAAAATTAGATTTGGGGATGTTAATTCATTCCACTGTTCTTCAGGAAAGATTAAATCGAGACAGACTTATTTCACTGTTACTCAGAGAATATCAAATCTTGAAATAAAAGGATTTGTCCCGCTTCTTCTTAAGGGAAAATCAGATCTGGGGACGTTGATTCATTCCACTGTTACTCATGGAAGATTGAATTGAGGTAAACTTATTCTACTGGTACTTAGGGAAGATCAAATCTTGAAAGAGAGGGATATGTTTCGATTTTTCTTGAGGGAAAATCATATTTGGGGATGTTGATTCATTCCACTGTTACTCAAGGAAGATTGAATCGAGGTAGACTTGTTCCACTGTTACTCAGGGATGATCAAATCTTAAAAGAGAGAAATATGTTCCACTTCTTATTGAGTGAAAATCAGATCTGGGGACGTTGATTCACTCCACTGTTCTTCAGGGAAGATTGAATCGAGGCAGACTTATTCCACTATTACTCAGGGAATATCAAATCTCGAAAGAGAGGGATTTGTTCCACTTCTTCTTGAGGGAAAATCAAATCTAGGTACGTTGATTCATTACATTGTTCTTCAGAGAAGATTGAATTGAGGCAGACTTGTTCCACTATTACTCAGGGAATATCAAATCTTGAAAAAGAGGGATATGTTTCGCTTCTTGTTGAGGGAAAATCAGATCTGGGGACATTGATTCATTCCACTATTCTTGAGGGAAGATTGAATCAAGGCAGACTTGTTCCACTGTTACTCAGGGAATATCAAATCTTGCAAGAGAGGGATATGTTCTTCTTCTTCTTGATGGAAAATCAGATCTGGGGACGTTGATTTATTCCAATGTTCTTCAAGTAAGATTGAATCGAGGCAGACTTGTTCCACTATTACCCAAGGAATATCAAATTAAAAGAGAATGATTTGTTTCGCTTCTTCTTGTCTTCGAGAATATCAAATTTGAAAATTAAACATTACCACTTGTTAATATATGTTTAAAAATTTGAAAAATCATACTTGAATATTTGGATTTCAAGATAATCTTTGAAAATTGATTTTTCTTGTAGAACATCGTCTTGCAGCCACTGAGTATGGAAGTCTGCCTCCCTAAACATGATTATCTGCATTTTAGGTTTGAATTCTAGCTTTCACTTGTTGGAGTTTTGGATCATGAATCTTCTCTTTTCATCGGAAGATCTGTAAAAACCATATATTTATGTGTGAAATTTGAATGCAATGTAATGCATTTTCTTTTATGCAAATGATGTTCTCATGCATGTACAAATGTTGATTCAATTTTCTTTTGACTCCAAAAGTGGAGAACTATGTCTTCTTTCACTTGATCACTCATCTCTAGGGTTTACTCAGGTATCAGTGTAACAACTCATAATTTCAAGCTTGCAACTTTGAAGATCCATTTGATCATTTTATGTCTTTGCGTCTTCTTTTTCTCTCATCTGCATTAAAGTCTCCGAAGAAATGTTTCCTGAATTCTTGCTGCGGTTATGAATATGACCTTGATGCCTCTTTCTGTCGTTGACTCAATTGTACTGTCAGAGTTGTTTTTCTAGGATTCTACCATTAATTGATGCTCGACTAATTTGCTTTACAAGGTAAGTTCTGCTCAAATTCATGGTATTCCCCTGCCACTTCAATTTGTGAGACTCATTCTTAATGTCTTCTTGGTCTGAACCTTGTTATCTCAACATGATATGGATTTTTTTGTCATGCCCCAAGGTGGGTATTTTCATGGCTCATCCTTATTTGGGTGTAAAAATTCATCCTTGACTGAACACACTCTTTCATTTTTGCTATGCGCTAGGATATGTGCCCCTTTAAAATAGAGCGATCATCTTCTTCTCGACGGGTCACCGTCAATGTCACAAGGAAGTGCTACAAGCTTTATCCTTCGGCCTTTCTAGTCTCTCGAACTATTTGCTTTCAAGATTTTGGAATGTTTCATTATTCTTGCATCGCCTATTCTTTTTCTCCAATAGAGACAAAATGGGCCTCACCTTTTTTAAGGACCTTTTGCATTTTAGATTGTCCTGTTTGAAAATGTTTTTCTCCTTTCTTTTATTTTAGAAATCAAAGAATAAAAGAATTTTGTAAAGTATTACTCCTTAATTCAGGCTCACAATTGAAGCAAATCATAAACATGAGTTCACAGAATATTAAAATAATCAACAACTCTTTTAAAATTTCAAAGTTATAGCTCTTTGACAAGTGTCAAAATCGATAGGTTGGCTTCCTATTTTCTAAGGTTTCAATCCTCAAATATGTCCTTTATTTCTCGGTCCTTGAGAACATTATAACATGCCCCTCTTTCTTGTCTTGGTTTTTAATTGGATGCAGACAAAATGACGCAACTAGCATATTCAATTACTAGACTTTCTAGCACACTTTTATTTCGGTTCTCTGAAGTATACTATTTAGTCAATCTTCATCGACTTACTTAGCAGAGGTAGTGTAGAGAAATCAGTCTAAATATAAAATTCTTGAGTGCTTGTGTGAGGTTGACTATAACAGGTGTTCCTCAACTCCCTTAGTCCATTTTACTGAAACTCATTGTTAGACAAGTTTGATTTAATTTGCCATTGTTTGGCTAGATGCATTCAGCTTTATTGTGTGTGTATATATATATATATACATATTATGATTGCCTTTATTGGTCTAGCTGAATGGTTCATCTCGTCACAAAGTCTTCGACTTGACAATCGCAGTGGAACAAACACCGAACTGTTGAGTATCCGAGCACTGTCATGGGTTGAATGCAATCTATTCATAAAACCAATTCTTTTGAGTTTCCTCTTTAACCATTTGCCTTAGTGGAATAGCTCAACTTTATTGTATAACATATAATAATAATTTATTAAATTTTTGAGTATTCATATTCAAAATTTCTTAAGCTCATCGAGAAGAACGTGCTATAGCCTATGAGTCTTTGGTGGTCAGATAATCTCATATTTAGAGTTTAGTTTCCGAATAACTGACCTATACTAAATGCATCCACTCCACCATTCTATTTGTGAATATTAAGATCATCACTGAACGTCCTCAATAGAAATATAGTCTAGTCAGTTTTGCAATGTCATACACAAGAGATTCCCCATGTTGTCCGCTCCTATGCATACCTGAATACCAAGCCTCTTGATCATTTCCTTCTGAGAGGAGAAGGCTATATTAGTCACCGCAAGAGAAGGGTATGTTGTTCGAGTGTATCTTCTGGGGTAAGGTCAACGATCCTTGTTTTATTAGTTTTCAATCTCATAATTTTGTCAAAGATCCATAACTCTAATCATTTAAAGAGTTTTTAATTCAGTTGATATTCAAAGAACTGCAATATTTGTAAATTTTATTCAATACTCACCATCTTTAAAGTAGCACAAGTTCATTTAAAATATTCTTACAAAAAAACTGAGAAAGGACAAAAAACAATTTCAAGCAAGATGTTGCAAATGGAATAAAGCTCCTTGACGGATGAAATGATATCTTACTAATTATGATGCCCTCTTACTCATCTAATGTAATAGCACTTGACTTGATCAGAAGCTACATACTGTGCTTTGATGCCCCACTAAAGTTCATCATTCACTGTTCCACCAATTCTTGTATGAACGTCTCATTTTCAACAAGCATCTCTATTTCATTTAACAACGGCCTACAATTCCCCGTAGAGTGCCTAAATGGCCCCAAGTGGAAATAAAATACACTATTTTGATCATAGCTATGGCCAGAAAGGTTTGGTGGAACTTTCGTCGGCCTCGGTAAGAGGTATTGACCTTTAATCAAATGGGAGCACAAATCTGAGATAGAAGTTTGGAACATATTCAAAGTATTTCTCAATCGTGAGACATTCTTTGGTCAGTCTAAACGACTAGTTGTTTCTTTTCTTTTGCGGCTATGAGGGCTCTGGACGTGACATTTATTTACATCATCAGCTTTTGTTTTTTGATCGGGGTGGCTTTGGAAGTGACTTTTACATTTCTTTTGTTGATTGTTTTTTCAAGTGACTCTCCATCTATCACAAGGTCTTCGAAGTCCTTTGTTGAATTTGTCGGCATCGACTCGAAGAAAGGGGTCAGAAGAGAATTATGGAACATGTATGATATTTCTTCTTCTAACATGGGAGACTAAACTTGCACTGCTACCCCTCTCCATCTTAGGGCATAATCCTTAAAGCTTTCAGCAGCTTTCATCCTTATTCTTTGAAGGTCTTGACGTTTTGGGGCTAAGCCTTAAATATAACGATATTGTCACAAAAAGGCATCGGCTAAATCGACCCACCTCTTGATCTGCTCTAGGTTTAAATTGATATACCATACTACAGCTGGCCCATCAAGACTATCGTGGAAGTAATGAATCAGTAGATTATCATCAATTAAGTATCCTTCCATCTTTTTGCAAAACATTTTCAGATGATTTAGGGGACAACTGGTGCCATCAAATATTTTGAAGTCCGGAATTTTAAACTTGGGTGGCAACACTAAATCAGGAACAAGACTTAGCTCCTTGGCATCGATCTCGTACATACTAGCATCTTCTTTTATGGCTCAGATTTCATCTTTCAGTTGTTCCCATTCCTCCTTAAATTGCTTACTCTGGTCTCTTTTTACCCTCCTCATAAAAATATAGGACATCTTTAACAGGGTGCACATTTACAGAAGTGCCATGTAAGTTTACTTGTATTCTTCCCGACTGAGCATTCGCTTCCTGTTGTGATCTAGCATGCGGTGGTGTAAAGCTAGTGAGATATAAGGGTTCTTTGAAGGAACCAACAGTGGGAGCCTTTCCATGATCAGCCCGTGGATCGAAGCCTGGGGAATATACAGGTTCCTCAACAGCAGCACCAAAACTCTATTCTCGCAATATACTTATGTTCTTTCCTTGCAACATACTTGCCAGTCTTTCTATCATATCATTCTACGTTTTCAACTTCTGTTCTCGCAATTCCTCTTGATCATTCCTGAAACTCTCCTTCATTTCGAGATGAGTCCTCTCAATCTGGGTAATTCTTTCGTCCATTGCCTTTTTTTGAGTATGGTACGGATGCTTAGAAGTGTCTAGCATTCTTCCATACAACCTTTTTATTAATATTGAATATGAAATACATGATTATTAATGAATAAAACGCAATACAAAAAGTAAATGCAATGCAAAAAGTAAATGCAATGTTGATACAATGTAAATGCAATGCAAGGTGTTGATTCTGGAATGATTCTTTAGAATAACTTTTTATATTAGAAACAAAGTTCGGTTACAAGGCTTAAACATATCATAGATAAATCTGAGCTATCTCTCCTAATTATTGGATGTGCCCAGTAAATCTAAAATCCTCTGACTTCTTCAGTCTTGGGCTCCTATCATTCGCTTACATCATCATCTTCATGTGATAAGTCAACCAAGTATTGAGTTACTTCTTGAGCATGTTTCAGGTAGCTTGCAATGAGGTCATCCCTTTTCTTAACTCTCCACTGAGCCTATTCCCAACGGTGGCACCACTGTATAACCCCTTCATAGGGGACTATTGGCAGTTCACTTGCACTTTTTTGAAAATCTTGAACCCTGGCCTCGAGTTCATTCACACGTTTCTTCAAGTTTTTACTTCTGCACAGTTTGAACTACTTTCTCGAATTTGGTACAGTTGCAAAGCTATCTTTAAACTAAAAATTCTACCATTTAATTTCTCGTTCTAGGCCCGACTCTTTGGCCACTGTTGCTCTAGCGCACTTTTTCCTCTTGAAAGTAACTTTTCCTGATGTCTACTCTGTTTAAGCTCTTCACTGCTTTCCCCAACTTTTCTCTTTAAACTTTCCACTTCCTATCTCCATTCAGCGGGAGACTTACTTGAGCTAGTGGCCATCTGAGCTTTGACCATTCACTGTTAAGATAACTAGAGATCATCAAAATCCAATATGAGCTGCTTTTCTACTTTTTCGATCCGATCAGCTCTACCCTTTTGGATATCGATTTCCAAGATTCTCTGGTATGACTCATCCTCCAATATCTGTAACGTCTCCTTCCACTATTTCCTTTTTACCTCAAAATCAAGCATGACTTGTTCTAGCAGGGACATTACCACTCTGAGATGCTCTTCCATAGGCTGAGTATTTTCAGGTTTGACCATTGGGATATTATCATTAATTTTGTTGCTCCTCCACTCCTCGTACTCTTGTGATATACTTTAGTCGAAGGTAAAGATATTTACCCTACGAGAGTGCTTCCATGCATCAATAACCTATTTGACTTTATTCTTGTACAATTCTCCTATGAATGCGAACTTAGACCCAGATAAATCCCAAGTTACTGGAATGACCTGTCTCGACCCATACTTCATGGAAACTAGTAACATATCATACCCTACAAAACCCCATATTCCTGGAAATGGAACCCAATCTCTTTCTCCACACCTATAAATTATGTATGAGGAAATGTTCCATGAAGCATGCCATAATATATCACTATCTTATATATCTTTGAAAATGACCATCCACTTTACTTCAATCAAACCCCAGACCATTCTCAAGAAAGGAAATCCTTCAAAGGTGAAAACTCTTCTAAGAAAACTCGAGCTGGTGCCCTCTCGACGTGTTTGAAGTGACTGAGGATCCAGACTTGCAACAGCAGTGCGTACCCTATGAAGCGTCCTTCTCCTTCTCGTCTGCAAGAGTTCAAGGAATGGAAGGTTTCTACCAAGATAGCCAGAATGGGATCCACATGTCTGTCCAGTCTCTCAAACAAGTCTACCACTGATATATCAATGTTCCCCAAAACCTTCGGGAATATGACTAGCCCATAAATACCCAAAGAAAATAGATCAATCTTCTTTCTTTTGTCAGGATAATGGTTGATCACTTCTCTCAGAGCGATCCAAGTAATTCACTTGCTATCTCCCATATTTTTTATTCCTCTTACGACTCACTCTTCACTCATGTCGGTTATTAGAAGCAGTTTCTTCTTGAAGGAAAGAGTGTTTGGTGGTTTGGTGTACACCTTATATGCTTAGAATCTCGGATAACGAATCAAGGTGTGGTATTCCTCTATGGTAGGTGTCATGTCCACTCGGCCAAAAGTGAAACAACTATAGGAGGGGTTCCAGAACTGTTCCAGAGATCTAAACAGATCTTGGTTAATCAGAACATCTAAGAGATACAAGATGTCACCATAGAGTTGATAAAACAACTTCTTATCGGCCCACTTTCCCTAAATCTCTTTAAGCTCACTTAGGTTGTTTTGACGGACATTGATGTGAGTATGCCCAGTCAGATCAGACACATACCCAGGATGTAAACTATCTTCGTTTATTAGTTGGGACTGCTCAAATTATCTCAGAATGTCTGAATTATCTTCTACCTCTTTTTGAATCTATCGTTCCATATTACTAGCCTCATATTTGGACATCGATCACGAATCAACACCAGTGGGATGAATAGTGAAATACAAAATGAAAACAAAATAAAACAAAAGGACAAGAGAAAATTAGTATGTAATCATAAATGAATTAATTGGACATAATATAATTTGTTGAAAAAACCTACCCCACATATTGGTCACCTAATCATGCTTTAGTAAATCCTACCCAAACATGATTTCTACCCACATGCTTTGTTTATAGAAAATCCTAGCCTCATGTCATCTACTTCACATGCTTATTCAAAAAAATAAACCTAATCACATGATCTCTAGTTCACATACATTTATTTGGGAATCAAAATTACATTACAAAAATTAAAAGCTCAAAAAGGCTTTTCCTTGTGTACCCTCCTCACGGGATTCTTATGATCTGGGTAAGGCTTTATCTAGATTCTAAGTTTACTACATGTTGGGTTTGGTTCTAAATTAAGAGGTCCTCGAATTGTCCTTATCGGTGCCCCCTTAGGCTGCTGACCCTCAATCATGGCCCATGACTGGACCATAAGACGTGAGCCCTAGGAGCGATTCACTATCCCGTACGAAAGTGAAAACCACACGAGGGAGTAGCTTCTCACTCCTACTTAAATATTACAGAGCGGGGTTAGCTCATGTTATGCAAATACGTCTGTGCAGTATGTGAGGAAAAGTGAAAACAAAGAAAACAACACCAAAAAGAAAACTCAAAACCCTGAACAATTCTTTACTCTAAAAATATTAGCAAATAGATCATTACAACTATTTAGTTGTTAATCAAATTAAAAGTGAAACTTTTATTCAAACCACACAAAGGATAAAAAATCAAATTAGAGAGAACTTATAATTTTCATTTGCAAAGACAATTAATTAGTCGACTAATGATCTGACTTTCTAAAAAATGTCCCTAGTGGAGTCGCCAAGCTGTCAAAACGGTTTTTTTGAGAAAGGAAAAGGGGGTCTCGTTTCGAAATAATTTTTGATGACCGATTAACGATAAAACATGTTTCGAGGAGTCGCAACCAATCTTTGATTAGGGTGTGATTGGGCACCCAAAAATGCATTTTCCATTTTAATAAAATATTATTTTTAATTAAAACAACAAACTTGCGGTCTACGTTACCAAAATTTGAGTTCGGGAGTCGGTTATGTGTGGGGAATGATTAACACCCCACAGTGCCCTAAATCGGTACCTAGTTGATTAATTAGTTGTCTTTGCAATGAAATTTATGAGTTCGAGGCTAATTTAATTTAAGATCCCCTAAAAATAATATTCTTTAAATTTTTGGACAAACATGATAATATTTAATTATTTCCTATCAAAAAAACTGATCTCTCATAACTTAAAGCAATCGATTCTTACTCCAATCAAAATAAAGAAATCCTAAAATTCCATTATAAAGTTCATTATTAATTCAAAATAACAACACTCAAAATAATTTTAAGAGATAAAATAATAATATCTAATTATTTTCAATCTAGAATAAACGACCTCTCATACCTTAAAGAAGTCATTTATTGCTACAATCAAAATGAAGAGATATCATTATTCCATTTTAAAAATCAATATTAATTCGAGAGAAAATGGTAATATCAAATTATTTCCAATCGAGAATAAATGGTCTCTCATGCCTTAAAACAGTCATTTATTACTCCTACCGAAATGAAAAGATATTACGATTCTCAATATCGATTCGAATGTTATTATTTTGAAACCCCATTGGAAAACATGTGCAAAAATAAATCAAATTAAAAGCATATCAACCAAGTAATTATTTATTTATTTTACCAATATTTAATGAGAATAAAGATGTTTAATTATTTAAATATCTCAAGACGAGACCTTAGATTCGATCTAATAGTCTTTTCTCGATCAATTTTATTAAAAGAACATGATCTTTTCCCAATCCCTGTATTTTAAAATGAATTCGGTTTAATTCGTGTTACTAAATAGGATATATTTTCATTTTAAAATTATCAAAAGTAACTTTCTTATACGTTAAGACAGTCATTTTACGACAATATTAAAATGAATAAATATTTCCCTTAGTTAATTATTTCAATTCGAGTCAAGAGATACATATTAGGGTATTATACAAAATTAATTAAGGACTAAAATGAATTAACATGCGAGCAACATGCAAAAATTAAAATAAAATAAAAATACGACTAAAACATAAACAATCAAACCATCATGTCAAAATTAAAATAAAATAAAGTATAAAAGTTCTGAAATAAGCATGCTTAATATTGGGTGTTAAAATTAAAAAGAATAAAAATAAATAAAACACGAGAACTAAAATAAAATAAACTAAAATTGCATGGCCAAATTAAAATAAATAAAAAGACATATTATGGTTCGAAGTACAAACATGCAGGAACTACATGGGTTATTTCCTAAATATTCCTTTTTTTCCTAGCCTAAAATATACATTCAAATTAAAAAAGGGAAATTACTAAATTAGTCTATAAGCATTTTAAAAAATAAAACAGTCACTACACATGACCAAAATGCAAAACACGCATAAATATATAGGACTAAACAAAAAATAACTCTAAAAATATATAATATGCATAAAAATGGGTAAATTACAAAAATAGTCCTTACAAGTGGCTAAATAAAAAAATTACAAAAGCATACACGAAAATAGGTAAATTATAAAATAGGTCCCTACAGGTGATAATTATGTAAAAACACGCGTAAAGTAGGGGCCTTAGCATGATTTGCCCCAAAACTTTTCCTATATATACAATTTTTTCATTTGAATCGATTTTTTTAAAAAAACAATCTCCTCTATTCTTTTGCTCTCGTTTTCCTTCCGCCGGTCTACTGTCGACTGCCCTGCAACACCGTGTCGTTCTGGCCTCCGCACACAATGGATGGATCTCCGAAACTCTCCCAAAATCCCCTAAACGCTTGGATCTAGACCTTTAAGCCTAGATCTAAGGCTAAAAATCCCTAAGAAAGACCCTAAACAAACCTAAAGATACCACCAACTGTTTGACTTTTCCCTTTTCGATCGCCGCGAAGATGAACGATCCCCGACTTGGCTCCCTTGGCAGGTAAAAGATCTAACCCTTTACTATTTACTTTTTGTTACATGTAAGATTTAGAAAGTTTTGGCAGGGAACATCTTTTGATTACAATGGTTCAGGTTTTATAACCCCCGAATATTACATCTTTTATTTTTTTTCTGATCAAATCAAAATGATTTCAAAAGGAAATGATCGTGATGTTGTTTTTTATGGTTGTTTGCTGGTGCATGTTGTGTGGAGTGTTCCCCTTGTTGATTTGGTGATCTGACATGACAGGAGATTGATGAGGATTGGTGGAAGTGTTGGTGGTCGTGGATGGGTGGAGACGGGCAGCAGTAGATCTTTATCGGGGCCATTGAATCTCTCCTACATCCAACGTATTAGATTTGTTCGATGGTAGCTAAAAAAGAACCCTAACTGGCATTAATATGGGTCATTGGATCTTTCCCATATCCAACGGCTATGATCGTGCGGCACCAGGAGAAAAGAGGTCAAGGTGAAAACCCTAACGGGTTTGGGTCCTATTGGGTTCTGGGTTTGGGTCTTGATGGACTCCAGGTTTGGGTTTATTGTAACTTGAGGCCCCATTTTAGGCTTACTGTATTTGTAATTTGAATATGTAAAAAATAAAATAAAATAAAATAATAATATTAATAATAAAATATGGATGATATCAAGTGTGGACACATAAATATTAATAACACAAATTCTTATATAAGGGATGAACATGAATAAAATTTTAAGGTGAACAAAATCAAAAAAATAAAAAATGAATAAAAGAAAATTCGGATTTTATGATGTCGATCAAAACTTATTATAGATCCACAACTTGTTGTAGTCTGACACTATATCCTTTTTTTGAATTAATCATTGGTATTTGATCTATTGATCGACTAATTCAGATCGAGTACTGCAGAGGCAAGGGTGACCCTTCCAACCCAATTTGGGTAAACTACATGTTTAATACCTAAACTATCAATTTTCATCCGTTTTAGTACCTAAACTTAAAAAAACTTAAGTATGGTTTAGAACTAAACATGTTTTGGTACCTAAACTTTCAATTTTTTCTAAACTTGTGTTTTTTGTACTAAAATGAAACAAAAACTACACTTAGTTATGGTTTTGAAAAAATTAAAAGTTTAGGTACTAAAATGGACCAAAATTGATAGTTTAGGTACTAAAGCGTAATTTATCCTCTAATATTTTATGCTCAAACTATTTCATTTTCCACTCAAATGATGTTAATGTTTCTGGATAGATTCATGAATGATATTAAAAGAAATAAGAAACCAAGGTGATATGGTGCTTAGGTTTATTTTATGATCAAATGTTGGTGTTCGGACTGGATAATAGATTATTGGATTATTTTCATCATAACCAAATTTTTATTATAACTAAGATAAGGTTTTGAATTCAACGTTAATTTAAAAGATCCATTACATGATAAATGTTTTCTTTTATAAAATAAAATACATACTTTTCTGGATATAATTCAAGCCACTCAACTTTCAGTGTGAAGAGGCAACAACAAATCATATAGTATTTTTATTTCCCAACAAAGGCAATAAACAAATCATATAGTATTTTTATTTCCCAACAAAGGCAATAAACAAATCATATAGTATTTTTAATTCCCAACCCATGAGCAGATTGAAACCGAATTTTCGTTTGGTTATTTTGGGAAATAAACGAGAAATTTTCCTATAACCAGATTAGTGAGAATGCGAAATAAAAGTGAAAAAAATAATACCCGAAATTGATAACGAAGTTCAGCCAATTATGTTTACGTCTCCGGACTACTGCAGATCTTTTACTAAAGAGAGAAATATTTATAGGTATTTACAAAAATACTTGAGAGAGAGCTAGAATGATTTGGGGATTATTTTTTCCGCTTTTATTTCGCATTCTCACTAATATGGTTATAGGAAAATTTCTCGTTTATTTTCCAACAACTGGTAGTCAGAGCTTTTGGTTGTGAATTTTGTCAATTTTTTTGCGAGGTTACTATTCATTACTATTTGTGTGAATAGTGAATTTCGTGAATAGTAAAAAAAATTGTCGGCGATACGAATTTGTCGACGGAGGTGTTCTAATACACGATGGTTCGCAAGAATTGTCAAAAACGATCCAAACGAAGCCACATTCGAGAAACAGTAAATTGAAATTTGACGGTGTTCGGGATCTGGTGTTTAGCGAATAAATTCGACGGAGAGAATCGGGTGAAGCATCAACCTCTTCAACCTTGCACACAGAGTCTAGAGGGAGAACTTCATAAAGAAATTCAAATCGTGAAAGATCCAAATCCATAATGGGAAAATCAAGAACGGGAAAGAAAGATTATACTTGTTATAATTGTGGCAAGAAGTGTCACTTTAAAAGAGATTGTCGAGCACTGAAGAAAGATATCTGCGCACAGGAAGCCAACATGATAGGGGAGATAGGTGGTGCCATGATTCTAAGCGTCAACAGTCTAATTGAATCATGAATCTTGGATTCAGGGGCATCTTTCCACTCCACCCAATGCCAAGAAATCATGGAGAACTATATCAGTGGTGATTTTGGGAAGGTTCATCTAGCTGATGATGAAACCTTGAAGATCGTCGGAAAAGGAGACATCCGATTAAAGTTTCCAAACCAGACCACCTGGAAGCTAAAAGGAGTGAGACATATTCCTAGCCTCAAAAGAAATTTGATTTCTATAGGACAGCTTGATGGAGAAGGATATAATACAACCTTTTCAGGCTGTGAATGGAAGATTACCAAATGAGCACTCGTCATTGCTCGTGGTAAGAAGATTGGTACTCTTTATGTAACCTCAAATTTAGAGAATATCATTGCAGTAGCAGATGTTGATGGAAAATCAAACCTATGGCACCAAAGCCTTGGCCATATGAGCGAGAAAGAGATGAAGACACTTTTGTCAAAAGGGAAAATGCCGGATCTAAAGAATATAGATGTCGGACTATGTGAGGATTGCATCTTTGGCAAACAAAAGAAAGTCAGCTTTGCAAAGATTGGCAAGACACCCAAGGAAGAAAAGTTAGAGTTGGTTCATACTGATGTATGGGGACCATCTCTAGTTCCATCTCTTGCAGGCTCATTATATTATGTCACATTCATCGATGATTATATAAGGTAGGTGTGGGTTTATTTTTTGAAGAAGTAATCATAAGTCTTTGATATCTTTAGAAAATGGAAGGCCATGGTGGAAAATGAGATTGGTTTGAAAGTCAAGCGGTTGAGGTCTAACAATGGAGGAGAGTATAGAAATAGTAGATTCAGAGATTTCTGCGCAAATAATGAGATCAAGATGGAGACAATAATTCCCATGACACCGTAGCAGAATGGCATAGCAGAGTGCATGAACAGAACTCTAAATGAACATGCCAGAAGCATGGGGATATATGCCGGCTAGCCCAAATTGCTATGGGCTGAAGATATCAACACTGCAGCTTACCTGATCAACCGTGGGCCCTCAGTTCCTTTAGATGGTGGAATACCAGAGGAAATTTGGAGCAGAAAATAAATAAACCTTTCACACTTAAGAGTGTTTGGTTGTATTTCTTATGTACACATATATTTTGCTGAAAGAAGTAAACTTGACACCAAGTCCAACAAATGTGTCTTTGTTGATTATGGTGGTGATGAGTTCGGTTATCGGTTTTGGGACTACGGAAATCGGAAGATCATCAAAAGTAGAGATGTCATTTTCAATGAGAATGTGATGTACAAAGACAGGTCAATCATAGAATCAAGTAGCTCCAATACCGAAACTGAAACAAAGGAATTTGCTGAGTTCGAGGAGATTTCTGGAAATGATGTTCAGATCAATCCTGTTGCAGTTCAAGAAGAACCAGGCACACCAGAACTAAGACGCTCATCCAGAATTCCTAAACAAACCCATAGTTATTCGCCTTCTTTGCACTACTTGTTGATGACTGACAATGGTGAACCAGAGTTCTATGATGAAGCAATGCAGGTAGAGGATTCAGTCAAGTGGGAGTCTTCCATGAAAGATGAGATGGACTCGCTTATGTCAATCAGACGTGAGAATTAGCTGAATTACCACCAGACAAGTAAGTACTTCATAACAAGTGGATTTACAAAATCAAAGAAGAGCACGATGGGAGCAAACGCTACAAATCAAGATTGGTTGTCAAAGGTTTTTAGGAAAAAGAAGGTATTGACTATAATGAAATTTTCTCTCCAGTCGTGAAACTGTCTACATTCAGACTGGTGTTGAAAATTGTAAATGCATAGAATTTACATCTTGAGCAGTTAGATGTGAAGACAGCTTTTCTTCATGGTGATTTGGAGGAAGAAATCTATATGAGGCAGCCAGATGGCTTCATAGAGATAGACAAGAAAAACCTGGTATGCTAGTTGAAGAAGAGCTTGTATGGTTTAAAACAAGCTCCTAGACAGTGGTACAAGAAGTTCGATAGCTTCATGGGTAGCAGTGGTTTTACCAGATGTCAAGCAGATCATTGTTGCTACATCAAGAAGTTCGACAACAAATTTATTATTTTATTTTTGTATGTTGATGACATGCTCGTTGCAGGCTCAGACATGCAAGAGATTATAAACTTGAAGCAAAAATTGTCGAAGTAGTTTGCTATGAAGGATCTGGGCGCTGTAAAGCAGATTCTTGGGATGAGGATTAAGAGAGACACAAAGTCGGGGACTTTAATGTTATCACAGGCTGAGTACATCAACAAAGTACTCTCCAGGTTCAACATGCAAGATGCTAAACCAGTAAGTACACCTTTAGGTGTTCATTTTAGACTCTCCAAAGAACAGTCACCAAAGTCGGAGGAAGAACGTGCACACATGGTGAAGGTGTCGTATGTCTCAACAATTGGAAGTCTGATGTATGCCATGGTTTGTACTAGACCAAATATTGCTCATGTAGTGGGAGCTGTTAGCAGGTACATGAATAATCCGGGCAAGGTACACTGGGAAGCAACTAGTATAACATTTTTAAAAAATTGGTTTAATAATGTTGTGTTAGTCAATGAAAAAGATATAACATTTAAAAAAATGCATATAAATTGTTTATTAGGTAAACTGCATAAATGGTCACTAATGTTTGAGTAAGTTTTCATTTTCCCTACTGAAGTTTCAAAAGTAACAAATTGGTCATTAACGTAATTGATTTTTAAAAAATCGGTCACTCGCTATTAACAATCGTTACTGCAATAACGGAATGTTAATGTGGCACGTTAAATGGTTGACCTGCCACTGTTTGACCTCATTGATCGATCGTTTGACCCTTTTAAAGACCCTTAATCCATAAATACCCTAAGAATATGGCATTCCAACAATATTTCTACATCCATATTGTCAAAACGATTTTTTTAAAGGGGGGAAAGGGGTCTCATTTTGAAATAATTTTGATAATCGATTAATGAAAAAATATGGTTTGAAGAATCGTCGCGAACCCAAAAACGTATTTTTCATTTTAATAAAATATTAATTTTAATTAAAATGACAAAACTTGCAGTCTGCATTACTAAAATTTAAGTTCGGGAGTCCGTTACGTGTGGGGAAGGATTAGAACCCCACAACACCCTAAATCGGTACCTAGTCGATTAATTAATTGTCTTTGCAATGAAATTTACAAGTTCGAGTCTAATTTAATTAAAATATAAAAATAATATTCTTTGAATTTTTTGACGAAATTTAATAATATTTAATTATTTACTATTGAGAATAATCGATCTATCATACCTTGGAACAATAGATTCTTACTTTAATCGAAATATTAAAATTCCATTCTAAAGTTCACTATTAATTCAAAATAACAACACCTAAAATAATTTTAAGAGTGAAAACGATAATATCTAATTAGAACTAATATGCAAGAAACATGAAAAAATAAAAATAAAAATAAAAGTATGACTAAAACATAAACAAACAAACCAACATGCTAAAATTATAACAAAATAAAGTATACAAGTGACTAAAATGAGCATTCTCCATATTAAGTGCTAAAATTACAAAATATAAAAATAAATAAAACATGGGGACTAAATTAAAAATAAATTAAAATTGCATGGACAAATTAAAATAAAGAAAAAGGCAAATTCTGGTTCGAAATACAAATATGCAAAAACTACAGGGGCTATTTCCTAAATATTCCATTTTTCCTAACCTAAAATATATATTCAAATAATAAAGGAAAAATTGCTAAATCAATCCATAAACATTTTTTAAAAAAATTAAAAGTCACTATACACGACCAAAATGTAAAAACATGCTAAACATAAGGAGACTAAACAAAAATTAAACCATAAAAATACAACATGCATAAAAAATAAATAAATTAAAAAAAAGGTCCCTACAAATAACTAACATGCAAAAACACGCTAAAGTTAGGGGCATGCATAATAAAAGGTTAAATTATAAAATCGGTCCCTACAAGTAACCATTTTACAAAAACACGCCCAAAAGTTAGAGGACCTAAGCGTGATTTCCCCCGAAACTTTTCCTATAAATACCAACTTTTTCTTTTTTATTATTTTTTCATTTATTTTTTAAAATTTTTAGAGAGAGAGGGTCTCTATTCTCTCTAGAAAATCGATCATCATCAGTCGCTTACTCTCGTCGGCCCATCCATCGTTTTACCCAGAGATCTACCTCAACCGCCTCGTCTGGGATCTGGGACTGGCTTTCTCTCTCCGATCTGATGTCGTCCACTGTTGGATCATTCCGGTTTTGGAGTATGTTGGTCGTTGTCTCTTATTCTCATTTCTAACTGTTCGAATCCTCAAATTAGTCCCCTAAGCCGAAGGATCCTCCAGTCGAAGGTAAGAACCCCTTTTC